>NC_072485.1:3662500-6062500 GCF_027574615.1 Eptesicus fuscus
ATGGGGGATGAGGAGCTCAGCAGGAAACAGACAGGACCACTCACTGGGCACTGCCATGGAGAGGAATGTGGCCAGCTCATTCTCTTCCTCTAGGCCCTCTAGTCCTAGACATCCTACTGGTACTGTTTCACGGCCATGATTTTCCCTGGATGAGTCCACCTGACAGGGGATGATAAGAATGTCCCTTAGAGGTTTAACAGTGGTCCTTAGGGAGCTCCTAGAGCAAATTGGAAATGCTACATGTTGGTGAAGGCAGAGCAAAGATTGCTGCCCCCAACAGACCCCCCAAGTGTGAGCATGGTCTACAGGGCACACAGGCTTTGTGGAGTATTGACCTACCCTTTTATTTTTTTTTTAAATTTAAATTTTAATTCTTTATTTTTGAAAATACTACACATCTCCTTTTCCCCCCATTGACCTCTCCCCGGCCACTCCCGCCCCCCAGCACATGCCCTCCCCCCTCTAGTGTCTGTGTCCATTGGTTATGCTTATATGCATGCATACAAGTCTTTTGATTGATCTATTACCCACCCCCTTCCACCCTCCCCTGCCTTCCCTCTGAGTTTTGACAGTCTGGTCAATGTTTCTATGTCTCTGAATCTATTTAAAAATATTTTTATTGATTTCAGAGAGGAAGGGAGGGGGAAATAGAGATAGAAACATCAATGATGAGAGAGAAGCATTAATTGGCTGCCTCCTGCACGCCCACACTGGGGATTGAGCCTGCAACCTGGGCACATGCCCTGACCAGGAATCAAACCATAACCTTCTGGTTCATAGGTCGACACTCAACCACTGAGCCATGCTGGCTGGGCTACCCTCCTATTTTTCATTGCAGAATAACATACATAGAGGAATGTAAGTAGTGAATTTTCAAAAATGGAACCAAGTCACATTATAACTACTATCCAGCACCCAGAAACACCTTTGGTCTCTACCCTTACCTCTAAGGTGGCCACTGTCCTGACTTCTGACACCATAAATTAATTTTGCTTGGTTTGTACTTTATGCAAATGGAACCTCACAGTCTATACTCTTTTGCATCTGGTTTCTTTCACTTAAAATTATTTTGTTTTATTGAATTTATTGGGTTGACATTGGTTAATAAAATTAGTAGGTTTCAGGTGTATAATTCTATTATACATCATCTGCATATTATATTGTGTTCACCACCCCAATGGTTTCTTTCACTTAATATTATGTTGGTGTGATTCATGTTTTAAGCATAGATTATTTATTTCCTTTGCTGTGTAATATCTTATTATGTGAATATACCATGAAATGGTTACCCATTTGACTGTTGATAGGCATGTAGATGGCTCTGGATTTGAGATGCTATGAGTAGTGCTTCTATGAGCATTATTGGGCACGTCTTCTGGTGGCAGTACATATACATTCTGCCGAGTGTATACGTAGGAATGGAATCATTGGGTCGTGGCGGGTGTGCATCCCGGCGGTGGTAGGCAGTGTGCTGATCGATTTCTGATGGTCATCATGAGCATGTTAGGTCAGGACCTCCAAGACACAGAAGCCCAGATGGGATGAGAGGTGTAAGCGGTTTATTGGAGGAAATCCTGTGAAGAGCATAGGGGAGGAAACAGGAGTGAGAGGGGCAGGCTTCAGACCTCAGTATAGATCTGACCCCGTGGAAGGAGGGGCAGAAGGAAGGAGGGCAGGGTAGGAAGAATCTGAGACCCGGTTCAGGTCTAAGAAGGTGGTGGCCGGGCTGATGAAGTCTACAACCAAAGTTGCTGTTAGAAGAGGCCTGCCAGCTTCACTCGGCCATTAGGAGAAACACGGCCCCAGCAGGAATGTGGTCTGGGAATGAGAGCCGTGCTCCCTGCAGCAGGGGAGTTGAGCCGTGCTCATTTGTGGCTGCCATGTGAGAATTATGAACCCTGTGGATGATTGATAGATGTGCACTGAGCACCAGAAAGCCTAGGTTTTGGACTCAAACAGGCTGAGCTCCAGCCCAGCTCAATCATTTGCTAGCTGTGGGATCTCCCACAGGTTGCCTCACCTGTGAGCCTCAGTCTCCAAGTCAGTAAAACGGAAATAACAACGAATTCATATGGTTGTTGTAAGAATCAGATGAGATAATACAACGAAAACACCCAATGCACAGCAATCATTCAATAAATATTAGAAGCTCATTTTTCACTCAGCACATTCATTGACACCCATAATACGGCGAGCACCGTTCAAGGCTCAGGGAGTGTAGCAGTGAGCAAAACAGAGGGTACATTTTAGTAGAAGGAGTTAGACAATAAACAGACAACCGAGCAAAATATAAAAGGTGTCAGAGTTTTGTAACTGTGATGGAGGAACATAAAGCAAGAAAGAGGGAGGGCTATGTCTTATGCTATCAGAGTGGGGGAGGAAGCCTCCCCTAAGAGGTGACATTGAGCAGAGAGCACTAGGAAATGAGGGACAAAGACATTCTGGTGAACCGGGTCGTGTGTTTCAGGTAAAAGAAACAAGAGCCAAAGCCCTGTGGTCAAGCTGCGCTTCGCCTGCTAGAGGAACAGCGTGGAGGCAGGGGTCCTGGAGCAGAGTGGGAGGCAGAGGGTGGTTGGGGATGAGGTTGGAGAAATAGTTGGGGCAGGAAATGTAGAGTTGGAGTCATGACTTTGCTCTTTATCTGAATAAGATGGGAAGTCAATGTAGATTATGAAGTGCTCCCAGTACTCCACATTCTTGCCAACACATTCACCTAACAGTTTTTCATGCCAATGTGACAGGCATAAAGTAGAATCTCCTTGTTTTAATTTGGATTTCTCATATTATTGAAGAGGTTGAACAGTTCTGTATAAAAATCTTATTCATTTGGATTTCTGCTTCTATGGATTGCCTATCATATTTGTTGCCTATTTTTCTATAGAATTTTCTGTCTTTTTGATTCACAGTTTTTTTATATGTTATAGATAGTATTCTTTAATGATTTTAGACTTTGAAATATTTTCTATTAGTTATCACTTGTTTGCTAATTTCATCTGTAGCATCTGCAGTAGGCTGGATATTATCTTCCAAGAGTTCCTGTCCAACTGGAACATTAGAATGTGACCCTATTTGGAAAGAGTCTTTGCTGATGTAATTAGTTAAGGATCTCAAGATGAACTCTTCCTGGAGTTAGGATGGGCTATAAATGGTGTCCTCATAAGAAGAGGCAAGGACAGAGAGAAACACATAAGGAAAGCCAGGTGAAGACAGAAGCAGAGACTGGAGTTATGCTGCCATAAACCAAGGAATGCCTGGGATCCTCAGAAACTGGAGGAGCCTTTGGAGGTAGCATGGCCCTTCTGACACCTTGACTTTAGACTTCAAAACTGTGAGAGGATAAACTTCTGTGGTTTTAAGCCACCTGGTTATGGAACATGTAATGATGGCCCCAGGAAACTAATACAGACTTGGTACTGGCTAGTGGTGTGCTGCTGAAACAAATACCAAAAATGTGCATGTGGCTTTGAAATTGAGTAATGGGCAGAGGCTGGAAGAATTTCGAGATTTATTATAGAAAAAGCATCCATTGTACTAAAGAGATTGTTGACAGGAATATGAACGTTAAAGGCAATTCAAATGAGGGCTCAGACGGAAGCGAGGAGCACAGCTGAGACAGCCTCTATCATTTTAGAGAATACAGTGAGCATTGTGAACAGAACACCGCTAGAAATATGAATGTCAAGGGCACTTCTGGTAAGGTCTTAGAGGAAATGAGGAGCATGTTATTGGGAACTGGAGCAAAGGCAATCTTGTTATAAAATGGCACAGAACTTGGCTGATTAATGTTCTACTGGTGGGTGAAAAGAAGAGCTTGACTTGTATATTTAGTTGAGATTTCTAAGCAACATGTGGAAGGTGTGGCCTGGATCTTCTTTACTGTTGATAGTAAGGCCCAAGAGGAAAGTAAGAAACTGAGGAGGGAATTGTTAAGCTTCAGGGAACCAATACTTGATCATTTTGGAGGTTCTAGCCTTATCCAGATTGCTTTCATTAGGAAATTCACAGTTGAGAGAATACACTCCAGAGAGAACACCAAGTGTGTGGCTAGACAACATTTTGCTGAAGAGATTAAGCATGTGACTAATGGAAACAACTGACCATCTCAGCAGAAGCCAGGCATAAAGATGGCGTTATCCAGGAAGTATCTGGAGAACTGTCATGTCAAATGGCGTAAACTCCCTTGACATACACTAGAGACCCACAAGGTTTGTGGGAATGTTATACTAGCAGAAACACTGCCAGCTTGGACTGAAAGGGACACAGACTGGATATAATGAATGAAGATGGTCAGACTTCTAGGATTCTACAGCCAGGAAACTAGTTGATAGAGCTACTCTGCTGTAAGCATGGGCTACCCTTTTAGAAAGAACGAGTGACTTGGAGGGCAGAGCCATAGATGCAGAGACAGAGGACAGAGAAGCAAGTTACCACTGTAGGTCCAGAGGACAGAACATCACGCCACACAGGATTTTTCTTAGGCCTTGAAATCCATAGGATTTGCCCTTTTGGATTTTGGATTTGCCTGGGAGTGGTGACTCTTTTATTCCTTAAAAAAAAGTCCCTTTTGGAATGGGAATGTTTATTCTATGCCTGTCCCATCATTGTGTTTAAGTAGATAACTTGTTTTCTAGTTTTGCAGGTATACAGATGGAGAGAGATTTTGCTCCAGAATGGATTATACCCAGAGTCTAACCCATACCTGATTTAGGTGATGTGATTTTGGACTTTTTATATTGATGATATTTAGATAAGATTTTAGACTCAGAATTGTTGCTGGAATGGTTTAAGACTTTTGTGAGTATTTTGCATGTGGGAAGGATGTGAATTTTGGAGGATTGAAGGGAACACTGTAGGGGTTAAATAGTGTTCCCCAAGAAGCTATGTTGAAGTCCTAACCCCTGGCACCTATGCATGTGACCTTATGTTGAAATAGGGTCTTTGTAGATGTAATCAAATTAAAATGAAATCTTTAGGGTGAACTCTAATCCAATATGACTGGTATTCTTATAAGAAGAGGACAATACCATGTGAAGACAGAGACTTGCCGAGAGGAGGTGGCCATGTAACAATAGAGGCAGAGATTGGAGTGATACAGCACCAAGCCGAGGGACACCAAGGATTGTTGGACAATGCCGGAAGCTAAGAAATCGAGGAAGAATTCTCCTCTCTGGGCTTCAGAGGGAGCATGGCCCTGCTGACGCCTTGATTTCAAACTTACAGTCTCTAAAACTGAGACAATAAATTCCTGTTGTGGTACCACCCAGTTGTGGTACTTTAAGTGTTAGAGAAGCCCTAGAAAACCAATACAGCATCTTTTCAATTAATAGAAATATTTAATTTTGATATTGTCAAAGTAATCAATGTTTTTGCCTTATGGTTTTTGCTAATTGGGCTTTATTTATAAAGTTCATCCCGGCCCAAGATCATAAGGGGAGTTTTATTCATTTTTTAAATTAGGTTTAGTATTTTACCTTTCAATTTTAGGTATTTAATCTACTTGGAGTCCATCCTTCTATATGGTAATTTTTTGGCAAACCATTAACTAAATAAATTATCCCTTTCTCACTAGTTTGTGGTGCCATCTTTATAATGTATCCAGTTCCTATACACACATCTATTTATGTATTTTCTCTTCTGTTCCACTGGATTTGTATGTCTGTTCTTGAGTCAGAACCAAACTTTATAAAATTATATAGCTCTGTTGTATGTCCCAATATCTAATATAGCAAATCACCATTCTTTGTTCTTTTTAAAAATTGATTTAGCTATTTGCAGACCTTGAATATTCATTTTTGTATGTATTAATTTTGGAATCAATTTGTAAACTTTCTAAAAAAAGTCTGATAGAATTCTGATTGGACTTTAATTGAATTTGAAGATGATGGAGTTTCACTGAATTCTCTGCAAATCTGCAGTTAGATCTAGATGGGGATTAAATTCAATCTATATATCTATACCTATTTGCATCTACCTGTCTATCTATATTGATAGATGTGCATACATATTTTGTACTTTATAAGTGGGTTATGTTCTTACTTCAAGAGGAACATAATGCAAATGCCTGGTTGACTCTCATTTATTGGTTTTAGTAGCCATTGATGAGCAATAGCTAAATCAATTAACCCATTAGGAATTGCAATAAGGTGATATTTTAATTTAATGCATTTTTATTGATTTTATTGATTTCTACCCCTTTTTTCTTTTATTATTTTCTTCTTTGGGTTTCCTCTGTAACCATTTTTCCAAATTCTAAGTCAAATACTTAGCTCATTTTTTTCTGACTTTTGTTTTCTGATAAATATAGTTAAAGTCACTAATTTTCCGTAAGTCTTACTTTAGACGTGTGCCATAAATTTTGACATGTAGTGCTTTTATTGTCATTTAGTTCTAAGGAATTTTTAACTTTCCATATGGTTTCCTATTTAATATAAGTGCTTTAAGTAGCTTGGATTTTCAGTTTCTATACATTTGGGATTAATAAAAACCTGTCTTTTTGTTATCAATTTCTATTTTGTTTACAGTATTTAGAAATGGTTGAATCATCACCCTTTGTAGCCTAGTTCATAGTAGGCTTTTAAAAAAGATTTTAATTTTTTAATAAGTTAAAATAAGCTTTTACATAATCCTATATAATAAAAGGGTAATTAATATGCAAATAGACTGAACAGTGGAATGACCGGTCGCTATGACACGCACTGACCACCAGGGGGGCAGATGCTCAATGCAGGAGCTACCCCCTGGTGGTCAGTGCGCTCCCACAGGGGGAGCGCCGCTCAGCCAGAAGCCAGGCTCACAGCTCACGGCTGGCGAGCGCAGTGGCGGTGGCGGGAGCCTCTCCCGCCTCTGTGGCAGCTCTAAGCTGTCAGTTGGACATCCCCTGAGGGCTCCCGGACTGTGAGAGGGCACAGGCTGGGCTGAAGGCCCCCCACCCAAGTGCACGAATCTCGTGCACCGGGCCTCTAGTATTACATAACACATGGAGAAAAAGAAAGAGTACGAAGCTGAAGGTCTGTGGGACACCATGATTCCAGGGAGGATGCAGGATGCTGCTTCTCTGGGTGAGGAGCGCAGACTCTGCCACCCACTGTGGCACCTGGGTGGGTTCAGATGGGGTCCAAGATGTGCCTTTCCTCAGAGTGGATCAGCATCTTCAGTCTCCAGAACAGAGAAGGCCTGACCCAAGGGCCTCTTGGTGGCCATCAAAACCGGGTTTCTGGGAGGAAGTTCAGGGCTGAAGATGGGCAGGAGCTCAGAATGGAAGCCCTGTTCCTGAAGGTACAGCAGCCAGTCCAGTAGAATCAGTGTCTCCACCAGTGGGGCCAGCAATAGGGCCAGGCTGAAGAAAGCTACCACACTGGTCTCCTGGGCCTGGTGGGCCTACAGAGCAGCCAGATTCAGTGGCAGCTGGGGATCCAGCCCCACCTGCTATGGCCCCCGCTGCACACAGTCTGCAATCTTGAGCTCATGGACCCTGGGGATCCCTGAATGCCTGGCCGATGGAGCTTGGGCTGGACATGCCGGATGACCATCTCTGGTGCTGCCAGGTAGCAGTGGGTTCGGAGGCCAGGGCCTGCTTTCTGTAGCCTCTCGGCACTTCCTCCAGGGTATGGCGGGCCCCTCCCACAGCCTGTAGGACAGTTCAGAGCCAGGCAGCGCAGCCACCCACTGACTCAGTGGGTAGCCACCAGGGTCACTCAACTTCATGTAGCAGCAGCCCACTGAGTCAAATAGGGGATGTCCAACTGACAGCTTAGAGCTGCCACAGAGGCGGGAGAGGCTCCCATCACCGCCACTGCGCTCGCCAGCCGTGAGCTGTGAGCCTGGCTTCTGGCTGAGCGGCGCTTCCCCTGTGGGAGCGCACTGACCACCACTGAGGCCAGAACCACCATCTCAGAGCAGGAGGAGAAATGCTTCAGCAAGGTGACACTCAGGTTCCCGCAGGCATGGAGGCCTGTCAGCAGCAAGCAGGCCTCACCCCGAGGTGGGGTCTCCAGTGGAAACAGAACCTCCTCACACAGGGTCCTGGGGTCTGCCCACTGAACCACACGGTGTGGGGAGCAGTGAGAGTGAATTTGTACCACCTGTGGGTTCCTCTTCTCCTCTTTTTCCAGAGCGTGCAGGAGCTCCTGGCCCAGGTGCTGGGCTCTCTCCACCAGTCTCTGATCCCCTTCGATGCTCTTCACCTTCAGCCTTAGCCCCAGAGACATGAAGCAGAGGAGATGGCCCTGGCCTGAGCCTTCATGCACAACCTGGGTGCAGCCTGTGCGGTCACTCAGCCTTTTCACCAGCTCTCCCAGCTGCCAGATCTCATGCTACTTCTTGGGCCTGACGTGTTTTCGGAATGGAGCTTTAAGTCAGCAGCTCTGGCTGGGGTTCTCCCGAAACTCTGAGGGGGTGTGGGTAAAGGCCAAGGCATAGGCTGTGGACTTCAGGGCCAGCAGGGTGAGTGGCCACACTGACCTGTACCTGACCACTTCCCCTTCCCCAGGCATCCCCAGCAGCCGTGTGGCCAGCTGTGGTGGGTTTAGTCCATCCAATGCTTCCCACCGTGAGCAAGGGAGTGTGCCCCACAGGTTGTCTGTAAAAAATTCGATGATGTAGGCATCCAGGATGGAACGGTAGAGACAGGACACAGGTGAGATCCACAACTAGCTGCCTCCTCTCCTCCGGAGAGAGGACCCGGGGGAAACGCCTGGCATCGGGTCCAGTCGGTGGTGCCTGGAGCGAGAACGCGGTGAGGAGGGAAGCAGGGTCAGCACCACGTGGATCCAGGACCCTGGCTGGGCTCAGCTCTGCAGGCGGGACGAGAAGAAAGCGCTCTGCCTTGGCCCAAGATGCTCCATAGCAGGTTTTTAAAAAATGTCCCCAGGTGAGCTAACAATAATAAACACTCCTCATGCTTTGGCTGTAAATCCTTATTCTATCTTAGTTCAAGGTATCAATTGTATGATTCAGATCTACTTGCTTATTTTGTCTCCTTAATATGTAAATCTCTGAGAGGGTATGTGAAATTACTTCAGTATAGTTTTTGATGTATCTCTATTCCCCCGTAATATTAGTTGTTGCTTGATAGTCTTTGAGTTTCTGTTATTAAACACACATATATTCATTATCCCATGGTCCTCGGGTCTTCCTGATCTATTGTTCTTTACAGTTTATAACGTTCTTCTTTGTCCCTTGTAGTTTTCTTTTTGGCCTGGCCTAAAAATAAAACTGTGGTTTATTTTTCCATGGAACATCTTTTCTGTTTGTATTGTTAGGTAGTCAACGAAAACCCAATATATCAGTGTCCCAAACAAGGTAGAAGTTTATTTCATTAAAGTCCTGAAGATGCCTAGGGTTGGTGCTGCTAAAATATGATAGTTTATTTCTTCTTCTTTTTTTTGTTAATCCTCATCCAAGTATATTTTTTCCATTGGTTTTTTAGAGAGAGTGGAAGGGAGGAAGGGTAGGGGGGTGGGGGGAGAGAGAGAGAGAGAGAGAGAGAGAGAGAGAGAGAGAGAGAGAGAGAGAAAGAGAAATATTGATGTGAGAGAGACACATTGATCAGTTGTCCCCTGCACATGTCCTGACCAACCAGGGTAGGGCATCAAACCTGCAACCAAGGTACATGCCCTTGATGGGGAATCGAACCCTCGACATTTCAGTATGTAGGCTGATGCTCTAACCATTGAGGAACACCAGCCAGAGCAGTTTTTTTTTTCTTCTTAATTCAACATAGCCAGACAAGAGCTGCTATGGCAGCTTCGTAAAGTTCTTAGGGACCTAGTGTCCTTCCACCTTATCCTTCCACAATCCCTTACTTACACCTCTTGTCCTCATGATTTGGTAAGAAGGAAAGAAGAGAAAGGAGAAGAGCATGCCCCTTTCTTTAAGAATGTTTTCTGGAAGTTGAACAGATCATTACCATTTACATTCCATGGTTGGGACTTCATCCCAGGCCACTCCTACAGCAAGGGAGGTTAGGAAATGTAGTCTTTATTCCAGGAAGCCACATGTTTAGCCAAAAATTGTTGTATCATATTGAAGAAGGGAAGAATGAATGTAATTGGCACTTATCCATCTATGCCATATGATCTTTTTATTTTTCAATTTTCTGTAGATTTTGCTTTTTTTCAATTGAAATTTTATGGAGATAATTGTAGATTCACATCCTATCTAATAATAGAGTAATATGCAAATTAACCATCACTCCACGACAAAATGGCGGCCCCCATAGCCAGAAGATGGCGGCGCCCAGTCACCTCAGCCCCGCTGCTGGAGTGTCTGGCCTGTCCGACCAACAAACAGAGGCTGGAGAGCAGGGCATGGCGGCTTCCTCAGCGCGGCAGCGGGGAAGCCCCAGGCCCTGCAGACACAGCCCAGAGAGCAGGGCATGGCGGCTTCCTTAGCGCGGCAGCGGGGAAGCCCCAGGCCCTGCAGACACAGCCCTGAGAGCAGGGCATGGCGGCTTCCTCAGCGCGGCAGCGGGGAAGCCCCAGGCCCTGCAGACACAGCCCGGAGAGCAGGGCATGGCGGCTTCCTCAGCGCGGCAGCGGGGAAGCCCCAGGCCCTGCAGACAGAGCCAGGACAGCAGGGCATGTCGGCTTCCTAACCATGGCAGTGGGGAAGCCCCAGGCCCTGCAAACAGAGCCCAGAGAGCAGGACATGGCGGCTTCCTTAGAGCAGAGGCAGCGGGAACACCCCCAGGCCCAGCAGACAGAGCCCAGACAGCAGGGCTTGGGGGCTTCCTTAGTGTGGCAGTGGCAGCGAAGTTCCCAGACATGGCAGACAGAGCCCAGACAGCAGGGCTTGGGGCTTCCTTAGCAAGGTGGCAGTGGGAACACCCCCAGACCTCGCAGACAGAGCCAGGACAACAGGGCATGGGGGCTTCCTTAGTGTGTCCCTGTTGGGGATGTCCCCAGGCCTGGCAGACAGAGAACACTGCAGGGCATTGGGGCTTCCTTAGCATGGCACATGGCAGCAGCAGGCAGAGAGCGGACAGCACGGCATGGGGGCTTCATCTCCATGGCTGCAGGGAAACCTCCAGGCCCTGCAGAGAGCAGAGAACCATGGGGAGTGGGCCTAAGCCATCAGTAGGACATCCCCTCAGAGCTCCTGGATTGTAGAGGGTGCAGGTTGGGCTGAGGGACCCTCGTGCACGAATTTCATGCACCGGGCCTCTAGTGTATTATAAGAAACTAGAGGCCTGGTGCACGAAATTCGTGCATGGGTAGGGTCCCAAGCCTGGCCAGCAATCAGGGACAATCTGTGGGGTGACCAGTGGGGCAATCAGGGGGCCCCTGCTGGCACCCACCTTGGCCAGCCTGGCACTGCCCGCTTGCTGGCCCTCCTTCCTGCTGCAGCTGCAGCCGGTCACCTGCCTCTGTGGGGCAACTGGTGGGGTGATCAGGGGAGGGGGGCAGCATCAGCCTGCTCGCCAGCTGACCCTGTCCCCTGATTGCCCTGCCACCACCAGTTGCCTCCCTCTGTGGGGCGACTGGTGGGGCAATTGGGGGTGGGGTGGGGGCCCGTTGGCACCCGCCTTGGCTGGCTTGGGGCCTGCGGGCTGGGGCAGCTCCTGCATTGAGTGTCTGCCCCCTGATGGTCAGTGTGCATCATAGTGACCGGTCTTTCTGCCAGTCATTCCGCTGTTTGGTTGATTTGCATATTAGGCTTTTATTATATAGGATAATATGGAGAGATCCTATATACACTTTAACCAGTTTCCCCTATTGGTAACATTTTGCAAAACTATCTTATACTATCACAACCAACATATTGACATCGATGCAATCCACCAATCTTACTCCTTATTCAGATTTCTTTAGTTTTACTCATACTTATTTGTGTCTCTGTGTGTGCATGCATGCGTGTGAGCATGCAGTTCATTCTTTGTGTATGGGGAGAGAGAAAGAGAGAGGAAGAGAGAGAGAGTGGAAAACAGAGAGAGAGGAAGAGAAACATCAATGTGAGTTCTTTACAAATGTTTAGTTATTTACAAATCCATCATGTATGCAGGTTTGTGTATCCATGACCACAGTCAAGATGCTGAAGAGTTCTATCACCTTGTTGCCCTTCTGTAAACACATCTATCTCCACTCTCCCTCCCCCGGCATCCCTCATCCCTGCAACTGCTAAGCTGTCACTGGAAACATGTTATATAAATGAATCATATATATGTAAATATTTTGGGATTGACTTTTTTCACTTTGTATAATTTCCTGGAGATTTACCCAAGCTGTTGCTGTATTCATGGTTCATTGCTGAGCACTGTTTCATGATATGTGTGCACTGGGTTTGTTTAACCACCCATCTATTTAAGGATAGCTGAATGGATTCCAGTGTTTGGCTATGACAATAAAAGCTGCTATGACCATTCATGCACATGTTTTTGTGTGAACATAAATTTTTATTTCTCTGGACTAAATGCCCAAGAGTAGAATTTCAGGGTTGTATGCATGTTTAGTCTCATAGGAGATGGTTACATTCCCACCAGCCGCGTATGAGGGATCCACGTCTTCGCCAGCACTTGTGTTGCTCCGGTTTTTTATTTTAGTCATTATGAGTAGTGTACAGTGATATCTGATTGTGGTTTTAATTTGCATTTCTGTGATGGCTAATAATTCTGAACATGTTTTCATGTGAGTATTTACCATCTGTTGGCCTCTTTAGTGAATGTTTGTTCATGTCATTTGCCCACTTTCTAATCCTGCATGTGTGTGCGTGTGTGCCCACGAGTGTATTTTCTGTTTTGGGAGTTCTTTACTTGTCATTTGTTGGATATGTGGTTTATAAATATTCCTCTGTCTGTAGCTTGTCTTTTCATGATCGTCACATGGACTTCCACAGAGAAAATGTTTTCATATTTAGGTAGTCTAATTTATCAAATTTTCCTTTTATGGACTGTGCTTTTGATACAAAATCTAAGAACTCTTTAACCTAGTCCCAGAACCAGGTGATTTTCTCCTACTTTTATTTTTTTCTAGAAGTGTTCTAGTTTTACACTGTAAATCCATTTTGAGTTAATTACTGTCTAAAGTGTGAAGTTTAGTTCAAGGTTCACTTTTTGCTTATGGATGTCCAATTACTCCTGCATTGTTTGGTGAGAAAGCTATACTTCCTCCACTGAATTGTTTTTGCTCCTTTGTTAACCAGTTGAATATATTTGTGTCAGTCTATTCCTGGGTTATCTATTACGTTCCATTGATCTGTGCGTTTATCCTTCTGCCAATACCACTTTGTCTTGATTACTAGTAAGCTTCAATATCACGCAGACTGATTTCTCCCACTTGATTCATCTTTGTCAAAATTGTTTTAGCTACTCAAGGCTGTGCTTTTCTGTATACAGTTTAGAATAAGATTGTTTACTGTGATGATTAATTTTATGTGTCACCTTGACTGGGCCACAGGGTACCCAGATATTTGATTAAACATTATTCTGGGTGTGTCTGTATTGTGGGTGTTTTGGATGAGATTAACATTTGAATTCCTAGACTGAGTAAAGCAGATTGGCTTTATCCAATCCATTTAAGGGCTGACTAGAACAAGAAGACTGAGTGAGGGAGAATTGTTTTTCTCTCTGTTGGAGTTGGGACATCAGTCTTCTCTTGTCTTTGGACTCAGACTCAGACTGGAGCTATACTATTGAATTTCCAGCTTTTTATTTTCTTTATTGATTTCAGAGAGGAAGGGAGAGAAAGAGAGAGATAGAAACATCAATGATGAGAGAGAATCATTGATCTGTTGCCTCCTGCATGCCACCTCCTGGGGATCGAGCCCACAACCAGGCATGTGCCCTTGACCGAATTGAACCAGGGCCCCTTCAGTCCACAGGCCGACACTCTATCCACTGAGCCAAACCAGTTAGGGCTGAATTTCCAGCTTTCTAACTGAAGCTCTTAGGGCTTCCCAGCATCCACTCTCAAATTAATCTCTCTCTCTCTCTCTCTCTCTCTCTCTCTCTCTCTCTCACACACACACACACACACACACACACACACACTCACACACACTGGTTCTATGTTGGGATTTTGATAGGAATTGCATTAAACCTACAGATCAGTTTGGGGAGAATTGGTATCTTTAATATGTTGAATCTTCCAATCTATGAACATGGTATGTCTTTCCAGTTATTGGGTCTTATTTGATTTATTTCATCAGCATTTTGTCATTTTCAGGATATGTATCATGTGCATCTTTTGTTAAGTTTATACCTAAATATTTCATTTTCTTTCGATGATTGTAAATGGTTGTGCTTTTAATTTATATTTCTGCATGCTCATTGTTAGTGTATAGAAATGTGATTGATTTTTGTGTGTTTGATCTTTTATCCTGAAACCTTGCTGAACTCACTTATTAGTTCTAGGAATCTTTTTTTCTATAGATTCCTTGGGCTTTTCTTTATTTCTTTTAAATCAGTGTGCTTTTTGCTTCTTTCTTGATCTTGCCTAATTGCAGTGGCTGGAAAATACAATATTATGATGAATAAGAGTAATGATAGTGGACATCTTTCCTTATTCCTTCTCTTAGGAGAAAAGCGTCCAGTCATCCATTAGTGTGATGCCAGCTGAAGGTTCTTTGTAGATGCTCGTTATCAAGTTGAGGCAATTGCCCTCTATTTCTAAATTGCGAAGAATTTTTATAATAAATGGGTGTTGGCCTTAGTCAAATGCTTTTTCTGCATCAATTGATAGAACCAAATGATTTTTTCTTTGTTAGGTTATTGATATGGTGGACTACATTGATTTTTGATGTTGAACCAACCTTGTCATGAATATATTCCACTGTCATGATGTATAATTATTTTTATACATTGTTGGATTCAGTTTGCCATTTTGTTGAGGATTCTTTTTCATCTGAGTTCATGAGAGATACTGGTATGCAGTTTTCCTTTGTTGTACTGTCTTTGTCCAGTTTTGTAATCAGGGCAATACTGGCATCATAAAATGAGTCAGAAATTTCCCCTCTTCTGTGTTTGAAAGACACTGTAAAAATGGTGTTAAATGTTTACATGAATTCTCCAAATTTCAGGAGCTCAAAAATGAGATGGTGTGATAATTTTGACCATCAAATATGATTTATAAAACTCATGAGGAAAGAATAATCTTTTGTATGTACCAATATTTCTGGCCCCCCACCCTTGTTCTTCCTTCCTTCCTGATACTCCAGGATTCTTTCTTTTGTAAATTTCTGTTTAAAGACATTTCTTTAGTTAATCTCAAAGTGTGGGTCTGGAGTCTGGTAGCAACAAATTCATTTTGTTTTCCTTTGTGTGAAATATATTTATTTTCCCTTCATCCCTGAAGAATACTTTCCCCTGGATATAGACTTCGCACTTGGTAGGTCATTTCTTTCAGCGCTAGACTCCACTCTGGCCTCCATGCTTTCACATGAAAAATCTGCTGTTAGTTGAATTAGTGCTTCCATATGGGCAATGTGTCATTCCTCTCTGGCTGCTTTCAAGATTTTAAGTATGTCTTCGGTTTTCAGAAGTTTAATTATGAAGTTTCTTGGCATAAGTTTCGTTGAGTTTATTCTGTTTGGGGTATGCTCAGCTTCTTGAGTCTATGGGTTTGTAACTTTGGCCATACTTGTTTGAAGAGTTTTTAGCCATTATTATTATTACTTTTTTTTTTTGGAATACTGTTTCAGCTGCACTCCCTTCCTCGTCTTATTTTGGGACTCTGATTATGTGAATGTTAAATCTTTTGTATTACCCCTGAGGCTCTGTTCATTTTTTCAAATTATATTTCTCTCTGTTGTTCAGACTTGGTGAAATCTGTTATTTTGTCCTCAAGTTTACGGATTTTATCCTCCATCATCTCTACTATACTATTGAGCATATCCAGTGAGGTTTTAAAAACAAAATTTCTGTAATTGCATGGTTTTATTCTATAATGCCAATTGTTTCTTTTTATTTTCATCACTTCAATCTTTGCTAAAATTTTCTATTTTTTTCATTTGTTTCAAAAGAATTTGTAATTAATCATGGAAGCATTTTTATCATAGCTTCTTTAAAAAATGATCCTGTCAGATAATGCCAACACTTGATTCATCTTAGTGTTAGTATAGTTGATTGCCTTTTCTCATTTGAACTGTGATTTTTAAATCTTGGTATGACAGGTGATTTTTGAACTGTTCCCTAGACATTTTATATGTTAGAGGACGCAGGCTTCTCTTTAAACTCTTTAAACTGAGCAGGTAGTCACCCTGTTTTTTAGCACACAGATCCTGGCCTACATTTGTGGGTGGTTATTGCAATGGAGTAAGGTTTTCAGGACCTTTCCTGGTTATTTTGGTCTGCTCAGTGCATCTGGTCCAGGCTCCTGATGCCTGAGGGGGTGGAAGGATTTCCCAGGCTGGACCCAGGATGCCTCTCAGTGGGGTTGGGGGAGCTCAGGCCAGCAGGAAAGAATTTCCCAGGCTGCTTATTATTGGGGTGACTCCCCACCCATCACCCTGCTGGTGGTGCTGGAGTGACCTGATGTTGTCAGAGGAACTCCTGTTTGATTGGGGGAAGGAATGAGCCTAGCAGGCTGCTCTCTCTTGCTGGTTGGAGTGTAGGTGATGGTGGGTCTGGGTACCTTCTTCTGTTGGACGGGAGACATAAGATGCCCTGCTGCTTGCTCCTCTGGTCTCGGGGCCACAAACCAGTTTGTCTTCTTGACTCATTTCAGTTTTCCTTTGGTTGCATCTGGCATCATTTCCAGAGTTTTAGTTGCATTTGGTGGGGGAGGAACAGAGAAATGGGTCTACACCATTTTATCCAGACGGGAAAGCTAAATTTTGTTTAAATATATCTGTTATAGAAAATATATTACTGCATTTTGCTCTTTAAGAAAATTCACTGCATATAGGATTCCTTATCTTTGTTATGATTTTTATTTATTTATTTTAATACTTCCTGCTATTTTATGTCATGTCTTTTTTAATTTCCTACCCCTCCCTTTTATGCCTTTCATTAACTTGAGTAAGTTTTCTTTTCCTGGCTTCAGAGATGTTACAATTCCCCTCACAGAGGATTATACATTCTGCCCTTTGTGGCATAACTTGCAGCATTTCCCTGTGAGCTGATTATACTTTTGACCTCATGAATGTAAGGAATGGCCTGAGATTTGCTTGACAAATAAATAAAAAAATCTGTCCATGATCTGAGCAGAAGCTTTAGCATCTTGTGGTTCCTCTATCGCACCTTTCTCTCAACCTGAGGCTGAGATAAGACCCACTTCCTCAGCTGGGGGCTGGGACGAGGTGTGTAACACACGCCTGAACTGGCTGGCCTGCAGCCCACATCTGCTCAGAAATAAACCTCTGCTGTCCCACGCCGCTGACGTGGGCTTGCTTGTTACTGTAGATGAACCTCACAACAGCCGGTTAATCGAAGGCAATTCATTCTATTTTAAATTCTTTTCCTGGTGGTTGCCTTACCTCTGATGATCTTCTTTACTTCAATTTTGAAATAAATCTCTGTTTTTCTCTTCCCCTCAATATGGACCTCAACATATACCTCTCACTGTCATGATTCTCACCTTGTCCCACCATGTTAGGTTTGTGTAAAAACCTTAGTTCTAGATTGTTGTGGGCACACTCTTGTTTTTGATTCCCACTTTCTTCTTGTTTACCCGTATACTTCCCAGCATACTCCTTAATTTATGTTTCTTCTTGCCAGAGTACTTCCTCCAAGAGTTTTCCACAAGGAATATACTGAGGTCTCACCTGCCTGGTACTACCCTTATTTTGATCTTATATTTAAATATAGGTGACTTGGATATAAATCCTGGGTGTGAAGGTTTTCTTTTCCCTGAAACACTGAGTGTATTACTGTTATATTTTACAACTCTTTATCCCTTTATGATACCATTTAATATTAATCTAATTTACAGTTTGTCTATTTGTTCTTTAGCTGAATCCATTCTTCTATCCAACCCATCTATTGAGTTATTTCAACTATGATGTTTTTCACACTGAAATTCCCAATAGCCTCTTCTTTATAAATGTGTGTTCCCACTTCATGCACCAATAGCCTCCCTTATCTCTTAGAGAATCATTATTATAATTACTTTTAATTCTTGTTCTGTCTAGCTTTTTAATTGTTTTGCCTGCTATAGTTTCTTATCCTCTTTAAGAAGAAGAGTTGTACTCATTAGCTATTTCATTGTTTTCCTCTGTGACCCTGTATTCCTCAGAGGCATCAGCCATCTTGGTGGTTACACACACTGAGCGGGAGATGAATCTTGTGCCCCTTCAGGCTCCAGCTTGTGCCCCTTCAGGTGGACAAATCACCTCAGTGTCCAGGCAGTGTCCGACCATTGACCATGAACCACCACCATCCCCTTCCCTATTGGTGACCTTGACCCCTACTAGGAACCTCCCTTAGGAGGTGTGTGTGTGTGTGTGTGTGTGTGTGTGTGTGTGTGTGTTTGGAGGGCATCAAGTTCTGAGTGGTCTGGGTACCTATATCCTCACCTTGGTCCTCACTCTACCTGTGCTTCAGCTCCACCTGGATGTAACTGCTGAAGGCCCAGCCTGGCGTACACTGCCCCATGGTGATGACTGAGCAGAGGTCTCCTTCCCAGGGCAATGTAGGGCTCTCCTCCAGCTTCTCATGTCGTCTACATTACATTCTTTTATTTAAAATTTAATCTTTATTGTTGAAAGTATTACATATGTCCCCTTCCCCTCATTGACCTCTTTTAGCCTGCCTCCCCTCCAGGCCTTTACTACCCTATTGTTTGTCTTCTTTGGTTGATTCTTCCCACCCACCCACCCCCACCTTCCCTGTGAGGTTCCACAGGCTGTTCTATGTTTCTATGTCTCTGGACCTATTTTGTTCATCAGATTATTTTGCTAATTAGATTCCACATATGAGTGAGATCATGTGATACTTGTCTTTCTCTGACTGGTTTATTTAACTTAGTATGATACGCTCCAGGTCACTTCATGCTGTCTCAAAAGGTAAGAGATTCTTCTTTTTTACTGCTGCATAGTATTCCATGGTATAAATGTCCCACAGCTTTTTTATCCACTCGTCTACTATTGGGCACTTGGACTGTTTCAGATCTTAGCTATTGTAAATTGTGCTGCTATGATCATAGGGGTACATACGTTCTTTCTAATTGGTGTTTCTGTTTTCTTGGGATATAGTCCTAGACGTGGGATCACTGGGTCAAATGGCAATTCCATATTTAATTTGTTGAGGAAACTCCTTACTGTTTTCCATAATGGCTGCACCAGTCTAAATTCCCACCAGTAGTGCACGAAGATGAGGGTTCCTTTTTCTCCACATCCTCACCAATACTTATTTGTTGATTTGTTAATGATAGTTATTCTGAGGGGTGTGAGGTGGTACCTCATTATCATTTTAATTTGCATCTCTCTGATGATCAGTGACTTTGAGCATTTTTTCATGTCTCTTGGCCATCTGTATGTCCACTTTGGAGAAGTGTCTATGTAGGTCTTCTGCAATTTTTTGATTGGATTGTTTGTCTTCTTTTTGTTAAGTTGTATGAGTTCCTTATATATTTTGGTTATTAACCCTTTATCAGATGCATCAGTGACAAATATGTTCTTCCATACAGTTCTCCCATTTATTTTGTTGATGATTTCTTTTGCTGTGCAGAAACTTTTTATTTAGATGCAGTCCCATTTGTTTATTTTCTCCTTAGTTTCCTTTGCCCTAGGAGATGTAGCTGTAAACATATTGCTACGAGAGATGTCTGAGATTTTACTGCCTATGGTTTCTTCTAGAATTTTATGGTTTCATGACTTACATTTAAGTCTTTCATCCATTTTGAGGTTATTCTTGTGTATAGTGTAAGTTGGTGGTCTAGTTTCATTTTTTTTGCATGTATCTGTTCAATTTTTCCAACACCATATATCGAAGAGACCCTCTTTACTCTATTATATGATTTTGCCTCCTTTGTCAAATATTAATTGAGCGTAATGGCTGAAGTCAATTTCTGGGCTCACTTTTCTGTTCCACTGATCTACATGCCTATTCTTGTGCCACAACCAGGCTGTTTTGTTTATAGTGGCTTTGTAGTACAACTTGATATCTGGTATTGTGATCCCTCCAACTTTGTTCTTCTTTCTCAAGATTGCTGTGGTTATATGGGATCTATTTGGTTCCATATAAATTTTTGGAGTATTTGTTCTAGATCTGTGAAATATGCCATTTGTATTTGAATAGGGATTGCATTGAATCTTCTACCATACAATCTTGTCTGCATTTCTCTCTTTTGTCTCTGTGAAGTCCTCAGGATTAGGTTTGGATGAGGAAGCCATTGATCCTTGATTGTTCACTCCCTTTCTGCAAATGGGAAGTTGGCACTATAACTTTCCTTTCTATCCCCATAAAACTGTCAGTTGATTTCTCAACAGAAACATTTCAGGCCAGAAGGGATTGGCAACCAAGACTATTCTACCAAGCAAGGCTCTCAGTTAAAATTGAAGAAGAAAAAAAAGAGCTTTCCAGACAAAATTATGTAAAGGAGTTCACTACCACCAAACCAGTATTGCAAGAATAAAATGGCAAAAAGTACATACCTATCAATAACCACTTTAAATGTAAATGGATTAAATGCTCCAATCAAAAGTCATAGGGTAGCTAAATGGATAAGAAAATGAGACCCATATATATGCTGTCTATAGGAGACCAACTCAGAACAAAAGACACACACAGACTGAAAGTAAAAGATTAAAAAAAAGTATTTCATGCAATGGAAACAAACATACAAAAAAAGCTGGGGTAGCAATACTTACATCATACAAATTAGACTTTAAAGCAAAGTATAATAAGAGACAAACAAGGCCTTCACCAGTGTGGCTCAGTTGATTGAGCATCATCCTGTGCACCAAAAACCCACCGGCTCGATTCCTGGTTGGGGCCCATGCCCAGGTTGTGGGCTCAATCCCTGGTTGGGGTGCATGCAGGAGGCAACCGATTGATGTCTCTCTCTCACATTGATGCTTCTCTCTCTCTCTCTCTCCCTTCCCCCCTCTCTCTAAAATAAATAAAAACGTATTAAAAATAGACAAAATGATAAAGAGATTGATTCAACAAGAGGCTATAGTCCTTGTAAACATTTATGTACTCAACATGGGAGCACCTAAATTTATAAAGCAAATCTTGATAGACATAAAGGGAGAGATCAACAGTAATATAGTCATAGTAGGGGACTTTAACACCCCATTGACACCAATGCCTAGATCCTCCAGATAGAAAATCAACAAGAAAACAGTGAGCTTAAATGAAACACTAGGCCAGATGTATTTAATTGATATTTTCAGAGCATTTCACCCCAAAGCTGCAGGACGTACACTTTTTCCAAGGGCACAGAATACATCTTCTAGGATAGATCACATGTTAGGACACAAAACAAGTCTCAACAAATTTAACATGATTGAAATTATATCAAGCATCTTTTCTGACCACAATGATATGAAACTAGAAATCAATTAAAAGAAAAAACTGAAAAGCACATAAACACAGGGAGGCTAAATATCATGTTACTACACATTGAATAGGCTAACAATGAGATCAAGGAAGAAACCAAAAGATACCTTGAGACAAATAAAAGTGAAAATACAACAACCCAAAATTTATGGGGCACAGAGAAAGTAGTCGTAAGAGGGAAATTCATAACATTACAGACTTACCTCAAGAAACAAGAAAAATCTCAAATAAACAATCTAATCTTACACCTAAAGGAACTAGAAAAAGAAAAAAAAGCAAGAAAAGCCCAAAGTGAGTAGAAGAAAGGAAATAATAAAGATCAAAGCAGAAATAAACAAAATAAATTCTAAAAAACAATATAATAGACCAATGAAACAAAAAACTGCAACTTTGAAAAAATAAAGGTTGATAAACCTTTAGTAAGACTCATCAATAAAAAAAGAGAGGATCAAAATAAATAAAATCAGAAATGAAAGATGAGAAGTAACAAGATACCACAGAAATACAAAGGATTATATGAAAATATTATGAACAACTATATGCCAAAAGATTGGACAACCTGGAATAAATAAATAAATATCTAGAAACATACAAACTTCCAAGACTGAATCAAGAAGAATCAGAAAATCTGAACAGAATGATTACAACTAATGAAATCAAAGCAGTAATTTAAAAATCTCCCAACAAACAAAAGCCCTGGACTGATGGCTTCACAGGTGAACTTTACCAAACATTCAAAGAAGAAATAATACTTAGCCTTCTCAAATTATTCTGAAAAATTCAAGAGGAGGGAAAACTCTCAAGCCCATTTTATGAGAGTAGCATTATTCTAATTTCAAAATCAGATAAAGACACTACCAAGAAAGAAAATTATAAGCCAATATTCCTGATGAACATAGATGCAAAAATCCTCAACAAAATATTAGCAAACCAAATTCAGCAATACATTAAAAATATCATACCATGATCAAGTGGGATTCATTACAGAATGCAACTTTGATTCAATATCCATGAATCAATTAACATGATACCACATAAACAAAGTGAAGGATAAAAATCCTATGATCATATATATTGATGCAGAAAAAGCATTTAACAAAAATCCAGCATCCATCCTTTATAATAAAAGCATAATATGCAAATTGACTGAACGGTGGAATGACCGGTCTGCAGGGGGTGGGGTCAGCGAGCAGGCAGCACCAGGCCAGCCAAGGCGCATGCCAGCAGGCAGAGGGAGGGGACAGCAATGGGGGAGGGTGGCAACGACCAGGGGTGGCAGAGAGGTGATGGGGGGTGCTGGGCTGGCCACTCACCGGCCAGCACTGTCCCCTGATTGGCCCGCCCAGTTGCCTCCTGAAGAGCGAGGCCACTGATGACAGTAGTGGCAGGGCAATGTGGGGCAGCACTGGCTGCTTGCCGGCCAGCACTGTCCCCAGATCGGCCCGCTGGGGTTACCTCCCTCAGAGGGAGGCCAGACTGCGGCTTAGGCCCATTCCCTGCGGGCTGAGGGACCCCCCCCCCACACCCCCCAGTGCACAAATTTTTGTTCACTGGACCTCTAGTTTATGATAAAGACTCTCAGCAAAGTTGGAATAGAGGGAACATTCCTCAGCATAATAAAGGACATATATGACAAACCCATAGCTAAGATCATACTCAATGTAGAGAAAGTATAGCATTTCCCTTAGAGAAAGAATAAGACAGGGATGTCCACTTTTAACCACTTTTATTCAATATAGCACTGGGCATCCTAGCCACAGCAATCAGACAAGGAGAAGAAATAAAAGGCATCTAAATTGGAAAGGAAGAAGTAAGACTGTAATTATTTGCAGATGACATGGCACTGTATATAAAGAACCCTAAAGATTCCACCAGAAATCTATTAGAACTGATAAATTAATTCAATAAAGTAGCAGGATACAAAATAAACATTCAGAAGTCAGTTGCATGTTTATACATCAATAATGACATCAGAAAGAATAACTAAGAAAACAATTCCACTTATAATTGTTTAAAAAATAAATTACCTAGGAATAAAGTTAACCAAGGAGGTAAAAGGCCTGTATTAGAAAAATTATAAGACATTGGAGATTGAAACTGAAGAATATGCAAACATATGGAAGTGTATATCATGTTCATGGATAGGAAGAATGAACATCATTAAAATGTCCATACTACCCAAAGCAATCTAAAGAGTCAATGCAATTCCTATTAAAACACAATGGTGTATTTTACATAACTAGATAAAATAATTCAAAAATTTATATGGAACCACAAAAAATAGCTTAATCAATCTCGAGAAAGAAGAACAAAGTTGGAGGTATCACACTACCTGATATTAAACTATACTATAAGGCTATAGTATTTAAAACAGAATGTGCTGGCATAAAAACAGACATATAGATTAATGAAACATAACAGAGAGCCCAGAAATAAACCCATGCCTATATTTGACAAAGGAGGCAAGAACATACAATGGTATAAAGACAGTTTATTCAATAAGTGGTGCTGAAAAAATTGGACAGATACATGCAAAATTAAAACTAGACCACATTCTTACACCATATACAAGAATAAACTGAAAATGGATTAAAGACTTAAATGTAAGATTTGAAACCATAAAACTCATAGGAGAAAACATAGGCAGTGAAATCTCTGATATTTTTCTTAACAATATTTTTTCCGATATATCTCCTCAGGATTGGACTACATCAAACTAAAAACTTTTTGCACAGCAAAGGAAACCATCAATGAAATGTGGTCTAGTTTTAATTTTGCATGTATCTGTCCAATATTTCCAGCACCACTTATTGAATAAACTGTCTTTATACCATTGTATGTTCTTGCCTCCTTTGTCAAAAAGACAACTCACTGAATGGAAGATGATATTCACTAATGATATATCCAATATGGGGTTAATGTAAAAATTTGTAAAGAACTCATACAACTCAACACTAAAAATCAAACAATCCAATTAAAAAATTGGCAGAGGACCTGAAAAGACACTTCTCCAAAGAGGACATAATGGGTGGCCAATAGACATATGAAAAGATGCTCAGCATAACAAATCATCAGAGCAATGGAAATTAAGATATCACCTCATAGCTGTCAGAATGGCTACCCTATCTAATAAAAGAGTAATATGCAAATTGACTGTCACTCCAGCACACAAGATGGCTGTCCCCATGTGGACACAAGATGGCCACCACAAGATGGCCGGTAGGGGAGGGCAGTTGGGCGGGACCAGGCCAGCAAGGAAGGGCAGTTGGGGGCGACCAGGCCTGCAGGGGAGGACAGTTGGGGGGGACCAGGCCTGCAGGAGAGAAGAGTTAGGGGTGACTAGGTCAGCAGGGGAGGGCAGTCTCAGGGGACCAGGCCTGCAGGGGAGGGCAGTTAGGGGTGACCAGGCCAGTAGGGGAGGGCAGTTAGGGGAAATTGGGCTGCCAGGGGAGCAGTTAGGTGTCGATCAGGCTGACAGAGGAATGGTTAGGGGGGATCAGATTGGAAGGCAGAAGCAGTGAGAGGCAATCAGGCAGGCAGGCAGTTGAGTGGTTGGGAGCCAGCAGTCCTGGATTGTGAGAGAGATATCTGACTGCCCATTTAGTGCCGATCCCGGTGAGATCGGGCCTAAAGAACGGGCAGTCGGACATTCCTTGAGGGGTCCTAGATTGGAGAGGGTGCAGGCTTGGCTGAGGGACACACACACACACACACACACACACACACACATCCATGCACAAATTTCGTGCACCAGGCCTCTAGTAAATTAATAAACAAAATAGAAACAGATTCATAGATACAGAGAATAGACTAGTGGTTGCCAGAGGGGAGGAGAATTGAGAGTTGGGTAAAAAAGGTGAAGGAATTAAGAAGTACAAAATTTGTAGTCACCAAGTATTCCCAGTGATATAATATTGTCATAGGTAATAACATCAATAATACTGTACTAACTATGTATGGTTCAAGTGGGTGCTGGAAATATTGGGGGACCACCCTCTAAAAGTATATGATTGTTTAATTACTATGCTGTACATCTGAAACTAATACAAAATAACATTGAATGTTAACTCTATTTGAAAAAAAAGATTTATTGAGCACCTACTAGGCACTGTTTGGATGCAAGAGACACCACCAGGAGTAGTATTTTAAGACGCTGCCTGATGGAGCTGACAGTCTAGGGTGGGGATTGCAGAGCCATGCTGTGTTGAGGGCCCGGGAGCAGAATCCTATTCCTCAGGTAAGCGCGGGCCAGAGTCCTCCTGGGGATCTTAGTTTCTAGAGGAGAAACATCTTGAACTATAGCCTCAAGGAGCCTCGAAGTGCAGGCAGGGCGTACATCTGGGCTGTTTGTCAGTACCTTTCAGTATGGAAGGTGTTGCCACTGCACACAGAACCCCTGACTGACCAAACAGTGAGGAAGAATTTCCTAGGCCCAGACTGCGAGTGGGGGAGCCATCGACTTGATGGGCACATGGTGGCCCAGTGCTCTGGTTCCCTAGATATGTGGGCTTATGAGGTCAAGGCAGCTTCTGGATCTCAGTACATTCTTGCCCTAGTCTGCATCTGTCCAGAAACTAGATGGGTCAGAGCCTACAGGGCTTCTGGTCTTGAGAGAAGAGGGCCCCAAGATGGCAGAGCCCTTACCCTCCATGGGATAGAGGGCCTGTCCTGGGCCCCAGCCCTCCCCAATGGTCCACATACTGACAGCCACTGTGACTGCTATAGGCTGAATGTTTGTGTCTCCTCCAACCCCCAAATTCTAAGTGCTGATATGTTAAAATATCCCCAAGTGATAGTATTTGGAGGTGGGACCTTTGGAGTGATTAGGTCACGAGGATGAAGCCCTCATGAATGGGATTAATGGCCTTTTAAGAAACCCCAGACAGCTCCCTTGGCCCTCTGCCATGTGAGGACAGAGAAAGAACAAGAAGTGGGTCGTCACCGGACACTGAGTCTGCTGGCATCTTGGACCCCCAGCTCTGGAACCGGGAAACATAAACTTCTGTTGTTTGTAAGCTGCCCACTCTACAGTAGTTTGTTATAACATCCTGAAGGGACTAAGATAGTGACCTTGGGCAAGTCTCTTCACCGCTTTATCTTTCAGTTTTCTTTTTGAGCCTCAAATTCAATGACCAACTGTGGGGACCTCTCCAGTCCTGAGATTAGAGCAGAGACCCCCAACTTCACCCTCCCCGACCACACTTCTCCATCTCCAGAGCCAGGGATGGAGCCCTCTGCACACCTTTGGTGTGACATGTGATTGACAAGTGCAATCTTAAGCCCCAGCTTCCCCACTCACCCTTCCTGCTGCTGATGCGCAGCTCAGAGTGGGTTGAGTGCCAAGTCAAGTAATCAGGAGGTAATAGCCTGGTATCGGATGAGCCCCCAGGGCTGGCAGCCGAGCCTGGAAAACTCCATCCCCATGCTGCCTGTGCCATTCACAATCAGGAAAATAATCGCATAATGCAGGCTGGCTCGGATCATACCCAGCCTGACATGCACAGTGTAGGAATTGCTGGCACCCTGGTCTGATGTGGTTATTAGGACCCTGCTTGGGGCTAGGGCTGCCCAGAGTGCCAGGCGTGCTGTGATTCACTTGCCCATGCAATCGGACGCTGTTCCCCACCTGCAGGGAGACTCTCACAGCCTCCTTGCCCAGTACCCCCTGCTGCTCCCCTCGGGCTTCCCTGCCACCTGCACTCGTTGCCTCTGTCCTCCCCCCACACCCCTCCGTCTGTCCATCCTTGCTGAAATTCTCACGAAGTGCTGATTTTATTGCGACAAGTGGCAGTTCATTTTTTTAGGTAAATAATTAAAAGGATCAGTTATTTTAAATGTTGATAGTACCATAATTCATCAAAATAATTTATAATAGTTAACTGCCTCTTAAATATGATCTTATAAATGATGCCTTCTGAAGCTAAAAGTCATGTGGATTCAATCAGTTTGTTTAAAATTAACTGTCTGCTCTGAAATCTCCTAAGAAGGAAATCATGACAAATTCCTGATCAGATAAACACAATTCCATTATTAAAGAGGATTAAAAAGAAGCATGAACTAATTTGAATAGACCTAGCAATTTCCTGGGTTTTATTCTTCTGTATAAACCTGTTTGTATAAAAACTGTATTCTGGTTTCCTACCATAAGCAAGAGATTCCTTAACAGCAGCCTAGAAACCATCTTGGTGACACATACTTCATCTGATGCACACTGGGTGCTCCAAGATGGACAGTGTACCTGCTCTCACCTCTGCTAATCTCCCGTGGCATCCCCATAGCAGGACAGGCATGATGAATCACCATTCCAGCCACGGCGTTCACCCTAACCTTCCAAATGCCATTGCTGAGAGGAGGAGTTATCACAGATTGCCATAGCAACATGGCCGTTGTGACTCAGTGGATCTGCCACTCTCAGGCACTGTCCAACGGACACCTGGGACAGCCGATCACTCTTCCCAAAGGCCCACTGCTGGGATCCTCCTGACCGTGGCACGTCATGAGTCGTGGTGGGTCTGATGGTTGAGTTTCCGACATATCCAGGCAATGGAGATTACTTAACACCAGGTCAGACTCTTCATTATATATGTAGATCTGATTTGGGTCACTGAAGTCACATGCCTTAAGCGGTGCCTTCTGTCTTGGGTGGCCCTGGGCCACCAGACCTTGTTGGTCTGTAGGTGACAGAGCCTTCCATGTTGAAGGACATTGGGGCGTTTTGGCCTCTGTTGATAGAAATGGGTTGCTGGGTTTGGCAGTGGGCCCAGATACCTGCATCTCTGGGCAAATGCTATCCAGATACCACTTAAGTGATTTATAATCTAACTTCTTCCTCAATTCAGCACGCTCACTGACATTTCCATAGCTTCTTGTCCTCAGATCAGATTTTTACAAAATATATATTTTTAATGATTTCAGAGAGGAAGGGAGAGAGAGAGAGAGAGAGAGAGAGAGAGAGAGAGAGAGAGAGAAACATCAATGATGAGAGAGAATCATTGATTGGCTGCCTCCTGCATGACCCCTACTGGGGATCAAGCCCACAACCCGGCTTGTGCCCTTGACTGGAATTGAACCTGTGACCCTTCAATCCACAGGCCGATGCTCTATTCACTGAGCCAAACCGTTAGGACCAGATCAGATCTTAAGGAAAAATACTGCTCCTCCTATTTATCCAACCAAACACGTGCCAGCCTCAGGGAGCTCTGTGTCACAGTGTCCTGGCCTTCAGGAGAACCATGTCGCCTTTTCCCAAAAATGTGTCTGACTCCAGAGCAAGGGACCAGAAGAGTTTACTCCACACACCCAAATCCGAAAGGAAATGTCTACGTTTTCTCCCCGCAGATTTCCCTGCCACTGTCACACTGCCCAGGTCCATGGAAACAATCCTCCAGCCATTGCTGGTGACTTTACTGGTGCAGTAGCTCCTTCCCGTCCTCTGAGCTCAGAGAGGGGAGCCAGACCCCGTTTGAAGTGCAGCCCCCGCTGACCCTCCGCACACCCCGGGGGAGGAGCTGTGGGCCAGCGTGTCCGCACTGATGCGGCAATCACTGGGCCCAGGACCGCGACTCGTCCTCCCAAGTGGTGGCCAGCCCCTCACAGTGGCTGCCCAGGGGCACCAGGGCTTCTGCTGCGTGGGCCGTGCCAATCCCTCTTCCTCCAATAATCCCTCACGCTTTGTTTCTTGTTATTTACTTTTTCTAGGGAGGTGTTTTTGGACGAATTCACCTAGTTCTCCTTTCAAATCATGGAAGCCACTGTCATCAGCCAGGAGGGTGACTCCTGGAGAAGCGGCTGGTGTGCGGCCCCGGACGGACGCTGTGCGCAGTCCGGAGCGGAGCAGACAAGGCTTTGTTGTAGAAACAATTAGTAGCCCTGGTGATGGCAGCTCCGTCGGGTAGGACTCCCCAGGGCACTCCCCGGTCTGCCCATCCTTAGGGGAGCCCAGGCCGTGGCTAATGAGCATGTGGAAGGCATGCTTCTGACACGCAGGTCTCTGAACTCCTGGTCATGTTGGTTAAAAGTCACACCCAACTGAGAGGAGAATTTCCTGCTGCCTTTTCTGCATCTTCAGTCTGATGATCTACCACATCATCAATCTTGTTTGCTTTGAACTGTAATTCTTTAAAAAATAAATATTTTTATTGATTTCAGAGAGGAAGAGAGAGGGAGAGAGAGATAGAAACATCAGTGATGAAAAAGAATCATTGATCGGCTGCCTCCTGCACGCCCCACACTGTGGGTCGAGCCCACAACCCAGGCATGTGTCCTGACCGGGAATCAAACCGGGACCCCTCAGTCCGCAGGCCGATGCTCTACCCACTAAGCCAAACCAGCTAGGGCTGAACTGCAATTCTAACACTGGACTTGGACCTTGGGTGAGGTGGGGGTAGAATTGTTTGGGGAATTGTCCGTGGAGCCCAGACCCTTGATGGGCACATTCTTAAGTGGCTGAGCCACCTCACTGAAGTTGAAATAAACAGAAGGCAAAGCGGTCCAGCTCGCAGATGCAAAAAGGCATCCATAACAGAAATAGAGAACTTCCCATTATGGACCTCGCAGAGTTGAAGGGCCATTTTCACTTTCCTGGAGCAAAAGCTGCTGGAGCCTTAAACTGGGGCCGGAGGATGGGCGTGAACTGGCTTGAGAGTCAGACACTCCAGGGATGCAGGCGCTGAGGTGGGGATGCTTCTGTGGGCGTTACCTCCAGGAACCCCACCAGGTCTTCAAGGTGAAGGTAAAGATCCCAGAAGACCCTCTGGTGAATCCCGATGCAGCAAGGCAGGATGCTGGCCCTCTGGGACTAGGGCTGTGGTGTCTTCCTCCTGCCACAGACCAGGCCCACCCAGCAGGCAGAGCTGGTTTGGAGGAACCGCAGTGCTGGTGACCAGTGACCAGTGGCCTGTGTGGTGGCAGCCAGGGTTTTACCCAGGCGGGGTGGGGGTGGGGGTGGGGCTGGTGGGGTGCTCAGAAACCCTGAATGGTGGGGCTGGTGGGGCGCCCAGAAACCCCATCAAGCTGAGGAGCAGCACCCTGCGGACCTGATGCTGTCGGGTGTCTGCTAGGGAAGGGTTTGGGGAAAACCTGGCCACTCCCTTTAATAGGGCTTCCAGGCTGGATTGGGCGCAGGAGTTGGCCCGTACTAGGCGGGTCTTCCTCAGGAACCCTCAAGATTTGGGCCCCCAAGAGTTGCTTGACTCCACCTAGAGTTTTAGGGAACAGAACCCCTTCCTCTCTCTATGCGCCTCTTCTCTCACTCCTCCTAAAACCTCCCTTCCTGGCCTCAGGTCTTCTCAGACTGACATGGATTTTTGAGCCGAGGGATCAGAGTGTCGGCCGCGGGAAGAGAATCTGAGACAAATGTGAGCTGCCTACCAAGAACCCTGCACCTCATAGTCCACCAAGTCCTTCTAGTCCAGCTGGCTAGACGCCTGCCTGTGGTTTGGGACAGAGCACTATGTGGTCCTTTCAGACCCAGTTGGGGGAGATGTTCACAGAGAGAAAGGACCCCTGGAGCGGACGTGCAATTTAACAAACACGTGTTAAATACAGGACCTGTTTTGTGCTAAACCAGGGGTGGCACTTAGCTGGATTTGTTCCTCTAACCCTTCGCTGCTTCTTTCCTCATCAGACATCAAAATTGATTATATGCCCGGCTGGCATGGCTCAGTGGTTGAGCATCGACCTATGAACCAGATGAACCAGGAGGTCCTGGTTCGCTTCCCGGTCAGGGCACATGCCCGGTTTTGGGCTCGATCCCCAGTGGGGGACATGCAAGAGCCAGCCCATCAGTGATTCTCTCTCATCATTGATGTTTCTATTTCTCGCTCTCCCTTCCTCTCTGAAATCAATAAAAATATGTTTTAAAAAATTGATTATGGCATTTTTTCCCACTGAGTCAAGAAGTGTCCTCAGAATTCTCCACAGCTTCCAGTGGCCACTGACAATCCATTGGCACTGGCTGGGGAAGTGAGACCTGTTTCCCACCCCGTCAGGCATTGGGGAAATTCAAAGGTTTCTGTTGAAAGACAGGCTGCTGAGGTGAGAGGTGAGAGCACATTTGGGAAAGGAAGCAGCTGATGGAATGCGAGCTGGAGACTGGGCGGTGTTCATTACACGCACTCGTACACAAGGAACGCCGTCGCTGGGTGTTCCACCTGTGGGCCCACACCCTCTGCTGCAATGAAGGAGGGAGAGGAGATCGGAAACAGGTCCCCAGGCCCCTCCTTCCCCGGGTCTCCAGCTCTCCCACGGGGATGGCCTGTGGGGTGGTGGAGATCAGACGCAAGCTCTGGAAGGCCTACCTGGGACGGGAACTTTGTTCGCCTGTTCTGTGGGTTCCCTGCCAGGCAGGGGAGCGTGCCGTGCTGCAGGCCCCTCTAGGGAAAGCTTCCTGGGGTAGCTTCCCATCCGTGCACTGTATTTGCCTCCATCTGTGACTCTGGCCACACAGTTTCATTTCCTGATTTCTTCCTGTTGCCAGGAAGCTCTTGACGTACACGATTAGCCGGTGCCCCTACCCCTTTGCACAGGACGAGGCCGAGCCTCCTCTCAGCCCTGGCCAACGTTTCCTGGTCTCCCAGCTCCTCGTTCCCATCCTTTCATCGCCACTCGCCCTCTGAGGAGGGGGTTATGTTAAGGCTGACCATTGGGGAGGCCGTAGGAGTCCCTGGCTGCACGTGGAGCAGGGACCCCTGGCATCAGAATCAGACTCCTTCTTCACCACAAATCTCCTCTTTCTTTGAACCCCCCTTTTTTGGTTCCTGGGTTTATATCACCCGGGCCCCAGCGCTCACAGCCCAGCGCTCTCTGATTCCCTGGCCAGAGACTACCGGTTGCCCTCAACTGATCATCTCTCACTTCTTCCCAGTGACAACAGACACACTATCTCCCATCCTCCTTTGCAGCTGGTATTGGCACGTGCCTAAGTTCTGTACCAGGCGTCCTCAAACTACGGCCCGCGGGCCACATGCGGGTGTTTTTGCCGTTTTGTTTTTTTACTTCAAAATAAGATATGTGCAGTGTGCATAGGAATTTGTTCATAGTTTTTTTTAAACTATAGTCCGGCCCTCCCACGGTCTGAGGGACAGTGAACGGACCCCCTGTTTAAAAAGTTTGAGGACCCCTGTTCTGGACAATGCGATGTCAGAGGAAGTGTTCTAAGAGAAGGTGTGAGGGTTCCTTAAAGGGAGCTGCCTCAGAGGGAGATTTCTGGCCTCTCCCCGTTCCTTCCTATTGTTGCTAAAGGGCACACAGGATGGAAGAAGCTTCAGCAGCTACTTTGGATAATGAAGTGACCTTGGGGATGGAAAGCATATGCTGGGATGTTAGAACAGAAAGAGAAGACCCCTGGGTTCATGATAAGTCTGGAGCTGCCATGCCCTCCGGGGACTGGCTTCCTCCAGGTCTCTTTTAGGTCAAAACACCTTGGGTTTCTGTTGCATCGGCCACCTAACCCTACACATGCTCGTCTTTGTTTTCCAGCCTCCTAGGGGGTAGTGACTCCAATGGGCTCTTCCTCCAACACACCTCCTGCAGCTCCTGGCTATCTCTCCCCCCGCCCCCCCCCCCCCCGGTTCTGAGCACGTCATTATCCAGATCTAATATCTTTGAGAGACCCCATTCTTCTCAATAAAGAACAAACGGCTTCTTCTGGCATCCAAGACCTTCCATCACCGGGTCTCAACTCACCTTTTTAGTCACATCTCCTGTGTCCTAAGGTTTAGCCAGGTTGAGTCCCTGAATCTCCAGCGACCCCACGCTGCTCTGTCTCTCTTCTGTGGCTCCAGTGGTTCTCCTGCCTGTCAGAACCCTACCCGCCCTTCTAGGTCCACCTAACAGTTGCTTCATCCATGAAGTCTTCCCACTGCCTCTGAGCAAGGAGTGATGGTCTCTCCTCTGTACTCCCATTGTAAGTTGTTTGTGGCTGTCAGTGTTTACCTGATATTATTGCTACCTCTGTTGTTTACCGACTAGGGCCCTTATAGGGCTGGAATAGTCTTGTTCATTCCCAAATTCCCAAAGTAGACTGGCCTAGGACCCACACATAGTAGGTCCTTGGTAAATGTCAGCTTACCAAGGTGACCCCCACTTTCTATCTCTGACCTCTGCCAAATCCAGGGCCCATGCAACTGTGCCGAAGTCCTGCCTGAGGTGGGGGCTGGCCCAACCCCGGGATTTGTTCTCAGCTGTCCCTCTCACTGTCACGCAGCCATTCGTTTGGCACTGGCTGCAGGAAGATTGGATGGGAGGAGGCAGGGCCTGGACCAGCAGACAGACGGTGCTGCTGCCTGAGCAAACAGAGATGTCAGCGTTGATGTGGGGGAGCGGGGCTGCTCGTTAGAGCTGCTAAACTGCTGTCACAGGCTGGCTTCTCTTCAGTGACAGGATCACCTCTCCCCACCTGGGTCCCCTGCTTGCTCACCACCCCTGTCCTCTCTGCTGACAGCACTGACCTGTCAGGGCGCTGCTCTCACTCACTAATCCAAAGGCCACAGAGCGTCAGGGCCGTCTCCACAGAATACAAGGCCATTTGTCTTTCAGGAGGGATGGCCTCTCTCTCGGGGGACTGCTTACAGCCTCCTGTCACTCTACAACTGCAGTCAGAGGAATCAGGGGAGAGTGCTAGCTTGGGCCAAACTTGACCTTGGATTTGGGGTGTCTGGAACCTTTTGCACTTGAGGCAATGAGCTCTACCTAAGTGAAGTCTCAATTAAAACAGTAACTCACTACCAGGATGGAGTGTGGCAGGCCACAGAGAGTTGAATCCACATTTGAATCCCACAGGCCTGTAGATTACAGAGATGCTGGTCACTGGGGCCCCGAGGGTGAAGGTGGGTGCGCACCACCAGCTTTGGTGCAGGCAGTTTGCACAGTCAATTTTGGGAAGATACATGTCCTTTGGAACTTTTTCACACTAACCTAATGCAGTAATAAAGCAAGTGAAAGTACACAGCCTTTGAAGTTGAACTACCAGGGTTCAAATCCCAGCTTGGTTAAGTGATAGGTGAACTTGAGTATGTTTCTTAACTTTTCTGGATGCATTTCCTTATCCATAACGTGAGCATTCACAGACCTTGTGCAGATGATACGAGATAATACAGGTAAAGCACATGGAAGAGTTTCCAGTGTGTCGTAAATGCCTAATAAGCTCTGCTTATCCACTAGAATGGAAGCTTCCAGAAGACAGGAATCTTATTCATATCAACCATCTCAATGTGCCTCATAGGATCTCAATTAATGCTTGTGGAGTGAATATATGTTCATCTAGCAGTAAGCTTCAGAATGACTGGACAATGCATTTCCCCCCTCTTCTCCTGGGTCCCACAATATCTACTCTATCACTCTGCATGCAATAGATGCTTAATGACTAATGATACATTTAAGCACAAGGCATACTGGCAATTCTTAACCAATGACCACATTTAGATTTCTCAATCTTCTGGAGCCACTCTTAGGCTCTGGCTAAGTCACCCCTCCCAGAGCTCAGCAGCTTGACCCAACATGGGAAGGGTCCAGGACTAGATGTTGGGAGACTTGAGTGCTATCCTAGATCTTTTAAAAAATATATATTTTATTGATTTTTTACAGAGAGGAAAGGAGAGGGATAGAGAGTTAGAAACATCGATGAGAGAGAAACATCGATCAGCTGCCTCCTGCACACCCCCTACTGGGAATGTGCCCGCAACCAAGGTACATGCCCTTGACTGGAATCGAACCTGGGACCTTTGAGTCCGCAGGCCGACGCTCTATCCACTGAGCCAAACTGGTTAGGGTTATCCTAGATCTTTAACGATTTCACCATTTGGCGCTGGACAAGTCACCGTCTGTCTCTGAGCCTCAGTTTCCACATGGGTAGCATGAGAGGTTGGTCGGATGCATTTCCAGATTGACTTAGTGTGAGCCTTATAGCATTCTGATTTTAAGGTGTCTGACTTTTGCCAGGACCTAAGTCTGGGCCCGTGTGTGATTCTGCAATTCCTTTCTCTGGATCAGGGACTCAGGAGCATACTTTCACTTGTGTCCTCAGGGCCAAACCAACATGAAAGTTGGAGTAGGTGTTATGGAGGCAGGGCCACCCTCCCTTCGAGCTGACTCTGGATGAGAGGGCCACGGTGGAGAGGTTGAGGGCATTGCTGCAGCCACTGGCTGCCTGGTTGGAATGGTAGTGAGGGTGAGTAATAACAAGAGTCCCATTTTCTGAACCACTCAGACCTAATCCCGGGCAGGAAACTCCATAATACCTCTTGGACGGCCCCTTACTCCCAAGAGGAAGCCAGTGGTGGAGCATGGAGGGTGGGGCATGTGGGGGACATGATGAGCCAGCATTGTCAAGGGACCATGTTCTGTGTAGAAGTCTCACTGGAAAAGACCTAGGTGGAGCCCATTGAAAAACCCTCTTTCATCACCTACTGTACCTTGTAGCCCACATAGCACCCTTCAGCCAGCTATGACCTCCCCCTGGTACTGAAGTCTGGAAAACTCTGGAGTCTAAGGCTTTGCTGCATTTGGAGTCTGTAGAACAGGCACCCCATTTTCTCAAGTCTAATGGAGTCACCTGCCCCAACACAGTCATGCATGTCTGAGGGTGGGGCAGCTGCTGAAATCTCTGCTCTCCCAGCTCCCAGGGACTTTTGTGTCTTGTGTGATGGGGCAGCTTGGAGCCTGGACATGGCAGGGAGCACCCTGATTGCCAGGGTCAAGCTAAGGCTCTGTTGTGTGACTTTGGGTCATTTACTCTCTAAGCCTCAGTTTTATTATTGACTAGAGGCCCGGTGCAGGAAAATTCATGCCCAGGGGTGGGTGGGGTCCCCTCAGCCTGACCTGTGCCCTCTTGCAGTCTGGGAGCCATCAGTTGGACATCCTTAGTGCTGCCAAGGAGGCGGGAGAGGCTCCCGCCATCACTGCTGCGCTCGCCACCTTCAGCCTGGCTTGTGGCTGAGCGGAGCTCCCCCTGTGGGAGTGCATCTGCCCCTGGTGGTCAGTGCACATCATAGCGCATCATTCAGCCATTAGGGTCAATTTGCATATTACCCTTTTATTATATAGGATAAAATAGGTAGTGTCCTGTTAAGAGCAAATGAAATACAGAGCATGAAAAAGATGTTTCAAGCTGTAAAGTGCTGGGCTTAATAAGAGGTGCAGTCCACCTCCTGGAGGGGGGCCCTCCCTTTGGAGCCATGGGCTCATTCTGACAGAACTTATTGTCTTCCCCAAGCAGCTCCTCCCTCCCTTCTAGAGCTCATGGTTACAGTCTAATCCACCTAATTGAAAGACTGCTGGAACAGCCAAGGAATTTATCAAAGGGAAAGAGGAGATCCTGGTGCCATTTGGCTCCCTGCACATTTGTCCTTTCAAATCCTTTTACATAATTCCATTTCTGCATTAGAGGCAAGACTGGGGCTTTACATGAGAGGAAGAGACAGGGAGAGGAAAGCAGAGAGCAAGGGATGGGGCCAGATGCTGGGGGAGAGCTGAGGCTGTTGGGGCCTGAGGTTGGACCCATTCGGGGTTGTCTTGGGTGGGAGAGGCCATGGCAATGGCAGGAAGCAGCCAAGACAGGGGAGCACTGCCCAGCTAAGAAGGGAGCTTGCTTAGAAGGTAAGGGGAGGTGATGCCAGGCAATTGCAGCTCTTCTGTCTCTCATGGATGAGGAGGCTCAGACTGCCCTGGAGCCAGCTTTCTCACCTGCCACTCCCTGCACAGAAGTCAGGATAACCCTTGGTACCCACTCTCAAAAGACTATGCCCCAAATGAGCGTGGAGAGGTGGGGATGGTGGTAGAGGCCTGACCAGAAATTCTTCTAGGAGGATCCAACCCAGTCTGACATAGGGAAGATAGAATTTCCAGGGAGGAGACTGAAGACCATGGACATTAGGAGAGGAACTGGATGGAGGGGAAATGCAGAGTGTGAAAAGGACAGGGCCACACCTACTATATAGTGGATGCTATTTACAAACTGAAAAATTCCATCCCAAAGTAACTCCAGGAGGGGGTTACTGATCTCTCTTTATGAGAGAAGAAACTGTATGTTGGAGAAATGTGTGTTTCCCAGCCAGCATGGCTCAATGGTTGAGTGTTGACCTATGAACCAGGTCAGGGTTCAATTCCCAGTGAGGGGCGTGCCGGAGGCAACATATGTAATTCTCACAATGACTATTGCGAGTGATTATTCCTACCCCCGTTTACAGAGGTAAATATTGAAGCTTACCTAGGAAATGTAGATTGTGCCTTTTCCACCTTGATCCACTCTCTGAGGCTCTGCGTTCATGGGAGTACTGGTTACACACAAGGAGACTATGCCAACCAAGAAAAACATCAGCACCTTGGACAGGGTCCAAGGACGGCTCAAGACCCAATACTCCTAACAGTGATGGCGAACTTATGACACGCGTGTCAACACTGACACGTGTAGCCATTTCTGATGACACGCGGCCGCTGAGGCGGCCACATGCCAAGGATGAAACATTTGCGAAATGTTTTTTCCTCAAAGTGACACACTACCTGAGTTATGCTCAGTTTTTTGGCGAAGTTTGACACACCAAGCTCAAAAGGTTGCCCATCACTGTTCTAATAGATAAGGTGGTGGAATCCAGGGCTATGGCGTGGCATTAGTAATTCTAAGATGATGTAATTTGGAGTACCAATGAACTTGAGCTCACAGACCACCAGGATGGCCTGTGACTGTTGTATTTGGAGATAGGACTTCTCAAGCAGAAGAGATTAATAAAAGTGTTTCAGAGAGGCTCCAGGCCATCCTACCTTTGAGAGGCTGAGAAAAGCTTTACAGAGCCTATAAATGAAGATATATTAGCCAAGAGGAGATATAGCACAGGTGAGGTACATATTGAAGGGCGGGGGGCTGGAATGGGCTGGGAGAGTGCCAGAATAAGACGCCTCTGACTTCTGAGGGGTAGCAAGGGAGGTCTTGAGCCGGTCACTGAAGACAGCCTCATAATTTTGACTTTGGCTGGGACCTGTGTTGAAGTCAGGGTGGGGTGGGAATATTGGTCAGTGAATTCTCCATTACTGAGAAATCTGTTCATGAAAGTGGTCACACAAAGACACATTCACAAAGGAGACACCAGGGGAGAGAGGAAGGCACATGGACACACATAGCACTAATATGCATGGAAATGTATGAAGGACCTGCTTGCACTTTTATCCACATACATGCTGTTGGCTGGCCATCACAGGATGGTACCTGAAGGCCAAGAATGATGATGATGATGATGATGATGATGATGATGATGATGATGACGACTTCCAGCTGGCTAGGTCTTTTGATTCCCTCCTAAAAATTCTGTGAAGTAGAAAATATTCTTGCCATTTCTCAGATGAGAAAACTGAGGCATGAGGAGGGTTAAACAACTTGCCCAAGATTATGCGGGTAGTAGGAGCATAACTGCAACTTGAGGAATCCAGGTCTTTCAATTTCACGTCAAGAGCCACTTCTGCACCTCAGATGAAGCTGGTGGTCCAGGCAGCCCTGTTCCGTGGGCCCAGGTCAGCTTCTCAGGGCATGGGAGAGTCAGGCCAAGGGGAGTCAATGCAATTGGGAGGGTTTCTCTAAAGCAGTGGTTCTCAACCTTTCTAATGTCGCGACCCTTTAATACAGTTCCTCATGTTGTGGTGACCCCCAACCATAAAATTATTTTCGTTGCTACTTCATAACTGTAATTTTGCTACTGTTATGAATCATAATGTAAATACCTGTGTTTTCCGATGGTCTTAGGCGACCCTGCTAGCGGTTCTCAACCTGTGGGAAAGGTTGAGAACCACTGCTCTAAAGAGCACAGGCCCTGGAGAAGGTAGACTCAGGCGTGAATATTGCTCATAGCTGTGTGATCTTGGGCAAATTCATCAGCTTCTCTGAGGTGATATTTTTCAGCAGCAAAATGGGATGAACAAAATCCATTCCACAAGTTGTATGAAATAAGAGGAAAAATACAAATGGACCAAGTCAGTGCGAAGAGTTACAAAGGAGTCTGTCTGTCCTGAGTGTCCATGAGGGGTGAGGTCTATCGAACAGGTGGTGGCGAGGGGCAGCAGAGTGTCAGTGGAGGAGAAGAGCAAGGGGACTTCAAAGGGGTTTTCTCAACCTGGGAGCTTGACTTCTTTCAGACCCAAAGGAGCTCAGCCCTCGAGAGGCCAAGTAGGACCTCAGGCAGATACCTGTCCGGCTGGAGGCCAGCGCCGGGCAGTGACAGGGCTTGCAGGGGACAGCCTGATGAGGTTTTGTGCCTAGAACCCCAGGTAGGGGAAGAGACACCAGGTTCTCTTGTGGCTCTGCCTGCAGTTTCCTGCCATCAGCAGGCAGGACACAGGCTCCGCATGGGCCCCGGTACACATGAGACACCATCTCTTCAAGGTTTAACATGCTGAAGAGCCATTGGACCCTGACGCGGACAAGTTCTCAGTTGGTAACTTTGATTATTGTTAAGACTTGGTCACACCTGCTTATTAGCAATTATGCGTGGCCTCTCCAGGGTGCTATGGCTTTCTGCCTTCCTTCCTTTCTTCTCCTGGGGAGGCAGGTTTGTGGTCTGTGGCCTTCAGGTGGCTGGAGAAGCAGCATAGACCACACAGGTGGCCCCCCTGAGGCCCTCGGCCGCCTGGCCTTGCTTAGATCCCAGGAGGCTGCCTGCTTCTTCTCAGAGGGAGGGCATTCTGGCAGGAACTGGGAGGCTTGGAGGGCTGACTGCTAGCCCAGCCCCCTTCACAGAGCACCTTTGCTCTCATGCCTCATTTCCTTCTGTTGCCATCCCCATTTTACAGCCTTAGAGGGGTTACGTAGCAGCAATCACCTCTTAGAGAGCCTACCCGATGTGCACCCCCTTCCTGCTGAACTGGCCCCTGAAGGCTTGGGCCTGACCGCCATGGAAATTCCACATGGCCTCCACCCACCCCTCCCCTCACTCCATCCCTACAGCTGCCTGGTCCGGGTGGATTCCTGGCCCACGCTGGGCCACTCAGGGGCTATCTTCTCGAATTGGAGAGTCAGGACACAATTGGTGGAACGTTGCATCTGGGAGATAATGGAGAACAGGAACTGGGGTGGCCCATTTGAATCATAAAGAAAGCCAGTCTCTAGGGAGAGACATGAGAAATAGATTCACAGAGGCAGGGAGAGGGGGGAGAGAAGGCAAAAGAGGAGAGGGAGGGAGAGGGAGAGAGAGAGAGAATGGGAAGCCACGGAAAGACCCAGAATCACCCCTGTTCTTTGCACCACTTCCTTGGGAGTCCTGGCTGTACTGGCTGCCCTCAGGTTCCCAGAGGTAATCTGTGTCCTTTTCTTGCTTGAGAGCTTCCTAGCCCTAACCCCTTAGCAAGCTCAGCCCCGGAGGTCAGAGGCTAGGGGGCAGTGTCCCTTCAGAGGCCGGGGGCTGGCTAGGCTCCTGGAGAAGGGCAGGTGCAGCTCTGGTTCCAGCTGCAGAAAGGAGAAGGGAGGTGCCCACCACAGACCACCGCAGTGGCCATTATCCCCTGAGGAACCTTCCAGAAGGACCGGCCCCCCTCCCCCAGCCCAGGAAAGCCTAGCACAGGCGACACTCAGGCAAACGGAGAGGGAGGCACGTGCTGGCAGCCCTGCCTCTGGCCTGGTTTTTAAGAAGGGAAGGGAAAAGTGAACATGAGTAATGGGCCTGGAATGAGGCATACGAGATAACACTGAATAATAACACGTCAAAAACTACAAGATGTATTTTTTTATTTCCCAGTGGAGTTTCCATTGCGCTAATCCATCACTGTAGAGCAGGCGAGATTAGGCTTCCCCCCAAAACCTCTGGGAGATAAATGTGAGTAAATTAGGGTTTATTATATTATTTGGGGCGATATCATTCCAAGTGGGCCCTTATTAAATCACTGCCTCCGGCCGGCTCCGCCCACTGGCCCGGCCTCTGCACCTGGCTTCCCTCTCCCGCTGAAGCTGCTCTGTGTTTCTGTCTCTCCCCGTTTCCGGGTGGGGGCGGGGTGCCCCCGGTGAGAGCTGCAAGGGAGGCTGAGGCGCTGCTGGGGGGCCTTCCCAGGAGCACAGTAGCACAGACTCCTGCGTTGTGGAGAAGCATGTAAATGGAGGTACCCAGCCTACACCCTCACTTCAGAGCTGGGAAACTGAGGCCCAAGGAGGAAAAGCGAGTGTCCTTAGGTCACTCATGGCTGGGAATGGAGTCGAGACTGGCACCCGTGCTGACTCCCAGACCAGTGTGCCCCAGTCTCCCGGGCCAACAGCAGAAGCGCTGGAATCTAGGGGACCTGCTGGTCCACCATGGGACCCTCCCGTCACCCAGAGGAGGCAGGACAGATGGTTGGGTAAACTGAGGCGAGTGACTTTCTGAGCCTTTATCTTTAAGCTGAAAGGCTTGCAAGGACTGGGCTGTTTCCAGACGGTGGTTAGCAGTGGCACTCTGTCGGGAACCTTATTGGAAGTCTAATATGTCACATCGTTAAAGAGGAGCCACCTTGACGGAAGAGGAGGACTGGAGATCGGGAGGCCCTTCCTCAGTTTCCCCCTACCGTTCCCCACCTGGTTTGAAACGAGTGGGCCCAGTTTCAGCTTCTGACCCTGGTTTCACCCTGCGGGGCCCTGGCACCCTCACGGAGTCCTGCTCACTCTCCCAAGACGAGTGCCATGTGGCTCCCAGCGCTGAGGCTGCGGGAACTCCGCAAGACCCGCCCCTGCCGCCTCGGTCCCTGTGCGATTCCAGGAGCTCAGACCTGAGGTGAGCATGCGGGTCTCCATTTCCTAGCTGTATGATCCTGCCAAGTTATTGCTACTCTTTTTAACCTCTGAGTCTTGCTTATCATCTCTAAAATGGGCTAATAATAATTTGACCTCATAAGGCAGTGAGGTTTAAGTGAAAAAATACATATAAAATAGCCTGGAGCCCAGCATGTGGTGAGTTATTGATACGGTATGTTTTTCATTATGAATACCTTGGTGTTTTTTAGTGAGGCTTACATAGGACTTATTACAGAATGCAATAGATGCTAACAAATGGACACATGGTAACTGCCATTCTATGGGTTGTTATGATAACAGCCACTATGGGGAACCAATTGTGAATACATTCCTGTCCCCACTCTCAAGGGACCTTCAATTCCTGCTCACCCACTGGGACATGGGCACTAATGCTGCCCCCGACTGGGCTCTGGGCTTCAGCGGGGACAGGGGAGCCTGGGCGAGGAAGGCAGGCGCCCAGCACAGGCGTCAGCAAAGGCTTCGGAGAGGAGGCGATTGCTCTTCTCTCGCTGCACCAATGGCACAAACCACGCAGTGCAGGCAGTACCGATGCACGAGAGACAGCGTTCGTGGCCACCTGGTCGGGGGGCGGGGAGCGGGGGTGACGGGAACTGGTGCCCAGTGCGTGCTGGGCTCCTGTGTGGCAAGAAGGGAGGAAGTACAGGGCCAATGTCCTTACCAGTGCTAACCTGAACTTCAGAAATGGCTGCAATGGCAATTCTTGTTATGTGTATTTTACCACAATTTAAAAAATAAAATGGTGAAAAAGCACACAACAAGATCCCATGCACCACGCTTGCTGATGCCCCTGTTCCCGAGGCCAGAGTCTGGCCTGGCGCAGCCCCCGCAGGGGGCAGTCTCACAGGGGCCCTGGGGGAAACCCACTTCTACACTCAGCGACTATTGGCTGCTGTCAGCCTGAGGTCCCTGTTTCCTTGCTGAAGGTTTGCTGGCGGTCGGTCACTGTGGCTCCCAGAAGCTGCTCAGGGGTCCTCTCCCCTGGGCTCCTGCCACCTTCACGCCTGGTATCAGGGCCAAATCCGGCTCTGCTTCCCTCGCCCCCACTGCCCTCTGTGCCCAGCAGGAGGAGCTCTGCTTTCAAAGGCCGGGTGCTGAGGTCCGCCACTTGCATCGCCTCTTCTCTTAAGGTCACTGATTTGAGACTTAAAGTCCATCTGCCAAGTTTCCGACAGTGGCACCTCGGTTAGAGTTTGAAGGAATGATCCGGGGAGGATCTTGCGGGGTGTTTTAGAACTCTGTCTCCCAGGGGATGTGTTCTTAGACGGGGGGTGGAAGGATAAACAGGATTTCAAAGGGTGAAGAAGGGCATTCCTGGCAGAGAGCCCAGAGTGTGAGATGTGACACGCCCAGGGCTGGACTGAGTGCCTGGGGGGTGGGGTGCTGGGCTGGGAGGTGAGGTCAGCCTGGGTGGCCGCATGAGGTGCTGAAGCTCCCCTCTGGCCCGGGGCGGGGGGACTTTGAAGGTGTTTAGGACAGGAACAACCACCTGGGATGGCTTTGGATGAGACAGAGTGCAAGTGTGTGTGCGCGTGCACACACACACACACACACACACACACACACACACACCTGAGTGCACTCCGGGGACCTCTTTGGACCAGAGCAGTCTGGGAAAAAGCAGAAATGTTCTCCTTTGCCCTGCAGAAGAGGGGTGTGGTTTTTTTCTCCCTTCATCCGTTATTCTCCATCTGTTCATTATAGAGTGCCTACTGTGTGCTATACCCCTGAAACAGTGCTTCTGAGGACACAGCAGTGAGCAGGATGGGCGTGATCCCTCTCCTCTACGTGCAGCTCAGAGTCTGGAGAGGAGAGAGGAGATGCCTACACAGAGCGGGGTGTAGTGACAGGGGAGACATTGTGAGCTATGGGAGCCCCGAGGGGCCCCTCACTCCAGGGCCTGGTTTGAAGTGGATGGAGCAGGAGCCCCTTGCCTCACCCAAGGGTCAGAGAGTGGGAGACTGAGGGAGGCCAGTGCAAGGCCCTCCAGGGGGTGCTCGCCCTTTGCCAGGAGGTCCATGCTGGCCTGAAATGCATGATTCTGGGGGGGGAGGGGGACAAAAGGAGGTACAACACTGTTTGATCAGAGCCTGGCCCCCAGGAGAGAGCTAAGTGTCGCTTTGCTGGCAGCTGCAGCGAAGGGTACGATCATTAGAAGGTGGCATTTCACATGGAAATGGTTTCCATCAGCGAGTGACATTTTCCTGTTCCTTCTGGTCAGGAGACCTTTCAGTGCCACAGACTCAAATGACTCAAGCTTCAAAACTCCCTTCCTGCTGGGAAAGAAACCCAGACGAGTCACCCTGGGGTGACATCTGCATTAGCCGCGGTTAAAAAAGCAGATGAACGAGTGGGTACAGCAAGGCCGCAGGGGTGTGTGTGAGGTCCCAGAACACAGTGTCTGCGTCCTGTGCAAGCCTTCCCCAAGCCTGGGCCACTGGGAGGAGGGACTTAGGACTCAAGCCTCTGGGGAAGTTTACAAGGCTCCTCCCTCATAGAGCCCAGAGGATTGTTCTGGGGAGACCCCAGGAAGGAACAGCACTTTCTGAGCAGCCAGGACTGGGTGAACCTCGAAGGTCCTCACTCTCAGTGGATATTCCACCAGAGATACAGAGAACAGTGATGCAGACAAGCGCAGAGCAAGTGCCAGGGGCGGGGCCATGGAGGGCCCTTCAGGGATAGGTCAGCTGGGCTGGTCCAAGCTGAGCAAGCAGTGCAGCTCGGGCTATAGGTGGCGGGGGGGAGGGGGTGCACATCGCAGTAGAGAGACCTGGGGAGATGCAGAGGACAGCATCCTGGACCTGAAGTTGCAAGCAATGGGCTGCAGTCTGGCTGTGCCACCTCCTAAGCACACACCTTGATGGGAATCTCACATCCGTCCGAACCTCAGTCTTCTTACCCACACAGGAGGAGTCCGGGGATGAAGCACGGTGTGTGCACTATCTCACTTAACCTTCAGGCACCTCTATGAGCTAAGTGCTACTGGACTTGCCATTTCACAGATGAGGAAGGCGAGGCTTGGGCCAACTAATTGGTACCTAGCCACACAGCTGGCGCAGGGACTTGGCCTTGTGCTCCGTCTAGCTGTTAAGCCAGGCCTCAGCCACTACTCCACGTTGCCTTCCAGTTCCTGCCAGGCCGTTCCTGCCAGGCCTCGTTCCCAGGACCAATGTGAAGATCTGAAGAGGTCATGACTGCACACCCAGTGGAAGGGACCCAGCAAGGTTCCCATGGAGGACACGGCTGTGTGGCCTGGGGCTCAGGACAGCCACTTCTCCGGGCACCACCCCCTCCCCTGCAGCCCTCGCTGGGCCGCTCCTGGGGACCGTGCCGGCTGGTGCCCTCTCTGCCTGCGTCTGCCGCTGCTAAACTTTACACTGGGCTCTGTCATTAGCCCAACAACAAGCTCCCTGTTTGACTAGCCCTGTCCAAATTTGCTTGGCATGAGCAGGCGCCCATGGTGAGTAAACGGTTCTCTGTTGATATTTGAGCACTAATGAAGAGGCAGCGAGCAGGGCCCATTAATAACTGAGGAGATGATTGTGTTTGCAGAAGGCCTGTATACAGCATGTCAGCCTGCCCAGACGGGCCGCCTCCTTATTGATTTCCCAATAAGCCGCTGCGGCACAGCCCGCGGCATGCTCTGGGCATCCGGGGCCGAGTCTCCCTTCCCTGGGTGCTGCAGCCCCACAGAGGCTCTCAGCCTGGTCTCTGGTGAGAGGGGGGCTTCATCCATTCTCCCTTGGTTCATTCAACACGCATGGATCGAGCATCTTTTATTCATGGGCTTCCTTGCAAGTCCCTATTCTCACCCAGAAACAAAGCCGCCCTTGACCTTAACTGGGATCATGGTCCCTGAGACCTCTGGGCAGACACATGGGCAAAAGCTGATTCTGCATGGACCTCTGACCGTCACTATCAGCTGCCCATCAGGACCAATTGCCTGACCTGTGATGGGAGGTGGCCCTCTGGTGGGCCTTTGGGGGCGCCATCTTTCTTCCCATGTTATCCTTTGGCCCTGAAATCCAACAGGCTCAGCTTGAGGATAGAGATGGAGAAGGGCTGCAGGGCAGAGCTGGGGCCCACTCCTTATCCCCACTGGGAACCTTCCAGATCCTGGTTCTGGGAAGATGGCATAGCAGATCCAGGGCCAGGGCCCCAGGAGGGCTGCCAGGACCCCCAGCCAGAGCCTACTGTGGGGGGAATTTCTAGTCTGTCTTGCTGGAATGTCAGGATGACTAAGGCAATAGCCTATCTGAGGAATCCATAGTCTAGTAGGGGAGGTCAACCAGTGAACAAACAACTGGAGAAAAATGTAATATGTTGAAAAGCATGAGCCAGGGCTGTGGGAGCAGAGAGGGGGGTGCTAGAAGGCAGGGTACTGCACCCCAGAGGAGAGGACATTTGAGTGGGTCCTTTATGGCTGGATAGAGGTTTGTAGAAGCCACGGTGACTGCTCCCACTGGTGGGGGAGGAAAAGGAGAAAGTCTGCCATTGACTGCGTCCTGCAAAGAGGCCTGGACTTGTGTCCACTGACCAGGGTAGGTTTTTTGGGGGAGGATTTTGTTAGGCAGGTCCTTGACTTGGAGTTGGGGTACTGGGGTTGAACCTAGGGTGAGAGGCCCCTAGAAAAACACCTCCTGGACTGGGTGTTGGTGTCCATGGCTCCCCACCATTAGATTATCCCAGGGAAAGATGGGGGCAGGTGGGGGTGGAGAAGGAGACTCAGGCTCCCAGCAGCCCTGCCATTCGCTCGGAGAAGGAGCCCCATGTCCTGATCTGTAGAATGGAGCGGACAGCACCAGCCTGCCCAGAGGAGAGCAGCCACTGGGCCATAGAGTCAAAAGTGCTTTAAGGAAACAGCGCAGTGCTGAGAGGCGGCCAGGACTCCAGAAAACCGCAGCCCAGGCTTCACACACACCTACGCACTGGCTCCTTCCCCACCTCACCTCACTGATTTCCTCTTGCTTCAGCGCTGGGCAGAGCCCACCAGCAGATAACTGAGAGGGAACTGGATTTGCAGGAGCCCAGGGCCAGATTATGATGCTGGAGACCAAGACATGAACAAGAAGGGTGAGGAAGACGCCTGCGCTCACCCCGAGGAAGCCAGCCTGGCACTGTGTTCCTTCTCCTGGGACGCAGAGGCCCCTGGCAGGGCTGCGGCTTGAGGACCCTCAAACAGGGCCGGAGCTCCTGGGATCAAGGGGGCTGTCCGGAGTCCCCTGGGGGGCCTGGAGGAGTTCTGAGGAGCGAGAGTCTAGCCCACGGGGCCTTCTCCCTCAGCCTTTGGTTCTGGCCCAAACTACCTCCCTTCCCCTCTTCCACCGTCTAGTTCCAGAAGCCCAGCCAGGAGCTGCAGAGGGGCGGCCCTTCTGTGGCCGAAATCCCTCCGTCAGCGGAAGTCTTCGACCCGATTCTGACGGATAGAGGAGGTCCCATTAGCAGTAGTGATCGCCTTCCCACCACCCTCATGGCCACACTCCTTGTGCTACTTGTCTCTCACTGAGCTGGAAAGCACCAGCCCAGCTCCCCCGCCAACTCCTGTGCCCTGGCCCGGGTTAGCACCGCAGTGTGAAGTGGAGCCGTGCTGCTTCTGCATCTGGCCCTTCCCCGGGATGGGGCCTTCTCTGTGCTGGGCACCGGCCTGTATCAGCAGCAGGAGAGGGTCTTTGGTAACAGAGTGAAAAGCGAGAGGGACCCTGTTAGCAACAGTGGTGAGTCTCAGATACGCCGTGAGGGGTGGTCAATATCACGTGGGGGGATGGCTTCCCTCCTCAGCATTCTCCCCGGGCCCACGTGGCACTGCAGCCCTTTCAGCTCCTTTTCTATGGTTACCCCACAATTCTGGCTCCAAAGTTACTGCCTTTCCCCTCCCCACCCAACTCCTCCTCGTGACTCCCCAGCTTCTCAGAAGGCCGCCCACAGTGCCCGCGCAGCCAAATGGAAACCCTGAAGCTCCTCGGGCACCTGGCGCTCTCGCTCTCTCACTCCTCCCACCTAATCAGGAGCCAGGTGTTTAGATGCCTACAGTTCTGATTTTGGTTATGCCTTGACCCAAACACACTGTGTGGCTCCCCTAGGGCTCCCCAGTGAAATTCAAGCTCCTCAGCTGGGCAGGCCAGGCCTGTGGTCGGCCTCCAGCCTCTCCTCCCAGCTGAGCTTGTTGGTCGCCTTCTCCTGGGACCCACACCGCTTGGCTCAGGCCGCCTCCTCTCCTGGTGGGTCAGGACACCTCTCGTGCGCTCTGCCCCGCCCACTGTCCGTGCTTGGCTGTCTGGCTCAAATATCAGTTCCCTCCACGGGAACAGGAAGAGCTCGCCGCTGACCACTGAGAAGGCTGGGCTGGCAAGCGCCGCTTAGAACACATCCAGATGCACGGGCTCCTGATACTTTCACGTGGGATGAACTTTGCACTCCAGAGCGCAGGCCTTTCCCTGCCGGGGCAGACTTTGCCCCGATGGAGAGAAGAGCAGTGCAGGCTCATGGAAGGCAGGGCAGCCCAGGCCACTCTTGGGCTCATCTGGAGAGAGGCAGTTACTGGGAGCCGGAGGGGAGGCAGAGCCGCTCTCACTGCTGCGGAAAGCTGCGTGCGGGCCTGCGGTTCCGACGTGAGCCTTGGCTTACAGAAGAGCACAGCCACTGGGAGAAAGGGCGGAGACCGCGGCTGGAGACACAGTGAGCGGCCTCTGTCACGGGGGCTGGAGGAGAGAAAGGGGCTGTGAGGAGCAGGGCGGCCATGGCAGCGGCTCCCTCTGCAGAGCCGGATGGGGCGCGGGTGGCAGCGTGGGTGTGGGCACATAAGGCTCAGTGGAAGCAGCGGGCTCTCCCTCTGTCTTTATGTCCGTGTTGTGTGTGTGTGTTGTGTGTGTGTGGGGGGGGGCGGTCATTCTGGGCTGCTGGGAAGGGATTGGATTCGTCCTGTTTATCCACATGCGCCTGTCCTCCTTACACGGCCCAGGGCGAGGCAGCAATCACTGCCGCTCACCTGCATCCCTGCCTGGCCCACCTCTAAGTTCCTGAGCCACGGCAGATGCCACGGACAGCTTCAGGGTGCTCAGAAAGCCTGGGCCAGGGCTTCTCCTGAGAAGGTGCAGCGATGTTCCCGTTAGAGATACCCCAGCTGCTCCCAGCTACACCCGACACCCGCCCCTTCCTCAGAGACACCTCCCGGAGCGGCTCCTCCGCTCCCACTGGCTGCGGTTCAAGCCCCTTACACAGCGCAGGGGCCTCGCCCCGTTACCCTGCTCATCTTCTTAATCGGGTTTGGTGTATGTTCCTCATGTGCCAGGCACTCCAGCCCCGCCAGGCAGCTCCTTGTCCTTGACCGTCCTGCTGCGCTTTTGCAAAGGCTGAGTCCAGCGCCCTCTGTCTCACTGGGAACTCCGCCCACGGCCAGAGACCCAGCTCTCAGGTGGCCTTGCCTTGCAGCTCTGCTGGCTGCTCTGTCCTGGGGTCTGTCTCGGACACTGTGGGCAGCCTGCCAACCCCCATCTCTATCTTTACAATCCATGGAGACCCTGCTTGTCTGGCACTCACCCCTCTCCTACGCACGCACACGGTGGCTCCAGGGAAGCGGCTCCCATCACTGAAGTAAGCCCAGTCCCCTGGCCAGCGACTGCGGAGGAACCGGGAGTGCAGTCTGCATTGTCACCAATAAGACGCACAGAGCCAAGGAGCTTCTGAAAACAGGCCTCTTGCTTCTGGAAGATTCTACAGGGAGAGGTCTGCCTTCTTTGTGCGCTGCGTGCTGTCAGGTCTGGAGGGATGTCTTGACCCGCGGCAGCTCATCTTGTCACCAGACAGGAGATGAAGCCCAAGCAGGGGAGAGCACAGAGGGGCTCCGCTGGGCGCTGGGACTCCTGCCACACCCCTGAGCCCTGGGGGAGCCAGCTCGGGTCCCTGACCTCTGCTCTTCCTGCCACACGAACCAGCAGGGCCTTTATGATTGAAGTCATTCTTGCAAAGGGACTTTGTGACTTGCCACAGCATGCTGACTGGTGCAGTTCAATAGGACCTGGACACCCTGTGAGATGGCGGCATATTCCACACCCGCGGTCCTCCCAGCAGGCTGTGGTGGTCAGGGCTCTGCCCCGGCCCTGAGGCCACCAGTGCAGGTGGAATGAATAAGTGAATGGGTGAACTCCAGGCTCACTCGGACTTTATCCGTAGGGTATTCTGCCTTGTAGCCTGTTTTATTATCAGTTCTCTCTCCCTCCAAAAGTGTCAAGTCCTTCACAAGCATCCTGTCCCCGCTCCCCTCTTGGGGTGGCTGGCATGGGGCAGAGAAACCCAGGCAGGGGCTTGCTTGCTGCTGTGCAGTGGGCTGGGATCAGCAGGGGTCACAGATCGGGACCCCTGGCTCCCAGGTGGGCACCGCCATGTGCCAGGAGCTGTGCTAAGGATGCAGTGATACATGGCAGACAGTCCCTGCCTTCAGATCTGACTTTCTAGTCAGACAGATACCGGAGGAAACACGGGAGTAGGGTCTAAACCATAGCAACAGTGTGAGCCACTGCATACACTCGGGGAGCAAGCACACACACACTTGAAATCAGGTTGCCCGAGAGCATGCCTTCCTGACTAGCAATAAGCCTGGGATTCCTCTCTTGAGGCTCCCCCAGGCCCTCGCACTGCTCAGTGATCCTGGGGGCATCGTGGCCCAAATGGGGTTGCCCTCTTGCCATCACCTGGCGCAGAGAGAGCTGCAGCCTGAGGGCCAGCACGGCTGTGACTGGCTGTGGCTTCTCCTACTGACAGAGCCCACAGGCTCTTGTCCTCTGACCCTAGGCCTCCGCCAGACCATAGTGGAGCCTCAATTTGGGCTTCAAGCCTGCAGCACTCATGGGTCAAACTCATACCTCAGCCATTGCTACCAAAGTGCCAGCTGTGCAAGGCTCTCCGGCCCGGAGGACTTGGGCACCTACACAGGTTTGCCCACACCTGCCCTCTCCTGGGCACTTCTGTGTCCTTGACTCAGGCCGAGGTCACTCACCTGGACACCCTCTTTCCTTAAGATAATTCTACTTTAGGGGCCTGGGTTTGTAGGCTGTTAGTCCAGCCTCAGACCTCCCTGACGCCATTCAACCATCTCCTCCCCAAAGCACTGGCTCCAGCAGTCCAAAGGTGAGACACATTTCGCTAAACCACTAAAACCAAACCCAACCCCCAAAACACAGGTTTTGTTTTCTATTTCAATCCCTTAAACAATACACTTCTCCTAGCCTCAAGTGACCCTGGGTGGGGCAAAGATCAGCCTTAAAGCGACGTGGCTTATGTAAGGTCAATGAAATTAGTAAAGAGGACGCAAGAGGTCTTTGCAGAGTGGGTGTGTGTGGAGTGAGAGGAGAGCAAAGGAGAGAGGACCGAGGAGCAAGGACTCCCACCCCACCCCAATGTTTATTATGAAAATTGTAAAGTATACAGAGAAGTTGAAAGAAATTTTCAGTGAATACTCAACCCACCTACTCCATCACAAATCTATCTATTCATCCATCCATCCATCCATCCATCCGCTTTACTGATGAACAGCGTAGCTTTTAATTTTTTTTAAACCATAAACTTTACCTATCGTAAGTGTACATGTCACTGAATTTGTATGTTTAAGCAGTTGTGCCACTATTACCACAAGCCTGTGCTCTGTCATCACTGGTCCCACCCAGCACCACGCTGCTTTCAGCCTCTGTGGGTTTAGTGGAAATTTAGTGTAAATAGAATCATATAATAGATGGTCTGTGTGTCTGGCTGATTTCCCTTGGCATAGTGTTGCTGAGGCTCACAAACAGTGGTCTGTCCCTCCCCGTGGCTGAGGCATGGTCCGTTGGCCGGATGTACCACAGTTTGTGCGTTCACAGAATGGTGGACATTTGGACTGTGTCCAGTTTGGGGCCGTTATGAATTATTCTGTTGCGAACCTTCCTGTACAAGCCTTTGTGTGCACATGTGTTTTCCTTGCAAGGTTTTAAAGACTAACCAGGAGCTGACGAGGTTGTTAAAGCCGAGGAAAAGATTCCTGGCAGGATGCGTAGTATGCGCAAATGGTCAGAAAATGAAGGCGCCTGGTGTACGCAGGGAGGCGGTAGCTCAGTATCATAGGGAAGGCAAAACAGCAACCACTCTTTTCCTCTACCCACCTGTGGTTCCTTGCCTGGGGACATGAAAATTAGAAAAAAGGTAAGTTAACAAGAGAAAAACAGTTAAAATACACATTGCTCGTACACATGGGGTAACTCGGTGATGAGTAGCTCAAATGAGGTGGTTAGAACTTGGGCTTATGTAGCATCTTAACAAAATAAAAATTTTTTGTGTGTGTTTAAATAATTCTGTATTGTTGAAAGTATTACATATGTCCCCCTTTCCCCCACGTTACCTTCCCCCTCCGCCCCCGCCCCCCACCCAGGCCTTCACCTCCCTATTGTGCCCATGGGCCAGGCATATATGCACACAAGATCTTTGGTTGATTACCTCCCACCCACCCTCCCTCCCCTGCCTTCCCTCCGAGATTCCGCACTCTTCCATGCTTCCATGTCTCTGGATCCACTCTGTTCGTCAGTTTATTTTGTTACTTAAGTTCCACATATGAGTGAGATTATGTGATGTTTGTCTTTCTCTGACTGACTTACTTCACTTAAGAAAGCAATAAATTTGTAGAGAAGTGACAAGACAAAGAACAGGGTTTAGGCTTTTACAGGTGGCCCGCCGTGGGAAGGTAAATAATGGAAGGGAAGGGTTGTTTAGTGAGATTTACTATGTAGATTCCTCTGGTGCCAGCTCTGGGCCGATAAGAGCCGGAGTTGTCTCCTGTGATTAAGCATCATCCTGCCTTCCTGCCGGAGAGGGAGGTGGAGAGTTTGTCCTGTGTCTGTTTTTTTAAAAATTGCCTTCAGCTTAAAGGAATCCTGATGCCACCGTAGCACGTTTTGGGGTAGCACACTCTGAACCCCTTCAGTGCCATGGGGGAGTGACATAGAGAGGGAGGCAGAGGCTGGACCTCAGAGCCTGGGGCGTTGTGCTGGGGACAGGGTGTTGGATTGTATCTTGACGGCTCTAAGGAACCTCAGCGTTTTATAGGGATCAACATGGTCAGATGCACTTTGTAGAAGGAGCACAGGCCTGCAGCACTGAGTGAGGGCCAGCCAGGATGGCTTATAGTTGTTCGGTGAGAGATAAAAGGCCCTAAACCCAGTTTGGGGTGGAGGTCTATAGGGGGGCGTCAGGAGGGTAGTGGTGGGGGGAAGGTGAATTGGATAAATTGAGACTCTGTGTTTGTGTGTCCTTGGGGAGAGAAGGCATGGGGTATGGAGAGGACAGCCTAGCAATTCAACCTGCCCACAGCCTCACAGCACCCCGTCTCCAGGGAGGAGGCAGCCCCCAGCCCTCCGGAGGGTGTGTGGCTCTCAAGGTTAGCGCCATGGGGGTCAGCGCTGTTTAAATGTTGATGATGGAGACGGTGGGAACGGCTCAGATTTCTAATTAAGATTGAAGAACGTACCTGGCTTACAAGTGGTTCTGAGGAATGTATAATTTGATTAGCCTGTTTTCTCCGGGCACTTTAATTTCTGGATTAGTGAATGGGGCCTCTGACTACAGTGGGGCCACTTGCTCACCATACATGGTTGGAACCTTGCCGGGAATGAGTATGGAGGGGGAGGAGAGGCAGCCAGCGGTGAGGGAGCCCTGACCAGAGTGAGGCTGCTCTCTCCCCTTCCTGCACTTCAGAACAAGAGTGAAGGGTGCCCGCTGGGGCTAGAAAGTGCCTGTATCCCTGGCTGGTCAGGTGGTTGGGCGCGGTCCCGTGCATCAAAAGGTCGCAGGTCTGATTCCAGTCAGGGCACATGCCCAGGTTGTGAGCTCGATCCTCAGTAGAGGCCGGGCAGAAGGCAGCCCATGGATGTTCCCCTCTCGCTCCCTTTCCCTTCCTCTCTCTGAAATCAATAAAAACATGTCTTTTTAAAAAAGTGCCCACATATTGACTATCAAATAAATGTGCTCACCTGCATCTCATTTACATTCATTTATTTCTATCCAGAGCCACCAAAGGCAGGGCCATCTCACTCCTGAGAGTTGGCGAGGCCTGGTGCCAGGGAAGGTCTCCTTGCCTCTGTCCTTCTCCCAGGCCCCAGGCTGCTTGCTTCTCCCCATTTTACCCACGTCCGCTGGGAATTCAACCAACATTGTTAGCACTGTTTTCGGAATTACGGGGCAGAAAGACACGTGTGGTCTAATCTCTGCTTCCCAGAGGGTGGGTACTCCCCTTTATCCAGCCCCTCCCACCCCATTAGATTTCATCGAATCTTTTCCTGCCTCTGAGGAGGAGGGCGAGGGGCTCAGCCACATCCACGAAAACAACAGGACGAGTCTTTGGGCAAAACTGCTTGTGGGTGGATCAATGCTCACTTTAAGGAAAGCAGCAGGAGCAACAGTGTAGGCAAGAGCTGCATGCATTTAAAAGTCTCATCCCAGACTCGCTAAGAGTGGGCTGGAGGGACTGCCAGGATCTGGAGAGGGCACCCGGGCTCTGCCTCAGCATTGCTACCAACCAGGGGGGACCCAGGGCATACCCCCCCTCCCCCAACACCTCTGAGCCCCAGTGGCTCGTCAGGGCCTACTGAGATGATGTATATTGCCGCACTTGTAAATGGCAATGAGCTCTGCCCTCCATTCACTGTTAGGTTTCTAAGCATCGCTGTGGTTATTCGAGGGAGCAGTGAGGTGTGTCCACTGCGGGGACCAGGGCTTGGCTGCTTCCAGCTGGTTGCCTGATGGGAGACCCTTCCCAGCCTGGGCCTTGGAGTCAGCGTCCCCAAGAAGGTGGGAGAAAGAACTAAATATTCAGCCTGGGTTTCAGACGCCCAGGGCAATATCACTGAGCATAAGGCTGAGATCTGCCAGGATCACTGCCTGGTACACCGCCTGGTAAACCCGCTCTGAGTTTGTGTTTGCGCCCAAGAACCTTCAGTCCTGGCCCTGGGCCTTGGAGGAGGCAGGGATTGGGCAACAAGGTCTCTAGTCAGTGGGGGCCATGGTTCTTGGGGCAGCCAGGGATTGGGTGGGGGAGGGGCAGTGGCAGGGGATGGGCAGCAAATCCTGCAAGATTCAGGAAGACATGGCTTAGGGCAGTGGGTGTCAGCACAGAGAACCACTGCACCCCCCACCGCGCCCAGTCCCTCAGGACTCCTACACGTCAAGACCCACAGCGCCTCCTCAGAGCCCTTCCTGGGCACCCCCTCGCCCTTACCGGAGCGGGATGGGCACATCTGCAGTTAGCTGTGTCTGTGCCTGCTCCTCTTCCTCCCCATCGCTGTCCTCCAGTCCTGACCTCCGGAGGGCCTGGGAGAGGCAGAGCCGGGAGGGGTGGGGCGCACACCGGCGCAGTCCCGCACCGTCCTCCGCGCGCTCCCTGCTGCGCAGCGCCGGCTGGCCAGGGCCACTGGGGCTCCAGCGCTGGTGAAGCGTGCTGGGACAGGGCTAAGGGTAATGGTCACTTGGGTCGCGTTTTGTCTTCGCAGCGCATTACAAGCGCCACCTAATTAGCCCGCGGGGAGGAGCGACGCCACCAAAACGCTAGCTCTGTTACCCATTTCTACGCGGCCTGGAGCGCCTCCAGGCCTGGGGGTGGGGGTGGGGGGTGCCTTGGCGGAGGCGCCTCCTCCGATCCTCTCCGCTCCCCACTCCCTGTCTTTCCCGCTCTAGATGGCGAGGACCCCGCGGCGAGTTGGAGTAACTTGGCGCCGTTCAGCGCTTCTCACCAATTTCATCCAATCTCCGCGGCGAGCACGACGCTGGGCTCTGGGCTCAGAGTGGTTCAGAGACACGTCCAAGACCTCACTGCCCATACGGGGGCGCTGGGATTCAAACCCGGATCCCCGAACCTAAAAGCTCCAGGTTTCACTACCTCCCTGGAGCCTCGCGGACCCCGAGAGGCGAGGTCGTGGGCAGTGGCGACGGCGGGCGGCGGGCGGCGGGCGGCGGGCGGCAGTGCGCGCTCCCGGCCAGGCGACACTGTGCATCAATATTTATTCGGAACTCCCGGGAAACCTGGAAGAAATGTAATTATCTCAGCTCAATCAGTGCGGATTAGCATAGCATCCAGTCACCCATCAGACGGAGAGTTTGATTTCGGGGATCAAAGTGCCGCGCTGTAGCCGCTGATTAATCGGGAAGAAGGCTTCGTGGAGAAGAAAGCTGAGAAGAAAGCTGCGCGGGCTCCGCGAGCCACAGCTGGCCCCTGGGGTGCGCGCATTGTGCCAAGTTAACTTTCTGGGCGCTTTCCGCCGCCCACAGCTCTCCAGACCCGCTGCGCCCCTGGAAGCGGGTGCTTGTCTGTCGATTTTCTGCTCCGGGGAGCTGGGTGCTTCGGAGCTGGCTCCATGGAGCCCGGGCCTGCCGGGGCGAGGAAGGGACGCTCTCCTGTTCCGGTCTCAGTGCCTTGGTTGGCTTTGTTTGCTGTTGATCCTCACCCTAGGGTATTTTCCCATTGATCTTTTAGAGAGCGTGGAAGAGAGAGGGAAAGACAGAGAAACATCATAGTTGCCTCCTGCCCGCGCAGTCAGGGCCGGGGCGGTGGAGGAGCCTGCAACCGAGGTAAGTGCCCTTGACAGGAACCCACCTGGGACCCTTTGGTCCACGGCCGAGGCTTTATCCACTGAGCAAACCGGCGGGCGGTTCTTTGGAGGCTGCAGGAGGCTGAGCTGGGAGTGAAATGCCTGCATCAGGCCCTTCCCCAGCCGCTCAGGCCAACCTTCTCCCCTCGCCTGCCCACCCGCTCCTGCCTCACAGAGAAGAGCTCAGGTTTTCTTACCTAGCCTGCTCCTGGAGTCGGTACCTGTGTGCAACCCTCCGCCACCCCCACCCCGTCCCCCACTGGGATGCCCTCCTGCCTCTTTCCTTGGCTGACCATTCTGACATCAACTCAGCCCCATGGATCTGGCCCTGCAAAGCCTGTCCTCTGCGTCCAGTTGTTTCTCAGGACCCAGGGCCCAGCAAGGGGAGCCTCACCAGGCACCTTGGCATCCTGCTGTCCTGGTTTGAATAGCCTCCCCCTCCCCCGGCCACCCCCCTTCCCCCCTGCAGCAGACTCCACTGCCCTCTAGGAGGGCCCCAGGAACCCTGGAGCGACGTTTTCTGGGGGATTAGGGTGGGCAGCAGGGTTAGATTTCACTGGTGATTCTGTCCATGTCAAGACTCCGCCTCCTAATTTGTACTGGCTTCCCCCTCCCCACCAGCTGTCCCAAGGGCAGGAACCCCGCTTACCCAGCTCGTGCCCCCGGACAGTCATTGGCACGAAGCAGCTGTGGATTCTGGCTCCGGCCCTTTACTGACTCTGTTTACTTGACCAAGTCACGTGGCCTCCCAGGAGCTCAGCCTGCGCAGCTGCCTAGGTCTTTGTGGCTGTGACGGTCTGTGCTCCGTGATCTTCCTTGGTAGACTGTTCAGCAAAGCCCACCCAGGCACAGTGCCCCAGTGCCTGTCAGAGAACCCTAGAGTCCTAGGGCTGAAGGGGAGCTCCTGGGCCCTCCCCCATCCTCCTGACAACTAGTCTTCACCATGTGCTGGGTGGCATGAGAGGGTCAGCTCGGTAGCTGGCCCACTTGGGAGCTTCCCAGCCTGGTGGGGCCAGAGGGCCTGGATGACCCACGTGACGCTCTCTAAGGCTCTCTCTGGCTGATGGGATGAAGGCAGCAGCCATGGCATCACCGAGGGTGTCTGACTTCTTCCTGTGAGAGCACCGGAGACCCAGGGGAGTGGGCGGGGTTTAAAGCTGAGACATGTACCTATCCATTGGCATTTTTCTCTGCAGTGTAAGCCATTTGAGGGCAGGGACCATCTCTTTTTTATTCTCTACTGTGCCCCAGAATCAAAGCTCAGTGCCTGGCACATAGTAGGTGTTCAATAAATAGACGAGGAATAAATAAAAGAAGAAGGAATAAACGAGGAAGAAAGGAAGGATTAAAGGACTGCCTGCCCTGACAGGGGGCTGTCTTGAGAGTGGGTGGGCATATGTCCAGGTTAGGGACCAAGAGATTATTTATCTCCATTCCAAATCTCTGTTATGCAACATCATGAGTTTTCTCTCCCCTTTAATTAAGAACTAAATATAGATCTTAATTAAGACACTGATGAATTTAATTTAGAGTGGCATTCGGGCCTTAACTCGAGAGCTCAATGCCGTGTTTGTATAATGTGGGCTATAAGCTAAATGAGTGCTTGCTTGTTAGCACCATAAGTAATTCCCTGGCAGATCCCTCTGAAGCAGCGCTAACCCCACTCTGCCCTGCCTAGAGGAGGCTCTTGGATGCCCACTGCCCTGCCCCCCTGCATCTGTCTGCATCCCGGGATGGCCCTGTTCTCTCCCGAGCTCTGGCCAGGCTGGAGCCTCCTTTCCCCACTCCAGTGTCTTTGTTCACGCAAGTCCCTCCGCCGGGAGTGCACTTTTCCTCACTTCTCACTCCGAGTGTGTCAGGAGAACTCGTCTCATTCCTTCAAGTTCTAGTGCAAGGGTGTGGGTCTGATGACGCCCTCTCTACCATCTTTTCGTGTCTCCTGATCTCCAAGGTCTGAGGTGTGAGCTCCAAACTCCCACAGGGCTTTGTTGATTCCAGCACGTACTTGCCATGCACCATTAATATTTTGTTACCTCCCTGGCCCAAATCGGGTTGTGAGTGCCAAGGACCTGTGCACAGTAGGAAGACACTGTGATTTTGGCTTTCGCCCATGGAGCACAAGGAGTCAGCCTCCCCATCTCAGCCCCAATGCCAGGCACAGAGCTAGGATGTGGCAGACCCTTCCGGTTCTGCAGGGAGTCAGGGGCTGAATGAAGATGCCTGGCAAGTCTAGTTGTATGTGGAGGGGCAGAGTAGGACCTGGGCCCATTTCATTCATTGTTCAGGCCCCAGTGTGACACCAAGAGGAAGTATTGCATGGTGATTGGGTGCTGCTCTAGGTTCTGATAGCCTGGGGCTGGACTCAGTTGCTTCATCTGTAAAACAAGGTTGTTGTGAGGCTAAATGAGATTTTGCCTTTAGTGCAGTATGTGACGCATAATAAGTGCTCAGTAAATGGTAGTATGTCGATGAAGGTGTTTGGCTGCCTCGCTAACCTCTTGGAGACTGGGCAGCTTTCAGTGAAATGGGGAGCAGAATGTATCATTCATACTTTGTACGTGGGAAAATAGGGGTGCGGGGGTGACTGGCCTTGCTGGAGCTCCATGCTTTTTGCTCACATTGTCTGTGGCTCAGAACCTTCCTCTCCTCTAAGCTTCTCACCTGTGAAAGGAGGGAGTGGGAGGGGGAGATTTGTAGCCTGGGGTGATTCAGCCCCTGGCTCCTCCTTCCCTTTCCCAGCCTCGCATCAGTGCAACTTCATCACAAGTGTCCAGGGCGCGGGGGATTCCATCCTTCAGCACACGCCCCGGGCTGCCAGGCACACTGCTCGTTCACGTGGCTGTGATTTGAAGAGCTGAATCCCTTCCTGAACCTCAGCACTGCTGTTCCCAGCTCTGAACAATGGCGCCCCTTTTGAAACTTGTAGGTTCAGTTCCCTTCTCTCTCTCGCTGTCAGTATGTATTGACACTGTTCTGTGAGGCTCTAGACCAGGGCTTCTCCACCTCAGGGCTGTTGACGCTTTGGCTCTGATGACCCTTTGCTGTGGGGCTGTCCGGTGCCCGCAGGATGGTTAGCAGCATCCCCGACCTCTACCCACTCGATGCCAGTAGCACCCCCCACCCAAGGCGTGACAACCCAACGTGTCTCCAGACCCTGCCGAATGTGCCCCGGGAGGACTGGCCCCAGCTGGGAACCAGCTGTATACTAAGCACAGGCCGTCCGCTGTATCTTATGTGTCTCCCCGCCCAACACTGACATAGAAACTATTCAAAGGCTCTTTTTATAGACTAAGAAGCAGGCTGAGTGGGGGTTCTGCAATCAGGCCTGTTGCCAGCTGGAATGTGAGCACCAACCTCCTTTAACCTCAGTTTCTCACCTGGGATATGTTGATAAGCACACCTCTCTCTCGGGGTCATTGTCAGGTTCTTAGCGCAGCTGGACACTTGGTAAGTGGTCACTATATATTAACATGTATATTTTTTAGGTGCGCATTCCGACGCAACCAACATTTTCATGCCTACTGTGCTCCCGCGATAGGAACAGCCGACGTTCGCGAGCACAGTCTCTGCAGGGCACTGTTTACGTGCAGGAGCTCATCGGCCCTCAGAGGAGCCCAGGTAGACATGCATTCTTGTTACTCACGGGAACGGAAACGCAGCCTTTGATGACCGGCCAGTCAGGTGAGACACGGGGCTGCTAAGCCGAACGTGAGCTCATTGTGACTGTGCGGCGCTGTGGCCCAGGCTCTTCACAGGAGCTTCCACGTGCATTTCACTCATGAGCCCATCTCCAGCGACACCTCTTTCTAGAACTCTACCATCCAACTTGGCTCTTCAAATGAAAATGAATTAAAATTAAATTAATTAAAGTGTAAAAGTCAGTCCCTCCACCACACTAGCCCCATTTCCAGTGCACTCAGTAGCTAGTAGCTGTGTGCTGGGCAGCCCACACATAGAACATCCCATCATGGCAGAGCTCTGCTGGGCAGCACTGTCCTAGGACTGTGGACAGTGAGCTTCTCTCTCTTAAGAGGTTTTTGATGTCCCTTTGGGTGATTGGTGTCCATCAGCACTGTGTCCAGAATTGTACAGCCACTAGAGTATGTTACTCACTTAACATTTATTAAGTCCCTACGATATACTAGTATCTGGAACAGTATTTGGGACTGAAGATATAACCGTAAATAAATAAATAAATAAATAAATAAACACGGCCCATGCTCATACATGTAATTTATCACAGCATTAGATCGTTAACATGCGGAGCTCAATGCTGTGTGTGTTATGTGGCCCAGGAGCTGAGTAACTGAGAGAGGTGCTAAATCTGTGCAAGAGCCAATGCCATGGTAGCAGGACAGGGGCAAACGGTTCTCTCAGAGGTGGGTCACGCGATGATCCCTAGAGGCGGGGCTCGGGAACCCGCCCTGAAGGACACTTGGTGAGCCCTGGGCAGGCAGAGGCTGCGTAATGCTCTTTGGGTTTTGGATTTGCTCAAACTCTCTTTGGCCGGAAACTCCCTGTTGCAGGAACTTACACCGAGAAGGCTGAGCTCCGAGGGCGTGTCAGCATTGTGTAAAGGAGATGCTAATTGGTAAAGAAGTTACGTCCCGGTGAACGCGTAGGTGAGCAGAGTGAGTGGGGTAGGAAGTGCAGAGGCAGAAAATATTAGGGTGTCACCTCTGCTTGCACCTCTAGGCCCCAGCATCCTTCTTTCTTGATTCCACTCTGAGCCCTTCCTCCCCCCTCCCTCTCACCCCCACTCCCACCATGTGAGCTGACCCTGACCAATTGCCCATCTTCCTACTCCAATTCAACACTCCCCTAGCTCAGAAATTGCTTGGTGATATTGGGAACAATGAGGCCTGACTTTGTTAGTTCAGAGCAAAATGGTTTTCCTTTTTTAAGGGTATTGCATTCCTGGTGATGTATGGACAAGTCAGGAGAGCGGGGATCGGAGGAGAAAGTGAGCTGGGACTGCAGAGCCGCTGGAGCCCGGGGGCTGTTGCTGCTGATGCATGGGCTTGTGGGCCTGCAGAGCAGGCTGGGGAGAGCCTGGCCAGAGGAAAACCCCGGGAGGGGTGTAGCCATCAGGGCTGCTGAAGAGCTAGGGGCTGTGGAGAGTGTCTTCTTTCTTGGAGGCAAGAGAGGGATCAGATTTAGCTCCATCATCTTTCTTCTCATCACAGGAGTGAGAGGCCCAGAAAGTGCTGGTGGTTTGTCTGGGGCCATACAGCAAGTTAATGGCTCTGTCACTAGAACTCAGGGCCGCGCGTGCGTGCGTGTGTGTGTGTGTGTGTGTGTGTGTGTGTGTAAATCAATAGTTCACTTCTTTTATTGTTGAGCAGTGTTCCATGGTATGTATCTACCACAGGATTTTTAACCACTCACCCAATAATGGACATTTGGATTATTTCCAGATTTTGGCTAGTATTATTATTTTTAATTAATAGACTTAATTTTTAGAGAATTTTGGCTTTAAAAGAAATGAGTTGAAAGTACAGAGAGTTCCCAGATACCCCCTTTACCCTCCCTTACAGTTTCCTGTATTATTAACATCTTGTATTAGTGTGGCATATTTGTTAAGACTGATGAACCTGTACAGATACACCATTATTAACTAAGGTTTATAGTTTACATTAAGGTTCATTCTTGGCTTTGTATAGACTGTGGGTTTTGATAAACGTGTAATGACATGTATCCACCATTACAGCGTCATCCTATCTAATAAAGAGGGAATATGCAAATTGATCGACACACTGTAACAAAATGGCTGCACCCACAGTGGATGTAGGGATTCCGTAACACAAGATGGCTGCACCCACAGCAGAGGCCGAGTTCCTGTAACGAGCCTTAACAAGCAATCAGCAGGGATCTGAGGCTGTGCCCCCTGCCTGGTGGGGTTTCACAGGGGACCTCAAGCTGTGCCCCCCACCCACAGGGCTTGACAGGGGACCTAAGGCCACTCCCCCGGCCCGGTGGAGCTTGACAGGGACCTCAAAGCATGCCCCCTGCCCAGGCTGGGGGACCTGAGGCCATGCCCTCCCACCCGGCAGGGCTTGACAGGGGTGGGGCTGGCTGGGTCTGAATCTAGCCCAATGGAGGTGGGGCTGGCTGGGTCTGGATCTTGTTCGATTTTTAGGCACACGTGGGTGGGCGGGGACTTGACTTTGGTTCCCATGGTGTGCCCCAGACTCTGATAGGAAGAAGATTTTCATATACTTTTTACTAATTTTCTTTCATCTCTGACACTTCTATTATAGAGAAAGGGCAAATAGCAATATTAAAATATTTCCTCTAATTAATTCCCTTATAATGTGCATGAATTTCATTCACCAGGCCACTAGCACAGAATAGTTTCACTGCCCTAGAATCCCCTGTGCTCCACCTGTTCACCCCTCCCTCCTAACCTCTGCTGACCAGTGAGCTGTTTACCAGCTCCATGGCTTTTTCATTTGCCTTTTTATAAGGATTTTCTACAAGTCTTCCCTCTTGGATCTCTAGACCAACCATGCCTAGCCATAGCGCCTACTTGGAATCCAGCCCTGTGGGGAGCTGGGTTAGGGGGCTGTGAGCCACCTGCATATGAATTTGAATTGCTTTCTTTTAAAGACCAGCGATTGCTGGAACTGGCTGATCTGGGCCCATTTCAGTGGTTGAGCTGTGGCCTGAAGGGAGGCCCTATATGGGGGTGAGGGAGCGCAGAAGAGGGAGGCAGTGGCCTTGTCAACCGAGACTTGGCTCTGGGGCCTTTGCCAGCGCGGGCCCTTGGAGACCCCACGTGCTCAGCTCCTTCACCACGGTGCCTGGCAGCCAGCTGCCAGGCCTTCCCTCCCAGTGCCTCTGGCGCAGCCTGGGGCTGCCTCCTGGCTTGCAGGTTCACTCTGTAAATCCCACTTTCATTTCTAAATAGACAGTAAAATGAGCAATTGATTTTGGGCATTACATAAGTCAGCTGAGGGAAACTTTAATAAAGAAAAGAGCAGAGGGAGGAGTCTGAAGATCTTAAACTTGAACCTGCAAAAAGCCCAGCATTTCCAACCCCAATGGAAACAGCTACACACCTGCTATGATCAGAGTCGGTGCAGGTGGCCGGGCCCTCGGCAAAAGCCTGGCCCAGCTGGCCAGGGCGCTGGGCTGCTCGGCGGAGGCTGAGCCCAGGAAAGACGGACCTCCCTCCCTCCTCCCACGGTGGGGCCCAGGGTCACCCCTCTGTTCCTCAGGCCATGAGCCCCTCCACACTCACACCTTCATCTGGTTCTCAAACTGCCCTTGGAGGCAGACTGGGACCTCAGACAGTCAGGGACCCACAGGACGTGGGAGTGGCCGGGACCACGGCGAAGGAGGGAAGCTGAGGTGGTGCTGTCAGTGCACAGGGAGGCTGCGCTCAGGTGCTCCAGAGTCCGGCAGTGCCCGCGCCACTGTGTCAGGAGAGGGGAGGGATGCGCGCGGCTTTCAGGGTGTCTATGGTCAGCATCACCGTCAACACTATCGATGCTCCTGCGTTCTAGACGAGGACACTGAGCGTGGGACAAGTGGCCCTCCTGGGCCCGGGCCTTTGGATTCCTGGTTTGCTGGAATTATCTCATGTTTTCTTCATGCTCCTGCCCATCTAGCTCATTTCCAGTTGGGTGGGCTGTTCAGACCAGGTTATTGGTGTGTGTGCGCGTGCATGCGTGTGTGTGCATGCATGCGTGTGTGTGCATGCGTGCGTGTGTGTGTGTGTGTGTGTGTGTGTGTGTGTGTTGGGTGAGAAAATCCAAGGATTTGGGGCATAAGTGGTAGGGAGAGGTAACTGAGGCGTGGAGGAGGGGGTGGAAGGTTAGTGAGGAGCTCAGGGACGCTGCTGTTCACTGGCCTCCTGCCTGGGAAGATTCTCATTTAGAACATATGGCCCCGCGCAGCCACACGGGCCCGGGTGTGGCCTCTGCACCCGCTTCTCTTAGACGCTGCAGCTCTAGAGCCTGAAGAATGCTGGCAGACAGGCCTGGGAGGCCCACGTCTCTCCCACACCTGCAGTCCTGTGAACAGGACCCAGATGGCTCCTAGGCTGGGCAGGTGAGCTGCCTCCGTGGCCCCTGCGAGTCTAGAACCCTCATCCCATCCTCTGCGCCGAGGCTGGGGCCCGTGGGAAGCGCAGCAGGGAGCGCAGGGAAGGAATGCAGGCTTGGGAGTCAGGTTTGGAAAAAGCAGCCTGAGTTGTAGGAGTCGGTGAAGAAGTCACACTTTTGAGATCCTGTCTGTGGGCAGCTGTCCCTGCCCCCGGCTTTCTCTCCCACGCTGCCTCTGGTGGCCTCACTGAGTGAGAGGCTTCTCCCGTGGTGGCCCCCTCGGCTGCTTCTGAGATGGGACTTGGCGAAGGGAAAGATGATGTCGTGTTCCTGGTCTGCCCAGGCACAGGGGCCTGAGAGAGGGACTCCAGCCCTGCGGGCGCCACCCCCTCTGTCTTCCTCCATCTGAGGCCGTGGGGAGCCCTCCGGCTAGCACTCCACCTGCCCACGCGGAGGCCAGGCTGGCTCGTGCTCCTTAGTCTTGAACTGGGGATCTCACCCTGGACCCAGGAAGGCTGTAGCCGTGTATAAAAAATCCCAGTTTTGATCCCCTGGCCGGGGGGCGGTGAGGGGGGGGGGGTCAAAGCTGTGGGGAGATGGGTATAGAACAGACAAAAGATAAGCAATATTTAGGACCGGGCAATTTGACCCTATATCTCTCCCATGTCCCCAACTCTTGCATTTATTCAAGTAACGGAAGGCTAAGCTGCTGGTGGTTGCATCTTGGGAGGGAATGTGAGTGACTCAGAGGAGTCTGCAGCCCGAGGGGCGGAGCAGAGCCATGTGACAGTCACATGCACATCCTGTGAAGTGTGCCTGCCTCTCTGGGAGAGACCGCCACCTCCCACCACCTCCTGTGCAGCCGGCAAAGTGGGTGGGCACACCCTTCGGAGCTGGCTCTCACGTGGGCTTTGATTTGTCGTGTCTCTTGGCACCGCTTCACGAGGGGTCTTTCTCCCTCTGCCCAAGGGTGTGCCAAGGCTTTAATGCTGCCCTCAGCCTGAGCGCATCCTCAGGTGACTCAGCGCCGACTACAGAGGGCCCAGTCAGCACCGGCCCTTGTACAGAGCTGGCATTGAACTCGCGCTGGGACCTCGTCAGATCTCTGAGCCTAGAAGCAGGGGGGAATGGGTGCATCCAGTCGTGGCTCCCCGGGTGGTGATAAAGCCCCTTTGGGTTAGTCTGGGGGCAGCCTGTAAGGGATGGGTGTGGAGCACTAAGTGTGAGGGCTCCCCCAGGCCCAGGACTGAGACCCCCGCATCCCGGATACCAGTGAGCCTTTCTGCATTCCCCACGCACCTGGGAGATGAAAGCGCACCAACAGCCAGCCCCATGGCCCCTGGGCCTCTCAACTGAAGAAGAGGCTGAATAATGCATGCGGCCAGAGCACTTCAGAGAGGCGGCCTGGGGACAGCAGGGGGAGGGGCATGGACAGACAGTGTGTGGGTGGGGGGGAGGGGGAGTCCTGGCAGGAGAGAAGACAGGAGCCCTGATGAGGTCTGTGGCTGTGGCCTCCACAGCAGTCAGAGCTGTTGACCACACAGAGAGCTGGCATCTGGACTGGGTGGTAAGCCCTGCCCGTCCCACATCTAACCTTCTGGTGCTGTCCCTAAGGGACCTCCCAAGAAAAGCTACTACAGAGACAGTTTGCGGGGCTGGATTTAGGCTGGATCCGGGATCCTCGCTGTGAGGAGGCAGGACAGGAGACTTTCCCGGCCTTTAGAGAAGGGCCGGACTGGCCAGAGGGTGGCTATGGGACACGTGACCCCCGGCCAGTGCTGCGGGACAAGGACAGTGGGCATGGGATCCCGCAGGGCATCCCCGTCTGGTCCTTGGTGAGATGCTCTCTTCTCATGAGGCTGCCCTTTTCATCCACCGGTCAGCTCTGTGGGCATCCACACGTGCCACCTGGGGACTTCCCCCTTGTTTCCTGTCAGCTCCACGCGGTGCTTACCCTGTCCGCGTGGCCTAAAGGGGGCAGCAGCTCCCTGCACGCCGCCTGCAGAAAGAGGGAGCACACTCTGCATGCTTGCCGTGCGCCTGGCTCTTTCCTCATGGATTCCACACGGTATGCAGAAATGAGTGTCTCCCCTTTTGAGGAACAAGCTGGGTCCAGAGAGACTGACAATTGGAGGGGGTTCTCATTCTCGTCCTGGGCTCTGAGGGCCTTTCCGTCAGGCTCCCCATTGGGCAGACTCTCAGGTGATGCCCACTGCCCCACCCTGCAGCTCTCTCGGGCCCTTCTGAGCAGAAAGTAACAACTAGAGCACGTTTGAGGCCAGGAGCTGCCTGCTCCTAGACCTCCTCCCCAGGAGACGCCTTGCAAAGCCAGGCTGACCCAGTGGGGGCCTGCATTGGCCAGGTGAGTGGGACCGTGTGATCGCCCTCCTCCTGGTCTTTCTGCAGGGTGCCTTTCTGGCCTTCACCTTCTGCCAATGCCAAGCGTGCCACCAAAGCAAGTGGGGGACCCCAATCCTTCAGGCAGGGGGCAGCATCCCTGGGCGATGATTGGCTGGGGCCCTTCCAGCACACTGCTGCCACTGCCTGGTAATCAAATGCCGGCCGGACCAAAGCCCACCCAGCCGTATGGCCTTCTGCCCAGAGAAGAGCTGGATCCTGTCTCCTGCTCCCCATATAACTGACCCAAAGGAAGGAGGTCGGAGCCCAACTCTGGTCCTGGGGAGCTCGTTTGACAGAAAGCTTTCAGCTTTGGTGGCAGCTGGCTGAGTCTGCCAGAAGGTGGAACATCCTAGAGAGCTTTTCTCTACACACAGGGTACGCTGGCTAGGAGGCGGGGGAGGTCGGGGGAGGCAGGGGCAAACCCCATCAACGGAACTTGGCTGAAAGTTCAAGGCCATCTTGCCCCACATGTTGCTGGAAACATGCCTACTTTGCTGGCCCGCCCCCTGCAGCTCCTCCCCCAGGCTGGTCCCCTGGGACAGCGCCTGAGTCTGACACCCACCTGCCTTGGGTAGGGCAGGCGCTCAGCTGGTCTGCACAGGCCAGAGGCCCCGCTGGGCAAGGCCATGCTAGCACAGCCCTCCATGCTCGGAGATTCCCTTCCACCCAACGCATGTGTCACCATGTCTCACAGCAGGTCTCACTGTCATTCCTGTCTTATTAGTATCCCTGCCTTCAAAGTAGATCAGAGATTCAACTAATTTGCTCATTAGTAAAAGGAAATTAGCCATTTGAGATCTGTTCTAATAAAATTAGCCTGGTGACAAACGCTTTGTTGCCATGTTTATTACATTACCACACTCCTTGCCTTTTAAAGGCCAGAGCAACTCTTCAGAGTATTTTCCAAGCCTCTCTGTTCCTTGCTTTTATTCTTTTTTTCAGGCCTATAGAGATTTTTTTTTTTCCTTTTCAAGGATAATTGGGAAGGTGGGACCCAAATCCCAGTTCCATTCACACACCCCACAGGCCAGGGACCCTTAGCCTTTGTTCCTTCGCCTACAGTCCCCTCCTCCCCAGCCTCTTGGCTTGGTCCCGCTCCCTATCCCCACCCTTAAAGTTTCCTATGTTGCTGGTCCTTTAAAAGCCAGCATCTCCCTGCCAAGCTCTCTCGGGCCCTTCTGAGCAGAGAGAGCCCAGCCACAGGCTGGCAGCAGCAGCCCTCTGTCCACTCCCCTAATTGCCAGCTGGGCCTTTCACTCCTTGCTTGGTCTCCCTGCCTCAGAGCCTTCAGCCTTATATTCCAGTTTAAGGCCAACCTGGCTCCACCCAGTCACTTGTTGGTAGTCCTCTGGAATGACCTGTCTGCTCTAGAGTGGCCAACTTACCCATTTACTTCTCCTTCTTTTCTTTCCCCTTCCCTTTCCCCTTCTCCTCCCGCTCCCCCCTCCCTTCCCCCTTCTCCTTCTCCTCCCCCTTCCCTTCCTCCTCATCTTTCCCCTTCCCCTCCTCCTCCTCCTTCTCTTCCATCCCCTTCCCCTTCCCCTCCTCCTTCCCTTTCCCCTTCTCCTCCTCCTCCTCCTCCTCCCCCTTCTCCTCCTCCCCCTTCCCCTTATTCTTCTCCTCCTTCCCCTTCCCCTTCCCCTTATTCTTCTCCTCCTCCTTCCCCTTCTCCTTCTTCTTCACCTTCCCCTTCTCCTCCTTCTCCTTCCCCTCCTCCCTGTCCTCCTCCCCTCCCCCTCCTCTTCCTCTCCTCCCTCCCCCTCCTCCATCTCCTTCCCCTTCCCCTTCTCCTCTTCCTTTCCTCCTCCTCCTTCTCCTTTTTCTTCTTTAAACATCTTTCACATTTTTATTCATCTTGTAAGCAATACTTTCCTTTGAAATAGTAGAGGCCATACTCTTCTTTATGCAAAGAAGTTTAAATTTTATTTTGCAATTATAATATATGTTCAATATTATTTTATATTAGTTTCAGGTGTATAACATAGTGGTTAGACAAGCACATACTTTACAATGTATTCTCACCATATTTCCAGCACCCACCTGGCACCATACATGGTTATTACAACATTATTGACTATATTCTCTATGCTGTACCTTATATCCCCATGACTATTTTGTAATTATCAAATTATACTTCTTAATTACTTCACCCTTTTCACCTATCTACACAATTCTCCTTCCTTCTGGTAACTACCAGTCTGTTCTCTGTATCTATAAGTCTGTCCTTATTTTGTTTGTTAGTTTATTTTATTCATTAGATTTCACATATAAATGAAATCATATGGCACTTATCTTTCTCTGACTGGTTTATTTCCCTTAGCATAATGCTCTCCAGGTCTATCCATGCTGCCACAAAGGGTAAGATTTCCTCCTTTTTATGGCTAAGTAATATCTCATTGTGTAAATATACCACAACTTTTCACCCCTACTCATCTACTGATGGGCACTTGGGTTGCTTCCAAATCTTGACTATCTATATATATAAAAGGCTAAGTGACGGTTGCATCTGAAACACCCGAACTGATGACCAAACAGGCGGTGTGGGGCGACCAGGCCAGCAGGGGAGTTAGTGAGGGGTGACCAGGCTGGTGGAGGGGGCAGTAAGGGGTGACCACACCAGCAGAGGGGGTAGAAAGGGGTGACCAAGCCAGCAGGGGTGGGCAGTTAGGGGCAACCAGGCCAGCAGGGGAGGCAGTTAGGGGTGATCAGGCAGGCAGGCAGGTGAACAGTTAGGAGCCAGTGGTCCCAGATTGTGAGAGGGATGTCTGACTGCTGGTTCGACCGAGGGGTCCCGGATTGGAGAGGTTGCAGGCTGGGCCGAGGAACCTCCCTGTCCCCCCCGCATGAATTTTGTGCACCAGGCCTCTAGTTGTAAATAACACTGCAATGAACAAAGGGGTGCATATATCCTTTTGAATTACTGTTTTGGGTTTCTTTGGATATATTCCCAGAAGTGGAATTGCTGGATCATAAGGCAGTTCATTTTTAATTTTTTGAGGCCCCTCTATACTATTTTCCATAATGGCTGCACCAGTCTGCATTCTCACTAGCAGTGGGAGGGTTCCCTTTTCTCCCCATTTGCTTCTGTCCTTGGCTGTTTGGTGCTTGACTGGCATGAATAGAACACTCAGGCACATTCCATTATATGTACAAACACGGAGCTGCCTGGAGGGTCCCACATGGGTCTGAGGCGGGGCGGATGGTGGACTGTGAGGAGTGGGAGAATGGTGGGCTGGAGGTGGGGAGGATGGCAGGCTTTGGGAGGTGGGGAGGATGGTGGGCTGTGGGAGGCGGGGGAGGATGGTGGGCTGTGGGGATTGGGGAGGATGGTGGGCTGTGGGGGTCGGGGAGGATGGTGGGCTGTGGGAGGCGGGGGGATGGTGGGCTGTGGAGGCAGGGAGGATGGTGGGCTGTGGGAGGCAGGGGGATGGTGGGCTGTGGGAGGCAGGGGTATGGTGGGCTGTGGGAGGCGGGGAGGATGTGGGCTGTGGGGATTGGGGAGGATGGTGGGCTGTGGGGAGCAGGGAGGATGGTGGGCTGTAGTACGCGGGGGCGGGGGGGAGGGGGGGATGGTGAGCTGTGGGAAGCTCCCAGCTAACTCGGGCGCTGTGATTCAGGGGCCAGTGCTCCTCAGCGTGTTCCAGCGCTCTGCTGGCACCTCCTCCAGCAGCATTTCGTACCTGGTGTCATTTTCACAACCGCAGTGAGCAGTTGCTCTACTCCAGGCATGGGCATCCCTTCTTTTAACCCGGATGACATTAGGAGGTAGACCAACCCGTTGCTCTCATTAAAGACCAGTATTTGGAAAGGTTCCGGAGACAGCACTGCCTGCAGGCTGCGGAGAAAGAATGTGAGCCAGGTGTGTCTCTAACCACTGCACGTTGCTGGGTAAATGCTGCCTGCCTGGACCGTGTGGGGTGAGATGGTGGGCTGTGGGAGGTGGGGTCTGTGAACCAGCATCTCCCACCCTTCCCAGGCTGGGCCCACACCTGGCATGTGGTGAGGGCTCACAAGCCTTTACTGAGGGCTCACAAGGTGGGTAAGGGAGGGACAATCAGGTAGTTCCAACTACCCCAGGAGGCCTGTGGCAGGGGAATCTGGGCTGGTCCAATAGAACCGGAGCACTTTCCCCTCCTGCCGCCAGCAGCCCTCATCCCAGTCTCTCCCTGCCCCTCCCGGCTTCCCTCCTCGCCTGATACAAATCACTGGTCAGGCAATAGCGACGGGCTTATCCCACAGGATGTGACTCTGAATATTAGAATGTCAGAAGTGGCTGCATTTGCAATAATTTGCTGTCAGACAGGAAATAAAAGAGGAGTTGCAGTTATTTAATTTGGAGCGTGCACACAGCAGGCTGAGCCTCTGGACTCACTGCTGTCTCCTCGGCAGCCTGGGCATCAATCCCTCAGATTCTCATCCTGGCCACACCTTCCTCCAAACCCTATGTCCCACCCACTCAGCCTTTATTCCCGACCCCACCCTCCAGGCTCTCCTGTTCCGTGCACTTCCCAAACCCTGACCCCTCACCTGTCTTCAGCTGAGAGTGAAGGGTTGGGGAGCAGTGGCCACCCTCTGAAGGAAGACCCAGACTGACTGCGAGCCAGGTCAGGCCAGGGCTGTGGGCCTGGTCTCAAGGGTCAGGCTGGCTGAAGCTATTGGGAATCCTGAGGCTGCCTAGAATTGACTCCTGTCCAGCCCCAGTCCCTGCTGGTGAATCAGCTCCCAACAGACGGGGTGTGGCTTTCTGGGGAACGGACAGCCCATCATGGCAAAAGGTGCACTTGCTGTGGAAAGAGGAGACAGTCCTGTAGACTTGTAGGTGCTTCTGTGCTCACACCTGTTTCTGGTCTGTTCCTCCGCTCAGTGCTGCACTCTGCCTGGAGTCACATCAGTCTTGCCCCCAGCGCTGGGTCATCAGGGCGCTGTGGGAAAGGCCTGAAGAGGGACCTGGGTTTCAGTCCTGGCTTTGTACGCTGGGCTGCTGCTTTACCTCGCTGAGCCTTTCCTGCTTCTTGAGACTGGGACTATAGAATGGCTCACAGACTTGCGAGGGCAGTACACTGATGGAAGTGCGAGCACTGCGCCCAGCATGAAGTGGGTATAATGCCTCCTCCTTGAGAGGCAGCTCTGAGCTGAGGCTTGCAGGAGCTCTCACCCCAGCACCTTCTGAGCTTCCTAGCTCACTTCCCCAAATCCAAAGCAGAGTAGTGGATGGGACTTCAAAATTGGGGCCTCTTTTGATTCTTCAAATATTTTTCTGTCCTCTCCTCTCTGTCTCTCCTCTGGGCCTCACATTGCAGGTATGTTGGTACAATTCATGTTGTTCCTCAGGTCTCAGCGAGGCTCTGTTCATTTTCTTCAATAACTTTTTTCTTTGTTATTCAGATTGGGTAATTTCTATTGACTTCAAGTTTACTGATTCTTTCTTCTGATATCTCAAATCTGACATTGAACCCATATAGTGAATTTTAATTTTTGTTACTATAATTTTCAAAACTAGAATTCCCATTAGGTTCTTTTTATAGCTTCTATTGCTTTATTAAAATTCCCTACTTGTTAAGTCATTGTCATCATATTCTTTAATTATTTAAACACTAGGGGCCCAGTGCACGAATTCGTGCATCTTGAAAGGAACTGTGGGCCGCGAGGCTGCGGTGGGCACAGTGGCAGGTCTTGGCCCATCCTCCGCGCCCCTGCCCAGCCCTTCCCGCCATGGCCCCTAGTCCCCTGTCTGCCGGCAGCCCTGCTCCTGCCACTGCTGCTCCCATGCACTGATGGTGCCGGCCCTGCTCACACCCACTGACAGTGCAGAGTGATTGGGGCTGGCGCCAGCAGTGGATACAAGCGGGGCCGGTGCTGTCAGTAGAAGCGAGCAGCGGCTGCTGCCTTGATTACCCTTCAGGTGCAGGGGGAGGTGGAGAAGCCCTCAGGGGTGATCGGGGCCAGCTGCCGCCATTTCCACCCACTGACGGTGCTGAGCGATGGGACCAGTGCCAGGCACCGGCAGCAGGTGCGATTGGTGGTTCCGGTGCCAGCTGTGCACACCTGTTCCACCATCCTGCCATAGCCGACACACGCGATGTTCTGCGCGCACCTCCTGGTGGTCAGCTCACGTCATAGTGACCAGTTGTTCGGTTGTTCTGCCATTCGGTCTATTTGCTTATTAGGATTTTATATATATAGATAGCTTCTTTTGAGAACCAAGATAGTGGCATAGATAAACACTGGTACTCACAGTCTCCCACAACCACATAAAAACTACAACTAAAATACAGAACAACCATCATTAAGAACCACTTGAAATCTGGCTGAATGGAAGTCCTACAACTAGGGAAATAAAGATGAAAACACATTGAAAAATGGTAAGAGGTGTGGAGACATGGGACGGGCTGCTCCAATACCCATGCCTGGCATTCTATTTTAATCAGGAGGGATATCTCAGCTGCAGAGGCTTCCTGTGAGGAGCAAAGGGTCCCAGTCCCACACCAGACCCCCAGCCCAGGATTCCAGAGCCGGGAAGAAAAGTCCCCATAACTTTAGGCTGTAAAAACCAGCATGGATTATGGCTGAGTGACACAGAGGCTGCTGGAGACCCAGGTGTTCCTCTTAAAGGGCTGTCTCACAATGTTATATGGATTTGCTTCCTCTGAGTTCCAGCACTGGGGCAGTGGCTTGGGAGGAATTCAAGGACAAATGGGGAGGAACTGGACTGTCTGGCATTGGAGCAAGACCTCAGGGGTGGCTTTCTCCCAGACAGGGGTGCTTGCAGGGGTCATTGCTCCTATGCTGAGATCTCCCCCATTGCAGAGCTGATTGGCAGGCATATCTGAGTTTCCATCTGCCTGACTCACACTGTTCAATCTTCCCTAATGATTCCCTGAGACCCCACCCCATCCAATTTTCAGCCACACCCCAGCTATATGCAGCAGCTTTACCATATGAATGGCCTGTCCTGGCTCAGGCTTTAGACTTTACTAAAATCTCTCAAACAGCTGGTGTCAGCATGCCCCATACCAAACAATAAGAGGCCCAAGACCTGGCACTATCTGCTGCCTGCTTTGCTTCACAGCTTGGCCTTGTTTGGACACTTCTAAGGCTAATACAAGTAGCAGTCATCTGCAGATTGCTCTTTAGCTCCTGCCAGTTGGCCCCAGACAGTGGCTGACTTTGCACCTGCCATAAGGCCCCAGAGCCAATGCACCCAGTGGACAGATTCAGACCATTCTAGGTTACAACTCTGCACATCATGAGCTATAGACTCAGTGTGCACCAAAGCCCCACAGAAGCAAGTCCCACTTCAAAGAGTTGTCTCTTTCACAGCAGTTCTGCCACTATAGTCACAGTTGATCCTCACAGCCAATTGGCCTGCAGGTCAATTCCTCCCAGTGATGCCAACATCAATCAAGGCTCAACTATAAGACTGTGCATGCAGCCACTGGGCCCAACAGGACTCCTACTATACAAAGCCACTCTACCAATTCCAGGTGACATGGCAGCTCTACCCAATACATAGAAACAAACACAGGGAAGCCGCCCAAATGTGGAGACACAAAAACATGTCACAAATGAAAGAATAGAAGAAATCTACATAAAAATAATTAAATAAAATGGAAGCAAACAAACTACTAGATGCAGAGTTCAAAACAATGGTTATAAGGATGCTTGAGGATCTTAATAAGAGCTTCAAGGGGTTTAGTGAGATTTCAAGGGTCTTAATGAGAATTTCAAAAAACATGAAAAGGGACCAGTCAGAAATTAAGCATACACTAGCTGAAATAAAGAATAATTTACAGGAATTCAACAGTAGAGTAGAGGATTCTGATAATCAAATCAATTATTTGTAATACGAGGAAGCAAAAAACACCCAATCAGAAAAAAAATCCAAAAATATGAAGATAGTGTAAGGAGCCTCTGGGACAACTTCAAGCGCACCAACATTTGCATTAAGAGGATGCTAGGAGGAGAAGAGAGAGAGAGCAAGATATTGAAGACCTATTTGAAGAAATAATGATAGAAAACTTCTACCTGGTGAAAGAAATAGACGTAAAAATCCAGGAATTACAGAGAGCCTCAAACAAGAGGAACCCAAATAGGCCCACACCAAGACACAGCATAATTAAAATGCCAAGGACTAAAGACAAAGAGAGACTCTTAAAAGCTGAAAGAGAAAGCAGCTAGTTACCTATGAGAGAGCACTCATACAACTGTCAGCTGATTTCTCAGCAGAAACTCTGTAGACCAGAAGGGAGTGGCAAGAAATATTCAAAAATATTCAAAGTGATGAATAGTAAGGACCTATAACCAAGATTACTCTGCCCAGCAAAGCTATCATTTATCATTGAAGGTCAGATAAAGAGCTTCACAAATAATAATAAAAAAAAGCTAAAGGAGTAAATCACCACCAAACCATTATTACCTGAAATGTTGAAGGGTATTCTAGGAGAAGAAGAAGAAGAAAAAGAAGAAGGAGGATGAGGAGGAGGAGGAGGAGGAGGAGGAGGAGGAGGAGGGGCCCTATCTGACTTGGCTCTGTAGATAAAGCGTCAGCCTGTGGATTGAAGGGTCCCAGGTTCGATTCCGGCCAAGGGCACATCCCCAGTAGGGAGCATGCAGGAGGCAGCCAATCAATGATTCTCTCTCACCATTGATGTTTCTATCTCTCTCTCCTTCTCCTTTCCTCTCTGAAATCAATAAAGATTAAAAAAAAGAACGCCTTTATATTAAAAGAAGAAAAATATGAACAATAAAATGGCAATATATAAATATATATATATGTCAACAGTTGAATCTAAATATCAAATAAATGAACAAAGAATCTAATGAACAAAATAAACTGATGAATAAAATAGAACCAGAAGCATGGAAACATGGAACAGACTGATGAATCTCAAAGAACTTATATGCATACTAGAGGCCCAGTGCACAAATTTGTGCACCAGTGGGGCCCCTTGGCCTGGCCTGCAGGATTGGGACAAACCATCTCTCCAACATCCCCCAAGGGTCCCGGATTGCGAGAGGGCACAGGCCAGGCCAAGGGACCCCACCAGTGCAAGACTGGGGCCAGGGAGGGATGCGGGAGGTTGGCCAACAAGGGAGGAACCGTGGGAGGGCTCCAGGGTGTGTCTGGCCCATCTCGCTCAGTCCTGATTGGCTGGATCCCAGCAGCAAGCTAACCTACCTGTTGGAGCATCTGCCCCCTGATGGTCAGTGCCCATCATAGCGAGGGTTGAGCGGCCTTAGCATATCATTAGCATATTATGCTTTGATTGGTTGAACAGCCGACTGGTCAACCAGACACTTAGTATATTAGGCTTTTATTATATAGGATAGGCATTACCTATGGATACAGACAATAGGATGGTGAAGGTGTGGGGCAGGGCCGGAACCAGGTGGAGAGGGGCAATGGCGGATGGGAAGACTGGGGGACATCTGTAATACTCTTAACAATAAAGATTTAGCTTTTTAAAATTCTTTAACCACATTTAGAATAGTTGCTTTGAAGTCTTTATCTGCTAAATCCAATATCTGCACTGACTTAGAGTTGGTTTCTATTGACTGTTTTTTTCTTTCTTGAATATGGATCACTTTCCTGTTTCTTTCTATGTTGCAATATTCTTGCTGAGAACTGGACATTTTAGATAATATGTTGTACAAACTTTGGATTCTGATTTTTCACTTGTGAGGGTTGTTGTTTTTAAGTATTTTTTAGTAATTTTCTCTGGGGAATCTGTCTCCTCAATGATACATGCTGCTAATATCTCTACTCAGTTTTTAAAATAAAAATTTTTACTTTTCAAGCACAGTTGCTATATAATATTATATTAGTTCCAGGTATGCAGCCCAGTGATTAGACATTTATATAACTTACAAAGTAATCATCCTGATAAATCTAGTACTCACCTGGTGCCATGGATAGTTATTAAAATACTAGTGTTCCCATTGCAGGAAAAATCCTGCAGTAGGGTTTCCTGCTGCACTCTACCCTGCCCTGCCTTCTCCACCAGCCAGCTTGCCTTTCCCTTCTCCCCCGGCCCCGCCTCCGCTCCTCCCTTCTCCCCCGGCCCCGCCTCCACTCCTCCCTTCTTCCCCGTCCCTCCTTCTCTACCAGCCAGCCTGCTTTTCCCTTCTCCCCCGGCCCCGCCTGGGCTCCTCCCTTCTCCCCCGCCCTGCCTTCTCCACCAGCCCGCCCGCTCTCCTTCCTTCTCCCCGGGCCCTGCCTCCGCTCCTCTCTGTCTGACTTATTTTACTTAGCACAATAGCCTCTAGGTCCATCCATGTTATTAAAGATGACAAGATTTTATTCTTTTTTTATGACTGACTCGTATTCCATTGTTTATATGAACCACTCTTTATCCATTCATCTATTCATGGACACTTAAGCTGTTTCCACATTCTGGCTATTATAAATGTTGCTGCAATAAACATATAGATGTATATGTTTTTTCAGATTAATGCATTGAGTTTCTTCAGATAAATATACCCAGAAGTGAAATTGCTGGATCCTTCTTTGTCTCTTGTTATGCCTTTGTTATAAAGTCTATTTTGCCTGGTATGAGTACTGCTACTCCAGCTATTCTTTGTTGTTTCCATTTTCATGAAATATTCTTTTTCCTTTTTTTCTTTCACTATGTGTATCTTTTGATCTGAAGTGAGTTTCTTGTAAACAGCATATATAAGGGTCTTGTTTGGTTATTCATTCAGCCACTGTATGTCTTTTGATTGGAGCATTTAATGCATTTTCAGTTAAAGTAATTGTTGGTACATATGCATTTCTTGCCATTTTATTATTCATTTTTAAAATCTTTTTTCTTCTTTTTAAAGAAGAGCATTTAATGTTTCTTGTAATACTCATTGGATGGTGATGAACTCCTTTAGCTTTTTCTTGTCTGGAAAGCTCTTTATCTGTCATTTGATTCTCAATGATAGCTTTGCTTAGTAGAGTAGTCTTGGTTGTAGGTGCTTGCTTTTCATCACTTTGTTGTTTTGTGTTTGTTTTTGTTTTTTGAAAGCAAGCTGTCAATTCTTTTTTATTTTTAAGAAAAATGATCTTAAATATAATAATTTTATATGCAATAAACATTAATGTCTCAAGAAAAATGATTTTAAATATGATAATGTTACATGCAATAAACACCAATTATTCAAGAAAAATGTTAGTACTAACATAGTATTATACCACAAAAGTTGTAGGAAATATTAAAAATCTGCAAATAATAGGATTACTTCTATTATATTCTAGTATATATCCTATCTAATAAAGAGGGAATATGCTAATTGACCCTCACACCATTGCAAAGATGGCGGCACCCACAGCCAATAAGGAGGGAATATGCTAATTGACTGCCATGCCCTCAAAGATGGTGGCACCCACAGCCAACAAGAAGGGAATATGCTAATTGACTGCCATGTCCTCAAAGATGGTGGCGCCCACAGCCAATAAGGAGGGAATATGCTAATTGACTGCCATGCCCTCAAAGATGGCAGAGCCCACAGCCAATAAGGAGGGAATATGCTAATGGTGGTGCCCATAGCCACAAGATGGTGGCGCCCAGTTCCCTCAGCCCCACTAGGGCGGCAGGTGCGCAGCTGCTCCACATGCCTGCCTCCGAAGTCCCCCAGTCCCCTCAGTCCCCCAGCCACCTAGGGTGGCCTGAGGCTCAGGTAACCAGGGCTGGCCAAGGTTTGCACTGCCAGCAGTGGCAGCAGCAGAGGTGTGATGGGGGCATCGCCTTCCCCTGATTGCCAGGTTGCCTCCTGCCCCTGAGGGCTCCCAGACTGTGAGAGGGTGCAGGCTGGGCTGAGGAACCCCCCCATCCAGTGCATGAATTTTCATGCACTGGGCCTCTAGTATGTATATGTGTATATATATATATATATATATATATATATATATATATATATATTTTTCCCTCTGGCTCTATTTTTGTTCATCAGTTTATGTTGTTCATTATATTCCACAAATGAGTGAGATCATATGATATTTATCTTTCTCTGACGGTTATTTCACTTATCATGATGCTTTTAAAGTCTATGAGTATTTCTATGCCAGCTTTTTTTTTCTTTTCCATTTGCATGGACATTTTTTTCCCATCCCTTCACTTTCATCCTGTGTGTGTCTTTTGTTTTGAGGTGGGTCTCTTGTAGATAGCTATAGTTGGGTCATGTTTTTGTATTCATTCAGCTATCCTACACATTTTATTTATTTTATTTTTTTTTTATTTTCAAATTTTTTATTAAGGTATTATATGTGTACATATCTTACCATTGCCACACCCCACCCCACTCCCATATATGCCCTCATCCCCCAGAGTTTTGCATCCATTGGTTATGCTTATATGCATGCATACAAGTCCTTTGATTGATCTCTTATCTCCCCCACCTCTCCCTAACCTTCCCCCTGTAATTTGACAGTCTGTTTGATGCTTTACTGTCTCTGTATCTATCTTTTTGTTCAAGTTTATAATGTTCTTTATTATCCATAAATGAGTGAGATCATGTGGTATTTTTCTTTCATTGACTGGCTTATTTCACTTAACATAATGTTTTCCAATTCCATCCAGGTTGCTGCAAATGATGAGAATTCCTTCTTTTTTATGGCAGCATAGTATTCCATTGTGTATATGTACCACAGTTTTCTGATCCAGTCATCTGCTGACGGGCACCTAGGCTGTTTCCAAATCTTAGCTATGGTGAATTGTGCTGCTATGAACATAGGGGTGCATATATCCTTTCTGATTGGTGTTTCTAGTTTCTTTGGATATATTCCCAGGAGTGGGATTACTGGGTCAAATGGGAGTTCCATTTTCAGTTTTTTGAGGAAACTCCATACTGTTCTCCACAGTGGCTGCACCAGTCTGCATTCCCACCAGCAGTGCACGAGGGTTCCTTTTTCTCCGCATCCTCGCCAACACTTGTCGTTGGTTGATTTGTTGATGATAGCCATTCCGACAGATGTGAGATGGTACCGCATTATTGTTTTGATTTGCATCTCTCGGATAATAAGTGACTTTGAACATGTTTTCATGTGTCTCTTGGCCTTCCTTCTGTCTTCTTTTGAAAAGATTCTATTTAGGTCTGTTGTCCATTTTTTTATTGGATCATTTATCTTCCTTTTATTATGTTGTATAAGCTGCCTGTAGATGTTGGAGATTAAACCTTTATCAGTGATGCCATTTGCAAATATGTTCTCCCATGCAGTAGGCCTTCTTGTTGTTTTGTTGATGGTTTCTTTTGCTGTGAAAAAGCATTTTATTTTGAGGTAGTCAGATTTGTTAATTTTCTCTTTAGCTTCCATTGCCCTAGGGGCAGTGTCAGTGAAGAATTTCTTTTGGCATATGTCTGAGATTTTGCTGCCTGTGGATTGCTCTAGTATTTTTATGGTTTCCCGTCTTATGTTTAAGTCCTGTATCCATTTTGAGTTTATTTTTGTGTATGGCGTAAGTTGGTGATCAAGCTTCATTTTTTTGCATGTATCTGTCCAATTTTCCCAACACCATTTATTGAAGAGACTGTCTTTATTCCATTGTATGTTCATGCCTCCTTTGTCAAATATTAATTGAGCATAGTGGTTTGGGTCAGTATCTGGATTCTCTATTCTGTTCCATTGATCTATATGTCTGTTCTTGTGCCAGTACCAGGCTGTTTTGAGAACAGTGGCTTTGTAATACAGCTTGGTATTGAGATCCCTCCTACTTTATTCTTCTTTCTCAGGATTGCTGTGGCTATTCGGGGTCTTTTTTTATTCCAGATGAATTTTTGGAGAGTTCTTTCAAGGTCTGTGAAATATGCCGTTGGTATTTTAATGGGGAGTGCATTGAATCTATAGATTGCTTTGGGTAGTATGGACATTTTAATGATGTTGATTCTACCAATCCATGAACATGGTATGTTCTTCCATCTGTTTACGTCTTCCTCTATCTCTTTTTTCAGTGTCCTGTAGTTTTCCGTGTATAGGTCTTTTACCTCCTTAGTTAAGTTTATTCCTAGGTATCTTAATTTTTTTGGTGTGATGGTAAATGGGATTGCCTTTTTAGTCTCTCTGTCTGTAAGTTCACTATTGGTGTATAGAAAGGCCGTAGATTTCTTGGCGTTAATTTTGTATCCTGCTACATTGCCGAATTCATTTATTAAGTCTATTAGTTTTTTGACAGAGTCTTTCGGATTTTTTATGTACAATATCATGTCATCTGCAAATAAAGACAGCTTTACTTGTTTTTTTTCCAATTTGGATGCCTTTTATTTCTTCTTCTTGTCTAATTGCAATGGCTAATACTTCCAGTAGTATGTCAAACAGGAGTGGTGAGAGTGGGCATCCCTGTCTTGTTCCTGTTCTTAGGGGAAATGTTTTTAGTTTTTGCCCATTGAGTATGATGTTTGCTGTGGGTTTATCATATATAGCTTTTATTATGTTGAGGTATGAGCCTTCTATTCCCACCTTGTTGAGAGTTTTTATCAAGAAAGGGTGTTGGATTTTGTCAAATGCTTTTTCTGCATCAATTGATATGACTATGTGATTTTTATCTCTCAATTTGTTTATGTGATGTATCACGTTTATTGATTTGCGGATATTGTACCATCCTTGCATTCCTGGGATAAATCCTACTTGGTCATGGTGTATGATCTTTCTGATGTACTGCTGGAGCCGATTTGCTAGAATTTTGTTGAGGATTTTGGCATCTATGTTCATGAGGGATATTGGTCTGTAATTCTCTTTCATTGTGTTGTCTTTATCTGATTTTGGTATTAGGGTGATGCTGGCTTCATAGAAGGAGCTTGGAAGTGTTCCTTCTTCTTGAATTTTTTGGAATAGTCTGAGGAGGATAGGTTTTAGTTCTTCCTTGAATGTTTGGTAAAACTCTCCTGTGAAGCCATCAGGCCCCGGGCTTTTGTTTGCCGGAAGCTTTTTGATGACTGCTTCAATTTCGTCCATAGTTATTGGCCTATTGAGCTGTTTAGATTCTTCTTGATTGATTTTTGGAAGGTTATATTTTTCTAGGAATATGTCCATTTCCTCCAGGTTGTCCAGTTTGTTGGAATAGAGTTGTTCGTAGTATTTTGTAACAATCCTTTGTATCTCAGCGGGGTCTGTTGTTATTTCACCTCTTTCATTTCTGATTTTGTTTATTTGGGTCCTCTCTCTTTGCTCCTTGGTGAGCCTGGCTAGAGGTCCATCAATCTTGTTTATCCTTTCAAAGAACCAGCTCTTGGTTTTGTTGATCTTTTGTATTGTTTCTTTGGTCTCTATGTCATTTATCTCTGCTCTGATCTTTGTTATTTCCTTCCTTCTGGTTACACTGGGCTTTTCTTGCTGCTCTTTTTCTAGCTCTTTGAGTTGTAGAGTTAAGTAATTTATTACCATTGTTTCTTGTTTTTTGCAATAGGCTTGTAGAGCTATGAACTTCCCTCTCAAGACTGCTTTCGCTGTGTCCCATAGATTTTGGATTGTTGTGTTTTCATTGTCATTTGTTGCCATGATGTTTTTTATTTCTTCCTTGATCTCTCTGGTGACCCAGTCCTTGTTTAATAGCATGCTGTTTAGTCTCCATGTGTTTGATTTCTTTGGATTGTATTTATTGTAGTTGATTTCCAGTTTTATGCCACTGTGATCTGAGAAGATGCTTGATATAATTTCTATCTTCTTGAATTTGAAGAGACTTTGCCTGTGACCCAGCATATGGTCTATCTTTGAAAATGACCCATGTGCACTTGAGAAGAATGTATATTCTGTGGCTTTGGGGTGAAATGTTCTGAAGATGTCAATTAATTCCATCTGGTCTAGTGAGTCATTTAGGATTGCTGTTTCTTTGCTGATTTTTTGTTTAGAGGATTTGTCCAGTGGTGATAGTGGGGTATTAAAGTCTCCTACTATGATTGTATTGCTATTAATCTCTCCCTTGATATCCTCCAGGAGTTTTTTTATGTATTTGGGTGCTCCTATATTGGGAGCGTATATGTTTACCAGAATTATTTCTTCTTGTTGGATTTCTCCCTTTAGTATTATGAAGTGGCCTTCTTTATCTCTTGTTATGGCATTTACTTTGAAGTCTATTTTGTCAGATATAAGTATTTGCTACCCCAGCTTTTTTTTCATTTCCATTTGCCTGAAAGATATTTTTCCATCCCTTCACTTTCAATCTGTGTGAGTCTCTTGTTCTGAGGTGGGTCTCTTGTAGACAGCATATATATGGGTCGTGTTTTTTTTATCCATTCAGCTACTCGATGTCTTTTGATTGGAGCATTTAGTCCATTTACATTTAAAGTTATTACTGAAAGGTATTTGTTTGTAGTCATATCTATTTTTGTGTCTGTATTCCTTCTTACCTGTTTATTTCTTCTTTTTACAGTATTCCCTTTAGCAATTCCTGCATTGCTGGTTTGGTGGTGATAAACTCCTTGAGCCTTTTTTTGTCTGCAAAGCTCCTGATTTCCCCTTCAATTTTGATTGATAGTCTTGCTGGATATAGTATTCTTGGATTCAGTCCTTTGCTTTGCAACACTTTGTATACCTCCTTCCATTCACTTCTAGCTTGTTGTGTTTCTGTTGAGTAATCATTTGACAATCTGATGGGTGTTCCTTTGTAGGTAACTCTCTGTCTCTCTCTTGCCGCCTTTAAGATTCTCTCTTTATCATTTATATTTGCCATTGAAATTATGACATGTCTTGGTGTGGGTCTTTAGGGGTTGATCCTGCTTGGGACTCTCTGTACTTGCGTAACTTTTATCTTTCCCATATCTGGGAAGTTTTCTGTCATTATTTCTTCAAATAGATTTTCTAATTCCTGCTGCTCTTCTTGTCCTTCTGGCAGCCCTATTATACGCATGTTACTTCGTTTCATGTTGTCCCGAAGCTCCCTTAGGCTTTCCTCCTATTTTTAATTTTTTTCTCCAATTGCTGTTCAGATTGAGCTTGTTTCTGTACCTGATCTTCTAACTCACTAATTCGGTCCTCTGCTTCTTGTAGTCTACTGTTGAAACTTTCTATGGTGTTTTTGATTGTAGCTATATCACTTTTCATTTCTTCCTGATTCTTGCATAAGTTGTTGATTTTCTCATCCATTCGATGTATAAATTCCACGACCATTACTCTAAACTCCTTTTCGGTCATGTTGCAAGCTTCAGTTTCACTAATTTCCTTTTTTGGCGACTCCACATTTTCTTTCCTCTGTGAGTTATTTCGTTTCCCCATTCTGGATATCACCAGAAAGCTCAAGCTTCCGTTTGAGTGGACCTGGGCCGTGTGCTGTGGGGACTTCGCTCCACCCGAGTTTCACTGAAATGCTCTGACACTAGGACGTGTGGCTGCCTTTGGTTGGTGGGAACCAGACTTGCCCAGGGTCAGTGTCCCCAGTGTTCCGTGTGGTCTCGTGTGCCCACTTAGAATCAGGGACTCTGTCTGCACCACACTGTTGGTATGTGCCGAAAATGAGATCCTTAGCTTGTGCCAGGAGTCAGAGTTTCCCTGTGTCTGCACCAAGACTCGAGTGTCAGAGTCTCTGTTGCCTTGTGCGGTTTCTCATTGAGAATCAGGGTCCCTGTGTGTGCATGCACCAACAATTGGGGTCGCTGGCTCTTAGTGTGAATGCGTTGTGAGTCAGGGATCCCAGGCAGCTGTGTCCGGCATGCCAAATTCCCTGAAGTGGAGCTGTGTCCTGTGTGTGCTCTCTCTACTGAGCCAAACCGGCTAGGGCGCACACTCTTAAATTCCTGAAGGTGAGCTGGCTCCGTGCACTCTCCCAGAGTCCCAGAAGGGGTGTGGAGTCCGTCCTGCGCGCCAAATTCCCCAAAGGGAAGCCCCTCTGTGCACGCTCTAAGATTCCCCGAAGGGGGAGCTGTGACCCGCAAGCCAAATTCCCCTAAATTCCCCGAAGGGGAGCCCTCTGTGCGCACTGACAGATTTCCCCGAAGGGAAGCTGCTTCTGTCCCGCGCGTGCCAAATTCCCTAAAGGGGAGCGCGTCCCTGCGCAAAGCTCTGCAGCTTGGGCGAGGGGCGGGTCTATCAGTTACTATGGCACTATCTGCAAGCCTGTGGGGAGGGGGATAGGCTCTTTGACTCACGGAAATCTGCCGGGAAGTCTGGATTCTTGTTGTTTGTTGGTCTGAAGCTGTGATAGCAGTTCTCTGTCCCCAGTGGTTGCAGGGTCCTGGTTTGTGTCAGAAGCCAGGATCCGAGTCTCAGGCAGCTCTGTTTCTCAAGATGGCGTGGTCTCTGGGTCTGCACCAGCCGCCGAGAAGTGTCCGCTTTGTGCGCAGGGCTCCGCTGTCTAGGACTGCCTGGTTAGACAGCCCCTTGGAAGACGTGCAGAATCTAACTGACCCTAGCTCATACACACACACACACCACACACGTCTACACTCTCCTATATGGGTTTCTCACTCACACTCTCTCTCTCCCTACCTTCCTGCCGGTCGCCATCTTTTTTTCTCACCATCCTACACATTTTAATTGGAACATTTAATCATTTTACATTTAGGGTTATTATTGAGAGGTACTTATTTATAGCCATTTTAATTCTGTATGGCTAGGTTTCTCTCTCTTTTTCTTCTTCTCAGCAATCTCTTTAGCATTTCTTGTAATGCTGACTTGGTGGTGATGAACTCCTTTAGCCTTTTTTTTTTTTGTCTGGGAAGCTCTTTATTTGACCATCTATTTTGAATGATAGCCTTGCTGGATATAGTAATTTTGGTCTCAGATCCTTGCTTTCCATTAACTTGAATACTGCATGCCATTCTCTTCTGGCCTGTAGTTTCTGATGAGAAATCAGGTGTCAGCCTTATGGGAACTCCTTTGTAGGTAACAGTTTTCTTTTCTCTTGCTGCCTTTAAGATTCTCTCTTTGTCTTTAATTTTTGGCATTTTAATTATGATATGTCTGGGTGTGGGTCTGTTTGGGTTCTTCTTGTTTGGGGTTCTCTGTGCCTCCTGAACTTGCGTGACTTTTTCCTTTACCAGGTTAAAAAAATTTTCTACCATTATTTCTTCAAACACCTTCTCTATTCCTTTCTCCCTTTCTGCCTCTTCTGGCACACTTACTATTCTAATATTGTTACATTTCACATTGTCCCACACCTCTCTTAAGCTGTCTTCCTGTTTTTTCATTTGTTTTTTCTTTCTTTTTGGTTTTCTAATTGAGTGATATGTTCAACTCTGTCTTCTAATTCACTGATTCTCAGCTTCCCCTAATCTGCTGTGTATTCTTTCCAATGTGTTCTTTATTTGTGTTATGTCATTATTTATCTCAGACTGTTCTTTTTTCATAGTTACTATAGCTTTTTTCATATTGTTGAACATTTTTAACATCATTACTCTGAACTCTGTTTCAGATAAATTTCTTATCTCTACTTCATTTATCTCTTCTTCTGGAGAATTCACTAGTTCTTTCATTTGGGGGTTGTTTCTTTGTTTCCTCATTTTGGTTGTCTGCTTGGTTTTGTGACTATGTTTTAGGTAGATCCTTTATACCAGGGGTCCTCAAACTTTTAAAACAGGGGGCCAGTTCACTGTCCCTCAGACCGTTGGAGGGCTGGACTATAGTTTAAAAAAAAACTATGAACAAATTCCTATGCACACTGCACATATCTTATTTTGAAGTAAAAAAACAAAATAGCAAAAACACCCGCATGTGGCCCGTGGGCCGTAGTTTGAGGACGCCTGCTTTATACCTTTCAATATCTAGTGCAGGACAATGTTAAAGGCTGTTTCTGACTAATTGGATAAGGCAAAGACTCAAAGTCTCCAGAGACTACCTCTGTCTACAGACTAATAGGATTCTGACTTGAATTGCCCCCAAGCAATCATCATTAGGTGTGGTGAAAGTTGTTTTTTTCCCCAACAGGATGGGGCAGTTGCTTCTGTCTGGAGGCTAATTATTACTTTTTTTTTTCAAAAAAATTTTTTATTAAGGTATTATATGTGTACATATCTTACCATTGCTCCCCCCACCCCACTCCCATACATGCCCTCACCCCCCAGAGTTTTGCGTCCATTGGTTATGTTTATATGCATGCATACAAGTCCTTTGATTGATCTCTTATCTTCCCCACCTCTCCCTAACCTTCCTGCTGTAATTTGACAGACTGTTTGATGCTTTACTGCCTCTGTATCTATCTTTTTGTTCAAGTTTATAATGTTCTTTATTATCCATAAATGAGTGAGATCATGTGGTATTTTTCTTTCATTGACTGGCTTATTTAATCTCTTAAGTGGCCTCAGGGCAAGGTGTTTTCCAATAGGGTGTGTCGACTGTCTTTCCCCCAGTCTATGTGAGAAAGATGTTCTCCGCTGTGTGATGAGATGACTCAGCCCAGGAAACTTGGGTTGTCTGCCTTCTGAGCTCTATCCCCCGAGTCCCCAGTCCTGGGTTCTGCTTTCAGAGCTCCAGTCCACTTCACCCTCCCTCTGCCAGAGCACAAGGTAGGTGGCTCCACAGGAAATTTTTGTGCATTGACCCTTTAAGAAGGTGCCAGAACTCTCAGCTGCCACTCCCTGGTAGATAGCACCCCACTGCTTTTCACAGCTAGATGTATGTGGGTATCCTCCTCAGTTTGGTGCTTTCTGCTGGGGAGCCCAGCTTCAGGATTAGATCCCAGAGTTCCCAGTGGCAACCCCCTACAGCTGAGATATATCTCTGGGACTTCAGTTGCTGTCTGTGGGTGCATGGCCAACCCTTTCGTGCCTCTGCCCCTCTTACCAGTCTCTATGCAGTCTTCACCTTCAGTCCTTGGGTATTTTCCATTGTGAATTTTCCATTGATTATTCAGGAAGCCTTTCCGTATTTCAGTTGTAATTCCAGCTTGTTCCTGGGAGCATGTCCATGCAACATCCTCCTACTCTGCTACCATTTTTTTTTATATATATATTTTATTGATTTTTTACAGAGAGGAAGTGAGAGGGACAGAGAGCTAGAAACATCGATGAGAGAGAAACATCGACCAGCTGCCCCCTGCACACCCCCCACCGGGGACGTGCCCGCAACCAATGTACATGCCCCTGACCGGAATCAAACCTGAGACCCTTCAGTCCGCAGACCGACGCTCTATCCACTGAGCCAAACCGGTTTTGGCTCTGCTACCATTTTTAATCCCCACTTTTCATCACTTTGAATATTTCATGCCACTCCCTTCTGGTCTGAAAAGTTTCTCCTGGGATAACAATTGACAGTCTTATGGGAGTCCCTTGTAGGTAACTGACTTCTTTTCTATTGCTGCTTTTAAGATTTTCTCTTTGTTTTTAACTTTTGCAATTAAAAAAATTGTTTATTGTTGAAAGTATTACAATGTGCCCTTTCCCCCCTATTGACACCCTCCATCCCACTCCCATTCCCTCTCCAGGCCTTCATCATACTTTTGCTGGCAATGGGTTATACATATATGCATATAAGTCCTTTAGTTAATCTAACTGCCCGCCCCCCCCCCATGACTTGGTGCAGACCTCTTTGATTCATCTTGTTTGGGACTCTCTAGGCTTTCTGTACTTGTGTGCCTATTTCCTTCACCAGATTAGGGAAGTTTTCTGTCATTTTTTAAAAATAGGTTTTCAATTCCTTACTCTCTCTCTGTCTAGCACTTGCATGCTGTGAATGTTGGTATGCTTGTTGTTGTCCCAGAGGATCCTCACACTATCCTCATTTTGTGGGGATGCTTTTCTTTTTGTTGTTCTGATTGGGTGTTTTCTGCTTTCTTATCTTCCAAAACACTGATTTGATTCTTGGCTTCATCTGTTGTTGATTCTTTTTTTTTTCCACTTCTTTTTACTGTTGATTCTTTTTAATGTAACATTTCAGTTATTGTGTTCTTCATGTCTGAATGGTTTTTCTTTTTATGTTTTCTACCTCCATTTTTGTGTTGCCTATATCTTCGTTGAAGTTATTACTGAGATCACTGAGCATCCCTATAATAAGTGTTTTGAACTCTGCATCTAGTAGACTTCTTGTTTCCATTTTTGTTTAGCTCTCTTTTTGGAGTTTCATTCTGTTCTTTCATTTTGGACATATGTTTTTTATCTCCTCATTTTGGCTGCCTCCCTATGTTTGTTTCTATGTATTAAGTAGAGTAGCTATGTCTTCTTGTCTTGGTAGAGTGGCCTTATGTAGTAGGTGTTCATGGATCTAGTGGCACAGCAACTGTGCCCCCATGAGGGTTGTGTATACCCTCATGTTACAATTGAGCCTTGATTGCTGTTGGCATGTCAATGGGAGGGATTTACCCCCAGGGCAATTGGTTGTGAGGACTGGCTGCAAGAGTGAAAGATATGCTATGCAGAGCAGGACTCGCTTCAGCAGGTCTCTGGTGCCTGATGAGCCTTCCCCTAGAGTGTGCCACTTGTGGAAGTAGTTGGATGGTCTGAAGCTGTCCATTGGTTGCACTGGCTCAGGAGGTGCAGGCTAAGGTCAGCCACCACAGCATGAGCTACAAAGTGATCTGAAGATGGCTGCTACTTGTGCTGAGCTTGTAGGTACCTGGGAGAGTCCAAGCTGGGAGCCACATTTGGTTGTGCTAGTGTTGAACCTGAGGTCACTTAGTAAAAGGTATGGGGCACACTGAGGTCAGATGCTACTTTTTGGGGTTTGTGAACTTTTGAGAGATCTTAGGAAAGTTTGCAGCATGAGCCAAGAGAGGCTGTTTGAATGGAAAAACCACTGGAAATGGCTTGGTGGCCCTGAAAGTTGGGTGAGAAGGGTTTCAGGGAATCACCAGTGCAGGTCAATCAGTGTTAGCCAGATTGATGCCTGCCTGCTTACTCTGTAGGGGTAGGGGTTGTGCTCAGCAAAGAAACAATGGCTTCTATTAGCACTTCTGTCTGGGAGAAAGCTGCTCCTCTTTCTCTTGCTGGACAATTTAGTTTCTCCCCACTTGTCTCTGACAGCTTTCAAGCTGCTGCCCCAGTGCTGGAGCTCAGAGGGAATGAGTCTGAGTAAGTCTAGGCATGGGCCCTTTAAGAGGCATGACTGGGACTCCAGCACACACCCCAGTGTTTTTCACAGCCAGAAGTTATGGGGACTTCTCTTCCTGGCACTGGAACCCTGGGCTGAGGGGCCTGGCATGGGGTTGGGACCCCTCACTCCTCAGGGGGGACTTTCACAGTTGAGATATCCTTATTTAATTTTTTATTTATTCCTCACCCGAGGATATGTTTTTATTGATTTTTGAGAGAGGAAAGGAGAGAGAAACATCGAAGTGAGAGAGAAACATGGATCGGTTGTCTCCAGTATGTTCCCAGACCAGGGATCATACTTCTAACCTAGGTATGTGCCCTGTCCAAGAATCAAACCTACAAACTTTTGGTGTATGGGACAACACTCCAACCAACTGAGCCACCAGACCAGGACCCTCCCAATTTTTAGCTGCCACACATGGGTGTGGGGCCAGCCTGTTCCACATCTTCACCCCTTCCACCAGTCTTGATGTGGCTTTTTCTTTATATCCTGAGTTATAGGACTTCTGTTCAGCTGGATTTCAGGTGGTTCTAAATGATGTTTGTTTTGTAGTTTAGTTGTAATTTTGATGTGGTTTTTGGAAGATGTGAGGATTACTTTTACCTACTCTGCCATCTTGATTGGAAGCTGCTCTACTTAGTTAACAATTTTTTTTTAAATTTTAGCCTGGTTTCCTAAGGGTTGTTTCCATGTCTGTGTAGCTTGGTGGTTAGCTAGTGATTGGTTAGGGGTGTGTGTAAATACTTTGTGAGAATAAACAAGTAATCTTTTCTGTCAAAGAAGGGAGTTTAGGCAGCCACCATTTTGACTTGCATCTCCCCTGGAGGCCACCATTTTGAAATGGCAAAGGTCAACCACTTCCTTTAAATTAGCCAATCATGCAAGAGTGTGAGCCTAAGCTCTGTGGCCAATCAAGAGTGAAGGACAGATCACGTGCATAAAGAATAAAAGCCAGCGCGGACTGCCTGCCCAGTGTATGTGCTGCTAGACTCTGTGTTAGTACGTACCCTTCTGCAGAAGTAAAGATACTTTCCTTGCTTTCTGGCTCCTGAGTATGCTTTGTGTTCTACCAGGACCCCTGATTTTGGGGGCTTGCCTTATTTCTAGCAACCTCAAGCCAGAAACCTCCATCCTCTGTGTGGATTGTGGGGGCAATTTCACAGTTCAGATGGTTTTTATGTCTTCCCTGTTGTGACTTTCTGAGGCCATTCTGTTCTTCCCTGCATATGGGCAGCCTCTCAGGATACCAGGAGGGGATGCTTTTCAGCCTTTATGGCTCTCATATTTAGGAGATCCTTGTTAAATTTCAGGCTGGTTTGCTGCTCTGCTGCTTGTCCCCATGGTGCTGCAACCTCAGTCCAGCAGGGCAGTGGGCCTTGCCCAGGTGTTTCCCCATTGATGGTCCATTTGTACTGAAAACCACTTGGGATCCTCACCTTCTGCTCCAAAGCAAATTGGCCCTCTCCTGCAGTCAAGGTTCTCATTTACATGGTCAAACCTGCTCAACATCGGTGGGGGTGGGGATGGGAATGGTCCCAGGCAGGATTTTGAACATTCCCACTTATCTTACCACTTATCAGTTTTTCATGCACAAAGGCTTCTTGATTTGTGTTTTCCCTTTGGTTGAGTAACAGAGCCCTGAAATATTGTTTTTGTTCTTGACTATTTTTTTCCCTAGATTTTGGGAAGAGAATTTGCTGATCTCTTCACTCCACCATCATAAAAAATCCTGCCTTGATTCTAGAGACCTGTTTTAATCTTCATATAGCTTGAGTTCAATTTGCAAGTGATGAAGGACCCTCTACCTTTTCCATGTTTCTCATGAGCTTCTTGAGGCCTTTGATGACCTAACATTTTTTCAACACAAAACCAATATGCATGTCTGTCTTGAGCCATGACTGCTGTCCCCGAGGTCTTCTCCGTTGTCCCCCTCAGACCAGAGGACCAGCCTCTGCACTAGTTACTTCAAGACTTAGAAACCCTCCCCACGAAAGCCTGTAGCCCATCAGCCCTTCCTGTGTATGCCACTGATGGAAATCGAGGAGGTGGCTTCCATCCAGGACCCTGAAACTGGAAACCCACTTCCTTATGGAACTTGTCTCATGAGCACTCCTCTTAGAAGAAGAGTATCTGTCCAACTCCTCCCTGGTGGAGGGGAAGCTGCTCTTGGAAGATTCCTTGGTCTTCACTGTCTGCAGGACCCCACAGTATTTGAGCATGCTCTAACTTATCATGCTCTTGCTTAAAACCTTATTGGCTTGGCATTTGCTACTGAATAACTTCTAAATCTTTTAGCCTGGCATGCAAGCTCCTTCAAGACCTTTCTAGCTTCACTCCTGTCACTGCCCCCACACTCTGTGCTTCATCCCAGGGAATTGTGAACTGCTCTTTGAGCATGCCACGTCCATTCACCCTGCACCCTTGCCCATGTTCTTGCCTCTGCCTAGAATGCCTTTACTGGTACCCCTTCTCCATCTGGTAAAGTCCTTTCTTCATGACCTAAGTTGTTCACCTTATCTATTGATTTCTCTGGGCAGAGGTGCTGTCCCTGGTCTGGCCTTCCATAGCACTGTGCCCCTGCCTATTTCCATGCTTGCTTCTCTCTAGCCTGTGAGTAAACTGAGGGCAGGGGCTGCCTTCAGCTCATCTTTTTATCCCAGTGTCTGACACAGTGCTTGGCCCATGGTGGGTTCCTAATAAATGTTTGTTGAATGTGAGACTGACCTTTCTGTAGCCTTTGCTGCCAGAAATGAGTTCACCTGATGGCACACTGTAGGTTCTGAACTCTTTGGAATACAATTTATAATCTGATTATATTCAAAAGTAGGATCTACATGACAGCATTCAATTAAATTCAATTTTTAAAATCATTTTGGGTGGTTTTTAATTATTTAATAGTTATTGTCAGTAGCACTGGAAGACCCGACCCTCCTCAAACTCTGTATTCAGGCTCTAGAATTCCTTACTTTAGTTTTGTCCAGCTGTTGTAAATAGCTGTGTTTGGAAATGTCCTCTCCACAACTCCACCTTTACCCCTTGAGATCAGGGAGCTTGGTATTCATTGCTACCACTGTGGGCTTTTCTGGGACAGTTGGTGTGTGTGAGTGTGTGTGTGTGTGTGTGTGTGTGTGTGTGTGTGTGTGTGTAGGAACACTTGTGTTTAGGAGGAAGGAACCTCATCAAATGATATAACATCAGCTTGTTATTTTATTGTTTCTTCTTTGAATAACCACATTTCAGGTGTTGGCAAGTACAAGAAATCAATCCCATAAAGTCCTATCTGAGCTGATGCGGTCCCTTAACTGGGCCCCTTTTTTGATGAAACATGTTCCAGGAGGGAGACTCCAGAACAATCCTGCCCTTGTGAGGGACTTTGGACTCCTAAGTTGACACCCTTAACTGGAGGGTGGCATACTGGGAGGGAACCATGGGACACTGGCAGTGACCCTGCTTCCTGGCCTCCCCTCCAAGCCAGCGGCCCTGGGAGAAATGGTGATGCTGCAGATTACTGCACCTCTGGGTGCATCGATGGGATAAATGAAGGACATCTATTGTGTGTTCAATTCTCAGAGAATGATTGACAGTGCCCCCTCTGCTGCATGGTGAGCCTTCTCACAGCCCTCCAAGACTCTGTCCTTAGTTCTATGCATGTCTGACTCCCACCAGACTGTGAGCTCCTTGGGGTAGGAACTGTGTCTGACCTATGTTTTTATTTCAGTACCTCACACTGTGCCTGGAATGTAGAATGGGCTCACTAAGGGCTTACTGACTGAGAAGAGGCTTGCATGGATTGGGTGATACAGTTCTGGTTGGAGGTGGGTCCAGACAAGAGAACCTTGACTCTGTAACATAAGTGGTGCATTGGCTTCTGTGTCTGTCTGGTGACCCTCTTACTTGTGAGGATACTAAGATGTCTCATATTTTTTGCTGACCACCAGGCTCCTGTCGTCCTCACAGCAGCTAGGGCTGAGGACAGGGTTCCTGATTGGTCCAGAACAAGGAGTAGGCCTGGTCAGGGTCCCAGCTGGAAGCAGGTCATCCGCTCCAGAGGAGTAATTAAAGAGGGGGTCTAGGAAGGGGCGATTGACAGAAGTGTAACCGGGGTTATGGAATCCAACAAGGATGACAAAGCACCCTAAGGCGTAGAGGGGAGCTTAGGTAGAGTCTGCAGGGGAGGGATCCAGGAATCAGTAGCCCAACTTCTCTTTCCTTCCACCTCCACTCACTTGCCAGTGTTTCATTGGGTGAACTCAAATGGAAGCCAGAGAGCAGGGAAGTTTGGGTGATGTAACCCATAGATGTGGGTGTCCTGGGTCACATAGCAGGTGGAGAAGGTGCAGCTAGGATTGGGGGAGGGAAATGATGATATGCAGAGCACAGGGATGGGGTGTGCTGAGTGTCAACTCAGAGAGATGTGGGAGTCCATGGGCCTCACCTGCTACAGAGGCTGCTGGGTTGCAGGTGGGCAGGTGTGGCCTTAAGACTCTGCCCCAGAAACATAGAACTACATCTGCAACTTGTCCAGAGCCCATCCATCCTCACTTGGCCTTCCTGGCCTGTGACCCAGCAGACTTTTCCTCTTTCTCTCTTAGTAAGGACCAGGCAAGAAAGCTGGCTGTTGATGAAACACCAATAGCCTTGCACTCTCCCAGCCAATACCGGAGTGGAGCGGGAGGCAGTTAGTGGCTTTTTAACCTCCAGGGAGTAGGCTGTGCTTTATGCCAGGTAGAGGTAGAGGTCACCTGGCTGGGGACACCGAAGTGCTTCATAAACCAAAAGCTAGTGATTTCTGGGTCTTATGAGGTTGGTGGACACTTGTAGAATTGATGTCTGGGTTTGACTAGGGTTGGGGAGTGGGAGGAGAGGTGATCTGGAAACCCTTGTCCTGAAGAAGTAAGTTTGGAACTGAGGGAGGGAGAGAGGCACCGGGGTTCCAGGGACGGATGGCTTTCCTTGGCCCACACCAGGCTTGGCCGTGAGTTCTCAGGTCATAGAGTGAAGGGCTGTGGAGCTTGAAGAACCTTAGCAATGTATGGACAAACCTCCTCATTTTATAGGGGAGACACTGGGGGTTCATGAATACAATGACTTTCCCAAGGCCACACACCAGCTAGTGAGGTAAGCTCTATCCAGCCTGTTTTATAGCTGAGGAGGTGGAGGCCAAGTAGCTGGCTCCGACACATAGCCAGTGAGTGGAGAAGCCCAGGCCTGTCTGTCCCCTCCCACCAGACGTGCTGATATAGTCTTGCCAGGCCCACCTGGGGCCATCTCATTGTCTCACCCTGGGAGCAGAGCCGGGATTTTTATTTTGACAACGTAAGTCCCGTATCACTAACGGTGGTTGTCTGTCTGAAGGGGCACTGCTCTGTGCTTGGGATGATGCATGAGTGTGGGCCTATGGGTCATTGAAGGGAGCCATCCTCCTTTCTTCTGCTCAACTGAATTCAATTAGGGTGATTTTCATTAGTCCACCTGGAGGCCTCCATCTCCCTCCCACCAGGGAGGGAGGCTAATGGGCCAGTCGTATCCCAGGCACCTGAGCCTCCCACCGCACGGCAAGCGGCTGACGCTGTCCCTCCTCATTGTCAGGGGCCCTTAATGTAGAAACACCCTGCTCTCCAAGGAGCAGGAGAAGACCTACCTGGGTGTGTCCTGCTCTGGGCCCGTGCATGTGCTGGGGTGGCCATGCCTCCCCCTTCTAGTCCTCCCTGGAACTGGGATCTAGGAAGCTCTGAGCTGAAAGGGACCAACCTGCTTTCTAATATCTGAACCCCTGCAGCACCCTTTCTCCCCAAACCCTCACCTGGTCTATATGCACATACCTTCAGTGACAGGAAGCTCACTGCTCCTACAACAGAGCGTCTCCAGTGCACTCACATTGGGCACATTTTCTAAGTTATCCTCAGCCATAGGACTGCCGCATGGGTGGTCTGAATCCCATCACTGATGACCTGTAGCTGTGGGTACCCTCATCTGTTCCTCTTCCCAGGGAGTGGGACAGACACGATTGATTTCCGTGTGAGTCGTGGTGTGAACAAGGTTGGAAGCACTGCTGGATGTGCCTGTCCGCCCTGCCTGCTCTGTCCTCAGAGGGGCCCAGCTCATCGTTTTCTACAGTTTCCAACGATAGACAATTTATGGGCCACCTGGTCAAGTCCATGTTATAACAGCTCTTTAACTACTGGGTAGTTTGTCTCTGTACCTTCTACAGGCTTAATGTGCCCAATTCCTTCAATATTTCTCTTCTGACATCATCCATCCTCATACTGGTCACCTTCCTGTCTAAATCTCTCTAGAGCAGCAATTCTCAACCTTTTTCATCTCACGGCACACATAAACTAATTTCTAAAATTGTGTGGCACACCAAAAAATATACTATATTTTTTGCTGACCTGACCAAAAAAATAGATATAATTTTGATTCATTCACACCGGGTGGCTATTATTGTGTTGGCTGTTGTCATTTTTTTATTTGACAATCTAAGGGAAGAGGGGTCAGTCAGTGCATGTTGTCAAAATTTCTGCGGTTTCTCTCGCTGCTCTCTAGAGCATGGACCTGGGGCGCACTGGTTCCCTCGCTGCTCTAGAGCATGAAAAGCATGAAGCCCACTTCCGGGAGGGCTCACCTGCCTACACAGACAATCACCCCCTTTATTTGGGACCTGTGTTCCCATGAAAGCAGCCCCCACACACCGGCTTGGCTGGCTACCCCCTCACAGAGCCGGCTTCCCCCTGAGTCCTTTCCATGAGGTCCAGGTCACCTCATCCCAGGCCACCATCCAGGCCCCAGAGACGCCTGTGGAGGCCTCAGCAGACTCCGCCCTCTCCCTTAACTAAGGAACCTGCCAGCAAACATTTCCTGAACGGTCACCAGGTGCCTGGCCTTCTGCTGGTTCAAAGGAGACATGGCTTCTGCTCCCAAGAAAAGAGAGGCCTTAAGGGTGATGTTGGTCATAGGAGTGGTCTGGGAGGCAGTGCCCTCTCTGGCTTTGGCTCCCAGTCCCTTAGCCTGTCCTTCCTTTCTCCTGCTCTCCCTGCTGTCCTGTCCCGCTCATGCAGGCCTACATCCTCTTTTCTCCTTTCCAGTTGCCAGCGGATCCTTGCTTGGCCTCGGTGGTGAGCAGGGTGAGGGGCAGGGGGATGCAAAGTTCTAACCAACTCTCATCCGACATCCTCAGCAGGCTGCATTATTTCATCCCAGGCTGGTGATCAGATGCTAGGGAGAGGGACCTATCACTATTGGCCTTCTGATATTCACAGCGTCTGTCCATGGTCCAAGCTGGATTCTGACTGTTGCAGCCAGATGCTCTCAGCCAGCTCAGTTTGTTGTGATTCCCTGGGCTTGAGCCAGACAGAGCCAGGTCCTAACCCAGGCTCTTTGCTTGTTAGCTGTGTGTCCTCAGGAAAGCGCCTTAGTATCTTCTAGCCTCGGTGTTAAAAAACCTCTACCACGGGGATGTAATTTCCACCTGCCAGAACTGACATGAAACTTAAAAAAGATACCATGTGGCCCAGTGCTTGCATAGTGCCATACAAGTCGTAAAGAATCAATTGATTAGTTTTAATTGGAATTTTGTACCGATGGTGCAGTAAACACTCTCCAGGGTGAGGAGTCTAAGCAGAGTGGGGGTGAGTTGGAGGTCGGGAGGCTGTGGTGAGGTGTGCGGGCAGCCAGGCTGGGGGCTGGGGGGCTCTGAGAGCAGCCGGGGCGCCTGGCGCTTTAGGTCCTGCAGGAGCTGTTGGCTCGCTCGGCTCTCGGCTCCAGTGACACTGCAGGAGAACAGCAGTTGTCAGAGTTGATTTAACGTTGATATTTTTATCACATATCAGGGCCTGGCGCCATGGCAGGAGATGGCAGAAGCAGGATGCTAAATCATTTCTCTAAATAATGAATGCTGCTGGGCTGCCTGGAGGGGGAGCTGGGGAGGCAGGGTCCGCACTCAGTCCCTCATCCCCAGGGGCCGCGCTGACAGCCACACATGGGCTGGCTCCAGGGTGCATGCCTGACCACAGGGCCCCAGCGGTGGTGGGAGTCCAGGCCAAGGGGAGACAGTCAGGTAAGGGAGCAGAGAGAGACAGGGATCAGACTCAATAAATGTTTGTTGATTTGATTTGAAAGGAGAGAAGCCGGGAGAAAAGGGAGGACACACAGGCAGAGGCAGCGCTGAGAGCCCGGCTGAGGCTGGGAGGAGAGAGTGAGGCACAGCTGGAGGAGACAGAGGAAGGGCAATCCCGGGAACCCGGAGGGAGAGAGAGGGAAATGGAAAAGACAGAGAGGGATGCGAGGGAGAATGACCCAGATGGAGCTGCCTTGGAGAGCAGGAAAAGGGCGTGGGGCCAGGAAAGGAGGAGGGGTGGCAGACATAGGCTCTGGAGCAGGCCAAGATGTTGTGGGTTCGGTTCCAGACCAACACCACAGAGTGAGTACTGCAATGAAAGGAGCTGTCACCTTTTTGCTGGTGGGTGGTCTTGCCTCCAACCTGTAAAAAATGCAGCAGCTGTGAAGCACAATAAAGTGAAGTGCAGTAAGACGAGGTGCCTGCAGTAGTCCCCTTCTTCTGTAATCCAGCAGCCACTCCCACGGTGACATCTGAATCTTATTGTCCAGAATGGCCCCGCCCCCACTCGGAAATCCTACATCTGCACTTTGACCACAACTTCCCATCCCCCGAGCCCTCTTGCTTAGCTTTTTTCTTCCACTAAGTGTGTTTTTCACCCTCATGGAGGGTCCCTTGCTTTCTTTACCTGCCCTGGCTTCATTCCCTTCCCACCCAGCTGAAATCCTCTGGCTCAGGACTTGGACACCAGAGCCAAAAGGAGATTTATTATAAGAAATTCACCAACACAATTATGGAGGCTGAGAAGTCCCAAAAGTCACGTCAGGAAGCTGGCGTCTCAGGAGAGCTGACGGTGTAGTTCCATCTTGAAAGCTGGCGGGATCCAGCCCGGGAAGAGCCGGTACTTCCGTGGCAGTCTGCCCGCAGGGAGGAGCAGGGGCCGCCCGGAAGGCCCTGGGCAGGAGGGTGTCCCTCTGCTCGCGGAGGATCAGCCTCTGCTCCAGTCAGCTTCCCAATGCCGGGCCAGGCGCCCGCCCTGGAGGGCGACTTGCTGGACTCAGTCCACACGTCAAATGTTGAGCACATCCAAATCACCCGCACAGACGCTCAGAATAACATTTAACCAAATGCCCGGGCACCCCTGGCCCAGTCCATTTGACACATAAAACCACCCGATTGGAAGCACTGGGCTGTCACCCCACCACGCTGCTGTGGTCACTGCCACCTGAGTGTCACGTGAGCCCGGCTCTGGTCCTGCTTGAGCCTCCAGGTCTCCGGACATCGCTGACCTCTGCTTCTGGTTTTCATGGCGCAGCTCCTTCCGTTCTCTTCCCACCGCCCTGACTGCTTCTCAGTTGTGAGCTCATCCTCTCCTGTCCCTTCGCTTAGGGCTGGGATGTTTCTCAGGTTCAATTCTGGTCACTGCTGCATCACACCCCCCTCAGGTACTTGGTCCCATCCCAGGGCTTCAGTCCTGATCCGCCAGCTGATGGCCCTGGCATCTCCCTCTCCCTCCACCTCCTGTGTATCCTCCTCTTCCCTGGGTATCCCCCAGACTTAACTCATAACCCTTCCCGCCACGCCTGCTGCTCCTGTGTTCTGCCCTCAGGGAGTTCGTGGGCAGCACGGGCTGTGGGAGGGCCCGCTGTGCGCCCGGCGCTCTAGGCTCCCACGCCCGCCCTCTGCCTGGCTGCCCATCAGAAACCCTGGCGCCCGCGTTGACGGCTTTCACTTCCCATCTTCTAAACACGCTGAGTCCAGTCACATGGCCCCTGCAGTGTCTCTAAATACTTCCCTGTCTCTTCATTCCTGTTGCTCCTTAGCTCCCAAATTTACCTCGTTTTCAGCTTTGCCTCCTCTGATCGCTGTCTCTGTTGAGACCAGATGGCTCTTACCTCTCCGTGGCGTCAAACCCTTCAGTAGATCCCTTTGCTCTCAGGCCCAGTTAGCTGAAGGCTGGCCTGCCTCTGTGCGGCGTGGCCTCTGCTCCCCCCTCCAGCCTCCTCTCTCCTGGTGTGTCCCCACCTGGTCTCTGCTGCATCCAGATGAGACGCTTACAGTCCAGGTAGAAAATGCGTCCCCCGCCTGGGCCACCTGCCTCCGCCCCTTCACCTGGCCACCCTTTCCCAGCGCAGGTAGCATCTTCCAGGTCCCTTTTCTCAAGAAGCCTTTTATCTTCCAAGACCAGTCCAGGAGTTTCACAGCAGAGCCCCCTTGCTTCTCGTCATAGAAACCCCCACAGACTGACTGCACCCTGCTCCCAACCCTGCCCCCCCATGAGGCTCCTGACAGGCTGGACTGTGATCACTTGTATTCCCAGCCGCACACAGTATCCGGTACAGGGGCGGTATCTAAGGATGTACGTTAAGTGAAAGAGTCAGCAGGGCGGTGAGGCAGGCAATGCATCTAGTGACCAGAGCCCAGCTGGGACCACGATAGACAAGGGCATCCTGACAGGAAGGGTTTGGGGGGTCCAGCCTCTGATGAGGCCGCCAGCAGAGGTGACTGCCTGGCACATGTTTGGCAGCACCAATGATGTGGCAGCAGGAGTGAGGATTCTGCCAATCTTTAGCTATGAATGACTCAAGCCCCTAGTTTTCTCATTAGTTTTATGGTGACATGAAGGCCGATCTAGTTAAACTAGAGGCCCAGTGCACGAATTCGTCCACCAGTGGGGGTCCCTCGGCCTGGCCTGGGGGATCGGGCCAAAACCGGCTCTCTGACATCCCCTGAGGGATCCTGAATTGTGAGAAGGTGCAGGCCAGGTCGAGGGACCCCACAGGTGCATGATTGGGACTGGGGAGGGATGCGTGAGGTTAGCCAGCTGGGGAGGGACCGCAGGAGGGCTCCAGGGCATGTCCGACTCATCTCACTCAGTCCTGATTGGCTGGACCCCAGTAGCAAGCTAACCTACCAGTTGGAGCGTCTGCCCCCTGGTGGTCACTGCATGATATAGTGAGCTGTTGAGCAGCCTTAGCATATTATGCTTTGATTGGTTGAATGGATGACTGGACGACCAGACACTTAGCATATTAGGCTTTTATTATATAGGATTACATAAGACTAGAGGCCCGGTGCACGAAATTCGTGTAAGGGGTGTGTGTGTGTGTGTCCGTCAGCCCAGCCTGCACCCTCTCCAATCTGGGACATCCCTCTCACAATCCAGGACTGCTGGCTCCCAACTGCTCGCCTGCCTGCCTTCCTGATTGCCCCTAACCACTTCTGCCTGCCAGCCTGATCACCCCCTAACCACTCCCTTGCCAGCCTGATTGATGCCTAACTGCTCCCCTGCTAGCCTGATTACCCCTAACTGCCCTCCCCTGCAGGCCTGGTCAGCCCTAACTGCCCTTCCCTGCAGGCCTGGTCCCTCCCAGGCAGGCCTGGTCCCTCCCCAACTGCCCTCCCCTGTAGGCCCAGTCGCCCCCAACTTCCCCCCTCTGCCAGCCTGGTCCCCCACCCCTCTGCCAGCCTGGTCACCCCTAACTGCCCTCCCCTGCAGGCTTGATCACCCCCAACTGCCCTTCCTTGCAGGCCTGGTCCCTCCCAACTGCCCTCCACTGCTGGCCATCTTGTTGTGGCCATCTTGTGTCCACATGGGGTCAGCCATCTTTGACCACATGGGGGCAGCCATCTTGTGTTGGAGTGATGGTCAATTTGCATATTAAGCTTTTATTAGATAGGATGAGGTCAGAGTTGTGGAGGGGCCATGTATTTCACAATTGTGAAGAAGGTCTCTTGCATATTCACTAGGGACTTGGGTGAGAGACACCCTTAGACGTGCTCTGCTAGTCATGCCTAGGAACAAAGCAGCTGTGCCTGGCCTAGGGCTGGAATCTCAGCTACTTCAAGGCTCCTGGGGCACCATAGTGGGGAGCAGGCTCAGGGACTCACTCAGCTCCTGCGGCCGGGCCTCCTGTCTGAGCAGACCTGCCCTGCATCCCTTAGGAGGGGGGCATGGCTTGGGGTGGAGAGAGCAGGACAGCCAAGGTGCAGTGGGAGGCCCCACCCATGGATCCAGGCAGGCTCCCAGAGCACCTCCCCAAGGCTGCTTCTTCCTGGACCCGCCTGATCTCCCTTGATCCTGATCCCAGGACCCCAGGTGATCACCTCTGAGCCTGAAGGGGCACCCAACTGTGGGCCAAGAGGCAGTGCTCCTGGAAGGAAGCCCAGGGAGAAAGGAAGAAGCTGGTTTCTGTCCCAGCTCTGCCACCTGCCAGCTCTCTGGCCTGGGCAGCTGCCTGGGGCCTTTTCTGCAGTTTAGGAATGGAGTCTAAACCCCACATAGACGTGGTGCAGGCCAGAGGAGGGAAGATGTGAAACTCCTCTGTGGGTCACAAATGCTACTCAGATAGTGAGAGTGATGGAGACATGGGCTTGTGAAGGCCTCTCTGGAACGAGGGGAGGCTCAGCAGGGCCTGTTTGACTCCTCAGCCCTGTGCCAGGACAGTGGTGGGCTGGTGAGAAAGGATTCCCAAAAGGAGCGTTTCCCTGCTTCGTGTCCTCCAGGGCTAGGGCTTCCTGGAACAGGCCCATGGGAAGGAGGGCTCCTGGCATGATCATCAGTCCCCAGGAGGGACGGTGGGCACCTGGGAAGGTGGCCAGGCTGATGCCAGGGCTCGGCTGTGCCAGTGTCAAACTGGTTGCTTATAGTCAAGTGTTTAAAGCAGTTTACTCGTGGTGCCAACTGTTCTTGGATGATTTTCCCTAAATGTTTTATGTTTAGTGCTCATGCCCAGAGGCAGATTTATCTGGTGGGAGCCCTTCTGTCAATCTGTCACCACGATGATTAGAGGCAGCAGGAGGAGAGACAGGGACAGAGCGAGAGGAGGAGGAGCCCTGTCCACAGCCGGCTGGTCTGGGCTGCACTCAGTCTGTCGGTCAGGCAGATTGTCCTGTGGTCAGTTCATCTGCTTAAATTCCCTGAATGCAGCTGGGCGGGGGTGCCTGAGAAATGGGCTCACATCTTTGCCTTCAGGGCACTTAGGATTGAATGATGGCGCTCTCTCTCTCTCTCTCACACACACACACACACACTCACACGCTCTCTCTCTCTCTCTCTCTCTCTCTCTCTCTCTCTCTCTCTCTCACACATACACACACACACACACACACACACACACACACACACACGGACTCTCACACAGAGGAGGCTCCAGTACAAGCTAACTTTCGCAGTGAGTGGTTCCCTACAGGGCACAATTTGGGGCATTCTGGGAAGATGCTCCACCTTGAACCCTCTCCTCCATGCTATTCCCTGGAACTCCCCCTCCCAGGAGCAGTGACTCTGACTCTCCTCAAATCTCTGGCAGCCCCTCGGAGGCCAGGGAGAGAAGGTGCCTACTCTGGGAGGCAGGCAGGCCTGGCTCCGGTTCCCCTCTTTTGGTTGCAGACTTGAGTGGTGGCTCAGGGCTCTGAGCCAGGCCTGGTACAGCTTCTGGATGGACCAGAGGACCGTGACCAAAGGCCAGCATGTAAGCTCCCAAGGCACAGGCTTGTGTCGGTGTGCGCAGTGCCTAGAACTGTGCCTGGCATTTGTCGGCACAGAGTAAATGTTGGATGGACGGATGGATGGATGAAGACCTTTCCGGATTCCAGAGTCCAGGTTTAACTGTTGAGCAGGCTTTTTGAAAACGCAAATGCCTGGGGGAGAGGCAGGGCCCCAGCTGCCCTAAGTCATGGAATGTGGCCTGGCCTCAAGTTCTACAGGTCCAGGTTAGACTCTCACTCTAACTAAGTCTGTGACCTCGGTTTCCTCATCTGTCCCGAGGCCTCACAAAGTCGTGGTGTGGGTTAAATGTGTAAGAATGGGTACGTGGGGAACGAGAGAAGGCACTCGGACGCTTAAACAGAAGTGGGGCTGGAGAGGAGGAAGCTTAGCCTCAGAGAAGGGTGGTGTGAGGCGTGTGGGCTTCCGAATCCCTGGCTGCCTGGGAGCCAGACCCAGCTCTGAGGTCTTCGTCCCATAGTGGGGGATCAGATGCAGCAGGCGGAGGGTGGAGAGAGCAAGCCATTCCTTAATCGGCCCGAGTGCCCCTCCCTGTTACCATCATTCTGCTTTCCTATGTGCACATTTGCAAAGCCCTCCTTGCCTTCTGACTAAGGATAGATGCTGTGATGACGTGTCATGGAGGAAGGAGGACTATGTGGGGTGTTGTGGGGACGCGTGAGGAGGCTTGCACAGGGCACGCGGGCCTGCGGAGCACCGGACACTTGTCGCTGAGGATCCGCTTCACCGGGACTCACTGGCTTGAGGCCTGGAAAAGCAGACACCATCGTTCTCCTCAGAGTGCTTTAACCCACCAGCCACTGCAGCTTCGCAAAAGCGCCGAGAGACTTTCGTGGAAGATGCTCTTTCCCATTTTGCAGGTGAGGAAACCAAGACCAGAGCCCCGAGGGTGAGGTGCACGCAGGCTTGCTTTGTGGATGCCTGCCGCCCCCTGGAAAATGGGGTCTCGGCTGAAGGGACCGTGAAGCTAAAATAAGCAAATGGCCATTTGGGAGCTTTGCTCAACAAGGGCCAATCCTTCCAAGATCGGCGAGGAAGACTGTGGCCAGCAGGGACGGGGGCAGTGCAGACACTAGCCTCTAACTCCGTCACCACCGTGGCCGTGGGCCGGGGTGGGCCCCGGGGACACTGAGCAGGCGGGGCCAGATGCCGGCAGCTCTGTCCCCAAGTCCAGCTGGCCCAGCTGGTGGCCTGGCAGCAGTGTTGCCAGCAGTGCAGGGCAGGGAGCCCCCCTGACTCTGGGGTCCCTCCAGCATCTGGGTCCAGGGTACAGTGTGTGTCCTGCTGCTCACTGCACAAGCCTCTGTGGTGAGCACTCCGGGGGGTGGGGGGGCTGTGCCAGGAAGGGAAGGGGGCTGGACAGAGGAAGGCAAGGCCAGGAAGGGCCTCCTCTGACCAGGACGGTTTGGCTGCTGGATCGTAGGCGACCCCCTGGAAGGGGCAGCGTGTCTGAGAGGTGTTTGTGGAACCCAGTGCACGCTGGCCGGGACCAGCCACATCCTGGGGTCTTGTCCGGTGCAAAATGACAATGTGGGGCCCTCATGCAAGATGATGAAGAATTTCAGCAAGGTGACCCGACTGTTAAACACAGCACAGACAGACTCGCTGGGCTCACCTTGGTCTCTGGCTCAGGGTGGGGCAGAGAGCTGCTGGGGTTGGGGGGGTGTCCCTCCTCTTTGTGGGGGCTTATATTTGCCCAGCACCAGCACATCCTCAGCTTGGCTGGGGTAGGAAGACTCTGCTTATAGGCCCACCTCCCTGAATAGGCTGGGGCTTAGAGTGGGGGCCGGGGAGTGTGGGTGTCAGCGGGGGGGCTGCCTCTGCTCTGAGCAGCCGAAGGGGGAAGTCGCCCCACTTCCCACTAGCCCTTCCCTCCCTGCTCCAAAGGCAGCACAAGGTAATAGTTTCCGACACATTTCATTGAAATATAATAAAATATTTGCATGATGTTATTAGATAAATAAGGGTTGACTTGAGGCAGTGCTTGTTGGGAAATGTGATTTGAAAATTCATTTACTATGAAAGAATGTGGACGCTTAAGTTTATGGTAATGGATTGATTGCAGATAGTATCTAATGGCTCCATATAAATCTATTTCAATCACAATATCCGTGGGGTGGTCCTGGCTCCAGAGGTGTAGGGGTGATTGTATGCCCAACCTCTCTTCCGGGCCAGATTAGAATTAATTAATTGCTAGTATCATGACATTACTTTTGTAATTAAGGAGCGCCATCCTTTCCAGTGGCGATGGGAAGGAGAAGTGTTTATTATTGTCTCTGATGAGGCTGGGGAGGAAGAGAAAAGTAACAGCAGGGAGAGCAAACTAGAGAGGGAGACGTGTCATTTCATTCCTCGGGCCTGAGGCTTTCTGTCCTGCCTGCAGAGTGGGGAGCCCGTGTCAGGGGCTGGGCGAGGGCAGAGGCTGGGCTCCTGCCCCTGCAGGAAGGGTCCAGGGCGGCTTGCTGATCCAGGAGGCAGAGCCAGGAGCTGGCTGAGTGAGGGGCTGAGCGGAGCTGTGGCTCAGAGTGTGGCTGGGGGAGCGGCAGGGGCCGGGGGGGCCGGGGTGGGGGGGGAAGAGGGGAGCAGGGACCAAAGGTGGGTCACAGTTGATGAGTCATGACACGTCCCTCCCTCCCTGGATAAACTGTGAAATCCATTCGTCCTTGGCCCTTGGCGTGGATGAACCCCAGGAGACGCTGTCACTCTGGGTCTGCAGAGGGCCTGCAGGAGGCGGGCAGGAGCCCGTTAGGGCCCAGATGCTGGCCTCTTTCCCAGTGCATGGCCCTGGGAGCTTGCTCGTCTCTGCTTTTCCTTTCCTGGGCAGCGAATGGAAATCACTGACTTTGAAACGTGACATTTCCTAATCCGCGGTCGGTGCTGACAGTAGGAGCAGTGTGTGCGGCTATCAGGCCCGGCTGACCACATGTCCCTACAACTCCCCCAACCCCCACCCCCACCCCACGCTGGGCTGCAGGTCCAGGTCAGCCTCCCGGCTTCTCTCCACCCAGTCTTGAGGAGCTGCTGTCCTGGATCCCATTCCTGGCATGCGGTGGGGGTGGCAGGGACAGTGCGGGGAGGGGGCAGAGTTTCACCCACCAAAAGCTGTTAGTCTTGTCACCTGAAAGGAGGGAGCAGAAACCAGGATCTGAACAAGTGGGTGGGGTGTCAGTTCTGTGTGACAAGCGGTGTGAGCCGGGCTGTTCCCACCCCGCTCTGGGCTTTGGAGTGAGAGTATGGCATTAGACTGTTTCTACGCTCCTGCTTCCAGCACTCGCTCACTTTCTCATCTTCGTCAAAGCTCTTTGCTAACCATCAGAGCCCACAGAATCGCAGGAGTTCAGCAGCTGTCCTGGCAGACGGCCCTCAACCCCCGACCATGATGGGCAGTCTTACAGGGACATGGTCCTCCTTCCTTCCTACAGACGAGGAAACAGCATCAGAGGGCTAGGACTTTCCCACGTGATTAGCTCAGGCAGCTTTGAGCCCAGACGGTCCAACTCCAGATGCCCTGCCCCTCAGACTTCTGGTCCCATCTCATGTCTGAGTCTGAGCCTTTCTTTCCCCACCCCATCTGCACCCGCTGCTGCGCCCATGAACTCTGAGGTGGGCTGCCAGCGCCAGGCTACCCTGGCTGTGTGTGTGGTTTTCACTTTTCCCATCTTGTGGGGAGCAGTGTAGTGTAGCCCTCTGCCCCACAGTCTGGAGCAGGCATTGTGATCTCCAGACCGGGCCCTTTGGAGATGTCCCCAGACGCAGAATGCCTGATCCCCAGATGAGAGCTGCCCATTCCGATGAGACAGCCCAACAGGAAGGTGCACAGGGGTTTAACCCATTCGCTGGGGTGGCTTTTCCTGAGCTTTATGCTGGAGGCCACTCTGCTGGGCTTTGAACCAAGAGAGGAAGCAGCGGGAGCCCGGGCCCTGAGTGGGGGGTTAGCCAAGGAAAGAGGGAAGCGGGGTGTGGCTGGGAATTGCCTAACCGGGGCCCTGGCTGCTCTGGGGTAGAGTTTCTTCCCTCCTCTAGGTCTCAGTTTCCATATCAGTCACTTGGACACCGGGCTAGACTCTGAGATTCAGGTCCCTCAGAAGCTCGAGGCCAGTGCATGGAGGAGAGAGGTCCTGGAGGTACGGTCCCCTTCCTCCTCACCCCTCCTTTCCTCTGTGGCCAGCATTGTCACAGCACCTGAAAGACTAAGAGCATTTTATTTAGGGGGCTGAGGTGTTTGTGGAGGGAACTGAGGCAGGGAGTTGAAGGGCAGTGGTGGCTGTAATGGCAGGAGGAAGGGCGTGCACAGTGGCAGGAGAAGGGCGTGCACAGTGGCAGGAGAAGGGCGTGCACAGTGGCAGGAGAAGGGCATGCACAGTGGCAGGAGAAGGGCGTGCACAGTGGCAGGAGAAGGGCGTGCACAGTGGCAGGAGAAGGGCATGCACAGTGGCAGGAGGAAGGGGTGCACAGTGGCAGGAGAAGGGCGTGCACAGTGGCAGGAGAAGGGCGTGTACAGTGGCAGGAGAAGGGCGTGTACAGTGGCAGGAGAAGGGCGTGCACAGTGGCAGGAGAAGGGCGTGTACAGTGGCAGGAGGAAGGGGTGCACAGTGGCAGGAGAAGGGCGTGTACAGTGGCAGGAGGAAGGGCGTGCACAGTGGCAGGAGAAGGGCGTGCACAGTGGCAGGAGGAAGGGCGTGCACAGTGGCAGGAGAAGGGCGTGCACAGTGGCAGGAGAAGGGCGTGCACAGTGGCAGGAGAAGCATGTGTACAGTGGCAGGAAAAGGGCCTGTACAGTGGCAGGAAAAGGGCGTGAAGGGCGTGCACAGTGGCAGGAGAAGGGCGTGCACAGTGGCAGGAGAAGGGCGTGTACAGTGGCAGGAGAAGGGCATGCACAGTGGTAGGAGAAGGGCATGCACAGTGGCAGGAGGAAGGGCGTGCACAGTGGCAGGAGAAGGGCGTGCACAGTGGCAGGAGAAGGGTGTGCACAGTGGCAGGAGAAGGGCGTGCACAGTGGCAGGAGAAGGGCGTGCACAGTGGCAGGAGAAGGGCGTGCACAGTGGCAGGAGAAGGGCGTGAAGGGCGTGCACAGTGGCAGGAGAAGGGCGTGCACAGTGGCAGGAGAAGGGCGTGCACAGTGGCAGGAGAAGGGCGTGCACAGTGGCAGGAGAAGGGCGTGCACAGTGGCAGGAAAAGGGCGTGTACAGTGGCAGGAGAAGGGCGTGCACAGTGGTAGGAAAAGGGCATGCACAGTGGCAGGAGAAGGGCGTGTACAGTGGCAGGAGAAGGGCGTGCACAGTGGCAGGAGAAGGGCGTGCACAGTGGCAGGAGAAGGGCGTGTACAGTGGCAGGAGAAGGGCGTGTACAGTGGCAGGAGAAGGGCATGCACAGTGGTAGGAGAAGGGCGTGCACAGTGGCAGAAGAAGGGCGTGCACAGTGGCAGGAGAAGGGCATGCACAGTGGCAGGAGAAGGGCATGCACAGTGGCAGGAGAAGGGCGTGCACAGTGGCAGGAGAAGGGCGTGCACAGTGGCAGGAGAAGGGCGTGCACAGTGGCAGGAGAAGGGCGTGCACAGTGGCAGGAGAAGTGCGTGCACAGTGGCAGGAGAAGGGCGTGCACAGTGGCAGGAGAAGCGCGTGCACAGTGGCAGGAGAAGGGCATGCACAGTGGCAGGAGAAGGGCGTGAAGGGCGTGCACAGTGGCAGGAGAAGGGCGTGCACAGTGGCAGGAGAAGGGTGTGCACAGTGGCAGGAGAAGGGCGTGTACAGTGGCAGGAGAAGGGCGTGAAGGGCGTGCACAGTGGCAGGAGGAAGGGCGTGCACAGTGGCAGGAGAAGGGCGTGCACAGTGGCAGGAGAAGGGCGTGTACAGTGGCAGGAGAAGGGCGTGTTCACAGCCCCGCTCATCCCTCCCTTGCGGGTCTCCAGTGCAGACCCCGCAGTCAGGCTCCCTGGTCTCCGCTGGAATGGCAGGTCGGCAGGAACATCTGTAGCGCAGGGCCCAGGGGCAGGAAGGCAGTTTGGTCCTAGAGTGCCCGCCTGGGAAGTGGTCTTTCCCATTGGCGATTGGAATGGCAACACTCACAGCAAAATCCAAACACCACGAGCTGGGAGAGCCGAGCCCTGAGTGAGGGTGTCCCCCGGGACACGGTCCCACACCTGCTGTGGGTGTTCACAGCATCTGCTGCTTTCCCCGCCCGCCTCTGCCTCTCCGCTTTGTCTTCTCTGCTCTGGTTTCTCTCCTTCTTCAGTGGCTCTGCCCCTCCCCGATTTCTCTCCCCTGCGCCCTCCCACATCCCACATCTCCGACCTCCCGTGAGCATTCACAACCTCGGCACAGCCACTTGGGCCAGGGAGACCGCTCCTTGGAAACACAATCGAAATGTTTTTATAAATGACCAGCGGAGTTTGAGTGACATGCCCTTCTGAGGCTAAATGATATTACAGTTAAACCTTGGAAAACATGCCCAAGCCAACACCCCTGCCCGTTCACGATGCAAATGCCGCCGCCTGCACACACCCGCCCTGCTGCTGGGCCCTGTCCCCTTCCTGGGCGTCCTCTCTCTTGTCTCCGGGCTGAGCAGAAAGCTCTGGGTGGGCAGCTGGAGCCGGGGGGAGAGGAGGGAGGCTCAGGGTGGGAAGGGCAGCTACCTCCTGGTTTCCCTTTGTTTCCTTTCTTCCCTCTCTTTGGGGGGAGGTGAAGGGGAGGGGGGGGGGCGCAGCAGTGGTGAGGAAATAATGACTCCTCCCTTTCCTCTTCCCCAGCCGCTCTGCTCTGCGGGGTCTGGCCAGGAGAGGTCAGCCCAGGGCTGGGAGTGCGTGCTCCCTGGAGTGGTGCTCAGCAATCTCTCAGGCTGGTGGCCCGGGACCCTGCAGCCACAGGGTGAGCTGGCTGAGAGGAGGCAGGCCACCTCCGTCCCCGGCCCAGGCCCTCTTCCCCAGGGCCTCAGGCCAATGGCAGACATCTTTTCCCTATTGCTGAACCCCCATGACAGCGGGAAAGTGTGAGCAATATTCTAGACCGGGCATCTCCTCTGCGTCCAGGGGAGGGTTTGGGTTTCATGCAGGTGGAGAGGGACACAGTGAATTCGGGAGATTGGGGGTAACACCGCCCCGACCCCCGCCCAGCTGACGTGGTCACGTAGGGGAGACTTTGGTCCTTGTAATCTTCCCTGCACCTGGAAGGGCACCATCAGAATCACTGTGCCCCTGTCCCCTCAGGGAAACAAACACTTTCCGTGAAGGGTGGACGACCTCCCAGACTCTCTGCATTCAGGTGGGTCTCAGGGTGTCCTGCTTCGGGCACAGGCATGAGACAAAGCATGTGCGCTGGCATGGCCGTAGAACGGGCTCCCACTCCCAGGCCCTCCACGCAGGGGCGCCACGAGCGGGGCACAGAGGGAAGAGGGGAAGGGGGTATGGCGCAGGAAGAACCACTGAGATGAATGGCACCTGGAGCTCCCGGATCTGGTTCTGCCCTGACCCGGGGCATGGGCAGCACATGGCCCTGCTCCCAGGTGTCCTGCTGTGCGTCCTTCCGTGGTCCAGCCACTCAGACACGCAGGACCAGGCACGAATTCCAGACTGAACTCGCCCTCCACTCCCATCTCCCGGCCATGCTGGGCGAGTCCATGGGGTCTGAGTTGATGTTGCCCTGCTGTCCTCTCTGAATTTAGCAGGAGGGCGGGGTGGGAGGGCGGCGGGGGAGAGTGGTGATGGACGGACACAGTGAGTAGGCAGTGACGGCGGAGACCAGTGTGCTCTCCTTGCCCTTGCAGCCTCCCTGGCCTAGACCTTCCTCCCCGTAAGCTCAGCTGGCCCCATTCTGACCGCCTTCCGCAGGTGCTGGTGACATTCCTGTTCCGACTCCCTCTTGTCAGTCACTTTCTTCCTCGAAAACTTTAAATGTCCAGCCTGGTGCCAACAAACGTGTATTGAGCCTCAGCTACGCGCCAGGCATTGAGCTGGGCACAAGGGGGCGGTGTGGGCACAGGAGGCATGGGCCCCCCTCCTGGAGGTTATAACCTGGGAGGGAAGGGGCTGTGGGTGTGAGGGAGATGGCAGGGGCCACAGGGGCCCAGGGGCAGGTGTGGGTGCGACTGAGGGGCAGACACGCTAGCTGTTTACCAACCCTCCTCCTGCTCCTTCCTGGGCGGAGTGAGACAGCCTGGCCCAGTCTCCCCGGCGGCTGGCCTGGCTGTGTGGTGCCCCTCAGGGCGTGGTCACCAGGCAGCAGCGTCAGCATCCCCGGGGTGCTGGTGGGGACCGCCAGTCCCAGGCCCACCGCAGACCCTGCACCCCGTCTCTGGCGCCCAGCCTGGAGCTGCAGGTTCAGTGTGACAAGGAGCCGTCCTTGCCAAGGGCGTGCGAGGGGCAGTGCCATGCTCACGCAGCCCAGCGATGCCCACGGTGCCCTCCTTTTCCTGCTCTTTATTGGCTGCAGCTGCAGGGAATGGAGCGAATCATGCCCTGCGGGCCGTGGCAGTGGGCTTCGTGCACCTGGAAAGGCCCTATTTGTTTTGTTTCGTTATTTCTTTTCATTTCACCCCATCCTTGTCTCTCTAATGCATACCACGTGTATATCTTATGTACGTATGTGTATACATGCGATATAGGCCAAATATGTATACTTTTATATTCTGTCTTTTATAATGCATATTATATATCAAAGAGGTACATATTTTTGGTCTGTTTCTTCCTTTCCCCATTCAGCCCTGTTTTCCACATTAGCTCATGCTGCTGTGTCACACCTGCTCACCACTGGGCGCCCTCTGCATGCTGCTTCTGACGCCCAGTGATGGCCGCCCAGCCGCCTCAGTCCTTGGCTGTGAGGAAGCTTTAAGCACGTCCTCTGGGGGCGCCTGGGGAAGTTTCCGTGCAGGTCACACCCAGGAGAAAGCTTGCTGGAGCGTTCGCTTTCCTTAGAGCTGCTGACGCTCCCATTGGCAGTGCCCGCGGGGCTGTCTCCCACCTTTTCCGGCACTTGGTGCGAAGGTTCTCTCCCGCTGCCAGGCCGGCGGGTTCGCAGGGCTGCTTCTCTGGCGTTGGCATTTCTCTGACCACTGTGTACATCTCTTCGGTGTGCCCATCACAGGGAAGGAGGAGCTTTGCAGATCCTACCTGCTGTGAGTTACCTAGTCGTGTTTTTTTTTTTTTTAAATATGATTTTATTGATTTTTAGTTTTAGAGAAAGAGGAAGGGAGAGGGAGAGAGAGATAGAAACATTGGTCGGCTGCCCCCTATTGGGGTTTGAGCCTGCAACCCGGGCATGTGCCCTGACCAAGAATCGAACCGTGACCTCTTGACGTTCAACCACTGAGCCACACCGGCTGAGCCTTAGTTGTATTTTTTGCCCTTTCTCAGTTGTGTCCTATTTTTTCTTGTTGATTTGAACTGCTTCAAACATATATGATATGCACTAGTATATCCACATTCTCTATTTTAATTGTTGCAACGTCTTCTCCTGGTTGGTCCCCTGCCTGATAACTCTGTGTTTTGGTTCTGCCAGTGAAAAGAAAACCTCAATTTTATTCTAGTCAAATGCATCATTTCCTTTCTGCCTTGTGGTTTTAGCCTTTAGGGGTCTTATTAAAGAAATCTTGCTACACTTAGGTCACGAAAATATTCTCCTTACACGTTCCCCATCAGCTGGGTGGTTTACGGCTCCCATTCGGGGGGTTCACATTTTTAAAATTTGTTTATTGAATTTTTTGAGGTGACTTTGGTTAATAAAATTACATCAGTTTCAGGTGTACAATTGCATAATACATCATCTGTATATTAAGTCTCCTTCTGTCACCATTTATCCCCCCTTTACTCTCTTCTACCTCCCCCCACCCTCCCTTCCCTCTGGCAATCACCATACTGTTGTCCATGTCTATGTTTTTTTCTTCTTAATGCCTTCACCTTTTTCACCCGTCCACAACCCCCTCCTGCCTCCCCTCTGACAGCTGTCAGTCTTTATCTATGAGTCTGTTTCTATTTTGTTCAGTAGATACCACATATGAGTGAAATCATATGGTCTTTCTCTGACTGTCTTATTTCACTTAGGATAATGCCCTCCAGGTCCATTCGTGCTGACACAAAAGGTAAGATTTCCTCCTTTTTTATGGCCGAGTAGTATCCACTCATCTGCTGATGGGCACTTGGGCTGCTTCAAAATGTTGACTATTGTAAATAATGCTGCGATGGACATAGGAGTGCATATATTCTTTCACATTAATGCTTCAGGTTTCTTCGGATATAGTCCCAGAGGTGGAATTGCTGGGTCATAAGGCAGTTCCGTTTATGATTTGTTTGAGGAAACTCCATGCTGCTTCCACAGTGGCTGCACCAGTCTGTGTTCCAGGGGGTTCACCTGTATTCCACATTTATCAAAAGAATCTTCTTAACAGTGACATTGTCTCCTAAGAGGAATTCTGTTGCCAGCTGTTAAGATAATGCAAAATTATACACTGGTTATAAATACACTTTGCTGGGGAAAATGAGAAGGTGGTGAGGGTGGTGCAAAGACAGATGACGTACATTCAGATACATATCTCCTATCCTACATAATAAAAAGGTAATATGCAAATTGCATCACTCCGCTACACCCACGATTGGGCCGGCTGGAGGCGCAGGGGGAGGGACTCAGGGTGGCCGATTGGCTCGCGAGTCCCCAACCCCCGCTCCTCCCGCCGGCCTAAACGGCTGCGGAAGGACCCATGGGGCCGGCGGAAGACGCTGGTGGCGGAACTCGGAGGTGGCTGATTGCATGGCTGCCGGCACCAGTTTTCCGCCAGCAGCAGTTTTCCTCTGGCCACCAGCCGATTGGAGCACCTCCCGATCAGAGTTCCTCTCGGGGTGGCCGATAGTGCTGGCTGGAGGCGCTCTGATCGATGGGTGGCCAGAGGAAAACTGCTGCTGGCGGAAAACTGGTGCCGGCAGCCAGGTGAAGGAAAAGTCTATTGCATGAAACTTCGTGCAACGGGCTTCTAGTCTTAATAGAAGAAAAAGAAATGCCATATGGATAAAGAAGTTTACTGGGTGGGTGAATGGGTGAAGGAGGTCAGAAGGTACAAGCTTCCAATTGTAAAATAAGTGAGTCATGGTGGTGCAATGTACAGGACCATAGGTAATAACACTATGCTGCAAACTTAGAGTTGTTAAGAGAGTAGATCTTAAAAGTTCTCATCACAAGAAATAAATTTTGTAACTATGTATAGAAATGGATATTAAGTAGACTTTTTGAGATGATCATTTCACAACATGCTACAGTTCAAGTATGGAATAATCATCTGAAACTAATGTATTATATGTGAATTATCCTATATAATAAAGAAGTAATATGCAAATTGACCATCACTCCAACACACAAGATGGCCGCCCCCATGTGGTCAAAGATGGCCGCCCCCATGTGGATGCAAGATGGCTGCTGCCAGCAGGGGAAGGCAGTTAGGGGAGACCCAGGCCTGCAGGGGAGGGCAGTTGGGAGGAACCAGGCCTGCAAGGGAGGGCAGTTAGAGGTGACCAGGCCAGCAGGGGAGGGCAATTAGGGGTGACCAGACCAGCAGAGGAGGGCAATTAGGGGTGATTGGGCCAGCAGGGGAGGGTAGTTGAGGGCGACCAGGCCTGAAGGGGAGGACAGTTGTGGGGGGACCCAGGCCTGCAGGGGAGGGCAGTTAGGGGTGACCAGGCCGGCAGGGGAGGGCAGTTGGGGGCAATTGGGCCAGCAGGGAGGGCAGTTGGGGGGGACCAGGCCTGCAAGGGAGGGCAGTTAGGGGCAATCGGGCCAGCAGGGGAGCGCTGTTGGGGGCGACCGGGCTGGCAGGGGAGCAGTTAGGCGTTGATCAGGCAGGCAGGTGAGCGGTTGGGACCCAGCAGTCCTGGATTGTGAGAGGGATCCCAGATTGGAGAGGGTGCAGACTGGGCTGAGATACCCCCCACCCCCGTGCATGAATTTTGTGCCTCGGGCCTCTAGTACCTCAATAGAAAAGAAGTGTGCCTGGCTGGTGTGGCTAAGTGGTTGAGTGTCAACCTATGAACTAAGAGGTCATCGGTTCGATTCCCGGTCAGGGCACATGCCCGGGTTGTGGGCTTGATTCCCAGTGTGGGCCATGTAGGAGGCAGCCGATCGATATTTCTACCTCTTCATCCTTCTCCCTTCCTCTCTCTAAAATCAATAAAAACATTAAAAAGGAAGTTAACTATAAAAATTAAATAATGAAAAATAGAATAAATATCTGATTTCAGTTTTTAACCTTAAAACTAATGGAAGAAATCATACTCAAACTGGCAGACCTAACTTCATTAAAATGTAAAACTCCTAACTGTCCAAACAGTATAAACAGAATTCAAGGGCAATCAACAAGCTTGGAGACATTTTTTACAAACCTGACAGGAAAAATGTTGTAAGTTTAATAACATGTTCATCAAATCAGGAAAACCCAGTGATACTCTTAAAAAAGAAGGCAGTCGTATCAATAGGCATTTCCCTAAGAAGGAAATCAAATATACAGAAAAATACTCAGATTCATTCATAGTAAACTAAAAACTAAGCAATCCTGCTGGAGTTTTGTTCAGAACGGTGTTGAGTTGGTAGATGACTTTGGAGTAATTTTCTCCATGTATTTAGGTCTTCTGTGTGCTCTTTAACAGTCCACGTGTTTTTCTGTGTAAAAGTCATTTGCACCTTTGGGGAGGTTACTTCCCAGCTACTCTATATTTTTGGTTGTTACTGCGACTGGCACCTGATTTCTGGTTGCGTATTGAGGGCGCTGGCTCCAGCTGCCTGCCTGGAGCAGGAATGGTCCACTTCTCCTTTCCAGCCTGTGCTGCTCCAGGTGCCAGGTGCATTGCCCAGGTGCGGGAGGCGGGGGGAGAGCCTTCTTACCTGACAATGCAGTCAGAGACATGGGTGGGTCTTATAGTCACCCTAGCTGAGCTAGAACTAAGTTCCCCAGAATTCCTTTCCCTGGATGATTCTGCAGTAGGATTTACCACAAGAGAAAGCTGGGCAAGGTTTAGAAGGCAGAGGAGAGCAGTGACCATTATGCTGGAATGGTCGCTAGCTGGGCCCAGGTGCCACTGTACCTCACCTACGCTGGTGGCAATCCACTGCCTGCCTCATTGGGCACCCAGATCCCACTGGTGCCCCCTCAGCTTTCTGAGTCCTGGGCCAGGTGTGTGTGTGTGTGTGTGTGTGTGTGTGTGTGTGTGTGTGTGTGTGCGTGCTTGAGTCCTGGGCCAGTGTGTGTGTGTGAGTGTGGGCCAGGTGTGTGTGTGTATGTGTGTGTGTGTGTGTGTGTGTGTGTCTGTAGCCAGAGCTCTAGCTCTTCCGCAGCTGGTCAAGGTTGAGGCTGTGAGAGGCTGGTGCAGGCTCCAATGTGTCCTGGCTCTCCCTTGCTTCATGACCTAGTATAGTGACCTCGGACCCAACACCAGAGAGGAGCAACAGCCGTCCCCAGTCTCCGTCACCAGCTAACAGCCATGTGAGCTCTAATTCCCCTTCCTCTCAGCAGCTCCACCTGCCTGAGGACTCTCGCACAGAGCTCTGGGCGCTCTGGGTCCAGCAGATGGGAAGCAGACTCCTCTGTGGCTTCCTCACTGGCTCCTCTATGGCTGCAGCTTCTTCCATGGGCCACCCCTGGCTGTCCTCCCTCCCCAGAGCTCCCCCTTTGTACCCAGTGCGTGTCTGCTTGGTGTTGGAGACTGGCTGCCCTCCCAGGACCTTGTGTGTAGGGCACCGAATGGCTCCAGATGGCTCTCTCCCTTCCACGTGGCTCACTCTTGCCCGGGGAAAGGCAGAAGCATCATTTGTCCTGACATCCTGGCGGTGCAGGCCTCTTCATCCCAGATGCAGCTTTTCCTCTGCCCCCGAAGCAGCTCCTGGGCCTGCTCTCTGCTCTTTACATCCCGGCTGAAGCTGGATACCAGCTCCCTGCTCCAGCTCTGAGCAAGAGTGTGCAGAGCCTGTGGACAAGTTGGCTGCAGCTGGAACATCCTTTGGGTCAACCAGGTAGAGGCGGTGCTGGACCATGCTGAGAGGGCGCCAGTGTGACTGCTGAGCACTGTGCTCGGTGCATATGCCATCCTTTAAATTCTGACAATAATCCTAGGGACAGTGCTATGAAGTCTCAGGGTAAGAAAATGGCTGGGAGTCAGAAGATCCAGCTAGTGACACCCCATGGAGATCTTATCAAATCATGTTTCTACCAGCAGAACCTCCTGAACAACTATGTCTCTATACCCTTTCCTACACAGGGATGTGCACCGTTTTGACCTTTGAACATATGTGAGGTAAAATGGGTCTTAATGTTACCACTTTTTCTTATGACAGGTGAGGGCAACCATCTTTTCCTGTGCTTGAGAGCCAGACCCATTGATTGATTGATTGATTGATTGATGTATTTACTAGTGGCCTGGTGCACAAAATTTGTGCACTTGGGGTGGGGGGGTCCCCCAGCATGGCCTGTGCCCTGTCACAGTGCAGGAGCCCCACGATCCATCACCCCAAAGAGGTGGGCCTGCTCACCCATCAGGGGCTCCTCGATGGATTGCCCCAAAGAAGTAGGCCGGAGCCGGGGGAGGCCTATGGACCTCTGGCACAGGTGCATGGAGGCCTGCGGACCTCTGCATGCCTGCAGACCCCCAGCCGGGCCTGCAGCGAAGGGGCCTCTCCATGTGCCTGTGGACCCCTGGGCTGGTGCCGGAGGATGGGTATGCGAGTCTCACGTCCCAGGACCCATTGCCGGGGCCGGGATGCGAGCCTCAGGTCTCTGGGCCAGCTCAGGGGGCAGGGACGCAGCCTGCTGATCGGTTGCTACATGATGGTGTCCTGACCAATTTGCATATTATCCTATTATTAGATAGATTTTTGAGAGCCAGATCTTTTACATGAATGTCTGTTTGTATAATTTGTCCAATTTCTCATTGATTTAACGATCTTCTTTCTCCTTTTGGAAAGGTAACTGTTTATGATATGGTTTTCAAACATTTTTTTCCCCAGTTTTCATCTTTTTTGGCTTTGTTTATTCTGTTTTCACCCCACCAGTCAAAAACTAGCTGATTTGATTTTTAAAGGGTTCAATTAATCAACTTTTTACAAAGGAGTCTGGGTTTTTTTAAAGGTCTACCCTACTCCAAGATTATAACTGTAAAATTCTCCCATTTTTTCCTTGAATTTTATGGTTTCGTTTTGTAAAAATGTATTTTATTCTTCTTGAGTTGATTTAGTATCAGGTGCAAGATAGGGATCCAACTTTACTTTCTTTCTTTTTTTTTTTTCTTTCACAAACAGCTACCCAGGTGGCTAAATGCCAGTTATTGAAACATTCCGTCTTCGCCCTTTTGAAAGGGGTCTTGGGGTCTCTTCTGTCCCGTTGATTTGCTCCTCTGGACGTGCCACGTCCTGTGGTGCTTTCGTTATTATATCTTGGTCACTTCATATTTTATTTATTTCTAGAGGTGATTATTTATTTCAGAGTCATCTTTTTAGTTAAAAAGATTAAAATTAAACAAAATTAAAAGACAAATCCCAACTCTGTTGGTTTTTGAGGGCAAGATTAGATTGAATCTGTGTATTTAACACAAGGGCAGTGTCTGCTTCTGTGATGTGGAGTCATCCTATCCAGGCCTTCTCTAGGTGCCTCGTCTTGTTTTCAGGTTTTCATCCTCTTAGATCTGTGACCTCTTGGTTTACTTCTCTGCACCTGATCTTCTGCTGCTATTATTCTAGTAAAATGGAATCTCTTCCATAATATCTTCTAACTGGTTGTTTGTATACATATTTTCACATGTTAATTTTATAACCAGCCAACTTAATAAACTTTGGTGTTGTTTGTAACATTTTTAGTTGATTATTTTGAATTTTCCAAGTAAACAATTACATCAACTAAAAATGATAGTAATTTTATCTTCTCCTTTGCAATTCTCACACCAGTGAACAATATAAAATAATAGTGGAGATATTGTATTTCCTGGCTGACTTTAATGAGAATGCTCGTAGTGTTTCCCCATGAATGTGGTTATTGCTTAAACACATCTTTCATCATATTAAGAACTTATCCACCCATTACTATTTTATACGACACTTTACAAAATCATGCATGGGTGTGAATTTTTTAAATGTCTTTTTAGCCACTGTGAGAATGATCTATGTGATTTTTCTCTTTTGATCTATTAATATAATGAATTATAAAATGATTTTTAAATATTCAATCATTCTTAAATTCCTGGATAAACTCCACGTGCCCATTATTTTCTAATGTGACCCTGATTTCTGTTTTCTAATATTTTTTATAAATTTTGTTGTGCTATTCATCAGTGACAGTAGGCTATCGTTTCATTTTCTGCTCTTGGTCAGGTTTTGATTGTTCTGCTATTTCCTTTTTTATCTTCAATCCATTCATTTTATTTTATTTATTTATCTTTAATTATAGTTTACATTCAACATGGTTTTGTACCAGCTTCAGGTGTATAGGTCGGGCAATCATATATCCCACAAAGTGCTCTCCCTGTTATCCCAAGCACCCACCTGGCTCCATACATAGTCACCACAATATCATTGACTGTATTCCCTATGCTGTACTTTACATCCCCATGTTTCTTACGTACCGGCCCATTTTCAGTTCTTACTCTCTTCCCCTTCTTCACCCATCCCTCCAACACCCTCCCCTCTGGCTATCATTGGTCTGTTCTCTGTGTCTGTTTCAGTTTTGTTTGTTTATTCTGTTCATTAGATTTCTCATATAAGTGAAATCATATGGCATTTGTTTTTCTCTGACTGACTTATTTCTCTTAACATCATACTCTCTAGGAGAATTCATGCTGTTGCAAATGGTAAAATTTTAATCTTTTTATGGCTGAGTAATATTCATTGCATATACTATGTACCACCATTTTTTTAATCCATTGGTCTATTGGTGGGCACTTGGGTTGCTTCCATATCTTGGCTATTGAAAATAATACTGCAGTGAACATAGGGTGGAATATTCTTCTTAGTGTTTTGGGTTTCTTTGGACAAATACCCAGAAGTGGGATCACTGGGTCATAGGGCAGTTCTATTTTTTTTTTTGGGGGGGGGAACTCCATACTATTTTCCACAGTGGCTGCCCCAATTTGCATTCCCACCAACAGTGCATGAGGGTTCCCTCTTCTCCACATCCTTGCCAACTCTTGTTCGTTGACAGGTGTGAGGTGATATCTCATTGTGGTTATTGTTATACTACTTTCCAAAAAAGCATGGTAATTTTTTTTGTATGTTCTGACAAAGTTTACAAAACCTCGGAACTACCTTTTTCTTAAAGGCACGTTACAATTCTTCTGGGACACTCTCTGGGCTTGGTGCTCTTTGGTGGGTGGAATCTCTTTGACAATTGTCTTTCATTTTCTGTAGCAATTGATCCATTAGGTTGCTTAACTTTACTATGGCTAGTTTTGGCAACTTACATTTTTCTTAAATGTTTCCTTTTATCCACATTCTCAAGTTATTTTATATAACGATAAGCAAAACAGTGTCATACTGTTTTATAAATATATTTTTATTGATTTCAGAGAGTGGAAAGGAAGGGGAGAGAAAGATAAAAACATCAATGATGAGAGAGAATTATTGGTCAGCTGCCTCCTGCACACCCCATACTGGGGATCGAACCCACAACCTGGGCATGTACCCTGACCGGGAATCTAACCGTGACCACCTGGTTCATAGGTCGACACTCAACCACTGAGCCACACTGGCCGGGCCATACTATGTTTTAAATCTGATCAGTTTCTATGATTATTTTTCCATTAAAATTACTTTGAGTATTTCTGTTTCCTCCCTTTAGTTTAATAATGTTAGTTAATGCTTTATCTCTCCTATTACCTTTATTATTTTAAAAAATAGAATCATATCTTGGATCTATATATATTAATTGTACAATTTTAAATTAAATTAATTGTTTTCTGCTTTCATATAACTCATGTCTTCCTTCTACTTTCCTTAGTTTTTTTCTAACTTCTTGAGTTGCATGCTTAATTATTTACTTTCATTTTCACTGATGAACATTCTTTTAGCATAGGTCTGACATAGCATAGGTCACTAGGGTTATTTAAAGTTATTTTCCAATTTCAGTTTTGATGTCCTCTTGGTCCCAACTGCTGTTCAAGAGAAAGAATTAGCATTTTTGAGTGAGAAGGATTTTATTTCAAAACTTTAATTTTATTATATTATAATCTCAGAATAGTATTTGTATGCTCCTATTTTGGGGAGTACATTGAGGTTGCCCTGGTAGCCAGTATTTTCTGAGGGTACTGAAGGTACTGTTTTCAGAGGGTCCGTTAGAACAGCTTGGCTAATTTGATTGTTTGCTGTTTGTCTCCTTAGTTATTTTTGTTGGCCTCTGTCTTGGGCAGGGTGGTCACCTGTGACCTCTGACTATGAATACGCTTAATTTCTCCTTGTTTATCCTGCAGTGCGCCTTTAAGGAGGTTGATATGATGATATTTGAAGCACAATGTTCATAACTGTTATTTGTCCTTGGAGATGGAGCCCTTTTACTAGTGTGTCCTCTGCATCTCCGCGCCCTGCCTAGACTTAATCTTCTCAGCTACAAATGTGTCCTCCTTTCTGTCTTTTTGTCTGTGCTTACATGTTATACTTTGTTCATTCTTTTGTTCTCAACCTCTCTAAGTAGTTGTGTTTTAAGATACATAAGAAATTTAGGCCAGTCTGAGAATAAAAATATTTTAGCCGGTAAAATGATCCCATTCACATACATTAATATGACAGATATGCTTGTTCTTAGTTTTTTTCCTTTTAAATCATGTTTTATGTTCTACTTTCTGGTTTTATTGCTGCTTCATTTGTTTTTAGTCTTTTACTCCATATCCTGTTTTATTTGGTTGGTTTTTTTTTATGTGTGTATTTCTTCTAATAACCTAAAGGCTTTTATTTCCCCCAAGATGTTACCTTTTGGGTAAATACATATTTTTTCTTAGTATCTATTAACCACTTTCCCCAAGAATTACAAGATTTCCCCTGAATCCAACCTCTCCCCACCACTTCATTTTAGTTGATTATTTTATCACTAATTTTCATAATGTTTTTCTTTTCTATAACCATAGTTGCCACATTGCTTTAGTCTTGGGCTTAGTCTCAGGTACCTGGGCTTATTGGTGTCACCCAGTTGTTCTACTGTACTTTCTTCCACTCGTCTTTTGATTGGCCTGAAGTTATCCTCTTGTAGATTCTTCAGGCTCAGGAGTTTGATGTTCTCATATTCTTGCATGTTCATAAATGCTGCCTTTGTACTTAACTGGCAGTTTGCCTAGATATAGCATCTTAGGTCACACTGGTTATTTCTTTGCATCGGATAAAGTTGTGGTGATGTCTGAGGCTATCCTGGTATTTTTTTCTCTCCCGGTGAGGCAACTTGACCTTTTGGGCTGAGTGTTCCAGAGGATTCTTTGCCTTTGAAATCTTAGATTTGATCATTCATTGCCAGTATTTTCCTGGGACACAATAGACATTTTTAATCTGTAGATTTAGTTCTTTTTTATTTCAAAATTCCTTATAAATCATATCTTTAAACATCAGTTCTTTTTGTGGGGACATGAATTACATATACATTTGTTTATCATACTGCCATTTTTTCTCTCATCTTTTTAAATGTCCTATTAATTTGTATTTTTTGTCACCATTTTCTATCCTGTTTTCTATATAATTTCTTATGCTTTCAATAGTGTCTATGGTTGGTTTTACATTTTTCTTTCACTTATTTTCTGAGCTCTACCTTTTTATGACTCATATCCTTTGCTTGTCTTGCCATGTATTTTTTCTGAATATCTGAATCCCTTTTGGGCCCTTGGTTTGTAGAAAAAATTGCTTCATTAAGTTAAAAATATTTTCATGATAATATGTTTGCTCATTTTTCCCCTGGCAATATTTTTCTGGTGTTTTTTAAAGAATATATTTTTATTGACTTCAGAGAGGAAGGGAGAGGGATAGAAACATCAATGATGAGAGAGAATCATTGATCACCTGCCTCCTGTACGACCCCTACTGGGGACTTAGCTCGCAACCTGGGCATGTGCCCTGACCTGGAATTGAACTGTGACCTCCTGTTTCATAGGTCAACACTCAACCATGGGCCGGGTGAGTGTTTTTATCTCCCTATTTCCCCCTCTATTTCTCTCCTTTTTACATTGCAGTATATTCGTTGTATAGCTTCTGTGGTGGTTTCTTTTCGATTATTCATCTCTGAATGAAGCAACTGCTTATGCCAGCTGTGTGTGAGCTTCTGGAGTGGAGGAGAGGGCATGGCCATGGCCTCGCCGCCAGGACTCGCCTAGGGGGCGGGAGTGTGAGTGAGACATTTCACGTTGACTTCTCTCGGGCCACCTGACAATGACGCTGCAGATGTGCTCGCGATGTGGAGCCTCGCCACCCCCTCCCCGGACCGCTTCCTGCAAGCACGGCTTCTCCACATGACTCCTCACCTGGCCGCCTTGCTGCTTCTATTTCATGGTAAATAAGTTCAACCCACAAACCTGTCCTTTCCTCCCTAACAAGTGCTCTTTCTCTGACCCCGGGCTGTGGCCCCCTTGGAGGGCTGGGTTTGCCAGCTCCTGCTGAGGTCTGCGCCACAGCGCCTAAGAGGCGTCGGTCTGCACCCAGTCAGGTGCATGGTCTCTGCTTATAGACCTTTGCCAGCTTTGTCTAAGAAGGGGCTTGTTTCTTATTCTCCTTTTGCTTCTAGGTGATTTTCAAGAGAATTATTTTCCTTTTAGAGGGAGAAACACCAACCAGAAGTTCTATAGATGTTTTCTTCAATTCGTGTGGTCTGCTTAGCTGATAGTTTATATTTACTCCTAATTTCTGCTTACTCAAAGCACACAAATAATTCTATCACCTCACACCTACTGGTATTCCCATACGTCTTTTTAAATTTTACGGTACTTTTGTTACAGATGACTGACACCCCCAGCCCCCTGTATTTTCCTATTCAAACTTCTGAGACGGTTTGACTGGTCCAGTTATAATCATTATTCTTACTTGGATAGAACTTTTTGTCCTCAAAAACAATCCTAGGAAACCTTTGGATTAAGCTCCTTTCACTGGCCAAAGAGCTGTGGATGAAGGGTCTTTAATAACACAGCAGAGAGCACGCGGTCTTGGGCTGTCCTCTCAACAGGAGATATGGGCATGAGGGCTCATGTGGGCCGGCACCGTCCAGACGGTGACCTGGGGTTAGGACTGAGCGGGAGATTGGGGTGGAGCCCCTACAACAGGCCTGGATGAAGGGGGATGTGCTGAGGAGTAGCTCCAGGTGGGATTGGACAGTAGAGGGGGTGTCTGGCTGCATAAGGCTTAGCATTCAATGCTGAGGAGTTTGGACTTAAACACATAGGCTGTTGGGAGACACTGGAAACAAGAATAGGGCAGACAGAAGGAGGAGAGAAGTAAGCAGGACAGAAGGGCGTCCCCTGTGGGCTAGGTGCAGGCAGCGGGCTCAATACTAACTCCAGCTGGGCACAGCAGCTCCTGCTGCCGGGGCATGCTGATCCCGGCGGTTCCATCCGGCAGGGCCACAGTGAAGGAGCTGAGCTTCCCCGTGTCGGCTGAGCATCCACAGGCCGGGGTGACACACACATCGATGCGAAGGCCTGCAGAAGGGGTTTTCCGCAGCCCTGGGCCAGGGGCGGAGGGAATAGGCAGGTCCGGATGCCTAGTTGGCTGGCTGTTCCAGGGTTCAAGTCTAAGTGTTTGCCCAGCTGAAATTTGAAGGAGAACCAGACCCAGCTGAAGGCCTCTGGGCCTGGCTCTGCACGCCTCCCGGAGATGAGATGGGAGGCGGGTTCCCAGTGCTCACACAGTGGTGCTTAGGCCTCAGCGCTTCTCCCTCCCTACTGCTCCTTGCCCTGGGAACTGCCCTGAGAGCAGCAGCTCTCACTGGCTCAGGACCTGGGTGGAACTCAGCTGGGTGGGCAGCTGGGGAGGGCTAGGAGGGCCGGGCTCAGGAGTGAGAACACATAAGGACGCACCACAGGAGGTGAGGCTGGAGGAAGAATCCAGTTAGGAGGCTGTGCCTCTCACCACGAGGGTGCACGTCCCTGGAGCTGAGAAGAATAAACTGCAACGGTCCAGAGGCTGGAGAGTCCCGAGACTGGGGTAGTACTGGAAGGGGGACAGGAGGGATGGAGGCAGGGTCCTGTGCTAAAGCAGAGCCATAGAACGCCGCAGGTGCAAACTGCCCTGGGTGAGGCGGGGAGCAGCCAGAGAGGCTGCCTCTGACCCCAGGAGGGAGGGCCAGGAGCAGGAGGGAGACATGGCAGCACTGCAGAACTGAGCTAGAAAGCAAGCTGGTTTGTTGTTCCCATTTTACTTATTGCAGTAAATGTTTTCTCCTAAGTGACTGGTAGGAACACCCCTGACAGGCGAGGGAGTCGCTGATCGGGATTGGCCTCCAGATCTGAGCGTATTAAGACTTCCCCTGGGGTGTGGTCAGTGTGGTGGTGGGAGACCTGCTCCTTCTCTCTCACTTCACCCCAATCTCCTCCGGCCTCTCTCTACTCCCACGGCTGTTGTTCCACTCTGCCCTTCTGCAGTCTAGTGTTACGGGGGATCAGAGAGGAAAGTACCTTAAAGGCAGTCCAGTTCAACCCTCTTCTTTTACGAGAGTGACTTTCTCAAAGCCACAGAGAAGGGCCCAGAACACAGAGCTGACGTTGGCCGGCGTCCTCCCCACTTGGCTGACCCCCGCTCCGACCAGCGTGGAGATGTCCTCAGGGTGCGTGGCCGGCACGGCATGTGTGTTGCTTTGGAAATGTGCACACCGCGTGTCCCAGGGAGTCCCGGAGAGCAGTGTTTTAGAGAAGCCCGTGGTGACCCAGCCTCTGATCCTGTGAGCGTGCGCCACTCTGAGGAAGTCCTTCCGCGGGCCGCTCCCATGCCCATCTCTCCTCTCTCCGCACCGCAGCTCTCCAAGAAGCGCCTTCCTTTTTTTTATTTGGGGGGCGGGGGGGAGGTGGCACTGAAGTCACTGGTCTGACTTGGGCCTCACCACGTCTTGCCCATTCCCAGCAACAACCGCCCTTTTTCTCCAGTCCTGTTACCTGCTGTCCCTCTGTTATGCGTCATATGTGTGCCCCCCCCATTTGTATGTTGAAGTCATAGCCCCCCGGACCTCAGCATGTCACTGCATTTGGAAACAGGTCTTTAGGGGAAATTAAGTTAAAATGAGGTCATACAGCTGGGACCTCATCCAGCTACAGCTGGTGATCTCCTAAGAAGAGGACGCAGGCAGGCACCCTCAGAGTGCCACGCGAGGACACAGGAGGAGGTGGCACATAGCTGAACCCGCTGTTCAGGGCCCACAGAGGAGTCTGGTGTGGCCCCAGCCCGTCCTCATCGGCCTGCCCACCTCAGCCTCAGCTCCCGGCACACAAGCACTCTTCTCCAGTATGTAGATGATCTCCTTCTCTGCAGCCCCTCTTTAGACATTTCTCGGAGGCAGACAGCTGGTCTCCTCGACTTTCTAGGGGATAAAGGATACCGTGTGTCCCCTGCCAAGGCGCAACTGTCAGCCCCCACCGTCACTTACTTGGGGATCTGTCTGACGCCCAATTCCTGAGGACTGACAGTTGACCAAACGCAAGCAATATGAGACCTACAGCCTCCCACTTCTGAGGAACAGATCTTGTCTTTCTAGGGCTGGTAGGATTCTTCCACCATTGGGTCCCAAACTTTGCTCTCCTAGCTAAGCCCCTATACCAGGCCGCTACAGAAACACCAGTAGGCCCCCTCTCCTCACCCTCCCTCGTTCGCCAGGCTTTTTCTAAGCTCCAGGATGTCCTTCTGGCCTCCTCCCCCACACCTCTCTCCCAGACATCTCTAAGCCTTTCCAACTATTTACTGATGAGAAACAGGGAATAGCTATGGGGGTTCTCACCCAGCCCCTACGGCCAGCCTTCACCCCCGTAGCCTACCTGTCCAGACAGCTTGATCCCACGGTTCAGGGATGGCAGCCCTGCCTCTGGGCTCTGGCTGCAGCCGCAGCTCTCACCAAGGAGGACCAGAAGATCTGCCTCCAACAACCCTTACAGGTCTTCTCCACCCATAGGCTACAGGATCTTCTGTCCCACCGATCCTTATCTCTTCTTGCCCCCTCTCACATGCAGGAACGCCATCTCCTGTTCCTCGAGAGTCCTGACATCTCCCTGACCCAGTCCCCAGCCCTGAACCCTGCCACTCTCCTTCCCGCTGCCTCCACCCAACCTGTGGCAATGCATTCCTGCCCCAAGGACGTCGAGGCCCTCACTCAACCTCAGGCGGGACTCTCAGATCTTCCTCTCTCTAGTCCTGACTTAACTAAACTGCACATACCCTACTGCCCACAATCATCGGGTAAGATCGAGAGGATCAACGACCTCCTTAAAGACCATCTAACTAACTCTCTCTCTAGAAATTTGCAGCTCCTGGCTGTACCTCCTGCCCATCGCCCTGACCGGAATCTGGGCTACACCAAGGAGCCCCACCTTCTTAAGCCCTTTTGAACTCCTATATGGGAGACCCTTCTTGCTCAACTATCGTCTCCCTACTGACCCTCCTCTCCTGGCTACTTATCTTCCATACTGTCTCTACTCAGGCAGCTGCTCCGGGAACACGCTGACAGGTTTCTGCCCAGGCCAGAACCAGCCGACCAAGACTCCCAAGGACCAGCCCTCCATCTGGGGTACTCAGTTCTTCTCAAAAACCTTACCCCCAGGTTGTATTTCAGCTCCAGGCCAGGAAAAGCAGCAAAACCAGACAAGTGACACTGTGGCAGCCTCAGGACCAGCTTTTACCTCCCAAGTGACTCAACAGGATCACTCTCGAGACTTCACCAACCAGTCCCTTGGAGAAATCATGCTGCTGCACCCCTCGTCCTGCACGGAAAACACTCCCTGTTTTTCACTCACTTACCCCATGGCTCCTCCCATCATTAGGCCCACTGGTATCTATTCCTTTAATTTTGCTCTTTGGCCCCTGTCTCATGCGCTGTTTCACTAGTTTTTTGCAGATCAGAATGCAGGCATTCACCAACCAGAAGGTGGGAGAGATCTATCTGGCCTTGAATTCAGATCCTAGAGACACCAGAATCCTTGAGAACCTGAGTAGACGCCCCTGACAATGCCCCCTCTCAGCAGGAAATAGCTACGGAAAACGGACCTTCACCCCCTGACCTTGCCCGGACTCTCAATTTCTTTTTAATATCACCAAAAGCCTGGAATGATGGATCCTCCCTTCCCCCAACTGGTGGGCGGAGTATGACGTAACCTGCGTCTGCCACTGGGACATCCCTGAGACATTGAACCACCAATGAGCAAGTGCCAAGTGCCCTGGGCCATGCCCTTTCCTGTTCCGCCCTGGGCCCCACCCCTTTTTGTTCCTCCCCTCAAAAGGCGTGTTGACCTCTGCACGTGTTGCTGTCTCCCCAGTCTATGAGACAGCCCAGCGGGCCCTTTTCCTCCTCCTTCTCCTCTAATCCTGGTTTTTCTATCTCACTCGTTAGTGCAGAATAAACTTCCTCTTTTAACATGCCTTGGTCTCCGACTCCCATTTCCTACACCTCAAACCTTACATTTGGTGCCCAAACACATAACATCTATGGGCCCCTGAGCAGACCATGCCCTTTACACCTCTGTGTCTTGGACACCATTTTCCCACTGCTCCCTCTCCTGGGCCGCAGCCCCTCACTCACCTGTTTGTGTGGCTCACAATGATGACCGTCCCTTGTCACCTCCCCCCACCAGAGAGGGTGTGTCTGGAGGGCCTTCTCTCTGTCTCTGGCTTAGGATGGGCAAGAAGGTTCTCAATACACTTTTATTGACCTGAGCTGAATCTTGGACCCAGGGGCCATGGGCTGGACCCAGGACATGAAGGAGAGCGCCTGGTTAGGCTGGCTCCAGTCAAGCTGGCATTAGCCAGTCTCCTGAGGTCCTATTTGCTGCTCGGAACCTGTTGGCCTGTGCGGGGCATGGCAGGTTGGGTGGGTGTCTGTCTCCATTTCTATAGGTTGGACAAGGACATTTCTGGTCCCAATTGTGTCTGCCCTGGGCCAGCACAGTCCAGTGGAAGGCACCAATCAGGTTTAAAGGGCCAGAGACCAGAGCTGCAGAGTATTGTCCCTCACCTCAGAGAGAATCCCAGCTCCACGCTTAGTAGGTGTGTGACTCAGGTAAGTTACTTAATCTTGCTGTTTTTCTCATCCAGAGAATGTACATACCAACTTCTTAGTGCTGTGATAGGATTAAATTAAATGTGACAATTTCTCTCTCTCTCTCTCTCTCTTTTCTCTCTCTCTCTCTCTCCATCAATCCATACACACACACACACACACACACACACACACACACACACACACACACATCCATTAATCCATCTATTGATCTATCTAGTGCTTTGCCCAGTTTCTGGTAAACACCAGTGCTCAGTAGATGTTTATAAGCTGACAAGGGAATATTTTCTTCCTGCCCCTCAGCTTAAATGACAGGGCTCAGAGAGAGGGGGACTTTTTCAAAGGTGTTCATATATTTTTTTGCCTGTTCATATTTTTTGACTGTGCCCCTACATTAACCACCACAGGCCCAGAATAATAATAGCAATAATAATAATAGTAATAATAATAATAGCAATTGCACACTCTGTGGAGATCTGGTAGTTCATAAAATGCCCCTGCCCACCGTTCTGTGACATGCATCCAGAAATCCAGTCAGCCCACGGCAGGAAGACCCTGGCATCCAAGTAAGAGAGTGAGAGCAGCACAACCCTCACAGCCTGTGCCCCCTGCTGCCTCTCTGGCCCATCACAGTCAACTCTTTTCCTCGCCAGGAGGCCTGACTAGAGGAAGCTCGGCCAGGGGCCAACGTGCTTTTAGAGAGTTTGACCTTGAGGGTCCTTCACCAGGGCTTGGAGGAAAGTGGAGGTGAGGTGGAGGTGGCTGGAGCCTGGGCGTCTTTCCCACCTGCCCGCTCTGCAGAGGTTGGCTCTCTGGCAGCCAGCCCAGGCAGCCAGCCCCTCCCTCGTGCCATCCCACAGGGCCCTGTCCTTGTTCACGGGCCATTGGGTGCAGGCTGCTGCTCTCTCTTGCCTAATTGTCCTTGTCCTTGTTAACACCCTCCCTCTGCCTTCGTGCCTCACACCCCCTCACGGCTCTGGGCTCCCCCCACGAGTGCCTCCTACTTGATGAACAAGATGTAAGTATACAAGTTATTAATCTTCCTACCAAGGCAATTACAGCCCTGCAAAGTTGCTCCTCAGCCACGCTGGCTCTTCTATGACAACCTTATCAGGTTTGCAATTTCAGATCCGCATTAAGTGTTCAGAAATCAATTTTCAGCTTATTTTGTGTTGCGAAGTTTGCCATGCCTGAAACCGCACTGCTAATTGAACAAGAGCAATTGATGTTTTAGCAGTAATTAAAGATGGTAATTATGACCAAATCTCCCCCATGGCCCTGCCGTGTTTGCTTTTGGACCTGTCAGAATGGCGACAGGCCAAATCAATCTTAATAAAGTTGGTGCTTCAGAAGTCTCCCCAGAAATGGCATTACCCTCAGGGTTGGGAAGAGGGAGCCATGAGGAGCGAGGAGAACAGTGTGTTTGGGGCCATGGGGAGACCAGATAGCTGGACAGTTGGACAGTCACCATGTATGGCCACACGGGCCCTCTGAGCGCCCCGCTAGCCGCGAGCTGGGGCTGGGTGGGGGGAGCCTCCCAACAACGCAGATGGTACTGTACTCTTCCACTGAGATGCTCCCACCGTGTTTTGGAAGATACAGTGTATGTGCACGCACAAAACTTCAGAGCGCTCATTTCATTCATAAACATCACCGAGTACCTCCTATGCGCTAGGTGCTGGGGAACAAAAATAAAAGACATCATCACAAATAAATCCACACACAAGCAGACGTGGCTATGACTTTTGCATCTTTTATCCGGGACTTGGGGTCAATGTGTCTGTTGGAGAGCAGTCTGAGGGGCGAGGAGGGGGAGTGGTCCCCGGTAGGGAATGGCCCCATCCGGTTTTGAATGTCAGCATCAGTTCTGAACGGGCCCTCACGCTGCCTCCCCGTGAGGATGCTCCTAGATTGGCACTCATTCTGTGTGCCAGGCACTGTGCTGTGTGCCCAGGGGCACAAAGATGACCTTTGAGTAAAAGGCAAATCCCAGCGACTGTTTTACTTGTGGGCAGAGCATTAACATATAAAGGGGCCATGTGACCCCGTCTTTCCGGATCCCAGGGAGAGGTATGCTTTGCCTTAAAATGTAGGTTTTGTTGTTATTTAGGTGTGACGAGGCCAGCAGATCAGGAGATGATGGTCACTGAAAAGGTAGCTTGTGGCATTTCTCTGTGCCTTGTTGCACGGGCCACAGGGGGAAGCACCCACATCGGGCAGGAGGTGAGGGTGCCAGGGGAGCGCCGGGCTAGAGCCGGTACTGTGCTTTCTGTGGGAAGAAACAGGTGTGGCAAGACAAGCAGGTCAGGATTGGCCGTTGGAACCATTTCAGCGGCGGGGACATAGGGCTGTCCCGGTTGGAATGGCCTTGGGGTGCTTAGGGCAGGAGCATGTGTAAGAGCCAGAGGATGCGAGCCCCACACAGGTGGGGGCAGGGGTGTGGCTCCCATGGTGGGTTTGCCTGGGAAGGCTCCCTCTGGGGGACTAAGCACTGGGAGGGGCTAGGAAGTATCTGCCCTGGAACCTCAGAATAAGAGGGCATGCTTACTGCATACTTACTACACGCTTACTACATGCTGGGCTGGCCATGCGGGTGCTCCAGGGCTGTGCTCCAGGAGAGGAGGCAGGAGCTGCTGTTCTGCTGTTTCATGGAGAGAACTTGAGAACAACTTTGCCAAACAATCGAAATGTGGGTGCCAGCTGCTCGAGGGACCGAATTCCAGCGCCCGGCATTGTAGCTTCTGCAACCGCGGGAGCCACTCCCCTCAACCAGCTTGTGCAAGGCAACCCGAGAGCCAGCCGGCCACTCCGTGAGCACCCCTGCTGGCATCTCCACAGTGACTAGGATGGTGCTGACCACGGAGGGCAGGACAAGGGCAGATCTGCCCGCTGCGCCAGGTGTGGGGAGGGGGGCAGGTTCCTGCCGCTGCCTGTAAGGATGAGCAGAAGTGAAGTCACTGGGTCGGAGGAGTCCCCCTCCGGCAGAGGGCACATGAGCAAGGGCGGCGCTGGGAAAGGGCTCCCCCAGAGCAGGGAGCAAGGGCCTCGCTGGGACAGGGCTCCCCCAGAGCAGGGAGCAAGGGCAGCACTGGGACAGGGCTCCCCCAGGGCAGGGAGCAAGGAGAGCAACTCCTGCCTCAGGCCTGAGCTCCAGCCTCTGCTGGATGCAACTGGTTGGCCGCAGGGGTGTTTCAAAGCGGGGCCCAGTGCACACATTCAGATCTGCTGACACACACATGCCTACACGTATGTGACAAACACACATACCCGGCTGAATGTGAACTCACTGGGCAGCAGAGGCCCACACAGTCATAGGCACGAAGCAACGTATACAGAGGCGCCTAAAGGCATGCATTTCTGTGTGCTCACGGGAACACCCGCGAGGGCGCCAGTGCAGCCAGGTGGCAGCAGTTTAAAAAACGAGGTAATTTGGGAGTCAGACAGGTCTTCAATCAGAGGGCTTAGATCTCCCAGGGAGGCGGTGGGGCTGGGGAGGGGAGCAGATGCAGAGGAAGGGGGTGGGGAGGCGCTGAGGCTGGTGTCCATCACTCTGTACATATCCTGGTCTCTGGGGGGTTGGGGGGGTGTTTAGGTCCCTCAGGTGGGTCCACCTGGTCTTCACGCTTCCAGGGGTCAGTCCCTTCCCTGTCAGGGTCAGGCCAACCTTTGCTGACGGCCACAGGGTGCTGGTTGCTTTAATGAGAAGACACTGGGTCCACGCGCACAGTGGTGGGGAAAGCCAGGCAGAGTTTTGAGCTGAGAGCTCATCTTGCTCAACTGTGCGTATAAGTGACTTACCAGAGGCCACACTGACGCCCTTACCATAGCTCTGAGCAGCCTCTTTAGCAAACCACGCACCATGGCTCGGAGGGGCTCTGGTGTTAGTGTGCCCAGCCCAGGCTTAGAGCTGCATGCCAGCGCAGATTCGATCGGCCAGCTTGATGCCACTTTTAACACAGCTTGGTACAAGGCGGGGGTCCCTGTAGTGAGCGCTTTGCCACCAGACAGCCCCCGCTTGCTCATCAGCCACGATGTGCATTTGGTCTCCTGCTTTAAAAGCTCGTCACGGGTAGGACTCTTCTCTGGCCCTTCAGTACTGTCCTGAGTCATATTTTCTTCTGGTCAGCTCACAGGGAGCGCTCAGGTTTTGACCCCTAGCTCTCTGCTCTGCAGGTCTGCCAGCGAGGTCATGTCTGCTTGCTCTGGGAGCACTGAGCCACCGAGGCCTGGAGATCTGGGAGGTGGACAGGCAACTTGTTCCTGTCCAGGCAGTGGGGCAAGTGTGGACAGGAAACCCAGTCTCTGGATCCCGGCCAGCTGTGAGTCTTAGGTGGGCTCTGTCTCCCCCCCCCCCCCCCCCCCCCCCCCCGCGAGCAGCTCCCTCTCCCCAGCTACTCCAGCTGCCTGTGGCAGCTCAGGCTCCGTTCCTTCGCTCCTTTGCTGCCAACTCAGGACAAGAGAGAACAGCTGTCATTTCTCCCTGCCGGTTATCGATGCTACTCCTCCAGGCTGGTCCAACGTATAGACATCTAGTACCCCTTGCAAGCACTTCCTAATCTCTGACTTCTTAGGACACAGCATCAGGGGAGAGGTCCTGGGGGTGCTGTGGGGTTTCCACTCTCACCCCTGGAGCTGACTTTGTACCTTGATGGGCCCTGTCCCCTCTCCTGGCTGGGGCTGCAGGGGCAAGAGTGCGTGGAGGCCGCTGATGCAGAGCTGGAAGGTGGAAGCCCAGGCCAGGGCTCCAGGACCAGATGTGCCCTTAACGCTTGTGTTTGATGCCCACTGAGTTCCTCCATCATGCTGGACCACATGCTCTCGAACGCTTCCCTCTCAGCCAGCCTGTCTATGTTCCCGAAGCTCCTTCCCTGGATGGCTGATTGATTAATTGATTTACATATTTATTAAAATGTATTTTAGTAGCATCTTTGCCTTTGATGCCAAATCTCATTTCCTATTGTGGCGCTGCTGACAGCCGGCATTGTAAATGCAAAGACACTTTACAAAACAATTTAAATAGCAATTGCCACCCGCTTGAAAAAATGAGCAAAACAGACAAATAAAAGACTGATGAGGAAATTGGCAGCTTGAGGACAAGGAGGGCCAGGGGTTTCTAAGCAGCAGCAGCTCCGGGATGGTGAAGACTATGTAATTGTGCCTTTAGAATGACCCAGATTTTAGGTGTGGATGCAGGGAGGTCAGCAGTGGCTGCTCAGGAAATAAAAGTGCTTTGCCCTTAAAGGCGCCCCATCCTCAGGGAACTGGTCTGAGTCCAGGGGGGCACAGCTGAAGGGAGCACTCAGGTTTTGAGCCCTAGCTCTCTGCCCTGCAGGTCTGCCAGCGAGGTCATGTCTGCTTGCTCTGGGAGCACTGAGCCACCGAGGCCTGGAGATCTGGGAGGTGGACAGGCAACTTGTTCCTGTCCAGGCAGTGGGGCAAGTGTGGACAGGAAACCAGTCTCTGGATCCCGGCCAGCTGTGAGTCTTGGGTGGGCTATGTCCCCCGCCCCCCTCCCCGAGCCTCTGCTTCCTCTGCGGGTAACACTGTGGTGGAGATCCAGCAGGGTGGGCCTGGGGCACACGGGCATCTAGTCCCGCTCTGCCCTCCAGCTGTGTGATTTCCAGGTTCGCATTCCCTCTCTGGGCCTCATCTGTAACCTGCGAGAGGGAGGGACGGGGTGCTTAGGGAAGCCTTGCAAAAAGCCTGTGCTATGCTAGGGCCCGTGCGGCCCCACAGACGGCCTGGCTGTGTGTGGAGAGGGAGAGTGGGAAGGCGCGGCTGTGTGGCAGAGGGGCCTGCAGAACAGGAGGCCCGGAACGGCTGGAACTGCTTGCGCTGGTCCTGAGAGGAAGCAGAGATGTAAGCTGTCAGAAAAGAGGGCAAGAGTCCCCAAAGGTGAGTACCATTTTGCTCCTTCTCTTCATCCTTCTATCCATACTGTCTCTGGTTGACTCCTACCTCCCTTGTCTGTCTCCACTGGTTCACTTCCTTCCCCGGCCTGTCCAGCGCCCCTTTCCCTGCGGCCAGATTGACTTCCTGTAGGAGCTCCTTTTGCAGCTACTCTTTCTTTCTCCAAGATGCACAAGTGTTTGTTTCCAGTCTTGAGTCTCATAAACCCAGCAGCGGTGGGACATCTCTCCTTCAGTCTCGTGCTCCACATGAAATGTCTGAAGTCACACGTAGCATCTTCCCTCGAACCCAGTGCTTCTGAACCCTGAGCTCCCAGCACTCCTTTTAAAAAACGCATTCTTTTTTGCATTCTTTAACTGTCTCCTATATCCAGACAGTTATCAAAAGAAACCTTTATGTGGTATTTACAGATTTCAAGGTGCCTTTCTGTGTATGATCCTATTTATTTCAGCGAGTGTGTACTGAGCAGCTATTATCTGCCGGCACCGGAGCTGGGAATAGACCAAGCAGCTGCACTGCCTGCCCTCTCGGGCTTAGGTGCCAGGGGTCCCCTCTCCCACAGGCTTCCGACTGGGGCTGCCTGTCCCATGGACGCGGAGACAGGGCTTTGCTGCTCCTGGGAAGTTTCTTGAGACTTTAAGCACAGAATTCGGTTCAAAGCAAATAATCCTTACTTACGTGTGTATGTATGTATGTACGTACATGTATTTATTATTTTTTGGAAAAAATGTGGGTCCCGGCCTCCTGCTCTGCAGGTGTGCCTCCGCCACCCAGCCCTCACCTTCCCGCTCTCCTGGGAGAAATGCTGAGGGTCTGAAGGCAGGACCCCAGCGCTTAGGGAGCCTGCAAACTGGAGGAAGGATGAGTCCACCAGAAGGTAAGCGGCAAACCACAGCGATGGTGCAGGTTATTCGCGGGGCAGTGTTACTTGTTCATTCATTTACTCATTTAACAGATGCTGTATGCATCAAGGACCCAAAATGGCCCACACACGGTGCCGGTGGCAGTACGTGGAGAGATAAGGAAGCAGCCCCTGCGTGGTGAGGAGGTAAGTGAGCAGAGGTCTGTGCGGTGACATGAGGCCAAGGTGAAGGGGACCGAGGGAGGCTGCGGGCAGAGGGGAGTGGCCGGGGAGATGGAGGGCTTCCTGAGAAGGGGAGGCTTAGCTGGCCCCTGAGGATGAGCAGGATTACAGAGCAATGGAAGCCGGGCTGGTGGGAGGGAGGGCACTGCCACGGAGCAGCACAGGTGCCAGGGAGCAGCACAGGTGCCAGGGAGCAGCACAGGTGCCAGGGAGCGCGGGCATGCCAGTGATGGAGCAGCTCTGACGGAGGCTTCCCTTTAGCGTGGCTGTGACTGTGAGGGCAGAGCAGCTGGAGGAGGAGCCTTCTGCAGGGGCCAAGGCTCCCTGGCGGGCATGGGTTTCCAGTGCACGCTGCAGGCCACGAGGATCTGGACTAGGTTGGGGAAGAAGGAGAAAGGCACTTACTCTGAGGGCTCCCCTTGCTCCATCACAGCCCAGCGCTCTGGCCCCACCCACCTTTGGCTCTCTTTCCTGCGGACCCTCCTTGGCACACTCTGCCCAGGAAGCAGGACAGCTCGAAGCTCGTGGGGCTTTCCAGGTCCGTAGATCACTCGGCCGTCCCTTCACTTAGACGGGCCTTCTCTATGTTTCTCAGCGTCAAGATGAGAACCATCCTTTAAGATCAGGGTGCACAAGCCTCTTCCTCCGGCAGACGGCTCTCTTCCTCTGCCCGCAGCCCTCCTCTCTGCTGGCCGTGGCTCCTCTGCAGCTCCCTGTGCGGCCGGAGGATAGGTATCTAGAGCTTAACGCACCTCCTTTGCTGGATTGCAGGGCAGGGCCTCGGTGGGCATCCTAATGGCTTCCTGGGCCTGGCACGAGGTTCGTGGGCAACCACTGGGCCCAGAGTGATTGGTCAAGGTGTAGAGAAGGGGAGCTGAGGAGCCTGTCATGGGGGGACTTGGCGGCCTGGATCTCTTGGCTCAGATCTAGGTGACCATTTACAAACTGGTCATCCAGGTGACCATGTGTAAATTGTTACAAACGTGTGTGAACTCTTGAAGGTACGCTGGGCAGCTCTCATGGGGAACGCCCCTCTGAGTGTGAGGAAATAGGCCTCACCTGCTGAGGAAGGGCTCTCTTTGTGTGCAAGTCAGTATCTGCCATTCTCCCTGTCCAGGGGCCCGGGGCCCTCGCAGACTGGAACGAACAGCCCAGCTGGGTAGGAAATGTGCCTCTTAGAATTTTGTCTAGTAAGCAGGCAAGCGCTCCATTCCTTCCCTCCTTCCCTTCTTCCTTCCTTCCTTCCTTCCTTCCTTCCTTCCTTCCTTCCTTCCTTCCTTCTTTCCTTCTTTCCTTCCCTCCTTCCTTCTTCCCTCCTTCCTCCCTCCCTCCCTCCCTCCCTCCCTCCCTCCCTCCTTCCCTCCCTCCTTCCCTCCTTCCCTCCTTCCCTCCTTCCCTCCTTCCTTCCTTCCTTCCTTCCTTCCTTCCTTCCTTCCCTCCTTCCTTCCTTCCTTCCTTCCTTCCTTCCTTCCTTCCTTCCTTCCTTCCTTCCTTCCTTTCTTCCTTCCTCCTTTCCTTCACTTGTGAGTTGGTGATGATGCACACACAGGTGCTGGGACGCAGAGGGAAGTCACGTGGTATCTGCCATTGATATTAGCTCTCATTATTTACATTTGTTGAAAAGGCCAGGCTGCCTCCACTGTGCCACGGAGAGGGAGTGGGTCCAAGCTTCGGCTGGCACTTTGGGGCCTGGAGGCAGCGGCACCCCGTGAGCCAGGAAACTGAAGGGAGGTGGCCTTGGCAGGGCGGCAGCCCATCCTCTCGCCCGCAGATCTGCTGCCTGAGCCTTTCTCTGCCGAACCCCTGGGCACTCGGGGCTTGTCTCTAACCAGGGTCCTCTCTTCTGGCGAGGCAGGGTGTGGAGTGGCCCACGCCCAGGCTCTGAGCTGGCGCGCCCGGTCGCCTCTTCCCAGGAGCCCATCACTGAGCCGGCGTCGCCCTCGGAGCGCGGGTGTAAGGATGATGAAGAGCAGGGCACGCCATCGCGAGCCTTTAATGAGTGCTAGCTGTCACTGTCACACCGACATGAGGTCTCTATTGTCAAGGAGAGATAAGTAAAAATGCAGAAGGAGAAGTGTTGTGTTTGCTAAGACAGCTAATATAAGTGGCAGGCACCTCTCCTCCTCTGGGCCTTTGTCACACCAGTTTGGGCATGTGACAGGCTCATAGCAGGCCCTGAACACAATGAAGGACTAAGTGGCCATGGGGAGGATCGAACCTGGAACCTTGGCTTTGTCAGAACCACAGCACACGGAGCAGGTAGGCAGCCCTGGAGACCCTCCAGGCACAGGGGCTTCCCTGAGCAGCAGACTCCTCTAAGGTGTGGTTGGGAGATGGCTGGGGTTTCACAGATGACCCTCCCAGCCCCCAGCCCAGCTCCTCTCTTCAGCGTCCCAGAGTGGAGTCCCTCCTGCTGCCGTCCCAGGGAGCACCATCCATGGCCATCCCCATGGCAACTGTGATGGGAACCTTGGAGGGGGAGGATAACAGAGGGATGAGGAGGGAGAATAATTAAGAATCCTTTTTTGGGGGAAAGAGAAAGGCGTGGAGAAGGAGAGTGGGAGGGGACAAAGATAGGAAGGCAAAGAGAGGAGAGGAGAGAGAGAGAGAGAGAGAGAGAGAGAGAGAGAGAGAGAGAGAGAGAGGAGGGAGAGAGAGAGAGAGAGAGGAGAGAGAGCCTTCTCTTTGGGGAAAATGGAAATTTAATCAGATCCGTTTTTATAGTGCAAATAGAAAATCAGTTTTAATAAAGCCAAAAGGGATGCAGAACAGCCGCTTGAGATGGAGACTGTGGTAGACAGACAGCTCTTTAGGAGAGCGAGTCTGGGTGTTTATTGTGCACGGACAGCGCACGGAGGGCGTTTCCAGCTGAATTTCAAAGAGGCGTTTGCGGGGCATTGGCGGTGGGTGATGAGCCTCTCCATGACCGTCCTGCCACCCCCGGCCCATCTGTCCAAGGCAGGAGCTCTCCCAACATGAGGGGGGAAGAAGGAGGGAGCGGAACACAGGGCCACCTCCCCCTGGGGAACAAAACGGTCGCCTCCCCTTCGGATGGGGTGCTGCCCCCCAGGATGCTAGCGGTCCAGCCCACTCCTCCTGCCCAGAGACTGACTCTGCCCTCCACTGGCACACCCACTGCTTTCAACTCCCAATTCTTAATTACGGTTCTGGCCCAGCTCTTGGTTTTATTGCTTTCATTTATTATAAAAGGACCAGTGTCTGTTTTTTGAAACGGCTATCTGGTCAAATCACGGTTGATAAGCAACACTGAGCTGTCTTTTTAAGACAGGCCAAATTTATCACACTTAAAAAAAAAGCAAGCCTTCGATGGCCTATTAGAACCCCCCCCCCCCGCCCCGCCCAGAGTGACATTTTAGTAAAAGGCTTTATTTTCCTGCTCAGCTTTCACAAAGCCTTCGCCTTGAAAAGGAGGAGGGAGGAGGGAGGGAGAGGAGCCGCAGAGCACTTTGAGGCCATTCCATGAAATATATGGCGAGGGCAGCGAAGAGAGGGATCTGTGCTAAGGGGCTGTTAGCGCGGGCGGGGGCGGGGGTGGAGGGGAGGGGCTCTGGGATGTGTCTGTCAGCTGTTATTTTTGTAATTAGGAGAGAAACTGCACTTTGCATTTTAGAAACACAGCTATTTGAGGCTGCAATGAAGATAGGGGGTCTGGGCCGGGAAGACAGGGCGGGAGAAGTGGGGGTGGGCAAGACAGGTGGGCCGGCCTGGTGCTCCTGGGGCTTATGAGCCCCTCTGCCACCTTTGAAGCTGGCTCACAAGGGGAGGGGGGCCCAGAGGGCCGGGCAGGCCTGTCCTTGCTGAGCCACTGCCACCACCCTGCATTCAGGAGTCAGGGCAAAGCCAAGCAGTGGGCCCGCCGGGCTGGGCTGGGCTGTGGGCTGGGCAGGCTCCAGCAGCAGGCTCCTGGTGCGGGGGGAGCCTCTGACCAGTGCCAGGGCCAGGCAGACCTGGGGTGAGGCCATTCTATGGGCTCTGCTAGGAGCAAATGCTCATTCTTTGCTGCTTGCCGGGCAGGCTAGAGGATAGAGGTCTGGAAGGAGGGCGGCCCCTGCTCCTCCTGAGTGGGTGGGGCACCCTGGGAGCAGGCCCCCAGAGCAGCTGAAGGGGTGTTGATGGAGGAAATCAGCAGGTGGCCGGAAGCTCAAATCGGGACCTATGCCCCTTCTGGACTCCACCCACCCTCCCCGAAGGCTGTGCCACTCCTCCTTTGCTTCTCTCTGTTCTGCTTTCCTCCCTCGACATTTCTCTGCCTGTCGTCTGAACAAGGCAGCTTCCACTGTGACACTGTCACCGCCCTGTGTCCTGGTCCTGAGCCTGGCTCAGAGGAGGGTGCCCACAGGGACCACCCCACCCTGCTGGCCGCTCTTCCCTCGAGTGGTGCCCTCAGCCTGCAGCTCTGTCTCCTTCCTTCCCTGCGCTGAGCGCCTGACTCTGCGGCAGGGCGCACCTGGCATCTGCCCGGACAGCCAGAGGAAGCCGGGCCTGGAGGGGCCCGGGCCGCAGGGCTCGGCTCGATGGAAAGGCTTGGGCTCCGGAGCCAGAGGCTGCGGGTTAGAAGCCAGCAGCACTGTGAGCTGGATGACAGCAGACACATTGTTTGAGGTCTCCAGGCATCAGTTCTGTCTGTAAGTGACACAGGCTCGTTGGGAGGGTTAAATAAAGCGAGTGTCAGCTGTGCCCAGAGCCTGGGGCTCAGGAAGCACTCGCATTTCTCCCCCTGCCTGGAGGAGGTGGCGGGTCAGGTCTGCGGGCATGCCCTGGGTCTCAGGGCAGAAGTGTGGCTCAGCAGGGCAGCCTGTGTCATGGTCTAGGACTCCCCGCATGTCCCCATGTCACCACACAATGTCTCAGTCTCCCAGGTCATCCTGGACAGGCCTTCCATTTCTCCAGGCCTCAGTTTCCTCATCCTAGACAACCTCCACAGTGAGCCTGCTCTGGAAAGCCCCAGTCCTCTGAATGCATTCTGGAACTCTCCGAATCCCCCCACCAGTCTGGTCAAAACCACTCCTGTAAGCTGGACAGCGAGCTGAGCCCCGCTCCCTGCAGACTCACGGCATGGTGACCAGCCCTGAGAGCAGGTCCCACACTATTTGAGGACTGTGACCTTCAGTCCCCAGTGAGAGGCTCAGAGAAGAGCCGCCGGCCAGCCAGCCAGGGACCCCGGGATTTCTGAGGGCAGAGGACTTGCGGCGCTAACACTGAGGAAGTCGCGCACACTGGCTGAGCTGGGCACCCTGGCACAGGGCTCACACTCAGTTTCACAGCTGGTGGTTCGTGCTCAGCCTGACCATGGACCAGGACACAGGAGCCATGGAAACAAGCCAGCCTCGAAAGTGCTCAGAGCCCAGAGAAGGAGCAGTGAGAGGGACAGACTGACTGCCTAACACAAGGTGAGAAGGGGCGATGGGGCCTGTGCCAGGCCTGAGAGGCTGGAGGAGCGGAGGGAACTGGTGTGCTGGGGGCGGGGGGCTGGAGGGGGGCGCGAGCAGCCAGGACGGCTTCCCAGAGGAGGTGGTAGTTGAGGTTTTGCAGGTTGGAGAGATGGCGTAGGCCAATAGAGTAAAAGGCAGGCGGGGATGAAGCTCAGAGGCAGGGCTCGAATGCAGTTAGACTTGGGAATGAAACGGGGTGCCGTGGGAGGGAGGGCAGGAGCTGCCGGAGATGAAAGCGAGCTTTCACCAAAACCGGTTTGGCTCAGTGGATAGAGCGTCGGCCTGCGGACTGAAAGGTCCCAGGTTCGATTCCGGTCAAGGGCATGTACCTTGGTTGCGGGCACATCCCCAGTAGGGGGTGTGCAAGAGGCAGCTGATTGATGATTCTCTCTCATCGATGTTTCTAACTCTCTATCCCTCTCTCTTCCTCTCTGTAAAAAATCAATAAAATATATTTTAAAAAAAATAAAAAAAAAAATAAAAGAAAGCGAGCTTTCCCTGTTGGTGGAGCATGGGCCCTGGAGTGGGTGTGGCTTGGAAGGCAGTCCCGGGGACCACCTGAGGATGGAGACATCACTTCTACAGTGCCCTGCTTCCATCTCAGCCCTCCCAGGCCTGGGAGAATGGCACAGGGCTGCTCCGTGCCAGCACAGCTTGGCTCCCTGGCATGGCTGGGTGCCTGGCCCAGGGCTGGAGGCCAGTGGCCCAGAGCCCAGGGAAGCCAGCTGGGGACAGGATAGAGCTGTCCTGGCTTTGGCCAGCAGACTGCTGGGCTCTGACCCAGGCTGTGATCCCTACAGGACCTCTTCTTGGAGATACTCAGCTCTGCAAAGAGGCAAAGCCGCTGGCCTGGCTCTGCGAGAGTGGCCTCTTGCCTCAGTCACTAGCACAGGGAACCTGAGGGCCCGACTTCTTTGGAGGTAGGGCTGAGGCAAGCACTGGCCAAGGTTAATTCCGCCTCTCTCCACCCTGCAGTCAGAGGGCCTGGGGAGACTGAGGAGCTGTGAGCACTGGACCTCCACCATAAACTAACACTGGGGCTGGGACTGTTAAGTGAATAGAACAATGACTGGCGGGCAAGCCAAGCCTCTTCCTTGCACCCCTGCAGGAGAGGATGCCTTGTCTTGTTCCATCTCAAATCCTTTTTGGAATAGAACAGGGTATTATGAACCACCAACCAGTCAGTTCACCCATCAATCAACCATAAGAACTTGACCAGAAGCTTCCACACAGCATCTCACAGGAAGGACCCCCAGGTGCCAGGCGGCCAGAGCGGACCAGGCCTCTGCGTCCACTCACACAGCCCTCTGCGTGGGGGCAGTGCTCTTGACCTTGAGAGTTTGGTGTCAGAGGCTCCCACCTTTTTGCTCCTAACCTCCGACTTTTACCAATGAAGATCATTTTGGGGACCCAAGGCTTGAAATAAATTCTTGTGGACACTTAAAAAAATAGGTCAGGTGAAGACAATGATGACAACGTAATAATTCGTGTGCGGGGGCGGGGGCGGGGGCGGGGGTGGGGGCGGGGGCACATCCGTGGAGCCCAGCAGGCCAGTGTGGTGGGTTTGGGCCTGATCCCAGCTCTGTCACTCAGCTGTAGTCGGGTGGCTCAGCCTCTCTGTGCCCCCTGTTCCTCCCAGGAAGTGGCACACAAGGTCCCTTAAGCTTTTTAATTTTCTGCTTCCTGAGCAGGTCTCCCCAGCAGACTGTGAATTCCGTGAAGAAGGAGGACTCCTTTTTTCTTGACTTTGTATCTCCTGGGCCTGGCACAAAGTAGAAACTCAATAAATGTTAGAGGAATGAATGAATAAACATTTGAATAACAAAAATACCTGCTCTACCACCTCTCTCAGGATTATTGGGAGGATCAAATGAGATAATGCACATGAAAGTATTTTGTAAATTGCAGAGCTCTATACAAATGCAAATCATTCACAGCGTTGGTGGAAATTATTATTCAAGTTATTATTATTATTTTCATGTGAAGAAGGACAGACCAGTGAGACAGTGGATCAGGCCCTGGTGGGGGAGCCCCAGCTCCTCAGCTCAGGCAGTGGGGCGCAGTGGGGCCGCGTTCTCAGGCCTGCCTTGGACCCTTCAGCCCTCCTTCAGCAGGCAGCCTCCTGATGAGGGGGGCCTGGCAGCAGCTGCTTGGGTTGGGGCAGAAGTTGCTGCTGGAATCCTGGCCAGTGTGGGGCGGAAGCTACTAGCACATCTTACCCTGTACAAAATGAATTAAACGCCAAGGTCTAAATGAAAAAGGTTTTCTTTTCTCTGCTGCTTAAAAAAAAAAAAATGTCAGTGGAAAGGTGGCATGCTAGAAACAGAGTGATGGCAGCGAGAAACAGAGACCCCTGGGGGCACCCCACTGAGCCCCCCTGAATTCACTGGGTCTCCCCTGGGAAGCTCCTGCTTCCAAGGTTATCATCCCGCTTCTTCAACCCCTGGCCTGGGAGAGGGAGGCGAGCGCTGGGCAGCCGAGACTGGGAGCAAAGGCGTGATTGATAATTGGTGACTGTAATTCTATAATTCATCTCCCTGCACCGCAGTGAAATTAAAAGAGTTTAGGTTCCCAAGCATAATGATCATCAATTAAACGCCGGGGAGATTTAGTGTCCTCATTTGAATTTTGTTTTATTTATTTAAATCTGTCTCTTTTGGGGGGAGGGGTGTGTCTGGAGTGGGGAGCTTGGGAAAGAAGGACTGGGGCGGGTGGGAGGCAGAGGCAGGGCCAGGGTGCCTCCAAGGCGCCCAGTCTGGCTGCACTGCCTGGGGGCGGTAGAGGGTGCAGTGGCCAGGACGTGGGGCGGCTGGCGTAGTGACAGGGGATCCATCATCCGGGTCTAATCAGTTAATACTGATAAACTGCCAGCAATAACTGCCAATTGCACCGCCGTTCGGAACTGCCAGTTCATTCATTTAGGATAAGAGTGCGGCGCACACGGGGGCGGGGGGGGGGGGGGGGGTGGGGGGGGAGGAGCTCCTGCCTGCACCTCCTGTCTGCTCTCCGCAGGGGATGATGCATCTGGCGATGGCCAAGGGCCCGCCAAGGAGGGAAGGCTGAGCGGCTTCAAGCTGAACCTGGCCTGGCCTGGCCTGGGCTGGGGGGAGGGGCCCCCTCGCTCTTTGCCCGCTGGTAGGGAGAGGGCACGGTCTCCTGGAGCCTGGCCAGAGAAGGGTGCTGCTGCTTTGGCCCTGCCACGCCCAGCTGGTGGGAAGGAGGGCGGGGCTAGGTGCCTCTCAGGGTCCTCTGGCTTTAGGGAACCCTGTTCTGTGCTGGTCTGGAGGTGGGGGATGACACCCCCCGCCCTCCCTCTTTCCCACCCCTGGGGAGTGGAGATTCTCTGCTGCCCAGCTGCCCCTCTGGCCTCCAATCTGAGCCCCCCCCTCCCCCGCCCGGCGCCCCCTGCTGCTGTCCGTTTTTCTGGGTTGGTTACTGCCATTTCCTGGAACTCTGATTCTCCCTTCTCACTTGCAATCAAGAAACTAAAAATAGAGCATAAAGGAGCTCTCCAAGGGGGCGGGTGGGGGTGTGCGGAGGATGAGCAAAGTGCTCGGCTTCTCCTAGGAATGAGGTTTCATCAGCTCTGCATAGGGAGTTAGAAATCCAATGTAGACCTTTGGCTAGGGGCACCGGTGGGGAGACGCCCTGATCACCAGTGGGGAGCTTGAGAGAAAAGGGTGTGTGCGTTAGGGGTGTGCCTGGGAGTAGGGATGGGGGAGAAGGAGGGTGGCTACTCGATCCTGGGGGATGAGGCCCAGGGCATGCCCAGCATGGTGGCTCCCCACCCCTGGGTTGAGTGAGAACTGAAATCCACAGAGTGGCATCTATATAATCTGCCAGGAGGGGGCGCTCTATTCTAATTTTCGCAAGTGCATCTGGTGCAAGCTGAGCTCTGAGGAGGCGTGGCACTGCTACCAGCATGCAGTTGTCCCTTGGGCTTGTAGACAAGCAGGACCCTGGCAGAGGGTTCTTTGTCGGGACCTCAGAATGGTGTCGTTTTTTGGTAAGGAGGGACTGTATTCAAGCTCGGCAGGATAAGATTGGACACTTGCTCAGGGTCGGCCCACAGAAGTGAGGGCTGAGGGCGAGTCTGGCCTCTCCGAGCTCCCTGAAGCTCAGGGAGGTAAGTGGGCGCGTGTAAATTACCCAGCAGGCACTGGGGAGAGAAGCCTGATTCTGGGGACTCCTAGGCTACAGAGCTAGCTATGTCAGTCCACGCCCTTGGGTATGCCGCTTCCCCACCCTGAGCCTCCGTTTCCCCTCCTGCTTAATAGGATGTATTGCATAAAAGCTGTGGGGGTGGGAAGGGGCTCCAGAAATGCAAAAGATCGCAGCTACAGCTTTCATCTCTCACGTAGAATAATGGGCCCGCCTTTCCTCCCTGGGTTCAGCGCAGAGGGAAGACTCCCCGCCCTGGCCTGGTGCTGCTCCCAGGCCCCTTTCTCCACGGGCCTATCTTCAGGAGCGCAGGCTGCTTCCCCCACAGGGAGGAAGGGGAATGGCTGATATTAGAATCCAGAGACTTGCCATGTTTTTGTACCACTGATTCAAATCAAGATACTGTCTTCCAGCCTCCTTTCAGTCTTACTGAACTCATTCCAGTTCACTTACAAGCCCATGGAGAGAGAGGGGGAGAGAGAAGGAGAGGGAGAGAGAGAGCCCTGAACATGTGGTGATTTCTCCAGTGAGGGAGGGCTGATTTCTCCAGTGGGGAGCCAGGTCCTGCTAGGTGGGGGCACCAGCACACCCCATAAGCCCATCCCTGGCTTCTCTCGATCTCAGGGGCAAGGCTGCCTTCAGGAAGGCCGAGGGTGCCCTGGGTTGATGGAGGAGAGGTGAAGGGAGCCCCAGTTCCCAGGGAACATCCACCTCTGTCAAGGCTCCATCATTCCCGTCCTGCACCAGGACCATCACCCCGCGGGGTCCCCTCCTTCCTGACTGGTCTCCTGCCAAGGGCAGTCCTGTGGCTCCCCAGGAACGTCTCTGGACTCTGGGCAGATCGGCGGTGCATTTGGGTGAGGAGCTCTGAAGGGCAAGGACTGTGCATTTTCCGTGTGAAATCTGTGAGAGCACTGAGCCCAAGTGGGCACGAAGCCCCACAAAGCCTTTCTAAAATCACCATGTGCTGTCCTTTCTCTGATTACAAAAGTAATACATATTCATGGTCAAAAACTTGGGAAACACAGAAAAGCACAAAGAAAAAAATTCATGCATATTCTACTACCTGGACACACCACTATTAGTATTTGCGGTGCATCGCCTCACTGTCCTTCCCCTCATTTCTGTCTCTGCAGCTCTGTGTTTCAGTAACACTCTCACACAGTGATACTTTCTTGTCACCCACCTCATAACAGCGTGCTGGGAGCGTTTTCCCACATAACAAACTCCGCACAAAATGTGGGGTGTGTGTGGTCTGGGAAGGGTGGGAGAGTGGGGTCTCAGGGGACTGCTCAGCGGGGCAGAGTGGGGCTCTCTCCTGCATCCAGGGGAGATGGAGACCATAGCACCATTGGCTGGTGGGGTCGCCTGTGAGGCAGGGCAGTGTGCCACCCACAGTGTCCCATGCTGTCAGGGGACTGTGCCAGGCCCATCCTGCTGCCTCACTAGGTCCCTTTCATTGTACCAGCTTCGTTCCACACGGGTTCCTGCCCAGCCACAGCGGGCCAGAGGAGGGAAAGGGAGGGTCATGATGCTGATCACTTGGGATCAAAATGACAATAGAAATACAAAGGGCCACCCCTCAGTCACTTGGAATAGGGTGCCTCAGTGTCTTCTCTCCCACAGGGACATGCTTGAGAAACTGCAACAAGGAAGACCGTCTCCTTGGGCTGCAGAGCTTCAGGTTAGCTAAGAAGGGTAGGCATGTGTTGAGGGCTCAGCCTTCCAGATGCTGAACAAACTGTCACAGGGTCTTGGTTTGGAGACACTGCCCACATTCATGGGCCATTGGGTCAGCATGGCACACCAGAATCCCCTTCCTTAAAGCATTCGAACTGGGTCATCCAACTCCAGACTGGACAAAAGTCTATCTCCTCTCTACCTGTCCAGGATTATATATATATATATATTAGAGGCCTGGTGCACAAAATTCATGAACTGGAGGGGGGGGGGTCCCCTCAGCCTGGCCTGTGCCCTCTCACAGTCTGGGAGCCCTTGGGGGATGTCTGCCTGCTGGCTTAGGCCTGCTCCTGGGGATCGGGCCTAAGCTGGCAGTCGGACATCCCTCCCGCAGCCTGGGACCCCTCGCCCCTTACTGCCCACCTGCTCGCTGCTCCTTACCACTTGGCTTGCTGCTCCTTAGTGCTGCCGTGGAGGTAGGAGAGGCTCCCGCCACCACGGCTGCACTCGCCAGCCATGAGCCTGGCTTCTGGCTGAGCGGTGCTCCCCCTGTAGAAGCACACTGACCACTAGGGGGCAGCTCCTGCATTGGTGGTCAGTGCACATCATAGCAACGGGTCGTTCTGGTCATTCTGCCGTAATGGTCACTTAGGCTTTTATTATATAGATATTAGAGGCCTGGTGCATGAATTCATGCATGGGTGGGGTCCGGCGGGCCTGCTAACCAGGCTGGGCCGGCCAGTGGAGGGGACATGGGAGGCTAGCTGGCTGGCCCTGCCCCTGATCAGGGTGGAGGGGGCCGATTGGGGGTGGGGCCAGCTGGGGGGAGGGGCTGCGGGCGGTTGGCAGACCAGCCCTGTTCCCTGGTCAAACTCCGGGTTGAACTGCCGGTAGAGGGGACAATTTGCATATTAGCCTTTTGTTATTATTGTTAATCCTCACCTGAGGATCTTTTTTCATTGCTTTTCAGAGAGTGGAGGGGAGAGAGGGAGGGGGGAGAGAGAGAAACATCTATGTGAGAGAGACACATCAACTGGTTGCCTCCTGCATACACCCTAATGGGAGTTGGGGAGGGAACCAGCAACCCAGGTACATGCCCTTGACTGGGAATCTAACCCACGACCTTTTAGTATATGGGCCAACATTCTAACCATTGAACAACACTGGCCAGGGCTTACTATATTTTTATTGATTTCAGAGAGAGGAAGGAAGAGGGAGAGAGAGAGAGAGGGAAAGAAATGTTGGTGAGAAAGAAATATCGACCAGCTGCCTCCTGCATGCCCCCTACTTGGGATGGAGCCCCAAACCCAAACATGTACCCTGACTGGGATTCAAACCAGTGACCTACTGATGCAGGGGCTGATGCTCAACCAACTGAGCCACACTGGCCGGGCACTTGTTTGTCTCTTCATACTGAGCTCAAAATACTCTTCCTTCAACAACACTCTCCCTATAAAAAATAAGCAAAGGACCTGAACAGACATTTCTCCAAAGACATATATAGATCACCAACAATCACATGAAAATATGCTCACCATCACTAATCATTAAAGCAATGCAAGTCAAAAGCACACTGAGATTCCACTTCACACCCATTAGAATGGCCACCATAGAAAAAACAGAAATGCCAAGTGTTGATAAGAATGTGGAGACATTGAAACCATTGCTGGGATTGCAAAATGATGCAACTGTTAGGGAAAACAGGAGGGTGGTTCCTCAAAAAAACCCAAAAACCCCCACACAAAACAAAACAAAAACCTTGTACCCAGCAATCCCACTTCTGGGTATACATCCAAAGACTTGAAAGCAGGGTCTCAAGGAGATATTCGTATACCATGTTCATCGCTGCATTATTCACAACAGCCAAGAAGTGGAAGCAACTGAAATGTCCGTTGATGAATGAATAAACAAAATATGGTGTAATATGCAACGGAATAATATTCAGTCTTAAAGGGGAAGGTCATCCCAACATGGATGCACGTGAGACCATTATTCTAAGTGAGATAAGCCAGTCGCAAAAGGACAAATGCTGTGTGATTCTGCTTGTGTGGGTTTCCCAGAGGAGTGAGGCTCACAGAGACAGCAAGTAGAATGGTGGTTGCCAGGGCCTCGGGGGAGAGGAAATGGGGTATAAGGCTTTAGTTTGGCAGGATGAAAAGAGTTTTGGAGTTTCGTTGTACTTAGCACCCCTGAACTGGACACTTAAAGCTGGGTAAGATGGTACGTTTTATGTTAGGTGCTTTTTACCATAAATAAACAATAAGGTTCTTTTCCTGTCTTCTGTGGCCAGCCCAGCCAGGAAGAGCCCTTTTCCAGAGCCCCGGGGGCTTGCATTTCTGACCTGCTACCTTTTTATGTGTTCACCTTTAAGCTTCCCTTCCAACAAGTTCTGCGAAGGCTGGGGTAAAAAGTTTACCTCTTTATTTTCCCCATAGCACTTAACACAGTTCCTCAAGCACAACAGCAGCCCAATTAATATTTGCTGCTTGAATCGCCACTTCCCTTGATAGCTTTTGGACTGTGGGCTGGAGGGTGTTGGATAGAGAGAGCAAATAGAGGAGGAAGGTAGAAGAGAGCGCTGGGGGTGAGGGCATTTCCCGCACGTGTGGGCAGCTCACTGCTCTGTTTGAACTTGCTGTTCTCACACACTATTTTGCATGCACACACGGAAGATGAGATTGGGGAGTGGAGAGACCCTGGATTCCTGGTCTTCCGTTAGAGTTAGGCCTAAGGAAATGGTGTTTTGGACAATTTCAGAAGTTTTAGTCTAAAAAATGTTGGAAGGCACTGACCTGAGCCACCTGGGACATGGACCTAATTTTGCTTCTCGTTAGAATTCCTGGGGAGACACTCGCAGCTCCTCTGAACACAGCCCAAGTTCCACACCTCTCCGCCTCTGCAGGCACGTTTCCCCCGACCTCTGACCTGCCCTCTCCCCCGCAACGAAACTGCGCTTGTGGGCACCTTCAAGGCTGGATTAGGCAGAATCAGGATTCCTGACAGGAGCCGCCTGTACTGTTCTCTCCGTGGGGCGGTTCCTCTGCTAGATTAATTGTCTGGTTCTCTTGAAAAGCAATCTTTTCCCCCAGTTCATGTTCTGGTTTTGACCTAACACGGCCATTCTTGGCCTTTTGAATGGGATTTGCTTCTAGTGGGGAATTAAATCTCCATGGCAACGCTCGCGCCATCTTGGAACTGCTCTCCCCCAGCCCGTGTCAGCCCTGCGCCCCCTGACCCGGGCGGTGTGCCTGGCTCTGTGCCACGCATGCATTTGCTCTCATTTCAGTCAGCACAGACCACAGCTGTGGCAACTCAAGCTGGCACGGGGTGGGCAGAAAAGACACCAGGGAGTCGGCCTGCTTTAGCTCGGGGCCCTGGCCCCTGAGGAAACATTGGTGTTGACTTTAGTGTCGCAACATTAAACAAACCAAACCTGGAGACTGGAGGTTTTCATCTTATTTCTGAATCACCTGGGCCTTCATCTCTAAGCAGGGCCCCCTGCTAAGCTGGAAGCAGGAGAAAGGCCTGGCTCCTCGCTCTGGGGATTTATCAGTTTGTTTAAAGTCTATTGTTTATGGCTGTTTTGAAGTGAATCATAGAAGTTTGAGGTTTTGCCTTTGCCTTTGCTTTTCAAACACACCAGCCCCCTACCAGTGACTCTGAAAGGACCTCTGTTGGCTGTGGGATCAATTCCAAACTCTCAGGCATGGCCTTCACGGCCCCATGTCACTGGCCTCAACCTGCCTACCAGGGCTTACGGGCCTCACTCAGAACACACCCAGCACTTACCACGTTTCTGCCCTGTGCCTTTGAACTTGCAACCCACCTGTGGGAGTTCTGCTCCTTCCTTAAGGCAGGGCTTCCCAGCTGGTGTGCAGGGAAGTGTTCATGCCCCTGAGCCGAGGGCAGCCAGCTGGGCGGAGCCCCCGGGGCCCTCCTGGCCAGCTTGCTCCTGCCTGGGCAGCATTAGGCCCTTGTCCCAGCGAGCCAACCACTGTTACCCCTTCCTGTGTGTGCCACGTCATGGAAAGGTCGGGAAGCATTGCTTTGAGGCCCACAAAGCCTCTTGCGACCCTCCAGACAGAAGGCCCCCTCCCTCCCTCGGATGCCTCCCCCAGTCCTTCTGGGTGTCTCATGGTCTGCTTTGTGTCCTGGGTATTAGTTGCTTTGCTATAGGCATCCTCCCCGCTTCCCTTCCCCAAGAATTGGAAGCTCTTTGAGAATTTTGTTTTTGTTTAGCTACATAGTGTCTGGAACTTGTCTTGCGTGTACTTGGAGTCCTTCGGTGTCTGTTGGTTTGAAATCTAGAGCTTAGTAATCTTAGATGTCCTCCAAGCCTAACTCCCCTTGCCATGCTGTTTTATTCCCGCGACCTCACCACTGTTCAACACATTTTGGGAATTTCTTTTCTGGAATTACCTTCAGAGGAGGTTTAGGAGCCAAAGGGTAAAACTTGTCTCTTTTTTTTAGAGTCAAACAACGTGCGTTTAATTTTCATGTTGTTGTCAGCAAGCAGTTATTGCGCTCCTTCTTGGCAGGATCTGGCTCCCAATGAGCTTGGCCTTTTTCCAGAAATCAGATCTGCCCGCAAAGCATGGAAGTTCACTATGGGGCAGATTCACAACAACAAAAGCAAGGAATACAAACTGCCCCCAACAAACCAAACCAAACAACCCAAAACTTAACCCAAAAAACAGCAGCCGCATTCCCGGATAAACACAGAGCCTTCCAAGGCACTGCCTCGTGAGGGACATGAACCCAGACTCATAAGCCGTGGAGTGCTTGCTTTCGGGGCTCAGTCTCCCTGGCTTGGGTCACACCCTGTACCGGTGTGTGTCACCCAGAGGATGAAGAGTCAATATGGCGTGGTTAGAGGCCAGCTGATGCTGTTCATGCCTTGCTCTGTCGCCGGCCCACTGGGCTGCCTCGGGTGGTTATTGAACATGCCTGGAAGTTTCCCATCGGTGTAGTGGGTGGGTGGTGTCTATAGGGCTGTTGTGAAAATAAGTGTTGACTCTGCACCCAGGTATCCTGACTTCAAAGGAAACATTTTGGGTTATTATTTCTCTCACCATCCCCTCCCCCTGCGAGAATAGAAGGGCTGAGACTGGGTTTTAAGATGCTCTCTGATTCCTGAGAATAGTAGAAGCCGGGGCTTTGGTTGCTGGAGAAATGCCAGGGGCTGGATTTCAGGAAGAACTTCCCTGAAGATGCTTAGGCCGAGAGATGGGTGAATAAGGACGACGGAGAAATTATTATTGAGAAGCAAATCCTAGCTCAGCTGAGTGTGTTAAAGTCATCCCCAGCTCCCCCCGCCAGAGCGGCGGGCCTCCTGAGCTGTGGGCCTCCTGGGAGTGCAGCCCCCGGGCGCTCCTGCCGGGCATTGGGCGCCAGGCTGCCGGCAGCGCTCCTTGCTCCAGGCTTTAGAGAAATAGGGTGGTGCCGACAGATGTGGTCACTCCTGTGTGCAGGCCCTTCACCAAACCCACTTAACCCTCGAGGTCGGGACCATAATAGTCCCCGCTGTGTGGACGCGGGGACAGGGGCTGGAGAAGCCAGCGATTGCCCAAGGTCACAGGGCTGGCTGGTGGCAGAGCCAGGGTTCGAGCTACCCCAGCATCCAGCAGCCTCAGCACTCCTTGACTCCTTCCACTTTAAGAATTAGAAAATTAGAACCGGTGAAGTACTTACTTACTGATTACACATATTGTTGTCATTCTTCCCCAGTGTCTAGGTTCTATGAGGTTCAAATGTTTTGTCTTTCTTATTAACTGCTCCATCCCCCATACCTGGAACAGTGGAGGTGTACATAAGAGACGCTTAGCAAGCGTTGGTTGAATAAATGAACTTGTGGATACATTGTGCTGCAAAGATTTTTCTTTTTTAACCCCCGCCCCCTTGTTTTAGACATTGCTTTTTGGGAGTTCTGACCTGGTGTTGCTGGGCCTTCCGTCAGCCCTTCGTGCACAGAACTGACCCTCTGTCCATTGTTCAGCACGCCAGCTCCGTTCCAGGAAAAGCTTATCCCATTTGGAGCCTGTGTCCGTGGCTGCTTTTCTTAGCTGGAGGCAGTCACGAGCCTCCAGAATCAACTAGTCTCAGGGTTGTCGTGATATATAATTTCCTACAGACGCGACTTTCCGACGTTCACTTTTTTAAGTCAAATGCCTTCTGATGGGAATGTACTCGTCTCTGCCAGAGCCCACTGCCCTGCTGCTTCACACGCAGCTGTTTCGTCACCCAGGTTCCCTCCTGGCCCGTAAATGAAGCTCATGATTCTAGCCCAACCGCATCATTTTACAGCTGAGGAAACTGAGGCTGAGAGGGGTGATGGCTCCTGGTCGGGGATCTGGCAGAGCCCGGCCCCATGTGTGGCCCACCGCCCAGCGGGGCGCTCTCGCCTTCACTGTGTGCCTGGGGCAGGGGCGCCTGTCTCCACAGGGGTGAGAGCAGATGCCATTGGTCCAGAGGACGGTGCGTTTGGGTGAAGGAACAACAGAGAGGAGCTGAATGGGTTCAAACGCCTCCCCTTGGGCCCCACCACCACTGTGCTCATTGGCGACCCCTCAAATCCTCGTGTTTTCAACAAATGGGAGGGAAGCAGGCTTTCTCTCCCCTCCCCCACTGCCCATTGTAATTAGTTGTCAAAGATTCTTAGATGGAAGGGGGAATGCTCAGGTCTGATGAGATGATACAGCAAAGATTTCATTTCATCTTGAATTTGACATTAAACTTTAATAGTCTCAAGGACAAGAAGCCAGAAGATATCAGATGTAATGAGATAAAGCAAAGTTCCTCTGACAGCAAATTTGATCACAAATGGGCTCCGAGATTGCTTCTTTGATATAAATGAAACATAATTCATCTCCCAGCGCCCCGAATGGGCGTCCAGGCCTGGGATGAGGCTGGCATCCCTGGGGCCGACAAGTGGCAGCGCAGGGAGGGGCCAAGATTGGCTGGACGGACCCTGCCCGCAGGTCAGCCGCTCTGTCTGGGAGGAGGCGGACAGGCAGCCACGGGATTGGTGAGCATCAGGTGGCTGTGGACAGCTGCTCTGAGCTGGGTTTCAACATGGGAGGTTGTCCCCAAGCTCAGAAGGGAAAGAGGCTCTGGATTCTGTGGGAAACTGCCTTTGATAATTTCCTGGTTTGGGCATGAGGGGGCGCAGCAATTCATTCCTGAGTACTCCAGTCATCCTGCTCTGAAATGTCTTTTTCTTGTTGTTAATCCTCACCCAAGGATATTTTTTTCATCGATTTTTAGATAGAGTGGAAGGGAGGAGGAGAGAGAGAAACATCGATGTGAGAGAGACACATCGATTGGTTGCCTCTGGCATGCACCTCAACCAGGGCCAGGGATCGAGCCTGCAACTGAGGTACATGCCCTTGACCAGAATCAAACACGGACCCTTCAGTCCACGGGCTGATGCTCTAGCCACTGAGCCAAACCAAGTAGGGCCTGAAATGTCTTCTTGACGCAGTTCATTTCTGTCCATAGCCCTGTGGCTGCCCACAGGGGTGCGGGGAGGGCTCCAGCTTCCCATTCCCATCAGCTCCCCACTGCTTTTCTTAATCTTGCATAGAGCACCGCATCCATGCTGCAGGGCCTGCCCGCCGGGGGGAACCAAGATTGCCGTCCTCAGCCTGTTTTCTAAAGAGAAACTGCACGTGCCTGGGGTCAGCTCCTCAGGGTCTGGTCAGGGCCATTGCCACAGCCTCCTGCTGGGCCTCCCAGCCTCCAGCCTCTGCCCGTTCTGATCCCTCCTCCTCCGGTCACAAACCTGTTCATACTTTAGGTCAGACACCATAGCCTGATGCCCAAGCACCTTTCTAGCCCGTCCGGGTGCCGAGCTGAGTGTCCCCTTCGGGACCAGAGCAAACACACACTGGTGCTTTGGCGCCCACAGTCCCCTCCCTCAGGAAGCATCCCGCTCCGGCCATCTCTGAGGCCAGGTCTTCTGAGAAGCCTGCCAAGAAAGCTCCCAGCTCTGGGCTCCGGGCCCCTGTGAGACTCAGGGTCTGTCTTCCCTCTTACCGTGAGTCCTCCACATTCGTCTCCTTTTCCAGGCCATCGCTACTCAGGCGTGTCTGTGGATCATTGCAAACCCCTGGTACATTGCGGTGTTGGCCTGGAGCGGGCACCCGGTGAGGGCATCCTGGAGGAGACCGAATCCTGCCCATGGCGTGGTCTTCTGGGAGGTGCCATGCTGGGCTTGGCCAGTAGCTCTCCTCTGGAGCGGGGCGGGTCAGAACGCCCGCACGCCAATCTACCTGCCTATGAAAGGGATATACCAAATACAGCAGTTCAAGCGAAATAACTTTCTCCAAATGCTCACTGATTGACAATTTAGGATCGTAAAATTGGGGCCGGATTGAAGACAGCCGATCTGCTGACATCTCTTTCCTAGAGGCTTAGAGGTGCCATCCTCAGGGTAGGCACCTGCACCTTTCTCAGCGGCACGCCTCACGGGGAGGGCGCGCTCCTTGGAGAGGCCGCGGTGCGTGTGGCAAAACGTGGCTGTAAGATCCACGGCCAGGGAGCTGTCTGAGCAGGGTCTGCATGACAGATAGGCTCGGTCCACCTGGGAGGCAGGGTCGAGGCTGGGAAGGTGGCTTTGAGAGCTCTGGGTCCAATCAGGAATGTAGATTTAGCCCAAATGCCCATCAGCAGATACATAGACAAACAGATCTTGGCATATCCATGCAATGGAATACTACTGAGCCATCGAAAGGAATGGGGTTGCGACAAGCGCTGTAATGTGATGAGCCTCAGAAACACACTGTGTGAAAGAAGCAAGTCCTAAGGGCCATGTATTGGATGATTCCATTTCAGTGAAATGCCCAGAACAGGCAAGCCTATGGATGCAGAAAGCAGATCGGTGGTGCCAGGGGCTGGGGTATGGGATGGGGATTTCTTTGGGGATGATGAAATGTTTTGGAACTAGACAGAAACAGTTATTATACAACGTTGCATGTGCTAAACTGCTCACTTTATAATGATAAATTTATACTATAAGAATTTCATCTAAATAAAAAAAAGTCACAGACAAAAAGGGGATGTAGGTTTAGTCCTGGGGGCTTTGGTTAAATTGTACCAATTCTTTCTCCGCGTCCTGGGCTGCCTTGCAAAGCTTCCTACGTACATGTGGGTGTCCATCAGGGCCACTCCGCACAGCTCCGGGGGATGCATTGATGCCATGGTCCATGCAGACAGAGCACGGCGGGCCTGTGCCACCCTGGGCACCATGGGGCCTCTGGCCAAGAAAAGGGGGTGGCAGAAGCTGCAGGCCAGCCCCCTCCGTCCGTGTCTCCTGCTCCCATAGTCAGGATGTAATTGGCTTCCCTCCCTGAAGCTGCCCCGCAGGGGGCTGACCACTGATCATGAAGACTAGTGGGTGAAAAGAGGGTGCCCCATGGCATCAGTCTCCATCCCTGCTGTCCTTGTCTCCCAGCGCTGTGGTCGTTGCCAGCACTGTGGGCAAATGGGGGGGGCGGGGGAGACGCCTGAGGTGGTGACAGAGGAGACCAGAGCCATTATTGTAATGGAGTCATTGGCTGTGCTCCAAATCTTATCAGTGTCGTTAGAATTAACTTGATTGCACGCTCTCCCTCCTCTCTCTCTCCACCCTCATCACAAATGACTTTCTGCGTGGAGGTTACCTGAGGGCACAAGTGCCCAGGTCCTGGGACCTTCAAGGTGCAGGTGGCCGTGTGAGGAGCCCATGGCTGCAGGGCTCCCCCTTCCCCTCTCCCACCCCTCCCACTCCTTCCTCCTCCCCCCACCCCCAGCCACGTGGCTGCTCTCGCTTGCAGGGCTGGCATTGGGAAGGAGCACAGCGAGTTCCTGGCATCTGTCTGGGGTGTCTCCCTAAACAGCTAAGAAATCCCGTATCCTGCTTCCATCAGCCACGACAGCGCTCAGGGACCACGACCTAGAGAATTCTGCTTTGCTCCTAATGCAGGATTCTTAAGCCGCATGGAGTTCTCTGCCTGCTGGACCCCTCCCGCCCGCCTGGGCCTCACAGGCAGAGGCTGGCCAGCCCGTTCACAGGGCTGTGGGTGACTAGCGTCCCTGGAGGGGGGAAGAAGTCAGCAGACCTCAGTCTCCACACTGGGCAACAGTACCTGTTGGGGCCTTGGCCACTCTGCCGGTGGCCTGGCTGCAGAGCCCAGGGCCTGTGAGGGTGAGGATGCCGAGGTACTAAGAGGAATTGTCGAGAGGGTGAGCCTTCCCCAATGGTTCCTGTCGCTGTCTCCTCAGAGCTGGCTTCGTTGAGGCATGAGGACATACTGGGTGAGACCGAACGCTGCCTGTGCACGGTCCCAAATGCCCACCGCAGCTTCACAGATGAACAGTGCTGGTGCAGCCATACGATGGGCGGCGGGGCAGCTTTCCGAGTTCTGCTCCCCCCCACACAGACTTCCTCTGGCCACCCGAGGGGTGGCCGGGGTTCGCTGGAGAGGCTGCGTGGAAAATCCCTGGTGTGCTTGCTGCCTGCCGGTTTGAGTTTCAACAGGGTTACCATAAGGAGTACATGGAGGCTGCGGTGGCACCCAGTTCGCCCTTTGCCCTCTGTCCTGTGGGCACCTGCCTGGCCTGAGGTTGGACACTGAGTGACTGCACCCCTGTAGCGGGCACCCTCTGGCGCCTGCCTCTGGGAGAGTAGCAGGAGAGGCCCCTGCTCTGCATTCTGGGAGGGCTCGGCATGCCCTACAGCGGAGAGGGAGACCATTGGCTGTGCACTGAGGGATGGAGCTCAGGAGAGAGTCCGGAGCCTGTGGGCATCCCGCCTCGCCCACTATCCTGCTGCAGGACCTGGGCAAGTCGCATTGGTTGGCTCGGGCAGCTATAAAAGTAGCCCAGAACCCACACCGGTAGCTTAGAACAACCGACAGGTACTGCCTCGCAGCGCTGCAGACTGAGACTGAAACTAGGGCCTGGAGGCCAGCTCCCTCCCCTTCCAGCTCTGGCGGCTAGAGGCCTTCCTCTGCTCCGTGAGTCGGAGCTCCCCTCTTCGTAGGCGGCTCCTCGTCTGCGCATACTCCTCCCTCTGGGCACATCCGTCTCTGTGTCCAAATGTCCCCTTTCCCAGGGACACTGTGGATGGGATGGCGCCCACCCCAACACCCTCATCTGAACCTGGTTCCCTCTGTGAAGACTCAGTTGCTGAAGGAGGTCACATTCTGAGATTCTGGGAGTTGGAACCTCAACATATCTCCAGGGGAGGACACAACTCAGCCCGTTGCTCAGGCCTTGTTCCCTTCCAGGCACGATGAGGGTGGAAGCAGGTCCCTCCATCACGGGCCCTATGACTGCACTCCTTGCCAGAAACCGCCCCCCCCCCCCCTCCCACCCACATACACACACACTCTGCCCATGTAAATTTTAAGAAACCTCAATTCCTAAGAAGAGGAAAAGAAGGGCTTTGCACGAGTGGTTGTCAAACTGCAAGAACCTCCTGGGGAGCAGGCTGAAGTGGTGATACGAGGGCCTCCCCCAGATGCGGATGCAGAGGGGCGGGCCGGGGCCTCGGCACCTCCGTGTTGACAAGCTCCCATGATTCTGACGCCCACGGTCCTCAGACCAGTTTAAGAAATTCCTCTTTCCACAATGCGCATTCGAATCGCAGCATCAAGTCAGACACCTGACACATGCAGTGTTACGTTGCTGACTGTGCCTCAGAACACGTGGGAGGAAGAGTGCCACTCTGCCCGTGGGTGCAGACTCGGGTACTGACCTGGCTTCCTGGGTGGCGTGGACAGGCCGGGACAGAGGGCGGGGCGGAGAGCCGCCTGCACTTCACGCTTGGCACTTGGGTCCGCTGCCCTGGCCTGGGACCTGGGCCGGGGCCCCCTGCGTGCGTGCTGCCGGGGTCTTCCTCGGGTCCCAGGGAGGCAATGCCGCTGAGTAAAGGGAGCAGGGGCAGCCCATCACCTCGGGCCCGTGACAAACACCTTTCATATCGTGGAGAGCAGTAAGTCACATGTTGCAGTCCCAGATGTCTTTGCCTAATTGGTGAGATGGGCCGGTTTGTTTGTTATTTAACAGATGGCGGCGAGCAGTGACTTGGTTTGCTGTATTTGTGCTTGGAAGGGGTGGTGTCTGGAGAAGTGTGGGGGCAGCAGGAACTCCCTGGCAGAGGGGCTGGGCCAGCAGATGTGCTGGGAGATGAGTCACCCTGGACGAGGGCCCTTCCCTGGTGGCTCTGCCTGTTCCTCCAGGGGATCCACATTCCTCTCCTGACTGGGAAATTATCACTTTCCCACAGGGTTGCCATATTTGTTTGGTGAAAAAAATGCAGAGGTTATTTATTAAAAAGCTCAAATTTCACCCTACCTGGAAGGGCTCAGTGGATAGAAAGGTCGCAGGGTTGATTCTGGTCAAGGGCACATACCTTGGTTGCAGGCTCCATCCCTGGGCCTGGTTGGGATGTGTGTGGGAAGCATCCACTCCATGTGTCTCTCTCATATCGATGTTTCTCTCTCTGTCTATTCCCTTTCTTCTCTCTCTAAAAATCGATGGAAAAATAGCCTTGGGTGAGGATTAACAACACCAACAAAAAGCTCAAATTTTCTTCCTTTCTCCCATTATTTCTTTACTAGAGGACTGGTGCATGAAATTCATGCACAGAGGGGGGTTTCTCAGCCCAGCCTGCACCCTCTCCAATCTGGGATCCCTTGGGGGATGTCCGACTCACAATCCGGGACAACTGGCTCCTAACCCCTCTACCTGCTGGCCTGATCACTCCTATCTTGCCCCCCTGCCAGCCTGATTGGCCCTACCTTGCCCCCCTGCTGGCCTGATTGCCCCTAACTGCCTCTGCCTACCTGATTGCCCCTAACTGCCCCTGCCTCGGCCCCCACCACCATGGCTTTGTCCGGAAGGAAGTCGGACATCTGGAAGATGGCCAGTCAACCCGGTCTAATTAGCATATTACCCTTTTAGTAGTATAGATTCCCTTCTTCCAGGGATATTGGTTGTCTGCTACCACCCTGTAGCACTGTGCTTGGTGCTGGGAGCCAGTTTGGACACTGGAACAGCCTTGCTTTTAGGGGTCACTTGCCCTATCCCACACAGTGGAGTGACAGTAAATGTGTTCCTTTAAAAATGGAGATATAAGTGACATCAAATATAGTGTAAGTTTAAGGTGTACAAGGCATTGGTTTGATATACATATATTGTAATATGATTACTCCAGTAGCGCTTGCCAATACCTTTATCATGTCACATATCTACCATTTGTTTTTTGTGTGAAGAACAGTTAAGGGTTAGTCTCTCTGCATTTTAGAAGTTTATTCTATAGTGTTGTTGACTATAATCACTGTGCTGGCATTCGAGCCCCAGAACTTTGTTTATCTACTAGTTGTAAGTTTGTGCCTTACATAATATCTTCCAAACCCTCCCCCTAGCCCCCAGCCCAGCCCCTGTCACCACCATCCTACTCTCTGTTTTCACAAATTCAGTGGTCTTTTTTTAGATTTCACATATAAGTGACATCATACAGTATTTGCCTTTTTCTGTCTGACTTATCTCACTTAGCACAATGCCCTCAAGTTCCATGCTCCCTCCATGTTGTTGCAAATGACAGATTTCCTTTTACTCTCATGGCTGAATAATATCCCAATGTGTGTGTGTGTGTGTGTGTGTGTGTGTGTGTGTGCACGCGCGCGTGTGTGTGTGTGTGTGTGTTACATCTTCTGTATACATTCCTCCATTGATGGACAAGTAGGTTGTTTCTATATCTTGGCTATTGTGAATAATGCTGCCATGGATAAGGAGGTGCAAATATTCCCCTGAGATACTGATTTCAATTTTTTTTTATATATATATACTTAGGAATGGGAGCGCTGGAGCATATGGTAGTTTCATTCTTATTTTTTTGAGGAACCTCCATTCTGTTTTCTATAATGGCTGTTCTGATTTACAATTCCACCAACAGTGCACGAGGTCCCCTTTTCTGCACAAGCTCACTAATGCTGATCACTTGTCTTTCTGAGGAAAGCCATCCTAATGGTGTGAGGCGATAGCTGATTGTGGTTGTGCTTTGTGCTGCCCTGGTGATTGGTGATGCTGATCATTTTCCTGTTGACACTCAGGGTGAAGAGAACAGGAATCCAGGACTGCAGGATGCCTTGCAGAGCTGAGCTCTGCGCAGACCCAGCCACACTGAACACTGTAGACGCCTCCTCTAGGCCACACAGACCTTGTTGGGGGAGTGCATCATCCCCAGTACAAGGCCAGCACAAGTAGAAGTCTCCCCTGGAGCTGCTCCCCTGTGGGCAGAGGCCTGGCCTGCACGGAATGGTGCTTGCAGGCCCCTGACCTGGGAAGTGAGCATTCCTGAGACAGATTCCTGCCTTTTAATTCCAAGGTCAGCGTCAGACTTTCTAGGCATCTGTTCGCTTTGATCCACAGCTCGAATTCTCGTTATAGGACTCTGACCAGTAGGTGGCCATGTTGGGGATGAATATTCGAAGTTAGCCAGTGTCTACTTACTTTGGAATTTGAAGTGTTTAGTGGTTTTCCTATTCAACCCCCTTCACCTTCCGGTGAGAAGGTGGAGGTGAGGAGAGGTGAAGGTCTCCCAGCTGGGGAAGGGCAGCGGGAAGGTCTGCTCTGGAACTGATGTTCTGAAGGACCTTCCCCCTCCTCCCAGGACAGGGGAAGCCTTGTTTGTAGCTGGAGCCGCATGTGCACCCACCCCTGTCTACCTCCTCTCTCTTCCTGTCTGCACATGCTCGTTCCTGGGCTGGTGGTAGAGCACTCGGCAGCAAGAGGCCAGATGGGCACGCTAGTGGCCAGTGGTCCTCTTCCCTCCTCCTTGCTTTCCCCCTTCTCTGTGTGCCGCGGGGCATGTTAACAGCATTTCAAACAGGTTGAAAGAAGGGCAGTAGCCTCCAGACAAAGCAGCTGTAGGCAGGCAGCATCATGGCTGTGGGCTCAGGCTCCTGAGCCAGACCCTCCGTGTTGTGGTTCTGCTCTGCCCCGTGCCAGCTGTGGGGCCTCTGGCAGGTTCCCGCACCTCTCCGGGCCTCGCTTCTCCCTGGGTTAAGTGGAGAAAGTGGTAATCTGGCCTCAGTGTTACTGTGGAGATTGTTACGGCCATGCCTGTGAAGTGCTATCACAGGTGCAGGCAGAATGAGAGATGAATCATGGTGCTGCTGCTGATGTCGATGAGATATGATCATGGACACGAGGAAGATGGTGCTGGAGGAGGAGGAGGAGGAGGAGGAGGAGAGGGTCAGGCCTGTTGTGAGGTCCTCACCATCAGCGCTGGGGAGAGCACACGCACCCCTCAGCCCAGAAGTGGCTGCCGAGGGGCTGTGGAAGAGCCATCCCTCACAGATGTGACTTCATGTGGTAACACGTGTCCCCACACGTGCCGTCCCCCCTGCTCTGGAGAGCACTGTGACATGAGTCATACAGCGTCGCAGTGCCAGTTCTAACCCCTTCCAGTCAACTCTGCAGAGCTCCTGGCTCCCGTCTATGAAAACAGATGGTGTAAGTCATTAGGGAGCCAAGCAGCTCTGCTAAGACCCCCAAGAAGGAAACTTTCTGCCAAGCGTTCACAACAGCTACCATTGCCCAGCCAGCATGGCTCAGTGGCTGAGCATCGACCTAGGAACCAGAAGGTCATGGTTGATTCCCGGTCAGGGCACATGCCCGGGTTGCAGGCGATCTCCAGTGTGGGAGTGCAAGAAGCAGCTGATCCATGATTCTCTCTCATCATTGATGTTTCTGTCTCTCTCTCCCTCTCCCTTCTTCTCTGAAATCAATAAAAATATATTTAAAAAACAAAAACAAACAAACAAAAAGAACAATAGCTACCATGGTGCCCCAATTAAGTGTCAGGTCCTCCATACAACAGTGATCCTGTTAAAGGGTGAATCGGACCGTATCCTTCTGCTGCTCTGAAGGGATCCCCATTTCACTAAAAGGAAGAGGAGGCAAAGACCCAAGTGGCCTATAAGGTGGTCCTAGGGAATGTACCTTAACGTTCCTGCTTGGACCTTATCTCTTGCTACGCTTCTCCTTTCTCTTTGATGTTGCAGCCACATCAGCCTCTCTAAGCCCCCGCACACCAGGTGCACTCCCGCCGCAGGGCCTTTGCATTGCTGTGTCCTCTTCCTGGAATGCTCTCCCCAGGGAGCACCACGGCTCCCTCCCTCACTCCTTGGAGTCACAGGTCAAATGTTCCCATGTCTGTGAGGACCATCCTGGTCACTTTAAATTGAAAACCCTTGTATACCCCCTTACTCTGTTCTGCTTAAGAACACGTATCTTCAAATGTACTAGATAACGGTCTAATTTATTACAGTTGCTTGCTTCATACATTTAAGCTGTATGAAGGAAGGGATTTTTATCTGTTTTGTTTGATGAGATAGTCCCAGGGCTGGGACCTGTGTCTGGCACAGAGCCCACACGTGTTGATGGCCAAGTAAGTGCTTTGTGTGTATTTTCTTACTTAATATCACCATGGACTTGTACAGTTGGTACTTATATTACCCCTATATTACAGATAAGGAATCTGAGGCCCAGAGGGATTAAGCAACTTTTTCAAGGCCACATGATTAAATAATGGTGGAGCTGATTTTAGAACCTAATATGACTTTAGAGATGATGCTAAGGGCATCATGCTATGCTGTTTCACCCATCCGTCTTTCTATCCACCTCCCCTCCCGGGCCCCTCCCCTCTCTCTCTTGTGCCTGCAATGCAAAATCTACTTCCTACCAAGTACCATGGTGGGCTTGTGCATCCAGAGAAGAACCAGCACATAACTGAATGATCGTGGTCTTTAAGGCACTCAGTACCGTGGGGCAGCCTCTAAGGGCTACATCAGATTTGTAGGCATGTTGGTTCTAAGCATGATTAAGCTGGAAAATTCAGGATGATTTTCTCTGCTATCTGGTTTCTAGTAATATTAATCTATTTCATCTTGTCTGTGTACCATAATATCCACAGACTCCGTACAAAATCTCTGCACATGAAGGTAGAAGTCTCCTTTGAATGTTTTATTTGGTTCCTGCACAGTGCTGGTCCCCTGGAAATTCTTGGTAGAAATAATAGGAGGTGGGGGATGCCTGAAGCAGGAGATTATCATTATGTTGCTGCTTTAGTTAAAGATAGCCCTGGCTAAATAACACCAGGGAGAAAAATAATCAAATTGTTCTTCTATTTATATGCAATCCCAAAGGCTAAAGATTAGCTTTTTAAAGCCTTGATCAGTGAAGTGTCCACATAAGAGGAAAATTGAACCTGGTTTCTTTGTATGAGATGCAAGATTTATGAATTTCTTTCCTACTAGTGAAATGTCAACACAATTTCATTTGTTGTCATTATGTCTAGGAATAACAGTTAACATTTATTACCTATTTTTAGTTGCTCATAGTAGTGAGATCAGCACTGTGCCAAGCCTGTGCTGAGCATTTCCGTGTATTACTTCCGGTTCACAGCACTCACTCCCCAAGGAGGTCGTCGTAGTTCCAGTTTCCATAAGGAAGTTCCCTGGAGCGATCAGTAAAGTAACGCGTTCAGCCTATCCCGGCGCCTGGGTTGTCGTGGGCGCTCAGACGCCAACCCCCTCCGGCTGCTCCTCGCTGACCTTTCCTGGACACACCTGGCGCCCATTAGTGTTGGCTGCCTATGCTGCCTCCTGGGTTAATGATTTCCATAAGCTGACGACCAGCTGTGCCGAGCAGTAGTTCTTCCTTTCGTTTGTTTAAACCACCCATTTTAGGCTTCAAGTGGAGCCTCTGTGGATCCAGTGATTCAAGAGCTGATGAGCACATTCAAGTTCATCTCTGATAGCGTTTAATCTCGCAGCCATTTGTTGCGCAGCTGCTACGTGCCAGGCCTTGTGCTACTGTCTGTGGATACAAAGAAATCTCCGGCCTTCAGGAGCTCTCACTTAAAAGGCCCTGATTACTGGACTGTAGGATAAAGTTGGGAGGAAATGGACTTTGGAACCACGTGGGCAGGATGAGCGCACTGTACGCTGTGCAGCTCCAGGCGGCGCCATCCACATCGCATGCCAGCGTGCACTGCGGAGCGCTGCTGTGTGCAGCCTGCACCCCAGCCCAGAGGCCTGGCAGCTGGGGGAGGGTCATGAGCAGCTTCATATTTTCTTTAAATTCTGTTTCCTTATCTGCAAAATGGTAATCTCGCTACCTTCCTCACAGAGCCGCCTGGAGGCTGAATGAGACCAGGCCTGCAGAGGGGAGAGCAGTGTCTGCTCGCAGGCGGCTAAGTAGAGGCCTCTGTCGTTGTCTTCCCAGAGTCAAGAGTGTCCTTTACGCAGGGTGAGCTCTGGAAGGGAAGGGCCGATCTTACCCGGGAGGCACAGGCCGGAAGTCTCACCTTATTCCAACCTTGGAGCTAATCAGTAGAAATGGCGTTCTCAGCCGCAGTGGGTGGAAACCTCACTGCAGTCGGACAGTCTCTTGCCTGCAATGCTTACACAAAGTAACCATGCAAATTATTATTATTCAATAATGAGAATAAGACATTATTTAATAAGTCCTTGACACCTATTGTTTGCCAAAACCTTGGACACTCTCCTTGGATCTGGGTGCTTCACACGGATTAGGTCATCCTTCCACGGTCGAGGCCAGGAGACTGGCATCGTCAGCCTCCCTTGCCGCTGAGGCCTGCTCGTGCCTGAGGTTGGGCCAATCGGACTCATCCCTAGACACGGGCTTGGAGATTGAACAGTAAGTGGAGGGCGGGGGGGGGGGGGGGGGGGGGGGGGGCAGGCAGAGGGAAATCAGTTCTCCGGCTGCGCAATGGTGTTTGGTTCTCTGAGGGCAGCAGCCTCAGGGCTTCTGGCTTTCAGTGCTGAGCATCATAGGGGCAAGTAGATGGGGTGTAACCCATGGTGAGGTTAGGCCAGTGGTCCTGACTGCCTGGCTTTGGACACTGGCTCTGAGTTGCTGGGAACTACACATATTCTTTAATTTTATTTATTTATTTATTTATTTATTTATTTATTTATTTATTTAGCAGGAACTAGCCAGAGTGTATTGGGTTCTTTACACCTAAGAAGGCTGATGGATACCATAGTAATGATAATGATAATCTTTTCATTATTATAACTATAAGCCCCCACACCCCCCGCCCCCTTGGTAAAAGTGACGGGGGATTCCAGCACTCCTGGTGCTCCTGGAAAGAACCCCCAGGGCTGGCTTAGTCTCTCAGAGGGATGCCTTTCCTCCTCCTTCCAGTCAGTGAGAAGGCCCCCTGGACCTCGGCCCCGGCTCTGCCCTCCATCAGGCGCTCACATCTCCTCTTCTGACTTAATTTCTGTCCCTCCTTGACCCTTGCTTTTGCTCCCTGGTAGCCATGGTCAGCCATCAGCAAAGTGTCCTTCCTCACTCTCTCTTCTGAGACTTCTCTGCTTCTCCCCTGAGGACATCACTTTCGGGGGGACTCTTTAGTTGGTGGCTATTTTCTCTCTCACGGCACTGCTGTGCCTGGAGCTGGCCGGGGCACCTTCCTTGTCTCTCTTTGCTGCTTCCGTGCTATTCCTGGCCCCTCTCTAAGAAGCCCAGCTTTGGACCTCATGTCATCAGGAGTTGTCATGGTTACCTAACAACTCTGGTGACTTGCTCTCATTCCTTCAAGATTTCAGCTCCGGGCTCACTGTCACTCTCCCAATACAGTTTCTCTCAAAATTCTTGGTGGTTTCAATATCCATGATCTTTCCAGTGCCGTGGCCTCTGTCCTTTGACTTTCTCCTCCAATGTTCTTGTTCTCCATCCTGCCCAAGCCACCACTTCCGTAGTCATGCCCTCGGCCTTGTCACCACAGTCATTGCCACCCCTCCAAGGTATACATGTTAGGGAGCCCTACTTTTATTCTCTGAGCCCCACTTTCATTCTTCTATCACACAAGCTCTAGTACACTGACCCCAATAATTCCTATTGGACATACAGTCCCTTGATCCAAATTCCCTTTGGGGATCCCTGCCCTTCTCAAGTCCTCCCTTTTATTCTTATCCAGCTTAAATTTCGCAGGCCATCGTTATAATATGTCTTCTGCATACCCCTCAGTTCCTTTGTGCCTCTGCTTTTTGCATTTGAGGAGCAAACCCTCAGTCTGATTAAGTCCAACTTGCTGTTGACTTTGAGCTTACACGTGGGCAACTCCACGGCTGGAGAAGAACACATCCTTCTCTGACTGATCTTCCTTCAGTCGTGAGCCCAGTGCTGCCAGGCAACCCTGCCATCGTTTTCCCCTCTCACTCGCCTCATGACTGCTCCATTCCTCTCCCTTCTCAATTGCAGCACCTCCTCCCCTCCTCACGCTCAGCCAGTGACTCTCCAGTGTTACCACCACATCCACCACCGCCCCCCGTCACTTGTGCCCATGTATCCGCCTCCCTCCTGTTACCCTGGGCAAGTGTGTACTCCATCCCTTCCCCATGGGGTTTCCGAGGACATCACTCCACAATGCCTTTTGCTCTCTGCTGACTCATCAGTCCCCCCCCCCCCCCCCGCCCGCCTCATTGCTGCCTCATTGCTCTCAGCATAGAATAGAGTTATCTTTCTTACCTTCTAAAAAAGCCCTCTCTGTACCTCACATCTCCCTTTAGCAAACTCCTCCAAAGAAATGCCTGCACCTCTGCCTCCAACTTCCTCCTCCCTTCTCTCTTCAACCCGTTCCAATTAGGCATCACTCCCATCTCGGAAACTGCCATTGCCAAGGTCACAGATGCACTGCCTTGCTAATCCAATGGTCAATTCTTTATCTTCATCCAATTTGACTCATCGCTGACATTTGATAGAGCTGATGACCCTTTTCTTCTCAAAATAGTTCCTTCTCTTGCCTTTCAGGACAACACCTCTCCTTGTTTTCCTCTTTGCTCACCCGCTGCTTTCTGACTCCCCCTCCCCCTCAACTATCCTTGACTGGTGGAGTGTCCTCCCCCACAACCATCCTTGACTGGTGGAGCGTCCCGGAGCTTAATCCACAGGCCTCTCCTCCATCCCCTAAGTGACCTCAGCAGGCCCATGGCGATAAGTTCCCAGCAGGTAAGGCGATGCTCAAATGGACATGTCCAGTTCAGTCCTCACCCATGAATTCCAGACGCACACCCAGCTGCTTACTGGACTTTTCCGCTTGCCTGTCTAAACGTGAACTGCTGAGCCTACCGCCACCCTGCCCCAGCCAAGAGCTGCAGCGGAGGGGCCTCAACGCCAGGACCTTTTTGTCTCACAGCCTGAAGGTGAGAAGTTCCAACCAGATGTTGGCAGGCTCCTCTCCCTCCAGGGCAGGGTCTGTCCTGGGCCTCTCCCTGCTTCTGGGAGTTCCTTGGCTTGCAGCAGCGCAACCCCAATCCTCACAGGCGCTCTCCTTGTGTGTGAATCCACCAAATGTCCCGTTGCGATAAGGACAACAGTATATTGAATTAGGTAGGGTAATCCAAATGACCTCAACTTAACTTGACTACATTTGCAAAGACTCGAATCTATTCCAATTAAGGTTACATTTCAGGTTTTGGGGGTTAGGACTTCACCATATCTTTTTTAAGGGATGCAATTCAATTGCAACACCTCCTTCTCCTACTTTATCCCATTTTAGCAACGGCAACTCCGTTCTTCCAATGGCTCAAGTAAAAAACCTCAGAGCTGCCCTAGCTGGTTTGGCTCAGTAGAAAGAGCATCAGCCTGCAGACTGAAGGGTTCCGGGTTCGATTCTGGTTAAGGGTACATGCCAGAGTTGTGGGCTCGCTCCCCAGTAGGAGGCCTGCAGGAGACAGCCAATCAATGATTCTCTATCATTATTGATGTTTCTATCTCTCTATCTCCATCTCCCTTCCTCTCTCTGAAATCAATAAACATATAGTTAGCCCAGCCGGCAAGGCTCAGTGGTTGAGCATCAATCTATGAACCAGGAGGTCATGGTTCAGTTCCAGGTCAGGGCACATGCCCGGGTTGCAGACTCTATCCCCAGTGTGGGGCATGCAGGAGGCAGCTGATCAATGATTCTCTCTCATCATTGATGTTTCTAACTCTTTCTCTCTCTTTCCCTTCCTCTCTGAAATCAATAAAAATATATTAAAAAAACAAAAACAAAAACAAAAAACAAACCTCGGAGCCATCAGTGACTCCTTGCTCGCTCACATATGAACAGCCAACTCATCAGCATATCTGGTTAGGTAGAGCCAATTACAGCTCATTGCCTCCACTGCCACCTCCCTGTCCGAGCCCCTGTCCTTTATCACCTGGATTCGCGGTGTCCGCCACTAACTCCTCTTCTTTCCTTTCCTGCCTCCTATAGGAGCCAGAGTGACCCTTTAAAGATGTCAGGTGTGTCACAGCTGTGCTCAAAACTCCCATGACCTTCCCTACCCCACCCCCGCTGTGGCACAGAGTAATAGCCAGTGGTCTGCAAGGCTGTCTGTGCCCCTCCAACCCCCCCACCCCCGCCTGCCTGCGTTACCTCTGGACTCATCTCCTGTGCTCCCTCTGCCCCTGCTCCATGCCTCCTTGCTGGTTCTGCCTCAGGGTCTTTGCAGTGTTGCTCCCACGGCTTGGAAATGTTTTCTCCAGAGGCACTGAGAGAATGAGATGAGCCCGTTCTAGGGAAGTGATGTGTAGTAGGAAGCACTTGGTACATGTTACTTTTTATTATTAATTATTGGTATTGTACCCCGATGATGAAGCAATGAATACAATTGTGGAGTAGGAATCCCTTTCGGAACCTTCATTTTCTTCTGGCGTCGGCTCGGGATCCAGCTACAGCATTCGTCTAAGATCTGGAAGTTTAGGATGAAAAAAAGGAGGCCCAATCTAGCCCCTGAGTGTGTGCGTGTGTGTGTGTGCGTGTGTGCGTGTGTGTGTGTGTGTGTGTGTGTGTTTCTTGTACCATGTGTCTTTATTTTCCATTTACCTAGAAAATTGATAGATTTCCAATTTAGAACAAGGGGGACCGGGAGGGAGAGAAAATGGAGCTGCCCATCACAATTAGCAGGGAAGCGGGTAAAGGTCGCTTGATCACAGCACGGCTGGGCTCTGAATTAACCTGCATGGCAGAGGCTGTGGAGTCCGCAGCTCTTTAAGGCTCTATTAGCAGCGGAGTGAGGCAAGGACACACCCGGGAGAAGGTCAATTTGTGGCTGCTCAGATGGCGGGCTCCTGGAGGAACGGGCAGGCAGCAGCCCTGGGCGGGCGGCGAGGAGCAAGGCGGGACAGGTGCCTGTACCATGGCTGCTTCCGAGGTCGGGTGGCCCGGAGGACCCGGGCCCTGCAGTTAGGGGGCTGCCCCAGAGCTGTAGTGCCGCCGACAGAGAATCCAAGAGACATGAGCACCGCATCCAGTGTGTCAACTGCAGACTCGCTAAGTGTCTGCGGGGAAAAGAATGGGAGGCACTTCATGATGGAGGTGCTGGGGGGTTTGCGGGGGGAGGAGGGGCCAGCAGAGCTGCTTACTCTTTTCATTTTCCTTTTATTATCATTAAATTGCTCCCAGTCACCTGTACTTTTCTTAGGTTGTCACAATTAGAAATCTTTGAGGCTTGCACCAGGCACACAGTCAGAAAGGTGTCACTTAAATGTCAGAGGCTGAGGGCCTCCGCTCTTTCTCATGCCTCCCTGGCAGTTGGCCCTGATGAGTGGAATTAGGTGACCTCCTTCCAAGCTCTGTGATTTTACCACCAACTCGGGGGGCATGTGGGAGCAGGAGGCAGCTGTGCTCTGGAGGGAAGAGGCTGACCTTGAACCAAGGACGCGGCTTCCCATTGCTGCCTTGCTCCTCAGTGGCTCTGGGCCTGTGGGCAAGCCACTCACCGCTCTGCGTCTCAGCGTCTCTGCTGTGAGATGGGGATATCGATGGTCACTTATAGGTTATTGTGTGGCTTGAATAGGACTACGGTTTCTGTGTGCTGACATCAATTCTCTGACAGCAGCTGAATATCCTGCAATTCCATTCAGTTCTGATACAACTTGGAGTCAGCATCAGATTTCACAGATTAAAGCCCAAGGCCCCCAGTGTGAGCGCCCTTCCTCAGAGGCCAGCCACAGACCTGCACTTCTGTCTGGCTTGGCTGCAATACTGGGGTTCCCACAACCTCCCTTCAGGTTTGTAATTTTCTAGAACTCACAGAACTCCCTGGAAGCGCTATACTCGCCATTACAGTGTCACTGTAAAGGTTGCGACAGGAACGGTCTCAGGGCAGGGGTGGCACCGTTCCCACGCTCTGTGCTTGTGGAACCAGCTGAGTCAGGGGCTGGTTACGGACAGACACTCCTAGCAGGAAATTGCAAGGCTTTTTGAAGCCAGAAACTGGGGACCAGGACCAAGTATACTTTTTATTATATCAGGTTCTCATGTTAGAATGTTATAGTTTTCTTCAGAATCAGCCCAGAACACATGAAAAGTTCAGCTTCCAGGGGCCTGCCCACCCCCACCTGGTCTGGGCTGAGGTCATGCTCATGGCGGTCTGTGATCACACGAGGAGAAATGCTGATGTGACAGAAGGCACAGTGACATGCGTGGAATTGCTCCGGAAGCTGTGGCTTCCTCACGCACGCAGCCATCGTCCGGAGGAACAGGAGTGTCTCCACCTTTGAGCGGTCTGATCCTTGGAGGTGCTATAGGCGTAACTGCAGTTACAGCTCAGAGCTGAGGAAAGCGTGGAAGCCTTGGAGAGCCTGGTTCCCGGAAGGGCTCTCAGGGGGTTGGGAAAGTTGGAAGGCGGGGTCAGAAATGGGGTGTTCAAAGCATATTGGAATTAGAGTTGGGCCTCTTGCAATCCCCCCTCACTGCATCTCCCTCCTTTCTTCCCCTGCTTCCCTCCTGGTCCATCTGAGTAACGGGCAAGTCCCACTTACTGCTCACCTCACACCCTTAGGCTGACTATGAAAATTGCAGCCTGGGTCCTCTACAAAGGTGACCTCAGCTGTGACCCCCAAGCTCTTGTAAGCTTCTAATTAGTTTCTCAAACTGTGGTCGTGGGCCATCTCCCTGAGAACCACCTGGAGAGTCCTGATGGGCATCTTTGCAGGGTGGGCCAAGGGACTGTCATTTAAACACGTTCCCAAGGACCCCAACCCCTCCCTTAGCAGATGGCCTTGCCTCTAAGTTGCTGGGAAGTCTGATGCAGGTTAACCAAGGGCAGCCTTCCCGCTGGTGCATGTAGGCACTCCGTGGATGTTTGTGGAATGAGAATATCCATAAACAAATTCAATTTTCCTTTTCTCCAATTTCAGGCTCTTTTGTGTCTTCGTTTGTCTTTCCACTCTCCACCAATGTCCTGACCAAGGCAGCGGTCACTCCCTCTAACTCCCGTCTTTGGAAAACCCCAGACTCCAACGCTCCTTTCCGGGGCCTACGGGCTGGGCTTCCTCTGGCCGGACTGTGGACCCCTCAGCTCCCCCCAGGAAGTGAGGCCTCCCTCCCCTCTCCCCTGTGGTGTCTTACAAGGACCGGGCTTTTGTTGGTGCCGGGAAGAGGGCTTTGGGACTGTGAATTTAGAGAGGGGCCCGCGATGACCCATAAGAGGGCCGCACGCAGGTGCTGTTTCAGGGCTTTCCCTGCACGCTCTCCTGTGACCCCTCACCGCCTTAGGAGGAGGGCGAACTATCTGGTTCAAGTCACTCAGCTTGTGAGCAGCAGAGCCAGGATTCAAGGCAGGTCTGTCTGTCTGGGGTGACACAGGGATGAGTCAGCATAAGATACTTCCTCCTGGGCAAACGGGAGGATGGAAAGTATTTAGAAAAGAAGCGGAAGGAAGAACCAAGAACAGTGGGCTTAAGAGGGTAAAGGACTGAGCCCAGTGGTCCGCAGATTTGCCTGGAAGCTGCTGGAAGCTTCCAGTGGTAACGCTTGCTGAGCCCCGCCTGTGTGAGAGCCACGTGCTAGGGAGCCTGCGCGGAGCAGCTCACTGAGGCAGCCCTGCAAGTGCATCGCGTGGACGTTACTTCTCCAAGGAGGGGGCTCATGGCTGGAGAGTCAACGCTTGGCCCAGGTCATGCTGCCAGTGAGAACTGCCAGGGTTGAACCCAGGCCCGTCCTGCAGCCAAGGCTCCTGCTGGTGCCCCCAGCACTGCCTCCCTCTGCACACACCACAAGGGGCTGCCACACCAGGCCTGGGCTGCAGCCGGCTCCCTTCTCACACCAAGGGAGAAGGAGGGGAGGGACTGGGAGGCGTTCTCAGTGAGCACTTCTCAGCGCTGCCACTGGGCTGGGACTCCATAGGTGCTGGACTGCGTTCATTCTCCTGTCTGGGTGGGAAGGACAGAGCTGCCCACATTGTGCAGGTGAGTGTTTTGAGGCTCAGAAATGGCAATTGATTTGTCAAAGGTCACAGAGCTGGTAAGCGGTGGACCAAGGATTCTGACCCCGACGGACCCGGCTGCAAAGCCCAGGCTAATTAAAAATATAATTTTGTATTAAATCAAGTAGGATCTCATGCTGGATTCTAAGGCAAGCTGTAACACAGGCCAACATTTTAAAATAAATGTGTAGTTGAAAAATTGATAATTAAGGCAATCATCAATTAACTTATTTTTCCGGGAATAGAGAAAAGCTTGCTGTTATTGAATTTTAGCTGCAGAGGAATCTGGAGCCTGTATAAGTGCCATGGCCAGTGTTCAGCAAAGCAGGAGTTAGAGAGAGGAGCTGTGAGAGAGAGGAGTTAGAGAGAGGAGTTAGAGAAAGGAGCTGTGAGAGAGAGGAGTTAGAGAGAGGAGTTAGAGAAAGGAGCTGTGAGAAAGAGGAGCTGTGAGAGAGAGGAGTTAGAGAGAGGAGCTGTGAGAGAGGACTTAGAGAGAGGAAGCTGACCCAGGGCGCAGGCCAGCCTGCTCACCAGCTTTCTGGGATGGAGAGCAGGCGGGAAGTGCAGCCAGGTGAGCTCTCCCGGGGGCAGTAGTTTTGGCTTCCGTGGCTGTACATCACATCTGCCAAAAAGAATCATATGTTCCCCAAAAACCAGAGCCTGGGAGCCAACTGATTCCATCATTTCTCTTCCTGTTCAGTAACCGTCAATGGCTCCCCATTGTATCCCAAATAAATCCCAGAAGCCTCACCTTTGACATTCAAAGCTCAGCACAATCGGGTCCCCATTTGTGCCGCCAGGGAGAACTGCCATCCCCATCCTGTCTCCCATGCACCACCCCACAGAACCGGCTTGCTCAAGGGAACCTGGTGCACCTTTTATCCATTCACCCAATTCTGAGTCTGTCTCCTTTCTTTCCGTTTCCCTCCAAATCTACTCAGTAAAATCCTGCTCATTCTTCAAGTGCCTTTCCTAGGCGACTCCTCCACGAGCTCCCCTCTGAGCGGCCCCCCAAAGCAAACGTTTCTCTCCTGATTCACCCTGTCCACCTGGCACTGATCCCATGGTTCCTTGAACCGAGCTCAGCTATGAATGTCTCACTTTCCAGCTGGGCACCATCTCCTGGTGGGCTTAGCAACACCTCACTCTGTGGATGTGCGTTAAATAGTAACTAGGATGCTAAAAGCTTAATGTCTTATCTATGATGCCATTGTAGTTAAATAACGGTCAATGCTTAAATTCAACAATTTTAAAGGACTTACTTTAAACTTGCTTAACGGGGTGTTCGAGACTTGAAACTTTGAGAACAATATTCATTCACTCACTCATTCATTCATGCATTCATATCCTCAGTGGCAATGGCATTCCCCCCCCTGAAAACCTTGTTTGAGAGCTTAGGATACAAGTCCCTCGCTGAGATTGGGTCTGTTAGGAACCTCAAGTGCCGCAGGTCCTCAGCACTGTCGGGCCTGCGGGGTGTGTGTCTGCAGGAGCTCACACAGCCTGTCTCTGAGGCCCACGTCTGCCAGGCGCTATGCTGGGGTCTTCATTCCTGTGGTGCTGGGTGCAGCCTCAGGGAGTGGCTTTTTGAGCAAGATTCATGGCTCACCAGGCATCCATCTCTTCCCGTGGTTGGGCCAAGCCAAGGAGAGAGATGGAAGGATCCCATTATTAAAAATACTTGGTAACAGGCCAAGTGATTCCTCCCGCTTTCAACTCCCACATTGCACTGTTCATGACTGGGAAGGACAGACCTTCTCAACCAAGAGAAACCCCTTGCCAGCTTGCTGAGCAGTCCTGGCACCTACCTTGTCTCTAGTGCATTTGTAAGTTGGCAAAATTAAGTCAGCAATGTCCCAGCTTGTGTCAGTCACCATCAGTAAAGACAACCACACCGACTCCGGCCAAAAGCCAAGCGCGGCTCAGCCCTGTCCTTCTCTGCAGACACAGACTTGCCTGAATGAGAAGAGTCGCTCTTTCTGACTCCCTCATTTTTGGAAAGTTGGAGAATGACCTCATCTCATTGGAGGGGAAGCAGGATGTTTTGTGCTCGGCTCGCAGCAGTCAGAGGAAGCTTCCAGGCCAGGGCGCAGGGTGCAGGGTGTGGGGCCGGGCAGATCCCAGCCCACCCTGGGTTAGCACTGGGTTTGGTTTTGGGGGCCCGACGCTGCTGCGCCTTCGCTCCTTCACCTGTCAAGCAGGACGAATCGTTGTACTTCATGGTTGTTGAGAATCGGATGAGCTACACGTTGTGTCGGACATCAGTGAGTATTATCTGTTATCAGAATCAAGCCGCCACCGTGACTTGAGGGCTCAGGTGACCAGCTATAACCACCTCCAAAAGCATCAGCCTCCTTTCCATGCCCCCAGCAAGGTAACCCAAGCTCACCTACACCCATAGGTAACCCAAGCTCACCTACACCCATAGGTAACCCAAGCTCACCTACACCCATAGGTAACCCAAGCTCACCTACACCCATAGGTAACCCAAGCTCACCTAAACCCGAAGGTAACCCAAGCTCACCTACACCCATAGGTAATCCAAGCTCACCTACACCCATAGGTAACCCAAGCTCACCTACACCCGAAGGTAACCCAAGCTCACCTACACCCATAGGTAATCCAAGCTCACCTACACCCATAGGTAACCCAAGCTCACCTACACCCAAAGGTAATCCAAGCTCACCTACACCCAAAGGTAACCCAAGCTCACCTACACCCAAAGGTAATCCAAGCTCACCTACACCCAAAGGTAACCCAAGCTCAGCCTACACCCGAAGGGCTTCACTTCCTGGGACTGACCCTGCTTTGGGGCACTGGGTACCTTCTTCGGTGCTCAGGTCTGTGCTAAGTGGTGGGAGGTTGGGGTGAACAGATACGGAGACACCTTCTTGCCCTCATGGAGGTTTCAGTCTGATCAACTTCTATAAACACCAACCGATGTGAAAACTGCTGAACATGAGACAAGTCCAGGGACCAGGCTCTTAGCACTAAGTGCATCGCTGACCTGCCGTATCATAACTACAGCTTCTCTTCCCGCAATCATCACATGAAAAATCCCGGACATGGGAATCGAGCCACATCGTTACACTGTCATTCTGCAGATTGTGTGGAAAGAACACATGATTTTCAGGGAAATTTTCAGGCAAATTGATGAGAAAAAATTATGGTAAATTTCCCACTAATGCATTCAAAAAAGTTAAATACTGTCAATGGACTAATTTTCAACCTTCAGAAAAAGAATAGCCCCTCACATGTTTCTTCTTCTTTTTTGAATCCTCACCTGAGGATATTTTTCCATTGATTTATTTAGAGAGAGTGGAAGGGAGGGGAAGAGACAGAGAGAGAAACATTGATGTGAGAGAGACATCGATTGGTGCACGGAATCGAACCTGGGACCCTTCAGTCTGTGGGCTGATGCTCTATCCACTGAGCCAAACTGGCGAGGGCTGCAGCTTTAAGATTTCTAATTGCGCTGCTGCGTGTTTGCGTTTCCCAGGAGCACCGTGAGGACTCTGTGATGGTACAGACCAGGCAGAGGCCAGCACAGGTCCTGTGTCTCCCTGACGTCCCTGTACTGACCGGCTGGCAGGTTGTGGAACCCAGCACCAGGACTTCAAATCTAGTGTTCTTTTTGCTACCTTACTCTGTAGTCAACTAGTTATGCACCATTTCCCTAACATTTAATTAGCTAAAAGTGGAAACAGATAACCTTGAAATTAATTCAAGTTAATGTTAAATGTTGCTAACTTTTTATTACTTAAATGTTTCCATGGGCGTTTCCAGTGACTGATTTTTGTGTGTGTTTCCCCCCCGCCGCCCCCCGCCCGGCAGTGAACAAGATTGGGTAAGCACTCACTAAGGACTTCCTGAATACACAATGCTGCAGGGGGGTGAAGAGTGATCGCTGAAGACAAGGTTGAGCATGAGTGCTCTTCCATTGTGGAGTGTTTACGAAGTCTCCTCTGTGCACGCGCTCCATGGAGTAGAGCTCTGCACACGTGTGGCCCTTGGCAAGTTATTCAACTTCTCTGAGCCTCAACTGCCTTGGCTTTAAAAATGAGAAATAAGGACAGAACCGAACTCAGAGCGATTGCTGTGAGGATCACGTAAGTGGATGTGTTTGAGGAGCTGGTGCAGACGGCGGCCCGTGGCGGTGCGCGCAGCGAGTGGTGAGTTAGTGACTACCCACCTCCAGGCTGGGTATTTGTGTGTGCTCCGCGCCAGGGCCCCAGAGGCTCCGCCAGGTAGTTTGTTCCACTCTCAATAGCAGGCACGGACGGCCACAGGGTCTGCTTCAGAGCGGAGGAGGGGAGCGGAGCAACTGATGGCCGCGCGCTGGGTTCCCACGGTCCCCGCGGAAGGCCCTGCCTCTTAATTTTAGGTGACAATGGGGGACCGGACCCAGATGTCTTGGGTGCCCTTTGCATGCCACACTCCACATGGGGTCTCCACTCAGCATCCTTTGGGAATCCTGGGCCCTTGGCCAGCTGCCTGGATCAGATGGGTGCGCAGGTGTGTGGGGGTGGGTGCCTGTGATGCAGGGACCGTGCTGGGCTTGTGCCTCGGAAGGGCAAAGCTGGCAAAGCTGGCAAAGCTGGCAAAGCTGGCAAAGCAGGGTGTGGGTATGCTGCGTCTTCCTCTGAGCCCTCTGCTTCTCTCTGCAGCGGGCCCCAGAACACGCCTGCCTCAGCCCATGCCTCGAGCAGGACTCCGTGAAGCTGAGCCCTGGGGGATGGAGGGTGGGGGTGGAGGGGGAGCTCAGAGTATGGACCCAGGCAGGAAGGGCTCCTGGCACCGAGAGACCCACTATGTTGACTTGCTCCGCCGGGGCTGCCTGGACCTGAGCAGTGTGTTAGCTGCTCTAACCACTGGCCGGCCGGCCAGCTCCGTCCCAGCCTGATAGTCCTCTGGTCCTGCCAGTGGCCGCTGGCTACTCTCCCTGGGGGCAGCCACCTAAGGAGACAGCGGAGCAGCCTGCCACGATCTCTCAGCCATGGCTTTCCTCAGGGACTGGCTGGCCGTGGAGTGAGCAAGGGTCAAGCTGGGAGGGAGAAAGGGGGCCAAGGCAGCTGTCTGTTTAATCCCGTCAGGTTCCCAACTCCCAAAGGGACTGTGGGGGTTCCTTGGTAGACTGGCAACAGCTGATGGTCTCTTTCAAGGTGGCAACTGGGTTCAAAGGTGTCTTCGCCTTTTCTCTAATGGAGAGTAAAGACTAACATGCCAGCTTGCTGAGCGTATCAGTTTGTGGGAGTGTGTGAGGTTCATCATGGATGGTCCTGGCCATCCCCATGGTTTTCCGTCTCCACTTCTGTCTGGTCCCTGATCTACTGTCTATTTCTGTCCCCACGTCTGGGGTTCCGCTGGCTGCTCCCCATGTCTACCCTCGTGCTTTTCTTCCCTGATGGCAGCTGAGCAGTGGTGCCTGGCCCGAGAGAGGGTATTGACGAGGGCGAGGTGGTGCTTAGACACGCGTGGGACTTCGGTGCTCTGTTGGCTCTCAGTGTTCAGTGCATTGGGACCAGGGAGGCCAGGCGCCCCGCCATGAGCAGGGCAGTCCCCACAACAGACTCATCCACCCCAAACGCCAGCAGTGGCCCTGCTGAAAGCCTAGCGGAGAGGGACGGGGCACCCGGAAGAAGGTGGGCTCAGGGTGGGTGAGTCATGTGACTCACAGAGACCGATAGAGACGGACTCGGGGCATAGTTCACAGAGGGCTGTTCCTGTTCAGTGAACAGAGGTTTCTCTCTGCTTTTTGGAGCACCTCCTTGCACCAGGACAAGAGTGGGGGTGACTAGCCACCAGAGTGAGCATGGACCGGGGCTGGTGGAAGCCAGTGCCCGGTGAGGCCGAGGAGCCGGGATCCCTCATCACTGGCACAGTCTCCTCTCCAGAGCTTGGACACCCTGTGGACCTGTGTCCCCCTTTCAGCCAATGCTGGACAAACCCCAGCAGACACCTGCTCCGTGGGCCACTGCTACGCGTAGACCTGGGCGACCAGGTTCTTGCTCCGAGCGTGTGCTTTAGAGGGCCTGGCTTCGGCCCTCCCACTACGGGCCATGGAATTTCCTGCCCAAATAGCCCAAGCCAGCTCCCGGGCCTGCTTCCCAGGTCCAAGGCCAGTGGAGCACATCCTGGTGCTGAGGATGGCCAAGAGCAGGGGTTCAGCAGGGATGGGGAGACAGAGCTCAGATGTGTGGCCTGAGCTCTGAGCTAGAGACAGGCGGGCAGAGGATGGGACAGGCCGACTTTGGGCTTCCTTTTCCAGAGTCCAAGCCTGGCACCTTCTCCTGTTAGTACAGCCTCTCCCCAGTACAACCCCATCCATCCAGTTCTCCTGGGAAAAGAACTGGTTCCCTTGACTGGACTTAGGGCGACTCACTCTTCACTCTCTTGGATCCTGGGTTTTCTCCAGTGTCCTCTCCGAGGGTGAACCCCACCCATTTTGTTGGCTTTTACATTTTAACCTATTTCCTGAGGTCCTTCGTGGCAGGGGAGGGGCAGAGGGAGCGAGGTCATGCACTTTCCCACAGTCATGACGACCCCCATGATGTCACTTCCCTGTGACCCCAGCTCTGTGTCGCTGTGTCTGTCCTTGTGTCTGTTGCCCTAGTGTTGTGTTTATTCTGGTTTCTTAGACATTCCTCCTTTGGGACTGGGACACAGGACCATGAACGTGTCCATCGAGCGGCAGACATGCAGGTCGGCTGAGCATCTATTCAGCACTGGAGGCGGGCCTGTGTCAGGCCGCAGTTGTAGGAGCTTTCTTGGCCTTTCACTGAGCAGTGAATCAATCGTGGGCTCTGTCATAAACATAAACCCAAGCCTCGGACGTATGCTTATAGCCTCACAAACATCTCCCTCCTTCCTGCGCCTTCAGTGTGGGCGCTGGCTCTGATGGGGATGAAGCGGCACCAGGGCCGTGTCTAAACCCCCCCACACACCCCCCCCACACACACACCCCTCTATACCTTTTCTTCTTCACCTTCCATTCAGCTGTTTATCTTCCTTCCATGGTTTTGCTTCATTTTCCCTTCCATTTTGAGGGCCGAGCTGAGATTTTTATGAGGACTCTTGTGAAGATCCCATGGCCTCTCCTGGCAGGCGGGAGGCCACCCCCTTCTCTGCCTGGATCCCAGGCCAGTCTCAGCTGCTCCCTACGGAACGGAATGGAACCGCTCTCCCCGGGCCTCAGCCTCAGCCTCGGCCTCAGCCTCAGCCTCAGCACCTGGCCGAGGGCTGATTCCCTGCCCTGCAATCCATCTGCTGGGAAGCCCAGAGCCTGTCAGCCCCGGGGAAATGAACTTGCCCCTTCCACGGCCAGGTCCGGAGGAACCCGGATTGTTGGGAGGATTCATTCAGTGTGCAGGGTGTGCTCGTGGCTGTGTGGATGTGGGAGTAGCTGCCTGCTAGTCAGTAAGCACTTCCTCTCATTTCCTTTTCCTTTGGATTTTAACAGACCTTCTCAATTAGAGCGGAGGCAGAGTTGAGGAGGAAATCAGCGGATCTCTTCCCGAACATCCGGAAAACACCTTTCTCTCCAGGCACCTATTTGTTATTTGGGTATCAGACTGGCTGTAATCTGTTTCCACATTCCGTCTCTGCATCCCCCTGCAGACACGAGGCTCAGCGTGGATACCCTGCTGTTTCCATTTGGCGGAACGAGGGAGAGATTAGATTCCTATTCGCTATGCGGACACTCCTCTCTGAGACCCGTTAGATGTGTCCGGGAGAGCCTGCGAATGTGTCTCCCTCGTTTTTTGGGGTGTGGTAGGGTGGCCAAGAGGTCTCCACTGCCTGGAAGATACCAGCCTGGCTTTCTTTCTTTTTCTGTTTGGTAATAAATCATGGCCCAAGCTACTTCTATTCTGAGATGCCAGTAGCAGGGACTGCTCCCTGCCGCTATAGGAGGAGAAATGAGACTCTGCTTCAGAGGTGGGACGAGTGCCTTTGGGGACGCCCCCACAAGAGGCTAGTGTACAAGATGTTCCATTGTACAGATGAGAAAACTGAGGTCCAGAGGATTTAAGTAGATTGTCCCCATAGGGCTGCCTAGCTCTCTCTTCTCCTTTACTGCTGACAATTCTCCTGAGGGTGCCTTCCGGCCTAGCCACCCCTGCCCACTCACTGAACCCTGAGAATGAGGCATGCACGGATGATTTATCCATGTGTTCCCAGCCAATCAGGAAGGCAGGGGAGGTCTAAGGTTCTGTTTGTGTCCTACAAGTTGTCTAGCATGCTGCTGGGCACAAGGTGAGCTCATAGGACTTCCTGGCCCATTGACTGAGCCCTGGGACTGGCCTCTGAGGCCCTGTTCTCTGTATCAATTGCTGGCGGAGCCCCTACTACGTGCAGGTCTACTCAAACCTCTGGCCCTGGGGAGGCCAGGGTTTGGGGCCTCCTCCTGCCCTTCTGGATGGCTGATTCCCGCTGCCCAGGCGGCCAACCTGCCTCTCTCCTTCCTGCTGGGCTTCCTCCCTCAGAGGCCTCCTCCATCATGCTGAGCTCCAGGCAGCCTGCCCTTCGCCTGGCTCTGCTCTCCCCTGCAGCCCTTCCCTCCCCCTCAGTGCTGTTCAGGACCCCCTCCGAGGCACGCTCCTGCTTTCAGAGCTGTTCCCGTGACACCGCAATCCTTCCGCCTGGACAGGACCCGTCCCCGCATCTCCGCCTCTCATGCTCCCCCTGGCCCTCGCCGGGTCCTAAGTGACTTGTCATCTTCTCTTGTCAGTGGCGCTCCGGCTCCTCCCTCCGCGCTGGACCTTAATCCCCTCCCGCCATCGCTGCTGCCTCAGGGCTCCACGCAGCAGCCCCGCTGCAGGCTCAGCCTCAGAGAAGATGGACTGGCCGCACACAGGCCCTCTTAGAAAAAGAAAAATGTCCACCTCCATCCTGTCTCTCCCCCTCCCCAGAAAAGCCCTTCCAGTGGAGGAGGAGCCGGTGGGAGGAGGACAGACAGGCCAGGCTGTTTGAAGTGGACTGTTTCCTCGAAGCGGCAGCCCAGGGGAGCGCTCCCGCTCGGGTGGCCCAGGTGTCAGAAACTGCTGAGGAGCAGCGAGGCCCCAGAGTCCACCCTTGTAGTGTCACAGGGCTCAGGCCCAGAGCAGGAGCAGGATGGGGCGGGAAGAGCGTGCAGGTTTGCTTGGCGTGGATGTGCCCACACCTACTGGAGTCAGACCCAGGGTTTGGTTGTGGCACAGGCTCTGCTTCATGCCCCAGGCCCCAGGCCCCAGGCCCCAGGCCCCAGGCCCCAGGCGGGTGCGCTCTGAGGCCACGCGCCCTCTGGCTGTGTCGCCTGCTGTGCCCAGGGCACCCGCAGCTGTCCTGCCTGGGGCCCACTCCGGCGGTGGGCGGGGTGTTCTTCCTGTGTAGGGAGGAGAATGGGGTGACAGATCAGAGACTTGCCGCGTGGAGCGCTATTTCCTAACCTTAAAATGAATGTAACAACTTGGAGTTAGGAAAATAGAAATCTCTCAATGCAACCGCATCTATTATGCTGTTTGAGATGATTTATTTTGCCCCTTGGGTCTCAGTTTCTGCATCTCTGAAGTGAGGGTGGCCTTCCTTGCCACCTTATTGTAGAATCACACGAGGAGATGGCATGGCTGTCCTTCTGAAGTATGAAGCACAGGGGTGGTTATTGTAACCTTTATGCTCAGGGTGCTAGGGAAGGAGAATAAGTAGAATCTGCCTTAAATGCTCAGAAATGGGTTCCAGCTTGTCCAGATCTCTTGTCGTTCCCTCCTTGCCAGTCCCTTCCTCCCTAGCATGCTTGGACCTCACACATTCCCCACACGTGTCATGGTTCCCTGCTGACACCCTCCCCCCTGGACTAAGGGCAGACTCCATGTCGATTGATAAGGAAGGCCTGGGGCCCGGCTCCCCATGCTCCTCTCTTGCCGTCCTTCCATTTACAGCTCTAGCCAGCCTGGGTTTTGACTTGTTAGAAGTGCATGCTTACTCTGGCTTCTAGGCCTTGCACATGCTATTTCCTCTGCCTGTAACTCCTACTCAGCCCTCAAGTCCTGGTTTTATTGTAACTTCCTCCAGGAAGCCTACTGATGCAGGCCCTGCAGTGCATTGAACAGCTTGCTTGCTTGTATTTTCTGATTGACCATTCACTCTATGAGGTGGGGCTACACCCGTTGTTCTTTGTGTATTCCCAGCACCCAGTGAAAGGAATTTTAGAGCCAAAACAGGCAGGTTTAGGGGGTCCATGGGGGCCCCTAAATGCATAGGTGACGGCTTGGAGCCACCAGAAGGCATACATTCACAGAGGATAAAGAAAAGTCACAGGATATCAGGAAGAAGGAAACATATTTTCACAGAGGATAGCGGAACGTTGCAAGATTAGGGGAGAGAAAGCAGGAGGTGGGGAGGCAGGGGAGGACACCATGTGGACTTTGAGCTTTGAAACTGATACTATGTAGCAGAGCAACCTATGAGGAAAGCACTGGGGTCCTAAATTAAGGAAGGCCCAATTAGAAAGGGTCAGGGTCAGACAAAGAACTGCAGCATATATAAACTGGAGACAAAGGGACACAAGACGATTACAGATTTATAGATTTCAGATTTTTGGATTTAGATTTTTTTCCCATTAGAAAAAGCAGGCTTTTCCCATTTGGGAGCCCCTTCTCAGGGGGTCCCCTTTGGGGACACCTCTGCCCAGATGGAACTTGTATATACTTCCAATAAACTTCCACATTTTTATAAAAGAAATCCGTTAGTCCATGAAATTATCCTTCAACTTCGTCAGACAACCCCACGTTTCACCAGCACAGTGCCTGATATGGAGCAGGTGCTGAATAAGCACTTGCTGCAGGAAGGAATAGGAGGTGGTCCAGGACAAAACACACAAGTTGACATGCAGTACATTGAATGTCCATGAAGTGCCTCCAGGAGCCAGACTGGCCACTACACCCAGGGAGCTCCTGGCTGCGCCCTGCCCTCAGCAGTGGAGGCATTGAGCGGAGCAGGATGGAGCCCTCTGCACCAGAAGCCTGACCCAGGCCCCCACCTTTCTCCCTAAGCCCAGCGGCTGACTATTCCAAGGTCAGGCTACCCTTGGTCATGCCCAGCAGGAGTGTCTCAGCCCCAGCCAGACTTCTGCCTGGTTTTTCCTTGTGTGTTATCTGGGAGTCTCTGGTGCTGAGCAGCATCAACATGGGAGAAGAGGGCATGACCCACTGGCCAGGGGTCCCGCAGGGCTCTGGGAAGCCCTGCTGTTACAGTAACATTCTGTGGAGGAAGCCAGGGATTACATTTCAGACTTGCAAATGGGTTTGGTTAATAGGCTTTGCTGAGAGGTGGGGCAGACAGCAGGGCCCAGTGAGTGACAACAGTGAGAGAGATCTTTTAAGTGAATTTATTTCAGCATTTTTGCCTTCCTTTAGAGAAGCCCCTGGGCATTGCGTTGCTGTCTCCCTCTGAGGACCAGAAAGATGACACAAAATGATAGAAGAGCACACACCATGTGCTACATAGTGTCTGTTGAAGAATTCACTCACTCATTCATTCATTCCCTCAGCTAACTTGTATTGTGCCCCCTTTCTGTGCCAGGCACTGTGCTGGGTCCTGGGGATGCAGTGAGAACGGCATTCAGCCCCCACTCTCTCCTCCACACCAGGATGTGGTCAGGCTCAGGATGGTGGGTGGAAAGCCTTTATCAGAGCCAGGTCTCTTTCTACCCAGCACTGAGTCTAGCACAGTGGATGTCACGGACCAGGTCGGGAGGTCGGGTCCTCTGACCATCCTTGCACCCCAGCTCCCTCTCGCTAAGAAAAGAACCCAAGGCCATGCAGGTGGGCCAGACACTCTGGCCCAGCAGCGGGGCCCCGGCTCACGGTGCCTGGTGCAGGTGACAAGTGGGCTCCTTCCTCGGGACACGTCGCTGCCATCTGCCGGGAACTGTCAGCATGAATAGGCAATGCTGCGTGGCTACAGTGCGCATGGCATCCCTGGATGTGTTCAGTGTCCTGTCTATCCATGTGCCACGGTCTGTTGTTTAGTGAACAATGTGGCAGGTCCACAGGCAGTTGCTACTGTCCAGTATCTCAAGAGAAATACGCAGTGCTCTGTCCAGTGCCAAACATTCGATTCGCCCCCAATCCACTTTCGTTTGCTATTGGCATATGTTATAGAGTCCTGCTTGTTGGAGGGTGACTGAGGTGGTACTTCACCCTATTCCACTACGTGTGAAGAGCTGACCAATGCGGAGGCTGCCAATCTCCTAAGAGGGTCTCCTTTCCTTTCCCTCATGCATCTCCACGTCTCCACTCCATGCTGGGGCAGGCAGCACCCCACGCAGGCGAACGCCCAACACTTGGCCAGAACAGTTCTCGACTCTGGCTCCCAGTCCCCCACATTCTTTGGAGGAACCCCTGAAGTATTTTTGTTTGGGCGTCATTGCCTTATAGGTTAACTTAGACATCTCTGGCTTCAAACCCCTCTGTCCACAAAGGAGGTACATAAGCCAAGTAATGGATTTCACCGATGAGAACTGGAACCCAGGTTTGTCTGGAAGAATACTGAGGGCCTTATTCCAGTCCCAGATGCTGCAGCACACCCCCCCCTGCCCCCCCCTCCCCCCGCCACACACACTCTTCTGCACCTGTGTGTGCAGCGTTTGGGAACAGTGAGCCGGTGCCTGACCAGAGCCTTTGCCCATGGTGCCAATAACTCTTGGTTGATCAAAATGGTGGTGGCGCTACTAATGGCTGGGGCCTTCACTTCCTTGGGCTTTGAGTCCCTTGGAGGTAAACATAAAGATATGAGCTCAGTTTGGTGTCTGAATCTGTTTGGGATACTGTCACCCTAGGGTGGTTCAAACAGCAGGCATCTATCTCTCACAGCTCTGGGGGCTGGGAATCCAAGATGGAGGTGCTGGCAGGCTGGGTGTCTGCGTGAGCCCCTCCCAGGCTCCTGGGTGGTGGTCTCGCTGTGTTCTCCCGTGATGTGAGAGGCAGGAAGCTCTTGGGGTCTCATAGAGCACCAATCCCATGTATGAAGGTTTCACCCTCACGACCTAACCACATCCCTACGTCCACCCCTCCTAATACCATCCCACTGGGGGGTTAGGATTTTAACATGTGAATCTGGGGGGTCACAAACCTTCAGTCTATGGCTGTGTGGTGTCAGCACCTACTCCAGCCCCCATGGTTTTACAAACCATTTTGGGTGAGAGCTGGGGCATATTCCCAGAGGCTGGTGACTCCAGTTGCAAAGAAACTTGCCCCAAATGGCAGGAAAGGGCTGATCCAGGAGCCTGGACCAGCCAGAGCCAATGTATTACCCAACAGCTCCTTGTCCCGCCTTTCTCAGCCAAGAGGACCCAAGGATGAGATCCCATCAGCCTGGAACGCCATCAACTTTCTGCTTTCAATTCCCAACCCATCCCTCATTTACACCATCTGTCCTTTAGACCTCACGCTCCAAGTTAAAGCAGCTCCGAGCCAGCATGCTGGGCCCGGCCCTGGGCATCGGGTGGAGTACGCACTGCTCTGGGCAAAGCTGCTGCCTTGGGCAGGGGGACCCTGGCTGGCAGGCTCTGGGCAGAACCAGTGTGTCCTGGGCCAGGAGCGCTCCACCTGGTTCCTGGCTTGCATCCAGCCACTGATGCCCTGGGCGCTGAGTAAACACCACGCCCTCCTGCTCAGGGCTCTGTGGCAGGCTGTGGGGGCTACACAGACAGATGAGACATGATTCCAGCCTAAAGCTCACACAGGGTAAGGTGGATGTGATACCCAAATACCGCAGGGGCTCCAGGCAGCACCAGCACCTCCCACTGAGAGCAGGGGAAGGTTCCCAGGGAGCTGGCATCTGGCTGGCTCTAGTGGCCAGGATTCCACGGGTCTTGGTGAGGGTAAGCACCATGAGCATCTCTATCTTGTAGGTTGTGAGTCCTGTTCCCAAGCACAGGGGGAGCCCCAGGAAGTGGGCTGGGGCAGGCTGACTGGGTCTGGCCAGCACACACCTTCTGTTTAGATGGAAGCAGTCACAAGAGTTGGTGTGTAGACAGAGCAAAGGCCCCCAAAGATGCCCGAGTCCTAATCCCTGGAACCTGGGATACTGACTCCCCTGGTGGAAGGGACTGGTAGCTGTGAACTACTGACACCTTGATTTCAGCCCCATGACTGATTTTAGGCTTCCCTGGCGCTGTGAAAGACCCTTGTGCATTCATTGTGTTGTCACTCAATTGGTGCTAATTAGTTACAGCAGCAACAGGAAACTAATACCTTGGAAACTCCTCCAGCTCTTGTGGTTTGTCCTCTCAGGCAAGTCATTTAAAGATCAGCCCCCTAATCTTTTGCAGGGCTTAATAGTAGTACCTACCTCACAGGTTTCAGGATGGACTGAGGGAACACATGCAAAGCGCTCACACAGACAGACTGCAATAATCCCAGCGTTGGTGTTATTATTCCTGCAGGCTATGCGGCCGCCCACACCCCATCCTGGCCAGGCTCAGGGCTGTCTTTCTCCTCTGTGCTCGTCCTCCCGTGGCCAGGGACTCTGGGTTCTGTCTCAGGTGAAGGTACTCATCCTCACCCCCTACCAATCCACTCCACCCTCTCAGGCTACAGGTCCTTTAAGACAGATGGAGGGACTGGACGTCTGCTGGCATACCTGCCACAAAGTCACAGAACTTGATAATTTTGGATAAGATATTAACATTTAAAAATTAGTTATAGCCCTGACCTGTTTGGCTCAGTGGATGGAGCGTCGGCCTGCGGACTCAAGGGTCCCAGGTTCGATTCTGGTCAAGGGCATGTACCTTGGTTGCGGGCACATACCTAGTAGGGAGTGTAAAGGAGGCAGCTGATTGATGTTTCTCTCTCATAGATGTTTCTAACTCTCTATCCCTCTCTGTAAAAAATCAATAAAATATATTTTATAAAATAATAAAATTAGTTATCCATTTTATTATAAGCACAGATAAAAATTAAATGTTAATTCTGTGTACACTATGTAATGAGAGTCACAGGTGAAGTGACGTCCCCGTGTAGTGGTGTGTGACTCCTCAGGTTCTGAAAGGTGTGTAGGGACCGTGTTAGAAGTTTCTCCCTGTGACAGACCCAGAACACACATCCTTCTTATAATCATGTTTTTAACAGTTTTATCGAGGTATGATTGACATGTGAGAAACGACACATATTTAAAATGTACAATTTGGTTAGTTTTCTTTTGACATTTCTATATACCTGTGAAATTGTCACCGTAATTAGGATGATAAATATCTATTACCCTCCAGATTTCCTCATGCACCTTTATACCCCATCCATCCTGCCCCTCTCTGTCCCCTGCTATATCCTTCCATCCACTCACCCCACAGGCAATCATGGATCTGCTTTCTGTCCCTATCAATGTTTGCATTTTTTATTTTTAGAATTCTTTCTTTTAAAAAATTATATTTATTGGGGTAACACTGATTAATAACATTATATATATTTCAGGTGTACAACTTCATAATATACTCCATTGCGGGCTCGCCACCCAGAGCCTAGTCTTCTGTCACCCCATATTTGACCCCTACCTTCTTTGTTCTCCTCCCAACCTCCTTCCCCTCTGGTAACCACCATACTGTTGTCTGTACATATGAGTTTACTTGTTTGTTTTGTTTGTTGCTTTTTGTTTTATATCCCACACTAGAGGCCCCGTGCATGAAATTCGTGCACTTCGGGGGGAGGGGGGTCCTTTCAGCTCGGCCTGTGCCCTCTCACAATCTGGGAGCCCCCAGGGGATGTCCAACTAATGGCTTAGGCCTGCTCCCTGCTGAGCGGCCTGCCAGCAGTTAGCAGTCAAACATCCTTAGCACTGCTGCGGAGGAGGGAGAGGCTCCTGGCACTGCCGCTGCACTCGCCAGCTGTGAGCCCCACTGAGCTGCGCTTCCCCTGTGGGAGAGCACTGACCACCAGGGGGCAGCTTCTGCATTGAGCATCTGTCCCCTGGTGGTCAGTGTGTGTCATAGTGGCTGGCATTCTGCTGTTCAGTCGATTTGCATATTAGGGTTTTATTATATAGGATATGAATGAAATCATACAGTTCTTGTCCTTTTTCATCTGACTTATTTCACTTAACATGATATTCTCAAGATTCATCCATGTTGTCACAAATAGCAATATTTCATCTTTTTTTTTTTTTTATGGCTGAGAGGTATTCCATTGTATTTATGTACCACATCTTCTGTATCTAATCATCAGTTGGAGGACACTTAGGTGTTTCCATGTCTTGGATATTGTAAATAATGCTGCAATGAACATAGGAGTACATGTATCATTACAAATAAATGTTTTCAAATAAGTGTATTGGGGTAGGTACCCAGAAGAGAGATTGCTGGGTCATATGGTAAGTTTATTTTTAATTTCCATAGTGGCTGGACTAATTTACATTCCCACCAACAGTAAATGAAGGTTCCCTTTTCTCCACATCCATCCCAATACCTGATATTTCTTGTCTTAACGATAATAGCCATTACAGCAGGTGTGAGGTGGTATCTCATTATGGTTTTGATTTGCATTTTCCCTTATACTTACTGATGTTGAGCATCTTTTCATATATCTGTGTGTCTTCCTTGGGAAAGTGTCTATTCAAGTCCTCTGCCCATTTTTAATTGAATTGTTTTCTTGTTGCTGACTTGTATGAGTTCTTTATATATTTTGGATATTGGCTCCTTATCAGAGGTATCATTTGCAAGTATATTATTCCATTCAGTTGGTTGCCTTTTTGTTTTATTGATTTTTTTCTTTTGCCATGCAGAAACTTTTAAGTTTAAATAGTCCCATTCATTTATTTTTGCTTTTATTTCCCTATCTTTTGGGTCAAGTTCACAAAAAGCCTCTGAGACCAAGGTACATAAGTTTAGTGCCTATGTTTTCTTCTATGTATCTTATGGTTACAGATGTTATATTAAAGTCTTAAGCCATCTTGAGGTAATTTCTGTGTATGGTGTTAGATATGAGCCTAGTTTCAATCTTTTGCATGTGGCTTTCTAGTTTTCACAACACAATTTATTGAAGAGATTTCCTTTCTCCATTGTATATTTTTGGCTTTTTTTAGTTGTATGGGCTTAGTTGTATGAGCTTGTTTCTTGGCTCTCAATTCTGTTCCATGTACTATTCTGTGTATCTATTCTTCTGCCAATACCACACTGTTTTGGTTACTTTAGCTTTGTAGTATAGTTTGAAGTCAGGGAGTGTAATACCTCTGGCTTTTCTTTTCCTTCTTCTTCTTCTTCTTCTTCTTCTTCTTCTTCTTCTTCTTCTTCTTCTTCTTCTTCTTCTCAGGATTGATTTGTTGATTCAGGGTCTTTTGTGGTTCCATACAACTTGGAGCGGCTTTTTGTTCTATTTCTGTGGAAAATTCTATTAAGACTTTGATAAGGATTGAATTAAATCTTCATATGTTTTAGGTAATATGACCATTTTAACAATATTAATTCTTCCAATCCATGAATGTGCAATATTTTTCCATTTCTTTGTGTCTTCTTTCAACATTTTCAGTGTACAGGCCCATCACCTCCTTTGTTAAGTTTTTTTCCTAGGTATTGTATTCTTTTTGTTGATTGTAAATGGGTTGTTTTTGTCATTTCTTTTTTCTGATTGTTTTTGTTAGTATATAGGAATGGCACCAATTTTTATATATTGATTTTCTGTTCTGCAACTTTACTGTATTTGTTTATTGTTTCTAATAGTCTTTTGGTGGATTCCTTATGAATTTTTTAATATATACAATCATCCTACCTAATAATAGAGTAACATGTAAATTACCATCACTCCGGTACGCCCACGATTGGGTGGCAGGAGGCTGGGGGGCGGGACTCAGGGTGGCCTATCCGGCCATTGAGAGGCACAGATCCACTGCCACTGAGGGGGGCTACCCTGCTGTTGAGAGGCGCAGGGGGCGGGAATCCCGCCCCCTGTGCCTCTCAACGGCCAGACCCGCAGCCGCTGAGGAGGCCTGCCGCGGACACCCAGCTGCGCCTCTCAATGGCAGGGTAGCCAGGTGTCCGCGGCAGCCCCCCTCAGCGGCCGTTGAGAGGCGCAGGGGCAGGAGTCCCGCCCCCTGCGCCTCTCAACAGCAGGGTAGCCCCCCTCAGCGGCCGCGGACCATCAAAAGTGGGGGAGCTGGGTGCCTGTCTGCTCCGGCACCAGCGGACAGGCACCCAGCTCCACTGCGAAAAGCGAAAGCGTGTAGGGGACCCTACACATGCATGATTCAATCATGCACTGGACCTCTAGTGTTATCTATAAATAGTTCAGTTTTATGTCTTCATTCCCAATTTGGATGCCTTTTATTTCTTTTCTTCCCTGATTGGTCTGGCTAATCTTAGTACTATCTATATATATAAAAGACTAATATGCTAAGTGTCCCTTTGACCATCTGACCAGTTGCTATGATGCACACTGACCACCAGGGGGCAGACGCTCAATGCAGGAGCTGCCGTGACACACACTGGCCATTTACAGAGAAATGGCATCACAGACCTGGCACCCACAAAACAACACTTGGCTTCCCCCAAGTAGGAGCCAGGCTCTGCCACCATCCCGGAGCCACAGCCCACTAAATTGCAGCCAATGCTGCCAAGACCCTGTGGCGCAAAATGCGGCCCACAGCCCAGCCCAGAAACAGTAGCTGTGGGTGCCGGATAATGACGTCACGTAGCAATGCCGGGCTTCCTTTTCCTAGTGACTAGCCTCCTTGCAGTTTCTCCAGGAACATGACTTGCTTTATAGTCAGGTGGAAACATTTTCACTTTAACCAAATGTCTGTGAAGTGTTTTCCCATGCCTCATTTGATCCTCACAGAAGTCCTGGAGTTGGTAGATAGGAGACTCAGTAGAATCCTATTTTCTTTTCATTAGCTGGAAAATGGAGATTTAGAAAGTTTAGAAACTTGACCTTACTGAAAAGAAGTAAGAAATGGTGGACCTTGAAAATGACTTCAGGTTTTCTCACTGCACGGAATATAGTCAAACACTGTTCTACCTGTGTGATCTACAATAATAATCTGCTTCATGTTGATATTTACTGCTGTGTTGCTGTGTTACCTGAAAGAGAAGTTGGGGTGCTTCACTGGGCTGGAAAAAGTTTAGCTACATCAGAAAGCAGGTCTAATTAAGCAAGTTTATTCTATATCTATGAAAGGCTAAGTTGACTTGCGCATGCATGATACATATAAAGCTCTCACTTGTGCCAACTGCACGTGTGTGTTTCGATCTGTCATTGTCAATCATGAATTTGGTTGACACTTCTATTATAGCGAAAGGGTAAATAGTGATATTAAAATATTTCTTCTGATTAATTTCCTTTCAATGTGCACGAGTTCATGCACCGGGCCACTAGTGTTGAATAAGAGTGGTGAGAGTGGACATCCTTACCTTCTTCCTGATCTTAGGAAAAATCTTTCAGTTTTTCACTGTTGAGTATAATGTTAGCTGATGGTTTGTCATAGATGGCCTTTAGTATGTTGAGGTACTTTCTTTTTATACCCACTTTAATGAGTGTTTTATCATAGCATTCTTATAATTTTATGTACATACAGTCATATAGTATGTATTCTTCATTTATCTAGTGTCCTTCACTCAGCATAATTGATTCATCCATAGGGTCAAATGGTTCATTAGGTGTTTTTTTTCATTGTTTTTATTGTTGAAAGTATTACAGATACCCCCCTATTTCCCCCATTGACCCCTATTCATTCATTTTTATTACTGAGTAGTATTTCGTTGTATGGATATACCATCTTGTTTATACATTTCCCAGTTGGTGAACATCTGATGATCTTGAGCTGCAGATGCTTGAAAAATAGCAAATGCATGCAGAGTCTTTCACTGAAGTCTCCTGATCTGCCTAAAATCAGACCCCCCAAAAGGAGCTTAAATGTCATATGTCCCCTGATGACGGGAGAAGTGTCCTCATGCAGAGAAGACTGACTCCTGTCACAGGACAGGAGAGTAGAAATTGACATCACACCCAAACTTTGTTACAAACTGTCCCCCCACCCCCATTCATCTTTCCTAAAAATCATTTACTCTCCTCTAAGAGGCCTACATCTCCCGTCCCCTTTCCCTAGGAAGAAGGTATTTAAATCTGCATTCTAAGTCACCTTGGGGAGTTACTCATTTTTCCCTGGGATCTCCCACATATACATGAGGTACACATGTTAATGAACTTTTGTTTTTCTCTTGGTGATCTGTCTTTCATTATAAGGACCTCCACTAAGAACTCAGAAAGGTAGAGGAAAACTATTTTTCCTCCTCCATAATTCTATCTCGGGAAATCAAGTCCCAAGCTGAACAATGAGGTTCGCTCAAGTACCAAGCAGTCCTGACTGATGGGAGGGAAGCTTCTAGGGAGAAATCAATGATATTGGCATCAAAGTGGGACGGAGGGCACATGCATGGTTGCTGGTGGGAGTTTAAAGTTGTTCAACATTTTTAGAGGATGATTTGACAATTCTATAGAAATGTTCAAGGTACATCCAAGAGTCTTCTTCTAGGAATCACATCTGCTGAGATAAAGCACAAGCACATAAGCACTGGCCAGAACCCAGGATGCTACTTCAGGCTCCCTTTCCATGATAGGAACACCTGGGAACAACCTGCATTTTTAGGTCAAGGCGGCATCTATACTAATAAAAGGGTAATATGAGATAAAGCACAATATGCTAATTGACTGCCCACCCTCAAAGATGGCGGCACCCATCAGAATATGCTAATAGGCTGAACATCTTCTGGACGACCTTCAGGACGTCCTTCTGGTCAAAGCCATGTTGGTGGGGCCAAGGCAGAGGAGGTTAGAGGTGATCAGGCTGGCAGGGGAGAGAAGTTAGGGGGATCAGGCCGGCAGGCAGGTGATTGGTTAGGAACCAGAGGTCCTGAGGGGTCCCAGATTGGAGAGAGTGCAGGTTGAGCTGAGGGGACCCCCTTCTCATGCATGAATTTCATGCACTGGGCCTCTAGGCCTATCTAATAAAGAAGGTATATGCTAATTGACCCTCATGCCATTGCAAAGATGGTGGCACCCACAGCCAATAAGGAGGGAATATGCTAATTGACTGCCACACCCTCAAACATGGCAGTGCCCACAGCCAATAGGGAGGGAATATGCTAATTGACTGCCCCGCCCTCAAAGATTGCAGCACCCACAGCCTCAAGATGGCGGTGCCCAGTCCTCTCAGCCCCCCAGTCACCCAGGGACGGCCTGACGAGCAGGCAAGCCTCAGATAGCAGCTGCCCAGCCGCCCAGGGCCACCCGAGACTCAGGCAACCAGGGCCGGCTGAGGCTCAGGCAACCTTCCCCTGATTGCTAGGTCGCCTCCTGCCCTTGAGGGCTCCTGGACTGTGAGAGGGGCAAGCTGGGCTGAGGGACCCCCTCTCCAGGGCATGAATTTTCATGCACCGGGCCTCTAGTAAATGTATAATCCCTTACTACTTTTGGCCTGTGTGTTCTTCCTTCGGTGACCCTAGCACTCATGACCAGGGTTATTCTAGGAGAGGAGAAGTCACCCTGGGGGCAAGGTCCCACCCTACAATGGGTTGTCCATTGCTAGGCATCTGGGCTTTCCACTCTGATGACCTGTACCTGGCCCATCATCCTTGCTCTTCTCAAGTCTGTCTAACTGCCTACAGCAGCCTCACAAGAGAGTATTGTACCATGTATTGTTAGAGAGTGGGAATTTTTGAGCATGCTTCCAGAGAGGCTGTGGACTATGCTCCAGATAGAATTGTCAGTGCTGACACTAGGCCAGGCCTTGAGATATGATCTCATGGCCCCTTCCCAGCATGTAGGCCTTCTTTCATAGAACACTGTCAGCTTTCTGGAGAACAGGATGACCCTGTGAATAACATGGTCATCATTGGCATGATCCTGACGTTGCTTGGGAAAAACTGTTTTGTCTTGGGTTACTTGTTCTGCAAAAACCGGATGTGGTTAATGTGCTTAAAAACGGTCCTACACAAAGGGTCGCTGCTGCTCTCTCGTCTCCTTGCGTGGAGGATGGCAGAGCAGTCGCCGGGTCGCCCGGCCGGCCGGCTAATAAAGGCTCCCTAAATTTTAATTTGGTCTGGGCTCCAGTGGTCATTCACTCGCATCCGCTCCACAACAGAATCACTAGCCTGGAAAAAGATCAAAATTCAAAATTTGAAATGTGGTTTCTACAGAATGTATTATTGCTTTTGCACCATCCTAAAGTCTGGTAATGGCCAAGTCAAACCATCATCATTCAGGCACAGTCTGTATTTATAAAGGTTTCCTAATACTTTGGTGAGAACGAGTCATGAAAACCACACCTTGCTGAGCCTCGGGGGAAACATACCTCAGCACTTTATAAATGTCTTACAGTAAAGTTTTGATATTAAACTTGGTGCCTTTCCAATTCCTTTAACCCTCTCCTTCTTCACCTCGCCTGTGAATAGCAGCAGGACTTTCTCCTTGCCTGGCCCTGGGGTAGGGACCATACAGAGAGAACAAAGCATCCCTTCCTGGCTTTTGAGCTCTTAAGTAGCCTTTTGTAAATCTATTGTAGAGGCAACTGTATTGAGAGCCATGGATTTCAATTCTAAGGGCAAGGTGCTTGAGAGAAAAAAGGGTATTTTTGAATTTCAAAAGCTTGGCTTTAAATATCAAAAGCCAAAGCCAGAGGGCTCTGAGCCCAGATTTTATATCATAAACCTGACTGTGGAGAACAGTCTCATTCTCAGGCCCCAAAGGATAGGATTTCAAGCAGGCGGGAAGGTGGAGTGGAGGAGGAAGAATTGGGGGTTTTTGATTAAAAACAGGTGGGTCCCTGAGAAGGGGCTTGGTATTCCATTAACTGGCCCAGACTGCAGTGTTGACAGAGCCAAGACTGGCCTGAGGGGAGTCCTCAAGAAGAGGGGTGACTGCCGGGCTCCCCGGAGCGCAGCACAGCCTTGTGTCCACAGTAGTGCACCACAGCATGTGGGAACAGAGGTGGGAGGTGTCTAGGCCTGAAGGGTCCCCAGCCTCTTGGTATCCTCCCATTTCAGCAAGGGCAGGCATGAGAACAGTGTTTACCCTTCCCAAGAAGGGCCAGGGCGGCTGTGAGGGCCCCTGACCTGCGAGTGATGGTGACAAGGTGTTAGACCAGGGCCTCAGACCGGATCTTGATTCAGCAGCCTCGTTACTTGAGTTCTGCCTGGGAAAGAATTCAGAGCCAAGACTCAAAATATAAGAGAAAACTTATTTAGTAAATTACAGAGTTAGAAGAAGTGCGCAGTAGAAGAAATGGGCTCAGGAGGTACCCTGCACTGGGGGTCGGGTTGTGGGGGAGGGAGAAGGGGAAGGCCCTGGTATGCTCCCAAGAAGGAGGGCACATTGGGACCTCCAGTGCTAAAAGCTCTTGAGGGTGGAGAGCTTAGGGGAGGTCCCAGGGGAGGACTAAGAATATTCATCAGCTGTCTAGGTGGGTCCTTTCAGGGTCGTGGTCTCCACTGATTGGTCAGCCCAGGGCGGGCTGGGAGGGTGGAGAGATGGAGCAGGAGGTGATGGTGGTGGGGGAAAGGAGGTTATTAGTAAATGTCACTGGTGCTGAGAGCAGCCCTGGCCTTGCTTGTCTGGTTTTGCTGCTTTTCTGGGCTTGGAGCTGAAATATAACTGAGGCCTAGAAGTTATCTCTAGGGAGGAAAGGTCAGGGGGTCTAAACTGCATGGCCAATGATTTGAAAGCTCAGGGGATTCAAACCCCAGGGGAGGAAACTTTACCCTAGGGGCCAGGTCCTTGGTGTCCTAGTTTTGCCTGTTGCTAGGCACCCGGGCTTTCCGCTATGGTGACCTTCTGTACCTGGCACATTGTCTTTGCTCTGCTCACGTCTGTCCAACTGCCTACCACACAAGAGGCATTCTGATTGGCATGAGAAGGACTCAGAGCCTGTGTTGCTGACAAGGGGTGCCTTTGCTGGACCACAGAAGAGGACCTTGCTCCCTTCCCAGTGCAAGCATCTCAGAGGCAGCAGGTTCCTGCAGGAGTGGGGAAAAGATGCGACAACAAATCAAATTGAGAGTTACCAAATATTCACAATTTTGAACTGAGATTGTGTTTGCAACTTCAAGTGCTGGTAGAGTTATCAGAGAGAGTGGGGCGTCCTCTTCCCTGCTGGGTGCTGCTGGGGGCGGAGTCCTTACCATATCTTGAGAAAAGTAATTTTCTGAGTCTCTCACAAAAGAACAGTGATTTTTATTTGTGAGGAGTTAAATTCCTGGGTTTCCAAAGTCCCATTTCCCTTAGTCTAGTCATAGAAGTGTAGCTGGGGTAAAGCCTGAAGCAGAGGCAAAATCCAGAGTTTCAGTTCCATGTTGCAGCTGGTCCAGTTCAGCCTCAGCTCATTCGTCCACTGTGTGTGTGGGTCCTCATGGCAGTGGGTTACACGGGAGAAGGCCAGGGAGCCAAGCGTGAGCCAGGAGTCAAGCGTGCCAAGAGGAACCGAGATAGTGAACGTCTCTGTTCAGGGAGTTAACTTCAAGTTATCACAAATCTTCACGCCCTTGCAGTGGCTACGCCCATTCTGGCCAACAATCTGCGTCCCCAGGTGTGACTGACAGCAACCACATTCCCTGATTTCCTCCAGCTCTACTGGGCATGCGTCTATTTTTTCTTTGTGGAGTGTAACATACTCAAGGAAGTAACTACCTATCATATTTCCAGGTTCTGGCCACACAAGAAAGAGGATGTGTGCACCAAAGGGTAGCAGTATTGGGGCCATCTTAGAACTTTGCTCATCACAGCCACCAAGCTATGGAACAAGCCCAGACCAAGATTATAACCATGGGAAAAGGGAAAATTTCCACTGTTGCATAAACCATGAAGGGACAGTGGGAAACAAAATAAATACGATTACATCCATGACTTATTCTTGCTCACGATCCAGTTATATGTAAAGTAAACACTTTCAGTTGGGCTTGTTTTTATGAGATTGCTAAAGCCAGTGAATCACAAGTATCCAATGATTCGGAAAACAGAGAGGGTTCCAGCATTTCCGATTGGATAGAAGTGGGGGAGGTAATTTAGTTGAAAGGAATGGAAAGGGAACTTTTCTGAAGTAACAGGTTGTTTTTATTCAGAATGGATGTTTATTGGACATGCCTTTGGAAATCATTGACGAGAAAGATGTCAAAGCCATTTCTAAGTCACTTTTTGGATTTTCTACCAGTGAATGTATAAGTGAACTTTGGGAAAATAAGCCTTCTAGGTGCATAGATTGAGTTATGAGTATCCTGGGATATGACATCACTGAGGTTGCCATGATAGCAGAGTCAAAAGTGAAAAGTGCATCAGAATCACAGGCCCTGGCTTCCAATTGCAGATCTGTATGCCCATGGCTGGCTGTGTGACTTTGAGAAAATCACTCTTCTTCTCTGAGTCTCTATAAAATAAGGGGTAAGGACATGTTTTCCAAAGCTGGACTGTCAGACTTTTCTCTATGTCGTTGGTACTGTTAGGTCTGATCGAATAATTGAATGGACACTCCTTCCTGTGGAAACTGACCTTTAGACCACTTCACAGCAGACATTCCCTTTGGCTTAGCACTTGCTAAGACCATTCTCTTTCCCCTCAGGACCCGCCCAGAGAATTCTCCGCCCAGAAAAAGCCCTCCTAAAGTCCTCTAAAACCTCTGACTCCCCATCTGTGGGTGCTGGTGCCATTTTGAGGCTCAGCCCATCTGGTTTCCCAGATGACCTAATAAATGCATAATTCTTTACCCCTTTTGGCCTCCTGTGTTCCTCCTTCAGCGATCCTAACAGGTACCAAGCCCATCTTGGATTTCCCGAAGATCTGAAACACTCAGGACTGAGAACTCCCCACCTGTTAGGCCAGTCTGCGGTTATTTGTCTCTAAACAAGTTAATATTCACCCTAATACAAGCAGAATGGGCTCTCTTCGTTTAAAAGTGTCTCCACAAAGAAATGCCATGGCCGATGCCTCTAATCTACTCATGTGTTTCACCATCACTGACTCACTCCCATCCCTGGAGCGACTTGCCTTTATCCTACTGCTGCCGTATATGATGCTGGGATAGTTGCAAGTTGTACCAACATCTGAACTAATAGCTGGAAACGCAGTCCAACTGGTAGCTGTTGAAGTGGGCTGGCAGATTAGAAGCAGAGGAGAATATTTATTGAACAAAGGCAAAATTCTTCCAACCGACATTTCCTGAGTATCTGCAGTACAAGAACAGTAACTCGGCCCTGCTAGATGGAAATAGAGGTACAAAACCCGGCCTTTGTTCTAAGGCACCCCCATCAGAGAACAGAGGCGCAGAGCGGTGGAATGAGCATCCAGGGCTCCCAGGCCACTCACCTCCACAAAGAGGACCTTCCCGAGGAAGCGCCGTGCGTGCTGAGGGTCAGGGAGCTGAGTCAGCAGCTGAAGGGACGCACTGTGTCCTTAGTGAGCCCGACGTCTGTGTGATGGTCCACGATGCTACAGTCCCAGTCACTCAGACGCAATAGAGGTGCCACTGCGAAGGTGTTTGTGGGTGTGATTACAATCCATAATCAGGTGGCTGGAAGTCGGGGAGGCTATCCTAGATGGTCTGGGCAGTCCTGATTCAATCAGTTGAAAAGCACTTAAAGGCAGAGCCGAGGCTTCCCTGGGGAGGAGGCAATCCCCTCGGACTGCAGCTTCAGCCCGAGCCCTAGAGTTCCAGCCTGCCCTGCCATTCCAGACTTGCCAAGCCTGCCCCCACCCTCATGTAAGCCAGGGGTGGGGAACCTTTTTCCTGCCATGGGCCATCTGGATATTTATAACATCATTCTCTTAATATAATTCTCTTAATATAAATATGTGTCGCTATGAAAAAAGCTCCTAGACTTACTGAATTTTGAGTCCCACCTGGCAGGACCAGACCAAATGATTTCCTGGGGGCCGGACATTCCCCATGCCGGATGTAAGCCAATTCCTTGCAACAAGATTCTTAGTATATACCGCCTACTGGTTCTGCTTCTCGTGTTGAACCCTAATATAGACATTGGCACCAGAAGTGGGGTGCATGGATTTGTGTTTTGCTTACAGAATGAACTTGTATCTTTGGGGATCAGAGGGCAGACTGTGGTGGTCAGAATAATGCTCCCCACAGACCAGCAAAAATGCCCACCCTCTTAATCCCTGGAACTTGTGAATGTGTTAACTTCTATGGCAAGAGGAATTAAAATTGCACATGGAAATAAGGCTGCTAATTGGCTGCCTTTAAAACAGGGAGATTAGAGTTGGTTAGAGCTTTGTCCCAATATGCCAAGGCTGTGGGTTGGATCCCCGGTCAGGACACATACGAGAATGAACCGAGGAATGCATAAATAAGTAGAACAACAAAAACAAATCTCTCTCTCTCTCTGTCTCTCTGTCTCTCTCTCTCTCTCTCTCTCTCACACACACACACACACACAAAGAAATCAATAAAGAAAAACAGGGAATTATCCTAGATTAGTCAAGTGGGCCAATGTAATCACCAGGACCCTTAAAGGTGGAAGGAGGAGGCAGAGGAGGGCGACCCCGAGAGATGGTGGCAGGAGGACTCAGCCAGTGTTGCTGGCTTCGAAGGAGGAGAACCAAGGAAAGCAACAGCATCTGGAAGATGGAAAAGCCTGGGAATGAATTCTCCCCTTGAACTTCCAGAAGGGAATGCAGGTCGGCTGACACCTCGATGTCAGCCCAGTGAAACCCATTCTGAGCTTCCGACCCCAGAGCGGTAGCATACTGAACGTGTGGCGTTGCCACAGCAGCAATAGGCAAGTAATGCCATCCCCACATCTCCCAGCAGTGATCATCAGCGGCTGCGTATCACGCTGGCCGGGGGGGTTGTCCTTTCCCTGCTCCCCAGAGGTCAGCGAGCCCACCATGCAGCTCTGCTGCCCCCTGGCCACCCCCCGCCCCCACAGCTTCCCTACAGGGGCACTCAGTGCAGCTCCCAGCTCTTCGACAGCCCCCACCCCCGAGGCCAGACAACTCTGGAAAGGTCCAGAGCCCACCGCCTGGCACCTGTGAGCACCACCCTATTCTTCACCGTGGCTCCCACCAAGCGGCGCCCACACCAGATGCACTGTCTATTTCTTGAGCACGGGTGCCTAGAAGACACTTTAGAGGAATTACACAGTGCTGCCGCTGATCACTCATTTTTAAAAGTGTTTCGTTCTCTCTCCAAGCTCATGAGGCCATGGGGATTCTCTAGCTTTATAGCCTCGTATTATGTTGTCAGCTGGTTACCTGAGGGAAGTGTTTCCTCAACTCCACGCTCCTTCTCTGAGGAGAACGCATCAACTACGTGTTCATAACATCCGCGGGAAGAAGTCTTTCCTTCCCCACACAGAGCCCCCAACCCCAGGAACTGTGGAGAAGGACGCCACTCAGGGCAAAGGGAGTTTTATTTTCTTCCTTCTTTTCTCCTTTCCTCCTTCCTCTCTTCTTTCCAAATATATTGACCAAGTTCCAATGCTGGTTGATACTATTATAAGAATCAGTACTTGTGTTGGTTTCCTGGGGCTGCCATAACAGATATACCGCACACTGGGTGGCTTAATGTGATGGAAATGTATTCTCTCATTATGGAGGCTGGAAGTCCAAAATCCAGGTGTTGGCAGGAGTTTGCTCCCTGAGCCTCCACAGAATCCTCCCTTGCCTTCTGGCTCTGGAGGTGGCCACAGTCCTCGGGGCGCCTTGGCGTGCCGCTGCATCACCCTAGCCTCTGCCTCTGCCCTCATCCCTTGGCCTTCTCCCCCGCTTTCTGCATTTTCACATCGTCTCCCCTCTGTGCATGTCTGTGTCCAAATCCCTCTCTTCTTCGAAGGACAGTAGTCATTCTGGACTCGGGCCACTCTGCTCCTGTATGCTCCTGACATCAACAACGACCTGGTTCCAGAGAAGGTCACATTTTGAGGTACTGGGAGTTGTGACTTCAACATATCTTTCTGAGGGGCACAGTTCAACTTGTAAAAGCATTCAAAGGTGAACTTGACTTGGTTTTGCTTCTACCAGGTAGTTAGGGAGGGAGAAGGAGGATGTACATTGACAACGGCCACACAGCAAGGTAATTACTGGAAAAGGGATTGTCATAGGACAGTCGGGGCACATGGAAGGGGAGTCTGCTAGTTAGGGGAGTGCAAGCTGCTGTAACCACTGAGCAGATTATACTAGGGTCTGTTTTGCATATGTGCTCAACACGTCTGTGGGCGGGTTTTCTCTGTGCTGGTTCAGGGGCCCAGGCTCCTTTGTCCTGTGACTCTGCCATCCTGGGGCCCTGTCTTCCTCCTTCAGCCAGTGGAGGGGGCTAGATGAGACTAGAGAAGTACATATTTCAGGAAATAATAATGACAGCAATGTTTATGTAGCACTTTCAGATGAATCTGAGTACCAGTCCTTTATATATATTAACTCATTTCATGTGCACAGGAATTCTATGAGGAAGATACTGTCATTATCCCTGCTTTATAGGTGAGGATATTAAGGATGAAAGCTTCAATGGCTTGCCCAGTTGGTTGAGAGTAGATTATAGCATTGTTAGGGGTAAGAGGGGTCAAGAGGGCCCAGGAGATTGCAGTAAAAGGATGTAGGGCTGTGGAGGGAGCAGAGGCTGGACATGAAGGGCACCGTAGGTCATTCTGAGACATTTGGACTTGAAATTGATGTCAAAGAGAAGCCATAGAAGACCATGTGTCCAGATTTGCCACCAGCTTTCTCTAGTGTGCGGTTGTGGAGAATGATTTGAGAGAAGTGAGACTGGAGGTGGGAAGATGTATCAGTTAGAATGCTGCAAGTCATAGAGAACCCAGACTAAACTGACTCTGACAATAAGGGAAATACTCATCTCACATGGGGAGAAGTACAGCCACAGGGAATGTTCAGGCTTGGTTAGACTGGCACCTCTATGACGCCATTGAGAGCCCAGGTTCTTTCCATCTTTCTGCTCTGTGGTCCTCAGCCTGTTGGCCATGACTCCTTACCATGCAAGGTAGCTTCCCACACAGACAGCATAGCCTGAGGTGGAAAAAGATGCAATGTCTCTTCCTGTGAATCTCTATCAGCAAGGAAATCTTTCATTGAAACCGCCCCCTCCCCCCCCCCCCCCGCCCCAACAGATTTCCTCTTATTCCCATTGGCCAAGGTTGGGTCTGATGCCCTACCTAAATGAATCACTGACAGAGGAATGTGTTTACCATGACTGGCTTTGGTGAATCCAGACTTACCTTTGTGCCATGTAGAAGAGAGGTGGACACCTGAACAAAAGGCTGGGTAGGCAACCAATAGTGTCTGCTGCAGAAGGCTGTGTAGATAGATGGCTCCTGCAGGAATTCAGCCTAGAAATGCTGGTGGCCTGGATTAAGAGGTCAATATGAAGGCAATAGGGAGGAGGAGAAGCAGACAGATTAAAAAGTACTATGGAGATAGCATGGCCACAATTTTGTGATTAATTAGGTGAGGAGGTAAGAGAAGAAAAGTCAAGGATGACCTGGTGTTAGCTTGGGCCACTGGGATTCCCGTCTATGCCCAGGGCAGCTTCTCTCTCATTCACATACTCAACAAATATTACAAATCATATTTTATGAGCCAGGCACTTCTGCCTGGGAGATGAGTATTTACAGATGAGAAAATGGAATATAACAACTTATTTAAGGTCACCCGGCTGACAAGTAAGCGGTGGGCCTGGATTTGAATCCAGGTCTTTCTGTCTGACTCCAAAGCCCATTTTCCTACCACAATTCCATCCTGCCTCTGCTAAATGGGCATAAATCACAATGCTTGCTTTATAAAGAACAAGAGAGACAAGCATACAAGTAATTATGCTAAAAGGCAGGATGTGATAAGCACAAAAAAAAAAAAAAACAGAAGAAATTAATGTTTTTGAACACCTACTATGTGTCAAACACAATACTTAACATGTTACATAGGTTGTCTCATTGAACCATTATAACAACCCTAAGAGATGGTTTTATTATCTCTCCACAGACAAGGAGCCTTTTGGACATAATCCTATTAATAAAGAGGTAATATGCAAATTGACCATCACTCCAACACACAAGATGGCTGCCCCCATGTGGTCAAAGATAGCCGCCCCCATGTGGACACAAGATGGCTGCCACAAGATGGTTGGCAGGGAAGGGCAGTTGTGGGCCATCAGGCCAGCAGGGGAGGGTAGTTGGGAGGGACCAGGCCTGCAGGGGAGGGAAGTTAGGGGCAACCAGGCCTGCAGGGGAGGGCAGTTGCGGGGGACCAGGCCTGCAGGGGAGGGCAGTTAGGGGCAACCAGGTCGTCAGGGGAGGGCAGTTAGGGGTGACCAGGCCTGCAGGGGAGGCCAGTTAGGGGCAATCGGGCTGGCAGGCAGAAGCAGTTAGGGGCAATCAGGCAGGCAGGCAGACGAGTGGTTGGGAGCCAGCAGTCCTGGATTGTGAGAGGGATCCCAGATTGGAGAGGGTACAGGCTGGGCTGAGGAACACACACACACACACACACACACACACACACACACACACACACCGTGCATGAATTTTGTGCACCAGCCTCTAGTAATAATAATAACAATGACAGCTACTAAGTAGGTGAGCTTTACGTGTAAGCATCACAACCACTCATGTGCCCACCCTATCTGAGGGGCTGAGAAATGCTCCAAGAGGCACCAGTGAAAGGCTGTCTTGGATCCCGTCAGTCCCCATCACTTTCAGCCCAAAGGCCAGTCGCCTGCCCTTACCGCCAGCCCTCCAGGCCAGTTCCAGCTCTCTAGCCTGGCTGCCTGCATTACCAGCTTTGCAGTTTTTGCTCCAGCAATGGAACCATTGGTAGTTCTTTAGGGCTGGACCTGGAGTGATGCAGGTGAAGTCACCTAGGATATGAAATCTAAGAAGTGCACGTGCATCTCTTCCACATAGGGCTTAGCCCCGGTTTCTCCTGCAGTTGTCATTTCCTAAATGCTCCCAGGTTTTGAGTTGTTCAGAACGGGGGTGCTTGCCCTGTCCACTGGGAGAGCATTCCAGTCTTCTTTGATGAAAACTGAACTGAGCTGTGGGAGGCAGTGCCTGAAGCGTCTCAGGAGGCCCCCGCCTTGAGCCTGCCAAGCCCTCACTTTGCATGCACCCCATGCGTCAGCAAGGGGAGTAGCACAGATGCACCTGTCATGACATGGGACTGTTATATTTAACTAGAGGCCCAGAGCATGAAATTTGTGCACTCCGGGGGCGGTGGGGTCCCTCAGCCTGGCCTGAGCCCTCTCACAGTCTGGGAGCCCCGTGATCAATCACACCCCGCAGAGGGAAGCCTTGTTGGGAGCCCCCGCTGGCTGATCGCCCCATTGGCAGGTTGCCTGGGTCTCCCTCTGCAGGGCGATCATGGGGCAATGGTCGGCCCCGACCAATCACATCGCACCCGCCTTGGCTGGCCTGGCGCCAGTGGGTGTCAGCGTGGTCATCCTGATGGTCATTCCACTGTTCGGCTGTTCCGTTGATTTGCATGTTATGCTTTTATTATTATAGATGATTACTCATCATCCATTTATTAAAAATATTTTTTGAGAGCCAACTATGAGCCCAGCACTGTTGGAGGCACTGGGGGTGTGGTATGAAGGCCACAGACTAGAATGCCTCCCCTCCTGAGACTCACCTTCCAGAGCAATCAAGAGCTTTCCCATCATCGCCATCTAATGAGCACACCACACGTGGTGAGTGTTTCACAATTTGCAACCCATATTGATGCTCATTAGCTCACTTGATCCTCTCCAAAGCCTTGTGCGGTAAGATTTACTATTATCATATTTCATAAATTTTCACACTGACATTTTTTCTCATTTTAACATCTCTGACAGCAGGATAGGTCTTAGAATTGATGGCATGTCATAGTTTACTTGGTAGCATTTCTTTCTTTCTTAGTGGTAAATTTAGAGAATGGTGGGTCTTACAGTCAATGGTATCTTAGGTTTAATAAAATGCAGAATTATCCTTGTTTTGCAGATAACAAGACAGACGTTCAGAGAGATTTGGTCTCTTTTCAAGGCCACGTGGCTATGTAGTCCGTGCAGGCTGGAGGAGCCACAGTGGCCCTGCCAGAGCATCGTCTCTGCTTTTGGGGACTTAATTTCTGAGCACATCACAGCCTGCTGCTCTCATTGCTCTCCAGGGAAATGGAGCTCTACCCTGTCCCGGATGGGCTTCAAAGTTGAGCCTGTCCCACCCACCAGGGGAGCAGTGGGCCGTGTGGCTGAGATCAGAGTGAAGCCACCTGCATCAAAATAGCCTCCCTCTCTCCAGAGCCCCCTGGGGTTGGAGCTCCTTCCCTCTCTTGTCTGCTGAGTGATCAGTTGACAAAATGCATCTGGGCAAGGAGGAGACCTCTGATCAGTTGTCATCTGTCCTAAACACTCCTGATGCACTTTCTCTCTTCATTAGCCACGAGGTGTCACCTCTTCTGTGGTGATCCACAGGCTGACACATGGCTTCCTGTGGCTGGAAGGCAGTCATGCTGCTGGGGAGGAGCAGGGAAGTCATCCTAGTTGAAGGCAAAGAGGAAGGGAGATGGAGGGAAAGGAGAAGGGCCGCTGGAGGTGAAAGTGGGAGTGGCAGTTGGCGTTGCCTTGTTTTTACCTCATATCTAATCCCAAAGCTGAGCCCCAGATCCAGAGCCAGGTGTGGGGTGACTTCAGCGAGCACAATGTAAGCATGGCTCTGTTCCTCCAGCACCTTGTCCTACACACACACACACACATGCACACAGATACCCATGCATGCACGCACACACGCACACACACATGCACATATGTACCCATGCATGCATGCACACACATGCACATACATACCAGTGCGTACACACACACACACACACACACACACACACACACACACTTACTGCCTAAATCAATCTCTTTCCTTTCTACCTGGAACTCTCCACCTGGTTGTTACTTTCTCCTCCATTTCCACCTCCACCATATCTATACCTTCTTTCAGCTCTAGAGTTCCTCCAAAAGAATTCCCAATGTCCCTAGTCTGATACTCAACTCCCTTTACATTCTAGCCTGACCCATGTCCTCAAATATAACAAGCATTACTCTTCAAATGTGTCCAGTAGAACACATTTTCTAATTGGACCAGAAGCACGTCATAAAAGTCCCACCTCAGTGTCTTTTCTTACTCCATGCTTCTGCCGATAAAGCCCTGCCCTCTCTCGGTGTCTGTTAGAGCTCAACTTGGGTTCTACCTGCTCTAGAAAGATCTTTCCTGGGTTCAGCTGCTTGTTGATCCTGCCCACAGCTGGACAGCCAGCCCTTCACTTAGACTTTAAGTCTTAAAGGAAAGCCACACCCTGTGCCCAGGGCAAGAGTGAATTAATGAATCAGGGGGCTGCTCCAAAGGGACCCAGGTGAGAACCGCCACATCCTTTTTGCTGGCCCGTCAATGCCATGGGCCAGTTCTGGTGACTTTGGTTATGCACCTGACCCGGCAGCGAGCTTAGAGCCCTGTCCAGTGTGTCTACCAATCTCCATTGTAGGATTCAGTTCAATCCCAGTCCTTAAATATGGGCCTTCCAAGGGTCACTCCCTCTACAGCTTCTTTGCACTCTTATCCTGGGCCAGGAGTGGAGAGAGCTATGTCCCATGGTAGCTGCTTTGTTCACCAGACTGTCTCAAATTCATTGTCTTCAGCTGAGTTAGCTCCCTGCACCTAGCCCACTCCAGGACCAGGTAAGTGCCAGCTCCCAGCCCCTTCCTGTCCTCTGTGTCCTGCTCTGGGACTTGCTCTGCTCTGCTGAATCCTGACCGCCCAGGAGGCCTCCTCACTGCTGCTGTCAGCAGGGCTTCCCCTGTGCCATTCTCTTGTTTCTCAGGTGATGAGTACAGATAGCAGTGCTGTCCTTGTACATACGTGTCTTATTCTCTCGGCTTCCTGTGTGTTCCTTGAGAACAGAGAACGTCTCATATTTCGTATGCAGTGGGCACAATGAATGCATATTTACAATGCAAATGTAGGAAACCTAGAAAGTCCTTGCTGCTGTTTTTCACCTGAACTCCTCTTGTTGCAATGGTTCACACCACCTTCAGCTGCCACTTGCCTTTTCCTTTCCTGGGGATTCTTCCTTTCACTCATCTTTCAACTAAATAGCGGGTTAGATGGAGACCTTCCCATGGCACATCTGTGGTTTGTGCATGTCTTCCCCAGTGTCCAGCACAGTACCTGTCATATGGTCAATAGCCAGAAAATAGCTGAGGAGAGCTGTAAACCTGAGGGTGGTAAGCATGGAGCCCTCAGTGTATCCAAAGCTCTGTGCTAAGGATCTTAGCTTCCGGCAAGAAAATAAAGCCAAACAGGATACCTGTCCTCCAGGAAACTGGGCCAGGAAAAGGCAATAAAAGTTCCCAATTTGTTGCAAATGAGTGCCTCCGGGGTTGAAGTTTCCCTGTAGGAAAGGGGAGACAGATCAGTAGCCTCAGAAGGAAATGGGGCTTCTTCATGGTCATTGACATAAACAGAATTCTCCATGAACACAGAGACTCAAGTTTTGGAAAACACACACCCTTTGCTTCTATCCTAGTGACTTCTAGACTGTGACTGGCAGGATGGGGTTAGGGGAAGGCCAAGAGCCACGGGCCTTAGTGGGCTCCAGCCCCTGCTGGTCTGGAAGGCTTGAGGCCCCAGTGCTTCTTCCCTCGGGTGAAGAATTAGGGTGCCAATGGGAGAAGACAGCCTGTTGGTGGCTGTCTCCGTGGCAGCAGGCAGTCTTGTCAGCCATTACCCTGTTGGAGTAATCCTCGAACTGTGTGCCATTCCATTTGATCTGCCTGAGACCGCAGGAGATAGTCAAATGCTCTTGGCTGATATCGTATGCACGCATAATTAGATGGCAGCAATTACCATCTGGGTTCCTGCACTTGTTCTGTCATCCAGGCCTTGGGCAAGGAGCTGGTGGGAGTGAGGAAGGGAGGCCTCCCCAGCCCTGCCCGTCTTCCGTCAGCCTCCCAGAGAGCAGATTGGAAGCCTGGAGCCCGGGAGCGCAGCCCTGTGGAAGGCCAACGACGCTCGATGAAGAGTGACAACAGGCAGGTGGCAGAGGGAGTCGAGCCGTGGTAGTGTCTCTCCCAGCTCATGGTTGGCTTGGCATTGCAGGCTGGGTAGATTGCCATGGGCATGGGGGATGAAGGCTCGTGGGCAACCCTGTTTCAGAGAGGAAGCCAAGAGTAGGTTTGAGGGTTCTCAGAGCAGCGATGGGCTGATGCGATGCCATCTGCCCCTCCCCTGGCACCAGGTTCTTCCATCTCCTGACTTGGAGCTCCCTGCGGGTGCCAATGACACAGGCATATGCTTGGCCGGGCCTGGCTGACATTTTCCCGAGGCTGGTGCTCAGACTTCCTGCCTGGGAAGGGGAGGTGGAGATGAAGGAAGTCAAGGCAGCATGGGGGAGGAACTTCTGGAGTAGAAGAGCTGCAGAGCATGGATCCAAGTCCTCAGACATTTCATTATTTCATATCCGCTGACTTGGGGAGCGTCCCAGCAAGGGCAGATTGGCACAGTGCCATGCAGCACTTGATACACGCTGTGCACACATGTGCTTGACCAGCTGATTCAGGTGGGCTCTCAGCAGCATCTGCCTGGAGGACGAGAGGTAGCGTATAGTGGAAAGTTCATCCCTGGGCTTTGAAGCAGGCAGGGCTGGGTGTGAATCCCAGCTCTGCATTTCCCAGCTGCACGACCTGGTTAAGGTACTCAGTGCATCTGTTACTCCGTTAGCAAAATGGACTTGTGAGGGCTGGAGGGTGCCTGGTACATAGGAGGTATTCAGAAAATGTTAGCTCGGTCTCTCCTTGCCTTCAAGGGAAGGTTAAGCCTGTGTAATCTATACCCGTGGTCGGCAAACTGCGGCTCGAGAGCCACATGCGGCTCTTTGGCCCCTTGAGTGTGGCTCTTCCACAAAATACCACGGCCTGGGCGAGTCTATTTTGAAGAAGTGGCGTTAGAAGAAGTTTAAGTTTAAAAAATTTGGCTCTCAAAAGAAATTTCAATTGTTGTACTGTTGATATTTGGGTCTGTTGACTAATGAGTTTGCCGACCACTGATCTATACTTTTTATTATTTCCTGATTGGCAGAGGGGTAAAGTGGAAAAAAAGAAAAAGAAGTCATACCTTCTAGGGGCCTCTGGGCTCAGCTGTTTGTCATCAGGAGTGTGGTCCATTTTTGGCCAAAGAATCTCCCAGCACTTCCAGTGTCCTGTACCCACCACCTGCCCTGCAGCAGAATGGGGCACCCCTGTGCTGTCCCTCAGCTCCACAGATGCCCGCCTGTCATGGCACCAACACTTGGTCATTGTGTGATACCTGTGTTGATTTCTTAATCGCTTGCACAATTCCTGGCAAATGGCAAGATTCTGAAAATGTTTGTTGAGTGACTGACTGACTGTGGTCTGACTCAGTTGATATCACCATAGACCCATGGGCTGTCAGGAGCAGATGAGGTTGGAAGAGACCAAAATGAAGATGGAAGGAACCAGGAGACTTTGGGAGTCCAACTCATCATAGTGGAAGGAGCATGAATTTTGGACTCTGCTGGCCACAACGCCAGCTCTGACAAAACAGCTGTCTGACCTGGAGAAGTTACCTAACCACTCTGACCCTCTGTTTCCCCTACCTCACAGGGTTATTATGAGGTTAAAAAACAAATTAAGCAAAATTTGCCATCTAGTAGGTACTCTAAAATGGTGGCTACAATAAATATACTCTAAGGTATGAGCTGAAACCTCTTTTTTCCCCCCCAATATATTTTATTGATATTTTACAGAGAGGAAGGGAGAGGGATAGAGAGTTAGAAACATCGATCAGCTGCCTCCTGCACACCCCCTACTGGGGATGTGCCAGCAACCAAGGTACATGCCCTTCACCGGAAACGAACTTGGGACCCTTGAGTCCGCAGGCTGACGCTCTATCCACTGAGCCAAACTGGACAGGGCTGAGCTGAAACCTCTTGATCCTTAGAGCGATTGAACTTGACTGGAAGCTCGGTTCTGTGGCCTGTGACACGCACCTGTGATTTCCTGAGCTCCTTCACTTACTCTGTCATGCGCCCGACGCTCCAGGCCCAGGCCTGTCTGTATCTTCTCCTTCGCTGGTTGCCTCATACCCTCCAATCACTCCCAGCATTTGCTGAGTTTTTTGTGGACTTGTTGAAGATCAGGGGAGGGGGAAATTGAAGAGATGTTTCTGTTTGCTTGGTGAGACACAGCCTTCAGCCATCTTGCCAGCTTTTTCTCTATTTTTTTTTTTTTTTTTTCTCTTCTCAGAGTATCCAGCAAATTCTTGCCTCATGTAGGGCATTTCTGTTCACTTTCAGATCTCTTGGAGGACTTGTCTGCTTTTGCAGAAATACATGGGATGTCCTTCCTGAGGAGAATTTTGGAGAATGAAGAGCTGGTTCCCCCATAATTATCATCTCACTCAGCAATGTGGCTGGCGCTTGGTGGGGGCCAAGAAGACTTGGAATGACCTCAGGCCTTATTCCGTGTTGGTGTCAATGGCTGCAATGAGCTGGGCAGGGGTCCGGAGTTGCTAGTGCAGGAAGTCGGGTGGGTGTTTTCATTGTGGATTTGGATGACCTATCTCATCAGTGGAGGGACCCTGCTGGCAAGTAGGAGTTCGAAGGAATTGCATCCAGACCCATGCACAGGGCAGGGAGTTGGCCAGAGCCAAGCAGGAGTGCATTAGGACTCCGGCCAAGCAGGGCGCAGCGTTATTGCCACAGAGAGCTGGAGTGGTGGGCAGGAAACCTAGGCTCAGGACCAAGTCTTCAAGTGGGCGAGGCCTGTTTAGGCTAGGACAGTGGTCGGCAAATTCATTAGTCAACAGAGCCAAATATCAACAGTACAATGATTGAAATTTCTTTTGAGAGTCAAATTTTTTAAACTTAAACTTCTTCTAACACCACTTCTTCAAAATAGACTCACCCAGGCCGTGGTATTTTGTGGAAGAGCCACACTCAGGGGCCAATGAGCTGCATGTGGCTCGCGAGCTGCAGTTTGCTGACCACGGGGCTAGGAGGCTAGACCTTTGCTTTGAATGTTTCTTGCCCATGGACTGCACTTGTATGGGCTGCATTTTATATGCTCATGATGCTGAGGCCTGGTCAGGTGGGTAGATGTGCTTCCTCCTGGACATATTGTTAAGGAGGATATTCCCTGCCTTAATTATCCAGTCAAGAGGTGGGTTCTGAACCTAGAACCTAGAAACCAGAAGGCAGGCCTCAAGTAGGTTGGAATGTAAATCCCACCTCACTTGCTTGGAAATGAACCTCCAGAACCCTGGGTGGGCTGGGGAACAGTGGCCTCCAGGGAGGGCCAAGCATGGTCCATCTCAGTACCGGCAGGGAACTCCTGCATGAGGTCTTGGAGTTGAACATGAGCCAACTGAAGGTCCTGAACCAGATGACCATTTTGTGTTGCTTTGGGTCTCCTTCCTTCTGTTTCTCCTGAGCATTTGGTAAAGTCTCATTGAGCTACTCCAGCTTACTCTCGGCTATCAAGAAAATGTTCCTACTACACTTGGGATAGAAAGGAAAAGTGGGGAGCATCCCGAGCCCCAAGCCTTCATCATCCCCAAATGCCTAGGAGCCCAGGAGAGCCAGCTTCATTTCCCCCGAGGAGTTCTCCTCAGTGCAAACGGGGGGACCGGAGGTTTGCGTTGCTAAGGAAGACGGTCATTTCTTGAGAGTGGGCAGTGTCGAGGCTGTGGCTCGGGTTCACAGGCTTCGTGAGCACAATGTTTGTTGTGTCTGCAGCAGCTCGACCTAATTCAGACCCGCCCTTTGTGGACGGAAGCCCTGAAAGCTCCCTGTGCCTGACGAGGCTCACAGTCAGGAGCTGGGTGCGGGGTTGAGTCTCCAGTGGAAGGACATGAGGCTGCTGCTGGACAGGACTGGAACGGCAGGGGCCACAGAACTGACCCTCCATCTTCTCCCTTCTCCCAATTCAGCTCCCGGCATGGACTGGCATCCTGCCCTTCTCTGAGTTCTGAGTCCATGCTCTCTGCCAGCACTGAGGGGCCTCAGAAAGGTCCTTCCTTATCTCCCTGCCAGCACCGTGCCCCAGAGGCAGCGGCAGCCCAGCCTGAGCTGACCTTGGGCATCAGGGGCCAAGGTGATGGACAAGCTCTGCAGCACGAGGCCCTTTTCCACAGACTCCATCACAGGTCTGCATCCAATTAGGGAGAGAGGCTGGATGAGACAATAGCCCACACTCCTTGTTAAGAAACATCCCTAATTGATGACAGGATGATTACAGCAGCTTGGAAGCCAACTCAGATAGTGTTTTTAAAATTCCCCTTTCTCCCGGGCTGCCTGCCAGAGCTCCATGCACGGCTCTTCAGAAGAACAAAGGAGGCTTTGAAAATCTTTCTCCCCCTCCTTCAAATGCTTATCTGAAAGGACATCTTTTCCCCTTAGTCGCTGCAATCATAAAAGCACAGGTGATAAACTGCTTCTTTGTAATCATCAATTGTGAAGGTTCCCCCCCAAAAGTAGGCACTGCAGCAGCAGGGACAGGCGGGACAGGACCATCTCAGCGCCCACACGGCGCCTCGGAAGCCTCCAGAAAGATGAGGGAGGGGAAAAGGAACTTTGTTCCCTGACAACTTTTATCTCCAGGTCTTGGGCTGTTGAAATGTCAGGCCAGGGCTAGATAAGATTTTCTGACTGTCTGCGGCCGCCTCGCTCCGCTCCGGGCACAGGGGCTGGTGGTGGTGGGAGGAGGGCCTGGGAGTGGAGGGAGCACATTTTGAATTCTTGAAGCTGCAGATCAGGTCTTGGCGGGGCTATGTTCCCAGACAGGAAGACTGCAGGGTGGGCCGGCAGATCTCACCTTTGCAATGACCTTGAGAAGCTGTCTGCCAAAGGATAGTGCCTAAGCCATTTGAGAGGAGAATCCCAAATGGGGATAATAATGGGGTTCGGATTAGAGTCTAGACTCTGGGTCCCCAAGCTAGCTCTTGCCCTGGCTCCTCCGCCTCGCTCACAGCCTGTCTGCAGGCCCCCACTCGGCGCCCTGCGACACACAGGCCCAGGCTGTGGAGGGGAGCCCATGGTTAGCATTTTGCACTAAGAGCAATGCCACAAGCGCAGCCTAATTCCGTAACATTTCAGACCTTTCAAGCTGGAGGAGCTGACAGCTGAGCCTGCCAGCTTACTTCCAACAATGCGCAGAGCGCCTGCTGCCTGGTGATGCCGGTGAGCGTTAGGCTCATTAACACTGATCCTCACCCGTGCCCCACCTGCCCTGCCTTCTCCCTGGCTGCCGGCCTTCCCAGGGGGCTCGGCCAGCTCCCCATGGCCCTCCCGAGGGCCTTTCTGGCATCTCAAGCCCTCAAAGCTCTGGGAAAGGCTGACTCGATGCCCAGGAGACACTCTCTCTGCCCTCCTCACTGTGTGCTGCCAGCCGATAGCTTTCTGTCTTCCTTCTGGCACTCGTAGACCCCGCTGCAGACCGCTGGGGGGCCGGGGGGGGGGGGAGGCCGGTTCCGGGATGTCTGTGCACATCTGCATTGGGAGAGGATGGGCAGTCAGGAGGCATTGGTGGGGGCCACATTGATGCAGAAACCGGAAGCTGGTGGCTCCGTCAGGAACGCCCCGTGTTGGCCACTCTTCCGGGCTCTGGAGGTGGATGAGAATTGGGCTGAAGTTGCCCGACACAAGACACAGGTGAGTTTCTCCTGGGTGCGGTCTGGCCCCTTCCCCTGGAGCAGTTTCCCACTCGCGGGCCACAGAAGGGAAACTCCGCTTACAGGAAAGAAGAGCCAGGGAGCCAGGGAGGCGGGGATGGATGTCGGGAGACGTGAGGCTCAGGTTCAGCTCAGGCACCAAACTGCCGTGCGGCCTCCGTCAGGCCCTGCCACGTGTAAATGGGGAAACAATGATACCGGCTCCCTCCTCTCACCTCCATGCTGCTGTGGATTCTCAGGAGGTGCTCCCTTGCCTCTCACCCCTTCAGCTTGTGGCTTGTGGCGAGAACAAAGGGAGAGAAGTCGCAGGTGGGTGCTTTGTGGGGAGCACCCAGCATGAGGTGGTGCTGGGAGGCCCTAGTGGGCAGGCGCGGCTTGGGGCAGCTCGGGCAGCTCTCCATGTGTGGAGGGTCCCTAAGGAGAGGCCACTCTGCAGTCTCTGGTGGCTGAGAGATGAACTGCTGTTCTCCTGGTCAAACTGCTGGTGCCTCTTTTCAAAAGTACAGGAGGCTCATTTGCATGTCATTTGCATCTATTTAAATACCAACTCATTTAATGTTCGGAAACCACTGAGATTTCGTCCAGGCCCTGCTTCTTGTCCTCCCCAGGCTGCTGCTGTCCCTCTCTCCGCCCTCCCTGCCTTCTGCAGCTGGTCCAGCCCACAGGCCTCAGGCCTCTGAGGGCCCAGCCGGTCTGAGGAGGCCACCCGCTGGCAGTGGAGGAGTGGCACTAATGGGAGGTGGGGGGACCACCTCCAGCCGCAGCTGGGACGGTTTGGCCTCCTGCTTTTCCCCCAGGCCCCCGGCCCTTCCCAGGCCATGGGCTTCCCAGAGCTCTCCCTCTGCCTGGCTGCAGGTGGCAGCAGAGGGGGTGGGAGCCTAGAACAGGCTGTTGCTGACTGAGAGTGGGTTTATGTCCTGGGGAGGAAAAAGGAAAGGAAGAATTTGTGGTTTTGTTTTATTTTGCACCTGGGGGCTCCGGGGAGGCCTGCGGGGACTCCTATGTGGGAGCTGGGACAGAGCTCTGCGGGAGCTGGGAGCTGTGGGGCGAATGTGCTCATTCCAGAGGGACGCTTCCCTCCCCCTCCCCCGTCCCCACTGGGCTGGCGCCCAGCCCTTGGCAGACAAAGTGCTCCTGGCGGACTGAGGCACCAAGTGGCTGAGCTGCCCGAAGCCACGCCACTCCGGACAGATGCGCCCCTCCTGCCCCGCCCACTAGCCTTTAGGAAAACCTCTGGATCTCCAAGAACTCGGGCCTGGCTCCCGTCCCACTTGCTCCCCTCATGTTGCCTCTCTGGAGCAGGACAGGAGCTTATTAGAGAGATGACATCAGTGACCCAGGCCGGACCTCCTGCCACTCCTCTGACCTCTGACCTCACCCAACACCTGCAGCCGAATCTCTGCTTCACCCCAAGTAAGCCCCACCTCCTCCCGGCAGCCTCCGCCCAGGGCTCAGTCCTCTGATAATCTGGCCTTCAAGGTTCGCTTCCCCAACTCCGTGGGCTACGTGACCGCTGGGCTTATCCCCCAGTTAGCTCCTGAGAGCAAAGTCCTACAGCCTCCCCCCCACACGCACTCACACACATGCACATGCACATGCTCGTGTGAGCACACACACAGCTGGCCTCACACACAGGGCTCAAACCAGGCCCGTCACAGCTCCCATCTGACTGGCTGAGGCGCCTCAATTTCTAAGTGTGAAATGAAGACACAGGCTCCTGTGACTGTCCGTTTCCACAGCGAGCTACACGGCCACCCCAGGGATGGTTAGGGCTCCTGCCTGGTCGGGTCTGGGTGGGGGGAGGCTGGGCAGGCAGGGAGACGGGCAGCCCTGGACCTGCGGCTGGTGGGGAGCCTGCTCTGGGCCCATCAGCTGCTCACCTGGGAGCGATGCGGCACCTGGAGCCCTTCGAGCAGCTGTCGGTGGAGCTCCTTGTGGGACACAGTGTGAGCAGAGTGCCCAGATAGCTGCTCTCTCCCACTACGACACTTGTCGCCGCTCTCTTCACTCTGGCAGAGCTAAGGGTTTGATGGCCTGTGTGCGGCCGGGGCGGGGGGCGGGGGGGGGCTCTCCATACCAACTGGGCAGAGGAGGTAGTCAGCTTCTTAGTGACGTGGGCTGGGAGTCCCTTCCCACAGCCCAGCACCGGGCCGGGCCAGGTGGGGTGGCCACTCCCGTAGAATCGCCCCTGCCTCTCCCACCCAGGCCGCAGGACAGCGAGGACACCGCTCCTTATCCCTGAGAGCAAGGGGTGCCACCGCACTGCCGCCCAGACAGACAGACAGACAGGGGCAGTGCCTCACGGGCTCACGGAGTGCGGAGGAGGGCCGGCCTGCTCGTCCTCGGGAGGCTTGTGTCCATGGACAGGCCTCTGAGAGGGGCTGCGGCCGTCTGCGGCCTGGAGGGCCTCAGTTAGAGCAGCAAGGGCCAGGCCTCCCTCAGATCCAGAGCCTGGGCCCCACCCAGCGTGTAAGTCCCTTCTCTGGGAGCCGGCGCGGAAATCTGTGTCTTACCAATTGCACAGGGGACTTTGACACATAGCCAGCACTGGGGACTGCTGACCTAGCTTGTCCCTGTCCCCGTATTACAGATGTGGAAGTGGAGGCCAGAGCAGTCAGGTGACTTTCCTGACCTGTGGTGGAGTGGTCTGTCCCGAGTGCCAGGAGGTCCTCCAGCACAGACTCTGGGAAGGTGACAGCTGAGCAGGGTGTTGCTGACGCCCCAGAGAGCACTGGCCGGTGTGTGTGGGGTGGTCACGGGGACTCAGAAATGCGACCCAGACGCCCCCAAGCAGAAGGGCTGAGGGGCTGGTTGGGGGTGTGGAGGATGCTGGGGGCGCACAGGATGCAGGAGGATGGGAGCTGGGCGTTGGGAACACAGTCCCGGAGCAGTAACAGCTGACAAGATGCCCGTCTTGGCTTTGCTGAGAGCTCATGTGAGGCTTGCTCTGCGGGCCCAGGAGAGAGGCTCCTAAGACAGAGCAGGAACCACAGCCACAGAGGAGTTGAGGTTTTGAACAGAAGCCAGCGCAGGAGAGGAAGAAGGTGGCGGACAGGAGGGGTCCACCTGAGATGGATGGGGGTGTGGCAGAGTGAAGAGAAGGGAAAGAAGCCAGGAGCAAACGAGCAGGCACTTCTGGGTGACACAGCAAATTGATCCTGCCCCCCGAAACCCTGGGCCTCACAGTCTCTGGGGGACACTAGAGATAAGTGGGTGCTCACCCATGTCAGGGACTGTGCCCCTTGAATTGAAAGAAACACACACTCCCCCATGAGGGCCTTACAGAGCCCTCATTGCCTTATCCTAAGCCAATTCCTCTCTGTCTAACATCCTGTGTGGGGCAGGCAGTATCCTAAGAATGACCCCCCGGGCCCCCGCCCCACCCCACCCGCTCACCTGGGAGTACGATGCACTCCTGTGCTTACGATGGGCACCACTGACTTAAGATAGGGAGGTATTGAAGTGACTAATCTAATCACACAAGCCCTTTAAAAGCAGTGTTTTCTCTGGCCGGTGGCAGAGGGGAAGCATGATAAGCCTTGTGTGGGTCATGCTGGGTGGAGATGGGGGGCTGGAGGGGAGGGATGTGGGGGGCGGGGCTGGAGAGGAGGGAGGTGGGCAGCCTGTAGGAGTGAGAGCAGTTCCTGGCTGGAGGCCAGCAAGGTTGCTGGGACCTCAGTCCTACAGCCACAGGAACTGAAGTTAGCCAACAACCTGAAGGATGTTGGAAGGGAAATCTTCCCCAGACCCTTCTGAAGGGACCAGGCTAGACAACACCTTTATTTTGATTTACTGAGACTCTGTCCAGAGACCTCAACTGAGCCTGCCCAGCCTGCTGACCTACGGACTGTGAGATAATGCATGCGTGCTGTTTTAAGCCACACACTTTTTGGCAGTTAGATATATGCATCAGTAGGAAATAATACACTAAGGCTACCATTGAGCCACCTGGCCTGGCATCCATCCCCCTGATTTCTGGCCTCATGGGTTGATAGAACCTGGTTCCTGTTGGTGGGGAAGGGTCAACGGGGTGTCCATCCTTTTGTTCAAATGTTTCAACTCCCAGAGACGTCCTATGCCCAAGGGAGTTCTGCCCTGTGGGTGGAGGTCAGGCACCTCTGGTCTCATCGTAAGAGCAGCGTGACCGATGGGTCTCTAACCTCAGGAGTGACAGGCACTAGTGGGCTCTGCCTTCCCCCACTGCCAGTGAGAGCAGTAAGTGATTGTGACAAGGGCTGATGTTTGATGCAGCTTCCTACGCGCCAGACAAAGGACTAAGCGCATGTCTGTATTACCCCCTTTAATACTCGTAATAACCCTGGGATGGATATTATTATGGTTCCCATTTTGCAGACAAAGAAACTGAGGCTTAGAGAGCTCAGACTTGTTAGTGGGCGGTTGAACCAGGATTTGAGGTTGAGTGTCAGCTCCAGAGCCCTGTTCCTAATAGTCCCGTCACCGCTCCCTCCCTGCACCAGGCACCGTATTTAAAAGGATCTTGTCTACCAAACAAACTGAAGTTTTCAAGTCATAATTTGTTTTCTCATTTTTTATTAATCAAAGCTGTGTATGGCTGCCAATCAGGGGCTCAGATCCGCATGAGATTAGCAGTGTTATCACACTGAGTTGATATAACTCCAGCCAAAAGCACAGCAGTGATGTCTCAGTCAGCAGTCGGGAGCCTTATCTCTGGGTAAGCTGTTGCTTCATAGGTGCACAGAAGTATTTATCAACAGTAGCTCTGAGCCATGGTACCCCTGTGGGACCTTAGGGTCTGAGGACTGCAGGTGGGGACCTGGTCCAGTGCTTCCAGACCCGCCCATCTGCTCTGCTCAGCCTCGAGCCTCTGAGACCTGCGCAAGGACCTCGTTCACAGAGGGGGCTGCAGATGCCTGTCTGCCTCCAAACGCCACTGCCAGGGACAGAGTGAACAGTCTGATGCCCTCCCCCAATGCACACACGCACACATACATGCACATGTGCACACACGCGTGGATGCACACATGCTCACGGCAACCAGTGCATCACCACTACCGTCAGGAATGTGGGCTTTTCAAATAGTATTTTTCCCCAAGTTCATGTTCCCTACTCACTGCTGTGCATGTGCGGACACACACACACACACACACACATACACAAGTGCACACCCCACTCTTCTCTCCTCCAGCAGAAGGTAGTTCAGTCTTAGTATAAAACACGAAACTTTCCCATCTCACATTACTATGACTGACAGAGCATGAACATCTGTAAGTGAGGAGGGTCGTTCTTTCCATCTTGACTATGGAGTCTGAACTCTGTTTTTCATATCATGAATCTAGTACAGTGAGCTCCTAAGTGTCATTCATTCACTCAAAATCTTTTTCTTCCTAGCATGTGCCAGGCCAGGTAGGTAGCACTGGGGATTTATCAAATAAGAACCAGGCCAGCGCAGGCTGAAAGGCTGCCCCCAGGTAGCCCCAAAGCCAAGCTCAGTGCCGGGAGCCTTTGGCTGAGGGCAGGAGAGCATGGGGTCTCCCGGGAAAGTAGGAGGGACCACTGGCGCTCTCGGTGAGTGTCAGCGTCAGCAGAGGCAGGGGGAGAGGACCTTAGAAAAGACCTTCCAGGCTGTGGCCTGGCTTCCTTCCCTCTGTCCCTTCTGAGCCTCCCAGTTAGCCGGCATTCCAGTGGTCTCCTGGTGATAGTTCTCACCTGGGATTACAACTGACCACAGTTGTCTGTGTCCTGGGCCACGGCTCCCTGGGGCCACGGAGGAGGGCCGTGCTAGGAATTCCAACAGGAGAGCGCAGGCCAGAGGCTGGAGCCAGGGCCCGGCTTGGGTGGGAGAAGTTCTCCCCTGCTCTTCCTGGTGAGTGGGGCTCTGACCTACAGTCGTGAGGGACATGGGAACACAGTTCTTCTGTGTTGTCACAATGAAAGCAAACACTGGGGCCTGCACCCGCAGCCTGCTTTAGGGATGAAAAACTACTGCAGAGACAGGATCAAGTGCAAACCTCCCAACAAGCTTGCAAAGCATGTTGGGCAGGCATCATGGCTGTGGCTCAGCGAGGGTAAGCGATTCCCTTTGGGCAGTGGTCGGCAAACTCATTAGTCAACAGAGCCAAATATCAACAGTACAATGATTGAAATTTCTTTTGAGAGCCAAATTTTTTAAACTTAAACTTCTTCTAATGCCACTTCTTCAAAATAGACTCGCCCAGGCCGTGGTATTTTGTGGAAGAGCCACACTCAAGGGGCCAAAGAGCCGCATGTGGCTCGCGAGCCGTGGTTTGCCGACCACTGCCTTTGGGGAACAGCCAGTGAGTGCAGAGAGGAAACGGGAACCCAGCTCGGCTCTTTGTCCAGTACAACCAGTCATGTCAGCTAACTGGAGACAGAGCTGTTCCCATGGCAGAGGGGACACGAGCCAGAAAATGAGCTGGAGTCACAGGGCATGCATTCGTTCCCTAAGGCTGCTGCGACAAACACCACAAACCAGGTGGCTTCAACAACAGAAATGCATTCACTCGGCTCTGAGGCCGGCGTCGGACCTCTGGGTTTCATAGGGGGTCCTTCCGAGGCTCCGAGGAGACTGCTCCTGCCCGTCTCCACAGCTCCTGGGGCTGCGGTCGCTCCTTGTTCCTGGGCTTGTGGCAGCATCACTCCCGTCTTCACCTCCATCGACGCACAGCATTCTCCCTGCATGTCTGTGTCCACAGTGGGTGAGGGATGGTCAACTCTAACCCAGCACGACCTCATCTTAATCTGCAAAGACCCTATTTCTACATCAGGTTATAGTCATAGAGTGGGCATGAATTTTGGGGAGATATGATTTAACCCAGTAAGAAGGGGAATTTGGTCTGTTAGGAGCAGGGTGATGGGAAGCCAGAGAGCTGGGCCGCGGGGCTCCAGTTTGATTTGACCACCGGGGCTCCTGCTGCCTTGTCTCGTGAGGACAGGACAAGAGAAGTAATTGCCTCCCCTCACCCTGAACACCTCGCCCATCTGTCCTCTTACCCCTCGCTGCCCTCGCCACAATCCTGACTTCTAGCCACAAACAAGGATGTGCTAAGATGACTGGTAAAGTAATTGCTACAGAACAACTATGATTTATTGAGCACTTACCATGCACCAGGTGCTGTACAAGAGCTTTATATACATGATTTTATTTAATCCTCACAATGACTCTATGAAACAAAATTCATTTTAATTTTCATTTGACACTGGAGGAAACAAAGGCTTTGGAAGGCCGAGACGTGTCTGAGGTCACAATGTAATAGGCGGTGTGAACAGGACTCTAGCCCAGCTCACACTAGAACTCCTGACCCCCTCTAGGTACTCCTGACCCCCTCTGTCCACCCCAGTTTATTCCCTGGGGAGTAGCGTGCAACCTGGGACACCTGTGAGGATCCCAGAATGGAGGGCTGTGGGACAGGATAGTTCTCAGGGACACAGAAAGGGAATGGGCAGAGGGGGTTTCCAGTCAAACGGCTTTGAGCTATTTCCAGTGAACTGGCCTGGCCACCTCTGCTGGGGCACAGAGGGAGGAGGAAATCAGGGGTCTACCTCCCTGTTTGTACGGTGCCTGGAGGTTCCCCATCCTATTTGCAAGGCCATAAATAATCGAGACATATTACTCAGGGATTGCCATGGTAACATCTTCAGGTTACCAGGGAGGCGAGATCCAAACAAAAGTATCTGATTAAATATTTCTGGCCACTAGAGGAATCTATGCAATACTGGGATGTGGGAAGGGAGGGGCAAGGAGGCTCACTGCTTCTTTGTTCTGTCCATACAGATCTTCCTCCTCAGAGTCACAGCTCTGGGGTGGGGGGCTCCTCTCCCCTTCGCTTTTTCCTGGGCTCTTCCCAACCTGTAAGCCATTTCTCTAACATTCAAGCAGCATCCTGCAATTAGCTCGAAAAGATATGCCCTTGGCTTTCTCAATAAACACACCCTCTTCTAATTGGTTTACGATTGAGTTGGTTATCCAACTAAACATGGTCCCCACATATATCATCCTTTTAAATGGAATCAGTAAGCCTGCAAGCCGGCTTTCCCCAGATGCCAGGAGCATGGCATAGGCATGGAACAAGGCCTCGAAGGAGAAGAACCAGGGAGGGGTTAGTCTGGGCTGGGGCGCTCCTGTCCTTGGGCCATGAGAGCTGCTCATGGGGGCTCCTCCCTGGAGGCCCAGACTGGGAAAGAATCGGTCTCCATTCCCGACTTCACAACCACAACAAATATGTTTCCAACCCAAGTGGTTGTTTCACATAAGCTTGCTCTGCCCTCCACAGCAGCCAGAGATGGTGGCCAGGTTAGGGAGCTAGGAGGTGTACAGGGGTGGGCAAATGTAAGTTTACAATGGTGAGACACAGAGTTTATTCTGCATTGTTATTTAGTAACTAGAGGCCCGGTGCACAAAATTCGTGCATGGGGGAAGGGGGTCCTCTCAATTCAGCCTGAACCCTCTTCAATCTGGGACCCCTCGGGGGATGTCTAACTGCTGGTTTAGGTCGGATCCCCAAGATTGGGCCTAAACCAGCAGTCAGACATCCCTTTCAAAATCCTGGACCTCTCGCTCCTAATAATTCACCTGCCTGCCTGCCTGGTTGCCCCTAACTGCCCCCCATGCTGGCCTGGTCGCCCCCAACTGCCCCCTCCCTGCTGGCCTGGTTGCTCCTAACTGCCCCTCTGCTGGCTTGGTCACCCCTTACTGCCCCCTCTGCCAGCCTGGTCACCCCCAACTGCCCCCCTCTGCTGGCTTGGTCACCCCTTACTGCCCCCTCTGCCAGCCTGGTCACCCCCAACTGCCCCCCTCTGCTGGCCTGTTCACCCCTAACTGCCCCCCCTGCAGGCCTGGTTGCCCCATGCAGCCTGCTTGTTCAGTTGTTTGGTCATCCCTTTCTAACGCCCCTGATGGCCTGGTGGTAGGAAGCCATTTTGTGAGGGTGTGACGGTTAATTTGCATTTGCATATTACCTCTTTATTATATAAGATTATAGAATTTATTTGAATTACACCTGTAAAGCTGCTTTGTCCACTTGTACTTTCCAGTTGTAGACAGGCCCACGGGGGGAAGCAGGGAGGAGGATATCTTCATGTCTCCACTTTGATGAGGTCAGAGCTGGACCAGATTTCAGACTCTGTAGTCAACACCTTCATTTAGGGATGGGAACTGGAGGCTACTTAGTCCAGGTCCCTGGGCTAGTAAGTGGCTTCACTGTTTCTAAAACCTATTTTCTAACCCAACCCCTTATCCAGGGCCCCCAGCCCTGGTGGGGTCACTGGGTCTACACAGAGCCTGAGTATAAAGAGGGAGGTGGGGAGTAGGGACATGCAGGTGGTCTCCAGGATGCTTGGGGGTGCCCTTAGCCCACCTATATGGGGCTGCCTGAGCCTCCGCCCAGCCCAGCTGTCTTGTACACACAGCCCTCTCTCGAGGCTCCAGCCGTCAGTGTGTGTTCCTAGAGCAACCTGCGCCCAGCCGTCCCTTTCACAGAGCACCTCTCTCTCCTCGGGGGCCATGCCCCACTCAAGTACTGGCAGCTTTGCAACAGGTGGGGGGAGGGGAGGGAGGGAGGGAGGGGAGCCTGGGGCCCCAGGAAGGCCTCCCCTGCAACCACCTGCGCCCACCCAACGAGTTAGCATCTCATACATTGTTGATGAGGCCTTTCCCGGGCTTGCGCTGAGCTGGGGACTTGATGAGACAAAGAAATAAATAATACTAAGTAGCACAGAGTGCAGGGGTCAGGCGGGGGGGTCAGGAACGGTGTTAGCCTTGGGGCTTGCATATTTTATCACGGCTCACTCTCCTGCCCCTCTTCCCTCCTCTCCTCTCTCCTGATGTTGCTGTGGTGAGAGTTTATACCACCCAGCACACTGGTCTGTACATCTATTTGCAACCCAGGCATCTTTGGTTTGTGTGTGAGAGAGATGGCCCATCCCCAGATGAGTCAAACTGAAAATCCATTGGTTGTTAAATAAAAGCCCTCCCACTGTGGGACATGACAGTGATGGGTGAGAGGAGGAGGGGTGGCTTCTGGATTGAGACAGTTGAGCTGAATTGCTGGGAAAGCTTGGGTGGGAGCCTGGGAGGGTGGGGGTGGAGGACAGAGCAGGGCTGAGCAGAGATGAGTGCAAGTGGGAGTGGGTGCTGGGGTGCATCCATGGGGGGCAACTGAGGGTGGAGGACCTGAGCGCCCTCTAGAATTGTGTTTTATTTTCTGATGCCGTACAAAGCACTTGTATATATGCTATGTCTTTGACTTTACAATTTGGGACGTATTTTTGATACTTGAGAGATGTAGAAACTCTGGTGAAATGACTTGCCCATGACCATCTATAATAATAAAAGCGTAATATTCAAATCGGCCAAACGGCCGGACAGTGGAACTACCGTCCGGACGACCTTCCGGACAAAGCCAGGGCTGCGAGGGCCGAGGCAGCTGGGGCTGCGAGGGCCTACTCTTGCACAAATTTCATGCATCAGGCCTCTACTTGTAAAATAAAAACAAATGAAAAACTGACCAGACCTGGCAAGGAGAGATTTCACTCAAAGAGATTATTGTGAGGCAGAGAAAAGGGCTGTTGTAATAGAGAGGAGGATTTGCCCAGGAGAGCTGCTAGCAGCCAGGAGTTGGGCAGAAAGGGCTTTTACGTTACAGTTACAGCGTTACAATGAGGTGTGAACAAGCCAGGAAGAGCAGGTGTGTGTTTTCTGAAGTCCAGGGAAGGGCAGCTTTCTGCAGGAAGTGGGTTTCTGGGACAGAAAGCAGAGAGGTTTCTTAACCCTCACAGTCCTCCAGGCTCCCGGGCGCAGGTAAACCCAGCGCTGTCCTCACGCAGCTGCACGTGGCAGTGCTGGGACTGGAATCCGGGGCTCGGCGCTCCCAGACTGCGATGGCCCTCCTTTCTCCATCCTCTTACCTCTTTCACATCTGAGCAGTCTTTTTTTTTTTTAAATAAATCTTTATTGTTCAGATTATTACAATTGTTTCTCCTTTTTTCCCTCCATATCTCCCCATTACCCGGTTCCCTCTCCCCCGTTGTCCTTATTCATAGGTGTATGATTTTTGTCCAGTCTCTTCCCATACCCCCCACACGGACACCCCTTTCCCCCTGAGAATTATCAATCCACTCCCATTCTATGCCTCTGATTCTATTATGTTCACCAGTTTATTCTGTTCCTCAGATTTTTAATTCACTTGATTTTTAGAATCACTTGTTGATAGTTATGTATTTGTTGTTCATAATTTTTATCTTTACTTTTTTCTTCTTTTTAAAGAATACCTTTCAGCATTTCATATAATACTGGTTTGGTGGTGATGAACTCCTTTAGCTTTTTCTTATCTGTGAAGCTCTTTATCTGCCCTTCAATTCTGAATGATAACTTTGCTGGGTAGAGTAGTCTTGGTTGTAGGTTCTTGCTATTCATCACTTTGAATATTTCTTGCCATTCCCGTCTGGCCTGCATAGTTTCTGTTGATAAATCAGCTGACAGTCGTATGGGTGCTCCCTTGTAGGTAACTAACTGTTTTTCTCTTGCTGCTTGTAAGATTCTCTCTTTGTCTTTTGCCCTTGGCATTTTAATTATGATGTGTCTTGGTGTGGTCCTCTTTGGATTCCTCTTGTTTGGAGTTCTGTGCGCTTCCTGAACTTGTAAGTCCATTTCTTTCACCAGGTGGGGGAAGTTTTCTGTCATTATTTCTTCAAATAGGTTTTCAGTATCTTGCTCTCTCTCTTCTGGCACCCCAAAAATTCGGATATTGGTATGCTTAAAGCCATCCTGGAGGCTCCTTATGCTATCCTCACACTTTTGGATTCTTCTTTCTTTCTGCCTCTCTGGTTGGGTGTTTTTTTCTTCCTCATATTCCAGATCTTTGGTTTGACTCTTCGGGTGCGGTGGTCTACTCTGTATATTCTTTATTTCAGACAGTGTATGCATAATTTCTGACTGGTCCTTTTCCATTTGTTTGGTATTCTCATTAAGGTCCTTGAAGGTCTCTTCAAGTTTCTCAGCGGTTTTTAGAAGATTCTTGAGTAACCTTATAAATTTGGTTCTGAACACTGTGTCGTCCATTAGTTTGCTTTCATCTATTTCTCCTACTTGTGACATACTTCGATGTCTCCACATTTTGGCTGCCTCCCTGTGTTGATGGAGTGGCTTTGTGTGGTCGGTAACCTATAGGGGCCAGTAGCTCAGCTTCCCCAATCACCCTAGGTGGTCGCTCTTGGTACTCCCCTTTGTGGGCTGAGTGGAAAGTCTTGGTGTAGTTAAAAGCCCTGATTGCTGTTGGTACACTGGGAGGAATTGACCTCCGGTCCAATTGGCTGTGAGGGCCTGCTGTATCTATAATGGAAGAATTGCTGTGCTGGAGACACAGTAGGGCTTTGGTGCTCACTGAGTCTGCCTCTTGAATGTGTCCCTTATGAGAGTGGTTGAAATCTGGTGTCGTCCACACCGACAGAAAAGTCACTCTCACACTCCGACCGGCCGAGAGTCCCTCCCGTAGGCGTCTGGGTCCCCCGCGTGTCCCCAGAAACTGGAGTTCAGAGTGGTTGGGATTGTTGGTATCACTGGCGGGAATTGATCTCCAAGCCAGTTGGCTGTGAGGATCAGCAGTGTCTCTGCTGGGAGAGCTTCTGTGCTCAGCTTGGATGGGGCGGAGTCTCAGGGTGGCGCAGACAAGCTTTGGTTTCCCGTCTGCTCTGCCCTAAGAGGGGCAGTTTCTCTGTGCCGGAATTAATGGCTGCGCACCTCTGAGAGAAGGCAGCTTTCGAGCCTCTCCCGCTGCCTAACAGACCAGTTTCTCCCCAGCTGGGGCTTTGTTTTTCTCCCGAATGAGAAATCCAGTCACTGGGAGGGCTGTGCTCAACTTGGATGGGGTGGAGTCTCAGAATGGCGCAGACAAACTTGGTTTCAGTCCGCGCCGCCCTAAGAGGGCCTGTTCCTCCGTGCCCGAATTAATGGCTGCGCGCCTCTGAGATAAGGCCTCTCTCAAGCCTCGTCTGCTGCCAAACAGCCCAGTTTCTCCCCGACCGCAGCTGGACCTCAGTGCAGTCGGGCGGCCCTGCTTTTCTCCCAAACGAGAAAGCTAGCCACTCAGCGTCTGCTGCCCTCCCTCTCCGGGCGCGCTGCGAGCAAGCCTGCCGCGTATTCAGCTGCCCGCCCTTTCCGCGCTCACGGATCTCTGCACCTCCACAGCTCCTGAGGCTCAGCGTCTCCCTTTCTGTTTTTCTCTAGTTGTAGGTTTTACACTCTGCCAGCTTTCCGGTGGTTCTGGATGGTGTGCGCTCTGTTTTCCAGTTGTAGTTTCAAAATTGTTGTGGTAGGCAACAGTTAGGTGTTTACCTTATGCCGCCATCTTGGTTTCCTCCCTGAGCAGTCTTATATTTTTCTCTCCGTCCACCTCCTCTTAGAACCTGCTGTGAAGACTAAAGAAGCTGGTGACGGCTTAACCGGTAACCCAGGCCAGGAATGTTTGTGTTTGACGCGGGACAGAGCTCTGATTGGGCTCTCAAGAGGAGCGTCCTCTCCAGGATCAACCACCCTGCCTTCTCTTTCCTCTCATAAAAACCACTCGGATGCGGGAGGACAGCAGAGCAGAAGACAGAGATGGTTGATAACAGGCATTGAGTCAGACTCTCGGAGCTGGAAGGGACCTAGAACACCTGGCGCGATCCCCATTGTGCAGATGGGAAAAGTGAGGACCACGTAGGAGGAGGGGCAGTGGCCAGATCGATAGTGAGTGAGGATGCCCCTGACTGTTCATGTTGTGCAGAATGAGGGCACACAGCTCCTCCTGAGCTCTCTCCCATCGGGTCAGGTTCTCTTCTCCCCGACAGCCGCCTCAGTCGGCGTTAGGGGTAGACCAGTGGTTATGGCCTTCCATTTGAATAACTATCTCAGGGTGGTGCTAACTACGCAAGCCTGCAACTCCCCTCCTTCCTGGATTACTGAGGCTTGAACCCTGGGCATCTGCACTGAATCAGAGTTGGGTGGACCTGGAACCATGCCTCTGGGAAGGACTGGGAGGGCCGCGGCAGGGGTCTAGAAGGAGGTGGACAGAGCGACTGCCACGAGCCATCAGCGAGTCACGGGGGCAGTCAGGCCCTTTGGAGGAGGCGGTGGGGGGAGGGACCTTCACTCTCAGCTGTCGGTCGGAGGGTGGATGGGAAAGGCAGCCTCTCCCCTCCCCGTATTCCCTCTCCGCCTGAGAGAGATGGCGCCTGGGAGGGCGAGGTGTTCTTCAGGGGGAGTAAGATGCTTCCTTGAAAGGTAACAAATTCCTCACTAATTACACAATTATTTCATTATGCAGTCTTAATGAAAAACAATACACACGCCACTCAAAGCCTAACAAGAGGCCTGTAGCCAGGACTTATCCAATTTAATAAATCCCCTCCATCCCATAATTATTTCGCCGATTCTTTGTAATACAGTCTGCAGAGGGTGCGGGGACAGACAGTCTTCGCTTGGCTGTGGCGGAGAGCGGGGAGACAGGCCTCTCCCTGCCCACCCCGGCCCTCCCAGCTGCCCTCTCACAGTGGGTGCCAGGGCATGTACCCCAGTTGTTTAGACCCAGCTCTCATCCTCCCTCCTGTCTTATCAAAGGGGCGTGAGAGGGAGAGGTCAGGCCAGACCGGCTAGATTATGACTCCCTTAGTTGAATTTTGACTTTGGTGCTTCCCCGTGCAATGCTCCATCTCCTGCCTGAGAACCTGCCCTGCCCCAACTCCTATTCCTTTTCCTCAGCCTTCCTCTCCACCAGAAGTCATAAAACGCGGATGTGCTACCCTTCAGAACTGCAGGTTTTTAATCCAAGTTTGGCTTAACTAAGCACTAGCTTGTACTTAACCTCTCTGAGTCTCAGTTTCTCTGTCTGTAAGATGGGAATATTGATACCTTCCTCACTGGGACGTGCAGAGCAAAGGAGGTTGGGGACGTCAAGAATGTAGCACAGTGTTGATGGGCACAAGCTCATGTCCATCAGCAAGAGTTTCCGTTCATGCTCCCACCTCCCCCGCCTCCTGGGAGCCTTGCAATGAATATCGGAGGTGGCATTCACAATGCGGGGAGCATTGAGGCAGTGGCTCTCCTTCATTTCTCTCACTCTGTGCCTTCCATAGTCTTGTGATGGTGTTGCTATAAGGAAGGCTTAAATTCTGGGTGTGGGGGCGGGGAGAGTGGATTGAAGTTTGGGGGTCAGGAAGACCTGGGGAGTCTTGTTTTTTTGTCCTAGCAGAAGAGCTGGGCTAGGAGGAGCTCACTGCTTGATGCACTTCTCCATCACCATTGCCATGGCGACTGCCTGCAGCCTTCATTCCTCAGCATCCTAACTGAGGCAAAATCATGCAGGATGCTGGTCACACCTGGGTCCTTCTGTAACCTGACAATCAAGGGGTCTGGGCTGCCTGTCACTACTTGAGCCAATTAAGCAGGGACAGGGTTGAATCATTATGAGTGTTTATTCCAGTCCTGCTGGCAGGAATAGAGAGCAGCAGGTCATCCACCAAAATCTGCTCTTCCCCCACCATAAGCCAGCTGCTTCTATGGGGTAGAAGGACAAAGATTACAAGGGAAAGGGTATGCCAAATGGGCAGGTTACAGGTAATGGGGACTGGAGATCTTCAAAGGGCTTAGTGGTATGCAAAAGGGCTGGGGTCTTCAAAGGGCGATTCTGGTTTCTGCAACAAAGTTGTTAATCTTTCCATGATAATAGGCAGCTCCAAATGGGGAGGATGGGCTGCATTTCCAGGTGCACTCCTAGGTCCCACAGGCAACTGCCCAGCAGGTTAGAATGTGCCCTCTGTAATCAGAATAAAACAATGGTAGGAAATGGACCTCTGTGCCCCATCTCCAGCACGGTGGGCTTTTGATGGAATTTACTGAATTCCCCCAGGACAAACAGCATGTAGGGCAGAGGGAAGAGGAACAAAGAGCTGTGCATGTGGGCCAACATGGTGGAAACCCCCGAGGCGTCTGCCTCACTAGACAGGAGGTGGAGGCAGCTAGAAAGGCCTCAGCCCAATATTTTAAATGGCCCAAGAGGAGACAGCAAGACCTAGGTGACAGGAAGCAGGTGACCTCAGAGTGCTCAGCCAATGAGGAACCGGAGGAGGGACTAAATAAATGGGCTGTGATCAATACTCCTCGTGTGCCTGTACAATGGGATGGACGCCTGCTCTCAAGAGTGTATTAAAGGTCTCATTTTCGCCTTACTTCTGTCTCTGAGTCCGTCATCTGAAAATCGGACAGGTGAGTATTTCTCACACAATCACGGTGTGAGAAATTGTCCCCACCTCGTTGGAGCACCACCAACACCCCTGGACTGTTGCAGAAGACCAAAGAAAACCAAGGATGCTTCAAAGAAAAGGAGGGACACTGTTTAATACACCAGCGGACTCAGGGAACAGCCTTCCAAATCTAAGTGAAGGAACATGCATGGGGCCCTCCCTTATATCTCCCTGTGGTCCTTGTCCCACAAGCATGGATCATGCTTCCGGTCCTTTTCACGGGCCTTGCAAGAAGGCCCCCAGGTGTTGGGGGTCTCCAGGCCATATCTGATGGTCTGGCCTGGCGCCAGCATTAATAACCCTCCCTCCGGAGCAGTGCACTGTTCACAGTAACAGGTTCTGCAAGACCAGTATCTGGGAAGGAGAGAGGGACTTAATTATAGGTTATCAGGATTGTACACTGAGCTTGCTGGCTTGGATTCAGATCACTAGCCCCAAATATCAGGGTTACATTGGAATTAGCCCTTTTTTGCCTTCTCAGGACCTCTGGCTGCCCCCCTGTATTAATTCTTTCACTGCCCTAACCTGAGACCACACCCTAACAGGCACCACCTCCCGGGACTTCCCCAGGGGGTCCCAGCAAGGCAGCCTGGACTTTGACATCAGGTGGACCCCAAAGGCTGTTTCTAGAATTCACTGGTGTCACCTTGGGCTAGAGTTACATACACTCCCAGACCTCAGTTTCTTCACCTGTCAAATAGGCATACAAATAGAACATCTCATGGGGTTGTCCCGAGGCTCACGTAAGGTGATGCATACAAAGGAGTTTCCTTAAGGTAAAAGCACTGAACAAACATGAGTGGGGTGGGGATCAGGCCAGCACTGTTTGAGCATCTTGCCCATTAATGTGCTAAACCGTGAGCACACATTATTTCATTGAATTCAAAACGCCATAAAGTAGGGCTCAATCTCTTCATTGTGCCCATGAGGATGGAAGCTTAGAGAAGCCAAATCAGTTACCTGACCTCACAGAGCAGAAAAGACCTCATTTCCTCTCTGTAAGAATCTGTAAGAGGTCCCTGTGCTTATTGATACTGATTAATAAAGAAGGTTTCCACCATTTGTCCACCATCCAGAGCTGAGGGGTCAGTGCTGACATGTACACATAAGGAACTACTGGACATCGAAATTGGGTCTCAAAAGAACTGTTGGTCCAGGGGGAAGCTCGCTACAGATTGATTCATTTGCCTGTCAGCATAAATATTATTGCTCGTCTCACATTCAGTTCTTATTAGTATATATCTAGTGACATTTGATCTCATTCATCTAGAGGAAATGATGAACAACATAGACTGAGGAACAAGAACAGAACCAGAATCAAGGAGGCATCGATCGGACTATCGGGCCTCAGAGGGAGGATAGGGGAGGGTAGGAGAGGGTGGGGGCAGGGGGAGAGTTCAACCAAAGGACCGGTATGCATGCATATAAGCCTATCCAACGGTTAAGTTCAACAGGGGATTGGGGCATGCGTGGGGAGAGGGGTGGGATGGGAATGGGGGGATGAGGACAAATATGTGACACCTTAATCAATAAAGAAATTTAAAAAAAAAAAAAAAAAAAAAAAAAAAATAAAGAAGGTTTCATTGCTGTTTACTTACTGGGCTGTGGGGAGACCAGACCAGTACAGGACAGGGTCTTTCTGTCAATGCCAGGAGCTGTGTCTCCATTTGCCATAATAATCCATGAAGAGGGACCCAGTCTGCAGGAGGGGAGCCCACGACAGAAGCCTTGAATGGAGACAGGAAACATGAGTTAAGTCTGAGGGGGGCTCCTCCTGGGCTGGGGCCCCCCGAGAAGGCTTCACGGGGAGGGAGAGCTTGGGAGTAGGCTTTAGAGAATGGATAGAGTTTGAAGAGGCAGAGAGGGTGGGTGGGCAATCCTGGTGGGGACTGAAGCCATCTGGAGAGAGCCCTAGGAATGGGCTGAATGGTGGGGCAGGGGAGGAACTGTGAACAATCGGCTGTAGATTCTTTTACACACGGATCTGCAGACAGTAGCAGATACATATATGAACCCCAGTGGGTACTCAGGTATGTGCCTCTGTGGTCCCAGGTTTCCTCAGGGCTGCCTTCTTTTCTCCGGGAGCCTGCAGCAGAGTGGGCACTAAATGGCTCCCCATGCCTGCTTCTTCCCTTTGAAGCAGCCTATTCAAGGGTTTCCGGCCTGACCCCCTCCCTTGTTAAATGCCAGTCTCAGCCAGATCACACTGTACAGCCTTCAATGCTTGGGTCAGAGGAGGTGGCGCATGTGCTGTTGGGTCTTGGCCCAGCTATGTGGGTCCAGAGAGCTCTCAGAGCAGGCTGTAGGCCTGGCCTCTTTTCTGTTGTCCGAAGCCCATGTGGGAAGGAGCGGAGTCAGGCGTGGTTGTGGGTGCAATAAGAGTAGATTTGGATAATTTCAGGATGAGAATGGCGGTGAGGGCTGAGGTAATATGGACTCGCCGTGGGTGGTTGGGAGGGTGGTGGGTGCCTGCCTGCTGGAGAAGACTGGAGGTCGGAAAGTTGGTTCTTTCTTTGCACCCAATTCTGTGCCACTTTGGGTGTTGAGACAAGCCAAGGATCCCCACAGGGAAACTTCTGCCTCCTCATGTTGATCACTCTGCCTCCTCGCCTAGAGGGCATCCGTGATCCCTGGTGAGGCCCCTCTGTGTGTGGGAGGAAGTCCTGGGCATCGAATACGTACTGGTTGGCAAGTTTCGTAATCACAACCTGGGCACTCCATGTGGTGTGGCTCAGACGCCACATTAACAGGCTGGCTGACTCATTCCTCAGGCCTGGAACTTTGGGCTAGTCATGTTCCATGCCCATTTGGGCTCCTGGATAATGTCCTTTCACAGCCTGGCCTTTTCCTGGGGTTTATCCCTAAGGCCTTGGTTCCCACTTCTGTTCCAGGCTCTCTGGTCAAGTGGCCTGCTGTGGCCACTGCGCTCATACACACTGCAGTGTTACTGCCTCCACTCCCTCTCCCACTCCTGCACTGGGAGCCTCTGTCTTGGGTAAGGGTTTCCCTCTTTCCCTTCCCTTAACCACCTTCTTGAGCTCATCGCCATTTCTTTTCTCCCACTGGCCCTTTGTCTAGGCTGTCTCCTTCCTCATTGTGGAGGTCTAGCTGGGCCTACCTCCCTCCTCTAGATTCTTAAACTTCTAGGTTAGCTCACCCCCCATTTCATTAAGTTTTCTTTATCTGGAGTCTTCTTCCATCAAGGTACTCCTCTTGGAGATAGTGATAGTGATAAGCCAGAAAGTGAATACCTTATGCCAATGGTAACGTACTTGTAATTTGATGTGGCTCTTTTGAAGTTGTGTCTTAAGCCCATGAAATGGTGAGGATTCCAGGCAAAACTTTAAAGCCATCGACTGAGATTCTTGGGTAGGACATCTGAAACGCCTCATATTTCAGGTGGTTTTCATCTCCCAGAGGGTCCCAGGTTAGGGCTCTCATCTGGTCACTCTCTGTCTCTTTTTTGATCTGCTTTTGCCTCCCATTTGCCCTTGAGCTTTGGACCAGCATCTAGGAAGGGGCTTGGGACAACAGGAACAACAAGGGGTGTGGCCCACACTGCTCACGCCTGCTTCCCACAGGGCAGCATGATGGGAGCAGTGAGCACTCCTGTTCTACTTCCTTTGTCTTTAACAATCACTTTCTTGGATGGTCCTAGCAGAGAGGAGAAGGGCTGTTTACTCTTTGGATCATCCAGCCATCTAGGGTTGGATTCACATGGATTCCCTCTGGACCTCCATGGTTACAGTGGTTCTCAACCTTTCCTGTCTATTTTCTCATCCACCTGTCATTCTGTGGGCCCCACCGTGATAGAAGCCAAGCCCCCCTTTTTCTGAGAAGGCCATTTGTATGTTTACAGGCATTCTGCTATTTTAGTTAAGTAACTTCCCGTAAAATGTCAAGACAAAAACAGCAAGAATATTGGTAGGGGCCTATTTTATTGCTATGGCTTTAAAATAAACAAAAATAGTAATCCCATTAGCAGTTGAAAATCATAGGAGTACTGTATTGTTGAGTATAAATTTTGCTGCTACAGTGGCTATGTGCCACAGAGATAATTCACACACAATTGAAGAGTGGTTCTTGGCAGGCCGGGTAGACAGCAGACAGCATGTCACATCTGCGGGGCCACTGGGAATTGAGATGGAGGATGGTGCAGTGTTCTGAGAACTGCATGTGCCTCCTTGGGCCTGAGAGGAGGTGGGAGGTGGAGAGCGCACGGAGGGCAGACAGATGTGGGAAGAAAGCCCTGCTCCGTCCACTTCCCTCAGGTCACACAGCCTCACCAATAAAATGGGAATAGGTTCTGCAGGTTACAAAGGTGAAGTGTGTCACCAAACGTAAAGGTTCTTGTAAATTGCTCAACTGTAAATTTCATAAAGGCAGGCCCTGTCCAGCTGTTTTCTCCACTTTATCCCTCATGCTACTTCTGTGCCAACTTGTAATGGGTTTATTAATGTTGCTAAAATAGTGTTTTAATATTTTTGTTGTTGTTATAATTCTTTAAAAATTATTTTTTTTGCATCACCAGTAGGTAATTAAAACCCTTTGGTCTGGTAATCCTCCTGTCTCCTCTCCTACGTCAACCAACAGTCCGTCCCTCCCAACCTAGTACCTTAGGTCTGCAGGGTAACCAGTTGCAAAATTGAAAGAAGGCTTGAGTAAGAGAGAAAATCCCAAAGGCCTTTTCCACCAACACATGAGATTGACGAGCTACGAGAATGTATATTTTAACCTTTTGGCAAAACATTTCTGAAGCAAATTACAATACCTGATTTAATAGCGAGACTCTAAGACACAAGCGTGTCTCCGCTAGGCCAGGGATTTGTGGCTTGATTTATAGGAAATAGTTTTGGCGTAAATGTTTATTGCAGGCAAGTTCACTTTAAAGGTGATATATGACATTACTACATTAGCATGAAAAGTGGTGACTTCGGATCTCCCAGAGTGCACCAGGGCAGAGCTTCACCTCTCCCATGGCCAGGACGATTGCTTTCCACATCTCACCCAGCAGCACTTACGGTTCTTTATCAACTTTATGTCTCAAGTGTCACACTTGCACAGCTCCTGCCAAGCATGAAAAGTTCTGTTTGGACCTTTTGGCATGTAGATGATCTTCGGCTTTTGGGAATGTTAATTCCATTTCTTGGAGAGAGCTGAGCAGATGGAGCGGCCGGGAACCTCAGTCTCCCCACCTGTAAAATGAGGAGTGAAGACAGCACGCTCCCCACCAGTGCTTGGCCTCCCTGTTCTACTTCCCCTTCTGCCTCCAGCGCTCCACATAACACCTGACCAGCAATGCTCACTCACCAGCTTGTCTGGAATGAGTGAGTGAAGGATACCATCTACGGGAGATCTGGGGTAATGAGACCCACAGAACTTGTTTTCTAGACATTCAGAGAAGAGGACCCTATCAAATCTCAGCGACACGTCCTTCTCCCTCTTCCCCGTACTTAATCCTTTGCCTTCGGATATGCCCAACTGATTTATCTTCCAAACCCGGATGCTGCTGTGAGTTTCAAGCTCCCGCCGCACATCTCCTCAGGCTGCACCTCATTGTCTGCCTTTGAACCCCGTCTCCTGTGGACGGAGCTGGCGAACATTATATAATTACATTGGAAATCACAGGTTCCAGACACTGAGGAATAATTATGCTTAATAGGATTAAATGAATTCCCAGTTGCCCTCTTTGGGGTGGATGACAGTCCGACCCTATATTTACCTTGTAATGATATGGCAATTACTATCTAATCATTAGCCTACTGGCTGGCACCTGCACAGCCATTAATTGGTTAATGGCCATCATGCCATGTGGGGAATTGAGGAATATGCATGCTCCTTAATTTCCATAACTTAAAAATCTTCAGCGGATTGGGGGAGGCTCTTAGGAGACAGTCATGTGAGCAGCTGGAAGGAATAGTGCCACCTGCAAAAGGATTGGGGTTCTTGGCCAAGGTCTGTTCCCTAGTAAGGCAAATCTAGCCCTCCTGGGAGTGGCAGCAGGTGGAGAATACACAGGGAGGAGTCCACTGAGGTTAGAATGACTCTCCTCATTCCCATCTTTATAGCATTGAAGGGACTACATATGTTGGGCGAGTCATAATTAAAGACCAAATTAAATTCCACCCCTCCCCTTCAACAGTAATGAAATCATGTGTTCACCCAGTGTGTCTGCTGAGCACACACACGGTACGGTGCATTCCCGCCTCCACAGTGCACAGTGATCTCGCTCTCCTATGAACCTGCCTGCCCGCCGCCCCCCCCCCCCCCCCACCTTGAGACTTGACTACCTGTGTGGCTCCCTCATGCTTCCCAGCATCTTATTCTTGCCTTGAAAAGGGGTTCGGGAGCTTTCTGAGGGCAACGTTTGTATAACAAACCTTTATCTTCTCTTTATGACAAGTCCAGAGAAGGCGGTTATGATAATGTTAAATGAATCATATTTAGCAAGACAGCAGTGTGGAGAAAGAGTTCATGAGCATTGGGGTCAGCTACACCTGAGTTCCTATTTCAGCTTTGTTACTAATTAGTTATGGGAACTTGAATGAATCCTTTTCCTTTTTTAAAAAACAAGGTATTTTTATTGATTCCAGAGAGGAAGGGAGAGGGAGAAATAGAAACATCAACGATGAGAGAGAATCATTGATCCACTGCCTCCTTTACATCCCAGAGAGGGGATCGAGCCTGCAAGCCAGGCATGTGCCCTGACTGGGAATCAAACGGTAACCTCCTGGTACACAGAGCAATACTCAACCACTGAGCCAGGCTGGCTAGGCATCCTCTCCCTCCTTTAAGACTGTTTCTTCACACCAACAATGGGAATAATAATAATTACTACATGTATCATAGTATTAATAACATATGTATATAGTATTATTAGTATATAGCATATACTAATTAAATAGTATTATTATTATACTATAGGCCCAATGCATGAAATTTATGCAAGAGTAGGCCTTCCTTCCCCCAGCTACCGGCAACGGCTTCCCTCTGGCACCCAGGACCCAGGCTTCCCTTGCGGCCCCTTCTTCATCTGGAAGGTCGTCCAGACGGACGTCCAGAGGACATCTGGTCTAATTAGCATATTATGCTTTTATCATTATAGATAGTATACTAATACATATGTGATGTTATTGCATAATAAAAATTAATCATGCAATACATAGTTGTCACAAAATTGTTCCTAATATTATAATATGTACTATGTATTATATTTGCATATTAATTCATATTATTGTACATACATGGAAAATAAATATGTGGAAATATATATACGCATGGGTATATACATATAGACATATATGGAAATAACACAAACAAGGTAGGCATTTTTCTTCCCACTTTTCTTGGGATCAGAGGTACTGGGGAGGTTGGAGCTCTGAGTAACTGTGATTATTTTGTGGTTACATTTTCTCGGACCAATATTCTGGCTCAATCTAGATAATCATTGGAGATTATTCAAGTCTCACTGGGGATAAATTACATTAGAGGTGGCCTGGTAGGGTAGCTAGTTGATTAGAGCATCATCCCGATACGTCAAGGTTGTGGGTTCGATCCCCAGGCAGGGCACATACAAGAATCAATCAATGAATGCACAAATAAGTGGAACAACAAATCGATCTTTCTCTCTCAAATCAATAAAACTTACATTAGAGATGCGGTGCAATACAACTTTCAAAAGTTATTCCATTTAATCCTCACATTAGCTCCACAAGGGGAAAAATATTGAGAAAGACAGGATGTACCAGGCAATTAAGGAGATGCTTTATTATGGCTCATTTGAGGAGTAAGCAGATGCTACCAAGGCAGCGTGAGTAATGGGGAGAAGGGTAGGGAAGCATCAGATCAGAAAGGAGCTTGTAGGTCCTCATGAAGGGTTTGAATTTTACTCCAAGTACAATCAAGGAAGCCACCAGCAAAACAACAGAAACCTTTAGATGGTGTTAGGAGAATGCTCAGGTTGTGAGCATTTGTGAAAGGTGTGGGGGGGTCCAGAACAAGTCACCCCAAGATGTGCCTCTGTCGTGCGCAGATTGTTTTGAGCTAAAGGCAACTTCAGCCGCAGGCTCAAGAGAAACTTCTGCATCTCTCCCTCTTAGCTACCTTGAAGACTTTGAATTAGAGGCCTGCCCATAGAGACTGTCAGAGATTACTGCTTCTGACCGATCTACAGGCAGGACAAACTTCTCTTCATTAAGAACCTGCTCTTCTCATCATCTGCAGTGATCTTTTGAAGCACCTTTGACATCCCTAGCTCAGGGTGTCTTGTACACCCCTGCTATATCTCTGAGAGGAAGGACTTGGACTTGTTGTGGAGCGGATGCGAGTGAACAACCACTGGAGCCCAGACCAAATTAAAATTTAGGGAGCCTTTATTAGTCGGGCGGCCGGACAACCCTGCGACTGCTCTGCCATTCTCCACGCAGGGAGACCAGAGAGCAGCAGCGACCCTTTGTGTAGGACCGCTTTTAAGCACATTAACCACATCCGGTTTTTACAGAACAAGTAACCCAAGACAAAACAGTTTTTCCCAAGCAACGTCAAGATCATGCCAATGACGACCATGTTATTCACAGGGTCATCCTGTTCTTCAGAAAGCTGACAGTGTTCTGTGAAAGAAGGCCTACGTGCTGGGAAGGGGTCATGAGACCATATCTCAAGGCTTGGCCTGGTGTCAGCACTGACAACTCTATCTGGGGCATAGTCCACGGCCTCAGTAGTGCTCAAAAATTCCCACTCTCCAACAGACTTCATGAAAGTTACAGTTGAACAACTGTCACTGTCCATCTCTGAGCCTCTCCTGCATGTGGGGTCTCTGGGCTCTCTCAGGCATGCGGAGTTCCCATACATATGTATGAATTAAATTAGGTTCTTGTCTTCTGTCTCTCTTGTCTCAGGGCCATTTGGTTATGAGACCAGCTAGTAGAACTTGGAGGCAGGAAAAAGCCCAGGACAGAGGACCTCTGGCTACCTGCGGCTTGGCTGCCTGCCCACCACGTGTTGTCTGTGTCCCTGACATGCAACCTATTGACTGTGAGGATAGAAGACACAGGTATTCTATTGCCCACACACTGGACCTCCTGCAGCTGGGCCTTCGCCAGCTTTGCTGACCGTCCTCTGACTTCCGCATCACTGAAATGCCAAAGTGCTTACCTCTGTCATTCATCCTCACTTTGACCTCTGCAAGTGAAGAGAGCAGGAACGTGACCCATCTCCTCCCCGAGCGAGGAGGAATCATAGCAGTTGTGTGGTGGGCCCAACATCCTGAAGCTAATGAAGGAGCTTAAACTGGAAACCAGGTTTTGTGACGACTGGGCTGACTAGTCCCCATCCCAGCCCGACCCCTCCTGGGGTTACAGAGACTTCAGGACAGGCTTACACAAAGGTGTCCAGGTGATCCCTACAGCCATTTCGAATAACAGGTGGAACTAGGAGATGCTCGGTATTTAGGGGTCTTTCAGGCCGCCACCTGTGAGCTACCAGCTGTGATCTACAGCCAGCCACCCTTATCTGCCAGTAGCACTCCCTCTGTTAGCAACTTTATCCCTTACCAATTACTAGCACCATTAGCTGCTATTAGCACCTCGCTCCTATTATCCATTATTAGCTACTCTTATCTACTATTATTTACTATCAGCTTCTATTATAGTCAACCATTATCCAGTATCTTCCCTGTGTTATCAGTGATCTACTATCAGCTACTATCTATTATCTGCCAAGTGCTGCGCTCTATCAGCTACTTTTTATTCTCTACTATTTATAGTTACCTACCATCTACCACTACTATCTATTACTTCACATCTATCCACTGTCATCAGCTGTCATCCTCTGTCCGCCCTCTCTACCTGAATTCACATGCAGCAATTAACAGCCATTACAAATCTTAAGCCAGAACTTTGCCCCCCAATGTCCTTGGGGTGAGATGTCCTACAGGGTTTCAGTGGCACTATCCATGGCGGTTCCTGTGTTTCAGCAGCCAGGAGGCCACAGCCCACCCTGTCCTTCCAGCATCACTAGCCCCTGCGCCCGGGAGACGCCTGGCTACTGCATCCCAGGTCCTGGGGGTCTTTCACAGGAGGAGGCAAGCTTCACCCGGGGCCCTGGAAGAGGGCTGGCTTTAAGGACACACATTTGGTCAGACCAAGTACAGCCGGCGAATGTCTGCTCCTGTGGGACCAGGGATTCAGAAAGACAGATCAACATGGACGGACTTACCTGCCCCATCCCCAGACACATACATGACCCAGGTGTACCCAATCCATCTGTGCAAGGAGCATGCGCAGACATGCAGCACAGAGGCAGGAGTGCTAGATGCCGAAAGGCAAGGACAGCTCTGCTCTGTCAGGGTGGCCAATGGCCTGCGGGCAGGTGGGTGGAGCTGCCCACAGGCCATCGGCCTGAGCACAGGGTGCCCGTCTCAGGAGGCAGAGGGGCAGGGACCCTGGGCGTGCAGTCCTGTTCCAGCTGCCATGGGGCGTACTGCAGTGAGTCCTCTCTCCTGGGGACTTCACGAAGGTGACCCGCACACACAGGAAACATTCCCGGGATGGGAAGGCCAGAGGAGGGCGGGGCAGCAGGAGCGCAGGCTCCGAAGGACCCCCTGAAGGAGGAACAGGCTGGTAAAGACACATCAAGTCGGTCACAGCCGGGGTGCTCATTACAGAGCAGCTAGAAGGGAATCTTCCAAATTGTGGGTCATGACCCATTAGGGGAGTGAAATCAAGTCGATTAATGGGCTGTGACCAGCATTAAAAAAGAAGAAGGAAGAGGATAAAACAGATAAATAGCAGAGTACATCACATACTGGTAGAGCATGGATAAGCTTTGTTTTTTGGAAAAAGAGATTTACATGTGAACTGGATTGTAAGAAAATATACTTCTTACTGAGTAGTGGTGAAATAAGTTTGAAAATCATCAAACTGTTCCAATTTTCCAATTTGGAGATCAAGGCTCAGAGAGGTTAAGTGCTGCGTCAGGGCAAGAATATGCCATCTCTCAAAAATGATGGTGGCTAACCCAGGGACAGGAGCCCCTCCCCTCCTCTCCAGGGGGAGGGGCCATTGGAGAGGGTGGAGTCAGGAAGCCCTCTCTGAAAGGGGAAGAAGAAGTGAAGGGATGTATAAGCCATCATGTCAATCAGAGGTGCTGGGGCGCCTTGGGGAGACAGGAGGTGTTCCTGCGAGGTGCTTTCCCTGTGACTTGGCTCAGGATTCCCAGTGCCCTGGCCCTGGGGGACTCCCAGTCTAGCAGCGTCATGGCCAGCCTTTGGGACCAGCTGTGGATTTTAAGTCAGGCCGACCTGGAGTTCAAATCCCGCACCGACACTTACAGACTGGGTCAGACAGGACACATAAAATGTGCCAGCCTCAGCTTCTCCACATGAAGTGGAAATGGCCTCATGAGTTTTTTAAGGAAGTGGACCCAGGGACTGAAAGTGCTTGCCACTGAATGGATGAGTCAATGCCTGCCCCCGCCACCTGCCCCTCACTAACACCGCCCCCCGCCCCCCTACACCCCGTTCTCCTCACTTCCACAGCCTTCACGTTCATTATCTCACTGTTCAGCTGGCAGAGTTCCTACACAGATAGGTCAGTAATGTAAACACTCCGTACTGCAAGCATTCGGTTGGCAGGTTGGACAACGTTTAGTATTTACATTGATGCAGGCACAGAGGCACGGGCCCTCATCCGACAGCAATGACGTAGCGATCCCAGCAGGCGCAGGCTCAGAAGCCACGCGTCTTCCTAAGTGGCGTGGGCCTGAGGTGGCGGCAGTGTATGTCCCTGGGCCACCCTCCCGAGCCAGGAGGCGGGGTCACATGGAAGCTGGAGGTGTCCCTCTTCCCTCTCCCCAGCTTGGCTTAGAGTCAAGCCACTGCGCAGGCAGACAGGCTTCCTTTCGGGTCCCGGGCCCTAAGCTGGATCTGCCCGGGGGCCCATCAGTGGGAAGCACCACCTACACCTGGAAGGGCCTGAGTGCTCTGGGGAAAAATATTGTTTTTTTCCACATTTAAAAAAAGTGCTTCTATTATCTCCCTCAAGATGGATTCCAGCCATTTACTCCCAGTTTCCTCTATGAAAAAAGCATCTCCATCCCCTGGGGGCGTCTTTGCCGCTTGATAACCTCATAACCAGGTCGTAGGCGCGCATACATCACCGTGCGGTGCTGCGCCTTGTCTCTCTTGGGGTGAGGATGGATGGATGGGGGAGCTGCACGTGTTTAGAAGGCAGCAGCCCATCCTGGCTTTCCAACAGGCTGATTCCGCACGCGCTCCCTGCCTGTGTGCACCGTGACGGCAGCCCCGCCTCGGCCCTGGAGGAGCCCTTCAGGACCAGGCGGCCGCAGCCCGGGGTGGCCCTCCCTCAAACAGGGGCAGACGCGGGCAGAGGCTGACAGGCTGTACCAGAGGCTGGGGCCGTCTGTCTGGGTGGGCCTGGCTTTGTACAATTGGCCTTGTGGCCTCTGAATCAGCATGCGCCCTGTTTTCTGATTGGAAGTCGTGGGCACTACAGCCATCCTTTCCTCTTTCCAGTCTCACTCCTCCATCTCACCCGTCTCAGAGAGCTCCCCAACAGAGCCCCCCTCGCTCTCTGGGACGCTCTGACAGAGCTTGTCCAATGCTATAAGCTACCGACGTAAATCAGACTCGATATTTAATCAGCACAACGGGGAGCCCAGCTGGTTTTCTTCGGGTGTGAGTTCTCAGAGCGCAGGCTCCGAGGTTGAGGACCCACCCGCCTGCAGGACGGCTGCTCTGGCAGGGCTGCCAGCTCCACGGCAGCTCTGCTCCTTCCAATCCTCCTCCTTTGCTTTATTGAGGTATAAGTCACATGCCATTAAATTCACTCGTTTTGAGTGTACAAGTCAATGGTTTTTAGTATATTTACAGAGTTGTGCTATCATCACAATTTAATTTCAGAACATTTTTATTGCCCCATAAAAGACACCCTCTACTCTGATTAGCCATCTCACTCCCAACCAACCCCCTCCCAGCTCTAAGCAACCACTGATGTACTTTCTGTTGTTATGGGTCTGCCTCCTCTGAACATGGCGTTAAACAGAATCATACACTTACTAGAGGCCCGGTGCACGAATCGTGCACAGGTGAGGTCCCTCTGCCTGGCTGGCAATCAGGGCAATGGGGGGTGGGGGGGAGGAGGCCGACCAGCTGGCCAGCTGGATGGCTGGCGGGGGGTGGGGGGGTAGGCATTGCGGGAGGTTGGCTGTGAGAGTGCACTGACCACCAAGGGGCAAGGGGGAAGCTCCTGCGTTGAGCGTCTGTGCCCTGGTGGTCAGTGTGTGTCACAGCAACCAGCTGTTTGGTCGCTTATGCTTTTATATACTAGTACAGTGGTCGGCAAACTGCAGCTCGCGAGCCACATGCGGCTCTTTGGCCCCTTGAGTGTGGCTCTTCCACAAAATACCACGGCCTGGGTGAGTCTATTTTAAAGAAGTGGCATTAGAAGAAGTTTAAGTTTAAAAAAATTTGGCTCTCAAAAGAAATTTCAATCGTACTGTTGATATTTGGCTCTGTTGACTAATGAGTTTGCCAACCACTGTACTAGTATACACACTGAGTGGCCAGATTATTATGATCTCTGAATGCACAATAATCTGGCCACTCAGTGTAGATAACCTATGGTGACAGACTCCTTTGACAGTATACTTTTGAGGTCTATCCATGTTGTAGCAGATATTAGTATTTTATTCCTTATTATTTATTATTATTTTCCTTATTTATGTTGTTTATCAATCACCAGTTGATAAAAAACATGGGTTATTTCCACTTTTTGGCTATTAAATGAATACTACTGTAAATACTCAGAAAAATCTTTTTGTGGGCAGACACGTTCATTTTTCAGGGGAGAAATGGAATTCCCCAGAGTGAAATAACTGGGTTATATGCTTATATACTCTATATTTATACTTATTCTATATTCTATATTAAATAATTCCAGAAAGTGTCAAGTATTTCGAAAGTGGCTGCACTGATTTTCATTCCCACCAGCAACGGGTGAGCTCCCACTTTCCCCCATCCTCGCCAACACTTGTTACCATGTGTCCTTTTGACATTATCCTTTGTGGTGGGTATAAAGTAGTCGGCCATTAGGCTATTAACTGGCATTTCCATAATTGCGTTGAGCATCTTTTCCCATCCTTATTGATTATTTTTGCATCTTCTTTGGTGAAATGTCTATCCCACCCCCCCTTTTTTATATTGGATATTTGTCTTACTGAGTTGAAATAGTTCTTATACACTGAGTGGCCAGATTATTATGATCTCTGAATGCATAATAATCTGGCCACTCAGTATATATATTAGAGGCCTGGTGCATGAATTTGTGCATGAGTGGGGTCCGGCCAGCCTGGCCAGGGGGAGGGGACATGGGCGGTTGGCCAGCCTGCCTGCTGGTTGAACTCCTGGTTGAGGGGACAATTTGCATATTAGCCTTTTATTATATAGGATATACACCAAGTGGCCAGATTATTATGCATTCAGAGATCATAATAATCTGGCCACTCAGTGTATATTTTGGTATATTAGTTTTATATTGTGTGAACTCTGAGAAAGAAGATATATACCATGAAGGGCCCCTGGTAGCTAACTGGGCTCAAATTAAAAAAGAAAAGAAAACAGCCTAGCAGCTGTTTCTACACAGGGGCCCCCACACATGCTGCACTTCAGGGAGAAGCCAGCATCTGCACTGGCCTGCCTGCCCCGCACATCAGAGCCACGCCTCAGAAAGGAGTTCCTGAAATCCCATTTCAACCAATAGGACCAAGGCTTTTCCCATCCAATCAGAGCTGTGCAGCTATGGCCTCATCAGCATCTTCATCAACCAATCAGAGCAGCTTCACTCTAACAGATCAAGACAGTGATTTTTGGATCAAACTTAGAAAATTTGGAGTTCTCATCTGCATGAGAACAGACCAATCATGGACTCTATAAGAGCTCTCCGCTTGTTGAGTGAACTTTCCCTTTCCACTGAAGACTGTCCCTTCCTGGAAGAGGGCCACCTCACCCCAGGGCAGCCTGGGCCATCTCACAGCTGTTCTGTTCCATGAGGCGCTCTTTCACAACTGAGCTGAGCTGGATCACAGCTGTGCTGTTCTCATGGCTGTGCTGTATCACATGTGAGGTCTTTGCATTGAAGAAGCTGCTTTCTCCATTCTTCACTGCACCCCAAAATGGGGATTCCTGTTGCTGTTGAATTGGCATCAGTGACCATTACTATTGTAACAAATTACCACAAACTCAGTGGCTTAAAACAACACAAATGTATCATCTTATACTCCTGTAGGTCAAAACTTGGACTCAGGTTTCATTGAGTTTAAATCAAAGTGTTGGCAGGCTCTAGGGAAGAATCTGTTTCCTTGTCTTCCAGCTTCTAGATCTCAGCTGCCTTCCTTGGCTTGTGGCCCCGTCCCCATCTTCCAAGCCAGCAATGTGGCATCGCTCTGACCCTTCTTCCACGGTCACATCTTTTCCTGACCACAGTCTAGAAGCATTCTCTGATTTAAAGGATTAATGTAATTACATTGAGGTCACCTGGATAATGCAGGGTACTCTCCCCATCTCAGATCCTTCATCTTTTTTTTTTTTTTTTTATCTTTACCCGAGGATATTTTCCCATTGCCTTTTAGAGAAAGTGAAAGGGAGGGGGGAGGGCGAGGGAGAGGGAGAGGAAAAGGAAGAAGGAGAGGGAGAGAGAGAGAGAGAGAGAGAGAGAGGAGAGAAACATTGATGTGACAGAGACACATTGATTGGTTGCCTCCCACACACACCCTGACCAGGCTGGGGATTGAACCTGCAACCCAGAAAAGTGCCCTTGACCAGGAATAAACTCCAGACACTTTGGTGCTCTAACCACTGAGCTACCAGCCAGGGCAAGGTCCTTAATCTTAATGGCATCTACAAAGTTTCTTTTGCCATGTAAGGTAATATATACACAGGTTCTAGGGATTAGGACTTGGACATCTTTGTGGGGGGGCAGTCATAATTCTGCCTACCGTGTATAGACAAATGATTTGTCAGATACATGATTTGTGAAATTATTTATGTATTTTTTCCCAATCTGTGGCTTGTCTCTTCATTTTATTGATGTCTTTTGAAGAGAAGTTTTTAATTTTGAAGTCTGATTTATCAATTTTTTCTTTTATCAGTTGTGTTTTTGGTGTCATATCTAAGAAATCATTGCCTAACTCAAGGTCATAAAGATTACTTCTATGATTTCTTCTAAGAGTTTTATAGTTTTAGTTCTTACATTTAGATATATGATTGATTATGAGTTAATTTTTGGGTTATGGTATGAGTTAAAGGTACAGATTCATTTTTTTTCATCTGAGTATCCAGTTGTCTCAGAACCATTTGTTGAGTAGACTATTTGCCCCACTGAATTGTCTTGGCGCCTTTGCCAAAATCAATTGGCCACAAGTGTAGCGGGTGTATTTCTGGACTATCCATTCTATCCTGTAGCTTTACCTGCCTCTCTCTATGCCTCTACCACTGTCTTTATTATTAGCCATGTAGTAAGTTTTGAAATTGGTAACTGTAAATCCTCCCACTTTGTTCTTTATTTCAAGATGGGTCTGGCTATCTGGGTCCTTTGGATTTCTGTGTGAATTTGGTACATTGTGTCCCCGTTCCTTTGTGTGTCACCTACAGTGAACAATTTTGAATATATACATCTCTTTTCTCTCACCCAACACACTGAAATTCCCAGGGAACGGGGCTCTATTCTGGTCTTCATTGTGGACCCCAGGGAAGCCCCTGCAAAGCCCCAGCAGCGGTGTTTGTTGCCTGGCAACGTAGGGATCCATCTGAGAAACAAAGAGGCAGCTCAGGTCTCAGGGGCTAAGGCTCAAATCTCTCACCCTGGGCCCCTCTTCCCCCACCCAAACTGAGCCACTGATCTCACCCTCTGTCACTGCGCTTTGTTTTGAGCTGTGAATCCTGCATTTCATCGGTCGTGCTTTCAGATGTTTGCTCAATGTCTGGGATGTATCTTTAAAAAGTAAAACCATATTTTGGTGAAGCCAATACAGTCAGTCTGCTGTAGAGGTAACCAAACTCAACCCTAATCATCCCAATGGCTCATGAGTCTATTTGCTTCAGGCCACAGACTATTAAACAAGGATAGAGAAGTTGTCTTTGAGGCGAGAGTGGGGTCTGTAAACCGTCTCCAAGCAGCTGGCCCTGGCCTCAATGCTCTATTTTTCCGTAGTACTCCGTGGGCTACACCGTAGGGCAATTGGAAATCTCAGACTGCACCTCTCAGAAATCTCCGAAAGCAGCTCTGTCTTCGGGCTTACAGCTGCATGTTAGCCAGGGGAGTGATAAATCCCTTTCTAGGCAGACAATACTTAACAGGTGTACTTGAAAGACACCTGGGGGATTAGGCTGCTCCTGGGTCCTAATCTGTCTTTTGCCGCATTTCTTACTTCCTGTCTCCACTCGCAGGAAATTGAGTGTGAGGTACAGATGTGGTTTTTCCACCTCTTCAGGGCTAATTATTAATTTCGAGACCCCAGGGAGTGTAATTGCAGACCACAAGCTAAAAAGAGCCTCTCTTAGCAAATCCATATTTTCTTCGCAAGCCATTTTCAGGTGGGCCTGCGTTAAACCTTAACTGAAGGGTTCAGAAAGTGGTCTGTGCCCTATAATATCTTAAACTGTTGCTAACAAATTCTGGGGTGCTGAAACCTTGGGAAACACATGACTTGAGTCTTAAGATAAAAGGAGGCTATAGTTTAATCAACTGGTTTGCTACTTCAGAACAAAGATTATTAACCTCCTGGCTCTTCTCCTCCTCCTCCTCCTCCTCCTCCTCCTCCTCCTCCTCCTTCTCCTTCCCTTCTCCTTCTCCTTCCCTTCCCTTCTCCTTCTCCTTCTCCTTCCCTTCTCCTTCCCTTCTCCTCCTCCTCCTTTTTCTCCTCCTCCTCCTCCTCCTCCTCCTCTTCCTCCTCCTCCTCCTCCTCCTCCTCCTCCTCCTCCTCCTCCTCCTCCTCCTCCTCCTCTTCCTCCTCTTTTTGTTATTAATCCTCACCCAAAAATATTTTTCCATTGATTTTTACAGAGAGTGGAAGGGAGGGGGAGAGACAAAGAGAAACATCGATGTGAGAGAGACCCATCAATGATTGGTTGCCTCCTGCATGCACCTTGACCAAGGCTGGGGAACCTGCAACCAAGGTAAGTGCCATTGACCAGAATCAAACCTGGGATCCTTCAGTCCTCGGGCTGACGCTCTATCCACTGAGCCAAACCTGCTAAGGCTGGCCCTTCTTTTTGATGATCCCTCATTGTCCTCCCTTTTACCTCCTCAGCTCAGTCAATTGTGTATTACACAGCTCTACTGGTACCTCATTCTGTGTGTGTTGAGAGTAACAAAGAACGCAAATCGAGCCTGCCGAAACAATTCAGAAGATTGAATGTTTACAAAACAGTGAAGTCCAGAGGCAGTGAGTTTCAGGCACGGCTGAATCCAGGAGCTCAGCGCTATCTATTCCTAAAACCTTTCTACTTCGATGACCCACAGCCATGCGGTTGGCCTCCCCACAGCCTGCATTCCTATAGGGTTAACCCCAGGTGTCATAGGCCTGGTGCCAGAGAGCATGAAGAGTCAATGATGCCTAAATCCTGTCCCCAGAGATCCCGTTTCAGTTGGTCTGGGGTGTGCAGCCAAAGTTGAGAATGAAGACTAATCTGAGAAGTGGGCATTACCTGTAAAATAACTGTACTGAAAGGTAAACTCACAACACTGGGAGAATCCCTGTATTTCTCGAATTCAAGATGCCATTGTTGGAAGGATGCACCGTTGTTCTATGTACCACTTAGAAAGAACAAATTCTGCATTTACACTATGACCCCCACCCATGTCATCTGTACCCTGAGGTCCGAGTGAACACGTGGGAGTGTCTCTGAAAGTGTGGCACATGCGTGGGTGCCCATGAGAACTGCCCTTTGAGTCGTCACCAGGAAAAGGTAGTTTTATGCAGATTCCTTTGAGTTACTTTATTCCAAACACCTGTGGAATATTTTTCTTTGCTTTCAGAATCCATTTTCTATTTATACAAGAAAATCATAGCATGTTGGAGCTGGAGGCAATATTAGAAGCCATTCATATCAGCCCCTAGATCAATTTAATTATAGTTACACCTCGCCTTAGACTAAAAGCGGTGTTTCCCAGCCTAATCTCTCATTCGTTCGCCGTTCTTGGCTTTGAATAGCTCTGGGCTGTTTCCAACAGGCGAACCCACCCTCCTAGGATGAAGATTTGCCACCCATGAGCCATTCAAAGTCACATGCAACAGGTTCCTGTGGCGACTCCCAGAATGGGAGCTGAGGAATGGAGGGAGTAACGGAATCACGTTTGGAACGGCCCCTGCTCGCCCTTTGATGCTTCTGTTATGTTATGTCCAGATGGGTCACATGGCCTAGCTTCCTTCCACAGACTGAAGACGCTGGACATGAGATCCCAGACATGATGTCCCCCATAATCACGGTCTTCTTCAAATAGAGAAAAGCCAGTTGTGACTGGAGGGGAGCATCCCAAACAAAGGGCAACCTAGTGTAAGCGAGATGCTTGCAACCTCATCTGAGGGAAGCCAGCAAGGATTCCTTTTCCTATTTTGCAGAGAGAGAGAAATTAAGGCCCCAAGAGGGTAGGAGGCTGGGCCAGTGTCACAGTAATTTGATGTTGAGCCCAAGCAGCACCAGGTCTGCTGCCTCCCAGGCCAGGAACTCCCAACTGGCCGGGCTACCTCCTCTCTCCTCGATGACTCACTGCAGGTGTGCAGCTCAGGGCCTGCGGAGCTGTGGCTACAGACCAGGCAGCAGGAAGGGCTGAGCGTCCAGCCTGTCCGTGCTTATGGGGACAGCGCTGGCGTAGAGCAGACCCAGAATCAAAGGTGAATTATGCCTTGCCCGTGGTCTCCAGGTAGCCATTCAAGTCCCATGTTCTTTTCCATTGGTAACACAGGTGAGGCGATGACATTGAACATGATGGCTATGCGGGCTGAGCCAGTGATGAATACAAATCTCCCACCTGTGGAAAGTGGGCAGGGGGGCTCCACGGAACCTTTCCACGTGGAAGTCGAGGGAGGAGAGGGGGCCCAGAGGGCAGCAGTGCTTGGGCTTGACGCCTCCTCCTCGCCTCTCTCCACCCAACACCGGCCACTCCCTCCTGCCAGCATCCCTGCTCCCTCCGCCCTCCTCCTCACTGCCCTGCAGTTCCTCTCTCAGCACATGGTCCTTTCTCCATCATCTATGGGCACATTATGCTAATGTTTGAAAGAAGGCACCTTCTTTTGAATTTTCAGAGGCTTCCTGGTGATGCTGGTGCTGCCACTCTGGGGACCCCGCTTTGAGTGGCTCTGGTCCAGGGCACTGTTTCTCTAAGTGTGGTCCCCAGGGCAGCAGCAGCAGCAGCAGCATCCTCTGGGAACTAGTTAGAAATGCAATCTCTCAGGCCCCCTAACCGACCGAATGAGGCACTCTCCAGGCCAGGCCCCGGAAGCTGTGTTTAATAAGCCCTCTGGCAGGTCCGATACAAGCTAAGTGGTGCTAGTTTTCTCAGGCCTGGCTAAACCAGAATCACCTGGAGTTTTAAAAACTACTGGCAACTCCCCTCCCCAATTAATCCCAGATCTCTGGGCTTGCTTTGGCAAATATATTTTTAAAATGTTTTCCAAGTGATTTTAATGCGCAATGAAGGTCGAAGCTCAGGGAACTAGACTGACAGCTTACAGATTAGAGACAGAATCAGAGAGGAAAAGGGGCTGGTCAGGTCACACAGTGGTGCAAACCGCCCCCCCCTGCCCCGCTCCCTCCCCTTGAAGTCCTCCTTGTCTCCAGGCCTGTGTGGGGCCAGCAGCTCCTAGAACGCACTCTCCCCTGTGTTTACACCCTGTGAGCCGGGGCCAATGGGACGTTCCCCTGGAGCCGGGAGGCACCTCTGTGTCCTGTCAGGACCTGCCCTTGCTACCCTCACGGACCTGCTTTCTCCGGACTATGTGCTCTTCGGCCTGCCTGCTGGGTGTGGCAAACACCTTGAAGAGGGGCTGTTGCTGGAGGGACTCACTGCTTCCTGGTGTCCCCGAGCTGCCAGGACATGTGTCAGCAGTTCATTTCTAAGCTCCCAGTCTTCCTCTTTGGGTCAAGCGGAGTATCCTCCCCGTCTCTCCGCTGGCGGCTTGGAGGCTGGGAGAGGCCACGCTGCCTGCACGGCTCTCCTGCCCTCACCTGCCCCTGGATGCCCCATGACTCAGAGCTTTGCTCTTGCCCAGGGCCACCTGTCGCAGCAGACAGCCCGAGTGACTGAACCAGGACGGCAGAGAGCAGGGGCACAGTCAGGCGGGACATCTGGATTCCTGGAGAACACTCTCAGTGAGCTGACATTAGTCCCCGAAGCCCAGGGCTCCCAAATTGCCTCTGTTCAGATTTAAAATGAGTTATGGTGTTGCTCACTTTACCCCCAAACAATAGCTGATTACACTTCTTAATTATGTTGAATTTAGTAATATTAAAATGGGTTCCCTGAGCGTATGCAGGGAACAGAGGTGGTGGCTTGGGGGCCTGGAGAGTGACAGGAAGAAGCCAACACAGGACTCAACGTTTGCCATGCGTCATGCAGCAAATGAGGTACTTACGGCCACCCGGTCAATTCTGGGTGTGCGGATGTGTGTGTGCATGTGTGTGCCTGTGTGTGCCTGTATGTGTGCATGTGTGTCTATGTGTGCATGTGCATGTGTGTGTGCCTGTGTGCCTGTATGTGTGCCTGTGTGCCTGTGCATGTGCATGTGTGTGCCTGTATGTGTGTGCATGTGTGTGTCCCTGTGTACCTGTGTGCATGTAGCAGGCTGGGCACCAGGGGGCAGTTACTTGGTCTGTCCATCTGCCCCTCACTAATGATTGGTGCCCGTGCTACGAAGACAGCTGGTTTCCTGGCACCTGCTGCCTGGCAGATGGGCCTTGACCTTTGAGCAACTAGCACAGTGTTAGGTAAACAAGGCCCCCTGCCCCTTCCACTCTCCTGCTCCTGCTGCCAGTGCGTCCTATTTTTGACAGGCTTGGGCCGGGGGGACCGGGAGAGTAGATGGCAGGCGCAGAAGAGAGGGCACCGCTGACTGGGGGCGGGAGGCAGATGGTGGCTGAACATGGCCTCGCCCAGCCGGGTTTGGTCCGTCCACAGGAAGCAAGGCGCCCCCTCTGCACCCCCAGCCAAGCAGCTCTGAGGATGCGGTGGGCTGGCTGAGGCGAGCAGGAGAAGGGCAGACAGGCAGTCAGTTCTGCAGCCACATCCTTGATCTTTTGACTGAGAAGTGGGAGCCAGACGTCTCCTGAGAGCAGGGCCCGCTCGTGCCGGGTGGCCAGGCCCCACCCCAGGCCCCTATTCGTCTGATAAATGGCTCCAGGGCTGCTAATGTGGTCGGGGCAGGAGGGGCCTGGGGCTGGGCTCTGTGGCCGGCCAATACAGGCCCTGCTGTAACCGCATTTGCCTGGACACGAGAGGCCCAGATCACCCACCTCGAGCCCAGAGGACATTACGTCATTTGGAAATACTGTTTGTACCAGCTCTCTCACTTTGTTATTGTGATTTTAAACAGCCAGCTTACTGCCCAGGGCACACCGAGGAGCAGCTCTAAGAATGGACTGCAGAAGAATGGCCAAGGCAGGCTTACTCCCCGGAGCGAGGGTGGGCTCAGCTCTACGGGGGGAGGGGTGGCACCCTAGGCTTTCTGGCCTCTTTCTTCCATTTCCCAGGCCTGAATGGTCACTCTTTTTTTAAAAAAATAAGCTTTTTACTTTATATAGTTTTAGTCATTATACAAATGATGAAGGTAGCACAGTTTCCATGTAACCCCACACCCAAGTTCCCCTATTATTAACCCTCTTTGTTAGTAAGGAACACCATCACAGTTAGTGAGCCAATGTTAATACATTGCTATAATGAAAGTTCGTATTTTGTTGTGATTTCCTTAATTTTTACCCAGTGTCCCTTTTCTGCCCAGGCTCTTCCTCCTCCGGCCCCGGCAAGCACTAATCTACTATGGACTCGCCTAATCTGGACATTTCAGATAAAAGGGACTGGCACGACGTGATGTCTGTGTCTGGCTGAGCTGGCTACTCTGACACATGCTTAAATCTTCATTCTCATCCTGAGACCGAACACAGGATTCTAGACAAACAAATGCAAGGAACGTGGGCGAGGCTTAACGTGGAATTCTGAGCCTGAAATCCAGTTGTTTTGACTCCCAAAACATTTTCTGACTCCCATCTATGTAAGCTGCCCTCATTCAGCACTGACTCAGCACCTCCAGGTGCCGGGCGCAGGCTCAGAGGAGCAGAACCCCTGGGCCAGCCTGCCATCACAGTCTCATATTGTTGTCACATCCTTCTAACTGATCTGCGCCTGCCCCTGGCGGCCCCCAGTCTAACCCCTGCTCCGCTCAAAATGAGCCGATTGTTTTTATTTTACTCAGAGAACCAAGGTCCTCAAATGGCTGCATGTCTCCCTGTGCCCCCTCTGATTTCACCTCCACTGTCCTCTTTCTTGTTCATTTTGATGTAGGCACTCTGGCCTCCACACCTCTCCATGGCCTGTCCACACGCTCTCCACTCAGGACCCCCACCCACTCCTCTCTGCCCAGCTCTTCTCACTGCAAACACCTGCGCAGCTCCCTCCCTCCCCAGCTTCAGACCTTTGTGCAAATAGCTTCTCAAAAAGGCCTTCCCTGACCATCCCATTTAAGGCAGCGGCCTTCTTTATTCTCCATTCCCTGCGTTACTTCCTCCATTGCATTTATCACCGTCTGACACACTTGGTGCTGTACTCGTTTATTTGTTTATTATCTCTCTCCTCCCATTAGAGAATAAACAATATGAGGGAAGGGATTTATTTTGGTCTCTTATTCTTACTGTTGTATCCCCAATACCCACAAATGAGTCTGACATATAACATATACTCAATAAATGTGTTATATGAGTTATAAATTCTTCACTCTCCATCCTTTGTCTCCTAATCAGAAATCTCTCAGGAGTCAGCTCTCAACTCCTGTGAAGTGTGAGCGGCTGATACAGAAAGGAGGCTTGTTCTGTTGGACCCTCAAGTGATAGAATTAATACCAGTTGGCAGCAAGGATGTTCCAGAAGATGCACCATCCTCTGTTCATTTATTCACTCATTTATTCATTCATTATTGAGGCAATCTCCATTAAGTAACTATTATAAGAGATTGTTAAATAATATTAAAAACAATTTGTTCGTTTATTTAGTCTGGATGCCTATGAATTTACTGTTATCATGCTAGGTACTAAAGAGTTGGAAGGGCAGTGTGGGAGACAGACATTGAACATTATCACACAAACAGCTTTTATGTTGTGCTCTGCAATACAAGCCCTGAAAGGAAACTGTGGATGCCGTGAGAAGCTTATAACTAGGAAACTGTCCTCATCTGGGGGTTAGGGGAGATAGGGAACAGCTTTCTTACAATCAGAGCTGTCTAAAGTGGAGATAGTGCCCCTGGTGGGGGGTTGGTGGAGGCTGGAGACTGATGGGTGTGTGGCAAAGTGCATTCAGCATTGGATATGCTAGGGTAGAATCAGAGCTTCTGATTCCCAAAATTGAGGAATTCAGTTGAATTTTCTGGTCAAACATGAAGGAGACAGTTCTAAGTTCCAGCTTGGAAGATAATTTTACCAGTACTTTTGTGGACCAAATACTCACTCTTAGCTCTCTGGTGTCCCATTTCAACTGAGTACATAGGACTAGAGACGGTGGGTGTACAGGGTGTTGGAGGATTATGGATACCAGCCCCTAATAATCATTCTCCTTTATCTCTGTGCTGCTGGCTAACTCACTGCTGTGGTCTCCTACCCTTATGCCAGTTGAAACTAACCACGACCTTTGTGAGATATAGAAGGTAGCCAGACATTTTTATCTAGACCAGTGATGGGCAACCTTTTGAGCTTGATGTGTCAAACTTCGCCAAAAAACTGAGCATAACTCGGGTAGTGTGTCACTTTGAGGAAAAAACATTATTTCGCAATTGTTTCATCCTCAGGAGCAGCAAATGTTTCATCCTCGGCATGCGGCCGCCTCAGCAGCCGTGTGTCATCAGAAATGGCTACGCGTGTCAGTGCTGACACGCGTGTCATAGGTTCGCCATCACTGATCTAGACTTTATAGAAGAGGACTTAAGGCTCAGAGGAGGTGAGATGCTGAACTTCATAAACCATGAAGATGATAAAAAATATCCATTGTGTGTTTTCCTCAATGTGTTGGTGAGCTATTGTCCACATAATGCCATGTAACAAATCCACTCTCAGGCTTAGTGGCTTAAAACAATAATTACCTATTATCACTCATGCTCCTCAGGTTAGCTGGGGTGTGGCTCCTCTAGAAAGGGCTCGGCTGCCGGTGTCACTGCTGCTCTTCAGATCTGTGGGGCCTCTGCTGCAGGTTGTGGCAGCTCTGGTGGCCCTGCTCCCCGTGGCTTTGACACTTCTCACATGGCTGTCCAGGGCATGCTCTTTTAAATAATAAAAATCAGAAGTGCAAGGCCTCTTAGGCTCAGGCTTAGAACTGGCTCACTGTCACTTCTGCTTCATTATGTGCCCCCACAAGCCTCAAGTGTGCAAACCCAAAGTTAAGTTATCCCTCCTTCAATTATGAAGTCACCCCTTTTCCAATGATGAAGAATTGGAAAAACCAATGTGGATGCAGAGAGGGTGAAAGATTGGAACAAAAAAAAAATGAATCCACCACATTCCATTTGTTCTTTTGATTATTTGTTTATTAATTTATTTCGTTGTTTGGACCTGAAAAATGGGGCTGGCATGCTGCAAGATGGGGATGCAAAGGGGTACAGCATTATTGTCTTCATAAGCAGACAGTTTCAGCAGATTGCGGGCTGTGCTCAGAGAGGCAAGCACAGAGATTCTTGGGAACCCAAACGTCCAAGTTAAAAAAAAAAAGGCTCATGGGTTTGGTTCTTGTTCCCTAACGAGGAGCCAAGAGATGAATTAATGAAGGGATATAATCAAAGCGGAAAAATTCCGGAGTGAGCTCTGCTCATATTTCAACCAGTGAAACCAGTTAGTTGTTTTGTTAACTCCTCTTTCTCTTTCACTGTCAGAGCAAAACATGTTGGAAAACTTGTGTTCATGCTACAGGGAAGTGTGGGAAGGATGATGAGGGTGGCATCACTTACCCAAATACTGTTTAGCAATGGATTTGGGGTGGAAGAATATGTCTGGGAAGTGGCAGTGAATAGATAGGAGGTGTGGGCCTGGAGAATAGCAGCATAATTATTATAAACTAGAGGCCCAGTGCATGAATTCATGCACAGGTGAGGTCCGGCCAGCTCGACCCCAATCAGGGTGGATTAGGGCCGGACCTGTCAGGAGGAGGAGACCGCAGGAGGTTGGCTGGCTGGCCCCACCCCCATCAGGGCCGGGTGGCTGTGGTGAGGGGCTGTGGATAGTGGGCCACTGGCCCTGCCCCTGGATGGTGTGTGGGGGGCTGATTGGGGTTGGAGCTGGCTGGGGGAGGGGCCGTGGGCCGATCGGGGTAGTGGGGGCTAATTGGGAGTGGGATGGCTGGGGGAAGGGACTGTGGGCTGATCCGGGTGGTGGAGGCCCATCGGGGGCTGGGTCAACTGGGGGGAGGGGCCGTGGGTGGTTGGCTGGCTGGCCCTCCCCGCCCCCCATCAGGCCAGTTCGCTGGCCACAGTGGGCGTCATAGCGACTGGTCGTTCCAGTCGTTATGGCGTTCCAGTAGTTGGCTATATATATATATATCTTACCTTATAATAGACAAATATGCAAATTGACCGCACCTTCGCTACGCCCAAGCCACGCCCACCAACCAAGCCACGCCCATCAACCACGCCCACCAGGAAACCGTTACAGGGACGCTGGGGCCGGTGGCTTTCCGGGCGCCTGCTCCGATCGCAGGGACCCGGCTGGGGTGCGGTGCGGCGGAGCCCAAGGACCGGAAAGCCGCCCGGGGCTTTCCGGGCCTTGGGCGCCAGCCGGGTGCCTGCTGCGATTGGAGCAGGGACCCGGCTGGGGTGCGGTGCGGCCGAGCCCAAGGACCGGAAAGCCGCCCGGGGCTTTCGGGGCCTTGGGCGCCAGCCGGGTGCCTGCTGGGACCCGGCTGGGGTGCGGTGCGGCCGAGCCCATGGACCGGAAAGCCGCCCGGGGCTTTCCGGGCCTTGGGCGCCAGCCGGGTGCGTGCTGCGATCGGAGCAGGGACCCGGCTGGGGTGCGGTGCGGCGGAGCCCAAGGACCGGAAAGCCTCCCGGGGCTTTCCGGGGCCTTGGGCGCCAGCCGGGTGCCTGCTGCGATGGGAGCAGGGACCCGGCTGGGGTGTGGTGCGGTCGAGCCCAAGGACCGGAAAGCCGCCCGGGGCTTTCCGGGCCTTGGGCGCCAGCCGGGTGGCTGCTGCGATCGGAGCAGGGACCCGGCTGGGGTGCGGTGCGGCCGAGCCCTGGGGGTCTGCTCCTGCAATCGGGTCGCAGGGACGCTGGGTGCAGCTGAGCCCAAGGCCACCGCCCAGGGCCAAGCCCGGACCCTGAAAGAAGGTAGAGGGCAGTGGCCACAGCCAAGGCCTGGGTCCCCGGTGCCGGCAGAAAACTGGTGCAGGCAGCCAGGTGAATGAAGGTCTATTGCACGAATCTTCGTGCAAACGGGCTACTAGTATATATATATATATATATATATATATATATATATATATTATCATTTACTGAACTCTTTGTGCCAGGGAAGTACCATTAATAATTCCTTTTTGTTGATGAGTGGCAGGAGGCTCAGAGCAGAGTACGGTGATCATTTCCCTGGCTGAATGGTGAGTAGAAAAAGGATGACCAGCCCCAGCCTCCCAGGTCAGCACCACGGACAGCAGACTCGCTTGCAGGCAAGGCCGGGATTAGATGCTGTTTGGAAGCGCAGAAGCAGGCTGTGAGACACGCTTTGGGGTGGGTGCTTGTAGCACACCCATCCCTCTAGCGGGCAGGCTGGTAGCGCCCCCGGGGGCACTTTCTGCTAAGGACCTGTGTGTGCGTTGGGAGGAAGGGGGCTTCTGGAATGTAAACGTTTGAAGACAGGATCTGGGAAAGTGCCGTGTTCTTTGTGATAAAAAAGCAGCAGTGAGGGACTTGGGAACTAAATTGGATTAAGGAGTGAGGAAGTATGTGGGCAGTCAAAGAGGAGAGGTCACAGGAGGGGCAGGGAGGAGAGGGATTTGGGGTAGAGAGAGAACTGGGGAGTGTGAGCCCCTATTCCCAGGGCAAAACTGCTTTTCTATCCGGACTCAGAGTCCTTGGGGAGCAGCCGAGAGAACTCCCACACTGGCAGAGGCGGTTCTTAGCTCAGGCCTGGAGGACAGCAGACCTGTGGGTGTGTGATGGTGAGAGGGTGTGGTCTCAGAGTCAGTTTTGGAGCTTCCATCCTTGCTCCACAGAAACTGCTGTGGACAATGGCTGAGGGCGGTTGAAAAATGCATGGGGTATTTTGTTGATAAAGTAGATTTTTTGTGTGGCTGGACTAGGAACCTGACCATCAATTGTAGTGGGCAGCATGGAAAATTCCTGACTTTAAAGTCTGACATACCTCACTTTGAATCTTGGCGTCATGGGCATGTGACATGGGCATGTAACACTTCTTCTGAGCATCGATTTCTCCCCTGGAAAGGGAACTGTTGACATGTAATGGTATGTACTGAACTAGTTAGGGTGGGTGAGCTTCAGTAACAAAACCCACCACATATCATGGCTTAACACAATGACGTTTTATTTTCCACTCATGCCATGTTTCAACAGAGGCCAGTAGTGGGGTTTGGCTCCAGGCAGTCATTCAGGGACCCTGGATCCTCCCATTTAGTGGATGTCATTCCCTAGAGCTTGGGAGACTTCCACTGGACCTCGCAGACAGGTCAAGGAAGAGAGAACCCACAAAGGACTGGGCAGGAGGCATGTTACGGGCCATTTAGGAGGGGGTGCACATGATTTCCCCTCCATTCCGTGGTCACGTGGCTACACCTAAACAAGGAAGGCTGCGCAGGGACTATGTGCCTGAGAAGAAAGAGTTACTGAGCTGGTGACCAACAGCCAGCGTCTGCCACTCCCATCTGGTCAGGTTATAATCAGTTGATGATGTAATGAAAATAATTCGAATGGAATGCCTTGAATCCATCAGCACATAGTAGGTAGGGCTCAATGAATGCTAGTTCTATAACACTGTTTACAGGAAAGTGACTTTTGAATTCCAAACAAGCAACTTAGGGCTTTCAAGTCTCTGTTCCTTTCTTAGACGCAGGCTGCCTTGTCTGTTGTCCTTGGCTCCAGGAATTCTGATTGCTAGACTCCCGGGGGTTAAACTACCGCCTCCACGGCAGCTGGGCACCTTTGCCAGGGCGTTCCGCACTCTCTCAGTGCAGTAAGTACGTCTGGCATCCCCTATTCTGGAAATACAAGCGACTAGTCAATTGGAAGAGGCGTCTGCTGATGGGAGCATGACAAGCAATATCCATAACTGTTATAATCTCCTTCCGACGGCCGCTCACTCCCACCCAGCCCCACGAGCACGAGGGGCCCTGGGCTCTCAGCAGCCTTCTGTCGCCAAAGCAGATGAGCCCTGACCCCATATTCCACTCCACATGCCCCTGAGCGCAGGGCCTTCTTAGGCGTTTACCCTGCAGAGCAGCGGGGAGAGGGCCGGGGGCTCACAGGCGGCAGGCGGCAGCGGGAGCACAGGCTTGCGTTTGGGAACCAGAAGCCTCAGACCTGCAGCTCACCGGCTCCATGGCCTGCAGAAGTCATGCCACCTTCTTGCCTCCATTTTCTCCTTGGTGTCACGGGGATAAATGCAGTGCTCGCTTTATCTATGGGGCAGGAGCTGCTGGGGCTCAAATGGTGTATCCGACAGGTGCCTACACCCTCATTCCTGGTCAAAAATCACTGATGGGAACACTGTCGTCTGTCAGGGTCTGTGGCGTGGTCCACGCAGGTGGGATGGGGCTCAGAGATGAAGACAGCCACTCTGTGCTGGTCTGAGAGCATGTAGCTGCCCCATCTACGGGCGAGTGGACAGAAAAGACTCCCTCTCTAAGTCTCTATCCTGGGCCAGCAAGCGGGACGGGGGTGGGGAGCATGAAGGCAAGAATGCAAGGGTCACGGGCTGACAGGGACTAGGGACCCTTCCTGTCCCTGAACAGGCTCCACGAGGGGAGAAAGGTGACGGTCACCCACCCAAGGCCAGGAGCACGCAGGCGCACGTCACGGCTGCGATGATGACAGTCCTTCAGTGGAACCACGCTTCTTCACTTAGAAAGCCTCCCGGGCTTGATCACCGCTCCTCACAGGACTTGCACGCCAGACACGAGGCTGAGGCTCATGGGTGCCAAGTGATTCGCCTCAGGCTCTGAAACCCCACCTGTCTGCTTCCAAGGTGCCATTCCCCCCTCACTCCATGCTGCCTTCTGCTCCAGACGCCCGGAGCCCATCTTTAACTCCTACAGGCTGGCCCGGACCAGCGCGTGCTCTCCAATCCTTTCTGGATTAGAAAATGGGTCCTAAAGGTGCCCGGGACACGGCAACGAGTCCTCTGAGGGGCTAGAAGGGTGGTTGAGAGAGTGAATTGGCAGGAAGCAGGGAAAGCCGGGGGTGTTGACCAGAGTTGGTGCCCCGGTGAGGTCTTGTGTGCTGATGGAGAGGTCATGAAGGGGCAGACGAGTGAGCCGCATGGCCGAGGCTTTCTCACATTCTGTTTATCAGGAGGAAAGAGCCAGTGTCCATGGGGCTCCTTTCCAGGGGGTCGAGGACCCCACACCACAGGGAGACTCGGAGGTGCTCCTGCAATGGTCTCTTCCAGGCTGGGATGAAACTCTGCCCAATGGATGGGGCAGCTGGGCTGAGGAGAGAGGCCGCACTGGTCCTGCCCTTTGCAGGTAGACGGCTGATGAGCCTGTGGCCCCCGCTGGGGTACAAGGTGAACCCGCAGTCTTCTGTTGCAGCAGGGGGTAGGCGGAGAGAAGCAGGGCGGTGGGTTGGAGAAAAAGCTCAAATCTGCCTCTCCTGGGACGGAGAAGTCAGCCTCTGAGCCCACCAGCAGGGGCAGAGCCAGAGGAGCCCGGGGTCATTGGTGAGCGTGGCTGCAGCTGCAGCGCCAGCCTCTACCCTGGCACAGCAGGGTATGGAGTCACTGCGGGCGGCTCAGCCCGTGAGGCTGCGCCGAGGGCAAAGGGGGTAGCTGGATGGGAAGACATCTGCAGGCAGGAGTGTGTGTGTGTGTGTGTGTGTGTGTGTGTGTGAGAGAGTGAGAGGGAGAGAGAGAGAGAGAGAGAGAGAGAGAGCTGGGACTTTGCCCCTGAGCCCAGTGCAGGACTGGGGCTTTTAGGGTGCCCCAACCGAGTGGGGTGACCTGCCTGCCGGGGAAATGAAGTGGAAGGGCTGTGACTCTTTTCCTAGTGAGAGCACAGGGCGAGGCTCCATGCAGTTTCCCTGCCTCCTCTCCCCGTGCCCTCCTGGAGGGGGTGGGGCTGCAGGCAGCGGCCCTGCCCAGCATCTGGCCTGGCCTGCAGGATCCGCAGCCCGAGCCTGCCCTCCCTGATGAAAGTGACCCACCAGATCCCATCAGCGCCGGGCAGAGGGGTCAGGCCAGCGGCTCAGACAATGGCCTATCGGCGGCTATGAGCGAGGACATAGCAGGGGATTGGGTGGTATCATTCTAATTTACACGGGATTTTGTTTCTTTCCAGGTACTTAGCATGTGGATCTAGGTGATATCAAAGGCAGAGCATTATACAATAAGTAGGCTTAACCTCCATCTCACCCTCTCATCCTTCTGTCTCTTCATTGAGGCCGAGAGGAGCTGAAGCTGGGTTGCCATAGTGACCAATTAGGATTACTGAGATGTTCTTGCAGAGAAAAAAGGGAGTATCGATTTAGCTTTGACAGCGGGGCACCAGGGGACCAGGGGAGCCCAAGGGTGTTCAGCATTAAAAGGGACAGAGTGTGTCTGTCGCCCTCGAGAGGTATTTCTTTAGGGCTGGATGCCTAGGCGGTGGAGGTCATTGGCAGGCCCGGCCTGCTCAGAACTCAGCATCTGCATGACTGCCGAGGGGCGTGTGAGGGGTGAGGGTCGAGGGGTGAGGTGGGACCCATGCCATCCCCAGCCGTTGGAGTGACTCTCAAGAGATGTAGCATTGTTTGGCTCAGTCAGCAGGAGGCGAAGGTGCCCAGACAGGTTCACCGGGCCATGAGCTTCCTGTTGCCACTTCACAGTGTACCCAGGTGGTCTGGCAGCCCGGCATGGGAGCCGCCACGCGGACATGGACTTAAGATCTCTGAATAGGGCAAGCACTTGGTGTCATTGCGCACAGCCTGCCCCCTGTAGGTATTCCATGGGGGCAGGAAGCCTGCGGGTGGGGTGGGCTGGAGGCGGTACAATGCAGCTGTGGGCACGCGCTGTAACATAACCTAGCTGCAGCTTACCCCTCTGTAAATGGAGGGTGACGGCAATCCCCGGCATAGGAGGCTTGCACAGAGCAGACCTGCGTGGTGACAGGCTGAGCCACTGTCGGTGTAAGAGGCTGAAGGAGAGGAACTAGGGACAGAGAGCTGGCACCGAGGAGGAGGAGACAGAGGTGGAGGATGGACATTTGGAGACACAAGGGAGGAATTTGGGGCTTCGGGATCGAGGAGGAGAAAGGACCAAGAGCCCAGGGCAGAGTGAGAGGAGAGGCAAGGCTGAAGGGCAGCAGAGGCCACCGAGGAGACTGTGCCAAGGAGGCAGCAGAGGCAGCGAGACATGCTACAGCGTGGGGGGTGGGGTTGGGGGGTGGGCGAAGGAGCCCCATTTCACTGGAGGAGACCTTTCCCTCTCTCCTTCCCATGTTCAGAGAAGTGGGTTCTTTTGAAGTTCCTGGGAAGTAAAAAAGAGAGAAATTCACCAGCAGGCGTCTCATTCCCAGGAAAAAGGAGTCCATGTCCTGGGGCTGAGCAAGTGTGTCTGGCGCTGGAGTCAACTGTGGCCTGGCTGATGGGGAGCCTCCGGAATAGGCTGTACCCAGCCTTGGCCTTGCAAGGCAGCAGGGCTCAGCTAACTGACTTCCTGCCCCTCAGGGGCCATTCCCCCACACCCAGCCACAGCCTGTCCCTGCGGCCACCTGTTCCATCAGGGGCCCGGCCTGTAATTAGAGACCAGCCGGGAGGAGGGACTAGGAGAGGCAGCTTCTTCATCCCCCTCTGCAGGGCTTACACCCGCCCTCCCTGCAGACCAGGACACATGATTAATTCCGGCGCGAGGATTATGAAAATGCTTCCACCGAGCATCTGGCATTAAAAGTTTTAAATCAATTAATCTGTTGTTTGGGGGAGAGCATTCTCGTTAGCACAGCTGCGAGGCCACGCATGTGGCTGCTGGGCGGGGACATCGTCTGGGAGGAGGGCCCCGCCTGCCCGGGAGCCTGTGAGGCACTCCAAAGCTCCCCTGGCCCCAAGCCTGGGCTCTCACCAGTCACTTCGGTTTGCAAGTCGTTCTCGCTCCCGCCCCACAGGCTGCCAGATAGACTACAGGAGGCCCCTCCACTGAACTTCAGGCGAAGTGGGTGACTGCTGGGGGCGTGGCTCACGCCGAGTCCTGCTCTCACCTCAGTCCCGGGGCGGTCAAGGCCACGCACCATAACGCTTGGGCTTAGAGTCCAGGGAGGCTTGTGGCCTGGTGACCACTGGCCCCGCTACTGGTGTCTTTTTGGGTTTCAGGAACCTCTCTGCAAAGGGGGTCCAGGCGTTGGCGCTCTTGTCCCCTAAGAAGGAGGGGAGAGGGAAGAGACCCCACCCTTCCTGACTCCAAGTCTGCTTGGACCCTCGGCCACCTCAGCTATTGCTTTGCAGCCTCTTCAGCCAGCCCCGCGTGCCCGCCTCCCGTCTCATGTAAAATGCATCTCCCGACACTTTGCCAGGTTAAATGATTTAGCAGCCGAGGCAGAGAGAATTAGGGGTCTGGGAGCAGGAGGCAATGCCTGCTTTTCAGATGAGATTGGAAAGGAGATGGAGATTGGTGGTGATGATAACCTCTTATTTTAATAATATAAAATAACTGTCCCATTGAATCAGAGTGAGCGATGAATTCTGTGGCCTAGGGTTAGAGACAGCCAGCCGGGGAGGAGAGCCCGGGGTGCGGGGGATGCAGGGCGCCTCCTTTCCTCTCTGCCGCTCCCTCGCTCCTCTCTCTTTTGAAGAAGATTCGTGCCAGCACCATCCTGTAACCCCTGATCTGGCATCAATAAGAATGTGGGTAACCAAGGAGACTGGAAGGGAGAGTGGTGGATTTGGGGGGAGAGAGAGAGAGAGAAGGAGCAGGGGAGGGAGAGAGGGAGGGAGAATGAGTAAATGAAAGAAAGAAAGAAAAATAAATCTGTGAGACTGATGACCACTTTTCCTTTATGACCTGTGGATAGGAGACTCCCTGACCTGTGACCCTGGCTAGGGCAGGGCCTGGACTGGACGGCCTGGAGATATGGGGACTGCTAACTGGGGCACCGAATCCTAGGTGGCAGCATGGCTCTGCCAGGGAAAGAGGTGTTAGCTCTGAAGGCTGCCTGGAAGCCGATGAGAGCGAGGTGGGGAGGAACGACAAGGCAGAAGCCCAGCGGAAGCAAAGGGAGATCTGTCGGCTTGGGGAGGCCCAGGCTGGGCAGGGCCGAGAGCACATCCCAATGAAATGGGCCTGTGGGACAGAACGAGGGTGTCAGAGTAGCAGCTCTGACCCAATGGGAGTAACTAGGGACCCAAGTCAGAGACAAGGTGGGTTCGGGACATCACTGAGGACTCCCAGGACCTGAGGCAGGGCCAGCCTAACCTGTTTGGAGAGAAATGCAAGCATCTCCTAGCACTCAGCTAAGAAAAGGTGAAATGACCAGAAGAATCCAGGGCCCGGGGGTCCTCAGGGGCTGTGGCTGCCAAGTCAATATTTGGCTAAACGTTTAATTTGCAATGAGAAGCTAACACTCTGCAAACATGTTTCTTTTTATAGTCCTTGGCATTTTTCTTTTGTTTTCAGGAAAAGGTTCCCCCCACCACAATCCCACTGTGGGTGTGTTTGCAGACCTAAGCGGGGGAGATATCCTTCAGTGGCTACGTGGGGGATAAGCAGGCATGGAGCACGCAGAGATGGAAGAGCAGGCAGCTGTTCCTTCACAGATTGGGGGGTGGGGTGGGGACTAAAGTTCAGATGGGGATGGTCACATTGGCCAAATAAATGGAGACCTAGCATGCTTTCCAGGCCAGTTTTTGAGGACCAGTTGTAGCTATTTAGCCAGGGCTGTTCTCCAAAGCTCTTTGAATCACCTTGACCCTATATCACAGTGGTTCCTGTACATGGCTCACCCTCTGTACTGGGTTGCAAGCTTCCTGAAGGCTGTGAACTTTTTGCACCCAATTCCGCACCCTCTCCAGCACCCAGCACGGTATGTTGCCTGTGGTGGGCAGTAGGTTGCACAGCCCTGGGAGTGAACTTGAGACCAGGGAAAGCTGCCATCATACTACTGTTTTCATGGCGAGTTACATCGAGGGGTGGGTGGGTCCCCGGGGCAGGGGTCCAGTTCCCAGGAAGTCAAGAGTTCAGAAGTATCCCAAGCCCAAGGTTAGAACTGTGTCACAAGTCAGGCTGTTTGAATGGGGATCCTGGAATGGGGCCCCTGTAGAGACCCAGTAATGCTGCCCAGGGAACTCAGGGTGAGAAGGGAGGGTCCCTGGGACTGGGATAAGGCAGGCCATCTTGCTAGGGTCCAACAAGATGCAAGCAATTAGTTTACATCTCCATCACCCTGGCCACTGCGGGAACCTCCCGAGCTGTCTACTCTCCAGTCTCCTGCTTCCATCATTAGTCAATGGACTGCCACCATCCTTCACCCCGTTCCAGTTCAACACCTTCAGTGACTCCCTGGGGCCTCAGAAAGAAGTCCAGACTCCAAAGCCCCAATCTGCCTTACTTTCTACTCTCTGCTGCCTCTACCCACGCAACATCTACTGCTCAAGACCGAGCTTAATTATCACCTCCCACACCCCACCTCCGAAGGACTTTGCAATTTCCTGCCTGGACACTTTTTCATAGGCCTCCTTCTGTCTTCCACAGACCCACACTACAGCCACGCCCTGAGCCCAGTTCTATTGTTACCTCTCCCAGGAAGATGGTGTTGGCTTCCCGGGTGCCTGTTCCTCTCCAGTCTAACATCCGAGGTGTACCAGGTGCCCTGCCCTCGGTGTGTGACCTCCTTCGGTCCTCCCAGGAGCTTCGTGAGCGGGCCCCGCTGTCAGTTCCCAAGGTGGAGCATGTTGCTGCAACTTCAACACCGGTGCTGACCCGGGTACTCTAAAAGCCCACGCACTGCTCTTCATCCTGTAACATACAAATAATATGTAGGTCCTTTCACTCGTTCCTCGGGGAATAAACAGCCCCCCGTCCGCTCTGTGACACTGAGGGCTATGAGTACTAGATGAAACCCGGGGCTGTAGGGTTTACATTTGGCGGCAGCTTGCTATGTTATAAGGGTACTGAAGTGGGATTAAGAGGACCTGTTTCTTCACTCTCCTATGGGGATGTCATTCAAGTTTTTTGAGCCTGTTGTTTACTTTGTTAAAAGCAAAATATAACCCCCATGACCTGAGCTTTGGTGAAGGTCAAATTAAAACCGTTCTGCCCCCACGCTGTAAATTATAATAGTGAGGCGGAATTATTATTGTTACATTTTTATTATTTGTCTCCAAAGATGAATTATGCCTTGAATAGAATGATAGGTAGTGCACAGAAAGGATGGTGTCCTGAATCGTAAAGGACACAGACGAAGGCACACAGTGGACTTTTAGAAAATTCTTTTGGGGTTGGTTAGGGTTAGCCAAGGCCAGAAAACGGATCAAGATGCCTCCGCTAGGAAGTCCCAGACAGGCTGGGGCAGGCTTCAAGGCACGGATGCAGCTTCTAATGTTGGGCAGTTCTGGGAAGAGGACCCATTGGTTTCATTAGTTTCTGGGACCAAGTCCCTGGTCTCCAGAGGATGAAGAAGCAGTGGTCTAAGGAAAGGGACTTGGCCATGGAATCAGGAACCAGTAGCTGGAAAGAGGGTCTTTGACTCAGAAATGCAAGTCAGGGAGGGAGGGAGCTGGGGATTACTGGAGTGGAGCTCCCAGTCCAGCTCATCGGAAGCCCACCCCGCAGGTTCTTGGACAAGGTCATCTCTGGGCACTGAAGAGCCTGACAAGCAGGCAGCCTTATGTCTACATCGGAAGTCGGATCTGTCCAGAGAGGAGGTGGGCTTCCAGGGAGTAGCGAGTTCCCTGTCCTGAGACGGGACCAAGCACTGAATGAACCTGCCCCAAGTTCTGTGGACGGGATTCTAGCATTAGGAGAGCTGTGGGCTGACATGTCCCTCGCTTCCTTACACCTGGGATTGTTCCTCTGATGCACGTGTTAGGCAATGCCAAGCAAGCATGATCACTTTGCTGGGGACCTGTGCTGTGTCTACCGTGGGCCCTGATTCCTCAGCCTGTTGTGAATCCAGCTTTGTATTTCTGAGCTGCTGTGCATGTGAGTGTTTCACACGCATATGAAGAGATGGCGGGGGTGGGGGGTTGGGGGGGCGGGGCGAGAGGGGGGAGACAAAAGAAGGTTTGGGCGGGGTCTCCGAGGCCATGTCCAAGGAGAAGAAAGTGGTCCTGGTGGAGCAGTGCATGGACTCCATAGTAGGTGTTTTGACGAAAATGAAACAAAATTAAAACAATTTTTATTTACTTGTTGGCTTGTTTTATTTCTTCAAACCTTATGGCTTTCTGAGAGGGAGCATGATACGCAGCACTTCCCTATTTTTTCTAATTACTCCTTTCCCCTAAGGAGCAATTCTCCAGGCTGATGTTCCAAAGAATGCCCTCTCATTGCTCAAGACACCCCTGCCAGATGTCCTCTGTCCTCCCCTCCCGCGGTCTCCCTTCCATGTGTCCCACCTTCTCTGCGGCGGACTCTGTAGGGAGAGATCTGGCGCCTCCAGAAGACCCGCCTCAGCCCGGTGGGATTCCTGCAAGTGGTATAGGTTTAGGCATGTAATGAGTTTAGATTTAATTTGCAAGTGAAAAAGCTAGCTTTCTTCTGTAGCTTACACCAAAGCTCAACCCGTCTAAGCTTCCAGGGTTTAAGTCTAATTAACTGTATTTCACAGCTTATTTAAAGAAAAGAATGGAGGCATTAAAATTGTAAAATCTAATTTTTGAGTAAATCTTTCAGTGCAAAATTAATGTTGCAGTATTAGAGCTGCCTTGGCAATATATCTCTTGTCTTCAAATTTCAAAATGAGCTTTTGCAAACATGAAATTATTCATTAGACTGGCTGGTAAAGAGATAAATAAGTGTCTCTTCAGATCCTCCATCCTTCCTTCTCTATTTAGCCAAAGACAGAGTTATTTGGTTTGAGAGCAAGTGGGTTGATCAGACTTGAGCATTTTGACAGGTAAGGGGCGCAGCAAAGGAAGCAGGAGCGGTGTGTGTCCAGCGAGTCAGGGCCTGCCGGAGACATTGGCCCTGAGGGACGATGACATGTCTCAGTAACCACACTGGGGCGGGGGAGGGTGAAGGGGGAGGGTCTGTTGGGCGGCTGCTCTGGCTGAAACCCCCAGATCCTCAGTACTTCAGGTGGACAGTGGTGCATTCATTCTCATAATCAAATGGTCAGCATCCTGTCTGGCCCATCGCTGAGGCATCTTCAGCCTCTTTGTCCCTTCTCTTTGTCTCTCATCATTGATGTTTCTATCTCTCCCTCTCACTTCTTCTCTGAAATCAGTAAAAATATATTTTACAAAAAGGAATACCTCTGTCCCCTTTTCTTTGTCCCATTACTATTGCCCTAATTCAGGTGCTCATCCAGCCACCTTTCCATTCTCATCTGCCACATCCCCTCCCAGGTCTCACTCCCTAGTCTCACTACATGTGCCCAACACATTGACCACTCTGAGCCTTGCACACACTCTTGCACAACCTGGGGTCCTCCTTCAACCTCTCTCCTCCTCACTAGATGGTGAGTTCCCCTAGGACAGGCAACATATCCACTTCTTTGTATCCCTATTGTCTAGCACAGTTGTTGATATGTAGTATGTGCTCACTAAATGTTTGTTGGCGATGATGCAGATAACTAGTGGGCTATTGAACTAAATAAATGTTCAGCAACTTGAGCATAATGTTTTCCAAACTTTCACTTTATTAGCAGTTGTATCCTTTTACCCACAATAATACAAAGTTGGGGGGATAGAAAGGGGGAAGTGGGCATTGGGTCACTTCACCCTGGAAGGGGTCCCTAGAAAGCACCTAATATTGTAATCTAGCACATAGTAGGCCTTGAGAAATTGGTAGCCACTTTTTTGAACAGTGTGCAATGGAGGGATGAGGTTCAAGCAAGCTAACATTTACCTACCACTATCTGCTTATTTACTTGTTTATTAGGCCTTTTGTTCATGTATCCATTCACTCAACACATATTCATTGCATTTATATGAGTACAGGAAGTGTGCTGAGTGCCTGGGACTCGGCACTGAATTAGATGCTTACTCTGTTTCCCATCTCCTCCAGGTGATTAGGATCAAGCACCGTTTCCCACTTCCTTGGCAGGACCCCAGCCCAAACTGCCATGCCATGGCTCCTGCCCGATCTATTCCAGTCACGTCCTAGTCTGCCTGCCTTCACTTTGCTTCACTCCAATCCATTTCCCACAGAACAGTGTTTAAAATGCAAACTGACCTCATCACTGCCCTGATTAAAGCCCCAGTGGCTCCTGATTGCCCACTGGACATGGTCCAGGAGCTGTCCTGCAGCTCAGAAGGCCTGGCAGGGTCCCCGTCCACCCTTCAGCCGCATCTGTCCTCCGGGCCCTACCACAGGCCAACTGAGCTGCGTGTGGATCCTGGGTCTGCCCCAGGCCTCCCAAAGCTGTGGCTGCTGCCTGGAAGCTCCCGGCCTTTCCTTCTCTCACATCTCTCCCTGTGATGGCTTAGCATCCACTCACCCACGGTTTAGTTGAAAGGATTTCTCCCGGGGCCTACCTTGACTCCCAGATGGGAGGGGCGCCACCCTGAGCCCCGACTTCCCTGCCCGCAGTGTTACATTCAAGAGGAGCAAAGACAGACTTCCAGAAGCTTGGAAACATCACCTCAATCTGTTATGAAGCCACTTGAGGAATGCCAACGGGACCTTCATGCCTAAGACACAGCAACACCTTAAACACCCCTGTCCGTGCTCGCTCTCTCACAGTCCCGCAGTATGGGGCCCACACCCCCTCCTCCATGAACCTTTCCCCAAGCCACCCCTTCCTTCACCTTCTAGATCTTCCCTCACAAGAACTCTCTGCACGTTCATTCCGTTTTTAAACTAGAAAAGAGAAAAAGTTCAAATATTCACACAAACAGAACATATGGCCAACATTCTCGCCCCACGACTGCTGAGCATGTTTGCTTAGTTTCCGCCTTTCTAGTCAGCTGGTCCGCTGGAGGCCCAAACCCAGTGACCAGGAAAAATCATCAGTGAATGGTGTGTCTGGGAATCGTGGCGACTGAAAGCTGGAGTGGACACGCCCTGCAAGGCCTGCTCCCCCTGCTGGGCTGGAGTGGACACGCCCTGCAAGGCCCACCCCCTGCTGGGCTGGAGTGGACACGCCCTGCAAGGCCTCCCCCCCTGCTGGGCTGGAGTGGACACTCCCTGCAAGGCCTCCCCCCCGCCTGCTGGGCTGGAGTGGACACGCCCTGCAAGACCCACCCCCTGCTGGGCTGGAGTGGACACGCCCTGCAAGGCCCCACCCCCTGCTGGGCTGGAGTGGACACGCCCTGCAAGGCTGCTCCCGCCGCTACTGGGCCCTCGGGCAGACTCTCCTCCAGGGTCGTGGCCACCGCCCTGTTGGCCTCAGCATCCCGCACTCGGGACGGGGCCAGCCTGTGGTTGAACGGGGGAATGCAGGAACGCAGGCCCAGTTTGCCAGGTCTCCCGAGTTTATCAAGAGAAGCCAGGGCCCTGAAGTTGATGAGAAATCTGAGTTTTGACTACTGGATACTGTTTCAAAGTTTAATAAAAATTCCCTCTGGGCCAGGCACCCACGCTGGGTCGTGACTTGTGACCAGGCTTGCTGTGGTGGCGACGTTAGCCCAGGGCTGCCCAATGCGTGTCCTGTTTGAGGGCTGGGGAGAAGGCTGCAGTGCCCCGAAGGGAACATGCTTGGCACCCCCGCAGCGTCAGCCTCGGGGGGCGGGGCCGCCTCCTGCTCCCCGGGACCCCAGGCCTGGCACTTGTGTTCAGCACACGTGTGCTGAGGGGACACTGTGCCCGAGGGTGGGCACCAGCCTCCCCAGCTCTCTAGTTGGCTCCCTGCTGCCCACAGAGCATCACAACGCCCGTCCTCCGCCGGGGGCAGGGCTTTCTGCTTGGCGCAGGGCCCGCGCTGTGGAGAGAAAGGGAGTGTGGGCAGCCGGGTGGTGCGGGCCAGGCATGAGGCTAGCCCTAGCTGGGCTGTGAGACCCCCAGGAGGGCACATCCCTGCCTGGTCCTACTTGTAAGGGCAGGTGGTCTCCACTGCTCAGTGCCATCAGGCTGAAAAGCCTTAGCCTCCAGGTGGGGCCAGAGCAGAGGGGGTGAGGGGGCGGGGGTGTGAGGAGGAAGCCCGCCTGGCAGGGCGCTGCTCCTGCTGCCCTGTGTCTCCACAGCGCCACCTACAGGCAGACAGAAAACCACCTCGGGCCTGCCTGCTCCCCAGGCTGTTTGTTTATTCTGAGAAATCTGCGTCCCATGGGAGCTTCTTTGAAGTAATCACTTCCCATAGCAGTTAGTGCCTGGCTGCACTCTGGACGCTCCGGGAGGCGGTGGGCTGGATGTCTGGCTGTGGCAAAGATGCTGTGGGGAGTGTGTCTGGATGCCCTGGGAAGGGGGGCTCAGTGGGGTGCAGGGTTAACAGCGGGGCTCACACATATCCAGGCTCAGCCTTCCTGCCCGACCTCACTGTTTCTTGGGCCTGAGTGTGAGCCAGGAGCAGCCTGACCCAGGCCTCCTGGCCTGGAGCGGGGAGGGCATCGGAGGCAGGGCAGTGGGGGAGGGGGGCCCAAGCCCCAGCTGCTCCCATTAGCTGTGACCTTGTGGAGTTGCTTCACCTTTCTAGGCCTCCATCTCCTTGTGCTAAAATGGGACAATCTGACTGTCTACCCGCGGCCTGTTGGGAGGATGAGACGGGCTGAGGTCGTGAAGGCACAGGGGGGCAAGTGAATCTTCTGAGGCCGCAGCGTCCTCTCCCTGAGGAAGGGCGTGGGCAGGAGAGCGCATCTACAGCACCTGCCGTGCGTGAGCTCAGGTAGCAGTTGGCAGCTGTGGGTGGGACACGGGTGGGGATTCAGGCCCCTGGCAGCAGGTTGTGTGTTTCCATAATGAGGGGACACACCTCACGGTGCCACAGTGAGGTTCCCAGCCAGATGGGAGCTCTGGGTTGGGTGTGCTGACAGCTGAGAGGGAGCGAGGCCTTGCAGAATGGGGCTTCGGGTGAGCTGAAGAGGAGAGGGTGAGCGGAGCCCCCTGCCTGGAGAGCCATGGAGTCAGGCAGGGTCCAGAGGCCTCAGCGTTGGCTCAGAGAGGAAGAGCCTAGCACCAAGCAAGCGAGGGCCAGACCCAGGCCCAGGTCCACACCCTGGACTCCGGACTCTGGGGCGAGGACTCTGCTCTTGACCCCCCCACAGAGGGGGTTCCCCTAGGAGCTCCACTGGCTGCATCTCACAGCCCCTCAGACCTGCGACTCCCCCTTTACCTGGAGCTCCCCCACCTCCTCTGTGTACCCCCAAGGGAGGGCTCAAGCCTGGACTCCTGCTCTTCCCTCGCCTCCCCCTGCTCCAGCAGGAGCGCTCCAGGGCCCTGGAGTGTGTACCTTTGGAGGCAGGTGCCTCTGGCCTGCAGGAGCCGGGTCTGGGCTCTGAGAAACAAGTAGGACCATTTGATACCGTCAAGCTTGTCACCAGAGCTTCTGAGAAGCAGGATAAACAAACCTGGGCCCAAGAGAAAACTCATTCTTCTTTCTTCCCTCTGCCTTTCACACTCATCAAAGGCCATTCTCCAGCCGCTGCCTCACTGTGCCTTCCAGGGGCCTCGTTTTATTTATTGTGCTTAGCACGAGTGCAGGCAGCCCGGAGCCTGCAGGCCAGTGGAGGCCTCTTTCACGGAGTGTTGACATTTCCGGGGATCTGAGTGGTCCTTGGGGTCTTTCTTTCCCCGGGAGGGCCAGACGCAGAGAGGAGGTGCTAGCGGGGTTTTCCAGGTGGGCCATTTCCGCAGGGTTTTCCGTGCCCAACAGGCCTGGGCACACTCCTCCATCCTGCTCCACTGCCCGGTCCACCCAGGAACTGCCAGGGCTCTGTGGCCCTGTCCTGCTGTGGAGGGCACAGTACTATGAGACTTTCTAATGAAACAACATTATGAGCCAAGTGCTCACTGTGTGTGTGTGTGTGTGTGTGTGTGTGTGTGTGTGTGTGTGTGTTGAGGAGTGGGGAGATGACAAAATAAAGGAGGCCTGTCCTTTATTTGGGGGATTTCTTTCCCTCCTTGTTGGGTTAGGCCAGTGGTCGGCAAACTCGTTAGTCAACAGAGCCAGATATCAACAGTACTACGATTGAAATTTGAGAGCCAAATTTTTTAAACTTAAACTTCTTCTAGCACCACTTCTTCAAAATAGACTCGCCCAGGCCGTGGTATTTTGTGGAAGAGCCACACTCAAGGGACCAAAGAGCCACATGTGGCTTGCGAGCTGCAGTTTGCTGACCACGGGGTTAGGCTCTTTGAGGGAAGGAACCATGTCTTCTGGGCCTGGATCCCTTTGTCAACATTCCTCGTGCCTGCACGGCCCACAGTCCCTTGGAGAGAGATAGAAGTTCATCAATGACCCCGCCACGCAGTGGGCTGGGCAAGTGCCCACTGAGGTGGAAAGGCAGAGGGAGAGATGGGTTCTCATATGAATGGAGGAGGAGAAAGACCCAAGTGAAGGCAGCAGGGAGGCCAGGGGGATGCATTAGGTGGAGGGACTGAAGAGCAGAGGTACAGAGGTGGGGAGTGCAGGTGAGTTTGGGGGATGAATGGCCAGCCTCCTAGTGTTGCAGAGGAAGAAGACGGTCAGGGCTGGGAGTGGGAGGTTGGGGGAAGCCAGACCATAGGAGGCTCGGTGTTGCTCTGTAGGCAGCTGAGGTCGCCTGCCAGTGTTTGAGGAGCAGCCGGTGGGCACATTGACACAGTGCGAGGGCCACGTTCTCTGGAGTTCCTGAAGGTTTGCTGACGGCGGGTATGGAGCTCCAACCAGAAGTAAACTCAGCATCGGGCCTTGGCCACAGCTCTGCTGGACATCCCTCCATCCTTCTGGGCACCTGGTAGAAAGGCACCTGTAGGAGGTTACTCCTCAGGGCGTCCGCCTGCTTCCTCTTCAGTGGCTCCAAGTGGGTCCACCGTGTCCTTCCTGGCACGGTGTGGCAGCAGAGCCAGGGCCGGCTGCGTGTCCTTAGCTACCCGCCCTGCACCTCTCGGGCCTGGTCATTATCTTGCAGTGCCGTCCATAGTACCTTCTTCTGCCAACATAAGATTATGTATATAACAGTGCTTTGGAGGCCATATTACACAGATTCAAAGTATTATCTTTTTTCTTTTCTTTTATTATCTTCTCATCCATTCTCATCCTGCCTGTAACTGAGCCAGAACCAAAGACCCCTCCCTGCCCTCTCCGGTGGCTGTCTCATGATGTCACCTCTGGCTTAGTGATTCCAGGAAGTGAGGCTGGGCAGGCAGAGGTGGGCTGAGCCAGGCAGTAAGGAGGCTGGGCAGGCAGAGGTGGGCTGAGCCAGGCAGTAAGGAGGCTGGGCAGGCAGAGCTGGGCTGAGCCAGGCAGTAAGGAGCGAAGTCTGGGCTCCAGAGGAGATGCCGGGCAAGGTTTTGGTTGTCACCATTGGTGTTGCTGGCCTCCTCCTGTCCCTCCTCCTCCTTTGCTTCCTCTTCATGCTGTGCTGGGCCCAGTGGCCTTGCACCATCTCCTCCCTTTGGAGCCCTCGTTTCGGTTCTGTGTGTTGTCCATGTGTCTGTCCCGGAAGCATGTCTGAGTCCCCAGGAGGCAGTGGTCTCTCACCGCCCAGGGAACCTGCAGGCCTGTCTCTCATGACAGCTTTTCACGGCCCTCTTTTAGGAGTCATTTGTGGGGATTTCTTTTCCTCCGTGTTGGGTTAGGCCCCTCGAGGGAAGGACCCATGTCTTCTGGACCTTGTGTCCCCCTGTCAACATTCCTTGTGCCTGAGTCCTGGAGGGTCAGAGCCATCTGGGTTGGGGAAGCATTGGAGAGACAGGAGCTGCTGGGTGCCGCGGCGGGTCCCCCAGAAGCCCGTTGTCTGCGGCAGCTCCATGCCTGCTCAGGCCTGCAGATCATGTGTCCTGCCGAGAACGGGGGCAGAGGACCAGCAAACCCAGCTCTTCCTGTCAGCCATTCCCGTGCCCTTGCCCGGAGCCATGGGCCGGGCTGGGCTCCTCAGGGCCAATCTACTTCATGCCCTTTGCACGGCCGGCCAGACACTCAGGGGCAAGGGAGAGAAAGCGGGCAGGAGGGGATGGAGGGTAGGAGTGAAAGTGGGGGAGGAGATCGAAGGCCCGCTCTTCTCTGAGGGGCTCCAAACTCTGCCTGGTCCAGAGGTATAGGGAACAATCCCCCTCCCTGTTCCTGCCCTGTACCGCCCTCCCCTCCCCGCGTCCCCCCCCCCCCTCCAGCCCCCCAGCTCCTTCCTTGTTCTGGTGAAGTAATGGCTTGTCAGGGAGACACAATTAGTTCTAATTGCTAAATTGCTGTGTGCCTGCTGTTCTCAACAGGCAAGGCGGCCTGTCTGGGAGGGGTCCTGGGAGGAGTCCTGGGAGAAGCTGGCAGGAGAGTGAAGGAACTGTGCAAGAGAGAGGCAGGAGTCCTCTGGTCTCTCTTGGATAGAGCGGTGCCCTCTTGGGATGCTGGGTGGAGAGTTCAGGCCTGGGCTACGATTCACATTCACACAAGATGGCCCATAAGATCGTCCACACCCACACACCCCCACAAAGAAACGCCCATCTGTGCAGGCCTCGCACGCTCAGCGGTCCACACGTGTACTAGTACATGCAGGTCCTCAGCGAGCAGTGGACACACCAGAGGCCGCAGGTGGGCAGGCCCCGGCCCAGCTGTCATGGCTGTGTAGGCACAGGTGCCCGTGTGCAGGTACGTACAAGTGTCTGGAGACCCGAGGGTGATAATTAACTGCGTCCCTCTTCCCCCCAATTTCTGAACCAAGTGAAAATAGACACAAGAGGAAGGTAGTGACCAGAATACTTCTGCCTTACACCTCTTCTTAAAGAGGCACATTTTCACATTTCTGAAGTTGGGGTGTGTTTTACAACTGACAGCATATTAGGTTTGTTGAAATACTAGCTTTATTGCCAGCAAAGTCAATTTAAAGAAACGAGGCCCATTTGTGCTTTCTTCCCTCCCCTCCTGTGTTGAGTTTGCCCGGAGTCAAGCCAAGAACCAGACAGCTGAGGTCCTGCTCTGGGCAGAGCCTGGCTCACCCTGCGGAAAGGGGAGGAGGCGAGCTTCCTACTCTGCCCGCGCCCACGCAGGCACCATGCTGTCTTCTCTGAGTCTCACCAGTGACGTGAGGAGAGGAGTGGATCAAGGAGGGGAGGCAGGTGGGGAGGACAGCAGGAGGTTTCTCCCCACTACTCTCCCCTGTGTCAGGGCAGAAAGCAGAAATGGTTTCCCCTTTAAGATGGACACTTTGGGTAACCAAGAATGGGGCACATGGGGAAAAGCATATAAAAGCATACTTACCCACAGATGATTTGCATATTCAATGTGCATTACGCAAGCAGATCCAGGTGGGTGAGGACGGACTTGTGAACAGTCAGACCTTGTGGGATAGATGGAGTTAGGCACATGCGCAGAGATGCAGGAAACAAACAACCCAGCCTTATGCATACCTGCTCACGTGGGTGAACACCTGCTCATGTGAATGCACACGGGTCCTCACATGGATGCACACCCAGCTCACAGGGGTGCACACCTGCTCAGGTGGGTGCACTTAGGTCCTCACGCAGGTGCACACCAGCTCATGCAGGTGCACACCTGATCACATGGGTGCACATTCGTATGCAGCACCCACCTATGGAGCCCTCGCCCCGGTCTTGGCCAGTGTTGCCCTGCAGGGGCATGAGCTTTGGACAGTGGAAGGCAAAGTGCACAATCTCCTCAGAGGCACTCTCTGAGGCTGCTGAAGCCAGAGGGCTGCTGCGGGCTGCGTGGGGCAGCGCCCGGGGCCAGCGCACGGCAGGTTGCTGGGCTGGGCCTCTGGTGCGGGCTCTGTCTTCTGGAGACTCCTGGGCAGACTCGTCCCCAGGGGTCTTAGGCCAGGAGAAAGCCCCCACAGCCCTCTTCTCCCCGAATGCTCCTGAAGCCTGCCCTCTGCAGGCCACCCCCACATGCCCTCTACAAGGCTGGAGGCCAGGGTTGGCCTCCGCGCCATCCAGCTGAGGCCAAGTCCTCTCTAAGGGAAGTGCTGGTGCCACATTTATCTCCTCGAACCCTGTCTGCATAGATGCCATCACTAGTCACACACCAGCCGCTCTCTGTGCCTCCCTGTCCTTTCTGGACTGTGCTTGCCCACTTCTCATTAGACTGGGAGCACCATGGACAGGGGCCATGCTCCCCATGGGATTATGAATGTCCCCTCAGGCAGTTTAGAAGTGGCATCCAGAGATCTGGCCCAGGCCCATATCCCAGGGAGGAGGCTACTGAAGCCAGAGAGGAAGTGACTCGTCCAGGGCCAACACAGCCGACCAGGCTGAAGACACTCCCAGCCCCTGTGCAGCTCCGAGGTCAGGTGGTGATCTGTGAGGCGCTCCTCCTGTGGACCCGAGTGCATGTGTGTATGCACCGTGGTGTCAGTCACGTGGGCAGCTGCGTTGTGTGCTCCTGTGGATGTGACTCTGGGTGCGTGTCCCTCTGTGGGAAGCTATGCAGATGGCCATGGGAATGCTCTGAACGCGCTGATGAGAGTTCTGTGCAGAGATGAGCTTCCACGTCCATCTACATGCACCGATGATGCGTCGCATGGTCCTGCTGTAATGTCCAAATGGAACTCTGTGTCTGAGTGTGTGCACCATTCATGGCTGGCTGGCAATGTGTGTACAGGTCCAGCCCCATCTGGCCTGAGTGTATCCATCCACGTGCAGCTGTGTGTGGGTACACACCCATGTTTGTGTGTTTGTTTCCATGTACCTGCAGCAGCTCCCACCTTCACAATGAGTGCTCACATTGGTGACTCAGGCAGCCCTTCTGCTCAGTCCTGTGGTCCCAGGAGACAGCCTGCGTCTTCCCGCTCAGGAGAGGTCACTTGGACCCCGATGCAGACTCAAATCATGTGACCTCTACTATTTCCTCTGCTGCGGGTGCTGTTCACGTTCCAGCCTCTCCGGGGTCCCATTTGTGCGGTGTCAGATTGAGTGGAACGGCCTGGTCTAGTCTTCCTAGAGCACTGTGACCCCAGGCCCCGTAGGCTGCCTTGCCAGGCAGGGCACCCCTTCTTTCCCATGCACAGCCTCAACGTGGTCAAAGCCTGCTGGGGAGCATTGAGCCCAGCCCTCCCATTGTAGGGAATGACGACGTTGAGGCCAAGGGAAGAAAAGGGACGCATTGTAGGTCACACATTTACGTCTGGACACCTGGTCCAGTGCTTTCCCCTGTGTACACCAGGCTTCCCAGGGCAGGCGGTTAGTGGTCCACCAAGGTCCGTGCTTCCCTTCCGCAGCGTGGAGCTGTCACCGAGAGTCTTTGCGCAGATGGGGATCACATTTCCATTGCCCCTGGCATCTGCGTTCTGAGAAGGAATATGAGTGGAAGTGATTGACACATGCCCGTTCCAGGCCTCATTCATAATCACCTTTCAGGCATATGTTCTCTCAGGCTCCCCCAGCTGCTGGCTGGCCGTGAGTCCCAGGGTGGCCATGGGGTAGACACACATTAATGGTGGCAGAGCTTTTATCAGTCTGGGTCCTTGAATGACTCCCGGAAGCAGAGCGCTTCCCCATAAGAGGAAGAAATAAAACCTGTTTTGCGTTAAACCACTGAGATTTTGTGTTTATTCGTCACAGCAGCTAGAATTACCTTAATTAATACACTACCTCTTCTTTTCCAGGAAATGACCATCGAGAAAAGCCTCCCAAATCCCTTCTCACTGCAATTGTCTCTAAATCACAGGATACCATAAATTGGGGTCCCTTTTGATCACCTGGAGCAGCCCAGCCGCGGAAGGAAAGCCCGATCACCATGGCGACTGTTCCTGTGCAGTAATAACATTAATGGATGTGCTCATCACAGCACTTCTGGCTCTCCTTTAAGCAAACCTCACTCTTCAGAAGGATCACTGGCTTTTACTCAGGATGCCTGAGAATCAGCTCTCCTCACACATCTCGGGGCCAATTGCTTTGCTCTTTGGAGGACTGATCAATATGACATTTGGTGGCTATTCCCTCCTCAAACCGTCTCCCAGCTCAGGACCCCTTCCTCTTCCTAAATGGTTCTGATAAGAGTTCTCCCCAGCTCAGCCCCCCTGGCTGCAGGCTTGGGTTCCATTGCTGCCAGCTGGGTCGGTGCTTCTGAGGATTTCCCCCGAGCTAAGCCCTCTGAATGGGCATCTATGCCACCCTTGGAATTTCAGCTCTTCCAGAGGCAGGGGCAGGAGCAGAGCCTAGAAAACAGAGTGAGAAGACAAGAGATCAGGAATCTCTGAGATCTGCTCATTTAGCAGAAGTCCTAGCCCAGTGGTCGGCAAACTCATTAGTCAACAGAGCCAAATATCAACAGTACAATGATTGAAATTTCTTTTGAGAACCAAATTTTTTTAAACTCAAACTTCTTCTAACGCCACTTCTTCAAAATAGACTCGCCCAGGTCATGGTCTTCTGTGGAAGAGCCACACTCAAGGGGCCAAAGAGCCACATGTGGCCCCTCTGGTTCCATGGCTTCCAGGGACCAGCTCTTGAGCACGGAGATGGCTGAGGGGACGGAGCAGGACTGCTTCCCCCTCTGTTTTCAGCCAACAGCTAGAGGGAGTCAGGAATTGCAGAATGAGACCTGAGGGCTTAGTTGGTTCAGCCCCAGAGGACCAGCTGAGGAACATTGAATCCGTGATGGAGGACAAAAGGTGGAGTCAACAGGTGACGTTTTATGTTTCATCAATTCTACACTTGTTCACATTATAGCGTCTTTCAAATCAGAATAGATCTTACCATGCATGGCTAGCATATAAATAGGAAATAGATTTGATGAGTATAGGTCAGGGCTGAGACAGGGATGGATGAATAAAGTCAACACTGGAGTCAGATTTGCATGTTAGAGGCAGAGCCAGGGTTAGGGTGATACAAGTGAGGCATTTAATGAGGAAGCAGGAAGCAGAGGTGCAGTTTGATATCAAACTGCAGCTGTGTTGCTTTTAGAAGGAGGAGAAGCACTCACCTGCCACTTGGTGACCTCAGAAGTGAACTCCCAGGGGTCAACTCCCATCCCTCAGGCCTCTTGTCAGTCTCCCAAGTTCTAGGACTCTTTGTCCCTCTTACAGTTCTCCTTCTACAGGCCCACCTTGTGCAGGGGAGCCAAGAAAGGAGGGGGGCCAGAAAGTAGGTGGAGGAGAGGAGTTTAGACCAGGGACAGGTGGGTGACGGCTCTGTAGAAAGTAGAGTCAAGTACAAAGCATTGGCTGTCCTTGCAAATTTCCATCACCTGGGAGCTTTTCAATACTGCTTTGCCTGCGTCTTAACCCAGACCAATGAAACCACTACTTTTCATCTAGAGTCGAGAATCACTGGCAAAAAGTATCTCTTAAATATTTAATGTGAATCATGGAGAATTGCCTTCAAAATGCAAATTGTGTTCATTGTGAACTCCTGAATTGGAGAAACAAAACAATTTACATTTAAGCAGCCCTTTCAGTTTGCAAAGCACTGGCACAGTGAGTGATTGTAGTTGCTCCTCTGAGATAGGTGGGTACGTTGTTATTATTACACTCATTTTCCAGATGAGAATTAGGGTAGGAGGTCATGAAATCCTGCAGAGGGAGAGAGTGTTCAAGCTGAGTGACGGAGAAGATCCTGCAGTTGGCCAGTTGGCCAGAGAATTACAGGAGCACAGCCGAGAAGAGCTAGAGGGTGGTGTTTGGTCAGAGAAGAGAGGAAACAAAGAACGCCGGGTGCAAATAGGTAAGAGCAGAGGCGGAGGCAGGAGGATGGGAGAGGGCAGAACTGATGTGCAGAAATGGAGGCAGAGCCTGCTAGAACAAATAGCCCAATGAACAAAATAGGACGTGTCCAAGCGGTTTTAGTGGATGAAATGCTCTCTTTAGAATCGGTGGAGGAGCCGGCTTCTGTTGGGGGCTGGAAAGGCAGGACAGAGACAAGTCAAGATTTCCCAGAGAATCTATGTTCTTGAAAGGTGAAATCAAGATCAGAATCTAAAGGACTATTCAAGGATCCCAGACAGAAAGAACCCAAACAGGGATCTTTCCAGGGATCTAAAGGCGTGAGAAGGAGGCTGCAGAATGAGTCAGTAGAGGGAGGGGCTTCAGGACCTCAGGCAGATGTACAGTAGGAGGGGCCTAGGAGGACTTAGCGAAGCTCTCCGAGCAATGGGAAGCTGGACCAGGGTGGCCTATGGCTGGGCACTCTCGGTACCATGAGTCCCTACTCTTACCAGGCCCCATACTGTGTAACCTCCCTGCAGGGGACAAGAGAGAAAGGGAGGGACAGTAAAGAAATGTCCGGGCTGGAGTGTGGTCTCCCTTAACTGGGAGGTGCAGTCACAGGACATTGTTCCATTGAGCCCATGAGAGAGGTCATGTCCCACACGTCTGTGCCCCTCTGCAGAGCACACAGACTGTGGCCTGGGGAGTGAGGAACAAAGCACCAGGTGCCCATCACACCGTGAACGTGGTCCTCTGTGGGGAGCTCACAGGTCAGGCGTGAGCTTCTGACAACAGACGCTGTGACAGCGTGCCCTTGCTCCACTGCCTTCCTGTCTTATCTTCTTTTGTAACAAATTCTGAATCATAATGAAAATTTTCTTTGGATGTACTGTAGGCCTGACAATCAAATCACTGCTAAGTCAATTCTTTGCAATCAATGCTTTTCTAATGAACTTTGCATTTCTAATGGCAGGACCTGACACTATGTCTTTATTTTCTCTCTTGCCCTTGGCTCCATCCCCTGCTTCCTTGTTTTAAATGAGCCACAGAAGCAGCAGCAGGAGCCAATGCCCAGTTGCTGTTTCTCTTTCTTAGCCCCTCCTCAATCTCTCCTTGCTTTTCCCCTCAGCACCCCTCACTGGGAAATTTAATGGGTTTCTGGAGTAATTAGAATGATTCAAATAGCCCTGCTAACAGAGTTTGTCAGGAAAAACCCCACCACCCACTCCATATACCTATTCCATTCTGGAAAGGAAGGAGTAAACAGGTGCTGGGGAAATGGGGTCTCTCCCTTCCTCACTCTCCCTATATTGACCCCACATTCTTCCAGAGCAGCAGTAGTATCAGACTAGATGCAGAATAATTACAGACTTCCTGCAGGGTTTCTGGGCAAAAGAACAAATCTATTACTAAAATAAACATTGCAGGGGAGGCAGGAGAACAACTCCCAGGCCAGATTCCTAAAGCCAGATTCCCAAGTGAATGAATAAATGAATGAGTGAATGAAGACAGTTAGCGTTCCTGAGATGTGGCTTGTGCTGACTTTGAGCTAGGAATTGAGACACATTGTGGTAGACACAATAATAACCCCGCCCCATGTTCACGTTCTAATCCTTACAATGGGAAGGATGAAAGGTGAAATCAAGACCAAAATCTAAAGGACTATTCAAGGATCCCAGACAGAAGTGACTATGACAAAGGGAAATTACGTTACAGGTAGAATGAATCAACTGACCTTAAACTAGGGAGTGAGCCTGCACTATCCAGACAGTGCAGGGGGAGGGGGAGGCAGAAGAGCCAGTTAGAGCAGTGGTCAGCAAACTCATTAGTCAACAGAGCCAAATATCAACAGTACAACGATTGAAATTTCTTTTGAGAGCCAAATTTTTTAAACTTAAACTTCTTCTAATGCCACTTCTTCAAAATAGACTCACCCAGGCCGTGGTATTTTGTGGAAGAGCCACACTCAAGGGGCCAAAGAGCCGCATGTGGCTTGCGAGCCGCAGTTTGCCGACCACGGAGTTAGAGTAATTGTGAAAATAACAGCCTCCATTGCCAAGAAATGCAGGTGGCCTCTAGTACCTGGAAAATGCAAGAAAAAGGAATTCTTCCCTGAAGTCCCCAAAGAGAACCCAGCCCTGCCAACACCTTGATCTTAGCCAGTGAGACCAGTTTTGGATTTATGACGTCTAGAACTGTAAGATAATAAATATATGCGGTTTCAAGCTACCGCGTTTTTAGAAATTTGTTACAGCAGCAATAGGAAACTAATACCTGTGTTTCTCAGATGACCTGCAGCTGGCTGATGGAATGGAGGGGAAACCTGAGGTACATTATAGTGGAGTTTAATAGGCCATGAAAAGTGTTGTCTTTAATAAATATATGTGATAATATTACATGTCAACTACACTGACCACTCACTTAACGTTGCAATCCCTCCCTGCACCTGCGGTCCCCACTACCTTCAGGTCTATTGATTTGTTTACTTTAAATTATGTCTATTGTTTTGTTTGCCTCTCTTTTCTATGTAAGTCCTATGGAAGGAGAATCATGGTTCGTCTTCTGATGATGCCCAGCATCTAGAACAACACGCAAGTGCATAGAGTCACTTTGACCTGTTGAGTAGATTTGCCAGAATGACTCTGAAAATGTTCTAAACCCGACACCTTGTTGTGTTGTTTCTTGCCAGGGTAGGGAACAGTGAGTGCTCACACGCAGTGCTCCCGATGTTTTCTTCCACTGGCTGTCCTCAGTGAATCGGCAGATCGGCAGATATGCCTGATTCAGTTCTTTGTCTCCATTCAGGTTGTTGTTCCTGTAACTGAGTGGCCACTGCCTCAGAAGTAGGGGGCAGCCTTGGCAATAGAACTCCTTGAAAATCCTATAACTTGGCATCTGATGGCTACAGCAATGAAATATAATAGTCATCGTCTCTCCTTTGATGCTCACAGCCAAATAGATCTATGGAATTGCAATTCCAGGCAAGGTCCCTGATCGAAATCTTATTGTCACTACTTGTTTGTACCCATAACATACTGGGAACTCTTTAAGTGCAAGGATGCTGTCTTTTCCCCAGCACCTACCACAGACTCATTACATGGTTGGTACGCAATACGTGCTTGTTATTGAATGAATGCGTGTTTGGCTGACTGTCAATGAACTGACTATTGACCTGGTTAATGGTGATTAGAAACTTGCTTGGTAGGATCTTCTCACCTGCAGGTGGTCAAATCTAATAATCCATTCTTGAGAGGTTTCTTCCCTTACATGGTGGCTTAAGGCTTGATCCCTCTCAGCCCACCTTAATACCAAGGGACAGTCCTGAAAAAAAAGTAAGAAAAGACAAGCAAAAAAGTGGAAGTGAGGCTCTGGCCTCCTTATTCTAGAACGCTGCTCACAGGCCCACCCAAGACAACCTCCCTGTTGGTTAATTCAGAGTCAACTGGTTAGTCACCTAATAGCATGAGTGAGACCCCCCCCCACCCCACCACTCTAGGGGAGGGGATTGCACAGGGTGTGGGCACCTGCCCCGGACTCAGGAGCTATCTTAGAATTCTGCAGCCACACCGAGGCTCAGAGGGCTTTTGTGACTTGTCTAAGGCCGCATAGTTGTCAGCAGCAGAGAGAGAACTGAAACCTGACTCATGAAAGCCCATGGCTGTGTGGCTACTGTAGAAACAGTGGATAGAAGTGTCGAGAGTCAGGAGTGCAGACCTGGAACCCCTTCTCCTTTCGGCAGGTAACTGCAAAGGAGGAAACTTCAGTTACCCGCAACAGAGCGTGAGAGACGTTGGAGACATGGAGAGACCCCGAGCGGCTGTCCACGACTTTGGTCACATTAAATGAGACTGTTGAGGTTTAGAATCACAAACTGTCAGGACTTCTAAGGCACTTGGGGAATCAGCTAGTCCACAGTGTCCAGAATTGTGTTCCATGGAACCCCAGTTCCCAATGTCAATAATCATTCCAAGGAGAAAGCAATCCATAGTTTAAAAGTTTGGAGAACCTTGGGTTAAACACAGCAGATCTTGCTTTACTGCAGGACTTTGGGTGCCCTTCGGATTCTAGGAGAGGACAGGATGTTTGGTCCCAGAAGCTTCCTTTTAGTGTGTAAGTGGCACTCGGGTGCATGTGCCTGGGTTGGGAGAGGATGTCTAGCCAGCTCGTGGTGGCAGCTGGACTGGGTGTTCTCCTGGGCTCTCTCCAAGCCCCAGGGAGAGCTCAGCGCTTTGGGATAGGATGGGGTTCAGTGGCTGAAAGCATGCTGTTTCCTACTGAGAAAAAGCAGGTAGCCACGTGCTGGCAGACTCCTTTAGTGCACAGAACCTGGGGAGGGCTTGCTGCCCTGGGGTGGGAGGTGGGGGTGGGGGAAGAAGCTCGTAGCTGCTCTGTTAGTGCGTAAGGAAAGAGAGCTGGGCCTTTGGTCTAACGGGAAGGCACCTGCTTGGAGTTTACCCAGAGATGAGCCGCTCTGGGAGGCCTGGAGGAGCAGAAGCCCCAGACACCCCGCGTAGGGCTGGCCTTCTCTTGGTTTGTTTTGTTTCATTTGTTTTGTCTTATTCTCCTAACCAGTCTCCCAGGTGTCAGGGGAGTACATGGATGAGGGTTGGGAGGGATCCGAGGCTCTGGGCCTTGGCCCCTGGTATTACAGGGGACTTTCGGAGGAACTTGCGGGGGACAGGGAGACCTGGCTGTTGTCTGCCTGCGGGAGGAGGGGAGGACCGGCTTCCCACCCGGGAGGGGTGGGGTATTTGTTTGTTTCTTCCCAGAAGAGCCCTGGGAAGGGAAAAGAGAATCAGTCTGAACATTCAGCTCTATAAACAATGCCATAAAGATCACATCCGCTCGCAGAGGGAGGCTCAGTGCTGAGGTGCCAAAGCAATGATGTGCGCTTTGAGCATAAAACCCTGATCAGTTTCACTGCCGGCCAGGAAGCTCTCCCTCGGGAGGATCAATCCAGCTTCTGTCTGGGTCCGGTTGGCCTTGACCGTCAGCAGCCTCTGTCCCCTTTCTTGCCCCCACCCAGCTCACGGTGCAACCCTCTCACCCCTTATCAGGGAGAAGGCCCTGCAGGACTTGCGGCAGGAACGCGCTGGTGGTGCTGCATGCGGAGTAAGAAAGACAATGGGCGGAGAAAGAAAAATACACCACCTTTGGGGGTTCAACAGTCATGGGTAGGTCTCATTTCTCCTGCTTCCTGGCTCTGTGACTGTGGGAAGTCACCCCTCTAAAGGTTTCCTCTTTTGTAAGCTACAGGATGTGGCCTACCTACCTCGGTGGGTTGTGGGGAGAATCAAGTACCCCAAGATTGTGAGGTTTCTTGGCAAACCGTGTTTGCATGGGAAAGGGCTTTTGAGGTCAAGCAGCACAGCCCCTCATTTTGTAAATAGGGAAACTGAGGCTCCAAGAGATGAACCAGCTTGGCTCAAGGCCCCGGGGGAGAGAGCAGTATTCATTCAGGCCAAGGCCCAAAGCAGAGGGGTCTGAGCTTTTCTGTGCCTTCTCGAAGCACCTCGCTGCAGCCCCGGGACATCACCACTCCCGCCTGTGCCCCCTTCCGGGCCAGTGATCCAACCAGTGCCTCCTGCTGGCGCGTCCTCACTGGGGCCAGGCCAGGCTCAGGCTGCCTTTCTGCGGAAGCGATGCTGGCGGCTGTCTGAGAGGTGGAGGCACAAGGCAAAAGCGAGCCCTTTCTGGGGCCCTCCTGAAATGTCACCCTCAGACCTGGCTGCGACGCCTCTGCTCGCAGGGGAACTTGAGACTCATAATTAAATCTCATTTTTCTCTCTCCTTTGGAGTCCCTCAGGCACCAGCCTTTTCTGGTGCTCATTTTCAGCTTGGGGGCCAAGGCCTACCTGCCTCCTTTGCAGTTCCCCTCCTTGGGGAGCACTCAGAGCTCAGCAAGCCCCCAACCTGTACTCTGCTGGGGAGGCAGAGTCTGTCTGTCCCAGTGGGGCCGGAGGGGCTCCAGGCTCTGCAGTGAGCCACGGAGGGTCTGGAGCCCTCCCCGCAGAGTGGACTCCCCCTGGTGCTCCCCATATAAAGGAAACATTCCTCAGCTCCCCGAAGGAGGAAGGGAGGGAGGGGACTTCTGGTAGACTCCAAGAATCTTAAGAGCTGGAAGGGACCTTAAAGGAAATCGTGTGCTATCCTTTACCTGGTTCAGAGGGCCCACCACAGAGTGCAGCTTATCTGACCTTCCAATGACCAGGAACTCTTCACCTCACAGGCCTCCCATTCAATGTGGGCAGCATTCATTTCTGGTTGTTAGAAATTCTCACACCATTGAAATGAGCCTTCTGGTAATGTCTGCACTTCGTCCTGGTCCGTCCTGTGAAGTCATAGCATAATTATAGCTATCATCCATTCAGAGCTTACTTTGTGCATTTTCTGAAGATCTTTACACACATTAACTCATTTAACTCAGAAGCTAAGAACCAACATACCTGTTTTATACATGAAGAAACTGGGGTATGGAGAAGCCGGAAACTCACCCTAGGTTACCACCTGGCAAATGGCAGAGCTGGGATTTGAGCCCAGGTGGTTCTGGCTATCGTGCCTGCCTTTTAACTCCTCTGCCAGGTAAGCCTTGACTTCTCCCTCCTCCAAGGAGCAGTCTGTCTCATGTTTGCGTCTAGCTGTCATTTCTCCCGGACACTCCCTGAGTCTTTGTCACTGTTTCTAGACTCCTTGGTATCCTAGTTGCTCCTCTGCTTTTTTTAAAACGAGTAAGAGCATAGCTCAGTGGTCCAGATGGTCTCCACAGGGTGGACTACAGAGGGACAATTATTTCTCTTCTAACTTCTCCTCCTGGAAGCTGTACCGCCATATTGAGTTTGTGGTGAGCTCAAACACCAAGATTTTTTTTCATGGATCTCTGCCAAGACAGCTCCTTTCTCTTGTCCTTGTCCAATTGATTCTTTGAACCTAAATGTAAAACACTGTACATAACGCTCCTAGATTTCACCTGTGTGGTTCTGGCTTATGTCCTAGCCTTCTCAGACAGTCAGATTCTGGGTCTGCCATGCAATTAATTTCTTCAATTTTTGTCATATGCAAATTAGGTAATCATCCTTCCTCAAATTTCATCCACTCCATTGATAAAATACTTTGAGACAGAAGATGGGTCTTGTGTCTCTTCTCTAGAGAGAGGTCTCCTACTGGGTGGCAGGAATCTATTGTCTTAAAATAGAGACATTGCAATTTTTAACTTCATAATTCCATGTTAATCCTGCATTGAATGCTAACTACATTTCCTGCAAAGTACTAGGCACTAAAAAAACAAGGATGGTCAAGACCAAATCATTGCTTTCACAAAGTGCCTTGTGGAGTTGGGGAGACAGGCATGTAGACAAAAAATGATAATATCTAAGTAGTGCATCTGATGCACATGGGTGGGTGCCAGACAAGGGTCACCTCAGTCAGCTTGGTGATACTTGAGTTAGGATTTTAAAAAAGAGATGGGTTTATCAGGGTTGGAGTGCTAAGAGCAGGTGGAGAGGAGCCTGAAGGCAGGTATTATTTTTATTCCATCATCTTGCCTATTGGGTATCATCATCATTTTATTATTTTATTTTTTAATATATCTTTATTAATTTTAGAGAGGAAGGGAGAGGGAGGGAGAGAAACATCAATGATGAGAGAGAATCATTGATCTGCTGCCTCCTGCATGCCCCCCTTCTGGGGATTGAGCCCACAACCCATGCATGTGCCCTGACCGGGAATCAAACCGTGACCTCCTGGTTCATAAGTTGATGCTCAACCACTGAGCCACACTGGCTGGGTGCCATTATCATTTTCACTCAATCACCTTCTCTACTCTGTGACTTATCTTCCAACTCCATTTCCTCTAAATTTAGAATGATAGGCCCAAATCCAACAGTACCCAGGTGGGTACGTGTGTGTAGGCGAAGGTGTGGGGAGTGATGGAGAGTAGAGGTGGAGGAGAGGAGGAGAAAAGGAAGGAGGGTTGAGCTTCCCTCTTTGAAATCGAGAGAAGAGATGAGTCAAATGCAGCGCATGTTAGAGAGAGGGCAATGTGTCTGGGCCTGTACTTGGGAGGGGTTTGCTGGGTGACTCTGCTGATCCCCCAAAATGGGAGAGTTAGGAAACTGAGCTGGGAAGAGGGCAGATGGAACATGGGAGAGGCGGAATAGTTCATGCTCAGTCCAAGTGAGATCTTATTCACGGCTTCCTTCCTTAATTTGAGTCAAGTCCCAAGTCATCAGACACACTCCCATTTCTAAATATACAGCAAGTTACTCCAAAGACAACTGAAGATGATTTTGGATTCCGGGACCGTGGCCCCTTGGACTTCCGGCACTGTGCCGTTTCATGTGGGCGACCGTGATTCCAGGCCACCACAGACCACATCTGGACCGAGAAGGTGGGAAAGCTTGGCAGCAGTTTTTGTCCCCCGGCTTTGACACCTCAGCGGGATGTTAGAGCTCTGTAATTCATGCCAAAGGTTGCTCCTTGCAATTCCTCTCCCCCCCTTCCCCTTCTCCCCTCCCCCAGTGGGAGAGGAAAAGCAGCTATGCTTATAGAAAGATTGATTAGTTAAGCAAGTCAATTATATCTCTTGCCGAGAGCAACTGTATATTAAGTAATGCAGCAAAAATGATTGTCTGCACAGATCCATTTTGTCAAACAGCTGTTCCAGAGGCCCGGAAAGAGAAGACGAAGGTTAAAATCCCGTAATAGTCTCCGCTCCCCATCTCACCCCACCTCACCATGCCGGGCCCTCCAGGGGCTCCATTTATTATGAAATGGAATAAGGTTGGGTAATGAGTATGCTGGCAGCCTGCTCCATTTTGCGGGAAAGCTCTCCCAGCATGCCGTGGGCTGCTGGGCCTCCACGGCGCGGGCCCCACTGCCCTCCTGCCGCGGACGTATGCCTGCTCAACAGCTTGACTCGCTCCTCCCAGCCTAGGCAGCAGCTCTGACACGGTGGAAAGAGTTCCAGATGTAGATGTTGGAGGCCTGGGTTCGAGTCCAATTATTGACGGTCTGATCTTGACTATGTGTTTTAACCTCTCTGAGCCCTAGTTTTCTCATTAGTAAAATGCACCACAATTTAAATGAGATCATGGTATGGATGGAATTTGGGGTCTATAATGATATTATAAAAATAATTCATTACCACTGGATATTGTTGTACCAGGCAAGGGGGGGGGAGGGGAGGGGAGTCTGTGTCCTGGGTAGCGGTGGCTGAGCAGGCCACAGGTAGTTCAGCCAGAAGCACCCCTGTGTGCCTCGTGTAATCAGTTTGTACTTATTTTTAAATCACTGACACAGGCAGGTAGGTTTTGTTTCCACCTGGTTATGCCACCATCCCCCCCCCCCCGCCACCCCGTGGTGGCAGGCACTGCTTTTAACCCTCATATACAAAGTGTTCCCAGTACCCCCTCCCCACCCTCTGCCCAGGCCAGGCACTGGCAGGAAGCCACCTGCCCTTTGCCCCAGTGCGCACTCGCACTCGACAACAAAGCTCGTGCTGGGCGAGCAGCGGGACAGCGTGGGGCACTTGCTTCGCTCATTCCTGGGCTCGTCCACAGGAGGGTCAGGGTCCAAGCTGATGACCCTCTCCTTCTTCCTGCCTGTGTTTGGTGGAGACAAATAGTGAGGTTCAAGTTCCTACGCTCGCCCAAACCTTTCATTCTTGTCAGAGGACATCTTTCCACACCCATTTTCTCTGTCTCAAGAGGGCCCGCCAGCTGGCTTGTTCTCCTGCAGTTGCCTCATTGTCTCCTCATCCTGCTGACAGGTCTTTCTCCTTGTTAGGAGACGGCTCAGTTAGGCGGGGAAGAACTCCAGCCATATCATTACCACACACCTCACCATAAATGCGCCTGCCAGTCCCCCCAGGAGGGACTCGGGTTGGAAGAGACTTCCGGGTCATATAGACTAGCACCCAATGGGAAACTGAGGCCCAGAGAGGGGACAACCTGGGACAAAGCTCCTAGCTGGCCGAGCTCAGTCTCCTGATCGTGATCATGCTTCTTCCATTGGCCATTCTTGCCTCCTTTCGGAGAGCTGGTTTGGGGAAGGAGGGACAAGGGCAGGCTGGCTGTGTGAGCCCCGCCTGCACTAAAGGGGTCACGTGCTTTCCATTTGTGGGCACAGCAGTGTTGGAGTCACACTGGTCTCTGATTTCCAGCGCCAGCAGCCCCCCTCGCAGCATGATGAGCCCTCACTGTCCAAGACTGGGCCTCAAGTTCCAGGTCAGACCCAGGTCGCCAGGGCTCGGCTCAGCCTTCAGGGGTGAGGACGCCAGTTCCCCTGATTTCTGGGCAGTTTTGCAGTTCCATTTTCCATCCCTTAGGCCACACATGGGCAGTTAGCATAGAAATGGCTGTTTCCCTGCCTGCTTGCCTCTCCCAAGGCCATAAGTAAGCATCTGTGAGTGTGGGCAACAGGGGTGGGCGGTGATACTGATGGTGACCCACATGGGCATCCAGCCTTGGAAACTGGGCCCTCGGCTGGCAGGGGTTGTGAACAGGAACAGGCAAGGCGGCCTCACAGCGATTCCAGGGGCCCTGACTGTCCAGCCGATGCACATTTTCACAGTCCACAGTGAAAACCATACTTCAGGGAGCATCAGGGACAGAAACCAGAAGGATTTTGCGTGAGTAGTGGTAAAATTGACCCCAGATTGAATGCTGTTCTGGTCTTACCTAATAAAGCCTAATAAAGCCAACTTCCAAAAGGGTAGTCTGTTTTTAGATAGTGTAACTGGATCCCAAAACAAAGCTAGAGAATATTTATAGGAACATAAAAATATCCAACACAATGAGATAAAATTTATAATGCTTGGCATCCAATTAGAAACCATCAGATACACTCTTTAAAAGGCAGGAGAATTATACCTATAATGAGAAGAATTTTCAACAGTCAATACTAATCCCAATTGTAGAATTAGTAGCTAAGAGCATGAGAACCATTATTGAAACTGTATTGCATATGCTCAAAATGCTAGAGGAAAGATTTAACTGTACTATGCATAAGTAGAGACATGAAAAATATAAAAAAGACCCAATTTGGATTTCTAGAGATGAAAAAGACATCTATATCTGAGATAAATATATATATATATATATATATATATATATACACACACATATATATACACACACATATATTATATATATATATACAAATATATATGTATATATAAATATATATATATTTGATGGGATTATGGTGGTTTAGACACTGTATGAGAAAAGGTTAGTGAATTTGAAGACATTGCAGTGGACACTATTCAAAATGAAACAGAGAAATTAAAAAGGCTAAAGTCTGAATGAGCGAACTAGTGAGCTGTGTTATGCGTGAACCCTGTTGGCCTTGCTCTCCCCTGACTTGGATCTATCTCCTAAATTCAGGGAGATTAGTGAATATTCCACCTGGGTTTCCCCTTCTTGTACCATAGCCTGCAGAAATCTAGGGCTAATCATAGGGCTCAGTCACCTCCTTTGTTTCCCATCTTTCAGGAATCACTATTCTTTGTTGCCTGATATTCAAAGTCTTGAGAACCATTGTCTTAATACATTTTGTTCAATTTTTTAGTTGTTTTAGGGGAGAGGGTACATCTGGTACCTGTTACTCCGGGTAATTATTGAGTGTATTGTTTTTATATATTTTAAACCAGAGGCCCGGTGCATGACATTTGTACACTGGAGGGGGGGAGGGGGGGAGTGGAGAGGGAGGTCCCTCAACCCGGCCTACACCCTCTCACAGTCTGGGACCCCTCGGGGGATATCTGCCTGCTTGCTTAGGCCTGCTCCCCTCCTTCCACCCCCCACCCAGGGATCCTTAGCGCTGCCGCAAAGAGGCAGGAGAGGCTCCTGACACTGCCGCTGTGCTCGCCAGCCATGAGCCTGGCTTCTGGCTGAGCGGCGCTCTCCCTGTGGGAGCACACTGACCACCAGGGGGCAGCTCTTGCGTTGAGCATCTGGCTCCTGGTGGTCAGTGCGTGTCATAGTGACTGGTCATTCAGCGATTCAGTCGATTTGCATATTAGCCTTTTATTATATAGGATTAGTTTAATAGTTTTAATTTGATTAGGCTTAAGTGTATATTTCAAATCTTCTATGTCCTTTTTATGATACTTTTGCATGTTCATTCTACCAGTTACTGAAAACAAAAGTAAGATGTTCTTTATTTTTCATTGCTCGAAATTTTTTATATTTTGAAGTCTTGTTATGAAGTGCACACAAATTTATAATTTCTATATCTTCCTGGTGAATTAATCTTTTTGTCATTAGAAAATGTCTTTTTTAAAATCTCTGATAATTCTTGGTGCCTTAAACTCTACTTTATTTGGTATAAGTATAGCTATACTAGTTTTCTTTTGGTTAGTGTTTGCATGATATATATATTTTTTCTATTCTTTTACTTTTACCCTTTCTGTGGTTTTATATTTAAGATGCATCCCTTGTAAACAGAATAAAGTTGGTGTTTTTTTTTTTTTTTATCATAGTTGTTGGAAAGCCATATGAATATTTTCAAGTTTCTGCATAGCTAAATTTTTCTAAGTCTTTCTAAGCAAAGAAAATTGACATGCTCTAATAATGGAGCATTTCTTTTCCCAGACACATTTGCTCCTCAAATTCTCAGATGATAGACCTGAAGCCACTTTTATCCTTTATATGGAGCATTTACTCCCTTTCAAAGCGAAGGGAGCCTTATCTACCCCAGCACCAAACACCTGCAATCCAGAGTAGAGACCTTGTCATTCTCTTCCCTGAGGATATGTGTTTGGATTAGAAAGCCCAGGCCCCCCTCCCTCTCCCAGGAGGGCAGGAAGGCAGCTGTGTGACTGTTTCTACTTAATACTTAGTCTCAGGGTTTGGGAATCTGCCCAGTGGTGCCAGACCCTCTTTCTTGCATGTACAGGCCTGATCATGTGCTTCATTACATCAACCCTGAGGGGAGCACTGGGCACAAGGACTCAATGCAGGTACAGCCTTAAGTCACGAGTCTGTCCCAATCCAGAAATCTTATATTTGTTTTCAGAATAATATAAATGCTAATAGGTATTAAAAACTTATCTGTCAAATTAGAAGCTTGAAGACAATTTCTGTTTTTAATAGAATTTAATATATTTAACCTTTTATGTAATTACTGATATATTTGGGTTTAAACATACTGTTTTTTATTTGTATATTTTACTAAATACTCCTTTTGTTCTTTTCTTCTCTTGAGTAAAACAAGTATATTTTATGATTTCTATTACTGTGTTAGTTGGATAATCTTCTGCTATTCTTTTAGTGGCTACTCCTAGTATTACAACATGCATCTTTGATTTTTTAAAAAATTCTTTATTGTTGAAGATATTGCATATGTCTCCCTTTTCCCCCATTAATCTCTCCTTGCCCACTCCCACCCCCCAGCACAAGCCCTCATCCCCCCACTGTCTGTGTCCATTGGTTGTGCTTATATGCATGCATACAAGTCCTTTGATTTTTTCACAATAAATGGAAAACCATTACCTTTACCACTTTCATTATTTCTATTAAGAAGTTATCCATGCTTTATTGTTACTCATTTGAAAGTGATGTGGGTTTATTCTCCGGCTGCTTTACGTGTCTCTCTTGGTTCTGAGTTTCCCCAGCTTAGCTGGTGTGCACACTGACCTTGTTCGAGGTTCTCTGAGTGGCTTGATGTCTTTCTTAGGCTTAAGGAATTCTCAGCCATTATTCTTCAAATATTGTTTATGCCACATTTTTTCTCTCCTTTTCTTCTGTGAGTTCAGTTCACGTATCTGAGACATCCCCCATGTCCCAGATGCCTTATAGTTTTTCCTACGTTTCCATCTTTGAAAGATCTTCCTCCTGCTCCCAGTCTGGCTGCCCCTCCCTCCGGCCGTGTCCAACCTCTTGTTAAACCCAAATGATCGATTTTAGTTACTATATATTTTAGTCCTCAAGTTGTATTTTACAAAAAGATTATAAAGTGGGTATTTTTTTCTAATATTTACCTTTTGATCTATTTCCCTGAAGATAGTTATTTTAAAGTCTGTGTCTGCAAACACTAATATTTTGTTCAGCTGTGAGTCTGTTTCTAATATCTGTTCTTTATTGTGGTTCTCAGCTATTTCACTCTGTGTCCTAGAATGCCTAGTCATTTATTTATCAAATGCCAGCATTCTTTTTTTAAAAAAAAATGTATTTTTATTGATTTAAGAGAGGAAGAGCACCACCCTGGTGCTTCCCAGCCATTTCAAGGTGCTCGAAAATATGTGGCATACCAACCATGGCAATGCCATCCACTGAGTGAACAAGTGCCTATGTTCAAATATATGTGGTTGATGCTCTGATAAAGAAAATGCCCAGCCATTTGAAAAAAAAAAAAAAAAGAGCGAGAGGAATGGAGAGGGAGAGAGAGATAGAAACATCAATGATGAGAGAGAATCATTGATTGGCTGCCTCCTACTGGGGACTGAGCCTGCAACCCAGGTATATGCCCTGATCAGGAATCAAACCTTGACCTCATGGTTTATAGGTCGATGCACAACTACTGAGCCATGCTGGCCGGGCAAATGTCAGCATTCTTATGACAAACTGTAGTCTCTGAATGTTATGTGTTTCCAGTTAAGGTTTGCTTAGACAGTTAGGGGAGGGGAGACCCCTGCACTTGAAGCTGTGTTCCTCTCTCTGCTGCTCGGTTCCAGCCTCTACTCACTTCTCCTCTTTGAGTCAGCACTTCATGGGACCCGAACAAAATCCTGGAGCCAAGCCTTCTCCTGCTGGTCTCTCATTCGTGTCTCCCTAGCTTGGAAGGCTACTAAAATCTCTTCTTGAAGTACAGCTTTCATTTAATGTTTTTCCAGAGGGTAGTTTTTCTTCAGCCCATAGGACTCAGCTGCTTCCATGGCTTTGGCAGAGGTCATGGGGCAGCACTGTTGCAGAAGACCAAGAAGACCAAGGACGCTTCTGAGGAAGTTGGAGGGACACTGTTTAATACGCCGGCGGACTCAGGGAATAGCCTTCCAAATCTGAGTGAAGGAACACGCATGGGGCCCTCCCTTATATCTCCCTCCCTGTGCTCTTTGTCCCACAAGCATGGGTCATGCTTCCGGTCCTTTTCTCGGGCCTTACAAGAAGGCCCCCAGGTGTTGGGGGTCTCCAGGCCATATCTGGTGGTCTGGCCTGGCGTCAGAGTTAGGAGCCCTCCCTCTGGGCAGTGCACTGTCCACATTCCAATGGCCTCTGTAACTGGTTCTGCAAGACCAGTATCTGGGAAAGAGGTAGTGACTTAATCTTAGGTCATCAGGAATATACACTGAGCTTACTGGCCTGGACTCACATCACTAGCCCCAAATATCAGGGTTACATTGGAATTAGCCCTTTTTACCTCCTCAGCACCGCAGCTCCACATTGGAGCGGGGAAGTCCATCCTTCCAGGCATCACAGGAGCGCTATCTGGCCCCCTTGCTGAGAGGGGCCCCTTGCTGTGTGTGGCCAACTTGCTGCGAGGGGCCCAGTTGCTGTGAGTGGCACACACAGTCATAGATCTCTGCTTACAGCTTGGGAAGGCCTACGAGCTGAAGACACTCGCTTTGGAAAAGTCTCCCACGGCTGGGCCGCTGCTGTATTTGAATAATGTATTTCTTGAAGGCCTTGTTCTTGGGCACGTTGAGTGCAGGTAGTAGAGGGAATAGGTTGCATGCGGCCACGGCCCTTTCGGACACGACCACTGTGCCTTCATTTCTTGGTCTGTTTCGGGATGCAGATCCTGTTAGGAAGGGGCACAGTCTACCAGCCTCGTCCCCTCATGGCATCTCAGAAGTGAGAACCGGCAGCTCAAAGCTCTTTCTAGTCTCCTGGCCTCACAGTCTCTTCGTGGCTGGGCCTCAGCCGCTGGGCTGCCGCTTCTGGAGCACAGCGCCCGCAGGAAGCGCCCTGGCTCCTGGGCTCTCTCCAGGGCCTCGGCTTTGATCTGGAGGCCTGGGCGGTGCCGGTGCCGAGCTTCAGTTTATGTCTCCTCAGCCTCATGGGCCCCAAATAACAAAGCTCGGCTTCACTTCCTGGTGTCTCGCTCCTCCTTTATGCCCGTCCCCTGGGCCTCCGCCCATCCTCTGGGTCTCTGAGCGACTTCATGTGAAGCAGTGAATCGCCTCAAAAGCAATACTGAATGCAGGGTGCTCCCCAATTCATCACCCTTCCCTCTAGCCTTTTGGCTCTTAAGTCCTGGCTGCCTGGGTAGCTCTCTGATAATTGTTAGAGTTTTTCTTTTGTGTGTTTTTTTTTTTTTAAGTTTTTATTAGCAGGAGAATTCGTTACAAACCAGGCTATCCTAGATAAGAACAGGAATTTTGTAAGCTGCTTTTTTCTTTTTTCTTTTTTAATTGAATTTATTGGGGTGGCATTGGTTAAACAAATTAAATAGGTTTTAGGTATATAATTCTATATACATCATCTGTACTCTGCATTGTGTGTTCACTACCCCAAATCAAGTCTCCATCCATCACCATTATCCCCCCTTTATCCTCTCTGTCCCCCCTCCACTTTCTCTGGTAATTACCTTGCTATTGTCTGTGCCTATGAGTTTGTTTTGCTTAATAACTTCACCTTTCCCACCCAGCCTCCGGATAGCTGTCATTCTGTTCACTGTAGCTATGAGTCTGTTTCTATTTTTGTTTGTTAGTTTATTTTGTTCATTAGATTCCACATGTAACTGAAATCATATGGTACTTGTTTTTCTCTGACTGGCTTATTTCACTTAATAAAATACCCTCTAGGACCTAACCTTTCTAATGCCGCGACCCTTTAATACAGTTCCTCATGTTGTGGTGACCCCCAACCATAAAATTATCTTCGTTGCTACTTCATAACTGTAACTTTGCTACTGTTATGAATCGTAATGTAAATATCTGTGTGTTCCGATGGTCTTAGGCTCTACAGTCGCGAGCCACAGGTTGAGAACCACTAGCAGGGTCACCTAAGACCATCGGAACACACAGATATTTACATTACGATTCATAACAGTAGCAAAGTTATAGTTATGAAGTAGCAACGAAAATAATTTTATGGTTGGGGGTCACCACAACATGAGGAACTGTATTAAAGGGTCGCGGCATTAGAAAGGTTGAGAACCACTGCTCTACGTCCATCCATGCTGTTGAAAAAGGTAAGATTTCCCTCTTTTTTATGACTGAGTAGTATTCCATTGTGTAAATGTACCACAATATTTTCCCCACTCATCTACTGATGGGCACTTGGGCTGCTTCCAAATATTGGCTATTGTAGATAGGGGTGCATATAGTCTTTCAAGTTAGCATTTCAGGTTTCTTCAGATATATTCCCAGAAGTGGAATCTCTGGGTTATAAAGCAGCTCCATTTTTAATTATTGGAAGTAACTCCATACTGCTCTCCATGGTGGCTGCACCAGTCTGCTTTCCCACCAGCAGTGCACGAGGGTTCCCTTTTCTCCACATCCTGGACACTTGTTGTTTGTTGATTTATTGACAAAAGCCATTCTGACAGGTGTGAGGTGATATGTCATTGTGGTTTTAATTTGCATTTCTCTGATGATTAGTGACATTGAGCATCTTCTCCTGTCTCTGTTGGCCATCTGTATGTCATTTTTGGAGAAGTGTGCATTGAGGTCCTTTGCCCATTTTTAAATTGGATTGTTTGTTTTTCAGTTTTGAGTTTTATAAGTTCTTTATAAATTTTGGATATTAACCCCAAAAATTTATATGGAATCAAAGAAGACCCTGAATAGTCACAGCAATCTTGAGAAAGATGAACAAAGTTGGAGGAATCATGTTACCTGTATCAAACTATACTTCATAATAATCAAAACAGTATGGTACTGGCATAAAAACAGACACATAGATCAATGGAACAGAATAGAGAGCCCAGAAATAAACCCACACCTTTATGGTCAATTAATCTATGACAAAAGAGGCAAAAACATGCAATGGGGTAAAGACAGTCTATGCAATAAATGATGTTGAGAATATTGGACAGATATGTGAAAAAATGAAATTAGACCACTTTCTTATACTGGATACAAGAATAAACTCAAAATGGAGTAAATGCTTAAATGTTAGATTTTAAACCATAAAAATCCTAGAGAAAATGTAGGCAGTAAAATCTCGGGCATTTCTCTCAGCAATATTTTTTCCTGATATAACTCCTTGGGCAAGGGAAACAAAAGAAAAATAAACAAGTGGGACTACATCAAACTAAAACGTTTTTGCACAACAAAGGAAACCATCAAGAAAATGAAACCACAACCCACTGAATGAGGGAATGTATTTGCCAATGATACATCTGGTAAGGGGTCAATATATAAAGTCTGTAACCTGCTTTTTTCAACAGTTTCATGACTGCTACCTGGAGATTCAGCGGAAAAGGAATCAAATAAATGTGAGGGAGAAGAGTTTGATATCCAAAAGGCTTAGGATTGCCACAGTCCACCTTGATCCTCAGATTGTAACTCGATTTTGGTCATGCTCCTGGTGTGGCAGGAACCTGGAGGCTGTTTTCAGATATCTGAAGGGCTCTATTGTGATGTTGGTAATAACTGGGGGTCGGGGATAGGGAGTGAGTGGAGGTGACAAGGGCCAAGGGTATAAATAGAAGCTGAATGGAAACATTCTGACCTAATTAAAAGGAATTATTTCTAACAAGGGTTGTTTGGAATGCGGAACAATAGGCAATGCATTCTCCATCTGTGGAGGCATTCCATGTTGGCCAGTTGGGGAAGGGGCTCTATACCTGTGGGGTGGGCTATACCTGATCACAGGAGGTGAGGAGCTCAATGAACGTTGAGTGAACACCTGCCCTACAAAGTCCCATCTACTGCCGAGTGGCATGACTTCAGAAGCGAGGACGTCAGTATGATGTGGTATAATGTGCACAGGACTAGAACGCTCTGTCCTCAGAGTGATCTGGGAGGGAAGAAAAGGGAGAATGGCACCTTTTCTATTCTTCCACTCAGAGCCCCCAGCTTCAATTCGCCCCATAAGTCCTTGTCACATTTCCCATAATAATCTGAGCATCAGGACCTCGAAGAGGTGTGGATGGATGAGGCAATGAGATCTTTCTTCCTGGGGGTGGACACCCCAATTTCATGTCCTTTAAGGGGCTCCAGTGCAGGCTTTGCAAAGCCTGGCATCCTACCCTCCGGAGGCAGTCCCAGCCTACCCTGGGGAGGGTGCCAACCAGGAGGTCACGCCCTGGCTGGTACCCTCCTCCCTCCTCTCTGCGGCATTTTTTCTGCCTGTGCTGGAGTTGCTGCTGCTGCTGCCCTCCCTGCAGGCTGGAAGGGCTAATCAGTGCCCCTGGCTCTGGGAGCTCCAGTGGGCACCCTCCCCCACCCCCATCCCCAAAGCAGTGCTGCTCAGACCAGCCGAATCCTGCAAATGGTGCTACTAAATATTTCATTTGGGTGTAATAGCTCAATCTGCCTGCCATTATCCTGAGGGCCACCCCAACCTCCAGCCCCATTTCTGATTAACAAAGTAGCCGGCAGGGCTGCTCTGCCCAAATGGTCATTGAGGCTGCCTTTGAGCTGCTGGGGCGGGCGGGGCACAGCATTAAGCAAGGAGCATGGACTGCAGCATTAGCTAGCTTTTTACATTCCCAAGCAGACAATGCAAGTACCTTCAATTATCTTCAAAGCAACGGAAGGAAAGGAAATTGGTCTTGGATGTGGTAAATAAACTATACAAAGTCCCTGGAAGCACTCAGAGATGTGCTCTGCACCCCCCGCCCCCCCCCTCCCCCCCCCCCCCCCCCCAGACCCAGAGGCCTGGCCACCAAGCCTGCCCCTGGCTGTTCCGGATTCAGACAGTCATTGCTTCCATTTCTCTGACTGCCCCTCTCCCCCCATGCCAGGGAGAACAGGAGGAATCTCTCTAAGCTGGACTCTCAATGTCAACGCACTAACTGCTGGCCGGTGGGGAGCAAGCCAGCACTTGAACTTGGAATCAGAGACTTAGATTTCAAATGTAGCTCGACCGATGCGTGTGACCTTGGTCAAGTAGCCTGACCGCCCTGAGCCTCGTTTTCCTTGTTAGTTAATGAGGATGAGTAATGTCCGCTCTACAAGGGAGTGATCCTGATTTCAGGGCTCTGTGCTCTGCAGGCTGGACCCTTTTCTATGCCTGCAAACCCTCTCGTGCTCATGCTGGTCCCAGAGCTTGTCGCTGGTGACTGCTGTCTTCGTGTATCCTGTAGACTGGCAGTCATTACCGTTACTTTAGGGAGGGTCAGGATCCACGGAGAAGCTGGTGAAAGGCAGGGGTCCGCGCCCCATGGGAAAGCACACAGAATAGAATTGCCTACAATGTCAAGGAACTCACAGGAGCTGGGCTGCACCCCAGCAGTGTCCACACAGTGCCGGCAGGAAGCGCAGGCAGGGTGTCTGCTGGCTGCTCGAGTCAGTGAGAAGAGGCTTTCTCATCAGTTCTCCCAAGGAGTGTTCATTCGGTGAGCGCCTGTCTTGTTGACGTCCCCGGACTGGGTTTCGTGGAGAAGGCCTGCCTACAGATGGGGACCTAGACTTGGAGCATTGTCAGTGCTCAAGGGCGTAAGATTAGCCCATTGCAAAGCTCCCGTGCCCACCCTCAGCTCAAACAACCTCTGGGAAGGGGCTTTGTTCCCTACCCCTCAGCCCTGAGCTTGGAGGTCCTGCAGGGCAGGCTGGTAGGGACAGCTTGCGGGAGAAGAGGCAAGAGTGTGCATGTGAAAGAGGCCTGGTGGCAGGTGGAGGGTAGTGTAGGGAGGCATCAGCAGCCTGGTCTAGAAGCACTGTCATTGGTGTTGGGACAGAGAGCGAAGGGCCTGGCAGCCAGCACCTGCTCGCTCCTGCCCGGTTTCCCCGCTGGGCTAATCTAGTCAGCAAGGACAGCTTCACACCTGGCAGTTTGCATGACTCTGCCAAGCCTCTGACTGCAGGGCGCTCAGTGCCTCTTGGGAAGGGGGGCCTGGCAAGAGAGCACCCCTTTGTCCTTTTCAGACCCTGGGGTGGTTGCAGCCTGGGAGGCCGGGCCCCAGGCCCAGGGGAGCCAGATCCCACACTGCATCTAAGCAAGTGAATTGGGGCCTCCCACGGGCTTGTTTCAGGGGGTTAGCCCAGTCCCAGCCCACAGCCTTGCGCATCTTCTCTGCTCCCAATGACTTAATTTTAAAAGAGTAAAACCCCTGTGGATGTTTTTAAAGAGTGAAGTAAGTGCCAGCAATGGCTCCTGTTGGGGCTGTTTGGATTTGAAAAGAAAATACTGAGATGTAAAGATAGCATTTAATTGTCTCCTGAAGCGGGGTTTTCAAGTCAGTGGCAGGGAGCCAAGCATTTCCTCTAAATGTGTATGTGTGCATGCATGTGCACATGCACGCACACATGTGTACATGTGTCACATGTGCATACGTACATGTGTGTGTGCATGTGTGTACACATATGGACATATGCATCTCTGTGTGTACATGCATGCGTGTCTGTGTGCATGTGTATGCATGCGTATGCACATATGTGGCTGTGTGTCTGCTTGCCTGTGTGCATTTGAGTGTGTGTGCGCAGTTAGTAGAGGAGAATTCTTCAGCAGCGTTTTGCATGCTCACTGTCTATTCCTTTTTACTTTTTCTCTTTACCACCTAAAGGGATAATAAACAACTCTGTTTTAATTCAATTTAATTCAACAAACAAATGCAGAACATTGTCTGGACCCCTTTCGCCCTTATGGCATTTGCGGTCTAATGGGGGGTATGTCCTTTACCCAAATCACGGTCTTACCCTGTAGACCAACTTGAATAAATGCCACACAGACAGCTGAACATTGTGGAACTGCCTTGACATGGCAGCTCGGTCCTCAGAGGCTGGCCTGTGGAGGGCTCGCTCAGCCCAAGTCCGTCTCTCTGTGTGCCCGCATGGTTCCTGGAACATGGCAGATGCTCAATAAATGTGTGCTGAGTCGTTGTTGGACTCCTTAAATATTCCCTGTAGCTCATGGTCATTTCTGCCCACACTGCCTCCTCCAAATGCTTGACAATTCCGCAGAAAAAGGTACATACAAGCCAGGGGAAGGGAAGGGACCTGGAATAGTTCATGGGGCCCTGACTCTGCAGAAGGTTGGAGCGAAAGGGACTGATTCTAGATGGAGAATCATCCGTCCTGCTTTACACGGAACCAAGGTCCACCCCAGGGCCCCTTCAGAGAGCAGGGTAATGGGGCTTTTAGCAGCGGGGCAAGGACAGGTGACCTCTTTACTACCTCCCGTGTGGGGCCATCCCCCTCCTGTTCTTACCTTGTAGGGGCACTGGGAAAGACTGGCAGAGGCCTCCAGAGTTCCCATGTACATCAGTGGGGAATAAATTGACACGAGCAATAAAAACAGAAAACAACACCACTTAGCCAGCTATGCCCTCACTGAGTGTGGCCCGATGACTTTTCCCCTGGAGGCCCCCAGAGGCCCCAGGGAGACGCCGGACAGGCCTGTGTTAGCCGAAGGGAGTGTGGACTACCCTGGGCCTGAGTCTGGGTTCTAAACAAGAGATAACGCAAGGTAAAGTGCAATCTAGCTGCTCGCCTCCCTCCCCCAGCCACGCTCGCCCAGGTGCTCAGAGAAGGAAGCAGCTGGAGTTTCAGAAAGGGCGGAGGAGAGCAGGAGGCGGCCACAGACTGCGCCTCCTCTAGGGTGAGGGTGAGGTTGCAGGGGGAAGGTGGTGGGTAAGGCCCCTCTTCACTCACCTCCAGGGGCAGCACCTGTGTGTGAAGAGCAAGCCCCGTGTTGTGCTCCAAGGGCTCTCGCCATACGGTCACGCGGAGCTGACCGAGCTCCTGGAGTTGGGGGACATGGAAGGCTGCGTGCCTGCCGTTCCATCTGCTTCAGGCAAGGCGGCACCCAGGCCATTTTTTGGCTGACCACCAGGATTTCACAGCTTCCTTCAGCGGCTCTACGGCTTCACCTCGCTGTGGCTCCTCTTACGTAGGCCTCTCCTGCTGTGGTGTACACACGTCGCTGGTCCCTGCACAGCGGTGGGGAGCAACTGCTCAGTATCCTTGTATGAGGGGTTCTCAATTTTTAATCTCTCTTGTCACAGACTTCTTGGAGGATCTTTACAAAACCATGGGCCCTCTTTCCCCTCAAAATGCGTATACATATATCGATAGACAATTGTATCTGGCATATAATTCCAGGACACGTATGGACCTCAGGGAGCCCCTTGGCAGATCCCGTTAACAACATACCCATCTCAGAAGAACATCTTGAGTTTCAGGACAATATAAAAATGTTTTTGAATAGCAGTTTGCAAAGCACTTCCACCATGCATTATGCTAATCAATCTTTGTAGTAACCTGTTGAGGTTGGAGTTATTATATTACGGTCCTTTTTCTGCAGATAAAGAATCCGAGCCTCAAAGAGATTATGCCATCTTCCCACAGCTCATGGAGGTGCAGCCAGAACTGGCGGCCAGCCCCTTTGTGCCTGCAAACCACCCCCACCCCCCAACCCCAGGCCTGCCTGCACCTTCCCTTTGAGAGTTCTCCAGTTTTCACAGCTGCATGAGCCCAAAGCTGCCTGTGAATCTGCTCTTGTTTTGTGAGATGTTGGGTAGAGAGTGGGGGTCTGGCTATGAAAATGAACAGAGACTCTTGGGACCAGGAGAGGGGACAGGAGGGGGTCTGGTCCTCAGGAGCCAAGCTGTTGTTGAAGTAATGACGACATGTGACATTCCTGAAGCACATCTGTGGCTCCTTGGTGTCAGGGAGGAGGAATTGGGAGTCACAGGGTTCCCAGACTGGAGGTGGCTCACGAGTTCATTCAGTCCATTCTGCTTCCTGGATCTCTGAATCCACGCGGAGGAAAAGGTCCTGGGTCTCCATGCCCTCTGCATCTGAGTGGCCAGCACAGCGCTGCCCCTACAGGACCTTTCAGATTTCCTTTGAAAATTAATAGGAACAGCCCTTGATCAGTTTCTTAAACCTGTAGCTTGGCAGACAGTGGTGACATTAGAATAACTTTCTCTTTAATTCCCTTCCATGGATTTCCAGGGAGTTTTTATAATATCATTTGCTCAATTCAATTCTAATGAATATGGATTAATTTTCTGCATTATAGCTATTGATCTTTGGCCATTGATCTAAGGAAGGGAGTGCTACTGCTCATAAATCCCTCTATTCTGATTGAGGGTTCCCTGGGGGCAGTGATGGGGAGGTGGAAGTAGCAAGAGATGGAAAAGTTAGAGGGTAGGGTAACTCCAGAGGGCGAGGCTGGGGAAATGATGGTGGGGGTTGGAGTGGGAAGGTGAAGCCCCTCCTGGCCGCCTTATGCTCCACCCACACAGTCCTACTTGCTCTTCTTTACCTACACCCCAAGGTTTCCATCTCTAGGCCTCTGCCATGCTTTCTGCCTGTAGTGCCTATCCCTCTTCCTCTCCTACCTGCTCAGAGTCTACCTACATTTCCAAACCCAGGTCCAATGCCATATTTTTCATGAAGCTTTTCCTGGTTCTCTCTCCACCCACTGCTAATTGGAGTTTCTTGGTCTTTTATATTCCCACACTGATGATCTCTTAGGGCACTTAACACTGCGTTATTTACATCTTGGTACCTGGACTGTACACCCAATGAAGGCAGGCCCACCACCCGTTTCACTTAACACTGTGAGGGCAGCACCTGGCACAGTGTAGACTCATTTAAGTACTCGCTGAAGGGATGAGAAGTTGGGTATCAGGGGTTGGGGAGGGAGCTTATTTAAAAGCTCTTGCTCTATTCTTTGTGGTTCTTACAGAAGGGCGTAAGCTATATCTATGCTCTCCTCATAACTAGCCTTTTTTCCAGTTTCATCACTCACAGTTTTATAAACAATGGACTAGATCACAGAGAGGTTGTTGTCTTCGCCCACTCAGGCCGCTGTCACAGGATGCCATAGCTGGGTGCTCAGGAACAACAGGCATTTATTTCTCACTGGTGGAGGCTGGAAGTCCAAGGCCAGGTGCCAGCATGACTGTTCGGCGAGGGCCTCCTCCGGGCCGCACACTGCCAGCCTCGCTCTGTGCCCCCACATGGTGAGAAGGCAAGGGAGCTCTCTTGGGGCTTTTAAAAATAAGGGCACTTATCCTATTCCTGAGGGCTCTACCCTCACAACCTAGACACCTCCCAAAGACCCCACCTCCTAATACCAGCACCTTGAGGGGTGAGGTTTCAACATATGAATTTGGAGGGGGACACATTCAGTACACAGCAGCTATCCTATGAGGCTTCTCACTCCCAGTAGAGTCTCAGCATCAAGCTGCCGATTAAGCTATTCTCAAATAGCTCTGTGGTTATTGAATGGATTAATTATGTCCATGTATTGATGAAATACCCTATTCTCAATTGAGGCCCTCTCTCATTTCTCCTTTTATTAACTTCTCTTTTTTCCTACCAATCTTTCTCTTTCAGACTCTTCTCCCATCAGCCTCTACCTTCCCTTTTCTCAACCTTCCCCTGTCCTCTGTTAACCTGTAGACGATAATGGCGGTCGTAGTGCCAGTCACAGTGAGGGTAGTTGACCTACAGAGTACAATGGCGGTAGTTGTGCTAGTGATAATGAGAGTGGGGGATGCCTGGCAGGGTAGGGAGAGGAAGGAAGAGCTCCATAGATTTTCCTCAGCAAGAATGCTAAGATGGGGAGGGGAAATTTTGGTCTGGAAGAACATTCCAGATGTAGCTCCTGAAATACTGCTGTTTCCATTTCCTTCCTCAGCTTACAATCTTTCTGAGTCCATCTTCTCAACAGTATTACATAGAATTCCTTGTGGTTCATTCAGAACCTGGCCTAATCCATGTCTCTAGGTCCACCCCTCATTACTCACCGTTGGTCCTAAGAGATGGTCTTGTCCTGCTTCCTAGAACAGGTAGATGACATGGAAGCACAGACCACGTGATGAGAAGGGAAAGAGCACAGGCAGTTCTGATGTTGCTGGAGCATCGGGTGTGGCAGAGGCCAGGTTCAAAGGCAGGGCTTCCACCTTGGTCTGCCATCTCACTGTGGAGACCCCCATTGAGAGACGTGTTAGCCAGGTCTGCTCAGGAGACAGAAGCCATACCAAGTATTTTGAAAAGTTTAAACATAAAAAATTAATATAAGGAACTGTTATCTGGCTCAGAAAAATGTATCACTAACTGGAAAGACAAAAGGGAAAATTAGGGTCTCATGGAAGTAGCAACTGCAGGAAGCAGCTACCCCCCCCCCCCCCCCCCCCCGCAGAACTGGGGGAACAAAAGGAACAGCTTGGAGTTATTAAAACCTAGACTTTTGCAGGAGGTTCACAGAGCTGAAGGTAAAACCTCTGAGGAAAGAAAATTGCTTGGCTGGGGCCCCTGAGTTTGGAGGAGGGGGTGCCATGGGCTGCAACCAGTCCTAAGGAGAGGGGTCCCGCCAGCTGGCGTGGCGTCTCCGAGGGCCCAGCGAGGCTGTATTGGACAGTATTCAACTGCTGCCTTTAAACACGTAGCAACGGCTGGGTGAGCCGGGAATGGTAGCCAACAGGCGGAACAGAGAGGACCACACTCCTTATTCCCTCTCCAGCCCTCAGCCTTCCTCCAGGACCACCCACAGCCTTGGCAGGGAGCCAGGGGCACAGCGCGGGCCCCAGTGTCACAAAGCGGAGGGTAAAAATAGGTTCAAATTGGAAAGACACTTGTTTGGCTGTTCCAGGTACTTTTTTGGGTAGTCATCATCTATTCACTCCTGTCCACGCAGATCTGAACCCCTGCAGCCATAACAAATGGTTGCAACACGAATGAGAGGCAGGATCTTTTGTAGAAAGACACCCTCGTTCTCTCCTGGGGATGAGGAGATGCCAGGGCCAGCAGTCACGTGTCCCCTCCAGGAGACAGCCGTGCCGCTCATCACCAGGCCACGTTGCTACCCCTCCCCCCCCCCCCCCCCCCCCGTGTTTCAGATTCTCTTTGTGGCCAGGTGGGTTTGTATGGACAGGCTTGTCCATGTGTAACTGCATCGAGGCGAGTGCTCCTCTTTGTCCTTGTGGAGCATTCACATTTTAAGTTACGTTGGGCAAGTTGCCTTATAATGAATTCAATGGTGAGGTTCAGAATAAACTATTGTAGTTTGTTTTGTCAAACAGTGCTGTTTGGTGGAATTGGGAGATATTTTTGCTTACAGAGATATTTGTGGTAATGGGATTGGATCTTTTCTTAATCTCCACTTGGTGAGTTTACGTATATTCTTGTACACGAAATAACATAATTTTATACTTTGTCATTTCTTTCTTCCTTCAAGACTAAACTTCAATGTTAAGTCCAATTATTTGTATGATGTAACAAGGGAAGGAGGACAGAAAATGAAATAATACATACACAGAAAGAACGAAAGAAGAAAATGCGCATAACAGCTTTAGTCCTTGTTTGTGTAACTTTAAAGACAAGTTTAAAGTATATGTATGTATATATAATATGTTATCTACAGAATTACACATGCACACGTATATAGGAAGGTCGTATCTATAGATGCACTACCTGTTTCACATTCCTCCTCATCCGCATCCGGAATGTCACCTGGCCAGTGTTTCACCCGGTGGCGTGATAGCGACCTAACTCTTCACTCCTGAGAGTCTGTGTGTTTCGATGCCTATGCTTTTCCATGAATGTTTACTATTGGACACAGAATTAGGAAGGGTGCCCCTGAGAAGCCCTTAGGTGCCAGACAGTCATCTCTGCGATTAAATTTCCTGTTAATCACCCCAACTAGCAGAGTAATTCCCCCTTTTTTTGCCTATAGCTTCAGTGGCACAAGGATCCCAACATAGCCAGAGGGGAGCCCTGGCCAGTGTGGCTCAGTTGGTTGAGCATCATCCCATGCACCAAAAAGTTGCAGGTTCGATTCCCAGTTCCAGGAATGTTCCTCTCTCACATTGATGTCTCTCTCTCTCTCTCTCTCTCTCTCTCTCTCTCTCTCTCTCTCTCTCTCTCTCTTTCCCTCCCTCCCCTTCCCTCTCTCTCCCTCCCTCCTTCCCTCTCCCTTCTCCAGTCTCTAAAATCAATAAAAACTTATTTTTAAAAAATAGCCAGAGGGGCAGTCTTAACTTCTAAATCAGTGGAACCTTTGGCAGAGCTTAAGTCTCAGTGAAAGGAAGCAAACATCCTGTAGGTTTATAGGTGTCATAGTGAGAGGAGCCATTCCCACGTCCATCTCCTGAGATGCCTGTATCCTGGTTATGGAAGAAACAGCACCATGTATTGGTCGCTGAGTGAAGGTTTACACTGCGTTCCATAAGACAGACCTGTTACTTTAGAGGCTGTCTCCCAGCTAGAAGCACAGTGAGGCCCCAGCGGCTCCGTCTGCCATTCATTCGGGCCAGTTGCTCCTGGGTGGTGAGGTGTATAATAAGAGTGAATGCAATAGGCTGGATCCAGTGCCACGCTGCTTCTGCTGAGAAATGAATCCCGTTATTAGAAGCAATGTTGTGAGGAAGACCACGATGGTGGAAAAGACGTTTTTGCAAGCCCACGGAGGGTGGAGCTAGCAGAAGCCTCACAAGCCAGGACGGCAAGTCCCAGCCCAGCCTGTGTCCCCCTCAGTGAGGCCAGTGCTGGGCCCTCACGATGGAAGGAGTCTAGTGCCATCAAAGTGCCGCTGGTCCCCTGGCAATCGGTGTGCGCAGGAGGCTCATCTGGGCTGTGCTTTGGGCAGGGACTCGGCAGGATGCGAAGCCAGGCAGCCTTGGTGAGAGGAGGTGCCTGCTGTCAGTCCCCAGAGTAGCCCACCTCCCTGCCACCAGGGCCACTTTGTACCTAAGACCATCGAGCCAGCGGGGGGAGGCTGGGGAAGAGGCTGACATCCAAATCGTGTAAGCGTTCACATGGCACCCAATGCCCTCCTCGCTGTGCAGCTGCCACAGGGCCACCCCAAAGGGAAGGCCGCTGCGTCGGGAGGGAGAGCCCTCAGCCAGGCTCTGCTGCTAGACCGTTGTTATTGGTGAAACCAGGTTCAAGCTCGCGGTGGGGCCTGCAGCCGGGCCTTCCTTGGAAACCTATTCTTTCCTCAGGAGCTTTGAAGCATCGTCTGACTCTAATTAATGTCTTTGGCACTCAGCGATGGCTGCTTTGTGTTCTTCTTTCCTTGAACTATGCGCTTAAAGACTAGTTTACATTAGTGCTTGAGGTAGCGACCACGGTGTGTACGTACATCTTTCCATGGGCAGAGGCTCACGCTGCAGCTCTCGCACAGCAGAAGGAACAGGATGCAGCGGACAGTCTACCCTTTAAGAGGAGATGCCCCAGATTTGTGGCCTCCTCATCTTCTCCTCCAGGTGACCTTGGGCCCTCAGCACACTCCCCAGCACATATTCTGCCAGAACAACGTGCTGCTCGATGTTCATTGCTTCATGATGTTTATGCTTCATTTATGCTGAACTCCCCCCGTTTTAATGAAAGACGATGCCTTCTTTTTTATCTGAGTGGAGATACAAGTCCAATAAGTTACAGACTTCCCTCCAAAGTGGGGGCTAGTCATAATCTCTGAAAAGACTCAAAGCAAGTGGTTAGTGCAGCAAGCTACCGTTCCTTAGTTGGTCCCAAAGTTGTGATTGATATTCATCATCTTCCTCTCCTATCACCGTTCTAGATCTTCCTGGCCCTCTGCCTGGTCTGGCTAGGAGCATCCAGCCTCATCGATGAGGTGTCTAAGGCCTTAGCAGCCTCTGTTTGACTGTGGGTTTTATAATTGCACATTAAATGTGATCTCTGGGCATAAAAGCACAAAGCGACATACCTGCGCATGCCCTGGGTACCAGACATAATCCTCCATGACCTTATCTTGTAGAGCAACTCTAACTCTTCATAAAATCTTGGCATTAGCATGCCATTAAGTCAACACTTGCCCTTCCATTAAATTAACATCTTTCTTTGCCTGTTAGTCCATTGACCCGAGGAACCCCAAGTAGCAGATGATCGCCATAGCTTTCCATTCAGGGGGACCCTAGCTGGGACCCCTGAGAAAGTATTTGACCCTGGGGACCAGGACCTCTATCCCAGCTGAGTGTAATGTTGTAGAGTTAGGAAGGACACATCCTACATGTGGGCCACTGGAAGTAAGGGTGAGAGTGACCACTCCTACGCCTGCCTGTTGACTCCCGCCTTCACAGATTCCAGCTACTGGAGTACAGTACCACGCAGATCATTATTTCAGCACATGTACTGTCATGGAGGACTGTGCCCAATGCACAGGGCACTGACCCTTAGCGGGCCCGGTAACTGGAACATTAAAGACCAGCCCACTCTTTGACTGGAATGGCTATTTCTGGGGGATAAGGTACCTGGTTAGACCAGTGTACCCTGTGATCATGTTCATGAGCCCATTGGTACAACTCCTTTGTCATAAAATAGGAGCTTTGACCCAAGGCAGTGTAGTATGGGAAACTGTGTTGATTAGTTGGGCATACCATATGCCCTTGGATGGTAGTGCCAGTGGAGGTATTGTAGGCAGAGAAGGCAAACTCACATAGAGTATTAATCATCCTAGCCAGGTTGGCTCAGTGGATAGAGCATCAGCCTGCAGACTGAAGGATCCCAGGTTCGATTCCAGTCAAGGGCACATACCCAAGTTGCGGGCTCAATCCCCAGTAGGGGCTGTGCAGGAGGCAGCTGATCAATAATTCTCTCTCATCATTGATGTTTCTATCTCTCTCCCCCTCTCCCTTCCTCTCTTAAATCAATAATATATATATATATATATATATATATATATATATATAAAGAGTATTAATCTAATAAGGATATGTGATGTCTCCTCCAGGGTGAAAGGAGTCTGACATAATAGAGGGGCTCCAAGTGGTTGGCTGGTCTCCCTGAGAAATTAATTATGCCATGTCAGGCAGCCATCAGTGGACATAGCTGTCAGTTTCGATGAGAGGGAGCCCACGCTTTGGGGCCCAGGTGCAGTTTCCATCCTTGCCACACTGTCGCTCTGCTCATGAGATCACTGCATCAGGAGTGGTGGGCTGGGGACAAGTTGGCCCACCTTGTCCTACAGGATGACCTCTGCTGAGCATGAGGGGCTATAGAGACCTGCATGCCTTGTGCCCACCCCAGAGAGCGTCTGTTTACCCAGCTCAGTTCCTTTTCCTCCACCTACAATGGATGACAAAGCATAATATTTCTTGTCTGCTAATGAGAACATTTACTACTGAGAATTTCCTTTAGTAGATTTTGAGTAGGACTTTAATGCAAATGCATGTCTTGGCTAGCACTAGCATATTATACTTTTTACAAACCAGCCTCGGGGTTTTTTCCTTTAACCTTGGTCGGTAATAGGAACTCCTGCACCCCATGAGGTAATAGATGTAGAGTCGGGTAGCAGCATCAGTGAATAGATGTAGGAGACGTGGGAGTCTGGCTCACTTATTAGTGTCATTTACTTGTACCTTCTGGACCTGCTCTGTTTCAACCCAAAAGGTACCACTTGCATGGTATGATGGATTGCTATTCGGCCCACTCCACCTTATAAAACTTGGTGGGTCTGATAGCACCCACACCACAATGGGCAGCTCTGATTACATAGCTCCTTATTCCACACGGGTTCAGTCTCCTAGGGCCTAACAGCCTGTCAAGGCCTCTCCAGCTGGAGCGTGCAAAAGATTCCATAGAAGACCTTTATGCATTATGGATGAATCTCTCCGCCCCTGGTTCGCATGGTGTGAGTGGCGTGACAACTCGCACCTACAGCCTGAATGTGCTGCTGAGGCTGTTCTGTGGAAAGTCCCCTGGTAATGGATCAAAGCAGTCCTCCAAAGTGCAGCTTATATACCAACGTGTGCCTTTCTCTTAATATGAGGAGGTGTGAGATACAAGAACTTGTCATTTATGTTAGAGAAAATGTCTCAACCTGCCCCAGACCACCAGAATCCTAAAACGTCCATTATATGTATGGCAGGAGCCTGCATCTACCTGGAATCCGTATTTGTTGCACTCATTTTTTTTTTTTAATATATTTTATTGATTTTTCACAGAGAGGAAGGGAGAGGGATAGAAAGCCAGAAACATCGATGAGAGAGAGACATCGACCAGCTGCCTCCTGCACACCCCCCACCGGGGATGTGCCCGCAACCAATGTACATGCCCTTGACCGGAATCGAACCTGGGACCTTCCAGTCCGCAGACCGACGCTCTATCCACTGAGCCAAACCGGTTTTGGCTGTTGCACTCATTTTTATTACTAGTGATCTACAGTTGCGCTACAGTGGGTTTTGTGGACTGGTGCTGGTTTGTGAATGGTATGTTACTGTTCTGCAAGGAGAAAAAGACAGAAATTGAAAGGTAAGGTTTTAGAAAACTTTACAGCAATTTGACATTGCTGTGGCTACAAAGTTCATGATTGGTGAACTTTATTTAACAGTGTTAGACCAGTATGGGTGTTATTGAACTCACGCAAGCTGTGTGTGTGCTGTATGATATTTAAGGTTAGTTTGTCAATTTTAATCCCAGTGTGTAACAAGACCATGAATATATATTTTTTATTAAAATATAATCTAAGTTTAAGTATCATTTCACAAGACAAAGAATTGGGACTTGCTGACAAAGAACTGAAGAATGACTGAAAATACAGCATCCCTTATTTTATTTTGGAGAAAGGTAAAAAATAATAACCAGAGCTTGCTTGAATGATTTTAAAATCTCTTCTTTCATTCCTGGCCATGTGCCTCTATAAGATTGGCTTCCTATTGTGAGTGTTATATAATTAAGTCATAGAAATGGTTTAGATACATTTTAAAATTTACTTTTTAATTATAGTTGACATAATATTACATTAGTTTTTGGTGTACAAAATAGTGATTAGACATTTATATACTTTAGTAAGTGATCACCATAGGTATATCTTATTCCTGGCAAGCAGGATTATCATAAATCCAACCTAATTTACATAATTTTACAAGCATGAAACAAGTATGCTTAAAGGTATTTAATATAGAGGAATCAATATTTCACTCATAACTTTTGTTTAGTTATAAATAAAGAATGACAAGAAGTTTTGAGCCTAATAGCGATTTTTATATTAAGAATCTAATGTACACTTTAAATGAGTGTGTGCACAGCATTTGTAATTCTTTCCCTGTGTTACATATTTTTCTCAGATTATATTTATTGAAATATAATTTTATATCTATTGACTCTAATAATTTAAAAATTCATTCCATATGTCTGTTTTTAATTTATTTTCTTAGTCATCCATTTTTATTGACGTTTATAAAAGTGTCAGATGGGGGCTTGGGCTGCGTGCGGCGCAGTGCAGGCACTGCCTCCAGGCTCCTGGCAGCCGGCGGGGCGGGTCCGGGTGCGGGCGCCGAGATGCGCCCCAGGTCCGCCTGCTCCTGGTCTTCATCGGCTGCACCTTCGCCTTGTGCTTGTTGTGGACACAACTGCCCCGCGCACCGACACGGGGCTCCGCCCAGGACACTGAAGGCAGAACGTTTTGGTGGGTGCTTTGTCTGGGCCTTGGCTGGGGCTTCTGCTGTGTTGTGTGTTGGCTTCGGCGGGTGCCACATGCTGCTACCTGCTTTCCAGTATATTTGGCAAACCATTGGTGGTCTCCTACTTTCCTGCTAAAGTGGCCCTGCTGCAGAGGACGGTGGAGGAGGACAGAAACAGCTTGTTTCTTTTCTTACTGTTTTTGAGACTTTTCCCCATGGCACCAAACTGGTTCTTGAACCTCTGGGCCCCGATTCTGAACATCCCCATTGGGCAGTTCTCTGTGCTTATCGGTTTGATTCCCTACAACTTCATCTGTGTGCGGACAGGCTCCATCCTGTCACCCCTCACCTCTCTGGATGCCCTTTGCTCCTGGGAAACTGTCTTTAAGCTGTTGGCCATCGCTCTGGTGGCCTTAGTTCCTGGAACCCCCATCAAAAGTTCAGTCAGAAAGACCTGCATTTGAATGAAACAAGCAATGCCAACCATCCAAACAGCAGAAAGGCCATGTGATCTGGATTGTTTTGGTTGTGTGTCCCTGGACTCTACTGCATCTGTGTGTCATGGGTGTGGTCCTCTATAGCCCCTCCTTGTTTTTTAATTACCCTCAACGGGTGGTTTGGACAGTATTCATCCGTGTGCAGTGCCTCGTCATGAAGGACACACACTGTGCTGTAGAAGGTGAATTACATCAGGTTCTCAAACCAGCCCTGGTTCAGTAGGGCACTCTGTGGACTGGATAGCTGCTCAGAGAACCCTGTTTCTATTTTATGGAGTAACAAGGAGCTCAGGGTAGTCTGTTGTATTTATTTGCCTCTTGCCAAGCCCAGACCTGCCTAGAGAGAGGGTGCCGACTGTCCTTGTCCAGGGTGCCTCTTTTGCAAAGTGATGGGCTGTAGTGACAGGTGTGTCTTCTGTTCTTTTTTGTGGATGACCTACCTCTTCCATAAACCGAGGGAAAAAAGCTGCTTAGAACGTCTGTGTACAGTTCAAGGGCACAGTGATTTCTGCGATGCTCTTTGTGTTCAGACATCCCGAGGTTACCATATATGTCAGGTTTCCTCTTGGTTGCGTGGCCTGACAATTAAGCTGATTGCAGACAGATTATTAAATATGAATGGAGCACACTCTGTATGCCACAGATACGCACTGGAGAAACTCATCCCTCTGGAAGTGCAGGGCCCTTGACTCGCCTGAACCAAATGACCATCAGTACATTTTCTAACCTGTGCTTTCTGTGTGTGAATCTCTTCTCCCTCCTGCTAGGAGAATGGACGCAGTGCCCACAGATATTGCCCTCTGGATGTTTTTCAATTTGTCATTTGCCAAGAATAACTGAGGAATAATGCTATTTTATCTTTTAATTCTAAGAGGAAAACTTGGTTTGGGTTTCTTTCTTGAGTTGTGTTTCGATTATCTGCAGCTGTTGTTGCCTCCAAGAGCAGCAGTATTGAATTGGCACTGACCTGATTTCATACTTCCAAGGACAGAAGGACCTTGGCTCCTAAACTGACCAACTCTGGGGTCCTGTACCCAGCAAGGAGTAACTCGTCATTTCTCACCAGAACTGTTTCACTTGTGCATGATCTGCTGGGTTTTTGATTTGGGTTGGCCAAGAATCTTGCCAAGGCTTTAATCTAGGCCACCTGTTCTACATGAATTCTTGAGAATGACTTCCCAAGCATTGTTTTTTTGGACTCGTATGATAAAAAAAATACACAAAACAAAAACAGAAGAACTTAATTTTTAAAGATGTGTTGCTTTAAAAGAAGCTTGGTAACAAGGGTGGGGGTGAAGAGGAGGCCACCTGGACTTGGAAACCTGTGACTCTTTGCTCCTGGAGTCGGGGGAGGGAGGGAAGAACAGGAAGCTGTCCCACTTTGTCCTTTACTAGGACCCTCAGGTTGGTCTCTCTCCCTCATCCCCATGATCTTGCAACAATGTGCCTTATCGGCTGTGAGTTTACAGGAAAAGCAAACTCCCAAATAAAGGATATAAATGATAAAAAAAAAGTGTCAGATTGTTTGAAAAGTACTCATCTAGAATACCCAGCAAGTATAATTATCATATGGTGGAGCTTGGTGAAGGTCTTCAGAATGTCAAAATTAACAAGGTTCTTAGCACTATAGTATGGCAAAGAGTTAACATAGTTTTGGGGAAATATAGTGCCTGAGTACTGCTGCCCTTACCATGTAAATGAAAACTATTCTTTAATATTTGGTACTGATGGGGATCAAGAATACATTTAACAGATAAGTAGCTATATTCCCAACTGGGTTGATTTAATCCTTTCTAGATCCTACATCTGCCACAACAGCTGCAACTGGGTTAAGTTTACAGTTGGGAACCACCATCAACCAGGTGTTCACAGGGCTAAGACAGGTCATTGAGAAGAGATATAATGTGGATTATCGCCCCCACACCCTGTAATCCTTTGATGGTGGTGGTAACTTCTGCAATGCTCCCAGTTGCTACATGATCCCTGATACTCTATCTTTCTAGAGGTGCGAGTGGGGCATGTCAGGGGCTCCCCTTGACTGTCTTTGCCTGCCACAGAGCCTTTCCACCACAAGCCAGGGAATCAACACACGGGCTTTCCCAGATGCCAAAAATAACTGCAGAATGGCGTGATAGGCTCAGTGGACTCACTGAGGATGGGCTCGGGTCCAAACTCCATTGATCATCTGCCCTCTATTAATCTCTGCTCCAGTCAGAGTAGTGCAATGGCATTTTGAGTTCCCTGGTATCAGAATCAGCTCAAATCCGATGTCTAATGGTTCTTGAAAAATCAAGGTATTTCCTTTTCTTCAGGACACAGTCACCTGGCAAATATCCTCATGCCACTTTGGGAAAGGATTTAGAGAGTACACACTGTATGTACTTGCAGTAACATTGCACGATCTTCCCGCAGTACGGCAGGGACTCCACTTCATGGGTGAGCCTGGGGTCTGCCCAGACAGTCTAAAAACTGAGTGAAGACCTGTACATCTCTACTATTGAAGCTGATGGTAACCTTCTGCTTGCCAGCCCTGGTTGTTGTTGTTTTTTAATTATACAAGCAGCACAATACCATAGGTAGCTTTCTATTTCTCCATCAGCAATTAGCCATGCAGTTTAAGCCCTGCTTATTGCCTCAGACCTTGCAAACTATTTTGGCAATGACACCCATTTTGCTATTGATGGTTAAGTGCTGCTACTTGTCTTATGCAATTTAAAACCCCCAGAACCCAATTCTATCAGTGAAGTACAATCCTAGAAGCTACACAAGTAGGAGACATACTAAGGGATTTATTACAAGGACTGTGCATACATGATTGTGGGGGCTGGCCAAGAAAGTCTGGACTCTATAGGGGAGGCTATCAGGAACTCTTGGGCATGGGCTGAAACTGCTGTCTACAGGCAGAATTTCTTTTCCTCTCAGGGAAGCCTGAGCCCGGCTTTTAAGTCCATTCAAATGATTAAATCAGGGCTGTTCAGATTATCTAGGATAATCTTTTTTACTTAAAGTCAACTGATTATGGACTTTAATCATATCCACATAATATCTTTATACCAACATCTAGATTAGTGTTCTACTGAGCAACTGGGGACTGTAGCCTAGGCAAGCTGACACATCAAAAAGACCATCTCAGATCACTCCTGGTACCCCACACATCTCCTTAAATACACTTAATATCCACATAAGGGTGCTAGCAAAGTCCTACTGTGCCTAAATGACACAACCATTCTGAGAACAACCAAAAATATACCAACACTTTCCCCGGAAGCCATTGCAAAGCCCTTACACAGTGTTCACTCTTCTTAGTCTTGAATCTTAAACTCTGAGCTAGAAAGTTAACTGTTATTAACACATGATGTTGAATGATAATGGGATATGAGAAGGAAAAATTACAAATATGCATATGATGCATTTAGAGTAATATATTTATATATTTACATATTAATATATTGATATTAAATTTTATATATTTAATTTTTTCACAAAACAAGGAAGAAATACTCATAACTGTTATACTTTCTGTTTTTAAACTGGGCACATGGACGTAGCTGGTATATGTAACTACCTTCTTCTACCCATTCTGCATTCCTTTTGTCTTCTTCAAGCACCTTAGCTTGGTCCTTTGCCTGATAGAGTGACCCAAACCTTCATTTCTGAGGGTCTGGCCATTAGTAGTCCTGCTTGAATTGAGTTGTGGTTTTCCATGGACTTTAATTACAGCAGCTGGAGGACTAAAGCAGGCCGTAAGTATTCCAGGCATACTTTTGCTTATCTCTATTGTGTAGTGGCAACGCCAATTCTCCCGATCATCAGGATCAGTCATCTCTTTAGTACAGTAACCACTGCTTTGCCTGTTGTTTCAGATACATAATGAGCCCCATGTGGCTGAGTGGCAGCCATCCAGTTCAGTGGATTTATTGTTGTGTCGTCTGGTGGAAGTATTCTTCTTTCGGAACTAAGGTCTCTGGAGAAGTAAAGCCTAAAGGCACAGAGAGGGGAAGCAAACACTTATTGGATCTAGTGGATTCATTAAACATCTTGTGGATCACTAGGAATAACAGTTAATGTTTCATTCTTTGATTCCTAGATCCATAAATCTTGGCTATGGGAGAGACAGCACCATATACTGAATGTTGGGGAACTTCGTTTCAGACCCACCGGGTATTGCCACCTAGTTAGCATCATGAGTCTTCAAAAGGACGTTCCACTGTTCTATCAAGTCAGATGCTGCAGGAGATGAAGGACATGGTGGGACCAGCAAATTCCATGAGCACAGGCCAGTTGCCACCCTTAACTTACTGTAAAGTGAGTTCTTTGATAAGGACCCCTAGACATTATACTGAGGTAGAAAACCCCTGAATTTTTGTGAGATTTATTTTTCACCTTCTGGCATGCAAATGTCTTACCAATATGTCAAGAGCAGTTGTTACTTCCTGATCACCAGGTCCAATCAGCATAATATCATCCAAATAGATGACCAGTGTACTGTTCTGTGGGAGGGAAAGGTGATCAAAATCTCTGTGGACTATGTTATAACACATGCCTGGAGAGTTGCTATACCCCTGAGGTAGGACAGGGAAGGTGTATTGCTGCCCTTGTGAGCTGCAAGCAAACTGCTTCTGGTGGTCCTTACCAACAGATATAGTGAAAAAAGCCTTTGCCAGATCAATAGCTGCTTACCAGATCCAAGGGGAAGTATTAATTTGCTCAAACCACAAAACCACCTCTGGAACAGCAGTTCCAATTGTGGCATCACCATCTGACCAAGTTTATGATAATCCACTGTCATGCTCCAAGATCCATCTGTTTCCTGATAGGTAAGCTAAATGGACATATGGTTGGAATCACCACATCTGCATATTTCAAGTCCTTAATTGGTAGCATTTGTCTCTGCATTTTTCTCTGGGAATGCTGCACTACGCATGTCTTACTAGTTCTATAGGTAGCCCAGTGCCAGTGGCTTCCACTTGGCCTTCTCCGCAATAGCCCTCTACCCACAGGACAGGAACAGTGTGTGGACTCTCCCACTTGCTGAGTATGTGGTACACTCAATGCATTCCGTGGATGGGGGACATACCACAGGGTGGGTTCAGGGTCCACTGGGCCCACTATCAGAGGGACAGAAACTAAAAATCCATTGATTATCTGGCCTCTGCCAACTCCTACTCTGACTGGCCACAGTGACATTTTGGGTCTCCAGGAATTAGTGTCAGTTCAGAGCCAGTGTCTAATTCCTGAATCATGTGATTATTTTTCTTCCCCCCAAACACAGTGACCCTGGTAAAGGGCTGTAATCTCTTTGGAGAAGGCTGAGAAAGAGTGACAGGGTAGGTTGGACTGTCGCAGGGTCTTCCTCAGTAGGCCCAGGCTCTCTTCTCTCCAAAGGGTTCCGAGCCTGTAAAGGGGCTCGTCTCGGACTGACTGTGGGACGGTGACCGTGTTTTCGCCTTTCACATCAGACCTTGTTCCTTAGAACTCCTCTGCATATGCAGACCAAGTAGAACTGGAGTAGGCTACATGTCTATTTCTTTTCTCAGGACACCAAGACCAACAAGCCAATGTCATAGGTCTCTGAGAGCCAGACAATTCTGCCTACTGCTTTGACCCTGCTGCCCATGACAGTAACCATGCCCACCTGGGCTTTGGCAATTAAGTGCCAACATTTGGGCCCTGTCACCCCATCTCCCACTATACTCTTCCCTGTAGAGATCCCAGTTCAATGGAGCAGTCCCTGCTGTGATTTCTGACTTACAGAGAAGAGTGACTAATGAACTGTTTAATGATGCTGGGGCTTCTCTCATACGTTTATTTCTCACAGTTGTGGGGGCAAATGTGTCCTGTAGACCCTCCTGGAGAGGGGAGAGTAAATATGTCTTACATGATGAACTCATTTTAATATCCAATCTCCCTAAGTCTTTGGATACCTTCCTCTACTATACACCAAGGCAGTGTTGGCATTTTAACTTAATGTAATGCAGGCCATTTGGGGTCCATATTTTAGTCAACTAAGCAAACAAACTGTTAGAGGCCTTCCCTATCCCTCAAGCTAAAACTAAGCCCAGAATCTCTGCTCAGCGGCCCATGTTAGTAAATCTGCTCTGACCCAAATTTATGTTTCTTCTCCCTGGACCCTATACCTCAATCCGTTTCCCGACAGCCCCGCCCAGGCTCCCCTCTGTGTATCCTGGAAAACGAATGCAGCTCTATTGTTGTTTAGTGAACCTCCTTGCACCTCACACTTTGGGCCTATTGAGCCTTGAGTCTAGTTTTGGGTTTAGAAGCAAAGAGGGCTGATGGTCCAGAGGGGAATTAGCGGTGCCCTAGGGAGGCCCATACAGTTCTTCAGGCAAAGGAAGCAAACCTTAGGCAGGCATGAAAGAGCTGCTTCTACAAAGAAAACTTAGCAGGATTCAGGGGTACAAAGTCCTCAGCTTCACTGGGTCCTCAGCTTCACAAGGACCTCAGCTTCTCATAGGTCCCATTCCAATGTTCAGGTCCCATGTTTGCCCTAACTTGACCAGAAGACACCCTGTGAGGTTGGGAACACAGTTGTGCGGTGAGCCACTCACAGGCACCCTCTCTGTGGGGTTTGCAGAAGTCTCAGCACTGAGGCTGCAGGAGGTAAGGGCTCTTCCAGGGAAGAGATAGATTTCAGCACTTTATTCTAAGCTCAGTGGGAACGTGGGCAGGGTAGGGTCACATATTAATTTACAAGTGAAAAAATGTCTTTAGCCCGTCTGTGAAAGATGGCTTGCAGGGGAAAGGAAGAGGTTACTTTTATAGTCCTTCCATAAGATGATAGGGTTAAACCAGAGTGGTAGTGAGGAGCAGCAGTGGCTCGGTGGAGCATACTGTGAAGGTAAAGTCAGCAGGAGTTGCTGAGAGACAAGCTGTGAGGGTAAGAGAGAGAAACAGAGCTGTCTTCTAGGTGGTTGGCTTGAGCAACTGGGAAGATGGTGCTGACATCATACAGCATTCGAAATATGAAACTTACAAGTAGGGGGACATCAAGAATTAATTATGAGAGAGCTTTCAGACATTGATGAGTGATGTCAGGTAGGCGGGATTCTGCCACGCACTCATCTACTCACTTCAAACAGGCTTCTGCTCTTATGGAGTGACACTCAATTTCTCCAGATTACCCCCTAACTGTCCTTTAGGGCAGTATTTTTTCTGATAGGGGACCCGATCCAGGAACACACGTTGCATTCAGTTGTGAGAGCTCTTCATTCAGTCTCTGATCAGGAGCATTTCTTCTGGCGTCCGTTTCCTCTAACGACCTTGACAGTCTGAAGGTGCCGGCTGGGTGCTATGTAGAATGCCCCTCAGTCTGGATATGTGTGATGGTTTATTCATGGTCATTTTAGCTGCATATTTTTGGCAGGAGTTCTACCTAAATTATGCCGTGTTCTTTCCAGCGCATCATATCGGGAGGCCCACGGTCTCACTTGGTCCTAGTCTTGGTCTTGTTTACTTTTGTCACTTTGTTAAGTGTTACCTTCCAAGTTTTTATAGTATAAGTTTATCATTTCCCCTCTTGTAATTAATAAGTAATCTGTGGGGTGATAGTTTGAGGTGGTAAATACCCTAATCCTCGCCAAATTTTCACCAGATGGTTTTGGCATCCATTGAATATCTTGCCTGAATCGATTTTGATATTTGCACAATGATGATTTTTTTAAAGTGAAAAATTCCTCCTGCATCTATTAGTTGTCATTCTACTGAAAGGAATCGTACCAGAAAACATCAAAGTGACATATATCTTTCTTATTAGACTATGAACTTGCTAAGAGCAAGCACTATTATTTTTTAACTCTAACACCAATTCTGTATGCAAAGTAGATGCTCAATAAATATGTATTAAAATGAACTGTATTAAAGCCATCCTTCAAACTAGGGGAAATATTAAAAATGCCTGCCTTTGAAGGTTTCTGTGAGGCAAATGAGAGCTTGTACACGAAGAAGCTTCGTAACCAGCAACAGGCTTTGAATATGGAGCTGCGATCCTCGTCAGGGGCCTGGCCATGTCTACCCCCAGGCTCAGGGCGTGGTCCAGCAGGAGGAGGCAGGTAGTGGGAATGACTGAAAATCTGAGGAAATGGAGGCAGCAGCAGGCTCTCCTGGAGCTTGTACCCACCTCTCTCCTCCTTGCCTTCTTCGAGAAAGGGCTGGTGGGTGCCAATGCTTTGTTGCGTCCTTCTCCTCCCTCTGCTCCCGCTCCCTCTGTCTCCTCACCCTGCCTGCCCCTCCCACGCTCTCCCTTCTAGAAAAGCAGAAACTTCCCTGCAGCTGTTGGCTTCTTTCCGAAGAATGTCTCTAATCGCCCTGCCTGATTGGGTCTCGTTAGCGGGCGGGTGGCATTGATTGTACTCAATCAGCATCCGCCTGCCCAGCTGGGAAAATGTCCCATTTATTCCTTCGATTTAGCTGCTCTTCTTTCTACAACTATTTTACAGTTTTTCTTGCGTTAAAAAAAATGCTAGTCCAAAGAGCAAAATTTCATGTTGTGCCTGCAAATGTTCCGCTTCCAGGAGGCCAGGTGGCATCATGCTCCCTGGCACGGGCAGCAGAGATCCCTCTGCCAACAGGAGAAGTGGGCAGCCTGCTGGGAGCCCTGAATCCCAGCCCCCACTGCCAACCCCGCCCTTGCTGATCTGGCCCAGCAGGGAGCGCAATCCCCATCACTTCTCAGTTGAGTGAACCAGAGAAGGCGCCCTAAGATGGGTCTGGGCAGGTCAGACCTGGATGGGGCTCAGGGAAGCCAGCAGCCAATTCACGCCTCTGGCATCTGGTACAGAAGACAGCCTTGTGATTGACAAGGCACCAGAACCGACACCTCAGACCAGGTTGGGCCTCCAGGTTTTCTGCCTGCCGGCTTACAGCACCTGCCTCGGGTAAAGCTAGTGTGGGGAGTGAGAGGGTGGAGTCCACGGTGGTCCTAACAGCCCAAAGAGAGACGCCCTGCAGAGGTGAGACGTGCAGCAGACAGGAGTGTGGTGTGTAGGCTGTGCCGTGTCAGGGTTCCGAGTGGCCCTGGTCAGGCAGACACTGCAAGGCTTCTGTCAAGATTCAGGAGAAAAATGCCAGCACTTTGCTGGGACTCCGCTCATGCTTTACTCTTGCTGCCTCTGCCCAGCTGGCGACCCGCTGGTGCTCAAACTCGGACTCGTCACCCACGTGCATTCTTCACCCACGTCCGTGCAGAACTTGGTGGCGTTGGTGTACTCCCTCCTGCTTTCCTTCGGCTCTCTCGTGTTTAATTCACAGCTGCTCACAGCGTCTTTATCGGTCACTATATTTCAAAGTAATAGCAAGACAAATCCGCTTTCCTTCCCCCAGGAAACATTTTCTTTTAACGCCACAGAAAGCGGGACTTGTTCCTACCTCCCGCCGACTGCGAGCATTTAGCCGTGCTCCTGACAACTGGCCGCAGTTTCCTCCTTGGTAAGACAGAATGATGCTATGTCTGATGAGGTTGTTATGAGGCTTTGGTGGAGCTATTGGGTGTAATAGTGTTATTTAAGAATAAAAAGCTCTATACAGATTTAAGGAGTCATTTGTACTCTATGCCCTTTCTCACATTTTTGTGTTTCATATTTGTTTGTCTCATCACTCTCACTTACCTGTAAGTAACGGGAGGGTAGGGGAGCCAGCTTATCAATATCAGTATTCTCAGTGTATTGCGTATTGTCTGCAACAGAGCAGGCGCTTAATACATATTGGGTGGGTGGATGCATGGATGGGTGGATGCATGGATGGGTGCTTGAGAATGAAAAGAAAATATTGTTGAACTGAAAAAATAACATAGGATTCATTCAATGACAAAAATTATAACCTCCTTCTTTTAATCATCACTATCATCTTGTTTACAAACCAGGAAGCTGCAGCTCAGAAAAGCTCAGGCTAGTAAGTAGCAGAGCTGGAATTCAAGCCAGATTCATTTCCAAACTTACAACCACTTTCATGAAAGCAGAGAAGGACAAAGGATTGCAGGAGAGCGGAATTGCCCATCAACACCCATATGAGCCTCTGGATACACTCAGGTCTTTCCAAATCATGTGCACCAACACATTGCTGCTTGTTCCTGTTCATCCTGTCACTTGCAGCCAAAGCACCTTGACTAACATCCTCTCCTTACCCATTTCCCCATAGCATGCTTCTTATATTTTACTAGTGGCCTGGTGCATGAAATTCATGCACATTAAAAGGAAATTAATTAGAGGAAATATTTTAATATTGCTATTTGCCCTTTCTCTAATAGAAGTGTCAGAGATGAAAGAAAATTAGTAAAATATTTATGAAAATATCTCTCCTATCAGAGTCTGGGGTGCGCTGCGGGACCTAGAGTCAGGTCCCTGCCCACCACCTGCATGCGCTTGGAAAACGCAGACCCAGACCCGGCTAGCCCCACCCCCGTTAAGTCCCTCTGTGCGGGGGGGTGAAGCCTCAGGTTCCCCAGTCTGGCTCCGGGGCAGGGGGTGCGGCCTGAGTCCTCCAGCCCAGCACTGGGGCGGGGGGGGGGGGGGGGCGGAATGCCTGAGGTCCCCATCAAGCCCCGCCGGGCAGGGGGCACGGCTTGAGGTCCCTTGCCCTGGCCAGGTGCCATGCAGCCTCAGGTCCCTGCTATTTGGTTGTGATGTTATAGCATCCTGGCTAATTTGCATATTCCTCTATTATATAGATAGATTCTAGCACCAGTGTCTCTACCTGATAGGACAACTATTTATGCACATTGTTCTCTTCATTAGATTTGGAGCCCTTGAAGGCATGGGCCATATTTTATTTATTTATTGAGCACCCTTTTTATGTGGCAGGCTCTTTCCTGGGCACCACTAGCCTGCCACATAGCTCATGCCCAATAAATGCACATGTGTGTGTGTTAACGATATACTGTACAAGTCTTTCAGACTTGGGGATTTGTCTTGATTTTCCCTGGCACTTATTAAGCACCTCCTATGTGCAAACCTGTTACTAGGGGATTTTACAGAGATATCACATTATCTCTATTTACCTCTCATAGTTCTCTCGCAACAGGTAGCATTTCATGATCTGCCACCATCACTCCTTATTGCTTCCTTTGGAGAGAATAAAAATCACCCTCAAGCCACTCAGCAAACATGTAGTCAGAATATGATGAAAATAGTTTGAATCTTTGTTTTAAAATCTTGATAAATTTTCTGTTTAAAAATGTTTTGTTCACATTGTGATAGGAGGTCTTTAGAAACCAGTTCTGAGAAGCAGCCTTCCTAAGGCCGTCAGTATTCAAAGCTCTTTGGAGAGAGAGCTGGTTGCTAGGGGCAACACGAACTTCTGAGGGGGATCTCTCTGCAGGAGGATGAAAACCAGTTCCCCAGGGGACCTTGTAGGAGTGGGGTCTCCGCTCACAGAGGAGCAGCTGCAAATGGCTCAGAAGGCCCTGGAGGGGCTGGTTGCCTCTCAGACGGCTGACGGGCTCCTGGGGCCACTTGCCGGGGCCCGAGCCAGAACCCAAGCATGGAGCACCGCCCTGGCTCCCAGAAGGCCTCTCAGAGCCTTGGGCATCGGCCCTGGGCTCCGCTTCCCGGAGCAAAGCAGTCCTGATGGCGCGATGTGGCGGGTGCTGCCTCTCTGGCTGCTCGTTACTAAATTTATTTCCTCGCTTTGTTTCTTACAGTGCAATTAAGTTTCTCTCCTGACGTACAGTTTCCTGCATGTTCACGTATGTGTAGGTTTGTGCTACCACCACTGTGATCAGGATACATAACAGGCTCATCACCCCCCAAATTCGCTCCAGCCACCCCATTACTAGAGCCACACACCCCACCTCTGTGCCCTGGCATCCACGGAACTCTCTTTCGTCGCTTTAGTCGTGTATTTTCAAGAATGCTATAAATGATAGTGTGACCTCTCGGGACTGGCTTCTCTCACTCGCACAGAGCCTGGGATCCACCAGGTGTGCGCGCATCTGCCATTCCTCCCTTTTCATTGCCGAGTAGTGCTCCACCCTGCGCACAGCCAGTCCTCATTAGCTGTGGTTCCGTATTTGTGGACTTGCCTGCTTGCTAAGTTTGTAACCCAAATTGCTCCTGGTGGTGCTTCCATGGTTACTGCAAACGCGCAGCGTGGTGAGGGCCTGACACGCTCGGGCCCACGTGGGCACGCCGCACTCTGCCACCTGGCTCTGCGCTCAGGTGGCAAACGGTGTCCCTTTCTCAGTCGACTTAGTGCCACCTGTTTCTACAGATTTGTGCTTTTGGTTGGCGATTTTGCTCTTGAGAACGTCCCCAGGCACAGCGCTGCGAAGCTGCCTTGTGGGCCCTGTGGATGTGTTAAGGAAGCTTCAGTGGGTGGGGGTGGGGGTGGGGGATTAAGCGATGCTGGCTGGGAGCTCAGAGTGAAGGAACCCAAAAGTGCACTAAATAAGGCATCTTTAAACAGAAACACACACAAAACAAAGTTACGTAGGTATTGCTCAGTAATGGGAAAGGAGGAGAGGCTCACAAAACCTGGCCTGCCCTTGCCCTTGGGACACAGGTTCAGTTTGCCGATTGGGGTTCAAGGTGACGCTTCTGGACACAACTAGTGACATAAGGAGAACTGACTGATCAGGGTCTTCATTAAAGCACCCCAGGGCCGGTTGCAGGGGCTCCAGCCCCAGCCCCTGGGCTCAGGGCGCTTACAATGAGGTTGCAAATGAGACTTCCTTAGCTTTTGGAAGGAGGGGCTAAGATCCTGGGGGCTGGGCATTGCAGAAACCCTTCTGTTCGGGGGCCAGGGGCAAGTGGCTGATGCTCAGAGGGAGACAGAGGGAGCCAGCCAGGGCCCAGAAGGCTTGCTGTCTATAGTCTCTGTTGTGTTAAAAGAGTTTATTTCTCATTCCTGCAAAGTCCGCTGCAGGTCTGAGGACCCTGGGCACTGCAGCCTGTTTGACCCCAGGGCTCCCTCTGCGAGCTCGGCCAGGCCTGAGGCTGGAGGAGAGGGCACTAGAGGCCTCGCACCAACAAACAGATGCTTTAGCCCAGGACTGGGCCTCCCTCATGGCCACTGCCTGCAGCGGTCTCAGGACCCATCTCCCTGCAGTGAGCAAGGAGCACAGCCCTGCTCTTGACTGTTCACCAGACAGAAGCTCCATGAAGGTTTGAGTCCATCACCGCGGTACCCAGGCTAGGGCAGCGGCTGGCACGCAGTAGGCCTTCATTACACTGAACTCAGTGAGGAAGCAGTGTGCTCTCCTGGATGCCACACGTCCCAGGAACGTTTCCAGACGTGGGGAATGCTGGTGCACATGTGTCCTCGTGGGCCTCCGTGGAGGGCTGAGCTCTGTACCCAGCTGGCACGGAGCAGGATGGAGAGAGCTGGGATGGGTTCAGGGGGAACAAGGAATTAACTTGCTGTGGGGAGCCCAGAAATTACAGCCTCTGGATTAGGCTGAGAATTGATGATTTTGGTCCAAGTTTCCCTGTATGTGGGGGTTGGCGGCCTCAGCCGGCCTCTGGGCTACACGTAAAATAGTGGCCAACAGCGGGAGGACCTACACACTGGCAACTTGACCATGCAGGACACATTTGTGGTGTTGCAACATCAAAGTTCCGAACTCTGCACTGCCCTTGGATGTTCATATCTTTGTGATTTAATCGCTATGGCTAACTTACATAGGCACGGAACAGTTGTTCTTGGACACCAAGGGTCCAAAGCAGAAGAAATTTCCAGAAACTCCATCATGCTCTCCATCCCAGACAACGAAGGAGCCAGTTGCCCCAGCACCTGCACCTTACGAACCCAGGGCAATGAGCAGGGAGGGGACAGTGTCAGATGAGGCAGAGGCAGAGTCCTCTGAGGCTGAGTGGCCCTGTGAGGAGGCTGGGGCGGCCCCATGAGGAGGCTGAGTGGACCCGTGATGAGGCTGAGTGGCCCCGTGATGAGGCTGACTGGCCCTGTGAGGAGGCTGGGGCGGCCCCATGAGGAGGCGGGTGGACTGGTCAGGGCTGTAGCCCAGGCCCCTGGGTTGCAGAGATGCTTCCTTCTCAGCCACTCCTTCCACGTGGAGGGAGCTCACTTGGTGTCTTCCTTGGCGTCTCTGCTTTCCTCTCTGCTCTTGGGAGGGGTGCAGATGGGTCCAGTGGGTGCTTGGGGAGAATGCATGGGGCAGCTCAGCTTCCATTGGTTTTTCATCTGTTAAAGACCAGACTGAGTGCAGAGCCCCAGCTACCCCCGGCCTGTCTGTGACACCCACATCCTCACAGGTCCCCCAAGGCCACCTCCGTGTGCAGAGCCTGCCACTCCATGTGATGGTGGGGAAGCCCACCTGGCTCTTGATTGGGGGTGGGGTGGTCCACGGAGCCATATCCAACAACTCAGCCTTTACTAGCAACCAAGACAGCATTTCTACCTCCCACCGCCACCACTGTCTTTGTTTCTCAGTTTTATTAGAAGGTGGGGTAGAAGAGGGGGTGCCTGTCTGGTGGCAGAGCGGGAAAGAATCCTGAGCTCTGTCTGCCCTCCTCTCAGCCCTGGTTCCAGCCTTATTCTAGGCCAGTGGTCGGCAAACTCGTTAGTCAACAGAGCCAAATATCAACAGCACAATGATTGAAATTTCTTTTGAGAGCCAAAATTTTTAAACAAACTTCTTCTAACGCCACTTCTACAAAATAGACTCGCCCAGGCCATGGTATTTTGTGGAAGAGCCACACTCAAGGGGCCAAAGAGCCGCATGAGGCTCGTGAGCCGCAGTTTGCCGACCACGGTTCTAGGCCATCTCTCTGGATTAATTACACATTTCTTTTATTTTTTTTTTAATCTTTATTGTTGAAAATATTACATATGCCCCCTTTTTTTCTCCCATTGACCCCTTCCAGCCCACCTCCGCCATAGGCCTTCACCACCCTATTGTCTGTGTCCATGGGTTATGCATATATGCATACAAGTTCTTTGGATGATCTCTTCCCACCCACCCCACCTTCTCTCTAAGATTCAACAGTCTGTTCCATGCTTCTATGTCTTTTCATCTATTTTGTTCATCAGTTTATTTTGTTCATTACATTCCACATATGAGTGAGATCATGTGATACTTGTCTTTCTCTGACTGACTTATTTCGCTTAGCATAATGCTCTCCAGGTCCCTCCATACTGTCTCAAGGGTAAGAGATCCTTCTTTTTTACTGCTGCAGAGTATTCCAGGGTAAAAATGTACCACAACTTTTTTATCCACTTGTCTACTGATGGGCACTTGGGCTGATTCCAGATCTTAGCTATTGTAAATTGTGCTGCTATGAACATAGGGGTGCATACATTCTTTCAGATTGGTGTTTCCAGTTTCTTAGGATATATTCCTAGAAGTGGGATCACTAGGTCAAATGGCTGTTCCATATTTAATTTTTTGAAGAAACTCCATACTGTTTTCCATAATGGCTGCACCAGCAGTGTACTAGGGTTCCCTTTTCTCCACATCCTCACCAGCTCTTGTCGTTTGTTGATTTGTTGATGGAAGCCATTCTGACATGATGGATACCTCATTGTCATTTTCATTTGCACCTCTCTGATGATCATGACTGAGCAGTTTTTCATCATATTGTCTCTTGGCCATCTGTGTGTCTGCTTTAGAGAAGTGTCTCTTTAGGTCCTTTGTCCATTTTTTAATTGGATTATTTATTTTCCTTTTGTTAAGTTGTATGAGTTCCTTATATATTTTGGATATTAACCCTTTATCAGATGTATTATTGCCAAATATGTTCTCCCCTGCAGAGGGCTCCCTTTTTGTTTTGTTGATGGTTTCCTTTGCTGTGCAGAAGCTTTTTATTTTGATGTAGTCCCATTTGTTTATTTTTCTCCTTAGTTTCCTTTGCCTTAAGAGATGTATCCACAAACATATTGCTATGAGAGATGTCTGAGATTAGCTGCCTATGGTTTCTTCTAGGATTTTTATGGTTTCATGTCTTACATTTAAGTTTGAGTTTATTGTTGTGTATGGTGTAAGTTGGTGGTCCAGTTTCATTTTTTCACATATATCTGTCCAATTTTCCCAACACTATTTATTGAAGAGACTGTCTTGACTCCACTGTATGCTCTTGCCTCCTTTGTCAAATATTAATTGAGCGCAATGGCTTGGGTCAATTTCTGGGGTCTCTGTTCCATTCCATTGATCTATATGTCTCTTCTTGTGCCAGAACCAGGCTGTTTTGAGTACAATGACTTTGTAGTATAACTTAATATCTAGTAGTGTGATCCCTCCAACTTTGTTCTTCTTTCTAAAGATTGCTATGGCTATTCGGGTTCATTTTTTGTCCCATATAAATGTTTGGAGTGTTTGTTCTAGATCTGTGAAATATGACATTGGTATTTTAATAGGTTATGCATTGAATTTATAGATTGCTTTGGGTAGTATGGACATTTTAATGATGTTGATTCTACCAACCCATGAACACCGTATATTCTTCTACTTGTTTATATCTTTCTCTATCTCTTTTTTCAATGTCATGTAGCTTTCTGAGTACAAGTCTTTTACCTCCTTGGTTAAGTTTATTCCTAGGTGTCTTAATTTTTTTGTTGTTGTTGCTATGGTAAATGGGATTGTTTATTTAGTTTCTCTTTCTGAGAACTCATTATTGGTGTTTATAAAAATGCCATCAATTTTAGGGAGTTAATTTTGTATTGTGCTGCATTGTTGAATTCCTTTAACCCTTTGCACTCGCTTGCTTTTTTCTCGATTCCTTTATTCTACTCGGGATTTAATTTTTTAAATACCCCAGATTTTACAAAGCGCGGCAGCAGAATAAAAAACTGGAGTTTCTTTTCATACAAACTTATTTATTTGGATTTTTTTATATTTCAAATTATTGATACATTCAAAGAGTATAAAAAGAGCTGCTAACGATGCTAACCGTGTCGAGTCACACTCAACATCCGAGTGCAAAAGGTCAAGTCTAGTATTTTTTTGGTGGAGTCTTTAGGGTTTTCTATGTACAATATCATGTCATCTGCAAATAATGAGAGTTTGGGGGAGTCTTTATGGTTTTTTATGTATAATAGGTGATCTGCAAAAAACTTCCTCCTTTCCAATTTGGATGACTTTTATGTTTTCTTCTTGTCTGATTTTTGTGGCTAGGACTTCCAGTACTATGTTGAATAAGAGTGGTGAAAATGGACATCCTTGTCTTGTTCCTATTTTAGGGGAAATGGTTTTAGTTTTTTCCCACTGAGTATGATGTTGGCTGTAGGTTTGTCACATATGACCTTTATTATGTTGAGGTATGATCTCTCTTTTTCTACTTTGTTAAGTTTTTATCAAAAATGGGTATTAGGCCCAGCTGGCATGGCTCAGTAGTTGAGTGTTGAACTATGAACCAGGAGGTCACCATTCGATTCCCGGTCAGGGCACATGCCCAGGTTGCAGGCTCGATCTCCAGTGTGGGCCGTGCAGGAGGCAGCTGATCAATGATTCTCTCTCATTGCTGTTTTTATCTCTCTCTCTCTTTTCCTCTCTGAAATCTATAAAAAAATATTTTTTAAAAAATGGGTGTTGAATTTTGTCAAATGCTTTTTCTGTGTCTATTGATATGATCATGTGATTTTTGTTTCTAAGTTTGTGTGATGTATCACATTTATTGATATGCCATTATTGTACCAGCCTTGCATCCCTGGAATAAATCCCACTTGGTCATGGTATATGATATATGACTTGCTAATCTTTTGTTGAGGATTTTAGCATCTATGTTCATCAAGATTAACATGTTGCCCTATAATTCTCTTTCTTGGTAGTGTCCTTATCTGGTTTTGAAATTAGGATAATGCTGGCCTCATAAAAAGATGTTGGAAATGTTTCTTCCTCTTGGATTTTTTGGAATAGTTTGAGGAGGATAGGTGTTTTTGGAAAATTTGGTAAAACTCCCCTGTGAAGCTGTCTGGACCAGGGCTTTTGTTTGCTGGGAGCTTTTTTTTTTTTAAATTATTGCTTCAGTTTCCTCAAATGTTATTCGCCTATTTAGGTTTTCTGAGTCTTCTTGATTTGGAAGATTGTGTTTTTCTAGGAATTTTTCCATTTCATCCACAGTGCCCAGCTTGTTGACATATAGTTGCTCATAGCATTCTCTTACAGTCCTTTGTATTTCTATAATGTCAATTATCACTTCACCACTTTTGTTTCTTTATTATTTCTTTCCTTCTACTTACACTGGCCTTTTCTTGTTGTTCTCTTTATAATTCTTTAAGTTGTATGGTTAAATAGTTTATTATTAATTTTTCTTGTTTTTTTGAGGTAGGCTTGTATTACTATGAACTTTCCTCTCAGGACTGCTTTTGCTGTGTCCTAGAGATTTTGGGTTGGTGTGCATTTATTTTCATTTGTCTCCAGGAAGTTTTTTTATTTCTCTTTTGATCTCATCAATAACACATTCATCCTACCTAATAAGTAATATGCAAATTGACTGCACCTTCACTATGCCCAAGCCACGCCCACCAGCCAAGACATGCCCACCAGCCAATCAGAGCAAGTATGCAAATAAACCCGACCAAGATGGCGGTTAATTTGCATAAATAGGTGCCCTGAGCTGACCCCCTGCATCAGATTGCAGGGAGCTGGGGTCCGCTCTGGCACCAGACCGAAAGCCTCCGCCAGAGGCTTTTGGCCTGGAGCCGGAGCGGACACCCAGCTCCTGGCTTTGGATGGATGGTGGGCGTGGCAGACACCCAGCTCCTCACTCTGATTGGATGGTGGGCGTGGCGAGCGGACACCCTGCCATCAAAAGCGGGGAGCTGGGTGTCCGCTCCGGCTCCAGGCCAAAAGCCTCCGCCAGAGGCTTTTTGCCTGGTGCATGAGCGGACATCAAGCTCCCCTGCCATCGAAAGCGGGGAGCTGGGTGTCCACTCTGCTGGAGGCTTTTGGCCTGGTGCACGAGCGGACTCTCTGCCATCGATTGCAGGGAGCTGGGGGTCTGCTCCTGCCCAAGAGGCTTTCGGTCTGGGCAGGCCTAGGCAGGGGCTGAGCCGGTGATCAGAGGGAGCTGGAGAGGCCTGCCCAGGCCTAAAGCTTCAGCCAGAGGCTTTAGGCCTGGGCAGGGCTCAGCCCTCCATTGGTGTGAACTATAGAGGAAACACCTTTTCTGACTGTACATTGGCTAAGCTTCCTGTATGCCACTGGTAATATTCTTAGTAACTCGGGTAATAGGAATCCAAAGAGGTGATCTAGGGTTCTTCCACCACACTTCTGGAGAAAAAAAAATGAAGGTCCGCTGCTGGAAGGCTAAGAAATGTCATATATTGCTCTAGCCGGTTTGACTCAGTGGATAATGCCTCAGCCTGCAGACAGCAGGGTCTGGGTTTGATTCTGATCAAAGGCATGTACCTAGGTTGCAGGCTCCTCCCTGGCCGGGGCCCAGATCAGGGCTCATACAGGAGGCAATCAAAGTGTTTCTCTCTGTCTTTCCCTTTCTCTTCCACATTCTCTAAAAGTCAATGGAAACATACCCTCAGGTGAGGATAAAAAATAAATAAAGAAATCCATATCCTATGAAAGACACATCTTGAAAATGCCTAAAGAAAGTTGTCATTTTTTCTTGGTGAAGGGATTGGAGTCCATGTTGATGAAAACACCTTGGTGGCTGCGGTGACTGACAGTGGCTGCAGCAGTGGGCTGATGGGGCTGGTGCCTTCCCCTGACCAGCCCGGTTGCCTCCCACAAAGGGAGACCAGACTGCAGCTTAAGTATGCTCCCTGTGGGATGCGGGCCTAAGCCATCAGTAGGACATCCCCTGAGGGCTCCCAGTATGTGAGAAGGGGCAGGTTGGGCTGAGGGACCCCCGACCCCCAGTGCACAAATTTCGTGCACCGGGCCCCTAGTTGTTTAATAACATGCTATTTATCCTCAATGTGTTTAAATGTTCTTGAGTGTTTTTACTGTAGTTGGTTTCTAATTTCATTCCATTATGACCTGAGAAAATGCTTGATATGACTTCAGTCTTCTTGAGTTTGTAGAGTCTTGTTTTGTGTCCTAATATGTGGTCTATTTTTAAGAATGACCCATGTGCACTTGAGAAGAATGTATATTCTGCAGCTTTGGAGTGAAATGTTCTATAAATGTCAAAAATCCATTTGATACAGTGTGTCCTTTAGAGTCACTGTTTTATTGTTATTTATTTACTTTTTTTGCCTAGAAAATCTATCCAGTGAAGTCAGTGGGGTGTTAAAGTCCCCTACTATGCATGTATTGCTGTAGATGTCTCCCTTAAAGTCCTCTAGAAGATTTTTTATATATATTTAGGTGCTCCTATATTGGGTACATATACATTTACCAGGGTTATGTCTTCTTGTTAGATCAATCTCTTTAGTATTATGTAGTGACCTTTATTGTTTCTTTTTATAGCCTTTATTTTGAAGTCTATTTTGTCAGATGTGAATATTTCCACCCCAGCTTTTATTTTGTTTCCATTTGCATGAAAAATATTTTTTTCCATACCTTAACTCTCATCCTGTAAGAGTCTTTTATTCTGAAGTGGGTCTCTTATAGACAGCATATATTTGGGTCATCTTTTCATATCCATTCAGCTACCCTATGGCTTTTATTGGAGCATTTAAACCATTTACATTTAAGGTTATTATTGATAAGCACTTATTTATTACCATTTTAATTCTTTATGTCTATGTTTCGCTCTCTCTCTATTTCTTCTCATTTCAGGAGTTCCTTTAGTATTTCTTGCAGTGCTTGTCTGGTGGTAACAAACATCTTTAGTCTTTTTTTTTTTTTAATCTAGGAAACTCTTTATTTCACCATCTATTTTGAATGATAGCCTTGCTGGATATAGTAATCTTGGTCTCAGATCCTTGCTTTCCATTACCTTGAATATTTCATGCCATTCCTTCTGGCCTGTAGAGTTTCTATGAAAAATCAGCTGACAGCCTTATGGAGCTCCTTTGTAGGTAACAAATTGCTTTTCTCTTGCTGCCTTGAAGATTCTCTCTTTGTCTTTAATTTTTGACATTTTAATTATGATGTTTCTGGAAGTGGGCTAGTTTGGTTTTTTCTTTCTTGGGACTCTCTGTGCCTTTTGAACTCATGTGACTTTTTCCTTCACCAGATTAGGGAAGTTTTCTGCCATTATTTCTTCAAACACTTTCTCTATCCCTTGCTCACTTTCTTCACCTTCTGGGACTCCTATTATGCGAATATTGTTATATCTCATGTTATTCCAGAGCTCCGTTACGCTGTCCTCCTATTTTTAAATTGTTTTATTTTTCTTTTTGGTTGTTTGATTAAGTGATTTTTTTCTACCCTGAATTCAAATTCATTGATTCAATCCTCGGCTTTCCCTAATCTGCTGTGTATTCCTTCCACTGTGTTCTTTATTAGTGTTATGTCATTCTTCATAGTTACTATATCTTTTCTCATGCTGTTGAGCATCTTTGCCATCATTATTCTGAATTCTATATCTGATAAATGTCTTATCTCCATTTCATTTAGCTGTTCTACTGGAGAATTCTCATGTTCTTTTGTTTGGGGCTTGTTTTTTGTCTTCCCATTTTGGCTGCCTGTTTGGGTTTGTGTCTATGTATTAGGTAGATCTGATACACCTACCAATCTCTAGTGTAGGACAATGTCAGACACTGTTTCTGACTGGCCTTGAGTATCCTGTTTGGAGCTATCAGCAAACCACAGCTTGTGGCTTCCTCTGCAAGGTCTGGGTGCCTTTAGAAAGGACCAAGATGTGCACCAAGATCTGCTTTTCCTAGCCCTACACCCCAAATTAGATCAGGCAAAGACTCAAAGCCCCCAGAAACCTGCCTCTGCCTGCAGTTTGATTGTATTCAGCCTTGATTTGCTTCAGGTTATCAACCACAGGTGGGGTGAGAGGTTTTTCAACAGGGTGGGGCAATTGCTTCTGCCTGCAGGCTGATTGTTATTCTCAGTCTTTAATGAGCCTCAGAAACTCCACAGGGTGGGGCAAGGGGTTTTCCAATATATTTTTGCCTTCTCCATGGCAAAAACCGCCTGGATAGCCAAAGTCCTCAGGAGAAAGATGTCCTCTGCAGTGTGAGGGAATGACTCTGCACAAGAAATTGGGGTGTCTCTCTTCCAAGGTCTAACCCCAGAGCCCCCAACCCTGGCTTCTGCTCACACAGCTCCATTCCACTCTGATCTCCCTCTGCCAGAGCCAAAGGTGAGTGGATGCACATGAAATTTTGTGTGTTTACCCTTTAAAAGGGTGCCTCATTTCCAGCCATCTCTCCCTGGCAGACAGCAACCCTGCTGCTTCTCAGAAGTTATGTGGGCACCTTTCTTAGTTCTGGTGTTCTGGGCTGGGGAACCCAGCTTGGCATTTAGACACCAGACTTCTCAGTGGGAACCCCCCACAGCTGAGATGTCCCTTTGGAACTTCAGCTGCTGTTTGTGGGAGCCCAGCCAGCCCTTTTGGGCCTCCACACTTCCTACCATTCTCTATGTGGTTTCTACTTTCCATCCTTGATTTTCAGGGTTCTCTCTAGCTAGTCTTCAGTTGATTATTCTGGATGTTTTTTTCTGTATTTTAGTTGTAATTCCAATTTGGTCCTGGAAGTGTGTCAGTGTAGCTTCCACTTACTCCATTGCCATTTTTAAAAATATATTTTATTGACTTTTTACAGAGAGTAAGGGAGAGGGATAGAGAGTTAGAAACATCGATGAAGGAGAAACATCAATCAGCTGCCTCCTGCACACCCCCTACTGGGGATGTGCCCACAACCAAGGTACATGCCCTTGACCAGAATCAAACCTGGGACCCTTCAGTCCGCAGGCTGATGCTCTATCCACTGAGCTAAACCAGTTAGGGCTCCATCGCCATTTTGGAATCTAGTTACTCATTTCTGAGTCATGGCTTCAGAAAATGGTAGGATACTAATGCCACAAGGAACATTAGGCATATCCAGTCTGACTTCTTGCCACAAGCCATGTGCTCAGGTAGAGGAGAATAGTGGGCTTCCTTTTAGGAGCCCTGGTGTGGTTGGGGAAGTTCTTGACCTTTCCAAGAGTCAGTTTCCCCACAGGAAAAACTGAGCTCAATCCTTTCTGCCTCTCAGTGTGATAAGAATTGAATTGGATGGTGCAGGATGATCCATTTAAAAGCCCATGCAAGTGGAATGGGTTGTTAGTTGTGGCAGGGCAGGGCAAAGAATCCAGGTTTTCTTGGTATGGGGGTTATAGGGATCCTTAGCTTGGGGGGGCTAGGTCTTTCCAGGGCCTAGAGAAGGGGAAGTAGATAGCAGAAAGTCATAACAAAAGCACTTAGAACAGAGTGTTTCACCTGCCAAAGCTGTGGTGTCCACACAGGGACCTCTCCCAGCCACTGTTCGGTGCGTGGCAGAGGTGTCTCCCAGCCCAGAGTAAGGAAGGCCTGGACAGGAGGTCAGGGAATGCTGTGTTTACTGAGGCAGCAGCAATACTTGGACCCCACAACCTTGGACTTAGGGAAGTCCTAGGGGAAGAGACCTCACCCTGGCAGAAATTAGGATAAGTTTAAAGTCGTAGGTAGCATCCTGTCTACTCCCTCATTACATGTCTCACTCCCACCCCACTCCTGAACCTATAAGAACTTGTGTGAAACCCAGTACTCTCTGACATCAACCCCTGCACCCAAACAAACACCCTCCCTTTTTTTCCCCACTTCTCCACCATCTATTGTGACTCTGAAGTTCTTACAGGATTTGAAAATGATCTTCTGTGGGTCACTGTAAAGATGGGAGCAGCAATGAAACCATTACTCTCTTCTGGGCCTCAGTTTCCCATTTTCTTAAATGGAAACAATACTCTTTCACAATCCTTGGTGTTGCGGTTCACCAGTGTCACTATCAGAAAATTTTCAAGACTGATTTGCTCCTGGCACTATACCAGGCAAGTTGACTTTCTCTACCCAGGAGCGTGTGTGTGTGTGTGTGTGTGTGTGTGTGTGTGTGTGTATGCAGGTTTTGCTCACATCAAACTTGTTATATGAATACCTGGGTTTGAACTAATGCTGAATGAGGGGATAGTTATTCACTATCTAAAAGGGTCCATAGTAGGAGTCCCCAAGTGTGTTCATATGTAATTCGATTTCCATCATATTCAGTGGCTGTGTAGGAGGCCTATCTGCATAAACAAGAGTGTGCGTAGGCAGCCTTTTGAGCATGACAGAAGGAGAGAGTTAAAGCTACTAAAGAGGCTCTTATTGTCGATAACAATGAGTAATACTTGTGTCTGGGAACAAAGGTGACTGTGGCTCACAATTTTGTGGCCTCAGGAGCATCGTGAGGCCTCAGGGGCTGGGAAGAAGGACAACTCCCTGCTCACAGGTCTGATGCAGGTCCAAGAGGGATTCAAGTGGGAACTTGGAGTGGTCAGGGGGCCGGCAGCCAGAGGCTCTGGCTTTAGTATCATGTGTAACAAAGAAGAGATGACGAGGATGTGTTTTTTATGGTTTATCTTTCTTGAGATTATTGGGCTTGGGGAGCCTGAGCTGAGGCCAGGGGGGAGATTCTTAAGAAGGAGGGGTCCCCAGGATGGCTCAGGCTCTAGCCCATGTTTAGTGCTTTACCAGTAGCTATCCTTTCTCTGCCCACCTTGCCTTCCCTGAAGCCTCTTTCCCAGTATCATGGACTAGGACCCAATTCTGAGTTTTTCCTTTTCATTTCTGTGTCTCTTTCAGGATCTTGCTGAGCAACCCGACTAACAAGACACTCCTGTTTGAAGCCCACCTGAAGAACTGCGGCCCCCTCGGTTGTCTCCTGCACTCCTGGTTTTCATTAGCACCAGAGGAAGACACTGGGTTCTCTGATGGGGGAGGGGTGGACTATGTGTGGGGGGGCAGCACCACTGGGGGATCACCTCATGGATGAGGTACTGGGGATGAAGCGATGGTGTATGGTGGGGTGTGAGGCTCAGTCAAACACATCTGGCAGGTGAGTAGAGTAAAGGCAGGGATGGGACTTCAGATGCTTTGTGTTCAAGAAAAGCATCTCTGGTCCCTTTGCCTGACTGCAAAGGTAACCAGCATCTTCTTCACTTTTGGGCATGCTCTGACCCATGGGCTTCCAAGTCATGTCTAGGAAAGGGTTACATTTGCCACCATTAGATTGTGACTCCCACTGATAGGCTGAGACCTGGAGTAGAAACTGCCCCAGTCCACCCTGGCGTCTCCCATGGCAAAACAGGGGTCCCGGGGTCTCTGCCTCTCCACCCTTGTCACAGCTTCTGCCTGGCACCAAGGGTCCCAAGGAGGGCTGGATAGGTGGCTCAACCCTGGGGATACTTCCCACTCCCCACATCAGGCATCTTCAAAGGAGAGGCACCGTTCCTTAACTTCATGTTGCCCACCAAGTAGGTGGGGCTGGGAGGAAGCCCAGAGCTTTATTAACTAACTAGAGGCCCAGTGCATGAAATTTGTGCATGCAGGTGCGGGGGGGGGGGGTTGTCCCTCAGCCCAGCCTGCACCCTCTCCAACCTGGAACCCCTTGGGGGATGTCTGACTGCCAGTTTAGGCTTGATCCCTGTGGGATTGGACATCACAATCTGAGACTGCTGGCTCCTAACTGCTCGCCTGCCTGCCAGCCTGATCGCCCTCTAACCACTCTCCTGCCAGCCTGATCACCCCCAACTGCCCTCCCCTGCTGGCCTGATCTCGCCCACAACTGCCCTCCCCTGCCGGCCATTTTATGGTGACCATCTTGTGGTGGCCATCTTGTGATGACATTGTGGTGGCCATCTTGTGATAATGTCATGTGACACCACCTAGGCTTTTATTATATAGGATCTCTGGTACTTGAATCATTTATTATGTTTAAGCTGGTGCCATCCAGCCTCCCAGCAGTGCCCGTGTGCACTGGGAAATAAATGAAAGGCTGTCCAGAGACATGTGGGTCATCTTTGTGATTGTTGGGCTCATGAGATGGACATTTGAAGCTCTCTCTTTTTGCAAATTGGAAATTAGGAATTAATAAGATAGCAGTCCAAAGAACTGCGGTGGTGGTGGCAACTTGGCTGCAGGGCCAGGATTGGTGGTGGTGGTGGGGGGTTTGTAAAAGACACTGCTGGAGGGCCAGGAGGAGTGGGTGGCACCCAGCCTTGGGCTTCCCTATGGTGGGAACCCTAAGGGGCCTCATAGATGGGTGGGTGGGCCCTTCTTTGAACTGTGGTGTAGGTGGCAGGAATTTTCTGCTTCCAGAAAAAGGTAAAGTGGGTGATGGAGAGAGCCCTGGTCCAGGCTGACCACCAGCTTGCTGTGTGACATGTGCAGGCCCCTCCTCTCCTGGGCTTCAGTCTCTTATCTGCAAGATGAGGAGGTTGTACTCAGGGTTGATGTACCCATTAGGCCAGTGATGGCAAACCTATGACCCGCGTGTCAGCACTGACACGTGTAGCCATTTCTGATGACACACGGCCGCTGAGGCGGCCGCATGCCGAGGATGAAACATTTGCGAAATAATGTTTTTTCCTCAAAGTGACACACTACCCGAGTTATGCTCAGTTTTTTGGCGAAGTTTGACACACCAAGCTCAAAAGGTTGCCCATCACTGCATTAGGCACACAAAAGTGGTTTAATTTCTTTTAAAGACAGAAGAAAAATAATGACCTTTTAAGTTGAAGACAATGTTATAATCCTATATAATAAAAGCCTAATATACAAATCGACTGAACGGTAGAATGATCAGTTGGCGTGGGGCGGGCCAATGAGCAGGAGGTGCCAGGCCAGCCAAGGCAGGTGCCAGCCAGCAGATGAGGGGTGATTGGGGGGGTGGTAACCAGTGGCAGCAGAGGGCCAATTGGGGGCGGGGCCAGCACCGTCCCTGATTGGCCCACCACTGGTCGCCTCCCACAGAGGGAGGCCAGACTTGGCTTAGGCCCGCCTCTCAGGGGGAGTGGGCCTAAGCTGTCAGTCAGACATCCCCAGAGGGCTCCTGGACAGCGAGAGGGCATAGGCCGGGCTGAGGGACCCCCCCAACCCCCATTGCATGAATTTTCGTGCACTGGGACTCTAGTACATAGTTAAATATATTTCTCTTTACACGAAAGTAGTCATAAAATGTGATTTTTAATGTGAACATTTTTGTGTGTGGAGGAAGCGGCCATGAAACTCATCCAGCGGCCTCTGAGGGACTAGCCAACCCCAAGGGCTCTCCTGCTCCAACAACAGCTGCCTTTGGAGCCACGGGTCAGCTCCTGGTTCCAGGTCACTCTTGCTGCTAACCCATGAGCTCCTTGAGAGCAGGGTCTGCATCTTGCCATGTCTATCCTGCTTCTGCTGCAGGAGCTCCAATCGATGGAGGTGGTGGTGGACATGGTACCAGGCTTAGCCCTCCCCCTGCCCCATGCTGCCACTTTCTCACTGACATCTGGGGAGGATCATCCAGGGGAAGGACATCCAGGGGAGGGCCATCCGGGGGAGGACCATCCAGGGGAAGGACATCCAGGGGAGGACCATCCAGGGGAGGACCATACAGGGGAGGGCCATCCAGGGGAAGGACAACCAGGGGAGGACCATCCAGGGGAAGGACATCCAGGGGAGGACCATCCAGGGGAAGGACATCCAGGGGAGGACCATCCAGGAGAGGGCCATCCAGGGGAAGGACATCCAGGGGAAGGACATCCAGGGGAGGACCATCCAGGGGAAGGACATCCAGGGGAGGACCATCCAGGGGAAGGACATCCAGGGGAGGACCATCCAGGGGAGGACCATCCAGGGGAGGGCCATCCAGGGGAAGGACATCCAGGGGAGGTCCATCTAGGGGAGGACCATCCAGAGGAAGGACATCCAGGGGAGGACCATCCAGGGGAGGACCATCCAGGGGAGGGCCATCCAGGGGAGGACCATCCAGGGGAGGTCTATCCAGGGGAGGTCCATCCAGGGGAGGTCCATCTAGGGGAGGACCATCCAGGGGAGGACCATCCAGGGGAGGACCATCCAGGAGAGGGCCATCCAGGGGAAGGACATCCAGGGGAGGTCCATCTAGGGGAGGACCATCCAGGGGAGGTCCATCTAGGGGAGGACCATCCAGGGGAGGACCATCCAGGGGAGGGCCATCCAGGGGAGGACCATCCAGGGGAGGGCCATCCAGGGGAGGTCCATCCAGAGTAGGACCATCCAGGGGAGGACCATCCAGAGTAGGACCATCCAAGGGAGGATCATCTGGGGGAGGGCCATCTGGGGGAGAACTCCAGGAGCCTCAAGCCTTCTTCCACCAGTCCCTCCAGTCAGGCCTCTCCCACGGGTCCCCTGCCTCATCCCTCTAACCCAACCCCACACCTGCTTATTGCTTTTTTGTCCCTTGAACTCTTTCAGAAGGGTCTAGAGGACCCTGAACATGGCAGCGCTGCCCCCAGGCACCCAGGCCTTGGGGTGCAAAGACCGAACCCCCTCAAGAGCCCTGGCCTGTAGTTGGGTTGCCTCACCACCAGGTGGCAGGCTTGCTCTACACAGATGCCTTGGCTGGAGCATTTGCCTGGCAATGGCTAGGGATGTGGGAGGATGCCAAGTCAGCCTGCAGCCAGGGGACTGTGGAAGCCCCTGTGGGCGGCTTCAGAAGCAGGACTGAGACCTCTCAACTTGGTACCGGGTTTCTGCTGAGAGTTGGGCTCCAAGGGCACCTTGGTCTCCTGGAGGTGCCTCCAGGCTGATGTCAGATGTTGGACCGGAGAGCACCCCTGGAGTAGGGAGGGTGGCGTTGTCTCCCTTTGGATCCATGCATGTGTGAGCGAGGGTAGGTGGTTGGTGGGACAGAAGTGAACCAAGTGTCTTTGGAGGCCTTCCAAGGGCCCTGGAGAGAAAGGTAGCTCCCACCCTCCCACTCAGACTGTTCTTGTTCTGGGCGTGGCAGCCTGAGTGGTCTCCGCCTCTGCCCACCCCTCTCATCAGCCTGGTGGCAGCCCAGTCCCTCTGGGCTCACTGGGGACAAGGCCACGCCCAAGTCCAGGCCCTTTCTTTACAAGGTGGGGGACCAGAGAAGATCCAAGTCCTAGTTGATCACGTTCCAGGGAGAGGAGATAAGAGCAGGAGACTAAAGGATGAGGTTCTGGCAGCAGGAGAGAGTGAGGCCAGCCAAGATGCTGGAGAAAAGGAATGGGGCCCCCAGGTCCGTGAGGCAGAGGGAGGGCACAGCCTCGGCCCGCTTTGTCTCAGGCCCACACGTTTCCCAGGGCCTGGTGTCCTCCCGGATTGCCGAATGGCTTCCCCAGTGCTCTGTTTATCACCAGCCAGGCCCAAGTCCACTCCGCTGTGGCTCACACCCTTCCCTCAGGGGATCTTCAGGGTTAAGCCAGATGGCCAGACATCGACCCTGGACCCTTCTTCTCCGAATCCCTCATTGTGCCCCGCCCCCTTTCTTGTGCTGGTCCCTGGTCCTGCCTCAGGTCCTTACCCCTCAATCTTGGTCGCTGCTCCAGCTTCAGCAACAATGGGACTTGTATGTGACAGGGACTTGTTCCCCACCCCAGTAGCCTCAAGTCTGAGAGCTTAGCCACGCGTGAGCATGGCCCGGACCCTCCCTTGCGGGTGTCCTGCCCCCTGGGGACAGAGGAATCAGCCAGGCCTGGACCAGGAGTCACGGGACATGCCCAGGTGTCCCCAGACCTCTCGCCTTACATCTCACAGGGGTAAGTCTGAGCAGAGTCTGCAGGAGACACAGAGAGTGCAGGGGCCAGAGGTGGGGCAGGATGAGCTATGACAGCAGAGAAAAACGATGGGGGTACACGGAAAGACAGGAAGACAGAGAAGCAGAGGAGAGAGACTGAGAGACAGAAAGAGGAAGGAAGAAGGGTCAGAATAAAAGAACAAGAAAGGAGAGATGGAAACGAGGAAAATTGCAACCTGAGGAAGGAGAAAAACAAAAGGAATAAAAGAGAAAACATCCTAAAGATAGAAAAAGATAAGTACATAGACACACAAACGTGGGCGCCGGCGGCTTTGTGCACAAGAGTGTGCACACACATACACAGCTGGTTCTGGTCTCTATCCTGGCTTTGTTAGCTCCTCCCTCTGTGACTGTCCCTTGACCAGCCTGGGCCACGGACTCCCCGCCCCCTCCCGCCCCAGAAGGTACTGCCCTCAGGCCATGCCTCTCCCAGGCCTGCCCTGCCCATCCCTCCAGGCTCCTTCACTTAGGCGAGGTGCACGGAGGGGGCCAAATCTTTATGCCTCACACTTGTCACCCAAAACTGGCTCTAACCGCCTCGCTCCCTTTCTCTCTCCCTCCTAGTTTCCGTAGTAACGGACAGCTCCCCAGTGAATTCAGACCCTGGGACAGACTGCTGTCACTGCCACAGGAACTCCCAGCCTCTCTCTCTTCACCGCCCCTTCCATAGAGCCAGGGACTTGGGTGGGGCCAGAGGATGCCTGGGCAGGCTCCGGGGTAATTAACACGTGTACCATGTGTTCCACAACAGGGAGCAGAACTGTAATTCTCAGTCTGAGGGGAGGGGGTGAGTGGGGTGGCTCCAGGGACTGGAATGGGGGTTGGGGAGGGGATTTTGGGAAGGGTGACTGGAGAGGGGGCTGGGGAGGGGTCTGGAGAGGGGGCTGGCGGGGGGCTGGGGAGGTGGGTTGGGGAGGGGGGCTGGGGAGGGCACTGGGACACATCTGCTTTTCTTCTTTTTTTCCCTGTTTGCCTGACTAGGATTGCATAGGTGGGGGTGGGTCTGGGAAAGCAAGGGGTGCCAAGTGTGTGTAGGAGAAGCAGAGGGTGAAACCTGATTGTGTTCATTAAGGCAACACAAAACTGGGAGCCGTAATAATAATTAAATTAATTATAAAAGCAATTTGCTTTTGAAAATTTGATTTGACAGCTTACTAGTGGCTGCAATGATCTAGCAGCTCTGACTTAAAAATAGTCAGAACAAAAAACAACTAGAAGAACCATCAGCTAATTTTAATTAGATGCCAGGATTGGTAAACAAGACCCACAGCACCCTTTCATTGTGGTGGTTCGATTTAAAGAGATGTCGGGGTTGATTTGGGGAAAGGCCGGGGAAGGGAAGGTGACTTTCAGAGAGGGATGCAGGCTCTGGGGGTCCCAGCGAAGGCAGCTCCCGGGGGCTGGTTCCTCCTCCACACGCCTGGGCCGAGCTGATCAAAGGCATCTTGCTGCTCCTCAGGACTCAGAGGGGGACGTGCTGTGTGACCTTGGCCAAAATCAGAAGTGGAGAACTGGCTCTGCTAAGCGGCTGTGTGTGTGTGTGTGTGTGTGTGTGTGTGTGTGTGTGTGGTATGTGTGTGGAGTGTGGTGTGTGTTGTGTGTTTGTGTGGGTGTTTGTGTGTGTGTGTGTGTGGTGTTAGTGTGTGTGTGTGTGTGTGTGTGTGTGTGTGGTGGTGTGTGGTGTGTGTGTGTGTGTGTGGTGTGTAGTGTGTGTGGGGTGTGTATGTGTGTGGTGTGTGTGTGGCTGTGTGTATGAGTGTGTGTGTATGGCTGTGCGTATGTGTGTGTGGCTGTGTGTATGTGTGGTGTGTGTGGTGTGTTATGTATGTGTATGGTGTGTATGGTGTGTATGTGTGTGTGTGGTATGGTGTGTGTGTGTGGTATGTGTGGTGTGTGTGGTATGTGGTGTGTCTGTTATGTGTGTCTGTGTGTATGGTGTGTATGTGTGGTGTGTGGTGTGTGTGTGTGGTGTGTGTGTATGGCTGTGTGTGTGTATGGCTGTGTGTACGGTGTGTGTGTATGGTGTATGTGTGTGTGTGGTGTGTGTGTGTGTGCGGTGTGTGTGCAGCTGTGTGTATGGTGTGTGTGTGTGTGTGTGTGAGGCTGTGTGTATGGTGTGTGTGTGTGAGGCTGTGTGTATGGTGTGTGTGTGTTGGAGGGACCTCTGGCTGGAAGCATTCACTGACACAGGAGACACTGCCCAGAAGGAAAGAGGCCTGGGGTTGTGTGTGTGACTATGTGTGGTCACAGGCTCAGGCCCAGGTCCCTCAAGACCGCAGGCGCTGCCCCTCATGGTCCAGAAGGTTTGGTGAAGACGAAGGAGGGCTGGGCTCTTACAGGAGAGGCTGTGCCCTGAGGGCTCCGGGCCCACTCCAACCCTGACCTCCCTGGGCCTGTGCTGCCATCGCTGGTCCTTCCTCTCCCCCAGATGTGCACGCACCCCTCTCAAGGCATGTGCTCCTCCTGCATCTCGGCACCGCCCTTCCTGTCTGTCCCTGCTTAGGCCACTGCTCCTCCCTGCGTCTCGGGAAGCCCTCCCCCTCCTGACAGGGCAGGACCTTGCTTCATCCCCAGAATGCCCGCCCAGCCCAGTGCCCAGCACATCATGGCATCCGGCGTGTGATGGTGAGAACAAAGGCCTGTCTTGACCTGGCAAACATCTGACTGCCCTTCTTAGGCTCTGCGCTGAGCCCAGCACTGCCTTTCCCGCCCTCCTGCTGGTCCCCGCAGGCCGAGGTCCTCCCACGCCACCTCTGAAACTGCTCTCTCCAAGTCACCGAGTTTCCTCCCTTCTTCGTTCCTGGTGCCCCCTGTAGCACTGGCATCATCGGCCGCCCAGGGCACTGCCTGAGGGACCAGCCCACACCCTGACCACCTGGTTCTCGTTGAGACACATGGACAGAGGAGGAGCCTGTGGTGCAGGTAAAGCTGCGGGAGGGCAGATTCGGTCCTGCCTCGTGCAGCTTAGAGTTTAGTCCACAAGAAGTTCTCACATCCTCGACTCTGCATCGTTCCTGCTGCTCTGGTCCCATTTTTCTAACCAACCAACAGGCATTTCCTCTTGCAAATCCTTCTTATTTCAGGACTAGTTTTGGAAACAAGATTTTTTACCCTCTGCTTCTTTCTTTCTCTCTCTCTCTCTCTCTCTCTCTCACACACACACACACACACAAACACACACACACACTGCACCTATCCTGGTCTCCAGGGTATAATTAAACTTTTTCCGTGCAGATGCCCCTCCTCTCCATCCTCTGGTGTAGTCCCTTCCCTCTCTCTTCTTAGCTTGGAAAGGGTCCAACCTGCCCTTTTCCAAGCTAAGCATAGTCCTTGACCTCTAGTCATCCTTGACCTCTAGGCCTCTTCCCACCACCCTTGGGACATCATAAGCCCCTTCCCGGAGCCCACCTGGGAGCTCTGCTCCCTTTCCCTGTGGTGATCACACAGCGGTGGTGTGTGAGCGAACAGGTGCCACGCAGCCCCTCACTAAGCCACCGGCGCCTAGCCTGGGTGGGCCGTGCTTGAGAATATGCAGAGGAAGTGGGCGCCTCCACAGCAGTGAGTGAGGCTGGACACGGCAGCTCATCGAAGCTGAGCTCAAGGTCAAGGAAAGACGAAGGGGAAGGATTGAAAAGCACAGGTGTAGGGAGAAGCGAGGACTTGGTATGCTGGAAAGGGGAGAGGCTGCAGGGCTGGGGGAGTGATGGACAGGAACCTCACTTTGGGGTGAGAAAGCAGGGAGGGAATGGAGGAAGGGAGGAAGCCACCATCTCTGGAGCAAACTTGGGACTGGAGGTCTTCCAGGGACTCCGGCCTGGAGAGGGGAGCTCACTGCGCTGACATCAGACATGGCGTCCAGCTCATCATGAGGCCAGCTCGGGGGCAGAGCCGCCCCTGGAGCCACACTTGGCCCTGGGAGTGTGGGAGTAGGAGTGCTTGTGCCAGTGAGTGTGTGTGCGAGTGTGTGAGTATGTGTAAGAATGAGTGTGTATGTGAGTGTGGGAGTGTGTGAGAGTGAGTGTGTATGTATGTGAGTGTGTATGTGTGAGTGTGTGAGTGTGTACGAGTGTGTGCAAGTGTGTGTGTTATAAGACTGAGAGTGTATGTCAGTGTGTGTATAAGTGTGTGTAAGTGAGTGTGTATGTCTGTATGTGTGTGTGTGAGAGAGAGTGTGTGTTTGTGAGTGTGTGTGTGTAAGTGTGAGTGAGTGTGTGTGTGAGAGTGTGTGAGAAAGTGTGTGTGTGAGAGTGTGTGTGAGTGTGTATGTGTATGTGTGTGTGTGTGTAAGAGAGTGTATGTCTGTATGTGAGTATGTGTGAGAGTGTGTCTGAGTGTGTATGTGAGCGTGTGTGAGTGTGTAAGAGTGTGTGAGAGTGTGTGTGTGAGAGTGTGTGTGTGAGAGAGTGTGTGTGAGAGTGTGTGAGAGTGTGTGTTTGTGAGAGTGTGTGTGTGTGTGTGTGTGAGAGTGTGTGTGAGAGAGTGTGTGTGAGTGTGTGTGTGAGTGTGTGTGTGTGTAGTGCGTAGGTAGGAAGGTGAGAGAGAGAAGCCAGACAGTTCCCATCTCACTGATTACAAGCGGGATGACCTCAGACAATTACTTACTCTCTCTGAGCCTCAGTTCCGTCATTTCTAAAATGGAGATAATTATAATATCTTAAAGATTGTTGTGAGGATCAAAAGAAAGAATATGTGTGAAGTCCTAGCTGGGTTCTTAGAACGCAGTCCAATTTTAGGGATGTTATGTTATCACTGTTATTCAACTCAATCTCTTCCCGACTTCTAAATTTCACTCCACGTTCGTTCCTTCTTCCTAAATGGCGGTGAGGCACGCGGAGCTGGTGGGGTCTCACCAATGAAGCGGCCCAATGTCCTCACCGCACGGATGGGCCACAACACCCAGAGCATGCAGGGGGCGGGGGGGAGGGGAGGTTGCCAAGGCTCCAGGAGCTGGGCCAAAGCTGGGGCTGCCCGGCCGCTGGACCCCCATTCCAGTGCTCGGCTCACGCTATCTGAGTTTTACAGGTAAGAACCACTGAAACAGGCTGCATTGGGGACCCCGATTTCAGTCCTGCCTGTGGGGAGTCGAGCTTGTGGAGCAGAAGTCACAGTGTCTCTCCCCCGCCCACTCCCCGCCGTACCCATCCCCTCGTTCTGGCATTGTCTGGACAGGCTCTGCCTGGAGGGGTCGAGGTTCACCAGTCCCTTCCCTGATGGGATTTTCTTTGTTTGTGTGGTTTCAAATATAGGACTATACCAAGCACACTATGGGTGGCTGGGCGATCCTTCATGGCACTGTCTGTCGCCACTTTTATCTATGTAAGGGACAGGCAGTTCCACACTGTCCGGACCATGCTGTATCTCATGAGTCTTCATTCATAGGCATGCATGAGCTTGCATTTTTAAATGAATATAAACAAGGCTGAACTGAACATTCACACACATTTGTGCAGAGTGTGTGAGGATCTACGGGACAATTCCTTGAATGACACTTTGGACCGAAAAGCCTGTGCATGTCTCAGCCTGTGAGGTTCTTGCACACTTGCCCTGAGCTTAGATGTTGATGTATTCTTTGTCTGGGGGTCTAGTTCTGCCTGAACTGGGAGAAGTCGAGATTGGCTGAGCTCTGGCCCCTTTTCCCTGCCCTCGGAGTAGATGACCCATACATGCAGAGCAACAGGGGAGAGCAAACGGGGCCGCTCCTACCACCAGAACAGGCAAGGGTGCCCCCTCATGGTACCTAGAGGAGGCACTGGGCACCCAAGTCCTCAAAACACTACTGACCAAGGCCTAGGGGTTCGTTGGCAGCCCCTTTGCTGGGGGGATTTCCATAGCTGCATCTGGAGGGGTTATTTATATCCCCTGGGTCCACTCCTGAAGCAGTGCCCACACTGTGCTGGGGAGGGTATGGGAAGGGTGTAGTGCAGATGAAACCAAGGGGACTCATGCAGGGAGCCCTGAGGGTAGAGATTTACTTTTTGGCATTGTTTGCTGCATCTCTGGTGCCTGGAACAGAGCCTGGTGCCCACACTGGGTGCTCATTACCTATTCAGGGAATGGACACTAAGCCTTTGGGGGTAAAATAGAGTAACTGAGAATCCAGACTCTGAGTTCAGACACAAACCCCAGAGACAAGTTGAGTGAACCTGAACAGTTTAGAGTTTTTTTCTAGTCTTTGCCTCATCTGTAACATGGGCAAGTAATATTCCCGAAAAGTACCAACCTCACAGGGTTGTTGTGAAATCCTATATAATAAAAGCCCAGCGACCATAACAACCAGAATGACCACAGACCAGAACCACCACGGTCCCTTGCCAGGCTGGCCCTGCCCCCTAGCAAGCAGTTAGGGGCAATCAGGTAGGCAGGCGAGCAGCTGAGGGCGATCAGGTAGGCAGGCAAGTGGTTGGGGGCGATGAAGCAGGCAGGCAGAGCCCTGCAATCAATTGCCTCTAAGAGGAAGACCCAGGCCACAGCCTGTGGGAGGGACACTGGATGGCTGCGATGGGAGGCACTGGCAGTGGTAGATGCTGCGGAGGGATGGGGTGGCTGGCGCCATGGTGGCTCCTGAGCGGGCATGGCACCTGCAGCATGGCCCAGGCCCCAGGGTTGTAGCCTCTGCCCGTAACTTCTGCAGGGCTGGACTGCCACTCCTCCTGCTATGATGCCTGGGCAGATCCTGGACCCTTCTGTGACTGCGGACTCTCTGCCAGGGCTCTGCCCCCTGACCGGACTCCCCAGCTCGGCCCTGACTGCAGAGGAGCTGAAATACGTTGACATCCACAATATTGGGGTCATGATCACCCCTTTGCCATTCCTGTAGGTAAAACTGGGCAAGAGGCTTCAACCTGTGAAAAGTGAGCTAGACAAGGAAGAGGAGTGGAGGAAAAGGCACCGGGAAAAGAACAAAGTGGTGGCAGCCCAATGCCGGAACAAGAAGAAGGAGTGGAAGGAGTTTCTGCAGGGGAATCTGAGTGGCTGGAGCTCATGAATGCAGAGCTGAAAACCCAGATGGAGGAGCTGAAGCAGGAGTGGAAGCAGCTCATCCTGATGCTCAATCGGCATCACCCCACCTGCATCATCAGGACCAACAGCGTTAAGACCCCAACTCAGAAGGCAACCCACTGCTGGAGCAGCTGGAGAAGAAGTGACCATGGGCTGGGAGGAGAAAGAGGAGGAGCAGGAGATGAGGAGGGGGAGGAGGAGGAGGGTCCCAGAGGGCTCTTTCTTGCTGCATGAAAAACTCTTCAGTGAGGCTCAGCACAGCCAACATTGGCCAGTTTTTTTTTTGGTTTTGTTTTTTTTGTGACACTCAGGTCAGCTACACCAGGGGAAGAAACCCAAGCTGATGAAACGCAGGACCAAGTGCTGAGACCAAAGTAGTCCTGAAGGGGGCCTGTTCTGCCTGAGGCCAGGCTTGCAGGAGGCAGGACAGAGGCTCTGGTCCAGAGAGATGCCCAACCAGGCAGCCGTGGGCACTTCTCCAGCCTCTCCACCAGGGAACCCAACCAGAGGACCTCCGAGCACCCAGGAAAAGCCATGAGTTGCAACCAAAATTAGGCTGAGTATGGAACTCAGAGTGAAACTGAAATCTGCCTGCCCCCAGCCCTGACCCTGACCCTGATCCTGATGCAAGGATGGAGAGGGCACAGTGCCAGGCCCTGCTGTACCCACCCATCATGGCCCAGCTCAGTCCTGCCTGGAGTGGCAGTCAGGGCACACCCTCACCAGCCCTGCTGGAGTTGCTGTGGGCACGAGGCATGGGTACCCTTCCAAAGCACATACTCACTGAATGTTTATAGACTGGCTGTCCTGGCAGGGCTTTCAACTGCACATGTTTTTTATACTTTCTTTTTTTAAAAATTTTTACAAAAAAAAAGACTTTATACAAGCAATATATAAATGGATTTCTATAATCACTTGATTTGATACAGTATACTAGTAAATATGCTATGGTTTGTTTGTTATGAATAGATATTCAGCAGTTATGGCCGTTGCATGTAACTTCTAAGTACTGTAGTCTCTGGGTGTTGGGGGTGGCAGGGTGAGTGTGGTGCATTTCCATCCTGGTAAACCCTTCAAAGTACCTAGTTCTGTATTGCTCAGTAAACATTACTCTTACTTTAAAAAAAAGAGGAATGATGGAGGCCCAGGCCACTGGCTGGCAATGCTGTGGCAGGTGTGCAGCTGGCTAGTGATTGCCCCGCAGAGGGAGACTCAGGTCAGCCAAGCCATCACACCCCACACCTGTCTCCTGAAGAGGGAGATGACCAGTGGCGGGGGGCGGGGGGAAGCGCTGCACAGATGGCAAGCCATGGCAGCAGTGGGGGTGGAGCCAGCTGCCCTACAGACAGGGGAAGGAAAGCCCCAATAGGCCCTGATCTCAGGCCAGGTCTAGGGACCCTACCTGAGGGGTCCTGGATTGTAAGAGGGTGTAGGCCAGGCTGAGGGACGCCCCCTGAGTGCACAAATTTCCATGCACCGGGCCTCTAGTCCTATCTAATAAAAGAGCAATATGGTAATTGACTGTCACTCTGCAATGCCCACAGCCAATCAGGAGGGAATATGCAAATTAGTGGGACAAAGATGGCGGTGGCCATGGAGCCAGCCAGAGCAGGTGGGAGCCTTGGGTCATCCCCGGCGAAGGAGGAAGCCAAGCTTCCCACCTGCCTGGGCTGGCCACTGAAGGAGGGGCCTTTGGGCAGCAACCATGGAGCAGGCCAGAGTGAGCAGAAGGCTTGGGTCGCCCCCAGTGACAAAGGAAGTTTGGCTTCCTCTGTTGCCAGGGGCGACCCAAGCTTCCCACCTGCCCTGGCCTGCCGCTGAAGGAGGGGCCTGTGGGCAGTGGCCATGGAGTTGGCATGGGTGCATGGGAGGTTTGGGTCAGCCGGGCCCGCCTCCAAGGGAGGGGCCTGCAAACAGCCCTCATCCCCTCACCTAGGCTGGCCACACACTCCCAGCAGGGACCCTCACCCCATGGGGGCATGGCTGGCCTGCAAACTGCCCCAGCCCCTCGCCCAGGCCAGCACCATCCCCAGTGGGGACCCCCACCCCAATGGGGGCATGGCTGGCCTGCAAACCACCACAGGCCCCTCACACAGACCGCCTACCCCCCAAGGGAACCCCCACCCTGATCCGGGACACCCTTCAGGGCAAACCAGCCGGCCCCCACCCGTGCACTAGGCCTCTATCTATACTAATAAAAGGGTTATATGCTAATTAGACTGGGAGACCTTCCAGGAGACCTTCCGGAAGTTCTTCTGGACAAAGCCATGGTGGCAGGGCTGAGGTAGAGGCAGTTAGGGGCCCAGAGGGGAGGGCAGTTGTGGGTGATCAGGCCAGGATGGGGGGGTGTTGGGAGTTATCAGGCCGGTGGGGGGGCCAGTTGGGGGTGAGTAGGCCATCAGTGGGGGTCAGTTGAGGGAGATCAGGCTGGTGGGGAGGGCAGTTGGGGGCAAGCAGTCTGGCAGGGGGGCAGTTGGGGGCTAGCAGGCTGGCAGGGGGGCAGTTGGGGGCTAGCAGGTTAGCATGGGGGGCAGTTGGGGGTGATCAGGCTGGCGGGGGGGGGGCAGTTGAGGGTGAGCAGGCTGGCGGGAGGGTGGCAGTTGGGGACAATCAGGCAGGCAGGCAGGTGAGCAGTTAGGAGACAGCAGTCCCGGATTGCGAGAGGGATGTCCGACTGCCGGTTTAGGCCCGATTCCGGTAGGGGTCCCAGATTGGAGAGGGTGCAGGCTGGGCTGAGGGATACCCCCCCACCCCCCATGCACTAATTTCGTGCACTGGGCAACTAGTTATATAATAAAAAAGTATTAATACAATTAATTATTTTAATGACAATAAGGACTTAAACCCAACTTCCCATGAGATTTTCCTTCTCAAATACCTCTTATACTCTTTCCCAGCTCACCTCATTTTTCTTGAACATCCTCACTGTCCGAGGGTGTCCTGGGGCAGGTGGTGGGTGAGGGTGTCTGTCCGGCACCCTCACACCTGCTCTCTGCAGCACACCCCTGTTCCTCCACCCGTGTGTCCTTGTGCCTGGTCCTGCCCCTTCATGAGTCCCCTTAGCTCTGATTCAGAAGGTCTGGGTCCCCTTCAGGGTGGGCACCTGCATCGATGGAGGTGACCCTCCCTCGGGGGGCCCCGGCTCTGCTTATGTTCTAATCACTGGGTGCCAGGCATACCAGTTGGCATCGAGGGGCCCAAGGAATCTGTGAGTAGGATGGGATGACATTTTGTGACTTATTTAGTGAACAGAAAGGGGAGAGTCCCCTATGCTGTGCCGAGCACGGGACCTGGAGTTCACTTGTGGCTGCTCCCAGATTCTTCATCTGCACTGGAAACATGAGGGAAAAGTGGGCGCCTGGGAGCCTAGGTCACACTGAGGTTACACAGCAGGGGGAGCCCCTTTGGGGGCAGGTGCCTGGAGGCAGAGGCGTGCCCCCTGCGTGTCAGCCCTTCCTTCAGCCCTGGCTGCAGTGCTGGGGGCCCGCATCTCAGAGCTGGAAGAAGAGAGGCTGAAATCTCATACAGTTACCCAAAGCACGGCTCCATAATGGCCCTGATTGCAGCACCGAGGCCCCGTCCAGTGTGGGCTCTCCTGAGCGGAGCGCGGCCACTTCGTGAGGCATTTTTTTTTCTTCTTTTAAAGCAAAGGAGATGACTTATCCGCATGTAAAGTAGGTCAGGACCTTCGCGAGATCTTTTCAAACACTTGGACTTTTTGAAGTCCTGCTATGAAACTTCTTTTGTTTCTCCTGCCTTTGCCTCTTCCCTCCACTTCCTCCTTTTTCCAAAGGCTCAGTGACATCAAATGGCCGTCATGGACAGTGACAGGGAGAGCTGCACGCGATAACGCCCTTCTAGCCCCTCTGGGCCAACAGCACCCACTGCGCCAGGCTGCCTCCGTCCAGCGCCTGCCAGCCCACCTGCATCGCATCATGGCATCTGGCTAGTCTGCCCTTGCCCTGGGTCCCACCAGGTCAGCAGAGGGTGGATGGACTGGGATTACACCCATGGCTGGACAGGTTAGTAATTCAAGCTTGCAAAAGGCCAGAGATCCCATGGGAAATCAACCAAGCTGGACGGGTCCGGTGCTTTGCCTAATGGCCCGCTATCTCGGGGTTATTTCCTTCCCATTTGCTCTAACTTTTTCAGTCCCCAGCCCCACCCTCACCAACTGGAGGTAGAAATCAGCAGGATGGTGTGGGCATTAAGGGGGCCTCTCAGTAGGATGGTATTCACAAAGGTGCCACACTCAAGACCACCTGAGACCCTCGCCCACTCCGATGAGCCTGCCTTTCTGCCCCATTTAGCAGCATAGGGAACCAGGACACCACTGAGGGGGTGTCTGCTGACACTGCAGCCTGCAGGGCCTGAGCAAGGCAGCTCACACCTGGAGCCCATGCCTGCTGACTCGGGGTTTTTTTCCCTCAAACCTCAGTGACTGGGGAGAAAACCAAGGAGTGTGCATGTGTGTGAGTGTGAGTGTATGAGTGTGTGTGGGCGGTAGTGAGAATGTGTGAGTGTGTGTGTGTGTGTGTGTGCATGTGAATGCTAGTGTGTGAGTGAGAGTGCAAGTGTGTAAGTGTGAGTGCGAGTGAGCGTGTGAGTGTGAGGGCATCAGTGCGTGAGTGTGTGAGTGTGCATGAGTGTGTGAGTGTGCGTGAATGTGTGGGTGTGAGTGTGTGTGTGAGTGTGCACATGAATGCTAGTGTGTGAATGAGAGTGCAAGTGTGTAAGTGTGAGTGCGAGTGAGCGTGTGAGTGTGAGGGCATCAGTGCGTGAGTGTGTGAGTGTGCATGAGTGTGTGAGTGTGTAAGTGAGAGGGCAGGTGAGTGTGTGAGTGTGTGAGTGTGCGTGAATGTGTGCGTGAGTGTGTATGAGTGTGTGAGTGTGAGTGTGCAAGTGCATGCAAGTATGTGAGAGTGCAAGTGTATAAGTGTGAAAGTGCGTGAATGTGTGTGAATGTGTGAGCGTGAGTGTGTCCCTACTGGAGAGACTAGTGATCGGGATGAATTGGCTTTTGCAGGTGGTGATGGTCTTACCATGGAGCTCAGTGGGATTCCAGGGCAGAAGGACCTCCCTTGCCCACATTCTGGTGGAAGAAAACCCCATTTATCACCCCTGCTATCTTGCTCTTGTCAGCCTCAGTCTGAGTGCAAAGGGCAGGACATTGTCCAGAAAGGCTGGCGTCCTCCGAGGCATCTGGAAGGACCATTGCTATGGACACTTCAGGGGAGATGGTGAATAGGCTTAGGGAGGTTTCTCTCTCCGGCGAGGAGTTCCGGAGGCCCTGCCATCTGCCCGATGCTCCCAGGTGCTGAGTATACAACAGAGAACAAGACAGTCCCGCACCCTGCCTTCATGGAGCGCACTCCCTGAGGCAAACAGACAGGAACCTGGACAAGTAAATAGTGATAATGATAAAAGTGAAGAAAAAGAAGAACTGGGGTTCGGGGTGGCTGCAGTTCCAGGCAGGGTAGCCGAGCAGGCTCGCTGGGAAAGCAATGCTGAAATGCAGGCCGGAGGGCGTGAGTGTGAGTAACACTGAGGAAAGTGTGCGCACATAGGTAAGAGCCAGTGCAAAGGCCGAGGCCCCAGACATGCCATGTGTCTGAGGAGGAAAAGGAGGGACTGACCAGATCAGAGCAGCTGAGAGGCAGAGCATCGAGGGAATTAGGGAGGGAATAGGTTGGAAGGGACAGCATTTGCCATGAGTGAGATGGGAGGACTGTCGGGGTCTGACCCACACTTTTAGTAGCAAGTGGCTGTTCCTGGGACCACATGCCCCTCCTCTAGCTCCCAGTTTGCAGCTCTTTGCTTGGAAGCTGGAATGAGCTGGACCCGACCGGAGGGTAAGTGGAGCTTCCTCTTGCTTCAGAAGAAGGCAGAGCAAGAGAACAGTTCAGATCAGACACAGGGACCTTGCCTGTTGGGTGTTTCTGGGGCTTTTGCAGTGAAAACAGTGCTGGTTCACCTGCCACCCCAAGGATCTGGAAATGTGGGGGCTGGGACCACTCCAAGCTGGAGCCCGGCCCTCCCCACACCAGGCGCAAGTGCTTCTGTGCACATCCTTCTCTCCACCTCCCTGCCCTTCGGGGGTCCGGCTCCCGTCCCTCCTGTGGGCTCTCTAATGACTGTGAGATGAGGTATTGCACACAGCAGGGAAGCCACAGTGTGGGCAGGTCTGAAGATGCTGGATTTCTCACCTCTCCTGTCTGCTCTCTCCCGCCCCTCTTCTCACCCCTTTGCAGAGAGAACGACAATACATGTGTGAAGATTGCTTGCTGCTTCCTAGTCTCCTTTTCCAACTCAGAAGAAACAGTGTTCCTTTTCCCTTCCTGCCCCAGCCTGTCTCTGCATCTCCTGGCACCTCTGTTCTTCCCTCCTCTCCCCCTCCACCACATAGAGGCCTTCCTGGCCCTTATTCAGCCAGGATTCCCAGGGCTGATAAAGGGGGGCTGGCTGCATTGGGAGGCTGAATCCAGGGTGCAGCTGCTGACTGAGGCTGCTGCTAAAAGCATTCCCTGGTGCCCAGTTTGCATTCTTTACCCCAATATAAAGGATGCATGTCCAGTAGGAATTACAGAGTTGCCTACATAGCAGAACTACTCCGAAGTGAGTGAGTCTGAAGATACCACTTTCCATTTATAGACATGGCTCTGCACGTCCCGCCCCCCCTTGCCCCCTGCCCGTTTGGGTAGGAGAAAAGGTGAACAGCCCTAGGTTTCTTGTTGGTCCCTCCATCCCCGCTTTCTCTCCGATGAACCACCCTTTGGAACCCTCCAGACACAGGCTTTTCCTTCCTTCCACCACAAAGGGGGCGGCTAGCAGCCTCCTTCCAGGTGGGGTTTGCTTGCCTGTGTAAATTGCCTCTATTTTTGAGAGACAGAAAGAGGAAGAGAGAGAAATTGAGCATTTTTGCCACCTCCTAGTTAGCTCTGCATCCCAGGTGAGCTGGGGAGCTCACAGCTCCTTTTGTGTGGCTGGTAGCCTGTAGCGTCTCCATGGTGATGCCTTGAGGTTTCTCAAAGCTGGGGATCAGCCTCCCTCAGCAGCATCCCTGAGCTGCTGGCATCAGGGGGAGGTGGGGAAGAGGGGGGTCTGCATTGAGTTGGCCTGTTCGTGCTCCTTGGTTTCTTCAAGACCACCAGCAACTTTGCAACCTGGGATCCAGTCAAAGACACACCTGTAGTGTGACCTTCAAGGTCCCTAGAACCTGGCTTCATGCTCTCTCTCCAGGTTCGTCTCCTCTGACTCCTCTGCACAGAGCTGATCCCAGCCTGGTCTCCTCCCCGTCCCGTAAGACAGCATTTATTCCCACTGTGCCTCTTGTCCAGGATTTCCCTTCCTTAGTGTTTCTCTGACTTGGTTCTATAGCCACCTTCTCCGGGAAGCCTTCCCTGATACAGAAATGAATCCTCAGGGCTCTCCTTCTTTTCTAAGTCCAGACATCCACTCTCTGGGTCTGGTTTGCTCCCGGGAACACATAATGGCTTGTGTTGCCAATTCACTTTGCATGGGAATGAATGCAGGTGATGTAGCGGGGAAGGCATGAGCAGTCCTGGCCTTGAACATGGCTTTGCCACTTGCTAATTTGTTTTCATAGCATGAGTGTCACTTACTAGTGGTCTCACCGAGCTGGTAAGCAACCTGTGAGCCTCAGTTTCTCCACCTGAGAAATGGAGGTCCCAGGAACTCCTTACAGACGTGTGAGGATTATGCAAGTTATCGTAAGTGAAGGGGAAAGCGCTAGCCTGGGGTCTGTGAGCAGCAGGTCCAGCCCTGCCCGCTGCCCCCACCCCCTCCACGAGGTCAGTGCTGCCACTTGCTCCCCAGCACCCCCATTGTATCCTTGAGCCTGCTGCACACACAGATCAGAGGTGCTTCCTCGCACTGATTTACTTCATGTTTCTCTTGGGGAGCTTCCAGGCCGGGAGCTTTGTCCGACATGCCTGCCGTCCTCTCCCCGTGCTTAGCACAGAGCCAGACAGCGAGGCGCTCAGCCACACTCGCTGACCAGCCACCTGAACATGGACAGGGCCCTCCACCACTCGCCTCCTGGAACGCAGGCCCGGTCTTTGGCTTCTGTGACGCTGCAGGAAGCCTTGCGTAGAGTACGTGCCCTCCGTGGCTCATAGACAGCAGTCCCTGGTTGGACATCACACCAGGCAGGATGCGTGACTGCAGAGGGGCTCTCCAGCTTATTCTAGGAGTGGAAGAGGGGCCCCTATGTAGAATGGCTCAGGGGGAATCTAGGGCTTTAGAAGAAGAGGTGTGGACCGAACCAACTCCTCCTCAACCTGGAGGTTCTGGTACCTGGAAGCAAGGAGCACTCTGCTCCAGAAGGTATTTGCCAGACCCAGAGGGACCACTCCCCCGGGGCAGCACGCAGGCATCAGGCGTCCTTCTCTCAAAGGGCTGGCTGATTGGCTGGAGCTGATCTCTGCGCGCATTGCTGAAGTTGGGACAAACTCGATTTTAAGTTAAGTGGAAATATTTTTATTTGAGTTAATGTACATTGGATTTAGTAAACACACGAAGTATATTACTACGCACTCTGGAAATGTGCAGTTCGATCAGCAAACAGATTAGTTTTAAGTGAAAAGACACTGGCAGACACTTAAATTCATTGACTTGTTGAGAACGTCTAGATTTGGATACAAATGCACTGAAACGCTAGATCCGTGCGGTGTCCGGCCCCTCCGCACAGAGAAGCTATTGATTTTAGTTGATATGCATTGATTCCCAGAAAACAGGACGGCTTTTGAAAATGAACTTCCAGTAATTTCAGGGAGAAGCTGGCGCGTTTGTCTCCACGCAAGGCTGACTTGTTTTGTTAAATGTGTCTCTACGCCTCGAAGGAACGGAGCAGCAGACAAATATCTCGTATGAATTAAAATGCATTGATTCTTGGAGGGAAATGATGGTCTCTGGTAAAGCTTTTTGGAGATGTTAGCATGTGAGAGTTTGAAAAAGCCTTTGTTCAGCGCCCCTTCCTCTCTGCCTTCTGCTCTCCCCCAAACGGTGGCAGTTTTCAGAGCTCTTCTGAAGCTGTGGGTGGTGGTGGGTAGGTGGGGTGGGAAAAGGAGGAGGGGACTCGTTTCACAGCCAATTCCTTGCAGTGAGCGTGAGCCTGAAACTGCTCCTCTCCAGGGACAGGGACATCGGAAGGGTTCAGTGTTGTTCATCTCATAACCAGACAGACAGATAAGATCAGGTGCCCAGGGAGGAGTTAAGGGAAGGGAAAAACAGACTCATTGTAAATGAAAATAGCGATGAAAAGGGAGGAGAGGCTCAGGGGTCTGGTGTGGGATGCCAAAAGGAGGCTGTGTGTGTGCAGGTTTGGTCTCTTGGCCAATGGCCTTTCTGTGCCGAAGGGACAACAGCTTGATGGTCATCATCGAAGTGATGCGGGAGTGGGTTATCTCACTTTCCTATCTCTGAATAAGTTGGACATGAACCAGAGGCGCAATTTAGGCACGTCTCACCTGCATTAATGAATAGCTCCCATGGGGACTGCAGACAGCATGACTGGAAAATGATTCCAGGAGCTGGAAGGAAGTGATTGGCCCGGAACTTATTTCTCACGTGTTGAGACTCTGTGGAACTTTCTGGATCAAAGCTACTTAGGACAACTTTGAGGGTTGATCATGAAGGTAACTCCTTTTTAGCCACTCCTACGTCCTCCTCAGCCTCCAAATATATCCTGGATGGGTAATCAAATCCATTTGGGGCAGGGGTATTTGTTGGCTGTGGGTGGGGTAAAAGGTGCTGACCAGTCGCCCAGGTAACACTGCCCATGGAAGCTAAACCTCCTCTATGGGCAACAGAAGGGAAGCCTGCAGAGAAAGATTTTAGAGGAATGATCAGCTGTGAAGCCACCTCCTTTCACCTCTAGCTGCAGTTGTTATAAATCAAGGGTCATAGTAAGTCTACATCCAGACAGTGGGTTCTCCCCACTTCGTTCCTCTCTACTGCTCTCCACTCCCTGCCACTTGCCCCTGCTCTGCTCTAGAATGGAGTCGCCTCGCCTTGGCAGCATCGGATCAAAGCCCCAGAAAGGATTTTATGAACCCATAAGTCCAACACCTCTCTGGTGCTTCATCCTCGGCCTCTCTAGCATCTTGTGCCAAAATAGAGCCTCGGCTTGAAAGCTTCTGGCCATGGGCTGCACACCTTCTCCCAGGCATCCTTTTCAATAGTTCCAGTCAACACAGAGTGACCTGCCCTTTGCCTGCAGACACCAACACCGAACCTAAATGAGCTGCTCTGGTTCTGTCCTCGGGTAGCACAGGCGCAGCCTCAGCCTTCTCCCACATGAATGTCTTCATGCAATCCCCTCGGAGGCACCTCCCTTCTCCAGGCAAAGCACGCTAGGTTCTTCCGTTATTTTGCATCTGACATGGTTTCAGGTCCCTCCACCATTAGCACATAATTTGTAAGAACCTTAAGATGGTGACATCAGATAGGCCCCTCTGAGCAAGTGCACAGGTTGTGTCCCCACGACGTCAGCCCTGCCCGCAGGAGAGCTTTTCCCCAGACTTCGGTCTTCAGTGTCCCTCAGAGCTGATATTTCAGGGCTAATGTGTCCAAGGCAGAAGCAGAGTGACTGTCACTTTCTCCTGGGTATACCCTCTCGTGTAATTGAGGCAACTGACGATCACATTAGCTTCACTGGCAGTCAGAGCATACAGGTGAGTCATGCTCAGCGTAGCATCTACTCTACCCTCTAGGTTTGATGCATACCTGCAGCAACGTACCATCTCTCTCCCACTCTGCACAGTTGCAAGAACCCATCGTGGTGAACTTTGCTTTGTCCAGAGGATTCATCTCAGTGCCTAAACACATGCCTTGTCCTTTAGGCAATTTATTCCCTCATTCCACCCACAGAGAAACATAGATTGAGTGTCTACTGAGTCTCAGCACAATGATAGGAGTTAGAATTCAGTGTTGAATAAAACATGACCCTGGCCTAAAGGAGCTTCAGTGTAGAAGTGAAAAGAGATTTAAACAATAATTACACAAAAACATACTGGTTCTTGTACTAGAGATGTATTACACGAGGGGGGAAGAGGAGAAGTTATTCTGCCTGGGGAGTCATGGAGGGCTTCAAAGAAGAGAAAACATTTGAGGTGGCTCTTGAAGGATGAGTAGGAGTTGACACATGGTAAAAAGAAGTGGGAAAGTCCACTTCCTGGTAGCCTGGTTTCCTCCTCATGAACGCCCACCTCATTTCATTGGCCATGCTTCTAGGTAGCACCAAGGAGCTGGGCCTCAGCCTGGTCCATCTCTGGGGCCTCTCAAGCGGAGCTCACTGTCGCGATGAGAAGACATTGCTGAAATTTTTGCTGCAGTTGTAATTTCCTGACATCATATGGGTGCGTTGGGAAAAATGAGATCTAATAATGAATGATTACAACTCTCAAGTTAAGTCTAGTTGGTTGACTAATCAATTTGGTTAAGTGAAAATCCATAGCAAATGAGTCGGCCGCAGTATGACATTTCTCCATCCAATTTAAATTAAAATCACCAACCATAATAATTTCACAATTACTCAGGGAGGGCACGCTGGAGACTTGACCCCCAGAGCAGAGAAATTGCAAATGCCGCAAAGAATGGGCTGAGAGTGGGGTGATGAGGGAGTCATTTGAGATGAACTCTGTCTGAACTGAGCCTCTTCGGCTCTGGCTCCGGCTCCAGGGGCGGTAGGTCCGTGGAGGATGCTCAGCAGCAGCGTCATTCCTGGGTGCGGCCCTGCTTCTCTCCCTGGGGAGGCAGGAATTTCTGGTCTTCTGGCTAGAAAGCCCACAGACAGCTCCTCCAACAGGAGGATTAGGGTCTCTATCTTAAGATAAAAGGTGGGAAAGACGGGGGTGCTATTCTTTCCATTTCAAATTTCCCCAAATTCAGACTGTCAGCTCCTAGGCATGACTGCTCTGTCTACTCATCTTGAGTGAAGAGTCACTAAGTGCATTAACAGTCATTAATAGGTTCTCGATAATAGAGGTGATGGTGACACAGCAAAGGAAAGGTTCTACTTTCTCTTACATGACAAACGTGTGTCTGTGCAATGCCCCCTTTACACTAGGCACAGTGTTAGGCTCCAGCAGAGGGAGAGGTATTAAGTACAGAGACCTGCCCTCGAGGAGCTCACCATTCCTTGTGGGAGCCAGAAAGATGAACAAGATTAATAAGATAATATGGCAGCATGCCATTGATGTTTAAGTAACTTGAAGGATAAGAATGATTTTGATTAGAGTTTCATGCAAAAGTTTTGTATGCCAATTATCTCACCTGTAAAAGACACTTAATAACAATACTATTTCGCACTTTTGTTATGAGAGGAAGGGTGTGGTTGATACTGCTAGCTGTCCCTCAGCCATGTCCTCACCTTCATCTACAGCTGTGGAACTCCCAGATGCTAGCTGAGTGTACGGCCTCCTGGAGTCAAGGCTGTTTCCCCTTGCTAGGCAGCTGTGAGCTCAGGCCAATGGGATGCAGGTGGAAGCAGTGTGCTCAGCTTCCGGGGAGTCCCTGAAGGAGAGGGAGCTGCTCTTGTCCTTCCCTCACTCCCGTCCTGCCCGCAGGGGTGCAGGCATAGTGGCTTGACTGGGAACAGTTATCCTGGAGCGTAAAGTGATTTGGAAGCAGAGTCCACATAGACAGAGAAAGATAGGAGGAGCCTGTTTCTGAATGTTTGCAGTGGAGAGAAACATCTATCTTGCTTAAAACACAGTTATTTTGGGTTTACTGTCATTCCAGGCCAAGCCTAATTCTAATGAATTCAAATCCATTGTTGTACATAAAGCACTCAGAACAGTGCTTAGCACAGAATATAGGCTCAAGCAGTGGTGGCTAATATTAGTATTTTTAGTCCTTACTCTATAGGGGGCAGAAGACAGAGGCCCTGACCACTGAGCAACAAGGGGCTGGCCTAATTTTCCCGTTGGAACCCCGGCATCTGCATCACAGTCAAGGCCCGGCTCTCTAGCTCCTCCTCTGCTCTCATTCCTCTCTTCTCCTACTGTCAGCTTACCTCCTCAGACATCTCCCCCACGCCCCACACCAGACTTAAATCCTGCTGTCACCAGTTTAGCAATTACTTATAGAGAGAAGCAGCAGCCCAGGAGAAGTATGAGCAGGGAGTCGGGTCCTGTGGATCAATTTGTAATTTTTCTTGTGGCGGCAAGAGGAGCATGAGCGATGTGTGCACAAAATCCCTGGCACGGCTCAGCAGTGTGTCTTGGCTTGAATTATTTATCTTTGGGTCCCTTGGCCAAGCGAGACTGTGGCTCTGGAAGGAGGGAGGGCAGGGGGTGCACATGAGTGCTCCCCAGCATAGGCCATCATGGGGTTAGGGGCTGATGAGGATGCTGGTTCTGAACACCTTGCTGTGGGAGAGGGCAGGGCAGTATTTCTGTCTAGGCAGGCAGAGCACTTTCAGTCTTTGGGCAGATGGAAGTCAGAGTCACTCCACCTCAATGCTGGGAGTCTTAGTAGAAAAATGTTAAAATTATTGACTCAGACATAACAGGTGGCTCTTTGCCTATTGTTGGCACATGTGTTGAGAATGTGTACATACATATTTTATTCCCTAGAGTGAAAGGAGAAGGGAATTTGGAGACTCTCTTGACTGTGGGGGAGTCCAGGTGATTATAGGGGGTGTCTTACCCAATGATGTGAGTTCGATAGACATGCCCAATGCTCACCAATATTTTCAGATTTCTTCCCTTTTTTGTTCTCATGAAAGAATCGGTATTATGTGGCTAGTTCTAGGAATGGAGTGTAATCAGAAATGACGTGTGCACATTTAAGAGTTAGTATGCATTTCTTCTGCTTGTTTTTATTTTCTCTCTCTTTAGAAAATCTGGTGGAACCTAACTTGGCCTGTGGAATAGTGCCCCACACCCTGCAGCATTGGGCATGGAAAGTTGTGAGAAATAAATTTGTTGTCTGAAATTACTGAGATTTTGGAACTGTTGGTAACTGCAGCAGCACAATCTAATCAATAGTGGCTAGTGATGCCAAAATCAAAGGGTTGTGCAGGAGGCCAAGGTTAGCAAACCAGACATTAGAGTCCAAATGCATGTGGCCTGACCTTTGTGCATGTGGCGTGGGGAGAGAAGTTCATAACAAATGCCCAGGAGAGCCCTGGAGACTGGCAGGGTCAGGTGATGAGATTTCAGAATGTATCTAGGACTGATGCCACCACTACATTGACATCCTATTGTGACATAGATTGTGGATGGTGGGCTATGTTTAATACTTCAAAACCAGAAGAATAATTCCAGAACCAGAATCTCCCTATGGAGAGTGGCTACAGCGTTTGGACAGGTTCAAGCCACAGAGTGACTTGTGGCAAAGCTACATGCAAGTCCCAGGTTGAAGGGCAAAGCCTTCCCAGCACAATTATAACCAAAAGGATATGGTTGTAAGCTTGACCTTATAGTCTGACCCTGCAGTCGTAGGTAGCTAAGGGATGTGGGCTGCGGGAGGTGCAGCAAGTGCTGCCTAAACAAAGCTTGATAAGAGTTTAGAGAATGGCAACAACAGGAAAGAAGCAGATTTGAAATTTGCAAGAACATTGTAAACATCTTGCCCTTGTTTTGCTTTGTGTGATCTGACTATAAAATAAATATCCTGCTTATAGGCAGGGTCACTGTTTCCTCATCCAGGCACAGTGATCCACCTGGCCCCAACTATATTCTCTTGTCGGTCTTCTTAAATCCTTCACCGCCCCTCCTCAGGTTCATCCCTGGTCATGCTGGACACAGTTCACCTCCCCCTCCTCAAACCTTGTTGTGGACTGAATTGTGTCTTCCTTCCTTCATATGTTGAAATCTTACCTCCAATATGATTGCATTTGGAAACAGAGACTTTAGGGAAGTAATTAATGTTAAATAAAATCATAAGGGTGGGGCCCTAATCCAATAAAATCAATGTCCTTATAAGAAGAGGAGGAGAGACCAGAGATCTCTTTTTTCCCCCCACAGGCACACAGAGAAAAGGCCATGTGAGGCCACACCCAGAAGGTGGCTGTCTACAAGCCAGGGGAGTGTCCTCACCAGAAACTATCTCTGATGGCACTTTGATTTTGGACTTCTTGCCTTCAGAACTTTAAGAAAATAAAATTCTGTGTGTAAGCCACCCAGTCTAATATTTTGTTGTGGAAGCCTGAGGAGACTCATCTGGACCTTAAACTAGAACTTGTTCTCAGATGTTTGGTTCTTCACTTGTCCCAAGCTTTCCTGTAGGGAACTATTTGTATGGAGTCAGATTTTTTGAGGTGGAGAGGAAGGAGAAGAGAGGGGTAATAATGAAAATATTTACACCTCCTGCACTTTTAACAAAATACTTTTTCTACATTTTTTTTTTTTTTTTAGCATCCCCGTGTGTTCTGGCATGATGCTACGTGTTGGAGTGCAGAGTAGAAAGCTCCTACTCTCAGGTGGCTGGGTGATTGAGGCTCCACAGGATGAGAGGCTAGTTCAATCTGACACACCTACTCAGGATTCCATCCTTGCTGATTAGCTCCATGCCTGAGTTCTTGGCAAAGAAGTAACAAATGCTGATGGATCATTGCATTTCAGTGAAAGCTATCTCTTATTGTTCCTGGGAAGCTGAGAATCAGCGTCACACAAGGCAGTGTATCCAACTGCCTCCCAGTCAGACCCCACTTTCTTCTTTGCTCACAGAACCCTTACTGTGTCCAGATCTCCTGCACCTATGCACCTCAGGGAAAGCTGGCTTCTACCACACCCAGAGGGCAAATCCTATAGGCAGCCAGGAAGTTACACTCAATCTATTCTCCTTGCAATTCTAACCAATGAGACACAATAGAACCTACAGGGATTCTTGGATTTCTCACCCTACAATGAGCACAAGAGAGGAACATTCTGTTTTTTTAAAAGGTATTATTGTGTGATGGCATAATGCTGAGAACTGCTACAGCCACTTTATGGTCATGAGGAGACAAGCCCAAGAACAATTGCCAACATACTGAGCGTGGCAGAACAGAGAGAGGGAAAGAATTGGGTTTTGATGGCAACTGAAGTGAAAGGACTTCTTGTCATATCAGAGAATAAATATTCTCATTGCTAAAGCCCCCTTGGGATTGGACATTTTGTTACTTGAAGCTAGAACCTCCCTAACTTCCTAAGCCTCTACCACTGACTCATGTGTGACTTGGGGCAGGTCACACTACCTTTCTGGGTCTCAGTCTTCTCATCTATAAAATGGGAGTAGGAATGAGGGCCTTGCTGGGACAGGTCACCAAGAAGATGTGACCACCAGTTGGCCTGAGAGCTGAACCCAGACACTTGGAGGCTCCTCCCTCCCTCACTATCTTTGGGATGTGCATTCCACTTGCCTGCCCTGCTCCCAGAAGCTGATCCAAGGGTACAGCCTTGAGATAGTAATGTGTGGAGACTCTCTGGACCATGTATATAACTGAACACGATTAGGGCCCTCTATTAAGACTTTAAGATTTGGCAGACGGGTGTGGAAAACTACTCATTGTGTGGCTGTCCAAGTCAAGCCTTATAAATAAGTTCCCTGGGTCATTAAAATTGCCACCTGCCAATGTGGGGTGGTCCGTCTCTTCCTTCCATCTCCCCTTGTTCCACATGAGTAGCGAGACTGGTTTCAGATTACATCTGGGAAGCTTCAGAGGAGGTTGTGAGCCAAGGATTGGTGAGTCAGCCAGGAGACCAAAGAAATGGACCTTGGGAAAGAGGCATCCAAGGGGAAACCCAAGGTGGTCATTGACCTCTAGGTGGGGAAGGGTGGCCCCAGTCAGAAGCTTGGGGACCCCTCATGAGTAGGGGGATGCCCTGAAGACTCTGGCTGCTTTTATGCACCTGTTAAGGACCTGCATGTAGCACATGGTGGCAAAGAAGGGAAGTAAGAGGCAGTTGCAGTGCGCTGGCCTCTCTCTATTGGGAGAGTTAATCTGGACACTGATGTCTAAGTAGAGGCTGACATTCTAATTAGGATGTTGGAGGAAGAGCTGAGATTAGAGAAGGCCATGTGGTCATGCACTCCCCCTGGCTTCAGGACAAGGTGGGAGAGCAGGATAATACATAGAGACTTTAGCATGCCACTTTGCAAGCTAGGAGTACACAAACACCTATGATAAAGGATAAAGGTCCTAGTGCTTGCCACAAAGCCTAATTAAAACGCCAAGAAATGGGGTCTCTGGAGAAGTGATGAGGATAATGTGGTGATAGATGAGGAAATGGACCAAAAAAAAAAAAAAAAAGAACAACCCAAAAAACAAGACACCTCCCCAAACACCCCATGCTATCTGACCCCTATTACAAAGGAAAAATTTAAGTAGCAATAACCTCAAAAAAAGCCTAGTAGAAAATTTACATTCCTTTTGTGTTTCTCGTAAATCTTATCATGTCTTTGAAATGTAAACACCCCAGATGATAACCAAAACATTGACCATAGAGGCTGAAGGGAAAAAAAGGGAGAAAAGAGGCCTTTAAAAATCACACTGCTATTGAAGTTCCTTGCCAAAATTAAGTTGTAAAAGAGCTAAGATTTTTTATAAAATTACTAGAAATAAAAAGGATGAAAGGAAATGACTGTATATAAAAAGTGGGAAAGGAAAATAAAATGTGTTTTTTTGGACTAAGAAAGATATAAAGGACATTTTGTGTGTTTGTTTTTGGTAAAGGAAAGAGAAAAGAAAGTAATTTTGTCCTAGAATAAAATAACTGTTCCAGAATAAGAAAGAAAAAGATAGGACAAAACTTAATTAGATAATAAATTGGATAATAATCTAATTAATAGTCTAATTAATTGGATGTAATAAATTGCAGAAGTTTTATGAACAAGAAATTTTAAGAAAGGAATTTTATATGTAGTCAAGCTAAGATTGGAAAAGATTTAAGTTTGAAAGAAAAAAGTTTTAATATTAAAAGTACACAGATGCAAAATTAGAATTTGGTTTTCTCTCTGTGAAATGGATAAAGTTTTCTTAGATTATTGGTGTTCTCTTAATAAGATACTGTAAAAAAACAAAATTCTGTGTCTTTATCAATTTTTTATTATCTAAGAAAATTGAGTCTTCTCTATTAAAATGAGAAGGGGCAGAAATAGAATGTTGGGGAACCAGCTGTATTGTAAGAAATATTAATCATGCTCTGTTGTTTTATTCTGATTAAAGAATGGGGATGCAGCCCTTCCTCCCCATTTGGAGCTGCCTATTATCATGGAAAGATTAACAAAGATTTGTTACAGAAACCAGAATTACCAGCCCTTTGAAGGTCCCCAGCCCTTTTTGCATACCTGCAGGCCTTTGAAATCTCCTGCCTGCTTACCTGTTAATTGCCCACCTGGTATTTCACCATGTAATTCCAGCCATTGCATATCACTAAGCCCTTTGAAGACCCCTAATCCTTTTACATATCTGTAAAGTGCCCTTTTGCCTCTTTCCCTTTGTACTTCTACCAATATAAGCAGCTGGCTATGTTGGACTGCAGAGCAGATTTTTGTGGATAACCTGCTGCTCTCCCATACTGCCGGTAATCCTATATAATAAAGAGGTAATATGCAAATTGACCATCACTCCAACACACAAGATGGCCACCCCCATGTGATCAAAGATGGCCACCCCCATGTGAACACAAGATGGCTGCGACAAGATGGCCAACAGGGGAGGGCAGTTATGGGTGATCAGGCCAGCAGGGGAGGGCAGTTGGGAGGGACCAGGCCTGCAAGGGAGGGCAGTTGGGGGGGACTAGGCCTACAGGGAAGGGCAGTTAGGGGTGACCGGGCCAGCAGAGGAGGGCGGTTAGGAGTGATCAGGCCTGCAGGGGAGGACAGTTGGGGGTGACCAGGCCTGCAGGGGAGGGCAGTTAGGGGCAATTGGGCTGGCAGGGGAGTGGTTAGGGGTGATCAAGCTGGCAGGCAGAAGCAGTTAGGGGCAATCAGGCAGGCAGGCAGTCGAGCAGTTGGGAGCCAGCAGTCCTCAATTGTGAGAGATGCCAGGAACCAATTCCAACATGTCATAATTACAAGAGTTTCATCAAAAGGTTTGTGAAGCTTGGGGGACTCAACAAGGGTTGAGCCACATATGTAGTTTACCTGTTGGAACGGCTAAAAAACATCTCCCCCAAACCTGAATAGGATAATCATTTGCTGCCAGACAGCTCAAGGCATCTTAATCTGCATGTTATTGCCTCCTGTTGGCCAAACACCTGAATAGCTGTAGGCTATCCCCCAATCTTACAATGCTTCTGTAAACCCTACCCTTTGAAACCCTACCCTTTAAAATGTATTATCTCCACCTTGCCTTAGGACAAATTATATTATTAAAAAGCACTGGTCCTTAGTCAAGGGGTAGTCTTTAGCTCCTTTAGTTGAAGCTCCTCTGACCCCCAATGCCTTTCAAAACTATCTTTCATCTTTGGACTCCTTATTGAATCTATGCACAGCTCCTTTCTTCAGATTGCTGAAAACCCTTCATAATGCTGGGACAAGAACCCTGGCAAGAAGGATGTCTGACTGCCCGTGTAGGCCTGATCCCACCGTGATCGAGCCTACATGGGCAGTCAGACATCCCTCAAGGGGTCCCAGATTGGAGAGGGTGCAGGCTGGGCTGAGGGACACACACACACACACACACACACACACACACACACATGCACAAATTTTGTGCACCGGGCCTCTAGTCCTATATAATAAAAGGGTAATATGCAAATTGTCCTCTTGACCAGGAGTTCAATCAGAATTTGACCAGGGGGTGGGGCCGGCCCTCCAACCACCCGGGACCCCTCCCCCTGCCAACCCCACCCCTGATCAGTGCCCCACACACTGATTGGGGGGCAGGGCTGGCCAGCTAACCTCCTGCATCCCCTCTGCCTGGCCCAATCTCCCTGATCGGGACACGGGTCGGCCGGACCCCACCGTGTACTAATTTGTGCACCAGGCCTCTAGTATTGGAATAAACACTCATATATGATTCAACCCTGTCTCTGCTTAATTGGCTTAAGTAGTGACAGGCAGCATGGACCCATTGTTTGTCCCATTACACTCTTATTCACCTGGCACAGTGCATCTGTCCCTTATGCTACTTGGTAAAGAAAGGGCACACATGAGACTGGAGATCAGAGTGGCAAGCCACCTTTAAGAAGACAGACCTGCTAGTGAAGCAGACTAATGCTGTGGGCATCTCCCAGGCAGGGCTACCATTTGAGTTAGACGTGTCTGACTCCAGAAGGTACAGGTCAGGCACTGCAGCAGAGATAAGAGAAAGGGAGAGTGCCCCTAGGATTTGGGACAAAAACCCCATACACCCCATATATCAATAGTCCCTAGGAGAAAACACAGCCCTCCTGCAGGTAGAGCCTCTCAGGGAGGAATGAACCACAGCGGGCAAAACTCAGAGGCTGTTATCACTCAGGACCCCTGGCTATTAACCCTCTGCACTAACAGGTGGATGTTAGAGGGCAGCCTTATGGCTTGGACAATAGGAAGCCAAGGCGTGTATGATCCATAAATGTATGCTTACCAGTAAGGGTCAGGATGGGTGGAAGGACATTTGGATTTACCTGCAAGAGCCTGAGGCAATCCTCACTATCTCTCATATCCTGGCTTATAAAGTATTGACACTCCCTGGCCATCAAGAAACTGAAGCCCTAACTCTGGTATGAGCCCTAGCAACAGACCTTTTAGTAGATTGGGTGCATAGAAAGAGTGGCCACCGCAGTACCCACGTGGAAGGCACACTGCAAAGGATGCTGGAATGCCCTTGAAATACTGTGACTAGGTTAATGCAGTAACGGCAATCACAGGAGTTCCCAGCCGGTGACGACTGACATGATAACATTGGCCACCTCCCTCTGAGTGAAGTGAGGGTTTTAAATCTGCCTAGTATGTGTGGACAGTACATCTGGCCTCTCCCAAGCTTTTTCTTGTCACCTCACAAGCCAGGGTGCCACCATTAGGGGATTAGAAAAGCTGAGTGCCATGTTCAGATACCCTCATTAAATACATAGTGATGGGGAGTGTGGACGAAAGGGGCCACATGCTAACCTGACAAGCTCAGGGGAGGCCTGCATGGCAGTCTTGCAAATTCAGAGACCTAAAGTAACTGCAAAGGATGGTCTGAAATTAAACCTAACTAAAAGCAGTTATGGTGGGTAGTTACATCCTAGGCCGGTATCTTCACTGACAAGGTCAACCTTTTCCTTAACTGTGCCTATCTGTCTTTTTGCATCTATGATAACATACCCTTGAAATGTCTGGGTAACTTGTAACTTCCCTTTTCTGGACCCCTTGGGGCACAACCTAATGTGTTGGGTGCCAGGACAGAGACCACAGATTCCTTCATTGTTATCATGTTAATTATTCCTGCACCCACCTAAGTATGTGTCCATCATTTTACTTTTTATCCAATCCCAGGGGTTTCCCCACTTTGCTTTCTCCCACCTCTCTGTTCTATCACCCATGGATTTCATGTAACCCACTTACGTCCCTTCCTTTGATTGCAATGTATAAATATAGATGTAACCTGCCATTCTCCAGAGCATTATCCCAATCCGTTGAAATTCTGCTTCCCGGCAATTGTTGACTATTTGGCTCAAATAAGCTCACAGAAATTCTTTACAGGTTTGACTGTGTTTATGTTAACAGGAGTCACGTTTCAAAGTCCATGATATGCAAGACTGGGCAAAGGAACAGGACCCTGAGTGGAGGTCTCAGCTCCCCTGTGACACACAAGCAGCAGGCCCGGTAGGAAGGAAAATGGACTATTAAAGCAGTGGAGTGAATCACTAACAGGCAATACCACCCTGGCCAGGTGGCTTTTACTGCCCCAGGTTTTAATGAATTTGAATGATCTGTTGTAGAAGACTGAAGAAACCCAAGCGACGCTTAGAGAAATGGAGTTACTCAGCTTTATTACGCCGGCGGTCTCAGAGCAATCGCCTCTAGATTCTGAGCAAAGCAATATGGTGAAGCCCCTCTTTTATCCCCTTTTGGTTTCTTTGTCCCCCAATATGGATGGGGATTTCTGGACCTTTGCAAAAAGCCCTGTGGATTAGGATAGGGTCTTGAGATCCTATCTAAGAGCCTGGCCTGACACCAGTGCTGATAACCCCCTCCAGGGACTGTGTGCCGGTCATGGTTTATGGCCTCTGTAAAATGTGAGCATTTAGGTAACAGGTCTTACAAGACAAGTTTGTGGAGAAAGGGGCAATGACTTAATTATAGGTTATCAAGAATATAATAATCTTGCTGGCACAGATTCAGATTGCTAGCCCCCCAAATATCAGGGTTACATTGGAATTAGCCTTTTAGCCTTATCAGATGAACCAGTGAGGCCTGTTGCCCCATCTGTCAGACTGGGGACCCCTGGCGAGATACTCAACACTCTGAAGTCCTGGGAATGGAAACTGCTGAAGGAGGGGAGGAGGGGAACTCAGGTCTGGCAGACCTTGTCCCCAGGCTACCTCCACATACCTGGCAGTGTGTTAGCTCCCTGGCCAACATGTATGCTATGCACAACCAGATCAAGTCCCTACAGCTCCCACTCCCTCTTCAAGGGCAGTGGGCACGATTTATTCCCAATGTCCCCTCCATTGCCTGGAGGATGTTATAACACATACAGAAGCCCGAGACATTCACCCAGGAAGCCCGAATGATGGTCAGCAAAGCCTTCCTTACTGAACACTGAGATGTCCCTAATGAGGAAAACTTCCCTCCAAATAGGGTGGCCTTGGACATTGTTCCTGCCTTGAGGCCCCTGTGCCATTAGCCAAACAGAATGTGGTGTGTTCACACCTGACGAATCTGCTAACGTGTCATCTTTATTTGTCACATGAGGACACAAGGGAATGCCTGGAGTGATCTGACTCCAACCTAGGGGACTAAGTCAATGGTTTGGATCATGGGGTTCTTGGTAGAAGGAGTTGTCGCTTATTTTGGGAATCATTATTTTAATCTGTTTTCTCCTGCATGGTCCTGCATTGTTGCTGTGGCATCTGCCTTCAGTGCAGCCGATAGCCACCAAATGAGCCACTTGCATGCTAGAGAACCCCTTGCTGTTCACTCAGGGCACCTTAGGGGGTTCCTGACCGTACAGGAATGGATGCTGGGTGGGACGGGCACGTCAGGAGGATGTGGTCAGCTGAGAAGGAAGGTGTCTACCAGCTGAGGTGAGTGCCTGGTCACCTGTCGCCCTGCAGCCATTTATGGGTGGAGGGTCAGCTCTCATTTGGCTGGATCGGCTCTTCCCTGAGGTTGGGGGTGCAGAGCTGGCCCAAGTTTTCAGGAGCCAGAAAGGAGAGGGGCTGGGAGTCAAAGGCAGCACAGGGTCGCCCGTCTCAGAACCACCTGAGCCAGAACCTCCAGGCCCCCGTGAAAGCAGATGGCAGCTTCCACCCAAGACCTACGGGATGGGCTGTGCTTTAAGCCTCCCAGGGGAACCATCCCTTGTCATCTCGCAACGACATGGAAGGTAGGTTCTCGCAGTGACCGCAGTTTACAGGAGAGAAAACGAGGTTCAGTAAGGGTTACCATCTGGACCGTGGTCACACGGCTGATACGTGCTGGAGCTAAAACTCACCGTGGGTTTGCCTGGTGGCACACCCATCTCGGGCTTGGCCCCTGGCTGGGCCTTCTCCTCTAGCTGGCTGGCCAACCCCCAATCCCCTCTGCAGCCCCCGAATCCCCCCAGGTCCCAGTGCTCTTCGCGCCTCTGAGGGGCTCTGTGGCAGGGGGTGCCTGCTCTCAGCCCTCGCCGCCTCCGAGCAGCTCTCTCCTGCGCTCTGCAGGGCCAGCTCCGCGGGACCTGGGCTTTCAGGTCCCCTGGGACGGGTGCCACGCCCTGCTTCCTTCCCTCAACATGCCAACAAATCAAACCTAATGAACAAAATCGCTTCTTATTATACTTACAGGTCTTAATATTCATTTATTTTTGCCTCAATAGTCATCCAATATCACTGAGCACTTATTATGTGCAGACATTGCCAAGTACTGAGTGAACCTAAGTGGACATGGAGTCAACCCTCACGGAGTATGGCCAAGTGCACTTCTCACATGGAATGCCACTGTCCCCGCCTGTCACCTCCTCAACACTGTGCTGTGGAGATGGGAAACCAGGTTTTGGAGTGCCCGGGACAGTGTCTACTTTTAGGAGGTGCTGTGTGGAATCAATAAATTAATGAAATGGGGTCCAAGGCTTTCAAGGCAAGGTGAGTTACAGAGGTACCTCTCAAGGGTCAGGCAGCCTGCCTTCTGCTGCTCATCCTCAGATGACGCTAACCTGCCTGATAAATAAATGGTTTTCCGGCCTGGGGCCTGGAGAGGGTGCGGACACGCCGAGGCGCCCAGCCCAGCCCACGAGGGAGGATGCGTTATAGATGCTGGGTGTGGGAAATAGAAATGCTCACAGTCGCAGATAGGGGCAGAAACGTCTTTGTGTAGCAGCGGAGCTGGGAAATTATGCTGAAAAAATGCATTGCAAATCAGCCTGCGCCCGCGAGGGCCCCGAAGTTCCTTGGGCAGCTTTGTGCGCAGCCGCGGAGGCCCTTCTGGGAGGACAGAGACGCTGGCAATTTTGTGGCTGATTGGCAGACTGTCCAGAGCCAAAAGAGATATTGTTTTCTTGCTGAAGTGCTCACAAACCCAGATCTCAGCTCCTCAATTTTAAGTTTCTTTCTTTCTCTTCTTCTGATCGCTCTTTCCACCCCCGCCCCCACCTCTTTTCCCTCGGGGAGAGCAATGAAACCCAGGCTCTCTTTGTCCATTCACACGGCACAGCTGGCCCTGAAGGGGACCGGGGTGCCTTTTCTGGTGTCCCACGATGGCAGAGGACACTTGCCCAGGATATCTGCCTTTCTGCCGGCCTCCAATTTGCTTTGGCAAAATCTACATAGATGAACTGTGCCACTTTGGCGCCTTGGGGAGCTTGATGTTTATGCTCCCACAAATCCACCCAACACCCCGCCATGCTGGCTTCTGTCTGCCCGGTTTTAAGGATGAGGACTGGTGACTTGCACAGGGCTGCTGTTTCATCGTGGTGCTGGGCTTGGAAGCCAGGTGTATGGGATGTGCTTGTCCGAGGTCCTGGCGTTCTGGAGTGCTTCTGTGGCGCCTCCCTCTCGGGTGCTCCCGGCTCCTGCTGATGAAGGTGCCCCCGCGGTAGCTGGGGACTCCTGAGCTGGGCTCTCCAGCTGGTCAGTGCTAAGTCGCAGGGACATCTCAAACTTTTCACAGAAGTATCTGGTTTGGAAACGGAAGAGACCTTTGAAATTATGTAATCCATTCCCTTTCCCGTCTGGACTCACTTTTAAGATCACGAAGCTTAGGCCCAGACAACTTAGGGACTGGCCCAAGGCCTCAGCCAGCTCTCTAAAGGCAGACCTGGGACAGGAGGCTGGACCCTTCCTCCCAGTCCATGCCCTTCGCATTTGCCTGCAGGATCGAATAGAACTAGCTTTGGCTGTGAGTAACAAACACTCCAAAACAACGACCTCACTCCCCGATTTAAAGTAAATCAGAAACGAGCAAATCCGATGTAAATTAAGTCAGAAGATGTCATGGCATTCCTGTGTTCGGGACTGAGACCCCTCTGTTGGCTGCCTGTGGTTTCCTTCCCAAGGCCACCTCATGGACCACCACACCCAGCACTGGAAGGAGAAGGCTGCTCCCATGTGGGAGACTTTCTGGAAGTTTCACACAGTGTTTCGTCCATGGACACACTAGTTAAATGGGAGGCTGAAAAATACCATCTTTTAGCTGAGTGCCTACTTAAAAGTTAGGATTCTGCTTCTAGTCCCAAGAAAACTGGAGAAAGAGGCTATTGGGAAGCAACCAGCAGCCTGTACTATAGCTTCTTGGTCTCTGAACTGGCTGCCAGCCCGTGCCATCATTGGCTGCACTCTGGGAACCCAGCTGAGAGGCAAGCAGGGCCAGTGGATCTCGGCTGGCAGAAAGCAAGTTCTTTTCTTCTTTTCTCCCCGCTCCAACTAAAGGCGGGCACTTGAGCTTTGGAAGAGTTTGCATTGTGAGACTTTTTAATGCAATGCCACCTAACATAGGTATTTTTGGTATTGATATATTTTTGTCCACGTCAAAGACATCGTTAGTATATGACTTTGGTACTGTCCTGGATTTTGTACACCATGAGAGTAGAGGTTTAGGAGAGACAAAGGAAGGTGCGGCATATGATTGTGACCATGACTGTTAGCGGGGAAGGAGAGGCTCACCCCATGGTCCTGTACTCTCTGCGTCATTATGGACTGAAAAGGGGTGAAATGCTGATTGTGTTCACGCCGGTTCTTTAAGAAAGCGGAACAGCAGCTCCTCCGAATGCCTAGAGGCAGCTGGGGGCTCAGAATGAGACACGTGGGACGTGAAGCCCCCTCCCGATGACTGAGCCCAACGTCCTGCCTTTGGGGACGGAAAGACAGAGAGGGTACAGGTTTGCCTAAACCTTACAGAGCTGAGCCCAGAGTCCACCTTTCAGACTCCTGGACGCGGGCTCTTTGGCACGTGTGCTGCTCTGGTTTCCCCGCTGAAGACTCTGAACCTCCAGCATGTTCAAAGCACTGTGCAAGGCTTTGTTGTGAGGAAGATAAAAGGGCAACCAAGACAGTTCCTCTCTTAAAGGGTCTGCAGTCTAGTGAGGAATGAGGTGCATCGACAACTCACTATAAGGCAAGACCAAGGGTACCCAGGGTGACGCAGACACAGCGGTGACGCCATGGGAAGAGTGATGACTTGGCAGAACACATCCCATGGGGTCTTTGAAGAAGAGAGGACTGAGGGAAGATGTGACCTAGATTAGAAGACATGCATAGATAGAAGCCTGGAGTCATAAGATAGCTCACCCCCCTGCCCTGGGCATGGCTACTGAAACTAGCAGGGCTCGCTAGGAAGAACCAAGTAGGGGAAGCCTGGAAGGGTGTCCTCTGCCTCTGGTAACGGGCTCCGGTCTGAGTAGCTTCCTGGGCAATGTTCTTGGTCCTGTTTGGCCATTAAATGCCAAACACTTGGTCCCTGGGGCCTTATCAAGTCAGATGAGCCATATGTCTAGGGGTGGCATTGCAGCATCTATCTAAAGCTCTCCAGGTGACTCTGATGTACAACGGGACATTTCAGAGCTAGGGAAGGAGGTGAGTGAAGTCCTCACCTGGGTGACAGGAGCTCCAGGTGGAATATCCAGAAGGAGGAGCCGGGTAGGACACCTGAGCCACCAGATTCCAGGTCACACTGGACTTACCTGCTCCTTTGCAGACGAGGAGACAGGGACGCAGAGAGGTGGGGAGCTTCATGCAGGCTTCCTTAGGGCAGCACCGTGATATGGAGTCCTGCCCCTCCCAGCCCAGTCCAGAGCCACCTCCATCTCAGCTTGCTGCCTCCCTCTACCAGCTGCTCAGTCCATGCCAAAGCCTTTAAACAGTGAACACTGTGGCTGTGGATGCCTCTCTTTGTTTGTTTTCAGGGGGAGGTCCTGCTGTTTCCAAGGATGTTAATTAGGAAGTTGCCTGGTTCTCATTTTTGCTTGTGTTTCTTCCTGCATCTGGGGCTGTGGCTTGAGAGAGGAAAAAGCTAGTTATTGTGGTAATAGTGCGGGTGAAGGGTATCACTCTGCCATCCATTTTTGGGGGGCATGGATGGGACAAGAACGGAATTGCTCCACAATTATTGAGGCAAGGACTTGGCAAGAGGGACTTAGGAGGATCACATTCCTAGGAGCTAGTGCAAAGTGGCCGAGGATGCCCTGGTGCAGTGGTCGGCAAACTGCGGCTGGCAAGCCACATGCAGCTCCTGAGCCTCTGTTTGCCACTCTGTTGACTAATGAGTTTGCCGACCACTGTCATAAACTACCCTTTACCTCGCGAGCCGCATTTTGCCAACCACTGCCCTGGGGGAAAGGGAAAGCCAGCAGCTGCCCCTTTGGCTGTAACTAGCTTCTTTGTTTTTTTCCTTTGAAGTTATTCTATTCTATTCTATTCTATTCTATTCTATTCTATTCTATTCTATTCTACTATTTTTAAATCTTTATTGTTGGGGGTATTAAAGATGTCCCCCCATACCCCCCTCATTACCCTTCTCCACCAGGTTCCCACCGGGGCCCAGGCATTCACCACCTTGCTGTATGTGTCCATAGGTAATGGATATTCTATATAATAAAAACCTAATATGCTAAGTGTCCAATCGTCCAGTTGGCCATTCAACCAATTAAAGCATAATCCTACCTAATAATAGAGTAATATGCAAATTGACCGTACCTTCGCTACACCCACAAGCCACGCCCACCAACCACGCCCACCAGGAAACCGTTGCAGGGACGCTGGGTGCGGCCGAGTCCAAGGCCAGGAAAGCCTCGGGCACCAGCGGGGAGCCTGCACAGATCGCAGGCAACGACCAGGGGGTCGGCTCCTAAGATCGTAGCAGGGACGCTGGGTGCGGCCGAGCCCAAGGCCGGGAAAGCCTCGGGTGGAGGCTTTCCCAGCCTTGGGCACCAGTGGGGAGCTTGCACAGATCGCAGGCAACCACCGGGGGTTGGCTCCTACGATCCTTAGCAGGGACACTGGGGTGCAGCAGAGCCCAAGGCTGCTGCCGGGGGCCAAGCCCCGATCCTAAAAGAAGGCAGAAGGCGGTGGCCACAGCCAAGGCCTGGGTCCCCGGTGCTGGCAGAAAACTGGTGCAGGCAGCCAGGTGAATGAAGGTCTATTGCACGAATCTTCGTGCAAACGGGCTGCTAGTATGCTAATAATATACTAAGGCCGCTCAACTGGTTGCTATGACATGTACTGACCAGAAAGGGGCAGACAGTCGACTGGTAGGTTAGCTTGCTGCTGGGGTCCGTCCAATCGGGACTGAGCAAGATGAGCCGGACATGCCCTGGATCCCACCCGCAGTCCCTCCCCAGCCCCGATCGTGCACCGGTGGGGTCCCTTGGCCTGGCCTGTGCCCTCTCGCAATCTGGGACCCCTCGGGGGATGTTGAAGAGCCAGTTTCAGCCCAATGGCTCCCGGACTGCAAGAGGGTGCAGGCCGGGCTGAGGGACAGCCCCACCCCACCCCACCTCTCACTGAGTGCACGAATTTCATGCACCGGGCCTCTAATATGCATATAAGTTCTTTGATTAATCTCTTCCCACATCCCCCACCTCCCTTCCCTCTGAGATTCGTCAGTTTGTTCCATGTTTCCATGCCTCTGGTTCTATTTTATTCATCAGTTTATTTTGTTCATTAGATTTCTTGTTCATTTATTTTAATTTTTAGAGTCAATTGTTGATAGATATGTATTTATTGTCATTTTATTGTTCATATTTTTTATCCTTTTCCTCCCTTCTTCTTCTTCCTCTTCTTAAAGAATACTTTTCAACATTTCATGTGATACTGGTTTTGTGGTGGTAAACTCTTTCAGCTTTTCCTTGTATGTGCAGCTCTTTATCTGACCTTCAATTCTAAGATAATTTTGCTGGGTAGAATAATCTTGGTTGTAGGTTGTTGCTATTCATCACTTTGAATATTTCTTGCCACCCACTTTGGCCTGCAAAGTTTCTGTTGAGAAATCAGCTGATCATCATATGGGCACTCCCTTGTAGGTAACTAACTGCTTTTCTCTTGCTGCTTTTAAGATTTTCTCTTTGTCTTTAGTTCTTGGCATTTTAATTATGATGTGTCATGGTGTGGACCTCTTTGGGTTCCTCTTGTTTGGGACTCTCTGTGCTTCCTGGGCTTGTAAGTCTATTTCTTTCACCAGGTAGGAGAAGTTTTCTGTCATTATTTCTTCACTAGGGGCCCGGTGCACGAAGATTCATGCACAGAGGGTGGGTCCCTCAGCCAAACCTGCACCCTCTCTAATCTGGAAGCCCTCAGGGGAGCCCTCTCCAATCCTGGAGTTTCTGTCTGTCTTTACAATAATATGAGCAAATTGTCTGAGAACCCAACCCAGTTTAGTTTGGTGCTCACAAAATAATAGAGGTCTTTTTTTTTTTTCTTTGCTCCATTGGTGGAGATTTCCTAGAAGTTGCAGGATATCTTCCCTTTAAGTTTTGCTCAACACTGTGATTTTACTTATGTCTCTCACCTTTGCTTTCCCTCCATCCCCCACCCACAACAGTAACTTGCTCCAGGCTCACTTTTCTCTAATGTCTAGGAGATCCTGCAATGTGTCTGCCATCAGAACTATGATTTCCAGCATTCCTGGTGCTCCCCACACTCTGGGCTTCTGCTTCTGGTCCTGGGGCTACCACCAGAACTATAATTCCCAGAATTCCTGGTGCTCCCCACGGTCTTGGTTTCTGTTTCCGGTCCAGGGGCTGCACAAACCAATAGGACTGCGAACTCCAGCCACCCCCAGGTCGGGCTGACAGGATCAGATACTCCAGTGGCGTCTCAGGGACCCTGGCCACGTGGCGCTGGCATGCGCTGGCCACAGGCTTGAAGTGGGCGGGGTCCTGGGGACGCCTGCCATATCCCCCCAGATATGTGGAGGGTGGGTGGGTGTCCCACCCCACCCCCAGACGCTCGGCGCCTGTGTGCATAGGCCCTGAGCAGATGGGGGGAGGGCACTGCTCACAGGCCCACCATCTTTGTCAGGTTAATTTGCATACTCACTCCTGATTGGCTATGGAAGTCATGGAGGTATGGCCAATTTACTTACCATATTTTCCGGCGTATAAGATGACTGGGCGTATAAGACGACCTCCAACTTTTCCAATTAAAATATAGAGTTTGGGATATACCCGCCCTATAAGATGACACCTGGAGTATAAGACAACCCCCGACTTTTGAGAAGATTTTCCTGGGTTAAAAAGTCGTCTTATATGCCGAAAAATACGGTATTTGTCTATTATCAGTATAGATATAGGTTTTCAATATCTTGGGCTCTCTCTTCTCCTTCTGGAACCCCCATAATGCGAATGTTGGTATGCTTGAAGTTATCCCAGAGTCTCCTTATACTATCTTCACATTTTTGGATTCTTTTTTTTTTTTTTTTACTGTTCTGATTGGGTGTTTTTTGCTTCCTCATATTCCAAATCATTGATTTAATTTTTGGCATTCTTTACCCTACAAAATATTCTTCATTTCAATTAGTGTATCCTTCATTTCTGATTGGTCCTTTTTCATGTCCTTGATGTTTTCACTAATATCCTTCAAATTCTCACTATGTCACTTGAATATCTCATTAAGTTTTTTGAGCAACCTTATAACCATGGTTTTGAACTCTGTATCTAGTAGTTTGCTTGCTTCCATTTCATTTCGTTCTCTTTCTGGAGATTTCTTCTGTTCTTTCACTTGTGACATACTTCGTTGTATCCTCATTTTGGCTGCTTCCCTGTGTTTGTTTCTATGCACTAGGTAGAGCTGCTATGTCTCCTTGAATTGGTAGAGTGACCTTGTGTAGTAGGTGTCCCGTAGGGCCTAGTGGCTCAGCCTCCCTAGTCACCTGAGCTGGGCATTCTAGATGTGCTCCTGTGTGGGCTGTGTGCACTGTCCTATTGAGCCTTAATTGCTGTTGGTGTTACTGAGAAGAATTGACCCCCAGGCCAATTGGTTATGAGGACCAGCCGCAACTACAGTGGAAGAGTTGCTGTACAGAAGACACCCCTATGGAGCAGGACTTGCTTCAGTGGGGCTTTGGTGCTTTCCAAGCTGCCCTGGGAGTGTGTCACTTGTGGATATGTAGAGTTGTAATCTGATGTGGTCTGAAGCTGTCCACCAGTCAGCTACTGCCTGTGCCCTGCCTGGAGCCACCCAGCACAAGCTACAGAACAATCTGTAGATGGCTGCTACTTATGTTGGGCTTGGAGGTGTCTAGGAGAGGTCTAACTGTGCACCAAGGCTGGCTGGTGCTAGTGTAGGGCCTGGAGCTGCTTATCGAGAGTTATGGAGCTCACTGAGTCCAGCTGCTGCTTGTTTAAAAGATTTTATAAAAGTCTGAAGCCTGATCCAAGGACAGCCCCTTCATATGGAAAAGCTTGGGTGTGGCTACAAATTGGGTGGAGCAGTGTCTGGGGGGAGAAGAGGGGAAGATTCACTAGGGCAGGTCAAACAGTGTGATCCAGGTTGATAGAGGCTCACATATGGGGCCAGCCAGTCAGCTCTGTGATGAAGGAGGTTTCAGTATAGGAACAATGATCTCTGGGAGCACTTTCATCTGGAGGGAGGTGCCTGGAGGGAGGTGGTGGGAATTAGTCTGTAGAGCAGGTTTACGGTAAGCAGAGGAGCCTCTACTGGGCAGGCACTTGGGTGACTTTGTGGCCTACATTTATTTTAACTAAGGATGGAGCAAAAACTCTAATCAAGAGAGTTTTAAGACATCAGCCAGAACTTACACAGAGTTAGCACAGATGGAGGGAGACAATGGCTCAACTGTAAGAAGTAGGGTGTCTCTCTTATTGGGGGACTGGACCAGAGCTGCTCTTACCTGGATGAAGGGTGTGGACTGGAAGCTTCCTGAGGACTTTATCATTGGGGTCAAGGGCCAGGTGAATGTGGGGACAGACCCTGCTCCTTCGTTGATGTCCTGAAGCCCTGGGCAATGGTGTTTCGTGGGTGCACATTTCCGGTGAGCACTGCTGAAAGCCCTGGGAGAGGCTCCCCGCCATCTAGGAGCTTTGGGGAAATGCCTGCCAAGCCCCAGCTTGCTTCACTCTTCCTGCAGGGCCCAGGGTCCTCTCGAATAGAAGGCCCCAGTGCAGGTCCTCGCCACGCCTGCTAGGCCCTCTCTCCGTTCGGTTTGGGGCTTATCCCTCTTGGCTCTTGCCTGGCTCAGGAGGGACCCAGCCCCAATCATCTCAGCTCCAAGAGAAAAGGAAGAACATCTGTTAACACAAATGCCTTTCTAATTTCTTTTTAAATCTCACTCAGCATTGGCATTAAACAAGGCTGATCAGCTTGTACAATATTTAATTTTGGAACCATTTCAAAGGTGCTCGTAAGAGGGGAGCACGGGGGGCAGCAGCCTCCTAAATCTTTAATAGGGTGCCGGGCAGGAGCTTCTCGGCTCCGTCCTAATCACACGAAGGAGAATATGCAGAGACAGAATTCCTTAATAGCCACCACCTTTGCAGCACCTCATTAAATCCATGTGTTGGGGCGGGGGGGGGGGGGGGGGGGGCAGGGGGTGTGCAGCAGGACTCTCGAATGAATAAATTGTGCCGGCTCCCAGTCTGAAGGATTTTTCACGTGAGTTACTTTTCCTGCACATACCACTTCATGTTCTCTCTCCTTTTTCAAAAAATGTCCACAAATGATTTCACCTGATGCGTTCAGTTAATGAAGACATTAGAGGCAGAGTTGAAAAGCACCACTTTGCTCTTACCCCCCCCCCCACACACACACACACCTGCCCACACCATAGAACCCATTTTGTGTGCTTTTGCAACTTAACAAATAGCACTGCCAGATGAGAGGTAAGAGAAGGAGCGGTGGTTGGGAGGGCCAGGCTGGTTGATGTGAACACAAAGCAAAGAGAATGGCGACCAATGGAGCCTGGGGCGGGAGAGCAGGCGGTGGGAGCTTCGCGTGCTTCCTGGCCCCTGACCACCGATGGATGTGGGTCTCTTTCTACCCACGGTCACACGCAGTCTCCAGGGGGACCTGCAACAGGACTAGGGAAGTAAGGAAAATTGTCTGTTGTCAGTTGCATTTAAGTATTTATTGAGCACCTATTATGTGCCTGGCCCTGAACTAGATGCTGAGTTGATACTGTCATTAAAAATCTAAGCCGGAGGCTCTTCCCATGTTCTCTCTCACTGCAGGTGAATCAATCGATCTGTTGACCAGTGCATCACGATTTTAATACAGAGGCCATAAACCGGCAGTCCATGGCTATGACCAGCTCAGAAACAGTTTTATTCATCCTAAATACTATTGGCTGCTTTTTTTTTGTTTTGTTTATTAAAATAGAAACGGTTTCTCTAGTGCTCCGCTTTAAAAACGGTAGTTTATGACTCCTTCATGGGTTTTGAAATCAGCTTAGAAGGGATCCCCAGTTGCCCATCTTAAATTTTGATTTTGGAAAAATCTATCTCTAAGTAAGTTCTTGAGTGGTATATTTTCTGAGTCTTTTGGTGCATGAGGGATTTTTTTTTTTTTACTTTCATAAATAAATAATACAGATTAAAAATAGAAAGGAATAAGTTGGACAGGATAGCATGGGATGAAATGGGGTAGAATTGACAAAAAAGAGAAAAAATGGGAGAAGAGAAAAGAAAAGGGAACTGCCTGTGTGATCACACAGTAGGTACTGCTTTGAGTTTCTGTGTGGTGTGTGCACGTGCTGGGCTGTGGTCTACAATGCACATCTCGCCAGGGGTCTGAACAACAGCGCTGGAAGCCTCTGTGCCACGCTCACACGCGTGCCTTGTTGTGCGTGTCCTTTGACTTGCTCCTTGTGTCGGTGAAGGGTGCAGGCTCTGGGCCTGGTGACCTGGGTTTGACACCCACTCACCACGTTTTCCACGTGACCTTGGTGCTAGAGCCCTGTGGCAGCTGGTGATGTGGCCGTGAGTGGCCAGTGGCGTCAGTGTCCCAAGCAGATGTCCCTGTGACCTGGAAATGGCAGGCCTTGTCCCCCTTGGATCCTCCCATTCTGCAGGTTTTGTTTCTTGGTCTGTGCTCAATTCTGGGAACTCATCGAGGTCCTTCCACTAAAGGATTCTCGTTCCTGGGGCCTGAGCTGGGTCTGTCCTTGCAACCGAGAACCCGCACTGCCGTGCTCAGAAATCGCGAGCTTTCATAGGAAAGACTGAATTTCCGGTTTCTTTTGGGAGAAAAATAAAAAAGGAAACTCTAGTTTCAGTTTGCATTCCCCCTGGCAGGCCTCTAGATGGGGCAGTCGTTTCCTGTGGCTGCTATGACTAATTGCCCCAAACTGGTGGCTTAACACACAGATGTATCCTCTCCCAGACCGAAGGCCCAAGTCCCAAAGCCAGCAGGACCGAGCTTCCTGGGGGCCGAGCTTCCTGGGGACCGAGCTTCCCAGGACCGCGCTTCCTGAGGGCCGAGCTTCCTGGGGGCCGAGCTTCCTGGGGGCCGAGCTTCCTGGGGGCCGAGCTTCCTGGGGACTGAGCTTCCTGGGGACTGAGCTTCCTGGGGGCCGAGCTTCCTGGGGACTGAGCTTCCTGGGGGCCGAGCTTCCTGGGGGCCGAGCTTCCTGGGGGCCATCAGGGAGAGCCGGCTCCCTGCCTCTGGCTCTGCGGGCTGTCTTGGTATCCCGGGGTCTGTGGCCACATCACTCCAGTTGCTGCTCCATCTCCCATCTCCTTGCCCTCTGTGCCCGAATCACCTCCCCCGCCTCTCTTGCAGGAACACTGAGACGGCGTGGGGTGCTACCCTACAATCAGGATGATCTCTTTATTGCAGGAGCCTTCGATTGATTACCTCTGCAAAGACCCTTTTTTCCAAATAAGGTTCTGTGATTGGAAGCAGACAGATGGTTTGGGGGGCCCTACAGATGGAGTTCCACAGTCTCATCCAGCTGCTTCATTCATGCACGTGGTCTCCTTGGCTGCTGCTACACGAGTTGGACCTCCCAGCATAACGAGAGCCTGCTCCACACCCAGGCGCAGAGGGCAGGTGCAGAAGTGCAAGGTCGGTGTCATCCTCGGTGGCCTCATCTCCCTGGGGCCCGGGGTAGTGGTGAGAGCTGCGAGGCACAGGTGGCCTTGTAAGAGCAGAGAAGGCTGGAGATGAGTAGAAGGGGGGTGGGGTTTACTAGTTTCCTAGTGTGAATTCCTCCACGTGCTGGGGAGACAGCAGCAAACAAAATGGACGAAGTTTATGTCATTATGGAACATCCATTCTAGTTGGGGGAAAAGACAAGAAACTTCACATGAATGTCCGATAGTATACGTGTGGTTGAGAAAAAGAAATCAGGGAATTGGGGGATATGAGTCCTGGGGGAGAACAGGTGTTGCCATTTTCATAGGGTGGCGAGGAGAGGCCACTCTGATAAGGTGACATTTGAGTGGAGTCCTCAAAGAAGGGAGGAAGGGATCCACATATATATTCCTGGGAACAGCAATCTAAGCAGAGGGACAAGCATGTGCAAAGGCCCTGGGGCAGCTGCATGCTCGGTATGTTCAAGGAATAACAAGGAGGCTGATGTAGTTGGAAAAGAGTAGCTAGCAGGTAAGTGGTAGGGGATGAGGACAGGGGAGGGGTTGTGGTCAGGGCAAGGACTCTGCAAGAGTTCAAGATCCAGGAAACAGTCCTTAACACGTCTTTAAAACAGGGGATCATGAACATGGATGAGGAAAAAAAGTCTTTAATTTCACCAACCTCCAGCTGAAGCTTAGAATTTCATTTAATTATGAATATAGGCACCATCCATAACATCCAATCCACAGCAGTTCTGGCAGGACCAGTGACTTTGTCAGCAGTGGGAATCACAGATATTTTTATATCATATTACAGTTATTATACTTATCTTGAAATATCGTTTTCTCCCAGCACTACTTCAAAATTATGTAATTAGACCTGACACTAGAACTTATTATTTACTGCATTAATAAAAAGCTCATATATTACTATATCACAAATTAGTTTTTAAAAAATATTTTTATAACTGCACTTCAGTGTAATTTATTTCCTGTGTAATCCTATGTATTTTATTTTACGCACTTGCAGACATTATTCTGGGAAGGAATCCAGGCTTCACCACAAGGGTGAAGGGTCCATGGCACGTGAGGAAGGCAGGGACCCCTGTCTCCAGGCCTTTCACGGGCAGTCCCTGCTCTGCCCTTGGTTTCATCTCTGGCCGCTCCAACCCCTGGCCCTGTTGCCCCGTGACTCCGTACTTCATCCATTCTGAACCAGGGGCAGTTTCTTCAAGCACCCCCTCTTCATTGCCCGCGGGCTTCTGTAGTGCTGCTCTTCTGCTTTGACGGCTCTTGCCTTTTGCCAAGTTCGTTTTATCCTTCAGGTCTTGGTGTTGCTGTCACCTTCTCCAGGAAGCCCTCCCTGATGCCCGTGCTGCCTGGTGGGAGTGTCAGTGCAATCAGCAGACTATGTGCTGGCTGTTCCCCACCAGCCCACCCACTCCATAAGGACAGGCACTCTGCATGGTCCCCACTCCATGAGGACAGGCACGCCGCATGGTCCCCACTCCATGAGGACAGGCACTCCGCATGGTCCCCACTCCATGAGGACAGGCACTCCGCAGTGCCTGGCGTAGAGCAGGCGCTCAACACACTCAGGGCATCTATGGACTCCAAGAATGAGTCATCTCATTGGATCCCGAGATGCTCTTGTGAGGTAGTTGGTGTTAGTTGCATTTCACAAATAAAGAGAGAGGAGGAGGGGTTAGCCAGTGAAGGAGAGGAGATGGAGAAAGGGTGTGGAGACTTGGGGGACAGTGAGAACTTTGAAGCAGGGCATTGTGGGAGCTGAGAAGATGAGGCTGGGAGAGAGGGTAAAGCAAGTGGGTGTGAAGACTCTGAAGGCCAGGCCACGGAGGAGGGGCAGTTAGGGAAGGTTGGGCCTGGACAGTTTCAACATCTCCTCCCCTCCCGTCCCCTGGGGAAGAGGGAAAAAGGGAGTATTTGGTCACTGGCTTTTGTAACAGTTTTTATCATCTCACCCTCAGCCCCTTTGCTGAACTTCCATGGCTAGTTCCTTTTGCCCTTTCCATCTGATTGCTATGTCGTTTCTACAGGGAGTGTAAGGGTTGAGTAAAATAGTCAAAGAGTTATATTTCAACTTCTCTCTCTCTCTCACACTCACTAGCTGTGTGACCTTGAGCACGATTCTTAGACCCCAGAAGGCTGGCAGGTGTAGGTTCCCGCAGACACGTGTTCTCTGGGAGCCCCAGTCCTGAGTGACTCCGATTTGTTTTCACGGCCCTGTCTTTGCTCATCTTATGTCCCCGCCCTTGTCATGGCCCTGATGGGAGGGCAGGCTCCTCTCACCAGCTCAGCTCTCTGTCCCTAGAGACCATACCCATCTTTCAAGGCTCAACTCAAAACGCCACCTTCTTTTTTGAAGTTTGTGTTGCTCTGTGGCTCTAGGCAAGTTATGCAGCCTCTCTGGCCTCAGTTTCTTCACCTGCTTACATATAGGGAATTGTTGTGAGTCAAATGAGCCAATGTATGCAAGAGGCCACCACGAGTTTGTTTCCGCCCGCTCCCGGGTGTTCCAGGCAGCTGGCTGGTCAGTGTGCACGTAGGACGGGTCAGTCACCACTGCTCTCAGATGCTCCGTCCCCAGGCATGCGCACTACTTGCTCTTCAGCTTGCCTTCCTCTTGCTCTGTCCCGCCTGGATCTCCTCTGTAAACCTCTCAGCACTGTCTTCATACGCAACGAGACTGCAGACCGGGGCCATGTCCACACCACGGGCTCCTCTGGGAGCTGGCAATGAAGCTGTCTTCAGAGGCAGCTTGGAGGCCTCCCTGCGTGTCTGTGCCTTTGGGGACAAGGCTTGGGGCACCTGTTTTACGTGAGTTGGCGCTCTGGGCAGTTCTCTAAACCCTGGTCTGGAGGAGTGGAGAGGAAAGAGGCCTGGCACTTATAGAGGGCCCTCTGGCGTAGGCATTTAGTCACCGTGTGTGGACCCTTGCACGTCTCTGTTCTGTGTGGTAGGGTTATTATTTGCCCCCATTTTACAGACGAGGACACTAAGGCCCGCAGAGATTAAGGGGTTTTTCTCCAGTTCCCACCTCTTGTGAGTGGCACAGCTAGGAATCAAATCTTTGCTGGTCTGCCTCCCAAGATGAAGTTCTTCCCATTATGCCCCTTTGTCTGTGTACCCTTGTTACAGGATTCCAGGGCAGGAGGAATAGGGAAACTGAGGCAGGAAAGTTAAAACAAGACCAAGCAGTGTGGGCGATTTGCAGTCAGCTCGTAACTAACAAACCATTATCTTGCCCAGCCAAGGACAAGGAGCAAATGGTTAGAGACCTCCCTAAGGAGAGGATGCAGAGAGGGCGGGGGAGGGGCAGGGGAAGGGGCAGTTTCACGCCCTAAGCAGAGAAGCCAGCAGTCAGTCTCAGGCTGGGCAAGATAACGTTGCAGGTGCTTCTCATGAATTCTGGGAAGGCCACACCAAAGTAAAATAAGGGGCCTTGAGAATCACTCCGCACCAAAACAGTCAGCAGGGGGATTCCGAAGCCTGCAGGCAGGAGGGTGCATAGCGCCTCAGACCCCACCCAACACGCTCTTCAGATCCGATAAGAGCCCGTCTGCGCCTCATAAGCCGGACGTATAGGTTTGCTCACTTTTTTGCTTTTTCAATAAAGCGGCGTGCTTTGATTGCTTTAGTAAATTGGCTTTTCATAATGCAGTAGAGGTCCCTGGTATAAATTCATTTATATGAGAAGACCAGGACTGAGGTTGGGGACACCCTCTCCACGGACTCAGGGGGCGGTCCTGTCCGGGGACACCTCTCTGGTGTCGATGAGAGGTGCCTGTACCACCCTCACCCCAGCCATGGAGAAGGCCAGGTTGCTTCCTCCTCTTGGGAGAAAGGCCCTGGCCCGCCCTAGGCAAGATGCCAGAGTAGCCACAGGGCTGCCCCTGCTCCCATCGGCAAGGCAGAGGCGAACCGGAGTCCATGGAGGCCCTTTGTCAGTGTCAGAGCGAGTGGCAGGGACACCTGTGGCTCAGGGTCGCTGAGGGCGGGTGCTGATAGGTCTGCCTGAGCTGCTCCTGTGGCCGGATGCCGCCAGAGTGCACTGGGCGGGGACTGGACCTGAAGGCCAGAGGAGTCCTCCAAAACATTTAGCTGGACCTCTGATTTCTAGTTCTTATCAATGGGCCCATTCACCTGCGTCTCAATTCCTTCAACCCCTCAGCTCCTCCTCCTTCATCGTCTCCTCCCAGAAAGTGGCCAGGTCTCTGGGGGACCGCAGTTCACTTCCTTCCCATAGCCACAGTCTGGGCTTGCCTGGCTAAGGGCATGGGCTTCGGAGCTGGACACCTGGCTGACTGCAATTCTGCTTCCTTAATGTGTGATTTCTATAACTGCCCCATGCCTCAGTTTCTCCATCTGTCAAGTGGGAAGAATAATTATGCCAGCTTCGTAGCCTCTCTCCTATGCCCTCCAGTGAGCACACTGTGGCCCAGCGACCCTGGACTCTGCTGCTGGTTTCTTTGCCGATATTTGGCTGCATACCCTCCCTCCACCAACATTTTCTCATTCTCTTCTTGCAAGCTCAGAGCAACTGCCTTTCCAGGAACTTCTGCCTCCACCTTGAACCTGATCTGTGAGCCCCATCACAGCCTATAGGACATTGCATTCATTTTTTGGACTCATTTTTGAATTTGAATATTTGTCTTCATTATACCAGGAACTCAATAATCATGTGTTAAATTAAACCAAGGTCCCTTACAACTTAATTTATTTCTTCTCAGCAAGTGCCCCTTAATGAAAATCCCTTTTAATGATCACATTATGTGGAGAAAGCTCGCTTTCACAGGCGGTATCTAACCTCCCCCTGAGGAGCACCTCTGAGCAGGCGGTCATGTTAGCCCATTTTCCAGATGGGAAAGTGAGTATTGGGGCTGTTTCACTTGTTGCTCAAGGTCACTAAGGCAATGGTGGTGGCCCAGGACTTCTGACCCTGACTCCCAGTTTCTTTCCACCTCCAACTTAATGCAGAGAAGATGTGCACCAACCCCCGTCCCCCCCCCCCCCCCCAGTTTGTTACAAAAGTTTTCAGGACCCTGAACTCTTCCCTAGATGCTGGTTGGGAAGCCTAGGCTCACGGGTCTCCCCTGCCCCACTCCTGAGGGCTCTCTCCGGAGCTACGGGGGGAACGGCAAGGGAAGATGCTGCCCCGGAGGCAGGCGGAGCACCTGGGATGCCAGCCCTCACGGGCAGCGCAGCTGACTGGTTCAGAGTCACGCCGACCTGGGATGAAATCCTACTCCGCCTGCGTAAACCGGGGATAACACCACACACGGTCCAGTTCCCAGTGCACCAGGGATGCCCCAAAATAGTAGCTAAAAACAAGAGCTAGCAACGATTGAGGATTTCCTTTGCACCAGACCCCATATTCTCTCCACGTATCCCATGTAGTCCTCCCCACAAGCCCTGGCAGTAAGATTACTATTTTTTTTCACAGACGAGGAAGCTGAGACTCAACATGTCACATCTTGGCCAAGCGTCACGTCGAGGGCGAGACAGTTTGCTCTGGTGCCTCTCCAGCCCTGTGTGCCTGACACAAGGCCCTCGACGGGCAGAGCCAGAATGGAAACTATTATTATTACTGTGCTGCCAACATCCAAGTCCAACAGGCTGTCTTGATATGCTTGGTGGCCAACGGGGGTCGGGAGTTGGAGCTTGGGGATCTGTTGCTAGGGGTGGGCTGTGGGCAGGTGAGGAGGCAGGAGCACAGGGCAGGGGAAGATGCCACCTTCCTCCCTTGGCACTGGGGCTGGAGGCAGGGCCCCGGGCCACTGGTGCCTGCAGTTTCCCTCCACGCCTGACGGATGGCATCTGACAGAGTGCCCTCGCTGCTCCCAGCACCGGGAAGCCACAGCCAGCCAGCTGGGCGTGGAGTCCAGGCAAGCTGCAGGCCTCAGGCCATGCCAATCACCGCGCAGGGGTGCCGCTCCCTGGGGCTTTCCTCTCCGGGTGCACTTCTGACAGAAGGAGAGTGGGGCAGAGAGCGAGCCAGACCGGCCCACAGAGGCTGTGTGCCCAGGCTGCCCTGCCTGCAACAGCCTGGTCCTCATGCCCAGATCGTCGGCCCCTCCCAAAGCCCTCCCCTGGCAAGCCTGGGAGGGGGCGGAACTCTTGGAGGTGAGGCTGCCTGGTGGGCAGCTAGCACACTAGGGGCCAGGAAGGCGTCGAGCCCCAGGCCCATTTCCTCACCACCCACTGCAGTCCCGTTACCGCTCCTACCCCTGGAGGGGCAGAGACGTCTGGTCTAACCTTCGCAGCAGGTGCCTGTGTGTGAACTAGGACTGGCGCTCTCTCCTGTGGGCATGGGTCTGTGGGCTTGGCCAGCAGGTACCGCTTTTGTGAAACTGGCAAAGACGCCTTCTCTTGGGGGCACGCCCTGTGCCAGGATGCGAGGCTGTGGCGTGGGGAGTGGCTGGGCGGGACCGCAGCCCCACCGCCCCCTCGGAAAGTCCATATTCTCAGCGTGGTTGCAAGCGATGTGACGGCCGCCAGCTCTCAGCAGCCAGCGGCCTCCCCGCAGCCCGCCTGCAGCCACACTGGGTCCTCCGGGCTCCCTCCTGCCCCAGCGCCTGTGCACTGGGCTCTCTCCCCGGGACCTGCCTCCTGCTCTTTCTGGGCACACTGCCACTCATGCTATTGGTCTCAGTCCTTCCCCGACATCCGCCATTGGAAAGGACCCCGCCACCCACTCCTCTGACAGAGGCAGGCTATGTGGTGTCCTGTGCGCCCGCCCTTACAAGGCCCGTGCTGCCTCCGAGCTCCACGAGGGCGGGGACTCCTGTTTGCCAGCGGATCGCCAGCATCCGGAGCAGCGTCTGGCAACGGGCGACACTCAGCAGGTAAGGATTTGCTGCCTGACCGAAGGCCTGCAGAGTTCCAGCCGCGGGAGGCCCGGGACAAGCTCAGGCAGCAGGACTGGCCATGGGGCACGTGCTCCTCTGGGCATCCGGCATCGGATGCCGCTCTTCGCCCCGTCCCCTGCCCCAAAGGGCCCACTGACTCCCTCTCCAAGCCCCGGCCTGCCATTCCCTCATCTTTCCCAGGGTTCTTTGCTACTGCTCACTCACGTGTCCTGGGGAAGAAGGTTCGGCTGCCCATGCACGGGGCTCAGGAAAACAGCGTTAGTACCACCTCCACTTCTATTTTAACCAACAACTGATCTTGCTTCCAGCAGAGTTCTCCCAGCGCAGGGCCGGGGGCCAGTGCCCATCGCACACCTGACTCCACCCTTGGACGCCGGCCGTCTTAGGTGCCTGTCCTGAGAGGCAGGGACCCTCCTGCCTCTTCATGCTTCCCTCTCCCAAGGCAGAGCCTGAGCGGAGGTGCGGACTGAGGAAAAGCAGGTCCTAGGAGGAGCCGACGAACCTCAACCAGCGGGTGGGGAAGGGATGGGTGGCCTGTCCAGCCTGGGCCTGTGCCTGCAGCTCCAGCGACCGTGCTTGCAGTCTGAACTTGGCCGAGGGGCTGTGTACAGCTCTAGCTCCTTCTTCTAAATACACCACAGACGCAGCTTGTGCTGAGTTTGTACTTTATTCTTCCAGTGAACCATCAGCGAGCACTTGTTCGGGTGAGTGTGTGGCGCCAGAGCTGGGATTGGGGGCATGACAAACGGGATTCTGAGACATTAGCCAGCCTTCGCCATGCCTCCAAGTCACAGTCTGGGGCATGTATAACTCACTAGAGGCCCAGGGCATGAACATTTGTGTACTGAGGCGGGGGGTCCCCCTCAGCCTGGCCTGCACCCTCTTGCAGTCCAGGAGCCCTCAGGGGATGTCTGACTCTGCAGGAGGCGACCAGGCGGGCCCCATCAGGGGACGGAGCCAGCAGGTGAGTGGCCAGCCCTGCCCCCTCCCCATCGCCTCTCAGCCGCCACTGGTCACTGTCGCCCCAGATCGCCATTCCCTCCCTCTGCCCCCGGGCACAAACCTTGGCTGGCCTGGCACCACCTGCTTGCTGGCTCCACCCCCTGCCTACTGGTCGTTCTACTGTTTGATCGATTTGCATATTACACTTTTTCTTTTTCTTTTTTTTTCCTTTTTTCCCTTTTTTTTCTTCTTTTTTTTTCTCCTTTTTTTTCCTCGTTGTTCCCATGCTTTTGGCACAGAGTCATCCACATGAAGAATAACCCTGTTTTCTAAGCTGGGGTTTAGTTTTAGCTCACCACTGGAATGCACCAGCCAACAGGGAAGTGGTCAGGTGCAGTGGCGGGTGGCTAACATATTACACTTTTTTTATAAAGGATGCGCTAAGTCCAAAGTAAGAGTGTTGCCCACAGTCCCACAGGGAGAGGAGCGTGTGGAAATCTGCCCGCGCTGGGCAGGAAGGCTTCAGGGAGGACCTGCCACCTGCATGATGTCTCTGGAGGCCGGGACCTGGTAGGGATGGAGGCGGTCCAGGGAGCGGGACAGCACATGCAGATATGGAGGCCAGATGTGGACGGTGAACTTGAGACAGGGCCTCTTTAACGAGGCTGGCATAGAGAACACCTAACAGCAAGTGGTGAAAGACGAAGGGGAAAGGAAGGCGGTGTTGCTTTGAGAGGTTCCTGGTCACCTCTGACCCTTTCCGTGCTGCCTACTTCTCCAAACAGACTGGGGGCCTGGAGGGCAGCCTCACAGCTCCTGGCCGGGTCCTGTGCCTGCCCAGCTGCCCAGGGAGGAGCCCAGGCTGGGCAGGGCCACCTGGGGCCAGAAAGGGTCCCCGCACAGGAAGCTGGGAAGGAGGTATGTGGAGTTCCCTCTGATCACAGGGTGAGCGAGGGGCCTCCCTAGCCGTTAACTTGATGCACGCCCTCTTCGCCAGCAGGAGACGGATCCCGGAGCGCAGTCCCTGCAGGCCTGCCATAGTGTCTTGTGACTTCATGGGCGCTTCATGGCCCCCGCTGGGAAGGGCTTTCATTTTTCTTCTTTTAGTTCTCCATTTTTTAGTTGTTAAATAACCAACTTTCTGGGAACAAGAGAAAGTCAAGTTCACGACTAGGTGAAGCAAACCAACAACCTAGGCCAGGAGCATTAGAACAGAGGCTGGGTCCAAGGCCGAGGACAGGGGGAGTGGCCCGAGGAGATCCACTCAAGGGCACATGGAGTGAATAATCCCCAGCAGTGATTAATATATACATCATCAAATTTAAAAATGAATAAATGTTTCTTTTCAGCAGATTTACTCTCTCAATGATGCTTGTCTTAGATTAATGATAATGCGAGTTCATGTTTCCAAAGTACACGCAGCCTGCTCTGCATGGAGGGCTGAGGGGAGGAGGTGGGTGGGTGGGGGAGGAAACTGTGGTGACTCCGAGGTGCTGTGGGGAGGGTTACCACAACGCATTGAATTAACATTTAGCTCTACCTGTGCAGGATGGGAGGCTGTCAGGCATTTGTTTACATAGAAGAGAATAGAAGGTATTGCATTTCAGTTGCTCTCTGAGGCTGTCTCACACTGGCTTGGGAAAACTAATTGTTAAACTTTCAGGAATTGTGTGAACTGTTTTACATCATGTTGATAGCTTAAAGCCAGCCGCAGTGGGATTATTTACACAGAGGTAATTGGCAAACCCTGCAATGCAAAGCCCCACTCCATCCTACGCCCTGCTGGTGTGAACCAGTTACCAGTACACTAAAATTATGTACCCAGAAGGCTGAGACTTAGAGATGATTAACCTGTGTGCCATCCCTTGTTTTACAGAGGCAGACACTGACAGCAAAGAGGGGGGATGGCTGGGCTAAGGTCAGCAGCCTGGTGATGGGGCTGCTGACTCCCAGCCGGTGTCTGTTCTCTTGTTCCTATTCTTCTGCCATGCCATGCGGTAGCCCTGCCCGAATCCAGGCAAGAACTGAACTCCAAGGCTAGGAGCTGACCAAGGAGGCACCCCCGCCGGAGTCCATGGCCCGAGCCCTGTGGCCTGTTCGTGCTGTTCCCGCTGCCTCGGCGGCTTGGTTGGGGTTTGACTGCTCCCTGGCGCCCGGCCCCATCCAGAGCTGCCTTCCTTCCACTCTGCCGTTGCTGAGGGTCCCGCTGGAAGCAATTCAGACTTCAATCTTTCAGCAACAACCATCTGGAATAACAAGACAAAATAAATAAAAATAAGAAGCCACACCGGAGCTCTGCCTGTTAGCTCAGAGTCCTTAGCTGAGGGGATCGGGGAAGGAGATAGATGGGCCGAGATTTTCAAATGACCAGCCTGGAGAATTCACTGTTAACTGCAGAGGGGCTCAAGGTAAGCGCGGTATGGGCTGGGTGGCCCTGCGGCTTGCTTCCGTGGCCGCTTTTGTAGAGAAAAAGGTGGTCTGAGTCCAGGAAAAGAGACTCAAGAGGAAAAGGCCCTCAATTCTTAAATATATAGGTCTATTCTAATGTGGACTGCATTCTAGTAGCAAACATTCCAATGTAGGCGATAGGATCAGGATGAACCAGAGCTGCAGGGACCTTCTAGAACGTGCTCCCTGCCTTCAAGCAGGGAAACCCCTGTCTCATGGGAAGAATGGGTATTGGAGCAGCACCTTCCCAGGCAGGGACCATGGAATGCTTTTCCACATCAGGGTGCTGCTGGCAGCAGGGTGCCATAGGCGAAAGATGGGTGCCCACCCCCCCTTGCACAAAGCAATGCACCTCTTTGAGGCTCAGTTTCCCCATCAGCATATCCTAAGCACAAGGGAACAGCATTTCAAAGATTAAACACGACACACACACAAATTGACAAACAGGGAAAGCTTTCAAAAATCTTATTCAAATTATTGCTGGATTTGTCTATTAGTAAGATTTGTTTCTTTGCATGTGCTAATTGGTCTTGGCATTAATTAATCTGATTTTATTATATTCTCTAATTTGTCAGTATATCATTTTGTTATTGGGTGACAAAGCGCTTTGGAGGATTGTTAGATTTGGAATGTATTCCTCCCCCCCTTTAAAGTTACTGAAGAAAAGTCATTATCAATTAAGTTAATTTGCATACACATTAGGTTAATTGGTTTAGTTTAGCCAAATTTGTGAAAATTTACATAGCAAATTGACCCTCTACATTTCACTTAAACATATGTAGCATAAAGAGTGGTGCATTTTGAGTTGCTAATGAAACTGAGGTTACTTTACACGCTTCTTTTAGTAAAAGAGGTCTAATTAGACCAAGTAATTTTTTATTTCATCCGTAATTGCAAAACAAATAAGCTTCTTGGCATTTTTTTTAGCGGAGGCATCATGGACAGGGACGCTAATGGGAGTCATGTTTTCCTAATTAGGCCCATCCGACTCCTTCTCACTGTTCCCGCGGAGGTCCTCCAGCCCTCTCCAGCCTCCTCCTAGGTGCTCTTCTGCCTGAGTCGCTAAGCCTCCTGCTATACCTATTAATAGAAGACTCCCCCACACGGAGCCAACGGAATTGAAAAATGTAACTGGGAAGGCAGGGTGGGAATTTTGACAGATTTGTTTTTTAATTTTTTTTTTTTATGCCAGAGGAGAGAAAGTTGAATTCAAAAAAGGGTCTTGGTTTTCTCCATCAAGGGAAAAAAAGAGAAAAATAGCTTTTGTTCTCCCCCAAAAAGAGGTTGGCACAACACATTGGTAGTGTTTCAAAAGGGACTCCAGGGGCCAGCTGGCTCCGTGCTGGAAAATTGGCTGCCGTCTCCCCTCCAGTGCTCTGGGGGAGAGCTCACAGAATGCAGGGTAGCTGCACTGAATGGGACTGGGAGCTGAGGCTTTGCTGAGAGTGGAGGGAGGGGGCTTTGGCTCTGTCCTGGAGGAGGGGGGTAGAAAGGAGGAACATGCTGGCAGGTATTGGTATAGCGAGACAGAAGCTGGGGGATTGGTATGGTGAGACAGAAGCTGGGGGATTGGTGTGGTGATAGAGGCTGGGGGGTTGATGTGGTGATAGAGGGGCTGGGAGGTTGGTGTGGTGATAGAGGGGCTGGGAGGTTGGTGTGGTGATAGAGAGGCTGGGGGGTTGGTGTGGTGATAGAGGGGCTGGGGGTTGTTGTGGTGATAGAGAGGCTGGGGGGTTGGTGTGGTGATAGAGAGGCTGGGGGGTTGGTGGTGATAGAGAGGCTGGGGGTTGGTGTGGTGATAGAGAGGCTTGGGGATTGGTGTGGTGATAGAGAGGCTGGGGGGTTGGTGTGGTGATAGAGGAGCTGGGGGGTTGGTGTGGTGATAGAGGAACTGGAGGGTTGGTGTGGTGATAGAGAGGCTGGGGGGTTGGTGTGGTGATAGAGGAACTGGGGGGTTGGTGAGGTGATAGAGAGGCTGGGCGTTGGTGTGGTGAGACAGAGGCTGTGTGCCACTGCTTCTCCTCATTCCACACCAAGGACACAGAAAGGCCTGACCCAGTGTCCTATTTGGAATCATTGAGGAGGAGACTGGGATGGACAGTCAGTGAGAGTGGGCAGGTTGGGTCAGAACGGGGAGCTGTGCCTTCAGCATGGAGACTGGTTCCAGTTGCAGCTCAAGGGTGCAGGAAGTGCCCCAATTCTTCACTCCTCCCAGAGTGTCGGTCCTCTGCAGCCTGACATTGCAGCTCTCCTCCTTGAGAAGTGGGGTCTGTTTCTTCCCTCCTGGAATCTGGTGTCCTATGACTTCTTAGGCCAACAGCATGTGGCAGGATGATGCCATGCCAGTTCCAAGCCTGGTCCTCAGAGGGCTCGCCTGGCTCTGTTCACGCTGTTGAGACTCTGCTGCCACACAGACCAGCCAGCTGGATGATCAGCTGAGGGGCCTGTGACCCGGTTGTCGCCATCGCCCCGTTGACAGTCCCCAGAAGCAGAGCTGTGTAGGGACCTGCACGTGATCCCAGATTGCATGAGGGGTCCCAGTTGAATCCAGCCTAAGTTTCCAGAACTGTGAGCTAAATAAATGGCTGCTGCTTTTAGGCACTAGTTTTTGGGGTGACTTGTTAAGCAGCAATAACTGGTCAATAATTAACCAGCTGTGTGTCCTTGGGAAAATCGCTCCTCCAGTCTGAGTCTGTAAAGCCAGTGGGACCCAAGGATCTCTCAAGTTCCTTTCAGCTTTATAAAGCCCCCAAACATCATTGCTGTATCTAAGACAGCCTAACATTTCACCAGAAAGGACTCAGTGACCGCATTCTAGGCTGTGATCTGGCACTAGCACATGAGCTCCTCTCTGGATGAGAAGAGAATCTATATATATAAAGAACCAGGGTCCGTAATATCCAAAACGACCGAACGGATGACCTAACACCGAAAGTCAGTCCTACAGTCAGTGATGGGTTGCCGTGGTGACCCAGCACTGACTGTCGAGGGGGCTGTGGATCAGGCCCGGAGAGAGGCCCGGAGAGAGAATCAGGGTCTGATCCACAGCCTCCATGGCAGCTGTTGATCAGCCCTTGCCTCTTTCTTTCTCTCTGGCCTTGCCAGCAGCCGTGGGGGCTGCTAATCAGCCCCGCCTCTCTGATCAGACCTGGAGACAGGCCCGGAGACACTGACTGGCATAGAAACTGACCAATCAGAACCAATGGGTGAAATGGGAAGGCATAACCTAAGGTGGGGGCTGAGGAGGGGTTTTAAGGGCAACAGCTGTTTGGTGTAAGATGTAAGAAAGCGGTTCAATTTTTTAATGACCGGTTTGGCAGTATAGTGCATATGGCTGGCTATCAGTCCAGATATAGGGATTATGTATTTTTGTCTGCCAAGAGCATCTCCTCCTGCTGAAAAAGGTTCCCCCCCACCACCATTTAAGCAATCCTATCCTATATAATCTATCTATACTAATAAAAGGGTTATATGCTAATTAGACTGGCTCGACCAGCCATCTTCCAGATGTCTGACTCTCTTCTGGACAAAGCCATGGTGGTGGGGTCCGAGGTAGAGGCAGTTAGGGGCAATCAGGCTGTCAGGGGAGAGAAGTTGGGGGTGAGATCAGGCTGGCAGGGGGTTAGAAGCAATCAGGCTGGCAAGGGAAGGAAGTTGGGGGCAACCAGGCCAGCAGGAGAGGGCAGTTAGGGGCAAGATCAGGCCTGCAGGGGAGGGCAGTTGGAGGCAAGATCAGGCTGGCAGGGGAGAGCAGTTAGGGGTGAGATCAGGCTGGCAGGCAGAGGGGTTAGGGGCAATCAGGCAGGCAGGCAGAGGCAGTTAGGGGCGATCAGGCAGGCAGGCAGGTGAGTGGTTAGGAGCCAGCAGTCCCAGATTGTGAGAGGGATGTCCTATTGGAGAGGGTGCAGGCTGGGCTGAGGGACCCCCTCCCATGCATGAATTTTCTGTACTGGGCCAGTAGTATACATATAAGTAGGAAAAACAGCATTGTTGGGGCTCTGGAATATGATATGGTGACAAGGGGGTGTATGTGTATGTGAAGTTTTTGAGGATGAAGCACTGAACCTCCAGAGGTCAGTATGCTTTGAATAACCATGAGTTTGTGGATACCAGTGATACAGCCAGTTCTGGGCGTGGCACTTCATTAAGGTAGGGCACCCAACCTGTGCCTATCAGTCTAACCATAGACCCCAGAGGACCACAGCGTAGGGGCAGTGTGGGCTGGTGAGGAGGGCCCAGCTGCCCTTTAGAATTGCGTTTCTCAACTTTTTTCACTGTCACAGATACCGGTGCAAGGTGTGCACAAGACACTTGAGTGGCTTGCCGAGTTACCCCCGATCCCTGGGTGGTCTGTATCTTTTCCTTTCTGTTCAAGAATACACTCATAGTGCAATAATGAAGGATGGAGGTTCAGTGCTTAGCTCAGCTAGTCAGAGCTTAGCATTTGTGAAATGAACAAATGGCCAACGAGTGAACAAATAAACAGTGTTCTATGGATAAACTTGACTCCACTCTGATTTAACCATATACTGTATCTACAGATTTTAATTTTTTATTATTTAGAATCTATCACTTCTGAAATATCTCTCAACTGACAGAGCTCTGTGGGCTGAGATGCTGGAACATCCCATCATAGGAGATCCCTCCTGCTGAGCTGGAGCCTGGGTAGTGTGCAGGCTCCAGGCAGGCCTGAGTGCTCTCTCTCTCTCTCTCTCTCTCTCTCTCTCATTACTGAGAACCAATCCAACCCCTGAGTTTCCATTGCCCTGGCCACACCCAGGAGCAGGCTCTTACTCTTTTCCTGCCAGCCCTTGTGGTCTACGTCCCAGCATTCATTGTGGTCAAGCAGGACTGACTGAGGGTGGGGCGAGGCCCGAGCCTGCGAGGGGCAGTGCTGAATCTCGCATCAGAAGCCCAGGCATATCCGAATGGGGAGTGGCAGGAGCAGGTCCTGGGCCAGTCAGAGTCCTGGGTGGCTGAGACCGGGATGCAGGGGAGGAAGTCAGGGGTGGTGAGTGCCTCTCACCGTCCCTTTCAGCCCGCCCACCTGCTGGATGGTCCTCCCACCTCTCCTCCTCACTCCCCTAGGCTGCGTGGTTGCATGGCATTTTTTGCACCTACTACTGCCATTGTGTCTGTTTCCTGTAAGTGACGCCATTGTGGGAGGGAAGGGCCACACTTCCTCATCTTTGTGTCCACCCAGCACCCAGCAGACACCTTGTACATGGAATTATGTGTTTAAAAAGGGAGCGAGCCGTTTCTGAGCTTAGGGGGCTGACTAAGGTCCCAGAGGTCACACTCCACGGGCGCCCCCTTCTCTGTAAATGCAGTCCTGTCTTAGGGCAGAAACTTCATGTGAAGGGCAAATCATAGAGCCAGGCGGGAAATGTGCACGCGTGACGGGTCAGTGGCACACAGCGGGGTCAGGGCGACGTGGACAGCTGGCCCCCACTCCCTAAGACCTCCAGGTCCACTTCTTTCGAACACTCTGGTGGACGCAGCATGCCTGAGGCCTGCCAGGTGAGACAGTTTCCCAGCAGCTGCAGGTCCAGGTGGAACCGCATGGATGTGGAGTCAGAAGACAAGAGGGTTAGTCTTGACTATCGTTATTGGCTGAAAGATATCCAGGCCAAAATAATGTAGGTGGATGCACTTTATAAAATGTAAAAATTATTACACAAAGGCAAGGTATTGCTGTGTGGCTTCTTCTCTGAGGAATTGCCTGGGCCCCGATTTTATCACCAGTCAAGGACCAGTCAGGGTTGGGTATGCCATGTCCCACCCTGTGGGCCCAGCCCCCTGTCCCCTTGATGATCCAGGAACAAAGTAGAAAATGGCATTTCTGAATGAGGCTGACAGTTCACCAGGCAGGAAAACCCACCCAGTGTGACTCAGAGTTTTGGAGGCGCAGATAGGATGAAGGAAATGTTAATGTATTCACATCGCTTTGCCTCCTGCCTACACAGGCATAAGCGGGAAGGAGGGAGGACATGGTGGGAGAGGGGACAGGGGAGGGGGCGATTTTGCTGATGGGCTCTGTGGGTGGGGGCGGGGGACTGCAGGGTCCCAAGGCTGCCTGGCTGTGCATCTGAGCCCGAGATCCCCAGGGACAGGGAGGGTGTGCTGGCATCTGGTCTCTGCCAAGTGAGTCTGCCTCCTAGAATGCAGGTCCAGCGTGGGCACAGGGATAGAGCAGAGGTCCCTGGGGGGCATGTGTGCCCGCGCAGGAGGTGGGGGTGTCGAGGGATGCACGCGGGATAACCCACACTGTCTGCTGTCTGCCTTGGTGCTGGGGCTTGTCAATGGCAAACAGCCGTTTAGAATCGATGTCTTCCAAACGAGGCCCCTGAATGCTGTACACTTAATAAGATCTATGTGTCTGCATTTATGCAGGGAGCTGGCTCCCCAGGGCACAGCCGGCACGCACTGCCGCGTGGAGCAATCCCCCGGGACATTGCCTCTTTTCCTCCCCTCCTGCGGGGGCTCCAGGGCCGAGCCCCGAGGGGCTGGGATGAGCAGCTGCCAAGTTGATGGGTGTATGTGGTGGTACCTGGTATCAGCAGTTCTGCTACTTCACTTCCCATTCCTGAGTGCAAGCATCTGCTGCAGCATTTGCCAAGCGCCCACTGGGTGCCACTTAGGGTGGCAGACAGGTAGAGGCCACCCAGCCCCCTCTCCCAGGCTCACAGGCTACAGCCATCTCGGCCCGCGACCCCCTCGCTGCCTAGCAGCTGGCTGTGGAGGTGCCCAACAGATGTGATTATGGGGAAAGATTCTCCCCTTAATGTCCAGCCAGACTCAGGCCTGCTCTCTGTTTAGTTCAATTATGGGGCCAGTAGGGGGGCCCCTAAGCGCCGCTAGGAGTCTGGTGCTGGTCCTTCGGGGTTCTAAGAAGGAAGGTGCTCTAGAATGAAGGTGCTCTGCAGGGTGGCCCTCGCAGAGGAGAGGCATCAGGAAATGACAGGGCACGCTTGTCCTTCCTGCTGACTGACAACTCAGCATCGTCCACGTGAAGCCCCACTGGGGGACCCAAGAAGAGGGAGGCCTGTGAGGAGCTCGGAAGTGCAGGGAAAGGAGGCCCCACCAGGAGCGTCAGTCACGAGGGCTCTGAGCAGCCCCAGGAGGCACCCCTTGCTGGTGGCTGGCCCACCTGCAGCCCTCACTCGGAAGGAAGCGCCGACTCCCCTTTTTCTGCCCTCTCCTTCTTCTCGGGCCTCGAATGTGTTAAATGCCGGTTTCCACGGTCTGATGGAGAATTTTCCACTAATGCAGAGTATTACCTAGTTAATATGACTAGAATAGACAGTGATTTTACACGGTGAGGCTGTTGCCTTCTGAGCTCACAGTTCCATTGCCGTGGGCCGGGCGCTGCGCCCCTGGAATCTGATGAGCCCAGGCCCTTGGAAAATGGGCTTCCCGGCTCCCTCTCGGAGGCGGAGACAGGAGGCCAGCGGGCTGGGCGTGGCCACTCAGCCCTGCACTCACTCTCTCCTTCCTTCCTTTACTCAGCGACGGACTCGTTCAGGCTTCTATTTACGTTAATTCATTTCATTCATCCTTCAGCAAGCTCTTAGTGTGGGCCTGTGAGAGCCTGACCCTGCGGGAGGCCCGGGGGCACAGAGGTGCCGAAGCCCAGTCCCTGTCCCTGAGTACCACAGGCATGCCAAGGAAATGTTGCAAGCTGCCAAGGACACCACGATGGGCCACGGGGTAATCTACAGTCCATCTTGTCCTCCCCTCTGCCGGGCCTGTGGGGGCCCCGGGCAGAGCCTGGCAGCTCGGGGCTATGGCACACTCTGCAGGGCCTGAGCCTCGCTGCCCCTCAAGGCCTTCCATCAGGCGAGTTATTAGGAGGTTGAAGTGGCAAAGGGATCAAGAGCTGGGTACACAGAAACCACATCCTAGAGACAGAGCCGACAGCAGGCTTCCGTAGGGCTTATCAAAAGACACACCTGACCCTCTCACACCCACCTCCCCACACCCAGTGTCCAGCGCCCCCGCCTGTGGAAGAAGAGGGCCCGCTGGCTTAGTGTACTGCTGTGCCACCTCTCCCTCCCACAGCCGCTCAGGGAGGTGCCCAGGTTGCCGCTCTGGAGACTGGCAGTGCTGGCAGGCAGAGAGGGTGCAGCCATCGCCTAAGGAGATGCTCGGGCTGGGGCGGTGGGTTCTGGTGTCCTCTGCGGTGTCTCTCCTGGAGGCTTCCGAGGGGGAAGGCAGGAAGGGAATAAGGAGCAGAGTGCGTGTTGGAGCAGCTGGGCCAAGGCCAGACACACTGGTGCAATGGGTCTGGGAAGAAGAGGGGAGCGTCTGCCTCCATCCTAATTCTCTCCACTCTCTCACGGATGTGACAGAGGAGGGTGTGGAGGAGAGCATGGCTGGCAGGCCATCTACTGTGGGGGACAGACCCTGGGAGGGCCCTGGGTAGCCAGGGCTGTCCCTTCCTGACATGAGTCTCTCCATGAGGGCAACAGTCTAGGGCAGCCACGTACACTGCTCATGGGCGGTGCTCCCGGTGGGAGATGGGACCAGGCTGAGCCATTAGAGGCGGGCACCTTCCATGGTGAGGCTGCCAGTCACCCAGAATGGCCCCAGCTGCCTCTCCTAAGCCCATGCCTGTTCCCAGCACCAGAGGGCCCAGACCCAGGAGGGTGACCGGATGTTAGGGGATCTGGTCCTGAGAAATTCCAGGGAACATGTGGAAGGTGGGGTAGGAGAAACATATGTCACAGACATACCCCACGAGTACAAATGGTTTAATAAGCCAGCTCAACAGAAATGGAGGAAGGCATTCTGAGCAGAAGGAAGTCAGGAGGGGTGCCAGTGCATGCCTGGCAGGCGGTGGGTAAGTGATGGGCACGGAGGGGGCCACCACGTGCTCTCGGAAAGCACCTGGAAGTGATCTGGGAGGGTCTCGCCCCTGGACAGTCTCATCCCTTTCAGCGCAGTTGCCACCACAGCCTTCCCTGGGCCAGGGGAGGACGCTACCTGCCCAGCACGTCGGAAGGCCCCACTTGCCCCCTTACAGCGCCCACACTAACAACGCAGTGAAGAACCCACGGAGCCCCGTTCCTGGGCTCCGGGCTCAGTGCTCCGTGGAGTGACTGGAATCAAACACTACCCTCCCAGGAGGAGCCCAGGCCCCAGGGCTCCGGCCGGGCTCCCGGGGCAGAGGCAGCTGAGGGAGAACATGCAGGTTTGTGGGCTGAGCTGCCACCCACGTCAAGGAGGCAGTGCTGGGGGGAGGGGGTGGGTCCTGGAGACGGGGTTGGGATTTAGGCAGTGGAAGTGCTTAGATATAAGACCAATTAATTAACTTGTCAAATCCTTCCTCTCAGCTCCGTGCAATAGATTGCTTCATAATGAAGTATCCACGGGGCTGAGCATCCATGTTCTTGTTTTCTTTGTGTTCAAAATCAAATTCGGGAGCTATTCACTAATTAGCGTGGCATTTGCAATAGTTGCACGTAAAAACTCAGCCACATTTTGCAACATTAAACTTGCAGCTCTCTTCAGTGCGTCCACACGCAGGTCTGACAGAACCTGCGCAAAGCGTGGCCCAGATCCCCCGCGTCCCTGTGCGGGTCTCGTGATGCTGTGAGAAGCGGTGATGAAAATGAACTTTTATAACTTTCAGAACAGTATTTGTCATATGTGCCCATATTATGTTTGAAAATAAGTAAAATTCAATGCTCATTTTCGAACACACAGAAGTGGGGCTTTCAGAATTTTATTGTCATTTCCAATATCTCCTGCCTTAGCAGAGAATTTTCTCCAAATTGAAATGAATTAGAACACTATCTAAGAACTAAAATGACTCAAGAAATGTCTCAGTTGGCATTGATCTCAATAGAACACAAAGTATGTAAACATCTCGACTAAAACAACATAATTAGGGATTCTGTTTAAATAAAAGCAAGAAAAATAATTTTGGAGTAAATATACAATGGCTTTTGAGTTATTTTATCTTGTTTTGTTGCTCATCCAAACATTGTCAGCCCCAAACATGTGCAATAATAACTAAACTCATCCATCTTTGATATTTGCCAACTTCCAGTCAGATGAGAAGGAATCATGGAAACACTAACTGGAAAAGCTATGTGCACCCCATGCTCACAGCAGCACGATCACCGCCGCCGAGAGAGGAAGCACCCAGTGTCTATCGGTGACGAAAGGCTAAAGAAAATGAGGTGTTTACATCTATACACACACAATGGAATGTTGTTTGACCATAAAAAAGAAGGAAATCTTGCCATTTACGACAACATGGATGGATCTTGAGGGGATTATGCTAAGTGAAATAATCAGACAGAGAAAGCAATACAACATTATCTCACTTATATGTGAGATTAAGAAAAAATCATCCAACACAAAGATACCGAGAACGTGTTGTCGATAGAGCTGGGTGGGGCGGGGCAGGGTGGGGTGGGCAAAATGGGCGAAGGAGGTCAAAGGGTGTGAACTTCCAGTTACAAAATGAATAAGTCATGGGTGTGGTATGCAGCACCGCATGGAGGCTGTAGGTAATAATTGTTTATCTGAAAGCTGCTAAGAGAGTAGATCTTAAAAGTTCTCAGCACAGGAAAAATGCATAACTATGTGTGGCAATGGATGTTAACTAGGCTTACTTTGGTGGTCATTTCACAATACAGACAAATACCAATCATTATGTTATACACCTGAAACTATGTTTTATATTTTATTTTATATGTTTTATATTTTATTTTATTTTATTTTTTGAGAGAGGGAGGAAAGGAGAGAGAAACATCAATGCGAGAGACACATCCATTGGTTACCTCCTGCTTACATCCTGACCAGAAATAATTGAACCCACAACCTTCCGGTGCCCAGGATGATGCTCCCACCCACCGAGCTGCCTGGCCAGGGCTGTTACCTTTTAGCTCTATTTTGGTTTTCAAAAGCCCATGGCCTCACTTAGAGTTTCCCTTTGTCATCATGACGATGCCGTCATCAAGGGAGGAGGGTGAGCATTTCTATCACACAGTCTGTTACCTTCATTTGTGCCTTTTAAATATTTAGCCCTCTGGTTTGCAGGCTCCTGTTGCCCTGGAGCACCCCTCCCCTCAATGTTAGAAGGAGGTCTGCTCATTCCTTGTGAGTATGTTATGGACTGGCATTGCAGCCTTTGTAGGCACAGAGAAGGTTGGGAAATGGTCTAACACAGTGGTCGGCAAACCGGGGCTCACGAGCCACATGCGGCTCTTTGGCCCCTTGAGTGTTCTAAGGCCACTTCTTCAAAATAGACTCGCCCAGGCCGAAAACCGACTTCTGCGCATGGGACACGAGTTTCAATCGCACTGAACGTGCGCACCCGCACGTGGTATTTTGTGGAAGAGCCACACTCAAGGGGCCAAAGAGCCGCATGTGGCTCGCGAGCCGCGGTTTGCCGACCACTGGTCTAACAGCTCAACAGGAAAGCTTAGGGGCTGGAAGGCTTTCCTGCCCTGCTCCTTCGTTTTGCAGGTGAGGAAATGGAGTTACAGGGAGGCCCCGTGCCCTGGCGAGGTCCTGCAGCTGATGAAGCACCGGGGGCCCTGGACCGGGGCTTTCTGCGGGGGAGTGGGCACGGTGGGGGGCGGGGAGAAGGTGGCCTTCCCCGGCCTGCCACCCACAGCACGTCTCCGTCTGGGTGATGACAGAGGGGAATCTGGAATGTGGTCCTGGCGCTTCCACTCACCTCCTCTTTCCCTCCCTTAGATGAGCCTGGACAGCAGGAGCCCTCAGATGGCATCCAACCCCCACTTCCGATGTCTGAGTGACTCCCCAAGGGCTGCAGGTTGTGGAACCCGATCCGTGTTTCTCCTTCATTTCTGAAACCACGCGCACTTGCTGGAACGCTGACTCCATCTGGTCTTGATTCGCTTCCACCTGATTCCACTCCCTGCTGGGACGCACGGCATCGCCCCAGACACCTTGGGGAGCTGCTCTCGCCAGCTCCCTGGCTGTCCTCCCCTGAGGCTGAGCAGCTCCAGTGCCGCCCAGAGCTCTCTTCGGGCCCGCAGGGAGGAGCAGCATCCTCTGCTGAGCAGGCCTCGCCCTCCTCCCCCGGGGCAGGCTGGGCTGGGGTCCCCAGGCTCCCTCCCGGGGCCTCCTGGCCTGGGCTCTCCCTCCAGGAAGGCCGGCCTTGGAAGCTTTGCTCTCCCTTTACAACTGCATCTCCTGCGTGTGTGCCCGCCTCCGTCTGTCCTCTTGCTCTTCTTCCACCCCTTTCTATCAGGGAGGGGGGCGCCGTGGTTAGAACATGGCTGAGTGTGAATCCAGCTCCCCTGTTGATGGGCTGTGAGACTTTCTCTGAGGTGATGCTCTTACGTGTGGACCGGGCGTAGCAATTCCTACCCCCTGGGCTGGTGCGGCGGCGCCTGGGGCGGAGCAGTAAGCACCCTTTTCACCTCCTGAGCACCGGGCAGCACTTTGTTAGTTGCCCTGGGTTTCCTCCCGATTTGATTAACAGCCTCCACCTTGTGCTTCATTTCCAAGTAAAATAATCCGAGCCTGCACCCCACACACCTTCCAGAGTCGCTCTCCCCCTCAGCCCTATGTCCTCTTGACGCAGTTCTGGAGTCCCCGCTGAGGCCTCGCTCTCTGCCACGCATTGCTGCCTGCCAGGCTTGTCCACAGAGAGTCCAGCCTGCTCCCGCCCTCAGATGCCACTCGTGCAAGGTGTGCCTTAATGGCAGTTTGTACGGGGCCTGTGAGAATGGAGGGCGTCGTGTGTGCAAGGAGAGAAAACACTGACGCTGAGTGGTACACGCCATGGGTCATAGGTCATGGAGTTTGCTGCAGGGACGAGGGGAAGTGGGCCAGATGAGGCATCAAGCAGGGGGGACACGTGGGCAAATATTCTCAGGCCCCTGGCAACAGGCTGCCGGCTCTCCTCCAGTCCATGGCCTCCTGGCCCTCCCCTCCCTGGGAGCCGGGCGTGGCATGTGGCCCAGGTCCCTGATGAGAACAGGAGTGCAAGTGATGTGGACTGGTGACGCCAAGCCGGCCATGGAAAGCTCCCAGTAACACCCCCCCTCCCCCACCCCTCTCCCCTGTGACTGTGGTGGTGCCCCCGGCCTCCGCGGAGGAAGTGGAGGTGGAGGGAGAGCTGTTCTCACCCGCCAGGAGCGCTCTGTGTCCTGCATGTGAGTGAGGAAGAAACTTCTAGAGTCTGAGCCATTTTACCTTTGGGGTCTATTTGTTTTAGCAGTGTGCAGTACCCTATGAATATACACCCCGAACTGTTCTTCTTTAGGCTTGCCCCACGTGCACTGCGTGAGTAATGTCAGCCTTCCTTGGCAGACTGAGCTACACAGGGCAGGGACCATGCTTTCCCATCATCCTGACCCCTGCCTGGGGGTGGCAGGTGCTTCAGGAGGAGGTGCCCATCGGGTGAGTGGAATGGAAGGTCGGAAACACTGTGGTGCCCCTGGAAGGCCGCGGAGCAGCACTGCCCCACCCCGTGAGCTCCGCCCGGCTCTGCCTGCGCCCTGGCCTGCGCTGCAGCCTCATTGTCGCTCTGACATTGCGCGCACCTGAGTCCCGCTGCTCTCAGGGCTGGAGCCCGGCACTCGTCTCAGCCACCAGTTCCTGCGATGCCGCGTGGTGCACGGACCTGCTTCCTCTGCTCTGCGGAGCCGCGGGCCCTGGGAACGGCTCACGGCGCCGTCACCGGAAACCCTGCACAGCTGGTCAGTTCACAGCTCCTGGGCTCCGGGGCTGGGTTAAGGCACGTGAAGAGAGGAGCCCAACAACATGTATGCACAGCCACATGGACACAGACGACAGCGCTGGAGCCAGGGCAGGGGCGGGGGCTGGGTGGAGGCGGGCAAAGGGGCAGGGGAACATCTGCACTAGTGTCAACAAATAAACAACAAAACCCCCAACAAACAAACAGGCGAACGCATGCCAGGGTTTGAATTCTGGCTGCACCCCTGACTAGCTGTGCTGCCTTTGGAACCGAATAATCTCTCTGTGCCTGTCTCCTCATCTGAGTGGTCAGGACACTGACAGGAAACTGGCCCTGAGTGCTGAGTGCCAGCCACGCACACCACTGAGAACAGTGCCGGGCGCCGCGGACCCTGGGAAAGGGTGCTGTTAGTACCTCCTGTGCTTTCCAGCTCACAAATGTCACTTAGCACTCCTCCTGCACCCTAGGAGAAATCGGGTGCAAGGAAAATGGACACTCAACACAGTCCGATTCAAATGCTACTGTTGATAAGTTCAAGACATCTCCACCAGATTTTCACAGGCGGAACCAGAAGCCCGGTCCAGAAAGGGTACAGAAATTGCTAGTGAGCGGTAGAATGGGGCTCAAACCCAGTCCCCGGCCCTGAATCTCTGTAAGGAGCGTACTTGCTATTCTGCTGCTCCTGAGGACAGAGCCCAGGCAGAGCAGGGAGGGCCTTTTATGCCCAGGCCCAGGCTCCTCGATGCCACCCGCCACGCACACAGCCCAGCAGCACCTCCGCATCCAGTGGACAGGTGGCCTCAGTGGTCCCTTCTGAACCGGACCAGTGTCCAGCTCGTGTCCTGTCAGGACTCTGCCAACCTGCAGGCTGTCTTCTCCTGCAAGTCCCCTGCCATGGCTGCAGGCTTTGGCCCTTACACCTAGCACCTCCCACTGCTCTCTGTTGTCTGCCTTCCCCAGTTCAAGCCCCAAGCCCTGAACTTTCCTGACTTCTCTTCCCCCAGAGAGGAGGCCCCAGTTCCCCCTCTCACAGACCCTGCTAGGTGACAGCTCAATGGACAACGGGCTCCTGCAATTTGCCAGGATGAGTGAAGGGGGCAGTAGTGAGTTATCCTACTAGTCTTACTGGTATTTTGCACAGGGGAGAGTCTCAGGCATAGTTCTGGGTAGCAGGCCAGGCGAGGTGACCTTAGCAGAAGGCTTTCAAAGAGCTTCCTCGGCCCACACACTTGCAGACCCGGCCTGGCCCTGCTGTCACTCAGCCCCTCACTCATGTCGCACCTCTCCCATGGGGGTGCCACGGAGCAGTCATCTCCCAGCTAAAGATTTAGCTCTTTCCACAGCCTCTCACCTGAGCTCCCAGACGCCTGCCAGCGCCCTGGGCTGGCCTGTGGGGCCGGCTTTTGCAAAGGCTTCTGGGAGGTGCAGCTCCAGCAGCAAACAGCTGCCAAGGCCCATCCGTTTTCTTCTGTGCATTTGCAAGGTGCACAATGAAGAGCTCTGCTGGGGGAATAAAGCACCATTAGCTTTGTTTAGCATATGATGCCTGGCCTAGCGCACGCCAGGGTCCCACGCCGCAGAAGACATTAAGGTAAGATTCTAGAAATGGCTTCACGGTTGCTTGATGGGATATGCTCTGTGTTAATTCCAAATGAATATTTGCCATTCAGGCTTTTACATGCTTCAGCACCAGCAGGGATTCTGAAAGGTGGGCTCCCCCACCAAACACGTTTTATTTAATTATCAGATCGCTTACACAGTCCTTAAGGCTCTCCCACTCACCCTTCTGTTTTCTTCCATCTCTTTCCTCTCCTGATCCTGCCTTCCTTCTCGTCCTTCTTCTCCTCTCTCCTGCCCTCATCTGTATCCTCGGCCTGCAGAGCCAAAGTTCTGTCTCTGGTGGGATGGAATGAACAGGATGCGGCACCAAGAATCCTGGAGTGAAAGTGAAGCAGAGCTTGACTAGCTCCTCTAGACACCACCCTGCTGACCCCACCTGAGGGGCCGGAAAGGAGAGAGGCTGGAAACCCCAAAGGAGGGATGGAAGAGCCTGGAACTGGGGAGGAGAGCGACGTGGGAGAAGACGGAGGTCCACTGTGAGAAAGGAGGTTCTCACGGCCTCCCAGAACCAGTGGGTGTGGAGCCTTACTCTCAGGGCAAATGGAGTGAACATAGGAACTCATGAAGACCGGAGGAGTGGTGGGCACCCCCACAGCACCCGGGGAAGGGCTGTTCGTGGCCCGCCCAAGAGACAGGCCAGAAGAGGTAGTCCCTTACCTTGGCCTCACTGGGGGAGTAGAGGATGCTGGAAGGAGGGAGGGAACGTTGGCAAAACTTAGCCAGCACCATCTTGAGAAGCTGTGGTGAGCCTCACACTTGGCTCAGAGGTTATGTAAGCCAACCCCTCCCACCAAGCCCCTCTATCCATCCCTAACACGGCTGTTCCTTCCCCAACAACATGGAATGACACAGAGCTCATTGCAGGCCATGCTGAGGGTTACACACGAGAAAGACTTCCTGTAACTTCTGGGCTGTCAGTGTCCAGGTGCCACGTGGGGGAATCCAGGGAGACTGTCGGCCCCTCCACCACGTCATGTCCTCACATAATTTGCCTTCACCTGCCAGAGTTCTTCTAAGTGTCTTTTATGGCTTTAACAATCCTCATCATAGCCCTTCTTGATATTTACCACAGTTCTCGCTATTGCTGTGGTGCAGCGGGTCCCAACGGGCCGTGCACCGCGGAGGGCAGGAGCGGGTTCCCCCACCGCTGTCACCCGGCGCCCAGCGGGGTGCTGGCAAATCGGAGGCATCGATGAAACTTGTGGGATGAAGTAAAATATGGTTTGGATTTCCTTTTTTCCCTTTTTTGTGTGTCTTCTTCTCCTGAGCACCTGCAATTTCTCCACTGACCTCTTAACGTGTGTGTGTCCTGTGGATTTGACCAGAGGAGACCAGGTAGGACCGGCACCACTGACATGCTTTGGGGTGGATCGGCAAGCTTTTTCTCTAAAGGTCCAAATAGCAAAGGTTTCAGGTTCAGCTGGCACTATTGAACTTCGTCGTTAGAGGATGAAACAGCCATAGGAAATGCTTAAACAAATGGGTGTAACTGTGTTATAATAACACCATATTTACAAAAGCAGGTGGGGCCAGATTTGGCCCAAAAGGCAGTGTCTTCTAGACACTGAGATTCTAAGAATTTAGACCGGAACTGAATTAGCTTTTCAAAATAATCCCATCGGAGAACTACTAGTGCCAGCCACCCACGCCAGGAACAGTGAGCATCAGAGTCCCGATCTTCGTGGCAGGGCAGCCTCTGGGAGTGGGAAGCAGAGAGGGAGAGGCCAACTGCAAGGCCCCGCTGGTCTGCGGTCAGGCTGAGCACAAAGTGGGACGCCTGCTGGGGAGACTCCTGCCGCTGGACCAGGTACTCTGTGCGCAGCTCCGGAGGGGAGATCGGGCTGAGCATCGGGCCCTGCAGCCCTGCAGCAGCCCCAGCACAGGCAGGAGCCTGCGGGGGCACTTGAAGCGACGTGCCTCATCAAAGCGGCTGATCACGGTTAAAGTTGTGGGGTTTAGGCACATAGTAGGACCTGTGGGAATGTGAATTAGGCTCCACATTCGTGCATCTGAGATGTGCATGAAGAATACTCCTATAATTCGGACCTAGTGAGAGCGTGTGCTTGCAGGTGCATATAGTTCTGTAATAGACTAACCACCCTTCGCCATAACTGTCTATGTTCTTGTCCATTTCTCTTCCTAGACAGGGAGCTTCCTGAGGGTAAGGGCTGCAGTTCTTTATCACCTGCATATTCCAGCACTGAGCACAGAGTCTGCTATGGGATCAATAGTTTAGTTTAATATATATATATATATATATTTCATGGAGGAAGGAGTGGGAGTAAGAGATAGAAACATCAATGATTAGAGAGAATCATCGGTCGGCTGCCTCCTGCAAGCCCCACACTGGGGATCGAGCCTGCAACTTGGGCATGTGCCCTGAACGGGAATCGAACTGTGACCTCCTGGTTCATAGGTTGATGCTTAACCACTAAGCCATACTGGCTGGGTTAGTTTTAATTGAATTGAATTGATGGTGGGCGTTTGGTACAACCATGGGGTGTTAGAGGGAATTGGAAATGTCTGCCTTTGCACGTGGTGATGGCAGGCTTGGGAACATGTCCATACACTAGGTTGTGTATAAACAGATGTGGGATTATTTCAGGACAGACATGAATGCCCATTTAGAAGAGGGCATCCGGAGGGATACTTTTAAAATATGCATGCATACAGGAACATATTGGAGTATAAGCATGGGCAAAATTGGGGTCTTATATGGGCACATATGCTATAGAATGTGTCACAGACAACAGACTATTGTGGAATGCTTACATGGAACATACATAAAAATAGAGTGAAGAGTGTGTGTGTATGTGTGTGCATGAAATATTAGCATGTATAATGGGGCTATATTATGTATTCTACATGAGGTGCCTACAAATATATCTGAAATATAATTAAATATCTACTTGCAGATAGTTTGTTGGTTCACATGAGTATTCAACTGACATGGGGAATTAGGATATAACCAGGGGGTGTGTACATGCAGAAACAAGCAATGTATAGTGTCCGAGTATGCAGGCATGTGCATTGTAAGCATAGGCTGTTGAGATGGAGTGTACCTGGGGTTTGGGTTTGTGCATGCAGTGAAGGCCTGCTAGAGGTGCATGTACATTGGAAGTGTGCAAGCAGGCTGCAGCTATTGGTAATGTATGTAAAAGATGGGTAGCATGCAGAAATGGGCAGTGGGAGGGTACCCACAGGACAGTGATGGCGAACATCGTTACTGAGGTGTATTTACCTGGAAATGTATGGGAATACAGTGGTCCCCATTTACTAGTATCCACAGGGGATATGTTCCAAGACACCCCAGTGGATGCCTTATACCGAGGATAATAGCAAACCCTACATATGTTATGTTTTTTCCTATGTACACTTACCTATGATAAAGTTTAGTTTATAGCCGGGACCGGTTTGGCTCAGTGGATAGAGCGTCGGCCTGCGGACTGAAAGGTCCCGGGTTCGATTCTGGTCAGGGGCATGTACCTTGGTTGCGGGCACATCCCCAGTGGGGGTTGTGCAGGAGGCAGCTGATCGATGTTTCTCTCTCATCGATGTTTCTAACTCTCTGTCCCTCTCTCTTCCCCTCTGTGAAAAATCAATAAAATATATTTAAAAACAAACAAACACACACACAAAAAAAGTTTAGTTTATAAATTAGGCACAGCAAGAGATTAACAACAATCCTATCTAATAAAAGAGTAATATGCAAATTGACTGTACCTCCGCTACACCCACAAGACATGCCCACCAGCCAATCAGGAGTGAATATGCAAATAAACCCAACCAAGATGGCTGCGGCCACGGAGAGCAGGAGGGAGGCTTGGGCTTCCCCGGCAATGGAGGAGGCCAAGCTTTCCACCTGCCCTTGCCGGCCTAGGCCTCCACTCAATGCTACAAAGTTTCAATGATAGAAGATAAATAAATCCCAACAAAAATGGTGGCAGCCACGTAGCTGGAGAGAGCAGGAGGCTAGGATTGCCCCCGGCAATGGAGGAAGCCAAGCTTCTGCAGCCTTGGCCAGCCTAGGCCTCCACTCCAGGCTACAAAGTTTAAATTATAGAAGATAAATAAATCCCAACAGAAATGGCTGCTGCCACAGAGCGAGCAGAAGGCTTGGCTCCACTCCAGGCTACAAAGTTTCAATTGTAGAAGATAAATAAATCCCAGACACCAGGGCCTCCACTTGGGTCACCGGGGGTCATGACCGGCCTGCAAACCACCACAGGCCCCTCGCCCAGGCCACCCCACACCCCAAGGGAACCCCCACCTTCATCCAGGACACCCTTCAGGGCAAACCAGCTGGCCCCCACCCATGCACCAGGCCTCTAGCCTATCTAATAAAAGAGTAATATGCAGATTGACCATCACTCCAACACACAATATGGCTGCCCCCATGTGGTCAAAGATCCTGCCCCCATGTGGACACAAGATGGCCACCACAAGATGGCCAGCAGGGGAGGGCAGTTGGGAGGGACCAGGCCTGCAAGGGAGAGCAGTTGGGGGGGAACCAGGCCTGCAGGGGAGGGCAGTTAGGGGTGACCAGGCCTTCAGGGAAGGGCAGTTAGGGGCAAACAGGCTGGCAGGGGAGCTGTTAGGCATCAATCAGGCTGGCAGGGGAGTGGTTAGGAGGTGATCAGGCTGGCAGACAGAAGCGGTTAGGGGCAATCAGGAAGGCAGGCAGGCGAGCAGTTTGGAGACAGCAGTCCTGGATTGTGAGAGGGATGTCCGACTGCTCGTTTAGGCCCGATCCCACTGGGGTCTCAGATTGGAGAGGGTGCAGGCTGGGCTGAAGGACACCCCCCTCGGGCACGAATTTCATGCACCAGGCCTCTAGTACTAACAATAAAATTGAGCAATTGTAACAATATGCTGTAACAAAAGTTATGTGAACGTGATTTCACTCCCTTCCCCCTCAAAATATCTGGTGGCTTATCTGATAAGCAGACGGCTACTAAGTGGCAAGTGGGTGGGGAGCATAGGGAGTGTGGTGCTGCTGGACAAGGGATGGTTCGCATCCCAGGCAGGACCGAGTGGGATGGGACGAGATTTCATCGAGCTACTCAGAATGGCGTGCACTTTAAAGCTTTATTTCTGCGATTTTCCATGTAACATTTCCAGACCATGGTGACCACAGGTAACAGAAACCCTGGAAAGTGAAGCCACGCGTGGATCAGGAGGGACCACGGGGACGGTCTTTCGATGGTGTGGTGTCTGCAGGGAGTGAATGCAGAGGGGAGGTTCAGGGCGAGGCGCAGACTGTGCCCTTGGGAGTGTGTATGAGGCGTGTGTGCAGGCTCGGGAACGCACCTTTTGGAGATTCATGGGGCGGGTGCTTAGCAGGGCGCATGTGCAGCCGTGGGCTCTTTCACGTGTAAGCGCTGGGAGCAGCCATTTAGATGCACAGTTCTGAGGGTCCGTGCATGCAGGTGTGGGCGCTGCGTGTGTGCACGCTGCATGGGGTTTGGGTGTGGACAGGGGGGTCTGAGCAATCCCAGGGAGCCAAGGTGGCACTGGCAGTGTGCCTGCCAACCAGGGAGGGAGCCCCGGTGCACAGCTGGAGGTGTGTCCACCGGGCATCGGTGTCGGCACCGGGCAAGTGCCTCCAGCTCCCCTGGCTGCAGCTCACCTGGGAACCCGCGGTCGGTGTCCTGGGCAGGGACTGAGGACAAGACATTAAGTGGGCGGAAGCAGCTGACACTTCCAGGTGAAGTCACCTTTGGAATCGGCTTCCCAAGAAATTGATTACAAATAAATAATAAAAAGGTTTCCAGGCCCCTTAGCTGTTCAGGGCAGGAGGGGCATGTAGGTTGGGGAGAGAGATTTTGAGAAAAACAACAAAAACAAAAACACACCCACATAAAAACAGGGGAGGGCGAGGGAGGCAGATAGCATCCCGTGAGCCATGGAGTTTAGCCTGAGGCAGGAGCTCCGTGGTGGTGGCAGCAGCTAACGACTAACGAGTTGTGTGTTTACATGCCCATTAACTCTTTGAAAATGCCTAGTTACCGCAACCAGACATGGCCACTGCTGGGGCCGACTGCCAGGCCTCCGTCTGTGTCACAAGGACAGCCTAGAGCCGCGGAGAGCAGTCCCACCAGTGAGCAGAGAGGAAGCAGGCATCCCCTCAGCGCTGACTCAGCCTCCTGGGTTCAAGGTCAGCTTCTCAGGGGCACTGGCCTGGCTGGGGAACGGGCTGTGTTCTTGCTGGGGCGGGGGAGAAAGAAAGGTGGGAGGGCTTGGCGGGGCGGCCCAGGGGTTGTGACCGGCTATCGGAGACTTGGCCTTCCAGAATCGGATGCTGAGCCGGCTCTTCTGCATAATCTTGTTTCCATTCACGCAGGCAAGATCCACAACAGGTTACCAGGCTAAGGCGGGTCCACGTTTCAGGGACGGCTGCTAATTCAGCACACTGGCAGCGGTTTGCTGCCAGGGATTGAGTGAGCGCCCACTGTGTGCCAGGCCTGCTAGGTGCTGCGCAGGGACAACCTGAGAAGTGGGGGGCTCGGCCTCTGGCCCCAGCCAAGTGCCCTCTGGAAGGAGACAGAAGATGAGCAGGATTTATTAGAAAATACTCGGTGCTGGGAGTCTGGGCTCTGGGGCTGCATGGCCTACCTTTTCAGTTTCTTCCCCTCATTTGTCTTTTTTTAATGTTACAGGTGAGAGATGCACCCAGCTTACAGGGCAGAACAAACGCGTTACTCATCTGCATTCGAGGTCACAATGCATCAGCTTCCCCAGAAGCAGAGATGTTGGAACTGAAGGCCCCGTGAAGTGCATGCAGGCCGTGGGTGGGCGTGTCTTCATGGGAGAATCGTGGCCTGGTGTCACAGGCAGCAGGCATCATCCTGGCAGATGGCTCACTCCCTCTGAGCCACGGTTTCACCTGGAAAATGGAGATGATGACAATTCCTGCCTCTCAGTCTTGTTGGGAGGTTCAGTGAGATAATAGGTGTCCTTTTAGCAGGGAGCGTCACATGCTGTAAGTGCTAAATACAAAGGATCTGCAGTCATGAGTTACTGGAGGAGCTCTAGGGTGTTGGTTTGTGTTTTCCCCCCGAGGAAGTTCAGATAGTCTGATAGTGTAACACCGAAGTGTTAGGGCTCTATGAGGCCAGGCAGCTGGTCTATTGGAGTGTTGGGACCCTGGGCTGCGGAGGGGGAGCAATGGCTGGGCTGGGCTCCGTACAAAAGCGTGAGGTGCTGGATGAATGACCCCCACAGAGCAAGGAGGAAAAGAGCAGCGGCTTGCCCCTTTAGCGCCCGCTCAGAGCCACACAGGCGATGAGTGCGCCCTTGAGGGCGGTAGCCATGCCCTTCCCTCTTCACTCTGCAGAGGCCTGGATTGGTGATGCTTGGCTTTCTGTCCTCCCAGAGTGACATCCTCTCTCTTGGGCACTGTCCTGCTCACTTGTTGCCCAACTGGGTGCTTAGACTTCCCCCAGGGAAGCCACAGCTGCTGGGGGTGGGGGTCATGGTGGGGGTAATGGACAGGACTGGTTCCTACTCCCCACTCTTACAGGGAAGACAGGGCAAATGATGATGACAACGATGATGATAATGTTATCAATGATACAGCCACCACATTTATTTCATGTGTACTGTACACTAGGCACTATTCTAAGCGCTTTGCATGTATAAGAGCATCTGATCCGTATGAGGCCAGTACTGTTATGGTCTCTTTCTGTCACCGAGGCATGGAGGCACAGTTAAAGAAGGAGCCCAGCACCCAGCAAATCATGACCTAAGCCCCTCCTCCCACACGCCAGGGCTCTGGGCCTGTGCAGGTCTGGTGAAGTCAGAGGGCAAACCCTAAAGGCTCGGAAGGCGGCATCTTTAAACATTAGCAGTGGCTGATAGAGGTTAGGGCTGCCCCTTCTATTCTTTGGTGAAGCAGTTCAGGTGTCTGTCTGCAGGTTCAGAGCCCTCTCGCTCAGAGCCGCAGGGGCTGTCACCAGCAGGGGCCCCGGCCTGCTGGGCGGCGCAGGCCGCAGTGGACATCCCGGGCCGGTTTGGGTTGTTTTCTGAAGTCAGAGGCTTCACTCCGGGCTCTGGCTCCCTGTCCTGGGAAGTCCAGGCCGAAGGTGCTGGGCAGCTTACACTGTAGCTTCCTGAATAGGCTGTCATAGGCGAGGAGCACCCGGGCCACTCCGTGCCGGGCCGGGCCTGCCCAGCCTCTGAGACTCAGAGGTGGATGTAGACGTAGGAGGACTCAGGCTCAGGCTCTATCCATCCACGTGTTTCCTACTCCAGGGCCCAGACCCCAGGCCCTGCACCGCCTGTCTGTCCTCTCCCTTCCCCAACCTGCCTTTATTCTCCTGTCTGTCCTCTCCCCTCCCACACCTGCCTTTATTCTCCGGACTCTCTCTGATCCCAGGCCCACCCCTGTCTGGGGCCTCTAGGGGCTTGGAGGGACCAGGACATGGTTAGGGGTAGGGAAAGAGGCGTATGGAGAAGAGGGGGAGGTGCAGGTCTGGCAAGCTGGGTCTGAGGTGCTAGGAGGGCCAGGCATTGAGGCCAAACCCCAGGCCCCGCTGCTCCTTCTTCTGGCTGTGAGGGCCCTCCACCCGGATCCTAGGCCCAGGGGCCCACCTGCACCCCCTCCCCGCCTGAGCCAGCTGAGTGCCTCTGGGGCTGCCCTCCTCCACTGCCCATCCAGAGGGCTGGCTGCAGGGCCGCCTTTGTTCCCCTGGACCATCCCAGGGGTAGCTGTGAGGGCGGGCTCTCTGCTTGGATGTGCGGTGTTTACTCTGCCTGGTTAAAGTTCATCAGAGCCTCTAGTGGGGCGCTGACTGCCAAGGAGACCGGATTAACACCGGACACCCTGTCACCGCTGGGGAAAGGGGATTGATTGTACAGGGAGTTTAGTCAGAGCTGCGTGGCAACCCCCTGGGGCTGCTTGGGAGCGGAGTCTCCTCCATTAGGAGGACCCGTGGGAATACTCAGCTGCAGCGTGTATTACAGCCAAGGCCGCATATCACACATGCAGTGTTAGCTGCTTTACTCAGCTTGCCTGCTGTCCACGGCCTGGCTCCTGGTGGCTCGGTCCTCTGCAGGCAGTTGCCTGGTCAAAGGATAGTCATGGCTGGAGCAGGACTGTGCACATGTATGTGCACGTGCATGTGTTCGTGCACATGTGTGCATGCATCTGTGCCCATATGCAGGCTGGGCGGCAGTGGGGCAGCTCCAGGGCGCCCTCCCTGAGGGGCGGGGCTAAGAACCTTCTTGGTGCTGTGGAACTGTCCAGCAGGGCTCATAGTGCTCCTCTCACCCAGCCGGGCTGCGGAGAACTGAGCCAAGAAGGTAGGTCTGTCCTCTTTCCACAAAACATAGATAGGAACTTAGAAAACTTGCATTCCCAAGAGAACGTTCGCCCAAGAATCAGTGGGAGCCCCTTTGAGAAGCCGGAGCGGAGAGTGGTTTAGACTGAGTGCCGTCAAGAGTCAGCTCTGTGCCATGGGCAGTTGCCCTTGGGCAGGTCAGCTCTGTGCCATGGGCAGTTGCCCTTGGGCAGGTCAGCCAGCTTCCCTGGGAGTGGTTTCTTCATTAGTTACGTGGCTATAAGGAGGCGCCCCACCTTACAGAGGTGCTCTAAGAATTAAATGGACATCACGAACAAGGTAACTAGCACATAGGAAGCACTTAATGCCAGATAATGCTGTGTGTATTAGCTGATTATTCTAATACTAGAGGCCTGGTGCACAAATTCGTGCACAGGTGGGGTCCCTCTGGGTGGCCTGCAGGGATCAGGCTGAAACCCGCAGTCCAATGCCACTTGCAGCTCCTACCTACCACTCCCGCTCATCCTGGCCCCACAGTGTCTGCCACGGGCTCGCACCCAATCAGTCCCGATAGGAAGAGGCTTGCACTACCACAACAGCGCTCACCAACCATGAGCCCTGCATCTAGTGCCCTCCCAAGCGGAGTGGCCTGTGGAATTGGGCTGAAACCAGCTCTCTGACATCCCCTGATGGGTCCCAATTATGAGAGGATGCAGGCCAGGCTGAGGGACCCCACTAGTGCACAATTGGGTTGGGGAGGGATCGCGAGAGGGCTCCAGGGTGTGTCCAGCCCATCTCGCTCAGTCCCGATCTGCCAGACCTCAGCAGCAAGCTAGCCTACCAGTCAGAGCATCTGCCCCATGGTGGTCAGTGCACATCATAGCGATTGGTCAACTGGTCTACTGTCTACCCCCTAGTGGCCTTAGCATATCATCAGCATATTACGCTTTGATTGGTTGTTCGGTTGTTCTGCCATTCGGTCTATTTGCATATTACCCTTTTATTATATAGGATAGTCTAAATGGGATTCACGCTACAAACATTTGGTTTAAACAAAGCTTTTCTGAAAAATCTTTATTGTAGGAAACATGGCCACCCTGTGGAAGCCGGAGGGCCGAGGAGGGATGCTCTCAGCCCTCCCCGGTTGGAGAGCTCATAAGGCTTGGAGAGAAGCCCACATTGAAGTGCCAGAGTCTGGGACCAGCCATCTCTGCACGGGCACTGTGCCTGCTGGGCCTGGCACCCTCTGAGCAGGGTGTGAGCCTGCAAGCCCCACTCAAGTGGACACAGGGCTGGAGGCCAGCCCAGCAGATGCTGGTCAGGCAGAGCGGATGCTGAGTCTGTTACAGATGACACGGCCCAGCCCCGAGGTCACACCAGGGTGGAGAGACGGCAGGAGGCTGACTAGGTGGGCAGCAAATAGGCAGCTGGGGCTCAGGCCAGCCGGGAGGCTGACAGCCGAAAGAGCTCCTGACTGACTCCCACGGAGCCCGAGTTCTCTCTGTACCTGTCCATCACCGTGCTCGGCAGGTGGCCTCACTTCCCCTGAGCCTGGTGTTTAGGACTGGTGCCTCTGGACAGATTGCCGAGGTTCAAATCCCTGCCTGCCCCTCAGTTACCTGACCTTGGGGAAGGTGTTCTCGGCCTCGTGCCCTCCTCTTTAAGCTGGATCTGGTACTAGGACCTGCTCCCCGGGGCTCTTGTGAGGGTTGGGCGAGATGTGCACCCACAGCGTTAGCACAGTGTCTGGCAGTGCAGTTACCACCACGGTAGCATTCCCTCGGCTGCCAGGAGGCCCGGAGGCCCCGGGAGGAGAGGCCTGGACTCCACGTTTCTGTGTCCACAGAACTAGCCAGGGGCCAAGCTCATGGCGCTGTGAACTGTGTCATCAAGTGGGGCAGAGCATTGTCACAGCTGGTGTTCAGGGGCGACTCAGAACTGCCGGGAGCAGCCAAGTTAGAGAGGAAAGACAGAACGAGGTCAGGTGCCAGGTTGGATGTTATCAGAATAAGAAGAGCTGACGTTGGGAGCAGAGCAGGTGGGATTTCTGTGGTCGGATCAGAATCCAAGGGACAAATCGGAGACAATGGTGACAGAGGAAGGTGAGGGGCAAAGATCAAAACGTGGAAGTGCCCTGCCGGCCCGGACGCAGTGACTGGTCCCCATCTTCCTGCCGGTGGCAAGGAGGCAGGCTTGGGGAGGGTGATGCGGGTGGACTCTGAGCGTGCCTGTGGGCGAGGAGCTACCCTGGCGAGGGGGACTGAAGTTCTCAGAGGCGGGGACAGCAGGGTGCAGGTTGTTAATCCAGCTGCAGATGTTGGCAGGCAGGACAGACACACAGCTCTCTGGGCACTGAAAAATAAAGCAGTAAACCAGCGCCTGGGAGCCTTTCCTAACAGCAAATATCACTAAATACTTTTGTGACATGCCTAAATAATACTAAAGATTCAAAGAAGACACGGAAACATCCCAAGTCCCACCTCCAAAAGATGGCCAGTATTGATATTTGGGTCAATACCTGTCAGCAGATGGAGATGCTCATAATCTTCATCTGTGTCCCTCCCTGCCGTCCCCAGGAGCAACAAAACACACACACACACACACACACACACACACACACACACACACACCACGAAGGTTGGTTAGCAAATGCTGCTTTGGAAGTGGATCCCCAATCCTCTTTCCACACCCCCTCGCCTTCCAACCAGAGTGCAGCCTTTAAGTCTCTCCGATCTGAACCAGCAATGCTCCCGGCATAGAGTTATCTAAATGCACATACAGATCCGTGCATATAACTTACACGAAGGGGCTCAGACTCTGCATGCTGCTCTGTTGTCTTTTTCACTCCACAAAATGTCAAAGACATCTTCCCAGTCAATAAGTACAGAGCGTCGTTGTCATTTTTAAGGACTGTGTACTATTTGCTGTTTTGTAAGTCTCGTACTTATCTTAACCATTCCCATATTGATTGACATTTAGGTAGTCGCTAAGTTTGCTGTTATAAATAATGCTTCAACAAACATCCTTGCACGTATAAAGAAGTAAGGTGACATTCTGTGAGCCACTGACGGAGAAGATGAAAGACACCCCATCCTCTCTGGGGTCCTGCCTCGGGGAAGCCAGGACGGTTTAAAGGCAGCAGGATAAGGGCGTTAGACTTTAGGTGGGGTCCTGGGATTGGTGCTAGGATGGGTCACAGAGCTTGGAGGCCTGAGACTTCAGAGACGAAGAGGTGAGGGTCCAGGCCAGGTTGAAGTCAGTCCTGAGACAAGAGGAATGACGAGTGATTTCCGAAGCCCAGGGATCTAAGGTGCAAAGTCCAGCCACCAAAGGCCCCCCGGCTCCAGGGTCAGGCTGCCACCCTTCCGCAGAAAGCCGGGCCGGGCCCGAGAACCAAGCCCTGGAGGATGAGCCCGAGCTGGGCCCCAGAAGCCACAGCTCAGCATGCTCTGCAGGGACTCCAGCCCCGCAGCCCCCTTCCCGCCCCTCCCTGGGAGACCTCAGAGTCAGGGTTTTGTTTTGCAATTTGTTTCAGCCCCCGCCCCTACTTTTCTCTCAGAAGCCAGTCTGGGCTCCTGCTGCCCATGGAGGCGGAGGAGGGAGGGGCCGGAGAGCAGAGCCGGAGTCTCACTTCCCGCCACATGGCATCAGCGGGTCATATTGCAGCTTTCCACATGGCTGCCCAGACACAGGCAGTCGTGTTTATGAAAATCCTCCTGATCCCGGCTCGGAGCCTCCCTGGCACTCAAGGTTCCTGCTCAGACTGCGGTGTGTTCTGCTTAGAGGAGCAGCTGACACGGGTGCTAGGAAGGCCAGGTGCTGGGTGCGGGCAGGGTGGGCACGGCCCCCCTCCATCCTGAGCAGCAGCATCCGTGCTCAGCTCCAAGAGGCTTCCATGCATATGATCAGGGATTTCCTAACGTGGGGTCCAGTTGGAGTCGGGGGTTGGGGGAGAGCAGCAATCACTTGGGGAGAGGCTGGGGCAGAGTCCCTGGCTTCAGTAGGTCTGTTGCTGATCTGTGCTGTGGCTTTGCATGAACCATTCACCAATCTGGTCTCAGCTCTTCCTATCACTTCCCTAAAACTGGAAGAATGATTTCCATTCCTCCTTACCAATGGGGGCATAGGGACAGTGACGGGCAATAAAGGGACACTTTTGGGAGAGAAGCTTGGTAGACTTAGGAAGTCATTTCAACTCTCCAAATTTCAGTTTTTCCTATTATCCTACCTAATAAAATGGTAATATGTAAATTACCATCACTCCGCTACGCCCACGATTGGGCCAGCGGGAGGTGCAGGGGGCGGGACTCAGGGTGGCTGGGGTAGCCGATTGGGCCAGGGTCTGCGCCATGGCTGTGCTGTGGAACAGAAGGGGCCTCTGGGGCAGCGAGCTTACGTCCCGCCTCGGACCATCAAAAGTGGGGGAGCTGGGTGCCTGGTGCACCAGCAGACAGGCACCCAGCTCCCCCGCGATCGAAAGTGAAAGCGTGTAGGGGACCCTCCACGTGCATGATTCAATCATGCACTGGGCCTCTAGTATATAATAAAAGCCTAATATGCTAAGTGCCCGGTAGTCTGGTCATCTGTTCAACCAAACAAAGCATAATATGTTAATGATGATATGCTAAGGATGCTCAACCACTTGCTATGATGTGCACTGACCACCAGGGGGCAGATAGTTGACCGGTCGCTATGACATGCACTTACCACCGGGGGGCAGATGCTCCAACGAGTAGGTTAGCTTGCTGCTGGGGTCCAGCCAATCGGGACTGAGTGAGCTGGGCTGGACACACCCTGGTGTCCTCCTTAGGTCCCTCCCCCACTGGCCAACCTCCTGCCTCTCTCCCCGGCCCGGATCCTGCACCGGTGGGGTACCTTGGCCTGGCCTGTGCCCTCTCGCAACCCCCCCCCCTCCAGTGCACGAATGTCATGCACCAGGCCTCTAGTATAAAATAATGGGGTAAACCTAATTGATTTCTAAAGTCCTTTGGTCAATACTCAGGAACCAAAGTCATCTCAGGAATCTTAACTATGAGTCAAAGCTTGGGACAGTTAATTTAGGGTAAATGCAGTGAACTGTGGTACTTTACTCCTTTGCATTAGCAACCCCTTGGACTTCAGGCCTGTCAGTGCTCCCCACAGTGCTGTGATGTTTGGGGTGTCAGGGCTCTCCCTCTGCTACTCCCTCTCAGAGGTCGCTGCCCGGGATCCAGCCTTTCAGTCCCGGCCCAAGAGGATATAAACTCTGTGGTACAAGGGCCATGCCTTGGGGGTCTTTGCATCATCCACACTCACATGCTCAATGGCAGCCATTCATTCCCTCACTCATTCATTCACTCACCATCCATCCATCCATCCATGCATCCATCCATCCATCCATCCATCCATCCATCCATCCATCCATCACCCCTAAGCCTTGGAAACATACAGAAGATAAGGTCAGGTGGAATGTGAACCTTCAGCAAACTTCCTGAGTCCCTTCGCTCCCACACGCCTGCCCCAGAAAACATTAACAAACAATGAGAGTAGCAGCTAACAGTTAGTAAGCTGCTACATGGACCAGGGGCTGGGCAGGGAGCATATGTGGATCATCCCCACAGGGGTCCCAAGAAGCATGCAGTCCCATTGGCCCATACTTTCTGTTAAGGAAGGAAACGATGGCACAGGGAGGCTAGATGACTGCCTAGGGCCACGGAAGAAGCGGCAGAACCTAGATAGACCTGGAGAGTCTAATGGCTGAGCTCCGGCCCTCAGCCACCGCGGGAGACTGCCCTTTGACCCAGATTCTAAGAGAAAAGAGAGGAGGGGGAACTGATTTTGACAGAGGAGGGCGTTCGGTAAAGAATGAGAGAGGCCCTGGAGTAGGACGGCATCCTGCACCTGCAAGATTGACGTGGGCTCTGGGCTCCAGCCACCAGCGGAACGGACCGAGCTGTGAGACAGCGCCCAGCAGGAACTGGCTCCTCCCTCTCCCCTCAGGGAGCCCCTCCGAGAAAAGGGTGCAGCATCCACGAGACCCTTACTCACTCTCATGAAGACTTGGCCCTGGTCACCATGGGGTTCCCACCCCCCACAATGCATTACCCTTTGGGCACCAGTTTCGTGAAGTCCTGCAAGTGGAGGAAAGAACTGCTGGACAAGACCGAGAAGGAGTGTCCAGGGCGCAGCAGCCACTCAAAGGTCCAGGAAGAATGCCCGAGGCCTGAGTGTGAAGGCAATCCAGGCCCGGCCCAGGGAGGCCAACTCCGCCCTCCCGCCACCCTCTCTGCCGCCAGCTGAGGGACAGCCTCCTCGTGTGATTTACAAGGGGCTGTGCTGAGCTGTCATCCCTTCCTAATGAGCCAGGGTCATAGTTCTCAGCAACCATCCTCTCCCCGCCTGCCACCCGCTCCCTGTGGCCACTGCTCTGAGGCAGTTGGGGCAGTTTTAAAATCAAAGTCAAACCAGATTCACCAAACAAGGTGTCAGGCCAGGAGGGAGGGCTGGGGTTTCAGAGTGACAGCCAGGAGGCCGGGCAGTTTCTTGGACTATGAAGTGAGTGTGTTTTATGGCCAGACACAACGCTGGGAAAACTGTCAATCACAGGAAGCTTGCCACCTGTCTGGGGGAATGCTCAGATGGCCGGGGTGAGGCATAACCCTACATTTGTACCATCAGGCCCTCCTGAGGGCCCTGCCTGCTGGAGGCACCCCGGCTGGCCCCATCCCGATGAGCCAGGTGGCCTTGGGGAGGATTCTTTCCCAGGAAGGCTCTGCAAGCCTGCTCTGCATTTAGAAGCAGAGAATTCTTGAGATGAACTGGGCCCTTCTCCCAGGGGAGAGACGGGAGGTCAGAGAGCAGAGGAGTCCTTGCCCACAGTCACAGAGCTCCTGGGAACAGAAAAGGGGTCCTGGACTCCTTCAGGCCACCAGGGGCTCTCCCCCCCCCCCATCCTGTGGGAAAGCAGGGAGCAGATTTCCTCCCAGGTCCGGCCGCCACACAGACTTGGAAGTACTTCTCAGGAACCTTGCAGACCTCAAAGCCAGTTAGGTCCCGGTGGGGGTCTCAGCCTTCCTCCCAGGCTCACATTTCCGGAGATAAGCCCTTCCCTGGAACCCCTCATGCCTCGCTGCAAGGCCTGGACCGTGGGTCGGAAGCCGGCCCATCCTCCCTGCTAGGTTGCTGCCTGTCTGAACTGTACTTCCTCGTCTTTGTATCACGTACCACGGTGCCCGGCAGGTGTGATGGGGGCCATGCACACAGGCTAAATAAACGAGGGCATCCAGACCACCTCCATCACCATCCTGTCCAGAGATGACGCTGACGTGGCAGAGGTGGGTACTGGCCAGGGTCACCCAGTGAGAGCGACGGTAGCTGGGCCCAGGCCAGGTCTCCGGCTCTCAGGCCCTGTGCTCCGCCTCCGCAACGCGTTGCTTCCCTCAGGTTCAGACTCTGGGGCGGAACTAACTGGTCTGGAATGGATCCCCACTCCCTCCCAGTGGGAAAATCCTGGGGTGCCGCCCATGCAGCTGGGGTCCCACTTTACAGTGGGTGGTGCTCAGAGGATGGGATTTCCTCTTTGAAGCCCTGGGGGTCCATGGCCCCTCCCTCCTTGGTATCCCCACTTTCTACAGACCTCCTGCTTTCTCCAGTGCCTCCACCCCCACCCTCCCCGCAGTCAGCTGAGCTCTGCTGGGCAGCTCTGAGGACCTGGAGAGGCGCAGGGGGAGCAACCCCTGGGGACCCCGCTGCTGGCCTGTCACCCAGCTGCCCTGAGCACGTACAGCCTGACAGTGGCATTGGCATGAACACCTCCACAGTGGCAGCGCCAGCTCTGTGCCAGGGCCCTGGTCCCAGCTCCATGCCACTCACTGTCACAGGAGCGGGCACCTGCCAGCCAGAGGGCAGGCTGTCTCTCCCGCCAGGCTGCCAGACCCTGGGCCTGTCCCGATCTCTGGGCTCCTGTGGACGCTCTCAGCCCCTGCAGCCGCCCATTGTGAGCCCTTTCCCGGGGTGTTCGTACCCAGCTTTTCCTTGTCCTGTGAGGGCTTCCCGGGTCCCCTCCACTTTCCTCAGCAGGAACCCTGCTCTTCCCCGGAGAGTCAGGCCTTGTCTCCCGGGGCCTGCCCCTCTCCTTTCTGCCTCTCCCTCTGCCCAGGGTGCCCTGTCCCCTCCCCCCCCCTCTCTGTCCAGATGAAGGGGAACTGTGAGGTGAGGCTGTGGGTGAGGACCGGGTCTCGCTCAGAGTGCGGGGACACACTTCCCTGGTTCCTGCCAATGCCCCCGGAAGGTGAATCTTGGCCATGTGGGCGGAGATACCTATAGCAACCAAGCACAGGACCTCGGAGGAGAAAGGCGGGGAGACCTGAGGCCAGGCTGTGCAGATGCGGGAGGTGGGGGCCAGATCCACTCCCCGGGGCCCCTCGCCCAAGTTCCACCACCCAGGTCTCACCCGCCTCCAGCCCTCGTACCTGGGACACACAGAGACTGGTCTGAAACCTTCCCTGGGTTTCTAAGGCCCAGACATTATGAAAACAGAGCAAGACAGGTGGAAGACAAAGGAGCAGCAATTGCAACACCCAAACCACTTCTGAGCCCTCTTTGTCCTGGTCCTGCTGGTCACTGGGGCTTTCTGCCTGGAGCGTGGACATGTGGAGGCCGCCATTCTCCTCCTCCTCCCCTCACTCTCCCTTCTCCTTCATCTCTCTCCTCCTCTTTCTCCTCCCCTCACTCTCCCTTCTCCCTCATCCCTCTCCTCCTCCTCCCCTCATTCTCCCTTCTCCCTCATCCCTCTCCTCCTCTTCCTCCTCCCCTCATTCTCCCTTCTCCCTCATCCTTCTCCTCCTCCTCCTCTCACTCCTCCCTTCTCCCTCATCCCTCTCCTCCTCTTACTCCCCTTCTTTTCCCCCTTTCTTCCTCACCCCTTTCCTTCTGCCTTTCATCCCTATCCTCCCTCTCCCCTCCCTTCTCTCTCCCCCTCCCCCTCTTTACAGGGACCTCTCAGTTCCTGCCTTGGGCCTTGGTGAGCTTCTTCCCTTTGCCCGGAACCCCACCTCCTTCTACTCAGAGAGGCCTTGCCCAGTACAGCCTGGTGGAGCCTCCCTCTCATTGCCTGGCCCCTCTTAAATGAGGAAATTATATACTGTTGTGCAAATATTTTTCATGTCTTAAAATACTTAATAAATATGCCTCTCTTGTCATTTCAAAATTACTTTTTAACTAAAGTAATCTATACACAGACTTTAAAAATCAAATAATGTGCAGAGATGATTCATGCGAGGCATCAGGCTGAAATCGCCTCTCTTCCTGCCCTCCAGAGATAACCACTCTCACCTCTTGGCTGTTTCTCCTCGTGTTTAGGTCCATTCACCTAAATAACATACTTCTGCATTGCCCCCAACATTTTATTACAAAATATGTCAAATATTAAAAAACTGAAAAAATGTATAGTGAATACCCATAAACCCACCATCTAAACTGTACCATCAACATGTTGTTATACTGCTGTCACACACTTTCTGATTTTCCATCCTTCTATCTACCCAGCATCCTATCTTACCCTTCGGGGCATTTCAAAGAAAGTCACAGCGGGGAGTGCACTCATCCCTGAGCACTTCAGCAAGCATGCATTAGAGCTCAGCATTTGCATGAGGGTCTTTTGTCCCACTTTGAGATAAATTTACACGCAGCAAAATGCACAGACCTGAAGTGTACCAGTCCATGCGTCCAGACCTTGCATACAACCATGTAACCAAACTACCACCAAAGTTCAGAGTTTCATCAGTCCCAGGGGGCTCCCTTACCCCCCCTCTCAGTACATACTGACTGCTACCCACATAAGGCGGGCAGCCCCTGTTCTTTCTCTCTCCTTTTTAAAAACTCATCTATTGACAAGGCAATTTTTGACCTCGTCTATTGACTCTATTATGTCACACGTCTTAGCTTATAGCTTTGCCTTCCCATAATGTACTTATACCAGACTTTAAAAAATTAAAACAATATTCTCTGCTTACACAACAATAAGTAAAAACTGCTCCTGAGACAGAACTGCACAATGATTATGCTGTCTTTCTTGTGCAACTTTATGCTTTTCCTCATTTTACTTATACATATATATAATTATATATATAATATATATATACACTAGAGGCCTGGTGCACTAAATTCATGCACGAGTAGGGTCCCTAGGCCTGGCCAGCAATCAGTGCTGATCTGCGGGGCGACCGGTGGGGCAATCAGTGGGGGGGGGTTCTTGCACCCACCTTGGCTGGCCTGGGGCCTGTGGGCTGGGAGCAGCTCCTGCGTTGAGCATCTGCCCCTGGTGGTCATTGTACAGCATAGCGACTGGTCGTTCCGCCTATCATTCCGCCATTCGACCGATTTGCATATTAGGCTTTTATTATATAGGATATAAAGATTCAACAGAATCAGAAAACCTCTATTGGAATTACTTGTCCCATGAGCAAGTGTATTAACTAATCTGTAACCTACTTCTTTTTTTCAGGGAAACTGCCCTCCTATTCTTTGGGTTGGCTCACCTGCTGCTCCTTTTCTGAAAGCTTCTAGGAGCCTCTCATCTCTGGTGTCTGAAATGTCACAATCATAGGCCTTGTAACTTTAATGGCCCTCAATCTGGAAGCCAACATCTCTCAGTTCTGGGAAATTTTCTTCTATTATGTCTTTGATAATTATGTCCTCCATTTTCTCTGAACTTTTCTAGAAGTCTAAATGTTCAAATGCTGAACCTCCTGAGCTGATTATTTAGTGTTATCTTCTTTCCCATCTTTCTGTTATTTCACTCTCTTTTTGTTACACTTTTGGGGAAATTTCCTCAATTTTATCTTTCAGAACTTTTATTGAATTTTGAATTTTTGCTATCATTTTTAATGGCCAAGAGCTCTTTCTTGTGCTTTGGTTTTATATATAGCATTCTATATTTATATCTCTATCTATGTCTATAGCTAGCTAGCATCTATCTATCTTTCTACTACTCTTGTTTCAGGTGAAATATCTGCTTTTATCTCTCTGAGGATATTGATACTATATATTTTGAAGTTTTTTTTTCTTCTATTCTGACCTTTCCTCTGTTCCTTCCAAGTTCCTTTCCGCTTCCTATTTGCTAGTCTAGTCGTAATGGTGGAGGTTTTTCTAGATCCCAGTGACCTTAGCTATCTGTATCTCAGGGTGGTGGCTCTAGGAGCATGGGTGGGTCCTGATCACTGTAGTGTGAATGGACAGGGAGTGGCTTTCTTCTTGGAGGATACCCAAAGTTCAGTATTGCCCCTGCCCCCCAAGTCATTGAGTTTCTGAGAGAAGAATTCTCTTGCCTCTAGTCCATGGATGGGAAGGATGAGAGTGGAGTGACATCCGGGCTGTTACCACTATGAAAGCTCAATTGGGGAAGGAGGTTAATGATCTCCCTCTTTGGTATGTTGAGTTTAACCCAATCTTCTTTGTTTTATGCTAATACTTTATCCCCATCTGTTGAAGCACATGGTGTCCCTGAGACCAGCACTTTCTGGTTGAGTTTCTCAAGGGAAAGCTCCTCATTACCTGCCCTCTCCCTTTGCCAGTGTGGGAGAAGGGCACTGGCTGACTGCACCGCTGGGCAAGGGAGCCTGGTGGTGTAACCAGTACCCCTGCTTGGCCCCATGCTCATCCTACCTTCTTCCATGCCTAATGCCCTGATCCTCAGGTCTTCCGGGGACCCAAAGGGGCCATGTCTCCCTTTTCAGTGATACAGCTCTCTGCAGGCTGGGCCACTGAAGCTGTCTCCATCTGTTAAGTCATCTGTCACTCTTCCATTTGCTTTAAGTTTTCCCACAATTAATGACATTTGTCCTGTGCTGTTATCCTCTATTTCACTTTCTTTTTTCTGGTGGGATATTTAGTGACTTGAATCTCACTTTAGTGTGATGCCAGGAGGAATCAGTGATTAATGATGATGATCAATCAGTGATTAATGATGATGATCAATCCATGTTTAGCCTGAAATGTGTTTATCTGCCCCACCTCAGTTGTAAGAGCCCCATGTCAGGATTCACCTGTTTTAATCAGCACTGTTTCCCCAGCACCTAGCAGAGCTCCTAACTCATACTAGGTTCTCAGGAAACAGATCCTGGCTCAGTTAAAAGTATGGAGGCTGTGACATGTTTCTCATATCTAGCAATGTCTTCTAAACTAGGTGGGGCAGCGGGGGGGGGGGGGAGGGCGGGGAGGAATGGTCCTCACTCTTCTATGGAAAATAAGCAGCTGGATGGGATGAGGGGGTTACCAGGTGTGGCTGGGAGAGGGGCAGGGCTGTGATGGCAGAGAATACAATCATAGGTGGGCGATCTCTTGGTTCCACAACTCGAACGTTTGAGCATTACAAAGACGGGCTGGACGTCCTCTGAGGGGGCGTGGGCTGGGGTCCCCAGTGCCCGGCAGCAAGGAAAAGGGCCTGGCCCAGCCCCAGTGGCGGTCCCACTTGCCCCCACCACACCCCTCCCAGAGCAGGCTTTCTGTCCTAGGTGGAGGGCGGGGACATCCATGGGGACTGGAAACATCTTTTCTGCCCTAGAAGCCAGGAAGGGCCGAGACTTCAGCCTGAGCTCAGATGCTGGCTGACGTGCTAAAGATACAGCCATGGGGATCCCCCCTCCCTCCCTGGACTTAATGTGGTTTTAAATGAGGCAGCCTCTTTCTAGTTCTCCCTTTCCACTGTCATTTATTTCAGTTTTTATCTCCACAACAAAAATTCCTTCCAACTTTTCCCCTCTCTCTCTCTAATGCTCTTCACTTTCAAATGCTAATAATCTCTGGCTGTAAAAGGCTTAGAAGTGGCTCTAGATTGTTTGATCTTTGGCCTGTGATCTGCTTTCATCTCTCTGCTTTCAAATGTTACTTTAGATTTACTTTAACCTATTAACATGCTTGGCATTCATAGACTCACACTCTCCAAATCAGCTTTCTAGCCTGCTCCCGTACAGCTAGACAAGGAAGGTGGAACTCAGCACAAGGACGGCAACTTTGGCCGGTGGAGAAGGGGCCTGGGAAGAGAGGGGCCTGGGAAGAGAGCGGACAGAGGAGGGGGAGTCTCCATTGCTGCCTGCTGGGTGGTGAGACTCCTGGATCTGCTCGGGGAGCCGGAGCCGGGATGGGGTGTGGAGAGACTGGATTAGTGCTCAGGTTCTTGCTCCCACCGCCACTAGGAAGTCGGGTGTTCCCTCCACAGGAAACACGAGGCATGAATATGGATGCAGTTCCTCACTGAGACCACAAGGGTACGGCTCAGTTATTTGCCATATAAAGTAGTACAGGGGGTTTCTTTGCGCTTGATCATTTCCTCTCTCTGTGTGTGTGTGTCTCTCTCTCCCACCCCCTCTCTCTTTCTCTCCCTCTCTCTCGTGAGTGCATGAGCATTGGGGTGCATGTGTGAGCAGCTTAGGGAAGGATCTCTAAGCCCCATCAGGGGTCCCTTTGAAAGGCACCTTTCAGACCCTTGCTGAAGCTGTAGTTGACTTGAGGTGGTTTGGGAAGAGGATCCCTCCACTTCCCACCTCCCTCACCCCAACACTCACACTCAACACACACTCACACTCAAACGCACTCTCACGCACATTCTCACACACTCACACTCACACTCACACACTCTCACACACACAACACACACTCACACACACAACACACTCACACACACTCACACAAAGTCACACACACACTCACACTCAAACACATTCACATACTCACACTCACACACTCACACTCATACACTCTCTCACTCACAACATACACACAACACACACTCACACACACACAACATTCACACACACACTTACACTCACATACATTCTCACACTCAGTCACACACACACTCACACTCACACACACACACAGAACACACTCACACACTCACATACACTCACACACTCACAGTCACACACAACACACACACTAACACTCACACACAACACACTCACACTCACACACAACACACACACAACCACACACACACAACCCACTCACATAGACTCTCACACACACAACACACTCACATAGACTCTCACACACACAACACACTCACACTCACATACAACACACACTCATACACACAACACACACACTCACACACACTACTCACACTCTCACACACACACAACACACACACACATTCACACTCTAATACACACAACACACACACACACACACACCAACACACACACACACACACACATGTGTGCGGAGTAACCGCTGTGACTCCACAGCCTCTGAATCAGGCAATGGACAGCAATCAGAGGACTGCGATGCCAGAAGTTCTGTAACCTGAAAGTTCAAATCTGGCCCAGGGACTTCGCCCCTCTGACCTCAGTTTCCCATCCATGAAGTAGGCTAATGCTCCTTCCTTCAAAGGGGAGTTGTGACGCATGATTGTCCTAGTCAGGGTCACAGTTGTACCTCCCTGAGCACTTACGGTGTGGCAGGGGCTGTTTGATATGCTGGGACATTAACTCATGGAGTCTCTAAGGTGGACACATTGTTAGCCCCATTAGCAGACAAGGAAACGGAGGGTTGAAGTAATTGCACCAGGTCACACAGTGAGGGCTAGTTAGGCTTCTGGGCCTGTGAACGTATCCGTTACCTCACTTCACCCCACAGCACGCCTCTGGGCTGGGTGTCAATGCACCTGCTTTACCCAGAAACGCGCGGCTGGCCAGGTCCCTGCCGCCCGCCCACGCTCCTGGCATCTCGCCGTGCTGTAGAGATGCTTTGCAATGGCCCAGGGCTTGAAACTGTCAGTTGTCATTACCCACAAACGTTGGGGATTTCCGGCAAAGGGAAAACTCATGTTTGGTGCATTAGAGGCCCAGGTGCTCAGGAACAGGAGGGCTTTCTAGGCTGTTCTCGCCCTAATATCTTCTCTAGGGCAACCAGAAGCTGCTGTCGCCAGTCAATTGCTTTTGGTCCTGAACAAAGAGGCAAGAGAGAGCAGATGGTGCCCTGCTCTGGGCCCAAGAGAATCAGCTCTGGGAGGGACAGGGAAGCAAGAACCTGCCATTGATTGAGGGCCACCTGGAATGAGCGGGCTGCCACACCCAGCTTCCAGGGATACAGGCTACAAGGGCTGAGCAGCAAGGTGACCATAGTCTGGGCACATGGGGGAGCCCTTCAAGGTCCCGGGGTCCATGGAAGCCAAAGAGAAACGGACCCGACCTGAACACTGCCACGCACCGGGCACGTGAAAGTATTTCCATGCTTACCAGCATCGTCAACATCGCACCAGCCCTGGGAGTTAGGCATCTTCTGTACAATCGTTCTGCAGATGCTGAGAGTCCACGTGACTTGAACACGGCCCCCCAGAACCTCCTCTCTACACCCATGCCTCCCTAGCTCTCAGCAGGTGTCGATGGGTGACGACGGCCCAGTGCTGAGCTGGAGAGCAGCTCCCAGTCCCACGGCAGGTCCCGTGCCACCAGGCCCTGGTTTGCCCCGAGGCTGGGCCCGGGTCGCCTTGTGATCTTACAGGACTTTTCCTTCTCCCTCTCCTTGGGATCTGTCTCCTCCCCACTTGCTGGTCCAGCAGGAGCCCTGCCTGTCACTTCCTGTGTGATGAGGCAGAACTTGCTCTCCTGCCCCTGGCTCTGGGCCCCTGGATAAGTAACAGTCTCTGAGCCAAAGTCTCCAAATCTGCCTACGTCGTGAAACAGTGGGGCGTCCTAATGAGCCATGGTCCCCGGGTGACAGGGCCTTGAGGGAGCCTCTGCACCGGCCCATGGGCGCTTCCTGGGAGGCCCTGGGTCCAACCTGCGGGGCTTGCTCAAGGTTCGTGCCGACGATCAGGAGGAAGGGCACCGCAGCCTCCACTTTTCTGGCTCCAGCAGAGCTCAGACGTGGCCCGCTGCCCCAGAGAGCGCGGTCCTGAACAGCGGCTCGTGCCCAGGTGTGCCGGCCCGGGCCATGGGTGCTGGAACACCTGCTCCTGCTGCGGGGTCTCCCCCTGAAACCCAGCGGTGCTCCTCGAGCCAGGAAGAATCCTCGGGTGCCATGGGGATGGGGAAGTGCTTGTTCTTGTTCTTGCTACTGTGTCACTTCCTTTGATGCCAGTCTAGGAGCCCAGGAAGCTGGGAGGGGCAGCGGGCACCAAGAGAGTCCTCACTCTCTCTCGGTCGCCACCAGTCCTTGGTTACTGGATAGAGCATGCGCAATGGATCCCATGCAGTACCCCGAACGCAGGCCACTGCTCGTGGGGTGCACTCGGAGTTGCAGCTAGCCCCTCCTGGGGGCTGACATTTCCCTGGTTCAAACAGCAGCTGCGCCTTGAGCTTGGCAGAGGGGAAGGAGCCAGTCTCTGCCACCCTAGACTCAAACAGAGAAAACCCAGCTTCACAAATCCCCCACCACGGGCTGGGCCACACAGGCACTGACACCTACACCCACGCACGCACACTTCCACATGGATACCTTTCACAGACCCTCAGATACACACACACACACTCCCACATGGATACCTTTCACAGACCCTCAGATACACACACACACACACACACACACACACACACACACACACACTTCCACATGGATACCCTTTCATGGACCCTGGGAACCCCCCCCACCCACACACACACTTCCACATGTGCACCCTTTCACATACCCTCAGGCCCACTTACACACACACACACACACACACACACACACATTTCCACATGTGCACCCTTTCACATACCCTCAGGCCCACTTACACACACACACACACACACACACACACACACTTGCACATATGCACCATTTCACGTACCCTTAGGCCCTCTCCCACACACCCTTTCATGGACCCTCGGACACACACACACACACACACACACACACACACACACTTCCACATGTGTACCCTTTCACATACCCTCAGGCCCACTTACACACACACACACACACACACACACACACACATATGCACATACGCACCCTTTCACGTACCCTCAGGCCCTCTCCCACACACCCTTTCATGGGCCCTCAGATCCACACACATGCACATAAACACACACACACTTCCACATGTGTACCCTTTCATGGGCCTTCAGATACACACACACATACATGCTCCCACATGTGTACCTTTTCACAGACCCTCAGATCAACTCATACATGCACACACACACACACACACTTCCACATGCATACCCCTTCAGATACCCTCAGATACACACACACACACACACACACACACTTCTACATGCGTACCCCTTACATACCCCTCAGATTCACACACACACACACACACACACACACACACACACTTTCACACATGTACCCTTTCACGGGCCCTCAGATACACACACATGCACATAAACACACACACACACTTCCACATGTGTACCCTTTCACGGGCCCTCAGATATATATACACACACACACACACCAACACACACACACTTCTATATGTGCACCCTTTCATGTACCCTCAGATTCACTCACACACATATGCTTCCACATGTCTACTTTATCACAGACCCTCAGATCCACTCACACAAGCACATACACACACACACACACACTTCCACATGCGTACCCCATTCACATACCCTCAGATTCACTCACACATACACACACATGCTTCCACATGCATGCCCTTTCACGGGCCCTCAGATCCACACACACATTTCTACATGTGTACTTTTTCATGGAGCCTCAGATCCATTCACACACACACACACACACACACACATACACATACACACACACACACACACTTCCACATGTGTGCCCTTTCACGAACCCTCTGGCCCACTCATACACACACATGCACACACATATCTGCCTGTGAATGCAGATGCCTGTGACCGGAAGGAGAGGGTCTTGCCATGCCCCCCTGCCCAGAGGGTAGAGCCGAGGAATTGAAATAAATGCATTTCTAGGGAAAGAACTGTCTTCCCCTCCAGGCTCCCAGCCAAATCTCCAAATGCTATGAGGCCGGGAGAAATGACAACCGAGATGCACAAAACAATGTGCAGAGGACACGGGAGGAACGGGTGGTAATATAAAAAGGTGAGAGTTATTTTTCAGCTCACTGGCTTTCTGAAAAGTAATATAAAGTTGGACAGCGTCTTCTTGGAACCAACCTTTCTGAGCCGAGACCCGGGCCACACGCACATCTCTTTCCTCTCTTTCCATTATGTGGAATTTGTATGGTTTCATCTCCTCTGATTTTCTTTCATTTGTGCGCCTGTGCAAACCCCTGTGTCAGGACTGCTCCTCGCCCGCAGCCCCGCCGTTGGGAACGCTTCTTCCCGGCTCTCCCGGGCTGGGCCTTGCCACCTCCATCTCCTCACCAGAGGAACGCAGACCTCCTCCTGCTCCCACTCTCCACCGGCCTGGCCTCCTGGCTGCCTTTGTTCCCAGGAGAATTCTCTTACATGCTGTTCCCTCAACCGGACTAGAAAGGGGAGACTGGCCCAGCTGGGGAACCCCAGGTCCTGGAGCCCAGAGCACCCTGGCCCTGCGCAGGGAGGAACAGACAGATAGTTAGGGAGGGCATGAAAGGGCAGATGTGAATCAACAGATGACTCTGTCTTTTCAGGGTGTGGAGGGGAAAAGTTTCCATTCTAACATGTCTAGGAAAATGGTCTAGGAGGGGAGGCCCAGAATCTTCTAGTCAATTCTCCGCTTGACCTGAGGCTGGGAGGGCTAGTGATGGACCTTTGCCTCTCCTCTGCCATCTCTCATCCCTCAATACACATGTATGTGCCCACACAGACATGTGTGTAAACACACATGCACGAGCACCTCAAACACATTCAAATTGCTGCACATGCAAAAGCCCTGAAACAAACACACATATGCATCCCTCACACACACATGTACATGCACTTAAAACACACCCATGGAGACTCACACCCATGTAGTCTTCAAACACACACATGGATACCCCGAAAACACACAAACAGGTGTGCACAGCCCTCACACAGACTCACACACACAACACACACACACACACACACACACACACACACACACACGTGGCTCAGGTGCACATGCTCTTCCTTCTGCGTGACTATCTCTCAGAGAAGTGCCGGCGCCTTTTCTGAAAGGTGAGCCGTGTCTGCTGTCATCCCCCGCTTCCTGCCCTGAGTGGGTGGGGGTTTGAGGCTCTGAATCCCTACTGACTTCTGCACTGAACACATCAGAGGCGGCGACGGCACCTGTGGCTCCTTTGCTGCAAAGATGGATGAAGAATGCCTGGTTTCCTTGTGTCTGGAAGGGCAATGGTGAGAGTGGGACAGACCGGCACCTGCCCTGATCTGCCCCCGAGAGATGAGAGCTCCCTGTATGGGTGTGTTTGGGAGAGGAAATGGGGGCATGGAGATGAAGGTGAAGTATTGAATCTTCCCTCTGGAAGAGACTAGGAGATCTAGTCTAGAGATCGGTAATTCTGAGGCCCATCGTCCGGGGCACCCCTTTGTCCCCACTCAGTGGTCACAGCACAGAATGAACCATGTGAGGGACTCATCACATGATATATCATATGACATGACATGACATGAGGGGTGATTCACTCACACACACACACATACATGCTTCTCCATGCGCAGCCTTTCACAGACCCTCAGATCCATTCACACACACACACACACACACACACACACACACACACACACACTTCCAGATGCATACCCACATGCATAGTGCCAACAATACCAATAACTTATGTTAGTGAATCATTGGCTGTTTGCAAAAGTGCTTCCTTCTTCATTATGTCATTTCTATCATCACATTCACCTTGTGATATAAGTGGGACAAGTAATAGTGGGCCTATCTTATAAAAGAGGAACCTGGGGCTCAGGTAAGGTAGGCAACTTGCCAGGCTAAGCTAATTGCTATAACAAACAGCCCCAAATCTCAGTGGCTAGCTCACTAAGTTTCTCACACCCTCTTCCAGGAGAGTTGGCGGAGGCGCTGGTTGATGCAGTATCTCAGGGACTCAGGCTCCTTCAGTCCGAGGCTGTCCTTGAGGTAGTTGGAGCACCTTGATTTGTCAGGTTGATGGGAAAAGCAAGTGAGGATTGCCTGTGAAATGCTTTCATGGGCCAGGCCTGGAGGTGGCCTGCATCGCTCTGCTCCATTCCAGAGGCTGGACCACAGTCACGTGGCTACAGCTAATGACAGGGAGGAAAGAATGCAGACTCGGTGAGCCCCGAAGACTCCACCCCGAAGACTCGCACAGCTAATGTGGTGGAATCAGTTTTTAGAACGAAGTCTACCAATTCCAATCCTGTGCCTTCCCCTTCCAACATTTCACCTGGAAGTAGTGAGCTTCACAACAGAGCCCTATTCCAGCTCTGTGAGTTGTGGCATTTATAAGAACACAATGATAAAGGCAATACTATTTCCCTATCTGTTCACTTATGTACACCATCTCATTTAAGCCTCGCTACTACTCCATAAGATATACCCTAGAACCCTGCCCGCTGACGGAGGACAGTGCAGCTCAGGGAGAGCAGGTACTTCTCGGAGGTTGTGAGAGAGTGAGCATGTGAGCCTGGCTCTCTGGCTCCCCCTCCCATCTTCCTCCCACGCTGCTCTAGTTCCCACCGGACATGGGTTGGAGGTCCCGTGGGTGAAGAGTCAGCTTTCTTTAACCTGCGGCAGACTTCCCTGACGAAGCGAAGCCTGCATAGGATGCAGTGCTGTCGGGAGTGGGCAGAGTCTTTGCTGCCTCTCTGGAAGCATCTGGAGAAATGTGAGGGCCTAGCCCTGGGTAGCTTAGACTGTACCTGGGGACATTGGCAGCTGTGGGAACGGAGTTCTTCTGGTTCTATCATTTGGAGCAAAGCATCTTGGGTTAGGAGTCAAGAGACATGTACATGAAAACCCAACCACAGTTAACTGTAAATTTGGGCATCTTACTTAAAGCCTCTGGGGTTTAGTGCCACACCCTCCCTCCCCTGCAAACTGGAGAATCTTCCAGGCTGCCTAGCCTCCTAATTGGCTTCCCCAACACCACATAGTTTCTCTTTAAATTTTTATTTATTTATTTATTTGTTTATTTATTTATTTGTTTGTTTATTTGTTTGTTTCAGAGAGGAAGGGAGAGAGAGATAGAAGCATCAATGATGAGAGAGAATCATGGATGTGCTGCCTCCTGCACAACACCCCCCTGGGGGTCAAGACTGAAACCCAGGCATGTGCCCTGACCTCCTGGTTCATAGGTCAATGCTCAACCACTGAGCCACACCTGCCAGGCCCACACAGTGTCTCTTTAAATCCTTCCTGCACATCTCTGACAAAGTCACCTTCTTAAACACACACACACACACACACACACACACACACACACACACACACTTCATCATGTCTTTCTTCTGCTCAACACTTCACGACCACCATAAAGTACAAACTCCTTAGCCAGCTCTCATAGTTCTTTGTACTGTGCCCCTGGCTTACCTGTCCCGGTGGCTCACCCTTGACTCCCTTAAATATAGCGAATGCTCCTGTCGCAACACCGCCTTTTCCCTCCCTGGGGCCCCTTTGCCGGGCCGCCCTCATGACCAGCCTGCCTGTTGCCACTTCGTCACCCACGTAAGCCTCACTCCTGACATCACTGCCTTTGCACTCATGCTGGCTTCCCGCGGAGGTGCCCTCAGTGCCGTGGTCTTCTGAGACTCGGAGAACATTTCTTACTTTCTTCACCCGCTTCTTCCTCAGGCTGAGAGCTAAGCCTCATACAATTTACACCCTTGAAAATAAAAGCCCTCAGACAATGGTTTACACATGAAAAAATAATCAAAAGATAGCAAGAATTTCCAGTGATATGCAAATGGAAGACTTGGCTTAGGAGTCCTCATTAAAATGGTTTTAATTGTTTTCTGCCAGTCAGGGCTCCTGAAGCAGCCCCACAGCCCGGAGGGTGGTGACTCCCTTGGGTTTATCTGTGAGGCTGTATGGATGGGACCTCAAATCAGAGACTAGCGGCCCTTTGGGTTGTGTTTTCTTTGCTCCCTGAGAGACCCAAGCCCCAGCCTCCAGCAGGCTCGCCTGTGAGGTGGAAGCAAGCTGGGCACCTGCATTTGGGGAGCATCTGAGACTGAGCTCTCTTGGCTTTTTGCCCACACTCAGCCCCTCCACACCAGGCCAGACTGCAGGCTGAAGCCAGCGAAGGAGGTAATAGATTGGAGCCAGGATGCTCAGGTTAAGTGGGCCGCCCTGTGGAACTCATCCATAACCCTGCTGGAGCCAGAGAACAATACATTAATTAGAGCGCACGGCCGCTTCCACCCGCCATCCATCCTGCCTGTGTCTGCAGGCCCTTCCCCACGGACATGCCAGCCCACTTTCTTCTCTGAAAGAGATTTATTTCTTATCAATGTTTGTCTGTGAGGGACTCCGTAGGGAGGGAATGCGATTCTGAAAGGGATGGGCTAAGAGGCAGAGCCCAACCTGCTGGCAGCTGACGAATGGGCGTATTTGGGGATGTTTCCAATAAGAGGATGAGGCAAGCCCACTTGGTTGGACAGGGGGAGAGGTGACCAGAATTTCAGGAAAGGTGTCCCAACAAGTGGTCCTTTGGGGGGGGGGGCAGCGTTGTTAGCCTTGGATCCAGCTCGCTTTGAGCCACAGGTGAAGGGGAAAGGAGATCATAAGCAGGTGAGCAGGCGCCCGTGTGCTTGCTGGGCGAGTGGACGGCTCTGTGGCAGCCAGAGGGTGTGGGCACCGTCATCAGACACTCGCTGCCAATGAGCAGCGAGAGCGAGGAGGCCAAGAGGCCAGGAAGGGTCCGGTTCTCACCCAGGGCTTCCTGGGAAGAGGGGGATACATACTCCATTTTTTCTGAATCCCGCTCTCTGTGTCTCATGTGGAAAGTTGGAGAAACTGGGAGAAGGCCAACTGACCTCAGCACAGTGTGGAGCCCAGGGAGGTGAGAAGTCGCAGGTCCGGGATGGCAGCCCCTGGGCAAAGCTCCCAAGAGAGCGAGAGGGGTGCAGCGGCCGCAGTCAGCCCCTCACAGGTTCCTCACACTAAAGGGACAGGAAGCTCCTCTGGGGCTCCTGCTCCCAGGTGAGGACGAGGCGGGGCGGGGAGTGAGCCCCGAAAGGTCACGCTAGTGTGTTCCCTGGTGTTTGAAGCTGCCCCAGGCCACAGCACCCACCACACGGGCCTTGTCAGAAACGCGGAGCCTTGGGCCGCACCCCAGAGCTGCTGAATCCAAATGGACATTTTAACGGTTTTCCGAGTGACTTCGTGCTCAGCAAAGTCTGAGGAGGAGGTCCGCACACACGTGCCTCATTCTCGGGACAGCGTGGGTTTCAGGGCAGGGACCCTCCCTGACCAGCTGGGACCTGGCACATCCCATAGGCCCTCTCACCTTAGTTTACTCATCCTATATAATAAAATCGTAATATGCAAATCGACAGAATAGCCGAACAGCAGAACGACCATCCAGGACCATGCTATGACACCCACTGGCGCCAGGCCAGCCAAGGCAGGTGCAATGCGATTGGTTGGGGGCCAGGCTATCGCCCCATGATGGCCCACAGAGGGAGGTCCAGGCCACTGGCCGTTGGAGCAATCAATCAGAGGGGGCTCCATGATTTCCCCAAAGAGGTGAAATCATTCCTCCATGATTTCACCAGCGGGCTGCGGTGGGTGGGCGGGGCCTCCCTCTGTGAGAAAAGCCCAGGTCCTGGGAGCTGGTGGTTGGGGGAAGAAGGCCTACTCTTGCAGGAATTTCTTGCATCAGGCCTCTAGTTTTTAATATGAAAGATTGAACCAGATCAGTAATTTTTTAAAACTTGAGCCACCATCAGAGTCACCTGAAATAAAAGGCAGGTTCCTGGTTGCTGCTCCCACGGTTTCTGTGCGGGGCCTACAGTTGGCATGCTAATGGGCCCGATGCTGCGGCTGCTGCTGCTGCTGGCCTGGGGCACAGCCAGGTGACTTCTCAGGTCCCTCTGACGCTGACAGTCCGGGCCTTTCCCTCCCGGTGGACTGCGCTTCCTCCACCAAGTGGCCTGGGCCTGTCCTCCGGCTCCAGGCTGCCCTGCTCCAGGCAGTGAGCACCGCTGCCCGGAACCCCCAGGACGGATGAGCCTCATCTTGTAAAATGCATGAGAGGCAATAGAAGCAAAGTGTTACTCACAAGATTTAAGAAGAGTCCTAGGAAGCGCGGCAATAAAACCTGGGAATAACTATCCATTTCCTACAACAGAATGCCTCATTTCCGAGTCCATAAGCGCTCCCCCTCTAGGTCCCCGGGCCCATTTGTTTTGTAAGCATGTGCAATTATTAGCGCCATAAAGTCACTCTCTATACCTAATGTAATTATCGGAGCCAAAATGATATCAGGTGGAGGTGGAGCAGGGAGGAGGCAGCTTGCTCACTGCCCATGCAGACTATTTCTTTAAGGAAAGAAGTAGTCACGTGAGGAGACAGGATTCTTTATGGTGATATTATACTTGCCATGGAGGTGTTGGGGACAGCTTTGCAAATGAGACCGAACTGGCTCATGGCAAACAGCAGTTTCCTGCTCTGTCCGTGGACATAGGCCCTGCGGGGAACTGGGAATTGGGGTCAGGCTCTCCGGAGGCCCGAGGCCTGGCCTCCACCCAGAGGCACTCCCAAAGCCAGTAGTGTCTTTCCTTCCTTTTGTTCTTCCTCCCGAGGAAAAAAAGCATTTGCAAAGCTACTCTGAGATATTCGCCAGCTGGGGATCTGATCCGTGGTTCCGAGTGTCCCCCTGCAGTGCCTGGAGGAGCCACTTAGTTACCTGCTAAATGAACGCGTCAATGGACGAAAGGCTGGATGGATGGACAAGGTGCAGGCAGTGACAGTTACTGTTATCAGAGGGGAGGAGTGCACGCTCCGTCTCCCCTGGGTACTGTTTGTGAGGGGTGCGGGGCAGAATGAGGACCAAGGAGGCCTTGCAGGCAGGCTGATTAGGATTTACCTTATAGGAAGCAAAACAGCACTGTGACCCTGAGAGCTGTCCACACGGAAGGGCCCTCTGCGGGGTGGTGAGTTCCCCATCGCCAAGGATTTTCAAACACAGCCTGGGCAACCTTTCTGCACGAATCTGCGTTAGGTAGGCAGGAGGGATTGGGGCGGGTAATGAGGAGAGTGTTTACTGAGCATGTACTATGTGCCCGAATCTTTACTCATATGATCTCATTCAATCCGCTCACCAACTCCAGGAGATAAATGCTCTTACCCCTCATTTAGAGAGAAAGCAAGCTCAGAGACTCCTGCACGAGCCCATGCCACCCAGCTAATAAGAGGAGGCGCTGGGATCCAAACTAGGGCTGTCTGCTCCGAAGCTCATCTGCCTTCCACAGTGACGTGGGAGGCCACGCCAAGCCTCACATTCTCCGAGCGTGTTGGAGCTGACTTGACGTGCTTCACTCGCGGGAGCTCGGCTGCTGCCACGCTGGCTGAGAGCTGCTCTATCTTGTGGATCATCGTTGAGAACTCAAAGCTCTCTTAAGAGGGCCTGTCTGGGAAGCCACTGTTTGGTCCAAATTTGTTTGTTAAGCTGCCCTGACATCTACTCATCTGCAGATCTGCTTGCCTGCCAGGATTCAAAAGCGATGTGACGGTTCAGGGATTTCATTCTGTGATCTGGCAATCCGGGATGCTGTGACTCTTCACGCCTCTCCCATCCTGGGGGCAGCTCTGCAGCCATCACGGCGACCATGCTCAGGGCTGGTGGAGGAGCGGTCCAGCGACGGCTCCTGGGGCTGCACTGAGGAACCCCAAAGGTGCTGGGGGTGCAGCCTGGAGAGAACTGAGGGGCCTTCTCTGTGCTGTGTCTCCCCTCCGCCCCGCCCCGCCGCAGGCCCCAGTTCGCATGGCACGTGTCTGTGGATGCCACCCGGCCCATCCCCGCCTGTGTGCCTCCAGGCCCTGCCTCATCCTGTTTTGCAACTGCACAGCAGGGACTCCTTCCTGGGTGCCGGGGCAGCCTGCCACGAAGGGGGCAGGAGACAACTTGTCTGATGGTGCCAGGCCACCACCTTCCCTCTCTGAAGTCCAACCCCTTCCTTTTGCCTCCGCTTGCCTTTGAGTCCAGTTCCTTCCAATCTAGTTTACTCTATGCCAAATGGGCCCCAGCTAGACACGGCACCAACCAACCCACTGGAGGGCACCTGCTTCTGCTGATGAATACCTGGTCTTTGTCCTACCCTCCAGCGGGCAGAGGTGCCCTCCCCTGGGAGCCACGGGGTTCAAGCAGGGAACTGGGCACTGGCAGGGAGCCTTCTCCCGGGCACCAGTCCTACTCTGTCCCCATGCATTTCTCTCACAGAGTCACCGTTGCCTGATTAAAAAAGACTCTTTCTTGCAAAGCGAAACAGGGTCTCTTGGAGTCCACCCCTAAATGTGGTGGGAGTTTGGAACTCCAGGGGCCCAGAGCTCCATCTACAGGAAGGAAGGATTTGGGGGTCTGAGAATGGATTCCCCCTCCAGGCTGGGGGCGGTTTCAGCCAGGGGGCTGCATGGAGGGCAAACCTGCCTCAGGCCTGGTGCAGTGCATTCGTCCCCTAGGGACCAGGTGGCTTAAACAGCAGACTGTCTCACAGCCCTGTGGCTGGAAGTCTGAGATCCAGATGTCGGCAGGGATGGCCCTTGTGGGGCCTGCACAGGAAGGACCTGGTCCAGGCCTCTCTCACGGCTCGTAGATGGCTGTCTTCTCCCCGTGCCTCTGCACATGGCCATCCTCTGTGTGCGTCTGTGTCCAGATTCCCTGTTTATAAGGACACTGTTGTCAATCAGCTCAGGCTGCCCCGACGAAACTCCGCTGTCTTGTCTCACAGCCCTGGAGCCTGAAGGGCAAGGCCTGGCGGGGTTTGGTCTCTGGCGAGCACTCTCTTCCTGGCTTGTGGATGGTGTTCTCACCCCGTGGAGAGAGCTCTGGTGTAAAAAGTCACCAACCTGTCACATGAGGGTCTCACCCCGATGACCTCATGTTACCTTTATTATCCCCTCTCAGGCCCTATCTCCACTCTAGTCAAATTAGAGGTTAGAGCTTCAACCTATGAATTTGGGGGCAGAAGGGGGGGCCACAATTCATTCCATAGCACCAGTCATGTTGGGCGAGGGCCCACCCTAATGAACTCACTTCAACCGAATCACCTCTATAAAGACCTTATCACCAAGCACATTCTGAAGTGGTGGAGGTTAGGACCTGACCGTCTGAACTTCCAGGGAGAAAATTCCACCCGGCTGCCCAGACTCCCCCGCTCACTCCGCTCTGACCGAAGCCACTGCAAGAGAGGCGACGGCTCCGTAAGAACGGTCCCTTCCGGCACCATCGCCTTGTTTTCTGGGATCCAGAGATGGGAATAGTCTCCTCAGCAGCTCCCTTTTCTGAGGCCGACACCCCAGGCTCTGCTCGGCACCCCCACCTTGTGAGGTTCCAGCTCTACTCACAGCTGCCAGGTCCCTTGCCCTCAGCATGCCCACGAGGGCCACTGCCCCAAGGATGACTTGCCTCTTAGTTGCCAGGAGTCAGGGACCACAGGTGGCCATTCCAGGTCTCCTGGAGACCCCTGGGCAGAGCCAGGAGGAGAGCGAGAGGGAGCACTTCGAAGAGGACTTGGGGAGGGGGAGTGTGGGCGGTCAGAGAAGTGGGGGGATAGAGAAAAAGAGCGAGAGTAGAGAAGGAATTAGAGTCTCTTTCCTTCCAGACTTGTTGTCACAGACCTGCAGAAACCCTTTTGCCCACACATTTCTCACATAATAGGGTTATTTCAAAAACATTTCAAGCGAGAGAAATGCTAGTTTCTTTTAAATCTTTATTTAAAGTGCACAAAGGTCAGGATTTTATTTTCTAGGTTAGTTAGTCCTTTATCGTCTTCCCATGATTTCCTTCTGGAGGCGAGAAGGCAGGGGTGGGGGTCGTCTCCTCTCCCCTCGGGCTGTGGCTGTCCACAAACTCCTGCCTCAGCTGGCGGTGCAGAGGACCCAGGTCTCCCCAGGGCTTCTTCCTGCCGCCCCACCTGCACATCCCTCAGGGTCCTGGTGCGAGGAGAGCGTGGGCCTGGGAGTCAGAGGAACCCGCTTGCTGGCCACATGATCTATGTGAGTAGGCGGCAGTGGGGGCCTGAGGAGGAGGTTATGGGGAGTGGGTTTCACATGGCTCCTTTCACTCTGAAGGCCGGGCCTGCCCACATCCGGGAGGACGCCACAGGCAGGCCGCCCCCACGTCTGTCTTAGAACCATAGACTGAGAGTCTCTGGAAAGCTTAGAACTCATCACCTCCTGGGCGTGTGGGTGCCCGCTCGCACCCGGCTTGCGTATGTGCAGGCAGGGGGGGGGGTAAGGGGGGGGGAAGGGGGGTGGCGGTGGAGATGCTCTGCTCTCCCTCCCATCCTGCAGCTGGGCAGCTCTGGGTGTTAGAACATCTTTTCCAATGTTGAGTGTTAGTCAGAGTTCAGAGAAACAGAACCAATCGGATGTTTATATGTATATGCATATATATATATATATATATATATATATATATATATACACACACACACACCCACACTCAGATATAAATATATATCTTTCATTACATGTTCACTCTCTCTGTGTGTACATATATTCATAGATATATGGAAAGAGCTTTAGTAAGAGGAATTGGCTTCTGAGATTATGGAGGCTGACAAGTCCTAGAGCCGCAGGAGGGGTGGGCAAGTTGGAAAGTGAATGGCTTGGTCCCAGCCTGAGTCTGAAGAGAACCAGGGGCGCCAATGTGTAGTTCCCGCCTGAAGGCGGTGGGCTCCAGATCCAAGAAACGTTGCTGTTTTGGTCTGAGTCTGAAGGCAGGTGAAAGCCCACCTCCCAGTGCCAAGGAAGTCTCGCTTACTCCGGGGAGGGTCGTGAGCCTTATTGTTTCATTCAGGCCTTCACCTGATTGGCTGAGGCCCACCCACACTGGGGAGCGCAGTCGGTCTCACACAGTCTCACCATTCAAATGCCAATCTCATCCAGAACACTTACAGACACACTCAGAAGAATGTTTGACCCACTGTGCTGGCCGCCCATGGGCCAGTCAAGTTGACTCATGCAATTAATTGTCCCACTTTCTTCCTCATTTCCCAGTTAGCCTGGCCCTCCTTGTCTGCTCCAACAGAGGAAGCGGCCCCAGTCTGAGCTCAGAGGTGCAGCCCATGCAGCTGCTCCTGGAAGACGCCTGGGCACCCCACCTGGTTGCCAGCAGGTGGCATCTCCACAGTGCAGCGGCCAGCTCCCTGCCTCAGCTGGGCCAGAGGGAGCCTCTGCCACGCGTGTGCCCGGCAGGGCATCCCGCTGGGGACCTGGCCAGAAAGGTCAGGCGGCTCTGGCCAGAGAGGGCAGTGCTGCTGGCCTGCATTGGGATCTATCTCGGAGAAAATGGCTGGCTCTCAGGCTAAGCAAGCCCACCTCCCGGTCCCTCCCCTCTGGATCCCTTTCTGCTTTGCGGTGAATTATGGGAAGCGATGGTGGGGCGAATAGGAACCATATCCTGGGACCAATCTATTGTATTTTAATTTATTTTTTGAGAAAGAAAATAAGAAAGTTCACTCCATCTTTGTTTCCCAGCCGTACCAGTGGCCTCAGAGGGAGGAAAGGGGGCCGGCTACTTAAATACCAAAGGCTCTCCGTGTGCCATATCCTCGAAGCTGCGTGAAACTCACCATGGGCTGATCTCATCTCTATTTTAACTACATGGAAATGGATGCATGGAGTTTGCCTCACCAGCTCAGAGCGCAGAGCTGCTGACGGCAGGGGCCAGGATCTGGTCCCACCCTGGTGCGCTTCAGAGCCTCCTCGTTCCCCTGCTTGGTGGGATGCCGGGCCTGTGCAGGCTCGGAAGCGCATTGCCTCGGGGTTGAGGACAATGGTCAGGTGCAACAGAGTTGCAACCACAGCAGTAGCTCTCCCAGGTGCGCAGGAGGCTCGGCGGTCAGCAGCACGGAGTTCCGCGGGTCGGCGCTGCTCGCTGAGTCCTCTTCATGGACAGTGAACGAGGTTGGGGGCATGACTTCTAGGGGCCTCCTTCTCTAGCGGTGGGGTCCTAGGGAAGAAAGCCTCTCGGGTGACGGGGAGAACCCCAGAGCAGAGGCTTGAGGCCCCTTCGTTTTGGTGGCACCTCGCCTCCACGCTGAAGCAGCCTCCAGCCTGCTGCTCTGGGGAACACGAGGCCAGCGCCCAGCGTGCCCAGGGCTGCAGTCACCCCGTCCCCTTCTGTGAGAGACGGGGTGCCTGCTGGGAAGGCGGTGTTGGGAGCCTGTGGAGGGCCCAGAAGCGCAGCCTGCCCCTGGGTCTGGGATGGCCGGCCTGTGCTCACCAGAGGCTCAGAGGGGAAAGCAAATAAGGGGGTTTTCAGATGGTCTTCGCGCGCCTTCTCCTTTGTTCTCCCTTGTAGGGAGAGGCAGCTGCAGTGGGCCCTAACTCCTGGCCGGAGGAGCCAGGCAGCAGCAGAGGAGGGGGAAGCCTGAGCCAGGTTAGCTGAGCGGGCAGGGTCGGCGCCTGCCTGGGAAGCCCGCCCCTCCAGAGAGAATGTGAGCTGACCTGTCGGGACCCCCTTGTTTCTCAGCAATGGGCTCTTTAACAGAGACAGACATGAACTTGGAGAATCTTGGGGCTGAGGGGCCTGCTCATTCACCCCGATACTCCTTGAACGGTCCCCCCGGGGCAGCCCATTTTCTCTCTGCACAGCTCCTGCCCGTGGAGTCTGTCTCCCAGCGCCTCCGTTCATCCTTCCAGCGCTCCTGAGCCTTGGGGCTGTCCCCTCTTGCTGTGCGTGTGCTTGTCCTCTGACCTCTGACCTCTGACCTCTGGGTGCATGTCTCTTGGAGAACCATCGCACCCCAGTGGGAATCAGGCAGGCTCTGGAATTGCTCCCCGGACAGTGGTCCACCTGCCTTCAGCAGGGACTAGACAGGCTCAACCTTTTATGTCCCACAGTCACTGCCAGAGGGCTGAGCATAGTGGCGGGGGAGGGAGGGGCGGGGCAGAAGGAAGGGAGGGGGAGGGTGGTACAGGATTTTCTTTTTTAAGACTGAATACAACCCCATTCTGTGTCTATTTGTAGATAAATTATAAATACATATAAATGTGTAATGCACAAGAGTTGCCCCGTCTTCTCTGTCCCCGCCCTGGATAAGGTCTTGGATGACAAGAGCGGCTCCTGGCTAGAGGGACCCTGCTATGGGAGCAGCTGCAGGCTCTGGCCTCAGCTCCTGGTTCCAGGCTTGGGAGTTTCGAGCCAAGCAGTCTTGGCCACGTCACTCATGACAGCCCAGTTTCCTCTCCGCAAAGGGGAATCTGGATCACTTCCTCCTGTAGGCTTGTTGTGAAGATGAAATCAGATTAGGGAACCTAACCGCCTCTGTGCACAGGTTTCCTTAGGCACCAGGGGCGCTCCCCTGGGTTGGCACACAGGGGACCATGATGCCAGCACCAACTGTGCTGTTATTATTATTTGACTAATTTCTACTGTGTGCTTCCCACTGAGCACGTTTTCCTATACGGGGCCTCAGCATATAGCTTATGAGGTGGGCGGATCATCAGAGGAAAGCTAAGTGACTTGAAAACTAGGATTTGAATCCAGATCCCTAATGGCCTTTGAGCCCAAATACACTCTACTGCATCAAGCTGCTTCTCGTTAAAGGGAAATTACAGCCAACAGAAGGGGGTGGTTAATGAGTTGCTGTTGGGGGGTGTTGGACTCAAAGACTAGAGAGAGACTCTGAATCTTGTGATTCTATCACTTTCCCATTTAACAGGGCAAAGCAAATACTCAAGGCTCATTTTTCTCCTGGTTTTTAAAATCTTTTCTCCCCCTAAGTGTCTCATTTGCAGTCAGATTGGGGCCTGCTAGCCAGGTGCTGTTCTCTGCCAAGGAACCGGCATGGCTGCCTGAAAGATGTCTGTTTCTGGGTCTGGGTGGGGGTGGGGAGGGGCGAGGGGCATCTCTACAGCAGGCAGAGCAGGGCCAGGAAGATGTGGCTCTGAGCAGTCGCCCATCCATCATTCCATCATTCGGCAAACTTGACTGAGCATTTGCAGGTGCCAGGAACTGTGCTGGGCCCTCGGGGCTGGAAAAACCAAGGCTCTTCTCTCCAGGAGCTTGTGGATTGGTCAGGAAGACGGGGTTCCAGGCAGATGGGCGCCCCTGCTGCTCATGGATGGGCAGGGAGGGGAAAGGAGGATGGGGGCGGGGGGAGGTTCTGCCCAGGAGATGCAGGGGAGGAGTGGCACACCTGAGTCCCTCTCTGGAATTCTCTACCCCAGCCTTCCCCTCGGCCTGCTTCTCAGTTTAAGTCAAATAACTTTGGTCCCCAGTTGCCTCCTGCCTGCCACGTTCCAACTCAATCATTCTTTGAAATTCGGAGCTGTAGCTAAAACGCCTTTGCCCTGTAACAGGATTTCCACAGTCTCCACGGCAGCGGCTAGCGTGGCTCATCACCTGCTGTTGTAATCTGCACCGCTAAGCCCCGGGCTCCAGGCGGCAAGCGCACTCGTCTTGCTGATTCCAGCTCACGCTTCCTGGCATCGGAGCCCAGCGCATTTCAGGAGGGGAGCTAATCCTCCCCCGCCAGCGGGCACACAGACATTTCAAAGGCAACACACCAGTAGCAGGGCTGCGGCTCCTCCTGGGAGGGGCTGTGAGAACCCAGGCCCCCTAGACCCGAAGGGCTCCAGGAATGGGGCCTGGGCGCTGTAAAACCCTTCCTGCACCCAATTCCTGAGAGCGGTGGGCAGGGGAGCCGAAGTGGCCGATTTTTCTAAAGGTCTTGTTTCAAGGACTGGCCTGCTTTGGGATAGTTGGCTCTGCTAAAAGGATGGGGATTTGTGAGCAAGAGTGAGTGTGTGTGCATTCACCCATCATGCCTGATTAAACATCCAGAACCTTTTTCTAAAATCACAATAATCACTGGTAATATTTTCCCCTCTACCGCCATCTTAACATGCTATCCTGTGAGGACCAGAGCCCAGACACCTAGGAGGAGCATCAGACACGTAGGAGGCCACTAAGTGCTGGGTAAGTGAGTGAGACCAGCACGTCGGCTCGGCTGTGTTCCAGGCACAGTACTATGTGCTTAAATGCATGGGGGGTGAGGTCATTTGTGGAAAGCAAACTAGATGCAGGAAACACTGTACACTCCTTGGAGGCAGGGGCCGTGCACGCGCAGAGGCATTCGTCCATTCAGCAATGCTCCCTGAACCAGGTGTGCACGCGGAGTGTTTGCTCTGGATGCTGAGCATATCACAGCGATACATGTAGACAAACATTCCTGACCCTGTTCTAGTGGAAGGGACTGGACAATGACTGGACAATGAAGAGGTGTGAGCTGCATCTAAGAAACGCCTTTCTGACAACTAGAACTGTCCGCGATGTAAGGCGTTGTCATGTTAGGTGGCACCCGCCCAGGCGCTGGGAACGTGTGAGCAGGCGCTCCATGGCAGGCACTGCAGATACAGACGAGGCTGCCGCAGCTCCTGGGCCATATCCCCGTCCCCATCTCTTTGGTGTATGCTGGCCAACTTCCAGCCGCTGGGACTGCATTTCTTTGCCTGACAGTTTTCTCTGCTCCGCACCCCCCACCCCCAGTGCATTTGCTGCCCACTAATCCAGCTGAATGTGCCAAGGAATGAATAGCCCCTGGGAGCAGTCTTTCCTGTCACCTGGCCAGAGAGAGACCGGAGCCTAGGCCTGAGCAGGCAGCTGGGGGTGGGGTCATCGCCTACTCCCCACTAGGCCTGGGCAGCACAGGGCCCAGGTGCTGCAGCAGCCTAACCCTTATTTCTGGTGGGAAGGGAAGAGCCCAGGTAGTTCGGCAGAGAGACCTGTAACGAGCTGCCCGGATCCTCTTTGGTGAAGAACTTGGTGACTTAGCTCCTGGGAAGGAGTCAGCAGAGGAACGTTGCAATCGGTCCCTTTGGAGAGGGCAGAGAGGGCGTGGGCTGCAGAAAGCTTCCTGCCCAGGGCTGTCCCTGCCCCAGGGGAGCCCACACCCAATGACAGACAGCTGCCAGAATGGGAGGGGCTGGCCATGGATTGGATTTGGGACAGTCCTAAGGGCCAGGCCAGCTCCAGCACTCCTCGATCCTCCTCAGGGAGTTGCCCGAGGCGGTTGTTTTCTGTGTGAGAGCTGGACTCCTCCCTCTGCCCACACCTACTTCCTAGCCCTCTCTCCACTGGTGTGGCTCTCCTGGGTACTCCTTAATAAGCACCTGCTGGTTAACCCCATCTCCGAGGCTGCTCCCCAAGGAACCCGCCTACAACAATGAGCCAGCATCCCTGGTGCTCGCCTGAGCTTCTGGAGTTGGTCTGCTAAACTCTGTTCCTTCCCAGCGTGGCATTTCTCTAGCAAGTCTACCTGCCTCACGGAGTGAACTTCAAGCCAGGCCCAACTCCTTCCCCCCTGCCCTTCCTCTCAGCTTCTCCAGGAAGAGACGGATGTGGACAGGCTGGTGGGAGTGGGGCACCTGCTTCCCCAGCAGACCACGACTGTGCTGCATGTTGATGCCTCAGGCACTCTGCACCCACACAAACCTGGTCAGGGCGCCCCCAAGAAGATGGGACCGTCCTGGGCCCCAAAGCAGCACCTGTGGATGTGAGGTACATGCCCGCAGCGGGACTGTGACGGGAGCTCGCTTTATTAGGCCCCATTATAAATGGATGATTTGCCATCTCTGAAGACAAATGGGAAACTTAATGCAGAGGTATCCTGTCTGGGGAAACTGGAGAGTTATGGATGTTAGCTTTGTAGCTTTATGAAAGCACTTTCTTATAGAAACTGAAATGACCAAGATTAGATTGAATTAGTATGTACTGTTATGAGCTTTTTCTCCCCCTATCCATCTTGATTTTTTTTTAAAAAAGGAAAAGATTTATCTCCTGCATGAGCATTTCATAAAAATGCAAATCTCAAGTTTGGGTTTGGTAATTAGCAGGGTTGCCTCCTGGCGCTAACGAGGCAGCTGCCCAGCGGGAACTGTCTGTGGTGGTGGAAGGAGGCGCCCTCTGCTGGCTTCCCTCCCGTGGCGTCTACTCCCTCCTACATCTGCCTTCCCCTGGCAGCCAGGTGCCCCCTCACCTGCCTCTGTGGAGTACAGATGGATTAGTGAGACCTTCACCACAGCAGCTAGGTTCCTACCGTCCCCCAACCCCCACCATGGAATGGGGTGACACAGACCCCACTCTCCATCAGTGTTCCTCAGCCCGGTCTTTAGACCCAGGTCCCAGCTGGGCAGCAAGGCTTTCTGCCAGCAAACCAATCTATGCCATAAACAACCTCTGAGCCCTGATGTTACCAAGCACAGCTCCAGGCACGCGGAGGCCCTGTATGGAGGGGCTCGGTCTAATCAAGGGGAGGAATGGGGGCATAGATACCTTGCATCTGGTGGAACTGTCTGTGATGATGGGAATGTTCTCTGTCTGTGCTGTCCAGTGTGGTAGCCTTTAGCCTGGTGTGGTCCCAAGGAAATAATTAAGAACAGGGTTCCGGCCCAGCCCGTGTGGCTCAGTGGTTGAGCATCGACCTATGAACCAGGAGGTCATGGTTTGATTCCTGGTCAGAGCACATGCTGATCCCCAGTAGGGGCAATGCAGGAGGCAGCCGATCAATGATTCTCTCTGGAATCAATAAATTCCAGAGATGTTTTTCTCTCTCCCTCACTTTCTCTCTGGAATGAATAAAAATAATTTTAAAAAAAGAACAGCATTCCTTAGGGGAATTCCAGGCTTAGTTCTTCAGCCAGCCAATCCCTGGAATCTCAGGCCGATGGTTCCGTGATTTAAGCCCCAGTTTCTTCTCCTGTAGAATGGACTTAACACAACCTGCTCTGCCTCTCCAATATGAGAGCCAGGAGACCTCGTGTTCATCTGGTCCCAGCTGCTTGTTCGATGGCAGTGGGGAGCCAGGCCGTATCTGCCGGGCCTCGTGGCAGGGAGGGGCAGAATTAGGCCCCACCTCCCATTCCCTGGGTTTGAGCCCAGCAGGTGGCTGCTAGGGGTGTTGTGTGATTGAAAATGAAAAAAGAAAGGAAGGTCTTTGGAAACTCAAAACTGTGTAAGATTGTGAGCTTTCTGGAGCCACAGCGGCTGCTCAGGATGGGTGTTGAGGGCCGGCCGCATCCGAAGCTCGGAAGACTCAGGTGGAAGAGCCCTCGCCCGCAGACACGCTGCTCTGGGCCGGGCACACACCCCAGTCAGCGGCTCTCCCAAACATCAGCCTGAAAAAGAAACTCCACAGGTCAGGCTGGGCAGGGGGAAATGCACGGCGTGTGTGCCAGGAGGTAAATGGAGCCCCTGCTGAGTGCCCTGGATCCCCATCAGTGAGTGGGTGTCCCAGCAGGGCTTCTGACGCTGCCTTTGAACCAAGGAACTTGGCAGAGATGAAGAGAGGGAGCCTCAGAATGAAATAAACGTTGAGGAACCCTCTCAACGGCCTCCAGGGGGTGTGGGCACAGAAGCAGACTTTGAATGAGGCCTCCAGTGCTGGATTGGGAGGTGAGAGGGGCCAGGAGCAGTCAGCCTCAGGTGGAGTCATTTAAAATGTAAAACAGAAAAAAAATAAAATAAAGGAGATTAAACAGATCCCAGGGTGCTCTCTCCCTGAGGCGCTGGGCTCTGTCCAATGAAAGGACGCGGGCCACCTCTGTTCACCAGACAGCCCTGGACTCAGGCCTGGGGGCTCCACCTCAGTGCCCACCATGACCCTCGGGGCCTCAGGGGCTCTGCCCAAGGCCCACAGCAATGAGCCATCTCACTGCAGGCTCTGCCCACGTCCAGGCAGGCGGCCCGTGCTGGTGGGAGCGTCTGCTTCCATGGGGCAAGCACTTTTAAAACTTGCCTCTGGCTCGCTACATGGGAAGGGGAGGTGGTGCCTCTGATGCAGTGCTGGCTTCCCAGTCTCCTGGCGGAGGCAGGAGCAGAGCAGGAAGAACCCCGGGGACACTGCCAGCCGTCTCCCTCTCCACGCAACCGAGAAAACTGAGGTCCCACGGCAGTGACTGGCCCAAGGTCATCCCAGTGGTCAGCCGCAAGGTCGGAATTGAAAGTCAGGATGGCCAACTCATCTAATCATTCAATCAATAGATTTAAACACCCAGGGTATGCTGCCACGTCAAGGAGTTTGCCTTTGAGTGCGGGAGAATGAATATGTAACCCTAGATTTTACAAGTGTTATGAAGGAAAATAACAGGGTGACACGAGAAAGAGAGAAGTAGGGTGGGGCTGCTCCCTGGACGGGGTGGGCTTATCTGAGCAAGTGATACATAATCTCCTCTCTGCAGGATGGGCGGGGGAGCAAGATGGGGAGCCTGTTTCAGGCGGCGGCAACAGGTGAGGAGAATGGGGTAGCGCACTTCCTTCAGGTGCCATGAAACAGGCCGGTCCTTCCTTCCCAGGGGCGGTCTTCTCTGGCCCCGGCTGCAGGGGCCAGGCCGCAGGTCAGCATGCTTCCTCCTCCCAGCGGATGTGATGGGCCAGCTCTGGAGATGGACCTCCCAGGCGTTCATCTCAGGTGGTGTGACAAGTTGGTTAACATCATGCGCCCTCACAGGCCATCAGGTACCACCTCAGGCTGGGATAAGGCACAAGCGGCACTCAGCACCCTCCTGGGAGGCCACAGATACTCAGTCTAGCTGGTTATCCTCGTTATTTATAGGGTCAGGTCTCCTCCATTAATGCTAGTTAACTTTCTTGCCCTGAAATAAACTCCTTGACATTCTCCCATGAACTGCTGACCTGCTGTCCTCCCATCTTTTAAGAGCAGACAATATATGGACATTAGCTTCCCACTTGGTTCTGGCCCAAGTGTGGACCGCAGCCAAGTCACTTTTGCTCCCCAAATCTGTTTCCTCATCTGTCAGTCAATTGGCTTGTTCTGAACCTGAGCTTCCCAGCAGGTGTGCTGCAGCCCCGAGAGCCTCAGGCAGGTGCCCTGTGTGTGGAGACAGAGTCTCTCTGGCCCGGAGATGCCTCGGTGAGTGGGGCATCCTGGACAGGGCATCCCCAAGAGAGAGGGTCGGTGTTGCCGGCTCCAGTGTGCAGAACACATGTTACCACGTCTGTGGGTGCCATGCTGTAAAGAAAGTTAAGACGTTCCGGAAGCCATTCCTGAGGTCTCTGCTGAGGCAACATTGCGAATATTCGTTGAGTCATCTCCTAGCTTCAGACTGTACTCTTCCAAGCTGTGTCCTCGACCCGTCCACGGCGTGCACTGACATTTCTCCGTCATGGGCTTCTTGGCACTTAGGAGCTTCCTTAGCCTGAAATTAATTAATTTGTACTTCTTAATACGTGGCCCGTGGGTTGTTTCCTATAACAGCTCCTGCTAATGCTGCTGCCGCCACCGAGGGCGCACAGTGCCAGCCCCCCTCGAGGCTTCGCTGCTCCCTCTCACGACAGTGCCCGGGGCTGTGCCGGCACCTCTGTGCGTGCAGATGGGAACCAGGGCTGACAAGGCCTGAAACAGTGCCCACACCGTAGGAAGCTGAGTGCGGATTTGGACAGGAGTCTGATGGGTCTGTCGTCAGCCTGTTGGTAGCATGTTTTTGTGTGTCCTCTCTCCTCGCCGGGCTGTGCCTGGCCTGGGGAAGGGGCACCGTGTTCACCGCTTTCTCTTCATCTCCCAGGGGTCAGGACCAGGCTCAATAGTAAGAGCGCAATGATTGTTGCCCGCCCGCCAGATCCTACAGGGTAAATAGAAGGTGAAGGCGCGGTGACTCTGGGTTTCCCTGGCGTGGGAGTGAGCATGTGAAACCTCCCTGGCCCCATGGCCCAGCAGAGCAAGCCCAGGTTCTGACCTCTGTGTGGTAGGGTGAGAAGACCCTTCCAGGGAAGTCGGGATCTGGAGAGTTCTAGGAGCCCACCCCTGAACCAGCTCCCAGGCCATGAGAACGGGCCCAGGCGTCCCACAGCTCCGCCGAGTTTCCAGGCCTCTCCAGAGAGGGGAAACAGAGTCAGGGATTGACATCTGGGATTATTGGTCCTGGTTACCTGGAGTGCAGTTCACTTAGCCACGCAGTGCTCACCGGTGGCCCTGGCCTCCAGCCTCCAGCTTAGCACCTCATGTAACAGCCCTGGCACTGCACCCGCAACCCTCCCCTCCCCTCCTCCAGGGGCTCGCTGTCCTCCCAGGTCCTGGCCTGGCCTCCCTGTGTGGGCTGCCACTCCAGCCCTGTGAAGGGTTTACATTTGGACCCTTAGTGAGTTCTCCATGCGTGGCCTTGGCCAGCCCCCATCACACTCATCTTTCACCTGAACACCCAAACCACACACATAGATGCTTTGTGGTTAAGGTCAGGCAATCCTGGAGCATGTATCCTTGGACAAGTTTGCCAACATTCACCTACTATGTGCCAAGTGTTATTGTAGGCATGAGGTGGAATAGTGAACATATGCTGCTAAAAGACACATGGTGCTACAGTGTGTGGAATGGGACAGGCAGCTGCAGGCTTGGAAGGTGCTCAGGTAAGCCCTCTTCAAGTTGAAACCTGAATAATGAATGTTCTGGAGGAAGAACATTCTACTGAGGCCCGGGAACAGCTAGTGCAAAGCCCTGGGGCACAAAGAAGGCTGACCCGCCTCTCGGGTTTACAGCTTGCTGCTCTCTGTGGATACATCGCAGGGGTTGAGCGTGCAGTAGGGAGATGTCAGAAGGCCATTGCCAAGGTCCAAGCCAGCAGTGAAGGTGCTGGGTTACATTAGCAACCTGCACCTCAGGCTCCTCACTTGCAAACGAAGATGACAACAGTAACCCCCTTGCAGGGTTGCTGTGAAGACTAAATGAGAAAATACTGGCATGCAATCCATGGCAGCTATGAGCATTAATAAAGGATAATAATCACAAGCACAGGCAGGGGCCGAGGCTCACATAGCTGGGCCCTCGAGGGAGGACTGAGCCTTTAATTAACGGACTTTTCCACTCAGCAGGCCCAGGGGTGCTCCCAGTGAGTCCAGAGCAGATGCCTGGAGGCCTCCTGGCTCAGCATCCTGGGCTTCTGAGTGCGGGGAGGGAGGACCTCGACTTCTCTGTGTTGTCAGAGCAAGTGGGCCAGGCATGAGAAGGCCCCAGCACCCATGCTCCAGAAAGTCTTTCCTCATCCAGGGATCCCCCTAGGCTGAGCTGGCGTCTCAGGGAGCCCCCTAGGCTGAGCTGGCGTCTCAGGGAGCCCCCTAGGCTGAGCTGGGGGCTCGAGGAAGGCCCACTGATGAGCTAGCCAGGAAGAAAGGGATAGGAAGGCCAGGAGGCTGGCTCCTCTGTTGCTGCCTCTCCACAACTCAGGGCAGGGATCTGGGCAGCAGAGGAAGAGGAGGGTGGGCAGGATGGGTCCTGAGTTTACTTCCTCTTCCAGGTGAGAGAATGAGACGGGAGAGGCAGAAGCTCCTACGAGAGATTAGTTTAGGTGCTCAGCGGAGCACGGACAGCAGCTGGCCCCGTGGCTTTCTGCTGGAACACGCGAGGCTTTCTACCTGCAGCCACCGCCTCTTCCAAGGGGTGTGGGCACGCCCACCGAGAGGCTGGGAGGGCTCCCCGGACCTCCAGGGCCTCTCCCGGCTCTCCTGTCCGCAGTGGGGGCACAGGGGTGTTTTATGAGCCCTACAGTCCTCTGGTCCCGAGAGACCAGCTCTGATACACACATAGATCTTAAAAAGGAAAAGAAAGGGAGAAAAGCTATTTTATTTCATTGCCAAACTGTCCACTTTAAATACCCTTTTTATTACAGTATCTGCATAGTAATACTAATAATAGATCTTGTTGGCAGCTCTAATGAGGCTGGAGAATATAAGGTTTCCAATAAAGTTAATTGTTGCCTTTAATATTCTCATACATTTATACATGGTAAATCTTTAAAGGAGAGAAAACACCCCTGTCCTCCCTGTTAGCGGCCAGTTCCAGCCTGGATGGGCAGACGATGGGCGCTTGATTCTCTGAGAACTGGCTTTGATCTGCACACTCTTTTCTACTAGTGAGAGCTTTGAGCCTGAAGGCCTGGCTTTGCAGCTGGCTGTGTAGCTGGCTGGGCACCATAGCTGTGTAGCTAGGGAAAACCCCTTACCCCCACTCAGCCTCAGTTTCTCCATCTGTAAGATGGGGCTCATGATAAGTGCACACAAATCTCAACATGGTGTCTGGCGTGTTGTCAGTGCACCACACGTGTGAGCTACTACCATTGTGTTAAACTACTAAATGCAATTATTTTACCCACTTACTTCGTGTGTCATTAATTGTGAAGTAAATCAGAGTGGGACAATCATTGTATCTGAACTTCCCAGCTGGCTGAGATTTCTGGGAGTCTGTTTCTCGCCGTGAGTGACAGGTAGGGAAAGAGCCCTGCAGCTCCCCAGAAAGGAATCGCCAGGCAGCCCCTCTCTCCATGGCCCGCTCCACCTCAAGCCTCACGCGTGTGCGACCAACGTCACTGTCTGCGCACCTCCTATCCGACCTGTGTCTGCGGCCTGGGCCCGGCCAACCGCCGTGGCAAGGCTGGCCTGACGGAGGGAGGACCACTCTGCCCCGTCCTGGGACACACTGACTGCCCTGGAACCTCCCCCGGAGGCCATCACTTTCCTTTGTGTTTACTTTCTCTTGAAGAAATGTCCTGATTTTTACAGTCACAGAACAAAAAAGTACCTGTGTTTCGCCTTTTATTCTATAGCCGATTTCATGTACTTTTGACAGTTTCATCACATTTCTGACGTTTACAATGTTTTTCTCCGGGGGGTGAGTGGAAGGAGACTTTACCACCCCCACCCCTGTGGTCCAGGAAAGGGAGAGGAACTCCAGGTGCCCTCGGGTAGCCAGGGCCCATGTGACTTGTGTTTCAACAAATGGATCACCAACAAGGCCCCTCCACCTCCCTGACCTTCCTGCCTAGCCCGGGGTCTCCTCTCCTCAGCAGCTGCCTTCCCCCACTCCCCCCTCTCCCCCCTCAGCCTCCTCTCCCCTGTCTCCTGCCTCTCCCGCTGGTAAGTGGTAGGAAATCCTGTGACAGTATGGTTTCCATGGCAACCCTCATTTCCAGTTAAACAACCTGGCCCTGATGAAAGGAGTCTTCTCTGCGTTGGTTAAAGGGTATGTTGGGAAGGGTGGGGGCCTGTTTCTTTCTTCCTCCCTGGTCCCCTCTCCTACTCCCCACCCTCCTATCTCTTTCCCAGGGATGACCTAGAGGCACCGAGGGACCAGCTTCGCCCAGGCCCTGGAGAAGGGGGAGCCTGGTTCCAGCTGGGCCACAGCAAGCAGAACCGGTGTCCTCCCAGCCCCGCCCCCCTCGGCTCCCCGCAAGCCCCGCCCTCCCAGAGCCAGGACCTGTTCGGGGAGGAAATGGCTGGTGGAGGACCCGTGTCCCAACAGGTGGTTGGGTAATTAAGTGAGCTTTAGGCACACAACACTGTTTTGCCCGATGTAATTGCAGTTTCCATATAAATAATTCACGGGGAATTATTAGAGTGAGGACATCGCCCGCCTCCTCATAATTTGCTTAACCGAAATAGGCTCTTTCATCATCCGCGCTGATTTGCCTTAAGACCATGCACTCAGCATCCTTCACAGGCCCGCTCCTTTGCCCAGGAAAATGCAGAATTTAATTAAGTTATGCAAATCGGGCGTCCCCTGCCTGGGGAGAGGCAGGGTGTTTGCCCACGTGGCTGTGGGTGGTGCGGGAAGGCGGGAGGCCATGCTGCGCCCAGGTGGAGGGCAGCTGGTGGGGAGGTGCAAGGAGAGCGAGCAGCACCCCTGGTGGCAAGTTCTGCAGCAGGACTCCTCAGAGGGCAGCGGAGTCCACTGCAGCCCTCGGCCTGCCTCCCCACTTAGCTGCGCAATTTTAACCTCCTCAGACCCAAGCTTCCTTTTCCGGAAAAGAGGATTATAAAGGCACCCATCTCCTAGGACTGAGGTGAAAATAAATGAGAGGACTGTGTAAAACCCTGAATGCGGTCCTGGCCACCATGCTTAATAAGCAGCTGCTCAGACTGTGATGATTACTATTACTGTTGTTGTTGTTGTTAGATATACCGGTATTAGGCTCTTGGCTTGTGGCTTCCCCTGCTCTGGCTGGAAGCTGCCTGCATCTGTCCTGTCCTGCCACAGGAGGTTAAATGTATGGCTCCCTCCATGCGCTAGTGTATGCTTTTTGTAAGAAACTGTTGAGTTAAAAAGAAAACCTGACATTTTGGAGGCAGACAGATCAAGGTTCGAACCCCAGTTCTGCCCCTTCCACACTGTTGTCTCCGCAGCCACTTGACCTTCCCGGGGCCTGAGAGCCTCTGGGTGCAACGGGCGCTGAGTGCTTGCCTCTGCTGGGCTCCTGAGGACGAGGGCTGTTTGCAAAGCATCAGGCACAGGCCCGCCACGTGGCTTATGCCCGACCATGGGAAGTGCATCCCGCAGCTGGAGCCAGCTCCCCTTGCTGAGTAGGCAGGCCCGACTTTTCCTTGGTGCTGGCCTGTCTCCCCCTCCTGCCAGGCACCCTTTCTCTCATGCTTTCTGTTAAAGGATCAAAGGACCACCATCCACCCTGAGGCATGTGATGATGGGCTTAAAAGCTTTTCTACTCCTGAAGGTATTGTCATTTTTCTCAAGAGCATCACATGCTTACTTTTTCTTAAGCCAACATTTTGGTGATGAATTAGGGCAGTCCATAAACCCTCACAAAAGCAGAGAGGAGCTCCAGAAATCCCGACGGGACGCACTGGCTGTGGGATCTGCTCTGATGGCTGGTGCCTCGCAGCAGCTCTGGCTCTGGCTCAGCTTCAGGCTCTGTCCCAGAGCCAGTTCCCTCATTCATTTTGCAAATATTTATTGAGCCCTTACTACATGCCAGGCACTGCAGGAAGCACTGGGCTTACAGAGGTGAGCAAAACAGACACAGGTCCTGCTCTGATGGACCCTAAAAGCTAGTGGGAGAAAGTTCCTAAACAAATGGTAGTACTTTTCAATCTATAGTTACATACCCAATCTATAATAAGCTATAATAATAAAAGCATAATATGCTAATTAGACTCGATGTCCTTTTGGACGACCTTCTGGACAAAGCCGGGGCTGCGAGGGAAGCCTGGGTCCCGGGTGCCAGAGGGAAGCCAGTGCCGGCAGCCAGCTGGGGGAAGAAAGGTCTACTCTTGCATGAATTTTGTGCTTCGGGCCTCTAGTAAGAAATATAAGGGAAAAGGACGGGGCAATGAGACAGTGTAGAGTGATCTGAGTCAAATGGTGGGTGGGTCTTGGCAAGAGCAGAAGGAAGCCTAGGAGTGAGCTAGGTGAAGAGAGAGTGGAAGAGCATTGCTGTCAGAGGGAAGTGCATGACACAGCCAGTGCAGGACCTGCCTGTGAGAAACTGAAAGAAGATCATCGGCTAGAATGACTAAGAGAGACACCAGGTGAGCAGGCAGGAGTCAGGAGTGGGGTGTTTGCCCTGGCCAGTTTGGCTCAGTGTATAGAGTGTTGGCCTGCAGACCAAAAGGTCCCGGTTCGATTCTGGTCAAGGGCACATACCCTGGTTGCAGGCTCCTCCCCAGCCTGGGCCCTGGTCGGGGCTTGTGCAGGAGGCAACCAATCCATGTGTTTCTCTCTGTCTTTCCCTCTCTCTTCCACTCTCCCTAAAAGTCAAAGGAAAAATATCCTCCCATGAGGATTAACAAAACAAAACAAAAAAGAGTGGGGGATTGTAGGACAATAGCAGGCGTCCTCAAACTACGGCCCTCGGGCCACATTCGGGTGTTTTTGCCGTTTTGTTTTTTTACTTCAAAATAAGATATGTGCAGTGTGCATAGGAATTTGTTAATAGTTTTTTTTTTAAACTATAGTCCGGCCCTCCAACAGTCTGAGGGACAGTGACATGGCCCCCTGTTTAAAAAGTTTGAGGACCCCTGGACAATAGGGAGCCATCCTGAGCAGGAGATGCAAAGCCTGGGATCCTGGTTGAATTCACAGATCAGAGCAAGGCCCTCAATCCCTAGCCTGGCTTTGTGACCCAAAGAAGCCCATGCCCCGCCTCAGAGGAAGAAGGAACAAGCCCACCAGCAAGGACTGGGCAGAATCAGGGCTTCCTGGTTCTGGCTTTGCTAACTGGTCCTTTGGGATGAGCTGCTGAGCCTGGGTGTCCTCACCTGTACCTGTGATGGGTGCGCTGTGGATTTCCTGCGGGGCCCCCAGAGCTGCTCCGCCTTTCTCTGCCCTGCTCCAGGCGGGGGCTGGTCTGTGGGGACTGCACCAATGGCCTCACTCCCCTCTGGCGTGGCCGATGGGAGGGACAGTACAGAGGCTGGAGGGCAGGAGAGTGAGGTTTGGGGAGTTATTTCTCTGCACCCGCCCTGCTGGGCTATGGGTCGTCTGCATCCCTCTGTCACAGGCCACCCTCCTGCCCCATTTCCTCTCCCACAGCTACTGCACCCAGGTTCCGGGGGCTCCCACCAGGGGCCTTCCCCAGGGAGTGGCAGAGGTCCTTGCTATGCGAGCCCTGAGGGGCTTTACTGTTCCAGGTCAGTGTCCCTTGACCCTGCCCACATCTTTGCAAAAAGTCCCCTCAGAGGGTGTGATAGTGAATTTTACAACTTGGCTGGGCCATGAAGGACCCAGATATTTGGTCAAACACTATTCTGGGGTGTCAGGGAGGGTATTTTTGGATGAGATTAACATGTGAATCAGAGAGTGAATCACGTGGGTGGCCCCGTCCAACCAGAGGAAGCCCCGACCAGGGCAAAATGCGAACCTCCCCAGGAGAGGGCAATTCTGCCCGAGGCCTTGGAGCTGGGACTTGGTGTTTTCCTGCCAGCGGACTGGGACTGGACACCAGCTCTTCCCGCTTTGAGCCTGCCTGCTGCTTCCTGCACTGCCACCTCAGCTCTCCAGCCTGAGACTGCAGATCCGCTGCCTGCCATCCCCAGGGGCCCTGCCACCCCAAGGGCCCTGCCACCCCAGGGCCGTGCGAGGCTCTGTGAGGGGCCCTGGGAGAGAGCCTTGTGTAGGAGTGCTTTCCGTGCTCTGCTGTTGGAGACATGGTGATGGTTGCATTTTTGTTCAGGCCTGTGTGTGCTGTTTGTTCATCGAGGTGGGGGTCAGGGACAGGACACTCAGGGCCCAGCACGTAGTTACTGAAGACTCCTGGGAACTGTCCTCCAATAAAGTCCGTGCGGGTGAGCTTGAGCCACGGCCCCACGACAGCTCCTCTCTGCGGTGCACGTGCACTCATTAGTGGATCAGGAAGCAGAGAAGCAGAAGCATAGCCTGGAGGCCAGAGGGTCTGGGCCCCGATCCCAGCTCCTCCTCCTGTGCCTCTGCCATCCTTAGCAGCTCTCTCATCCGCTCAAGCCTCCCGCTCTCACCTGTAAATCAGGTGGGTTAGCAGGTTACCTTCACTGCCACGTCTTACACTCCACTCACTGTCACCTCCATACCTCAGGCCTGGCAGGTGCTGGGCACAGTGTGAGCCGCAGGCAATGCCGGTTAGCACCACTCATTCTGGGCAACTCTCTTCCCTTTCCTGTGCCTCATTCATCTTTTCTCTAAAATATGCCCGAGGCACATGGATATATTAGTTTTCTATTGCTGAAAAGCAGATGTCCACAAGTTTAGTGCTTTAAAAAGGCACACAGGTATTATCCTGAAGCTCCTGCGAGTCAGAGCCCAGCCTGGCCTCCCTGGGTCTCCTCCTGGACCTCATGAGGCTGCAGGCAGGGTGTCGGCCAGGCTGCATCCTCACCTGGGATGCAGGTCCTCGCCCGGCTCCTCTTCCCGGCTCTCACAGGTTGTCGGTGGAATTCAGTTCCTGTGTCAGGAAGACAGGTCCCCAGCCCCCAGAGGCTGCCCCTAGTTTCTCTTTTAAGGGTTTTACCAGATTGAGTCAGGCCTAACCAGGATAACCCCTCTTTTGATTAATTCAAAATCAACTGAATTGGAACCTTAATTACAGCTGGGAAAAAACGCTTCATGTTGCCATATAAAATAATGTGATCATCTCAACACCTTTGCTATATTATTGGTTGGAAGCAAGTCATCGATTCTGTCCACACTCAAGGGGTATACAGGACATAGCCCCAGGGGCAGAGGTAATGGGGGCCATTCTAGAACTGTGGATCACAGGGCGTTCCACACCAATGTTCTTAATGTCTGCCTCCCTGTCGACTCGAAGCTCCAGGAAAACTTGTCGTGGTTTATGCCGGGGAGGGGCGGGGGGGGGGGGCGAGGTCTGGCCTGCAGGCCTACAAGGCCTGTGAAATCCTTTGGTCTGGCCCTGCCAAGGTGTCAGGGCTGAGTTAATTAACTGTTTGACCAAATACAGCAGGCTAATTTTTAAGTGGATCATTTTGTGTGGCTCACGAATGATGTGATAACTATCCAAACGGCCTTTGGCAGAAGAAAGGTTCCCCACCCTGGTTTATGCTTTGGCCCTAGAATGTAAAACACAGATCATGTGGTTGTTAATTTTATGTGTCAACTTGACTGGGCCAACGGTGCCCAGACATTTGGTCAAGCCTTATTCGGGATGTGTCTGTGAGGATGCTTCTGACTGAGATTCACATTGGAATTGTAGACTGCATCAAGCAGATTGCTCTCCCTACTGTGGGTGGCCTCATCCGACCAGCTGATGACTGAATAGAATGAGAAGGCTGAGTAAGACAGAAGCTGCCTGACCGTTCAGTTCAGCTGGGACCCTGGTTTTCCTCTGTTCTCGGACTTGATCTTACACCACTGACTCTCTTGGGTCTTCAGCTTGTTGACTACAGATTTTGGGACTTCTCAACCTCTGTAATCACACGAGCCAATTCCTTAAAAATCCCTCTCTCTGGGATTTTTTTTTTTTTCTTTCTGTAAACTTTTGTAGACTTCACCAAGGAATCTATCTGGACCTGCAGTTTTATTTTTCACAAGATTTTTAACTTCAAATTCAATTTCTTTAATAAATATAAACCTATGCATGTTATGTGTTTCTACTTTAATGAGGGTTGGTAATTTGTATTTTCAGTCTAAGTTGCATTTATTGGCATATGGTTGTTTATAATATGCGATTATTATTCATTGATATGTGTAGAATTCGTAAAGTTGCCATATGTCTCGTTATTTATTTTGGTAGTTTATATATTCTGTTTTTACTGATCAGCCTGGTTAATGGTTCATCAACGTTATTCATATTCTCAAAGAACCAACTTTTGGTTTCACTGATTTTTCTCTATTGTTTTTCTGTTTTCTATTTCATTGATTTCTGTTCTAATCTTTATTAGCATCAGACCACTTGGATTACTTTGGGTTCAAAATACTTCTTAATTTATTATTATTTTTGTGTGACTCAGAAGTAATTTTAAATTGTGTTATGTCATTTCCAAATATTTGGGGATTTCTCAGGGATATCTGTTACTAATCTCTCATTTAATTCAATCAAATTGAGAAAACATGTTTTGTATGACTTGGGCTCTTTACATTTGTTGAGAATTGTTTGTGGTACAGAATATGTTCTATATTGTGAAATATTCTTTATGCACTTAAAGAAATTTGCATTCTACTGTTGTTGAGTGGAGTATTCTACAGTGTGAATTAGGTCTATTTATTTGATAGTGCTGTTCAAGTCTTCTTTATCTTTTTTTAAAAACATATTTTTATTGATTTCAGAGAGGAAGAGAGAGATAGAAACATCATTGATGAGAAGGAATCATTGATTGGCTACCTCCTGCACGTTGGACTGAGCCCACAACCCAGGCATGTGCCCTTGACCGGAATCGAACCTGGGACCCTTCGGTCCGCAGGCCAATGCTCTATCCACTAAGTCAAACTGATTAGGGCAAGTCTTCTTTATCTTTAGTAATTTTCTTTTACTTGTTCTATCAATTACTGAGAAAGAAGTATTTTTAGTCTCTGACTATAATTGTGGATTTGCCCATTTCCTTGTTGTTCTACCAGGTCCCAGGCTCGATTCCGGTCAAGGGCATATACCTTGGTTGCGGGCACATCCCCAGTAGGGGGTGTGCAGGAGGCAGCTGGTCAATGTTTCTCTCTCATCTAGCTCTCTATCCCTCTCCCTTCCTCCCTGTAAAAATCAATAAAATATATTTTAAAAAAATATACCGGGTAATATTATTTAAACTGCAATAACTTTGTCTGACAGTAATATAACCACTCATGCTTTCTTTTTTCTTTTTTACAGTTTGATTGTGATATAAGTTAAACAGCATAAATTCACCCATGTCAAGTGTATAATTCAATGTTTTTAGTATATTTACAGAGCTGTGCAACCAACACCATGATCTAATTTCAGAACATGTTCATTACTCCAAAGAAGCCTCAGACCCATTAGCAGTTATCCACATTCCTTCTCCTCCATTAGCCTTCAGCAACCATTTCCACTTTTTATAGATTTGCTTGTTCTGGGTATTTCATATAAGTGGAACGAAATCAAACTATTTTTAATTATAATTTTTATTTTGAGATAATTTCAGATTCACATGAAGTTGTAAGAAATAGTACAGAGAAAGCACATGTACAGTTTAACTAGTTTCCCCCAATGGTATAATTTTTCAAAATTATAGCACACTATTACAACCAAGATGTACACATTGACGCAGTGAATATACAGAGCATTTATATCACCACAAGGTTCTTGAGGTTGCCCTTTTATAGCCATCCTCACTTCCTCCCAACCCCTGTTTCCTCAACTTTTGCCAACCACCAATTTATTCTCCATGTCTATAACTTTGTCATTTCAAGAATTTATATGAGTGGAACCATGCAGTATGTGACTTTTGTATTTTTCACTCACCATAATTCTTTGGTGATGCATGGAATTTGTTACATGTAGGAATAAATTTGATCCTTTTTATTGCTGAGTAGTATTCTATGCTATGGCTGCATCACAATTGTTTAAGCATTCAACTTGGACATCTTGGTTCTTTCCACTGTTTGGCTATTATGAATAAGGTTTCTGTAAACATTCATGTGGAAGTTTTTATGTTAATGTAAGTCCTTATTTCTCTGGGATAAGTACCCCAGAGTGGAATTACTGGGTTATATGGTAGGTCACAAGTTTAGTTTTTCAAAAAACTGCCAAAGAGTTTTCTAGTGTCTAGAAATGTAAAAGTGATCCAGTTTCTCCACATCCTCACCAGCATTTGTTGTTGTCATTTAAAAGAAGAGCTATTTTGAAGTGTGTATAGTGATATTTCGTTGTAGTTTTAATTTGCATTTTCCTAAAGACTAATGATGTTGGACTTTTTTTTATGTCCATCTATATATTCTCATTGGTGAAATGTTTCTTCATATCTTTTGCCCACTTTCTAATTGAAATTTTTTACTTTTGAGTTTTGAGGGGTCTTTATATATTCTAGATATACTCCTTTGTTGGACATGTGGTTTGCAAATATATTTTTCCCTATGTAGTCTATCTTTTCAACCTTTTAACCTGGTCTTTTGCAGAGCAAAGGCTTTTAATTTTTTTGAAGTCTAATTTATCAAATTTTCCTTTTTCAATTTTGCTTTTGTGTCAAGTCTAAGAACTCTTTATCTAGCTCTAGATTTTCTCCTATTTTTAAAAAATATTTTGTAGTTTTATATTTCAATTTGTGATTTAGGTTGAGGTCCCCCATGCCCCACCATGGGTGTCCAGTTGCTCCACTACCATATGTTGAAAAGGCTATTTTGCATCCACTGAATTGCTTTTGCAACTTGTCATAAATCAATTTGGCATATATGTGTAAGTCTATTTCTGGAGTTTCTATTCTGTTCCATCTATCTTTGTGTCTATTCCTCTGCCAATACCACACAGTCTTCATCACTGTAGCTACGTAAGTCTTGAAATCAAGTAGACTCATTCCACCCACTTTATTTGTGTTTTTCAAAATTGTTTTAGTTGCTTTAGTTCCTTTGTCTTTCCTTATACATTTTACAATAACCTTATCCATTTACACAAAAGCTTGGCTGGGATTTTGATAGAAATTCCATTAAGCTATGTTAATTTGGGGGAAATTAGCATCTTCACTCATCTTTGTTGAGTCTTAAAATTCACAAACACCAATGTCTCTCCATTTATTTAGATCTTACTGAACTCTCATTGAAATTGTAGTTTCCAACATACAAGCCTATATATGTTTTGTTAGATTTATACCTAAGTCTTTCTTTTTTAAAAGAGTGATTATAAATGGTATTATATATATTTTTTCAATTACAGTTCACATTCAGTATATAATAAAAGGCCAGGACCATAAGCATAATGACCGGAACGACCGCTCAACCAGTCGCCATGAGGTGCATTGACCACCTCTCGGTCCTTCCTCCCCACCCCCACGCCCCCCAGCCCCACAGGCTCCGATCGCAGCATGGCGAACAGGGAACAGGGCGGCGGTGAGCATCGCAGAGCGTCACAGGGCTGCAGACATGGCCCTGATCGCAGGCTAGGCCTAAGGACCCTACTCATGCACAATTTTGTGCTCTGGGCCTCCAGTTATCCTATAATAGTTTCAGGTGTATGCATAGTGGTTAGACTATTATATACTTCACAAAATGGCCCCCCTCGATATTTCCAGTACCCACTTATGCCAATACATAGTTATTATACATTATTGACTACATTCCCTATTCTGTAATTTACATCTCTGTTACTATTCTGTAACTACCAATTTGTACTTCTTAGTCCCTTCACCTTTTTAACCCAGTCCCCAACCTCCTCCCCTCTAGCAGCCATCAGTCTATTCTCTGTATCTATGAGTCTGTTTCTATTTTGTTTTATGTTGTTCTTTAGATTCCCCCAAATAAGTGAAATCATATGGCATTTGTCTTTCTCTGTCTGGCTTATTTCACTTAGCATAATGTCCTCTAGGTCCATCCATGCTTTTGCAAAATATAAGAGTTCATTCTTTTTTATGGCTGAGTAGTATTCTATTGTGTATGTATACCAACATTTTTTAAATCTACTTATCTGTTGATGGGCACTTGAGTTGCTTCCATATTTTGCCTATCTATAATAATAAAAGCGTAATATGCTAATGAGAATGAACAACCTTCCGGACGAAGCCTTGGCTGTGAGGGAAGCCCAGGTCCCGTGTGTCTGCTGGCAGCCAGAGGATAGCCTGGATCCTGGGTGCCAGAGGGAAGCTCGGGTCCCGGGTGCCAGAAGGAAGCTGGTGCTAGAAGCCGGGGGAAGGAAGGCCTACTCTTGCACGAATTTCAGACATCAGGCCTCTAGTTATAAATAATACTATAATGAACATGTGGATGCATATTCAGTATTTTTTCAAATTAATGTTTTGGGTTTCTTTGAATATATACCCAGAAGTGGAATTGCTGGGTCATAAGGAAATTTTATTTTTAATTTTTAAAGAAACTCCACACTGTTTTCCATAGTGGTTGTACCAATCAGCATTCCCACCAACAGTGCATGAGAGTTCCCCTTTCTCTACATACTCACCAACACTTGTTATTTGTTGATTTATTGATAGCTATTCTGACAGGTGTGAGGTGGTATCTCATTGTGGTTTTGATTTGCATTTCTCAGATAATATGTTAAGCAACTTTTCATATGTCTACTGGCCATCTGTATATCCTCTTTGGAGTAGTGTCTATTCAGGTCTTCTGCCCACTTTTTATTTATTTATTTAAAAATGTTTTTTATTGATTTTAGAGAGAGAGGAAGAGAGAGAGAGAGAGAAAGAGAGAGAGAGAGAGAGAGAGATTTCTTGCCTTTTATATACACCCTGACAGGGGATCAAACCTGCAACTTGAGCTTCTCACTTTTTAAATGGGTTGTTGTTTTTCTGGTTTTGAGTTGTTTGAGTTCTTTATAAATTTTTAATAATAACCCCTTATGGATGAATCACTGGCAAAAATCTTCTTTCATTCAGTAGGTTGTCTTTTCATTTTTTTTTATGCTTTCCCTTGCTGTGCAAAAACTTTTAGTTTGATATAGTCTATTTGTTTATTTTTCTTTTGTTTCCCTTGCCCAAGGAGATATGTCAGAAAAAATATTGCTAAAAGAAATGCCTGAAATTTCACTGCTTATTTTTTCTTCTAGGAGTTTTATGGTTTCAGGTCTTATATTTGAGTCTTTAATCCATTTTGAGTTTATTCTTGTATAAGTGTAAGAAGGTGATTTAGTTTCATTTTGTTTGCATGTATCTGTCCTAAATGGTATTATATTTCAAATTTTGGTTTCCATGTGTTCATTGTTACTATATAGAAATATAATACATTTTTGTATGTTTTTCTTATAGTCTACAATCTTGTTGGAGTCACTTATTAGTTTCAGAAGGTTTTTGTAGGTCCTTGGGAATTTTTACATATGAGTTATGTCACCTACAAATATTGACAGTTTTATTTCTTCCTTTCCTACATTTTCTTTTCTTTTGTTACTTTATTTCACTGGTAGAACTTCCAGCACTATGTTAAATTAGAGTGGTTAGAAAAATATATTTTTCCCTATATTCCACCTTAGAGGGAAAGCATCCAATAATATACCATTTAGTACTTAACTGTAGGTATTTTTGTAGTTACTCTTTATCTAATTGAGGAAGTTTCCTTTTCTTATTTCTCCAAGTTATTTTTTTTAATCATTAATGAGCATTGAGTTTTGTGATATGCTCTTTCTGCATTGATTCATATAATCATATGATTTTTTTTCTATTTTAGCCTGTTAATTTGGTGGATTACACTGATTAAATTCTAAATATTGAATTGATCTTGCATCCATAGAATAAACCCCACTTTGTCACAGTATAACATTCTTTTATTGTGTGCCTGAGTTCTACTTGCTAATATTTTGTTAAGAATTTTTGCATCTATATTCTTGAGGAATGCTGGTCTGTAGTTTTCTTTCTGTGTACTGTCTTTGTCAGAGTAATGCTAGCTTCATAAAATGGATTGGAAAATGTTTTCTCCTCTTCTGGTTTCTGGAAGTGGTTGGATAAAATTTATGTTAATTTTTATTTGTATATTTGGTAGAATTCTCTAGTTAAATTACCTGAGCCTGAAATTTAAAATTTTGGAAAATTTTTATTGCACATTCAATTTCTTTACTAGTTCTGGGCTACTCAAATGATCTATTGTGTATTGGGTGAGTTGTGGCAGCCTGTGTTTTCTAAGGAATCGGTTCCTTTCATCTAAATTGTCAAGTGTATGTGTGTAGGGTTGTTTTCCATAAACTCTTACTATACCTTCAATGTCTGCAGGGTTTACAATCATATCCCTGGTTTCATTCCTGATATTGGTAATGTGTGTTTTCTCTCTCTCTCTCTTTTTTTTTCTTTCTCAGTCTTGCTAGGGATTTGTCAATTATATTAATCTTTTCAAAGAAGCAGGCCTTGGTTTTATGATTCTGTTTTCAATTTTACTTATTTCTTTTTTTCTTTCTTTGAGTTTAATCGACTCTCCTTTGTCTAGATACTTAAGGTGGAAACTTATATTACTAAGTTGAGACTTTTCCTCTTTTCTAATGTGTACATTTAGTGCTATAAATTTTCCTATTACTACCGCTTTAGTGGTGTGCCACAAATCTTAATGTTTTATTTTTATTTTCACTCCATTATCTATGCTTTTTAAAGATTTCCCTTGAGGCTCTGTCTTTAATCAATGGCCTATTTAGAAATGTGTTGTTTGGTTTCCAAGTGTGTGGAGATTTTTGTTATATTTCTGTTATTGATGTTTAGTTTGATTCCATTGTGGTCAGAGGACAAATCCATATGATTTCAATTATTTTAAATTTGTTGAGGTTTTTCTTATACCCCAGGGCATCATCTATTTGGTGTAGGTTCCATGGCACTTGAATGAATGTGTATTCTACTGTTACTGAGTAGAGTATTCTGTAAATGTCAATTAGATTCTGTTGTTTGATGGTGGTGTTGAGTTCTTCTATATCCTTGCTGGTTTTCTATCTAGTAGTTCTATCAGTTGCTGAGAGCAGAGTGTTGAAGCCCTCAGCTGTAATTGTGTTTTCTCTATTTCTTCTTTCAGCACCACCAGATTGGCTCCCTGTACTTTTCAGTCTTGGTCTTTGGGTCATAGCCTTTCAGGATTGCTATGTCTTCTTAGTAGATTGACTCTTCTATCATTATATAATGTCCCTCTCTATCTGTGGTGATTTTCTTTGCTTTAAAGTCTACTTTATTTGATATTGATATAACCACTCCTGCTTTCCAGAGATTGAAGTTTGCATTATATATAATTTTTCATCCTTTTACTTTCAACTTGACTGTATCATTAATTTAATGTGACTTTCTTGTAAACAGTGTATTGTTGAGTCAGTTTTTCAATCCACTCTTTAAATTGATGCCTTTATACCACCTAAATTCATGTGATTATTGGTATGTCATTAATTATGTCTTTAATTTTTTTGTTTTTGGCTTGTCTCTTTATTGTTTTTTTTTTTATTTTTAGTTTTCTGCTTTCATTGGGTTACTTGAACATTTTTTTTTAGAATTCCATTTTGATTTATTAATATTGTTTGTAAATGTTTCTGTTTGTATAGCTTTTCAGTGCTGGTTCTGCATATTATTTCATATATACATAATTATCGCACACTAAGATCATCCTTTTGCCAGTTTGAGTGAAACATAGAAACCTCACCTCCCTTCACATTTCTTTACTTTCCTCCATTTATCAAATAATTCTCTTAAATAGTTTCTATGCATGTGTTTAGAACCACATCAGATAATGTCATAATTTTTGTCAAATATAATTTAAAACATTCAAGAGAAGGAAAATATTGAATTTCCTCGCATTTTTGCTTACCACATTCTTTTTTCCTTCTTAATGTTGTAAGATTCCTTTTTAAAATGTTTTACTTTCTGTTTAGTGAAGTTCATTTAGCCATTCTTTGGGGTTAGGTCTTCTGGCCCTGACTTCTTCATGGTCTTCTCTGATACCACATCGTTAGGGATGTTGGGGAACATTGTGATAGCTTCCTGAGGGTGGAATCTAGACTCCCCACTCAGCCTTCAGTGGCATGGGTAGAAATGAAGCCACAGTTATTTTCTGTGGTATTTGGCTGGAGTAGAGAGGTTATTGTCTAAAACTGTTCTGTCTTGCTAAGATGCTTCTTTCTTGGTCACTGACTACTAAGAATAGGATTGCTTTTTCCCTTTTCTTTTCCTGTCTGTTCATGTTAGCATTTCTAAGTTTCTGGCTTCTTTATGTATTCTTGTAGGATCATGACTCAAAAAGGAATCCCTAGATAATATTCCTTCTCTCTACCTTTCAGTGTTGTTGTATGTTTTATATACAAAATATTTAGTTGTACTTAGCAGAGAGAAAAGGAAAAGTATATTTACTCCATCTTCCCAAAAGTGGAAATTTGCTTTCTGCTTTCTTTTGATTAGTGTTAACATATGTTCTATCTTTTTCCATCCTTTTATTTTTAAACCCATTTGTGTCTCCATTTTGACATACTTCCCTTGTTGGAATTATATCATTAGATCACATCTATTTTTTTTTTTATCCAGTTTGATAATTAAGATGTTTAAAGTCAATTTGAATTTAAAGTGATTGATTTGGTTATGTTTAAGTCTATCATATTGCCTTTTGTTTCTTATTTGTCCCATTTATATTTACCTTTTTTCTATATTTTTTGATAAATTAAATATATTTTAAAATTGCATATTATCGCCGAAACCGGTTTGGCTCAGTGGATAGAGCGTCGGTCTGCGGACTGAAAGGTCCCAGGTTCGATTCCGGTCAAGGGCATGTACATTGATTGCGGGCACATCCCCAGTAGGGGGTGTGCAGGAGGCAGCCGGTCGATGTTTCTCTCTCATCAATGTTTCTAGCTCTCTATCCCTCTCTCTTCCTCTCTGTAAAAAAATCAATAAAATATATTTTTTTTTAAAAAAAAATTGCATATTATCTCCCTTGTGTCATGAGCTATAACTTTATTTTTATTGGTTACTTTAAGGTTTACAATGTTGTTTCCTCATTGATAGTGATAGTATAATATTTAGAATATAGGAACCTACCAATAGTATACTTCTATTTCTCCCATCCCACATTTTGTGCTATTATTGTCACACATTTTACCTGTTATAATTATCATACTACATTGCTATTATTTTTGCATAGTCAATTGTTTTCTAAAGATATTTAAACAATTAGAAAAAAATACATATTTACTCTTATAGTTATTTCTGGTATACTATATTTCCTTGTACAGGTATCCAAATTTCCAACTGGGATCATTTTTCTTCAGCCTAATGTTTATTCTTTAACATTTTTTTTGTAGTGTGGGTTTTGCTAATGATGAAGTATTTTGACATCCAAAAAGTCTTTATATTGCCTTTATATTTTGAAAGATATTTTTGCTGGGTATAGAATCTAAGGTTGACATTTTGTTCTTTTAGTACTTTACTGATGTACTCCACAGTCTTCTCACCTACCTAGTTTCCAATGAGAAATCTATTGCCATTTTTGTTCCTTAGCATATAACATGCCTTTTTCTTAGTGGCTGTTAATACATTTCTCTTAGTGATTTTTAGTAGTTTATGATGTAGCTTGTAATTATAGTTTTATTCATGTTTCTTGTCCTTGGGGTTCATTTAGCTTTTAGATATGTTAATTTATAGCTTTTAGAAAAAATTTAGCCCATATTCAATATTTTTCTGCTTTCTGTGCCTTGGAGACTCCAATTACATATATATTAGGGGCCTTAAAGTTGTTCCATGGTTTACCAATGCTCTGTTCATTTCTAAAATTCTCTTTCCTCTCTGTGATTCATTTTGGTTTGTTTATATTGCTATTTCTTCAAGTTTACTAATTTTTTCTTTTGCAATGTCTAATCTGTCATCAATCATACCTCATGTATTTTTCATTTTACATATTGGAGTTTTCATTTCTTGAAGTTTAGTTAGGAACTTTTTTATATATTCTACATCTCTGTTTAGTTTTTCAACATAAGAAATACAATCATAATAATAACTGGTTTAACCTTTTGCACTCAGATGTCAAGTGTGACTCGACACGGTTAGCATCGGTAGCAGCTCGAGAAAAAAGCAAGCGAGTGCAAAGGGTTAATATCTTTGCATGATAATTCTAACATTTTTGCTTGTTCTGAGCTGATTTTAATTGATGGATTTTGCTCCTCATTATGGGTTGTATTTTCTTGCTTCTTTGCATGCCTGGTAACCTTTTATTGGATGGCAACTGTCATGAGATTTCCTTTTTGGATTTTGGATATTTGTGTGTCTATTTTCCATTACTTTATCTTGGCTGGAAGATGAAGTCACTCTTTGTCCTTTGAGATGCCACCAGTGGTGAGGTATCAGAGGGAGCATATCTGGACATTGGCACATCTTACCAGATGGCAGCAAGTGAAATGGTTTGGGCTGGTCTTCCAAGGTGCCCAGAGTTCATACCCCAGTGCTGGAGAGTGGCTTGCTCCCTCCCAGAACATTCTCCCTCTGTCAGACTCCATTGTCAATATTGTATTTTTTATATCCTTCTTTTTTTGCATAAAAAAAGAAAGAAATCTAAACTACTGGTGTCCATCTGAGTTGAGAGCAGGGGCAAGAGCCACTCTTCTCCACCAAAAGTGTTTTGCTCCCTTTCTTCTTCATTCTTCTGTTCATTTATGGTACAAAGTGCCCAGTTTTGTTTTTATGCACTTAGAATTCTGTAATAAACAAGACAGGCAACATTTATAATATGCTGCAGTTTATATTATGGTGAGGGAACCTATAATAATCTGAATAATGGCTTTCAAAGATGTCTGAATTCCCAAACCTGTGCATATGATACCTTACATGGCAAAAACAACTTTGCAGATGGAATTCAGTTCTGGATTTTGAGGTGGGGACATTATCTTTGGTTGTCTAGGTGAGCCCCTGGTAATCACAAGGGTTTTTACAAGAGAGAGGTGGGAGGGTCAGAATTAGAGGAGACGACAACAGAAGCAGGGGTCATAGTCAGAGAGAGTTGTTTTAAGCATCTAAATTTGTGGTAATTTGTTACAGCATCAGTAGGAAGTGAGTATGGGGCAGAATAAGAAATGAACAAGTAAGTAATTAACAAATTCCAGAGACCAGTAGCTGCTACAGATGACGTGAACAGAGCAGGAATGATGCAGTGGTAGGGAACAGTGGGTGTAGATGATGGTGGGGGAGAACCCGGTTTGGACTGGGTGGTCAGGACTTGGGTGGTCTGTCTGGGGAGCTGACATTAGTCCGAGTCCTGAAGGATGAAAGAAAACAGCCATATTATACTTCCTTCTCTTCTCTTTCTGGTCCAGCATGAGCTCCTCTCTTGCTAAGAACCCTGGAATAAGAACAAAACCCAATTTGCAGGAGAAAGTACTAGGGCAGATGTGGGGAAGACCTTTGCCTGGAAGCTGGTGAGAAAGGCCTTGTTAACCCTGAAACACCAGCATCACTCACCTGTGAACTTGGAAGACAGCTCAGAGGGCGGTCGGCACATCCCTGCGCTGCTGAGGAAGAGGGGCCCTTGTTCCCGTACTTAGCTGGCTATCAGTGAAACAGCACCTGGGCCCAGCTGTTGTCGGTCCCTGTTTTGTTCTGTTCCCCCGACCTCCCCCTCCTCAATACCACCAGGATTAATTCCAGATTAGGGGGTTGAGCCCCTCAAACCAATGACCTGCCGAGGCTCCCAAGTGGCCTTGGGCACAACCGACTTCTTGGATGGTCTGAGCAGGACACTTGTCCCGATGCCAGGAGAAAGCCTGGGGCTGGGAGTGGGGCCATCTGAAGGGGAGATATTTGGTGGAGCCTGAGTGCCAGCACCCCCTCTCTCCCACTGAAGGGCCAGGACATCCTTGTGGGCTCCAGCTGGGCTGGTCTGTGGCTGCCTGGCCACAGCCCCTGCCTGTGCTGTGGTTGCAAGTCGGTCGGGAATGGGAATACCCACAGGGATGGAGAATGGGCCAGGGTTGCCAGTGCCTGCCCAGCCATGGCTGACGCTGACATGCACCGAAGGCCCTGGGAGCTGTCCTGAGAACCCAGCTCACTCACATGAAGTTGGCAGGTGTTGACTAATGCTCACTCCGCACCCAACAGGGTGCTGGGTCCAGTGGGTGGAGAGGTGAAGAAGGTGGCGAAGGGACAGGAGGAGGCGAGGTGTGGATGTTGTGATCACGAGGCTCTGTCTGCCTGTGGATTCAGAAAGAATGCTCGCCAGGGGAATTCCCTAAGTCAGAGTCAGTGGACCCTTAATAAGTGCCTCTTGACATGGGGACTGTGCTACATCACCTCACTTCATGCCTGTGAAGTCCCCTGCCAGATTGGTCCTTGTTGCCTCCATCCCACACAGGACATAACTTCAGTCCTGAGTGGACCAATGACTTGATCAAGATGGAGAGGCCTGGGCAGGTCTGGATGCTGGAGTCATTACTTCCCCCACTGAACGAGCGAGTGAAGGTGATTGGGGAAGCAATCCTGTGCCCACAGCTTCAGGGTCCAAGGAGCGGTGCGGGCTCTGAGAAGGAAAGGGTGTGAGCAGGGATTGTCAGGAAAGGCTTGCCGAGGAAGAGAGCAGACTGGCCCTGCTCATGCCAGGCAGATAACCCTTTGGTGAGAGAAGACATACCTACAAAATGTAGGAGTAAGTTAAACCAATAAATGTGTCAGGAAATGTGCAGCACATCCTGGGAGGGAACATGGCATTCAGAGCTGGGACCTGGCCTGGGTGCCTATGTCTGGGTGCCATGCTCAGCACTGTGTGTCTGAAAGGAGGGCTTGGGTGGCCGGTGGAGGGGGCACCACTGGCCAAGGCTGAGCCTGAAGGCATCTGGGAGGAAAGTGAATTGGTGGAGACAGCCCCAGGGAGGCCCCAGGCCTGGTCGGGTCACTTGGACCTGAGGGGATGGGTCCCCTCCTTGCTAGGCCCTATCTCTCCAGCATCTTTTATGGTTCCCAGCTCCCAATGCCCTGGTCCACACTCCTTAACTGGCACTTGCTGCTGTCCAGGCTCTGGCCTCAGCACACCTCCAGTGCCTGACTCTGCCCTGACCCCCATGTCCTCTGCCTCAGGGGCACTGTCTTCGCCTGCTCCTAGGATAACAGAGGCCTCTGGCTGTGGAATCACTGCTCGTCCACCTCTCGCCTCCTACCCTTGGTCCTCTCCCTTCTGTATTTCCAAATCAAACTCATCCATTGAGACCTAGCTCAAGGGCCACCCCCTCCGGGCAGCCTACCCTGAATTTCCTAGCCAGAGGGGCCTCTACCTCCCTTGAACAGCTGTAGAATTTTCTGTCCCAGCATCTCCCTTTACGGTTAGCACATCATCCTTGAACACATCATTCTGCTATGAGAAAACTGGACTCGTAAAATGTGGTTTCAAAGCACGCATGACTTTTAATGTGATAGTAAATCTTATTGTGCTATTGTTTTCTTTTTTTGTGAAAAAATTGTGTTGTAATTTTATTATGAGGATTAAAACACCCTAGGATATGGGATATGGCTAAAATACAGTTGCTGTCCAATACACAGTTACGGAATGCATTGTTTCCCCATTAATGTCTCCCCAGCATGGGGTTCTGATACTCAAGGGGTCAGCCACTGTTTGCCCAAGCTGTGATTGCTCAGCCTGGGCCCAGATGAGGTGTGGAGGGAGGTCACTGGCTGAGCCCCAAGGGCTCAGGGGCTCTGCAGTCCACTATTCCTGCTTTTCCTGCCTCCACAGCCAGTGGTGGTTGCTAAGCTCCTTCGTGGTCTTGGTCCCCAGGAATCTGTCTGCTGTCTTTCTGAGATTCTTAAACAGGTTCTCAAATCCCACCCCAGGGATTCAGTCCCCATTTCTGTTGGTTACAAAGAGCCCTACTTTCCTAATGAGTTAGTTGCTAAGGAGCTGTCAATTATGGATGCAAATGAGGAGGCCAGAAACTAATACTGGCCCAAAAATGATTGCAGGAGCAGCTTCCCCTAGCCTCCTGGCTGGCCCCTGCCAGGCTCTGGGACAGCTGGGGCAGGGCAGGGCAGGGAGGGGCCACCCCGGGCCCACTGCCGACAGCACGTCAGGCTTCGTTCCCGTACAACCCTCTGCCCTGGGTTGCTTCTCAGAATCAGGCCACAACTTCAGGGTGTGTGCACGTGTATTGCTTATAGGCTATGAGATAGCTCATACACACACATAATAAAAAATAAATTAGCAGCTATTGAACATATGTGGAAGACACATTTTCTTGCTCTTTAAAATACTTTTAGTAAACTTTCTTTTTTTTTAACATGACCACACATGTGTCTCTGACAAAAAAAAATCCTGGGGCAGTAGTTGCTCAATAAAATTCCACTTTATTTCATTTAAAAGGGGGAACACAGAACCGAATGGTCTGGTTGAGTGAGAATGGGAGATAGGCCTGAGGCTGCTCATCTTCCTGGCCCCACATCTTCTCTGCCAGCCAAGCCCCCTCTCTAGTTCCCAGGGACCACCTGTTTTTCATATTCTAAGGAACAAAAACATATTTCAGTGATATATTTGACAGGACACCATATGAGGTAAAGTTTAGAAGTGTGGGTTTGGTATCAGCCTGCCTGAATACTCACATACCATCTCCTCTCAGGCAGAGGTCTCCTTATTTGTCTCTGCAGGCCATTCTAATGCCTTTGGGGTTTGTAAGGCTGAAATGGCATAATGCCCGAGAGGGGCTAGCACACAGTAGGCTCTCAGTCAATGTCACAATGACTCATCCCCTCACAGTGAGCAAAGGGGCTGCCTGACTCCGCCCTCACAAAGATCTCGGTGGGGAGGCCTATGGCCACCCTTGTGCCAGTGAAGAAACTGAGGCTCGGAGAAATTAGCCAAGGCAGCTAAACAGAAGTGGGAGTCAGCCTTTTGTTGTGGAACTCTAGGATTTCTGTTATTTCCATTTGTGGAGCTGACTGCTATACCTCATTGTATTGTCTCTCCCAAGGGATTTATATTTCATGGTGGCCAGAGGTCCTATGTGAGTGCATAGAGCTATGAATATCTAATTGCTGAGTCTTAAAGTACCACCTATGGGCCTGGGTAGAAGTGGGCACAGCGGTAGTGATTTGGGAAAGGAGAGGGGGTGATTGGAAAGAATAGCAGGAAAGGAAACAAAAAAATTGCTGCTTCTGAAATCATGGCGCAGGCACAACTCTTCTTGCTCTAAGCTGATTCGGGAGGATGGGATCTCCCCCAGGAAAGGGGGAGCTGAGGAGGACGTTGAGGGCTGCAGCTTTTGGGTGAGAACAGTTGCACATGTGGCTTGGAATTTGGAGACGCTTCAGATGGTTGCAGGTTTAGGGAGGAGCTCAAGAGGTGATTTGAAGCTACAACAGCATCTACCAAGCAAAACTGACAGATCTGCTGAAGGCTGAAAAACGATTCAGTCAGAATCTTTAGCTGTAGACACCCCTGGCCAAATGCAAGAGGAAATGGGTTTAAATCATTGCAAAGGGAACTCTCATTACACTGCGCACTGAGAAGCACTGGGCTGGCACCAGACAAGCTGGACTCGGGGGTCAAATGATGTCATCACGTCTCATTTCATCTCCATCTCTTACATCTGCCCTTCAGGGCTCATTCTCAGGTTTCCAGGATGCTTCCCGCAGAGCCAGGATAAATCCATCCCTGGTGCTGCTGGCCCAGTGATGGCAGAGGGCACCCTGAAGTGTCAGTCCAGGTTTGGTCAGGAAACAGAAGCCATTCCAGGTGTATGTGATGCAAGCATTCTGGGACCCGAGGACCTGAGGGTTCGTGACCCAGCGTGAGTTCTTGGCTTCATGCAGGAAAGAATTCAAAGACGAGCCAGCATAGTGTTTAAAGTGAAAGTGAGTTTGTTAGTGAGGCAGTGAGACAGAGCGTGGGCTACTCCCCAGACAGAGCAGCCGCCTTTAGTGGAATTAGTTTCCTTTATTGAGGTTCATTTAATCAGGGTGGGGGGGTATAGGGTATTAAATGAAAGAGAGGGCGATTCAGGGTATTCCTGGGAAAGAGTTCCATTGGTCATTTTGTGTCCTTATGTGGGTTTTCCATTTCTAATTATGGGGGCAGAGTTGTGTCGTTTAGCATGCTGATGTATTACAATGAGCATGTAATGAGGCTGGGGTTACCCTTAGGTGAAGGTAGTTGCCGTGTTGGATTGAGCTGGTCACTGCTGGTTTTAAGCCATAAACCTGCTGGGGGTGGTCTTCCTTCTTCCTGACAGTTTCAGTGGCTTTTATTGATGGCAGCTGTCTGCACACCCTCTCTCATGGAGGAACAATGAACTTTACAATCACTAGAAGGACTGGAAAGACTGGGGAGCAAGGGCTAGGGAGGTGACTGCTCCCCACCAGGAAATCTGGAATGCAGGAACCTGGGGAAGCTGCCACAAGTGGTCTCGGGTGACAGAGCACCCAAATAAGGGACTCACCCAAATAAGGGATGTACGGAAGCTTGCTGAGTGTCATGCTGCTGGAGGACAGAGATTTCCCCCCCTCCCCCCCGCCAGCACTGTGTACTAGTGCCTCTCGTTGGTGACTCTCACAGAGACCAGGCTGCAAAGGGGGTCTGAGGAAGGCAATTTCCTGGTTTTCAGTCCTGTACCAGAAAAGGACTAAGAAAGGTGGGGACAATACTGAGAATCAACAATAATTCTCTTGCAAAAGGTTGATTGGGTTCTGTTGGCAAAGCACTGGGCCTGGATCTGCCATGCTGTAAGGGGGCACCTGAGCTATAAGAACCCCTGAGGTTGGGAGTTGAGTCAATCGCACCCAGAGCACATCAACTGAGAGTGAGGAAAGGCATCTCTGGAAAGAAAATTTGGGGTGCTGTTCCTAAAAGATGTAACAACTCCACCCTGAGGGATTAAACCCCCAAGGAAAAGATGCCAGGAGCCCTGGCTGGCCCACCTCTTCACTAACAGTGGCAAAGACCCTCTCCACAGTCGCCTTCGGTCTGATTGCACACTCGGCATCATTCAGTGGACTCACAGTTCTTTGGGGAAATGACAGGAGACTGAAAGTTCAGCCCTGGGCTCTGTGGTTTTCTGCCTCAGCTGCCACCCAGGCTCCTGCAGTAGGAGTCAGCAAATGGCCCGATCGTGGCAGTTCCCGGAGTCAGAGCTGTGGCACGAAGGGAAGAGGGATGGAAAGAGGGAAGACGCCCTGAGGATGTGGTTTAGCTGCCTCAGAGGTGGTCAGAGAAGGGCTGTGATCAGACTGTGTCCAGGTGCTGGGGCGCCCTTGCGGAGGAGTTGACTGCGGGCAGGTGGAGAACCTGGGGCATAAGAGGAAGCAAAATGGAGAGAAGGATGGGAAGTGCCTGGCTGCCTTCTGGGTATGAGTCTGAAAGTAGCTAGGCAGGCATGGTGTGTCCTTATCACACGGTCCTGGGAGACAGGCTGTGCTGAGCCATCCAGGGAGCAAAGCCAGTCCCTATGCGTGGTATGTGCCCAATGTGGTGTGTGCCCAGTGTGGTGTGTGCCCAGTGTGGTGTGTGTGCAGTGTGGTGTGTGCGCAGTGTGGTGTGTGCCCAGTGTGGTGTGTGCCCAGTGTGGTGTGTGCCCAGTGTGGTGTGTGCCCAGTGTGGTGTGTGCCCCAGTGTGGTGTGTGCGCAGTGTGGTGTGTGCCCAGTGTGGTGTGTGCGCAGTGTGGTGTGAGCGCAGTGTGGTGTGTGTGCAGTGTGGTGTGTGCGCAGTGTGGTGTGTGCCCCAGTGTGGTGTGTGCCCAGTGTGGTGTGTGCCCAGTGTGGTGTGTGCCCAGTGTGGTGTGTGCCCAGTGTGGTGTGTGCCCAGTGTAGGGCCAGCCCGGCCACTGTCAGGTCCTCTGCCCCACTTTCTGAGACACTGAGTTCGTGGGCACACTGGTCCCCTGCCCATGTTGCATCTCACTGTTGTCGCGGTAACCTTTGTAAAACATGAGGAACCATGTCACCTTCCCCGGATCCTTAGCACGTCTCACAGGCCTACAAAGAAGCTCACTCTCTTTGGAACTGGGCTCAACCTACCTCTCCACTCTCCACTCAGGTAACCCTCTGCACACCTTGAGCCCCACCCTCCTCAAGTCTCAACTTTCTGGGTGCTCAGGGCACCATTATGGCCACACGCCTGGGCTCCTGTGTCTTCTCTGAGTCTAGTTGCTTTCTCTTCTCCGCCCACTGACATTTTACCTGTGTTCCACGTGCCAGGTCAAGCCATCCCTGACCTCAGATGACAATCTCAGATGAGAGTCACTGGGCACGCACCTCTCCTGATGTTAACCAACCGGAGACACCCCACCCCTCGGAGGTTGTCAGCTGTTTGAGGTCAAGAACCGTACGTCATCTGGTGCCCCCACTGTGTCTCCTCAGTGCCAGGCTATCGCCAGGGCCAGTGGGTGGGATTAAACGAATGAGAGGGAAGCCCTCGTTCGCGGTGAGTGGGAATGAACTTCAGATGCGGGACCAAGGCAGTAAGAAGCAGTGAGGAGCGTCTGGCTTTACCGTCTTTATTTGTTCGCAGGCTAAGCTGGCAGCCCTGCCGCAGAGGGTGCAGAGGGTGAGGCCCGGAGGCCTGTTCCCAATGGGTCCAGCTATTCTTGGGAGCTTTCTGTGTAACAAAGAGAATCCCGGGGCTGGCCGCGACCTTCCCCAAGGCTCCCTGAAGGCTTCGCTGGGGCCTGGTTCACAGCACAAGGGCTGCTGCCCCGGAGGAGACAGGCATACAGGAGGGGCGATGATACCACCAGCGTCCGCTGCCTCCTCTGCCGAGCACTGGGGGTGCACCGCTCACCCCACACACCAGGGGCTTTGGAATGTGAGACTGCCAGACTCAGAATGCTTGTCACCTGACCATGACCACACAGCTGGAGACTGATGGAGCTGAATCTGGACCAAGTGTGTCCGACTCCGGATTCTACCTGCTCAATGGCTGCATTTTATAACCTCGGGTGGGGCAGCGCTCCTGCTCCTCAGGGGACCCCTGTCACCCAGAGACTGGTCCCAGAGCTATGGAGGGGCAATTGGTTTGTGATGGCTGCTCCCACCCTTGGGGTATCTGAGGGGTGTGTGTGTGTGTGTGTGTGTGTGTGTGTGAGAGAGAGAGAGAGAGAGAGAGAGAGAGAGAGAGAGAGAGAGAGAAGAGAGAGAGAGAGAGAGAGAGAGAGAGAGAGAGAGAGAGGTATGAAGAGAGAGAGGGAGAATGTACTCTGACTGCTGTGCATCCTGGTGGGGCAGCGTGTGACACATGCCAGGCCCGCACTGAGTGTCCCGTGGCCCTGCTGCCTGTGGCTGGGGTGTCTCTAGCTGGAGAGGAAGTCAGGAGAGGTGGATGAGACCCTGGTGGCATCTCGGCAGCAGCGAAAGGGGCGGGCCCTGGGCTGGACGGGCAGGGCAGGGGCTCCCGGGATGGTGGGGTCCCTGTCCCGTGGGAGGGGCTGCTCCTCAGGCTGTTTGCCTCTTTCTAAGAAAACACTAATGTGATTCAAAGCACATTCTAATCACTACATCTAATTACAAAAAAAGAGTAAATCACCAAACAAAATTAGTTTTCAGAGCCTTAATTATCACCAGAAAGAGTAATTAATAAGCAGAACAGAAAATGACCAGCCAGCGTCTGCGCCCTCCGGAATGTGGCTCCCTCCTCAGCGGCCAGAGGCCTGAGAAGTTTCTAGGTCATTGCTTCCCAGCCCTCTCTTTTCTAGGCCGCGAGTCCAGTTAGGCAGCAGAATTGGAATCCACAGTCAGGGGTCCCCCCTCCTCTCTCCCCCAGGTAACAGGCTCTGGGCCAGAGCTCGAGAACCAATTGCTGATCGCAAGCTCAAGCTCAGTGCCCCTGGCTGTCTGCTGAGGCCTTCCTGCCTTTTCTCATCTCTGCTCCTCAGCTTGTATTTCTTTCTCTATTTATTCATTTTAACAGCAGCATCATATAAATAAAACGCCATCACAAAAATGTCGCTGAAAGTTCAAAACTATTCATTATCCATTTCACACGGATTAAAATTGCCATCCAGGCTGCTTGGGTTTGACTTGTGTTCCTTTCCTTCTAATGAGCCGGATAGAGGAGGCAAAAGATGCTAATTCATCCTTCCATCTCTATCATAGCTCAGCCTTTACTATATAAAGCATCAAGGTCGCATTCTGGGGAAATGTCTTTTTACCAAAGGTGCTATAATAATAATGAAGAAGCAATTTGTTTCAGCAAACTGCCTGCAGTAATGAGGCTTAATTATAACCATGTTATTAATACCGCTGCTTAAGGTAATTCACTTCTGAGTGGGGTGCAGAACAGTAAACTATAATTTAAACAAGAATTGAGACCTAATTTAAATCATCGGATCTACTGCGGAAAAAGGCAAACAGAACGGCTGTAACCTGCCCGTGATGTGGAGCTTCCCTGGAGCCGGTTCCGAGCCCTTCGGCGCCTGTCAGAGGGCAGGGTGCCTGGGCGCTGGTGTCTTCCTCCTGCCTCTTCCAGGAGGCTTTGTAGGTAGCACAGCTGCACCCCCTTCCCTATGTAAACAGGGGAGGCTGAGAGGCCAGAGGAGGCTCCTCATCACCCCGAGAACATCGCTGATGCGCTCTGGACCCATCTTCGTTCTCTCCCGGCTCATTTGCTATGAAAATGGGGAGTTTCGTGCTGAAAGGCACCTTGCTGTTCCACTCTCACTTTCTGCAGAAGACCCTACCCAGGCCCAGGACGGGGCAGAACAGTGTGTGAGTGTCCTTGCCTGAGAACACACGTTGGCTGCCAAGTATGAGCAGGAATGGCCCGCCTGCCATGGCAATGTTCCCGCAGCAACGGCAGAGTCCGCTGTGGTCCGATGCCCAGATGCTTCCTCACACGGCACCTCGGACCTCTAGCCCAGGGAGTCCCAGACCCGGCTATTCATGGGCATCTCCTGTGATGCTCATTAGGAGACACACGCTTGTGAGTCCTGCCCCTCCCTAGATTCTGATTTCGTTAGTCCGGCTTTGGGCCAGGGGGTCCATGTATTTGTCAAGATCCTTGATTGTTCTGATGCAGATGGCCTAAGGGGTAAGGATGTAGTTCATTCCTGTATTCGGCAGCACCAGGCATTTCAATACACAAGGTGTGGCGTGTGTGTGTGTGTGTGTGTGTGTGTGTGTGTGTGTGTGTGTGTTCTTTATGGCCTCTCCCACTCATTCATCTATTCAACATTTATAGGGCACGAGTTGTGTGCCAGCTACAGCTGATGCACATCAGTTCTTCCTCGTCAACTATGCTTTAGTCCCTGCTGCAGTCATTTCAACAAATTTTCCTCCTTTTAATACAGGACTCTATTCCATGTTATTTTAAATGAAAATAAACAGGGAATTGAGGACAGAGTTGAGTGTGTGGCAAAACTGGTAAAACGCCAGGTCTAATGGCATGTTCAATGCCACTGTCCTGTGGATGCCAGCTGTTCCCAGGGCAGTCCTTGCCGAGAGCCCCAGCGCTGCCAGCGAGTGAGACAGGACTCCGGGCAGTCGAGGCTGAGCTGACGAGGCAGCTGAGGGTGCTCCGTCCGCCCGGCATTTGCAGAGGCAGGAGAGGGGTCCGAGTCAGAGAAATGAAGAGGCGAGGATAAAGCACATGATGCAGCACAGGCCTCCGCACCCAGGGCTGGGGTGAGACCGGCCCAAGTCTTGCCTGTCCATCCTCCATCCAACCATCGGATCAGCCACTGTTCTAACTGGGTGCGAGGGAGGGGGGCAGAAGGCAGGAATCCAGGGGCCTGAATCCCAGAGCTCACCGGGGCCCACACATGCCTTTCCAGACCGAAGTGGCCTGCAGAGCATGGCGGCCCTGCCCTCTCCTCCTCTAGGCCTCATGCACAACACAAAACTAAGTGTGGAAGCCATGGGACTCAAGTCTGGAAATGCTCCGAGGGAATTCACCCAGAAACCTCTCTCCCGTGTGCTGAGGCTCCACTTCTCCAAAAGCTGATGTTCCAGAAGGTCGGCTAATGTGAATGTCAAGTGCAAAGACGGGCCTTCCCGTGGCTCACAGACAATAGAAATTCTCCTTCATTGAAGAGAGAGAAAGGCTTTACTTCCTCCTAAGGTCAGCCAACTCGCTTGGGCCTGCCTCAGTTTACCTATGGGATCACCCACATGTGTTCTTGGCCTCCGCCGCTTCTCAGGAAGCCTGTGCTTCCTCCCCTGCCTCCTCTGCTTTTTCTCTTTTACCTTCGTTCTTTTCCAAAACCTTCGTTCTTTTCCAAAACAGCTCTCCCTCCTGGGTTTCTCACAGCACAGGAGCGCTGCAAAGCCAAATGACACCGAACGGTGTCTCCAGCTGGTGGCGGTGACTGGGCTGGGCTGACTGCGGCAGCAAGGCTGAGGGCCGCAGACAGACCCAGGCTGCGCTGGGAGGGATGAGCCCTTTCCTCTCTGTCTCCATTGCTGTCTCTGTCTCTCTTTTTCTTTCACACACACACACACACACACACATGCACACACACTGCATCCCATAACTTTACATGCATACATATGTACACACATAATTTATTGCACATATACACACATATGCACATATAATTTGTATGCATGCATATTTATTGCACACATGCAAATTTACATACACAGTATAAACAGACACTGCTGCCAATTTGTATGTGCAAAGACGTATACCTGTGTAGATCTGGAGGCAGGCATGGCTTCATGAAGCAACACCCTCCCTCTCCCCTGAATTAACTGCCTTCCTTCCCAAAGTGCTGGGTTCTCCCTACCAGCCATGAGGGCAGCTGCCTGGGGAAGTAGTCCATTTCGTCCTGGAGACTCCATGAATCCAGCCAGATAGAAATGTCTGGGCGCCAGCTGCCAGCAATAGAGGTGGGAAGAGAAGAACTCGGTGGGGTCTGGGGCAATGGCCTCGGGGAAAGAAGCCTTCCAGCAGGTTCCGTTTCTCCGCCACTGCCTGCGGCTGTTTCATCTCAGATTGGGAGCTCCGAGGCTGTCCAATTTGAGGAACAATAACTATAACGTCATTTGCAGTGCCCTGCTGTGGCTCAGCATCTGGCCGATCCGGCTACATACCGCACTGGCTCTGAGGGCCCACCTCACTGTGTCAGCTCCCCTGCTGTGGCTCAGCATCTGGCCGATCCGGCTACATACCGCACTGGCTCTGAGGGCCCTCCCTCACTGTGGGTCAGCTCCCCTGCTGTGGCTCAGTGTCTGGCCGATCCGGCTACATACCGCACTGGCTCTGAGGGCCCACCTCACTGTCAGCTCCCTCCCCATGGGCCCAGCTCCCAGCCCCTGTCCCTGAGCAGAACCTTCAGTGGTGACTGGGATTTTGAGGAAGACCAGGATGGGCTCATCTTCTAAAGGAACTGGGAGGTCTAGGTAGCAGGCCAGGACCCCAGCGAATATTTGGGAGTGGAGGGGCCACCTCAGGTGGCCGTGGGCGGTACCTAAGGAGCCCTGGCCCTCCCTTAGTGTGACATGTGTCTTGAGTTTGGAGGCTCCACTTCTCTAAAAACCGTGACCTACTGCCAGGAGCCTCAGGGCTGCATTAAAAACCCTGGAAATCGGAACCCCTTTTAGGAAGTAATGATAGGTGTCACCTCCCCTGGCAAAGAGCGAATCGCCCCGTCAGGCAACTGTGCCCAGGCCCCTGCTCCTTGAAAGTACCACCCTCTTCCTCCGTCTCTATTCTGATAAAAACCTCTTTCATCTTCGCCTTTCAAAGCACTTCCACAGCCATTAGCCCACTAACTGGTTCACTCATTGTACACATTTATTGGACAACGAGGCACTTCAGATCTTTTTCAGAACAAGGCAGGATCTAGATAAGCGTGGGCACACGTATTGAGCAAGTTGCTCAATACATAAAGAGCATGTTGCTCTGCTGTGCACCGGGGCTTTACAGAGGCAGAGGGGCAGCCTTCAAAGAGAAGGCCCAGCACTCCGAGAGTCAGAGGGCAAGTCCATTGTGCCCATTCTGCAGATGTGTAAACCGAGGGTCAGGAAGGTAAAGTGCTTTGCTTATGGCCCTGAAATGAGTTGAGTCTGATCCAGAATACACTTCCTGATTCAACTCGATGTGTCCTCCCATTCTGTTTTCTGAAATGTTGCTTTCCAGAAAATTCTTCCTGTGGTCAGATCTCCTTTTCCTTCTTCTTTTCCTGGTCTTTCTGGAATAAGCTGTTTCAAAGGAGAAACAGTCACATTGCAATTCTTTTTTACAGCGAACTCTGTTTGTTATTTATTTTTTAAATTTTAAAATTGTCAGAGAAAGCAAGAGAGAGAGAGAGAGAGAGAGAGAGAGAGAGAGAGAGAGACCATTGCTTGCCTCCCACATGCACCCTGAACAGGAATTGAACCCAAAACCTGTTCATGGGACAATGATCCAACCAACCGAGCCTCTCCGATAGGGCCACACGGCAGTTCTTTCTGGGCCCACAGGCCATGGCTCCAGGAACAGTAAGCAAACCCGTCCTCTCTATTTCCACAGCAAGGTCAGCAAGGCCCACAGATCTCCTAGGCAGCCCCTGAGCACGTTCCTCTGCTCCAGCAGAGCCCTGGGTGGGCAGGCGGGCCTCCCTGCATTCCTTCAGGGCAGTGGCCTCCTCCACCCCCACCTTTCATAGCAATGAAGGACGCCCTTCTCAGCCAGGCTTCCTGCGGGAGCCTGAAGTGGGGAGGTTAAAGGACTCGCCAGCACCATGTCCGATGGTGGCAGAGAGTGGGCGCCGTTGTCCTCCCAGAGGCTCTCACCTGAGGAAGACCAGGGAGGGCTCTTGCCTGCTTTTTATTCTTTCTTTTTTTGGTGGGGGGGGCATTATACTAATGTCTATTTTTTTTTCTTTTTATTATTTTTTTATTGTTTAAAGTATTCCATATAGTAGTACATATATCTGCTTTTTTCCCCATTGACCTTCCCCCAGCCTCCCCTACCCCCTGTCACATGCCCTCATCCCACCGCCCCCGCCCCCCCCCAGTGTCTTGTGTCCATTGGTGTGCTTATATGCGAGCATACAAGTCCCTTGGTTGATCTCTTTCCCCCCTCCCCAACACTCCCCAGCCTTCCCGCTGTAATTTGACAGTCTGTTCGGTGCTTTACTGCCTCTGTATCTATCTTTTTGTTCATCAGGTTATAATGTTCTTTATTTTCCATAAATGAATGAGATCATGTGGTACTTTTCTTTCATTGACTGGCTTATTTCACTTAACATAATGCTCTCCAGGTCCATCCATGCTGCTGCAAATGGTAAGAATTCCTTCTTTTTTTTATAACAGTGTAGCATTCCATTGTATAATTGTACCATAGTTTTCTAATCCACTCATCTGCTGATGGGCATTTAGGCTGTTTCCAAATCTTAGCTATGGTGAATTGTGCTGCTATGAACATAGGGGTGCATATATCCTTTCTGATTGGTGTTTCTAGTTTTTTGGGGATATATTCCTAGAAGTGGGATTACTGGGTCAAATGGGAGTTCCATTTTCAGTTTTTTGAGGAAACTCCATACTGTTCTCCACAGTGGCTGCACCAGTCTGCATTCCCACCAGCAGTGCACGATGGTTCCTTTTTCTCTGCATCCTCGCCAACACTTGTCGTTTGTTGATTTGTTGATGATAGCCATTCTGACAGGTGTGAGATGGTATCGCATTGTCGTTTTGATTTGCATCTCTCAGATAATTAGTGACTTTGAGCATGTTTTCATATGTCTCTTGGCCTTCCTTCTGTCTTCTTTTGAAAAGATTCTATTTAGGTCCATTGCCCATTTTTTTTACTGGATCATTTATCTTCCTTTTATTAAGTTGTACAAGTTCCCTGTAGATATTGGAGATTAAACCTTTATCAGTGATAACATTTGCAAATATGTTCTCTCATACAGTGGACTTTCTTGTTGTTTTGTTGATGGTTTCTTTTGCTGTGCAAAAGCTTATATTTTATTATTTTTTCTTTTTTTTTCCTTCTATTATTAAGGTATTATATGTGTACATATCTTACTATTGCCCCCCCACCCCACTCCCATACATTCCCTCACCGCCCAATGTCATGCATCCGTTGGTTATTCTTATATGCATGCATTCAAGTCCTTCAGTTGATCTCTTATCTCCCCCACCTCTCCCTAACCTTCCTGCTGTAATTTGACAGTCTGTTTGATGCTTTACTGCCTCTGTATCTATCTTTTTGTTCATTAGAGTATAATGTTCTTTATTATCCACAAATGAGTCAGATCATGTGGTATTTTTCTTTCATTGACTGGCTTATTTCACTTAGCATAATGTTCTCCAATTCCATCCAGGTTGCTGCAAATGCTAAGAATTCCTTCTTTTTATGGCAGCGTAGTATTCCATTGTATAGATGTACCATAGTTTTCTAATCCAGTCATCTGCTGATGGGCACCTAGGCTGTTTCCAAATCTTAGCTATTGTAAATTGTGCTGCTGTGAACATAAGGGTGCATATATTCTTTCTGATTGGTGTTTCTAGTTTCTTAAGATATATTCCTAGAAGTGGGATTACTGGATCAAATGGGAGTTCCATATTCAGTTTTTTGAGGAAACTCCATACTGTTCTCCACAGTGGCTGCACCAGTCTGCATTCCCACCAGCAGTGCACGAGGGTTCCTTTTTCTCTGCATCCTCGCCAACACTTGTCGTTTGTTGATTTGTTGATGATAGCCATTCTGACAGGTGTGAGATGGTACCGCATTGTCGTTTTGATTTGCATCTCTCAGATAATTAGTGACTTGAGCATGTTTTCATATGTCTCTTGGCCTTCCTTCTGTCTTCTTTCGAAAAGATTCTATTTAGTTCCATTGCCCAATTTTTATTGGATCATTTATCTTCCTTTTATTAAGTTGTACAAGTTCCCTGTAGATATTGGAGATTAAACCTTTATCAGTGATAACACTTGCAAATATGTTCTCCCATACAGTGGACTTTCTTGTTGTTTTGTTGATGGTTTCTTTTGCTGTGAGAAAGCTTTTTATTTTGATGTAGTCCCATTTGTTAATTTTCTCTTTAGCTTCCATTGCCCTAGGAGCAGTATCAGTGAAGAAGTTCTTTTGGCATATGTCTGAGATTTTGCTGCCTGTGGATTCCTCTAGTATTTTTATGGTTTCCTGTCTTATGTTTAAGTCCTGTATCTATTTTGAGTTTATTTTTGTGTATGGTGTAAGTTGGTGATCTAGTTTCATTTTTTTTTGCATGTATCTGTCCAATTTTCCCAACACCATTTATTGAAGAGACTGTCTTGACTCCATTGTATGTTCATGCCTCCTTTGTCAAATATTGAGCATAGTGGTTTGGGTCAATATCTGGATTCTCTATTCTATTCCATTGGTCTATATGTCTGTTCTTGTGCCAGTACCAGGCTGTTTTGAGAACAGTGGCTTTGTAATACAGCTTGAAATCTGGTATTGAGATCCCTTCTACTTTATTCTTCTTTTTCAGGATAGCTGTGGCTATTCAGGGTCTTTTATTATTCCAGATGAATTTTTGGAGAGTTCTTTCTAGGTCTGTGAAATATGCCATTGGTATTTTAATGGGGAGAGTATTGAATCTATAGATTGCTTTGGGTAGTATGGACATTTTAATGATGTTGATTCTACCAATCTATGAACATGGTATATTCTTCCATCTGTTTACGTCTTCCTCTATCTCTTTTTTCAGTATCCTGTAGTTTTCCATGTATAGGTCTTTTACCTCTTTAGTTAAGTTTATTCCTAGATATCTTAATTTTTTGGTGTGGTGGTAAATGGGATTGCTTTTTCAGTCTGTCTTTCTGTAAGTTCACTATTGGTGCATAGAAATGCCATAGATTTCTTGGCATTAATTTTTTGTCCTGCTACATTGCTGAATTCATTTCTTTATTAAGTCTATTAGTTTTTTGATGGAGCCTTTCTGGTTTTTTATGTACAATATCATGACATCTGCAAATAAGGACAGCTTTACTTCTTTTCCAATTTGGATGCCTTTTATTTCTTCTTCTTATCTAATTGCAATGGCTTACTTCCAGTATTATGTCAAACAGGAGTGGTGAGAGTGGGAATCCCTTGGTTTTAGTTTTTGCCCATTGAGTATGATGTTAGCTGTGGGTTTATCATATATTGCTTTTATTATGTTGAGGTATGATCCTTCTATTCCCACCTTGTTGACAGTTTTTATCAATAAAGGGTGTTGGATTTTGTCAAATGCTTTCTGCATCAATTGATATGACTATGTGATTTTTTATCTCTCAATTTGTTTATGTGATGTATCACATTTATTGATTTGCGGATATTGTACCATCCTTGCATTCCTGGGATAAATCCTACTTGGTCATGGTGTATGATCTTTCTGATGTACTGCTGGATCCGATTGCTAGAATTTTGTTGAGGATTTTGGCATCTATGTTCATGAGGGATATTGGCCTGTAATTCTCTTTCATTGTGTTGTCTTTATCTGGGTTTGGTATTAGGGTGATGCTGGCTTCATAGAAGGAGCTTGGAAGTGTTCCTTCCTCTTGAATTTTTTGGAATAGTCTGAGGAGGATAGGTTTTAGTTCTTCTTTGAATGTTTGGTAAAACTTCCCTGTGAAGCCATCTGGCCCCAGGCTTTTGTTTGCCGGAAGCTTTTTGATGACTGCTTCAATTTCTTCCATAGTTACTGGCCTATTGAGCTGTTTAGATTCTTCCTGATTGAGTTTTGGAAGGTTATATTTTTCTTGGAATATGTCCATTTCCTCCAGGTTGTCCAGTTTGTTGGAATAGAGTTGTTCGTAGTATTTTTTAACAATCCTTTGTATTTCGGGTCTGTTGTTATTTCACCTCTTTCATTTCTGATTTTGTTTATTTGGGTCCTCTCTCTTTGCTTCTTGGTGAGTCTGGCTAAAGGTTTATCAATCTTGTTTATCCTTTCAAAGAACCAGCTCTTGGTTTTGTTGATCTTTTGTATTATTTCTTTGGTCTCTATGTGTTTTATCTCTGCTCTGATCTTTATTATTTCCTTCCTTCTGCTTACACTGGGCTTTTCTTGTTGCTCTCTTTCTAACTCTTTGAGTCTTAGGGTTAGGTAATTTATTACCATTGTTTCTTGTTTTTTGAGGTAGCCTTGTAGAGCTATGAACTTTCCTCTCAAGACTGCTTTCACTGTGTCCCATAGATTTTGGATTGTCGTGTTTTCATTGTCATTTGTTGCCATGATGTTTTTTATTTCTTCTTTGATCTCTCTGGTAACCCAGTCATTGTTTAATAGCATGCTATTTAGTCTCCATGTGTTTGATTATTTGGGATTGTTTTTATTGTAGTTGATTTCCAGTTTTATGCCATTGTGATCTGAGAAGATGCTTGATATGATTTCTATCTTCTCGAATTTGAAGAGATTTTGCCTGTGACCCAATATATGGTCTATCTTTGAAAATGACCCATGTGCACTTGAGAAGAATGTATATTCTGTGGCTTTGGGGTGAAATTTTCTGAGAGATGTCAATTAATTCCATCTGGTCTAGTGAGTCATTTGGGATTGATGTTTCTTTGCTGATTTTTTGTCCAATGGTGATAGTGGGGTATTAAAGTCCCCTACTATAATTGTATTGCTGTCAATCTCTCCCTTGATATCCTCCAGGAGTTTTTTCATGTATTTGGGTGCTCCTGTATTGGATGCATATATGTTTACCAGAGTTATTTCTTTTTGTTGGATTGCTCCCTTTAGTATTATGAAGTGGCCTTCCTTATCTCTTTTTATGTCCTTCACTTTGAGATCTAATTTGTCAGATATAAGTATTGCTACCCCAGCTTTTTTTTAATTTTATTTCTATTCACCTGAAAAACCTTTTTCCATCCCTTCACCCTCAGTCTGTGTGTGTCTTTTTTTCTGAGGTGGGTTTCTTGTAGACAGCAGATATATGGGTCATGTTTTCTTATCTAATCTGTTACCCTATGTCTTTTGATTGGGGCATTTAATTCATTTACATTTAAAGTTATTATTGATAGGTACTTATTTGTCGCCATTTTTATTCTTTACCCCTGTGTTCCTTCTTCTCTTCCTATTTCATTTTTTTTTTATAGCAGACCCTTTAGCATTTCTTGCATTGCTGGTTTGGTGGTAATAAACTCCCTTAGTCCTTTTTTTGTCTGTGAAGCTCCTGATTTCGCCCTCAATTTTGATTGATAGCCTTGCTGAGTACAGTATTCTTGGATTCAGACCCTTCCTTTGCATGACTTTGTATATTTCATTCCATTCCCTTCTGGCCTGATGTGTTTCTGTTGAGAAATCAGTCACTAGTCTGATGGGGGATACTTTGTAGGTAACTTTCTGTCTCTCTCTAGTCACTTTTAAGATTCTTACTTTGTCATTGGTGTTTGCCAATTTAATTATAATGTGCCTTGGCGTCGGTCTTTTGGGTTTCATTTTGCTTGGGACTCTGTGAGCTTCTTGGATTTGTGTGGATTTTTTCTTCCCTATATCAGGAAAGTTTTCTGTCATTATTTCTTCAAACAGGTTTTCTATCCCTTGCTCAGTTTCCTCTCCTTCTGGAACCCTTATTATGCAGATGTTGTTTTGTTTCGTGTTGTCCCAAAGTTCCGTTAGGCTCTCCTCCTGCTTTTTTATTTATTTTTTTAGAAGCTGCTCTACTTGGGTATTTTTTCCTACCTTGTCTTCTAGCTCACTGATGTGGTCCTCTGCTTCTTCTAGTCTACTTTTGATGCTTTCTACTGAGTTCTTTACAGCAGCGATGTCATTTTTCATTTCTTCTTGGTTCCTCTTCATTTCCTCTTGATTCTTACACATATTGTTGAATTTGTCTTCCATTCTTTTCATCCACCTTATGACCATTTCTCTAAATTCTTACTCTGACAGGTTGCTTGCCTCCATTTCATTTACTTCCTTTTTTGGTGATGTCTGCTTTTCTTTCATATGCGGGCTGTTTCTTTGTCTCCCCATGATCTCTCTTCTCCAGGTGTCTGGTTATGTAGTTCTCTCTCTCCTTTCCATGAGGGAGTGTAGAGCTCCTCTGAATGTGCGTGCTTGCGCCACTTGGGGACCGGTGTTCTCGGGTTTGCAGCTGTTCGGTGGGTGCGGTAGTTGTAGATTCCCTGGGCTTTTCAGGCTTCCTATAACATCCACTTTCCCTTTCAAGATGGTGCGGTCTCCGCATCCGAGCCGGTCACTGCAGAAGGGAACCCAGCAGCAGTGGGGGCTGCCCGTTCACGGAGCCCCGTCCGGCAGTCTCGCACAGTCTCCTGGAGTATAGTTGTCCCTCAACTCACCAACAAACACTCCCTGTGCGACCACACACTCTCCCGTTGTTTTCTCACTCACACGCTATCTTGCAGTCTGCCTTCCTGTTGGCAGCCATCTTCTCACCTGCTTTTTATTCTGAGGAAATATGTCTGAGTGTGTGTGTGTGTGTGTGTGTGAGTGAGTTTGTGTGTGTGAATGTGTGTGATTGTGTGTGAGTATATGTGAGTGTGAGAGTGTGTGTGTGTGTGTTGGAGAGTGTGTGAGTGTGAGAGTGTAAGAGTGTGTGAGTGTGCATATGTTAGAGTGTCAGTGAAAGTGTGTGAGTATGTGAGAGTGTGTGTGAGTTTGAGTGTGTGTGTGTTTGAAGTGAGTGTGTGTGGAGACAGTGTGTGTGAGTATGTGTGAGTGTGAGAGAGTGTGAGTGTTAGAGAGTGTGTGACTGTGAGTGTATGTGTGAGTGTGTGTTAGAGTGTGTGAGCATGTGTGAGAGTATGTGTATGAGTGTGTGCGAGTGTGTGTGTGAGAGAAAGTGAGTGTGTGCAAGTGTGTGTGAGTGAGTGTGTGACCGTCTGTGTCTATGAAAGTGTGTGTGTGAGTGTGTGTGTGTGAGAGTGTCTGTGTGTGTGTGTGAGTTTTTGTGAGTGTGTGAGTGTGAGGAGGGGAGAGTGGGGTAGTCAGAGTTTAGGGGATGTATGAGACACGGTCAGGGTTGAAGGGTGGAGCAATGCAACTCTCTTCTCTCTGCACATATCATCTTGTCAAAAATTCTGAGACTCTTCAAGCCCCAGACCCCTCTGGAGGAAGGTCACAGTGTCGCCCATGAGCAGTGGGAACAGACACAGGATGATAACGCACCTGCCCAGGTCACTCAGGGAGCGCTGGCTGCCAGTGCCCAGCCTGCTCGCCTGTGCCAGGGTGGGGCCAGCGCTCAGGAGAGCTGCTTCGGGGCAGGTGGAGGACTTCTGGAGTGCTCTGTCACCTGCCTGCTCTGGCCTTGCAAACAGGCTGGCCCAGCCTCCGTCCCTGTGGACTAAGGGGCCAGGAGATAGAGTGGCTGTGGGAGAGTAAACAGGAGGGGAGAGTTTGGGTAGAACAGCAGTTACTCGCTAAGTCTTTAGGCAGGAAGGCTGCCTGGCTGGGCTGAGGAATGGCCAGGCTCTGGGGTGAGAGGCAGAGAGCCCAACAGTTGCCTCTCACCCCAGAGGAGATCCCTGGGCAGGACATCACCCTGCTTTGCCTGGGGCAGCTATGGCCATGGCCATGGGCCACCTCTTCCCTGCAGCCCCTTCTCCAGGGCTCAGGGTCCCAGAGCCCCGGTCTTCCCCTCACTCAACTTAGAACCAGGGTGCAGGCGAGAGCAGGTGCCGGCTGGGCTCCAGCTACACCCCTGGGAGCGTGGGCTCTGTCCCTGTGCAGTGAGGACAGCACGGCAGAAAGAAAGCGCTTGTCTGTCAGCCATGCTGAAGTCCCTGCACTCATTTTGCAGGAAAATTAAGTGGAGTAATGAGCCTGGAAGAGGCGTACTAACTCTTTTTTAATAACTGTTTTTTCAGAGGCTGATGGACAGATGGCCATGGAGAGTGAATGGGCTTCAATCACAGCAGGAGAGTGGAGGTTGGGTGTGAGAGAGGCGCTTCCTGGCAGAGGGCTCCTGGGACCTGGGGCAGAGGCCTGAGTGAGGTCCCACCCAAGGGAGCTCCCTCAGGCCCCAGGCTGACTCTGCCCCAGCCTCTCCGCCTATGGAGGAGTGCCTGTGGTCTCCAGGGTCTGGGGCGGCATCCTTTCCTGGAGGTACATGTAGTATATGATGGAGGGTGGGAGGGTGGTGGGAGGATGGGGTGCTTTATTTCCAGGAGAATAGACAAGACACTACTGGAACTCTCCCCTGGCCTCCAAGAGAATGAGAGTGGGAGGAGCCCCAGTCTGCAAGGCAGGTTCCCTAAGTCAGACACGGAAGTGCGGCCCAGCCTGGGGTCTTGTGGGGACTCCAGAGTGCCTTTGGCCACCTAGAAAAGAGGCATGCCGGGACCCATCCTGGCCCAGGATATGCGCGGTGTCCTGTCCCTTTAAAGCACTCCCTGCCTGACGTGAGGACGCGTGGAAATGGGGCCAGCCAGCAGCTCTCCAAGGAGCCAGAGCAATAAATGATGAGCATCTCTCCTGAACTCATCTCCCCGTGCCCGGTGTTTAAAGTGAATTGAAACGAATATCTGATAAATGAATAAAACTGTAAATGGAATAAAAAACCTTATGAACCTGAAGGAGAAATAGGAGTCCCAGGTCTGTTCAGTCTAAATTGAATAAATCTGATGAACTCCCTGACAGTTTCTGCCAACGCTCCTGAAGAGGAAGGAGAAGAGGGGTGAGCAGAGATGGCAGAGGAGGAGAAGGCATGAGGGGCGAGGCGGGAAGCGGTTCAGTAATTAAGCTATCACCATGAGCCAGCGGAGAAGGCCCAGGTGACCCACCTCACGCGGTTGGACTGAATACAGAGATGATATTGGGAGCTCTTGCAAGACTGGCTGCTCCTGTGTGCCTGCCCAGAGAACACCTCTGGAGCACACTTAGAAATGTGTACAAAAGGTCCATCCGGGCCTTTCTGGGGAAGGCACCGAGAAGGAATGGCAACCTGTGACTCAGTTCCAGGCCCAGGTGAGCATGGTGCGGGGCGGGCGTCCCTGAGTGGGAGCTGGCTGGGTAGCAGGAGGGAAGTCACATCTAAAATGCCCTCAGAGAGTGGTGGGGCCAGAGAGCACCTCCCTCGCTCTCCTTGACCTCTGCCACATTCTGCCCTTTATGTTGGTCAGGTAACCTCCTGTAGTGGCACTCTTGCCTGGCCACAGGATACCTTAGCGCCCACTCCAGAGAGAGGTGGTGATGCTGGTGGTGGTTGGAGGGCTGTGGGCGATCTATGTTTTCTCTCCTTGGATCTCGGAGGATTATGACTGCTCAGACCAATACTGAATGGTGGCATTGGTGCTGTGTGACTTTCAAGGCTGGGTCATAAAGCTTATGCCTGATGCCCTTAGGAGGGAAACCAGTGCTGTGTAGGAAATCAGTTACCCCGAGACTGCCAGGCTGGAGAGGTGTCAGGGCCGGGGCCCAGCTCCCAGCCAGTGTCAGTTGTCTGCCCTGGGAATGAGCCCCAAGGGCCATCCGCCCTAGTGGCGCCTTCAGATGCCTGCAAGCCCAGCCCACATCTGCCTGCAATGGCCACAGAAGAGCTGGCTGCCAGGCCCCTCCCAGACTCATGAACTGCACACTTATGAGCACCAGAAAATGGTTCCTAAGCTGCTACGTTCTGGAGTAATTTGTTAATAGTAATCAAAGCACTCCCGCTCTTAGATCTTGGTTTTCTGCCTTAAAATGAAGGGTTAGATCAGATCATTTAAAAATCTATATTTGGAAAATTATAAGTAGTAAGTGAACATGGTATTTTCTATTTTCACCAGAGGATATGTCCTTTTTTTAAAAAAAAAATTGATTTGAGAGAGAGAGAGAGAGAGAGAGAGAGAGAGAGAGAGAGAGAAATGTTGATGTGAGAGAGAAACATCGATCGGTTGCCTCCCTTATGCACCAACCAGGAATGGAGCCCACAACCTTTTGGTACACGAGATGACACTCCAACCAACTGAGCCACCAGGCCAGGGAGTGAACTGGTATTTTTTAAGAGTTCAAGAGCACAAAAGGATAAAAACAGAAACTAAGCAATTTCCTTCCTACTCTTGAATTCTCCCCACAACTGAAATTTATAATTTTCAATAAATTATAAATCCTTCCAGAAATGTTTTATGTAATTACAACATTATAATTATATTTTTGAAAATTATACATAGAATATCATACATAATTTTTTTTTAAAAAATTGCTTTCATCATTTACTAATGCAGAATGGAGATATTTCCATATCAATATACATAAACCTACCTCATTCTTTTGATGGCTGTGTAGTATCCCTTGGCATGGCTGTGCCATATTGACTTCCTCAGTCTCTATGTGATGAAGGTTAAGTATATTCTAGGTTGCTTATCTTTTGCTATTGTAATACTGCAATGGACATTCTTACATACTTATTTATGCCCTTTGATCCAAGTGTACGTATAGGTTAAAGTCCTAGGAGTAGAATGTCTGGGTCCAAGGATATATGAATTAAACACTTTGATAGTTATTGCTAAAACTGACTTCTAAAGAGAGGGGTAGTTTATATTCTCACCAATGAGAGGGGTATTTTCTCGTACCCTCATGATCTGCTAAGTTTTGTCAAACTGCTGGAAGAAAAATGATGTCCTAGTTTTAAGTTTTCACACCTTCAATTGTGAGGTTGAACATTTTATACATGTGTATTGATGGATTTTGATTCTTCTTTTCCTTGAACAGCTCCTTTATACCTTTGCCAATTCTGTAGGTTTATTCATCTTTTTTCAAACTGACTGGTAAGAGCTTTTCTTATATAAACTTTTTGCTATTATATGTTATAAATATTTTCCTATTAAAATTGTTAATTGCCTTTTTACCTTATTAAAGCTGATTTGTGTTTAGACAATTTTATGTGTTATGAAATCAAATCTATATATATAAAAAGCCAGCGACCTTAATCCTGTCATGATTGGAACGACCAGAGACCAGAACACCCTGGCACCTTGCCCAGGCCAGCCTCGCCCCCCAGTGAGGACCCCCACCCCGATGGGGGCATGGCCAGCCTGAAAAACCACCAGCACCCCTCCCCAAGGCCGTCCTTTCCCCCAAGCGGGGACCCCCCCACCTGGATCTGGGGGCCCCATCAGGGCAGGTCAGCTGGTCCACACCTGTGCACCAGGCCTCTATCCTAATATATAAAAAGACAGGGGCTGTTATGACCTAAACGACTGGATGGACGACCGAACAGCAGGCTGCACGCACAGCAGGCTCGGGTGGGCGGGACTTGTGGCAGTGGGGACGGGGACTGGGGGAGGCAGGCCTGTCAGAGGGCAGCCTGTACTCCCCACATGGCAGCAGAAGCAGCTTTGAGTGCTCCCGATGGCCACCACCGCTTTTCCAGGGCCAGCCCTGGGCAAGTGGCAGTAGGGACGGGGGCAGGGAAGGGTGGTCTGTACTTCCCACATGGGGGTGGCAGTGGTTGTGAGCCCTCCCGATAGCCGCTGTCGCTTGCCCAGGGCCAGCAGCAGTGGGGAGAGGGATGGGGGAGGCAGGCCTGGCAGAGGGAGGCCTGTACTCCCCACATGGTGGCGGCAGCAGCTGTGAGCACTCCTGATGGCCCTCAGGTGCTGCTTCAGCTCAGCCCGCAGGCTCTGCTTGGTGCCGCTCACAGCTGCCTCCACATGCTGTGGTATAAAACACATTGTGTAAGTTAACAGAAGTGCAGGCACCACCTCCATGCTACATCCCCACTTCTGTCAGTCTCACTGGCCCTGAGGCACCCTCCCTGAGCTGTTTCTGGCGAGGCCTATGGGAAGATTCCACCCTTGGAGTGTGCCTGGCTCCAGAGGAGGCGGGCGGCACCACAGGCATCATGGCAGGCAGCCCGGCTCCCTATGCACTTAGGGCTTGGGAGGACCCCTGCAACAGAGGTAACACAGGGCCCAGTGACGAGACAGCTGTGGGGGTGGTGGCCCCTGCGACTGACAGCCTGCTGGTCATCTGTGGAGCCCTCTCAGCCGGCTGCCCTCACTCTCACCCTGGCCCTAGCTACTGGCTGATCCCGGTGCAGCCTCCTGGCCCAGAAGGTACACAATTGCAGGGAGAGCCACTGTGGTGGGCCAGATTGACGTCCTCCTGGCTGCACCGCGTGGGTTTGTGGATCTGCACAGGCACAGGCCTCTGGTGCATGCATCCTCTCCCCCCACTCCTCGCTTGTGAATGTCCCCCAGCATGCTGTCATCCATGTGTGCCCACAACAGTCCTGGACCACAGCACGTGCACACTCCTCCTGCCCCTCCACCACACTTCCATCAACCCCAGTGTGCCTACATCCCCCACATGTGTGCATGTTCCCTCCAGCATGCTAACATCCTTTGGAGCATGCCTGGGTGCTTGGGGTGGGTGCCTGTGATATGACAGTGAGAGGGCAGAGTGGTGACGCCCAGTTCCCGTGGAGGCCAGTGCGGTGATGAGATCACCTCTGTGGGGCTAATGCAGGTGCTAAGGCAGGAGCAGGTGTGGAAAGACACACCTGGTGGGTGTGGGGCGGCCCTCGCTGAGGTGCCTTTGGTCAGCGTTCAAGATTGGCAATGCAGAGGAAGTGAGGAGGTCCATCCTCTCAGTGAAACGGCGGGAGAGTTGGGGCAACTGCAGAGGAGGAATGTGCACTGGGGGTGCCAGTGCCCATGAGCGAAGGCCGCCCTGACTGAGCCTCACTCACTCAGGGCCTAGCACACTCCTGCCAGCAACGGGTGACAGGACGTGCTTTTCCAAGTTAATGAGAGAAAACATTGATTCTCCTGCTGCCCACAAAGGTGGAAAGTGGAGTGGGGAGACATGTGGGGAGTGAGCAAGGTTCCCTGTCTGAGGGTTCCAAATCCGCCATTGATTCCTTTCACCGCTGACTAGAGATATACAGGGTGTTCCCCCCAAATGTATACACACTTTGAATACCTACTAATTCCAATGGGTTTAAGTATGAAAAGAAAGAAACAACAATGGAGCTGCCATCTGTTAAAAGTGTGGGCCTAAACCGGCAGTCGGACATTCCCCGAGGCGTCCTGGATTGGAGAGGGTGCAGGCCGGGCTGAGGGACCCCCACCCCCATGCACGAATTTCATGCACTGGGCCTCTAGTTCCTATATAATAAAAGGGTAATATGCAAATTGACCCTAAAGGCAGAACGACCAGAATGACCACTTGACCAGTCACTATGAGGTGCACTGACCACCTCTCGGTCCCTTTCCCCGGCTGGCAGGCTCCAAAGAGTTGCTGTGGAAAAGAACATGCAAAAGAACTCCTTCCTAATTTTTATGTCAATTATACATTGAAATCAAATTTTGGATATGGTGGGTTAAATAATATATGTTATTACAACTACTCTCACCTGTTTCTTTTTCCCTTTTCTAATGTGGCTAATAGAACATTTTAAATTACATATGTGGCCTACATTATATTTCTATTGGACATCACGAGTCTAATCATTTGTAAACAATATAACTGAATCCCTATTTCATTCCTTATACCAAAAACAAAATCCAAATAGACCAATCATTTTTCAAAATATATTTTAGAGAGGAAGGGAGAGAGAGAGGGAGAGAGAGGATTAGAAACATCAATGATGAGAGAGAATCACTGATCGGCTGCCTCCTGAATGCCCCACACTAGGGATTGATCCCACAACCCGGGCAATGTGCTCTGACCAGGAATTGAACTGTGACCTTTCATCTAAGACTTTCCATTGCACGGCAGCGTGCATGCCTGGCACTGCCATACCGACAACTCAAAGTTAAATGACAACCCAGGAACATTGGTTAAGTCCATCTCTCCCCGCAGTGATTGGATGATGTCACACTTATGCAGGCTAAGTTACTTTTTGTTATTAGGCCTATTTCTGGTCTCTATTCTTTTCCATTGAACTTTCTCTCCATTCCCACACCAAAATGAGCTATTTTCATTATAGTAGCCTTAAAATATTGTTAATACCTTGTAGAGCAGGGTTTTTTTTCTCTTATTTTTTGTTTGTTTAGAGTTTTTGTGTTTCCATTTTGTTCTTTCTCTTGACAGATATTAATAGGTAATATTAAGTTATTATCTAATTCTATATAATAAAGAGGTAATATGCAAATTGACCATCACTCCAACACACAAGATGGCCACCCCCATGTGGTCAAAGATGGCCAACCCCATGTGTACACAAGATGGCTGCCACAAGATGGCCTGCAGGGGAGGCCAGTTGGGAGGGACCAGGCCTGCAAGGGAGGGCAGTTGGGGGTGACCAGGCCAGCAGGGGAGGGCAGTTTGGGGCAACCAGGCCAGCAGAGGAGGGCAGTTGGGGGTGACCAGGCTGGCAGAGGAGGGCAGTTGGGGGTGACCAGGCTGCCAGAGGAGGGCAGTTGGGGGCAACCAGGCCTGCAGAGGCGGGCAGTTAGGGGTGACCAGGTAGGCAGGGGAGGGCAGTTAGGGGCAATTGGGCCAGCAGGGGAGCAGTTAGGCATCGATCAGGCTGGCAGGGGAGTGGTTAGGGGGTGATCAGGCTGGAAGACAGAAGCAGTTAGGGCAATCAAGCAGGTAGGCAGGCCAACAGTTGGGAGCCAGCAGTCCTGGATTGTGAGAGGGATGTCACACTGGTGGGATCGGGCCTAAATGGGCAGTCGGATATCCCTCGAGGGGTCCCAGATTGGAGAGGGTGCAGGCTGGGCTGAGGGATAGCCCCCCGTACATGAATTTTGTGTACCAGGCCTCTAGTTCTATAATATAACTACTATACTATAGTATAGGTACTATACAATAGCATATGGAAATACAATATTGACACAATCTAATATTATATAGACATTAATATCTAATAATATATTATTTTGAATAACAAACTATATTGAATAACATGCTATATTGTTGGTGTTGACTGGGGTTGCAATGGGTTCTGAGGCCAGAAAATGTATTTCTAAGGTTTCTTCTGCTGTAAATTTTAAGGACCCCTGTTTGCCACCTACAGAGGAAGGCAGGGCCCAGTGATAGCCCTGTCCTGTGTGACTCCTGTGGTGGCCCTTGTCCTTGTGTGTGACCTCCTGTGCGTGCTGCAAGGTGCACGCTCGGGAAGCACTCAGTGGCCATCGGCCAAAAGCCCTCCAGGCGGGAATAGCTGGGGCAAGGGGGGCGCTGGGCGGAGGAACTGTGCCTGTTCCCTGGAGACAGTTCTCTGGAAAATAGGTGAACTGCAGCAGGAGGAAGGAGGAGCAAAGGGCTAAGGTGGGAGGAGAAGGAGTGAGTGGGGAGAGAAAGCAGGGAGAGGAGGAGAAGGGAGGATAAAGAGGGAGGAGGGGACGGGGAAGGAGAGGGAGTGGATGCAGAAGAAGATTTTAATAGGACACAGGGGCTGAAATAGACCAAGTGCCGGGAGCCTAAGGAGGAGGGTGAGTGAGCTGAGGGGGAGGGGGGACGGTCAGGTGTGAGAAGGCCCGGAGAACTCTGCCAGGGCAGGCTGGGGTCCAGGGGACAGGACCAGGGTGTTTGGGCCTGATGGCCAGAACCCACTGTGCCTGGGAGATGGGCCAGGAGCCCAGAGTAAAGGCTGACAAGTCCCAATTTTCACAAACGGCTGCCATTGGGGTGTCCTGTTACCCACGTTGTGGGAGAGGAATGGGTGAGGGACAGGCGAAGCCGCACAGACACTGAGTGAGAGAGTGAGGGCTCATCAGAGGCACGCGGTCCCTGATTCCGCTCGCTCATGTGGCTGTCTTGCTGCTTAAGGTCTTCGGGATGCTTCCAGGAGAAGGGGAAGGGCGTCACCCTCCAATAGTCCTGTCCACTCAGGTCAGTCCCCGGCTGCGCTCGCACCCCAACGTGGAACGGGTGGGGGATGGGTTCTCTGTGGATCCCGCTCAGGAAACCCAGGCTTGCAGTCCAATCCCACTGCCCACGCCACCCCACGGGCAGCTGTAGGGCCGGGACCAGAGCCTGGCCTCCCCCTCCTGGCTGCATGCCCGGAGCAGCAGGAAAAGCAAAGCCAGGCATTACTTCTGAGCCACTGGGTTTTCAAGGAGCCACAGGGTCACACTGAGACGGAAACAAAAGGGGAAGAAAACATCTTCACAGACTCCAGGAGGTGTGCAGCCTGTCTCCACAGCCGGCTCGCTCCCCGTCCCAGCCGTGACGAAATGCTGTTTCCTTTCCGTGGCACGCACAGGTTCCCATCCAAATGAGTGTTCTGCACACCCTGTCCATGCGCCGCGACACCTCACAGGCTGATTAAACCTGACACTGTTGTTTGATTTCTTCTGCACTCCAGCCAGGGAAAGGCTCCCTCTGCTACGTCCGCCCCTACTCTGTGCCCTTCTCCAGGCACCCCCTTCCCACGGGGGCACAGCATCCCAGGAGAGGATCGCTCTGGTCTCCTTGGAAGGGATGCAGGAAGCCTGGCTCACCTTGATTTCTGAGGACTCAGGGAGGAGGGTGCAGTGTGGGCACCTTGTGTGCAATGAGGGCTCCTGGCAGAGGCGCCTAAGGGCAGGGAAAGTGAGGGATTTGACTTTGCCCAGCAAATCCATTTCCTGCTGGGCATGACTGGCTGCTGCCTGTTGGAAATACAGCCCCCTGCTCGGCTCTCACCATGTCATTCGTCCCCATTGGAGCGATGTCTCAGTGGAGAGCACACCTGGGAAAGTGAGGTGTGAGTGCAACTCTGCAGACCTGCCCCCTGCAGCCTGACTGTGCAACTAGAGGGACCCAGTACTGCCCAGGGCTCCCTTGTTAACCCGAGAGCCATTCTTCGGGTTTCCTTCATCTGACCTGTCACTAGAGGTGGGCGCATCCAGATCTTCGCCTCTCTGTGCCACTGGCAGTGCTTCACACAGGGCCCGGAGCCCAGGAATGCTGCGGGAGGAGGTCGGTGCAGGACAGTGACAGCGCGAACACTGCAGGGGACCTTGGCAGGCCGCAGTCTCCCCAGTTCTGTTTTGTTGCCCAGCATCCTCTTCCCTCTCCTTGGTTGCAGCATCTACGTTTCCTTCAAAGAGACACACCTTTCCCACCACAGTCTACTGGTTTGAGTGGGTTCCTCTCCACACCCTCCACCCCACCTTCAGGAATGGGCACATGACCAAACGCTGGCCAATCATCGTTTAACAGAGTGACTGACTCAAGGATGAGTGTGGAAACCCAAATGCAATGCTGGGAATACTGATGGGAAGTGTCTGTTTCGTTTTACCTGGTGCTGCTAAGTTGATTACAGGTAAGACTGGGAACACAGTCAACTCTCTCTCTCTTTCTTATTTTTGATCCTCACCATAAGATATGTTTTCATTGGTTTTAGAGAGGGAGGAAGAGAGAGAGAGAAAGAGATTAATGTGAGAGAGAAACATAGATAGGCTGCTTCCTTACCTTACGTGCCCCGATAGGGGAGCTAACCCACAACCTAGGTATGTGTCCTGAGTGGGAATCCAATCAGCAACCTTTCAGTGTACAGGGATGATGCTCAACCAACTGAGCCACCCAGCCAGGGCCACACTTGACTACCTTGATAGCACATGGAGGGACCACATCTGTGGCTGATAAAGAGTATATAACAGTGGAGACACATATACAATGACCTGAGTTACAACAACAAATGTTCCACTACAATTCAGTGGGGGAAAGGACTCTCTTTTGAATGCAGGGTGCTGGGTTCACTGGGTATTTATGTGGAAGAAAATGAAGCTTGACCTCTAGTTCACACCATTCACAATAAAGCAATGCAGGAAAGATCACGGGTCTAAATATGAAAGCTAAAACAATCACATTTCTAGAAGAGAACAAAGGAGAATATACACACCCACCCACTCACCTCCACACACAAACTAAACAGAAAATAAATATGAAATTAGACTTTATCAAAATTAAGAACTTCTATTCATAAAAAGACAGTATTAAGCCCTGGTCAGGAGGCTCAGCTGGTTGAAGCATTATCCCATACACCAAAAGGTTTTGGGTTTGATTCCCAGTCTGGGCATGGACAGGAGGCAATTGAACGATGTTTCTCCCTCACATCGATGCCTCTCTCTCTCTCTCTCTCTCTCTCTCTCTCTCTCTCTCTCTCTCTCTCCGCCTCCCTCTCTAAAAATCAATAAAAACATATCTTTGGGTGAGGATTTTTTAAAAAGACACTATTAAGAGAGAGAAAAATCAAGCTAAAAATTTGGACAAGATATTTATAACTCATATATCAAAAATGGACTATAATACTCATATAAAGAACTCCTACAAACCAGTAAGCAAATGGCAAACAATTGAATTAAAAATGCTAGCAGGGGTGTAAATTGGGATGCTGCTCCAGGAAAATGATTTTGAAGTATTTATTAAGACCACACATACACACGCTCGATTTTCTGGCAACTCTACCCCTGAGTATACATACCCAGCAGACATTAGCGTTTCTGTTTACCAAAGACATGCACAAAAATATTCATAGTGGCTTTATTCATAGTAGCTCAAATTGGAAACATTCTATGTGTTTATCAACAATAATTAGTGATAAACAGTGTGTCCTCAAAAGTGTATACATGCTTTATCAGCTGATAACTCACTTTTGAAAATGAAATGTACTTTAATAAACACTGCCTTTATAATTATTCAAAGTGTGCATATACATTTTTGGGAACACCCTATCTATAATAATAGAAGAGCAATATGCTAATTAGACCAGATGTCCTTCTGGACAACCTTCTGGATGAAGCTGGGGCTGCAAGGGAAGCCCAGGTCCCAGGTGCCAGAGGGAAGCTGGTGCTGGCAGCCAGGGGAAGGAAGGCCTACTCTTGCATAAATTTCATGCATTGGGCCTCTAGTCCTACCTAATAATAGACAAATATGCAAATTGACCGTACCTTCGCTATGCCCGTGATTGGCCAGAGGCGCGGGGGGGCAGGACTCGGGGGGGCCAGGGGGGCCGATTGGGCCGGTGGGACACTGAGCTCGCGTCGCCAGCGGTGGCTCAAGCTCAGTGTCTGTGCCATGGCTGTGCTGCGGCACAGAAGGGGCCTCTGGGGCAGCGAGCTCACGTCCCACCACGGACCATCAAAAGCAGGGGAGCTGGGTGCCTGTCCCTCAGGCACTAGGACTTTCAGAAGCCTCCGGCGGGGCAGAGGCTTCTGAAAGGCCTGGTGCACCAGCGGACAGGCACCCAGCTCCCCCGCGATCAAAAGCAAAAGCATGGGAGCTGGGTGCCTGTCCACTCAGGCACCAGGCCTTTCAGAAGCCTCCGCCGGGCTGGAGGCTTCTGAAAGGCCTGGTACACCAGCGATCAAAAGCAAAAGCATGGGAGCTGGGTGCCTGTCCGCTCAGGCACCAGGCCTTTCAGAAGCCTCCGCCGTGCCGGAGGCTTCTGAAAGTCCTGGTGCACCAGTGGACAGGCACCCAGCTCCCCCGTGATCAAAAGCGAAAGCGTGTAGGGGACCCTACACGTGCATGATTCAATCATGCACTGGGCCTCTAGTCCTACCTAATAATAGACAAATATGCAAATTGACCACACCTTCGCTATGACCAAGCCACGCCCACCAGCCAATCAGGGCGAGTATGCAAATTACATGACCAAGATGGCGGTTAATTTGCATACACTGAGGGAGGGAGGAGTGAAGACTGAAGACAACTTAGAAGGAAGAGGGAGGAAAAGCGGAAAGCAAGGTGGCTGCCAGAGGGAAAGCCCGGGCGGGGCGGGGTGGGGCGGGGTGGAGCTCAGAGGGCGGCAGCGGCGCGTGAGTGCAGGCACTGCGGCCGAAATGGTGGCAGCAGCGGCAGCGCACGTGGCCACAGCGGCCGCTTGCAGGATTCTTCCTGCAAATGGGCTACTAGTTCCATAATCATAATCTTGACTGAGCGAATAGCCACTGTGTGACCTGGTATTTGCATGAAATCAAGGCAGGAAAGACCAATCTGTGGCGACAGAGTCAGCACAGGGGCTGCTCTCATGAGGCTGCGGACTCTATGGGGTGAAAGCAAGCCCTGTGGGATCTAGACTTTCTATGTCTTGGAGCTGTGATGTTGCATGTAGAACGTTACTGAGCGTGCACTAAGATCTGTACACTTTACTCTGTGTAAGCTATACTGTCGTTACAAAAGGGTAGTGAAGAGAAAGGAGAGATTGACTCTCATCTGAGCACCCCGCTCCAGGCTGAAGGGAAATGCCCCTGGACCTCTTAAGAGCCAATCAGTTTCTCTCCATCCCCCTCCCCCCTTTGAGTCCGTTTGTGCAGGGCTTTCTCGCACTTGCTACTAAAATTATCTTCACTGTTGATGTCCCCTGCTTCCAAGCCCAAGTATTCCTGCCTCAGCCTGAGCAGATGGGGGAAGTTCCACACTTAACGGGTTTCCAGGTGAGCAGGTTACATAGTCTGTTTCTGCTTCTAGTAGGAGAAGCCATGGGCGGGACTCCGACGTCTGTGTCTCAGTTTTCTCATCTGTAAAATGGAGCTGATCAGAGTGCCTCACATCACACAGTAGGTCAGGTCCCTGTGTGGACTCTCAAACACACATGCTCGATTTTCTGGCATGCTCTATTTTATTCTTCCTTCTAGTCCTCTTTTGACTAATGCTTGTGACCATACCTGCCATGGGGCGAGAATTGTCCATTTTTCCCATGACTATATCTGGGTCAGGGCCACCTGAGGGTGTATTGAATCCTGGGCATGTTTTGTGGGGCGGGGCCTCTGTGTGTATATTCCAGTCGCACAAAGTGAGTGTATCAGCACAGTTCACAATAAAGCCAATCTCATGGGACTCCGTGGCAGTAACCCTGCCATGGCCAAAGAATGACCTGCTCACCAGTCCACACCCGAGAGCCGATGCTACAGGTGGGGGGCATCTCAGCGCAGTGGGCAGCCTGTGTGTGGAGGTGGGTGGGAGAGTCAGAGGTTGCCCTGAAGGGGAGAAACAGGGATGGGGCTCACATGGGGTTCAGGGACTCCTACCTGGTCTGTGTGGCCAGGTCTAGCCAGTACGAGGCACCTGAGCAAGACAGAAAATTCACAGAAAGGTGCTCCGAGGGCAGGGCCTTGAGGAGCAGTCCTGGCACCCGGGGCCTGAGGCCAGGCCTGCCCAGCACAGCGCCTGCCCACGCAGAGGCCTCGATTGCAGTTGTTACATCGCCCCCCGGAGCGGTCAGTGTGGGGAGCTGGATTCTTATTCCTGGGAGGCAGGAGCCCGCCTCGCTCCCATGCCCCACAAAGCAAGGGAGCCGGGGAATGGGGTATTGTGACCATGATTGAGCGAGTCAGTTTCCCACAGGGTCAGGCCTGGGAGCAGTCCCAGCGCCCTGCCACAGAGCAGAGTCCCAAGGAGGAACAAAGGGCCCAAAGCGGGGCCAGGGAGAAAATGCCCCTTCGATATTTTAGCTTGTTAATTGGTCACCTCGTTAGCCGCCCATCTGCAGCCTGATTCCAGCAAGCAAGGGGCGGAAGGGCCCTGGCCCGGGCGAGGAGGCCTCGCAGACTCTAATAAGGACAGCAATTACCCGGCTCCCAGCCGGGCCTGGAGCCCTGGCGGCTTTGTCCTGGGAGCCAGGGAAAGGTCAGCGTGCCCCGTGGGAGGAGGAACAGGCCCTTCTTGGCCAAGGCACCGCCGGGAGGGAGACAAAGGAGAGGAGGCCTGTGTGGAGGTGGAACACTAGAGAGAATGACATTTGGAAGTTCCTCGAACAGGGGAGAATGTGAAATAAAAACCACAGGGAGAAGGAGCCAGTGAGCACCGGAACGGCCAGGGGCTGGCGGTGCGGGAAGCAGCTGACGAGGCGGCGTGGCAGGGGCTCCTTGTGCCCCCCGCCACCCCAGCCCTCTCCCGGCCTCAGTTTCCCCATCTGCACGTCTTGTGCAGGCATGGGAGGGAAGGGGTGCCGGGCTGGAAGGCTGTACTAGGAATGCTGTTTTCTGTCTTCCCTCTGACATGCCTGAGGGCAAACGGCTCCTCCCCAAACTCCCCAGGTCCCAGCCTCTAGCTCGGGCAGAGCCCTGTGGCCGATCTGGTCCCCTCCCTGCCACTGAGGGAGCAGCGGCTCCCCAGGCCCGTGTGCAGTAGGTGCGCTGAGAGAACAAACCGCTGTTGTGTGGAGGACTCTGATGAGCTTGTTTGCCACATCAGCCTGACCGGTCTGTGCTGCCCATGTTAGAGCCTCAGGCAGGTGCAGCCTCCCCGGGCAGTGCTGTGCCGGATCCCGCGCTGCCTGCCCACCCACTGCCCTGCATGCCTCCTGACTGCTGGTCTCGTGTCTGTCCTTCTTCTCACTCACTCGGGTTCTCCAGGGCCCACCCCCAGGTGAAAGGCGAACGCCTTCCAGTGTTGCCAAAAGACCCTTCATGTTTAGGACCTACATCGGGAGTCCTTCAGTTGGGAGTGGAAAGAAAGAGAAGCAGAGACGGGGGGTGAGGTGTAGACTTGACAAGCAGGGGTCCGGGGCTGGGCTGTGTGTCTGAAACAAGCATGGGCTCTATGGACCCTGATGTCTGGGTCGTTGCTAAGAGTCCCTCTGCCTCCTTGACCCTAGGTATGCTTGTCCCACAAGCCCCATCCATGGTTGGAACCCATGACCTGAGAGAAACAGAGCGAGCAATTGCTGTGCGACCTGCTGTGGTGAGCCCTCTGGGCCGGAGCCCATGGGCTGGAGGAGAATAGACATCTTTCACAGTGTGTGGACTAGGCCTGCAGGGATTGCAAACCAGCATGCGCCTTCCTACATGCCTTAGGGTGTCATGGGCTTGGGGTGGGTGATTTCCTCCGATACCTTGGCCTACCAGGAAGTACATGGAGATCAGGCTTCCATGAACTCACCTCCCCGTCGTTGGGAAGGAACAGGATGTCAACAATCACACACACAGGCCCTATCCCCGCAGGCATGGCCTCAGAGTCCATGTGGGAGGGGGCGGGGGGGAGCGGTACTGTCCCCGACCCTTCTCCCTCTGTCTTTGTTTTACAAACCAGTCATCATTGTTGCCCAGAACCCTTTCCAAGGGACCAGGAATCCACGTGAATGGGTGTGGGTTATGGGGGGAGTCCCTGCATGAAAAGGGAGCAGGAGGTCCCACTGGGTGAGGTGAGGGTGCCCAGCACACCTTCTCCTCCTTCCTGGCCCCCCGCCCTCCTCCCGGGATGCCTGCCCTGCTTCCCCCAGACCAGCCTGACCTGGTCCTGAGCTGAGCACTGCTCCAGGAGCCTCTGCTTCTCTCCTGTCCCGCTCCCCGCCACCCGATCACCCACAGCAGTGGACACTCATTATTTAAACAACCCAGGCCTCTGAAGTCTATTTACCCAACATCTCTCCACAGCACATGTCAAAATTTACAGTAAGTGCATTCATCCCACAATAAACACTTGGCTCTGCTGGTCTACCGGCGCGGGGCTAATTAGGGAGAGCGATTCTCTTGTTATGTGAAGGGAGGTCAGATGCAGCAATTAGCATCCTTGCATGGCTTTCATAATTGTGACTCTGAGGCGAGGCCCTTTGGTGCCAGGTGGGAAGAGAGGTTGGCAGGGAGGGGAAGGGAGCCTTCCCCAGCAAGTTCTGGAAAACAAAGCTGACCTTTCAAAAGCAGCCTGACTGGCCGGTTTCCTGGGCTCCCAAGGCTCTGCCTGTAGCCTGAGCTCCCCATTTGCCTCCCCCGCCCAAGTAGGGCCCAGTCCTGAGAGCATTCTCTCACTGGCTGCCCAGCCCTCTCTGTGGGCACTTGTGAGGACATTTCCACTTGAAAACCCTGTCATTGCTTCCAACTGACAGCATCCAAACCAAGTGGACACCTCTATCAACCAACGCCTCAGGGCTTGAGAGAAGTGTAAGGCCATCTGTGCGTCTCTTGCCCTCCCCTTCATGGTCTCTATGGAGCCTCTACCAAGTAGTTGTTCTGCTCCGTGGGGCACTCTCTTCCCTCTCTCCTCCGGGGGCAGCTATGCACTCAGCTGGGCTGTGGTCCTCTAGGAGCAAGAACAAATCATGGGCGCGGCTGGGATGCGTCCAGATGTGGCATTTGCCATCCCTGGACAAGGCCGACTTGGAGACAAAGGTGCAAAGCGTAGGGACAAGGGAACGTGTTGAGAGCCAGGCCCAGATCTGAAACAAGAGGTGAGGAGAGGAGCAGGTGGGAGCAATGGGTCAGAGAAGTACTGTCCAGGAGTCCCCAGACCACGATCAGGTCAATCCTTTACTAGAAAGACAGAAAACTGTTCTACTCACTGTTGTAGTTTATTACAGAAAAAGGGCCCGATTACAATCCGCATAGGAAGGCGCGTAGGCGGGTCCAGGAGGATGCCAGGCTGCGCTTCCAGTTGTCCACTCCCAGGGAAGTCTCCAGAAACAATCCCTTCTCTCAGCAGCCGTGGGTGGCACAGGCACCAACACTGCCACTTGGAAACGGGAGCTGGTGCCCAGCTGGTGTCTGGGACAGCCGGGCAGGCCTGGGCGCCTCCTGTGGACCTCAGTCTCCAGCCCCTGCAGGGGCCAGGCTGATACTGAGTGGCCCCAGGCCTCGGTGGACTTTCCAAGGGCTTAGAGGTTGCCTCCCAGGAGATGGGCAGGGGCCAATCGTTTCTTAGGGCACAGTGAATCCTTGCCCACCTGTGTAACCAAAGAGGAGGCCGAGGAAGTGTTAGGAGAGCAGGCCCCGAGGGCACGGAGGCCCAGGCCTGCCCAGGAAGCAGCCACCCATCCCTCAGCCTTCGTCTCCTCAGGGGCAGGTCTGAGTTCTAGAAAAAAAGCCTTGGCGTGACCTCTCCATCTGGGGATGGGCTGGCCTCCAAAGAGGAGGTCTGAGGGAGGAGGCTGCTTATGGTACAGGAGCCAAACATGCCGGGGTGAGGAGTGACAGGCAAGGGCGCTGAGCTCCACAGCTAAACAGATTCGGGGGGGGGGGGGGTGAGGGGGGGTGTATGTTTGCTGTCAAGGGGCAGTAAGTGCATTGAGGTTGCAGAATCAGGTGAGCCTGGTTTCAACTCCTGCCTCTTCCCAGCCCTGTTGCTCAGGTGAGCGATGTAACTTCTCTAAGACCGTTTCCTCCTGCCCAGGAGGATGCTAGCTGCTCCTGGTCACCAGGCTGTGGTGCGGTCGCACAGGATGGACCTGGGACAACGGGAACTGTCTTAGCTCACTCCCCTCACCTCCCCAGGAAGCAGAGCTGAGAAGCGCATAGCTTCTATAAAGTTCTTATTTTGAGATGAAACCTATTGTTATTTTAAAACAACTTCCTTGTTGCATTGGCCTAGCTTTTTAAAAATACTGCATTTATTGGGATAACATTGGTTCTCAAAACCATACAGGTTTCAAGTGTACAGCTCAATAAAACATCATCTGCAAAGTCTCTGTCCGTCCCCATACCCCACTTTGCCCACCTCCACCTACCCCCATTCCCTTCCCTCCGGCTGTCACCACACCGTTGTCTGTCTCTATGTGGCGCACGTGCGCGCGCGCGCACACACACACACACACACACACACACACACGTGTGTGTTTTTTGTTTTTCACACACATGATTTTTGGCTAATCCCTCCTCTCTGATAGCTGTCAATCTGTTCCATGTATCTATGTGGCCTAGCTTTTTATCTTCTATTTCTGTCACTGGTATCACCATTTTTTCAGGACCATGAGTTATTCATTCATTTATTCCTTCACTCGTTTATTTAATATATCTTTATTGATACTTGTCTGTTGGTATTGATATTGTGCTAAATGCTGTAGGTAGAAAGAAAAATAAGACCCTCCTCACCCTCAAAGGACTATAGTTAAGTGAGATAGTAAACAATGCGTAATGCAGGCAGTTGAAGTGTTTTGTTTGGCAAATGTACTGAGTACTTGGGGCATCACAGAAGCAGTGGTCTGTTTTATCTACTTTTTCTCCCAAATGCCCCTTCTCATTTGCTGTTATTCCACTCTTGAGATAACTTCCAAATTCTCTCTTTATTTTCTGTTCTTGTTGCTGTGGGCTCAAGGATTATAAATAAATTCAACCTCTAGTTGGAATTCACCGTAACCGCTGGTGATATCCTGGAGGGCTGTGCGAGAGGGGTCCTGGGGCTGCCCGTCAGCCCTGAGATAGATCCGACCACCTGGCTGAAGAGGCCTGAAGCTGTGATCATTACATACAGCTAAGCTTCTACCACTGTGCATATGCAAGGCCAGCTGCAGGGAGTATCTATGCACCTTGTCTTACTTCTTCTTGCTAGACTTTGGGCAGGATGCACGAGATACCCTTGGAGCAAGAGTAATGAATAAGGACCTGGTTACCCAGCTCACATAGGCAGGTGCTCACTACCTGAGATGCCAGGAGTTCCCAAGAAGAGAGAGAACGTCTTAGAACAAACTCTCTGAATCAGAGCTAAAGTAGAACAGCAGGCTGTCTCATCTCTGCTAGTTACACAGCAGGGAAGGGGTTGACCTTGGGTCTTGGTTTGAACAATGTTGAAGATGTCCAGAGTCTTGTTCCCATGAGTGAGAAGACATGATGTCACCACTGAACTCTCCTAAGAGTCTGTAGGCCAGATGGGCTGGGGTCTTCCCTACCTTATCTCAAGCCTTTTAACTGCTAGAGCTACCCATAAAGGGGGGGTTTGGGGAGGTACCCAAGAATCTGCCAAGATTGGGTCCCACCCAAGATATAAGGAGTAGGTTCCCTGCACCTGTACATCACCCAAACAACAAACGCTGCTCAGTGGTTTTGTGGGCCATTTCCCTGAGAGGTGCCCCACCTGCACCTTCTATCCCAGGCCTCAGGTTGCCTGATGCTCTTCCAGGGGAGGCTTTGGGATAACCAGTTCAGCAGAGATGAGAACAAAAGGACAAGCCTTCTTAGTCACCTTTGAGATTAAAAGAACAAAATAAGAGAGAATGGGAAAGAGAGAGAAGAAGAAAACCAAAGACTGATCCAAAAAATTCTCCTTTAATCTTAAAGCTGCCAGGCCTAGTTTCCCTTTCATCTAGGACTTCGAAGTTACTTATTTTATGGGTAGAGAAACCACAGGCGAAGAGAGGATAGGGGAGATTAAATTAATGAGCAGGTAAGCAGGTTTATTATTTTGTCTGATCCTTCCTTCCTTCCTGCTCATTTCTCGGAGCCAATTTGGGAGGCAGAGCCTATCATGTTAACTCAGAGACAGTGTATTGTGTCCAGGTTCTTTCTGAAGCCATTTATCTGAAGGATATTAAAGATCCAATTTACACGGACGTTATGACATTGTGAGGAGGATGTGTACATGTGCACACAGGAGAGAAAGAGGGAAGAGGAGCTGGGGTACCATCCAAGCAGGCTTGTGTTTGTGCACATGCTCAATTTGCATTGAAAATCATCTCCCGTGAGGCTCTCACAGAAGTTCGCCCTCACTCAACAAGTTAATGCAAGAAGTCATTGGGCCTTGATAGAAATCAGGCTGCAGGCAATGGCGGAAATGTTTATTAAATTTGTGATTTAACTCTCTGCTTCTGCATTTCCTTATCATTGCTACAAGATCACAACGGAGGAGATGGGATCCTCTTGAATCTGCTATCTGCCTAATTGGATGCCTGGTTGTGTTACCCTCGCCCATGTGTGTGCTGTGTGATGAGGAGCAGAGTTCGATGTCAGACTCCCAGGATAACCCTCGGCTTCTGGTTAACCCAATCCAATGCATAGAGGCCTTGGTTCCACACCAGGGCACTGAGTGACCGGGGACAACTCACATCACTTTGGGGGTTGGGAGCATGCCATTTTATTCACGTGTGAAACACAGATAAAAACATCGATTTTGCTTATGACCCTGGTTTGTTTTGAGAATAAAATGGAGAAATATGCATAAAAGCACTTGAACCAAGTTGGCAGAAAGGAAAGTATAACATCCAATTATAGTAGTTTGTTATGGAGATTCTATCATCAACAGCTAATTTCCTTTTGCCAATGGTGGGTTCACCAAGGAGCCTCCTGATAAATAATTTGGCCTCCTGCACAGACTTGTCCATGAAGCCGGGCCAATGTCGGTGCCAGTGACCCTACAGGAGGTGCTGCCATTGTGAATGAGAGCTGGCATTTCACCTCCAGTTCTCCTGCTCATTCATTGGTTCTTTCATTCATTCCGCTCACATTCACAGATGACCTGGTGCAAGGGTTCATAGCCTGGACTACACGTTAGATCATCTGGGAACTTATGAAAATTCCCAGCCCCCCAACCCTGACCAATCAATTCAGAGGCTCTGGCAGAGGCCCCAGGCACCAGTATTTTTATAGAGTGTCCTCAATTGTTCTAATAATGAGCAGCTGGGCGGGGATCACTGCGTGCATTGTGCTCACCTCCAGAAGATACAAGGATGAAGATGCTCTGAGCTCAAGCATCTAGCACCAGATCACCCAGGGGAGAGGTAGCAAGGTTATACTCCTGATTTTGCAAAAAGTTAGGGATCAGGAGGAGAGCCAAACTTCCTAATGATACAACCAAATGACCTTGCCATCTACCCCTCGCCCACGTGCCCAGCACACCGGCCTTACTCCTTCAGAATAACAGGCACTTTCCAAAATCAGGCCCCACTAAGCTCACCTTGCCTCCCACTCTGACTCTCTCCTGGCCCAGGCATCTTTCAGGTCCCACTGCCTGCAGCACAGATGGTGCAGTTGGTTTGGTGAAGCTCAGCCAGTTTTCTACCCAGGCTCTGGGCCAAGTCCTGCCAGAACCCACGAGGAGACCATAATCTCAGGGGCCATCTGCCTCATGTTTCCTTCCTCCAGGAGCTCCCAGAAGACAAACTCTTTCCATCCTTCCTAAAACCCAGACTCCCTTCGCACCTGCAGCTAAGTTTATGGCTTGTTTTGAAATAACAGCTCATTTGAAAAGGAGAAAAGATGCCTACACTCTTACCTATGAATGAATGTAGGTTAGGCGGTGAGCTCTGTCCACTTTGGGTTTTCTGATTTGGCCAGATGACACCTCCTCCAGGCAGGAATCTTTTAAGGGGCATTTCCCCACACCCTGTTTCTGTCCTTCACAACTCAGTTACGTGTGCTTTACTGCCCACTGTGCTCACCCGTCCATGCCCTGCCTCCTTAGCCCCTGCCTGCCACCAGTCAACAGTCAAGGAGGTGGTACCAACCTAGGTCAGGCATCTGGCTCCTGGCTGGCTTAGAACTCAGGCTTCCCAATCAACGGCTCCTTCCTTCACTCTCTCTGTAGCGTGGGCTGCTACGATTGGGTGGGATTGTGCTGTTTCCTCATTCAAGTCTGTTAAGAATCTGTTTCTGTGTCAAAACTTTGTTCCCATCTTCTTGGGGACTTAAAATAATGTCCTTGAACTGAGATGAGACCCTCAAGCATTAAACACACTTGCAACTTCAAATCTGTCTGTGTGTTGCCACAGAGGGTCCCAGGGGAGTGACAGTAAGAAATGTGTGTTTGCTGTAGTACAAAGGGAAGTCTGGCTTCTTGATGGAGTTGCTCTGAGGGGCAGGGGTGACCGAGGGGGTGCTGTTTGTCTACAAAGGAGGAGAGGATGAGGGAGGAGAGGCTTAAACGCCAGGAGGAGTTGCTGGCGTCAGCAGCCTTCTCCTGAGGAGGATCGTGGTCTCCTACTCAAGCAGAAGCAAGGCAGGTGCCACAAGCCCTGAGACTCTGCAGCACCCACTGCTCTGCCCATCGGTAATCATAAACCCCACCCCCTGTGCAGCACGTTTCCACGCTCCACCTCATTGGCTGCTCACGTTCCCTGTGGGCAGGTAACACTATTGTTACAACTGTCACATGAAGAAGTGGAGGAACCAATTGCATGCCTGGGATTGTCCAGCTCATATTGGGTCTATACTGTTTCTTTGATCAAAGGTGGTGAGTAGACTTCCGTGCCTGACAGTTGTTGCTTAGAAAGCAGGTGAGCTGAGAATTTTGGGATTGCATACGGGCTCAGAGGGAAAGTAGGCTACAGTTAACATGTAAGGTAAACATTTTATCATCTAAACTGGGACCCTTTTCAGAGTGATGGGGCCTGCATTAGTAATTACGTGTGAACAACAGCTCTAAACGGGGGCTGTGTGAAGCAGGATGTGTGGTCACCTACTTTAGTAACCATGTGTGACCTGGGGGTTGGGGTGAGGGAATGGGTGGGGGTTGCCAATCTGCAATGAACACGTCAGCTGTGATTTATCTCTATTTCTAGAAGGACTTCTCATTCCTACTCCCAAGGGGCCAGCTCAGCCTTTCACGCCCTGCAAAAAGTTGAGAGGGAGGAGCAGTCATAGCTCAGAGGTTATCTACTTACGACCACAACACAGACCATAATATGCTTTGCCATTTGCGCTCCCGGGTCCCCATTGCCAAATAATACATACAAGGAAGGGAAATGGTCACAGAGTGAACACGACTTCCTCTTTTATTTTTTACTGTGGCATCGATGTCACTATCACCCTCACCATCTTGAGGATAGCCACAGAATCTCTCACAACCCACTCTGCTTATTTCACAACTGTTTCTTTACTTCTGCAATGCACTGCCAAACCCTCACCAAGTTTTGTTTTGGCCACTTCAATAGCCTCCTGACTCGTCTCTCTGCTTCCATTCTTGACTGTCCCTTTCATTTTCCCCTCTGCTAATAGACTGGGATTTCTAAAAATTCAATCTAACTATACCACTCCCGGAAACTCTTCCTAAAATATGTTCACTCCAAGCGCATGTTTGAGAAATTAATAAGTGCAAAAAGGATGAGCAAGTGAATGACACCAGGTCCCTTGACAGAGCTTCTGTGCTGTAATGTCCAGGCCGCCAGGGGAATGCACTCTTGGCTTATAGGGAGTTCCCTCACTGCAAGGACCAGGGAGCAGGAAGACAGTGGAATTAACCATGGAGGCTGAAGGGATGTGCAGCTTTGCCTGCCGTCCTCTGGGCACCCACTTGGAGTAGAGGCCAGAGGGCAACAGCAAGGAGCAATGGGGCTGGGGATGAAAGGGTGCCTGCCCCCTTGCATGGCCCACCCAACTTGCTAAAAAAAAACTGCTGAGAAGTGGAAAGTGGAGAAACAGCAAGTAGGAAATGAGCTGGGAAAGCAAGCCTCTCTTTACCTCCACTTACTCCATTTCCTACCCAAGCTTTCTCTTCTGCCCCAAAGCTGTGAGTGACCTTCTTTGACAGCATCTACTGACATTCACCCCTCTCCCTTCCCTTCTTCATGACCTTGGCCTTGCTCTCTGGACATCCTCCAGGAGCTTGCTCTTCCTGATCTTCCTCCTCAGCCTCCTTCCTCAGAATGTCATGCTCAGTAATCCTCCCTCCTCCCACACCAGCAGTTCCCCCACAGTGATGTTGCAGATGGGTAGGGTAGGGTGCAGGTAGGATGGAGGAGGGGCAGGGGGAGTGGCCTGGACATGAGCCTGAAATAGGGAGTTCCATAGACATCAGCCCCCGGGAGCTGCCCCAGCCTCATACTGAAATCTCACCTAATCCTCAGGCCCTTTCCTTGCTTTGTCGGGGGTCTTGGCTGCACCTTGCTCCTGCCCCCTTCACAGGCCCCTTGCTGCAAAACTGTTTATTCCCGTGTCCTCTCTGGCCCAGCACATTTTGGGAGCCAGCCCAATTAGAGCCTTGCAGATAGTTTCTCGGGTCTGAGCAATCCTCCTACCCAACCTTTCACCTCCCGACGCTGCTTTCCTGCCCGTGTAGGGAGATGTTTGACAAGCTCTCTTCCATTTCATTGTCAAGCAGCTGACATGCTCAGAAACTCTGCTGCTGCTGCTTCCAAGTGAAAAGCAGGTTAATTAAGGCATATTTCCCAGCTTGTTTTTAAAAAGGAAAACAAAAGAGAGAAAATAAGTATCTTAGTTAATGGTTCCTAATTTATTTCTTTCCCAAAAAATCTTTGGCGTAAAACAGCCTAATTGAGTACTTCCCAATCTGGCATTGAAGAACTGAGCAGGGCTGTCCCTGGCCCGAAACTTAACTCCCACTCTCTCACAAGATCCAGCTCTGTGTCTTCTCATCATGGAAGGCCCCCTCTCCTAGACTGGCTCAGCTGAGGGTAGTAGACTCCACGCTGAGCAGTCCAGAATGTCGGGAAGAACTTCGCTGCTAACTGTGGGAGGGTGGTCAGCAGACAGCCCTCACCTGTTCGCCTCCTTAGAAATCGCCCTCACTGAAGAGAGTCATCTTGTCCAAAGTCCTGCCCCTTTCCCAGGGTATGCCAATGATTGGCCCATGCAAAGGTGCCAAGTCCTGGGCCTTTATTTCAGCTTGGCGCAACTCGGAAAAGCCATTCTAGCTTCAGTTCCCTGTGCTGTTGGCTGCAGCCTTTGAGGAGACTGCATTGCTGCCCGGCTCCTCCCTCTGCCCCGTCTTGCTGCCTTCCCTTTCCTACAGGTGTTGATTCCATGAGCATTTCCTCATTAGCTTCCTGCAGGCTCATGCCCATCTCATGCTCTGATTGCTGGGCAGCTCAGCCTGTAACAGCGAACCTCCTCCATGTCCCTTAGCATCCTTTCTGGCCGTGATTGTCAGTGTGTAGTAGTGTGTGGCCCAAAGAGGCATTTTTAGGAGAGACGTAATGCAATGAGGCCATGCATGTCTTTTCATCTAGCAGGGACGTGTTGATTTGATTCTTTACAGACTTCTCATGCTCTTATTAACTGCTACAAACACTACCTAACTACCTACCTATGATCTGTCTATCAGCCATCTGCTTATCTACATCTATCTATCTATTATCTATCTATCTATCTATCTATCTATCTATCTATCTATCTATCTCTATCTATCCATCCATCATCCACTACCTATCATTTATGCTTTCGGTGCCCCACCCAGGTCCCCTTTACTGGCAGGTGCACAATCTCCCACTTGTTGTAACTGTTGGCTCATAACAATTCACAGCTACACCCTTTTCTGGAAACTTTCCTTTGGCCAAACAAGAGCTGCTTCATGCTGGAGGCTGTACACCCACTTCCCCTTCCCCAGTGGCAGACCTCAGCCAGTGAGACTGGCACAGGGATAGAAGAGCAGCCCTCTTGCCTCAAGGTAGGACAGACTCTGTAGGAGAACTTGCAGGACCCCTGAGAAAATACTGAACCTGCTTTTTAGCCAAGGGCACATTCCCTCCTCACCCTGTTTTGCTTCCCTCCTTCCGCCTCTCCTGAGTATATTTCTCCAGTAAGTAACTTGAATGAAAGTCCTCCTCTTAGGCTCTGTTTTTGGAAAGCCTGACCTAAGACTTTTGGTATCAAGAGTGGTCTTAAAAAAACAAACAAATAAATAAATAAATAAATAAATAAATAAACAAAAGGCATGCAATAAGTAGGAATTCTAGAACTGGATTGCAATAAAGATCTAATTGCTGGTGGTAGGTAGCAGTATGTGTAGCAGTAAGATCTTTACCCAGGTGAGCTGGAAAGAGATGCACCAGCTGGTTCAATGTCTTGTACGTTTGGGAGGTGTATTGGTCTGCTCAGGCTGCCACAAAAATATTATAGACTGGGTGGCTTAAACATCAGAAATTTATTTTCTCTCAGTTCTTCAGGCTGAAAGTCCAAGATCAAGGTGACCACAGATTTGGTTTCTTCTGGGACATTCTTTTTGGCTTGCAGGTTGCTACCGTTAGCTGTGTCTTCACATGACCTTTCCTCTGCACACATGCATTCCTGATCTCTCTCTCTCTCTTAAAGATGTAAGGCATATTGGCCTAGGCCCCAGTGGTCGGCAAACTCATTAGTCAACAGAGCCAAATATCAACACTACACCGATTGAAATTTCTTTTGAGAGCCAAATTTTTTAAACTTAAACTTCTTCTAATGCCACTTCTTCCAAATAGACCCAGGCCGTGGTATTTTGTGGAAGAGCCACACTCAAGGGGCCAAAGAACCATGTGTGGCTCGAGAGCCGCAGTTTGCCGACCACGGGCCTAAGGCACCACCCTAATTCTGCCATGCCAGCACAGCCAAGGGTGAACCTGAGTGGGGGCGGTGAAGGATTGAGAAAAGACAGACAAGAGAATAAAAGCTGGGTCTCCGTGGGACGCTGTCCTCTCTGATGGAGAGCCTCTCTGATGGAGAGCTAGCGACAGCGCCACGGACTACAAGCCATGTATTTTATAGTCAGACTAGAGGCCTGTTGCAGGAAGAGATTTGTGCAATAGGCCTTCCTTCCCTTGGCTTCCAGCACCAGTTTTCCTCCAGCACCCGGGTCCCAGGCCTTCGCTCCGGCCAGAGTCTGCCATCTTCATCTTCGCTGCAGACTCTGCCCAGAGTCTGCAGTGTTTGTCTTCGCTTTCCCCGCCTCCGATAGTCCTCACTCTCATAGCAGGCGTCCTGCCCCGCCCGGCCACTCCATGCCTGGAGCAGCTGGGCAGCTGCCATCTTTGGCTTTCTAATTTGCATATTCCCTCCTGATTGGCTGGTGGGTGTAGGGGAGTGATGGTCAATTTGCATGTTTCTCTTTTATTAGTGTAGATTCCACGAAGCAAAGTAAGGGTGTGGTCAAGATGTTTACAACATTCTTGTGGGTTTCGATCCTACTCAATTACATGCACCTGAACTCTATCAAGCCCACATCACTCAGACACATGGGGCCACGTGTTCAGACCATAGGTTCAAGCTTACAACTATAGCTGTTGGCTATAATTGTGCTGGGAGGGCTCTGCCCTCCAAGCTGGGACTTGCACATGGCCATGAGAGGACTGTGCCCTCTCATTAGTCTGAGTCTTGACTCTGTCCAAACATTGTAGCTGCTCTCCACACCTAATGACTTCATTTAATCTTAATTTCCCCTTTCAAGGTCCTGTCTCCAAGCACAGTCACATTGGGGGTAGGGCTTCAACATATAAATTTTGGGGAGGCATACATCAATCAACGATACAAGGTATGGGGAAATAACTATAAAGGGCTGTAGAATTGGTTGGCTTTTGCTAGGCACCATTGATTTGTTAGAGAGAGAAAATGACAGGCTCAATTGTATTAATTAACAATTTAAAACCAAATCACAGCATTTAAAGAGAACTTCCATTCCTACAGCCAGAGGCAGACAGAACTAAAAAGCAGGCACAGGGCCTAATTGTAGGAGTGACAGAACTTCCAAGAAGACTGACTTCTCAGTCAAGGTGGGTCACCTAGGCTGGAAGCAGGGCCCTGCTACTGGGATGGGGATATCAGGATAGATGTACTTGACAACTGATTCCCCAGAATTCCCTGGTCCATTGTGTCCGCACACATGGACTACCCACCTTGTTAATAGACAGAGTTATTTAAAGATGATGCAGAGACCTCAAGTGAGGTCCTACAGGCAATGCCTGCCTTCCTCAGATCTGCCCTCCCCCCCCTTCTGGCCACCGGAACCACAGATTAGGGTCCAATCTCAGCATAGACTGACTGGGGAAGTGCTGGGCCTGGGAGGTAGGGGCAGATTATATCCAGATTTCTAGGACTTGGCTATAATAGTGTGTCAGGATAAGGAATGGATTCAGAAGGGCCTAGATAGGGAGCAGCCAGAGTGTAAAGCTGGTTGGGAAGAGTTTTCCAGGACAGGGCCCTCCCTCATGACACGGGGCACAATGCACAGGCACGGGCCCTGGGGCTCAACTCTCAGACACTGCTAAGGTGGCTCTTGGAAGCTTGGCTGAAGCAGTGGCCCACAGGAAACAGAAGAGTTGCCTGAATGGATAGAAAGAGATCAAAGGCTTAGAAAAGAGTGAGTCTATTATATAATCTGCAAAATCCACCAACTAACAGTGCTCCTCAATAGGGCCCGGGTGACCTCTGGTCCCTAAGGTGGCAAGAGGCACGGACAGCACCAGAGTCCAGTGGTAGGAATGATGGAGATCCTGCTTCAGAACTGAGCTCCCTGTTAGAAATGGGATCTCCCAGCATAGCAGAGGCCAGGAGGCAGCAGCTGATGATCAGAGGCCAGGTGAGTATACTTACCATAATAGTCAACTGACTGGGATGGCTGTCAGGAGGACCTGGCCTGCAAGGGAATTCTGGAAATTGTACATAGATCCCGGTGTTCCTAGAGGGAAGCCAGCAAGGCCAAGTTCAGCTTCCCCAGTAGAAAGTCATGATCCTTTGCTTAGTTTCTGAGACTGAGCCAGTTCTGAAACCCAGAATGCATTAACTAAAGGGGAGGCCAAGTTCTCATGAAGACAGTCTTTGCAACACTGTGATAAGTGTACACTGTAGTATACTGTATACAGTAATGATTCCCCCAGTTCTTCCCCGAAGGACCTGTAGTTATTTACTTACATAACTGGGCCCTGGGGAAAAGGAAAACCCAGAGCCTTGTGCTAGAGGTCTATTGGAGACAAGGTCTGAGTGCCACTGGTACCCAGGGACACAAGCACGATTATGATACCCCTATTAGGTTTGAGGGGCCAGGAAATAAGTGGAGTTCCAGCCCAGGAGTGTCTCAAAAGAGTCACCTTATGATAACTTCCCTGATTGATGAAATATAAGTAGAATTGACATAGTTTGCAGAATATATAACCTTTACTTGTTTTTTTCACCAATAGAGCGAGAACTATTGAGTCGGAAAGGCCATTAGAACACTCTGAAAGTTCTCTTCCTCCACCAGCATAGTAAATAAAACACAATGTCACATCCCAGGGAGGACGGCAAAGATTAGGGCCACCCTAACTGAATGAAAGAACAGAGGTGGTGGTTCCTTTTCATAGTCCCATTGAATCCACCAGTCTGCACCTGTAAAACTCAGGTGGATCATGGCAGACTGCAGTGGACAGAATTCTGCAAGTCGGAGCAAGCAGTAGTCTCCATTGTAGCTGCTGTATCAGTCATCCTATTTTTACTAGAGGGATTAACATGGCCTTGGTAAACGGTATGCAGCTATTGATCTGGGTACGCATTCTTTTCTTCATTCCCATAAGCAAGAAGGATCAAAAGCAGTTAGCATTCATATGGAACAGACAACAGGATATATTCGCCATCTTTCTCCGGGAGAATGTTAATTCTCTGTCTGTAATACAGTCCAAAGTATCCTACACCATCTGGACATCCTACAATTCATCAGACTGGCCCAGTGCCTGCTGCATCATGTTAACTGGCTCCTGTGAGAAGAAGTGACACACACTCTGGATGCTATGGAAAGATACATGCTCTATAGAGGGTTGGTGATAAATCCTAGAGACTTAGGATTCTGCCACATCATTGAAGTTTTAGGGGGACTAATGGCCTAGCGAGAGTCCTTCCTCAGAACAAGTTGTTGCTCCCTGTACCAAAGCATAGCGCCTAGTAGGCTTCTTTGGGTTTTAGGGGCAGTATATTCCACAACCCATCCATCAGGTGACATGGGAAGGTCCCTAGGTTGGACAGTACAAGCTAAGTCAATCCACCAGGCAAGTCACTTAGGCCAACAGGAGTGCCAGGTAAATGTGAGAGTCCAGAGGGGTGGTGTAGGCAGAAGATGAATAGAAGCCATGGCCTTGGGAACAAGTAGCAAGGGTGTGGGTCATTCTATTAACCCTCCTTTTGTATGTTTCTGAGGAGACTGTGACTTTTCAGAATCCTGGAGACCCTGTTTGGATGGAGCAAGCTAATGGGAGAAGTGGGTCAGAGCTGTGCAAGGGTGGACTGGACTGGACTAGATGCTGCTGGAGTCCGACCCAGATGCCTTTTGCCCACTCTGAGCGTTGGCCACCTGACTTGAAGATGACAACTCTCTCCCCTGGGGGTGATCTCGGCTGTGAAGGGCAGAGTTCCTCAGCTGGTCTGACTGCTACATGGTGCTCTCAATGCGAGCTTCTCCGGTGATCATCTGAAGCTACTTTCCAATGGAGACTAATTTTCACTTAGTTCCCCTACGCCTCCTGCCCTCTCCTAAGAGTGACCCACCCAATAAGTCACTGGAGCAAGACTCCCTGTCCAGGAACTGCTTCTGGGTACTCAGCCTAAGCAATGGATAATTTTTCTCCTGTGTACTTACTATTTTTAACACAATCCCCTTTCTTCAAAGTCGCCATCCAGTGTATCCCTCACAACCCAGCTGTCACATTTGAGTTCCTTGAATTGTGTCCATTAACTACAGGCTCCACGGGTATCTGAGTGCAGTTTACCTTATGATTTCTCCCATCCCAGTGAAGTAAGTCCAATCTACATGTTTTGAGGGATTGAGAATTTTACCCTAGGAAAATGTTACTATTTCAAACTGAGTTAGTGGTGAAATCACATCACATAACTGAAATTTAGCTTCTTGAATTCTATCATAGAAAGTCAGAGAGGGAGGGAAGAAGGGAGGAAGTGGGGAGGGAGACACAGAGAGGGAGGAGGGAGGGTGAGAAAGACGGAGAGAGTTACCTATCCTCCTCTCTTTCATAGCTCTACTTCAAAGAGAAATAAAAAGGAATTAATTTTTGGCTTTTGAACTTCTGAGAGCCCATGTTTGGGAGATTTTAAGAATTTTCAAGGAGACTTTTGACAATACCTATTTTTACCTTGCATGCTTGATGTTTAAGACTCTATTTTGAAACACTATGGAATTATTTTATTATTTACACTCTTCATTTCAGAGTAGGCTTCCCCAGCTTGGTCTGAATTAGTGAAGTTTGACTAAATGTGGGCAGCAAATGAATTGCAAATGATATGTAAATGTGTATAAATTAGCACCAGTTATTAGAATAATTTGCATCAACAGCTCTGTAATTAGGCAGTAACCTGGGAGAGGAGGGCAGTGGGCAGAGGACAAGGAAGCTGGGAAAAGCAGCCCAGGAGTCCAGGGGCCTGACCTCTATGTTAATGAGGCTCCCTTTCCCCTCCCCCCACCCCTGGCACAAGACCTGGGGCATCTGAAATCCACAGTCGGGCTTCTGTCTGACTCCTCGCTGGTCCTGCTCAGGGACCTGGCTTTCCTGCTCCAAGGAGCACAGTCGGAGCCTGGGATTGGAGTGCGGGAGCCTCAGAGCTAATGCTTGCAGGTGGCTTTAGCCAAGTCGCTCCCTGATCCTCCACCTCCTCATCTGGAAAATGGGATTTGCAGCAGGCGCTGGCTCCCACGCCACCTCCCAGCATTGTGTGGTTCAGATGAGATGATGGGTTGAACTGTAGAGCTCTCCCTGTGCATTTGGCATCCTGATAGCCGAGTTCATCTAGCAAGCGAGCAAGCCAGTGGGAGGTTCGGGGTAAAACTGGGCTTGTGTGGCTTCCCAGCCTCTCTCCATCTTCCCAGCCTTCCTCCATTGCGCAAGCAGGAAGTGTGCGTGGAGAACAGTTCATTTCCAGGTTGCCCCTCCCCTGACACCCCTTGGCTGCCTGCCTCAGGTGGGGCAGGGCTCTGGAAGCCAGAGGCTGTGTCTTCCATGCCTTCTGCATCCTGTCCTCTGCACACTGGCTGGCGGGCCATCGCTGGCGGGTGCCAGTCTTTCATGCTTCCCTGTGAGCTCATTGAGGAGGCCTTTCTCTTTCCTCTTCACCTGGGACAAGGGGAATGCCCAAAGCTCCCGTCCCATCTATAGCTGCCCTTAAATAGCCCACTCTTGAGCAGATGAGGGTAGTGCTGGGCACAGGGAGCTGGAAAGAGTGTCTGATGAAGTAAGTGACCACCCACTAGCCTTTTGCATTAATCATATATTTTGGGGGTTTTTTCCTACTACCTTTTGGTTGTGGCTGCCTCTGAGGGAGATGCAGTTATGCTGTTGCTAGGGATGCTAGGGCTGGTTCCCGGCATGCTCAGCCCTCCCACAGCCTGCACGCCCCTGTGCCTCAGATCCGCCCTCGACAAGGTGGACCTCACGGAGTGTCCAGGCCGCCCTTGGCACAGCCCCAGGGACTGCTGACCCGAGGACAGAGAGCCTTGGTCCTGGGACCTGCCTCCTGGGGAAGAGCCACAGGCCCAAGTGGCCGGGCTGGGGTGCATTACAGTGGCTGTTTGGAGATTTCCTTGTTAGCATACTTACCTTCTTTTTTGCCTTGAAAACACACATCCATGTCTTAGCAGCCCAGAGGACCACCGGCGGCTGAAGGGAAGACTGAGGTGTGTGAGTCCTCCCTGTGCAAATGCCTGTCACAGCAGGGTTGCAGGGTTCAGGTTCAGAGTCAGGTACCAGCTCCTCCTCTGTGATCTTGTGAGCCCCCGTGCATCCTTCACAGAGTAACTGTGAGGACGGAATGGGGTTTTATTTGAAAAAGGGACTTGCCCTTATTTCATTATGAGTAAGGACCCTCCACACAGACCTGCCGGCCCTCGGTGCCTGCCTGCCTCTCCATCCCTCCACACACACGGGTGCTGGCTGGGCCAGCTAGCTTTGCTTACACTTCTGTCTCTTCCCGGGTGGCTTTTCCAGCTCCATTTGCTTGGCCAACATCTACTGATAAATCTCTCCATTCAGCAGATGAATGTGTATTGAGCACCTACTGTGTGCCAATCCCTCTTAGGCACTGGGAACACAATGGTGAACTGAACAAAGGTGTTTTCTTTCCTCATGAAGCTTGGATTTTCTCAACCATTTAACCCTCAGCTGAAATATTACAGCATTCCCCAACACACCCATCCTCCTCAGCGGAGGGAAGCTCCCCTCCTTTGTACCTTTGTCTCAAACTCTTCTATCGTTGTGTCTTAAGCATTGCAGTAACTCTTACTCGATCTGCCTGCTCTCTGCTTCCTCCCCCTGCCCCCTCTTCACCTTCCTTCATTCCTTCTTGTCTTTCTCTCTCCCTCCCTCCTACTGGCGGGCATCTTCTTTGTCCTTCCTTGAATTTATGAGGCAAATCCTTGAAATGAGAAGGTGACTACTTTCCAACAGATAAAAGAAAGCCCTTCTTTTCCCAGCAGATAATTAATTTGTGTCACTTCTGGTCGTGGAACATAATTGAGGCCAAGGGCTTAAGAAGGCCCTGGAAGGAATTAGACACGTAGCCACACCAGGGGGAACATATCATTTGCTCTGCTCCCCCCTCCCAGGGGAGTGAGGTTAGCAAGCCCTGCCTTGAGCTGGTGCAGAGAGCTCAGCCTATCCAGAGGCCCAGGCCAGGGCGAGCGCTCACCTACCGCACAGAGAGCCAGAACGTCCTGGCACCAGGGACAGACAACGGAGATGCTGGAAGCCTTGGCACCAAGTCCCAGGTGTGTCCCTTTAGAAACTGAATTATTCAGACCTGTTTCTTAACCCAGGGGTGGGGAACCTTTTTTCCACCAAGGGCCATTTGGATATTGATAACATTATTCACAGGCCATACAAAATTATCCACTTAAACATTAGCCTGTTCTATCACAGGACACTTCATGTTTCCATGTCTTGGCCATCATGAATAGTGCTGCAGTGAACAGAGGGGTGCATATAACTTTGTGAGTACGTGATTTCCAGTTTCTCAGGTACATACCCAGGAGAGAGATTGCTGGGTCATATGGTAGCTCTATGAATTTTTGAGGAATCACTGCAGTAGAGGACTGGATAAAGAAGATGTGGTCCACATACACAATGGAATACTACTCAGCCATAAGAAAGGTGAAATAACAACAGCATGGATGGCCCTTGAGAACATTATGCTAAGTGAAATAAGACAGTCAGAAAAAGCTAAGAACTATATGATTTTACTCATATGTGGGATATAAAACTGAAACTTATGAACACAAACAGCAGTGTGGTGGTTGCCAGAGGGAAGGTGGGGGGAGAAGGTGGTCCTGATATGTGGTTAGAGGAGAAGATGTGACTTTGGGTGGTGGGCACACGGTGTAATATACAGATCTTGTAACGTAGATGCCCACACCTGAAACCTATATGTTCATGCTGACCAATGCCACCCCAATAAATTGAATTAAAAAAATTAGCCTGCTATATTTGGTCAACATTTAATTAACTCACCCCTAATGCCTTGGCAGGGCCAGACCAAATGATTTCACGGGCCTTCTCGAGCCTGCGGCCGGATGTTCCCCACCCCTGCCTAACGTCTCACAGTTCTGGTTCCTTGAAGCCGTGAGTCTGGCTACTTCTCCCTGGGCTGTGAGAGGCCCTGGGAAGAGCACAGCGTGACAGGTGGCGGGAGGTAAAGCGCGGAGTTCCATCATGCTCGGCTTGTCTTTCCACTGTGGGCACAGTGAAGAGAGAATGCTCCCCGGGCTGCCGGCACTGAGGTTGGCCTGTGGGGCCCGTGGTGATCTCAGGGGAGATCTAGGCCGCAATTCCACACCGACGGGAACCCAGCCTCAGACCAAGGACAGGCCGGCGGTCAGCGCTGTGCTGATTTCAAATGTCCTGTTCAGCCTGTCTCTCCTTCCTCCCGTGTATGCTTCTTGTGGTTAGGTGACATCCAGCCAGCCTTCCCTGAGAGGCCACACCGGCGGAAGGAGGGGCAGAGGCAGGGAATCCCGCAGCCGGAGCCCCACGTGGTAACTGGGAGTGGCTGCAGGTGCTGGCACACTGTGCATGTTGCAAACTGCCCCCTGGGGCACGAAGTGAGCCGAGTCTCAACTGGTAGCAGGTTGATAAGCCCCCACCTGTAGAATACCAGCACAGAGCCAAAGCATGCACCTATTTAGCATTTCCACGTAAGGGCATTGGGTACCTCAACTGTGCCAGGCACTGCATTGGTTGCTGGAGTCACAGAGGCGCCTCAAACCTAATCCCTGACCTTGAGGTGCTCTTAAACTGGGGAGGGAGGGGACAAGAGACAGCGTGTAAACAGGTAGTAACACCTACTCTTCTGCACTGTGGGCAGTATAGCTGGGAAGTTGGTTAAAAATACAGATGCCTGTATTTTTAACCAACTCCCACCCCAGATCATGAGGATTGGAATCTACTGGGTGTGGCCCAGGCATCTGTATAATATGACACATGACTCCTTTGGGAGAATTACCAAATTGCCTGCTAGGCATGCACTTTGCAGTCAGACATTGGCTGGGTGACCCCAACAAGGCCCTCCACCTCTCCAAGCCTAGCCTCTTTTTCACAAAGGCTTTATTGAGGTGTAATTGACACACACAATAGTAAGAGGTTTGAAGTGTGCATGGTGATGATCTGGTATCTGTATACACTGTGAAAGGGTCCCCCTTCTGGTTCATTGACACACCCATCGCCTCACATATTTCTCTCTTTTTCTCTGAAGAGCAGCACTCAATAAGACCTGGTGTCTTAGCAAATGTCAATTACCCAACACAGTGTTATCAACTGCAGTCACCAGGAGTTACATTAAGTCCTCAGACCTTGTTCATCTTATAGCTAAAAGCTTTCACCTTTTTACCAATGTCTCCCTCTTTCCCTCTCCCAGCCCCTGGCAACCACTTCTCCACTCTGTTTCTAGTTTGCCTGTTTGGTTTTTTAGGTTCCACAGGTAAGTGACGCCCTGCAGTATTTGTCTTTCTCTGCCTGGCTTAGCTCACTTTGGTCTTTGTTGCACACACTCCTGCATTTGTGGGGGAAGTGACTTGGAACGCACGGGACGGGTGTCCGGCACCCAGCAGGACCTACATGCCACAGGAGTGCTGAGAGTGCTGGCCCTTCCCAGTATGTTTATCGAAGGGCAGTGAGACATGGAACACAGAAAGTCATGCATCAAGCCACTTCCAGGGGGCGGGGGAGCCAGGCTGGGTTCTGGATGTGCCAGCAGCTGCTGGGGCAGGGAGTGCCCAGTTGACAAAAAGAGATTTCATCAAACTGCAGAGGTTGACACTGGGCCAGACACTTCTGTGCTTCTGACAAGGGAGGGTTTGGGCCTTGTGAGTTTCTGCAGAGCTGCAAGTCTTTGTTCAGCCAAGATCCAAATTCCCTGTTACGGCAGCTCCTCTAGTCTGAGTTCCACATTTAGTACCAAGGCACTCACTTTCCCAGAGCATGCGTTATTTCCTGTGGGCATGCCTCACACTGGACTAGCTCCTGAAGGCCAGGAACGCGCATTTGACACCTCTCCTTCCCTAACCTAGTGCTGTGCAAACAATAAGGGCTCAATAAAAACCTGTGGCTAATTGATAATTGATCTGTTGCAGCAGGGAGGGCCGATGCCAGCTGTGACTGTTTTGTCCTCAATTTGGGTTCATTTCCACCTTTAAAGAGCTTGTGCATTATTATCATATTATGCAAACCAAATATCCTAAAAGACAGATAGTTAACAAACAGACTAGCAGATTAGGGATTGCCTGTGGGACTCATCCTAATCAACCAGCCCACTTATCTGCCTGTGATCAGGGCCTGAATCTTTATCTTTCGGCAGAGAGAAGCAACATACCAGGTTCCCAGAGGACTAGAACAAGATTTCAATTACATATCCATTTTTTTTATCACTTCGCTGAAATAACATGGGCTCCCTGGCTCTAAATTGCTAAAAACCAGTTTAAGTTAAGGAGACAAATAGACACTAATTACAGAGCAAAGTGGAGTCCAAACATCAAGGCACTTGGCTGAGAAATACCTCCCATGACTCTCTCCAATGAAAAGCTGGAAGAAATAGAAGTTTCCTCTGCTGCTAGTCCTCTCAGGAACCCCTCCCCTCAGGAGGGTAGGAGTCTGGTTAGGGTGGTGGTGGAAGAGAGCCATCTGGGAAGAACGTTTGGATGTTCCTCTTTTAGTCCTGGCAAGCTAGTAACTTGAAGACCATGGCATCTGTTTCTTTTGTGTAATACTCTGGGGTGTTGTCTACATCCTTATCTATGTAGAGGCACCCACTAAATCCTAATTAGTACCGATGCTTCCCAGTGAAGTGAGTTACATGGGCATCAGGAGACCCAGTTAGTGCCTGATCCATGACCAATTTGTTGTGTGACCTTGGACAACTTACCTCACCTCTCTGCGTCAGTTTCCTCTTCCATATAGTGAAGCCCAGTGGTGTGCTGGTAAATATTTAACCAGTTCTCCAGGGAGGAAAAGCCCTTGTTTGAGCTTTTGCCAATTTCCCTGGTGTAAATACTCCCACCATGGCTGACTTCAAGCTGCCAACCTGATGTCACTGAACATGGAATTGGAAAGAGATGTCCACAATCAACTCTCATGCTGGTTCCAGCATGTTGCTGGCTGAGATCTCCATCATCAAATCAGATGACAAAGCGGTGGTCATACAGGACGCATTCACTCTCTTCCCATCTAGGAAAATACATACCTCTAGTTCTTAAAACTAAAATTAGATGTAGGGAACAAGAAAAATGTCTAGCTTCTGCCCATCTTAGAGGTGGGGTAGGAGTATAGGAAACAGTGTTTTCAACATGAGATAAAAATAAAACACAGAATTTGTACTTTATATCTGCATTTAATGCATATGTAATGACAATGATTAATGAAATGTTACAATCATATTCAAACTTTTATCGAGTGGAAAACACTCTCTGCTTTTGTGCCATTGTGAAGGAGAAGGTGGACAATTTATCCATGTCAAGCACGTCTGACAAGGGATAGATTGACAAAGTACCTTTTCTCCATCTGTCACGTCCAAGTCCACATGCACAACAAATGCTTGGTAGCTGTGTTGATGAAGCCTCCTGGCCATGGGACCTTCCTGTTTTACAAATGGCAGCGACCTCATGGTCTCTGAGGCTCTGAGTACTGACTGGACCATTCAAGGTTCCCCAACATGCCTCCTGTTGCCTGCACCTCCATTCATTTGCCAACTCAAATCCTCTTCCTCTCGCTTTTCTGCCCCCCTTCCCTGGCTTACATAGCCTCTCTTCCTCTGAATCACTTTGATCTCTATTATGCACAGGTACTACCCTACCTTGACTATAGTCACTGATGCACTTGTCCTATCCCCAACCAGACTGTAAGCATCTCAAAGGAAGAGATTAAATCTTATTAATAATTTTTGTATTTCTTGCTGTGTGTTTAATAAATGACTTTGAATTTTAATTGAATTTGTATGAATAGAAGGTAATGTGGTTCTGTAATCTAAAGAGTTCTTTAAATATTGAGTTCTGAAGTTGCATTCTGTTGAAAATATGCAAAACATCATTAGCCAGGACAGTTGATGTGCAGAGGAGTAGTAGACAACCAAGTTCTTAGCATGCTCTGTGGGATACATCCCACCTCATCTCTCTCACACTCAGAATCTTGTTGTGGGGTCGAACCCTGGAGTCAAAAATAAGACCACCTGAGGCTGCTGATTGATTAAAAAAACAGGCAAGGATTTATTGAACTGGCCAGGACGGCCACGAGGGCACCACACGCAGGTGGCCACCCTCACGACCGCGCCGTCCCAGGTGTAGGCAGTCCTTTTAAAGGTCCAAACCACAAAAATTTTCCTTTGTTCTAAATTCTAAATTCTAAAGGCTGGGAACGGCAACATCCTGCTGGACATTATTGGAATGTGGCCCTATCTTGGGAAAGCAGGTTTTTACAGAAGCAGAACCAAGCGGACTCAGTAATCTCTAAAGGTTATCTACAGTTTCTACTCCTGGAGCTACTGAGTCAGTGGGACTCAATCTCCTGTAGTCCTGGTCCACAGGCACAGGAAAGTTACCTCTGTGAGTCTCCAGGTCTCAGTCTGGAAGCTGAGGTAACCACCCTATTGTCCAAGCAAGCAAGTGCATGCAGAAGCCAGATAGCAGGGTTAAAAATTCAAACAGCAGTTTTTACCTAAGTATGGTTGCTACCATACTTCAATCTTGCTTGACATTCCAACATTATTCACTTCTTTAAATAAAGTGCTGAGTCATACTCACATTCATTAATTTTGTTACTGAAATTAATTGAACAAGAACATTTTCAATATCTTCTAAGCACATGGAACATTGTTAAGTGCCATGGAAGATGTAGAAGTAGTAGAATACAGAGTCTATGCCCTCAGGGGGCTTGGAGTTTGGTGGGAGGACAAGAGCAATATATTTGAAATATAAGTAAGTGGTTTGGGGTAATTAGGGAATACTTCACTGAGCCTTGAAAGATGAAGTAGAATTGGGTAAGAAGATGAAAGAAAAAAGAGGAAGACAGAGAAGCATAGGAGAAAAGATAGAAGAAGTAGAGAGGGAGAAAAAGGAGGTAATTCTAGGACATGAAGAGGAAGATGTGGAATAGGGAAGAATAGAGCATCATGGGAGAGCAGCTACATGGAGAGGAGTCTTGACTGGTTGGTGTGAGGTCTTCATGTGTTGGAGATAATATTACAGATTCATCTGAGAACTGAATAATATGGGGCCTTGAATCTTGGTTGAGTTTAGACTTTATCTAGTAAGCATTGGAAAGCCACCAAAACTTTGAGCAAGGAAGTATCATGATGACAGATACTAGATGGTGTAAACCGGAGAGTCTAAGGCAGTTGGAGTTAAGAGTGTCCAGTGGGACTAACAAGGAGATCTGGGATCCTAGTTTCAGGGTGACATGGTGGCAATGAGGATGGAACCAAAGGGACAGGAGTAAGAAGGAAGGATCAGGATAACTTGGGGCTGGTCACACTGAGGAACAGTGAGTCACAGATTAAAGTAAAAGGTGATGAGTTGATAGTTACTGAAAGGATGTGGATAATGAGAATTAAACCTAGACGTCACTGAGAAACCCAGAAAGATCCATGGAGCCTGCTCCTTTTTCTATCTGTCTCTTCCCTTTTAGGCCACAAGGTCTCTCTCTCTCTCTCTCTCTCTCTCTCTCTCTCTCTCTCTCTCTCTCTCTCTCTCTCCTAGAATCTCTCCCTATACAGCTTCTCCACTCTCTTCTCTCTACCCAGGTTTTCTCTGATCACTTAATTTTCCCTCTCCCTCTCCCTCAATAATTCAGCTTTTCTAGGTCAACCATGACCCTCTAGGCCTCCCACTGCTAAGTGACTCAGCTGCTCATTATTGGCATCTCCACACTTCTGAGAGAAGGGATCTGACTAACTCAGTTTTCTATATCTGTTACATCCCAGCATCGTAGATGGTCAGCCAACCTATGGTTTGGATGATCTGGATTCAGATGCCCACTCCTGGTCCAAGCAGCTGTAGTGTGTTGGTGGTAGTAGAGGTGGGTCCAGAATCTGGGTTACATGAGAAAACAAAACAAAATAAACAAATAACAAACAAAAACCACAGCCCAGGTACTGCATTATGGTAGAACCTTAAAGCTATGGGTGGGAGGCATCATAACTTTTAACTCTGTCCATATCTTTTCGATTTAGAGGATAAAGATAATGATGGGTAACATTCAAGAGACTGGGCAACTGGAAGAATAGGAATGACAATGATAGAAAAATAAAGAAATATAGCAGGGAAGCTGGGTTGGGACAGGGAAATTTGTTCATTTAGGGGCAATTTGAATTTCACTTATTCATTTATTTAGCAAATATTTACTGGCCGCCTACCATGTGCCAAAGACGGTGCTTGGTGAGTACTGAGGATTTCATGGGCTTAAAACATTGAAAATGACAATGAATACTCAGTAAAATGTAATAATCATAATACTTCTCATCTATTAAGCTTCTAATACATACAGTGTGCTTTTAGTATATGACCTCATAGAGCCCTCATGACTATCTTAAAAAGAAGATATTATTTATTTCATTTTACAGTTGAACAAATTAAGGCTCAGAGAGATCAAATAACCATCCTAAGACCATACAGATCAACAGATGAATAGATAAACAAAATGTGGTATATACATTTAATGAAATATTATTTAGCCTGAAAAAGGAATGTCATTTTAATATACAGGGGTGGGCAAAAGTAGGTTTACAGTTGTGAGTACATGAAACAGTTTATTTTTGTATCATTATTATTTATTAATTATTGTATTATTTATTATTAACCTACTTGTGCGCACCCCCTGTATGCTACAACATGGATGAGCCTTGAAAGATAAGCCAGACACAAAATGGCAAATATTAAATGTTTCCACTGTTTTACCTAGAGAAGGCCAGTTCATAGATACAAAATAGATGAGAGGGTACCAGGGGCTGGGAAGAGGCATGGGGAGAGTTATTATTTAATGGGAACAGAACTCTCTGGAGTAATGAAGAAGTTCTGGGGGTGGACAGTGGCGATGGTAGTACAACATTGGGAATGTGCTTGGAGCCACTGAATTGTACACTTAAACCTCATCAAAATGGTCAATTTTATGGTATGTATATCTTGCCACAATTAAAAACAACCTCACATGAAGTACTCTGGCTGCTATGTGAAGAATAGATTGTGGGGTTTCATTGGCGGGGACCAGAGGGGTGCCTGCAGAGATGGAGAGAAGGCAGAGGACTGACAAGGTGCACAGAGGAGGTGGGAAAGGGGGTTGCGTGTGGCGCCGGGACCTTTTCTTGAGGCATAGGACCCGTGATGGTGTCGGGTTCTGATATTTTAGGGGAAGTAGCTGAAGCGCTGTCAGTGGGGGAAGTCCTGTGCTTGCTTACTTCCAAGGGGCAGATGGATTTGTAAGGAGACAGGTCTGGGCTTAATATTTTAAAAGTCAACACAAAATCTTTCTGATACTCAGCTACTCTGAGCATGCCATGCTCTCTCTTCTGAAGGCGTGGGAAGGGTAACCCCCGCGCCTCCTGCCCCAGGAGGCTGCCTGCAGAAGACACAACTTGGACTAGACCAGCCCTCAGCTTCTGCCTCCCAGGTCTTCAGGAGCCTTGATGATGGGAGTGCTTTTGTCGATGAGACAGAAGCCAGATTACAGAAGTGGGTAGTGAAGCAATGAGGCTGAGCTGGCGGTCTCATAATTGAGATAAGTGTCAATAATCTTATGACCAGAGAAGTTAGTGGAGCCAAAGAGCATGTTTTCTGCTTTCTTTCTTTTTTCTTCTTCCTTCCCCCACTTCACACCTCTCTCTCTCTCTCTCTCTCTCTCTCTCTCTCTCTCTCTGAAATGAAGGGGAATTATCTCACACTGGCTCCTCTAAGAGGCCCTGGGTGCCAGGTGACATGAGGCTGGCTGGTCATTTTGGGTTTCAACTGGGACCCATCAAACAATTCCTTGCTTCTCAGGCTGGTCCCAGCCCTGTGTTCCGCTACCACAGTGATTCCTGGCATCTCATCACAGACAACTTCCTTGGTTCAAATCACTTCCTGCTGTGCACCCATAACACACAGATTGGAGGTAACTTTACTCCAGAGAACCAATTAGCTCAGACCCGGGCTAGGTAATTGCACTTGATAAGATCCGTGAGCAGATATCCAGGGCAGATAAAGCCCTGGGAAGCCATTTCTCAGCAGCATTGGGGGAACAGCATTACCATTTCCTTTCCTCCTCCCCTTCTCTGTCCAGATCCCCGCCCCCGCCTCTCCCAAGTTTAAAGGACCCAGAGAGAAAGGGGATGGGAGGGGGTGAGAGGAAAAGACACCTGGGCCAGGCCCACAGCCTTGGCTTCTCCATCAGCCCTAACAGGCTGCTGTCCCCAAAGCTGGGGGAGGGGACCAACTGACTAGAGGAGCCAAGGGCTTCAACAGGAAGATCAGAAGAGAGACCAGCTGCACCCCGTCATCAATGGGCAGTGCTCTGGCCCGCTCAGAGGGGCCGTGTTCCCTCAGACCACAGGCTCCGCCGCCTTTCACGTGCTCTGCACTTGTCAAAGGCTGCTGCTGTGTGTGAGCCTGTTTCTTCTAATCCTCCTATTCTAAGTCTCCCCACTGCCTCTCACTATCTCCCCACCTCCCCACCTTCCCTCACTACCTCCCCACTGCCCCTCACTACCTCCCCACCTCCCCTCACTACCTCCCCACCTCCCCTCACTACCTCCCCACCGCCCCTCACTACCTCCCCACCGCCCCTCACTACCTCCCCACCGCCCCTCACTACCTCCCCACCGCCCCTCACTACCTCCCCACCTCCCCTCACTACCTCCCCACCTCCCCTCACTACCTCCCCACCGCCCCTCACTATCTCCCCACCTTCCCTCACCTGCCTCCCGACAGCCACTGGGCTCCTCTCATCCACTCCATAGCCTGCAGCCAGAGGCATTGCTTTAACATGCAGGTGTGGTATGTCCTTCCCTTGCTCAAAGCCCTTCCATGGCTCCCTACTGCCATGGAGATGCTGTGCAGACACAGCCTGGGCAAGGCCGGCTCTCCCCTTCAGATCTTTCAATGAGCAAACACTACAGATACTGAGCTATGCCATTTTCCTTTCATAAGATTTAAAGTCTTCAGCTATAAACTTCTCTTTCGGGGCTTTAAATCTTATTTTTAAAGTTAGCAAACAGTATAGTTGACTTCTAGTTTTAGTGTAAAGCTCTGTGAGTTCTAACACGGAGGTGTAGACGCCATCATCACAATCAGAGTGCAAAACAGCCTCGTCACTCCGGACACCCTTTCTGGTGCTGCTCTCCCGCCTCCGCTGTCCCCTTCCCCAGCCTCCGCGTGCACTGTGCCCCGTCGCTGTGCTGTTCTTTTAAAATTGTAACACCCTCTTTGAGATCCATTTGTGTGATATCAGACGTTTTTTGACTTTATTTTTCTAATTCCTCACCTGAGGATGTGTTTATAGTGATTCAAGAGAGAGAGGAAAGGGGAGAGGGAGAGAGAAACATCGATGTGAGAGAAAAACATCATCTGTGGCCTCTCACACACACCTCAACCAGGAATTGAACCCTAGACTAGCCGGAGGAGGCCATCAGCTTGCCTTCTGTGAATATTTTTTCTCGAGTTTCGTGATAGCCAGCAGCAGGCAACTTGAGCCTGTTTCCCAGGGAGGGTGTGGAGGGTTGGCATTCTGTGTTGTCGACACACATTCTTCATAAATGACCCCTCCCACGCCCGGCGTGTGCGATGCTAAGAAAGGCCCTTAGGACACATGTTCTGTTTCAGGAAGATTTGGGAAAGAACATGAAGGCAGTCCCAGGCCCTGGGTTCACTGCTCTGCAGAGTGAGAATGTCAGCGAACACATGGCTAGAGAATTCTTCCCCATTTGCCGTCCTCTCAGTTGGCGTCCATACACGCAGGGAAGGCCGGCCAGCACAGCTCACCCCTGACCCCTCTTAGAGATGACACAGATATTCGGTGGCTAAACAAACTGCCAGAGGTCAGTCAAGGTCATGTGTCAGGGCCCATGCCCCGCCTTCCCGGGACGGAAGTCCCGATTCTGTATGCTTCCCATTTAACGTATGACATACTGGAAGCGACCTGCTAATATCATAGAGGACTTTCCAGAATAATAACAGAGAGAGGCAACCTCTATCTTCAGGTCACGAAGACGTTTCCAAGGATAATAAAAGGGCTCTGGGAGACGTTAGGAAGACGCCCCTGCCGGGAGTGGTCAGTCATAAGAAGAGGCCGCAGGGCGACGCTGGGAGTTTATTAATGACCTTCAGAACTCCGCGTGCTGCCCTGGTCTGAGGACTGTTTGGGGCGTCCTCCTCAGAGAGACCATGTGTGCCTTCTACCCTATCCTTCCTTAGCAGAGCCCGGGCTTGGGAGGGGCTCAGCCTGGGGCACTTTTGTGCCCAGATTCATTCATTCAGCAATATGTGACCACAGTTGTATCAGAGTCTCCGCAGGAAATGTTTTTGCCCCAGATAGAAGCCAAGTCCCCAAGCCCAAGGCTGAGAGAGGCTGGCTGGCGCTGGAGCCCTGGAGGATTCCCAGCGCCAATGCCCCGAGCGGTGGGAAGAAACCCCACCCCCGCCCCCTTGCTCTGAGCTCTCTGATACTCAGGCAAACAGCTGGCCATCAAGAGAGCATGGAGGTTCCATACCCAGAGTCAGCCCCCCAGGCCAGAGCAGGCAGAGCAGGGCGGAGGATGGGCCTGGAAAAGGAGGCAGCCAGCAGAGGAGGAACAAAACCGACAAAATCCCTGCCTCCTCTGGCTTTCAGCCTGGCCAGGAAGCCAGACAACAGAGGCCCCAAAAGAAGGCGATAACAGCCCAGCAGCACGGCAGGCAGCCTCCGGGGAAGCCGAGCAGGCAGCAGTGGTCGGGCTGCTGCAAACAGTGGCCGGCCTCTGAGCAGGGGGCTGTGTGGATGGCGGAGGGGAGGCTGGCCTGGCCCACACAGGGCAGCCTGTCCAGGTGGGAGACAGCTTGTTAGGAAAGAGTGGTGGGGACCTGTGAAGGCTGGTTCTGGAGCGCAGAGTCATGCTGGACCTGGCCACTCCTCCCACCTGGGTGCAATGCAGAGCCCCCCAAGGAAAGGAGGACAGCCCAGGTGTGCCCCCCACGCCAGCTGCCAGCCAGAGCCTCCACCTCAACCCTGCTGGGTGCCCACAGCCAGAGCCACGTCATCCTCATGGAGGCAGGACCCCTCAGCTGGCGCTGTGAGCTCACTCAGCGTGGGGGGAGCACCGCCCTCCGATTGCCAGCAGTGACCCAGAAAATGCTGCAGGCTCCCTGGCTTCTCCCCAAGACTGGGGCGAGCAGCAGCTTGGTGGGCAGGGGGCAGAGCACCCACACTCAGCCCTGGCTGTTTCCACAGTGGTTGTGGGGCCCTGGAGGTGACATAATTGGGATAGAGGGAATCACACCTCCCTCCACTAACACAGTGTTTCTCCACCTCTCTCTCTCTCTCTTTCTCTCTCTCTCAGTATAGGGTTTTCTAGAAGCGTGCAGTAGGAACACTAAACTAATCCATGGTGGTTGGGGAAAGCCTGTATTAAGAAGTGACATTTAGCTGGGACCTGGAGCCCCGCAGGAGTTAGCGAGCACAGACAGGCCAGCAAACACTGTGGGCAGAGGAGATGCAGAGCCAGGGGAGAGCGAGCTGGCCCGGGCGAAGTGGGGAAAAGCTGGAGCAGAGAGTGGGGACATGTCCCAGCAGGGGTGCGGCTGGCCTGGGGTGGTCCACACCTACTGCCCCTGTGGGAGCTCCTCTCGGGGAGGAACAATCTCCTGCTTTTCCTCAGTCGTCGGCAGTTGTGATGAATGGCAGAGCTGGGGCTGTGAACACCATGAGGACAAAGGCTCTGTGCATCAGCCACCTATCCGAGGACACACTGCTGAGGGTCAGGGCGCATGGGCTGGTTTTCTGATTCCTAGTCTGATAGTCCCCTCCCCTCAAAGTCAAGATTAAATATTCCCGGGCCTGGGTCAAGGCAATCAGCTCCATCTGTGCCTGCAGCCGGGGCCCTGCTAGAACGATGGACTGACCCCACTGGCCGTCAGCGCCCGCTCTGGCACCCTGTGAGGGTGAGCACCCGTTCCTGAGGCTCCGCCCCACCAGATTCTGTGGCTGACACGTGTCCCTGAGCCCCCCTGCACACCCGCTTGGTCGGGGCACTGGTTCAGGGTGCGGATTCCAACGTGTCCTCTCCTCGGAGGACGACAGAGGCCAGAGTTCTCAAGGTGGACTGGGGCTTTGCAGCTGTTGCGCTCGCCCGCTGCCCGGCTGCTGCCGCCTGCTGCGCTCACTCCTCAGTGTCCCTGTCTGCACATTCCTCACAGCCCCCCGCGCTCCCTCCCCCCTGCTCTGGGCCCTATTGTCCAGCCTGGGCCCGCCACCCTCCTGGCTGTGGTCTCCTTTTCTAGAAACTTTCCCTAGTTGCTTGGTGGCCCCAGCCTCTCCGCCCACCCCCCTCCTGCCGTTTCCATCCCCTCCCAGCCTCTTGCTAATTTTCATGCTGTCTCCCTAGAGAGGGGCTGGGGGGCGGGGGGCGGCGGGCAAGGAGCTGCCGGAGGTGAGGCCTGGCTTCCTGATCTGAGTTTCAGGGGGTCCATCGGGGGTCAATCATGAAGAGGCATCAAGACCCAACTGCCTGGAACAAGAGGGTGGAGGAAGGAGACAAGGAAACTCAACTCCAGGAAAGCGAGGCTGTTAGTCACCAGGGAGACAGAGAAAGGGAACTGGTCAGACAGCAGGTGGTTGGTTGGAGAAGCTCACAGCCCAAGGAGCCCTGAATTAATGAGGGATTAGAGGCAGGCAGGCTAACCCTGCTGCTGGCCAGCTCCTTCCTCCCTCTAGCCCTGGGGGGCGGGGGAGCAGGCAGCACCTGGGTGAGAGCCTAATTGTGTCTTTGGAAGCTGAGGGGAGAGTAAGAGGAGGCAGAGAGAAAGGGAGAAATAACCGCTGGCACTCCCTGGGGCTCTAAATATCCTGATGAGATGCAAGACAGCGACAGCGACAGCGCAGGCCCTCTGTAGCCCACACTTGTTCCTCTCTTCTTCCTCTTCCCATTGTCTGCCACAGACGCAAACCTTAGTGAAGTAAGCGCCACAATGGCTGATGGCTCCTGTAGGTGTCAGACTCTGGGAAGGTGCTAGGGATCAGAGATGAGAACCTCATGGGCCACACCCTCTGGATGGTCAGTCTAATGAGGTAGAGACGCACCCACACCTTCGAAAGGCATAGTGTGTGCCGGGGCCAGTGGTGGCCTGGCTCTGGGCAGAGGGCTTCGCAGAGCACAGCCCCTGAGCCCACGGGGAGAGAGGAAGGTGATCCCAGCCAAGGAAGCGTGTTGTTCAAAGCCTCCGAGTTACTCATGGCATGGTGTGTTTGGGGGAAAGTTGGGGGGGGGTGGCGGGTAGGAGCAGGCTAGAAAAAGCCAGGAGTGGCTAGTAGCTAATGTCCCTATAGGGCTCTGGTGGACAAATGGCAGCAGGATGGGAGGTTCCAGGGCATCCAGGTTTCTGGGAAGAAGGCATTGCCTCCATCTCCCCACCATGCCCAGAGGAAGGTTCTAGAGCAGTGTCAGGGGACCAGGAGGCATTTTTTTAAGAGGCTGAGAGGAATCTGGATTTCAGTCAGTGAGATTTTGGGGGGAGGCAGTACGATTCTAATAGCACCCACCTCTTTGCTTCTTTTTCTGTCCCAGAAGATCTTCATCAACTTCCCCTTCTACTCCCGGGATAGTGTTCATCTGCACTCAACTATGACAGCCCCAGGCCAGAGTCCCTGTTCCCTCCCACTCTGCCCACCCTCCCACTCCGGCAGAAATGAGGATAGAGCCCTGTGGAATTTCAAGGAGAATTAGAACAGAAACGCTTTAGAAGAGGTCTTCTTGTTGTGAGTACAAACAATTTGGAAAGCAAATTGGAAAATGTATCAAGAGCCTGCTGAAAGTCCCATCCTGGCTCCCACTTGCTTAAGGACAACATACAATCTCCATGCCAACACAGCCGCCCTGCCTTCGTGCTCAGAGTCTCCCTTCATTAGCCTCCGGTGCCCTCTCCATACCCCCACCTGCGACCCAGCCCTGTCAAGCCACCGGGAAACACTGGAATGCACGAGCTTCTTCTTCTAACATGGCTTGGATCTTGCTGTGTTCTTTGTGCAGAATGTCCTTCCCCACCTGTCCACCAGGTTGCCATTTCCTACAATTTCCTAGGCATTTGAAGGTAAATTCTATTCTGGAGCAGCTCGCTGGACCACACCCCTCTTCCGGCTCCTTAGAAGTAATTTCCCAGGGGCCCTGTAGCTCGATCTATCACAACCGTGGCATTTATCAAACTGTGTTGCTGATATGTTTGTGTCCCCACTAATCTGTGAACCCCTTGATGGCAGAAACTAGTTCTTTCCTCTTTGTACCCTCATTGCCCGGCATAGTCTCTGGCACGTGGTAGGTGTTCGATAAATATCTGGTGAAAGCATGAAGGAACCGTGAAAATGATTCTATCCCCTCACCTCATAACCTTAATTGTAGGAATTTATCTTAAGGAAATATTACAAAAGAAAGAACAAGAAATGTGCGCACAGATATTCCTTGCAGGATTATCTTCATTAGGAGAAAACTGTAAGCAATCTAAATGCCAACAACGGAGGGATTGCTCAGGGAGTTCCAGACTATTACACTATTAAAAAGAATTACTACCCAGACTCTGTAACAATGTAGAAAGTGGTTCCCACACAATTTATGGTTTTAAAAACGGTATGCAAAGTTGTATATTCATTCTGATTATAATTATGTAAAACTCCAAGCAAGGAATAAAAGAATATACAAAAAGAAAATTAGTTGTTGGGCTGAGTTTATTCAACTAGAGTGATTTATTTTCCTGTTTAAAATTCCCTTTAATGCTGCTATGATAATATTTACGTGGAGAAAGGAAGCAGCTATTCAGCTCCCGAGCCACGCAGTGCAGGGTCTGTCTCCAGCAGGAGTTTGGAGAAAGCACTGTCCTTCTGCACCTCAGCCTTGAACAGCTGGAGCTAGACCCCACACTTGGACTTGTCCCCATGAAGCTGTAAGCCATGACATACCCAAACCTTCGTAAGCTGCCTTGTGTTTTCAGCGTATGATGCTATTGATTTCGGGTCATATCTACTTTTAGCCTCTTCCTCCCTAAAGCACTGAGGCCTAATCTTCAGGGAAGCTGCACAGGGTACTTCCCGCTACCACCCTCAGCCCTTTGATCATTCTGTAACCCTTTCCTGGACCTCTCCCTTAGCTACTGCAGTATCTTAGCTCATTGCCAAAACACTCCCCATGTGCCAGGTAGGTGACCAAGCGTTTCCATTTGCCGGGTGCTAACTAGGTTAGGGTTAGGGTTAGGGTTAAGGTTAGGGTTAGGGTTAAGGTTAGGGTTAGGGTTAGGGTTAGGGTTAGGGTTAGAACTGAGAGCCCGTTGTCCTGGGAAACGGTTCAGCCCAGGCACAGCAGGATGGCAGCGCACCCCCATGCCAGCACCCCTTCACTCTATGCTGGAGTTAAAGTTAGGGACAGATGGACAAGGCCCTGCCCTCCACGTGCTTACATCCTCAGAAGTCTGAAATGACAATCTGAACATGCTGTCACACAGGCTGGCACCAATGACTATGAGTGTGTAGAATAAAAAGCAAGGATTGGTGCACATGTGTGTACATGCGTGTGTGCATGTGTGTGTGTGTGTGTGTGTGTGTGTGTGTGTGTGTGTGTTGGTGCAGGGCACGGTCTACAGAGGAGATGGTCTTCGAGCTGGGCAGTGGAAGAACCGCAGGAGTTCTCCTAGCAGACAAGGAGGCTGCCCACAGCTGCCCCGGGTGCGGCCTGCACAGCATTCCCTGTGAGGCCCCAGTCCCCTCTCCAAGGGAGGCTCGTGCTTCTGCTGGCTCCAGCGCGCCACGCGGGTGAGCTGGCAGGCGGCCTTTGCTGTCGTCTGCTCATCTGGCCTTCTTGGACAGGAAGGAGGACAGTGGAATAAGCTCCCGCCTTTGGTCACACTTTCTAGCTGGGCACTGGCCTGAACGCTTGTCTTGTGGCCCCATCGTGCTGGTCCGTACTCTATGCCTTTTCATACCAAGGCACCCGCCACAGGCAGCTTTCTTCCGGCCTCGCCTGCTTTCGCTGGCATCTACTTTCAATGCAGATGACATGAGGGACAGGGAATGTCATGGACTGAATTGTGTCCCCCCCACTCCACCCCCAATCACATGTTGAAGCCCTGACCCCTAATGTGACAGGGCCTGTCCAAAGATAATGAAGATTAAGAGAGGACTTAATCCTATAGGACTGGTGACCTTAAGAAGAGGAAAAGATACCTCTTCCGCAGCAACGAAGGAGAGGGCACGCGAGGACACAGCGAGAGGTGGCTGGCCGAGAGCCAGGAAGAACGCCGACCAGGAGCTGAATTCGCCAGCATCTTGCTCTTGGACTTCTAGCCTCTGGAACTATGAGAAATGAATGTCTGTTAAGTGACCCAGCCTATGGTATTTGTCACAGCAGCCTGAGCAGAGACAAGGATGCTGTAATGCTTTTCAGGTAACAGTCATCTCTCCTCAACCGAATGGCAGCACTTGGAAGCAGAGACCTAACTTTAGACCCATGGGCCCTGCCTGCATGGGGCTTTAGTATGGCCCGACATGGAGAAGGGGGCCAACAGGGACCTGATATTTCTGGAGGGAGGAGTAGAAGAGAGAAGGCCTTACACAGCAGGAGGGCGAAGCTGGGTCCCAGGATAAGACCATCCAATGGTGGATGAAGGAAAAGTGGCCTTCACTCTCCCTTTCTTCTTAGACATCTTCCTTCACCCAAGGGTGGAGGCACGGGCCATATTTTGGCAATGTTCTAGGCCTTTTTTCTAATTGAAGGCAGGGGTTCAGAGCCCTCCTCTGTTCTGGAATCCGGAGATCTCTCTTTGGCCATCTTCTAGGCACATTCTAGAGCTACTAAACAGTTCCATGGCGTCTCATTTGATCCTCACCACCAGGCGTGGACCTTGCTTTCCTCGTTTTACAGGCGAGAGAACTTTGGCTCAAAGGCCGGTTGTCCTGTATGAGGCCGCACACCTAGTAACGAGAGAGCCAGGCCTCAGCTATAGGCTGTTTCCCTCCCCGGCCTCTGGTCTTCCCACCCCATCCACCCCCCGCCCCCAACAGGGACCCACCCCTTGGTCCTAACCCTGCTGCCCCTGACTAGCTGCTGCGCCAGTCCCTGCTCCTTCCTGCGTGTGTGTGTGTGTGTGTGTGTGTGTGTGCGCGCGCGCGCGCCCACAATCGCTCCTTCCAGTCCAGGTGGGTTTTGTATTTGTTTTTCTGTTCTCTTCTCTCTGGGGAGGGGGGAGGAGAGGGGCCTCGGCCCTTCAGAGAGCTCTGTGCTGAGTTCTCCTGTGTGGAAGGCTTTGGAAGGGCGGGGCTTTGGTTGCTCTGCTGCTTGGGAGGCTGCAAAGCACACGGCCTGGGGGCACCGCTGCCTGGTTTCACCCGCTGGGGACCCGTGGCCTCAGCGCTGAGTCTGTGAGGATCTGTCCTTCCTCCCCTTGCACGGGCCAGACGACACGGCTATGTGCTCTGCTGCGGTTTGGAGTGAGAGCGAGAGAGACAGAGAACGAGGGTGAGAGACTCCCGGCACGAGGACACTCGAGTGGGACTTTGCCAGCCTGTGCTGGAGCCCCCACAGCTCGGAGACACCCGGCATGGACACAGGACAGTGGGCAAGCCTCAGGGACCCTGCTCGAGCCCCTGCCCCTCTGATGGCAGTAGTGTGTGTTTTTTAAATAAGTTTTTATTGATCTCATAGAGGAAGGAGAAGGAGAAATAGAAACATCAATGATGAGAGAGAATCATTGCTCAGCTGCCTCCTGCACACCCCCTACTGGGGATCGAGCCCTTAACCCAGCCATGTGACCTTGACCAGAATCAAACCCCTTCAGTCCGCAGGCCAACGCTCTACCCACTGAGCCAACCAGCCAGGGCAGTAGTGTGTATTCTTAAGCAGATGCAGGACGGAGCAAAGTACACGCAGGTGCACTTGTGTTTGTATTTGCGAGCGTGTGAGCACCCAGGGCCCTCTCTGTGCTGGGGTGGGTGCACCTCCCTGGGTGGCCTGGGGCTCCATGTTTGCGGGGAGCCCAGAGGGGAGGAGTCCAGCTCTAGATGCATGTGTGAGAACGTCGGGGTGCGCTAGCATGGGCCCTCCTGCATTGGGGTATGCTGCACTCACAGTCCTGAAGATTTTAAAACAGCAACAAACACGATGACAACAAAGGAGAGTGGAAAACGGCGCAGCTCGGCCTGCTTGGCGGCGCCTCCGGCACCTGGGCCAGCGCCCCTTCAGCAGGCCCCTCACCGTGGCTGCCAGTAACAGGCGCTGCTGCGGCCCCTGGTGATAATCCCCACCCCTGTACCACCCTGTCTGAAGCTCAAATCCGTTCCCTCAGTGCTTCCTTCCCTCAAGGTGTCAGGGGAAGCTGGAGGGAAGCCGACCTGCCCACTCTGCCCAAGCCCTGTTCTCCCCCGCAGATCCAGGTGCATCCGGGAGATGCACCTCCCCCCCACCGCCCCCGCGCCCTGGAATAGCAGGGGGCTGTGAGGATGGGCAGCTTCCTGCCTGCTGTGTCTGACCCCTTGGCCCAGGTGACCTGGGTCCAGGTGAGGGGAGAGGGGGGAGGCTGGGTGGTACAGAGGGTGAAGCTGCAGACCTACACCAGCTGAGCCCAGCCCTGGCCGGGGGAGAGGAGACAGAACCCACAGACAGCAGAGCGTGGGCCACTGCCCGGGGCAGGCCTCACGCCACCTCCAAAGCCCACCCTTGGCCTCTCGGACGCTTGCCCAGTGGGTGACCGGGCCCGGAGGAGCCTAGAGGACCTGGCACTTGCCTAGGGAGCGGGAAGCCTGGGCCGTGCTGGGCGCCGGGTCCCGCTCACAGGCGGTCTGTGCCGTTGGCTCGGTTCTGTAAGGCCGGGCGGGCAGTGAGGCCTGGAGAGCCCCTGCACGGCAGCTGGCCAACCAGATCCTCGGAGCCGCATATGAAATGGCAGCCCAGCCTCAGGCCGGGGGGCGGGGCCGGGGGAGGGTGGTCTAGGCACCACAGACTGGAGAATTAGTGCCCACCCCCTGGAGTGACCAGCAGCAGGTGGTCAGCCCCCGCGGGCAGGCTGCGTCCTTTCAGACTCACCTGCCTCTGCTCCGGACAGGCTGTGCGTGGGCCCCAGGACACAGCGGCGCTCGGTGAGTGTGCACGGGATGGAGACCACCGCCCTGGGGGCCCTCGGACCTGCGTGCTCACACCCCGACACTCGCATGGGGGCAACTCCTTACCTTTGCTCAGCATCACTTTCTTCCTCTGAAAATCGGGGGCGCAGATTGAATTATCTCCACACTTCCAGCGCCGGCATGTCATGATTCTATTAACTAATTGAATTGGATGGACATTATGGAGAATGTTGAATAACAGGCTAATTTTTCTTTGAACATTAACCAGATCCCCAGGCTGTGTCACAGGCAGGTCAGCGAAAAGCAAAATAGGAAATGGTTTCCCTTCTCCCCTTCCTGGGTGGGCAGACCGCCGCCATCCCGAGCCCTGGTGGGTGTTTGGCGGTGTGTTCGGCTCCCGGCTCCCGGGCAGGATGCTCCGGGCACTGGCTGGTTCTTTCAGAGAAGATGACCTCGGGCTGGGCTGCCTGCTGCTCTGGGGAACAAAAGTGGGGGCAAAGGACAAGGTCTGGGCCGGAGAGGCCTGGCCCCTCCAGAGGAACAAGAACCGGGGATACGTCTTCGTGCAGCGAGGGCAATCGGGGCTGAAAGTCTCTCTCTGACGCCCGGCTCTCTGCTCATGCTCCTGGCTGCTCTTCATTTCATTCTGACCGACACGTGTTGTGGGTTGAATTGTGTCACCCCAAAAGTCATTTGTTCTCACACCCAGCACCTCACAATGTGACTCTATTTGGAAATAGGGTCATTGCAGGTATAATTAGCTAACATGAGGGCATCTTAGAATACGGTGGGCCCTAATTCAATATGATTGCTCTCCTTATAGAACAGGGAAATTGGGGCCCTGGCTGGGTAGCTCACTCGGTTGGGGGTTTGATCCATGGTCAGGGCACATACAAGAATCGACCAATGAATGCATAAATAAGTGGAACAACAAATCCGTGTTTCTCTCTCTCTCATCAGTGAAAATAGGCGGGTTTGGGAACAGCCCTGCAGGAAGGGAGAGCACCCTGTGAGTGCGAGGGTGCGGGCTGGAGCGGCGCCTGGGAGCCAGGGCGCCAGGGATTGCCAGGGCCCCTCCAGGCTGGGCGAGGGGCGTGGAGCAGACCCCTCCAGCCTCACAGGGAGCCAGCCCTGCAACAGCTTCATCTCAGGCTTCCAGCCTCCAGGGCTTGGGATGAGAAATCTCTGCTGTTGCAGCTGCCCAGGGCACCGTGCTTGGTCTCCATGGCCCCAGCAGACTAATGCAGAAGACACACCCCTTGGGGAGGAAGCCCCTAACTCAGCAGTGGCTGCCTCTGTTCCACCCCCCACCCCGCCCCACCTCGGCCTGCGCTAGGATGTCAGAGGGAGCCCAGCAGCAGGTAACTGCCTCGGAGAGAGTGAGGCTCCAGCCCAGTTCGGTTTCATAACCACCGAGTCGGGAGGTCCTTCCTCCTGTCCCACCTACACCCCGTGCTGCAGCATTGTCTTACTTTGCCCTCAAAGGTGACACTGACCAACCAGAGCCCCCACTTCCAGGAGACAGTCCTTTGTTGTCTAAAAGTTTCACTGGAGCCCCCTTTCCCTGGCATCTGACTGCTCCCACCCTCCAACCCAGGTAAACCTTCCTCTGTCCCTCTGTCAGCCCCGCCCCTCCACCCCCACAGGTCCCCGCCCCTGGATGCTCCTCCCTGTGCAGGCGCCCCCCCCCCCCCCCCCCCCCCACCGCCTGGCCCCGCCGGCCTGCACACAGGCTGTCTAGGGAAGACAGCGCCTGCCCGCCTGCTTGGGAGCGCAGCCTGTCTGTCTCCCCGCAGCCTGGAAATCAGTCCTGGGGGCGGGCGCAGCGCGACGGCGTGACCGCCAGGGCCTGATTGCCTGCGCAGAGCTGCTGAAAGGGGTCTTGACATTTTAAGTGCTCGTCAGAGTGAGGAATGACAGCGGCAGACAGTGAGACACTTCCTCTTTGCCTCCTGCCGGCTATTAATAAGTGTTTCTGATTCTGCAGATGCGGAGAGACGCCGAGCCACCGGCCGGTGCACTGTTTCCCTCACTCTGTCTTCCTCCCAGCCCCTGGCCTCCTCCTCCCGCCTCCCCTCCGCAGCCCGCTGCTCTCCTCTCCGAGGCTGCTGGCTGTTTGTCTTGGACTGCGGTTTGTTAGTGCTCAGGAAATGTCACCAGGCAGCTGGACGCAACCTGCTCTTGGCTCTTTGCAGGAATTCAATCTCTGAGGCTCCCTGGCTTGGACCCACTGCCAAACCCACTGCTTCTCCCAGGGCTGGAGGGGAATGGGCTGGCAGGGAAGACAGAGGGGAGGGGGGGCTAGCCTGCGGGAGGGGGTACCGGGGCCACATGTGGGGGACCAGTCAGTGCAAGCTGGACGGAGGAACTGGAGGCGGATGTTCCCTTCCCTCCCCCACCTTTCCCTCCCTGTCCTTCCACCCACGCAGACTTCAGAAAAGCCAGGAGGCTCCTCCTGCTCCACGGCCTCCCCAGGGAGGGGCCGCCTCCCAGCCTTGGGGAGCACGCTGACTGCTGGATCCAAGAGGAGGCCCTTTGTTTTCCCGGGTCTTCCCTGGTGCCCTGAGTCTCACTGATCATTTTTCTGAAATCTAACCTCTCCCCACATCAGGGGGACCAACCACCTAATGTGCCCAGCATTGAGGAGTCGCCCTCAGTTCTGAAACTGAGACGGTCCCTGGCAAACCAGAGCATAGTCACCGGACTCCCAAGCACCCCGTGACCCCTGACCTAATTTCCCACGTTCCTTCCCAGGGTGTCCCCTAGCCTTTAAATGGGCTCAGCTGGAACCAGTGGTGGGCCGAGGAGGAGCAGGAGAGAGGGTTGAGGTGAAACAGGAAGAACCTTCCCATAGAGCAGCATGGCCTTCTCCTCCCATCAAAGAGGGAGATACAGCCAGGGCTGAGTGACCCTAGCGAGGTCTTCAGGCTTCAGAGCCTCTGTATGGGAGGAAATGGGGAGCCGCACCCCTGCTGCCAGGCCTGGATGGCCCTTGCCCCCTGCCCTGGCTCCTCCCTCCACCCTCCCGCAGCAGGCCCCCTGCAGCCCACACCCTCCAGCCTGGCTTCACAGCAGTCCCTCTCCAAAGCCTTATCCCAAGCCCACAGCCCTTGGATCTCTTTATTCTGATTCAATTACATACACAATATGAGCTTTGCAAACAGAAAATTACACGCTGCAATAATTGAATTCTTTCCTGGACTTGAAGCTTGCCGAGCTGTGGGATGGAGCAGCTCCCGGATACCCAGCCTGGCCCCAGGGACCCGCCTTCACTTAGCCAAACAACTGCAAACATTTATACACTGTTTTACAGTTCATGCTGTTTATACCTCTACCATCTCCTTCGAACTTTATAACTGTGTGTGGTCAACTACTATAAATATATATCCGTATTATTTTTATTTATCGATCCCTTCTTTTGAATGAGAAAACTGAGGCACAGAGCAAGTATATATAACACAGACTCAATACATAACTATGGCAGAGCCAAGACCCAAACTCAGGTTTTCTGAGTCAAATTTCAGGTGTTTTCCACTCCAGCCTGACTCCCATTCCCTCCCTGCCTGACAACCACACGGCGTGGCTTCCCTGGTCCCCGGAACTCATGGAAAGAGGACACACTGCTCTTCTCCCGCGAGTCTAGGCCTTTGTCTGATCTCCAGAGCGAGGGGCAACCCATCGGCTCCCACCATAGACCAAAGTCACTGCTCAGATCCCGCTAACACTCACCAAGGTTCCTTGGGACACCCGGAAGGGTATTATTTCCTTCCCATTGCTCTACCAAACCTTCTCGCCGCAGGACCAACAGGCAACTGCTTCCATTCGCCTTACGCTCCCTGACCCCTGACTTTGAAATGATGCCAGACTGAGTCCTAGACGTGCACAGGCAGCCACTGCCACCCTCATCAGCCCGTCCCGGCAAACGCTTATTGAGCATCTGCCATGGGCCAGGCGTTTGTTATCTCATTGGGTCTTCACAGTAAATTCATGGTTACTGTTATTTCTGTTAGAAATGAGGACTGGGGCTTAGAGCAGAAAAAAGTCCTGCCCAAGTTTCTGTTTCAGTGGCGATTAGAACCCAGGGCCACCAGCTGCAGAGCCTGCTGGCTTAACCGCTGGGCCACAGGTGCTGAGGGACGTGGCCTGCCTTCCTCCCGGTTCCGCTCCACCTCCACTGCACTCTCTCCTTGAGGGCCTCCTTGGTTGTGGTCTTACATCCATAAAGCCCACCCTCTATACTCAGACGTGAGTGGCTCAGTACACATTTCTGACGAAGCTCCTCCTCGGCTCCAGGAGTGAGCACAGCAGCGCTGGATGCGCACAGAAGCAGCTCCTGCCAGGGGCACTGGCGAGGCGCTGGGCCCAGCTTACTTCCGAGACCCATAGCCTGCCTCGTGCCCCCCTCCCCTCCCCCGCCTGCCTCATTGCACTCTTTATTATGCTAAACTGCTCATAGCCCCCTTTACTGCAAATACCAGGAGTTTCACATATTGCTGTGTTTATCTTTGCTTCTCTTTCTCTTTTCCACTTTTCTTTGCCGGGCTCAATCTTACTTATTTTTAAATGGAATGTATTGGGGTGACATTGGTTAATAAAGTGATCTAGGTTTCAGGTACACAGTTCTGCAATCCATCATCTGCATATTGTCACCAAAGTGGAGACAGACTCATGGATACAGAGAACAGACTGACAGCTGTCAGAGAAGAGGGGGTTGGGGGCTGGGTGAGAAGGGTGAAGGGATTAAGCAAAGCAAAAAAAAAAAAAAAAAGAAAAAAAGGAAGGGGGGTGGGGGGAAGGGGGGTGGGGAGGTGGGAGGATAAGGGATTCACCTTACTTCATCAGGGCTCAGCTGGGCATTGTCCTCTCGGGAAAACTTTGTTGAGTCTCAGCCAGCTGCCTCCTATGCCATGATTTCCTGGCCCACTGTGCACGCCCCAGGGGTTCCTTGTTCATGTGTCTGGCCCCTCTAGCCCTGCGTCCCAGACCTGGACTCAGGGTGTATCACGCAGACACTGCATTGCTGTCTGTGCCAGCAGCTGGACAGTTCCTGGCCCCTGGTACTCATTCACTGCGTATCTGTAGGAAGTCTTCAACTCACTCTAGCTTATGATACTACGTGCTGATCATATCCTCCTAAATACCAAACCTCAGAAGGTTTTCCATGGCTCCTGACACTCTGAATATGAGAGGAAGTATTTGCCCAAGTGGCCTAGAGTTGTATGTACCAACAAAACTCTGTTCCTCAGGAGTGCAGAACAATCCTAGAATAAGAAATCCTCATTTCACATGTCAGCTGACTTTGCCCTGACTTCCTGGAGGGCCTCAGGACCGGGGGACAGTCTGAGATAGTGCAGAGTTCACCTTTCAGTCTGAGGTTGCTCTGACAAGCAGCAGACAAGTCGGAGAAAGCAGACTTCTGTTTCCAGAGAGTATTTCAGGCATTATTATCACAAAAGGAAACCCGGGAAAATGAAGACATTTACCATGCTTACTGATAAAGAAGACTCAGCACTACAAAGGTGTCAACTCTCCCCAAACAGATCTATAAATATTTAATGCACTTCAAGATTCAACATGATTTTTTTAATCCTCACTCGAGGACATGTATTTATTGATTTTTAGAGAGAGAAGAAGGGTGAGAGACAGACAGAAACAGAGAGAGAAACATTGATTGGTTGCCTCCCGTACATGCCCTGACCAGGCATCGAAACTGCAACCTGGTGTATAGGATGGTGCCCTAACCAATTGAGCCACCCAGTAGGGCCCAACATGATTTTTTATAGAACTCAACAAGTTAATTTTGAAATCCTTATTGAAAAATAAATATCAAGAAAATCAAGATAATTAAAAGAAAGAAAAAGTAAAGGATATTTGTTTTATCAGATAACAAAACATACAATACAGTTATAATATTTAAACAGTTAAATTTTGTGGTGTTGGCTCATAAATAGAAAAATAGGGTGATAGGCTAGAATACCAAGTCCAGAAATAAATATATGTATTTGCCTGGCACATAGTAGACACTCAATATTTGTGGGGTAAATAAAGAGGGCATTTCATATCAATTGGGATGGGGCAATTGATTATTCAATGGAGGGAAAAATATAGAGGTGGATTCTACCAGTCACAAAAATAAATTCCAAACAGCTTAAAAATCCAAACGTAAATATATTCATAACTAGAGGTCCGTTGCATGAAGATTCGTGCAATAGGCCTTCCTTCCCCTGGCTACCAGCACCGGTTTTCCTCTGACACCTGAGACCCAGGCCTTCACTCTGGCTGCCACCTTCCATCTTCGCTCTGGCCGAAGTCTTCACTCCTCTTTCCAGACTCTTCGCTCTTCTTTCCAGAGTCTTCGCTCTGGCCGCCGCCTTCAGTCTTGGCTCCAGCCAGAGTGCCACTCCTGTAGCTCACTCCACCCCCCGCCCTCCCCGTCATAGCAGGCATCCCGCTCTGCCCAGCCGCTCCGTGCCCACATGCATGCTGCCCAGAGGCCCGGAGCAGCTGAGGGGCAGGGACACCTCCATCTTTGTTGGGTTAATTTGCATACTCACTCCTGATTGGCTGGTGGGTGTCGTGAAGTGATGGCCAATTTGCATATTTCTCTTTTATTGGTGTAGATGTTTAGAAGAGGCTATAGAACAACTTGTTTCTGACCTTAGGATAGGGAGGCCCTTTTGCATAAATGAAAATATGCAAAAAAATATGAGCAGGGTTTGACCCACTACCTATTTTTCTAAAAAGTTTTATTGGGACATGGCTGTAATTATTATTGCTATATGTCTCTGGCTATGTATGTGCTACAAAGGTGGAGTTGAGCAGATGTGAGAGACCATATATCTCAAAAACTTAAAATATTTACGTCAAAAACTTAAAATATTTATGTCAAAAATGAAAACTTATCAGTCACAACGATGCCATGAGTAAAGCTTGAAAGGCTAAACTGACTTGAAGAAAATATTTTCAACATATGTAACAGACAAGGGGTTATTATTATTGAGGTTATATGAAGACTGCTTACAAATCCAGCAGCCACGCTGAGAAGAAAGAGACAATAACCCACAGGAAACTGGGCAGAAGATAGAAATGGGAAATTCACAGAAGACATGAACATGCTGATAGAGACTTGAAGAAATTCTTAGTCATACTGGTTTTATACTTAGGGTCCCAGCAGGAGACAGAGTGTAAAATTAGGCAATTTGAGAAAAGTTTAATGAAGAAACTATTTATAAAGGTGTGTACTGGATTTAAACAAGCAAACAAGGGATGTCACAGTATCCTGTGTCATATACAGAGGTTGAAAGCAAAAGGTGTAAGCTATAAATAATATGTATTGAAAAGCTGGTGTGGCTATATCTCTTTTAGAAAAAAATAGATTTCAAGACTAAATATTACAGGAAATTAAAAAGTCATTACTTAATAGATCAATCGATCAAAAACATTAGTAATCTTAAATTCTATGCATCTAATAACAGAGCTTCAAATACAGAAAGTAAAAATTGACAAATCTAAAGGGAAAAATAGATGAATCCACAAGTGAAGTTTTTAATTTTAACAGTTTCCTCTCAGTAGTTGATAACACCCAAGATGTAAATGGTTTAATAAACAGGGAGCTGTTACCATGCCAAGGCCTGAAGGTGCAAGAGAAAGAGGAGAAGCCTGGAAAACTGTATGGAGAGGGCTGGTGACAGAAACTTCGGTTCTGGGCACAGGTGTGCCACAACCTACCAGGCCCTGGCAGAGAATGAGAAGAGGGAATAAATTCCCCAATTTCATTCTCATCCCACCCTCTGGATGGTCTAGTGGCTGAATCCAAGTGGAAGATGAAGGACAGGAAGCCTGTGGATGTGGTCCTACAGGTCAGCATTCCAGAGAATGGACATGGAGTGGAGAAATGGAAGAGATGATCTGGAAGGGCAGCTGAAGATAAATAGCCACTTATAATAAAGGAACTGAAGAAGGTAAAGGAGGAGTAAATGGTGATGAAAGGAGACTTGACTTGGGGTGGTAAAGACAATACAATGTACAGATGATTTATTGCAGAATTGTATACCAGAAACCTGTATAATTTTATTCACCAACTAGAGGCCTGGTGCACAAAATTTGTGCACAGAGGGGGGTTAGGGGGGCCCTTAGCCCAGCCTACACCCTCTTCAATCCAGGACCCCTCAGGGGATGTATGACTGCCTTTTGCAATCCAGGACCGCTGGCTCCTAACCACTCGCCTGCCTGCCTGCCTGATCGCCCCTAACCACTCTGCCTGCCTGCCTGATCACCCCTAACCACCTCTGCCTGCCTAATTGCCCCTAACCACCTCTGCCTGCCTGCCTGATCACCCCTAACTGCTCCCCTGCTGGCCTGATTGCCCCTAACTGCCTGTGCCTCGCCCCAAACCCAGGACCCAGGATTCCCTCCTCTGGCCAGTTGTAGGCACCCAGAACCTAGGGCTGGGTGCCTTCAACAGCCACAGGCACTGGCCACAGGTGCTGGTGCCCAGGACCATGGGGCAGGTGGCTTGTCCCTCTCCCAGGGTGATAGGCTAGAATACCTGCAGTCCCACTGGCGTCTGGGACTGCAGGACGGGAAGCTTGTCCCTCTCCTGGGCCACAGCCTGACTGGTCCCCATTCCTCTCTCCCCAGTGTTGAGTGTCTGGGCCATTACTGTGTGACAGCGTGAGGGCATGATGACCGTTTGCATATTAGCTCTTTATTACATAGTATGACACCCCAATAACTTCAATAAAAAAATAAAGAGAAGAAAAAAAAAAATAAAATCAAAGCAACAATGAGATACCCCTCTTCACCCACAAGAATGACAAATATTTGTAAAGTGTGAATGCTGTGAGACACACTCTCATATACTGATAATGGAGAATAAATTGGGTCAGCTGCTGTGGAACCCAGTTTTTCAGTTGTCATTAAATTTTGAGTGCCCATATCCTATGAACCAGCAACTTCATTTCTCTGTACCTAGAGAAACACTTGCACAGAGAGGTGTGTACAAATATGTCCATTATGACATTGTTTAAACTGAGAAGTAGAGAACATCCCAGATTCCTATATATTATATTATAGTCAAATAAGTTACATTGTACTCATATGACAGAATAATATGCATTGGTTTAAAAACAAGGTAAATTCTAATATATACGATTATGGGTAGCTTTTCAAGTGTTATTGAGAGAAAAATGGAAGTGGTAAAATCATATTTAGTATTTTATTTATGTAAAACATATACAAAACAATCTTATATTTTTATGCAAGTTAAGGCATCTATATCAATGTAATAAATATATGGACATAGTCTAAAAAGATATATGTCATGATTAGCTATGAGGAGATGGTCCATATTTTTAATAAAAAGCATGTATTTATTTATTATTTGTGAAATTAAAACATCATTACCGCCACCACCACTAATAGCAACAGAAAACTGCCATAGGCTCTCCTGGTGCTCTCTCTCCCATGAGCCTCCTGCTTCTGCCTATCGGAGTCCCTCCCTCCCGGGCACACCTGGGCCAGACATCTGTGCTAGCACGTGCCATCGCTGGTCCTACACCAGAGTTCACAGTTCATGTGCCCGCTTCCTCTTCTGAACTGCCGTCTCCCTGAATTCAAGAACTGTGACCATTCTTTGCTTTCTTTTCTAATCTTTACCCCTTTCTGGCAACTGCCCCAACTTAAATCCAATCCACAGGTGACAGCAATGCCCTGTAGGGACCATGCTTGTCAGTAGTTAACCCAGGTTGGGCCAATTAGTCTCCCTTCCTGGAAAACAAGGGACTGAGATAGAGAGGAAGTTAGACCTGCAATATGTCAGCTGTCATGTTTCAGCCTCTAGGACCGGAGAAGCAGACCACACTGGCTCCTGAGAGAGGAAGGGGAGCAAAGATAGGAGCCTGCTGGTTTGAAGATCGGACTCTGGCTTGCTGCAGCAGCATCTTTGTACCTTTATAGAACAGGCATCCCCACACCATTTTAATAAATGTCCACATTTTTAAATAACATCTCCAGCTGGTTTCTGTTGCTAGCAACCAGAAGAATTCTAATGAATAGTGAAGAGTTGTTCTCTTTTGCATCTTCTACTGTACCTACCTCATAGCAGAGCCCGCTTTATAGTAGATTCTCAACAAATGTTTGCTAACTCGGACAAAATGAGGCATTCATTCCTCCTTTGCAGGTTTTCATCCAATCCAGATTTGACACTTGCAGTGCTTCTGGCTCACCACGTCCCTAGACATCCCATCCCACTGATGGGCAGTTCCAATGGTCCGCAGTGGCACCCAGGGGCCCCTCTTCATCATGGCAACTTTGTAAACTTGGGGGATCTTCTCTTTTCGGAGCTAAACATCCCCAGCTTCACTTATTGTTCCTCATAAGGTACTCTTCCCAGATCTTTTTTTCCATGATTACTCCTCCCAGGACAAACTCCCATTAGTCAGTGTCTCTCTCAGAATCAAGTGCTCCAAATTGACTCTTCAGACTTCAAGCTCTTGTGGCCTGTGAGCGATGGGCAGAGCTGCAAGAGGCCCTAGACGCACTCCGCAGAGCTGAGAATTGATAAAGGGCTGCATTATTATTTTCCTGAGTATTTAAAAAATTGTCATTGGTAGGGAACTGGTTGGAAATTGCCCCATTATATTAATTCTTTGCTATTAAAGGTGTGTGAATATGAAATTTGTTAATACCCAAATTTGGTTTGCTAATGTGAAACACGAAGTACAATGTGATAGCTACATAGCACAAAGCACACATCTCCCCAGTCAATCCCACAGAACGTCCGTGACTATGAATCACTCACACTCAAGGGGCAGCTAAAATCTTCTAACTCGAAATTGAACTGCAGGCTCCGCAAAGTCAAGTGGCAAGCACGGCTGCCGGAGGATGCGAGGCTAGGAGGGTACCTTAGAGGGATCATCTAGTCTAATCCCTTCATTTTACAGATAAGCCAACTTAAATCCGTTCTGAAACAAAAGGGACATTAATAAATAAATAAACTAAAGTAAATTTTACCTATGAGGAAGCTAAGACTCAAAACAGTCAGGTGGCCACTCCATGAGCATGGGGCAGGAGAGGAGTAGAGCCAAGACCCGCCCTACCAGCCTCCAGCTCCTTTCTCCGAACCCACCCTCAGTGAGAGGAAGTCAGCAGCCGTAGGCTTTTCTCAGGACAGCAGGCACAGACTGAGGGCCACGTGATAATAGCCAGGCCTCTAGAAGCAGCTGAACTAATCAAAGTTTGCAATTAGGAAGCATACATCAGCCAGACTGCCCACCCAGAACAGTTTCCCAGCATGTACCCTCCCCAGCACCACACAGGAAGTCAAGTCAATTATTGGAGTTAAATCCTTCCCTCTTCTTAAAGGTTGAACTTGTGAAACTGTAAGGGACAGCAATTGATTAGAACACAGTGCAGGCTTGATGAGCACGGACAACTCTTTCAACTTCTGCACAGACTCCCGGATCCCGCCTTCCCCTGCAGTAGGACGTTAGGAAACGGGAATGGTTGTCTCTCAATGCAGTGAGCAGACAGAGCATGCTGCCCTGCCCTTCTGGGGGACTTTTCCAAGTTCCAGCACCTCTGGTCTGTGGAAGAAAATGTATCTCTCTCTCTCAGGGAACGATCTAACCCTGGTATACTGTGACAGGGCCTGAGGAAGAGCCCTGGTTGGCTCTCTCCAGGCTTCCCCATGGGGCTCAAGGGTGGCTGGAGACAAGCACCGTCCCCGAGGACGAATTTAGATCCTTCAGAATTTCAAGGACCTTAAACTTCATTTTCTTTCTAAGACTTGAGAGGGGTTAGGACCCCGTTGGGGTCCGGTAAAACAGCATATGCAAATTATGTGACAGCTCACGATAGCAGTAACTGAGAAGGGAGGAGAAGACAGCAAGAGGGTGAACCAAATCTGGAAAGATGGGACAAGTCAAGCCTGAAGAATTCAATCTATAGAAAACGCAGTTGCTGTGGCCTACACTACTTCTTACCTCTCCAGTGTCCCACTGGCACCTTTTCCAAATAGAATACCTCTTCAGTTGGTGGCTTTGCTTGGATGCCCAGTTTCCAATGTCTTTCAGAAATATTGTTTATCTGGCTTTGAAGGTCTTATTCTGGGGACATTTCTTATTTTCCTTCTTTCACAAAGAAAGAAAGAACAGCAGCTCTGACTAGGCTGAGGGTGACACGAAAGCCTGATTTTTATGCAATGTTGCAAGTGCCTTTCAGCGACACAATGGCAGGTTCTTTGACAATGTCATGCGGCTATTCAAAACAAGCGGCATGCCAGCCAGGGCCTGGGCGGCTGCTCAGTGCTTGTTCTCTGCAGTGATAAGGCATGTTAGATTTTCCCATTCTATTTGAGAAATAATTCTGGTCTTTTTTAAGTCCCTGCTTTTTTGATTATTTTTTCTTGCCTCTTTGCTGAACAATAGGACCTGTCCTTGTTTGATTCCTTCCGTGATGCCTGTGCGGTAACAACTTGAGAAAGAGAAAAGGGGAGTGGGGACAGGGCAGGGGGTGGGGGAAGAGGAGTGTGATGGCTTAACAGGCCCTGCCAGACGCTGGCCAAGAGAGGGGCAGCGTTAAGGAGGGGCTCGGAGATTAGCACCGATAGTTTTGTTGTGTCAATTTGTCCAGTTCCTTTTGTTGGAAGCCAGGGTATGTAGGATGGGTTAATTACCAGGCATCCTGTTCCCCTGGCTGGTCTCCCACAGCAAATCCTCGCTCCCTTTAGCACGTGTGCAGCTCCAAGAATGGGCACATCCTGCCCCTGCTGGAAGCATGATAGGTAAAAAGAGGAAAAGGGAGCCTGGGAGAAGAGTTGGGAGGGTATGAAGTCATCCAGCTTTGCAAATGAAAAGAGGAAGGTCCCAACTACCTTCTATTTCCCAACAGGCTCCTCAGCTGGGATTTGCTGGTTTCTAGTCTCAGGTTTTCAAACAGACATGCCCTCCCAGCTGGTGTGTCGGTTAGCTTTTGCTGCATAACAAACCACCCCAAAACTTAGTGACTTAAAACAATCACCATTTCTTTAGATCACGATTCTTCTGGGCAATTCTGGTTGGGGCTGGGTTAGGCTGACCTCACCTGGGCTCAATGATGTGCAGGTGGGTTGGCTAAGGGCTGTCCCAGGTGGCCCCAATTACACCTCTGGCAGTTGGCTGAAGTGACACGTGTCTTTCATAACCCAGAGGGCCAGGTCAGGTGGTTGAGATCCAAAAGCAGCAAGAGGGCAACACCAAAAGCACATGAGCTTTTCCAGCCCTTGTCCAGTCATATGCGCTAATGTCCACTGGCCCCACTTAGGTCAAGGAGTGGAGAAATGGACTCCTGAGATCCTGTGCCCCGGAGGCCAGAGGGGAAGCACCGTGGCCGTTTTCTTCCAACGGCTACAACTCGAGTAGCTCTTCCCCTGGCCGCCTTCCCACACAAAGGCACATACACTTACATTGGATTTACACACCTGGCTCAAAGATTCCGGGAGCTTCCTTCTTGAATCCAGTACCTAATTATGTTTATGCTATTTATTCTTTATGCGTCTCTACTAATGTGTATCTTTCGTGCTTTTGCTATTTCCTTTTCTCACTTGGCAGATTTTAGGAGCTAGTCTAACTTCCCCATCTTGTGAAGGAGAAAACTGTGGCCCCAAAAATAAAACAGGATTTGTGCAGCGTCGCCCATCAGATCAGTGGGATACCTGAGATCCCGGCCCCCATATCTGAGGCCGGCCTCTCGCCCCCACACCGGGCCACTTGTCAAGTTATTGTATGCCTTCATCCTAGCACAAAACTAAATGCAAGACTCCTCAAAGCTGTGTGCTTTGTGCCCTGCCTCTGACCAGAAAAGAATTCGGAGTGATTTTTGCACCAAAACACAAGACAGAAAGCAACAGAAACTGGGCAGGCAGGCAGAGCCGAAGATGGTCCCTGGCTCCTGAAATGCGTGCATCACACCATTTGGGCAGATCCACTCTGGGGTTTTTGGCAGCTAAAGCAAAGGGTGATATTCATTGAATTAGATATTTTTATTTTCAAACACAAGAAAGCATACAAACTCATCTGTTGAGACAATTTCTTTTTGCTGGCACAAAGCCGGAGTAGACATTTACTTGACATATCTCTCCACAGAACACTGAGCAGCAATTTGGACACCGCCCTTCGTTGTTCCAAAGGCACATCTATTCGCTGCGCGGCTCCCCCCACCCTGCCGTGCCTGGCCTGGTGTGCGGCCCACAGTGGGCACCCAATCAATGCCGCCGGCTGATTGGTGAGTGGCGTCAGCTGTTTTCACTCCACACCAGGCATCCAGTCTATAGCCCTGGGTGAGCGTATGGGGCTCTTTGGAAGGCTAAATTAATTGATTTAGTATTGATTGGGCTTCAAACCTCTGTCCAATAGCTCTAGAATTCATTCACAGCTTCATTAGTTGAAGAAGCCCTTCAAATTCCAGTCATATTTCATTTAAGAAGCACAAATTTGTAAATCACTGTGGAGACTGGACTTGAGTTCTCCCCTCAACTCATTCTTTCACTTTTCTCAATACTTACCTGCCTCGTCCCCCCTCCAGGTAGTGGGGAGCCATTGACGTGATCTATGCAAACTAAAAGGCCAATAGAGATGAAAGGGATCTTAGTAATGCTCTTAGACTCTGAACTCAGCTAAACTTTCAATCTTTGGTCTGAGGCCTTGAATATCTGATTCTACCCAAACCCAGGGCCTGTGGTAGCCTGTGGTAGAGGGGAAAGGCTGGAGAGTTTCCACATGACCACACCACCCCTGCAGGAGCTGAGATGTCCTGGCAGCGCTTCCTGGGTGCGGGGCTCCAGGTCCCCCACGTGGGCTATGGGATGCGAGGTCCTCCTGTGGCCACAGCCCGAGGTCCCGCACTATTGCTGCGCTCTGGGGCTTGCTCCCCGAAGGCTGCTGAGCATATAATTCCCTGGGGCCTGTCCAATACTCAGGAGGTCTGGGGTAGAAATCTGAGAATCTGCATCCCTAACAAGCTCCCAGGCAAGCCCAGTGATGCTGGTCCAGGGAACACACTCTGAGTGTAACTAGAGATAAAAGGAGCCCTTAGCGCACTGTGAGCGGGATTATTTGTGGTGTCAGTGTGCCCAGCTCTAACGGTGTAGTGTGCGCAGCTCTAACGGTGTAGTGTGCCCAGCTCTAACGGTGTAGTGTGCCCAGCTCTAACGGTGTAGTGTGCCCAGCTCTAACAATGTAGTGTGCGCAGCTCTAACGGTGTAGTGTGCCCAGCTCTAACGGTGTAGTGTGCCCAGCTCTAACGGTGTAGTGTGCGCAGCTCTAACGGTGTAGTGTGCCCAGCTGAACGGTGTAGTGTGAGCAGCTCAAAAGGTGTAGTGTGAGCCGAAACCGGTTTGGCTCAGTGGATAGAGCGTCAGCCTGCGGACTCAAGGGTCCCAGGTTCGATTCCCGTCAGGGGCATGTACCTTGGTTGCGGGCACATCCCCAGTGGGGGGTGTGCAAGAGGCAGCTGATCGATGTTTCTCTCTCATCAATGTTTCTAACTCTCTATCCCTCTCTCTTCCTCTCTGTAAAAACTCAATAAAATATATTTTAAAAAAAAGTGTAGTGTGAGCAGCTCTAACAGTGTAGTGTGAGAAGCTCTAACGGTGTAGTGTGCCCAGCTCTAACAGTGTAGTGTGAGCAGCTCTAACGGTGTAGTGTGTGCAGTTCTAACGGTGTAGTGTGAGCAGCTCTAACGGTGTAGTGTGCGCAGCTCTAACGGTGTAGTGTGCCCAGCTCTAACGGTGTAGTGTGCCCAGCTTTAACGATGTAGTGTGAGCAGCTCTAATGGTGTAGTGTGCCCAGCTCTAACGGTGTAGTGTGAGCAGCTCTAACGGTGTAGTGTGCCCAGCTCTAACGGTGTAGTGTGCCCAGCTCTAACGATGTAGTGTGAGCAGCTCTAACGATGTAGTGTGAGCAGCTCTAACGGTGTAGTGTGCCCAGCTCTAACGATGTAGTGTGAGCAGCTCTAAAGGTGTAGTGTGCCCAGCTTTAACGATGTAGTGTGAGCAGCTCTAACGGTGTAGTGTGAGCAGCTCTAACGGTGTAGTGTGAGCAGCTCTAACAATGTAGTGTGAGCAGCTCTAATGGTGTAGTGTGAGCAGCTCTAACGGTGTAGTGTGAGCAGCTCTAACGGTGTAGTGTGCCTAGCTCTAACGGTGTAGTGTGCGCAGCTCTAACGGTGTAGTGTGCCCAGCTCTAACGATGTAGTGTGCGCAGCTCTAACGGTGTAGTGTGCCCAGCTTTAACGGTGTAGTGAGAGCAGCTCTAACGGTGTAGTGTGAGCAGCTCTAACGGTGTAGTGTGAGCAGCTCTAACGGTGTAGTGTGAGCAGCTCTAACGGTGTAGTGTGCCCAGCTCTAACGGTGTAGTGTGCGCAGCTCTAACGGTGTAGTGTGCCCAGCTCTAACGGTGTAGTGTGAGCAGCTCTAACGGTGTAGTGTGAGCAGCTCTAACGGTGTAGTGTGAGCAGCTCTAACGGTGTAGTGTGCCCAGCTCTAACGGTGTAGTGTGCCCAGCGTTAACGGTGTAGTGTGAGCAGATCTAACGGTGTAGTGTGAGTAGCTCTAACGGTGTAGTGTGCCCAGCTTTAACGGTGTAGTGTGAGCAGCTCTAACGGTGTAGTGTGCCCAGCTCTAACGGTGTAGTGTGAGCAGCTCTAACGGTGTAGTGTGCCCAGCTCTAACGATGTAGTGTGAGCAGCTCTAACGGTGTAGTGTGCCCAGCTCTAACGATGTAGTGTGAGCAGCTCTAACGGTGTAGTGTGAGCAGCTCTAACGGTGTAGTGTGCCCAGCTTTAACGATGTAGTGTGAGCAGCTCTAACGGTGTAGTGTGAGCAGCTCTAACGGTGTAGTGTGAGCAGCTCTAACGGTGTAGTGTGCCCAGCTCTAACGGTGTAGTGTGAGCAGCTCTAACGGTGTAGTGTGAGCAGCTCTAACGGTGTAGTGTGCCCAGCTTTAACGATGTAGTGTGCGCAGCTCTAACGGTGTAGTGTGAGCAGCTCTAACGGTGTAGTGTGCCCAGCTCTAACGGTGTAGTGTGAGCAGCTCTAACGGTGTAGTGTGAGCAGTTCTAACGGTGTAGTGTGAGCAGCTCTAACGGTGTAGTGTGAGCAGCTCAAAAGGTGTAGTGTGAGCCGAAACCGGTTTGGCTCAGTGGATAGAGCGTTGGCCTGAGGACTCAAGGGTCCCAGGTTCGATTCCCATCAAGGGCATGTACCTTGGTTGCGGGCACATCCCCAGTACGGGGTGTGCAAGAGGCAGCTGATCGATGTTTCTCTCTCATCGATGTTTCTAACTCTCTATCCCTCTCCCTTCCTCTCTGTAAAAAATCAATAAAATATATATTTTTAAAAAAAGGTGTAGTGTGAGCAGCTCAAACGGTGTATTGTGAGCAGCGCTTGTGGGTCACAGATGCCCCTGAACTGCAGAGCAGGTGGGTTAAGGGAAGGGTCCAGCTTGAAGAGGGAGTGTTGTTATCCCTACTTTTACCATAACCAAAGTTCTTCCTGGAATTCAGGGTGTGAAGAGGTAGGAGTGAGGGATTAAACTTGACATTTGACTCCTGGCTGGCTCAACTTAAGGTCTGAAGGAGGCAGGCTGTTAATAATCTGTTTACCAAGCATCTTCACGCACACTCTCCCACTCAGTACAACCTGTGGCAGAAACATTTCTTCTAATTCCTGTTTACGGATGACAAAAGCAGAGATTTGGAGAAGTTAAACATGCATCCTAAGGCGATTCCCTCAGTAAAGGGCAAGTCAAGCTCAAACTCAGGTCCTGGGCTCCAACATCGACATCTTTCTAGGACTCTGTGAGCCAGACACTGGCTGAGCGAGGAGCTCCAGCCTTGGAGCCAGCAGACACTGACAGCCCGGGGCAAGTTCTCTCTCCCCACGGAGAAGAGAAAGGGCCCAAGTTAGCCCGACCTCCTTTCCCACACCAAGGCCAGCTACCTGTGCGGCCCAGGCACAGCCTGGCACCTGCATGTCACCAGGAGGAAAGGGGGGTGGGGTGTGAGTGTCATCAATTACTTAGGAAACTGACAGTCTGGGGTTTTGCTTCACAACTAGTTCAAATATGTCATTGCTTTTTATTACTTGTTAAGTCTGCTGTTCGATATAGGAACTTTAGCATGAACAATCTAAGATTTATGTATGGATCAGATGGATCCTTAAATTTCCTAAGTGCTTCAAGTATACACATTTTAACTTGAAAAATTACCAGGTTTGTTTAAAGAAAAAATTTCCAACATAAAACACGAAGCTCATTTGAAGAGAAATATTCTCCAATGGAGTGAACCAGGCTGTCATAAAAAAGTTAAACCAGGCATAAAGGAAATGTCAGATGTGTGGGAGAACCAGCTGTCTCTCCTCTTTTTTTTTAAATTTCTATAACCTAGATCACATTGCAGAGCGCGGAACGTCTGGGGCTGGGCATCGGCAGCGGGAGGCCAAGAGAGTGCGCCCGATTCTCCCGGGGGAGGCTGAGCATATCCTGGAGAATAGAGGGTGCTTTTTTTCACTTCTAAATAAAGCACTCTAGAGAGGCACATTTATAACTGGCGAGGAATTACTCAAATAAGAGATGCTGTCAGCTATTTATTTTAAAAGCTTTTTTTTTTTTTTTTTTCCTGAAGGAGAAAGAGGAAAAAAAACCTTCCATTTTTTTCCCATGTCCTTTCAAAAGGTTTATGAGTGAATTCTTTCCTGGCTTTATTTTCCTTCTTAAAAGAGGAGTCAGCCTCCTGGCCCAAGGATTATTTCTGTTCCTCTGCCTCTCTCTTCTCTGCCCCCAGCTGAATTATCCGTCCACCTTCCAAGAAAAAGGAAAGCGGAGTCCTGGACTCATGAAGTGGGTTAGGGATGCAGATGTTGTAGTGCGTGTTTTGGGGGTGCAGGAGGGATTCTTAAATAAATAGCACCCAGCTGGAAAGAAGAAAGGAAAGAAGAGAGCGAGACAAGAAAAGCAAAACAAAAAGGGAGAAGCGGACAGAAGAAACTAGGAGATGGGCTGGAGCGGGCAGGAAGGGAGGGGAGGGGTGCCCTGGGCTATGGAGCAATGTGGGCTTGGGGATGGGCCAGGCTTCCAGCTCCTGTGGCCCTTTAAGCAGCCTTCCCCTTTGGTGTCATTTCGAACCGCGCGCCTGAGCTGTAGACTCAAAGCCAGGAGCATGGGTGCCATTCAGTGTTGGTTCAGCACTTCCTTTTGCAGGAAGGTCTGGATGGAGTGGGGTGAGGCATACCAGGTAAACAGGTGTCAGGTCCAGCCTGACGATTGAACCGGGCTGAGGTAGGGAGGTGGGAATTGAGAAATAGAAAGAATAAGAGAAATAAAAGCAAGAGAAACAACAGCGGAGTCAGGAGGTCAGAACTCTCGGGGAGCTCTGGTGACTTTTATTAGTATACAGTGCTTTTTATACATAAGACACTAAGCAGGGAATCACTCACAAGGAAAACATTCTTTGTTTCTCTAAAATCACTACTGGAGGGATAAGTTGAAGGACAGGTTTCTCGTTACAATAAATCTCACTAGTTGGATACATATTTCTTGGTAAGCCATGAAAGTAGCTCTTATCCTACTGATAGCAGTCATATGAACAAACCCTGGGAAAGCTCTGTAGGCAGGGGCTGCTCTCGTTATACTGACTAAATTGCCATCCAAACAGGCCTGGGAAATCTGTGCGGGTAGGTGCCAGCCTTGCTAGCCCCTACAGGTGCAAGGACCGGGTCAACTTATAACTGGCTCCCACAAACAGGGAGGGTTTGTGTTCATTATAATGCTGGGTCTTTGCTGGATACGATTGGAGAGGCACACTTTATTCAATGGCAATGCTTGTTTGTTTGTTTGTTTATTTATTTATATCTAAGGCATATTTTTATTAAATGTATTGGGGTGACATTGGTTAATATGATCATGTAGGTTTCAGTTATGGGTGTCTATGTTACAAGATCTGTATATCGTACTGTGTGCCCACCACCCAAAGTCACATCTTCTCTCATCACCATGTACTAGGACCCCTTTCACGCCCTGTCTTCCCCTTGGCAACCACTACACTGCTGTATGTGTCCTCGAGTTTCAGTTTTATATCCCACATCTGAGTGAAATCATATGGTTCTTAGCTTTTTCTGACTGACTTATTTCACTTAGCATAATGTTCTCAAGGTCCATTGATATTGTTGCAAATGGCGCTATTTCATCCTTTCTTATGGCTGAGTAGTATTCCACTGTGTATACGGACCACATCTTCTTTATCCAGTATGCACGGAACTCTCTAGGTCCTGACTCCTGGTGACCCCCATGACCTTGTGCTCTTATCCAGTACTCTATCGCAGGGCACTTTGGCTGTTTCCATGTCTTGGCCACTGTGAATAATGCTGCAATGAACACAGGGGTGCAAATATCATACGACTACATATTTTTGAGTTTACACCCAGGAGAGGGATTGGTGGATCATATAGTAGCTCTATTTTTAATTTTTTTTGAGGAATCAACAGACCACTTTCCATAGTGGCTGCACCAGTCTGCATCCCCACCAGCAGTGAATGAGGGTTCCCTTTTTTCCACAACCTCTCCAATACTTCTTATTGCTTGTCTTGTTAATAATGGCCACTCTAACATGTGTGAGGTGGTATCTCATTGTAGTTTTGATTTGCATTTCCCTAATTGCTAGTGAGGTTGAACATCTTATATAATAAAACCCTAATAGATAAATCAACCAAACGACGAAATGACTGGCAAAATGACCAGTCGCTATGACGTGCACTGACCACCAGGGGGCAGATGCTCAACACAGGAGTTGCCCCCTAGTGGTCAGTGTGCTCCCACAGGGGGAGCACCACTCAGCCAGAAGCTGGGCTCATGGCTGGTGAGGGCAGCGGTGGTGGCAGGAGCCTCTCCCACCCCCACTGCAGGCAGGTGGTAAGAAGCAAGAGTTCCTGGACTGCGAGAGCCCCAGACTGCTAGAGGGATGTCTGACTGCCGGTTTAGGGGGGATTGGGCCTAAGCCAGCAGGCAGACATCCCCCAAGGTGTCCTGGACTGCAAGAGGGTGCAGGCTGGGCGAATTTCGTGCACCGGGCCTCTAGTCTTTTCATATATCTTTTGGCTGTTTGTATGTCTTCTTTGGAGGAATGTTTGTTCAGGTCCTCTGCCCATTTTTTATTGGGTTGTTTGTTTGTTTGGTATTGAGTTTTTATGAGTTCTTTATATATTTTGGAAATTAAATCTTTGTTTGAGCTACTGTTTGTAAATATCATCTCTCACCTGGTTGGCTGCCTCTTTGTTGTCAGTTTCTTTTGCTGTGTGGAAGCTTTTAAGTTTGATATAGTCCCATTTGTGTGTTGTTGTTTTTTTGCCTTTACTTCCTTTCCTTGAGGTCAAATCAATATTTTTATCATGATCAAAATCACATGATAAGACCATTCATTAACCTTAATTTTTGTTTGTTTGTTTATGCCATGTCTATATTGTGCCTTTTGCATATCACCCTCTCCCACACCCTGCCTGGAATTGCACAACACAGCAGCCCTGCAAGGTTCCTATGTGGGTCTGTTAGGTCCAAAGCCCTTGTCCTTTTCACTATATCACATTGGATATGTGGTCAGAACAGCACAGAAAAGATCAGAGTTCAGTCCCTCAGTATCTACTTCACAGCACTGTTACGTTAGAAATAGGTGTGATATGTAACATACCTATAACAGTTCCTGGCATAGTTATTCGTAGCATTGTGAGCTACCATAGGTTAGTGTGAAGTGCAACGGGATTAGCCTCCACCTGAGATCTGGCACCTTTTCTCCAGGAAGGCCTCGGACTAAGCCAAAGGGCCCCCATCTCTTCTGGAGAGGCCGTGCTCTGGGCTCTGCTCCACACAGCCCAGCAGTAGATGCAGCGCCTTGCCTTCTCATCCTCCCCCAGCTGGTCTGCCCCGATGCATAAGTAGGGGCTGTGAGGGATAGAATCCGTGGGAGGAAACCCCAGGCTCCTGAGTTGGCTGGCACTGCTGTGTGCACCACACACCTCCAGGGGCACCATTCCCACCAAATACAGAATGCACAGACTCCTCTGGGTCCTGACTCCTGGTGACCCCGTGACCGTGTGATCTTAGACAAATTAGTTCCTTCCAAATTCTTAATTTCTTCACCTGGAAGACGGGGTATGACGCCACCTCTCTCAGGATCGCTGTGAGGGGAAATTAAGTGGTTGAGCACAGAACCCGCACAAGCAGGAGCTCAGTCATGTCAATGATTATTTTTGGAGCCTGGACAGAGAGGAGGTGCCCCAAAGATGGTTGCTGACCAATGGACTTCTCCCCCAAAAAACCTGGGTCGTGGATCTTCCTCCAAAGAATTCTGCAGGAACAAGCCACCTTTGCTAGGCAGTGGGGCGTGTTGCCGCTGTCAGCACGGACAAAGGGAGGCAAGGGGAAGGGAAGAATGGGCGATGCAGAAAGGAAGAGGCTCGTGAAAGACCGTGCATCACGCGTGTTTGTCTGGGAGAAAAGGCTTCCTGCGGGGAGGGCTGCCCTTGTGTGTCTCTGCTCTCCCGGCAACGCGCCCGACACGGAGCAGCTGCTCTTGTTGCTGCTGCTTGCTCACCCGCCACATCGCCACCGGCCGAGGCACTCAGGGATCTGCTGCCCAGGCCTGGACCTTAAATGCGTGGTCACCCTCGGTGAAGAGAGCAACGCTCACCATTTGCAAAGGCGAAAACAGCTCTTGTCTGGGAGTCAGATGTCTGGCATCCGGGACTGGCTGAGCACTGTCTCCTTGGGCACACAGCTTCTTGGCCTGGGTTACTTGTCTCTGCACAAAATAGCCAGCAAATCCTCTACCTGCCTTAAGAAGCTCCAGAAAACTTCAAATGGATAACGTATAGGAAAGCTTTGGGACATATACTGAACTACTCAAAAGCAAAGGTAAAGGATTATAAGTACAGTACATTTAATAATTATTAATTACTAGTAGCCCTGTGCACAAATCCATGCACCAGTAGCTCTCTGTGGGGCCTGGCTGCTCTGCATCCGCTGCCCAGAGGCTCTCCATGGCCCAGAGGCCCTTCTGCGGCTGGGCGCAGAACGCTTGCCTCGTCGCCACGGCAATGAAGCAAGCATTCCTCCAGGTCGCTCACACTGCCTGCTCTCAGCAGCTGCCCCCCAGGACTGGGGGACTCTGGCGGGGCTGAGAGGACTGGGTGCCACCATCTTGTGGCTATGGACGCCACCATCTTTGTGATCAAGTGATGGTTAATTTGCATATTACCCTTTTATTAGATAGGATTATGTACCCAGCAAGACGAGTGGGCCTTACATTTCTCCATGCACTGCCCATCTGCTCTTTGAAAAGAGGATATGTAAGCCGATGTTAAAAGGCTTTATGAAAAATGGAGAAAAGCATTGTGGGTAGAGGGGGGAGTATGTGCAAGGCCCTGTGGGCAGGAGCTCTGAGTGTTGGAGGAGCTGGCAGATCAGTGTAGTTGAACCAGGAGCATGTGCAGTTGGAGAGAGAAGTGATTACAGCAGATGCTCAATAACATCTGACAAAGGAATGAATGAGTCTGTAAGTCAATGGTGTTGCTGAGGGGTCTCTGTAACACCACTGCTGCCCCAATAACCGTATCTTGGGCATTCTGGGGGCAGCCCCCTCTCCTGTCAGAGACCCCTTCCAAGCTCCGCCTGCTCCCTAATGGTCCCAGGGCAGCTGGGAGCTCTGGCTTTCACACTGGGCTGACCTGCGTGCCCGTCCTTCCCTCCTGTGTGGCTTCCCCGGGGGCACCGCGTACGCTTATGAAACCTGAACATGTCACTCTCCAGCCCCTCTGGCCTCACGCAGCTGTGGATCAGGAGCCACTGTTCCTACCTCTCCTTTCTGTCCCTGCACGCCACCAGCAAAGGCTGGCCTCCCCTGGCACGCCCAGACCTCGCAGGTAGTAACGAGGCCGGGGCCGGTGTTAAGCTCAGATGTCAAATAGAGTGACCAGGGCTTCCCCACACGCAGAGAGCGCCTCGAGCGTCTCCGTCTACAAGGTCGGCCTGTGTGTAACACTTCATTAAATTGCTCAAACGCTGAGCCATGTCTTTAACCAATGTCTTTAATGCCCTTCTCTGCAGACTTAATAGAGGAGCATTAGCATACCTGTCAAGTCCCCCATTTAAACTTCGAGCCAAGTGAAGTTTAAAGGGCCTCCTTCAGCCCACAGTGGATTCAGCTTCAAACTTTGGTTGAAGGGAAAGGAGCAGGAGGGGCACCCTCGGTGGGTCTGTGTGATGGAGTAGGAATGTTCTCTAGATTGCAACCTCCTCCAACACTCTCCACCAGCCTCCAGGGCATGTGCCTGGGTCACGAACAGTGGGAGGTACGAAGAGACCTTTCCTGGGTACATGTGTAGACCAAATGGAGCCCCCAGAGGTCAATCGGTCCATTCCTCTGCCCCCCAAAAAGCGCGTTGCCCGGAGCAGGGCATTGAGACACTCGGTGGACATGGGACCGAGGCAAAGAGTGGTGAGGAGGAGAGACTCCTGGTCCTGGTCGCACGGCCAGTACAGAGCATGTACTGCTCCCCTTTGCTGAGCAGCCTGGATGGTGCGGTGGCCAGCCCCGCGTGCGTGCATGCGGACAGCTGCAGCTCTGCTCTCTGCCCTGCTGGGGAAGGGGAGGGGCGGGAGCCATGAGGAAGCAGCAGGCGAGGGCCAGAGAGAGGTCCAGCAAGGCCTTGCCAGCCTCAGAACGGAGTTGCTGTTCTCAGAGCTCCCGGGCAAGAGACTAAAACAGCAAACAGCCCTGGGACACACAGAGGGAGGGCTTGCGAGAATATGCTGATGGGGAGGCGCCCCTCCGCTGTGAGGAGAGGGGAGTGTCCATCTTGGACACATGAGATCTTGGATGGAACAGAGCCGGCACTGGGCCTCAGCAAACCTCACCTGAGGAAGGGGTTCAGCTGTAGGTGGGAGGTCAGCTCTTATGGAAGTGGAGTGAAAGGGCTTGAATACAGGCTCAGTGAGAAGCCTTGGTGGGAGTCGGGAGACGGGATAATGAATGTGCCTCCGTCATTAAGCCGCTGATCCTTAATTACCCCCCAGACATCGCATGATGCGCTACCCAGGCAAAATGAAATTGCTTGAACTTCCCCACCAAGTTCTAGTTTTAAACAAATTACTTGTGTCAAAACTACTTACCACAGTGAGTAATTTTTAGATATTTGTTGGAATTCATAACATGCTTTAATTAGTGCCAGCTAATAAAATCCTCTTGTAATTAAGCGCATGTATATCCCTTGTTGTTATCTATTTTAAATTTTTGCTTACGATATTTTAAAAAATGATTTAACGCCTGCCTTCCAGAATGTGTGCATGTGAATGCACGTGTGTGCCTTTGTGCGCGTGTGCCCCAATGTCACGCTGCAATGCGACACCCTTATCATTAGGCCCCACTTAATTATTAATGCCACAATTACGGAGAAGGGAGTTGCTCCTCCAAACGGGAAACTTGATCCCTGGAGCAGACTGGCGCTCTCCCCCGGGTCCCAGGGGCAGGCCCGGCAGCGGGACTCTGCCTGATGCCCTTAGGGAGTGAGCGGGTCTGTGAGGAGCCTGCTGGTTCCCTGACATGCTCCTGAGAGGCTCCGAGCCAGCGAGGATGGCGGCGGTGACAGTTCCCTCAGCTGAGACACCTGTCACTTGGAGATCAGCATTTTAACTACCCCTTGCCCCTCCAAAAAAAAAAAAAGGAGGACACCTTAATTTAGCTTCTGATTGGCTTGAGAGCTGTCAGAGTGACAACCTGTCTGTGTGAAAGGGGCCTGAGCTGGTTCCCAGGCTGGCTTTGTGTGCATTATGCGTCCGCTTGCTCCAGAAATGGCAATGCAGAGGCCGCTGCGTGCACCCGCCTCCCCTCTTCCCGCTCGGCCTCTTCCCACTGGCCACGGGGTGGCCTCAGGGCCTGACTAGCCAGATCTCCAGCCGGGAGCTGGAACCAGGGCTTCTCTCCCCGCCGTGGGCATACTCGGTGGGTGGGTCAGGGCCGAGATGGGCCCATCGACAGGGCATGCTCGGCAGGCTGCCATCGCACTGTGTGCCTGAGAGAGGGACACCGATGACTGGGGACGCCAGTGCCTCCAGGGTTACTGGTGCCACAGAAATTCTAAGGCTTAACCCGACCTCCATGGAGACGCTGCGGTCTTAAACTTAGTTCTTTTCTCAGAAAATGAGTTTTGTGACTTACATTATGATGACAACAACATCACCTGAGAAGCTACTCTCCCCAAAGGGTTACTTGGTTTCTTAGTCTTTGTAAATTCATGCTCATTGGGGCAAACATAGACCATGTCCCATGTCCCAGGTCTACCACCCCATAGATTCCAATGCGCCTTCCACACCTCCCGGAGCAGCCACACGTGCTGACATCTGTCTCCAGGGTGTCCTCACTGCGACCTGGTCAGAGCTTACCACTCATAGTGTGTGTTTATAAAGCAGGCTTTAAAGTTTTTCTGAGTGTATTATTGTATCTATTTGCTTTTTCAAAGTACACATGCCCTCCTCTAAGCCGTCCGCACACATCCCTACGGCTATGTCTATGTCCCCGGCCCCGGATGGCTCAGCTGCAGACACGGGTGGTGGCCAGTGGCACGTTGGCTGCTGAGACTGTTGTGGCTGGTCCTACTGGGATGAGCTGTGATTGTAAGACAGCCACAGACTTGGTGTGAAACAAAGAATGTAAAACATTACAGCAGCTTTATGTTGATTACATATTGAAAGGAGAATATTTTGACTATTAATTTAAATAAAATATATTTGTTTCACTCCTCATTACTTTTGTAATGTGGCCACTAGAATATTTAGAGCCACACACAGGCGTTCACTATATTTCCACTGGGCAGAGCTGCTCTAGAGGGTTGTGGTGGCGCCAGGCACCGTGGCAGGGGAGGTGGACAGTGAGGAGAGTGTCAGCCCTGACCTGCGGTTGGCCTGGCCCTGCCAGTTACTGGCTGGGTGACGTTGGGTATATCTCTTTACTTCGCCAGGCCACAACTTTTGAATTTTAAAAGAGAAGGTTGACCGAACAAGGTGACCTACGAGATGTTCCAGTTGTAACTTTGTGTGGATGTAGAGAATGCGGTTGCCATCTCTCCAGATACCCTAAAGGAGAGGATGGATTCTCTAGGCTGACATTGGTGATGAGCCATCATGGCAGGAGATACCAAGGAGGGATAGCGTGAGCCCTGGCATTTCTGATTGGCTCAGTCTCCTGGTACTGCCCTTCCTAGTCATCCTAGAAGTTACACGCAAGCTCCCAAAGTGAACTCTGATCTCTCCACCTCGGTTCTCCCATTCCACTGCCAGGCTGCACAGTATCTGGTGGGGGGCACCTGTCCCATCCTTTACCCCAGAGTGATCTGTCACTGATCAGCACAACGGCTCTAATAGCTCCCCAGGTGGATGCCAGAGAGCAATGAGCCGAATAGAAAAATCCCTTTATTATTGCCATTTCCCTTTTATATACCCATCAAGCTTTCATATTTAATCTCCTATATCACAATAGCCGATCATTTTTAACATTTGACATTGATAGAGTACTCACTGCTATTATTCTGACATACTATAAAACATTACACCCATTTGCAATAGAAAAGGCCAAGAATCAATACCCAGCCCCATTTTCCACAGTGGCCGTAAATCATGAAGCACCTAACAAATTGGTTTAAGTAGAAGAAACTTCAGAACCAATGAATGGCCTGACCAATTCCCACCCCCTGTTAGAGCTGACAGGGACCTGGATGCCTTTGGGCTGGCTGGGGGGTGGGGGAGCTGGGAGAGCTGGTGGGGAGCCAGGCAACCACGAGGCAACTCTAGGGACAAGAATTGTCTATCCCACTGGGCCCCAGAGACCCTCATGGGGATCAGGGCATCTTTATTCTTCTCATGTCTGCGGCAGCCCTTGCTTTACATCAAGTGGCCCCACACTGGGAAGCTGGTGACTTCCTACTGCCTAGCCCATCCTTCCACAGGCTCCAAGACCCATTGTCAAGAGCAGTGGTTGGCAAACTCATTAGCCAACAGAGCCAAATATCAATAATACAACGATTGAAATTTCTTTTGAGAGCCAAATTTTTTAAACTTAAACTTCTTCTAATGCCACTTCTTCAAAATAGACTCGCCCAGGCCATGGTATTTTGTGGAAGAGCCACACTCAAGGGGCCAAAGAGCCGCATGTGGCATGCGAGCCACAGTTTGCTGACCACGGGTTCAAGAGTATTAGTGCTCTATTCTGTCAGTTAGCCCGTTCATTGAAACGTCATATGTTAAACTGAAGAAACTGAATTGATTGGCTTTTTAATCAGATGGACTTTAGGATATATTAACTGATCAGTTCCACTCAAAATGACCAAAGCCAGAAGTTAAAGAAAGTCATAAATTTAGGCATTGCTTAAAATATCTAGGTTGGACTAAACACCCAGTCATTCATTATCCTTGTATATGAAATGAATAACATTTTCAAAATCCAGAAGTTTATTTTTAATATTTTATAAGCTTTTAATTGATTTTTAGAGAGAAGAAGAAGGGAAAAGGATAGAGAGATAGAAACATCAATGAGAGAGGAATATCACCAATTTGCAGACTCCCAATTGGCCCCCACTGGGGATCGATCCCACAAACTGGGAATCCAACCAGTGACCCCTTGGTTCCTGGTTTAACACTCAATGGCTGAACTACACCGCTGAGCAATTTCCATTATTTTTTATTCTTTGGGCATCCTCTGGAACCAGGCGAGGCTGTGCTGATTTTGTTGGACTCCCATCGAAAACTTCATTCAGCCCCATTGCTTAGTTCAGGCGTCCTCAAACTACGGCCCATGGGCCACATGCGGGTGTTTTTGCCGTTTTGTTTTTTTACTTCAAAATAAGATATGTGCAGTGTGCATAGGAATTTGTTCATAGTTTTTTTTTTTTTTAAACTATAGTCCGGCCCTCCAACGGTCTGAGGGACAGTGAACTGGCCCCTGTTTAAAAAGTTTGAGGACCCCTGGCTTAGTTGGTACCCGAGGCCCTGGTCTACCTGAGGGCAGCCACGGGGATGCCAGAGTGTCTGACAGCATGAAGCCCCAGCTCAGAGAGAAGAAGGAAGCAGCAGCGTGTTTGCTTCTTTATTTTTATTTTAGGACTGGGTTTCTTACAGAAGTCTGGTATGTGAGTGTAAATGTTTATCTGACTTCCCGCAATAGGTATGCTCCCGGAGAGTCACATAGAAAAATTTCATCTTTTAAAGAATAAATTCATGTTTTCCATTAACTTACATTATAATTTTAGAAATGATTTGCCTGCAGTGGGTGATTCTCTACATGATCTGTCTTAACCTTTTGATGGCCGTACATGAAATAAGAGCTTTTGTAAAAGGGGTTCTTGGGTAAAGGTGCTCTGTGAGTGGTCCCAGCCACTCTGTTCTGTGCATGTGATGGCCCAGGTGGGAAGTCACCAGATGCAGACCCGCAGGGTTCTTTTGGAGGCTTGGTATCATGCACAGAGCATCAGATTCTGAGTCAGGAGGCTGATCTGGCCATTTCCCAATTGGGCGATTGCAGGGCAGATGAGATCTATGACCTCTTTATGCATTAGCTCTTTCATTTGTAAAGTGGGAGTAATAATTCCCTATTTCTTTTATAAGATCCCTAATGAAGAAATGAAATAATGCAAGTAAAAGCATTTACTACCATTATTTTTATTATTGATAATGCAATAACAATAATAAAATATGATGAGAGAAGAAACAAAGATAAACAAAGATATGCCAATGGGAGCAAAGTTCCATTTATTCAGAAGTAACCTAATGGAAAGCACAAAAAAGTCAAATATGTTTTCTTAATTTTATATCCTGAGAATTGAAAATCAGAAACACAATCAGATACAACTAAATTATAGAAGACTTCTAAATCCTAAAAAGAGTTTGATTTTTTTCCATGCATTGCTTTTTCTTGAGTGTATTTGGATATATATATATATATATATATTAAATATGTTTTTATTGCTTTTAGAGAGAGAGGATGGGAGAGGGATAGAAACATTGATGAGAGAAAAACATAGATCAGCTGTCTCCTGTACACCCCCTACTGAGGATTGAGCCCACAACCTGGGCATGTGCCCTGACCAGTAATCCAAGCAGTGACCTCTTGATTCATGGGTAGAAGCTCAACCACTGAGCCACATGGGCTGGATATCCTATATAATAAAACCCTAATATGCAAATCGACCAAATGGCAAAACGACCTGTCACTATGATGCGCATTGACCACCAGGAGCAGACGCTCAATGCAGGAGCTGCCCCCTGGTGGTCAGTGCGCTCCCACAGGGGGAGTGCCACTCAGCCAGAAGCTGGGCTCAAAGCTGGTGAGCTCAGCAGCAGTGGTGGGAGCCTCTCCCGCCTCTGCTGCAGGAGGGCGGTAAGGAACAAGGGGTCCCGGATTGCAAGAGGGCACAGGCTGGGCAGAGGGCTCCTTCCCTCCAGTGCACGAAATTTCATGCACTGGGGCCTCTAGTATTTTAATGAATTCATTTACTCAGGAAGTAGTATTTATTGAGTGCCTATTCTATGTCCCATCCTGAATATATAATGAAAACATATCAGACATGTGCCCACGTGGATTGTCTATATAGGAGGTTCTCGAGCCTTCTGGTGCATAAGAATCCTTTCCAAGGCCCTACCCTAAACCTTCAACATCAGCGTTTCTCATGGAAGACACTGGGTGACTGTATCTTGACCAATTTTGCAGGTAATTCCAACATGTGGGCCCACTGACCTATGTGGTAACACACTATTGGCCAGAAGACACCATTATCAGGATCCATCTATCCCCAAAACCTATAGTTTTCAGATGGGGGAGTTATGTTGACATTCCAGATTTCTGGTTTTCCTAAAATTGGGACACACTAGAGACTGATGTGTTCAGCTGGTGTGTGACCACTGCAGGGACACGGAAATGGGCCAAGTCCTTTGTTCTTAGCCTATAGTTCTGCTGCTGACTCGCTCCAAAATAACCTGGTTTGTTTGGCATCATGGACAGCAGGCCTCCTGACTGTGGGCCCAGAGGACTACCCAGAAATCCCATTGTCTCTTTTATCATCAAGCGCAGGATGGTTCCTTCTGGACTAAGCCTCTGTTTAGAGTTGGAGTTAGGGGAGAGGAAGCAGGGAAGAAAGGGAAGGAGGAGTAAGTTAGCTCCCTAGCGACTTAGCCATATTGGCCTCAGAGCTAAAGTAACACTCCAAACACTGCTGCCTCCTATGGTACCCACAGGGGAGCTGTCCCAGAGCAGGCTTCCCCCAGTCGTCTCATGTGAGCCTCTCAGCAACACTGTGAAGGAACTAGGGTAGACGTCATAGTTTCCATTTCATAAATGAAAAAGCTGAAGTTCGGAGCAAGCAGTTACACCCTTCAGTCAAACTGGCACAGGATCCTTGAGGGAAAAGACAACACTGGTTTTGATCACCTTTGTAGCCCATAGCATATTTCTAGGAACACAGCAGACCCTTCAAAAATCAGTACTTGTTAATTAAATAAATGAACAAACATAAAATGATTAGTTAGAGAGGGACTAGCATTAGACCCTTGTCTAAGTCCAGAGGTTCATGACACCACAGCTCTCTAGCTTCACCAAGGACAACTGACTGAGCCCCAGCCCTCTGCTGAGGTCTTGTCAGTCTCAGCAATTGTGTTGTTTCAAAGGTTGCAACAGCCCTTTGAGTCGCTCATCGTAGGCCCTAAGTAACCTTTTTGAAGCCTGTTTCTACCTTTTGCCCAAGCCTCAGTGCGGTTTAGCATGCGGACTTTCATTTTGCCTGTGCTTCACCTTCTCTGGATGGAGAGCTAGCCGTGGCTTGTACCTACTCCTGCTGATTTTGCAATATCAGATTTCAGCTGCATGAAAACGCATCTTAATGCCACGGCACTGCCCAGCATCTTAGACGAAAGCTGACTTGAATGAGAGGAGTCTGGAGGTGAGACAGGGCAGAGCTTCCCAAATGAGAAGGTCTTTGGGGAAAAGGGCCACGAGCCTGTCAGAAGTCACCTGCTCTTCCCTTGCTGCGGGCCTTCTCCACGCAGCCAGGTGAGGACCCGCAGACAGCCGCCCCCGCCAGGAGCTTCACTCTGCCCTCAAGGCCATTTCTTGAGCCTAAAAGAAGTCCCATTTTTTCTTGCTTAGCCTCAGCGGGTTTGGAGAACCTGCCCTTCAGGTAAGCCCAGGGTGCTAGGATGCACAGCAAGCTAACCTGTGGAGTCTCTTTCCTGAGAGTGCTGACCCCAAAGATGAGAATCCGGTCTCTGGGATTGGGGGAGGACCCGGCCTGCCCAGAGGGCAGGTGCTGGAGGAGGCCCGCTGTGTACTGTTGCATATACCTGCTTTCTGTGATGGAGTCCATCTCTAGAAAGGAGTTAGAGGGCAAGAGGAGAAGGGACAGGAGCCCAAGTCTTGTCCTGGTGAGTGAGGACGACAGATAAGTAACAGCCATGGCATGGTGCAGACCTAACCATGAAGAAGTCGAGGGCCAGGAGGTACTAAATCCTCTGTTCTTCAGACCCATGAGGGCACCCCAGTCTGCCCTCTGTGCCTCCCTCCACCCAGCCCGGGTGGCCAGGACCCAGGCTGCCTTCTGGACCATCAGAAGTGACCCTTTGATATCTGATCTCCCATCTGCTGGGCTAGGCATGTAGAAGAGACAGCTGGCACAGCCCCTCCCAGGGGGCTGCAATTAGGGGATATTTAATCCTGTCACCTGGTTCATTTGCAGTGATGGATTCGGACTGGAGTGCTGAGTGGTGCCAAGAGGATATTGGATTACCAGGGCCATCCCCTTCACCGGTCAAAGACAGCTGGCCCACCCCTGCCCTGCACCTGTCTTCCCTGCCCCCAGTGAATTAAGAGCAAGCAGTTGCTGTCAGCCCCCTTGCCCCCACCCCCGGGAAATCTTACCTGAAACCTCCAGCAGACATAAAAACATGGCTGAGATTTTCAGTCCACGCGATCACTCTCCCAGTTATTTTGGAGGTTCCGAGTTACAGGTTCCTGAACTTGAGGAAACAGACAGTGAATCAACACCATTTCATTTTCACATTCCAGACTCCCAATGTTGGAAAATGTTAAATTGGCTGTTTAATGTGGGAGGTCTTTTTCTGAATCATGGTGCTGGTCTAATTTACCTAATTTTGTCCTCCTTCGCACTAATCAAGTATGGAGGAAGGAGATAAGACTGAGATCCAAAGATCTGGATTTTTTATCAAGCCATTGCCCCTTAGATGTTCTCTAAGATGCATTCTTACTGAAGCATTCTATGTTTATGGGGAAAAGTTGAGCAAAATCATAAGGTGAAGGGTTTAAGCTGATGAATGGAAACCAATAGCACACATTTACAAAGCAGGGTGATTATTAGGAACTATTTCCATGTGGAAGAGGCACTGATGCATTTGGGTTGATTCTGAAATAGCCTTCATGATTTTTGGTGACTCCTGTGAGATAAAGAGTTTTGAATGGTCTTCCTTCCATTCATTGGCCTGGGTGTTTAAGGAGCCCTCCACTTTCTGGGCTTTCCCGTTTGGAATATCTCAGAGTCTTGAGGATGGTGGACAAGGCGAGTTTCAGGAGAGCTGGAGAGTTCAGGGTCACGTGGGAAGTTTCACCACTCAAAGACCTGCACAGCAGCTCTACCTCCAACACAGGCTGGATGCTAGGCCTTCCGCCAGGGATCCCCTCATTACCCTGCTTCCAGTGGTTCAGTGGCTGCCCATGGCCCTCAGAATAAACCCAAGGTGTTCCTATGGGTTATTAGACCTGCGTGGCCTGGCCTTTGTGGTCTTTTGTCTGGATTCCTTCTGATGCTTTTACTTCCTAGGCCAGTGATGGCGAACCTATGACACACGTGTCAGCACTGACACGCGTAGCCATTTCTGATGACACGTGGCTGCTGAGGTGGCCGCATGCCGAGGATGAAACATTTGCTGCTCCTGAGGATGAAACATTTGCGAAATAATGTTTTTTCCTCAAAGTGACACACTACCCGAGTTATGCTCAGTTTTTTGGCGAAGTTTGACACACCAAGCTCAAAAGGTTGCCCATCACTGTCCTAGGCTTAGGCCAGTGTGTGTGTGTGTGTGTGTGTGTGTGTGTGTGTGTGTGTGTAAGCACAAGAATGCGTCTTGGAGTCTCTAATTATGTTCCTGCCTCAGCCTTTGCACTGGCCGTTCTCGCTGCCTGGAATCGCCTTTTCTTAGTTCTTTCTGTTGCTGGCTCCTTATTCTCCAGCTCAAATCCTGCACCTGCAGTGAGGCCTTCCCTGATCCCTCTCTAGGACTTCACTGCTTATTTTCTTAATAGTATTTATTAGTTTATATAAAATTAACTTGCTGATTTTCTTTTTTTTTTCTAACTTAAATGTAATTGCCATGAAACTAGTAAACTTTTTTCTGTTATTTGCAACTCTACTCCTAGCACCTAGAGTAAAAACTAGCACGTCATATTGGTACAATAAACATTTGTTGAAGCAATGAAGAGAGAATGCGTACTATAGAATGAGCTCTGAGGCCCTCTCTGGATGTTGCTTGGGGAGATAGTCTGAAGCTAGGCAGTCAGTCCCCCGATGGTCCCACCACCACGGTCCCCCCAGCAGCAGGGCCCATGCTGCCCACCGCCAACCTTGAGAGGGATAAACAGTTGTCCCCATGGTTCTGCGACATACTCAAAATAACTGCTCCGAAGATGATCAAAGTGATTGAACAAAGAATCAGTAATTGAATGAGCTCTGTGTTACATCCTAGAAATGGGGCCCTTGTCGAGCAGGCACAGTCCTGGGAGCGAGCTCTTGATACCTGCAAAATTGTTGCCTTCAAAGGCTTAACATGAAAGTAGAGAAAGAAGCTCTAGAGGAGAGAGGAGAAGCACTCCAAGCCCCTCACCTCTGTAACCACAGAAATGCATGTGCGTGTGTGTAGACATGTATGTCAATAAAAGGACAATGCATCCCCCATAAGCACTGTGGCTCTCAGAGCTCTCAGATACCCTTGCAAATTGCCAGTGGTCCACTCACTCCCTCCATCCATAAATGGCAGATTCTGTGAATTTTGTTTATATTGCCATTAGCTCCCTTCTCCAAAAAGCCCCTCCTGATTAACTTCTTCTGCCTGTTACTGTTCTTCTGAAATCCATCAATGCCTGTGTCACAGTCTAAAATACCACTGCTTTTAGGTAATTGGACAAATCATCGCAAGGCATTTTCATATGCATGTGTTTTGCTTCTCCATTTCATTGTAAGTTCCTCCAGGGCAAAATCTATACTTCATTTTTCATTGTAATTCTCTCCACAAGATTCTTAGGAAAGAATACTTGTCAGTGTGTTTATTGTCTGAGCACATTTCATAGGCTGAGAACCCTTGGGTGCTGATTTTCTCTCATTCATTAATTTATTTAACATATTTACTGAGACCTGTTACTGTGGCAGGCACTTTGCTAAGTGCTGGGGATTCAATGTTGAAGCTCACAGTCTGGGGCAGAGATAGAAACATACACACATAGCTATAACACAATGTGATAAGTGCTATAATATAGGTACTATATGCCCAGAGTGCTATAGGAACTCAGGAGGGAGCTTATAAAATAATTTAAGTTAATGTTCTGCTGTCTAAATGTGAATGTTTAAATAATACCTTTCCTTTGTAATGTGAGTGCTTTCTGCTTGTCAGGGCATTTCCCACATCCATTCTCTAGTTTAATGCTTTTAATCATCCTATTAATAAGCGTTCAGTCCACAAACTCACCCTTACACAGAGTAGGTGTTCCAGAGAGATCTACTGAAAGACAAAATAGGTGAATGGAGCATGGATGCTATTATCTCTACTTTACAATTAGGCAAACTGAATGTCATAGAGTGATGTGCCCAAAGTCATAAACATATACCCAAGTAGTCGGTATAAATACATATACCTACAATGTGAGGGTCACTATCCACCATTCGACAGCAAATAAAAAGAAGTGTAAGAGCTGTTCCTCCCCAATGGAGTCTCATTGGTGAAGCATAACGAGAACCATGAATAGCTATGATGATATCAGGCAGCTCAGGACAAGAACACGAGGTCCAGAGGTCATTGCCAAATGAATGGCATAGACCAGGAGGGCCACAGGAGGCAGGAGAAGCCACTAGAGATCACAGAGCTCCAGGAAGGACTAAGAAGGGAAATGGGAATTGAGCTGTATCTTAAAGGATGGATTAATGAAAAGAGAAAAGGGATAGAACATACAAGATCTCTACAAAGGAATGCAGCCCAGTGACTCCTGAAATCTGCTCAGACCCAGCAGGGAGACAGCTGTCACCAGAGCCACACCCATCACTGCCTTATCACTTCTTCTCAGTCCATGTGCCCCGGAAACCCTGCCCATACTTCTCTGAACCTCCCACCCCTACCTGCCAGCTGAGCTCCCACCATTTACTTCCTCCCTGTAGCCCATTCAGACCTACTGCATTGTATAAAGTCCTAAATGCTCAATTTTATCGCCAGTGTTCTATCTTCTGGCTCCAATAAAAACCCAGACGCCCCAGAGGTAATTGTCTCCTCTGTAGGCCTCTCAATGGGAGGATTGTATTCTTCACTCTGTATCATCTAGACAAGGTAGGGCCTTTCCGTTACATCCCCATTTCTGTTTCCAGATCATTATTCTTCCTCTCATGGGGAAATGACTCGTTCAAATTTGAGTTCACAGCATCTACTAAGACCCCTTTCTGCCCTTCTACATTGTTGTTCTCTATCAATCTACAAGTCGCTTCATGAGAAATGGGATGCAAAGGATAACTTCTCTGCCTAGGGATGCAGTAATTGTCTTTTGGGTTTGTCTTCCCAACTCATGGTCACCGTGTTCTCTGACTGTGCGTGGCACAGAACTGTGGTCCAGAAACTGTGTTTATATCATGTGGCTCTGACCCCTTGTCTGTAGGTGGGAGGACCTATGTAGACCCATGACCCAGCAGGGCCATTCTGACCTTCTTCCCGAGGAGTTGATAAAGGAGACAAAGAAACCAGTTTCAGTTCGAGGTGCTTCCTTGAATAGAGGAACAGGGAAATGGTGAGTTGGGCTATCAGGAAACTAAAGCAAGGAAAGCCCATCTGAAAGGAGGTAGATGTGAGGCAGACGTCTGGAATGCGCCCCTATGTTGGCACCTGACGCCCTCCAGTCCATCTCCTGGCCGTGCTGCTCCTTCTCCTCACGTCCTTGAGATGCCACGTGCCCTTGAAATAAACTCAACCCAAAGCACTTTTGCTTCCAATTTTGTTTGTTTTTGATGCCCACAACCAAAACAATGTTGCTAAAAAACAAAATTAGTGGTCAATTAGTGAGGGTAGTTGTCACTGAGTTTTAAAGTTTGCAAAGATAGAAATGACCCAGCTAAGCCACAGTGGCACCATTGGCTCTCATCTGTTTATTATACAACTAGAGGCCCGATGCAGGAAATTCGTGCAAGGGGCTTGGCCCTCGCAGTCGCAGCCGAGGCTTGCCTCAGCCCTCACAGCCACGGCTTCATCCAGAAGGTCATTCGGCTGTTTGGCCTAATTAGCATATTATACTTTTATTATTATAGATGGGAAGCTTGGTTGTTAAGAAAGAAGCGTTTGATATGATTTTGGCAACATGGTAAATCATACAACCTTCCCACTACATGTGTTTATAAATACTTAAGAGTTAAACAGAAAAAATTTTTGTAAATGCACAGTTGAACTCTCAAAAAGAAAGGAAAAAATGAAAGAAAACAGTGAGGCCTAAGGAAATCAGAAGAACACATAGGTAATGAGCTACCATGCATGAGAATTAGTTAACACCACCAAATGTAAATCTAAGAATCAGAAACTTGACAGAGTATCAAAAAGATGATACAAAATAAATATACTTAAAAGTAGTAAAGATCTTTAAAAAGTAATATAGATTCTAAAATATGCATAAAGCACTATGAAAACAGAACAAGCAGGTTTTTAAGTGAACCAAATAATAATGAAAAAATTTTGAAACTAAAAAGCTTAATGGAAATATGTTGAAACCAGGGAAAAAGACAATACATGAGTTAGAATGTGGGTCAGGAGACTTTAGCCAAAGTAGAATATGATGTGAGAAAAACATGGAAAACATGAAAAATAAAAACAATAGAAAATGGAATGATAAACTCACAATAGATGCCTAAAAGGGGCTCCAGATAGAGAGAACTGAGAAAACAGAGGAAATTGCCCAGAGTTCATGACAAATTTGATTAATCATATTTGAAAAGCATAATGGTCAGGCAGAATAAATAAAATAAATCCATAACTGAGCACATCACAGTGAAACTGCTGAACACAAAAGTCAAAGAGAAAAGAAAGAAGCGTTTACTCAGAAACAATAGTCACAGGGCTGCAGACTTCTCAACAGGAGTGTTTAAGCCAGAGGATAACACATGTCTTCAAAGTGCTGAGGAAAAATAACTGCCAAACCCCAAATCCATTCTGACCTAAACTATCCTTCAAAAAGGAAAGAAAAAAGCCCTGGCCAAGTGGCTCAGTTAATTGGAGAGTTGTCCGATACACAAAAGGTTGCAGGTTCAATTTCTGGCCGGGGCCCATACCGGTTGATGTTTTTCTCTCTCTCAAAACCAATAAACATATCCTCAGTTGAGGATTTTTTTTTTTTAATTAAGAAAAAATAAAAAGATGTTTATAAAAGTAAAGATAAAATATTTACAATTCAGAATCCCACTGAAAGAAGAATTATAGAGAGGAATTGAACCCAGAAGGAAGGAGTGAGATGTAAAAAGTAATGGTGAATAAAGAAACTGGTAAACTAAACATGTGAGTAACATAAGCAAAAATTGCCTATATGAAATAATGATAAAATACCTAATTTGGTGTTTATAAAGACAAGATAGAAGATAAAATAATCTATCTACACTAATAAAAGAGAAACATGCAAATTGACCATACCTCTGCTATGCCCACAAGCCACACCCACCAGCCAATCAGGAGCGAGTATGCAAATTAACCCAACCAAGATGGCTGCGGCCACAGAGAGAGCAGGAGGCTTGGGTTGTCCCCGGTGATGGAGGAAGCCAAGCTTCCTGCCCTGTCCTGGCCGGCCCTGGCCTCTGCTCAAGGCTACAAAGTTTCCATTATAGAAGATAAATAAATCCCAGATATCAGGGCCTCTGCTTGGGTCGCTGGAGGGCGGGGCCAGCCTGCAAACCACCACAGGCCCCTCACCCAGGCTGCCCCACACCCCAAGGGAACCCCCCACCCTGATCCAGGACACCCTTCAGGTCAAACTAGCCAGCCCCCACCCGTGCACCAGGCCTCTATCCTATCTAATAAAAGAGTAATATGCAAATTGACCATCACTCCAACTCACAAGATGGCTGCCCCCATGTGGTCAAGATGGCTGCCCCCATGTGGACACAAGATGGCCACCACAGGATGGCCAGCAGGGGAGGGCAGTTGGGAGGGACCAGGCCTGCAAAGGAGGACAGTTGGGGGCAATCAAGCCTGCAGGGGAGGACAGTTAGGGGTGACCAGGCTGGTAGAGGAGGGAAGTTGGGGGGGCCAGACCTGCAGGGGAGAGCAGTTAGGGGGGTCCAGCCCTGCAGGGGAGGGCAGTTGGCAGGGGAGAGCAGTTAGGGGGGACCAGACTGGCAGGGGAGCAGTTAGGCATTAATCAGGGTGGCTGGGGAGTGGTTAGGGGGTGATCAGGCTGGCAGGCAGAAGCGATTAGGGGCAATCAGGAAGGCAGGCAGGCAAGCAGTTGGGAGCCAGCAGTCCTGGATTGTGAGAGGGGTGTCCGACTGCCCGTTTAGGCCCAATCCTAGGATTGGGCCTAAACAGGCAGTCAAACATCCCTCGAGGGGTCCCAGATTGGAGAGGGTGCAGTCTGGGCTGCGGGACACACACCCCTGTGCACGAATTTCGTGCACTGGGCCTCTAGTAATAATATTAGTGTAATATGCTAATTAGACCGGATGTCCTTCTGGATGACCTTCTGGACAAAGCTGGGGCTGTGAGGGAAGCCTGGGTCCCTGGTGCTCGAGGAAAGGAAGGCCTACTCTTGCACAAATTTTGTGCATCGGGCCTCTAGTGGACTATAATGTCAAGTAAAATTGTTGAAAGTTAAAATGTTCAAACTTTTCTGTTTTGCTCAGGAAGAGGGTAGAAATATTGATTAGCTTTAGATTTTTCAAGTCAGCAGGGGTGTTAAAAATATAAAGCAAATCATACACATAAAAATAGAAATATAATGCATAAAATAAGGAAATTAAAAAGAAGTACAGTCAATCACATAGAAAGCAGTCAAGTCTGGGGAAGAATAAAACAATGAAACATACAATTAATTTCAAATATCAATAAGCACGACTCTTCTACATCTAATTGCTCTCTATGTCGCAAGTAAACAAGGGTATATAGTCACCGTTGTCAAGGCACATAAACATAGGAACATTAATAAGGCCTCATTTTTGCTAACAATCAGAAAAAGCAAACTTAAAAAACAGAGGCCGCTTGAAACCTATTCGATTTACAAAATAAGTGCTGGTAAGGGATGAAGGAACTCACATATGCCCATGGGAACGCAGACTGAAAATCCTGGGCACTGTGCCTCCTAAAGCAGAACATGAGCAGCCATCTAACAACTTGCTCTCTGGCTGGGAAAGGGTAATGGAGTCCAGGCTGGGCTTTCCGAGGTCAGCAATGGGAAACAACATGTTCTGGACCTTGAACAAGAGGCAGGAAGGCCTGCCACATCACCCTGGCTCTCTGCACTGAGGCGATTTCTGGGCAGTAGGCAAGGGAACCCACCAGCCCCAGGTCTCTTTGAGTTGAGAAGTTAGACATGAGAGTCCAGTAAGACGCAGGTGGCATGAATATGTGAAGCAGAGCACTGAGGAGGGAACTTGTAGATAAGGAGCTCATAGCACAGGAATTCTCTGGAGCTGTCAGCCAAAAACCACACTCCACATGCACAGGACGAAGCTCCACAAGATTGGACAAAGGGCAGCCGCTGGGGAAAGAACAGTTACTGGGAACTATAAGCCAAGAACAACTTACAGAGCTCACTCAGGGCTGGGAGTCATGAGTTCCCACTAGGATCCGGCCCCCACAAAAAATAATCGCCTTACAAACAAGCCCTGAGAAGGTCAAACTGATTCACAAGTAACTTGTTTATCAAAATAAAGGACAATGTTGTGGGATCTCAGAGGAAGGTGATGAAGGGTGGGTGCGTGGGAAGAGATCAACCAAAGACCTTGTATACATATATGTATAACCCATGGACACAGGCAATAGAGTGGTGAAGGCCTGGGGTGGGGGGGCAGGGGCGGGCTAGAAGAGGTCAATGGGGGGAGAAGAGGAGCATAAGTAATACTTTCAATAATAACAATTAAAAAAATAAAAGAGCTTACTTCCCTTTTCAAAAAATGGTGCCACCATTTATAACACAATGTCTCCATTCCTATTTGAGGTTCCAGATTTTGCTATAAAAAAAAAATCTGGGTACTACTTTATCAATGTATATTTTTATGATTCTTGGTAACAATAATTCAAATGGAAAATAAAATATACATGGTAAAAAAATAAAAAGAACAGTGTTTTTAAAAAGAATACAACAAAATTCAGCATCCAACAAAGTAAAATTCACCATTTCCAGTATCTAAGTAAAAATTAGTAGAAGACATGTGAAGAGCATCATGATGTGGCCCATAAATAGAAGGAGAAAAATGAGTAAGGAGAAACAGACTCAGAAGAAAATTGACAACAAATGGAAACAGATTTGCATAAAGGAATGTCGATGGCTGGAAATAGTAAATAAGTAAATATGGAGGTAAATATAAAATGTCTTACTCACTTAATTTATTTCAAAGCATATTGGTTATTTGCAGGAAAATAATAGTCTATTTTTGGAATTATAACACAAGATTAAAATATGTGATAAAAGCATAAAGAATGAAAGGAAAGAAGTGAGGTTCTTACTTACACATGCTCAATGACTTAAGATTCTTACTTATATGTGAAATAGTAGAATGCTACTGTAGGCAGATCATGATAAGTGAAAGATTTATGTTGTAAACCACAATGCAACCATTAAAAACAAAAACAAAAAAAGAAATATAGCTAGTCCTCCACAGCAGGAGATAAAATGGAACCATAAAAGTACTCAATCAAAAATAAACATTTCTTAAAGGCCCAAGTAGTGGTAGAAATAACAAAGAACAGATGGAACTATTGAAAACATATAGCAACCTGATAAATCCAAACTTAACCATATGATCAATATACACATTTAAGGCGAATGGTTTAAATACTCCAATTAAAATTCTAAGACTGGATAAAAAAGCATGATCCAATTATAACTGGTTATGAGAAACCCAATTACATATAAGACACAGGTAAGTTAATATTCAAAAATAAAAAAAACATATGTGATGAAAACAATTTGATGAAAGATGGAATGTCTATATTAATAGACAAACTAGACCTCAGAACCCAAAATATTACAGGGAATAAAGAGAGACAGATCATAATGAAGGAGTCAGTTTATAAAGTGGACAATAACTCTGTCTACACACCTAATAACACATTTCAAAATATTGAAGCAAAAATCAATATAACTGAACAAAGAGAGAATTTCATGATTGTTGTCAAAGACTTAAACTAGTCTTTCCATAATTAATAGAAAAATAGAAATAAAATCAGTAAGGATAGATTTCCTGAGCAACATTATTAACCAGTATGTACATGAAATGTCCATCAAGATACACCACAGAAACAATAAAAATAAATAATTTAAGATAGTTAAAATAGTAAGAAATATATTCTCTGACAATGATAAAATTAAAATAGAAATCAATAACAAAAAATATGAGAAATCCCCAAATATTAGCAAGTGAAACAACATACTTCTAAATATCTTAAGGAGGAAATCACAAGAAAATTAGTAAAACAATTTTTATTTAATAAGAATAAAAATAGAACTGTGGAATGCAGATAAAACAAGTGTTTCGAAGAAAATTTATAACTTTAAATGTTTATATTAAAGATAAGAAAAACCTCAAGTATATTATTTAATTTCTTACTTTAAGAAACCAAAAACAGAAGATAAAATTAAACAAGGTAAACGGAAGTAACTCATAATTATAAAAATAAGAATAAAAAAAATTTGAATCAGAAAACAATGAACTCAAAAGACGCTTCTTTGGAAATATCAATAAAATTTATAAACCTCTAGCCAGACCTAATCAAGAACAGAAGGAAGATCTAAGTATATCACAAATGAAAGAGGAAATACCATGCAGAGCCAACAGACATTAGAAAGAATAAAGGGCCCTGCGAGAGTAGCTCAGTTGGTTGAGTATTGTCATGTGCACCAAAGGTGATTTCCAGTAAGAGCACATGCCTGGGTTGCAGGTTCGATCCCCAGTCCAGGATGGTGGGGAAGGCAGCCAATCTCTCTCTCTCTCTCTCCTCTCTCTCTCTCTCTCTCTCTCTCTCTCTCTCTCCCTCCCCAGGTTTGATTCTGGTCAAGGGCACATGCCTGGGTTTTGGGCTCAATCCCCAGTAGAGGCCATGCAGGAGGCAGCCAGTGAATGATTCTCTCTCATCATTGATGATTCCATATCTCTCTCCCTCTCCTTCCTCTCTGAAATCAATAAAACTACATTTAAAATAAAAAAGATAATGAAGAAATATTGGAACTACATTATGCCAATAAATTTGAAAACAGAAGAAATCAACACATTGCATGAAAGACAAACTTTTACTCAAGAAAAAACAAACAGATAAATGAACAGTTCTGTATTTCCTAAGACAGTAGGATTTATATTTATGAAAATCCCAATGAAGAAAACCCCAGGCCCAAATCATTTCATTGCTGAATTCAACTAAATATTTCAGGGGGAAAAACAACAATTCTACACAAACTCTTTCAGAAAAAGAAAAAAGAAAATAATGTTCCAAATAGTTTTGTGAGGTCAGCATTTCCCTGATACCAAAAGCAGACAAAGACATTACAAGAAAAGAAAACAACAGCTCATATCCTTCATGAACATGGATATAAATACCCCTAATAAAATATTAGCAAATTGATCCAGCTACATATAAAAAGGATAATACATCTGACCAAGTGCAGTTTATCCTAGGATAAAATATTGGTAGAGCAATTCACAAACTAATTAATGTAGCTTGCTATTCAACAGATTAAAAAGAAAAACATTTCATTATGTTTACATATAAAAATTGTTTGACAAAATTCAACATCCATTATGATAAAAACTCTCAGCAAACTAGGAACAAAAGGGAAGGTACTCAAACTGATATAAGGAAGCTGTGACAAACCTATAGAGCAAAGATGATGGGAAGGACAAGGAAGTCTGCTCTCATCACTCCGATTAAACATGGGATGGGAGGTCTTCATCAGTGCAATATAGCAAGAAAAAGGAAATAAAGCATACAGATTAGAAGGAAAGAAGTGAAACTCTTGAAATTCTTAGACAACATGATGGTGTATATAGAAAAGTCTAATGAATCTATTAAAAAAAGCAATTAGAATTAGTAAGTGACATTAAGTTTGCCAGATATACAAGTTTAAAAAAATCATTTGTACTCTATATCCTAGCAATGAACAATTAGGAGGTCAAACTTATAAGTGGAGTATCATATACAACAGTAACACAAAACATCCTATATAATAGAGAGGTAATATGCAAATTGACCCTCATGCCCTCACAAGATGGCTGCCTACAACCAGGCCGGCAGGGGGGTTAGTGAGGGATGACCAAACGACTAAACAAGCAGGCTGCATGGGGTGACCAGGATGGCAGGGGAGTTAGTGAGTGATGACCAAATGACTGAACAAGCAGGCTGCATGGGGCAACCAGGCCAGCAGGGGGGTTAGTGAGGGACGACCAAATGACTGAATAGCAGGCTGCATGAGGTGACCAGGCCTGCAGGGGGGCAATTTGGGGGCGACCAGGCCAGTGGGGGGGGGTAGATAGGAACGACCAGGCCAGCAAGCATGTGAGCGATTAGGAGCCAGTGGTCCAGGATTGTGAGAGGGATGTCCAACTGCTGGTTTAGGCCCAATCCCCGGGATCTGGCTAAAACTGGGAGTTGGATATCCCCGAGGGGTTCCGGATTGGAGAGGGTACAGGCTGGGCTGAGGGGACCCACCCCCTGTGCATGAATTTTGTGCACTGGACCTCTAGTAAAATCATAAGGAGTAAATCTACTATATACATACATATATTTTTATGACATATATATGTGATTTTTATGACATGTACTAGAGGCCCAGTGCATGAAAATTCATGCACTGGAGGGGAGGTCCCTCAGCCCGGCCTACCCCCTCTCACAGTCTGGGAGCCCTCAGGGGTGGGAGGCGACTCGGCAATCAGGGGAAGGCAACGCCCTCATCACACCTCTGCTGCTGCCACTGCCGGCAGTGCAAGCCTTGGCCAGCCCTAGTTACCTGAACATCAGGCTGCCCTGGGCAGCTGGGCAGCCGCCATCCGAGGCTTCCCTGCACCTTGGGCTGGCCCTGGGTGGCTGGGGGGCTGAGGGTGAGTCCGGCCACACCGCGCGCTGCCCCCCCGCACCCCTCTAGAGGGGCTGAAAGGACTGGGGGACTCCGGCAGGGCTGAGGGGACTGGGCGCCACCATCTTGTGGCTATGGGCACCACCATCTTTGTGATGGCATGATGGCCAATTTGCATATTTCCTTTTTATTAGATAGGATATGCTGGAAACTAAAACACTGATGAGAAGAATCAAGAAGACCTGAATAAATGGAGCAATATTGTGTTCATGGATTATTGTTAACACATCAGTTCTTCCTAAATTGATCTATTGATTCAATGGAATCCCAATCAAAACTACCACAGCCACCGCCACCTCCTTCTCTTTCTTCTGCTCCTCCTCCTCCTCCTCCTTCTTTTATGCTTAGAGTTCAACAAGTTGATTTGGAAGTTGAACTAGACAGGCAAAAGGCCTAGTATGGTAACTAGTTCCCAAGATGGAACCCATGGTATTTAGGTTAGTCTGTGTGACCAATAGATTATGGAAGGAAATAATATGCCCCTTCTGAGAGTAGGTTAGAAATTGGCACTGTGTCACTTTCTCCATTCCCCCTCTCTTCTCTCTCTCTCTTCTTTCTCCACTCACTACTCCCTGTGGGAGAAGCCCGCTGCTGTAAGTGAGCAGAGAACACCTTTGGAGAGCTCCACGTGGTACGACCCTGAAGGCTCAGGCCAACTCCATGCAAGTGGCTTGGTAATGAACCTTCTACTCAGCCAGGCAGGCCTTCAGTGATTGTAGGTCTCGCTAGAATTTTAACCACAAGCATATGAGAGATCTTTATTCAGAAAAACCCAGCCATGCTGTTCGGAATTCCTGAATTACAGAAATTGTGAGATAATAGATGTTTGTTGTTTTAAGCCTCTAAGTTTTGGGTAAATTGTTATGCAGCCATGGATAAATAATATACTTAGAGTAACCAAAACAATTTTGAGAAAGAACAAATAATCATTATAGGACTTACTATAAAGAGCTACAATAATCAAGACCATGTGGTACTGGCCACAGGAGAGACATATAGATCAGTGAATTGGGCTGGACAGTACAGAAATAGACCTATAACTGTATGGTCAGCTGATTTTGACAAAGTGCCAATGCCATTAATGGAACAAGGATAGTTTTTCAACAAATGGTACTGAAATGATTGGATGATTATATGCAAAACAAAAACAAACCCCAAAAAGCCTTAATCTATACCTCAGACCATATACAAAAGTTAAGTTGAAATGTATCTTATTCTGAAATGTAAAATCTAAAATAAAAAAAATAAAATAAATGTTTTATGACCTTAAGGTAGATAAATATTTCTTAGAACACAAAATATAAATTCTAAAGAAAAATTGGTAAATTAGACTTCATCAAAATTAAAGATTTTTGCTCTTAGATAGATATTAAATTAGATGAAAGTAAAAGCCCATTGACTGATAGAAAATTCTGGTAAACAGAATATATAACAATTTCCTATCATCCTACCTAATAATAGACAAATATACAAATTGACCGTACTTTCGCTATGCCCACGATTGGCCAGGAGGCGCGGGGGGGGGGGGAGGCGGGACTCAGGGTGGCCGGGATGGCCGATTGGGCCGGCAGGACACTGAGCTCGCGTCCCCAGCGGCGGTGCGAGCTCAGCGTCTGCGCCATGGCTGTGCTGCGGCACAGAAGGGGCCTCTGGGGCAGCGAGCTCACGTCCCGCCGCGGACCATCAAAAGCAGGGGAGCTGGGTGCCTGTCTGCTGGTGCACCAGGCCTTTCAGAAGCCTCTGGCATGGCGGAGGCTTCTGAAAGGCCTGGTGCACCAGCAGACAGGCACCCAGCTCCCCCGTGATTGAAAGCGAAAGCGTGTAGGGGACCCTACACATGCATGATTTAATCATGCACTGGGCCTCTAGTTCAATTATAAGAAACTAAATAAATCAGTAACAAATTAGAGAATATTTAAACAGATATCACACTAAAGAAGAGATATGGATGGCAAACACCTGAAAATATGCTCAATATTAGGGGAAAGCAAATCAAAACCACAGAGAGATATAATTCTTTATTAGAATGGATAAAACTGAAAAAGAAGAAAAATATGACAATAACAAGTGTTGTTAAGGCTTTCAAGTAACTGGATCTCTCATACATTGGTGGGAGAAATACAAAATGGTATAGCCACTTTGGAAAATCATTTGTATTTTTGTGTTAAGTTAAACATACACTTACCATATAAGCCAGCAATATCATTCCTAGATATTTACTCAAGTAAATTGAAAATTGTAATTCACATTAAAAACTCGTACTTGAATGTTTATAGCAGCTTTATTTATAATCACCTAAACCCAGGAACAACGTAAATGGCCATCAACTGGTCAATGCACAAATTGTGGTATATCCATGCAATGCATATTCTTCATGGTGAAGAGGAAATATTCATACATGTATCAACATGGAAGAATTTCAAGGAATCATGCTAAGTGAAAAAAAGGCAGCCTCTCAAAAAGGTGCATACTTTATGATTTTATATATATATTTTAATATATTTTTTTTTATTTCAGAGAGGAAAGGAAAGGGAAAGAGAAATAGAAACATCAGTGATGAGAGAGAATCATTAATCAGCTGCCTCCTATACGCCCCATAGTGGGGATTGAGCCCACAACCCAGGCGTGTGCCCTGACTGGAATCAAACCATGACCTCCTGGTTCATAGGTCGACTCTCAAACACTGAGCCACGCCGGCCTAACTGGATTATGTTTTTAAGACATTCTGGAAAAGGTAAAATTAGAGGAACAGAAGGAAAACAGGTCAGTGGTCATCAGGGACTAGGGGTAAATGAAGAAAGTTAACTACAAATAAGCATAAGGAAACTTTTAGAGTGATTGAAACATTATATATTTTGATTGATGGTGTTACACGACCGTATAAATTTGAAAAATGCATAGACTGTGTACAAAAAAAAGTGTCAATTTTGCTGTGTATAAATGACACCTCAGTAAACACGACTTTTAATAACTGTGAAATAGTGCTTAAGCAGTGGAAATCTATACCTTTAAATGCTTATATTAGTAAAGGAGAAAGGTCTTAAATGAATTCTTTCCATTTCTAGCTGAAGAAATAAAGAGGAGTGGGAGATGAGCAAATTAAAGCCCTAGTGGGGAGAAGGAAGGAAATATTAAAAACAAGAGTAGAAATCAACAAAATAGGAAATGAATAAATAACTGAAGAAAATCAATGAAACAAAAAAACTGGTTCTTTTAAAAGATCAATACAATTGACAAACCTTTAGCTACATCAATTAGGGGGAAAAAAGAGAAAACACAGATCACCAATAATAGGAATGAAAGAAAGAACAACACTATAGATCTTGTAGACATTGAAAAGAAGAGAAAAATAGAAATGAGTTTATGCTACTAAATGACTTAGATAGATAGAAACGTATTTAAAAGACACAAATTATCAATTAACCCAAGATGAAATAGAAAATCTGAAGTGTCATTTATTTTAAAAAATTGAATTTGCAATTAAAAGCTTTCCCACAAAGAATAACTCCCAGCCCATTGATTTCACAGGTAGATTTGAATAAATATTTAAGGAAGAAATAATTAAACCAATACCACAAAACACTTTCAGAAAATATAAGAGGAAACACTTTCTAACTAATTTTACATGGCAGAATAATTTTGATACAGAAAACCAGGCAAAATCTTACAGGATAAGAAAACTTTAGACCATATTTCCCAAAAACATAGATGCAAGAATCACAAACAAAATATTATCACAGTAAATAGATAAAAAAGATAATGCATCATGAATGCAAAATTGGTTTATCATTTGAAAATTAATAAATGCAATTCACCAATATCAGATTACATGAGAAAAAAAATGATCATTTCAACGGATGCAGGAAAATGCATTTGCTGAAATTCAACAGCCATTTATGAAAAATTAATAACTCAGAGCATACTAAAAATAGAGAACTTTCTCAACCGCCAAAAAGTCACCCGTGAAAATCCTACAGATAACAAGATACTTAATGGTGAAAAAACGAATACTTCTCCTCTTGTATTAGGAATGAAATAAAAATAGCCACAATTGCCACCTCTGTTTAACATTGTACTTAGTATACTGAATGTCTTAGCCACTGCAATAAGGCATGCAGAAGCAAACAAATGAATGGCATACAGAATGTCTGCTTCTAGCCAAATAGGAATTACAGTAACTGGTTTCACTCTCCACCTGAAACAACCAAAAAACTTATAAAATATATGAAACATCAGTTTTCGAGACACTGGACACTAGGCAACAAACAAGAGTGATGTCCATGAGCAGAACAAGCAACATGGGCCCTACAGTTGCACTCTCTTCCCGCTTGAGAATTTCCAAGCAAGAACAGGAAATCCAGGAAGAGGCCAGAAGTTAGAGATGGAGCTGATAATCTGAACAGACCAGAGTAACTAGAGGTGGCAAGATAAGATACTGAAGGGGAGAGAGCTGCACAGAGAGAGCACCCAGAGTTCTTAGTACCACTTCATAATTTATTGATGATAGGATAAATAGACAGCAAGTAAGAATATAAAAAAATCTGACCTAATTAACAGTTCTAAAACACTTTGCCTCTAAACAGCAAAATACAAATTCTTTTGGAGTGCACAGAGATGGTTCACAAGATAGATCATACTCTAAGTCATAAAAAGCCTCAAAAGCTTGAAAGAATTCAAAACATACAAGATATGTTCCCTGTCTAAAGAATTATTATAGTAGAAAACAACAGAAATAGATCTGAAAAATCCCCAAATATTTAGAAACTAAATAAGATTCTCCTAAATAACCCATGGGTCAAATACAAATTTAAAAGAAGAATTAGAAAGTATTCTTAACTAAATGAAAGTGAAAACACATCATACAAAATTTATGGGATATAGATAAAACAGCACTTTAAGGAAAATTTATAATGCTAAAGTGCCTATATTAGAAAACAAGAAAGTCTCCAATCAATGATCCAGAATTCCACCTTAAGAAACTAGAAACAATAATAGCAAGTTAAACTCATATAAAAAATAATAATAAACATCAGAACAGAAATTAATGAAATAGAAAATAGAACAAAAATAGTGTTAAGCAAATTTTATTCAGAAGGTTGGTCTCAATCTTAAAAAGCTAATGACAAGATTCCTATGTTAAAGAGGATTGGTTTTGTCCGTCTGGTGTGACTCAGTGGTTGAGCATCGACCCGTGAACCTAGAGGTCACGGTGCAATTCCCAGTCAGGGCACATGCCCGGGATGTTGGCTAGATCCCCAGTGTGGGGCGTGCGGGAGGCAGCTGATCAATGATTCTCTCTCATCATTGATGCTTCTATCTCTCTCTCCCTGGACTCCCTTCTTCTCTCTGAAATCAATAAAAACATATTTTTAAAAAAGTGAAAATCAACAAAATCAAAAGTGGATATTTTCAAAAGACCAAAGAAGTATTTTTTATGATCTCTTCCCACCTACCCACCCTCCCCGGCCTTCCCTCTGAGGTTCCACAGTGTGTTCTATTCTTCTGTGTCTCTGGATCTATTTTGTTCGTTAGATTCCACGTATGAGTGAGTTCATGTGATACTTGTCTTTCACTAACTGGCTTATTTCACTTAGCATGATACTCTCCAGGTCCCTTCATGCTGTCTCAAAAGGTAAGAGATCCTTCTTTCTTACTGCTGCATAGTATTCCATGGTGTAAATGTACCACAACTTTTTTATCCAGTTGTCTACTGATGGGCATTTGGGCTGTTTCCAGATCTTAGCTATAGTAAATCGTGCTGTGAACATAGGGATGCATACATTCTTTCTATTTGTGCTTTGGGTTTCTTAAGATATATTCCTAGAAGTGGGATCCCTGGGTCAAATGGCAGTTCCATATTTAATTTTTTGAGGAAACTTCATAATGTTTTCCATATATGCATAACTCATGGACACAGACATTAGGGTGGTGAAGGCCTGGGGTAGGCAGTGGGGGCAGGTTAGAAGGGGTCAATGGGGGAAAAAAGGAGACATATGTAATGCTTTCAACAATAAAGATTTGATTTTTAAAATAATAATAAAATAAAACTTAAAAATATATTTTTTCTGTACACCTCTAGTCAGACTGAACAGACAAAACAGTGTATACAAATTAACAATATTGGCAATTAAAAACATTACAGATATTAAAATGATAATAATGAAATATTATGAATAACTTTATGCTAATAAATTCTACAAGTTGGCCTGGCCATTATGTCTCAGTGGTTGAGTGTCGATCTATCAACCAGGAGGTTGAGGTTCAATTACCTATCAGGGCACATGCCCAGGTTGCAGGCTCGATCCCAGTGTGGGGGCCTGCAGAAGGCAGCCAATCAATGATTCTCTACCATCATTGATATTTCTCTTTCTCCCTTTCTGAAATAAAATATATATAAACTAATGGCCCAGTACACGAAATTCATGCACAGGGGCGTTCCCTCAGCCCAGCCTGTACCCTCTCCAATCAGGGACATCCCTCTCGAAATCTGGGACCACTGGCTCCTAACCGCCCACCTGCCTGCCTGCCTGATTGCTCCTAACCCCTCTGCCTGCCTGCCTGATCGCCCCTAACTGCCCTCCCCTGCCAGCCTGGTTGCCCCCAACTGCCCTCCCCTGCTGGCCTGATCTCACCCCCAATGGCCCTCCCCTGCTGGCCTGATCTCACCTCCAATTGCCCTCCCCTGCCAGCCTGATCTTGCCCCCAATGGCCCTCTCCTACCGGCCTGATCTTGCCCCCAACTGCCCTCCCCTGCCTGCCTGATTGCCCCTAACTGCCCTCCCCTGCCAACCTGACCTCTCCCCCAACTGCTCTCCCCCTGCCAGCCTGATCTCACCCCCAACTTCCCCCCCTGCCAGCCTGATCTCACCCCCAACTGCCCTACCCTGAAGACCTGATCTCACCCCCAACTGCCCTCCACTGACAGCTTGATCTCGGCCCCAACTGCCCTCTCTGCCTCGGCCCCCACCACCATGGCTTTGTCCAGAAGGAAGTCGGATGTCCAGAAGATGGCTGGTCGACCTGGTCTAATTAGCATATACCCTTTTATTAGTATAGATAGATTATATAGAATAGGATTGCTTAAATGGGGGGGGGGAGCCTTTTTCAGCAAGAGGAGATGCTCTTGGCAAACAAAAATACATAATCCCTATATCTGGACTGATAGCCAGCCATATGCACTTTGCTGGGAAACTGGTCATTAAAAAATTGAACCGCTTTCTTACACCTTACCCCAAACAGCTATTGCCCTTAAAACCCCTCCTCAGCCTTCATCTTAGGTTCTGCCTTTGCAGTTCACCCAGATTAGGTTCAGATTGGTCGGTTTCTATGCCAGGCAGCATCTGCAGGCCTATCAACGGGCCTGATCAGAGAGGCAGGGCTGATCAGCAGCCCCCATGGATGTCAGAGAGAAAGAGAGGTGTGGCTGCTGGCCGGCCCGGAGAGAAAGAGAGAGGCAAGGGCTGATCAACAGCTGCCACTGAAGCTATAGATCAGACTCTACTTATCTGTCCACGCCTCTCTCGAGGCCTGATCTGCAGGCACCTTGGCAGTCAGTGCTGGGTCGCCGTGCCCACAGCAGTGGCAATCAGTGCTGGGTCACCCAGCACTGACTGCAGGACTGACTTCTGGTGTTTGGTCAAGCCTTCGGTCATTATGGACCCTGGGTTTTTATATATTAGGATTCTACAAGTTGGATGAAATGAAAAAAAAAAATCTAATGAAAGACAAGAACTGCTAATGCTTATTCAAGATGAAATAGAAAATGTGACTAGCTCTATATTTATAAAAGTAGCTGAATTTGTAGTTAAAAACGTTTCTACAAAGAAAACTTCAAAACTAGGTGGCTTAATTGGCTTTATTCTACAAAACATTTAAGAATACTAATTTCACACAAAATATTTAAGAAAATTGAAGAAGAGGTAATATATCTCAACTTATTTTCCAAAGCCAGCATTACTCTGATAACAAAACCAGATAAAGATAACACAAAGAAATAAAACTACATTCGAATATCAGAACATAGATGCAAAAATTGTTAACATTTTAGCAAATCCAATCCAACAATATATACTAAAAAGCAAGAAATATGATCAAGTAAAGTTTATTTTATGAATGCAAGGTTGGTTTAAGATTTGAAAATCAATTAGTATAATTTATATTAACAAACTAAAAAATAAAAGCCATATGATCTCAAAAAATACAGTAAAAGTACTTGACAAATTATCATATCCATTTCTGATAAAATTGAGAAAACTAAGGAATAAAAATTGGGTTTTCATCAAAATGTCAAAAACATTTATGAAAAACTTACAGTTAACATACTTAATGGCAAAAGACTAAAAGCTTCCCCCCTGAGATCAGGAACAGCACAAGGATGTCCACTCTCATCACTCCTACTCAACTAGAAGTTCTAGCCAGTATAATAAAGCAAGAGAGAAAAAAAAAGGCATTCAGTTTGGAAAGGAAGAAACAAAATTATCTTCATTTGTATAGGACATTATTATCTACTAGTGGCCCAGTGCATGGATTCGTGCACATTGAAAGAAAATTAATTAGAAGAAATATTTTAATATCACTATTCACCCTTTCTTTACAATAGAAGTGTCAATAGTTGTGCTAGTAGTTGGTCTTCAGACATATTCTGTCCACGATGCAGCTTTCTTTCAGCTTCAGAATGTCAACAAAAACAACCAAATTCACTCTTGACAATGACAGATCGAAACACATGCGTGCAATTGGCACCAGTGAAAGATCTAGAATTCATAAGTGAGTTTGGCAAAATTGAAGGGTACAAGATCAATATACAAAAATCAATTATACTCACATATGCTAGTAAGACACAAATAGAAGCTGAAATTTAAAATACATACTCTTTACAACTGTATTTTAAAAAGTGAAATGGAAAAAGCTGACAAAAGATGTACAAGATCTGTATACTGAAACCCACAAAACATTACTAAGAGAAATATAATGGAGCAATGTACCTTGTTCATGGGTTACATATTATTAAAATATCAATTCTCCCCAAATAGATTTGTAGATTCAATGCCATATAAATAAAAATATTAATGAACTTTTTTTGAAGAAATTGATAATCTTATTCTAAAATTAATATGGAAATGCAAAGGACATGAAATAGCCAAAACAACTTTGAAAAGGAACAAAGTTGGATGACTAATACTGCCTGATTTCAAATCTTAGTCTAAAACTACAGTAATCAAGATACCATGGTATTGGTACAAAGATAGAAAAATAGGTCCAAGAGCTAGAATAGAGTCCAGAAATAGATTCACATATGTAGGCACAACTGATTTTTTCACAATGTTGCAATTGCAATTTAATGGAGAAACAAGTGATGTCAGAACATTTGAATATCTATATGTGGAAAAATGAATTTTGATCCAAATCTTGCACCATATACAAAGTTTATTCAAAATGTATACTAGTCCTAAGTATAAAGTCAAAACTTTAACATGTTTAATTGTAAAATTTCTAAAAGAAAACATAGGAGAAAAAGTTTATGGTATACAATAGAATCCTACTCAGCAATGAAAAGGAACGATCTATTAGTATATGCAACAATATGGATGAATCTCAAAATACTTATGTTTAATGATAGAAGCCAGACAAAACAAAAGTCTGTACTATATGCTGCAGTTATATTAAACTTCAGAAAATGCAGACTAATTTATACTGACAGAGAAAAGATCAGTAGTCATCTGTGGGGGATGGTGATGGGTGGAAGAATACACAGAAGCATGAGAAAACTTCTGGGGATTTGACTGTGTTTAATGTTCTTGATTTTGGCAATAGCTTCATGATTGTATACATGTGTAAAAACTTATCATATTGTACACTTCAAATAAGAGTAGTTTGTTTAAGTCAATTATACCTCAATAAAACTTTTTAAAGACATGCAGATTGAAAGGAAGGAAGTAATCATTTTATTTGCAGATGACATTATAATGTATACAGAAAATTCCAAGGAATCTATAATAAAAGCTACAACATAAATAACTACCTTTAGAAGTTTACAGGATACAAAGAAAATATACATATACCAGTTGTATTTTTATGTTAGCAATAAACAATTTAAAAGTAAAATAAGAAACAATATAATTAATAATTATATCAAAAATATGAAAGTTATATATATGCAAGATTGGTACCCTGCTAAGAGAAAAAAAATAATTTAAATTTTTATTGTTGAAACTATTACATATGTCTCCTTTTCCCCCCCATTAACCCCTTCTAGCCCACCCCTGGCCCCTCATCCCAGACCTTCACAACCCTATTATCTGTGTCCATAGGTTATGCATATATGCATACAAGGTCTTTGGTTGATCACTTCCCACCTACCCACCCTACCCCGATTTCCCTCTGAGATTTCTCAGTCTGTTCCATGCTTCTACATCTCTGGGTCCACTCCATTCATCAATTGATTTTGTTCAATGGATTTCACATATGCGTGAGATCATGTGATGCTTGTCTTTCTCTGACTGGCCTATTTTACTCAGCATAATACTCTCCAGGTCCCTCCATGCTGTCTCAAAGGGTAAGAAGCTGTTACTGCTGCAAAGTATTCCATGGTGTAAATATACCACAGCTCTTTTATCTACTAATCTACTGATGGGCACTTGGGCTATTTCCACAACTTAGTTAATGTAAATTGTGCAAATTTACATAATCTCATAATGTAAATATCTGTGTTTTCCGATGGTCTTAGGCGACCCTGCTAGTGGTTCTCAACCTGTGGATCTAAGGTTGTAGAGTACTGCTGTAGAGCCTAAGACCATCAGAAAACACAGATATTTACATTACGATTCATTAACAGTAGCAAAATTACAGTTATGAAGTAGCAACGAAAATAATTTTATGGTTGGGGGTCACCACAACATGAAGAACTGTATTAAAGGGTCGTGGCATTAGAAAGGTTGAGAACCACTGATCTACACTAATAAGAGAGAGACATGCAAATTGACCATCACTCCACTATGCTCACCATCCAATCAGGAGGGAATATGCAAATTAGAAAGACAAAGATGGCAGCCACCCAGCTGCTCCAGGCGCGGAGTGGCCAGGCAGGGCAGGACGCCTGCTATGAGAGGGAGGGCAGGGGCTGAAGGGATCTACAGGAGCGGCACTCCAGCTGCAGTGAAGATGAAGACTGCAAATTCCGGAGTCTGGAATCTGAAGTGAAGACAAAGATGGCAGACTCCAGCCGGAGTCTGCAGCAAAGACGAAGATGGCAGACTCTGGCCGGAGCCTGCAGGAAAGACAAAGAAGGCAGACTCTGGCCGGAGTCTGCAGCAAAGGCAGCAGACTCTGGTCAGAGCAAAGGCCTGGGTCCCGGATGCTGGAGGAAAACTGGTGTTGGAAGCCAAGGGAAGGAAGGCCTATTGCACGAATCTCTTCATGCAACGAGCCTCTAGTATTGAATAAGAGTGGTGAAAGTGGACATCCCTGTCTTGTTCCTGTTCTTAGGGGAAATGGTATTAGTTTTTGCTCATTGAGTATGATGTTCTCTGTAGGTTTGTCATAAATGGCCTTTATCATGTTGTGATATGCTCCCTCTATTCCCACTTTGCTAAGAGTTTTTATCAAAAACCAGAGGCTCAGTGCACGAATTCGTGTACCAGTGGAATCCCTTGGCCTAGCCTGTGGGATCAGGCCAAAACCGGCTCTCTGACATTCCACAAGGGGTCCCAGATTGCAAGAGGTTGCAGGCCAGGCCAAAGGACCTTACAGGTGCTTGTTCGGGGCAGGGGAGAGATGCACAAGGTTGGCCAGCCAGGGAGGGACTATGGGAGGGCTCCAGAGTGTGTCCAGCCCGTCTTGTTCAGTCCCAATCGGCCGGACCCCAGCAACAAGCTAACCTATGGGTCGGAGCATCTGCCCCCTGGTGGTCAGTGTACGTTATAGTGACTGATCGAGTGTCTGCCCCCTGGTGGTCAGTACAAGTCATAGAGTGGGGTTGAGTGGCCTTAGCATATTATGCTTTGATTGGTTGAATGGCCAACCAGTCGACCGGCTCTTATTATATAGGATGGGTCTTGGATTTTGTCGAATGCTTTTTCTGCAGCTATTGATATGATCATGTGATTTTTGTCTTTCAATTTGTTTATGTGATATATCATATCTATTAATTTGTGGCTATTGTACCAGCCTTGCATCCCTGGAATTAATCCCACTTGGTCATGGTATATGATCTTTTTAATATATTGCTTGATCTGATTTGCTAATATTTTGTTGAGCATTTTAGCATCTATGTTCATCAGGAATATTGGCCTGTAATTCCCTTTCTTTCCAGTGTATTTATCTGGTTTTGGAATTAGGATAATGCTGGCCTCATAAATGAGCTTGGAAGTGTTCCTTCCTCTTGGATTTTTTGAAATAGTTTGAGGAGTATAGGTGTTAGTTCTTATCTGAATGTTTGGTAAAACTCCCTTGTGAAGCCATCTGGACCAGGGCTTTTGTTTGCTGTTTTTTGTTTGTGTGTTTGTTTTGTTTTTTTATTACTGCTTCTATTTCATCAGTTGTTATTGGCCTATTCAGGTTTTCTGATTCTTTCTGATTCAGTTTTTGGAGATTATATCTTTCTAGGAATTAGTCCATTTCTTTCAGGTTTTCCAACTTATTGGCATATAGTTGTTCATAGTATCTATATATATATAAAAAGCTAATATGCAAAGTGTCCCCTCGGGAGTTCTACCAGAAGACCAGGAGTTCGATCACTCACTATGACATGCGCTGACCACCAGGGGAAGTGTGGAACATGGTGGGCAACCAGTGGCAGCGGCAGGGCGCTGAGAGAGTGAGGGAAGGAGGAGGCAGGGAGGCAGGGAGGTGAGGAACCTGATGGGCCCTGATCACGGGCCAGGCCTAGGGACCCTACTCCTGCATGAATTTCATGCACTGGGCCTCTAATTTTCTTATAATCCTTTGTATTTCTGTGGCGTCAGTTGTTACTTCTCAGCTTTTGTTTCTGATTTTATTTACTTGGGTCCTCTCTCATTTCTTCATGAGTCTGGCTAATGGTTCATCAATCCTGTTTATCTTTTCAAAGAATCAGGTTTCATTGATCTTTTGTATTTTTGTATTTTTTTTTTTTTTTAGTCTCTATGTCATTTATTTCAGCTCTAGTCTTTATTATTTCCTTCCTTTTACTTACTCTGGGCTTTTCTTGTTGTTCTCTTTCTAATTCTTTAAGTTAGTTGTAGGGTTAAATAGTTTATTATAATTTTTCTTGTGTTTTGAGGTAGACCTGTAGTGCTATGAACTTCCTTTTTAGAACTGTTTTTGCTGTGTCCCAGAGATTTGGGGTTGTTGTGTGTTCATTTTCATTTGTTCCCAGTAAGTTTTTAATTTCTTCCTTGATCTCATTGGTAACCCATTCATTGATTAATAACATGATATTTAGCTTCCATGTGTTTGAATGTTTTGGGGAATTTTTATTGTGGTTGATTTCTAATTTCATTCCACTGTGATCTGAAAAAAATGGTTAATATGATTTTAACCTGCTTGAATTTGTAGATACTTGTTTTGTATCCTAACATGTGGTCTATCTTTGAGAATGACACATGTGCACTTGAGAAAAATGTATATTCTGCTGCTTTGGGGTGAAATGTTCTATAAATGTTAATTAAATCCATCTGATCCAGTGTGTCCTTTATTATTTTACTATTTCCTTATTAATTTTTTACCTGGAAGATCTATCCAGTGAATTCAGTAGGCTGTTAAAGTCCCCTACTATGACTGTATTGTTGTTGATCTCTCCTTTAAAGTCCTCTAGAAGTTTGTTTTTTTTAAATATATTTAGGTGCTGTTATTGTGTGTGCATATATGTTTACCAGGTTATATCCTCTTTTTGGATCGATCCCTTTAGTATTATGTAGTGACCTTTGTTGTCTCTTCTGATGCCTTCATTTGGAAGTCTATTTTGTCAAATATGAGTATTGCTACCCCAGCTTTTAATTCATTTCCATTTGCATGGAAAAAAAATTTCTATTCCTTCACTCTCATCCTGTGTGAGTTTTTTGTTCCCAGGTGGGTCTTTTAATACAGAGCATATACTTGGGTCATGTCCTTGTATCCATTCAGCTACCCTATGTATTTTGATTGGATCATTTAATCCAATTTACATTTAAAATTATTATTGATAGGCACTTATTTATTGCCATTTTAATTCTGTATGCCTAGGTTTCTGTCTCTATTTCTTCTTTTCATATAGCAGTCCCTTTAGCATTTCTTGCAATGCTGGCTTGATGGTGATAAACTTTTTTAGCTTTTTTATTTGTCTGGGAATCTCTTTATTTCACCATCTATTTTGACTGATAGCCTTGCTGGTTATAGTAAGCTTGGTTTCAGATCCTTACTATTCATTACCTTGATTACTTCATGCCATTCCCTTCTATCCTATAGAGTTTCTGATGAGAAATAAGTTGATAGCTTTATGAAAGCTCCTTTGTAGGTAACTAATTGTTTTTCTATTACTGCCTTTAGGATTCCATCTTTGTCTTTAAGTTTTGGCATTTTAATTATAATGTGTCTGAGTGTGGCCCTATTTGGGTTCTTCTTGCTTAGGACTCTATGTGCCTCCTGAACTTGTGTGACTTTTTTCTTCACCTGGTTAAGAAAGTTTTCTGCCATTATTTCTTCAAACATGATCTTTATCCCTTGCTCACTTTCTTCCCCTTCTGACACACCAGTCTCTATGAGGTCTCCACTTTCTGTCCTTAGTTATCAGGGTTCTCTCCAGCTAGTCTTCAGTTGATTATTAAAGGTAGTTTTTTTGTGTGTTTTAGTTGTAATTCCAGTTTGGTCCTGGTTGCATGCCTGTGTAGCATTCAGTTACTCTGCTGCCATTTGCTAAGAGAACATTTAAAAGATCCAAATAAATGTCAGAAAAGCTTTATGACTTTGATATAGACAAAGAATTCTTACATAAAACACCAAGTAGTATTCATGAATCAGTAGATTCAATATTGTTAAGTTGTCAGTTACTCCCCAATTTAATCTATAAATTCAAGCAATTTCTATCAAAATTTCAGCAGACTTCTTTTTGTAGAAATTGGCATACTGATTCTAAAATCTATATGGAAATGTAATGGATCTAGGCTAGTCAAAATATGTTTGAAAAAGATGAACAGAATTGAAAGATTTATATTACCTGACTTCAAGACTTACTACAAAGCTATAGTAATATGGAGGTATTCATATAAGGACAGATTTATAGGATCAGTGGAATAGAATAAATCCTGAAATAGTCCTCCATATGTATGGCAAATTGGTCTTCAATAAAGGTGACAAGGTATATCAATGGGGAAGGAAAAGTATTTTTAATAAATTATGTTGGAATAACTGGATATCTATAAGGAAAAAAGTAAACTTTCACCCTTATAAAATATAGATCATAGACCTAAGCATAGAAGCTAAAACCATGAAACTTCTAAAAGAAAATGTAGGAGAAAATCTTTATGACTTCAAGATAGACAAAGACTTCTTAGATAAAACACCAAATGCACAAAGCCTCAAGGTAAAAAGTTGCTAAAATAAGATTTAAAACTTCTGTTTTTTAAAGTACATCATTAAGAAAATGTAAAGGTAAATCTCAGACTAGAAGAAAATATTCTCAATATATATAGATCCTACAAAGAGTTTTAATCTAGCATATGTGAGAACTTACACCAGCTTAATAAAAAGATAGCAATAAAAAGAGGCCAAAAAATTTAAGACCCTTTGTAAAGAAGATACATCAATGGCCAGTAACGACCTGAAATGATGTTCAACATCAGTAGTCATCAGGGAAAGGCAAATTAAAGCCAGCCCATGAGCTACCCTTGCATTGATTAGAATGCCTAAAATTAAGAAGACACAATACCAAGTGTTGGTAAGGATTGGAGCAACAGGCACTCACATACACTGCTGGGAGAAATATAAAAAGTACAAATACCTTGGAAAGTAATTTGTCAGTACCTTAAAGAGTGAAATGCATTCCGACCATACAGAAAATATGACAATATCGCTTCTACTGTGTACTCTGAGAACACACCACACACTAGCACGTTTAGTGACTGTAAATGCCCACAGGAAACATGCAAGAGCTCTCATGCAGCACTGCTTGTGATGGTGAATAAATGGAAACCAGCCATTCCTCATCAGGGGACTAAGACACTGAGAGTTATTCATGCAGTGAAATACTGTACAAAGTTGCAATGAATGGACTGGATCCACATATATCAAGATGAATAAATCTCAAAAACATAAACTTGAGCAAAAAGAACCCTATTTGCAAAAAGATATGTGTTATTTATAGACACACACATAAATAGTAAAAGCATAAAATGTGAATGGAAATTACACAGGCTTCAGATCAGTGATACTTATGGGGTGGAGAGATGGGGCTAGGATGCAGGTGGGGGGCATTACCTGTATCTGTAATGTGTGTGTGTGTTTTTTTTTTTTCTTTTAAAGTAGAGAGCTGAAGCAATTAAGGCCACGTGTCAATTTCTATTTAATTTCAGCTGTGGGAAGATGTGTCTGTCATATTTAGGAAATTTCTCTGCTTTCATGTTTCATAACATAAAACAGGAAAGGATTGACCTGCCCTCAGAGAGAGAGTAAGGGCCATCCAAGGGATTTCGTTGGTTGAGCCACTCTTAGGAGTACAAGAGTATTGCATGCAGCTTCCATTGTGCCTCCTGGAAAGGAGTCAGAAAATACAGCCCAGACACCATACCCCAGGGAGTGGTGTGAGATTCTGGAAACTGTGCAGCTTCCTACACTTGGTAGCTTTTGCTTCCGCTGGTTGCTGACAACCATCAGCAGTAGAGCTGAGAGTGAAAGGGGCGCACAGGCTTGTCTGCAGGAGCAGCAGGGCGTGGCACTGGGGGCACCACTCTCACTCTGCTGCCACATTAGGGGAGAAGGAACCCCACGCAGTAGAATGTGTGTGGCTTAAGTTAAAGAGGAAAAGGAAGTCGAGTGAACTCCATGTGGGAAAGAAGAGGCGAGGTGGATGAAGCCTGAAATGGCTGTGCCCTCACATATAACAGCACTTCCATAGGCACCAAGCAGGCTTCCCCTGAACCCTGCCCTTCGGGGACATTTCAGCCTTGAAGAGCTGATCCAGCACAATTGCTTCTAAGTTCCTTGACCTTCTCCACCTTAGAGAACGTTACTGCCACTCCTTTGGGGTCACATCCTACCTACAGCTTCTCACCTAGCTCAGCCCTTAGCATGAATATCTCAAATCCAGTGTCCCTGCTCTGTCAAAACCACTGTTCCAGCTCTTTTACTTTCTAATTCCCATTGTACTTCAATCCCACTGATGTCTCTAGTCCCTTAAATCCCCATTTTCCTTCCATCTATCAACTACATTTTAATTTCACTCTTATCTGTTTTAAAAAACCACAGTTAATTTCCTGAATTATTCACTTGCAACTTTAACTCTTTTGCTCCTATTTTCTTACATGGCACTCTTTCCAAATCCAGTCTACAGTATTCATTCCCTGCCCCTAAACCTGCATTGCTGAGCAAAACTGAAGAAAGCTATATGGCCCTGCAAGCTGATGTCATTAGAGATTTGGAGTTTCCACTATGAACTGGACCTTCAATTCTGTTTAGCAAACATTTCCTGTGGTTCTTGGATAGGTCATGCCCAATATTCCCTTAGAAGATATTCCAAACCAATCTTGTTCTCAGTCATGATATCCTGGCCCTCTTGCTTCTATTTCACAAGGAACATGAAGGCCATCAGTTGTGAGTGAGCTGTACCTGTGTCTAACCCACAATGGGAATGCTTGCGAATCTGTTTTATCACACGGCTTTTCTGTTTAAGACTCATCATTACCATAACCTTTGGACCTTTTTCATTTTGTTATTCCCTCAAATTCAACTTCATTCTGTTCTCTGCCTCCTTTCCATAGATCTGCAAATGTCTCAAGGCTCTTCCATCTTAAAATCAAAGAATCAAATGAGAAAAAAAATTAAACAAGTGTTAGCAAGGATGTGGAGAAAAGGGAACAACCACTGTCACTGTTGGTGGGAATGCAGACTGGTGCAGCCACTGCAGAAAGCAGTATGGAGTTACCTCAAAAAATTAAAAATGGAATTTCCTTATGACCTTGTGATTCCACCTCTGGGAATTTATTCCAGGAAACCCGGTACACTAATTTGAAAGGATATATGCACCCCTATGTTCATTGCAGTGTTATTTACAATAGCCAAGATTTGGAAGCAGCCCAATTGCCCATCAGTATATGAGTGGACAAAAATGCTGTGGTGCATTTACACAATGAAATACCACTTGGCCATAAAAGGAAGGAAATCTTACCCTTTGCAACATCACTGATGGACCTGGAGAATATTTTTCTGAGTGAAATAAGACAGTCAGAGAAAGACAAATGCCATATGATTTCACCCATATGTGAAATCTAATGAACAAAATGGACTAACAAGCAAAATAGAGACAGACTCATAGATAGAGAGCAGGCTGACAGCTGTCAGGGTAGAGGATATGGGATGGTAGAGGGACAGAGAAAAAAGAGAGAAAAACTTATGGACATGAAAACAGTGTGGTGATTGCCCAGGGAAGAAGGGAGGTGGAGGAGGGTATAGGGGGGATAAACAGTGATGGATGGAGACTTGACTTGGGGTGGTGAACACCCAATACAGTGTACAGATGATGTGCTGTAGAATTTTGCACCTGAAACTTCTTAATTGCTATGTTTCATTCCACTTTAAAGTTCATCTTGTTTCTCATGAATATATATATTTATGAATATTTCCTATATAATAAAAGGCCAGCGACCATAATGGCATAACAACCAGAACAACTGATTGACCAGTCTCTATGAGGTGCATAGACCACCTCTCGGTCCCTCCCCCCAGCCCACAGGCTCTGATCGCTGGATGGCCAACGGGGAACCATGGGAACCGGGGTGGGTGGCAACGGGGCGGGACTGGGGACTGGCAAACAGGCAGAAGGCAGACCTCTTGGTCCTTCCCCGCAGCCCGCAGGCTCCAATTGCTGGATGGCAAACTTGGAACCACGGGGAACCAGGGTGGGTGTCAGCGGCAGGGCTAGACTGGGGACTGGCAAGCAGGTGGAAGGCAGACCTCTTGGTCCCTCCTCCCAGCCTGCAGGCTCAGATCACTGGATGGCAAATGGGAAACCATGGGAACTGGGGTCGGCGGAGGCGGGGCAGGACTGGGGACTGGGAATGGGCGGAAGATGGCCCTGGTCACAGGCTAGGCTTAGGGACCTGACCCATGCACAATTTCGTGTGCTGGACCTCTAGTGTTATATAAATAAATGCATATATATATATATATATATATATATATATATATATATATATATATAACATATATAAATGTGAAGACTATGTGTATGTATGCATATACACATAGAATATATATAGAGAGAATATATATAGAGAGAATGTATATATATATATAATATCTTTTACTTCCCATTCACCCCATAACTCACTGTTTTCGCCATTTCACTGAAGCTACTCCAGCAAAAGTCCCCGGTGGTCTTCTATATTTGAGTCCAGTGACTGCTTTTCTGTCCTTCTCTACCTGTGCCCCTGCAGTATTTGTACCACTGCTCAAGCCCCTCCCCAGGGAGGAAAGCACTTGCTTGGCCTCCTCTCTATCCAGCCCCCGACTTCCCACCCCAGTGCTTCTGTGTCTCTCTAACTCTTCACTCAGAGCACTAACTTGAGACTCAGTCACTACTGTGTCCCTAATGCTTGACGTTGACCCTCTTCTCCAAAATCTTCCTGAGTGACTGTGCTGATTGTCCCCATTCCCGTGGTTTTAACTACATCCTCAATCCTGGCAACTACTAGAATCTTTATTTTCCTGAGCTCCAGATGCCCATACACAATGACATAGATACTGTCCCCCAAGGTGTCAAACTCACCCTGCTCAAGCTCATGTCCTGTAGATAGCGTTCCTTCCTGCTGCTGCTCTGATTGTTGGAACCCCTGTACTTTCACATGCCCATAAAGCAACCTGGAATTAACTCCTACTTCATCCTCCATGTACATTTATAACAGCCAAGTCCTCTCTTAAGTAGACTTAAGTATTTGTTGAAAGAGGTGGGCTACTGTTATGGTTAGGAACACAGTCCTCTGAGCCAGACTGCATGAGCTTGAAGGTTGGCTTTGCCACTTATCAGTTGTTGACCTTGATGAAGTTGCTTATGTTCCGTGTATTTTAAATTCCTTATATAGTAAGTAGGATGATTAAAATAGTACCTACTGCATAAAGTCATTGGGAGATTTAAACAAATACATGTGAAGTAGTACTTTATATAGAGTGGCCCACAGTAAGCACTCCATAACTGTCACTCATTATCATTATATTATTATTAATTCATCACCATCTTCACAGCCTCTGTGCCTATTCCGGAATTCACCTTTTCCCTTGATGGGCCTTTTTTGTCTGCTCTCTTCTGTCAAGGAGGTTGAGGGTCCTGTGTTGGGGTTGGTGGGGAGAATGGTCAGGCTGTCTCACAGCAGCAAGGCAGGAAAGCAAGGGGCCCAGTGATTCCACTGCTGAGTGAAGTCAGGATGGGAAGTAAAAGCAGGTCCAAAATTCCTCGGGAGAGGAAATCAGAAAGAACTGAGTCTGGAGGGAAGAACTGGCCACGCAGAATAAACGGAGCCAAATGAAGTGTTTGGAGTAGCGCTGGAGTGGTTCCCAAGGGAAAAATAGAAAATTGAATAAAGAGAAAATGCATTTCGGAGCAATAATCTCCTAATTCAGTGCTTTACAACCCATGCTATATATTGCACATTTAACAGAAGCATTTAAGACATATGAACATTTATGCCCAGCCCAGACAGATTTAATCAGAATCTTAGGATCAAGGTCTCAGCACTATTATCACTATTTTTTAATGCCACAGGTAATTCTAATGTGTGGCACATAGCTAGGGTCGAGAACCACTGTCCTAACTAGTCTCCTAATTTTGATCATTTACTTTTTAAACACCTACCCACCCATAATCACACACTCAGTTTTTACTTGTTTTTCCCAAAGCAAAGCTGGTTATGTCATGGTCAGGTTTAAAGTGGTTCCCCATCTCCACAAGAGACAAAAATCCTAACTCCTTAACATATAAAAGCCTTTCCCGCTCAAGCTTACTTTTTTGTCTACTGCCCCTGCTTTCTCTCACCTTTTCCACCTACCCATACTCTAGTGAAATGGTAGACAACTAGAAGTTTCTAGACCAAGGTCTTTCAGATGCCATTTCTTCTACTTATATTTTGTCTTTCCTTATTAACCACGCACTTCTACCTATCCTTCAAGTCTCAACGTGAACATAACCCTCTCTCTTGAATCCTTCCCTACTCACTCTAAGCAGAGTGGGTCACTTTCTTTCCTGGTATCATTGCCATTATTGGTATGCCCTTTAGGGCTTACTTTGCCATACTTGGTAATATGAATGCTTACAGTATGTACATACACAGTTTTCTTCCTCACAGACTGTGAAACCTTTCATGTCCAGGACCATGTCTCTATATTTGTATTCCCACAACCTGTCATAGTGCTGGGCATGTAGTTGACATCAACCATTATTTCTTTAATGAGTAAATAGATGAGTAAATGGAAAGATGGATGAGTAAACCTGTTGGGAGGGGAATATCCAGAACAAAGAAGGGCTTGGAGAGATACTGAAATGCCTCATCCAGGGGGGTGTTTAGTGCCGTATTTGGCCCTCATCTCACAGTAAGTAGAGAACCACTGCAGCTTCTCCAACAGACAGTGACCATAAAAAATCACGTTTGAGGGTGGGTAGTCAGACAGCAGCATTCAGGATGAGCCCGAGAGAAGAGAAACTAGAGACTCTGGTCGGGTGCCAGGGGAGCAGAGCCTCAGGCAAAAAGGGAAAGCATCAAAGGTGGGCTCAGCTGAGACACACCTGTAGTCATCAGCAGGGGGAATGGATGTGATTGTCCAAAGCCTAGAAATGGAAGGAAGAATTTGGTTTGCTTGCCCTGAAGCATGGAAAACATGTAGGGCAAAGACACAGCGGCTCTTTTCAAATCTTTGATGACCACTCCCAGAGAAACAGGAATTGGCCAACTTACTTCTGTGTTTCATATTTCCCAGAGTCAAATCTAAGACAAATGGAAAGAATTTTATATCAATGAGACATACCTACTATTAATTAGACAATGTTATGTCAATTAGGAACAGACAGCCTCAAGAAGTAGTTAGTTTCTTACCACAGGAAGTGATCGAGAACCCTTGATGCAGTTGTCATAAAGGGAATTCAAGGATTAGATCAGATATTCTCACCAATACTTGAAATTCTGTATTTTATGATGGTTCCAGGGAATTCAAGAAAACAGTGCAACTTGCAGGCATAAAGTCCAGCAGCTGTAGTTCCTGAACATAAAGCCGAGGAGAACTCTCGAGGCCAGAACTGTACAGTGAGTGCTGGGCATCCAAGCCCAGGGCTGTTTACATGATGCCACGGTTCTCCCACAGAAGACTGCCAGGGCCAAAAGGTGGCTCCTCCAGATGAAGCCTCGGGCCCTCCCAGAGCCCAGGAGACATGAGTGGAATTTGAGAGGGTATCAGGAAGTCATGAAGAAGACACACAGGGCAGCTTTCCTTTCCCTTTCCCTTTCTTCTCAAGCTCTTAACTCTACAGGTGCCCTCTCCTAGCCTCAGAGATGACCTCACCATGTCTTCATTCAACAGCGAGGTCTTCTTCCAGTTCTCTTTCCTTCAGCTCAGAATATCTTCTGCCTTTTCATTCTCAAAGCGATGTGCCATGATGTGTCCCTCCACATGTGTTCTTGTCCCCACTTCCCTTCCTCCCCTTCTGGGACATTGCTCCATCCTTTTTCATGCCTAATTCTTCCTCCTGGTTCAAAACTTTTAAAATTATTTTTATCCTGGAACCAAAAAAATATCTCTGATACTACTCAGCTTCTCTTCACCACCCAGAACTGTAAAGAGAGTGCCTTAACCTCACTACCCTTGACCTTGACCACATTCTTGCACTGCCCTCCTTCCTTGCAGTCAGCTTTGATCTCATGGGGCTCTCCTGGGAGATGCTGTGTAACATAACAGAAGGAGGGTGAGATTTGGGCTCAGTCCTTGGGTCAGCCACATACTATCTGAACCATACTTTCTTCATATCATCTGTTATGAGTATCAAATGAGCTAATAAATAAGGAAGACCACCACCTCCATACACACACACACACACGCACACACACACATGCACACTGAGAAACACTACTGAATCTAGTGTCACTGAAACTGCTGTCACAAAGATGACCAATGACATCTTGATCACTGGTTTCAATGGCTTCTTATCAGTTCTCAATCTCCCAATTTCTTGGCTACGTTCAAATTTACTGATCTTGTCCTCCTTAGTGAAACTCTTTATTTCCATGATTTTCTCTTCATTTGTTTCTAGGAAATTAACATCTGCAATCCAGTTTCCTCTCTGGATCCTCTTTTTGCCCTTAACAGCAACATGCCTATAAGTGCTCTTCTCTTTTCTGTTGTTATTTCTTCATTTAGAAGTGAAGGAGTAATTTCTCTCCCAAGGGTCCAACTATCTCCAATGACATCACTAGACTTCTCTCCTGAGCTTTGGTACCAAGTTTGCAACTCTGCTAGATTTCCCCATCTGGTTTGAAAAATCAATGCATCTTTGTAGAGCTTCTGACAAAGCACTTTGAAAAGGCTAGACACTGAATGTTTATTGACCAGCCCTGCAAAGGAGTGCACTTACCATCAGTCCCCCCACCCCCAAAGTGCCAGTCGGAGAGAACAATGCCTTTTAGATAAACTTCATATTGTAAATTCAAGTAGATGGCATAGGCCCTTAAATATTGTTAAGGCATTTTATGGATTGACAATTCCCTGCTGTGACCCATCTCTCTGGGTTCTACATTCTTCATTCTTGAAGGAGTCTGTGACCAAACCCTGTAAGCTAATCACTGGGGTCCTTCTCAAGGCCTCCTTGAGATGGGTAAACAATGTGTTCACCAAAGAGTAATGGTATCAATTTTTATCAAATGCCATTTTCTTGGCTTGAACCAAAGAAAAACCCCCATCTTCCATCTGGCCCAGATATTTTGTCCTTCTGGAAAATCCTGGATTACTAGTACATCAAACTATAAAAATACATTATTTGTCCTCATCAGTGTGGCAAAGTTGATTGGATGATGTCCCATGCACTGAATGGTTGGATTATAGGTCAGGGCACATGCCCAGATTTCTGGCTGGATCCCCAGTAGGGGGCATGAAGGAGGCAGCCAGATCTATGTTTTGCTCTCACATCACGATGTTTCTCTCCCTCTCCCTTCCACTCTCTGTAAAAAAATCAATTAAAAAATCTTTTAAAAAATTACGTATCACAGAAAATGTATATAATGTTTACCCCTCCTGGGCTCTCTGACTTATATTAGTGGCAGGTGTTTAATGTTAGTTTTGTTTTCTTGTTTTCCTATCAGTCTGTAAGTTCCACGAGGCCCGGGACTTGCATTTCTCATTTTTATACTCTCAACACGGTGCCTTATCCATCCATCCCTATACATAAACAGACATACTAAATTGCACTTGTTAAATTAAGTAGAAAATGCCTATGTTGGTCAAATGGGAGTATCCTCTTTAAAGGAGGATCAGATGTGGTGCCTCTCTTGCATTGAATTGCAGGGTGTGCTATCCTTGTAGCATTTAGTATGTAGTTGTATCTGAAGGTAGCAACCCCTGATCCTCAGCCTATAGCCCCAGACATAGCTCCCCAGTCCCAGCAGTTTGGTTGCCTGATCCCTAAACATTGACCAGGACCCATTCCCTACTTGCGCCTTGGTGTGGTGAGGTGGCTGGGAACCCATGGTGTGCTGGAGGCAGCTTGCCCAGGCCCCCGGGAATTCATTGTACGCATCTCTTCCCAATTCTGCGTTCAGCAATATCATGTTGGCAGCTTGAAATTGGCAACGTGGCCATATTTACACCATGGAAACTGGCAAACACTGCAAATCAGGGCTTTCATTCCCCCCAGAGAGCAGGCTGTAAAACATTTACCAGCACACGCTGCTGCCAACACTCTTCCTATTTATCTCCTGGCATGCTGGCTTCTCCTAATCCATACATTTCAGCTCAAATATTATCTCTTCAGAGAGATCTTTTCATCCAAAGTTATCCCTCACTCCTGTCACTTTCTATTATATCATCCACCTTTTCCTTCAGGGCACTTATTTCAGTCCGTAACTACCTTGTGCATGTATTTTATGTACTGGCCTGTTGTTCAGCTTCCTCACTAAAAATCTTGTCCTGCCTTGTCTTGTTTACTACTACATTCCTAGCATCTAGTGCAGGCCCAGACTCATAGTCGGTGCTCAAGAAGTATGTTTCTGATGAACAAATACAAAGAACAAATGGTTCCAACAGCTCAAACATCAGGCAGAGCACGGCTGTCTGCAGAGTTGTGTGTGCCTCCCAATACACTCTGAGTGTTTCAGTGGTGTTTGTCATTGCATTCTCAGGACCCAGCACAGTGCCCAGATCAGAGTAGAGGCTCCTTCCAGTTTCAGGATGAATAAATTGATAAAATTTGGGTCCATCAGTTCATTTAGGTTTCCTTGTAACACCCCAGAGAATTCATTCCTTTATCTTCATCCACAGCATAGCACTAATGTTTCTTCTGAGAACTGAAAACCACCAGAATTGCTGAAAAGATGGGGTGGCATCAATTTATCTCACCCAACCTGTATTTTCTTTTTGGACTGGGTCACAGCAATTCATTATGTCACCCTTAGGCAAGTCACCAAACGGGATGAGAGAGGCCACGGCCCCGTCTCTTCCGGAGGCTGCAGCACAGATAGCTTTCTGTGCATGGATGAATAGCTGTGAGCCACCTCTGCCCCAGCCTCCTGGAGAAGGCAAAAGAAGTTTTCTAAATGTTTTCCTGCCACGTGAATCACTGAATTATGCATGAGGCCAAACCCAGGTAACAGCACACTGTGGTGGGATGGAGAGGCTGGGCTCATGCAGAAAGGAACATGAAGCCTTACTTGCTTCCTCGCGGCGAAGGGTTCCCCCGGTTGATAATGAGTGCTCTATTAGCCCACAGCATCACCAGGTTAGTGATGCCTTTGGCAGTGATAACATCCTGGTGTCGAGAGGTGTTCTTTTCTTCTATTATGCTGCACTGACCACACTCAAGCAAGCCTCTTGGACACCTCAAATTAATGTCACCCTGCACTTCCTGGGCAATGACATGCAAGATGAAAGAAGATGCATATTCATGACTTGCCTCAAAGGCAGGAGAGGCCAGGAGACTTGGTGAGCTTAATGGTAACACATCTTTGGATGGATAGTGCCACAAACGCTGCTGTCACCATCTTCCCACCCACCAAAGGCGAGTGGAGATGCCCCCAGTGGGGACATGGAATGGCTGTCTTTGTCTGGGTCAGCACCAGCCCTCTGGGTGGGTTTTCTCCCTTGTCCTAGTTCCTCTTTTCCTATGGGCAATAGTGCTCTGGGCTCCAGGCACTTCCAATACCTCTAAGTACCCAAAGCTAGACACACAGGAGCCGGTGAGTATGTGTCTGGAGTCTTTGGGTGTGAATTCTGGGTAGACAACAAAATCCCTAAACCACACAGTGACAGCTATTGAGGGCAGAGGCATATATGTCAGGGGATCCGACCCGCTTCCTAGGGGGGCTGAGGAGGAGCAACTGAGCGAGGGATCAGTGAGCTGAGCTTTATTACATCAGGAAAGCATGGTCATGCAATAGACATGCCTTCTCTGGGAAGCTCACACGTCCCCGTTCCCCTGGACGGAAGGGAGCACTGGCATTGAATAAACAGAAGACTCAAGGCCTCGGTTTGGTCATTTAGAAGCCATGTGACTTAATTAAGTTGCTTCATCGTTCTGAACCTCATTTAACCCATCAGCGGGATGAGGATAACTGTCAATGCCCTACACCCCTCACAGAGTTTTCCAAGGGAAAAGATGACGAGCTGATTCATAAAGGAGCCTCTTAGCCACGTGCTCCAGGAGCTGCAGGCAGGCTCTCTGCCAGGGCCATCCTTCTCCCAGGAGCAGGGCTCCCAGCTTCTTGGAAGCTCCCCCAAAATGAATCTCATGGTTTGAATGAAAGTGGCCATGTAGCTACCATCTCTGTGGTTGTCATGGGTGACTGGGAAGGCCCTGAGGGGGCGCTGGGCCCCCAGGGAGGTCCGGAGAGCCCTCCCCAAGGGTTTTAATGTGACTGCGAGGAAGAGTATGAAGCCATTCGGGTGGGAGCTGTTGGATGTGAGGCGTGGGGATGGTTGGTTGGTCTGTTTACTGATGAGAGGAGGAAGCCTGCCGCTGCGGGAGAAAATGAAGCCGGCACTCAGAAGAGATGAAATACAGAGCCAGTGGTCACAATATACCTTGTTCAGGGTTTCCTGTGGGTCCAAAGGAGCCCCTTCTTCGTGGCTTGGAAGGCTGTGATGCCACTATCCCTCCAGGGCGGACCTTGTGGTCTGTGCCAGTGTGAGCTGCAGTTCTGCCCCTTAGAGGCTCCATGGTGGAGGTGACCTTCATTAGCCGGCTCCCAGCAGGTGGACCTTAGACCTTACACTCCGATCTCTCGGCCTCTGAGCCCTTAGGCTCCTTCTCCAAGGCCGTTCCGCCGGCTTTGTCCTCCCTTCACTCCAGAAACAATTTGTGAGCTTTCCCATGTGCCCGGTGCCCTCTCAGACCTGGGGATCGTCACAGAAACTAAGGGGGACATTGGGATGGCGCCCTGAGGAAACCCACACGAGCACTGTACCCTTGCGGCACACCGTCAACAGGTCAAGTCCAGGCACTTAGCCTGATGTGCGTGATTATTTACTGCATTTTTGTAGCCTGTATTTATGAGGTGTTCTTCGACTCCTGCACGAATGGGGTCGGTTATAACTTACTAAAAGTTGCTGAGCATCCACTGTCATCTACTACTGGGGGAAGGCACACTCCGCCCTTGAAATGCACACAGGCCTGCTGAGCAAACAGTGCAGAGCTAGAGAACAGCCATAAAACTCACACCTGGCGAGTTCTGGGGCACAGACCCTCAGGACTGCAAACAGCCAGAAAAGGGTGTGTGGGACAGGACTCACAGGAGGTAATGGGCTGGGATTGTTTTGTTTGGCCAGCACAGTATTTACTTTTTTTTAATTAGCTGTTATCACTTGAAAATCAGGAGATTTCATATTTTAAAAGAACACGGATTTCTAGTTTCTTTTGATAAATTAGGAGATTTGACAACAATTCCCACTTGGAGCTGAGTGACTGCCACCCCCTTTCGCATGGGCATCCACTCTCCCGTTCCCACCTCGGCCGTGTGTGAGTGCAGAGCCTCAGCCTGCCTGCCACAGGCATTCGGATTTGCTACCTAAGGCTCTATGTGGAGCTCAAAATGTCCGAGCTCCCCGGAAGCCTCGAAGAAAGGATGTTAGGACCAACACGTATCTAAGGTAGATGCCCACCTTGGCGGGCACCCAATTTAGCATTTAGTATCATTGACGGAGGTACCCCATACCAGCCGGTCGTCGAGCCTGCCCTCACCTGGCTGCAGGTGGGCTGGAGCCGGCCTGGGGAGGCTTCTGTGTAGGAACATAAAGATGAAAGAACCCTTCCAGTCATCAGCTATCAGACACCCACCACTCAGCTTCTCCTTTCTCTTGTCTACAATTTTTCACGTTGTTGCAGATGATACAGAATGATATCCCTTCTGCGGCTGTGTGTGCGGGAGTGCGCAGAAGTGCGCAGGAGCGCTTAGGATCCTAAATGCAGCCACAGGCCCAGGATCCAGGAGCTCAGGAGCGCATGGAGTCTGGCTCTTACAGGGAAGCTGCGTTTGATATCGCACTTGTTGGCTGTGCTCCTCGCAAAGCCCAGCGCTGTTTGGCTGTTTAACCCATCTCCCACAGCAGACGAAGGTGCAGAAGAGGCAGGCTGGGAAAGGGAAGGCCATTCCCTCAAACAGCCCTGGAATGGTCGGAGGAGACCGCTCCTAGGGCGTGTGGGAGGTGCTGCCACCCTCTGGCTGGGTGTAGCATCACACCTGCTGAGCCAAGGTGACACCCTTGGCAGCCTCCCTGTCTCTAAACCTATCAGCCTGAACTTCCAGAACTGCAGGTGAGTCTGAACTGACTTGGGCTTCTGCTCTGCTTTCCTTTCATAAGAAAAGTCTCTTGGGCAAACCAAACCCACCCCACCCCCCGCCCAACCCCACACACCTACTTCCCTAGCCCCGCATCCCAGCCTAGGAGAGACCCAGCGTGTGTCATGGCTGAGTCAGCCTCTTCCTCCTGGATACTCAGCCTACACATGACAAAGATCTTGGCAAAATGCTGGTGATCAGAAATCCGCTCTTCATAGACACAAAGGAGTGGGTGCACGGGTCCCCAGTAATGAGAGTCCCCATGCATTAGCATATATTTTTCTCCAGAGGGAAGCTATCAGAGTAAGTCCCTAAAAGCAATTCGTTCTATTTACAGCTTTTCTGAAGCCCTGAAAGGGAATCATTTCGGAGCACTGCAGACACCACACTGAAAATAGGGGAAAACATTCAATTTGGAAACAATTTTACCTCGATTTATCTTTTTTTCCCATTTGAGTCAGCCCACTGCTTCTGCTCCTTCCTCTCCATGCCTCCTCCTGAGTTATGATGGCAGGAATGGAGCTGTAACCCCAAAGTGTGACCAGGGAGGCCAAGGAGAAAGAACGCCCCCCATCTTTCCTCCTGGGGGCACCTCATTCACAGACATAGGGAGGCTGCAGAGGGAGCTGAGAGCCGGCTGCTGCAGATCACTCCCCACTAGGTAACTGCAGCTCTTTAAGACAGTGACAATACGAATGGCATGCCCTATGACCCCGTCCTCTGGGCTAATCATAAGATTTTGTAACCCTGTCAATAGCAAGAGAAAGGGAGTAAGAAAGCATCCCTTTGATTACATAAACGCCCAGGTATCTAGTGCAGCGAGGCTCGCGCGCTTGAGAGCGAGGAGCAGGCCTGCGTCTCCCCCAGGCCATGGGCAGAGCTGCGGCCAGGGCTGGGGACGGAGTGAATGCCGCTGTACCCACAGCCATGTGCCCAACAAGAAACAAGCAGAACCAATCAATGTTAAAGCTCGTTCCTGCTTCTGAAAGAAGGTAACAAGAGGCAGAGAAAAGCCACTCCCAAGTGAGGGTTGTCAATCCACTGCCTGTGGGCTCCACGGACAGGGCCGAGGGGTCTCCTTCCTGCCTTGGCCAGAAGCCGCTCAGGCTCAGGTCCCCTGCTGTGAAATGTAGGTGATGACACCAGTCCTCTTGCTCCATAAGCTTCTTGGGAGAATGGAATGAAAACTCGGGACTTCCCAGTCGATCTGCAATCCTGTTAAAACAGGAAGATGTATGTGAAACGGAGATAAAGCACAGCTCTGAGTTTGGAGGCGTTGGGTGCAGGGCTCACCTCACCAACCTACTCGGCCCTTCCTTGCCCGCAGAGTGGCTTCTGAGGCCCTGGGAAGGCTAACTTAACACAAATGAGGAAAAGTTTGAAACCGAGTGGGTGTTTTTATTAATGGTCATACAACCTGGCCACCAGTGGAGGTAAATGTAGGAGTTGAGAGCAGGGAGAGATCAATGTGGGCGTAAGTGTTCACATAGCGGTAGGACACGCTCTGATCTCTAAAGGATGGCAGAGGATCCCAGGGGAGGGCGTGGAGGGGAGGGTGGAGGGGAGGGAAGATCCGGGTAGAGCAGAGCGGTAGAACGGAGCACGTGAGCAGGGGCGTGGCTGTGCAGCCTGTGGAGGCGGATGCGCTGGGTACCCGCTGGGACTTCAGAGGCGGGCCCTGCAGGAGCCGCTGGGAGGCCTGGGCTGCCTGACTCTGTTGGGTAAATCCATCGCCTTGCACAGTCCTTGTGCTGGAGTCAAATTTCCCTTATCGAGGACCTTTTGCTCTTCTGAGGACAATCCTTTACTGACTCGGATTTCGAATTATCCCTGAGCCCTCCGTGTCCTGTCCTCCGTGCACTGAGTGCGGGGTGGGTCCCCAGCCTCCTGTGAGCAGCTTCTGGGAAGACAGGGGTTCCGGTCTCCCCGCCCGCGGAGCATGCGCACTCCTGTGCCTGTGGGAGGGCGGTCCCAGGACGCTTGACCTTCCCGTCATCCCAGAACACCTTGTTGTCTTGTCTTCTTTGAAATGCTGGACAGAGAGCAGCAAATGCCTGGGTCTAAAAGCAAAATAATGAGATTAAATGAAAGCCCCCAATTTCCCAGCCGCTTGTCCTTGGTCCGGTGTGGCGCACGGCACGGCATGCATTATTCAGAGCTGGCGGCTGCGGTCCCCGGGCAGCGTGCGCTCCTCAGGCCCATCTGGAGGTCTGGCTGGAGGGCAGCTGGCTGCCCTGCCCCGGAGGGAGCCGGTGAGGAGGGTGCAGATTTGGCACTGGGTCCGATGATTTCATCAAAGTAGCACGTGTCGACGGCCCAGTCAGGGGAAGATCACCTCCGTGAGCCCCTTCTGAGAGGGAGGGGCGTCCTGAAGGGCAGGGCGGATGGGACGGGGCCGCAGGAACACGAAGGAGCGTGCACTCTCAGGATGGAGGGCTCCCGGCTGCACCCAAGTCCCCCAGAGATGAGGCTCGGACTGCGAGTGCTCACATACACGGAATCCGAGGAGCACAGAGGTCCCCTACATGAGAGCTGTATATGGATCCGTGTGGGGAAGGAGAGGCTCAGGGCCCGCGGCGGATTGCACTGCGGCTCCAGACTTCCATTCTTTTCCATGCCATTTTGCTCCCTTGCCTGTTTACCTGGGACGCTTACCTGTGGAAAGCAGAATGCACCTTAGCCCCGCCCCACCCTGTGACTCACAGGGACCCAGGGGAGGTTGGACAGTCCCAAGGCTGTAACAGGCAAGGCGTGTCTGGCCAGCCCTCTGGCGTTGTCTTGCTTGGCTCCCTCTCCTGTCAGGACAGCAGGTCCCCCATCCGGGGCTGCCCTTCCAGCCGAGGTCCCCAGTGAGGAGACACATGGAGCCTGCCCACAGCTGCCAACACGCTCTGCAAGAAATACGTGCTGAGGTTATAGCCACCGAGATCTTTTGCTTTGTTACCATAGCAAAGCTGGCTAATATAGTTAGTGTCAATCAGTGATGAGGAAATTAATCACGGCTGCCTTGAGTTAAGCTTTTTTAAACTTGACTTGTTTTTTTAATTGATTGTTGTCATCTTCACTTGGGGTGAATAGCATTGATAAATAAGAGGCGCTGTTTGTTTTAATGAATCCATGGAAGAATGTGGCTGATTTTTAGACTCCACATGTTAGAGCTTGACAAGGGCTGTGGCTAGGCTTCTAACTAGATTCCCTGTTGTTCGTGGTTAACTAGATCTGGACGTAATGTGTAGTTAGCTGTCCATGTGTTGCCCTGAACCTGTTGATAACACACTCTCACCACCCTCCCCGAGAATCCCACCTGCTTTGTGCAGACAGCTCTCCTTCAACTGTGAGTCAGTGAACACTCAGCAAGCCTCTCCTGCGCCCAGGATCCTGGAGGCCATGCCCAGTACCTCACTGGGTCCTCCCAGCAGCAATTCTTCAATAATATGCGATATTGTTGCTAGAGATTGAATGTATCCCCCAAACTCATGTTGTGAAAGCTAATATCTGCTGTGATGGTGGTAGGAGCTGGGGCCTTTGGGAGGTGATTAGGTCATGAGGGTGGAGCCCACATGAGTGGGTTAGTGCCCTGTGGAAGAGCCCCCAGAGCCCAATGGGTCAGGTTCTGCCCCAGAACTTTGCGTGTAAGAGGCACAGAGACGGGCTGGTGAGGGAACTGGAGGCGGTGGGAGCTGAAGAAGCAGCGCCCCGAGCAGCTCATCTCCACAGCGGGGAAGCCGGGTCAGGGCAAGGCCTGCTCCTGCGGGCGCACCTCAGTGCCTGGCAAGAACGCGTGGGCGGCTCCTGGCGGACTGACCCCCTGGCCTGGTTTCTTGTGTTTTTGCTTTGTTTTGCTTTGTTTTTTAATAAGGCTGCATTCCTGTGTTCTTGGAACAATTTCAGTAACCTGAGATTTTTTTTCTAGGTATTATGCACAGAGTGTGTAATTGGGAAAACAGCTTTAAAAGGCAGAGCAGAACAATTGGCCAGAGGTTCCCTGGACTACAGCACTCCGTTTCCTCCTGTGGTGCCCCGCCCCCACGCTCACCTGGCCAGGCAGGGGTTTGGCGTTGGGAGCAGTGATCCCTGGGGGCCTCGGGCTGTGGGAAGATGCTCTGGTCTGGGAAGTGGCTCCGAGGGAAGTGAGAGGAGGCCGCCAGGACAGAAGGTTCCATCCAAGGCCGCCCCTCCTATTCTCAGAGCAGAGGAAAGGGAGAGCTGAGCGCATGAGGTGAGGATGAGGTCATGGTGATGGCGCTGCGGGTGGGCTAGTGGAACAGGCCCGGTGTCCCAGGTCTCAGCTCCTGGCCCAGGCCCAGTCAGACAGAGGAGAGATGGTGGAGGGGACGCCTGAGGTCTGGGCAGTCTTGCTTGCCTCTGATTTTGGCTTCTCCTCTGCTGTCCTCACTTCGCCCTCTCTGCAGCCAAAGCTTCCCATCCCACGGGAAAAAGCTGTGTGCCCAGAAGCTCGGGGGGCATGGCTAATGGAGAGGCAGCGGCCTTCCAGGCCCATCTCCTTCAGGAAGCATGCTCTGCTCCATCCCAGTTGGGGGGCATTTTATTTGGAGTCAGAGCACCCAGGGATGTGGGGTGGGCTGGCCAGCTGTGGGTGTCAGGACAGGGGCCACCCAGCCTTGCTCAGTGATACGCCTTGTACCTGGTCCAGAGAAGCGGCTCCATAAACAGTCATTGAGTGAACGAATACATTCTTTTTTAAAGCCACAATACCTTCCTTTTAACTGCAATAGCATTCGGCCGTCGGTATGTGGAAGTGGAGTGAGGAGCTGACACAGAGGAACTGGCAGGTGAGAGCCGTGCAGCCTGGCTCCCGGGTCCTCTGCACGTCCCGAGGGCTCTCCGCGCCTTTGGCAGTCAGAGACGCTCCTCTCCGTTTCCCCGGGGGAAGCAGGCCCCGCAGGGAAAGTGGTCAGTCTGGGCCAGAGCGGGCGCCCGGCCTCCTGACCCAGGCTGTCACTTACCTGCTCCGATTAGACTGTGGAAATTCACCGGGCGGGGTGCACAGGGAACTCGGGGTGACTGAAGCGTGGGAGGGAGGGGCCTGTGGATCCCAGGCTGTGAGAGCTGGCAAGAGGCATGAACGACACCACCACGAAGGATGCTGCACCAAAATAAAATGTATTGTATTTAAATATTCTCCAAGTCGTTTTGTGTATTTAAGTCTTAATTCATCTCCTCTAAATCTCTCCCTGCTACATTAATGTGACGACTTTGACAGAAAGATGAATAACATTATTAAAGAAGCTCGTGAGCAAGTTTCACTCATAAAAATCTCCCGTTCACTAGCACGCTTTGCTGCTGCCACTCTGTGCTGGTCCTGCTCACCTCCCAGGCCCGCCCTCTGGGCCCTGGGCTGCAGGGGGGTAGGGGGGGGAGAGCGGGAGGTCCCGAGGATGGGCATGTGCTCATTTCAAACCCACTCCTAACCCTTCTCCTCTCCTTTGAAAAACAGCATTTGAGCCAAACTCCAGGCACGGCAAGATTGGGGCTGGAGAGAAGGAGGGGGGAAGGCAGACCCTCCTTTGAGAAAAGCCTCCGCAGGGTGGAATGGGGAGCAAACATGGCAGGGGGACGGGACGTGTCCTCCTTGGGGGAACACATTGCAGGGGGCACCCTCACTACACAGCTCCCTCCGGGGATGCCAACATGCTGACCGGCAGCTGGGAGCACCAGGGCCGCTCCTCCTACGGGTCCAGCGCGGCCCCTCTGGCGGGGATGTGTTCCCGCATCGCCAAGCTGCCTGATGGATGGCCTCCAGGGTGGCGGCAGACTCAGAGGGATTCATCTCCCCGACGCCTCAACCTTCTCCTTTAAATCACTGCTCATGTGGGCAGCAGCCCGGCCAGGCCGCTTCCTCCCTGTGACTCCCAACCAGCGGGGCCTGCGGAGAGAAGCCAGGCAGTGGCTGGGGGACCCTCCTCTGCGCCTCTCCCTCAGCCGCCAGCCCTTCCTTGCCTGGTTGAGCCTCCTTGTAGGTCCTCTGAAGTGTGAGGAGCGACCCTGGAGCCCGAAGGCCACCTCGGACCCAGTACTTGACTACGTGAGGTGAGAGTGGTCGTTGTGGGGTGACGGGTATCAGCTCTCTGGGCCACACGTGGTGCTCACTCCCAATGCCCACGTGAGCACCTGGCTCATCGCGGGGGCTCAATGGCTTTTTGATGAACTAACTTTTTAAATTGTGCCCTGAATACAACCTCTTCAGAAAACTATCTGGCTGTATCTACTAGAGCTGAACACACCTATGCTCTATGATTCGCCTCGGTATGTATCTAACATAAATGAATGTGTGTGTATCCGAAGACATGTGACCTTACTCCTAACAGGCCCAAGTGAAAACAACCCAAAAGTCCGCCAACAGTTCTACCAAGGGTATGACCAAATAAATTGTAGCACATTTACACAATCATTTCATTGCATCGGTGCTACGCAGCAAAGAAAAGAATGAGGTGCTATTCACACATGTTTTATATAATGAAAACAACTGATATATTGCATCTGTGTTTTCTAGCTACACAAAAGCATAAATATAACCTTAAATCAAAGAAACCAGACTCAGAAGAGTATATATCATGTGATTATATTTGTGTGAAGTTCTAAAACGTGCAAAACCTAACGAAGGTGATTAGAGGTCAGAATAAGGATTCTTTGAGGGGTCGGTGGTCCTGGTGGCTATTGGTTGGAAAGAGATTCAAGGAGGCTTTCTAGGGTATGGAAAATGTTCCAAATCTTGGTCTGGAAGTGGTTAGACAGTGTACACATATGCAAAAATTCACTGGCTGTGCGCTTATTACCTGCACCCTTTACTGCATGTAAGCTAAACCCTATTAAAAGTGGTAAAGAAAATGTGGTTCCCAACATTTTTGCATTAAAATTCATGCCTTAACGTATTTGTGTCCTATCTTCTACATATCCAAAACCATGCAATACTATTACATTGAGCTTTCTCTGTTTTATATAATGAAAACAGCTGATATATTGCATCTGTGTTTTCTAACTACACAAAAGCATGCCCTCCAGAAATTTTATACATATTGTTCCCCCTGCCCTAATACTCTGAGTGAAAATCACTGCATTAAAGTATAATTACCTCTTAGCACCAGAGAGATTTACTGCTTCCCAAGACCATGGCTCATTAGTGAGATGGTAGGATTAGTGGCTCCTGAAGGTAGGGGGTGTGTGTAGTGGTGTCCAAGAACCTCAACATCATTGAGAGTCCTGAATTCAAGGGCTTTCCCAAAAGGAGCAAAGGTTATAGACCAACCCTTACTTTACCTCAGCTCAGTTCTCTGAAAACTAACCCGGATATATATGGGGGCTGTTAACCACTGGGGTGAGTGCAAGTAAAGAGAGGAGCTATGTGGGGAGAAAGGATGCAAGGTGTCAAAGCTGAGTCCAAAGGCAAGGCTGGCCCTCAGAAATGAGAGTCAGTGCACATGGGTAATCTGTAAATTGCCCCTTGGTCACCCCTTGCCCCCAAGATCTTATGCTAGAGTCCTAAGAAGAGGAGCATCGAAGATATTTTGAACTAGTTTATAGAAGTATCAGGTCAACTTTGATTGAAAAGAACAAACTATACCTGGAATTAGCATAAGCAAAATGGTAATTAATGATAAGACAAGGAATTTATAGTCAGGATTATGGTTGTATCTCAAAAATAACTGGAAAGAAGGAAGGTCTAGAAAACCACCAGGCCTATCCATTTTTTTATTACTTTGAGTCTTATCACTATTCTTTATTCTAACTTCTCACTACAGACACGTTTCCTCCACATGGTAGAAACAGAGCAACAGAGCTGCTGGGAGCTCCTTGGCCTTGCAGCCTCAGACTGGGTGTGAAACCTAAAAATCTCAGGGAAGAGATCTGATTGGCCCAGGTTGAGTCACTTGCCTATCCTTAAATCTATCAGCTGAGGCTAAGGAGACTAACATTGAATATTAAACGGCTGCTCCTGCATTAAACATAGGAGTGGTAGGTGTAGTTATGTCAGTGTCCTGAAAGGCAGGATGGGACAGAGACAATACCTTATTCCCTACAACAAACTTAGAAATCAGGTGATCCTTCCTTGTTGTACAGTGAAGTTAGAATAAGATTAGCAGTGTTTTCTCCTAATACTGTAACCTGCTCTCTATTGATATAGCCCATATAGTTGTTACTGTTGTTGTGAGAGTTTGTTCATGATTTAACCTTGGTTCCACAGTCCTTCAGTCTGTTTGCCATTTGGTACCATAATGCATCACTCTTAGGTTTTGTTTTGTTTGTGGTTTTTGTGTGACTGGCTCCAGTCTTTGTTGATTGAAGACAGAGCCTAATTGTAGGACTTCTAGTCCAAAGCCAATGGCATGATGGTGGAAATTTAACTACACATTGTTCAGTTGCTGATACCACCTTGATAGGTGAGCAATTTCTTCTTGGGTAAACCATTTAACCTCTGAGTCTTATTTGTCTTCAGATAATAATCAATTAATATTGATATAAAATTCCCTTCACTTCCATTACATCCCTTCACTTGATCCTCTACAAGAGGATCAATTGAATAAAAGAGATAAATATTTATTACAACCCTTTCCTTATATTTGAAGACACTGAGGTTCAGAGAGGTCAAACAAGTTGTCCAAAGTAATAGATAGCAATAGTAAGTGGTAGATCTGGGATTCAAACCCAGGCCTTCTGGTTACAAATCCTCTGTTGGCCTAAATATAGGATGTTCAGGACAACCAGGTAACTTTCAAGGTTCTTTCTATGACTCAATAGAAAATAGCAATATTAACAGTATTATTAGCTAGCACTTATTCAGTGCTTGCTATGTTCCATTGCATTCTACATATACAGCTCATTGCATTCACACAATAACCATATGAGGTACATGCTATTATTATCTCCATTACATATAGTAGGAAACCAGGTCATCAAGATTTAATTACCTTGTCCAAGGTCACACTAGTAAGTGGTAGATCTAGGATTTCAACCCAGACCTTCTGGCTCCAGAGCTCAAGCTCTCAACCCGCACTGCCTCTGAGGTGACAAGACAGAGGGAAGCACCCTTCTGAGGTCGCCACAGAATAGGAATGTCTGCTCCCAGCCCCAGGGTTACAGGGCAGAGCCTCGCTGCAGACTTGACAGGTCCTTGCCCGTGGGAACCAGGGCTCCACTTGAGGGCTCGGTGGCACTCAATGTCTGAGAACTGGGGTGGGAACAGTGGGACACAGGATGAAGAAAAGGGGGGGAGGTACGAAAACCACACTCACTGTGGGGTGGAAACAGGAAGTGGAGCACAGGCATTTGGGTTCCCATGTGGTTGGGATCTGATACTTGCTGTGTGTTTGATTTAGGGTGAGTTACTTAACATGCTGAGCCTCAAGTTCTTCATCTGTAAAATGGCAATAACAATACTCCCTCCCGCCCTCCTGGGCCTGATGTGCGGGTTACTTAAAAAAGCAATGGCGTGGTTGGCATAGCCTAGCTATAATGAGTGCTCAGTAATGGTTGTCAGAGCCCGAAGACTGGGTGAAGGGTGAAAAGCAAACCCACACTTCTTGGGCCCAGGGCTTTGTTTGGGGGCAGTTTGCTTTCTGAGGGGGGACAGGACAGAGCCCAGCAAGCCAGGAGGAGGGCACTGCAGGCTCCTCGGGCACAGACACGCAGCCCGCAGCAGGTGCCGTTCGGTCCAGGGGTAGCAGTGTGGACAGGCAGGACCTAGGACACCACACTGTGCCTGGAACTCAGGGAGGACGCGTCCCTGCCCTCGCACCCGAGAAGAGAAAGCCACTGGCTTAAGGGAGGCACCTGGGTTAGAGACCCAGCCCAGGCCCTTGTTGCTGGTGACTGGAGCCGGTGTTACAGTCCCAGGCTTAGGGCCTGAGGACAGGAGACCGTGTCCATGGGGGTCCCACTCCGCTGCGAGGTGGTAGTTAGTACTGAAGACATGCCTTTTCCTAACCTCCAGGAAGGGCACGTGTCTGCGCCCTGCCCCCATCTGCCCGGGAAATCACCTTGCTGAGTCATTCCCAGCATCGGAATCTGAAAGGGTAAGAGATTCCCTTTCTGCTCTGCCCCACAGACACAGTGGGGCATGCCAAATATAGTTGAAATGGCACCAAAATTAGAGCCAGTTGGACTAAACTTGAGGTAATGTGCTCAACATCTCTGAGCCTCAGTTTCTTTATCTACAAAAGGAGGAAAGGGTGCATTGGAAAGGACAGCTGTGAGACTAAACTACGAGTCCTCTGGAAAGATCAGTGGTCAGTTCATTGAATTTGCCTTGAATCTAGAGGGGGCTTTCTTTACTTCCTTACCTCACACACCATGGAGCTCCCCTTCATGGCCTAAAGGGGCCTTTTCCTGCCCGGATGCCCTTATTCTTATTTTATCTACAGGCACACTCAGGCGTCAGCTCCTGCATATCTCTCTCTCTCTCTCTCTCTCTCTCTCTCTCTCTCTCTCTCTCTCTCTCACACACACACACACACACACACACACACACACACACACGCACGCACACACACATGCACACACTCACACACATGTGCATGCGCCATGGCTGTCGTGGAGGGAACAGGAGGAAACTTCCCCATCCTTTCTCCCATGTCACTTTGTTCTGCTGCTCAGGCAACAAATGACAACACGAACCCCCTCGCCGAGGGCTGCCTGGGCTCTGCCACTGGGTGCTAATAAAGCCCAACGGAAAGGCCCCCGGTTCGTCAGGCCCGGAGCAAAGAGGCAGCACTTTTCATCGGAAGCTGAAGAAGCATCTGGGAGCGCTTGCTGTGTTTATCTGGCGTGACTTTGTGGTGATTGTGTATTGTTTCTTGTCCCATCTAAGTGCCTCATCAGAGATCGGAGGACCAGGGGTGACCGGGCAGTGGTGGAAAGAAAAGTAAAAAAAGAAATTCTACTTCCCAGGAAAACACAGGCCCGCTCCGTCGCGGCGGCCACACACACAGCAGCACCAGGCTCGCCCTTCGCTTCTCTGAAAGCTTTCAATTATCTGTCTGCTCCTATGGAAAGTGAGGGATTGCTTCCAGGGCCTTTCAAAGGGTCTATCCACAACAGAGGAGCAGGCACACTCTCAGCGGCAAGCAGAAAAACAACCGCTATCTATTTATTTACCTTTGAAAAAGCCAAAAGGTATAAATTCTGCCCAGAAATCAATCTCCCTCTCTCTTTCTTTCTTTGTCTTTTGCCATATCCCTTCCTCAACCTCTCACCCCATCTCATGTTTGTTTATTTGTTTTCAACGAAGGCCACGGAAACAGCCAAAGCCAGCAATGTTGATGCAGAAGAAAGGAGCGAGTTTATTTTGATGGAAATGCCTGCTGTGCTCAGGCGAAGCAGAGCTCCTCGGCCGGCTCCCTGGAGGCCTCCCGGGGGAGCTGGATGCATCAGATGGAGCCCGCGGGGCAGGGCACCAGGTGCTACAAAGGAGGCCTCCTCATTGGAGCCTCAGAACAAACCTGTGCCGTAGATGGTGCTCCTCCCACTTCACAGATAAGGCCAGTGAGGCCCAGAGAGAGTGTGCGATTCTCAGCAGCAGAGCGGGGCCGCTGGGTAAAATCTCCCTCTCCATCCAGGTCTCTTGCTAACGATACTGTCCGCTCCCCCCTGGGCCATCACATTCTCTGTCACTAGAAGAAATGCCACCAGGGGCTCAGCGGATATTGCTCAGTTAGCACAGTGACACGGGCAGTGGCTTAGCTGACAGTGCTTACGGAAGGCTGGGGGACACGGTGACTGATGGAGGTGACCGGGATGGAGATGAAGGCAGGGGACAGTGCTGACCTAGGAGGCTGCTGGTGCTAACCTCAGCTTTACTACTCACAGCTGTGTGGCTGGCCACGTCCCCCACCTCTGGGTGCCTCCTTTCCTGGATCGATGGCTTCCACACGGGGCTCCTGAATCAGCCAGAACTCTGAGTAGTCCAGGACTTTCTGGGGAAATGGGTGGAACTCAGGAGTCCACCTCCACCAGAGAAGCCCACCTTTAAAAACATCCAGTTTAGGTCCTGTGGTTGGAGTGATCGCTCATTCGAAGAACAGCCCTGCTGGTGTGGCTCAGTGATTGAGCATTGACTTACGACCCAGGAGCTCACGATTCAGTTCCCAGTCAGGGCACATACCTGGGTTGCAGGCTCAATCCCTGGTATGGGGCATGCAGGAGGCAGCCAATCAATGGTTCTCTCTCATCATTGATGTTTCTACCTCTCTTCCTCTCTGAAATCAATAAAAATATTTTAAAAAGAAGAACAAAAAAGGGTCTGTGAACAGGTCACACAGCCTGGAGGAGAACCTGAGAGCTGGGTCACAGTGGCGGCTGGCTAGGAAGGAGCCACGGGGTGGCCTGGAAATCGTGGCGTTTGTCTCACCTCTATAGGCAGGCATCCAGCGTGCTTATCTTAGCTGGCTCTAAAAGCTTGATAGAAGAGGCACTTCTCACTTATGCCCCCACTAACCCTGGGCAGCACACAGCACTCTCTGGGCCTGAGTGTTTTGTGAGTGTTACCTGAGACTGTCATTGCCAAATCTTCAGGAGCAGGTGCGGTTTAATTGCATCTGTATGATCAACAGTCTAACTGGGAACCACAAGAGCACAGACTGGAACCAAGAAACCTTACAGGTTAGTTAGCCCAACCTACCTTGCCACCTAAAATCAGGGCTGGGTTTGGAAAGCACAGCTCAGAGCACATGAGGTGGGCAAGATGGACCATGTGCAGACTGGCCAGTGCCCTGGGCATGACCGCCTGGAACAGCCCTCGGCGTCGGAGGTTGGTCTGGACTCTTTCACACTAACTGGGGCTAGGTCTCTGGGAAGAGGGTGTAACCCACTCTGTTCCCATGCGCACAGTTGGGGGCTTGGTGAAGAAGGTCTATTGATTCCCCAAATTATGTCCAAAAATATTATTTTTTAGTTTCAGAGTTTTTATATCTGTGTCTAATGAGTAAAATACAAAGGTGGCTATGAGCAAGCGTCACCAGTCCCGCTTTATATGAGTCAATGAGACTCGGAGCACCTGGCGACCCCCTGAGGGTCGTTCAGTGAGTCCTCCCGCCAGCAGGGGTTCTCTGAGTGCAGCCTCCCCAGGCCAGACCGCTCCTCCACATTCCCTATCTGTGGAGTTCTCAGTTCTGACCTGCTGACCTCGCGCTGACCCCTGGACCCCAGCTGTCGCACTGAGGGGTTGAGGGCGAACAACAGAGCGACTTTTCACAGCCCGTGACTTGTCGACCACTTTGAAGAGCGTTTTCTTGGCCAGCGCTCTAATCCCAATGCTTGAGTAATGCCCGAGACCACATCGATCGGGCTCCAGGAAATTCCGACCCGACCGCAGCTCATTGTAATGGCCTCTGCCTGGGTGACCTTCTCCCTGTCAGAAAATACATCTTTTCTGCAAGTCCCAGCCTGCAAACACCGCCCGCCACCAGCTTAGCCCAGACAAAGGCCTCTGAAATGGTCCAGATAACGCATCGAGGAGAACACTCTCGTCCGAGGGTGCAGTTCATCTGCTATTAACCTGCCTGTGATGCCCTTCATCAGCCAGGGCACTGCTGCCTCCTGCCGTGGACACACCTCTCACGGTGCCTGGCAGTGGACAGGGCGCAGAGGCTTGTCATGTTTCCTGAATGCCAGTGGCCCCTGGCTGGCTGACACTCCGCTGGCCGCCTGGCTGCACCGCAGGCCTGACCCACCATCGAGCTGGTCTGATTCTACAGAGAAGCTGTCCTGGAACTAGGCTGAGCGGCTTGGAGAGGGAGCTGGCATCCCTGGCCGTCTGGAGGTGGTGTTTAGGGTGGGGCCTGATGCAAACACATGCTCTTTTCTCCTTACACCCGAGAAAGGTGGCTCAGATGCTCTGGATTCTAGTCCTAGCCAATGCCAGGCTCTGTGCCTTCAGGAAAAGCACTTCCCTTTCTGCGCTTGTGTTGTCCACAAAATAAAAGAATTGGACAAAGTAATCAGGTTCAGATTATCTGATTCTTTTCCCCCCAGATGGTTATCTGTCTTGGGTTAAATGAGGGTAGAATTGAACAAGAGAAGGAGGAGGAGCCCTAGCCGGTTTGGCTCAGTGGAGAGAGTGTCAGCCTGTGGACTGAAGGGTCCCGGGTTTGATTTTGGTCAGGGCACATGCCCAGGTTGCAGGATCGAACCCCAGTAGGGGATGTGCAGGAGGCAGCCGATCAGTGATTCTCTCATCATTGATGTTTCTATCTCTCTCTCCCTCCCCTTTCCTCTCTGAAATAAAAAAAAAAAAATATATATATATATATATATATATATATATATATATATATTTTTTTTTTTTTTTAAAGAGAGAGAATGAGGAGGAGGAGTGAAATGCTAAAAGGCCTGGCATTAATGATCAACCCTAAGCACAAAAACATGTATGTATGGGCTGAGAGAAGAGAGAATGTTTTTGCCACTATAAACTTTTATTTTTCTTTCTTTTCATCATTATCTGGTCTTAGAAAGTTTTCTGACTTTCCATAAGCTAAGCTGAGTCTGACGTTTGAGGAAGCAGGGTCAAGTGAAAAAGGGCTCAAATTGGCCCAAACTTTCACAGGTCCAAGGCCTCGGAGTGTGCTCACAGGTGAGAGTGGGCCTGCCCAGCGCCACAAAGAATTAGGCAGGCAGGGATGGAGAGCAGATGGCGGAGCCAGCACACAGGTGATGGATGAGGCAGCAGGGGAAGGTCGGGAGGTGGCCGCAAGGAGACGTTCAAAAGCGATGGGAGTCCTAGCTTGTTTGGCTCAGTGGATAGAGCGTCAGCCTGCAGACTGAAGGGTCTCGGGTTCGATTTCGTCAAGGACACATGCCCGGGTTGCAGGCTTGATCCCCAGTGGGGGGGGTGCAGGAGACAGCCGATCAATGATTCTCTCTCATCATTGATGTTTCTCTCTCTCCCTCTCCCTTCCTCTCTGGAATCATTAAAAATATATTTAAAAAACAAAAACAATGGGAGGGGGTCTTCTGCAGGGTTGCGGGCAAGGAAGGAGCTGAGCTGAATGCCAAGCCAGTCCCATGATGGCAGTTTCACATGTGCAATTTCCCACCACTGGCCAGTGTGCAGTAGGAGCCAGCCGAGGGCTCATCTAGGACGGGGTCTGTTTAATATCATTAACCCAAGAATCATGAACTCAGGTGAAAATGGTCTTCATTAAAGAAGGCCCAATGAAACAATGGACGTCAGGAAAGCAAAATTATATGTGGGCCCTTAAAGGGCTGTGTTCTCCAAGCTTTGGGTTTAGTCATCTCAGGTGGCAATCAACTGACTCACCTGTAGTTAAAAAAGAAAAGAAAAAAGAGAATGTGTGGGCCTCACTGCAGACCTAATGACCCAGGGGAGGCCTCCCCCAGGTATGCCCAGGAGTCACTCACTCACTAAACAGCAGCCATAACGACCACAGGACATCAAAGCAACTGCCTGGGAAGTGTGCACCCCCTGGCCAGCCGTTTATCCTACTAAATGCTAAATATTTGGTGAACGCATATTTCAAGACTGCACTGTGAGTTCTACTAGACTCTGGGACCCTGTAGTGCAGGGACCTTGTCCATGTCATCGTGTGTCCCTAGTGACTGGCCATGCATGCCCAGTGCATAGCTATTGAGTGTGTGAGTGAAGGAATAGATAAATTCACGGATATGGAATGGCCCTCCTTTGGGAGTGGGGGGGTAGAAAGTTCTGGCATTAGAAACCATCATTTAATTCCTTTCCGCATGACTTCTCAGTATAGGCTCCGTGGGCAAGTTGCTTCACCCCTCTGAGCAAAAATGGGGCCAGTGCCATGTGCTTCACAGGGTTCCATGAACTCATCTGTACCAATAGGCATATGACAGCACAGCATCAGCATCGGTTGACTAATGTGAATGAAACAGAGTTCCACCCAGGACTCTGGGGTCAGGCACCGGCTCCGTTTCCCTGGTGCTCACCTGCTCCTGGTCACTGCAGACCCCACCGCCGGGAGAGATGCGAGAAGGATCGGGGACTCTGGCTGCAAAACAACCTCCCTCAAGTTCTCCTGAGTTCTCAAATAAGACAGAGCCTAAGCTATGCTCCTTTTAAGCGGCCTTAATAAAAAAAATAATAATAATGGCTTATTTTCCTTTAAATTCATCATCAGACAAAATTCCCTTCTCCCAGAAGCTGTACAGAGTTTGGGTTGACATAACACCAATGTAGCAAGACAACATAATTTAAAGGAGCCCCGTGGCTCTTACATTTGAGGCCGACTGTTGCCAGCACTGGAGCCAACGCTCCGAGAACAGCTGGCAGATTAGGGACTAAGGAAAAGGAAATGATTTCAGATGTCCACGCAGTGTGCCCTGCAAATCCGCGTGGATTTGGCAGGCTCCACCCTCCCTCCACCAGCCACCCGGGTGCAATGTGTCTCCACCGGCTGTCTGCAGAGCCCGGAGGTGTTGAAGCCCTCTCGCTCTTGGCTCCGCGCAGCCTTGTGCGGTAAAGGTTTGGCTTTGTTGCCTCGAGCGAAATCGCAGAGCTGGATGTTCCCCTGGTCTGCCTAGGAAATGCTGCACATATTACATCAGGTTTCACCTTTGTGTCCCTTAAGTTACCTCACCTGGAGGCGCACCTGGTGGGGACTGAGTGAGCAGAGGAGGAGAAGGGGGGCGCAGGAGGCGGCAGCAGCCCCAGCCGTCCAGGCCTCAGGAAGAAGGTGCTCTCCTGTGTCCTCAGCTCAGTGGCTCGGCCTCTGGAGCCTCCTCCAGTGACCAGTGAGCTCCACTGTCTGGTGTAGGTGGGAGCCCCTGCGCACCCAAAAGGCCCCCCTGGGCCAACCCGTTCTTCCCACGCTTGTTTCTGAAGTCCCTTGACTCCTCTTCCATCCTCACTCAATGCCAGCATCAGTTCTCTTCCTCACTGCTCACTGGCCTTCCCTGAGGCAATTCAAATCGGAACCAGAGCCATTCCCTCCCCCAGACTTCTCGGAGTCTGCCCCGAAGAGTGCCAAAGCTTATAAAGACGCCCCTTTCCGCTCCCACAGACTTCCCGGTGCCCTGCTGTCGCCTCAGCCCCTGGAGGGTCGGGCCTCAGATGAGACTGGGCTGAGGGAGTCTTGGGCTCTCGGTGGTCAGTTGGAGCCAAGATGTAAGGAAAATGCTCGCTCAGCAAGCACCGGGGCCGTGAATGCTGTAGTCAGTGCCCCTGGCACTCCCCGGTGTCCATCTGTCCATTACCTGTGTCCAGAGCACAGAGTACGAGCTGAGCAAACAGACTGGAGGGGTTCCGCAGGCGGGGTGGAGCCCCTGAGCCCGGAGAGTTTGTTGCAGCTCCTGCTGGACACGCCTCTGTCACCCTCTCACCGAGCAGTGCCCCGGGGTGCGCGGGACCCCAGGGTGCTCGGTGGCAGGCTGGTGGAATAAAGCCCCCGAATAAACAAATCGTATCTTCCCTGGGCATCCGTTTTACTTGAAGATTTGGAGCTAAACATTCTTATACTAAAACAAACATGTGTATTATGGAATTCACGGGAATGCCTGAGATAAAACAGAAGACTTCAAAGACACATCGGGCTGTGGCCGGCTGCTTCGGTCCCCAGCCCTGAGACTCTTGGGCTCCGCCGCCGGGAGGACGGTGGGTGGAATGTCCGAGGGGACTGGGGTCCCTCTGAGAGGCAGCTCTCGGCAGAGCAGGGCAGGGTTACTCGGGCTCTGAAGCTGCTGACAGGAGACCATCGTGGGGAGCCTAGGAGCCAGGGACAGAGGCGTTCTCACCACAGAGGGCCAGCAGGCTGCGGGACAGCTCCGAGCTCGCTCCTGGTGGAGAAGGACTGAAAGAGCCCAGCTCCCAGCCATGGAGATGCATCGCCCGGCTGTCATTGCCTTGGAAGGAGTGGGGTGGATTATTGTCACCAGAAGGTGGCAACTAACACACTTTTATTCCGGGAGAGCTTGGTCCCTGCTGCCCCCAGGGGACAGACCCACTCCCTCACGTATACATGCAGGGCCCTGCACCCACCTGCTGTCCCCGGAGCCAGCCGCCTGCGGGAAGAGCAAATGGGATTAGCACCCCCTCCTCGCTCCCCCCCTTCCCCCCGCCGCCCCCCCCCCCCACGCCCGGGGACTTGCTGGGTGGCAAGCAAAGCTGCTGGTACCACGGAGCCAATTTCAGTAACAGGTTTAAGGGAGCCGGGAAGGGAGGAAATGCAGCTGACTCAGCCATGTGCCTCCTTGCCGCCCGGAGGGAGCCCGGGGGAGAGGGCCTGCGATGGCTGTGGAGACAGCACTAGAGGGGGGCGGGCACTCGCTCAGGGCAGGGCAGCAGGAAAGGGCGTCAGTAAGGGAGGGTTCTTTTTCCACGGCCAGTTGATGCGGTTCTGATCCGGGCAGAGTCAGAACAAACTACCATATTAAATATTCCTTGCGTGCTTTCTATTTCAAAGCATCCTCTCGAACATTGTCGTACTTGATCTTCATGGTGACTTTGTGAAGTAGGGCAACAGAGGCTTGGAGAGTCCCCTGGGGCTTTTTGTCATGAGGCCACTGAGTCAGGGCCAGGAACCTGGATTTGGTGTGGAAGCCAGTGGCCTCCCCACTCTGTCGGATCGTCATCTGCTGTGATGATGTGATGATGTGATGAATGTCGCAGCGGTCAGGGTACTGACACAGAAACAGTGCAGGCGCACAGGAAACCAAGCCTCATGTGCCGCGAGGGTCAGGAGGGAAGGGGTTCAAAGGCCAGACAGGTCAGGACTTGGTTATGGGTTCCCCTAATTTTGTACAGGTTAAGAAACTTGTCCCCAAAATTTGGACAAATTTCTTAACCGCTCTGTGCTTTTTTGGAAAAGGGGGTGACATAAGTACATCATATGAATTAACAAAATACCTTCTGATATGTCCTTAGCACCATATCTGACACATGCTAAGCTCTCAGTAAAAATGATATATTATTTTATCACTTTCTTTTTGAGAATAGAGAGAGAACTCTCATTAGCTTGCACAGGACGGAGAATATCTCTCCAGCACCATCAGAGGTTTCGGCAGATGCTATTAATCTAAAGAAGGCGGCAGGAAAAATCCAAATCCAGAATGACTTGTCAATAAAACCTTACTTGAACTAGCATCTGTTTATTAAAAATATATATAAAACAAAAGCATGGTGAAGACATTTTCTCAGCAGCCTGCACCTGGCATACCCAGTCACTACAGCTGGGTAACAGCAGGAGCAGGAGCAGCCAACTAAGCACCTGGCGGGGCAGGGCCGGTGGGCGGTGAGGGGGCGGGGCCGGTGGGGTGGGGGGGGCGGGGCCGGGGCGGGGCGGGGGGCGGGGCCCGCTTGGAGGAGAGGCCAGACCTCCACACCTGCCAAAGGTCTGCATTGCTTTCAGGCCTGAGGCGAGGAGCAAGGGAGGTCCTGACTGTGAACATGCTTTCCTGATACCCCTCCCACCACAAGGGTCCGAATCTCAGGTGGCCGCTTTGAGACCTTTGAGAATCACAGGGTTGGGGTGCTCACAGGAGAACTAGGACTTCACCCCTTTTCTCATACACAACGAAGCAGACGCCCAGAGAGGGAAAGGGGTCTGCCTTGGAGCCACACAGCATTCTCACCTTTACCCGGGCATCCCGTGTCCCCTCGGGCCTGCGTGCCCTCACAGCCACTGAATGCTGCCCCCAGCGCAGGCGCGCAGGAAATCAGGCCTCATGTGCTGAGGTCTCTCCAGGCCGCAGGGAGCGCGTCTTCTGAGGCTCTCGAGTCCTTGGCGAGGACCAGGCTCCATGCAAGCCGAGAACAATAGGGAGTGTGTGAGGGAGCCCAGCCGGGAGGGTATTGATCATGTTTTAAAAAAAGAAACACCCTGAGCGCACCGGAAACCTCAGCAGCGCACCAGCGGCTCAGCTAATGAGCGCGCCAAGCCGGGTCAGCCGCCACCTCGGGGCCTGGAAGACAACCGTTCTCTCAGCAAACAGCATCGAAGGAGGAGCAAAGAGAAAACAGCCGCAGTCCCTGGCCGCCAAGAGGGAGTGTGCGGTCCCCACGGGGGTGTGGCGGGCAGGAGTGAGGATTGGACTGGGCCCCTCAGGGGAGAGGCGGATTATTGGAGTCAGGACACTGAGGGGAGCAGGGCCTGCAGCATCCATGTGGAGAAGGGGTGTCACTGTGCTGGGCTTGCTGCCCCTCCCTCTCCGAAACCGAACTTGTGCCCCTCAGAACACTGGCTCTGGGCCCTGCCTCTCTCCGGCGTATAGTCACCCACCAGGTTTCTTTCCTGGGCAGTTCACAGCTGTGCCGGGCGCCTGGAGGCCTCCCTGGCCACAGGCTAGGCACTGGGCACAATGTTGGTTCCAGAGGAAGACATCCGGGCCCCTCAGTTTGAATGAGTGTGCCCAGAGCAGAGTGACTGTAAATGGGCTTGGCCTCTGGGCCTCTGGTTGTGAGGGACACAGGTGGCCCTGGGGACTAGGCACCTGGAGAAAATTAGGATGTGGCCCTGGGGACTAGACACCTGGAGGGAATGAGCAGGTGGCCCTGAGACTAGGCACCTGGAGGGAATGAGCAGGTGGCCCTGAGACTAGGCACCTGGAGGGAATGAGCAGGTGGCCCTGAGACTAGGCACCTGGAGGGAATGAGCAGGTGGCTCTGAGACTAGGGACCTGGAGGGAACGAGCAGGTGGCCCTGAGACTAGGGACCTGGGGGAAGCGAGTGGTAGGCCCTCAGAAGAAGGGAGCTGGGCTGAGGAGTGAGGGACAACTGGACGGTTGGTTAACTGAGGCTCTTGGAATGAATTATTCATGTTATTTGGGTTCGAGCTACCAAACAGCAGAAAGAAAGGGAAGGAATTATGATAGAAGGAGGGTACAAAGGAAAGGGGCAGAGATGGAGGAGGGAGAGCGAGGAAGGAATCAGTGCCTGTCTGTTGACATGACTCGGCAATGGTCGGGCCCCTCTGTGGGATCCGGGGTACCAGTCACCTTCTAAAGACGAGGAGATGGGGCAACAGCTCACACACAGCGGCCTGGATGCTGCTGGGCACACAGGCCCGGGATCCCACCGACTCTGCGGACAGAGGAGGTGTAAAGTGAGTGACCTTTGCTCCCCTGCTGACTGTCGTGCACCCGCCTCTCTGTGTGCCTCCTCTTCCCTGCAGCCCCGGCTCCAGGGCCCTTTCCCACAGACCAGGTCTCCGACAGGAAAGAAGCACGCGCACGAGGAGATGCCTCCCTGCTGCAGGGACTTCTGGGGGGGCCATGTGAGGGCGTGGAAAACACACCAGGACTGAACTCAAGAGACTGCTGGAGTCCCAGGCGCCCCACCTCCTAACAGGGTGATGTTGGATGATTCGTCCCATTCCTCCGGACCTCAGTTTCAACCACTGCAAGACGGGCTCCGTAGTAGTTCCCTCACTAATTCAAGTGAAGATTGTATGTGACATTACATGTACTTCCCCGAAAGTCATTCTCCAACCACAAGGCCTGGTAGCTATTAGGAAGAATCATATTAGTAAAAGAAAACCCCAGAGGGCTTCATGTGTTGTCCCCTTTTTATTTTTAAAATTACATGGTGGCTGGCTCTTGAGTGGGACCCTCCCAGAGTCCTGGCCCAGGGAACAGGAAGACATATGGTATCTAGGTCTCCAGTCCGTTCCTCCGCCAGCGCAGCGGGGACCCTGGGCAGGGGAAGGGTTGGGAGTCGTGCTATGAACGAGGAGGTCCCTGTGTGGACTCTCTTCCTTGAAGTGTGGGCTTGATCACGGTCATGTTTGTGTGTTTGTAAATGTATATGTGAACATGCCCACATTCATTTCCATCTTTTTTTTTTTTTTTATTTTATGTCTCAGTCAATAGTTTTTGGCAATGCCTTCGCAACACCATGAGCTGCAGACAGGAAATAAGACCCATCCATTTGTGCTGGTACAAGCTAAAGATTTTCTATAAAGTGCCCACGTTTCCAGGCTGGGGGAATGGATTTCACTGCAGGGGAAAAAATATTGTGAGGTGAGAGAAGTGCAGCAAAGGAAAATATTGGCCACTTTAATGATTTACAGAAGCATAAACCCTCCTTGCCTGCTGAGATTTCATATTCCCCTCCTTCCAGCAAGGGGCTGGGGTAAGGGGTCTGATCTGAGCTGGTGTGTGCGGAAGCCTGTGAACGCAGAGCCAAGCCTGGCCCCTTCCGGAATATTCTGAGCTCTGGTTGAGGACTGTCTGACCCAGGAGAAGGGGCTGGGTGGGGGAGGGATGGATAAAGGAGTAAAGGTGGGCACACCTTTGAGGTGTTAACTAGCTGTTCTATGTGTGGAGTGCAGAGTACTAGCCCCGAAGAGATAGATGCCTAAGAAAGTCGGCTCCTGTATTGTACACCGGAGAACACAGAGCCCGAGAGAGAAGTGGCTTTTCCGAGACCAGCAGTCTCGTGTACAGACAAACCCAAACTAAATCCCGGGCCTCCAGCTGCCAGCCCTGAGTTCTTTCAACATTACCCCTATTAATAGTGCTAACATTCTTGTCAGTATAATTAGCAGCACAGAAAGACCGCTAAGGGCTTTCCGGGTGCCAGGAACTCTGCTAAAATCTGTATTAACACCATTGCCTTTAATTTTCATAACAACTTTAGAAAATACGTTATGATTCCCACTTTAGATGGGAAAACTGGGACCCAGAGAGACTGAATAACCAAGTCACATGGGCAGGGCTGGACCCAGCTCCAGACTCTGTGCCCAAATCCCTTTGCAGCGGGTATTGCTAACGCGCAGCCAACGTAGGAGCAGAGAGTAAAAGGCTACCCTCAGACAAGCTGCCCAGCCTCACCAACAAGGAAACAGTCCAAAATATGTGCTGAGCGATTTGGGGGATGGTGGCTCCAGAGCAAAGTTCAAGATGGCTGCGTGTAGATGGCAAACAAGTGGGCAGCAGCCCCTCTCCGCAGTGGCAGTGATTGGAATGACGCGCAGCGCTGAGCAGTGGGAATTGAGCTATTAATAAAGGGAGCCGGCAGAATGACTTACAGCCGGACATTAATATGGAGATTTTCATAAACACAATAATTCACACCCAAGCAGAGCCATAAATGTAAAGTTGCATTAACTATTCTAGTTGGCACGGAATGTCACACACAGTGTGAAATTGAACATTCCATTGTACTGTAATAATGGACTAATGGAAAAATTTTTCTTCGGGGTGAAGGAGGAGGGGAAGGGCGGGGCAGTCGGGGACAGAATTCTTTCTATTTCAAACTTGCTTATTCCTAGTAGGAACCATCCCAAAGCTGAGCCCTTGCCTTATATTAAAAAAAAAAAAAAGTTTTTACATTGGAATTATTTTAGATTTACAGAAGAGTTACAAAACCAGTACGTATAGAGAATATATCCTTCACCCACTTTCCCCTAGCTCAGCGGTAGGCAAACCTCGGCTCTCGAGCCACATGTGGCTCGCGAGCCTCGGTTTGCCGCTCTGTTGACTAATGAGTTTGCCGTGGTAGACTAAATGTTACCGTGTAGTTGGAAGCTGTGAGGATTAGGCAATTGTGGCATATTGTGTGCAAAGAGGTAAAGGGTAGTATATGGCAGTGGTCGGCAAACTCATTAGTCAACAGAGCGGCAAACCGCGGCTTGCGAGCCGCATGTGGCTCGCGAGCCACGGTTTGCCGACCACTGCCCTAGCTGAACATTTTATGTAACAGTGGAATATTTGTCAAATGTAAGAAATTAACATTTGTACAATACGACTGTATTGGATTTCACAGGCTTTATTCCGATTTCACCAGTTTTCCCGTTGATTTTTTTTCCCTATTTCAGGATTGCATTCAGGATTCCACGTGGCATTCAGTCATTAAGTCTCCTTTGTTGCTGTGCTGTGACTGTTCTCCAGACTTTCCTTATTTTCCATGACCTTGACAGTTTTGAAGGACACTTGTCAGTTATTCTGTAGAATGTCTCTCAGTTTGAGTTTGCCTGATGTTTTTCTCATGTCTTGGCTGGGGTTACGGGTTTTTGGGAAAGACCACCACAGAGCTGAATTGCTGTTCTTGTCACTTCATACAGGGGTGCATTATATCCAGGTGACCTATCCCTGGTGGCGTCGACCTTGACTGCTTGGGGAGGGTGGGGCATTTGTCAGGTTGCTCCACTCTGAAGTTACTGTCTTCCCCTTTCTGCATTCTATCCTTTGGAAGCCAGATGCTCAATGCAGCGCATACCAAGGACTGGGGAGGATCAAGTTTCACCTTCTAGAGGGGGGAGTTTGTATTACTTACTGTATACATTTTAAAAATTAACTCTAGATTGAACTCTTTAAATGTTACTATACAATTTCCTGCCTTGTTCAGCTCATTATTTTGAGCATAATTTGACTTTTTTTCTTCATTGTTTCCTACTCTAATCTCCCAAATGAGTGGCCTTTTCTCCGTTTTTACCTTCCTTGACCTCTCTGCAGAAGTTGACGCTCTTATAAAAAGATCTCCCTTGATTGCCCTGCCACTATTCTCTTCTGCTGTCTCTTCCTCCTCCTTAACTCTCAGCATCCTGTATCTGTACCCAGTTCCGTCTCTATGGCTGTTCCTTTTCTTCCTCTCCCCACCCCTCCAGACGTACTGCCTGGGCATTTTGTGGTCCTCATCTCTCCCGTATCACCAGTGGTCCCTCAGCAATCTCATTCACTAGCTGGCCTCAATCATCATCATTATTCACATGACTTCTAATTCGGTATCTCCACCCCTGACCCATCTCTATGGCTACCGAGCCTTAATTTCAGCTCTCTCCTGGCCACCTCTACCCTCTGCTGTATCTCAAGCTCATCATCTCTATTAGTTAGGGAACTGTCTCAGCTACCAAACAAACAAACAAACAAACACCTGTAGCCTAAGCAGTGTAGAGGTTTATTTCTCTGCGTGAAATCTGAGCTAGCTGCGTTTGGGGTGAGGCAGAGGGCTGTTGTTTCGACCAGTGCCTTGGGCGTTGCCCTCGCCGGCTTGGAGAACGCTGGCTCTCAGCACTGTATTGCTGCACCGACCTTCGGGACCAGGAAAAGGAATAATGGGAAACAGGTCACTTTAAAAGGAATGACCAGGACATCGCTCTCTTCACATCCCAATGGTCAGAGCTTAATCATATGGCAACACTCAGTTGCAAAGGTCATTGGGAAATGGCATTTCTATACAACAGTGGCCATCTGTACAATATAGAGGAGAATGAATATCAGGATAATTGAGAGTCTCCAAAACATAAACTACCATTTTGCTCTATTTCCTGACTCCTAGAACTCCTGACTTACTTCCCCTCTTGTCTTCTTAATATTTGTTATTATATTGTTAATATTTATTTGTGCTCATTCCGGTAACCTTGGCTGGAAACTTGGATATCTTTGCTATTTCCCCTTAACAACTTCCCTCCTTTTAAGATATCCTCCCCATTCTTACAAACATTATACAAACTCGGGCATTTATTATCTCTCATCTGAACTCTCATAATAATTTTATAAATGATCTCCATGCTTTCGATTCCTTGTTCATCCAAACCATCTTTAGCGTGACAGCTGACTAACCTTGGCAGCACAGCTCAGCTCCTCAGCTCCATCATAAATCCTCAGTGGCTCCCTATTGCCAAGTCAGGAAAGTCCAGATTCCTCAGCCTCACACTCAGGGCCTTCTGCAGTCCCTCCCAGACGCTGACCCACTCTCTCCATTTTGTTCTCACCTATGCATTCTCCTTTCCATGACAAATCCTACCTCAACCCCCAAGCCCCATTATTTTGTCCCAATAATAAAATAACAGCTAACTCATTGGTTGCTTGCTTTGAATCAAGCACAGTTACATACATTATCTCATAAATCCTCACAACAACCCAGTAGGATCAATGATAAATCTAACCATTTTACAAACGAGGAGCAGAGGCTCAGAGGAACAAAGTAAGTTGCCTCCAATTCGATGATTAAGGATGTGGCAGGGCAGATATTTGAGCCCAGAGCCTGTATTCTTGTCCTTAGACTACACCATCTCCCATCCCGTGATTGTTCACGGCACTCCTTCTACTGGAAATACCCTTTCCTTTTCTCAATTCATGGCGAAACCCTATTCACCTATCAAGACCTGCCTTTAATGCCACTTCTCTCACGAAGCCATCCCTGAATCATGCAATTGGAGTTTATGCCTCTGACTCCCAAAGCCAGGTGTCTATGCCTGTTTCCACACTTAGCATCTCCTACCTCATATTACAGTGCTATGTAGACATGTCTCATTTTTCCCATATTCAACTCTGAACTCAAGGAAAACAATATTATTAGGCAGTATTATTCAATTTTTGTTCCTGAAGTAGAGTATCCAAATATTTCTAAAATCTAAGTCCTCTTCCATCACTATTCCTGCTTCTCTTGTCCAGGCCCTAAACAGATTTCTCCTGAGCTATTGTAATTGTCCTTGAATGTATGTCCCTGACCCACTCTTAACTTTCCCTCCACAAGGCTGCCAGAGTGGCCAGTCCCTACCAGTGGCTTCCATGTCCAATACAATGTGCTCCGAGCACCCGACCTGGTAGAGAAGACTATCAGCAACGGGGACCACCTTCACCTCTATTGTCTAGCCTGTGCTTGTTTACACAAATATTGTATTCACTATGCATGTTTTTATACTTCATGCCTTTCTTATGCTACTCTGCCTTCCTGAAACTTATTTGCCATCTTTCATTACCTTGATTAATCCTTACATCAAGAATCATCTTGGGCTAGGTGACCTTCAAGAAGCATTGAACTCCACGTTGGGCTAGCTGCTCACCTTCTTTTCTCCCATAGTACATTCATATCGTATCATGATCGGATGCAAATCTCTCTTAGTTGAACCATTTAATTGACATTTTTTATAGGTCTGCTCACCCATCTGTTTGTACACCTTTGGCGATCAGGAACTGTTCCTTGGTCATCTTTCTCTTCCTTGTGCCTAAGTCAGTGCACATATAAGGTATGCAAATGTAGCAGTTCGTTTTCATAAAAATCCATTATTGTATTCTGCCTAAACATGGTGATACTACCACCAGGCCTACTGAATTTCATAAGGATTATTGCCTGTATAGAGAACCCCATCTTTTTGTGTGTCTCTGCAGTCTGTCTATCATTTCATGCTGTGGTGAGAAAACCTGCCTGTATAGGCTTCTCTCCCAACAGGACTTTATGGAAAGTCCTTATAATAGAGGACTCTGGATTAAATCAAAACCCCAAAATGACTATAGTAGTATTAGAACAAGAACATTTTATAAATGTTGTAGCAACACCACCAATTCTGCCTCATTAAATTTTGGGTCCCATTTTGGTTCTTGGTATGCTCTGGAGAAATGTGGCTCCGGGATTCAGGTAAGAGAGCTGCAGCCTGGGACCCATAATGCACCATTCTGCTCCTTCTTTGAGTGGGACTCAAAAAACTGAGTTTGACCAGGACTATTCTAAACGTACCCTCTCTTCACTCACATATTTTATCTTACTTGATCCCCAGAAGATCCCTTTGCAGCTGATGTATTACCTGAATTTTACAGATAATGGAAGAGACACATGGAGGCTAATGGGCACATCTAAGGTCACACAGCCATTAAGTAGCTGAGTCATGCCATGAATCCGGTGTCTTTGCTCAGAGTCTTTTCTTCCATCCCACACTTTACTCCACATAATTTTCTGGTGGGAAATTATATTTAGCTAAATCAATGCCTTTTCAAACTTTAGCTTTCACCCCACTATTTGGTCTGAAAGTAAATTTAATGAATAGCAAGCAGCATTTAGAATAGAATAGAATAGAATAGAATAGAATAGAATAGAATAGAATAGAATAGAATAGAATAGGTATAAAATATCAGAGAGTGGATATTAGTCATGAAACTTTTGTCTCAGGTTCCAATAAAAAATATTTTTTTCTTACTCTGGGGTCATAGTTAGAAAAAACCCCACCAAATTGAGAGATTCTTTTTTTTTTTTTTAACCACCTTGTCTACCACTAAGTTGACCTTCTAATTGCCAAAAAGGATAGTTGTGTTTTAGTCTCTTTCCTTTGATTCTTGGGGGAATTTGATATCTACCTGTACTTTCACCATCAAAATATGCTTGTCTCCCTTGGCTTCTTACACCCCCTTTCTCCTTTGCTGGCCCTCATGCTAGCACTTACTCATTAGTATTCCCTGGAGTCCTCCATGACTCTATTTTCCTGTTCTCCGAAGATAGAGCTCGAAGAAGGTAGAGCAGGAAGAAAAGACAGTCCAGTCTCATCCATCATCTAAAAGCCAATAAACCCCGGATCAATGCATCTCACCCTCAGTCCTCTCCCAAGCTCAAAGCCCATTTTTAACTCTCTACTGAACATCTCCTCCTCCATGTCCATGGGTCTCTCAGAATCAACAAGTCCGAATGAATCCATTATTGTCCCTTCAAACCTACTCTCCTGCTTGTGTCAGTGAGAGGCACCACCATTACCCATCATCCAGGCTAATAACCTGGGAGTCCTCCTTGACTCTCTGTCTCTCATCCATGTCATGTAATCAATTGCCCCATCCCATCGATTCTTCCTCACTGCACCTCTCATCATTGTCTGCTCTGCCACTTGCTTAGTTCACAGCCTCATTATCTCTCATTGAACACGGCCTCCATTGCCTCTCTCCTCCTGTGAACCTGGCACAAATCTGCCACAATTTCAAAACTGGAACTCTGCCACAGTGGTTCTTCATGTAAAACCATCCCATGGATTCTCTCGAGTTCAGGCTGGACAGAGATCCATACTTCACAGCATTCCCTCAGCCCCTCCAATTCTTTGCATTTCTGCCTCTTTAGCACTTCCCTGCCCCCTCATCTATCCCTTCATGCCCCTCTGTGCTGAAATTCTATTTCTGGTTTAACTCTGTTGCCACTTCCTCTGAAGGTTCCTCTTCACTCATTTCCTGTGTAGACCCCTGGGTGCGTCCAGGGTGCGAGGACAGTCCCCAAATATGTTTTGCCTCTCAGACCACGTGAGATTGCATTACTTATTTGCATTTCAGGCTCCGGCACTCTACGGTGAACATTTCAAGGTCACTTTCCTATGCCTGAGGCACTGGCATGTAGTAGGTGTTCGATAAAGTCTGTAAAATAAATGAAGTCGCAGACCTGCTATTTACTCACTGCTGTTTTGAGCAAGTCTCTTAACTTCTCCAACTTCATTTTCTTCATGAGTAAGTGGATAGAAACTAACAGTGATCCAATGCTTCTAAGCATCATGCCCTACACTATGTTTTTGTACATATGTTACTTTAGTCTTACCACACACTTCATCTTATGAGTAACAGAAATTACTCCCCATCTTAGGTAAGAAAAAGGAGACTGGGAGAAATAACACAAATTATGCATGGGTGGCTGGCTGGTGGGGGTCATTACCAGGATTTGAACTAAAGTCTGGCTCGGAGCTCTTTCCACTCCACTGAGCTGCCAATAGAAGGGAGAAGAAGCTATCGATCTCGCTGGGATTCAATGTGATAATATATGTGAAAGCACTTTGTAAGCTGTTAAACGCCATGAAAATGTGAAATGGTATTATTGTCATTAAGATCTGCCATAGTCTGCATATTGTGGTCAGAATTCTCTGAAACTGGATATTGGAAATCATTCCAATAGAGCTGGCTGCAAAGGCCTTTGGGAATCAGAAACCACTCTGGGGTGTTTCTGCAGAATACTTGCTCCCTGCTTGTAGATGCAAATAAATGGCAGCAATGCACCAGGAGGCCAGTGGGGCGCAAGGATGCTGTGCCCGGGAGAAACGACATCGGGTGTGCTTGTCAATCACAGGTTCTGCTACCTGTGAGTGCCACGCGACATGGTTGTGCTTTAGAAGCTCAGGCAGCTGTGTGTTGCAACATCCCATTTAGAATCTTGGTGTCATGCTTGGGGTCGAGAACTGCACTGCTTTTAGCTGCTGCCACCAGTTTGTGAATCACCGTGTTTACAATCCCACGGATGCTATCTGGGTGGCGTGCCTGCAGAATGGCGGTGATATATGGCAGTGCCTGTATCAGGGAGGCATCAGGGAACCACCGAGGGAGGCAAGATTTACAATAAAAATGCATTGCACTTACCTGGCCATTAAGTCACCCAAAGCCATCTGGAAAGTCCAGAAAAAAATAAAATAACAATAGCAAAACAGGGCATGTCACAGGCCTGTTTTGGCCCATCAGAATTACTGTTGGGGGTTGGGAATCGGGGGGTTGTTGGTGGGAAAGACAGGCATGTATTTTTACTCATCAGCTAACTTGCTGGGCAGTGGGAGGTTAGCTCCGTAATGTTCCCTTACAACGTTTGAATGCTACTTAATTTTGTTTAACATCATTGCATGTTAAGTCTCTTGCTGTTGTTGATTATTGCTGCAAAGAAACCTGCTCTAACCAACCTGGACATGTCTGTGATGTTATGTACTGGCCCCAGTTTGTGGCATCATCCTTCGGGCACGTTCCCTGAGTCTGTACACTCATTCCTGTCCCCCTAATGTCCTTTTCTAAATGTGGTTCATTTCTTTTCTCAAGTTAATGTTTAAAAAGAGGGAAAACTTTACAGTGGTTCTCTGTCAAGGCTGTGGAGAGAGATTCAACTAAATATGGAATCCAATCTTGAAAAGTCTGCTTTAGTTCTTAGGAACTATGACATGGTACTTCTTATAATGGAGGACAACTAATTCAACCCTGTGTCCTAAGGCAAATGCTTCCCAATTGTGTTCCTTCAGAGTCAGCCTTTCTGAACACTCTGCTGCCCGGAGTGGGAGCCCGGGCTTTGTGGGGTGCAGTGGCCAGGACAGAACCTGACTGTTCTTAAACGTGGTCAGCTCTGGAAAGTTCCTAACATATTAGGAAGTCCTTTGTTCACATTAAGCTGGCTTTTATACCACAAGTACATACATAGTCATCCGGGTTCATTAAAAATGTGTTTAGATGTCAGCTTGTTCTAAATGTCTCTTAGGGCAGACACATCATGGACTTCCTTTCCTCCGTTTCCTCAGAACAAGGAGATGGTGGGTCATGGACCAGGTGGCCTTGCTGCCTCTTGCTGCATGCTCAGAGGGTATCCAACCAAGCAATAGAATGCACTTGTTCTCACGTTCATCTAAGAACCCAGCATCCTGCCTCCCATACCTGTCACCGTTTTAAAGATGGCAGGAGGGAGGCCCAACGCGCTGATTTTCCTTGGGCTGAGCGTTGGTAAGAGTAGGAGTAGAGCACAGGACTCCTAATTCCCTGCTCCGGCACTCTCCACTGGCCCGACTACTTGCCAACAGGCTAGAGGAAGTATATACATACAGGGTTCTTGGTCTTCTTGTTTCCATCTTTCCTAATGATGTCTGTTGTCTTCGGGAGCCAACCCACGTACACCCAGGCCTGGGCTGGGCCCTGAGATGCTATAACTGCACAGAGAATGATGCTGAGCGGGAGCTAACATCCAGCGTGGCTCCCGGCAGTGGTCAGAGCTCACCCACAGATGCACTGGGGTTACTCATGGAGATGACAGATGTACCGGAGCTCACTTAATAAAATAACACTTACGGGGATATGTGCACAATTAGAGCCCACTCAGGTCGTAAATACACTCCAACCAGAGCCCATCACACACATCGGCTTGCTTTTGGACGCTGCTGCCCTTTGGAGATAGATGGGGTTCCCACAGGTAACCAGCGGCTGGGACACAGGGAAGGTACCCAGTGAAGGATTAAGAGGTGCCCCCTAGTTCTTAGGAGGGACTCCCATTCCAGGTCCCGTTCCTTTTGATTTTCTCCATCACAAGTTCCTCATCTGGGCTCCGGGTTTACCAGAAGCACCTCTGCCGACAGCCAGGCGCGGCTGGATCTGGCCACACTCAGCTGACCTCCGCAGCCCGGGCTTCCCTCCGTGCCCTGTGCCTCCCTTTCCTCACCTGGAACAGCTAGGCGTTGGGTTAATCATCTCCAAAAGGCTAGAATTCGTTTGTTTATTTGGGGTCACCCACTCAACAATCTTGGATGAAAGCAAAGCATTTGGTCGGCATGATTTGGGGGATTATCTCTGGATTTCACGGCTTTGAACTCTATCTGACTGCTGTCCCTGGTCACCAGATAATATCTAAAGCTGCGTGTGCGTTACTCAGGCCCCACGGGTGGCATGTTGCCCCAAAGTCCTCTCTCTCCTGGAAATGTCTGCCATTGTTTGCTATGAAGTCCCTGCGAAACGATCCTGGTGACACATTTACTAAGGAGGCTGATGAGGTGACCCTGTAGAGTAGCTTGTGGGATAGCCTTAGAGCTGCCTGGACAGAGTCTGGTCAAGCTGCTAACATGTTTGTGCGCAAGTCCAGCCTCAGGGGGCGTTTCCTGCCCAGATGAGGGGGGGCGTCTTGCCCTCCACCAGGCCAATAACCGGCACCACGGAGTTGCTTTCCCCACTGACTGGGTTTTGCAATGGACCTGACTCCAATCACAAGGACACAGCCCAAGGTGTCAAGTGTGGCAGTCCCTGTCCCTACTCAGTGACCCTCCATGTGACACCAGCCATGTGACACCAGGCATGTGACAGCCCTCAGCATGTCCTCCTTCTGTTGCAGGCCTAGGAATAATAGACTCTGGGACACACACACATACGCACACACGCACACACACACATCAAGGAGTGTGGTCAGGACACAGCGCAGCTCAAAGGACTGGCATTCTGGAATTTGTAAACAGCCACTAAGCAGGACAAATTGGGACCATGAATCCTGGACAAGGCCCATCTCATCACCTCACCTGCCTTACATCCCACCTGCTTCTCTGCCTGGCATGACCAGCTTTGCCTCTGAATGCCTGCTTCTCCAGCTGACAGACCAGGGCGGGGCTGGCCAGAATGAGGCCTGTGGGCCCAAATCAGAACTCTGGGGGTGCGGGTGTACCCAGGGGCTTGCCTGAGCAGAATGGGCAGTCACTACATCACAGAAGCACGAAGGGAGGCCGGAGATGGCCCTCGGAGCCAGAGCTCAGAAGAACGAGCCGTGCGGCGTGAACACAGGGAAGGGAATATTAGAAGGGTGAGCGCAGAGGTCCACAGCACGCCGGGGGGTGGGGCTGGGCGACAGGGTCTGCAATCTGGGCCTTCCCCTGCACAGGAACCCAGGGCAGGAAGGCACGGGGCCAGGGGCACGGAGCTGAGGGGAAGGTGAGCCACATGCTGGGAGGAGTGGAGAGTGTCTGACGGGGTGTGGGTCCAGTGGCCTCTCACATCTGGACTCTGAACTGGCCATCTGATGCCCTGCCCTTTAGCCGCATCCTTGCTAATCATCACCAGCTGACACCCCGGCCACATCTGCAGCCCGCTAATCACCGTCCACGACTGCCTACACCTGTCTTCCCCTCCCGCCAGCCCCGCACCTGCCTGCTGCCACTTTCAGTCCTCACGCTAAATCAATAACAAAGACCTCCAAGGGCTGCCTGCTTCTCTGCCGGTTCCCTTTCCTTAAACCCACATCCTTTCCCCTCCTCCCCCCCCCCCCCCCCCCCCAAGCCTTATCCATCTGCCCAAGCTCAGGTCTGCACTGGCAAGCTGTCCTTGCCGGTCTCAGCCTGCCCAGGTTAGCAGCTTCGGATGCTGCAGTTTAGGAATCACCGTTGTCTGGGGAAAGGCCATTAAAGACAGGAACAATGTATATTGTGCAGTGACCCTGGGGGCCCCCAATTTCGCCTTGTTAATGATCTTTCTGAAATGAGACATGGTTCAGAGGTCCCCCGCTCTGTGTTGTTAGGACAGGGCTGCATTTGCTATGTTTGAGCAACTTTCAGGAATTGCTCTCCTGTAAATGGGGGCGGTCCTCAGAGACACACTCAGCCAATGAGAGTGCCTCTCAGGAGAGCACTGCATGCCCAGTCACTGGGCAGATCAGCAAATGTTTAGTCTGGCAAGGAGGAAGCTAACGATCTGGCCTCTATCCCACACTGAGGAATGAATGTTCTAAAGGCAAGTCTCATACCCATTTCCCCCCAGAGCAGGACACTTGGATGAAAGTTACACGTTCAAAACACACCCAATTGCCTTACCGAGGGTTATACCCAATGCCCTGTAAGCCAACTGGGACTCTGCCTATTGATCTCCCACTAAGAAAGCAAACTGAAATGCAAGGGACATAAGCTCTCTTTCAAATCCTCTCTATTTTGTAAATAAAACCTTCCAGACACGACGCCTTATTATTGGTAACAAATCACTCACAGTGTACCTCACAACGGGTGAGACAAGCCAGTATGTTTGACTCCAGATTGAGAACTGCCGCTGGGGACTGTGGGAGCCAACGCTGACGCACTATGAGGAGCACACGTGTAGCAGGATATAGGGATGTGAGAACTCTGGGCAGGCAGACCTGCTAAGCCAGTGGTTTTCAACCTTCCTAATGCCGCGACCCTTTAATACAGTTCCTCATGTTGTGGTGACCCCCAATCATAAAATTATTTTCGTTGCTACTTCATAACTGTAATTTTGCTACTGTTATGAATCATAATGTAAATATCTGTGTTTTCCGATGGTCTTAGGCGACCCTGCTAGCGGTTCTCGACCCACAGGTTGAGAACCGCTGCTGTAGAGCCTAAGACCATCAGAAAACAGATATTTACATTACGATTCATAACAGTAGCAAAATTACAGTTATGAAGTAGCAACGAAAATAATTTTATGGTTGGGGGTCACCACAACATGAGGAACTGTATTAAAGGGTCTTGGCATTAGGAAGGTTGAGAACCACTGTTCTAGGGTTTGTCTTCATTCTAATCTCCTATTCTTATAGGGGCACCAGTCACATTGGATCAGGGCCCACCCATGTGACCTCTAATTTTACCGTAATCACCTCTTCAGAGGCCCTGTCTCCAAGCAGCCACATTCTGAAGGGCTGGGGCTCGGGTTTTACCCTGAATCGGAGAGTGGGAACCTAACTCCATTCAGCCCACAGCACTGACCCTCAGGCTACAACATTGCTTTCTGTTTATTGGGAAATCAGAACAATCAAACTTATGTTTCTCAACTTCCCTGCTCTTGACTCAAATCATTTCTGACTATTCATACATCTTCTCCCCTTCCTTCCCCCCACCTCCACCAGCTCTAAGTTCACGTGAGTAAGAGCTGCTCTGGAAAGCTTTACTCTTGGGAGAGAAAAACATCTCTTCCTCTGCAGTACCACTGTAGTTTGCCCAAAGAAGGAAGAAAACCAAGTTTTTAGGGAGGCCTACCATGTACTCCTCCCTGTGCTCAGCACTGGAGCACAATATTCTCTCATTCGATTGTTGTAACAGCTCAGGGTGGGTGGTGGTCAAAGATAAAACTGAGGCCCTGGGAAGTTACCTTCTCAGCCCCCCGCAGGTAAGGGCCAGAGGTGCCATTCAAAACAGGAGGGCTCTTCCTTTACTCCACGGACGTTTCTATCCTAGAACCCAGCAAGCCTCTGTGGGGATTGCTTCTTCCCACTTCCTACACTCCTGGAGGGAGTGGCCATGCTTTGCCCTTCTCTTGACACCAAGTTCCCTGGCGCAAAGCCTATGGAAGAGGAGGAAGCTAATCTCTGTGTGCTGAATGGTTGAATGAATGAATCCTCTCTATTAAAAGTAAACTCTCTTGACCCCACTTGTGTTCTTGATCCCTTCACCTCCTCCTCTGAGCCCTTCTCCATATATTATTCCCTTTCTCTTACATCTTTAATATCTTCCTTTCCACGGGCTTAACTCCCTCTGCCTGGGGTCCATCTCCTCTACATGTCGCCTACTCCTAAAATATTCTTCTCCTCCCTGTTCCCCCAAGCTAGTAAACTACCAGTGTTCCTCCTTTCCCCTCAATGTAATTAGACAGAGGCCCCGCCCCTGGGGACCCTCATGCAGGAGGCCTATTGTGAGATGTGGGCATTGTTTTAAGGCTGTCCAGGTGCCAGGGGAAGGCACCTCCAGTCTGTGCTCTGAGCCTCCGATTCCTTATTCCTTGCAAATGGCTTTTACTGTCATCACCAAAACCGCTCTCTCCAGCTCTTCAAGAATTCCCAACACGTCATATTCTCCTTGGGCCTCGGCAGCATTCATCTCAGCTGGCCACGTTGAGGATCCTTTCAGTGTTGCTACAGCCATCACCCTGGACCTCTCCTTACTGTTCCCTGTGCACTGGGCTGGTTGCTTGTTCTCTTTCCATATACCAGATGGAGAGCTCTCCAAGGTCAGTGCCTGTCCATTTTCTCTTGCGCATTCTCTCCCTGCACAATTTCATTCGCTTCTCTAATTTCAACTACCCTGTCCATGCAGATGATTCCTACATCTGTATCTTAGACTCCAGCCTCTCTCTATAGTTCTAGACTCATTACATGTGTCTTAGAAAGAGCTCCACCTGAATGTCCACCACCCACCTTACACGTGATATGTCTGTCTCAAATTATCCCCAAAGCAAAGCTTGGTGCTAGGAATGGGTGGGAGGCCATCTCAGCAGACGAGAGTGAGGGAGCAGGGAGGGAAGAAAGGGATGTAGAAGTGCATGTGAGGAAGAATCCTCAGGGCCAGTGCTGTAGACAATGCTGATTCCATCCCACTGGGATCTCCTGCTCACTGGTCAGAATACTTTCCAAATTGTTCTCCTGGAGGCCTGAAGGTACAGCATCGATCCCGTTGCCCATTAATTGAGAGTTGCCTAGGGCATTCTCTCTCCCACACACTTAGGCTACTCCTGTGGGCATGCCAATCAGGCTCCTAGGTTTTGGAGAAGGCCCTGGGGCACAAAATGGAAAGAAGCACAGGGAGCCCTTGAGGTGAGCTGCAGGCACCCTGCAAGGTGAGTGTGAGGCCAGTGGAACTCACCACCACAGCTGTGCTGCACTCCGAGGCAGATTAAGGGGAGATGGCCACCATCAGCACATTTCTCCCAAGTCAGCTCAACCAAATATCAAAACACAAAACTGCAGAGTAATTTCCAACTCCTTGTTCATGTGCAATTATTAGAACCATGTCCTATTGATCCTAACCAGACTTGCTTTTCAATATTGTTTCCTCATTTCTTTCTTACCACAATGGCCCTAGTACAAGCTCTTAATTGTCGTCTCTTAGACTGTCTCATAGTCTATTAACTCTTATCTCTACTGCCTATGTTCCTACATCCAAACTACCTTAACAACTAATGGCAGATTATTCGTCCTAAAGATCAGTTTCAATATCATTAACCACTAACAAATCTTCGGTGACTCCCAATGAATGGTTAAATGTGTCCAGTCCTAGACCTGGCATCCAATGCACTTTTGCTCTGACCCTATTTAATTGGGGCAAAGTGTTACTTTTGTTACTCTTCTACCTGTATTTTCTCTCCAGAAGGATGACTTACTTCAACCATGCTGCCCTATTCTCTATTCTTCATTTATATCTTGGTTCTTTTCTTTAATTTCTTTTTTTAATTTGAGAGAGAGAGAGAGAAAGAGAGAGAGAGGAAGAGAAAAAAATGATTTCTTGTCCCAGTTATTTATGCATTCATTAATTGCTTTCTTATATGTGTCCTAACCAGAGATCGAGCTCGCAGCCTTGGTGTATTGGGATGACAATCTTACTGAGCTACCCATCCATGGCCTATACATTTGTTCTTCTCTTTCCCCCACCTACCACTTGCCAGATTCCCCCACTGTTCTGTGCATTGTGCCAGTCCTAACTTCATCCCTCCTGATAAGCCCCTGTTATCTCCTCCATGAAGCCCAAAAGAACATTGACTCCCCTCTCCTGAACTCCCAACACTCACTCTCTTCTGGTGTATATGTCTCTTAGTTCTCACAGTGTAGTTACTTTGGAGCTTGCCTTTCTTCTAGAGCAGAGTGTGTCCAGGTGCTTCAGGGTAGGGGTAACAGCTGCCTCATCTCCGACTCTTCTCTGGCTTTAAGCACAGTGCCCGGCACAGTGACTGAAGAGAGAAAAGTCAGGAAAAGCAGGGGAGGAGGAACAGCACATCTGACCTCACACTGAGAAACAAGCCGCACAGAAGAACCAAGGTTATAAGCCAAGAAAGGCCTGGCATATGCCAACCAACTCACCCCTCCAATAGACCCCACCTCCGTGAAAAGAACGTTATTGCTGCTCATGGTCTCCCCTGCCCTTGCCTCTGAGCACCACTGCAGTCAGCCTCCTACCCGAGACAATGCCCTGATGTCTGGGGAAAGGTTGCATAGACGTCAGCAGGGCAGCTGGCAGAGGGAAGGGCAGCTTTGCCTAGTCCAGATGGCAAAGGCAAAAAGTACATGAAGGAAGCACGCCAACTGTGGCCACACTACCCCTAAGCTGTGTCAGCATTATGTCCATAAAAACCAGGTGAAGTGAAAAAAAAAATTAGCCAATCAAACATTGCATTGACGACATAATGCCAGATACGTGGTATCATAGAAGTTGTAGTTACACTGAGCTGTCAGGTGGATTGAAGTAACCAGTATATCTGTCACTGTATTGATGGGTTTTAACGAAATCACTAGTATCTTACTGCACCATAGCACACTCAATTGCTACCCAAAAGTCGTCAAGTTTCCCAAATGACTGGTTGATTTGGTCAAACAAGAGACCTGACTCACTCATCAATGACATGGCCAATTCACCTGTTATCCTGGCTTTGCGCTGAGCAAGCTTCCGTCACAAACTAGCCACGCTTAATTAAATCAGCAGCCAGAAAGAGTCCACTGCCCCTCGGTGCCCTGGCCCATGGATGACAGAGGGCCAGAGACAGGCCTGCGGGATTGTTCATGAGCTGTGGTGCATCACACCAGCTCACTTCCCTCCCTGCTTTATGTTCCCATTAGGATGGAGGCAGGCTTTGACATTTATTGCTCTCCACATTCTTGCTTTAAAACCAACTAGGGCCAGGGATGGCTCTGGAAAAAATTGGAAAGGAAGTGGATATTAACTTCAGAAACTCCTACCTTTCTCTCAAATATCACACTCTTTCATATTCCAGCTTCATACCCCCAAAAGCAAGGTCACCTGCTATAATATTTATTTCACAACCTCACCTCTCCTTTCACACTCCTCACCTTCCAGCAATATTTACCTACCCTGTGTTATAGGGATGTTCACAGCAATATAACTCTTCTGGACATAACACCTTAATATAAAGGTGTGATCCAAAGGGCTGGAATTATAGGCACCGTGGCAGGCGAACAGATGAGGGGTCACTATATGGGGGCAGACAGGGCCTAAATGAGTCCCTAAAATCAAAAAAGGAGGTGCTCAGTCCTTTCCTCCTGCTCAGAAGCATGGTCTTTCTCTTGCCATTCAGACAAATTTTGTGCAACATGAAAACGATGAAGATCCCCATCCTCAAGGACATTAAAACTGATGGAGTTCTTTGCCTCTCTCACCTTATAAACTAGAATGAAGGACAGGACGATACTGACAGCGGATGGTCTCATCTCCCCCTCCCAGGAAACACAAAAGCAGGGCGCTGCCCCGCCAACAGTCCCAGCTGTACATCTGCTCATGGCGTCCTATCCGTCTTGGAACCCAAGGAGCCCACCATGTGATGGATGGTGTTCCACTTGATGGGGAACGAGCGAGCGATGATTTGTCATTCACCATAAAGTAACTGCTATTTCATGGGTTCCCACTCCCCGGGCGCAGCTCCGCTGTTTGCTCTGTGCATCAATTTATGATGCATCCCAAGACTAATGACGCTTGCCTCAGAGGCAAGGTGGGGCTTGGTTTCGTGTTCTACCAGCAGAGGATTACATTACTGATTGATCGGACGCAGTTGTCTGAGGCAAAAACATTTTGAATTGATACCTGGATTTGGACTACAAGCAACTTGCTCGACAATTGCCTCGTGGTGCTGAATAGATTAAGGAGCGCAGCTTCTAATGGGGCCTCCAGGAGATTTTGACAATCCCTGCTAGAGGTGAGCAGTTTCTTGTGGTGGATGAGAGGCAGATAGATCATCTGAGGGCTGGCTTGCGGCTTGCAGAGCCGGAGAACACGATCTCAGACCCCAGCTCCAGGCTGCTGAAATGGAGCAGACATGGTGGTCTGCCAGTAACCAGCTCTCCCGAGAACAAACCACAAGGCCCGGTTTGTAGCATTTGCCAATTTCTCCCACCATGGCCAGTTTCAAACTTCGAGTGTGAGATCAGTGCACCCAGATTTAGAAAGGAATGTGCACCGTCAGCTCATGAGCTGGCACAAGCCACTCGGCACACCACTGGGCAAGAGCCATTATTCATCATGCACTGTCCAGTTCTGGGGGCATGGTTTTCCGATGAGGACATGGAGGCTCAGAAAAGGTATGGAACTCGTTCACGATCGAAGTTATAAAGCAGCTGAGTCGCCTTAATGAAAGGTGGCTCCCTTTCCACCGTCCCCTGCAGCCCAGGGCCTGGGGCCAGCTGTTAGCTCTGTCTCTGCTTCCAGGGTGCGCGCTCTTCCAGCTCACCAGGCAGCTGCAATGGAGAAGGGTAGCATCCAGGGGAGGCCACCTTTGTCTGAGCTTCTGCTGTTTACGCCTGGTTTGTCCTGTTCTTGCCACCTAACCTGCTTTAGTGGAGCAATTCAGGTCTGTCTCTGACATCATTTGGCAATTTCTTCAGTCCTCGTCCCTTTAAGAAAAAGGATAGAAACTTCCAGGGTGGCTCTCGCCTGGAGTCTGGGGGAGGAAATAGATAACCCCTAGGAGATCCCAATCATAACAGTACAAGAAGCCAATTCAACAGCCAATCTGTCTGCAAAACTAAATCACTTCCTCTTGGATTTGTTTCCCCCCCTTCTCATTTTCCACCCACTGTCTTTGCTAGTTCCTTCCTTTCTGAAAGTCTAAAGCAAATGAGGCAGTGGCAGCAGGGACTGAGCCAGGGGCCGGGACAATGACCCGCCCTGGTCCTCTGGCCAGCAGGCTCCAGGGCCCTGCCAAACAGCGGGGCCTCAATGGCTATTAATATCCACAGAGGAAGTGCTGAAAGGCCAGCAAAGTAATTACCATGTAGTCGGCATATCAACTGGTCCTCAGCTCCTTCTGGGAGGGTCACATTGTCCTGAAGTGGGGAGTTTGGAAAGATGAAGAACCAACCGGCCCGTTCCCCACCCTCCGCCCTTCCCTCTGTGAAGGAACCTTGGTCAGACTGCAGGGCACTGTGGCTCCTGGCCGTCCTGTGGCTCTCCGAGTACCCAGATGAGCAGGAAGTTGCCAGGCACATTCTGGGTGATAGAGAGCAGTGGTCAAGGAAGGCAGTTGCCAACCAAGAGTGGCAATGCCAGGCTGTCCCACCCCAGCCTCCTCTATTCAAAATCCAGCTCCAGGCCTGCAGAGGCTGGATGGGGCCAACTGAGCAGAGAGGGCTGCAGACACAGCCTGCAATGCTGAGCACTGTGAAGGGCTGTATTCTGATAATTTCCTGATGGTGCAGAGAAAGGAGGTCACCCAGCTATTCTTTTTGGCACCCTCATCCAAGGTATCCAATCCCGTCTCAAGAGAATGGGGTAGTCTGGCTTCTGGGGGTTCCCAGTCTGGACAGGGGTGGTGAAGAAGAGATTAGTGCTGGTTTTTCTCCCCCCTGGTATCAGCTTGACTGGCAGCCCGGGCAAAGAAGAGCCCATCTAAACGCTCCCTGGGGTCCAGAATGGAACTCATTACATCAAAGCCGCCGGTAGCCAGCAGCTCTGCTTTGTGAGCTGTGAAACAAATGTTTATCCACCACTCAGTGCTGTTCAGAGCTATTTAAGGAGCTCAGGCTTGGGCTGCAGGCAAGAGCTGTGTGTCCAAGGCCAGCACTGGCACAAAACGAGGAGGGCAGATCTGGGAACGAAGCTGCCAGCCTCCTGCTCCGGGACCCCCTGAGGACAGAGGGCCACGAGGCCGGTCTCCTTCCTACGTTACATTTTGCCTTTCATCTGAAGCCCTTCCTCTCCTTGCTTCCATTACCCTTTCAGGTTTCTCCCTTCTCCCTCCCTTCTTTTGTCTTCTACTTTTTTCCTCCTTGTGCATTTCCTTTCTTCCTTCTTTCTTCTCTTTCATCCCTTTCATTACTTCATTCCCCCTTCTCTGCCCTTGGATAGGCCCGTGGTTCCCTTATTATACTCTAACTAGAGGCCCAGTGCATGAAATTCGTGCACAGCGGGGGGGATGTCCCTCAGCCCAGCCGGCACCCTCTCCAATCTGGGACCCCTCGAGGGATGTCCGACTGCCCATTTAGGCCCGATCCTACCAGGCCTAAACGGGCAGTCTGACATCCCTCTCACAATCCAGGACTGTTGGCTCCCAACTGCTCACCTGCCTGCCTTCCAGATTGCCCCTAACCACTTCTTCCTGCCAGCCTGATCACCCCCTAACCACGACCCTGCCAGCCTGATTGATGCCTAACTGCTCCCCTGCCAACCTGTTTGCCCCTAACTGCCCTCCCCTGTAGGCCTAGTCACCCCTAACTGCCCTCCCCTGCAGGCCTGGTCCCCCCCAACTGCTCTCCCCTGCAGACCTGGGTCCCCCCCAACTGCCTTTCCCTGCAGGCCAGGTCGCCCCCAACTGCCCTCCCCTGCTGTCCTGATCACCCACAACTGCCCTTCCTTGCAGACCTGGTCTCTCCCAACTGCCCTCCCCTGCTGGCCATCTTGTAGTGGCCATCTTGTGTCCACATGAAGGTAGTCATCTTTGACCACATGGGGGCAGCCATCTTGTGTTGGAGTGATGGTCAATTTTCATATTACTCTTTTATTAGATAGGATATGCATTGTGACTTCTTGTGGAGAAAGCGATGAAATTCATGAAATGAATAGAATAACAAAATAAAGCCAAAGCCTTTACCCTCATGAAACCTACACCTAAGGAAAACTGGGCAGAGTGTGACCCAGTGGGGAGCTGCTGATGCAGGACGACGCCCAGCACAAGCTCCACGGGCTTTCTGGACTGACGAGGGAGGCCAGCCATTCTCTGCTGTGCATGTAGGGATCTCCCCGCCTCGCACCACTGCAGCTCATGTTCCCAGAGGGCCTGGGGTCATGGGCCCTGCAGGAGAAAGCCGAGGCCCACTGCGCTGGTTTTCATAGTTTACTGAGGTGGCTCTTCAGCTTGTGCTGAAAAGCTTCTGAGTGTGTGTGTGCGTGCGTGTGTGTGTGTGTGTGTGTGTGTGTGTGTGTGTGTAATTTCTTATTGATTTCAGAGAGAGAGAGATAGAAACATCAATGATGAGAGAGAATCATTGATCGGCTGCCTCCTGCACGCCCCACACTGGGGATTGAGCCTGCAACCTGGGCATGTGCCCTGACCGGGAATAAAACCATGACCTCCTGGTTCATAGGTCACACTCAACCACTGAGCCACGCCAGCCGGTTGGACAAGGCTCCTGTTTTAAGACAAGTTAAAAGACTTAGTGAGGGGACCCAGAGAGTGCTGATGGCAAGGGTCGAGGGGTGGCATTCACTGCCAGGGACTTGACACACGCATTATTCCTCAGTGACAGTTGTGAGGCAGGCATCTGCTACGGCATAACCAGCCACTCAACACAGTAGCTTAAACAATAATGACCATATATTTACTCACAAATCTGGGAGTCGCCTGGGCTCGGCCTGCTCTTCTCACTGGGCCCCCTGCAGCTGCAGTCGGAGTTGGCTGGGCCTGGGGTTGTCTGGAGGCCTCTCCATTCCACATGTCTGCAGCCTGGCTGGGAAGACACCTTGGGTAGCTTGTCCCTTCTCTATGGTCTCTCCTGTGGCAGCTTCAGGAGGCCAGGGTTCTGACATGGCAGATGAAGGTGCCAGAGAAAGTGTCCCAAGAGAAACCAGAGGCACTGAAAGGCCGCTCTAATCGCCTGGAAACCGCAGCGTCGTATTGGCTCCCTTCTGCTTCTTTAAGGCAGCCACAGGCCCCCCGGGGCCTTCCAGCGGAGGAGACCTGGACTCTGCCTTCTGATGAAGGAGTATCAGAGTTTACAGGCATGTCTTAAAGCCACCACCTACTGTTGAACTATTTCGTAAGTTCAAGTGGCTCTCCAGCCCTGCTGAGAAGTATTGCAGTGCTTAAATGCAAATACCGCATCCAGGCTGTCTGGGCTCCATTCGCATATTCGTTGTGTGATGTTGGGCAAGTTACTTACTATCCTGAGCCTCAGTTTCCTCATCTGTTAAATGGAGATAACAATTTCTGACTCACAAAATTGTTGTAAGGATTAAATTAATAAATGTTAGATACTTAACACAGAGTCTGTCATATTATTGGCATTCCTTACATATTAGCTATCATTATTCCCATTTCATAGATGAGAAAATTGAAGTACAGGCATCTAATGATCGGCCTCTGTCATATAACTAGGATTTGAACAGCAGATTCTAAAGCCAAAAGCCTCCCTGATAATGGGGGCTGCTCTGCCCATCCTGCGTTTGCTGCAGATCACGTGAGAGCCGGAGGGTAGAAGTCCGGGTGAACTGCCAGCTCCTGGCCACGCGTCCATCATGGAGGCAGCCCAGCAGGGAATGGGGCAGCTGCCGGAACCACTGCCCACCCCGAACTGACTGACTGGGGAGCAGGCCGAGCAGCTGACAGGAGGGGCGCTGCCACTTCAGATGAGGTGGCTCAGGCTGGAAGCTGGCCAGGGCTGCCGACGCCTGCGTACCTTTTGGGCAGGTGTGCATACTTGCACACTCAGCCCCACCTCCTCTCCAGCATCTGCCCCGGAAGAAGTGCTTCCCATAAGTGTCTGTTGCCCCCAGGCCCAGACAAGGCACGCGGAGGGGCTAGCCCTGACCTCTGTGAGCTGGCCTTCTGCCCGCTGTGATCCCAGGGCCTGGAAGACAGACCATCTTGCTTTGGCTTCTAGAATGCACAGTTTATGAGCGCCAGCTGCCAAGCCGCCCCAGCCCGCACGGAGCCCAAGCCCAGCTCCATGTAAGTCGCCATGTACTTACACAGCCTCTTCTTGATCCCTGGTAATCTCCTGGCTTTGCCTCCTTCTTCCTTCTTCTGCTTCTTCGGCTCCTCGTTTTCATCCCCTGCTGTCTCTCCATGGAAGCCTCCAGAAGGGCATGTGAGCCCCTCCCCAAGAGCCCTGAGGCAGATGCCTGCCCTGTCCCCCGTGGGAAAGGGCAGGGAGGGCAAGGGGCTGGGAGCAGCCCCCTGGGGCCTGGCATCCCAGCAGCATCTGAGCTGAAAGAGCTCTGCTTGCCAGTTCCCATCCTGGAGGAGAGGCAGAGGCATCAGCGAGCACAGAGGGGCCCTTAACGGACCGGCCATGGGAGAGGGCTGGTCCCACGCCCGGGCATCTGCAGGGAGGAAGGCCAGAGTGGGTGGGCTCCCAGCAGCTGGTTCTCTTTCAGGGGCAGGACTTGTTTCTCATCAGGGGAAACTGCTCCGTCTGGCCCCAGGGTAGCCAGGCCTGGCCACAGGGGAGGGCGGGAGCAAGCTGGGGAGAAGGCCAGGCCCCGCCCGCTCGGAGGCCCTGCCAGCCCGCCGCCCCCCCCCCCCCCCCCACTCACGCAGGTGAGCAGGATCTTGCCTGGGTGAGCCTCAAAGCCCGTCACCCAGGGGCATTCACACTGGTCCAGTCCCTCTGGTCCCAGGAGCTGGACAGGGCATTACCACCACCCACTGCTCACATAAGGACATTGAGACAAGTGGGGTATGAGGCTCAAAGTGTCCGCTGCAAAGCCCCACTGCTCTGACGTGGGGAGACAATGGCCATTTACTGTTTGCCAAAATCTTCTGCACTGACTTCTCAGAGTAATCCCGAGCTCTTCTGATCCATGTGGAGGTGCTGGTCAGGCCCGAGGCTCTAGGGGCAGGGCAGGGTTAGGGTTAGGGTCAGGGTGGCCCACGTGGCCCTCCTGAGACCCCTCCTCCCTTCTGCTCTCCAAGACTCCCAGCTGCCACTCTGGCCAAATGAACTCACCCCTTCCCCCACGAATGGCACCCACAGTCTGAAGTGCTTTCCCATTCACTATCCTGTTGGTCTCGCCACATTTTTGTAGAATCAGTTCTATTATCGCTGTTTTATTGCTATAGTTACTATTACTATTATGATTTCAGTGCCTCAGGAAGAGAAGGCTCGTGGAGTTTAAGGGACCTTCTCAGATGCCTAGGACTGGTAAGTGCTGAGTGGGGCGTTGAACCATGGCCGCCAGGAGAGCCGGAAGCTCCCCACACAGCTCACGCCCAGGAGCCTGGCTTTGGATTCCCACCATTACAGGAGCCAGGTTTCGTCAAGAGTTGAGACAGGTCCCTTAAGCTGCCAAAAAGCCAGGTCGTTCAGAATAAGGGGTGAAGGGCCAGGAGAGGCAGCAGAGCCATCCTCACCCTGCGCACCCTCAGCGACACACAGAGCCACTGACCCACGGACACACCATATACAACTCACACACGCTCTCTTTCTCTGGCTCAGCGGGAAGGCTCTGCCTCGGTTCCCTGCAGCCTCTCTGTTCCTAGGGATCCGTGCCAGTCAGACGTGAGAGACCAGGGAGCCGGGATGAGAGGAGCCGCCTTCAGCAGAAGGCTATTGCTGTGCAGCGGGAGCCCCTGGGAGTAGCTGAGTGCGTGTGGGGGTGACTGTCAGCCAGATGCTGATGGCCCTGCAGTCTCCCCAGGGTTGGCTCTGTGTCTCCTCAGCTCCCCTCCCATGTGCTTAAACCATAGAACAACAGGCTGTAGGAGAGCCAGAGGGATTCCCCTTCTGAGGCCCCTGGGAATCGAGCCGTGTCCAGTAAGAGGCTTTCTCTGTGTCATCTCTCTCCAACACCACTGACAGCGCCTGGGCGCATGTGATGGACGCCTGCGGCCCTCTCTGACCTTTGCGTGCTGGGTTATGAGGGGAGCCAGGCACACTGCCCAGCTTTCTCCCAGCCAGCCTGCTTCTGTGACTAGACACCCACAGGGCAGCTCTCCTGCACACTGTCACAGTCACTGCCTCCGCGTGGCTACTTCAGGACACTAGTGGGGGAACTGAAAGAGAAAGAAGAGAGAGGACGGTGGAGGGGAGGGTATAAGGGGCGGGGAAGAACTCTTGTGCCCATTGTCTGCCTTTTCCAGCTGGAACTTGGGGAGTTTGCTGCCCTGGAAGGAGACCCCATGTGTCACGTGGTAGGAAGCACAGATGGGTCATCTGAGAGCAGGCTCATTGCACCCAGCAGGTGCCTCTGGGAGGTGGTATGGTGCTGCGCTGCGAGGGTTTGGGAATCAGGTAGCCCGGGCTTTGAATGCCAGCTGCACTCACATCGCTCTACAACACCAGGCTGGTTAAGTTCCCCGGCCTCAGTTAGGTCCTCTGAGCCACGGAGATAATTGCACCACTTCACCAGCCTCATACGCTTGTTGAGGATGAAATAAGATCATGCAACATATTTTACACATGCTTAGGACATAGGTATTCAGGAAATAGTAACTGTCACTGTTAAGCCCAGAAAAGTCTGTCTGGGAGAGATGGGATGAAAGACACTACTAAGAGATAACAATTATGAAATGCTTGCAGTGTGCCAGGCATTCTTCTGAGAGTTACATATCTCAACTAATGTAACTCTAACAACCGTGTGAGGCTGCTACTATTCTTCGCTCCATTTTACAGCTGGAGAAGTTTAAAAAACTGCCCAACCACATACAAGGGAAGATTATCCCGCCTTGGAAAGGAAGAAGAGACCATACAAGCTGCAGCATGGATGAGCTTTGAAAGCATTGGGCACACTCACAGAGACAGAGAGCAGGATAGAGGCTCCCGGGGGCTGAGAGGACGGAAGGTACAGAGTTTGTTCTGTGGGGGGAAGGCCCGGGGGCGAGGGGGGCGGGTTGCACAGCGATGTGAGTGGACTTAATGCTCCTGAACATCACACTTTAAATGGTTCAGATGGTACGTCTTGTTACTGCATTTACCAACAGCATAAAAATAGACGTGTCATCCACGTTACAAGTGTGACTGCGTTCAGCTCTGGGCTGTGGGCCTTCATACGCACACGGAACACACAGCTACACACGAACACACAGAACACACAGCTACACACGAAACACAGAGCTGCACCCGCTCACTCCGGCGGTGGTGCGGCTGCCGGCGCTGGAATTGGGCGAGAGCTTTTTGTGTCCAAGTTGTCCACGTTTTCTACAGGAGCTCACAGTATTTTGACATAAAAAGTTATAGAAAATGAGAGGTTAAAAAAATAAAGTTAATAATACTTTAAAAAGGGAAAGTTTTATTGAAAAATAACCTCCCCCCCAAAAAAAGTCCTGTACAAGGACCCAGCCAATGACCAGGACTCCACCCCAAACTCCTAGGAAGAAACATAAATGGTAGTTTGCTCACATATACAAGGTGACCCCCAAAATGCATACACACACTTTGAATAATTAAAAAGGTGGTGTTTATTAAAGTGCATTTCATTTTCAGCATTGAGCTATCAGCTGTGAAAGTGTGCATATGTTTTGGGGACATCCTATAAGTCTTCTCGTTAAGTCCCCATCACTGTTCTGTGACCTCGTGTTGAGATTTTCTTTTGGGTGAGGAAACTGAGTGTGAGAGAGAACGACTTTTGACAATGCCGTGGGGTCCAGGACAGCTGGAGTCGCCCACTGGCCGGGAGCAGGAGAGGATGACTCTAGAAGAGAGGGCAGTGGGCCAGAGGAGGAAGTCGGGATTGAGAGGGAAGCCATCCGTCAGAAAGGGAGGGAGGGAGATTGACCAGCCCCCACAGGAGGGCAGGCCAGGTTCCCGGGGCAGCAGCAGGCAGGCTGAACCAGGAGGGTGGGGGGGATCCCTGGGGCAACTGACCCGCAGGCGGGGCTGGGAGCCAGAGCAGGCTCTCCAGGGCCAGGAGACTAGGGCCAGGGGGATGTGAGGAGCCGGGGTCGGTGTAGGAGTGGAGACCTGTGTCTGTACCACTGAGCACCGGCAGCTGGGCGCCTCCGTCTTAGAACGCAGACCCTCCAAGGTGATGGCTCAGCCTCATCCGTGCTTCCTCGCTCCCACCTGCTGTGCTACAAGCACCCAGATGCTGTGGGGGAGGGGGGGTATGCTGGCCTGGAGGGGTGCTGGCCCAGAGGCCTTGCAAGATCACAACTACCCCCAGTCACGCACCTGAACAGGCCGGTGCCAACAGCTGGGCGAGGCCTGCTCTGCGCCCACTCCAGGGGAAGGGCGGCCTTCACAGCATGGAAGCCTATGTGGGCAGGACGATGGACAGAGGGACCACACAGAACCATCGCCTCTCTCCTTCCCTGCCATGCGGGAGGCTCAGTTCACGCCCCTCTCCCCCTCTCCCCTGCCTTCTGAGGACTGGCACTGCCACTCCATCCTCCCTTTGCAGGAAACAAGGCAGGAGCAAGTGCAGGCGACACCCAGTGCAGCTCCCAGCGCCCCCAACGCCTGCTGCTGCCTGCTGGCAAGGATGGCCGGCCGGGCAGCCACATAGCAGCAGACAGCGCCCTGGGCAGGAGGTCCTGGTAGCCCAGATGAGCTAAGAGAGCCTCACAGAGGGAGCGGGGGAAGCGGACCCCGCCAGCAGCCAGAGCTGGGCTCACCGCCACCAGGGAGAAGCGCAGAGCCCTCGCGGGGGACAGGTGTGCCGCGTCCCAGTGAAGGTGGCCTTGCCTGCCTGCAGAGGTAAGAGGAGCGAGGCGGTGCCGGCGGCTGGGCTCGGTGTTGGAGGCACCAGGTTAAAGGAGCTGGCTTTGCCCCTTCATGGCCCACCCTGGGGCTGCCCATTGGGAAGAAGGGGAGATAAATGGAGTCCCCAAGCAGTGCTCGCCTGCCTACAGGAATGAATGGTGGCGCTCTTGATTACTTCCAGGTGGTGTTTACTTGCCTGGTGTTTCTGGCCTTATGCCCAGAAAAGCTTGATGAGGGGACGGTAGGGACAGTGATGGACAAAGGGAGGACAGAGGTGGCAAGAAGGAGAGAGCGCTGCGGGCAGGGGGCAGGAGAGGGAGCGGCGGGCAGCTCTGAGTGCAAACCACCCACAGACGCTTCTTCGCTGTCTGGTTGCCAGCTCTGTGCCGGGCACTGGGGCGTGTGGGGAGTAACAGTGCCTGCCTTCAGTCATTAAGCAGACATTACAGCGCCATGCGCGGTGCTGTCCGAGGCTTTGCTGGGTGTCCAGGGAGCAGAGGAAGGGAGGAGGGGGTGGGTGGAGGAGCCACAGAGAGCAGGGGACACACAGGGGACACTTTAAAGGCAGCTGGGGTGAGTTGGAGTGGAGGCATCGAGGCAATGTTGGAATGGGGGAGGTTAACGGAGGACGTTGCAGGAGAGGATGTTGCAAGAGGAGAAGACGATTCAAGGAGTAAAGGGGACCGTGCCCTCAGGGCTGAGCGGGCTCCCCAGGGGCCAGAGCAGGAAGACGTGGTCAACACCCTAGAGGCAGAGCCTTGGTTCAGGGGCCGCGGTTACTAAGCCGAGGTTTGGGATGAGCCCTGCTGAATGGCGTTGTCACCCCGGCCGGGCCACACGGCACCATGGGGAGCAGCAGCACTGGGCGTTTACAAGGGGCTGCTCACCTCGTAGCACCCCCTCTTCTCCACTCCTCAGCCTCACGCTGCCGCCAAGACACAGCACAGGGACCTCTGCTCGGCAGATGGAGGCACGACGCACACGGCGTCCAGGGACGCGGCCTCGGGGCTCGGGTCGGTGTGAGTGCCGCTTCCTGCCGGGCCCCTAACAGACTCAGCTGGGAAGACCTCTCCCCACGGCCCCAGCCGAGGCCGAAAGCATGGAGTGGGGATGACAGCCAACAACCACAGCTCGCCACGCCCGACATTTGACCAACGCTCACCACACACTGCAAAGTGGGTGTTAGTTTCCCGAGAGAAAACAGGCTCCGAGAGGTTAAGTAATCCGCCATCATCACCAGTGAGAGGCTGAGCTGGCCCAGAAGCCAGGTCTACTGACCCCACAGCCTGGGTTCTGTCTCCATCGCCTCTCAGAACAGCGAGGCTCTGGTGAGAGTCAGGGGAACGACTGGGCCTGGGAACCGGTGGAGACGGCGCCTCAGAATCCACCTGGTGCCAAGACTTGAATCCCAGTGACTTCCGCCCTGTGATTTATTAGTTGGAGCAAGGGGGTGAGGAGGGCAGCACTGTTGTCTTGGTTTTGTCTTGTGATTTTTTAATCTCTGAGATGTCCCAAAATGTTTACCTGGTGAATTTGTTCAGCCGAGAGGTGGGTAAACACATGCATCAGAACATGCACTGCGCGTCCAGCCAGGACGCCCGAGGCTCGCAGGGCAGATGCAAACCCTGCAAACAGCGTGGGAGCGGTGAGCCCGAGCAGGAAGCACAGCCTGGGCTTGCAGCTCCCGTCCCCACCAGCACACAGCAAACTGCGGGGGACGGGGCTCCCGGCAGGCCATCCGGAGGCCCCCGGGGCAAGGCCATGTGGTTCACAACTCACACCTTCTGGGCCTCACCGCCTTCTGTGAGATGCCATCTCCACCGGCCGGCCTTTTATGCCACACCAGCCCTGTGCCCCTGCAGAGCGGTCGCCGGGGTCCTGCCTCAACCGAGCGTGCCGAGGTCATCCTGGGTGGCCACGGGCAGAATGTGTGTCACGGACCTGGGAGGAGGTCTCGTGACGGTGCAGCGGGGACCCCAGGAGGTAGTGAGCACCTCACTCCGGAGCATCCCAGCAGACCCCAGATAGGCATGCGCCTGGAGAGGGGACTTGCCGCCGGGAGAACCGATTCTGGAGTCACACTGGTCTAAGTGGGAATTCTGGCTGGCTCCCCCACTTGTTGACTTCACTTCCTCTAGCCTTAGATTACCCCTGAGAAGTGGAGGGTCAGTGGTGTCCACCTCCCGGGGTGGCTGTGAAAAGATAATGCGTGAGAGGACCACGCACAGTGCCTGGCACTTAGCAAAGTGCGCAATAAAGATAATAATAATAATGATGAAGGGGAGGTTGATGGAAATGGCGGTGGTGAGAGGAGGAGGACCCTAAAGGGGAGCTGTGTCAGCAATCTGCACAAGAGCACACACTGCCCCCGCCCCCTTCATAGCCTTGGCCTGTGTGGGGCCCTGAATGGAAGGCTCTCAGGAAGCTCTCCCACCAGCCCGCAGGAAAGCCCACCCACCCCTCCTGCCTCCGTTGTGAGTCAGACACTAACCGCCTCTCAGAACTTGTGGGCGGCGGGATGCAATTCAGCCCATCGCAGCTCTGCCTAATTGTCAGCATTTTGCAAGCGGACTAATCGGCTGTAAGGACAGTGGCATCAGAAAGCCTCCTGGTGACTTCACAGCTGGGAAAAAGAAATACCCCTAAGTCATACCCTCAGCCCTGGGCTGGGTATCAAACCTGCTCTTCCCTTGGGAAATTCCTTCTTTCATTTGCTGCAAAGGGACTTCTGCTGAAGTGTGTGTGTTTGAAGTGGAAAATTGATGGTGCGTGATTCATTCCAAAAGAAATCCGTTCGTTCACAGCTGAGCAATCACTCGGCTATTGGTCCAAAAGGGTTACTGAGAAGGTTTGAGGGGGTAAATATGTAGCAGCTCTTTCTCCCGCTGAGTCCAGAACCACTTCAAAGATCCACCAAGAGCCAGAGAAAAGGAGATCCGACATCCTCTTCATCACTGATGATGTTACATGACAGGGCGTGGCTTGGACTGGTGGAAATAACTTGCCATCATACCCGTAAACTAATCTGACCCCCCCAAAATGTTAGGTTCTCCTGATGGGGTCCGAGCCTATCCCACTGATCTTGCCACATGGCTGACAGCAGGGACGATGTGCCCCCTGAAGGCAGACATGTCCCAAAGAGCCGTGAGAGGGAGAAAGAGGGTAGGCAGCCCAGTCTTGCCGGGTGAGGACGGGGCAGCGCGGAGCCAGGAGTGCGAATGCAGGCAGTCCCTCCACTGGAACCTAGAGAGGCGGGACTAAGGACTCCAGCTGTTTGTTTTCCTAACCAGTTGGACTGAACGTTAAGCCTCTGGTCAACCAGGTGTGTGGGCCGGCCAGCTCCCTGCAGCTGCTCGCCAGCACCGGCCTCGCTCCTTCTGGCACGTTCCTTGGCCATTTCAGACGGTGTTCATTCTGTTCGCAGGAGGCCCTGAAGTGGATCAGAACAGTCCATCCAGGAAGCCAGCTCCGAGTCTACGCTGCACCCAAGGCTGAACGTTCAGAGCTTACTCTCTTTTCCATCCAGATTCATGTCCAGCCCCACGGCCCAGTACACTCCTCAGAGGTTCTGCAATGAGATTTAACAGCAGCGTGAAGATACTTCAGTAATAAAATGCATAAAGATTCTTCAAAAATAAATGCCAAAGTAAGATGGCACAAATTTGGATAGATACCCTTCCCGTCATCAAAATCCTAAACAAAATGTACAGGTTAGAATCCCAAAGAGATTAATGTCCAAAATCAAAGTATTTAGCCCCTGTAAATTAAAACCCAAATTGCACATTAAATTCAGGTGCAGAGAAACGGGGGTCCTCCCCTTTTCTCGCTCAGCTCAGTCTCGGCCAGAGTGGGAGCTCCCAGGAGCTGGATTCTGAGTTGTCTTTCCCTGGAGCGTGCGTGTGCTTCCTCACTTCCTCAGAGATGAGATAGTTCAACCCCAAGTCTCTCGTGCATCCCCCTTGTTAAAGGCCCAAAGAACTAATAAGCACATTAAAGATCATCAAAGCTCTGGCTCCACACCAAGAACATTTAGAAGACATGACAACTTACCATCCTGAGTACAGTTGTCCCAGGCAGAATCACGTCCCCCGCACCAGAGCTCAGTTTGGCCCCAGCCCATAGCAGAGGATCCTGGTACCCAAGGGGAGAAGGACAGCTGGAGGTGGCCTTCGTTCAGCATCCACAGCATCCCCGTGTGCGCACCGGCAGCCTGGGGTCCACACCTCTGCCCTCCGATGCACAGGGTTCATTGTGGCCCTCGTCCAGTGACACTCTGCTTCTCTCTCCACGTGGAAGTCCCCACATCCCCATTTTTTGCATCCCTGAGTCTCCCCAGCCAGAGTTACCCTCCCCCTGCTCTAACTTCCCACACCAGGTCCAAACCCAGAGACGGCAGAGTCTGTGTGCTCAGCTGGGCCATGGCAGGACCATCAAGGAAGACTTGCCTGCTCCACTCACCTCTTTCCTCCCACTCCTACCCAATCCTAGGGGGTCATGGACAGAGGACTGAGAGTGGGGGAGGAGGGCAGCAGAGAAGCCCACCACTTTACCTCTTTGCAGACAACAGCAGGCAGGGGACACACGGTGGCAGGCCCTGGCCACAGAGAGGGGAAGTAGCTGCCGCTCTCAATGGAGTTGGAAGCTTTGAGCATTACATGGGATTGTGCAGGTCCAGTATCAGTTGAGTCTAAATGTCATTTAACATGTCATTGGACTCTTTACTACTGAAACGTGCCTTCATCCAAGTCATGGATCCGTCCAAGTATACACCCAGGGTGGAAGAATCACGCCCCTTGAGTAAATGTAAATGGCAGTGGGAAACAAAGCACATTGCCTGTGATTTCACAGCACACATCCAGCTTGTTCACCGTACAGGTTCCTGTTCCATGGCACTTGCTGTGTGTCTCCTACTGATTCTTCTCTGTCTAACTGGCATTTCATCTCTGGCCAGTAGGCTGTAGGCCTCTGCAGGCAGGTGTCTTCGTCATCTAGCTCTTTGTCCTATCTGAGTGTCTGGAACATGGCAGGTAGTCAGCAAATCTCTGAGGATAAGAAGAAGGAAGAAAGAGCAAGATAGAGTGAGGGAAGTGAGAGCATTCAGAGCATCCACGGACGCATGTGCAGCAAAGACCATCCATCTTCAGTGGGACAGGAGAGCAGGAGGCTGAAATGGAAAGGCAGCCTTCCACACTCTGAAATGTGTTTCTGGTCTTTGACTACTTTGCCACAGATTACCCTTTGGTCTAGACCTGCACACAGCTAACCTGTCTCCGGCCAATGAGACAAGCAGAAATGCTATTGGGCCAGAGGAGAGATGGTTGGCTAGGAGTCTGGAGTTCCTGGCACTAGGCCCGGGGATGCATGCCTGGAACACTCAGTTGTCTCATCTGGTAAGTGGGGATGGCCGTGTTCTCCCTGCCAAGCTCTCAGGGTTGTTATGAAGAGTATTTGGAAAGAACAGGTTTCAAAAGTGAAAGCCAGGTGCAGGCGCCTGTCCAAGGTTTCAGCTGCCCTTTGAAAGGCTGTCAGCCCAGAGAGGCCGGCTCTTTGTGTTGGCTCTGGACACTTCCCTAGCAGCCGCGATGAGGAGACCACATGTGGACAGCAGGAGATCCTGGCCTGCCCGCCCTTCCCTCATAACTGCAGCCTTCCCCCATCCCATCTACTCTCCTACGGAGAGCAAGGTAAATTAGTAGACACAGAAAAATGGGATTTCAGTGCCTCACCTTTCAGAATTCCACTCTTTGGCCTCCTGACCCTCTGCCTTCACACTCCTTTCTATCAGATGGGCTCAGGGTGTGCACTGAGAGGCACCCTGCTTTCATGTTATTCCAGCCATTCTGCAGTGCTATGAAGCGGTACCAAACCTCTCTTGATGCTACTTATCAAATCTAGTGTGCTTGCGCACCTATGTGTGTTTGTGTGTGTATGTGTGTGTGTGTGTGTGTGTGTGTGAGAGAGAGAGAGAGAGAGAGAGAGAGAGAGAGAGAGAGAGAGAGAGATGGAGGTGGAGGGAAGAGGTAGAAAGAGGGAGAGAACAAGAGGAAAATAAAAGAGGGAGACTTGTCTTCTATAGGGTGTCCCCAAAATCTGTATACACACACATTGAATAATTATAAAGGCAGTGTTTATTAAATACATTTCACTTTCAAAATTGAGCTATCAGCTGTTAAAGTGTGTATACATTTTTGGGACACCCTGTATATATGTATTTAATTATGTAGATAACTAGGGGCCCAGTGCATGAATTTGTGCACCTTGAAAGGAACTGTGGGCCGTGAGGCTGCAGTGGGCACAGGGGCGGGCCTTGGCCCATCCTCTATGCCCCTGCCCGGCCCCTCTCACCGCCACCCTCAGTCCCTGTCTGCCAGCAGCCCCACTCCCACCACTACCACTCCCATGCGCTGATGGCGCCAGCCCTGCTGGCACCCACTGATGGCGCAGAGCAATTGGGGCCAGCACCAGCAGTGGGTGTGAGCAGTGGCTGCTGCCCCAACCACCCCTCAGGAGCAGGATAGATGGAGAAGCCCTCAGAGGCGATCAGGGCCAGCAGCCACCACTCGCACCTGCTGATGCCCTTGAGTGATTGGGGCCAGCAACAGGTGCCAGCAGCAGGTGTGAGCGGTGGCTCTGGTGACAGCAGCAGGTGCAAGCAGGGCCAGCACTGGCAACAGGTATGAGTGCCAGGCGGGACCACAGCACACAGGAGCAAAGAATTCTCAGTAACCACCAGAGGCTCGCCCAGATGACAGCAACTGGTGCCCCACCTTGGTCTGGTGTCCCCGCTCACCTGCTCCACCATCCCACCACAGCCAATACCCACCATGTTCCGTGCATGCCCCCAGGTGGTCAGTGCACGTCATAGTGACCGGTTGTTCTGTTGTTCCACCGTTTGGTCTATTTGCATATTAGGGTTTTATATATATATACTAGAGGCTCAGTGCATGAAATTTGTGCACTGGGAGGGGGTGTTCCTCAGCCCAGCCTGCACCCTCTCCAATATGGGACCCCTCGGGGGATGTCCAACTGCTGGTCAGACATCCCTCTCACAATCTGGGACTGCTGGCTCCCAACTGCTCGCCTGCCTGCCAGCCTGATCACCCCCTAACCACTCCCCTGCCAGCCTGATCAATGCCTAACTGCTCCCCTGCTGGCCTGATTACCCCTAACTGCCCTCCCCTACTGGCTCTGTCACCCCCAACTGCCCTCCCCTGCTGGCCTGGTTGCTCCCAACTGCCCTCCCCTGCTAGCCTGGTCACCCCTAACTGCCCTCCCCTGTTGGTCTGATCACCTACAACTACCCTCCCCTGCCTGCCATCTGTGGTGGCCATCTTTGACCACATGGGGGCAGCCATCTTGTGCGAGGGCATGAGGGTCAATTTGCATATTACCTCTTTATTATATATGACTAGTGGCCCAGTGCATGAAATTCGTGCATTGGGGGGGGGGGGGGGCGGGTGTCCCTCAGCCCAGCCTGCACCCTCTCCAATCTGGGATCGGGCCTAAACCGGCAGTCGGACATCGCTCTGCAATCTGGGACCACTGGTTCCTAACCACTCACCTGCCTGCCTGCTAGGTTGCCCCTAACCACTCTGCCTGCCGGCCTTCTCACCCCCAGCTGCCCCCCCCCCACTGGCCTGATCACCCCCAACTGCCCCCCCTTGCCGGCCTGATCGCCCCCAATTGCCCCCCCTCACTGACCTGATTGCCCCCAACTGCACCCCCTACTGGCCTGCTTGCCCCCAACTGCCCCCCCTGCCCCCGCCAGCCTGATCACCCCCAACTGCTCTCCCTTCCTGGCCTGATCTCCTCTAACCGCCTCTGCCTCGGCCCCACCACCATGGCTTTGTCCAGAAGGACGTCCAGAAGGTCTCCCGGAAGGTCTCCTGGTCTAATTAGCATATTAGTATAGATAGATACATGCTCATTGTAACAAGTCAAATAATAATTTTTTTTAAATGTTTTTATTGATTTCAGAGAGGAAGGGAGAGGGAGAGAGAGATAGACACATCAATGAAGACAGAGAATCATTGATCAGCTACCTCCTGGAGGCCCCACACTGGGGATGGAGCCCGCAACCCGGGCATGTGCCCTGACTGGGAATCAAACCATGATCTTCTGGTTCATAGATTGATGCTCAACCACTGAGCCATGCCAGCCGGGCCAAATGCAGTTTTAGTCTCACCTTCCCTTTGGAATAGTCTCACCTTCCCTTTGGAACCCCAGGATATTTGACCTTCGGCCCTCACAAATCCTCTGCATCTCACCTAGCCCCTCATCCCTACCATGAACTCCAATCTACACACACACACACACACACACACACACACACACACACACACACACCATGTGCTCATCTCCCCATTTCTGCTGCCCCACTGATCTCTCCCGGACACATTTGTTCTACGCTCTCTGAAAGGCAAAGCCTAGCTCATCTCCACTGCTACTCCAGCCTAGAATCCACTGAACTGTTTACTGGGTCCTTCACTTTGGAGAATCCTGAAATAGCCATAGTAACATGCCCTTGGCAGCCACATCTCCTTTATATGACAGAGAATCCCATCCCCAAAAGGAGTTCCCTCCCACAGGCACTGTTAGGACGGTGGAGAGCTGACTGGGGAAGGTGCCACCATGAGACTAACATCGCTGAAATGCATCTGAGCATTTCCATGGATGCACGAACTATATGTCTTTATAATGTGATTGTGCCCTGGTCCCAGAGGCATCCCCAGCTCAATTGAACACTGATAGAGTTATTTAGGATCATAAATAATATTATCAGAGAGGGTCCACTGGGTAAACAGAGTCAGTGTGATTGTGGGAATGTGATATTGATTGTTCTTCACTGACTAATGAATTATTCTGTTTAAGAGCCCGCAGAAATGGTGTGCAGCATTTCAAAGCAATGCGGTCTTAGAAGGATTTCCTTGAAGAGCAGCATCTGCCTAACGGGCTGGCTGCCATCGCCCAAGGAGAGGGCTTCTTCGGGTGAGCCTACCCTGGGGACCCCAGAAGGAGCCATGGGGTCAAGCGAGGCTGATGAATAGAGGCAACTGATAAATCCTGCAAACCCAACCCTTTCTGCTTCAGGCTTCTTACACTATCTCCACAAAGGCCGGGGGCTGCCGGTTTGCTCCAGAAGGTGACCGCGATGCAGGTTCCTAAGTAGGGGCTTCCTGGCTAATAATTTGGGGTATTGTCTACAAGCTATTCTTTTTCAGCTTCTTAGGCGACCTTCCGGTGACAGCATGCTTTTCATGCAAGACCATTGGAAGGAGTTTCCAAAGGCAGCTGTTGTTGCAAATCTCTGCAGCTGCTCTGCCTCTTAGAAGTAGAGTCTCCAGACACATGTCCATGCCTCGGCCCCTGTCCCTCCCACGCCCCAACCTGTGTCCACCCAGTTCTCTTGCCTTTTCATATAATCGCCCCCTCCCGGCCATTTAACTGTTAGATTGTCCATCTTTTCCTTAACAATTTTCTGAAGGCTTTGAATTTTGGATGCTAATCCTTTACTGAATCTATTTGTTGCAAATATATTCCTCCCATCTGTGGTTTGTCTCTTTCACTTTCTTTATGCCATTGTTTTAGTGAACATACATTCTTAATTTTAATGTAGCTAAATTTATCAGTCCTTTAATTCATTATTAATGTTTTTTGTGTTTTGCTTAAAAAAATCTTCCACACCTCATAGTCACGGAGGTAGTCTCTTTTATTTATATCTAAAAACATTCAAGTTTGACCTTTCACATTTAAGTCTCTAGTTTATGAGGACATTATTTTTATGATTTGTGCATCTAATTCCACTTGTTTCTCATAAGCATGGACGATCGGCCCAGCCCAATGTTAAGTTGCCCTTCCTCTCCCCAGCCATCTGCAAGGCGGAACCTGGGTCCATTCTGAAGCCCAGGGAGCAAGGCTCGACGTCAGGAAACTGAAGTCCTTGACCTGGCTGCCCCACACCAGCTTACACACCGCCTCTGTCTTCCTCTTCAATCTCCTCTTTAGCCCTGGAAGGGGACAGCTGAGAAGGGACTCTGAGGAGTGGACTGGACGCAATCCAGTCTTGCAAAGCCCCGTCAGAGAAAGAAAGTTCTTGGACTAGCGAATGCCAAGGTGCTGTAATATAGGTTCCAACCAGGTGAGGGAAGCAGAGGTTTGGACTGATGTCAAATGTACAGGGAAAGGAAGGGAGAAGCAGACGGAATGGAGACCATACTTGGTGGTTGAGAAAGGACTTACTGCACCTCATCATTCACTCTACAAATATTTTTAAAGGACCTGCTAGGAGATTTGGGGCCTCTGCTAAGGGTTTGCGTCTTCAGGTGGAGCAGAGGTATCCCTGTTGGCATTCCTGCACAGAGCCACCACAGAGTGGCAGCGGGCATAGGGCTGTAGAATACACTCCTCAGCCCCTACGCATTCGTCTTTGTTTCCTGAGTTTAGTCTCTAAGTTAATTCAGAGCAGAAGACAGTTACTTAAATGCAGATATTTTATCTTAATGTGGGTAATTCCCATAATATCATACATTAAGATGTCTGATTTCAGCTGCCACCCGACAGGCGGCAGGGTGTCGTTGCAGATCTGTTTCATCGCCGCGTGTGCATATGTTTCTATTTTGTTTATGGCCATGAGAGGCTGTCATCAAATTGGTCTCACATTCAGTGTGGGAAGCAGAAGCAGTGAGATCCTCACCTTTATGTAAGAAAGGAGCTCTGTGTACGGAGTGTGTGGGCTTATGTATGTATGTGCTTCCATGTGCATGTGTGTGTGTGCTTGTGTACTTGCATGAGTGTGTTTATAGCCAAAAGGAGGACGGAGGCAGAGAAGAGGATAAAATTTCCGACTCCACCAAGGACCCATGCGGTTCATCTGTAACAACAGCACCTGGAAAAGCGGATCCTGAGGAACTGATGGCCCATCGCTTCTCAAAACGCCCAGAGAGGTTAGCCAGTGGCTCTCTGCAGGCCCAGTTAGTCATTAGTAAGAAGGTAAATGGCAAGGAGGGTGCTTTTCTGCGCTCAGCCCTCCTCGCCCCACCCCGTCATCTCAGCTGAATTAGCAAGGCTTCATGGGCCGTTGGTTTAGGGCTTACTCTGCTGCCTCCACTCTGTTGTTCTCCAAGATAGGCTGGGAAGCTGCCAGGCGATTAAGTGGCGGTGGTTAGCCTGTTACTTGAGCTGCTTTCTTCTGGAATATTAAAAGTTTTACAGCCTCAAGCAGTGCACTTTGGCTCCTAGTAATTAATACCAACTTTGCCATAATATCTTATTTTTATGGGCATTATCTTGTTTTTCATGGGCTGCAAAAAATCACTGAAGCTTATGAAACACGTTATTATATCTCGTTTTGCATGATCACATTTATGTCATTATGTGGCCCCTGGAGCAGCTAATTTAACCCACACAATGCAGAGCAATATTTATTTTCCTACTGATTAGTTGAGGGGCACTTTCCCTATGAAGATGCACATATGAGCAGGTCAAATACTGGTCACAAACGTGTCCTTCAAAAGAGGCCCCTCTTTGGACCTTGCCTGATAGCAAACTTGGGTCCTCCATCCCCCTGATTTAAAACTATTTCCACTAAAACTTTTAATACATAATATTATATTTGTGTGTTTGTCTCCCCACAATACCATGAGCCCCTTGAGGACAGAATCTATACCTTGTTCCCTCTGTGGTTTGGTTCCTATTTCAGAGCTTGATAAGTTGTATCTTCTTAATAAATAGTGATGGCATGATCGACAGAACCTTGTCTGACTATTAAATAAGTTTATATAGGCAAACAACTTAGCAGAGGACTTTACACAGAGCAGGCATCCAATATGTATTGGTTGTTATGATTACAGTAATTAATGTGAAGCTAAATCCTTCTCCCTGTAATTTCTACCTATTGGTCCTACTTGTGTCCCTTGGGTTATGAGCCAGCATTGGAAACCCTAAGAATTCTGCTCTCAGCTGTAACCTGGCTGAGCTCCTGGTCATCCTCCGCCAGTGGCTGGGGGAGGGTGGTAGTTGAGAACAACTCATTATTCCCTTCTGCCCCAGGAACAATACTCACGCCTGTGCCGCATCTGAGAGTATCTAAGTATTTACAAGGACTTTCCCGAATGCGCTTTTATCCTCTTTAAGAAGCAGCGATGTAGATGGGGTGCACCGTTTACCTGCATTGTACAGATACTTCCTGGTGTCCTGCCCAAGACCGCGAAGCTAAAAGTGGAGAAGTGGAACCGAAAGCCAGGATTTCTGACTCCACTGCAAAGCCTCCGGGCATGTGTCCCTAATGTCCTTGGAGGGCGCCCTTCAGAGCAGTGGCTTCAAAAGATAAATGGTACAAATAGACCAGGCTGTCCCGCAGGAACTCAGCCCGGCATGATGTAGAGCAGCAGAGCTGCAGGTGGCACCCAGGTAGCGAGGCGGAGAGCTCATCGCCAATCACATCCCCTCCTTCAATGCACATCTTGTCCTGGCTGTGGCCCAAGGTCCCCTGGGCTGTCTTCTCTTGATGCCTTTATCCATTCACCGAGTTGACAAGCAGAAGGATGGAGCCCCTCTCCTCCAGCTGTCAGCTGATTGGACTGTTGGGACCCAGTGGTCCATGCCACACTAGTGATCAGGATGAATGTCTAGGGCTGGCACTGAAGAGCCTCTTGGGGAATGGGGATGGCATTATTTTCTACCCCATCTTTGGGCAAAGGGAACTTTGCTGTGCAGAGAGAGGTCTCTTGGTTCTCCCTCAGAGTCATAGTGTCTAACGCGATAGGCTTCCTGGTGTAGAAGAATGAGCATGTTCCAGTTCTACCACAGATTAATCAGGGCGCCTGAAGCAAATGACATTCCCACTTAAGGACTCAGTGGTCTGTCTCTTCAATAAAATAGATGGAGAGAGAAAGAACCAATGAGATGATGTATGACAAAGCACTTTAGAAACAAAGGTCTATACAAATGGAAGGAGTCGTTCTGCCTGGAGGTATCTCCTATGAGTTGTGGAGTGTCACCTGTCACCCTCCCCAAGTTTAGCCTCACTATGAATTGTACACACCCTGCCCATGTTTTAGCGTTAGAACCACAATGACTTGGCAGAGGTAAGGTACATAGAGGGCAATGTGTCCTTCAGGACTACCCACGGGGGCCAAAGCCATCTGGATTGGGGCTGCCTGTAGGACCACTGTGTGTAGAAATAGGCTGAGTACAATTTAAATAGATTGTTCAGTTTTTAATATTAGCCATAGAACTGGTTAATATGTTAGTAATTTCATGAAGCATTTTCTATATTCTAATTTATTTTGAGAAATTTTGTGGGCTTTTTAGAAAGAAGTTATTGATGAGAGAGTGAGAGGGAGAGAGAGAGAGAGAGAGAGAGAGAGAGAGAGAGAGAGAGAGAGAGAGAGAGAGAGAGAGAGAGAGGAAAAACATTGATGGCTGCCCCCTGCACACTCCCCATTGGGGATCGAGCCCACACCCAGGCATGTTCCCTGATCAAGAATAGAAGCAGAGACTTTTGGTAACTGAGCCATACTGTCCAGGGCTTGTGTTGTTTTTTGTTTTGTTTTGTTTTTAAATTGTGTCTTACAGCTCAAGTTTTTAGAATTTAATAAGTAACCTTTTTTTAAGGATGCAGTAATCTTCCAACAAATATTTATTCACCTTTTCTGTCCCTACAAACTGTATCTTTAAATCTATAAATAAGTTTCCTTATGTGTCATACCTTTCCAGTCTTTCAAGCTTAATGATAAGAGGCAAGCACAAGAAAAGTTTCCACTGACCTCTTCACCTGTGAATGTGGCCATGGGTCTCCTAAAACCATCCTTTTCCCACATAGATAGCCACTTAATAGATGAAGGAGCTATTTCTGTTTCTTCCTAAAATAACTGCTTGTTTTAATATAGAAAAACTACCTAGAAATCAAGTATTAAACTCGCTATACATTGAAGAAGAAAAAATGCAGAAAGCAGCATCTGACCCAATGACCTGGAGGCTATTCAGCTCAACAAATTAGCTTCCAAATAGAAATCCACTTACTAGTAAAAGATAACCTTCATAAAGCCTTGCCTTGAAGGGTGTTTAATTTCAAATCTTCATAACTTCAGGTTGTATGTATCATAGGAACTATCTGAAATCAACACGTAAAACATTAAATCATAGAACCTCAGAATTAAGGAAACCTGAGAGATCATCTTTCTTTTTCTTTTTTTAAATATTTCTTTATTGATTTCAGAGAGAAAGGGAGAGGAAGAGAGATAGAAACATCAATGATGAGAGAGAATCATTGACCAGCTGCCTCCTGCATGCCCCCCACTGGGGATCGAGGACATAACCTTGGCATGTGCCCTGACATGGAATTGAACTGTGACCTCCTGGTTCATAGGTCAATGCTCAACCAGTGAGCCACATGGACTGGGCGAGATCATCTTTCTAATTCAACCCTTATCCAATTGCTATATTTGGTCTTGCATCTCTCCAGGACACAAACATAATTATAACTTCTCTAATGGTGGAAAATGTTTCTTGTCCATCTTTGTGTCTCCCATAATGTGACTTTGTGTCTCCCATCACAGTGACTTGAACATAGTCAATGAAAATAGTTGTTTTTTGAATGAACCCTATATAATAAAAGCCTAATATGCTAAGTGTCCAGTCCTCTGGTCAGCTGTTCAACCTATCAAAGCATAATATGCTAAATGATATGCTAAGGCCACTCAACCGCTCACTATGACGTGCACTGACCACCAGGGGGCAGACGCTCCGACCATTAGGTTAGCTTGCTGCTCCCTCCCTCTTGTAATCTGGGACCCCTCGGGGGATTTCAGAGAGCTGGTTTTGGCCCAACAGGGGAACAACCAGTTACTATGATGCTCACTGATCACCAGGGGGAGGACGCTCAATGCAGAATCTGTCCCCTCGTGGTCAGTGCACTCCCAGAGGGGGAGCACTGCTCAGCCAGAAGCCGGGCTCATGGCTGGTGAGCACAGCGGGGGTGGCAGGATCCTCTCCTGTCTCTGTGGGAGTTGGACATCCCCCGAGGGCTCCCAGACTGCGAGAGGGCGCAGGCCTAGTTGAGGAACCCTCCACCCCACCCTCCCGCCCCAAGTGCATGAATTTTGTGCACTGGGCCTCTAGTAAATAAATAAGTACATACATGAAGAATAAATGAATAAAGGAATAAACTTTCTTTGCATAGCTAATATGCATTTCAGTTCAACTAGTAAAAAGCTGCCTTACTTGTTAACAGCAACTTGAAGTCAATTTCTTTATTCAACCATTCACTGAATAAATATTCATTGATTGCATACTGTATGCCAAACGCTGTTCCAGGCACTCAGAATACATCACTGGATAAACCAGAAAACATCTACTTTCATGAACTAACCTTCTAATGAAAGAAAACAAATAGCCCATCCAATCTCTAATAATAAAAGCATAATATGCTAATTAGACCAGGCATCCTTCCGGGAAACCTTCCGGATGAAGCCAGGGCTGTGAGGGAAGCCTGGGTCCCGGGTGCCAGAGGGAAGCAGGTGCTGGCAGCCGGGGGAAGGAAGGCCTACTCTTGCATGAATTTTGTGCATTGGGTCTCTAGTTAATTGATATTTAACTAAACAAGAGGGCTGAATATTTCACTACTGATTTAGCTAGCTTTTAGCAATATTTAGGTACAATATTACAAAATTAATTTTGTATGCTTACTATTTTTAGATACTCTTCTAGGCATTTTGGGGAGTACAAGATTGAAAAAACACATAAAAGAATCAAATTTTTTTAAGGAATCAAAATTTTTGCAATGTGAATGAATGGTACAATTGCCACAAACTTTAGTCCATTTGTTTTAAAACACCACTTACAGACTTTTCCTACCATACCTGTGACCTGGGTTATTAAATTTTTATATTCCACAAGGACTTTATGAAGATAATATGTCTATGTGTGTGCTGCCCAGACGTATATTCATTTGTCGTTTATTCTAGAGAATGGTGTTACTGACAATAACTGCTATCTGTGTGTGCGGCCATGGCAGAAAGACTGTCCTGGGACCGGCTGTCCTTCCCGCACTGTGCACACACAGAGATTGCTCTTTGGTTTGGGAAGAATGCACTGTTTGCAAAGTCAATGATTGTTTACCGCTCAAGTTGGACTCTCAGCTCCAAGCGTTCATTTCCTCCACACAGGTCCTCATGGTGCCCCTGTTCCCTACCCTCCCTCACCACAGCCTTCTGTGGCTGTGTCAGGGGGTTCATCCACCACAGCACACCTCAGTCACAGTGGTTTTGTCACAGGGGTGGAGTTGGGTCTGGGGTGTCACTTGAGCTGTCCGCTGACCTCTTCACCTCTGAACGTGGCCGAGGGTCTCCTGGAACCATCCTTTCCCCACATGGATAGCCACTTGGTAAATGAAGGAGCTATTTCTGTTTCTTCCTAAAATAACTGCTTATTTTACTATAGAAAAATACCTACAAACCAAGTTGATTTGTTTTACAAGGTAAGGAATCAAAAATTGTTATGGGGAATTTGACTACCTAAGTACATGTTTGCAGAATTAATGCAAGTTGAATATAACGCATAATAATAATTGATAAAATCTATAATAATAAAAGCATAATATGCTAATTAGACTGGACGTACTTCTGGATGACCTTCTGGATGAGGCCAGGGCTGCGAGGGAAGTCAGAAAGAAGCTGGTGCTGGCAGCCGGAGGAAGGAAGGCCTACTCTCGCACGAATTTCATGCATCAGGCCTCTAGTATAACATAATATATCATATATACTGTCAGCCCTCCTTATCTGCGGGTTTCATATCTGCTAATTCAGCTAACAGCAAATCAAAAATATTTGAAAAAAATAACGCCAGAGAGTTCCAAAAAGCAAAACTTGAATTTGTCATGCTCCAAGCACCATGCTGAATCTACATGAATGAAGTGACATGCAACCTATATGCAAATACAGACAAATACTACAATATTTTATACCAGGGACTTGAGCATCGGTGGCACAGATACTGAGGGATAACTGTCCCTGTAATAAATAACATATATTATATATCTCATCCCTTACATAGAGAAGCGTTCATTTCTTCCGCTAGTTGCCTGCCAACCTTAACTCCCTCACTGATATAAAACCCTGGAGGGCACGAGCCATGGCTTAGATTTATCCTTTTATTCTTAACAGGTAGCACAATACTGTACATATGGTGGGTACTCACTGTATGTTTATTGAATAATGAATACATTTAAAAGTATAAATTATTATAAATATTGTAAAAACAAAACAAAACCTGAGGCCCAGAGAGGTGTCTAAAAATCTAACCTAAATCCCATGCGCTTATAAACAAAAATTGTAATTTGACCGGCAACCAAAGGCATTCATTTAAGCTTTTGACCTTTGCCACATCTATGTTACAAAATATCAAGGCTGGCTTCTCTAACCCTCCTGACAAGTAAAGAAACTGAGGCCATGAGGGTGAACTCATTGTTGGAAGTCACCTAGCCAGCAGGAAGCAGAAGGGCCAGCCTGTGGCCCGGGGGCGGGCGACCCCTACTTCCCATGCCATGTCTCACTGAGAATGCACTCCCTACATACTTGCTGAACACGAGCACCTGTTTTATATTCAACAACATACAAGGAGCTTGGGAGCAGTAGAAGTACAGGACACGGTCCCTGCTCTCACAAAGCCCACCGCCGGGCTGGGGAGCTCCGGGATCCACAGCAAACACTGAAGCCCTCACGAGAAAGGGCCCACTAAGCAGGAAAGACCTGAGTGTGCTGAAGTTCCGAGAAGAGACAGACCAGGCCTGGCGCGGTAACCAGGGAGGAGGCTGTTGCATTCTTACAGGAGTCGGGGCATTGATTCTAGCATTGACATCGGTTCTGTCTCCAGGACCACTGGCCCTTACATGATGCCTGGGCCAGTGGGCATCTTTGGTGCCACAGCTCTTCCTTTCCCCTCCTCCCTGCTGGGAGGAAAGAGCAGCAGAGCAGCAGGGGGAGCCGGCTCCCTGAGCAAGCCCAGTTTAGGCACAAATGCCTTCCTCCTGGGGCAGCAGGGGGGCCCCCTCTCTGAAAGGGGCCCCCCCGAGCACTCAGGGCATCACCCCCTGAAGGGTTCCAGGGTGAGAAGGTGTAAGGGGCAGACTCCCTCGTCTCCAGACCATTTAATTAGTGTCCCCAGCTGGCGACATCTGCACTGCTTCCCCCGGGGTTCTGCGGCCTCCCTGGCGCTGACTGTTATCTTTCAAGAGCCGGCGCAGCGCGCTTTTCAGTAACCTCATCAAAGGCAAGCCAGGCCTCCGATAAGCTTTTCAAGGAGGAAGTCAGGGTTATGCTTTCCAGAGACTTCTGAATGTCACCTCCAATTTTCAACTCTTCAGTTCAAATGCCAGTTTGGGGGAGCCTGGCAGCCTCAGATATTGAAATGGCCACCCCTGACCTCAGCCTTTCCACGTTCCTGGTCAGTGTATGAGCCCGGCAGATCCAGGAGTTGAAAGTGCCGGAGATGTCTGGCTTTGTAATAAGTCTGCTTCTCAGAAGTGCAAATTACGCAGGAATTGGTGCTAAGCTCTCCATTAACTACGGAGTCCAAGGAACCTTTCGCTTCCCAAATTACCTGTCAGTTTCCCTGCAACACCCTCTCATTCTGTTGTTTAAGGGGGAAATGATTGTAATTTGAACTTTCCGTGAAATTTCTAATTGAAGCTGCACCTAGCTCTGAAGACTTGATGCTTCTCATTGCAGCAATGGGTTGAGTGGCATTAGAAATCTGTTTCACCTTCTATGCTCCCTGGCTCTCCACTCCCATCACAGGCAGGGGTGCCCATCATGGCAGCACCAGACACTCATATTTCATCAGGTAACCTTCCTCCTGAAACAGGACCTTCTCATCCCATCCTGTCCGTTCCCGCCTCGGTGTTGGGAGGGAGAGGCAGGAGGGGAGAACTGTTTTCCTTTTTTAAAGTCCTATAAATATTCCACAACCATTCTGGTAGCTCATAGTCACCATAGTGATCGAGTTCTAGAATATGTTGGTGTTGTGGTTTTTAAACATTCTACCTAAGGAATATTGAAGCCTACAGTGTTTGGGGGTCTCTGATTTTCTACCCTCATGTCAACCAAAACAGCTCACTTAAATATAAGTAATTGCTATAATTAAAAATGAAGGTTTTCTGTGTGAAATTATCTGATTTCTGCTTAAGAATTCACTTAAAGGAAGAATTTCCTGGCTTGGGGAATGGGAGGAGAGTTTAAAATCTACTAAATATGTATTATATTATAGCTGGAACTAAGATCACAGAGACAACTTTAAGTCTACATCAATGCCACCTGCTCATTCATCCCACAAATATGTACTGGGGTAGCTGTATGTTCTGGAGTATATGAGTGAACTTAACAAAAGCCTTGTCCTTATGGTTTATAGTCAAGTGGGAGGAGACAGACAATGAACCAGAAATCAGTGCTTACTATGCAAGGTAGTGCGAACTGTTACCCAAAAAATAAAATAAAAAACAGAAACAGGAGGACAATGTGTAGGGTGGAGGGGACATGCTATTTTAAACAGGATGGTCAGAGAAGGGCTTCCTAATGTGACAAAGAAGGCCTGAGGGAGTGCGGGAGTGAGCATGCAGACAGCCAGGGAGGAAGCATTCCAGCAGGGAAAACACCAGGCAGAGAAGGTTCTTGCTGAGATGTTCTAGAAACAACCAAAGCTGTGGCTGGAGGATAATGAGAAAGGGAAGCAGCTGGAGAGGGACCCTGGGGATCAGAGGGGCCTGATCAGTTAGGAGGCTGTGGAGCATTGGAGATCATTTGGACTTTATTCTGCGTGACCTCGGAGCTACCAGAGGGTTTTACTAGTAAGCGGAGGAGTGACATGATCTGACTTGTTTGTTTTTAAGAATAGACTATAGTTGAGTAAGGGTGGAAATAGAATACAAGAGAAGATGCTATTGCAAGAATCCAGGCAAGGGATGATGGCAGCTTGGACAGGGTGGTGGCAGTTGGGGTGGTCAACAGTGATCAGGTCCTAGATACCTTCTCAGGATTGAGCCAAATGATTTGTTAATTATTTAAATTTGGGGGTGAGAGAAAAAAAAGTCAAATGTGACACCAAACTTTTATGGCCTGACCAACTGGAAGAATGGAATCATTATTTTCTGAGAAGGGGCAGACTAGGGGAAGAACTGATTTAACTGGGGAAATTAGGGTTTTGCCTTGAGTGCCTGAAGGTTGATATACTTATTACACATCTATTAGCCTTCAAATAAGAACAACAAATTTAACAATTTTTTTTTTTCACCAGAAAGCATTTTCCTGATATGTCCTTTCACTTTTTAGGAGAAATACGAAAAGTAAAATAAAATCATTTGAATTTTTCACATGTAACCTTGTCTGCAGGCAGTAGTTTATCCATAAGTTGGCTGGCCTACTAATTTTGTTCTCATTGAATATATCTGCAAAGGGATAGAAGCTCATGTTACCACAGTCTTTGCAGACCAGCAGGCTGCTGAAATCTGACCACCAGAAAGTCTGCCTGAATCATGGAGGAAGCTTGCTTATCAGAGTTGCAGATGGCACCCAGCTGGGAGGGACAGCTAGTTACCCTAGATAACAAAATCTAGATTCAAAAGGCAGGGCTGAAGGATGGGATAGAATGCAGAAGATGAAATTTATCAGACTACACTTAAAATCCCACCCTTAGATCTGAAATTATTTGTGCCAGTACAGAATGGGAGAAGCCTTAGTTGTCCAGAAATTCATGTAAAACAAAATCAGAGGGGATTAGTTGACTGTGAGCTCATTATGTAATAGTATGTGTGGATGCAAGGAGCCACATGCTGACCTGACAAGCTCGGGGGAGGCCTGCATGGCGGTCTTGCAAACTCAGAGACCTAAAGGAACCACAAAGGATTGTGTGAAATTAAACTTTAACTAAAAGCAGTGATGGTGGGCAGTTACATCCTAGGCCAGTATCTTCACTGACAAGGTCAACCTTTACCTTAACTGAGCCTATCTGTCTTTTTGCATCTATGGTAACACACCCTTGAAATGTCTGGGTAACTTGTAACTTCCCTTTTTCTGGAGCCCCTGGGGCACAACCAAATGTGGTGGGCACCAGGACAGATACCACAAATTCCTTTATTATCGTGTTAATTGTTCCTGTACCAACCTAAGTATGTGTCCATCATTTTACTTTTTATCCAATCCCAGGGGTTTCCCCCTCCCCCCTCCCCCCCTCCCCCTGCTTTGCTTTATCCCACCTCCTTAATCTATCACCAATGAATTCATGTAACCCACCTATGTCCCTCCTTTGATTGCAATGTATAAATACAAATGTAACCCGCCATTCTCCGGAGCATTATCTCAATTCGTTGAGGTTCTGCTTCCCGGCATAAGTCGACAGTTTGGCTCAAATAAACTCACAAAAATTCTTTACAGGTTTCAATGTTTTTTTTTGTGTGTGTGTTTTTTTACGTTAACATATGACACATGACTTTCAACAAAACTAATGTAACATTAATAGAAATGTAGCATCCTGAGTAAGAGGGTTAATAATCCCAACATACTGTGCACTGAGCTGTCCATACACATCAGGATGATGTGCTCCGTTCCAAGGCCCAGCTGAAGTGACAGTGAGCATCAACAGGAAGGTGGTCAATGTAAGGGGCTGGGAACCCACATGGCTTCAGATGCATCTCTAGTGATTGCTTTGGAGAGATAAGCGTTGAAGGAAATGGCTTCATATCCCAAGGCAGGTAATTATCTGCTGGTGGTTATTTTTCACTGTGACTATTTCAAACTGAAGGTGTAAGCTGATGCTTGTTATAAGACCAAAGAGTGGGGTTACGCTTGACCCATTCTGAATACCGACTCACCTACCTTTCTTAATCAAAAGACTCACTGGATCCCATTGACATTTTTAAGAGTTCTTTTGTAAAAGGTGTCCGTGATCTGCCCCAAAGCCATGGAGAAGAATGGGAAGCAGAGAGGGAAAGGGAACTAGAGGTTGGTTCCTGTCAGCATATTTGGGCCTAGCACCACGCAGAGGGGCAGGGCCTGGGCCTTTAGAAAACATCCCAGCAGGTGCTCTGACTTTCTGCATTGCTTCTTCACTTGTCTTCCTTCCCACAGTCCTTCCCCCTTACTTCCTCCCTGATCTGGTGTTTCTGTTCAGGTGCCTATCCCAGAGGCCAGGATACAAAGCCAGTCCAGTTCATTCTTGGCTCTCAGATTCTGTGGCCTCAGACGTTCTCCTCAGCTTCGTTTCTGCTGCCTCCACAATCGCTATGCAGCAAGTTTAGTGGAAGAGGACAGAGTATGAAACTGTTAGATGGGTGGGGAAAAATACACAAATTTCTATTGTGCTGAGCCAGATAGTCTTATTTGTTATCCTAACTATTATACTATTTCTTTGGAAACACTAACTCTGGAATCATATGCAAATGTCTTGCCTCTTTAATCTCCAGGGGAGGGAAGAAAGCAAAGGAGGGCACTTAGCTCACCCTGGCTCATGTGTCTCAGGAGAACAGTTGAAGAGAGCTGGAACAGAGACTCCCTGTTGTGTGTGTGTGCACACACGCCTGTTTGGGGGAAGGAGGTGGTATTGATGTGGATGCCAGCACTGATCAATGGTTGGAAGTTACAGGGAATCTAATTCACTCCAATGAATGAAGACTGTTCTAACACAGCACCATATGTATGCTTCATTAGGGCAGGCAGCACGTTTGTATGGTTCACTGCTAGGCCCCGGGAAAAATCACAGTGGCTAGCAAAAAAAAAATTGGATGTGAGGGTGATCTGGCTGCGACACCTGTCACCCCATTGGTTGCCAGGGTTGATTCCGCTGAACTGGCTGGCTAGGCGGGTGTCCCCTCCTCCCTCAGCAATCCATGTGCACGTGCGACCCTCCCGAAGCTGCGTGCTTGGTGAAAGAGGACGACTGTCCCCTCCTCTCCCCGCCCCGCCCCACCCCGGGAGAGGACAGGTCTTTGGTCAAGGGTATACATTGCTGTGCTCCTGCTGGAACCTCCAAACAAGTGCTCACGGTCCATCTGTAGGAGAACATGGGCTAGTCAAGCTTCCAAGGCCCCAGACACATCCAAATGAGGGCTCCACGTGGCAGCCTGCCTTTCTTTTTTTTCTTTTTTTTAAAAATTCGTATCCAATAATATTATCACATTCATTTTTAAAGTAATTTAAAAAACCCTTGCATTTACCTCATGATGAAACAGTGCCATTTCACAGAAAACCCGAGTGGGTTTGCCAAAGGTTCCATGTGGAGTCTGGATGGGCAGGGCAAGGTTGGCCTCCCTGACCTCTTGGTGAAGCCTTCCAGTCTTGATATCCTGCATCTGATTACCTTTCAAAGCTCTTCCCATCCACTGTGTCTTTTGTATAACCCTCATTCAAATCTGTGAAATTATCATCTCACTCTTTACGTGAAAAAAAAAAAAAAACACGCTAGAGATTGAAGTAAAATGACCACCTACTGTCTGCCAGAAGGCAATTCCAGCATGTCATAATTGCAAGAGTTTCATCGAAAGGTTGATGGAACTTGGGGACTCAACAAGGGCTGAGTCACATATGTTATTGCCTATTGGGAATGGCTCAAGGCATTTCCCCAAACCTGAAAAGGATGATTGTTTACTGCCAGACAGCTCAGGGCATCTTAATCTACATGTTATTGCCTCCTACTGGCCAAACACCTGAACAGCCAATCTGACAATGGACTCAATCTGACAATGGACTCTGTAGATGAAACCCTACCCTTTGAAGTGTATATCTCCACCTCGCCTTAGGACAATTTGTGTTAATAAAAAGCAAGGTGTCCTGAGGCAAGGTGAACTTAGTTTCTTTAGCTAGGCTCCTCTGACCCCCAATGCCTTTCAAAATTATGTTTCATCTCTGGACTCTTACTTCAGTTACACACAGCCTTTCTCCAGATTGCTGAACCCTTCCTAATGCCAGAACAAGAACCCTGGCAACGGGGCCAGAACTAAAACTGCTATGTGGTGACGGGGCCAGAACTAAAACTCCAGTCACTGGGCTCCTGAACTGTTCTCTGTAGCTTCCTGGTTCTGAAAGCAAAGAAGTGGAGAAAAACAGCATTCTTACTGTGTGCTCACACACCTGCTAAATGATCACACCCGCCTGTGAAGCACGCACTGTGACTAACCGTTTCACAGTGAGCGTCAGGGACCCAAAGGGGTGGGAAGGGCACACAGCTCAAAGGCTGCAGACCTCGGGCGGGAGCTCGTTGGCCTCACCCAGACCTACACTCCAGCTCTGTAACTATGACCGACTGCCCTGCCAAGTGCAGGGGAATGAGCGGCCTCCCTGGGAGATGGAGCTCCAGCTGGGCACCCACTGGGGTGTCCTACCTGGAGACTGGGGTGTCCTGTCTAGGGACTAGCCACAAAGTATTTCTGAGGAGCAAGGGTTCACATATATTTTCTTGTGCTTTTGACATCCCTGATGATCTCCAAGGAGCCTAGAAAGGGCACAGGTTGGGGGAAATGGGAAAATTTAGCTACCGGAATCTTTCCAGGATGCATGGGTGGTCCCCATGGGCAAAAGAACTCCATAAGGGAAAAGAAATCCTGCTTGGGTTTAACGCTCCACAGTTTTAGAAAAATCTCGGTGGAGATGGCAGGGTTGCCCGTGATCGCTTTTAGGGAAGGCTTGTCGAAATTTTGAAGACTGCCCAGGAGTAGACCCTTAAGGTGGCAGAACTCGACTAACTACATGGACCTCAGGCCTCAGAAACACGTCCCAACAATTATAGCTTTCACCAGCCCCATGGCCAGGGCCCCAGGGCCCCTCACCCCCGGTGCTCTTTCTCCTATATAATTCTCAAATCCACTTTTCCTCAAGTAAAGATTTACCATCGCATCGCATCCTTACCTGGGAGCTTTAATCTTAGACATTTACCTGAAATGGAAAACAATTGTATTGAGTCAGGAAGACCTGACTTCAATAGCAACCCCCACCCTGCCCCCTCCTTCCCCAGACCAGCCCACAAGGGCTGGAACTTGCTTTCCTCGGTCAGATTCAGGGCTCTCCTCTCAAACACTGGGTCCCATCCATTTTGGTTAAGCGACACTAACTACATTGTAAGTAACAGCCCGCCGGCAGCAATGTCGCTAACGGGTCTATAGTGCCTGGGTTATGAATGGGCCCGTCCACAGCGCAGTCCTACTGCTCTGGGCTGGGAGCTCATCCCATCCTGCAAGGTCAGACCTCATTGGTTTTCCGATGGTGGGGAATGTCCTAGAAAAACCTGGGATGCAGCCGAATGAGCTGCCCCAGGGACGGTTTTCTCCGCTTTTCTCTGCTGGAAGGCGGTGCCTTTTCCTTCTCTGGACCCAGGGTCACCAGTGCCTTAAAAGACTAAGCTTTTAGATACTTAAATGCAACACTCAGCACAAACCCCATGGTTCCCTCCCAGCCCTGGAGGGTATGTGTAGGCAACATAGTTGGAGGCACCTTTAGCCACCACACCCATGAGCGCAGCCTCAGTCTTCCTGTCCCGCTAACCTGGGAGAGCATGGGACACAGGGCCTGCAGCCGAGAGTGCCTGTTGGCTGTGGTTTTATTTTATCGGGTGCCGGAAACTACGCTGAGTCCTTTACACAGTGTATTTATTTAACGTTCCCAGTAAGCCGAGGCAGTAGAGGTTAGAGTGAAAGAGCGGACACTCCCATAGTTTCCCATTGGAAGGTTCCACCACTGCTGAGAGGCAGAGCCAGCATTGCAGACTGTCCGACTCCAAATCTGTCCTCTTCTGCACTCGGTCATACCGATCATGCCACTTCTTTCCAGAGAAATAATTGTCCTGAGCGTCCGCTGCATTTTAAAGTCTCTGGCATCTTCACACCTGATCCTAAAAGTCTGATCCAAGTGGTCCATACATAAGTGGGTGCAATCGTGTGTGTGTGTGTGTGTGTGTGTGTGTGTGTGTGTGTATGTGTGTGCGTGCGCGCGCACGCGCGTGCGCAAGTACACACATTCACATCTGTACAAAGTGAGACGGAAATGACTTTGAAATAGTGGTTTAGGGAGGAAGACACCATTGGCCCCCCTCAGCTCTGCGCTAGTGCACCCCTGGACCCTGCCCTGTGGCAAATGGCCCCACGACTTACAGACTCCCAGCCCCTGGGCCTCGCAATTTGCCTCACTCCTGACCTTGCTCCTACTCCCAACTTCATTCTAGGCCATTCACCTTAGGACCCTTTAGCCTGTCTTGTTTCAAATCAAACTTTCTCCTTGTAGATTGGACAACTAAACTGAACCCTTGGCATTCCCTAGGGATCCCCCATCGAGGTCTCACTCCTGTCAGGCTCAGCTGCACTCCTTGCTCAGCTTCCTACTGGCCCACAGGATCCCCTGAATCCTTTCATCCACACATCATTCATCCAATAGATACTTATGGAGCATCTACTAGGTGTCAGTCATTGGCCCTGAGAACACATTGGTGAACATGAGCACCTGGAAACAGCCCTCCCACACACACACAAGTTGCTCACTCTCTACTGGGGAGACAGATAAGTAAGCAGGCAAAAATGACAGGTAACGGAGCTGCACCCTGGTTCCAGTTCACCTGATGGGCCATGTGGGGCTGAGTCAGAGCCCAGGGCCTGGTGGGCCAAAGGAGTGACCCAGGGAATTGCTCTAAATTATTATAAAGAGGGATTTCAGTCTGCATCTGTAGCCCAAGTCAGAAGAGTAAAGAGGTAGGAATGGATATAAATTGGGAAAGCCAAGTGCATTTGAAAAAAGAACCCATTAACACAAAGAGGCAAAGGTCAGAGAAATTGATGGTGATGGAACCATGCAAAGGACTTTTCTGACCAAGCTCGACTCATTTCAGGTCTTTGCTATGTGCCACCTCTCTGCTTTGCTCTGCATCCCTTCTCTAAAATAGCTTATACAAAACAGCCTTTGTTTGTGGTTTTGTGTAAAGTATTGAATAGGGCAACAAAGAGAAACCTCATCTTTCCCCATCACTTCTCTGTTGAGACCAAAGTGGCAGAAGAACATGGCCTTAGGCAAGGAGAGTAACCCTGGAGGTCCAGGCCTGGGTGCTCACACAGGGAGCAGAGGCTCAGGGCAGAGCGGAGGGAATGAAGTACAGCTGCAGGTGTGGGCATCAGGGGCTTCCCGCACACACAGCTTTTCTCAGATACTCTAGATCTGCAGGGGCTTCAGGCCTGACGCACATTACTAGTAGAATCTCCTGGGTGCTTTGAAATGCGCGGTGGCTCAACCCATGAGTGAATGTCTGAATTAGGACCTAAGCTGCATCAATGTGTGAATCAGAGAACAGTCAGTGGTCCTTGAAGGCGGCGGGGGCAGCGGGGGCAGGCATTCAGATCTTAGCATAATGTTGCAAGTGTTGGAGAGGCAGACATAAAGAGAACCAAAGACAGAGGTACAGCAATGACAGACAGAAGTGGAAGCCAAGCTGAAGCCTGAGGGTTGAGTAGGAATTAGCCAAGCAAAGGGAAAGAAGGTGAGAACTGGGACAAGGTACCAGGAGGGGAAAGTAGAAGCCAAAGCAAGGGTTCAAACAGTACATGGAGCTCAACAAACAAGAGCTTCTATATGTATGGGGGAGGCAGGGAGGTGTGGAGGGGTATTAGTGGTGAGAAGTATGGCCAAAGAGAGAAAAGGAGTCCAAATTGTGGAGATTCCTGTGTGCAATCAAGAACCAGATTCACCCCATCTCCCTTAGAATCTGGAAGACAAACCTCGTCCCTCCACTCTTTCAATCCCTACGTCAGTTAAATCTTGCTGCATAGAAAACAACAGCCAAACCCAATGGCTTAAAATAGTCAACAGTTATTATTACTTACACATCTGCACATCCACAGTTGGTTCAGCTGACTTGGGGCAGGCTGATCTTGACTGGTTTCACTCCTGTGCTCGTGGTCAACTGGTGGGTAGCTGTGGCAACCACAGCCCATATGACAGGCCACGTAGTTATCATCCTCCAGCAGGTCATCTCAGGCCTTTCACAGCAATGCCTTCTCCAATAGAGGGAGGTATTGGTTAATACCTATCTTCAGAAGACCTTTGAACTTCTTCAACTTTGGTCATAAGTGTCTTAATGAGCACCCAGAGGGAGCAGAGCACACAAAAGCTCAGATTTCTAGGCTCAGAACTGGCACACTCATTTCTAGGCTCAGAACTGGCACACTCTGTGGCATTTTATTGGCAAACAAACAAACAAAAAAAATCAGTCCTGATTTAAGGGATGAGAAAATAGACTCCTTCTCATGCTGGGAGGAGGCAAAGTCACATTGCAAGAGGCCTGGGTACAGGAGGCAAAAACATTGCAGCCACCTTTGCAATGGGCCATCCACACTCCTGTCACCCTCACTGTCTCTGTTGTTCCTTCGTGGCCTGGAAATGGGGGAGGGGGGAATACAGGAACATGCCCTCTTTCAGGAGTCATGAGAGAACACAAGTCCAGCCACAGGCAAGAGCCCGCCTCCCGGGCCTAGTCGCTCGCCCAGTCTTCGCATGCGATCAATGTCCTAGTTTCCATCCTCTGACCCTCCAGTGTTGTTTTTCTTAACACCACAAACTGCCAGTTGCTTTGTGTGTCCCACAGGCCTCCGTGGGCATTTTCTTTTTCATTAGTGCACACAGAAGCTGCAGCAGTCCCCTGGGCAGCCACGGCGAGTTTCCGGGCCAGGCCAGCGATCACAGGCCCTGCTGGTGACAGGAGGGAGGGATGTCCAAAGAAAAGCTGGGTCCTGACATGCCAGTCCTTCTGAAAAACAACGCTGCTGCCCAGACCTCCCCAACCCCTCCCTCCTCCAGGGGACCAGGTGATAAAGCTTGTCGGCACCTGGCCAACCGGCCTTCCAGGCTCACTTTTGACAGCAGGTCCCATCTGGACTCTGCATTTGAAGACTGGAAAGGAAAGCTGGGTGATATGGAAGAGGAATGGTGCCTTAGAGGGCAGACCAGAAGGAAGAGCCTCATTAAGAAGGAAGAGTGGAAGGGCTGGGAGGGTTTCAGTTACTGACGGGCATGTGCTAGAAGGACTGGTGCTGGTGCAAAGCGAGTTCCTGCCTGTCTTTTCTGAGAAAAGGGTAAACATTCCCAGACTTAAAATGCAGCAGGAAGGGATGAGGTTAAATGAAAAAGAGAACTTCCGTCTGTAAGAGCTGCAGTAGCAGAATGCTGGACAGGAGTGGGTCACAGTCTCTGCCCAGAAGAAGTTTCCAGTAGCATTAGAGATCCCCAAGACAGATAAAGAAGATTGGGCAATGCGACTTCGTGTACACACACAAGAGACTTGGCCAGGACTCTAATTGCGATAAAATTTTAAAGAAGGAAAATAGCGAAGTACATCTTTGCAGAAGCGTTAGGACTTGAGCTGAGGAGGGTTTGTATAGACAGAGAACATTGCAGCCCAGATAGAAGGAGCTGTGTGGACGAAGGAAGTAGGTGACCAAGGTGCCCTCCTCTGCTGGGGCATCTCCTCAGTCCTGGGCAACTGGCATGTTTTCTCATCCCAAAGGGAGAGAAACATGAAGCCATGTAATTTGTGGGGACATTAAAGACACCATTTGACAAGACGGTAGGATTTAGGTCAAGGACTAACCTGAAGCAGAGGGAGAGACAGGATGTCCTAAAGGCTGCTTCCACCTTGCTAACCTCGATCTTCAGAAGGCCTTTGAGCGTCTTCACCTTTGGTCATAAGTATCTCACTGAGCACACAGAGGTGAAAAATAAAAGTCATATTTGGGCCCCGAGGTGAGTCAGCAGGCCGTGCCTTCCCTTGAGGAGTTTGTTCTTAGCAGAGTAATGTTCCTGAGAATGTCTATTTTCCAACATCGTGAGCAAGGTAGGACCCAGTAAGTGCTTCTTGGATGGATTTGGAGGGAGAGAGATAAGGGGGAGAGGGAGAGAGAAAAGATATGAAATTCAATAATAGCTTTGCGAGCGGAATGATAAATAGGTGAAGAAATAACTAGAGGAATTACAGATGAATTATGGTGGTTATTTTAATAATTCTATACAAAGAGAAGTGCTACAATGTGGTTAAAAATAAGTATACAACAAAGTTATAGTTTCAAAAATTTTTACCTTCAAACATGGCTTTCTTACAGGTACATTATATAATCACACCATATCCCCCACCCCACACCCACCCACCCACACACTACCTCCTAACTCTACTCCAAACTGCTCTATTCTCTCTTCTCTGGAAAAAACAATTAGATGGAACTTGAAGTCTATCACTCACACTAACAGGATGTGGCCTTGGGCACATCCCTCCAGCCTCCACTACCTCACTAACTCCGTCTGGGTAAATGAGAAGGCTGAATGAGATGAGGCCCCAAGTCCCTGTTAGTGCTGGGACCATAAACCATTGTCTTCATCGTTTTTAAGAAGTACAGAAGCACAAGGCATTTAGATAGCACGCCCAACATTTCCAGATGGCGAGCTAGTGAAATCGCTGCTCTCTTCTGCACTGGGATGGTTTGGCTCCTTTTCTTCTCACAGGAGAGCTAGGAGGTTAGACGGGAGTGTGGAGACGCCCTCCGGGTGCAGGCCGCAGGACCTCTGTCCTCACCGCCCCCCCTCACCCCCCCCCACACTCCCCTCAGAAGAAATGAGCTGCAGAGAGGGTGTATTTTCCTTGTCGCCTTCAATCTGGCTCCATGTGGCTGGTGGGGAGTTGTGCGTTTTGCAGCTGGAAGCGGCGGGCTCCCGGGATAATAGCAGCTGCTCAAGTGCACGTTAGCGCTGGAGATGCCTGAGAAGAGGACGCAGAGCAGCGCCCGCGTCCTTATTTCCCGTTTTTGCCTGGCCGAATCAATAATTAAGTGTGTTCTAATAGTGCAGTTTTGCTCCAGATTCTCATTTAGCTCAGGCATGAGGTCTAAATGAAATATTTAGTTGACAGGATACAGTTATGAAGTAAAACCACATTTCTGTCTGTATACTTTAATTATTCTAATGATGAGAAACCGCAGTCTGTCTACAGCCCTGGCTGCTGTGGCTTCCCTGTCACTCCTCTTCCAGCGAAAAGATAAAAACCTCTCTCCCTCCTGAAGGAAAAATGAGAATGTCACATCCTAGTGGCCACCGGCACAGGGGCCAGGAGCAGTGAGGGAAGCCTGCTCCCATGCATTTTGTCCTAATGCAAGTGGACTCATCAGAAAGGCATGCTGGGACCTTCACCCCAGAAACTGGGCAAAGAAGAGATGCCAGGACCATGTAAGAGCAGGATTGGGTCACTGAGTGACTTCAGTATCCTGACACAGGAGGCAGACCGAGCCTCGGGCAAGGTCAGGCTGTGCACCGAGCACCGTCAGGGGTCTGGGCCACACGGTCACTCCAAGTTAGAGAATGGGTAGCTCTGGCCAGAGGCCAGTCTGTCCAGGGCGTGACCAGCCTGTGCTGGGGCTCAGAGACAGCTGAGCCCAGAAGAAGTCACAGGAGATTAACGGGACAGGCAAGCCTGCAATCCCGGCCTCCCCACTCCCTTGCTGTGTGACATCAGGAAGCCCCTTCACCACTCTGGGCCTCAGTTCCTGAACTGCTGATAAAGCACCATGACCTCAGCACCCAAGAGGTGTCACCCAATGCTGGCTCCTTCGGATTTTGGCTCCAGCAAATGGGGACATCGAGAGGTCACGTCAAGTGCACTCCTGCCCCCAGACAGCCTTGCCTTCATTGTGGGCACCAATTCTGACAGGGATTCCCCTCACCCCTGACCTCGAGCTTGCCCCGGAGGAAGCCTGGGCAGCCCTGAGCCCTGTTTATTCACTGCATTGCGATCTAGTCAGTGCACCTAGAAAGTGTTTCCTCACACCCTGAACCCGCTCGCAAATACACAACTCTTTCTTTAAAAAAATGTTTTAATGAATTTATTGGGGTGACATCCTATCTAATAAAAGGGTAATATGAAAATTAACCATCACTCCGTCACAAAGATGGCGGTGCCCAGTCCTCGCAGCCCCGCCGGAGTCCCCCAGTCCTGAGGGGAGGTGGGGGATGGCCGCTGAGAGCGGGCAGCATGAGCGCCTGGCGGAATGTTTGCTTCATCACTGCGGCGATGAGGCTCGGCCGAGGAGGGCCTCTGGGCCACGGAGGGCCTCTGGGCAGCGGGTGTGGAGCGGCCAGGCCCCGCAGAGAGCTACTGGTGCACAGATTCGTGTGCAGGGCTACTAGTTGATTAATAAAATTACATAGGTGTCAGGTGAACAGTTCTATAACATATCATCTGTATTGTGTGCTCACTACTCAAGTCAAGCCTCCTCCCATCACCATTTATCCCCTTTGCCCTCTTCTCCCTCCCCCACTCCCCTGGCCGCGGACAAGCACCATGCTGTTGTGGTGTGTGTGTTGGTTGGTTTTTGTTGCTTAATCCCTAGCTCTTTCTTGAGAGAATGGGTGCCTCCGTGCTCTCTGGTGTCCTGGATGCACAGCTCCCACCCACCCCTCCCGCCCCATCACCGCCTGGAGAGGTCAAAGGGCTTCAGGTAACACCACTTCTCAGCTTGGCAGTGCCAGGAGCCTTCTGCTGGGCAAGCCCAGGTTGGAGCCCGCGGCCTGGGGTCCCCAGATCAGGCGCACAATGGCTGCAGATCACTAATTATTTGCACAGCTTGCTTTCCTGAGTGCCTCTCTTTTAGATAAATATTTTGTATACATTTGCTCTAGAAATTAGAAAAGGCGGAAAGAAAAGCAAGCGATGTTGATCTTGGATCCAGGCTGGCTGGTTCGCTCTCGTTAGTGTTTGAGAAGTCAATCCATTCATCTCCGGCAAAGTGGGCAATGCAGAAGAGAGGGACTTGTCTAATATTTGCTCAGCCTATTGTGTCTCGGCGTGTTCCCAGGTGCGCTGGCTTTCGGAGAAAGTTAATCACTATGCCTGAGACCTCTTCGGCCGTGCCATTTCTGAGCAAAAGGTGCAGTTTTTTTGTTGTGTTGTACTTTAAATCTATCTCCTTCTTTTCTTCCTCCCTCCCTCCTTCCCTCCCTCCCTCCCTTCCTTCCTTCCTTCCATCCTTCCTTCCTGGTTGCAGCGGGCAGGTTGCTGCCTGCTAGCACAGGTGCAGGGCACTGGGAGGCAGGGGCAGGGTGGAGAAGGAGGAGCCCGGCCTGTGGCCATGGGCGGGTGGGGTTCTCCTGAGCTTCTCTGGGGACCAGACCCGGGAAGCGTGTGCAGGAGAGGTGTTAGGGGACAGGCTGTGGAGCGAGGTTCTGGAGCCGTGAACTGCTGCCCTATCAGGCATGGCCGGCACCACGGGACAGGGCTCTGCGGCTTAGTGTTGCGATGCTTCTCGGCAGGCAGCAGCTCCCAGCAGCCGGGAAGGCCAGGAGGGCAGCTGGAGCCGTGCCCGCCCGCAGGCAGCCGAAGCCCGGCGGAGCGCATGGCGGGAGCACGGTGCGTCCCCAGCCCCTGGAGGGAAAGTAGAAACAACCACTTCAGAGTTGCCAAATGTTTATACAAAAGGAAAACTAAGTCCCCATTGCTGGTGCACACCCTCTCCATGCTAGGTCACCCCGGAGCACCCTTTATGCCAGTCTGTGCTGGGGGAGGGACGCAGTCCCCACTCCTGAGCCCCCCGCGTGCGGAGTTGCTGGTTAGCATAGCAAGCCCAGCGCTTCCCCCTTTCTCACCTTCCCGGGTGGACAACGTCCCTGCCCAGGGCGGCCAGTGCTGTCAGCCACCAGGTCTCCTGAGACCCGGGCCCGTCTCTCTATTCCAGTTCACTGTCTGGGAGCCCATGGTTGTCCCATATTTACGTCACCCCCTCACATAACCTGTGCCAATAATCAACATGACGGCGGACCCTGGCTCCGTCTCTGGAGGGAGAAAGGCAGGAAGGGCGGGGAGTGGGGGCCTCCGTCTGCAGGTGGTGAGACCTCACAGTGCCTGCTCCTCCGGAAGCCGCGGTCTCTCAGTCTTTCTCTTCTCTCCCAGGGGAGAGGAGGCAGGCCTGCTGGGGCCTCGTCTCCCTCCAGGGCCCGGGACCAGCAGCGGAGCCGAGGCCCATTCATCAGAGGCCCTGCCAGCCGCTGGTGTTGCTGATGTTCCGTCTGCCACCACATTCTCCCGACTTGAAACATATATCATCGCCTAATCCACCCGGATGAGCGGCCTGATGTATAACCGGCGCCTCGATCCGCTGCCACTTTATGAAAAGGCCCCGCTAAGTCTGATAAAAGGACAACTTTGTGTTCTGAATGCTCATAACTTTATCAGATAAAATCCCAGTACAAAGAACGGCTGGGATTCCAGGCGGCTGAGACTAGGGAAGCACCTGTGAGCGCGGGTGATGTCTCTCTCATATCAGCGCCGAAAGCCTGGGAAGATGGAAAGCCTGTGTCTTCCCGTTATCGCCCAGGTGACACAGGGTGCCCTCCGAGGAAGGCAGGCCCAGCCCTCCCCGCCATCTGCAGGCCGGCGGCTCCAGCAATCCGCTCCCAGGGCACGGCTGAGCAGCAACAACGCGGCCCTGTAGCCATGAGACGTGGGTGCCACCAGCTCCGCCATTTCACCACGCACAACGTGGGAAGCGTGCTCACGCTCCCCGCAGCTTTAACTTTCATAACGCTTCCATGTCACCTCATTGTTCCTTTAAAAAGAATAGTACCCCGTTCTTGTTTCTTGAGTGTAAATTTTCTCTTATCTCGCTACAGATTTTACAGGAGATTTTTTTAAATGTTTTTCTTCTCTCCCCTGGGTTGCTTTCTTTTTCTCTTTAATTGTCTTCCCTGACAGTTTGGCCTCTGCATCCACGCACGCCTGGGAGGCACCCCTTCAGCCGGCCCCAGGATGAAGACTCGCCGCGCAGCCCACCCCGGACCTGACATCCGGAGTCCAGGTGAGCCAGGTGAGCCCAGCCAAGACCCACACTCGCACCCATTAGCACAAAGAGGTTCATTAAAGAGCTGAGGGTTGGTCCAGAAAAATAAACTGAAGGGGCATTATCCCCAAAAGGTCAAAGCCTGGGCGCCTATGAGGAAAGGTGTGCCGGGCAGGAGACCGCCGGCTGGGGATGCTGAGCTCCCCATCACACTCAGAGGGGCCCTGCCCGCCCGCCAGCGCCTCAGCTACTTCCCGAATGCAGACAGGCCTCCTGATGGGCACCTGCCAGCATCTCCGGCCGAAGCCCCTCTGCCCATTCACACTGCCCACCCTCTGACGCACCTTCTGAGCTGTGCTTGCCCAGGGACCCCGCACTTGCCGTTCCTCTGATTGGAGTGCTCTTCACGCAGTCCTGTCCCGGGCACCGCGGGGAGAGGCCTCCCCCTCACGCTCTGTGCCTTCCGTCTGTTTGGGTTATGATGATAACGGAGGACTTATCTCCTTGAGTGACATTATTTATCAGTTTTCAAGTTCCTTTTTGGCCTTCCGCCACTAGAATCCAAAGCCCGTGAGGTCGAGGATCCGTCTGTCTCTGGCTGCTGAGGCCACAGCATCAGAACACAAGCAGGAACGGGCACTCGGGTGCTGACAGTCCGAGAACAGCACCAAGCGTGATCGGTGCAGACCATGCGGGAAAGACACGTCGGGCCTTACTGCGTGGCCTCGGGTGCCAACGCGAGCACTCGGGCTGTATTGGGTGAGCAGTGAGGAGTCAGGGGGCTTTGGAGGTGAGGAGGGAGGTCAAGGTCCTCCCGGCCCAACCTGCCTCTCCGCTCCCAGTCCCCGAACACGCCGGCACTCCCTAAGGGCCAGGTCTGGAGCCATCGCGGCAGCTTTGGTCCGGGCTTCTCTCTCCGGATGCCGCCTCTGCTTGATTTCTGGTCAAGGAATAGCCCACAGCTGTCCATTTAGTGGCCTCTTTCTTCTCTGGTTCATTTGAAACTTGGGGTTTGCAGGGCTGGCCACAGCCATCGTTTCAATTCCCCGAGGCAGACTTAGATGCAGACAGAGGGAGCTGCGATGAGTTTCCTGACGGCAGGAGGAAGTTCCCAGTCAGTCCTTTGTAGCCAATTCCTGATCGCCGTCCCCCGTTGTTAATATTGTTGTTAAACTCCTGAAGCCGCACTGAGTGAAAGCTAATTATAATAATTAACAGAGAACTCCTGAACTTGTCAAACTGGTAATTATAAACCACAGGGACTGCTATCATTAATAGATGCCGTGGAAAGGGAAGGCACAGGGGTGCGGCAGAGAGGGGCATGCAGGAAGCGCTCCGATCCAGAGACAAACCCGTGCCACCAGGGTGCCAGGAGAGGGCTGCCCTGGGCTCTGTGCCCCGCACGCAAGCTGCTCCCACTCACCTGCACACCAATCCCACTCCTCATGCGCACCCACCACTGCCACATCCACACCCATCTACACGCATGCATACAAACACTCTTACACATGCACACACTTAAACAGGGTAGGTTTCACTATAGTTCATTCAGTCATGCAACAAAATTTTATTGAGCATTTACTAAATACTAGAACTTACTTTAGGCACTGGAGTTAAAACTGATAAGACACAATGCCTGTCCTCAGAGGGTTTATACTCTAGTGAATGATGGGGAGATTTTCAAAAAGAGCCTTCAAAATAGAATAAAGTTTTTTTTTCTTTATTGATTAAGGTATTACATATGTGTCTTTACACCCCCCCCATGGCCCCCCCACCCCCCTACTTACGCCCTCACCCCCCTGGTGTCTGTGTCCATTGGTTAGGCTCACATGCATGCATACAAGTCCTTTGGTTGATCTCTCCCCCTTACCCCCGCCCTCCCCTACCTTCCCTCTGAGGTTTGACGGTCTGATCAATGCTTCTCTGTCTCTGGATCTGTTTTTGTTCATCAGTTTATGTTGTTCATTATATTCCACAAATGAGTGAGATCATGTGATATTTATCTTCCTCTGACTGGCTGATTTCGCTTAGCACAGTGCTCTCCAGGTCCATCCGTGCTGTTGCGAATGGTAAAGAATCAAGTTTTATAGTTGTTCCAGTGAAGTCATTTGCCAAGTGCAACGTGGGGATGAAAATAAGGTATCTAACCCTGTGGGAATGCGGAATGACCCTGGTATCCAAACAATACGGAACCGACCCCTCTTTGAAAGCAGAGGCTCTGAACATTTTATAGTTCCGAAATGCTGTTCAGAACTGCACAGAAGTCAAGGCCTTTCACTCCAGAAATAAGCTCAGTCAGACATAAACGCAACATTGTTCCTGGAATTTCAACATTTCACGGAGGCAGCTTTATTAATGCCATCCGCTCCTCAGTTCTCCTTGGAGGTGAGGATAAGGCATGTGGAAGCACGGGTGACCTGTCACTGTTATGAACAGACACCGGTTGGTTAGTCTGCTCCCTGACTGGTTGCTCCTGCAGATGCTGGGCCTGGACGCCCAGCTGCAGTCCCCTTCACCGCGCAGGGTCTCAGCTGCTCCTCTGGGAAGTGATGCTCCCTCCACCACGGAGGCCTAGGCCACCCCAGACCAGCTCATGCGGAGGAGCCCGGGCCTTCCCAAGGCCCAGTGGCTCAGTGGGTGAGCATCGACCTATTGACCCGGAGGTCATGGTTCAATTCTGGGTCAGGGCACATGCCCTGGTTGCAGGCTTATTCCCCAGTGTGGTGTGTGCAGGAAGCAGCCGATCGAAGATTCTTTCTCGTCATTGATGTTTATCTCTCTCTCTCCTTCTCCCTTCCTCTCTGAAGTCAATAAAAATAGATTTTAAAAATTGCTCAATGCATGAGATAGCCTGGCTTTTCTTCCCTCCCAGACAGTAGGTAGAATCAATTCTACCCTCCCCGGGTGAGGGTGGCCTGTGCCCCCTGCCACTGCTGTGGTCACTAATGGAACAAGTGCAGAGGGCGGCCTGCACAGCGCTGGCGGCCTCGAGCCCTCGCAGCCTCCATCCTTCTCCCCACAGACACCGAGTTCAGCCTGCATTACACAAACAACCCCTTCGTATGCCAATATGCTCTCTGGACAAGCTCCCCAAGACCCTTCTCACCAAATTGCCTCTCCCAGGACCCACCTAAATACACATTTGGGAACTATCATGACCATCTACCCTGCAAAGTCAGCTTAAATGGAACCCCAGGCCCAGGCCTCAGGGGGCAAGGAACGTGGGGCCCTCCGATGGGTCTTTTGTGGTTCTGGCAAGAACACCCCACATTAGCCAGCCTGCTACACCCAGCTGGGCTCTCCCTGAAATGTGGGGGCTTTTGCTGGCCGGGCGAGAGGGGCAGAACCAGGTCAAGTAAGGGCAGGGCGCGGGCCTGTTTCAAGTCCCAGCCAGTGTTTATTTTTAGCTTAAGCTCAAAAATGGTCAGAAAGGCTGGAGAGGCCTCCAGGCCCAATAGCAGCCTTGGGGTTTGGCTGGAACAAGAAAGGAACAGACCACCGGCCACAGACGGACACTGCCAGGGGCTGGCCGGTCACAGGCGTCCTGGGCCTCCCGGGAGGAGAGTGGAGGCCTCTGTGGAGGGTCCCAGGCACCAGAAGGTCGGAGAGAAGTTAGGGAGCCTCGTGGAACTGCCCCCACTTCCCACACGTCCTGTGTCTCCTTTGCTTGAAGGAAGATTGTCAGGCCAGGCTGGCTCATGTGGGGTGTTCTTGCCAGAACCACAAAAGACCCATTTCCTCAGTGAGAGCTGTTTCCAGGGGCTGTGCTTGCCCACAGCAGGAGCCGGAAGCATCGTCCTGCCCTGGAGGGCTGCAGACTAGCTGGGCTCAGCACCCTCCTCCTCCCAGGTCCCTCTCTCCTGCCTGCTTTCCTGGACATAAACAACAAATGGTCCTATTCACCCTGGAGATAAGATTGTGCTTCTCCCAAAGTCACCGCTGGCCTCTCACAGCTTCTGGACGTGTTTGAATAATGAGGCTCCCAGAGAATTGTGGTTTTATGAGCCGGAGATTCCCCAGGCAGGCCTGGTGGCAGCGCCGACAGGGTGACCTGGGGCCGCGCACCGGGCAGCCGCTCAAGGGAGCGTTCGGGTTGCTGCCCAGGTCTGGGCTCCACGGAGCTTTTTTATTTTATGTTTATATAGACTGGGTTCTCTTCCTTTCAAAGTTGTCATTATTTTTTCCTTGCCAAGGTAAACAACGCTCTTATGCACAGAATTCCTGGCCCTTTTAAATGGTGGAGACCCTCAGCCTGTGAGTCCTTCCAACTTCCCAGCAGCTGCTGGGGCCAGCAGACCACCGACAGAAGGGGGAGGGATGTCCGCCAGGCTGAGCAGCTCGCTGACTCTTTCAAAGTACCTCTTCCTCCCGAGTCCGTCCTCCTCGCCACCCCTGCTGGACTTGGCGCTAGATCTGGACTTGAGCTCCTGCTGAGCTGCTTGCAAGGCTATGACCTTGGGCCAGGCATGCTACTCCTCTCACTTTATCGTCTTCATTAGTTAAAGTCCACCAGCCTCCTATGTTTGTGATGAGACTCAAGTAACAGTAATGGATGAGGCAGACATGCAAAGTGCTATGACCACTTTATTAGTGCCTCGTCGTAATGACAACTGCCATGTCAGTACTGCAACCATCTGCAGGGTAAGAAGCGGGCTAGGTTCCAGACTTAGATTTCATTCCTGGCTTTGCCATTTATTAGCTGTAACCTCGAGCAACTTATTACACTTCTCAGTGCCTTAATTTCCTCATTCATAGAAATGGAAATGATCTTACCTAATCATCGGACTGTTGGGAAATTGAAGAGAGAACACAGGTAACGTGTCTGGTACATGGCAAGTTCTTACCAAATGCTGGTTCCCTTTCCTTTTACCTTTTATAACTTCTTTAGATAGTTCTCTAATGGTTATCGAGCACCTATCATATGCCAGACCTGATGCCAAATGCTCAGGATGCAAGAAATGAAGATTTGAGAAACACGCTGCGCAGCTAAGGTAAGACAGGAGTGATAGCTACTCAGTGGGCCGAGTGGTTTGTACCGCCAGCCAAGAGAGGGCAGATTAATCCTACCTGCACATCAGCAGGGCCCTTGACTGAGGCCTGGAAAACCTGCACAGGATTTCACCAAGGCTGAGGAGCCAGGCATTTCAAGCAGGAGGACTGAACCAAGGCTCTAGACACGGGCTCAGTGGCAGGAGTTGAGGCCCAAGGAAGCAGGCACCAGGTTAAAAAGGACCCCCACACACAATGCAAAGGTGCTGGGCCATATATCCAAGAGCACCAGAAGCCTCTTAGATGGATAAGCAGGGGAGTGCATGGGTTAGATTCGCGTTTTAGAAAGACTGCCTCTGGTATGAGGCATGGACTGAGGTGGGGTGCCGGGAGCCAGTTCCAACATGTCATAATTGCAAGAGTTTCATCGAAAGGTTGATGGAACTTGGGGACTCAACAAGGGCTGAGTCACATATGTTATCACCTGTTGGGAATGGCTAAAGGCATTTCCCCAAACCTGAAAAGGATGATTGTTTACTGCCAGACAGCTCAGGGAATCTTAATCTACATGTTATTGCCTCCTACTGGCCAAACACCTGAACAAACAGCTGTAGGCAAATTCTTCGAATCTGACAATGGATTCTGTACCTAACCCTACCCTTTAATGTGTATATCTCCACCTTGCCTTGGGACAAATTGTGTTAATAAAAAGCAAGGTGTCCTGAAACAAGGAGAACTTAGTTCCTTTAGCTAAGTCTTCTCTGATTCCCTATAATGACTTCCAAAATTATGTTTTGTCTCTGGACTCTTATTTAATTTATGCACAGTGCCTTCTCCAGATTGCTGAACCTTCTAGATGCCAGATCAAGACCATTGGCATTAGTGGGGTGGGAGGAAGGGAGTAGGATAAGAATAAGGCAAGAAAAATCAGTCAAAGGGGTTGGGAATAATTCTGAAGACAGATGAGGCTCTTATTACAGAATCAGCAGTGGGGAAGGAGGGTTTGGGCTTGGTGAAAATGTAGCTTGTGAAATAAAGGAAGAGGAGTTGACCTGGTATCTGGCTCAGAATCAGGGGGTGTGGCAGTGCCATTAACCTGGAGAAGGGACAAACTTCACACAAATGATCTCCCTACTGTGCCTTCTTCAATCCAAGAGAAGCTGGGGAACAACCTTCCCCTGGTGACCCTCTAGTGGGCCCCTCTGATTGGGTGTAAGATTAAGGGGCTATTGTCTTCAACAACCTTTAAGGCTAAAAAATCACTTCCCTTCACTTCCAATTTGTTTGTGTGTTTTGGAGGACCCTAGATAAAATAGAAGAAACCAAAATGTTTTGAATAGTATCAACATAACTACTATTTTATAATTATGTTATAACCATAACTACTACATTATATGATACTAGAGGCCCGATGCATGAAATTCATGCAAGGGGCTCAGCCCTCACAGCTGCAGTGGCTTGCCTCGGCCCTCGCAGTCCCAGCTTCATCTGGAAGGTTGTCCAGAAGGACGTCGAAAGGACGTCCGGAAGGTTGCTCCGCTGTCCAGTCTAATTAGCATATTATGCTTTTATTATTATAGATAGTATAGTAGAACTATAAATGTTTAGTTACTTAAATAGTAATTGAATCATATATGATTTTTATTTTGTTTTTATACTCTTAAGTGTTTTCTAAATCTTCCATCATGAACATACATTATATTATCCTATCTAATAAAGAGGGAATATGCTAATTGACTGTAAAGCCCTAACCAAGATGGCAATGCCACAGACAATAAGGAGGGAATATGCTAATTGACTGCCATACTCTCAAAGATGGTGGCATCCATAACCACCAGATGGCGGCACCCAGTCCTTTCAGCACCGCCGGGGTGGCAGGCACGAGGCACGGCTGGGCCCGCCCCCAGGTGGGTCTGGCTACTTCATGAGCCCACCTCCTCAGTTCCCCAGTCCCCTCAGCCTTCCAGCTGCCCAGGGCTGCCCGAGGCTCAGGTAACCAGGACTGGCCGAGGCTTGTGCTGCCAGCAGTGATAGCAGCAGAGGTGTGATGGGGCATCACCTTATCCTGATCATTGAGTCACCTCCCACCCCTGAGGGCTCCCGGACTGAGAGAGGGGGCAGGCCAGGCTGATGGATCCCCCTCTCCAGTGCATGAATTTTCATGCACCAGGCCTCTAGTTTATAATAATAATAAATAAATATTAACCCAATAGAAAAAATGAGAAAGGTACTTGAATAAACACAGAAGATATCCAAGTAGCCAATAAACACACAAAAAGATGCCTGACTTCATTTGGACCCCAGGAAAATTCCATTTAAAAATCACAATGCCCTTCACTGCACATGCAGCCAAATCCTATATAATAAAGAGCTAATATGCTAATTAGACCAAATAGCAGAACGACCGTCTGGACAACCTTCTGGACGAAGCCTGGGCTGTGAGGGCTGGCTGAGGCTGAAAGAAGCTGTGAGGGCCGGCCGAGGCTGCAGGGGCCGGCTGAGGCAGCTGGGGCTGTGAGGGCCGAGCCCCTTGCACAAATTTCATGCATTGGACCTCTAGTGGTAGAATAAAAAGGAAACTATCAAGTGTTGGCATGGATACAGAACAAATGTAACTCTCATACATTGCTGGTAAAGAGTAGAGTCATAGACTCACTTTTGAAAACTCGTTGGTGGTGTGTTATTTACATTGTTGTGGGGCATATGCAAACCATATGAACGTATATATTCAAGGGAAATGCATGCCCATGTTCACCAAAAGATATGTACGAGTGTTCATAAAACTATTTGTAATTGTACCAATCTGGAAAGTATCCCAATGCCTGTCAATAGTAGACCAGATAAATAAATTTTGTTATATTAACACAATGCTATATTGTACTGCAATGAGAATAAGTATTCTACTCCTATCTGCAATAATAGAAATAGTTCTCAAAGACATAATTTTGTATGAAAGAAGACAGGTATTTATGTTAAGGCAAAACCAATCAATGCTGTTTGAAGTCTGAATAGTGGCTATCCCTAGAGAAGGTAGAACAAGAAGGAAGCATGAGGAGGGTTCTGGGGTGCTATTAATGTTGTGGTTTTTTAAGTCATGTGCTGATTATATGTGTGTTTCTGAGAATTCATTAAATTATATGATACTAGAGGCCCAGTGCACGGAATTAGTACACGGGTAGGGTCGCTAGGCCTGGCAGGCAATCAGGGCCAATCGTGGCCTTCCAGCTGCTGCCCGGGCCTCCCTTCATTCCTTGCCACCCCCTGGTGGTCAGCACACGTCATAGCGAGCGATCAAACTCTCGGTCTCCCTGTTGAATTCCCAAGGGGGCACTTTGCATATTAGCCTTTTATGTATATAGATGTACATGTTTGTGTATATGTATCATACTTTAATAAAAGAGTAAAATATATAAATTTTTGTCTAAAATTAAATCAAGATGGAGCTGCAGGAATAAGGGGTTGGTGCTGATGGCTGTAGTAATTAGGAATAATCCCTCTGCCTGTCTTAAGCTGGAGAGTTGATATGGAAAGGTCATGTAGGAGGTCAGAGCTAGGCTCTAGGATTAGTAACAGAGGTGAGAGAAATCTGAGCTAGCATTTCCACTTCCATTGAGCTCCATGATCTGAAAGAATTCCATTTCTGATTAAGTAGAAGAGCAATTATCTGATATTAGGAATGAAATGGTAACATTACTACAGATTCTACAGAACTAAAGAGAACATGAAGCTATTATAAATAATTTTATACCAATACATTTGAAACTATAGCTGTAATGGACAAATTCCTTAAAAAACACAACTTACTAAAACTAACACAGGAAGAAAGAGAAAATATAAATTGTTCTATTTCTAATGGGAAATTAAATCTATAGTTAAAAGTGTTCACATGCACCACACCCAGGTGTCTTCCATAGTGATGTACCACCACATTTACGAAAGAGAGAGAGCAACACTTTTACAAAAACCCTTCCAGAGACTTTCAAGTAGAGAATTCTCCCAACTCATTTAAGAGGTTAGCAAACCTTGATATCAAAAGCTGATGATAATCCTATATAATAAAACAGTAATATGTAAATTGACCCTAATGGCAGAACAACTGGTTGCTATGACACACAGTGACCACCAGGGGGCAGATGCTCAATGCCCCCTGGTGGTCAGTGCACTTCCACAGGGGGAGTACCACTCAGCCAGAAACTGGCTTATGGCTGGCTAGCGAAGTGGTGGCGCCGGGAGCCTCTCACGCTGCTGCAGCAGTGCTAAGGATGTCTACCTAATGTCTTAGGCCCGCTCCCCAGGAAGCGAGTCTAAGCAGGCAAATGGACATCCCCCTGAGGGATCCTGGGCTGCCAGAGGGATGTCTGACTGCCAGCTTAGGCCCACTCCCTGAGGATTGGGTCTAAGCCGTCAGCCAGACATCCCCCGAGGGGTCCCAGACTGTGAGAGGGCACAGGCCAGGCTGAAGGACCCCCCCCACACCCAACTTAGTGCACAAATTTTTGTGTACCAGGCCTCTAGTGATATTATAAGAAGGAAAAGTCTAAATCAATCTCCCTCACAAAACTAGATACAAAAATTCTAAACATGGTATCATCAAGCAGAATTCAGAAATATATGAAAACAAGACCATAAGACAGAGGTACGTTTTCTAAAAAATGCAAAGTGGGTTCCATATTAGAAAATAACCTAGCTCACAATATTAACAGAATAAAGAAGACATTTAATATGATCTCAATAGAAGTGGGACAAATAATTAATAAAATCCAACACCTATCTCTCTCTCTCTCTCTCTCTCTCTCTCTATATATATATATATATATATATATATATATATACATATAAAGCAGCTACCATAACGGCCATAACAACCTAACAACTGGTCACTATGATGCCCACTGTGGCCAGCGAACTGCCCGATCAGGGGGTGGGGCCAGTGGCCAACCTCATGGCCCCTCCCCCCTGCTGGCCTGCCCCTGATAAGACTCTCCCACCCCAATCAAGAGCAGAGCCTGCCTGCCAAACACCCCCCCTTACCCCACCCCCAGTCAGCCACACCTCTGATCAACCCACCCCACCACGATAGGCCTGCAGCCCCTCCCCTGGCCATCCCAATAGGGGGCGGGGCTGGCAGCCAACCTCCTGCAGCCCCTCCCCCCAGCCAGCCATGCCCCAATGGGCCCCCACGACCCTAATCAGCCTGCAGCCCCACCCCCTGGCCAGCCCACCCCTGATCACCACCTCACCTATATAGGGGGTAGGGCTGGCTGGCCAACCTCTTGCAGTTCCTCTCCCCAGCTGGCCACACCCCTGTTGGGCCCCTACCATCCTGATTGGCCTGCAGCCCCTCCCTCCAGCCTGCCCCACCCCAGATCGGTCCCCCCACCCCGATTAGGGGCAGGGCTGGCTGGCCAACCACCCATGGCCCCTCCCCAGGCCACTGGCCCCTGATCAGCACCCCCACCCACCCAATTGGGGTTGGGGGGCCGATTGGGGGTGGGGTCAACCCACTGCCCACAGCCCCTCCCCATGGCCAGCCCCACCCCCAATCAGCCCCCCAACCCCAATAGCCCGTGGCCCCTTCCCCCAGATGGCCCAGCCCTGATTGGGGGTCCCGATCAGGCCCCGATCCAGGTGGGCTGGCTGGCCAACCTCCCACCATCTCCTCCTCCAGACAGGCCCAGCCCCAATCCGCCTTGATTGGGGCCAGCCGGACCCCACCCATGCACAAATTCATGCACTGGGCCTCTAGTTAATGATAAAATATCTAAGCAAAATAAAAATAGGATGAAATTATTTGATGAGAAACATAGCTATAAAAACAGCAAACATGATTTTTAATGGAAAAATATTGCTTTCCCTTTGAAACCTTTTAAGAGGGAAAGAAGACAAGGATAAACTTCTGTTCAAAACTGTACTAGAGATTCTAGCCGGTGCACCAAAACATAACAATTGTAAAGATATAACTAAAATTGTCACCATCTGCATAAAGTGCTATTTTGTACACAGAAAATGAAAAGAATATATAGATAAGTAACAGAATTTTATTTTAATACTTTTTAATTTTTAAATAACTTTGTTTTTCAATTACAGTTGACATACAATAAGAATTTTAACCCTTTGCACTCACTTGCTTTCTTCTCTATTCCTTTATTCTACTCGGGATTTAATTTTTTAAATACCCCAGATTATACAAAGCACGGCAGTAGAATAAAAAACTGGAGTTTCTTTTCATACAAACTTATTTATTTGAATTTTTTAATATTTCAAATTATTGATACATTCAAAGAGTAATTTTAATCTCGACATCTGAGTGCAAAAGTTTAAAGTTGGATAGCAAGGTTGCTGAATATAAGGTCAATAAATAAAAATCAAGCATAATAGCAATAAAAATAATATGAATTATTTTTTAGATAATTATAACACATTCATAATTGCATCAGCAAATATAAAATACCTAGGAATAAATCTAATAAAAGATATTAAAGACTTCTATACATACTCATAAAAGAAAATAACTTACAAAATATTACTGAAAAATATCTAAATTGATTGGAATACATATAATTTTCAAACCTTAAAAAGTAAATATTACAAAAATATTATCCCTAAGTTTAGCTATAATCAAAATGTCAATGAATTTTCTTTCTTCTTTTTTTCTTTTTTAAATTGAAAATCTTATTCTAAAATTGATATAGAAGTACAAAAGGTCAAAAAATTAAGTCATTGTTGACAAAGAACAAAAAGGTAGAAGCTACAGCAACTAAGTCAGTGTGATATTAGCACAAAACTAGTTAAATGGACCCGTGGAACTGAAGAGCCCAGAAAATACCATGCATAAATGGACATTGGTTTTTGACACAGAAGAATAGTGGAGATAGGATAATCTTTTCTATAAATGGTGTTGAAACTCTTGAATATTTATATGGAACAAATTAAAATGACCTTTATACCAAAGTATATACTAATATTAATTTCAGGTGGTTTGTATATCTAAAAGTGAAAGGCCATGTCATAAAGCTTCTACCTAATCATGTAGAGCATTATATCTATAAACTTTGAAGAAATACAATAACTATTAAAAAATAAATAAAACCCTGGCCAGTGTAGCTCAGTTGGTTGGGCATTATCCTATACACCAAAAGGTTTCTGGTTCCATTCCTGGTCAGTGCACATGCTAAGGTTTCGGACTTGATCCCCAGTGGAGTTGTGCAGGAGGCAGCCCATAGATGTCTCCCTCTCACATCTATGTTTCTCTCTCTCTCTCTCTCTCTCTCTCTCTCTCTCTCTCTCTCTCTCTCTCCCTCCCCCCCTCCCTCTCCCTCTCCCTCTCTAAAAATCAATAACAAATCTTTAAAAAATAAAAATGAAAAATAAAAGCACACACCATGAAAGAAAAAATTGGTAAACTGGGCTACATTAAGATTAGGAACTTCTATTCATCAAAAGATACTAAGAGGCAAAAGGCATGGAGCCAGAGAAGTTATTTGCAATCCACATAAGTTGACAAAGGACTCAATCCAAAATATATAAAAAAAAAACTCTTACAAGCCAATAAGAAAAATACAAATAATCCAATAGAAAAATGGATGAGAGGCACTTCATAAAAGAGGATATTGTAATGACCAGAAAACATATGAAAATGATCAACCTTTTTGGTAATCAAGAAAATGAAAACTAAAACTACAATGAACACCACTGCACATCCACCGGAGTCGCTGAAAATACAAGATTGGTAATAACACGTGCTGGGCGGACGTGGAGCAACCGGAACACTCACACGTTGTTGGTGTTGTTTTGTGTGTTTTTTTAAATATATTTTATTGATTTTTTACAGAGAGGAAAGGAGAGAGATAGAGTTAGAAACATCGATGAGAGAGAAACATCGATCAGCTGCCTCCTGCACACCCCCCACTGAGGGTGTGCCTGCAGCCAAGGTACATGCCCTTGACCGGAATCGAACCCGGGACCCTTCAGTCCGCAGGCGGGCTCACACGTTGTTGATGGAACTCTACTTTGCTACAATTACTTGGAAAACAGCTTGGTGCTATGTACTAAATTTAAACATGTTCTATGACCCAGCAGTTTCCATCCCAGGTATATATCAGAAGAAATATTCACATAAGCAACAAAAGACATGCACAAGGATGTTTAGAGCCATTACTCATAATAGCCTCAAACCGGAAGCAATCCTAATTCTACCAGCAGGAGAACAGATAAGTGAATATGATATATTTGTACAATGGTAAACTACACAGCAATGAAAATAAACAAACTACAGCTATATACAATAACGCAGGTGAACCTCACACGTATAACGCTGATCAAAGTAAGTCAAACATAAACTAATATATATTGTATGTTTCCATTCATATAAAGTCCAAAACTAGGCAATCCTAATCTCTAATCTTAGAAACCAGGATAGAGTAACCTTGCAGGGAGAGATGGCAGTGACGAGGTGAGGGCAAGGAGTGGGGGGCGGCTGGGAGCTGGGCCTTCCATTTCCCAGTCTGGGCGATAGCTTCCCGGGGTTTTATGACCATTGAGGCAGCAATGGTTGTATGTTTTGTACATAATTCTATATGAGTGTTGTACTTCAATATAAGTTTTTAAGAACAATAAGCATAAATATTCATACTAAACTGGAAATAGTTGGCGCCTGGACTCCCTGGGTCAATGGGAAGGGAAGGCCAGTGGAATTCTGAGAAGAGAGGATAAATGAACAAAAGTATGGGGTACTTCAAATATCAAATTCCCAGAAAAAAGAGAGCTCCTTTTTTACAAAGTCAACACTCAACCTCTTTTTTTTTTTTTAAAGCTTCATAAATCATGCAAAGCCCGCTGCTCGCCTTGGCAGCTCCACTAAATTACTCCACGCACAGGTGCATGCGCCCTCCCGCATCTGAAAGTAGTCAAGTCCCGGCCAAGGCGGAATTGTGGAAGTTTGTAGGGTATTTCTTTCGTTAACAGTTTCTTTCTGTAGCTTCGGTAAATTTTGAAGATCCCTGGGCTTGCAGTCAGAACCTCCAGGTTCAAGAGCAAATTGATCTATGGTTTAGCAGCCACTGGCCCTGGGTCACCTGAAAGGTCTCAGCCTCAGTCACCTTCTCACATATGATGGGGGAGAATACAAATGCCTGCCTCCCAGAATTGTGAGCAGGACACAAAATGTAGTCTCTCTCCTCTCCTCTCCTCTCCTCTCCTCTCCTCTCCTCTCCTCTCCTCTCCTCTCCTCTCCTCTCCTCTCCTCTCCTCTATTTGGCACCCCTCCCCCCCACACACACACACACACTTTAAGGTGTTATATACCCGGAAGAAATTGCCCCTCTCCTTCCCTCATCTATTTGGCAACCACCCCCCACCCCCATCTCAGCATCTCAGGTGTCTATGTCATCCTGCTCTTTGAACTCTCTTCTCTCTCTCATCCCAGGAAGGACTGGGCTATTAGTAATTTATAGTCTAAGAGCTGATTGATTATTCTCCGACTGGAGCTCAGCCAGGCGTTTGCATTTTCTGTCTTTTGTCCCCCATTGTGGCAGGGAAGGCTTTTCCCCTGTTAAAGGAATCTGAGACATCAGCCAGTAGGTGGAGAGCTCAGGGGGGCAGGAGAGGGGGCCTGAAGTCCCCGTAGTCTGATGCTGCTGGTCTGAGGGGGGTTGGATTTTTGCAAGCACCTTTCACGTTGCTGGAGCTGGAGCAGCAGTCAGAGGGCTGCCCAGGAATGGGTGCCTGCTCTCAGAGGTCGAGGTCGGGGTGGGGAGAAAGCAAACACCACCTGTGGCTGTTGACACCCCAAGCCATGTAGATGGTAAAGGAGGCGTAAGAGAGATCCGGCCACTATCTTTGGGACCTAAAGCTTTTCGGAGTCTGGGAGGGGTCGGCCGCAGCCACTGCCTCCTGCCACCCCACCTCCTTTCTGGTTTGAGCTCAGCTCTGCCTCCTTCCTCAGGGCTCCCAACTTGAACCCAATCCCTCCCCTCCCCCCCCCTCCGCCCCCTGCCTTTGTCCCCAGGCACCACGTGGACTTTTGCTTTTAAAGGCTGTTCATATCTTAATCCCCTTATCAGGCACCCTGCATGTATTCCTAGACCACATTTCTTATTTCTACATCTGGCTATAACATTTCAAAAGAGAACAATGTTTTCTGTAATGTTTCTTCCTCGTTAATAAAAATGCTCCTGTCTCGAATGTGTTAAAAGGAAAAGGAAGTTGAGAAAAAAATATAAGAAACCAGAGGAATCAGCAGAATAAACTGATGCAAATTAAGTACGCAAGGGGAGCAGAAAGGATCACACTGTCAGAAAACCCCAACTCTCGGAGAAAGGCCTTCTCCAGACCAACGCCCGGGCACGTGGCGCTGACAAATGGGCTCTGGCTGAAACCCAGGAGAGACGAGTCTCTGAGCTGGGGTTCTGGAGGCTGTAGGGGAGCCACTGAGGGGCAGGACCAGGTGGCCAGCAAGCAGTGACTGGAGTCCCCAGGCTGTGTGCTGGGTGTGGCCATGAACGAGCTGGGAGAGCGGGGCCTCCACAGGGGATGGGCTCCTGCCACCCGCACCTGTGCAGCCCGAGAGCACCGGGCAGCCTTCTCCAGGGAGGGAGCCCAGCACCCCAGCACCCCAGCACCGGGGAGACTAGCAGCTGGGGCAGCCACAAGGGGGGACACAGCCCAGAGCCTCGGCCCTGGAGGTGGAGGGAAAGGAGGGGCCGAAATATACCCGGCAGCTTGGTCTGGGAGGAGATGGAGGGAAGGCGCCACCGCTGTCCCCCTGGGCACTCCTGCAATTCCCATCCCCTCCGGCCCTCCGCCCTCCATCAGGTTAATATATCACAATCCGGTATTTGTAATTACAGAACGAAAATGGGGTTTGAATATTCTAGCCACATACTGGGTTATGCAAAAAGCACCGCTTCTCCCGTGTTATGTAACTCACATTACTGTGTATTTCACGACCCCGTTATGTTTGGGCACCATCTTGTCAGTTCTAGTGAACTCACTTCAGGTCTGCTCAGGCGCTTCGGATGTAAATTCGGTAAAGTCCGAATTTCTTACTTTTGAGCCGTTCTCCCCAGAGTGGCACCCACGTTCGGGACTCGCGTAGCACGTGGCCGCACGGAGCCTGTGTCGGGGGCCAGGCTTGGCAGTGCTTCCTCCTCTCCAGGCGGGACGTCCACCACCCCTCAGCGCTCAGCCTCACGCTCCCCAGCTGCTCTGAGCCCAGGAAATCGGGCCGGGGGAGGGAAGGGGGTTCTCGGCCTGGGTCACACGGCTGCCCTCTGACCCACCTGCTGGCTCAGGAAACTGTCCTCCGAACCTGGATGATGGTTCTGTATGATGTTCCACTCAAAGCGCCGTCTCCAGTGGCATGGAGGCTGTGCCCAGGCCCCGCTCTGAGATCCACACCACCAGCTCCCTCCCTAGCTCTCCCTGCTCCCTCCCTAACTCTCCCTGCTCTCCCTGCTCTCCCTCCCTAACTCTCCCTGCTCTCCCTGCTCCCTCCCTAGCTCTCCCTGCTCCCTCCCTAGCTCTCCCTGCTCCCTCCCTAACTCTCCCTGCTCCCTCCCTAACTCTCCCTGCTCCCTCCCTAGCTCTCCCTGCTCTCCTCCCTCTCATTGTCTGAGGCTGCCATAGGCCTTCTGGGAACTGTCCCATGAATTAATTGCCTTGGCAATTCTCCCTTCCCTGGCCACCACTGTGCTGTTAAATAATATGCTTATACATTTGCATTTTGATTTGCCGCATTTAAACCCATTTATTGACCACCCTCCGATATGAAAGAGGAATTTCTCACTCATGACTCCTTATCCTTTCCTCCACTTCATCTCCCAACTATCAATGGTCATGTATTTTGTTCTTTTTACTCACTGCCTCTCTGACTAAATAATGTAGTTAAATATTTCATTCTTGGCTTATTAAAGTAGACATCATTTATTGACTCCCTATAATGAAATTTGAGGCTAATAAATTTTTATCTTCTCCTTTTCTTCTCCCTCCAGATCACAAGTTTGTTAATTACATTATTATTTTTATGTTATCAAGGTAGTGATTACATTCTATTCTATGACTGCAGTGCATTCTCTTTTGTATTCTTTTATGAACAGTTGGTTCAGAATTGAAATCAGTGCGTCACACTCACAATATTATGAATATAGGAATGTGATTTTAGTGGAACCAAGTGGGGTGCTTGGGCCCATAGAACAGGAAACGTAATTAAGTGTCAAGGTCTAAGGGCTCCTGTCCCACTTTCTTTCGACTTGCTTCACTCCTCGGAGCTATCAAGGACACGTCTAAGAATAATCTCCTCCCACTCTCTTTAATCGAGTGATGTTCTCTATTCTGTTTTTGTTGTTGTTGTTTGTGTGTGTTTTTGTTTTGTTTTGTTTTGTTTTTTACTTGATCTTGTTGAGGTATTAATAAGCACACAAGATCTTGCCTGGGCGGAGGGCTTTATTTTGCCTGACCCTTCAGTGGGTTTGGCTGGTTAAAGAATTCTAAGCTCAACAATGTTCCCTTCAGCTCAGGTACTCAGGTATTTTCTTCTCAGATACTGCTCCAGTGATTTCTGACATCTAGTTGCTAATGAGGTCTGGTATCAGTCTTCTAGTTTCTTTTCAGATAACCTCATCATTTCTCCTTGTGGTTTGGGGATGTTTTCCTCAGCCGTGGCATGGTAAAATCTCATCAGGGGTCAAGCTGTGGTTGCTCCCATCCTCTGTCTTTTTTGAAATCGAAGTATGACTTGCATATGGTAAAATGCCCAAATCTTACATGTGCCTTGAACATGTGAGTCCAACCCATTTAACCACAACTTAAATCAGAACATAGTGCCACAGCCTGTTTGGCTCAGTGGGTAGAGTGTTGGCCTGCAGACTGAAGGATCCCAGGTTCAATTCCAGTCAAGAGCACATGCCCAGGTTGCAGGCTTGATCCCCAGTAGGGGTCGGGCAGGAGGCAGCTGATCAATGATTCTCTCTCATCATTAATGTTTCTCTCTCTCCCTTCCTCTCTGAAATCAATTAAAAATAAAATAAAAAGAACACAGAATATTTCTAGCATACTAGAAGGTGTCCTCAATTCTCCTTCCATTATCCCACCACCAGGCATAATCATTCTTTTGACCTCTATCCAAAATAGTATTATCTGGTTTAAAATGTCAGATAACTGGCATCAAAAGTACATAGTCCTTCATGCCTTACTCCTTGAACTCAAAATTATGTCTCCAAAATTGATCATGTTGTGTGTAACAGGACTATTGCTATGTGATATTCCATTGTATGAATTTACCACAATTTATTTACCCATTCACATGTTGATGGATATTTGGGTTATTTCCAGTTTGGGAGACATAAAACTGCTATGAACATTCTTGATCATGTGAGTTGGCAGACATAAGCACTCATTTTTGTTAAGTATAGACCCAGGAACGGAATTGCAGATTATAGAGCAAACATATGTTCAGTAGATGCCGCCAGATTTCCTCCAGCGCTGATAACCCCTCAATAATATGAAAGAATTTCACAGACTCCGTGTCCTTATTAATTTTTAATTTTAGCCTTTCTGATGTGTCTGTAGTGGTATCACATTGTGGTTTAATTTGTTTTTTTTTATAACTAATGATGTTGAAAACTTTATCATGTGTTTATTGATCATTTGTATATCTTCTGTTGTAAAGTACTTGAGTTTCATGTCTTCTGCCCATTTTTTAAAAATTGAGTTCTCAATTTTGTATTGATTTGTAGTTCTTGATGTGATTCAGGATCTCAACCTCCTGTGAGATGTGTTCCAAGCGTTTCCTTCCAGCCTGTGGCTTCTTTCTTCACTTTCTTGATGTTGCCTTTTGATGGAGGAAAGTTCTTAATTTTAATGAAGTCCAATATATCAATCCTTTCTTCTTATGTTTGATACACTTTGTGCCCTATTCAAGAAATCTTTGACCCAGAATCATGAAAATATTCTTCTTTTTTATTTTTTATTTTTGCCCAGAATTGATTGTTTTATTTCCCATATTTAGGTCTATATCCATCTCAAATTAATTTTTGTGTACATTTTGAGGTAGGGATCAAGTTTTCTTTTCTTTTTCCCATGTAGATATTCAATTGATCCTGCATCATTTATTAAAAAGAACATCCTCTTCCCCTGATGAATGGCTTTGTTAAAACTTAGATGACCATGATTTCATATATGCAAGACTGTTCCTGGACTCTGTATTCTATGCCATTGGTATATTTATCTATTCACATTTAAATACCACATTGGTTACTGTCTATTTATAATAAGTAATGTCTCGTGGTGCAAGTACTCTAACTTTGTTCTTTTACAAATACTAGGTCATTGATTGTCCATGCACATTTTAGAACTGGTTTGTTGATTTGTACTAAAAATAAAACTTTGCAGTTGCACTGCATCTATAAATTGCTTTGGAGAGATTTCATATCTTAATATTGAGTCTTCTAGTCCATGGATATGATATATTCTTTCATTTCTTTAGGTCCACTTATATTACTTTTGGTAATGTTTTGTAATTTTCATCATAGAGGTTTTATCCATTTTTTACTGAATTAATTACTAAATATTTGCTGTTTTGTGTTAGTATTATAAATGGTTTTTATTTTCCACTATTTTTGCTAATGTACAAAAATTCAGTTGAGTTTTTATATGTTTATTGTACCCAGCAAATTTGCTTAATTCACTCATTACATATACTAGATTTTTTTAAAAATATATTCTTTGGGATTTCTACTCACACATTATGTCATCAGTGAATAATGACAGTTATATTTCTTCTTTTCCATTATTGTTTTCAAAACTATTTAAATGAAAAGGAGCATCACTACAATGTTAAATAAAAGTGGTACTTTGTTCCCTAAATCAGAGAAAGGCACTCACTGTTTTATTATTTAAGTATGATGATAGTATAGTTTTTTCTGAATACTCTTTATTAATTTAATAAACTTTCCTTCTATTTCTACTTTGCTGGTAATTTTTAAAATCATAAATGATATTGAATTCTATCAAATATTTTTATATTATTAACTAGAGGGCCAGTGCATGAAATCTGTGCACTGGTGGAGGGGTGTCCTCAGCCCAGCCTGCACCCTCTCCAATCTGGGATGCCTCGGGGGATGTCCAACTGCCGGTTTAGGCCCGAGCCCACATCAGGCCTAAACTGGCAGTCGGACATCCCTCTCACAATCAGGGACTGCTGGCTCCTAACCACTCACCTGCCTGCCTGCCTGATTGCCCCTAACCACTTCTGCCTGCCAGCCTGATAGCCCCCTAACTACTTCCTTGCTGTCCTTATCACCCCCAACTGCCCTCCCCTGAAGGTCCAATTGCCCCCAATTGCCCTCCCCTGCCGGCCATCTTGTGACAGTGTGGGGGCAGCCATCTTGTGACGACTTAAGGGCGGCCATCTTGTGATGAGGCAAGGGTGTGAGGATCAATTTGCATATTACCTCCTTATTATATAGGATCATACTGGAGGCTCAGTGCATGAATTCGTGCACTAGTGGGGTCCCTTCACCTGGCCTGCGGGATCAGGCCAAAACTGGCTCTCTGACATCCCAAAAGAGGTCCTGGATTGCAAGAGGGTGCATGCCAGGCCAAGGGACCCCACTGGTGCATGACCAGGGCCAGGGAGGGAAGTGGGAGTTTGGCCAGCAGGGGAGGGACCACAGGAGGGCTCCAGGGCATGTCCAGCCCATCTCACTTAGTCCTGATCAGCCGGACCCCAGCAACAAGCTAACCTACAGTTGGAGTGTCTATCTACCAGTGGTCAGTACACGTCATAGTGATTCGTCGATTGGTCGATTGTCTGCCCCTGGTGGTTAGTGCACATCATAGTGAGCAGTTGAGTGGCCTTAGCATATCATTAGCATATTATGCTTTGATTGGTTGAACAGATGACCGGACTCTTAGCATATTAGGCTTTTATTATATAGGATGGAGTTTCTCTTTTTTTCTGGGGGAAAAAAAAAAAAAAAAACGTAACATATATCAACTAATTTTAAATGTTAACCAGCCTTTTATTCTTGGAATAATTTCCACTTAGTCAGGATATGTTATTATTTTTATATACCAGTGGATTTTATTTGTTATTTTTTGTATGTTTGCTTCTATGCTCTTAGGAAAGAATAGTATATAATTTTTTTTTATTTCAATGTCTTCACCAAATTTTCATACAAAGTCTACTCATAAAATATGTTGGGAACTGTTTCCTCTTTCTTTATTCTCTGGAAATATTTGTGTAGAACTGGCATACTTTTTTAAATTATATAATTATTTAATGTTATTATTCTTTATTTTATTTTATTTTATTTTTTTACTGTTTAAAGTATTATAAATAGTAGTACATATGTTTCCTTTTTTTCCCATTGACCTTCCCCCAGCCTCTCCTACCCCCCAGCACATGCCCAGCACCCCCAGTGTCTTGCATCCATTGTTTATGCTTATATGCATGCATACAAGTCCTTCAGTTGATCTCTTACCTCCCCCGCCCGACAACCCTCCCCAGCCTTCCCACTGTAGTTTGACAGTCTGTTCAATGCTCCTCTGCCTCTGTATCTATTTTTGTTCATCAGTTTAAAATGTTCTTTATTATCCATAAATGAGTGAGATCATGTGGTATTTTTCTTTCACTGACTAGCTTATTTCTAAGTTTATTTAGCATAATGCTCTCCAGTTCCATCCATGCTGTTGCAAATGGTAAGAATTCCTTCTTTTTTTACAGCAGTGTAGTATTTCATTGTGTAGATGTACCACAGTTTTCTAATTCATTCATCTGCTGATGGGCACTTAGGCTGTTTCCAAATCTTAGCTATTGTAAATTGTGTTGCTATGAACATAGGGGTGCATATATCCTTTCTGATTGGTGTTTCTGTTTTTCTTGGGATATATTCCTAGAAGTGGTATTACTGGTCAAATGGCAGTTGCATTTTTAGTTTTTTGAGAAAACACCATACTGTTTTCCACAGTGGCTGCACCAGTCTGCATTCCCACCAGCAGTGCAGGAGGGTTCCTTTTTCTCCACATCCTCGCCAGCACTTGTCGTTTGTTGATTTGTTGTTGATAGCCATTCTGACAGGTGTGAGATGGTACTGCATTGTTGTTTTGATTTGCATCTCTCAGGCGATTAGTGACTTTGAGCATGTTTTCATATGTCTCTTGGCTATCTGAATGTCCTCTTTCAAAAAGTGTCTATTTAGGTCCTTTGCCCATTTTTTGATTGGATTGTTTATCTTCCTTTTGTTAAGTTGTATGAGTTCCCTGTAAACGTTGGAGATTAAACCCTTATCGGAGAGAACATTGCCAAATACAGTATATTATCCCATGCAGTGGCCTTTCTTGTTGTTTTGTGAACGGTTTCTTTTGCTGTGCAAAAGCTTTTTATTTTGATGTAGTCCCATTTGTTTATTTTCTCTTTAGTTTCCATTGCCCTAGGAGCTGAATTGGTAAAGATATTGCTACGACAAATGTCTGCTATTTTGCTGCCTATGGCTTCTTCTAAGATTTTAATGGTTTCCCATCTTACATTTAAGTCATTTATCCATTTTGAGTTTATTTTTGTGTATGGTGTAAGTTGGTGGTCTAGTTTCATTTTTTTTGCAAGTATCTGTCCAATTTTCCCAACACTATTTATTGAAGAGACTGTATTGTCTCCATTGTATGCTCTTGCCTCCTTTGTCAAATATTAATTGAGCATACTGGCTTTTGTTGATTTCTGGGTTCTCTGTCCTGTTCCACTGGTCTATATGTTTATTCTTGTGCCAGTACCAGGCATTTTTGAGAACAGTGACTTTGTAGTATAGCTTGATATCTGGTATTGTGATCCCTCCAACATTGTTCTTCTTTCTCAAGATTGCTGCAGCTATTCGGGTTCTTTTTTTATTTCAGATGAATTTTTGGAGAATTTGTTCTAGGTCTTTGAAGAATGCCATTGGTATTTTAACCGGAATTGCATTGAATTTATAGATTGCTTTGGGTAGCATGGAAATTTTAATGATGTTAACGCTACCAATCCATGAACATGGTATATTATTCCATTTGTTCATGTCTTCCTCTATCTCTTTTTTTAGTGTCCTGAAATTTTCTGAGTATAAGTCCTTGGTTAAGTTTATTCCTAGGTATCTTAGTTATTTTTGTTGCAATGGTAAATGAGATTGCTTTTTTAATTTCTCTTTCTGTGAGCTCATTATTGGTGTATAGAAAAGCCATAGAATTCTGGGGGTTAATTTTGTATCCTGCTACATTGCTGAATTCATTTATTAAGTCTAGTAGTTTTTTGATGGAGTCTTTGGGGTATTGTATGTATAGTATCATGTCATCTGAGAATAATGACAGTTTTACTTCTTATTTTCCAATTTGGAAGGCTTTTTATTTCTTCTTCTTGTCTGATCACAATGGCTAGTACTTCCTGTACTATGTCGAACAGGAGTGGTGAGAGTGGGCATCCCTGTCTTGTTCCAGTTCTTAGGGGAAATGGTTTTAGTTTTTGCCCATTGAATATGATGTTGGCTGTGGGATTGTCATATATGGGTTTTCTTATGTTGAGGTATGATCCTTCTATTCCCACCTTGCTGAGTGTTTTTATCAAGAAAGGGTGTTGGATTTTGTCAAATGTTTTTTCTTCATCAATGGATATGATTATATGGTTTTTATCTCTCAGTTTGTTTATGTGGTATATCACATTTATTGATTTGAAGATATTGTACCATCCTTGCATCCCTGGAATAAATCCCACTTGGTCATGGTGTATGATCTTTCTGATGCAATGGTGGATTCAATTTGCTAGAATTTTGTTGAGGATTTTGGCGTCTATGTTCTTGAGGAATATTGGCCTGTAATTCTCTTTTTTTGTATTGACTTTATCTGGCTTTGGGATTAGGGTAATGCTGGCTTCCTAAAAAGAGCTTGGAAGTGCTCCTTCTCTTGAACTTTTTGGAATAGTCTGAGGAAGATAGTTTTTATTTATTCTTTGAATATTTGATAAAACTCCCCTGTGAAGCCGTCTGGTCCAGGGCTTTTGTTTGTGGAAGTTTTTTGATTGCTGCTTCAATTTCCTCCATAGTTGTCGGCCTATTCAGATTTTTTTATTCCTCCTAGTTGAGTTTTGGAAGGTTGTATTTTTCTAGGAATATGTCTATTTCTTCTAGGTTGACCAGTTTGTTGGAATAGAGTTGCTCATAGTATTTTTGTTTTGTTTTGTTTTTATGATTCTTTGTATTTCTGTGGGGTCTGTTGTTATGTCACCTCTTTCATTTCTGATTTTGTCTATTTGGGTCCTCTCTCTTTGCTTCTTGGTGAGCCTGGCTAGAAATTCATCAATCTTGTTTATCCTTTCAAAGAACTAGCTCTTGGTTTCATTGATCTTTTGTTTTTTGTTTTTTGTTTTGGTCTCTATGTCATTTATTTCCACTCTGATCTTAATTATTTCCTTCCTTCTGCTCACATTGGGCTTTTCTTATTGCTCTCTTTCTAATTCTTCAAGTTGCAGAGTTAGATGGTTTATTACCACTTTTTCTTGTTTTTTGAGGTAGGCCTGTAATGCTATGAACTTCCCATCTCAGGATTGCTTTCATTGTGTCCCAAAGATTTTGGATTGTTGTGTTTTCATTGTCATTTGTTTCCAGGGTGTTTTTTATTTCTTCTTTGATCTCTTTGCTAACCCACTCATGTTTAATAGTATGCTATTCAGCCACAAAGTGTTTGAATTTTTGTGATTGTTTTTACTGTAATTGATTTCTAATTTTATGACATTGTGATCTGAGAAGATGCTTGATATGATTTCAATCCTTTCGAATTTGGAGAGACTTTGCCTGTGTCCCAAAATGTGGTCTATATTTTAAAATGTCCCATGTGCACCTGAGAAGAATGTATATTCTGTAGTTTTAGGATGGAATGTTCTAAAGATGTCAATTAAGTCCATCTGATCTAGTGAGTCATTTAGGATTTATGTTTCTTTGCTAATTTTTTTGTCTAGATGATTTATCCAGTGATGTTAATGGGGTATTAAATTCTCCTACTATGATTTTGTTGCTGTCAATCTCTCCCCTGATATCTTCCAGAAGTTTTTTTTTTTTTTTGTTTTGTGTTGTGTTTTTTATGTTTTTGGGTGCTCCTGCATTGGGTGCATAAATCTTTACCAGAGTTATATCCTCTTGTTGTATTGATATCTTTAGAATTATGAAGTGGCCTTTCTTGTCTCTTATTATGGTATTCACTTTGAGGTCTATTTTGTCAGATATAAGTATTGCTACCTCAGCTTTTTTTTTCATTTCCATTTGCCTGGTAGATATTTTTCCATCCCTTCACTTTCAATCTGTGTGAGTCCCTTGTTCTGAGGTGGGTTTCTTATAGACAACACATATATAGGTCATGTTTTCTTATCCATTCAATCAATCGATTTCTTTTTATTGGAGCATTTAATCCATTTATGTTTAATGTTATTATTGATAGGTCCTTGTTTGTAGCTATTTCTGTACTTTATGACTATGTTCCTTCCTCCCTCTCTATTTCTTCTTTTTACAGCATTACCTTTAGCATTTCTTGCATTAATGACTTGGTAGTGATAAACTCCCTTAGCCTTTTTTTTTTTTTTGTCTGTGAAGCTCCTGATTTCCCCTTCAATTTTGACTGATAGTCTTGCTGGATAGAGTTTTCTTGGACTCAGTCCTTTGCTTTGCATCACTTTGTATACTTCCTTCCATTCCCTTCTAGTTTGATGTGTTTCTGTTGAGAAATCATTTGATAATCTAATGGGGGATCCTTTGTAGGTAACATTCTGTCTCTCTCTTGCAGCCTTTAAGAGTCTCTCTTTGTTTTTAACATTTGCCATTGTAATTATGACATGTCTTGGTGTGGGTCTTTTGGGATTCATCTTACTTGGGACTCTCTGTACTTGTGTAACTTTTTTCTTCCCCATATCAGGGAAGTTTTCTGTCATTTTTTCAAATAGATTTTCTAATCCTTGCTGCTCTTCTTGTCCTTCTGGCAGCCCTATTATATGTATGTTACTTTGTTTTGTGTTGTCCCAACGCTCCCTTAGGCTCTCCTGCTTTTTAATTTTTTTTCTCCAGTTGCTGTTCAGATTGGGCTTGTTTCTGTGCCTTATTTCTAATTCACTAATTCTGTCCTCTGCTTCTTCTAGTCTACTGTTGAAACCTTCCATGGTGTAGCTATATAACTTACGATTTCTTCCTGATTTTTGCATAGGTTGTTGATTTTCTCATCCATCTGGTGTATGAACAGTACAACCATTACTGTGAATTCTTTTTCTGTCATGTTTCATGCCTCCGTTTCATTTATTTCCTTTCTTGGCAATTTCTCTTTTTCTTTCCTCTGGGGATTGTTTCATTGTCTCCCCATTCTAACTATCACCAGAAGGTTCAAATGCCAAGTTGTGGGGGCCTGGGCTGTGTGCAGTGGGAGCTTCATGCCACCCAAGTGTCACTGAAGAGCTCTGACACCAAGAAGTGTGGCTGCCATGGGTTGGTGGGAGCCATGCTTGCCCAGGATCAGAGTCACCGGCGCTCAGTATAGCCTTGTGCACACACCTAGATCAGGGACCCTGCCTGCGCTGCACTGAGAAAGAGACCCCACTGACATGTGCTGAAAATCAGAGTCCCCTAGTGCATGCCAGGAGTCAGAGTCCCCCTGTGCCCATGCCAAGAATTGAGTATCAGAGTGTTTGTTGCATGGTGTGGCCTCACACTGAGAATCAGGGTCCCTGTGTGCACATGCACCAAGAAATGGAGTCACTGGCTCTTAGTGTGTGTGACTGGGAATCAGGGATTCCAGGCACGCGTGATGAGAAACAGAATCAAGTCACTGATGGTCAGTGCTGCCTCTCGCACAGAGAATCATGGTCCCTCGTCTGCTTGGGGGACTGGGTTGCACAGCCACCCTGTGTTGGCAGGAGGTCCACTCCTGCGCTGCAGAAAACAGACTTCCATATGCGCTTGCCCAGAATCAAAGTCAGGTGGCACTGCCACCCTGTGTGGGCTTGGGGTCTGGTCGCGTAAGTGCGCTTTGCAGGAAACATATTCCCAGTGTCCATGCCCCCAAGCTCAAATTCAGGCAGTGGAGTTTCCTTGTGTGAGCAGGAGGCCTGCTTGAGTGGGGGAGGGGAGGGGTGTGTGTCCAGAAGTTCCTATGGAACCGCAGCAAGACTGCGGGGAGAGGGATGGACTCTGTGACTCACAGAAATCTGCTGCTGGGATGTCTAGATTCTTGGTGTCTGTGGGTTTACAGCTGTGGTCACAGGTCTTTGTCCCTAGTGGCTGTAGGGTCCCGGTTTGCATCTGAGACCAGATTAGGTGGTGGTGAGGCTAGGATCCTAGTTTCAAGCAGTTCTGTTCTTCAAGATGGTGTGGTCTTTATGCCCGAGCTGGCCAACCCCAGAGTGTCCACAGTGGCTGCGAGGTTTCACCATCTAATACTATCCAGTTTGGCAGTCCCTTGGAAGACCTGCAGGATCTAACTGTCCCTAGCTCACAGACACACACACACACACACACACACACACACACACACACACCACGTCCACACACTCCTCTATCACTCCCTCACTCTCTCACACACTCTCCCTTCCTACCTTCTTGCTGATCGCCATCTTTTTCTCTGGCATACTTCTTTTTTAACTGTTAATAGAATTCACTAGTGATGTAATCTGAATCGGAAAGTTTCTTTGTGTAAATGTTTATAATTACTGATTTAATTATTTTTCCTCATTAGGGTTTGATAAGTTGTGTTTTTCAAGGAATTTATACGCTTCATGTAAATCATACAGGTTTTTGTCATAAAAATATTCCTAATATCTCCACCTTGTCTCTTTAATGTTTCTAGCAATGTAGTGATATTTATTTGCATTTATAATAATAGTAACTTGTGTTTTCTCTTATTTGTCTTATTATTTAGTATGGGTTTTATCAATTCTATTAATTTTTCAAATAACCAACCACTTGACTTGGTTGATTTTCTCTTTTTATGCCTGTATTCTTTTGTTGACTCTCTTCATAAATAAATTATTTCCTTTCTTTTGTTTTTCTTGGGTTTAATTTTATGTTCTTTTTCTGCTTATTGAATTGAAAAGTTATGTAATTAGTTTTTAAATATACTAATTCTCTAATAAATACATTTAAAGCTATGAATGTTATCTAAAGTACTGCTTTAGCTGCATTCTATAAATTTAATTTGTCATATTTATTATCATTCAGCTCAAATTTTTGTATAATTTCCATTGTGATATTTCTTTGAGTCCAAAGAGGCTTATTTAGGAATATTTTGTTTTCCCCTAAATTTCTAAAGCATTTAGATCTTTTATAATTAACCTTTTGTTGTTGATTTCTAATTGAATACCCAATGATCAGAGAAATACACTGTATTATCTCAATCTTCTGAAATTTATTGAGATTTGCATTTGGCCCAGGATATTGCCTATTTTACTAAATATCCATGTCCATGTGAAATAAAATGTATATTCCTCAATTGCTGGGCACAGTGCCTTATATTATAAAGTTGGTCATGTTGACTAATAATGTATATCAAATCTCTTACATCCTAACTGATTTTCTGTTTACATTTTCTATGAGTTACTTAGAAAGGTATGTTAAAATCCCCAAGCATTGTTGTATATTTATCTCCCTTTCCTTTTAGTTCTGTCAACTTTGGCTTTATATATTTTTAAAGTGTGTTATTGAGTGCACACAAATTAAGCAATATTTTTCTATTCTACTGAGTTGGCCTTTTTATCATTACAAAACGTATCTCTTTATATTTTATAATATCTCTTGCCTTAAAGTCTATTTTACTAAATATTAGTATATTCATACCAGCTTTCTTTGTGTTAGTGATTACACAGAATTTTCTTTTTTATCATTTTATTTTCAACTAGAGGCCTGGTGCACAACATTTGTGCACTGAAGGAGTGTCCCTCAGCCCAGTCTGCACCCTCTCGCAGTCCAGGACCCCTCAAGGAATGACCAACTGCTGGCGGCTTAGGCCTGCACCCCGGGATATTCTTAGCACTGCTGCAAAGGCTGGAGTGGCTCCTGCCACCGCCACTGCGCTTGCCAGCTGTGAGCCCAGCTTCTGGTCAAGCAGCACTCTACCTGTGGGAGCACACTGACCTGTGTTGAGTGTCTGCCCCCTGGTGGTCAGTGCTCATTATAGCGACCAGTCGTTCCACTGTTGGGTCAATTTGCATATTAGAATTTTTTATTATATAAGATTTTCAGTAGCTTTTAATGAATATTATCATTTATAAAAGGCATATAGTTGAGGTTTATTTGTTTATTGTGACAAACTTTTTCTTTTCATTATAGTTTTTAATGCATTGCATTATAATATAATCTCTAATGACTTATATTTAATATTACTAGTCTAGTCAACTTTAAGCCTTTTATTTTGTATGTTTGTGTTCTATCTGTTCCATATAGTCTTTGTTTTTATTCTTACTTTCTTACTCCCTTTTAAATCAATCAGGTTATTTGTATTTTTTCTCCTTTTTATGCTTACTTAATTGTAGCTCCTTCCATTGTTCTTTTATGTGTGGATTTTTAAATATTATGTTCTTTTTTTTTAAATATATTTTATTGATATTTTACAGAGAAGAAGAGAGAGGGATAGAGAGTTAGAAACATCGATGAGAGAGAAACATCGATCAGCTGCCTCCTGCACACCCCCTACTGGGGATGTGCCCGCAACCAAGGTACATGCTCTTGACCGGAATCGAACCCGGGACCTTTGAGTCCGCAGGCCGACGCTCTATCCACTGAGCCAAACCGGTTTTGGCAATATTATGTTCTTTTAGATACTGAAAATTTTAATATTTATACTAAATTTGTTACAGTGTATTTAAATTAATAATTATATATTTTTTCCAAGAATGCAATAAACTTAAAACAATTTAGCTCCATAAGTTTCTCTTTACTTTCTTTGTGTTATTGTCCCATATTTTACTTTTATATATGTTTTAAGTCTTATAAGACATTTTTATTACTGCTGTTCTAAAAAGTCAATATTAATTTACATTTGCCTACTTATTTATTCTCTTTAGTGCTCTTTATTGCTTCCTGATGTTTTGGGCTTTTTAACATTCAGACATGTTTTTAACCTTTTATTTTTCCTCAGTATTTAATAGAGTATAGGTCTGCTAAAAATGAATTCTTTCAGCATTTTATAATAAAACATCCATATTTTGCAATATTTTTAAAGGATATTTTTAATGGAGTATGTGATCCTAAATTAGCAGTTCTACTTATTTGTTTTAGCACCTTAAATATGCCATTTAAATATCTTCTAGCTTTTACATGTCATATTAAAAATCAACAATCTTGTTGTTGTTTTGTCTTGCTCTTATTGGTCATTTTTCTTTAAATATTTAAAATATTCTTATTTTATTTTTCAGCATTTTTACTATTATTTGCCTGAACATGAGTTTTTAAGTTTTGTGTTTTTTTTAATTCTGCCTGAGCTATATAAATCTGTAAGTTGAGATTTTTCATTAGCTTTGGAAAATTCTTAGTTGTTATTTTTTCAAATATTGCATCTGTTCCATTATGCATCCTCACTTGTGGCACACCAAGTTCACATATATTAAACCTGACGTTATGTTCTACATGTCTCTTATGCTCTATTTATCCTAACCTTTTGCCAGAAAAAGACTTCCAGGCTTTTGCACTAGGAAAAGAAACTCATGCAGATAAAGGTGGTTTTGCTGAGTTGGGAAGACATAATTAGGATCTCTGAGAGGCTAAGGTGGCTGGAATTTGCAGAACATAGTACTGGAGAGAAGAGAGCCATGCAGAAGGAGCTCTTCAGAAATATGCATGGGGGTATTATTGATTTATTAATTAAATATTAATTATACATGTCCAAAGTGAAATTCCATGAAGCTGAAAAATGGTTGTCAAAGCTAAAAGGATAAAAATAAAAATAAGCTAAAAATCTTCCAGAATTAACAAAGGACTTGGAGACATTCGAATTGTGACCAATGATAATGGAGAGACCTTGCTGTACACTGAGGATATTAAGTAGAGATCCCTAAAATGTTATGTCTTACTAGAAGGTAAATTAAAGACTTGCATGTGCAAAAGTCGTTTTGAAAGCCTCAAACAGATCAAGCTGATCCAGATGTCATTACCTGCCTCCTCCAAAAGAATAGACACTGTTTAGGATGCTAAGAAGTTTCAGACATCCAACACATTAAAATCACAATGCCTAGCAGCCAATCATAATTTAGCAGACATATCAAGAAGTAGGATAATGCAACCCACAGTCAGGAGAAAAATCAGTTAACAAAGGAGACTGAGAAACAAGAAAAATGATAAAACTAGCAGACCATTTAAAACACTTTCATAAAAAAGCTCAAGAATTAATGGAAACCACAATCATAGTAAGAAAATTAATTGAAACTATGAAATAAAACTAAATAGAACATTGAAAATTCACTGGAAAAAATACATATGTTCAAATGTTTTGCAACAAGGTAATTCAATGGGGGAATTATACTTATTTTTTTAAATGGTATTGAAACAACTGGATATATGTTTGGGAAGAAATGAAGCTCAGCCCTTACCTCACAACATAAACTAATATTTACTCAAAGTAGATCATGAACCTAAAAAAGCTAAAATGGTAAGACCTGTAGAAAAAAACAGAGGAGAAAATTTTTGTGACCTAAGTTTTTAAATGGAACACAAACAAATGATAAAAAAGAAAAAAACTATAAATATTACTCCATGAAAATTAAAATATTCTGCTCTCCAAAAGCTTCCATTAAGAAAATTAAAACATAAGCCCCACACTGTGAGAAGATATTTGCAGTCTATATATATATATATATATATATATCTATATATATATATATATATATATAAAACGTTAATATGCAAAGTGTCCCCTTGGGAGTTTGACTGGGAAACCAGGAGTTTGATGGCTCTCTGTGATATACGCTGACCACTAGAAGATGGTGCGTTCAGTCCCAGCAGGCAGCCAGGAGACCCTAATCAGCCCTGATCAGCCCTAATTGCCAGCCACAGGACTAGGGACTCTACCCTTGGATGAATTTTGTGCACCGGGGCTCTAGTATATAATATCTGACAAAGGACTTATATCTAGGGTGTGTAAAGAAGTCTTAAAACCCAATAATAAATACGCAAACAGTTCAATTTTAAAACATGGGCAAAGACCTTCACAAAGGAAGATATACAATGGCCAAAAACACTTAAAAGATACTCAATATCATTATTCATCAGGTAAATGCAAATTAAAAACCTAATGGGATAGTATTCCACACCCATTAAAGTGATTAAAATTTAAAGGTCTGCCAATACAAAGAGTTGACAAGAATGTCAAAAAACTGGAATTCTCACACATTGCTAGTGGGAGTATAAAATGGCATAACCATTTTGAAAAACAACCTGACAGTTTCTGGTTTAGTTAAAGCTACACCTGCCCTATGACCAAGAAATTCCACTACTAAATATTTATATTAAAAAAAATGAAAACCTTATGTCCACAAAAGCTTGTACATTAATGTTTATAGCTGCTTAATCACAATAGCAAAAAATAAAAGCAACCTAAAGCCTATAGATAAGCCAATAGATACATGCTTGTATTTACTTATAGAAAACCATTACTCAGCAATAAAAAGTAACATACTTCTGATATACACACCCAATGTATACGATCTCAAAACACTATGCTGAGCAAAAAGAAACCAGACACAAAAGGATATAAAAGAACAGGCAGTTGAGCCTCATCCCATGCACACAGAGGTTGCCGGTTCAATTCCCAGTCAGGGCACATGCCAGGGTTGTAGGCTCAATCTCCAGTAGGAGGCGTGCAGGAAGCAGTCAATTGATGTTTCTCTCTCTCTCTCTCTCTCTCTCTCTCTTTCTGTCTCATTTTCTCATTCTCTCAAATCAATAAAAAAATACATTTTTTAAAAAAGGCAAAACGTACCTATAGATGGAAATCAGATTAGTGGTTTCCTGAGTCCAGAAAAGAACAGTAGGGTTCATTGTCTGCAAAAGGTCACAAAGGACATATTGGGAGGTTGGTAAAAATGCCTTATTGTATGTACATTATATCTTAATAAAATTGGTTTACAAGTTAAAGGAAGTACTATTGGAGGAGTACTTCTATCCTGCAGAAGCTTAGTTTTAGGATTTGTTAGGCAGGTTAACCTCAGGCCTGCACTGCTCTTCAGGTGTAACTATGACTCCTAACATTTGGTATTTACTACTAGGACATTGCCCTTCTTAGATTTTTATTGAAACTCTATGGATTCACCAAGGTATTGCCATCCTGTCTGTGTCAGTATCCCAACCTTTACATCCCAACCTGCTGCCTTTCTTCTGGTGACGCCCTGTGCAGGAACAGTTCAGAAATTGTCCGAGGAACAAGGGATCTTTTATGTAGATTTCTGGACTCCTGTGCAGGTCTCTCCTTACATGAGACCCAATCCCTTAATTGCCATTTTCTTGGCAAATCTAAACTCTGTTCCTTCTGCCCTAATAGACTATCACTCTCTGCGCGGCTCTCTGTACCTCAGTTTGGGAAATGCCTTCAGGGAGAAAGTGAGTGTAAATGTTGGGCTCACCTCAAATGCATTCCTTCTCCCCTGAGTTTTATGTCTGCCCTGCTTGTTCTCCGATGCCTGCAAACAAAAGGTTTTTACATGCATTTGTCCAGGTTTTATAGCTCTTTTTTAAAATATATTTTTATTGATTGCAGAGAGGGATGGAGAAGGAGAAAGAGATAGAGACATCAATGATGAGAGAGGGTCGTTGACCAGCTGCCTCCTGCACACCCCCCACTAGGGACCAATCCCACAACCCGGGCATGGGCATGTGCTCCAACAGGGTATCAAACCCTGACCTCCTGACTCACCCACTGAGCCATGCTGGCCAGACAGGTTTTACAGTGCTTTATGGCAGGAGTGTAAGCCCAATACCAGCTACTTCATCATGATCGAACTACAAGTTATAGGTGGATCTTTAAAATCTATTTTTCTCACATTTAGGGAATATACAGAATTAGCCACAGACAAAACAGATAATTAAGGAAACACAAAATAAGAATAAGGTATATCAGCAATGAGAAGACAAAAAACTTGGAAATATAATCATTATTGCTAGTTTGTCGCTCCTATGGCTCTGGAAACTATGCTTCCATTATCCTTTGATTATATTTTTCCTTTTGTTTTTTCTGCTCTTTCCAGAAATTCTTTTATTTAGATGGCAGACCTCAATTCACTAAGCCTCAACTTTTCTATAATATTTTTTATAAAATTTCCCATCCTTTACTCTTTGTTCTTCTATATTATAGTTGATTTTCCCTGATTTTTACCTTTCAAGAATCCAACTTGGTCTTCAACCATGTCCATTTTATTATTAACTGGATTGTTAATTTTTAAGTTAGTAAAAAATATAGATTTCCTAGTTCCCTCTTTATTTTTTGACTGCATCTTTTTGGAGTTGCAATGCACTTTCAAATATATATAAAATTCTATTCTGCTCCCTTTATCATCTCCCTTTCATCACTGGTCAGCTCTGCCTGTTCCCCTTGCACCTCCATTTTCTATTACAGGTTTACTCACGTACCTAATGGCTGTTTATTGATATGTATGAACGCAGCATCTGTCCATTAGTTTAGAGAGCTGGTGTGAGTTTCAGGGGCCTGTCCTCACATCTGCAGTTGGGCGCCGGGAAGACTGATGCAGAAGTTGACAAGCAGAATGCTTTGTGGGTCTGCAGGTCACGAGTAGACAAGGAGGAAGCTTGGAAATGAAGCAACTGAAAAATAAGGAGGCGCCACGCTGGAGATGAAGTAATTGGGAAGTGTTTTTCTTTTAAGTGGAACTGCCTTTTCTTTCTCCCTACTCACTCAGGACCTCCTCTGATTTATATTCAAGTTCAAATACTCTCACCAGGAGGTTTCTAGTCCCTACGGTGTGGTAGTTATCTGTTGGCAATGTTTAATGGAAAAGTCAGCCCCCAGCCTGTGGGAGTCCCAGTGAATTTATAAGGTAAGAAGTGTTTGAGCCCTAGGGTAAAGAGACCAGGCATTGAAACACACAGTCAATAACTCCTTGCCCTACAAACAACTAATTAGTTCAGCACTTTGCCTATCTCTTAAAAAGAAAGGCAACTTTAGAAGGAGACAAAGATGGGAAGGGTGGGGAGGCAAAAGCCCAGAGTTTGAGCTCACACCAGTTTGTATCAGCTCTTCACAGGCACAGCTTTGTGCTCTCTTGATTTTACTCCTGAGAACGACTGGACCAAAGCTGTGAGTAGCCATACACATTGGGCAAGCGTTCTCTAAGGCAATGGTGGAAAGAAACAAAAGCCTTCTCAATTATTTTCTCTTATCTGCCTATAGCATCACCTGAGTCTACTGTCTTGATGTTATTTTTATACTGCTCCCAGGCTCATTGGGGTGGATAGAAAGAAAATGCAAGGAATCTAGGCAGTTGACCTAGTCTAACATCTTTAACAACCCAGAGCTTCTTAAGAGCTTGTTGCAGACCAGTGCATCAGATTTTGTCTGAAAGCCAGATGGGCTGAGTTAGATGGCTCGGGGCTTAGGCTGGGTAACCAATACCACAAAGAATGTAAGAAATAGCTTTAAGCTTAGAATAGTTAGGGTGTATTCTGGGTTTGCAAAGTCATTGGCAGGAACTAGCCTCATTAAATGGACTGAGCCTAGAATTTGCATCTAGCCTGCAGTGTTTCAGGGGTGGGGTGAGAGTTTACCTCTCTTTACTGAAGTCTATCCAACTATACAATGGAATTGGGAGAGATTTGGAGCGTGGGGAGGCTGCACAGTATCTATTCCCTGGTTCCTCGGATATTTAGGCACAAATAAGATTATAAGGTCACAATATCTTTTGATCTTTGCAAGTCCTAGTGAACAGTTAGCATTTTGGCCTCTTTACTATGTGTAAGGTTTCCTCATTGTATTTAGTCTCATTGTGAAGCTGGACCTCCCTTCTCTCCCACAAGAGAAGCCAGACGTGTCCAGCGCTCGGTCTCTCATCCCTGGGCAGCTACAGCACGGGCCGGGGAACAACCCCAGCAGCTCAGAGGCTTCTGCCCTGGGATTTGACCTTTGAATAAGTGGCAATATGACGATGGAGTGGTTAGAATTCCCTCAAGTTGGCCGCGGTGGCTGCAGTAGTGATGAGAGCGATGTCCGAGCTGGACCATCTCTCCTACAGAATGGTCAGTGCACGTCCTTGTCCCTGGACCTCAGTTCTTGCTTGTTATCCAAGAACAGTCTTCCAGCCTGCGTCTGTCGGTTCTGACGACCTCCTCACGAAACATCATTTTGTTAAGATACCAAAAATTAGTTTCTATTTCTTGTAAATGACAGCATACCAACTGATAAATATCCACTTCCAGATTGAGAGGCAGCAAAGCACAGTGGTTAAAAACAGACTCAGGAGCCAGTCTGCTTGGCTGTTACTGCCCAGCTTTGCCACTCACACAGTCTGTGAATGAGCCTCGGCGTGGTCACTTCCTCGTTTCTAAGTGTGGATAAACAGTGCCTTTCTCGTTACGTTGTTTGAATGCTTACAGAATTAATATAGGAAAACTGCTCACAGCAGTCCCTGGGACACAGTAAGCACACTGTAATTAACACATCGCTGGTGAATTATGGGAACGCTGGGATTGGCTTTCGAGCCCAGGTAGGGCAGAAAGCAATAAAAGTTCCATTAGTATTCCAGGATAGAATGCTAGTTTAAGGCACACAGAAGCCAAATAGTTAAGTACTACCTTTAGTCACCTGGAAAAAAGCGCTCATGGAGGGCAAAGAGCTTGGGAGACTCATTGCTGCTAAGTCAAGGACTACAAAGTAAGGGAGTTACTTACCTTGGCATATAATGATTTTTTAACAAGAAAACAATGCACTTAAATTTCTATTTTTACAGGCTTTCTATGTACACAATGAAAAAAATCTATTTTTAGTTGCATCTTTAGGATTTAGAGAGGTGAAAAACAAATGTATCAGAGGTATTTCCCCCCCTCAGATTGCTTAATTGTGACATCCGTTGGGTTAACCAACTTGCAATGTCTCTTTAGTTGAGCCTGTTTGGGAAAGAAGAGGACATTGGGTTAGATAGTTATGGCAGGATTAGGAGACATTGAAACCAGAAAAGTCTGCATCCAAGCTACTGTCACTACCAGAACCAGTAAGGAGAGACAAGGATTGAGTCTTTGTGGGCGCTTCATTCGATGCTGGCGTTCTGAGGAGACAGCAGGTTATGTTCCCTGAATGACCAAAAGACCGTCTTACATTGCATCTCAAGCCGGGTTTGAATTCAGGAGAAAGTGGGCAGGGGTTTGGAATTCAGGGAAAGGGTTAATCAGATAAAAGATTTTCTGAGCATCCCTTCACCTGCGGGGGGGGGGGGGGGGGGGTTGGGGGGTTGGGGGGGGGGGCTCAATTCTTCATCTGTGCCCTGGGCTGCTGCCACTCTCCCGGAGCACAGCGGCTCAGATCCCACCTGGTCGCTTGCAGTCCTCCCGGGTCGAAGGTCGCATTGCTTGTGGGTCTCCTGAAGTCAGGCAGGTCCAGCCATACACTCCAGTCCCTGGAGCAATAACTGTCTACATGTGTCTGTGACCAACCTATTAACTATATAACTAAAGCTGAAGATGTTTAACTTCTTGAGTTCTCCATCACTGTCTTATTATCCAGGATCCTTCCCCATCACTGAACTTCCGGTGCCTTAGGGACAACCTTCCTGGGCCAGCGACTGAGAGTTACCGACCACAAAAAGCCGGTTTCCCTTTGCTCGACTCTGCCTTTGCCCCAGCCCCTTCTGTACTCCACAGCTGAGATTCAGCTAGGTCACAGCAGACGCCAAGAAAACAATACATCAGACCAAGCAAGAGAGGCCTTAGCCCTAAAGAATTGCAGGCCTTTGTTCATTTATATCTGGAAAGTCTTTAGAATGTGTGTGGGAATGAATGTAAAAGATCCTCACCAAAATGGAAGAAACATAACTGTAGTTTGAACTGAATTTATCAATATGGATGAATTCACCAAAGATGCCTGTTTTTGTGTGTTTGCTGATATGGGCAATAATCGTTTGTATAACTGGTTAATGTACACGCATTCAGTGCTGACCCTCACTAAATGAAATAAAATACCCGAAATACGTTGGCCTACTGTTGATGAAGGAATTGGAATTGGGGGGGATATAGGAAGTCTGAGACGGATTAATCACAATGCAGCCACGGGCTCCCTAAGTCCTTGGGGGCAGGGGGAGAAGAGGAGCAGGAAAAAAACGCCCTTCACTCAAGCCTTGGTTAAAAAAACAAGTGAGAACACCTTTGAGAAACACTTCGGTGGCTGTTCTCTGTCTTCCACGGACGTGAAGGGAAGGTTGCTGTGGCTGACATGGGCTCCCTGGTGTCAGTGTGATGGGGAGCTCTGGGATGGGAAAAACAGCAGAGACACTTAACCGGCAGAGGCAGAGTGAGCTTGATTGCCAGACAGAACGACGTGTCGTCGTGGTAAATAGAGCGGCTTAATCTGTAAGATCATTAATAGTGGCTGATTGCTCCTGGGGTTCTTTGACTGTAAGGATTGGTTTCCCAGTGAATTAGAGATGCTGTGCTAATAAAACGACCCCCGTGCCAGTCGCTCAGCTCTTCAAAGTTTATTTCTAATTTACACAAAGTCTGCTACTGGGCTGAATGACTCTCCCGGGCTATTGACCATGCTGTGACTTAGAGACAGAGCCGGCTCATCTTGTCATCTTGTGATGGGGCCGCACGGTCTCCATGGTAAGGAAGAAACTACGTGGAGAACACATACCTGCTCTCCGAGGCGCCGGGCCAGAAGTCAGCGCGGTACTTCTGCACAGTCCACTGAGCAGAGCTGGCCATAGGGCACCGCCCAGCCACAGGGGCCGGGGCACGGACGGAGCAGGTGGAGCACTGGTGCGCACTGCTCTCTCTGCCACACCCAGTCAAGTCCCACTTCATGAACATAACTGAAGAAGCAGAGGCCTGACTTCAACTGCCGCCATCTTAGAGTGACCATAAGCCTTTACTCAGTTCCTAGACTCAAGTTCGAAGAGACAGAAATCACTGGATGAAAGGAAGACTGGGTACAGTTGAGGAAAGATCCTGCAAAAATATCCAGGTGCATACTTAGACTCTTCCTCCCATCCTCTCTGAAGGTGCCTGTGGACCTTTAACCCCTGAGAAAGGAAAATATCTAAATCTTCATGCACATGGAACCTCAGGTCTAAACGGACACGGCTGCCTGGGCCCTCGGCACCAAAGGGATCTAACAGTGAGAATGGAGGCTGATGCGAGCCTTTGACTGGTAGCAGACCAGTGGGAATCAAACTCCACGCAATTAATGAAATGAATGTACTCAGTCTCGTCCTCTCTTAGTCCCCTTTATCAGTGGGAGGAGGGATAGCATGGCGGGAAGGGACAAGAGGACATCTCTACATTTTCTGTTTCCTGCAGAAATAATAAATCAAAATAGAAATGGCATCCTCATGAGAATCATGGAAATCAGCGTCAACATCAAATACTTGGGAAAACCCAGGAGTGATTGTTCTAATTCACAGGCCTTTTCTTTGGTTTGTCCTGCCAAGGATAGCCGAACCTTGGAAAATGGCAGTGGATTATTGTGAGCTTAATAATGTATGACTCTAACTGCAAGTGCTTTTCCTCCCATGGTCTTCCTATTAGAACAAATCAGGGCAGCCCTTGATATTGAGTATGGAGTCATTAATCTGACAAATGCTTTTTTTCTCCTCAATTTCCAACAAATGGAGGACACAAGAAGCAATTTTCCTTCACTTGATGGGATAAGCATACACCTTTATGACTTTCTCAGAAATGTCTGAACTCTCCTTTCTCCAGCACATCTCTTATTCTGCTTTGCCTAGAAAGACTGATGAACTGAGCTAAGGACCTAGGTAGTTGCTGAATGGTTAGGGAATTGGACAGAACAAAATTTGAGGATTGGTGTGATGATATTTTGTCTCCTGAGAATGATCATCGAAGTTTCCCACTCAGAGAATCATATAGTATTAGTCAGCTTTCTTCTCCAGCCATTGCAGTGTTTGCTTGTGGTGTGGAAAATGGCCCTCTGGAGAGGTCTGTGCTTCAGTCCCAGGAACCCAGGAGTGTGCTGTCACCTAGCAAAAGGAACTCTGCAGGTGTGATTCAGACGTGATCTTGAGGTGGGGTGAGTGTCCTGCGTTATGCTGGTGGACCCAATCTCATCACATGAGACCCTAAAGTGAACTTTTTTTCTGGAAGAAGAGTCTGAGTCAGGTAACCAGAGAATAAGGAGCAATTCAAAGTGAAAGGGACTTAACCCACGATGGCTGGCTTGGAAGGAGGATAACCCGGGCCACAAGCTAAGAAATGCAGGGACTTCTAAATGCTGACAACGGCTTTCAGCTGACAACCAGCCAGCAAGGGGAAACCTCAGCCCTGCCCCTCAAGGAACTGAATTCTGTCAACACCTAGAAGCAGCAAGGCAGGAGATTATCCGGAGCCCCGAGAAAGAACGCAGCCCTGCTGGCAGTTTGACGTTAGCCACGCGAGACCCATGTCAGACTTCCGACCCACAGAACTCTGAGATTATAAATTTGTGTTGTTTTAAAGACACCAAATTCGTGGTAAGTATTTATGGCAGCAATAGAAAACTGGCACATTACTCAGTGTTCTCAGGAACAAAGTGAGGTTGGTGTTAGGACTCTGTTCTTTAGAGTGCAGTCATGCTCTGAATAAGTGAACAATATACAGTGCCATTTCACACACGGAGCACCAGGCCCATTAACCAAGAGGTGACAAGAAGGAAAACTAAGAATAAGGGCTTTCCTTCATCAATTTGTAGGAGCAACAACAGACAATCCTAGCCCCTCACGTGGTATCATATTTCAAAGTGACCAGCTGGCCTCCTGTTGGCAGGCTGATTGCAAAGAACCTTTCCATTATGAAGGGCCATGATTTACCCACCCCTTGGAGGAGAAAGTTACTTAGGACTTTCCTTCCTTCTCAAAATGATTTTATCACATGTCATCTCTGGTCTAAATCATGCCTTATATATCATTTTGACAATCCACACAACATTATTTTTATCAAATGATTCAAATAACAATATAATTATTAATATTTTTACACAAAAGAATTAAGACAATGGGTTAATACCCATAGGGTTCATTGGCCGTGCCAATGCCCATCACCCAGAAATAGATGGCCTTATAGAACAAGGATATGGGACTTTGTAAAAATCAGTGTAGTTGTAGGAAGATCTTAGGAGATTGGAGTACATTGTACCAATAAATCGTATGCTTTTTTGTTGTTAATCCTCACCCATGAATATTTTTCCAATTATTTTTTTAGAGTGGAAGGGAGGCGGGGGCAGGGGGAGAGAGAGAGAGAGAGAAATACTGATGTGAGAGAAACACATTGACTGGTTGCCTCCTGTCCGTACCCCAACTGGGGCTGCAAATAAAACCCACAACCCAGGTCCATGTCCTCGACTGGGAATCACAGTTATTTCTAGTAATCACCTTCATTGCTCTTTGTTTCCTGCCCTCATAGCTGTGCTCTGCTTATTTAGTGCTCAGGGGTAATAGCTAATATTTAACAAACACTCAGGTGCCTGGCACTGCTCTATATGATTTACCTGGAATCACTCATTTAGTCATCACAACAACTCTCAGAGTAAATAATATATTGTCCGCATTCTGCACATTAGAAAACTGAGTGCAAAAAAAGTGTTAAGAGATGGAGCTGGAATCTGAACAGGCGGTTTAGGTTCCGTGCCCATGGCCTCAAACCAATATGCTACATTACCTCTCCATGGAGGTGTGTTTCCACAAGGAAACAAAACGTATTCCACCAAACGGGAAGTTAGAACTGCCTCCTACATTGTGGGCTTTTCATGCTCCAAGTGCAGAAAAGAATGTTTTTATAGTGTTGGAAGGGATGGTTAACCTTCAATATGGAGATGAAATAAGATTGCTGCTGCAGAGGGAGGTAGGGAAGAGAAAGGAATAAATTCAGGGCTCTCCTGGGACACATATCAGTGGGTAAAAGTTCATGGAAGTCTCTACTGGCCAGATCATCAACAGCTTAGTTCCCTCAGAAATGAAGTCATGGGTCATATGTACCACCTGACCCAGGAATGAATTCCAGCTAGCTGAGCTGCTAGCTGGAGTCAAAGAAAACAGTAAATGGGTAATAGAGAGAGGAAGTGATAAAAATTAACTACAGTGTCATAACCAGCTATAGAAAAATGATATAGCCTTTATCGGTATTTCCTTGCTTGTGGTGTAATAAATTCCTCTTTCTTTTTCCTTCGTGATTTGGTATCATGTACACTGGTGGTGTTGCACTGCACAATATGGACTGCCTAACACTAAAACTTCACAGGAAATCTTGTACATGACTGTGGAGCAAGAACTGAAAGTGAAAGCACTTTGGCTGTCTCCCATTGGTGAGTTGTTTTCAGTTGTATGAAAGATAGTTGCATTTTATTATTATTAGTTTTCTTCTTCCTTCATGTTTTTGCTAAGTGTTAAGTTTTAAGAAAGAGCAACTGGATTTTCATCAACCGAATGGATGGTCTACCATAAAAACTTGTCTTCCACCCCCCTTTCCTCTTTTCAATATCTAAAGACTAGCCAAATCACCGGAACAATCCTAGACTTGGCTAATCCATTGCACCTAACCTTTCCCATCCCAAGACCTTAACTCATGATTGAGTGATGAGAAGATGAAAGATGGTTAGAATTCATTAACATCATTGATAACAATGGCCTTTGTCTGTAATAATGCCACCTGAAGTACCTACATTTTTTTTTTTTTTTTTTTTTTAGAGAGAACCAAAGTGGCCTCTGTGTCCCGCAGGAAAAAGGCAGTGGGCAAAGAGCGGCTGTGTTTGGCCCAACTAAGTGAACCGTTGGGTAGAATGAGAAACCAACAAAAAATGCCAACGTGAGGGTGCTGGCCGGTTGTCGGAGGCATCCCTGTAAGCCCACTATTTTCCATGACATCAGACTTCCCAAAGATTAAAAAAAAAAAAAAAAAAAAGACTGGGGTGAATTCAGAGTCATGGGTAATTTTCTATTCCTTTATTTGTTATTTTAAAAAAGAAGATTGTGACAGTAATGGGATAGTTTTTATTTTTCCTTAATTCCTTTATTGGAAAAAGTAGATATCAAAACCAAAGAATCATGTAAGTCATCTACAATTCAAACAGAAACCATGGAGTCCTGATGAACTCCAAATATGTAGGCACGAGCCACCCACACGTGTAATGTCCAGGTGACATCAGCATCTGTGCCAGAGGAAGAAGGGAGGGCAACTGGGCTCTGATGGCCCCGAGAATACGAGGATCCTACAATGCCAAGAGGTGTTCACTGGAATTGTGAGGCCCTAGAGCAGAAATGGGAAGGGATTCTGCAGGGTCCAACCTGGAAATGAATGCAGGGAGACAGTGCATATGTACAAACAACATTGACTGTGCAATGTTGGTGAGTGTGGTAATAGCAGATGGTACGGACCCAGCAGGGACCCTAAAACTTCATGGAACTAACCAACTAAAGCTTGATTTCAAGGCAAAGTATTAATTACACTGAGGAAAACTCTGAGAGTACAACCCAAATTGGGCAGGACAGGGACAATAAGAGAATAGGAAGGGATAAAAGTGAGGAAGGGCATCAGAGGACTCATATCTTGAAAAGTGTGATATCAGAAAGTCATGTCTGCGATCACTTTGTGAAGTAACAGAGGAGGGAACCCTAGTGTCCTAAAGCTAGAAAAGTCATTCCTCCATAAGAAGCCCTATTTTATATTTGCACTGTCCATGCCCTCTTTGCCAGCAGACAGGCTTATATGCCACACTACAGAGTTAGAGCTTCATGTTGTAGGCTGTTCCAGAACTCTGAATGGATTTAAACAGGTATATGACAGAAGTTGATTTGCAACTTTAAAATATAGCAACTTTAAAATATGGATATGACAGACATGGCAGATAGGTGCACACATTCATTCCACCCTCTTTCTGGAATGAATTATAGATGGTAGAAAGCTAAAACCTACATTTCCCAGGCTCTGTCACCTGGATTTTGAGATTGAGGTTCAGGCAGTCATGTCTACTCAGGCAGGATCTAGAGAGCAGAGGTGGGGCCTGCTTTTGGGTGTCTGTTGTCTTCTGCTGGCAACCATGACCAGGTGATGTGGTTTTTGTGCAGCATGATCCAGAATCCAGTCCCTAGAGTCTTGGAGATGTTGAGCATAGCACATCCTTTCCCCCAACAGTGCGCTCTTTTTTTTTTTTTTTCTTTTTTTTTTTAATGCTTTTACTGATTTTACAGAGAGTGGAAGGAAGAAGGATAGAAAGAAAGAAACATGGATGAGAGAGAAACATCATTGATCAGCTGCCTCCTGAACTCCTTCCCCCTCCCCCCACTGGGGATTGAGCCCACATCCCCTGGATGTGCCCTGACCAGGAATCAAACCAGTGACCTCTTGGTTCATGGGTCAATGTTAAACCACTGAGCCACACCGGCTGCTCCCTCATCTCCACCCCCCACCTCCCCAGTGTGCTCTTGGTCTAGATCTAGCAAGATTGATATGGCTCTTAAGATAAGAGTTGTGGTGATGGTAAAACCCTGATTCCTGGACTTTACCTAAAATATTATGTCCCTAAAACCAAATGTTCTAGTGTTTTTTCCCTGATTTCTCACCTTTTTGGTTGGGTCTAGGGAGCAGTTTCCAAGGTAGGTGATTTCTGTGGTGTCTGTGAGCCTTTCTGGAAGCTCAACCTGGAGTGTGCTCCTCAAGACTTTCTAACAGCACCCAATGATTATATTTCATCTCTTCTTTTTTAAGAAGTATAGCATGGTTCTGTCTCCCGCAGTTAACCTCAGATTTCTGAAAGCTAAGAATTGGAGTGTCAGGAGAGAGGAGTCAGGGTAATCACAAAAGATTCCATAGTTTATAAAGGGCTGGTACCACATCTTAGAAGACGGATAGAAACTGAACAGACAAGAGGAAGAGGACAAGCCTTCTGGGCTGGTACGGCCATTGTAAGCAAATGCTCAGAGACAAATTTTCAATGTTTCTGTGTGAGACAACAAGGAAGCCAGACTAACTGAAATGAAGGGTTTGCATAGAAGACTTATGGAATATAATATGCAAAGGAGGCGTGGAGACAGATCGTAAGGATCCTAAAGCCAGGTCAAGAATTTTATACACGATAGAACAGCATCTGGGTGAGCGGTGGGTCATGAGAACAACGCAAAGCAGAGAAAGATGAGCACGCTCAGAGTGAGAGCCAAGAGAGACATGTGCTTGGGAATTTTTGAATTTATCTTACTAGAGCTGATTCTCTTTGCTTCCATGAGAGGTTAGACAGTATGTGGCTCCAAAGCCCCCGCCCCCATCATGTGACCCCCTTTCTTGCTGCAACCAGACTGAGTCTTAAAATTCTTTTCACAGAGCTCCACACAGTCATTAACAGTCAATAGGACTTGGCATGAGAGATAAAATCTACTGCTTGTACCCAGTGAAATGAATGCTGTTCTAGCAAATCCTAACAGTTATAATAAAATATTAATGTACTTTGTTCATTTATTCCTATATTTTATTGTAAACACAATTAACAATCTCATTCTTCTCAGACACAACAATGATTTCAGTGATTGAACTCTTAAAAGAGCAGCATATAGTTGTTCATGACTACATGAAGATTTCAGAAGGCACAGCAGATTGTGTCAATAGTCTGTCCCGTGACAGACTCTGAAGTGCCTGTAATTCTTATAAACATTTCCATGCACTGTATTAAGTTCAAAATAAGTGACATGTGTTTAGCCTTACATGTTGTAGAAACTCTAAGATTAATTTCAAAAGATCAAATAAATAAATATTCAGAGATGCATATAATTCTTATAAACACTCATTTTATTCTTGTCACCTATCAAAGCCAACATTTATAACTGAGCCACCAGAGGCTTGCGAGTGCATTGGCTGTAGTGGTTCCATGAAAACCAGCCGAGCCACACCTGGGAAAGCATGCCTCGCTATTGCAAAATGACAGATTTGTCATCCTAGCCTGGGTTTTAGTTCTTGGGATAATACACATAAAACATCTATACTAATAAAAGGGTAATATGCTAATTAGACCAGGATGCCTTCCGGGAGACCTTCCGGACATGGCCAAGGTGGCAGGACCAAGGCAGAGGCTAGGTTAGGAGCAATCAGGCCAGGAGGAGAGGGCAGTTGGGGGCGATCAGGTCGGCAGGGGGGGAAGTTGGGGGCGAGCAGTCTGGCAGGGGGGGCAGTTGGGGGTGAGCAGGCCAGCGGGGGGTGGGCAGTTGGGGCCAATCAGGCCAGCAGGCAGAGTGGTTAGGGGAGATCAAGCAGGCAGGCATGTGAGCGGTTAGGAGCCAATGGTCCCAGATTGTGAGAGGAATGTCCGACTGCCTAAACTGGCAGTATGACATCCCCCGAGGAGTCCCAGATTGGAAAGGGTGTAGGCTGGGCTGAGGGTCAGCCCCCTCTCCCCCCCCCCCCCCCCGCACGAATTTTGTGCACTGGGCCACTAGTTTTATTCAAATGAGCTTTGGAGTCACAGCAGTCTGCTTCCTGGAGCAGGGGAATTGATGGGTCCTATGGGAATTGATGGGACAATGGAGTCCTGTCCATGGAAATGTTAAACTTCTTTGGAATATATTGGTATATGTATATTCTGCAGATACTGAAGTACGCTGACTAGTTTCTCTAAGTGAAACTATGGTCATATTTCCTTACAAAATATCCTGGAGTTGAATATAGGCAATAGCACTCTGCAAAGTGTGAGTATGTGAATCTGAGCATCTTCTCTGTGGCAGTTCCATGTGCAACCATGTCTTCAAGCTCTAAAGAAAATTCTTCACATGGAGAGAGGAGCCTTTGGCAGTGATTGTACCCTTTCCATCTCTACCGCTAGGACTGCAGACCAAGTCTTCTATGGATCACTGTCTTCTAGCTGGTCTCCCTGTGGTCTCCCTTGCTCCTCCCACAAAGAATTTTCAACACAGAAGCCAGAAGGTAAATCAGGTTGTGTCACTCCTCACTCAAAGCACGCAGATGGTCTTAATGTCATTTAGAGCAGAACATCAGTTGCACCTAGAGAGCTTTGAAAGCCTTGTTGACCAGGGCCACTCTCTGAGGCCAGTAATGATAATAAAAGGAAGGTCCTTACAATGGCCCACAAGGCTCTATCATGGGAATCTGGGCTCATTACCACCTCACGTCATCTCCTATCACTCTTTCCTTCTCTCTGCCCAAGACACATTGGCTCCCTTACCTGTCCTTGAGCAGGCAAAGCATACACCCCCCCCCCCCCTTGGCGTCTTTCTCTTGCTCATCCTTCTTTTCTGAGCACTGTTCCCCCAGATAGCCTCATTGCCCATTCTTCACCTCCTTCAATTCTTTGCTCAAAAGACTCCTCCAGAAGGGCCCTGCTATGCCTGTGCACTTTATCTCTCCCAACATCCTTGTACCCCCTTTTCTAAACTTATTTTTTCCACAATGCTATCACCAACTGACATACTTTACTTATTTACTTATACATTTTTTTGTCTTCTCACCCACCAACTCGTACTAAACTATAAGCCCTGTCAAGATAGGGAGCTTATCTACTTGGAAAATCTGTCTTGTTCATGCTGTATCCCACACCTAAAAGAGTTCCTGCCACATAATAGCCACTCGGTATTTGTTTAACAAGTAAATAAACAAGTCTGAGAGATAAAAGGAAATTTTAGATAAGTTTAAGTCCCATGGAAGCAAGCTAGAAAATAATTTCCAAATGAGATTTCAAGATAAATAATAAGTGGCACAAGGAGTCTGAGTAAAATTGAAAACTGAGGAAATGTCCTTTATATCTAGTATTTTTTGTACCTAATTTAAGAAAATGTTCTCTACCTTGATGTTATAAGGATATTCTATTTTATCATCTAAAAGCAATCTAGTTTGAAATTTGTGTTTTATTTTTAAATAATTATAGAGACACAAGAAGGTGCTAAAAAATGTATGAGGAAGCCCATACATACTTCCCCCAGCCTCCCCTGATGTTAATATATTGCATAACTAGAATAAAATATCACAAACAGGAAATTGATATGCTATAATCTATAAAGCATATTCAGATTTCATCAACTCTGCATGCACACACACATATATGCACTTATATATATGTGTGTGGGTGTGCATTTGTATCACTCTATGCAGTTTTATCACAATCAGTATACTTGGCTGTATCATCATCACAAAACTCCCTCATGCTACCCCTTTATAGCTACCTCCTCTCCCTCAGCCCTTATCTCTGGGCAACCACTAATCTTTTCTCCATCTCTATAATTATGCTATTTCATAAATGCTATACAAATAGATCTTGTGGCATCTATCCATTTGACAATGGCTTTTTTTCACTCAGCTGAGTTCCTGGAGATTCATCCAAGTTGCAATACCAAGTTCACTCCTCTTCATCGCTCATCGTAACTCATGATGTAAGTGTACCTCGGCCTCTTTAATCTCCCACCAATGAAGGACATGGGGCCGTTTATATTTTGGGCTTATTACAAATAAAACTGCTCTCAATGTTCTTGTATAGCTTCTGTGTGAAAAAGAGTTTTCAGTTCTTTGGAATAAATGCCTAAGTGTGTGATTTTGGGTCCTATGGTAAGTCCATTTTTAGTTATAAGGAAAATGCCAAATTATTTTCCAGGTTGGCTCTACCATTTCACATTCCCCCTAGCAATATATGTACATATGGACCAGTTACTTTCCATCCTTGCCAGTATTTGGTCTTATCACTATTTTTTTTTTAATTTGGCCACTCTAATAGGTGTGTAATGCTGCTTTGTGGCAGTTTTAATTTGCATTTCTCTGATGGATAATGATGTTGACCATCATGGGCTTGTGTATACTCTTTGATGAAATGAAATGTATGTGCATCTCTTTTGCACATTTTCTAAATGGATTATTTGAGTTTTTTTAATCTTAAGTTTTGATAGTTTATGCATGTTAGAAACAACTGCTTTGTTAGACATGTGGGTTACAAATATCTCTTCCAGTCTGTACTTGTCTTCTGTATACTTAATAGGGACTTTTGCAGAGCAAAGGTTTTAATTTTGATGCAGTTCAATTTCTGTTTTATTTATTCTATAGATTGTACTATTTAGTGCCAAATCTAAAAGTTCTTGCCTATCCTGGGAACCCAGAGATTTTCTCTTTTGCCTTTTGTTTCCTAGAATTTGGTCCATGATCCATTTGTACATGGGATATGTGGGTTAGATCAAGGTCTATTTCACCCCTATGATTAGCTCCTACTATCCTGCTGTCTGTTTCATGAGATTCAGAGTCACCATTTCTTTTCTTTTTTAAAAAATATATTTTATTGATTTTTTACAGAGAGGAAGAGAGAGGGATAGAGAGTTAGAAACATCGATGAGAGAGAAACATCGATCAGCTGCCTCTTGCACACCCCCAACTGGGGATGTGCCCACAACCAAGGTACATGCCCTTGACCGGAATCGAACCCAGGACCCTTTAGTCTGCAGGCCGACGCTCTATCCACTGAGCCAAACCGGTTTCGGCTCTTTTCTTCCAGAACTGAAAAATGCTATGCCATTTCCATCTGGCCTGGTGTTTGCAGATGTGGAATCCCCTCTCATTCAAATGGGTGATATTTTTTATAATGTATCATTTTGCTCTGGCTGTTTATAAGATTTTTTCCTTTGCCATTAGATTTAAAAGTTTAATTATGAGGTTCCTTGGTGTGTATTTTGCTTGTTTATCCTATTTTGGATTCACTCAGCTTTGTGGATCAGTAGGCTTCTGTCTTTCATCAATTCGGAAAGTGTCAACCATCATTTCTTCTGGGCCTCCAATGATATGTTAGCTATTTGTTATATAAATTCCTGAGAGTGTCTTCTTTTCTTTCAGCCTATTTTCTCTTTATTGTTCAGGTTAAGTAAATTTTATTGATTTGTCTTCAACTTTATGGATTCTGTGTTCTGTCATCTCTACAGTTCTACTTGTTGATTCCATCCAGCAAGTTTTAAAATGTAAGTTGTTATATTTTTTTTAGTTCTATAATTTGTTTGGTCCTTTTTTATAACTTCTATTTATTTGCTAAGATTTATTATCTTTTTCATTATTCAAGAGAATTTGTAATTGATTATTGGAATATTTTTATGAGAGTTGCTTTTCAGATAATTCCAGCATTTTAGAATTAGCACCTATGAATTGTCTTTTCTCTTTTATGTTGTTGTTCTCCTGATTCTTAGTATGGAAGATTATTTTTTATTGTAATCATGGTAATTTTGGTAATTATGTTAAGGGACTCTTGATTTTATCTAAATCTATTTTAGCAGGAAGTTACTCTTTGAAGTTTAGCATGTAGGTTTTGTCCTACATGTTTGGCTTTAGTTCTAACAACTGTTCAGTTTTCTGAGTCCTTGCAATGCTATTGTGGCCTGCTTTGTTCTTTCAGCACCTGCTAGCACTGCCTGCAGTTGCAGAAGACACTTCCTGGGGCCATTTGCTGTTGCTGAGAGACCTCCGATGAAGGACAGGAGAAAAACCGTTGGCCTGGGTCTCCCTAAACCACTAGGTGGAAGGCAGGGTGAAACAGGACTTCACTGCTTGCCACCGTTGCTGGATGGGATAACCCACCAGGGTCCCAGCTGTGCACTGGGGCTTGGGTAGCCTACACGCAACCCATGGATCAGACTATGGGAATGACCGTGGCCTATGAACAGGGGCTGAACGGCCTGGGGATTTTCTGCTGCTGCTGCTGCTGCCAGCAGATCAGGCCCCACAAGGTCCCGGTTGTGGACCAGGTTGAAGGAGTCTGTGTCTTCACTGCTGCCCCTGCTGAATTCCCAGGCATGGAGCAGGATGAGGATCCTCACTAGGTCTCTGCCGGACTCCTCTCTCTCTCTCTCTCTCTCTCTCTCTCTCTCTCTCTCTCTGCCTGTCAATGGTGGTTCTGGGTTGTAGTTCTCTCTCTCTCTCTCTCTCTCTCTCTCTCTCTCTCTCTCTCTCTCTGCCTCTCTCTCTCTGCTTCTCTCTCTCTCTCTGCCGGTCAATGGTGGTTTGGGTTGTAGGCTGCTCCAGTGCCCAGTTGAAGGGTATGTTGGAGAAAAAGAGAAAACCCATGGAGCTTGCCACATTGTCATTCCTCAAGTCCTGAGATCTCTAGCCCATCTGCCTTTTCATTTTCAGCTTCCAGAGTTCTTTTGTTATTCTGTTTAATAATTTCTGAGTATTTAGTTTTATTTGGAGAGGAGGAGCAGGAAAAGTCAATCCATAATCTATTGTTCTAGAACTAAAATTTCAGAAAGCAATATAATTTTGACTACAATCAGATCATTAATCCATCTGAAATGGATCTTAGTGTCTGATGTGAGACAGACATCTAACTTCTGTTTCTTCCATTTGCATACCTAGATATCCTGGAACCATTTTTCCAAAGTCTATATTTATCTAATTCTCTGCAGGACTCACCTCTGTGCTATGTCAAGAGTGTCTATTGTTTGGCTTGCTATTCTGTCATTCCTTTATTATCCTTGGACCAATACAATACCAACTTAATTATATTCTCATAGTAAATCTTGATATGTGGTGTTGCAAATATTCTGACAATTGTTTTTAATGTTTAAATATTAATAGGAGAGTTTTAATAAATATATGATAATATTTAAAAAAAAATAATTCTTACCCAAGGATATGCTTTTATTGATTTTTTTTAAAGAGAGAGAGAGACATCAATGTGAGAAAGAAACATCTATTGGTTGCCTTCCATAAGCTCCCAGACCAGAGAGTGAATTCACACCATAGTGCCCTGCCTGGAATTGAAACCAAAACTTTTGGTGTCCTGGACAACCCTCCAACTGAGCCACCGAGCCAGGGCTAATTTTAAAAATTTATCTGTAAAAAATTTTTGGATATTCTATGTGCACAGTTATATCATTTGTAAGTAGTGATGGCACTTTTTTCTTTTTAATCAGTTTTTGGGGTGGAGGGAGGAAAGATTTTTCTGTGTTAGTCAGAACCTCTAGTACAATGTTAAATTGATAAAAGTGGGAGTAATGGACTTCAAAAGGAAAACTTCATCAAATATGATGTTTGTTATAGGTTTTGGTAGATATATTTTATTAACATAAAGAGGTTTCCATTTATTCCTACTTTGTTAAATGTTTTCATGTACTGTTGGTGGTTTTAGCATGCTTGCATAGTAAATTTTATAAAAACTGAAAGAATGAAAAAAGACACACTATGCTAACACTAATTAAAAGAAAGCTGGAGTGCTTATATTAGTATCAGAAAAAGTAGATTTCACAACAAAGAATATCATCATGTATAAAGACTGCCATAACATAATCTTTACTAATAAAAGGGTAATATGCTAATTAGGATGGACATCTTCCAGACATCCATCCGGACGTCCATCCGGACAAAGCTACAGCGGCTGCGAGGCCCAGGGTTGAGGCCTCACAGCTGCTGGGGCCAGCAATAGCAGCAACAATGGGGTGGATGGGAGTGGCGCCTTCCCCTAATTAGCCTGGTCACCTCTGCAGAGGGAAAGCAGGCCTAAGCCATCAGTAGGACATCCCCTGAGGTCTCCTGGACTGTGAGAGGGGGCAGGCCAGGCTGAGGGACCTCCCTCCCCCAGTGCTCGAATTTTTGTGCACCGGGCCTCTGGTAAAATAACAATTTTAAATATTTATGAACCTAATAATAGAGCTTCAAAATACATGAAGCAAAGAGGAATAGAACTAAGAAAAGAAATAGGCAAATTCACAGTATTCTTGGAGATTTCCTTTGGAGATTCGCTCTCTTAATACTTGACAAAATGAGCAGCAGAAAACCAGCGATGACATAGAAAACCTGCACAACACTGTTCAACCACCTTCCTAACTGATCTTTTATCAGTTACAAAACAGTTCATTTCATCCAGCGAAGTAAAATACACATTTTCTCTAAATGCCGTGTAATATTTATCAAGGTAGACCATATTCAGGCCCATACAATGAATCTAAATATACAGAAAAGGATTCAAGTTGTGTAAATTATGTTCTGTGACCAAAAATAGAAGTTCATATAAATCAAAACCAGGAAAACATCTGTAAATTAGGCAACTAAATAACACACTTGTAAATAAAAAGTCAAAGAAGAAATTAAGAGAAAATAAAAAACATTTCAAACTGACGGAAAATAATAACACAACATATCAAAATCTGTGGGATACTGCTGAAGCAGTTCCTAGAGACAAATTTATACCACTAAATGCCCATTTTAGAAAAAAAGAAAGATCTCAAATCCATGATGTCGACTTCTGTCTTAATAAATGGAAGAACACTTGTTTGTGGATTGATTAATGATCACCATTCTGACAGGTATGAGGTGAAAGTTCATTGTGGCTTTAATTTGCATTTCTCTGGTGATTAGTGATGTTGAGCATCTTTTCATGTGTCTTTTAGCCATCTGTGTGTCCACTTTGGACAAGTGTCTATTTAGGTCTTTTGCCCATTTCTTAATTGGATTGTTTGTGGTTGTTTTTAGTGTTTTTATACGTTTTATAAGTTCCTTTTAAATTTTGGATATGAGCCCTTATCAGATGTATTGGTGAATATGTTCTCCTATTCAGTGGATTGTCTTTTCATTTTGTTGATGGTTTCCTTTGCTGTGCAAAAACATTTTAGTTTGATGTAGTCCTATTTGTTTATTTTTTCTTTTATTTCCCTTGCCCGAGGAGATATATCAAAAAATATTGCTAAAAGTAATGTCTGAGATTTTACTGCCTTCACCTTCTAGGATTTTTATGATTTCAAATGTAACATTTAAGTCTTTAATTTATTTTGAGTTTCTTGTCTATTGTGTAAGAAAGTGGTCTAGTTTCATTTTTTTTTTCATGTATCTGTCCAATTTCCCCAACACCATCTATTGAATAAACTATTTTACCCAACTCCTTGTTTTTGCCTCCTTTGTCAAATATTGAATATACAGACAGAGGTTTAATAGTATTTCTAGGCTCTCTATTCAATTCTATTGATCTATATGTCTGTTGTTATGGCAGTATCATGCTGTTTTGATTACTATGGCCTTATAGTATAGTTTGATATCATGTGGTGTGATTCCTCCAACTTTGTTTCTCTTTCTCAAGAATGTTGTGGCTATTTGGGATCTTTTGTGGTTCCATATTTACTTTTGGAATATTTATTCTAGTTCAGTGAAATACACCATTGGCATCTTGGTAGGAATTGTGTTGAGTCTATAGATTGCTTTTGGTAGTATGGACATTTTAATGGCGAGGATGTGGAGAAAAGTACTGTTGGTGGGAATGCAGATTGGTGCAGCCATTGTGGAAAGCAACTTGGAGTTAACCCAAAAAATTAAAACTGGAACTACATTATGACCTAGCAATCCCACTTCTGGGAATATATCCAAAGAAACCTGAAACATTAATTTGAAAGAATATATGACTTTAAACAATAAAGAATTTAAAAATTTTTAAAAGAATATATGCACCCCTATGTTTATTGCAGTGTTATTTACTAGTATAATACCCAAGGTTTAGAAACAGCCCAAGTGTCCATCAGTAGATGTACGTAGATAAAAAGGCTGTGGTACATTTACACCATGGAATGTAATTCAGCGGCAAGAAAGAAGCAAATCTTACCTTTGTGACAGCATGGATGGACCTGGCGAACATTATACTACGTGAAATGAGCCAGTCAGAGAAACACAAGTATCACATGATCTCACTTCTATGTGGAATCTAATGAACAGAATAAACCAACCAAGTGGAGACAAACTCATGGCTACAGAGAACAGACTGGCAGTCGCCAGAGAGGAGCGGGTTGGTGAGTGAGATTGGTGAAGGGATTAAGCAAAGAAAAAAAAAGAAAGACTCATGGACACAGACAACAGTGTGGTGATTGCCAGAGGGAGGGGAAAGTGGGGGAGGTAGAGAAGGCAAACTGGAAATAATGGAGGTGAAAGGACACTTGACTTGGGGTGGTGACCACACAATACAATATACAGAGGATGTATTGAAGAATTGCATACCTAAAGAGTTCCCAGGTTAAAGAAACTGAAAAAGAAATCAAATGAAACCCAAAGTAAACAGAATAAAAGACATAAAGATGAGAAGATCACAGTGGAAAATCAATGAAATACAAACATTTTAAAAATCAATGAAACCAGCATCTTTTAAAAATAAATATAATGTATATATTTTATATGTAGTAATAAATCAATAAATATTATTTAATAATGATAAAATTGTTAAACTTCTACACGAGCTGTTGAAGGGAAAAAAGACACAAGTTACCAATATCAGATATGTAAAGGCAACATCATCAGAGATCCTACAGATATTAAAAGAATAACAGGAGAGCCTGGCTGGTTTGGCTCAGTGGATAGAGCATCAGCCTGCGGACCAAAGGGTCCCAGGTTCGATTCTGGTCAACGGCATGTACTTCAGTTACAGGCTCCTCCCCAGCCTGGGCCCTGGACAGGGCTCCTGCAGGAGGCAAGCAATCAATGTGTTTCTCTCACATTGATGTTTCTTTCTGTCTTTCCCTCTCTCATCCACTCTCTCTAGAAAAAGCAATGGAAAAATATCCTCAAGTGAGGATTTAAAAGAAAATAATAGGAAAGTATTATGAGCAATTTTATGCTAATAAATTTAATGAAAAATTAGTTTAAAAATCATAAACTTCATCTGTGTATTTTGCCCAATACTACAGGAAGACATAAGATTAATTCTATTCAAACTCTTCCAGAAAATTAAAAATTAAAAATAAAGAAATAATCCCCAACTCAGCAGTGCCATAATGACAAATCCAGAGAAAAGCATTACATTAAAAGAAAACTACAGAACAATATCCCTCATAAACATAAATGCCAAAATTATAAACTACATAGTGGAAAATCAAATAAACAATAATATATTCTGACCAAGTAGGGTTTATTTAATGAATGCCATGCTGATTTAACATTTTTAAATAAATCAATATAATTTGCTATAGTTACAAACTAAAAGAGAAAAACCATATGATTATCTCAATAAATGCAGAAGAGGCACTTGACAAAATCCAAAATCCACTTCTTACTAAATAAAAAAAACTTTCAGCAAACTGGTAATTAGAAGGTAACTTCCTCAAGCACATGAAGTGCATCTACAACATACTTCAGTCAACATCATAATCATGAAAGACTGAATTCTTTCCCTCCTAAAATCAGGACAAGACAAGGATATTTACTCTCACTGCTTCTATTCAATATAATGGAGTTTCTAGCCAGTGCCATAAAACATGAAAAAGAAATAAAAGTAATCTGAGATTGCTAAGGGAGAACTAGAACTGCTTTACATACACATATAATTCACATACAATATATAGAAAGTGGGATACAACCTACAAAATATTTACTGAAATTCATAAGTAAGTTTATTAAGGCTGCAGTTTGCAAGATCAAAATATAAAATTCACTTATATTTCTATATACTAGTAATGAACAATTAGAAATTAAAACATTTGTTAAGATAATAGCACCAGTATAAAATATGTAGGCATAAAGCTGATAAATATATGTAAAACCTGCCAGGAGAAATTAAAGAAGACTTCCAGGGAAGACATAACTTGTTCTTAGGTTGAAAGGCTAGGGATTGTTAAAATGTCAATTATCCTCAATTAGATTTGACACAATTTCTATTTAAAATGCCAGAGGCTTTTTTTTTTTTGTAGATATAGACAAGCTGATTCTAAAAGTCACATAGAAATGTAAAGAATGTAGATAATAGCCAAAATGAATTTTCTAAAGAGAAGCAAAGTTGGAGAGCTAATACTACCTGTTTCAAGGCTCAATATGAAGATACAGTAATAAAGCAATGTGATATTGGCATCAGGATAGACAAACAGATGAATGGAACAGAATGGATACTCTAAACATTACACATACACACAAAACTAAAGGTACAAGGACAGTTCAATGGAGGAAGGATAGTCTTTTCAACAAATGGTCTAGGAATAAGTGGACATCCATAAGCAAAAAAAATAAAAATTCAAAATAGATATATACTTAGATGTAAAACTGAAAACTATGAAGTTTTTAGAAGAAAACAGTAGACAATCCACGTCTTTGAATACTATACCCTGTTCTTACTATTTTTTATTTTTTGGTACTGCATAATGTGTAGTGGTAATCATCTTTAATTTCCATCTTCTCTGTGCCTGTCTGGACATCCCAGGAGCTGGAAACTACATTTGTCAGTTTCCTTGACGCCAGATTTTGAAATGCAATTTGTGTTCTGCCGATGAATACACTCATGTGTAATTTTGAGAGCAGGAAGGAGGAAAAGCTCTTTTGTTGACATGTCTGACATGCGTGTTGGGGAAGACATGTATTTTTGTAGCAGCTGGACTCCAGTGTTCCCAATGATTTAGTAAAATCCTAATTCCTTTTTTTAAATCATTTTCTTCTTGAAATACTTTGTTTCTTTATTCCTGTGCTGAACCGTGAGCAATATATTCTAAATAATTCAAGTAGTGTGCTTATATTACCAAGCCAAATGATAATATTTTAACCTTCGTATTAGATAATACGAAGATCTTAGAACTCTTTAACTCCATTAATTTATAGTTTTAAATTTAAGCTGCAAGAGTTTATTGTTATAGTTTTGCATATTCAATGTTCATGTGGATTTACTCACCTATTTATAACCTCTCTTACTCGTGATTCCTTTTTGCATTTCACACCTTCCACCTGGAATCATTTGGTTTCTGCCTGAAATATATAATTTAGAATTTCTTTTACTGAAGGTCCACTAATGACATCTCCATTTTGGTTGCCTAGAACTACCTCTATTTTATTCTCATTATTGAAAGTTATTTTCAATGGATATAGAATTATTCATTACTGATAAACTTTGGTCAGCATAGTGAAGACATTCTTTTGCCATCTAACTTACTTAATTATTGTTCCATCAGCAATTAGCCTAATTCTCATTCATTTGAAAACATACTGCCGTTCTCTTATGACTACTATTAAGATTTTATCTTTATTTCTGGTGTTTTATAATGTGCCTAAGTGTTTTCTTTGTCTGAATTGATATTTATAAAGCTCCTTAAATTTGTGGATTCATGACATTCGTTGGTCTTGAAAATTCTTATCCACTATCTCATCAAATATTGTTTCTGCCCTATTTTTTTTTCTCTCCTCTTTTGGGACTCAGATTAAATGTATGTCAGACCTTCTTTATCTGCTCTGTATGTCATCACTTAACTGCTCTTCTGCGTTTTCTACCTTTTGTCTCTTGATTACATGCACAGGCTTATTTCTTCGGACATATCTGCCAGTTTATTAATTCTTCCTTTAGCTATGTTTAACCTGCAGTTACACTCATACTTTGGGTTTTTATTTTTAGTTGTTGGATGTTTCATTTTCAGAAGTTTTTCTTTAAAAAATCTGTGTCAATCTTCATAGTTTCCTATTGATATGAATAATTCACACTTCTTTCTTATTTCCTTACATAGTATCATCAGTGTTGTGCTGTACTGCCCATTATCCTCTAAGAAATTGGGGATTTGTTTACTCAGCTAACAGGAATGTTATTGTCTGCAAGTCTTTCTGGTACTTGCCTTAGTGGTCTGCTGCAAGCCAGAGTAAACATAGTTGTTTTAGAGTGTGTGTATGATCATTTAATACTAAAGTCCTTGTAAACATGTTTCTATTCGTTTTTGTTTCTGCTCCTTCACTCCTTATGCTTTTTTCTTTGTGACTTGGTTATCTTTGATTTGATGATACCCACTATACTTACAATCACTGTCTGTCATTTTTGAGGCCAAGGATGAAAGTATTTTCCTTTGAAGACAATTTGTGTTGCTTCTTCCAAGTGCCATGAATCTACCCATGTAGGACCACCTTCCACCGCCCATGTCCTCAGGCTTCGGGCACCACCTGGGAGATGTGAAGCAGATCTGCAGGTCTGCAGGCGGGCTGCATTCCTTCTGGCTCACATTTATGTCAGTGTGTTTTGAACATGACACCTATTTGATGTAAAACTTTGTACAGATCTTGGATTTTGATTTCTGTCACCCTTTGTAAGACTTTAAAACAAAAGCTCGAAATTCCCCCAACTGGCCAATGCTCTTAAGGCAAAATACCTCTGTGTTGCCTTTACCGCTCCCCTTTTCTCTTCATTGATTTTCCTAGTAAATGTGTACGACATTGTTAACTATTTGGTACTTTTAAGAAAACGTGCAGTTTTTTCTGGAAAGGTAATTAGATACAAATAACCACCCCATTGTATGGAAAGCTAGAAGTGCCTGTCTCACCCACCTCATGCAAATATTTTTGAGGTCTACAATATCCAAGGGTGCCAGGAAAAGAATGCAGATGGCCAGAATCTAGCAGTGGCTACTGGTCTGCTTTGTCCAAAAAGACTTTAAGCCACCTTCTGGGCTCAGAAGAAAAACATGCCAAGATGGATGAGTAAAAACTGCCTTGTTCATGGCAGGTGGAGAGCCATAGGAAGGGCAATCCTTGGACTAGATAATCTGGAAATCTCTCCCAATTCCCTGGGCCTTTCAATTTATGAATACAAAGAACTATTTATCCCCTTAACATCAGCTAACCCCTTCATTTTACAAACTGCTCAGCCTGAGTTTAATGTCTCTTGTCCCAGACTATATTTCTAGATTTTTCCATGGCTACACCATATGTACCACAAACTATAGCCAGTCAGGCTCTTTGTCTTCCTCTAAACATCCTTCAAGCTTTCCAGCTTTAGCAACTTGAGTTGGAGTTTCACTGTTTGAAATGCTTGCTCCTCATTTCCACACATAGAAATTTTAGAGCTTCTTCTAACCTAGCTCCAATGCCACCTCCTCCATGAAGCTTTATTTGGTCTCCCTATTGGATTGCTCCTTTCTTTGCTCTCTCAGAGCATCTGAAACTTTTCTAACAACCTTTGTTTTTCTGTCTCTTGTGTCCGTGTCATTTGGGTCTTGTTTCACCTCTCTTTCTACATTGTTAGGTGCAAGGGGCTCAGGCTAGGATTGCCTTATCACTGTACCTAGCATAGCTTCATACTCAGTAAGTGTCTCCTCCCAGGGATGAAACCTCTGATGAAGGGGAAAAGTCTGATTCCTTGGTGTTATGGGTCTTACAGACTTGGGCAGTAGGCGCTGCAGACCTCCTAAAGGGGGTAGCGTAGGGCCTCTGAGCTTCGGCCATCGCTCCCGGGCCTGGGACACCTGCTTGAAGGGCTCCATACTGGAGCCCACAAGGCAGAACCAGGAGCCTGAACTGGCGTTTGGAGGCAGGACATGAAGGCAGGAGCAGGCGAGCCCGGATCGCTGTCGCCCACCAGCCTCAGAGTGGCCAGGCCAAGTGTAGTCAAAGCATTTAAAATACATTAAAGGCCTGCTCCCTTTGAAGTTGGAAACTATCTCTATTTAATCAGAGAGAAACAACTTTTCAAAAGATTTTTTCCTTCTCTTTTTTACCTTCAGCTTGCTGGCTTCTCCTGTGGTTAGTAGCATGAATAAAACATGCATAGCCCAATTAAATCTTGATTTAATTTCACTTCTTTGCAAAGCTGATGAACCGGAGTGCTTTCATAAAGACACTGAGCATTAGCATTCTTTTGTTATGCACAATCCATTCCTAGGAACAAGGGACTAAAAATAATCAGCTGCCTCTCTCCTGGCCTTGCCAAGCTCTCAGTGACTTAGGAAGAAAGGAAAACACACACATGCATGTGCACACACATACACACAAATGCCCACGTACACATCTCCAGCCAGGCTAATGCTCCCCATGGAAAACCCCTGGTAATTGTAAAGAATTCTGGCATGTTGGACCACGAGGGACATCTTAGGGTCAGAAGGCAAACATAGTCTGCAGAAATGACAGCTTCCTGAGTGACTCTTGGGCACCTGGTAGCCAGCAGCACCCGGTGATTTGAGAGCCCTCCCTCCCTCCCTCTGCTTCGGAGGAGGCACCAATAGCAGAAAGTTCTGGACCAAGCTGCACCTTCCCAGTAATCTTACTGGGTATCCTGGTTACCAATTGCTTTCGAGTTGGAAATAAACAAAGTTCCCGTACAAGTCTGTTCTCTTTATTTCAAAAAGTAAATATGTATTCAAGACTGGAAAGAAATACTTCTCCATAATGGGACGATGGATTATGTTTTATTATTCCTGGTACTTCGTAGTTTCTGAACTCTTCTTAAGCATACATATGTTTTATAATCAGAAAAAGTTATCATTTTAAAGAGATGCATTTATTAAGCCCTTCTGCTATATTCAGGAGGGGCAATTATCCAAGAAATGGCCCCAACTTCAATGAGTTTTCAATCTACATTGGGTAACTTAGAGTAGACAAGGTAATTAATAATGAGAATCAAGTATAGTGGTCTTGGTTCTAAGTTGTCCAGAGAAATAATCTCTCTGAATCTAGCAGTGGATAAAGAACCTTCCAGAGATGATACCAGAAGGTTTGGGTCGTAGGGTTTGAGGGACCTGAGGAGGCATGTAGAGTGACCTACATATGGAGCTTAAATTTTATTTCTATCGGCTCTAGTGAAAGATCCCCTGGTTAACACAGTCACTATCTGACCAGCACCTGGTACCGCCCAAGTCCGTCTGTCCCATAGTTGGGTTTCTCTTACTGCCTGAAGGTCCTTTCTGATTCTGAGCTTAGCCAATTCTTCTCATAGGGTCATAGACACTAGATCGGCTGCCTCTTGCACAGCCATCCTCCCCATATTTCACATCAGCTTTGGTGCCTTTTTGCTTTTTTATCTTTCTTTTCTGACTAAACAACTATAGTTTCTTCAGTCACAGCTCCAATGGCATGACTGTCAATGGACACAGGCTTTGAAAGATAAGAAAAACTCACACAAAACAAGAGCAATGGGATGGATGTTCTCAACCAGGAAAAATGGTACAAGAAGACATCGATTTTGGGAGCCATCAGATGTGTGGCCTGGTCCATGAAGGAGCCAGTCTAGCTGGGGCTGATGCATCTAGGGAGTGTGGGGGGTGCAGGAAGAGAGGGAGACAGAAGTGCCCCAGGGAAAGCCCGGACGGAGGCTGTGTCACTGCCACTGCACGCTCTAGACAATATTTTTCCTGCTCTGGGGTTAAGGCAGCCTCCTAGTAGCCAGATGCTACGGCTTTGTGAGGGCCCCAGGGATTGCAGACCCTGTGGGGGGTGGCCAGAAAGAAGAGACCAATAAGAAGATGCCATTGTTTCCCTGTGACCAGCGGCAAATAGTAGGCAATCTGCACCAGCCCTTGGAGGAAGACTTTCGAGGTCTCCTATAGACAGAAGGCCCTGTGTGCACGTGGCTGAGTACCCCAGGCCGCACCTGAGCTCTGTCTTCTTGCCCTACTTTCAGTGCCAGCCCTTGGCTAGTCCTCAGGCCAGAGGTGGTCAATAGACCCTGGGAAGAGGACTGTGCAGACCCCGGGAGTGTGCTCAGGGCCATATAAGGAGGAAGTCTGGGCACCCTGAGGACCCAGTATCCACTGAGCCAAACCAGCTAGGGCCAGAACTTGGTCTTGAAAGAGGTATGTGAGGTCCAGATTGTCACGTTCCACAGGTGCCAAAGATGTGGGGACAGCAGGACAGGAGATAACTTGGGACTCTAAGTATGGAGCCCGGAGCCAGGGCCCTGGTTGAATAAGCTAAAGACAAATCTGGTGACCCTGAAGCCGTGAAGGAGGAGCAAAGATTTTGGAACCACACAGGCCTGGATTCAAATCTTCCCTTTACCATCCCTTGCTTACATAACCTCTCTGAGCTGCAGGCTCTTGCTGGCCGAATCAGAGATTGCGCTGGGCCTTGTGAGTGGTTAATGAGGTGACAGTAGAAAATCTCTGCCATATGCGAGGTTCTCAATAAACAGCGATCATTGTTGTCTTTCAGATGAGGTCACTCATGAAGGGAGAATATACTCAACGCGGTGACGGGGCTGAAAGTCCCCTTGGGAGACGGCGTGGCCAAGGAGAGCGGAGAGAGGCAGGTTGTTCCCCTTGGGGTTGACGACCCTTTGGATGCCTTTAGTAGGTCCACAAAAGTCCAACCCTGACCCGGGGACCACAGCTCCCAGGCCTTTGCAACTGTTTTGCGCTATTTCATTTGAGCCATCTCCTGGCCACTTCAGAAAAAATGTCTGCTGATATTTCAGGTCTCCCAGACTGTCTCCACCCTCCACCTGGCACAAGTCTAGACCTCACTGGGAGCTTTCTCCCACGCTGGCTGCCCAACCTGAGCCTCAGAGCAGCTTACACCAATAAACGTGTTAACGTAAAAAATCATTGAAACCTGTAAAGAATTTTGTGAGTTTATTTGAGCCAAAGTGTCGACATATGCCGGGAAGCAGGACGTCAACAAATTGAGATAATGCTCTGAAGAATGGCGGGTTACATTTGTATTTATACATTGCAATCAAAGGAGGGACATAGGTGGGTTACATGAAATTCATTGGTGATAGATTGATAGATTAAGGAGGTGAGAAAAAGCAAAGCGGGGAGGTGGGGGGTGGTGAACCCCTGGGACTGGATAAAAAGTAAAATGATGGACACATACTTAAGTGGGTGCAGGAACAATTAACATGATAATGAAGGAATTTGTGGTGTCTGTCCTGGTACCCACCACATTTGGTTGTACCCCAGGGGCTCCAGATAAAGGGAAGTTACAAGTTACCCAGACATTTCAAGGGTATGTTATCATAGATGCAAAAAGACAGACAGGTTCAGTTCAGGTAAAGGTTGACCTTGGCAGTGCAGATACCGGCCTAGGACGTAACTGCCCACCATAAATTTCAGACCATCCTTTGTGGTGACTTTAGGTCTCTGAGTTTGCAAGACTGCCATGCAGGCCTCCCCTGAGCTTGTCAGGTCAGCATGTGGCCCCTTTCATCCACAAACGGGTCCCCAAGACCAGGAGCATGCAGGGCGGAGAAATTTACACACTCAGAGGAGACGGGCTTTAATATGCTTACAGGTCGGGGGTCTTTCTGCTGAATGCAGACGAGATATTGCTGCAGTAAACGGGGAAATTGCTCAGGCCTATCTTGCAAGCACGGACAAGGAGGAATCCCCAAGACTTGGCGACACAGCTCATAAATCTCCCTCATCTCAGTTTGTCCCAACTCCCGCCATTTCCAGCAACATGTGGGACTGTCACATTTGAAGAAAATAAATAAAATGCAATTACAGATTTGCCTTTGTGGTCCTGATGTGCAGATTACATGTTATTATGGTGTGGATCTCACACCCCTCAGCGCATTTGCACTGGGGTATGATTATTGGATTTTGATGTATTGCCAACATCAAACACAAATAAATATTCTCTGCTAAGTGACACTGGGAGGAAGGCACTTTTTCAGCATCAAGCTAGTTAGGTGGTTCAGTAGAAAATGAAAAGAAACCCACGGGAAGGAGAGAAGCACGCCAGCTCTGGTCTCCACGGCACGTCTTGCACATCGTGTCCCTAAAACGCTGGGAAAAATAGAGACAGAGACAGAAATGAACCTGGAGGCTGCTCTGGTTCTGGGAGTGATCCGGGCGTGTCCTCGGCTGATGTTTATGCAACATCTACTATGGGCAGGGCACTGTCTGGCACCAGGGGTAGGGCAGTGAGGGAAACAGAAAACATCGCTGCCCTCACGAAGCCTGCATCCCGGTGGAGAGAAGGAAAAATAAAGTACCCAGCATGTCAGTGGATATGTGCCCTAGAGAAAAATTAACCTAGTGAGCGACGTAGGAAGTATTTGGTACCAATTTTAAATGGGCGGCAGAAATGGCCTTATAGAGGGTGCCCTGTCACAAAATCCCAGTAAGACGTGAACGAACCCTAGAGATAGCTGAGGGAGTGCGTGTAAGCAGATGGAACAGCAAGCGCCGAGACCCTGCGGGCGGCACCAATGGGCCTGGGACATTCAGAAAACAGCGGAAGCCTGGACCAGAGTGTGGTGAGCAGGGCGCAGCAGAGTAGGAGTGAGGTCAGAGAGGTAATGGGGGATGGGCTAGCCAAACCGGGAGGGCCTTCTGGGTCTGTTGTATGTAACAGACAAAACACACATGGTCCCTGCTTTCTCAGAGATTATGCTGTAACTGAGACTACGACAGCCAGCGGTGCGAGTGAGCTGCTCTCCTGAGGCGTGTTTGAGAGCAGTGATGTGTCCATCAGCTAGAGGCCTCCTCCAGCCACTGTGGCCACCATCGTTCTGGAAAGCTCTCTCGAGGGTCTGGTTCTCTGCAGGCAGCACTCAGAAGGGGTCGTGAGAGCCATCCCAGAAGACAAACGGTCCTTCCGGAGGTGGGCAGAGTCACAGGGGAGAGGGAGATCGGTTCTGACCCTAAGGCTTCCCAGTAGAGGGCCTGCTGATTGTGTCTGCCCCAGTTTCTACTGGAAATGCCAACTCTGGCAGGAAGCAGAATGGGAAATGGGGTCAAGACGAAAGAAAGCGATACTGTAATGTCATGCCCTGGGGTGAAGGGTGGCCTTGATTGGAGAGACTGACAAGTGGGCAACAGCAAAAGAAAGCCCGTGGGTCTGGTTTGGGTCAAGGCCCGGGGATCAGACCATGTGGTTATGCTGCAGGGAAGGATCCTACTCCCGTTCAAGCGGACAGCCTGGGAGCGAGCTGACCAGGCGAGGCCCGGGGCCAGGCAGTCCAGGTAAACCCCACTGTGGGGGACTTACCCAGGAGCCCTGCGAGCACCTGGATGCAGGCTGCTGGGAGGAGGGCGCTGCAGGCCCCCCCCGCCCCCCCGGGAAGGTGAGGGGGAGCCCGGCTCCTCTGTGAGCGGGAAGGAGCTCTCACCGTGATGTCCATCACCAGGCCATCGGGGCTTCCCACTGGTCCCTGGACGCCCACTTGTCTCTCCTGTCGGGGTAAGACAGAGCCTGAGCAATCTTGGACCCACCGTAGTATAAACAGGACCGGAGAGTCCGCAGGGTCCTTAAAGGCACAGACAACCTCGTGAGGAAGTTACTGCAGGAAGCCCTTGTTCGGGGAGAAAGATGCAGTGGCTTGAGTGTCACTGGCTTTTGCACCAATATCGGTTCTTAGCTTTGAGGAAACCACTTCACTCTCTGGCCAGCAATCCCCTTGCCTTAAAGGAAGGACTGGTTTTCAAGCTCTGCGCCTGGAAATCCCAGGGTCTGTCCGAAGTGCCCCGAGGCTGCCCGTCTCAGCCGGGGCTGCAGAGGATCCTGGGAAGGGCTCTGGGAGCAGCACTTCCCCCAGAGCCGCCCGCGAGCTCGCATTGGAAGAGAGCATGTGACTGGGTTTAAAAAGTGGTTTGAAAACCACTGCGGTGACTTCTGCTCCAACCTCTGTCTACTTCGGCGGTCCCACCACACCGTCTGTGCCTCGTCCACCCAGCCCTGCGGAGTGTCCCGAGAAAGCGCGTGGCGAGAAGGAAGCCGTTTACAGCTCAGGCAGAAAGTAAAGGGGCTGCAGAGAGCTGGGGCATGGGGCAAGCCCAGTGAAGGGTCGCTGTCCGGGCAGGACAAAGTCAACAGCGGAGACAGGAGCAGAGCGCGATGCCGGGCACCGCCGGGCAGGGGTGAGGCTGGAGCAGCAGCGCAGGGCCCCGTGGGGCGGGAAGGGGTAGGCGTGGAGAAAGGAGGAGGAGGTTGAGGGCAGACTGGAAGGCCCTGGGTGCCAGGCCGAGGAGGCTGGCTTCACTGCAGCGCAGGGTCCCCCTAAGGGTTTGAGGAGGGGACCTGACGTGGGAGTCTTAGTGCTCACGGGAGACCTCTCTAGGTGCAGGGGCAGGACACAGGAGCCTGGGCAGGGAACTGGCCGGTCAGCTACCACACAGAACACAGAGAGGTGATTGCCGGGGGTGAGCAACGGCGCATGGACGTGGCAGAAGTGGAACTGCGGTCAAATCAATGGGACCTGACGACTGACCGGTGGGCAGAGCAGGAGAAGGGTGCAGAGAACTACGCGCTGGAGGTTCAGTCTGCCCACAATTGGGAGAACCATGCTGGACACAAAGGTAAGGAAAAGGCAAGTCTGAACAGACTGAGGTGAAATATGGCTGCTTTTAGGCGCATGGACTTCGAGCTGCTAGTAGGCCATCTTGACTTGATCACTTACTGGCTTTGTTACTCCAGGCCTCAGTCTCCTCATCTGCGGGCTGGGGATAATACAGGGCTTACGTGGTAAGAGTGTGGTGGGGACATTATATTGTGCACACATGTATGCACACGTACACACATGTGGGGTTGTGGTGGGGACATTATATAGTGCATACATGCACACACACATACACACACGTGCCTGGCACACAGTCCACTGCGCATGGACGGTGTGTCCACATTTCCAGGGGGAAGCGTCTGGCGGAAGGAGAAGCCGCAGCTCGGTTGCTCGGCACCAGAGCACTTCTTTGCAAAAGGATTCGTGATAGGATCACTTTAAATAGAAACTCTCTCCATGCTTTTAAAAGAGGATTTCTCTTTTCTTTCACTTGCAACCTTTCAGAAACATATTTAGTGTGTTAAGTGAGGCTCCCCGGAGTTAAAATGGAGCCACTCCAGTTTCTCAATGAAGACAATCTCAGAGACAAATTCCCTCTTGAAATAGCCTGAGCGCAGAGGACTGGGAGGAGGTGGGGAGGGCGTGTCCCCCCAGGGCTGGGGCTCAGAGAAGGTGGAGCAGGTGGGGAGAAGCAGGTAAAAGCCCTTTCTGGCAGCTGGGAGCTCGGGAGGTGGGTGCCAGGAGGGAGCCATGGAGCCCACCCCGGGAAACGCCAGCATCCCAGGCCCGGCCTCGCTCCACCTGGGCTGAGACGCCTCATCCCGGGAGCACAGAGTGGCCCCTGGAAACCCGAGCCTCCCTTTAGTGCTCTGTCCTCTGGTCCTGTCTGCGTCACTGCCGCTGCTGCTGTGAGTCCCAGCGTGCTCAGCAATAGCGGTTTTGGTTAAGGAAGACTTCTTGGAGGAGGTGACTTCCTCAGTGAGCAGGGGCAGGAAGGGAGGGACTGGAAGGGCTGTGTAGCCTCTGCAGGCCCCAGGGCCGCCTCCGCCTTGGGAAGCAGCTCGCCCTGGGCCAGGACCCCAGCAGCAGCCGGGGACCTGAGGGGCGTGAGGTGCCTGTGCCCTGCGCGGAGACACCCCAAGGGTTAATGTGGGATGAGCCCCCCCAGGAGCGGAGTGTGGAAGTCTGAGGTCCCTATGCTCCCGGGGAGCGATGCAGGAAATTGCCAATAAAGCGGTTCCATTACCCATCTCCTGTTGCATATTTTATTGACTTGAAACTTTTTTTTAATCAGTGAACTTCCAGAGCCAGATAGGCTATAAAATATATAAATAAAGGGAGTCCAAAGCGAAATGAGGACCAAATTATTCCCGCACTCCTTACCCCTCCACCCCACCCCTGCCTGACCTCCAGGGCTCCCACACTGGGGTCAGGGCCCACCCTCTCACTCCCAGCTCTCCCGCCCTAAGAGTGTGAGCTCTGATTGATCAGGAAGGAGTGTAAATGCGAGATTTATAGGAAGAGGGAGACAATTTATACCAGAAAAATTTTCTGTCTGAGATATGTGTGATGGATAAGTTTGATTTTTAAAAACCAAACATGGAGACCCTTATAAAGAACAGTTTATATTAACTTACGAATGAGTGAACTGCATGAATGAGTGAATGGCACGAAGCCCCACTGGGTGGAGGTACTGATTTATGGAGCACAGCCTGCCCGTCATCAGTCCGGCTCCCGAGCCCACGCCGTGTGGCATGCACACTGTCCTGCAGGCGCCTGTTTGGGGGTTGTCACTTGCCTTCATCTTTATTTGTTTCCCAAAGCAATAAATAAATCAGTTATTGCAACTGATGGAACTGACTTATTGCTGTGCCAGTGCTGAGACACGAGGCCGGCCCGGCTGCCACTTCCCCGGCTCTACCCTCTATCCGGGGTAGGCTGGGCCTCTCACCGAAGATTTGCACCTGCTCTGCCCACTCACCCTCTAAGCTGCTATATCCCTGGCCCGGTCCTCTCCTCCGCTGAGTCTTTCCCCAGAGGATAGCCCAGACTGGCCCTCCAAAGCCTTTCCCCCAATGAGTCCTGTAAGTGATGGCTGTGAGAGGCCAGAGGCCTAGAGCCCCAGAAAGTCAGGTCTTAAAGGGCCCGAGGGAACTCATCATTTCACCGGTAAGGACTGCCGCCCAGAGAGGCGGAGAGGCTGCTCGAGGTCACACAGGAGTCAGGAGCCAAGATTACTGATTGTCCTCTCCCCGACGCGGCACTGCCCAGGGACCAGGAGGGGAGCTGCGCTCCACAGAACTTCCTCCAGAGGAGAGAGCGGCAGGAGCAGAAGCCGAGCCCTGGGGACGGCCACTGGTCACAGCGATGTCCTCCTTCACCTCCACTCTGACCTCTGGCGACCAAGGCTGGGGATGGTCGGGATCATCATCCCAGGAGGGCTCCCCTCTGTTCATGATTCTACCCGTCTTTCTGGGTCTTGGCCTCTTCCGGGCCCTTCCACAACATTGTTTAGCCCTTTGTCCTTCCTCTCTGCCCTTCTCTGCTTTGCTCAGCCCTTGTCTAGACCCTCACCAGGCCCTGAATCATGGACTATCCACAAAGTGTCTGCCCTGCTACAAAGCACTCGGCCCTGTGTCACCTTGGGGCATTCTCTGGATAGTCAGTGCTCACCAAACAAACCACCGTGCGCCCGCCCGCCTGCACTCCCAGCCGCTCTTGGGTGGGGGTGGAACTAGTTTAACCAATGGGCTTGCCGGGCCAGTAGGGGCTGGCACACCTCCTCTGCCTCTGTCTGCCCCTCCCGGTGGCCTGGGGGCTAGGCTCCAGATGTTGCAGTTACAGAACAAGGCAGAGTCCCCTGGCCTGGGTCTGACTTTGCACAATCGGTCAATAACATGCACCTTGCCGTGGCATTGGGATTTGGAGATCCATCTGTTATTGCACATGCACCTTCCCCGAGCCTGACAAAGTTAGTTACTGCTGCAAACCCAGCTCGGCTGCTGATTGGTAAGTTTTCACCAATTCTGGGCCTCAGTGTATTCATCTTTAAAAGGGGCCAGTAGGCTAACTGATAAAAATAGTAACTCTTAGGATTTTTACACTTGCTGTATCCCAGGCGTTGTGCGAAGTGCTTTGCAAACGTTGATACACTGACGCTGATAGCTGCTCTATGAGATGAATTTCATCATGCCCTCAGGATGAGGAGTCTGAGCCCAGCTGGGGCAGGTGGGAGGGGTTAGGCGACTCCTCCGAGGTCAGGTAGCTTCGAGGTGGTCTGGAATTTGGACGCCCCGATCTGACCCCAGGGCAGCCTGTGTTACACTGTTATGTGACCACACACAATCACTCAAGCACAAGCCTTCAAAGTCTACATATTGATCTCTTACTTTCTGCTTACGTGCAAGCTTCCAAATCACACGGTAAGCGATTTGAGAACAGAAGTGATGGGCTATTGCCACGCACAGACCTCCCGTTCTCCTGGGCTAGAACAGGGCAAGCGTGGAGTGGAGGCTTCCTAAGTGCTGCTTGAATGGGATGGTGCGGCTCTGAGGCCAGCTGAGAGAAACACGTCTGCTGTCTGGCAAATCTGACTCGAACAGTGGCCTTGCACTAGGACCAGCGCGGGGAGAGCCTGGAGCCATCAGCCTGCTGGTTTGATGCGTGTCCTTCCTCCGGCGCACAGTGGGCGTGCAGCTGCTGTGTAAGAAGTGCCGTGCGGTGGGGGTGCACTCACAGCCTCTGCTCTGGGAAATTAGTGTCCTGTCAGGAAGCGAGCTTCACCCGAAGGCACTGAAGGGCTAACCGAGGGCGCTGAAGGGACGTGTGCGGAAAATAATTGCTACCCAAGCTCCGAGAAGGAGGGCTGCTCTCCATGGCCAGTGAGTGCTGCTAAATGTACAGCTGGTTCTTGGAGGGGCTGATTTGCAGGGAGCCGATTTCCATGGTGTAAATACTCACCCTGGCTGATTGCCAGCTACCGATGGGATGTCACTGAACCCTGAGTTGGAAGAGACATGCACAGGAGCCCGCTCCAGACCCCACTGCACTCATCTGGTGGGTTCCAGCTCCACTAGACACAAACCAAAGAGCCACCCGGAGCAAGAGGAACACGGAGGAGCCCTCAGGAAGCCCTGGGTCGGGTTGAGGAATGTGAGATACTGAAGGTGTGCACCGGGTCCTGCTCTGAGCCGAGTTTGCGAAGGCGGAGAAGGAGAACAGAGGCTCGTCTGTCTCGGCTGGTTTGTGTCCAGGCTTGCCTGCAGGCAAGTGGGCAGCGCAGGTGACCTCTCAATGTCACACTCCGCCTCAGGACTCTGTGATGTGGGTGGAATTTGCTCCTAGCTTTCCTCTGCCACTAGGGACATGCCAGGTTTTCTGTGGACCAGAGTCAACAGTACCAGTACACCCAGTAGAATGCCATCGGCAAACATTCTTTCCGAGCCGCTGACCTAGTGTTGAGCAGGTTAATTGTGGCCAGTGGAATGCTCAGCGGCCAGGAGATTTCTAAGACCCTGGAGCCCAGGGCGCTGGAGAATGCACACACACGTGGCAGCTCCTTGCTCCTAAGGATGGAGCTTGCCTGGGCTGCTCTAGGGTGCACAGACCCTGAGAGAACCCCCTCCCCGGACCGGCCCTGGCTCACCCAGCCTGCCAATCACACCAGCTCCACAGCTCCCTGCCTGGCACACTCTCCCTTCCTTCATATTCATCATTCTCAGGGCTTAGCCACGGTCCAGAGCCTCTGCTGGGAGTTAGAAATTGATGTCAGAGCAAGAGCCGGAAGCAGCCTGCCAGGAGGAAGGATGGTGTGGATGGAGGAAGCCTGGAGAGAAGCAGGCTTCTCTCTGAGCCCAGCTCCTACTCCCAGGAGCCACTTCCCCGCCCCCAGGACAGCCAGCTGCCAAGGCGGAGCTCCAGGCCTGCACCCAACAGGCGGACTTCCAGAAACTGTGGAGAGGAGCCGGCCTCCTGGCTCCAAGGGGTACAACATCTACATGCAGGGCTAATCCTCTGAGGGGCACAAGGACACGCGAGCTGTTCCCGGGCCAGGCCTCAGGCGCAGGGCAGAGGACAGAGCCCTGCCCCGGGCTGTGGCAGGCATCACACTGCGCGGGCCGATGGAGAATCGGATGCTCGAGCTCACCAGCAAGTTGTGTGAAGGCAGGTTTGGGAACCGGCGTCGGATCTTTGGGTCACGGCTCACACTCCCCCGGCGAGTAACGGCGGTCCACTGGACGCAGCTCCTCCTCGGGGAAGAGCCTGTGGATTAGAGGAAGCCGGGCGCGGCCGGCCGGTGTCTGGCTTCACTCTGATTCTCTCTCTCCCCAACCACAGGTCAGCACACCAGTCAGCTTCGCTTCCAGAAGCGCCGCTCACATTCGCCCCGACCCTCTCCCTCGCCCGAGCTCTCATTTCTCCCAGACACCTTAGTTCTACCATCTATCCATCTGCCCGCCCTTTGTCCACTCATCCATCCATTTGTCCATCACTCACTCATGAATCATCCATTTGTTTACTTACCGTTTATTGAAAGCCTACTGTGCGGCAGGCACTCTGTAGGGAACTCGGGACCCTTTAGATGGCGTCCTGGTTAGAGCAGAAACTTCCCAGTCAGACTAACAGGTTCAGGCACACGCTGTCACTTTCTAACTGTGTGGCCTGGAGCCTCCCAGGACATCCCAGATTGCCCTTGGCCCCCTTCCCATCTTGCTCTGCATTTTCTTATTGGTCTCAGCTACTCTCCTGCCTCACAAATATCTACCTCTAGATGCAGATTCCTGCTGGAGTTGCAGGCTTTTCATCCCTGGAACGTCTCCTGAACTTGCCACTCACCCTGCACCACCACCTCCACCCCGAGCCAGCTCCCCTTTATTCCAGTCTGATGGCTGGTCCAGGCTCAGCCCCTGGTCCCAGTCACTGGAGCTAACCACACCAGCTCCAGCTTTGACCCTCAGTCTCATAGCGACCCCCAGAGCCCACGGTCACATCCCGTCAGACGCCTGTGCTCCTGCGCGGTCCTCTTGCTCCTAGCTCCTCTCAGAGGCGCTTTCCCTCTCCCGTTCCGCTGCTCGAACCCTGGCTCAGATCCTCCTCTCTCCTCTTTTCCTTCACTAGCTCCCCAACTGTCTCCTCAGTTTCTGGGGGGCCCATTCTGGTCCTTGGTGTACCTGCTGCCAAATGTGTTCTCTTGAAATGTAACTCTTACCTTATTCTTCCTCTGCTTGAAAGCTTTGAATTATCTCTTCATTTCCTACTGAGTAGTACAAAACTCCTCACCTTAGCATTCAAGGCCTTACACAGTTTGATCTCTCCCACCTTCCAGCCTTGTTTTCCATGCTGCCCTACATCCACCCGGCACCCCCACCCATGGGATTGTCTGCGTACCTGGAGATGCCCCTCGTCTCCCCATCTCCTCGCTTTTGCTCATGCTTTTCCTCCCACGACTGCCTTGCCCATCCCTGCCTCTGAAATCTGACCCATTTTTCAAAATTCGTCTCAGTTGCCACCTCTCCACAGAAAGGGGGCTCCCCGCGTGCCCCCTGGTAGTTCTTCCTTCTGCAGTGGCCACTCAACTTCTGAGTGTCCCCTGTGTCCCTGCCCACCTGCGTGGCCGTGTCTAGGAACCCCTTGAAAGTCAGGGCCGCGGCCTTTTCCTTCTGTATCCCCACAATGCCTGGCACCGTCACTTGCACATAAATATTTGTTAATTCAGCCACGCTGCTGCCCCCACCAGCCCCGTTCCCACTCAATCTCACTTCATCTGTCAAGGCTGTTGGTTTTATTACCGGGAAATCATCTGCATATTTCTACCTGCTTTTCTCAGTGTGCTTTCTATGTCAGATTTAGGGTAGGTTAGACTTCAGACTGGCTTTTAAATATCCCCAGCTGATTCTGCCGCTGCCGCCGATGCCTGTAACATTTATTTATAACTTCGCAAAATTGGCCGGTGGTTAAGATATATAAACCCGAAGGGGGCTCGTGCGTTTCCCACACATTAAGGTATATTTAAAACATGCTGTGTCTCATCGGGGCCTTTAAACACACACCGCACGGGGCTGGAGGGACGGGAGCAGGGTGATAGGCTAATGAGAATTCTGACCAGTGACTGAAAACATGGCAGCTCTGCCCTTTGGGAACTGTGCCCCTGTGAGTGAACTTCATCCCCGGCTCTGCCGCCCAGGCCTGCGTCTCAGACACCGCCCAGGAGGCTCTGCCGCACCGACGCTGGTCTGTTCGGAAGCTGCTGGAAGCCCTGGGTAATTACTGAGGCTGGGTTTCTTGCATGCAGTGCCAGGTGTTAACACGGAAGGACATGTTTTTCTTACTTAAAGCGTGCGTGTGTGTTAGGGTGAGGAAGGAGATGCCTGTGTTTGCATGTTCTCAACCATGTGACAGACGTACCCTGCCATTAAGGAAGACCATGGCACTGTAGAAAGAGGAATGATGTGGGAAATCCAATGACCTTCAGGCCTGCACACGAGTCTTGATCCCAGGTACTTTCCCAGGGCGCACGGCCCGCAGTGAACATGGATTAAGAACAGTCCAAGTCTAAGGCAGTGAAGATGGCTGATTGGTGGACAGGTGACCTTGTGTCCCAAAGAACAACCATTCTCTTCGTAATAAGCCAGGAAGGCAGCCTCCCACCCAGCCCGATTGCGGTGTTTGTTCGGAATAGGAACATCAAGCTACGTCGCCACGCCGCAGTGCCTCTTTCAATGCCTCCTGCCGCCTGGGTGGGTGGGCTCCAGCGGCCGAGGTTGTACTTCTGCCCCGAACTTTGGTCACAGGTATTGGGATGGGAGGACACTTGGGCTTATTCGCACAACTGATTCCTATTGTTGCAACTCCCACTGCTCTGCTGATGATTTCACAATCAGGATCCCCAGCCCGTTTCTCTCCCTACGAGTTCAGACTAGCATGATCAATGGACACACAGGTCTACCTTGATGCTCCATAGATAGCTCATGCAACAAGTCCAAACATCACATCCTTTTCCTCAGCTCCCAAATCCCGATGCCTAATTCTGCTCAATTTACCTCCAAAATAGGTTCACCCCACCCCCTTATTCTCCAAGGCTGGGTGAGGCTCTTGGCCTGGATTCCTGCAAACACCTCCCCACTGATCCCCCTGCTTCCAGCATTGTGTCCCTCGAGTGTGTCTTCCGCAGGCTGTAAGCACAGTCTAAACTACCATACAAGGTGGCTTCTCCCGGGGGTTGTAATCTGAAAATTAAAACTCATTCTCCTCCTCCTCGGTGTCTCCCTGGCATTTATGAACCCCCTTTCAGGCTTCGGCCCTTGTCCATCTTCATCCCCCTGCTTTGTGCCTCTCGCTCCAGTGACCGGACTGCTTACACTGTCAGCAAATGCACTCCCACGAGCTCTAGGCCTCAGAGACTGTGTTCATGTTGCCCCCTCTCCCCTTCTCATTCATCTAATTCCACCTCAGGCTTTAGGACTCCGCCCGGTTAGCATCTCCACAGACCTTCAGCTCTCCCCCCACAGGACTCCCCGCCACAGGACTCCCAGCCACAGGACTCCCAGCCCCCAGGGGCTGGTTAGGAGCTGATGGCTTGGCCGCATCTCTACTACTGCACTAAGCACATTACAATCTAAGGAGTTTTAGGCTCCTCTGACCCAATAGACTGTCAATAACTTGGGAATAGAGGCTGTATATATCTCTTTCCACTTTATATCTTCAACCCTTGGTAGCTATTTTGAGTGAGTGAATGAATAAGTGGGTAGATGATGTGTATGCCTGTCAGAAATTGTGCCATAGGTATAGAGGGAAGAAGGAGCACGTGTCAATACATAGAAATTGTTGAGGCTGTTGGGCTCCCTGATTCTTGAGTTTGTAGCCTGGAAAGAACAAAGAAGAGACAATGTAATTTTTTCCTAGTTTTATCAAGATATAATTGACATATTACATAGTATTAGTCCAAGGTGTACAACATAATGATTTGATATATGTATATAATGCAAAATAGTTTCCACGATAAGTTCAGTGAACATTCATCATCCCATATGGGTACAATTCTTCATGCACTCACCCATCGATGGCACGGGTTTTTTCCATGTTTTGGCGATCGTAAATAGTGCTGCAGTGAACATGGGTGCAGATATTTCCTTGAGATAATGATTTTATTTCTTTCAGATATACACCCAGAAGTGGAATTGCCAGATCAGAAACCTCCATACCATTTTTCATAGTGACTGAAAATTTACATTCCCACCAAGATGCATAAGGTCCCCTGTTCTCCACATCCATGTTAACACATGTTATCTCTTGAAAATCGTGTTCTGTGGTGATCCTGGGACCTGAGGCTTCTGGCCATCTGAACATTAACAGCTGCTCGCCTGTGCTCGGTGCTGGCCGGGCCAGGCGGACAGGCCCCTGTCTGCGGTGCTGCAGGAGCCCAGCCCAGGGGCAGGCAGGGGGTCCCGAGGGGGCCACGCAGGTTCTAGGACTAATTCTGTCGCGTGCCCGCTGGCAACTCCCTGACCTCTCTGAGCCTCATTTACCTCATGTCAAAGTAGAGTAATAAAACAATTCCAATAACTCAGAGCGGTTTTGCGGACTGAGCTGATGAGTGTGAAGTAGGTAGAATAGTACTCAGCAAATATTCAACAAATGACAAATGTTATCGTGAATAGTAGTGTGACATCAATTTTTAAAATCACCAGCTCTCCGCCAGGCAGCTGTCTGCCCTGATTAGACCAGGGTTTCTCAATCTCCACGCTATCGCCATTTTAGGCCACATAATTCTCTGTCTTGTGGGGGTGGGGGCTGTCTTGTGCATGATAAGATGTTTAGTAGCCTTTACCCCCTAGATATCAGCAGCATGCCCTGCCCCCGTTCAGATATGGCCACAAAATATCTCCAGACATTTCCAATATCCTGGGGGGAGGCGGGGAGAGACAGCACAACCACCTGCACTGGGGAAGCAGTGCCTTAAAGAGGGAGGGCACTTCTGAAGCTGTGGCTTTCTCATCTGTAAAATGGGGAGAATTTTCCTGACTGACAGTGGCAAGTGTTACTTGAATGGGGTGTGATAATGAATATGATATTGTTTTGAAAACTTCAAAGTGCTTTTCAAGTATAAAGTAATTGTTTTGACAGATTTCACCAACTTGACTACTTAACAGAAAAGCTAGCCTCAGACTCTTGCCCCTCCCTCAGATGGCCCAAGGACCTGGGACACTCAGCCTGGGCCAGTCCTTCCCCTGCACAGTGAGAGACCTGGACTGTGAGGTCACTCCGCCAGTCTGGCTATGGTGTTGGCTGCCATGGGGGTCACCGTTAATGGCTATTAACTGTGCAGGTGCCAGGTGTTAACACGGAAGGACATGTTAACACAAGACCTGTGTGTCCATTGATAATGCTAGTCTGAACTCCTAGGGAGAGAAACGGGCTGGGGATCCAGATTGCGAAATCATCAGCACAGAAGTGGGAGTTGCAACAATAGGAATCAGGTGTGCGAATAAGCCCACGTGTCCTCCCATCCCAATACCTGTGACCAGTCCCGTGGGCCCGGGATCCCAGTGGTGCCTGCACGGGCTGCAAGTAGCTTTCTGGAATTCTCCCCCCAGCTCAGGCGGCGGTGGCCCTGGTATAGTTCGAGGCCCCAGCGCTTCTCGCTGCTGCTGCAGGCAGCTTGTCCAGCCGACACTACCGTTGCTGCTGCTAGCGTTTGCTTTGGCAGTGAGAGAAAGTAATTATTTTAACCTCAACTTAATTAACATCACATTCCAGGGACCACAGCAACCAAAATGTCATGGGGCAGCAGCGACCTTCTAAGGTCCTGCCAGGTCCTGCTGCCGCAATGGCTCTGGTGAGCTCCGTACCAGCCAGGGTCTGGTGGGGAGAGAAGGCACCAAGTGTTTGGAGAAAATACGCAATGAACTTTGCCTTTCCCTCCCCTTTTCTCGAAGCTTATCTACAAGAGGATATTGTAGGACAGAGACACTTAGACAAGGACCCTGAGTGATGAGGGTCACATCCTAAACCATCTGCAGGGCTCCTGCCCTATTGTGGTCTCTCCTGGTTTATTCTCCGATGCGATCTTCATTCCCAGTGCGTCACCAGCAGGAGTAACTACCGGCTGCTCCAGGCGCCCGGGAGGTCGAGGCCAAGCCCAGAGCACCCACCGTCAGGCGGCCCCTCTCCCTCCCTCCGCTCAGTGTCTTTTCCTTCAGGCGGACTTGCCCAAGGCCGTTCTGTGCACGTGAGACTGTCCCAGCTTCCAGTCGGAGAGAGCATGGGGTCTCTCTCCCGCCCTTCTCAGAAGACCCTCTGGAGAGTCTGCACATGCTGTCTGGGGGAGGGGGAGGGGGCAGCCGGCTTCTTTCAAGCCACAGAAAAACTATTTTTTGTTTCATATTTGGAAAATGAAGAGGAACCGTGCAAATAATTCCACCTGCAATAAAATTCTGCTTCCTGTGACTTTATTGATTAGTAGAGTGGAAGGGGCTCACACAGCTTTTAGACTCCCCTCGTGTGAGGCCGTATGGCGATCAGCTTGGTGATGTCTCTCTTCGTTTCCAGAGATGGCGTGGCTGGCGCTGAAGGCAGGGCTTCGGGCCGGGCAGGCGACCTCTTTGGGCCTCAGTTCCCCTCCCTGTGAAGTAAGGAGTACAACCCCAAGGCTGCTGCTAAGAGGCAACAGAAGGAAGGTGGCCTAATTAGACAAAAACCAGCGAAATATCTGCCATAACACCTGGCCAGCTGGTCTGTACAAGCACCCGCGGGGTCTCTGGGCGCAGATGCAAAGACAGAAAAACGCAGGACAGGGAATTGGTAACAGCTCCAGGTAACTCCGCGTGTTCATCACATAAGCCTTCAGCCAGCGCAGAAGCGCGTCCACCGCCCATCACCAGCGGGACCCTGGGCTGCGGGGAGCAGCTCCCGCGGTCCCACCGGGTAGCGGCGGTGCAGTGGGGCCCTGCTCCGTGCAGCATCATCCATTAGAAAACAAAAAGGTACAGCGAGTGCCACTGAGCCCCTCCGTTAATTGCTAAGTAAGGGGAAAAAAGGAGGAGAATAAAGTGCTTTTACCTGCTCGGCTGGATAATTAAAAGCTGCCTGAAGCACTGCTAACCTTTTTCATTACGGCAGTGTTCATTATAAAGCCAGAAAGAATTAACTACACTGCATTATCAGATATCGAAAAATATTAATAGCAGAAGTGAGAAAGGGAAAGGAGGAATTTTGGGCGAGTTAATTAAACCGCACGTCCTCCATGACTTATTAAGTGACTGGCCGAGCTTCCTGGAGCTCGGTGAGGCCCAGCGATGGCGCGACGCGCCCTGGCCCTCAGGAAATGAGTTTCCAGGCTGCGGAACAGTCGTTCCTCTTCCCCTATTGAGGAGTTTTTCTTTCGTTCATTCTTTCTTTCCAAATATTGCCAAGCGAGTAAAGGCCTGGCTAGGGACCACCCTGGAGCCAGTGTAAGCGAGAGCTGATTGAGAGCTCTAAAGGTCACTTCTGCAGGGCTGCTGCGGGAGCCAAATCCTCTACCCAAAGCCTATGAATGAGTTCAAGTTGGGCCACCTCGCCCGTCCAATTCCCTCTGGCCAGGCCTGGGGCCGCAGCCTGGCATAGAGCACGGCGTTGGGGTGTGCCTCCGGGGCCCCGAGAGCTGTTTGGAATAAGCGTGCTATTGACACCTCATCTACAAAAATTAGAGCAGCCACTAGCTGGCCGGAGCTTACCGCGCTCAGGGCCCTGCTGCAGCGGGAAGGCTGCCGAGCAGGGACCGTTGTACTTGCAAATCTTTGGGGTTGAGATGACATCCTCTGCGGTGCTTCTACGTGCTTCGTACAGAGGCACACTCGGAGCACGGGCCTGCGTGGCGCTCCTTGCATGAGCTCAACTGACATGACAGGATGAGGGTAAAGACAGTAGCACGGGGGAAGCATCGTCCAGGGCAGAGGGAACAGGGAGGGAGGGGATGAAGGCATTTTCATTTAGCAAAAAGCAAAACTGATGATGAAGAGGATGTGGTATTGATTTCTTTTCCTCCCTGCTGGCACCGGAACGTTAAGTGGAGTCAGGAGCAACCGAGACTCCAGCTGGACAGGCTGAGCTGCAGCCTCCGCGCGTTATCCGAGTCAGGTTTGCATGATGGCTGGTGACACGCAGAGGCCTCTCCGAAGGCAGAGTGAGGGTATCGTCTTTCCCACACGCCACAAGACAACCAGACCACGTTCTGGAGTGCTCCTACCCGCCCTTGCCGCGGGTGACTTCCCTGAGCCATGCCTCGGCCCCAGTGACAGCGACTCGGGAACTCAGTCAGTGGTGCCACTTGCCCAGGAAGGAAATGGGTATGAGTGATGGGCGGTTTACCAAGCTACAGCCTACCTGGAGTTAATGGGGACAGGATGGCTTTGGCTCGTATGTAAAAAATGTCAAAATGGTTAAAGGGCAGGGATGTGAGTTGGGCAAAATGAATGACATCATTGAAACGGGCCCAAAGGTTGTGTCTCCCCCTCACCATTATCAAGAGCTGTGGTTCCCAGATAGCTTCTTGCATTTTGCGCCCCCCCTTCCCGCCCCCCGCACTGTTCTATGCTGCAGTCAGTGGGAACTCACAGCATCACCGCCTTCTCTCTGCTAAGTGAGCTGTGCATGTAAAGCACTGGGAAGACAATGCACCAAGCCACGGAAAAACCATTTTTTGTTTCATATTTGCAAAATGAAGAGGAATCATGCAAATAATTCCACTTGCAATAAAATTCTGCTTCCTGTGACTTGATTGATTAGCAGACATGGAAGGGGCTCACACAGTTGCCTATTTACCTTTATATAGTATCATGCCTAGAGTAAGCACACTCACCACGTGTTTGTGGGGTCAAGTTGCTTGGCACTTGGTGAGCACTCGGTACATGCCATTGATTCTTCAGCATCCTGTACCTTTATCTGGAACTTTTCATGAGCTTTCAATATCTTGAGATGCCCTGAAAGGAGTAATCTACAGATAACACAGAGGAGCAGATGAACATTGAATTTAAATAATTCTTATAGATGGATTGCCATATTGAATAACACCAGCATTTCCCCCATATTTAGCAAAGTTACTAAGTCCCTGCTTTTTAATCCATTCTTTAGGGGGGAAGGGTAGTGAGAATCGTCCTGTAAGTGCTTTCCAGATTGGAAACCAGGGTTGAAATGGGCCACCAACCACCTCCAGCATTTGAGCCTCCCTGTGGGGGCTCTGACCGCTCTACCTCCCTCAGGAACATAAAGGACGGGCTCCTTTGCTCAACTGTCAAGAGGAATACCTGGGCTCATGACCCTGTAAGAAACCTCTTGGGAGCTTGGTGTTTGGGATCTTGAAGAGAAGTAGAAAAGAGGTTGCCCGTGGGCCTTTTGTATAATAAGAAGACTTCCAAATGTATCATGCGTGTCTTCACCACTTAGCCTGGCTCCGTTCTCACACTTATCCCGCTCTGTGTTCTTCTTTCAAGGACAGTCTTCCAGGTTCCAGCACACGGTTCACAGCCTCAAGAAGTCTTCTTCGAGTGGGCCAGTCCTGGTTGACTTTCTCCTTTTACCTTCCTCAGTGTTGTCTGAACTTCCTGTTTTAACAGCCCTGGATTTCTGAGGTCTGTTGGTCTCTTCATGCTAGAGTATTTGAGAGCATCATGATCGAAACCTCTCTGCTGTTCCATTGGGCTCCAGAATGGTCGATTGAAAGTGCCCCTTTGGTTGGGCCCACCAAACCTCATTGTCCTTTGTTTATGTCTCTATTCCAGTAAGCACGTTATAATGTTTGACTGAGCTGTTCATACTGTTGGCCATTCTATTTGTGAGCACTCAGAGGGAAGCCATCATTTATTTATCTTTATATAGTTATCATGTCTGGAGCAAGCATACTCAATACGTGTTTGTTGGGTCAAGTTGAATTGAATTGAATTGCACAGGACCTAGCTTGGGGCACACCGAACATTGGCTGCTAGATCTTAATTAACCTCCACAGCCTCGCAGGCCACTCAGCCCCTTCACATCATGTCCATGTTCTGACTGTTTACTAAAGAAGGGCCTGGTTTTCTGGGCTCGGTAAGCTTGCTCATGCTGGCCCTTCTTGGCCACCTGCCAAACAGCCAGCCCCTAAGTGGCCAACACCCTCCACTCCCCCTTCTACCTCTGTAACTTACCTCTGTGCCCTAGAAAACCGCGTAACTATTTAGGAAGAAACTACAGATGGGATTCCAGGTGTCCCGTGTAAGGGAGTTTTCTTCAAATGCCCTCCAGTCCATGTGAAACATGGAAATAATCTAGTTATGCCTCCTCTGAGCACAGTAGGTACTGCACACTTCGCGCACAGTAGGTACTGCACACTTCGCGTGTGGTTTTGGACAAGCATAAGCATTTGGCCTCACATCTCTTTCCATGAGGTCAAACCAGGTCATCTTCAACATCCCCTCTAGCTCTGAAAGTATGTGCCTCCCACGCCGGCGGAAGACCCACTGATAAGCTAACGTAGCCATCTCTAACGCCCTTCTCTCTTGCCCTCTTTGCTACTGATAATGAAAAATAAAATCAAAAGACATAGTTACTTTCTCAGGTCCCCAAACAATGCAAATAGCCATATGAACAATTCTGGACAGGGGCTTCTGGGAAATTGTCTTTTTTCTTTCCAAGATGAAATGGAAAGATACTTCTTACGAGGTCCCTTCTTTTTTCTTCCTATTTGAGTTGTTAGCCATTGTATGAAATAAGGGGATGAGCATGCAGACAAAAAGCCAACATACCACGGATCCTGCGGCCCACCTCCTTGGTGACAATGCAGTGCTGTCGGGCCATCCCAGTAAAAGAATTAGCAATGCCTTCATGAGTTTAAACTGCTGCTGGGCAGAAATTCTGTTAAAACCTTCCTGAAAAGCATTTTGCTGAAAGCATCCCTGGCACACACCTTTCTAATTGCTAGTCAAGTGAGTTCATCAGATAAATCGCTCCGTTCCCCTGGGTCCCCTCCATGAGCATAACCCCAACTTGATCAAACTCACAGCGGCACATGCACAATTTGTAGAGTGCTTTATATTGCACAGGTTTCCGTGCACACGATCACATTTGATCCTTCTATCAATCCTCCGAGGTATGTTCTACACGCCCACCCCATTTTATACATGAAGAAACTTAAAGCAAGTTGCCCTGTCTCACTGACTCCACATGCAACGCATGCACACAGCTCGGCAAAGAGAGCAGCGGGCCTTCCCTGCAGCATCCTGGGGCGCAGGAGAGAGAGAGTCTTCAGACCCTCGGAGGAAACTCCCGGACCATAGGCCTCGGGAAGGAGGACCATGTCAGAAAAGGGGCGTCTCCTGCCCCTTGGAGCTCCGCACCCCGTGGTGGGGAGGGTGCAAAGACCACCCCAGCCAGGGCCCAGAGCACAGGTTGCTAATAGGTGACCCGGTGCTGGACGAATGCGAGCTGCCCGCCGGCTTACCTCCCACCACCTGCGCCTTGGCTGCCATGACTTCCAGCTAACCCGGGCCTTGTGAACACGTTTCTTTTCATTCATAAATAACCGCCCGAAACAATTACACTTCAGGAAACTTCCTTATTTTTCTCTTTCCCTCAGAAAGGTACCGCACAGTTAGAAGCCAAGATGCGTAAATCAACTGGAGGGCGTCTGGGCAGATGTTCCTAAGTGCGATCTGCCTGATGGGAAGGGTGTGGAGGGGAAGGGCAGGCTCGTAGCTCTACCCCAGGCCCGCCTGCGAAGCCAGAGACACACAGTTCTCAGGGTGCCTGCCCCGCAGACCTATTCCACCTCTATCTCCCGGCTTCTTCTGAGTTGCGTGCACATGCCCATCACTTTTTAAAACCAATATAGTACATGAAAAGGTCACGGTGATTTCAAAGCAGTCCCAAGTTTGAGTCTGAACTCTGCCATTTATTAACTGGCTGCTATTTGGCCATTCTGTGTTATTCATCTATTGTAGAACAAAAATACTACAACCCTTAGTGGATTAAAGCCATACACACTTATTATCTTACAGTTTCTGTGGGTCTGAAATCTAGAGGCAGCTTAGCTGGGCCCTGCTCGGGGCCTCCCAGGCTGCTCTCAGGTGTCAGCTGGGGCTGCGGACCTCAAAGCTCCACCGCGGGACTTACTGGTACTGTTGACGGCCTGCGGGTCCCCCGGGCTGTTGACTGGAGGCCTCCCTCAGTTCCTGGCCACGGGGACCTTACCACCGGCAGCTCCCCGCATGGCAGCCGGCTTCCAACAGAGTGAGCACCAGAGAGCGCCATGGAAGCCATGGTCTTTTTACAACCGCATCTCAGAGGTGACACACACCTTTCTAACAGGCTCGCCACATTCTGTTTGTGGGAAGAGAGTCACCTGGTCCAGCCCACACTCCAAGGGCAGGATCACACAGGAGCATGAGGACCAGGGAGCAGGGACCAGGGAGACGTTACAGCAGCTACCTACCCCCCTTCTGTCTTCTGAGCCTCGGATCCTCACCTGTAGGTGGGCATCATTATAACTCCGACCTCCAGGGCTGGAGACAGAGGCACGCGGGACAGTGTGCCGGTTCCTGCCTCGGAGGATGCTGGGCGCACACTCGGGGAGTGGGGAGCGTATAAGGTAATCGCTCCCCCTCCCTCTTCTGCCTGCTGTGTCCCACCAGGAGCTTAGAGGTTTATATGCAAAAAGGGCTACAAAGCTAGTCTCCGCTTCCCAGAATGAGGTAAGGGGGATAGGCAAGCAATTGGAACAGTCTCAGAGAACAAAAACGATTGCCTGGGCAGCATTTGGGTTCTCTGGACTGAGTCGGAGGTGGCCTTCCCCACGCGGAAGGTTGGAGGGGCTGAGACCTCGAAGCCTGGTGATCAAGGACCAGGCCACGAACAAGCAGCCTCATGACCAGGACCCCCGATTCCCTAGCACAGCCTCCCCCCGCCCACCCCACAGTGGCTCCCTCAGCCCGAGAGCAGTCCCCAAGGGCTCCACACAGAGGAGGTCTCTTCCCCGAGGTCAGTGGACTGTGAAGCAGCTCTGAGCATTGATCACGTTCCCTTCCCTGCGCTAATTCTCACCAGTTCATTAAAGCTTGACCCTCTGGGCTTCTCCGGCTACTGTGGATGTCCAGCCAGAGAGACTGTTATATTTTAAAGGCTGTTAAACTGTCCAGTGATATTTTAGCTTCTTTTTTTATATTTGATAGCAAATCATCAATCACTTGTATAAACTTCCAAGTAAAAACTAGGGGGTGAGGAACAGAGAATTATATAAAGTTATAGTGGAACGAAGCAGTTAAGTTTCTATTGGCCGAGGTGAGGCAGGGCGAGGTGAGATGATGGTCAGTTATCTCTTCCCACTCACTGATGATCGCCAGCACCATTGAGACTGTCAGTGCCTGACTCGGGACAAGCAGAATGGGCGTCACCATGGCCAGAGAACTGGGAATAGGGCTGCCTTGGGGCTCCTCCAGTCCACACCTGGGTTCACTGGCAGGCGCACCAGCTCAGCCCGACCTTGTCCTGAGAGACCCCTTGTCTTCCGAGCACGGCGCTGCTAGCCCTTCCCCTCATTATGCTCAGCCACAGCAGCTGCCCCAGCACCAACGTATCCAAAGGCGGCCTCATTATTCTCTCTCCTTAGCTGAGCTAATGGCACCATCATTCACCCAAATTATTAACTAGAAACTTCATGGTTGTCCCAACACCTCCCTCTTCCTCGCCTCCCGGGACCAGTGAATTCATCTCTGAGTCTGTTCCACTGGCTAACAAGTATTTGTCAAACCCACCCACTCCTCAACATCCTCTCTGCTGCCACCGCCGTCCAGGCCCTCATTACTGTTTCTCTAATATGTAGGAAAGGCCTCTTCACTCGTCTGCATGGCTTGAGTGCTTCCTCACGCACATACACACTACCTCACACACTCACACACACTCTCAAGCACATACACACTACCTCACACACACACACTCTCACACACATACACACTACCTCACACACACTCACACACACACTCACACACATACACACTACCTCACACACACTCTCAAACACATACACACTACCTCACACACACTCACACACACACTCACACACATACACACTACCTCACACACACTCTCAAACACATACACACTACCTCACACACACACACACACACACTCTCACACACATACACACACTCACACACACTCTCAAGCACATACACACTACCTCACACACACTCACACACACACTCTCAAACACATACACACTACCTCACACACACTCACACACAGACTCTCACACTCACGCACAGACTCACACACCCACACTCTCTCATATACACTATTTTACACATAATCTCACACTCACACACACATACATTCACATACACTCATTCACACACTCTCATACACACTATCTCACACACCCACACTCTCGCATATATACTATCTTACACACAATCTCACACACACATACATTCACATACACTCATTCACACACTCTCATACACACTATCTCACACACTCACACTCTCACACTTACACACATACACATATTCTCATTAACACTATCTCACACACACTCACACACTCACACTCTCTCATACACACTATCTTATAGATACTCATACTCCCACACATAATCACACTCTCATACATACTATCTCTCACACACTTGTACTCTCTCACACACACACTCACACACACACTCTCTCACACATTCACACACATTCACACTCTCTCATACATATTATCTCTCACACATTTGTATTCACACACACACACTCTCTCACACACACACTCACACTCTCACACACACTCTCACACATTCACACTCTCTCATACATACTATCGCTCACACACTTGCACTCTCATACACACACTCTCACACACACACACTCACACTCTCACACACACTCACACATCACACTCTCTCATACATACTATCTCCCACACACTTGCACTCACACACACACTCACACTCACTCACACTCTCACACACACAGTTCTCTGTGCTCCTGCAGTTGTTTTTTGAGGCACGGTTATGATTACACCTCTCCTGTTTCTACTTGAGGAGCTCCCTCCGGCTTTGGGAAGAAGCTGGGACCCCACAGCTGGTCTTTCCCACAGTCCCACCACTGCCTGCCATCACCAGCAGGACCTGGCTGCTTTCTTCACAAGCTCTTTCTTGTGTCCATGTATTTGTCCGTGTTTGTTCCTCTAACAGAGTTACCTTTCCCTTCTAGTATGACTGGCCAACTTCTCCCAACCTTTGAGACTCAGGTGAAAAGTCACCTTTTCCACAAAGATTTCCCTGACGCCCTCAGCAGTTAGCCAACCTCTCCTCTGTGCTGTCCCAGAACCACTGTGATTCTTTACAAGCCCCCCCCCACCCCGCACCCCTCTCAACTGGACGACAGGGTCCTTGAGTAAAGAGCATGGCTTGCTCTCTAGCAGATAGCACCATCCTGGGCTCAAGGGCACATGGAACGTTTATTGACCAATAAATTGTCATGGGCTGGGGGCTAAGACAAACCCAGATTAAAACCTTGCTCTTTTGTTTATCTGCTCTGTGACCTCAACAAGAGTTTTTGTCTCTGAGCTTCATTCTTCATCTGTAAAATAAAAATTATTACTACAACCCTATGATAATATGATGAAGATGACAAATGAGACTTAGAAAATGATTAATTATTGGGAGAGTAAAGAAAGAGAAGAGGTTTAGGATGAAGCTGAAGATTCCAGTAATGACGGGTGAATGAAGCTACCATAACTGAGAGGGAATGGTAGAAAAGGAACAGTGTAGCACACACTCAACACAGAGTAGGCATTCAACTTCTCCCTTCCTGTGGAAGTCTAACCACTGGCGACAGGAGGAAATAGCGAGTGTGTCCCTTAAATGCTCACCATCTCATTTCCTTCAGTTACTACCTATTTTCTTTGAATGGCCTGGATGGATGCTAAGGCATGAGGTTGGGGGCAAAACCACTCTCTTGGATATCAGTGTCCCTGACAGACTCTAAAGCAAACACACTGAGAGCTCAGAATTTGCTTGTTTGGTGCCACATCATGGGCAAACACAGCTGGACAGGCAGGCAGGGAGTGCGAGCCCTTGCATGCCAACCTGGGCCAACATGGCACCAGGGGGCCCTGCCCATGATGGCAGGACTGGGAGGCAGGCTGCTGAGTGACAGTGGAGCCCCTGTTTCTGACCCTGATGCAGTTGGCCTTCCCCCTGGGCTGGGAGTGCTGCCTGAGGAATAGCATGGAGGAGAGCAGGAAGGATCGGCTAGGAAAGCAGGGATCTGAGTGGAATGGCCCCAGGAGCCTGCAATGGTGTTCAGAGTTCTAGAGAGTTGGAAAAAGAGGAAAAGGGACATAGCCCAGCTACCCCGGACATAGGAAGGAAGCAGGAAAACCAGATAAACCCAAGAGCAGAGAGACTCACTAGTAACATAAAATGTATGGCAAAGACACAATCCAAATGCAGAAATGGATGGGCTGGAATGGGGAAGGGGATCTCACCCGTGGTTGGTGCTAGCACCAAGGTGCCAAGTCTTCACAGCAGCCTTTCTCCGCACCTCAGTCCACCTGCCCGAACAGTAATGATTCCGTCAGTGGCTGCACAGGACAATGGTGTCACCTCCTACCGCGGGGCAGGCCCCACCCCACACAAACATCACAGTAAGTGGGGTAAGGGGGGCATGTCAGTCCCCACACAGACCTATTGCCCACACACAATGGGCATGAGAGGCTGCTGATCCTGCTGCATCACAGCATGGCATAGCAGCTGGGTGACCTTGTACCTGGCGTCGCTGCCCAGTCACATCCTGGTTTACTCCCAGGTAAGCAGGAAAACCCCCGGGTTACAAGATAGCATATAGTTCATCTCTTTTTACAAATAAAACAACGTTTCTGGAAAGGTTAAATGGCTGCTCAAGCTAATCCGACCAGTCTGTGGTGGAGAAAGAATTGTAATTCATTCCTCTAACAGCCAATAGGAGGTTCTCTCCACTCTACCAAATAGCCAACCTCATGTTACTGGACACTGGAATTTAACTTTTGGGGGGAAACTACCTTTTTGTTTGGAAAAATCAGTAGAAGAAACAGTTACCAATGCAACCCTAGAGCAAGCACACACAAAACTCCCGAGGAAGATGTGGAGTGAGTAGGCCCCCCATGTTGCTGCTTCAAATACAGCCCTTCAAGTGTTCTATTTACATTGCACACTTAGAGTTATTTACCTGAACCATTTCCCTATGTATTTGATTGGAAATTTCTTCTTTTTCTAAGTCTAAATTTCAGGAGAGATATGCCTAAAAACATGCTGTGTGGAAGAAGAGAAGCAACTGGACAGGAATCTGCCCAGTAAAGGGCCCTAGAGGTGGGTTCATGCCCGTGGAGCCTAAGGAGAGCCAAATGCTGGGAGCAAAGGCTTATTAACAGTCATAGTCTAACCTCAGCTGAGCTGGCAAGAATTAGGAAGACTAACCCCCATGTTTAAGAAGGAGGAGCCAAAGGAAGAACGGGTATCCCTCTCCCTGGAGCCAGCTTCGGGGTCATCTTTGGCAGCAGCTTCCAGCTAAAAACATCAGGACCAGACAGGCAACAATCTCTGTGAAATCATCAGCAGCAGGGACAGCAGGAGGGCAGGAAGATTAGTGGACCAAAGAGACCAGAGAAGAACCTAAAGTTCTTATTCCAGAAGAGAAATCCTGGGGATGGGCACTTTGATGGGGCCAATCTGAAGCAATTAGGCTAGTGGGAAGTTTTACCAGGTATTAAAATTCTCTTGGTTAGCAATGCACTCTAGCTAGGTTAAGAGAAATTTATTTAAAAAGCAGGAGCAAGGATTTTTTGGAAGGATAGTTGAAACATCTCATTGAACAGAAGGAAGAAATTAGAAAATTAAAAGCTGAGGGAAAAGGATTCTCAATATGAGAGTTGATGGAACCTCTATATAAGTTGCAGACACTAATGTGGCTTGTCTCTGATTTCCAATCGGCTTCTCTTTTTTCAAAAAATGCAATTCAAAAAAGAAATAGTCAGAATGCCTTGAGGGACAATAGAGACTCCTTTGCGTCATTATAGGAAGGACATTTTCTTACTCTTCCCATACTGTTCAGGTCCATAAAGTAAGAACTACTTCCTGCACAGAAATTACCTCTGCTGTCGTCACCATTACTCTTGCCCTCTCTCATTTCTCTGCTAGAGGACAGTATTAATTTTCTATTGTTGCATAACAAATCATCAGAAACTTAGTGACCTAAAACAATGGGCATTTGTTATTTCACAAATTTCTGTTTGTCAGGAGACACAGCTTAAATAATCCTCTGCTCGTGGTCTCATAGGGCAGTAATCAAGGTGTTGGCTGGGCTGAGTTCTCATCTGGGAGCTCACCTGGGGATCAATCTGCCTCCTAGCTTATTCAGGTTGAACTCAAGTCCTTGGCTGTAGGACTGAGGACCTGACTTTTTGCTGATGTCACCTGGAGGCTTTCCACATTCCAGGGACGCCACCCTCCTTTCTTGCCATGTGGGCTTCTTTCAACATGGTGGCTTACTCCAGCCAGCCAGCAAGGGAAATCTCTCAGAGGACAGCCCCATCCCTTCTTTAAGAGCCTTTATCTGATGAAGTCAGGTCCACCTTGGGTAATCTCCCTTTTGAATCACTTCAAATCCACTGATTCCTAACTTTAATTACATCTACAAAATCCCTTCACCTTTGTCATATTCTATTGTCTGGAATAGAACAGGTGCTACTCACTTTTTGAAAAATATATATTTTTATTGATTTCAGAGAGGAAAGGAGAGGAAGAGAGAGATAGAAACATCAATGATGGGAGTGATTCATTGATCGGCTGCCTCCTCATGCCCCCTACTGGGGATCGAGCCTACAACCCAGGCATGTGCCCTTGACAGGAATCAAACCTGGGACCCTTCAGTCTGCAGGCCGACGCTCTTTCCACTGAGCCAAACCAGCCAGGCCCTACTCACTCTTCAGGGGAGGCGATTACACAGAGCATGAACCTGAAGGGGTAGAAGCATGTGTATATCTGCCACAGGGCCTTAGCAGCAATGCACTGTGGAGCTGGTATGGCTTTGATCCACTCCGTGACATGTACACGCTCACTCACTCGCACGACTTCTCACTCTTTCTCATGGCTGCATACAGACCACAAGGATGTTTTTCTTCTCTGTGCAGTAAGCTCAGCAGGGCAGGCCAGCATTCGCTCAACTTCTCTGCTATGACCGAGTAAGAAATTTCAATTCGGGAGGGAAGGAAGGAAAGCCCATGTCCCAAACCTCATGAGGCCACAGGCAAAGCTTATTTCCTATACAACTTTACTACCCACAAGATCGATATATGATCCCTGTCTGATTCCTGTTTATTTGCTAATGGATTCAGAACTCAGACTGGAGAATTCTGATCAATTACAGCCTCAGTCACTTGGTGTTCTGAGGACTAGTTTCAAAGGAGTAAGATCCATCCCAGGCAGGCCCCTGGGAGGCACCTCCGAGCCCTCACCATCTGGGTGAGCGGGACTGAGAAGGGCTTTGGTGCTGCGGGCTCCTGAGGCCGGGACACTTTAATGTTCAGGAAAAGAAACTACAAAGGACGTCACTTGCCTTGGAGGCTGGGAGGGTGCTTCAGAGCCACTTCCCCTACACCTCGGTGTGGAAAGGTGTAGCTTTTACGGCAAACCAGAGTGTTTGTTCATTACAAAGCCTGTCAACTGCAAGCTCCCTCCACCGTGACCAAAGCGAGGACCAGGACGTGTGTGGCCGTAAACATGCCTTGCACCCACCAGCATACCTGCTTTTATTCGCCCCTGTCTTCATCCGCTTCAGTCTTTCCTGGGGCAGAAATCTCAGCGTCTCACACACATCCCACGGGTGAAAAGCAGGTCGATTCCGAGTGGGGCGGTCCAGCCTCGAGCTGGCATGTGCTCCACCATTGCCCCGACCACATGGGGGAAGAGGTGGGCCCCCAGGAGTCCTTACTTACAGTGTCCAGAAGAAGACCCAAGGCAGGAGAGGGTCAGTCACTGCCTCAGAACCACACAGGAGTCAGCAGCCAAACAGAGTTCTAACTTCTCCACACCACACTGCTCCCTAACACAGAGTTGAAGAGAATTAACCCCTCGCAGGGCCAGAGTCTCCTGGGAAATGGGCTGCTGATGTAAACAAGGAACCCAGGGGCTCTCAGGGGTTGGTTCTGGGGCACCTCAGTTAAGATGGTTAATGACCACAGCAACATGATTTATTACTGACCACTCAAAAGGCACATGGACCCCCCCCAAAACCATCTCCCTTCATTTGCATAGGTAATGTCTGTCACTAACAGCTCACACCCTCAGGTCCCATGACCAGGAAGGCAGACTCAGAGGACTGGAGGGGGAAAGTCTCTTATATTTCAAAGAAAACCCATCAGGACTCTTATTCCAGGACCAGGAAGGGGCCACTGTGACCCAGACACAGGGGAGGGTTCTAAAATGGGGGCAGGGGTCCACAGCCTTTCTTAGTGGCAAAGTGCAACCCTAAAATAACATCACTACATGTCATGAAAGGCTTGGATGTGCTATACCCTTGATGTGCCACAAGAAAAATGGCCGTCGCTTCCCCACACCCAGACCCCAGTCTGATCCTGAGCAATGCATCAGGCAAATCACATTTGAAGGTCATTTGACAAAATGTCTGAGCAGCCCTCCTCATAACTGTCAAAGTCATAATAAATAAAGTAAGTTTGAGGGAGCCACAGCCAAGCGGAGCCTGAAGAGACATCACAGCTACCTGTAGTGTAACCCGGAGGGACCCTGGCACAGAAGGACATTAGGTGAAAGAAGGAAATCAAAATAAGCCATGGACTTAATAATAATCATTCATCAACACTGGTCCATTAGTTATAACAAATGTACCATACTAATGTAAGATCCTAATGACAGAACAACTAGGTGTGGGTTATATGGGAACTCTCTGGACCATATTTTTCTGTAAATTTAGAATTGTCCTAAAATAGATTACCTTTTTAAAGCTCATATATGGATGTGCCACATTTCAATTTATGCCCTGTTATTATTCAAACTATCAGTGTTGGTCCTCAATGCCCCTGTAAAGTGTGGTGACTCAGTACCTTGACCCTTGCTTCACACATGAGATTGAAAGACATTAAGTGACTTGCCCAAGATCACGTAGAGATCAAGTCTAAGAGGTAAGTTTCAATCTCAGGTGTTTTGACTCAGAGGCTCATGTCTTCATTAAAGTGAATGTTATCATCACAGAGAGAACAAGGATAAAGAAAAAAGAGTCTCTGGCTAATAGCCAGACCATTGGCAGCAGGGGGCTGTGGAAGGCACAGATAAGAGGTCAAGGTCAAGGTCAGCCATGGGTAACGATCATCCTTATGAGTCTTCTTGGTCTCATATTACCTCAAGTCTTAGAGTAAGAAAGCAATAAAGATTCCCCTTTCTCGTTCTCATTCATTCCCAAATCTCCTCACTTCTTAGATGTGGAAACACAACCCAGAATTGTTGTGAAGTATTTCTGCCCACCTATAAAAGCAAAGGGACGAAGGTCTTTCTTCTTCCTCTCTTTACACCCTCATAGAATGTCAGCACCAGCCCGGCCTAGACAAAGTGCCTAGAACTATACAAACTGAGTCAATGGGCAACAAGGACTCTACATCCAGCTCCGTTTCTGCCTCTTATGCTGTCTTCCAGCTCCTGATGCTGTCAAGCTCACCTGGAAGCAAACAGCAGAGAGGAGGAAGAGCTTTCTGTAACTCAGTGGGCAAGTTCAGGGCTGGGGAGAGACATATGTGATCAGGACCTGCTATTGCCCGTCGAAGAAAAGAAAGAGGGAAAAGAGACACATTTTGCACGGGGAGAGTGCACTGATGTGCTCTTGATTATTTTTTTTTAATATATTTTATTGATTTTTTACAGAGAGGAAGAGAGAGGGACAGAGAGTTAGAAACATCGATGAGAGAGAAACATCGATCAGCTGCCTCCTGCACACTCCCCACTGGGGATGTGCCCACAACCAAGGTACATGCCCTTGACCGGAATCGAACCCGGGACCCTTTAGTCCGCAGGCCGACGCTCTAGCCACTGAGCCAAACCAGTTTCGGCGTGCTCTTGATTTTAATCCAAACCAGTTGCTGGCCTTGACACGGGTGATTTTAGTCTCCCTGGGACCCGGCTTCCTCTTCTGGAAAATGAGAGATTTGGACCAGGCAGGCTGTAAGCCCCCTCTGCACGTGGTGTTCTGGACCTAGTTACGATCAATGAAAGCAGAGTCTGGCTTTCTCATCAACTGGAAGAGAGGCCAATGGAAGTTCAGTCAAAGGACAATTTAGAAATTGAATCAGAAACTCACCCTGCGCCTGTGTTGGTGACTAGAGAAGTCCCTGGACGCTTCACAAGGAGAGAATATTCAGACGATCATTTAACTCACCGACAATTATTCTGCATTGGTTTTCTCACGCTACACCACACAGTGGGCTAGACAAAAGGGAGATTAGGGACACCAAAAACATATAATTGGTTTTTTAAGATTTTACAAGCTTCTACTAGCTCAGTCCACATGGTCCAATCCAACAATTAAAAACATATTTCCGCTTACCTGCTGCATCCTTATGTACACACCCTACACTGTGATGCTCACGTGAGTGCATGTACGTGCATAGTTGTGTGCACATTCCACCTGCCCTCACCCACTGTTATCTCTACCTGCCTTATCAGAAATGACCTCCTGGGGGAGGGGGAACGATGAGAAGATAACCTCTGGGAAGCACTAAGACCCAGTAGGGCTGCAGGACATCTGCATCTCAGATGGAGTCTTCATTAGATCTCAGCATCAGGGAGCACAGGGCCAATGGGGTGTCCTCCCCAAGCTCCCCCTGCTTTGCTCTGTGCCCTCCCTATCATGCCTTCCTGCCTCATTTCTACCTCACCCCTGCCTGCAATTTCCTTCCCTCTAGCCACGCACTGCCTTGTCCTCGCCTCTCCTAAGGGCAGCAAATTACTCCTATCATTTTTAAAAATGTAATCAACTGCATTTGATCCAGCAGTGCCATTGTGAGGATGAGTTTTTAAAAAAAAACAGGTTAAAAAAGGTGGATAAAATATAAATTAAAAAAGAAGAATGGGTCTGGTTACAATCAATAACCCCAGAATTATTGACTCCTCTTCCCATTACACTGTGATGCCTCTGTAATCTTGCTGGCAGATTCTATGAAGGACGCATCTGTGCAAGATGAGATGTCCATTGTCAAAAGTTATAATTCTTTCCAACACGACTCCCAGAGCAGCGGCCAGGCAGTTTCTGCAGAGTGGCCTGGTGTCTGCGAGCCGCATGACATCACTCTCCAAACCCATTTGGTGTCTGCCCGAGGCCATCTCTGTCCTTAGCAAGTTGGCAGGAGGAAAGGGAGCTGAACTTGGCCCTGCCTGGTGTCCTGGGTTCAGGCATTTCGGGCCTTCTTTTGCCCTTTCACACGCCTCCTGGAGAGGCGCACCGCTCCGCCCTCGTGGAGCGAAGGCCCATGAGCAACAAACAGAGGGTTCACTTGGAAGGAAAGCAGAAGCTGGCCTCCATTTTCTTGTACGCATTCTCCCTCCGGGATGGCTGCTCACAGGAATGTTTTGGAGGAGTTGGTTTCCAGAGGTTTCCCCAAGAAAGGCCTGGCAGGTCATAAGCTCACATCAGCTGGATTAGCAACCTGTCTGGACAAGGCCCCCAGAAGCCAGGCCTCTGGGAAGCTGGGCCCCAGACCTGCAAGGAGTGGAGCAGTCTCCAGCTGGAGCCGCTGGCCTCAGCCTGCAGCCAGCTCAGGGCTCCTCGGAAGCCACTGTGTAATCCCAGGTCAGGGTGCGGCCAAATGTGAAGGCCACTGGCCTGAAATCTCGTGACCTTGACAAACCCGCTTCTCCCTGAGCCTCACCTCCCTCATCTGCAGAGTGAGGTCTGATGGGACAGCCTCGCAGGGCCCTTCCAGATCTCTCACCCTGGGTCGGCGACCTGTGACCTCCATCACTTCTCAGCCTGCCCTGCCCTTGCTGGCCAAGGCCCCATCCCCAGTCCCAGGAGGAGCCCCTGTCTCGCCAAAGGGTGTTTGGGAGTCTCTCTGCCAAAGAAGGAAAACCAGAGACTCTGTGCGCCCTGCCACTGGGAACACTGTCCAAACCACAAACAAAGCTCACTGGTTTGATTGTGAAGATTTACAGCCAGGAGAGCATTTCCCGGGCAGTGCTGTCTGCCGCCTTTACCAGCAGCCATTACATAGCGGTGGTACCGGGGCTGGCAGCAGGTGAGAGCCGGACGGTGAGCTGCTGCATCACCTGGCCGGCACACACCGTCTTTGGTGATAAACATTGACGCTCATTAAGACGGAGGCAGAACCCAATCTGTCCTGGGATTCTCGGCTTCTGGCCTCGAGGGCGGCCCTTATTTATCAGCTGTCCCCTAAGGGAACCCGGCTGCTCCCCTCACTCCCTTAACCAGTGGGCCCTAAGCAACCTTGCACCTGACAAGCCAATTTGAAAATGAATTTGGTACATTTTTTGAGTTGATTATTTTTTCTGAAAATGAATGCCCACTCTGGACCGGCTGACAGCTCTCAGGGTGAGAGAACTCTGTCCCAGCGCCCCTCACTCCCCAGGCCCAGCCCAGGGTATTTCATCCTGATGACGGAAAGCCAGTGTGCAGAGCCTGAGCCTGGAGAAGTGGGCGTTGTGAAGGGCATGGACCAGCATCTGACACCTGCCGCCAGTCATCAGGAGGAGGTGCTGGGAATGCTGGGAGTTTAGGGAGAGAGCCCGGGCCGGGAGGGCCGGGAGGGGCTTTCTACCCCCATTTGCCTCTCAGTCTCCCTGAACCGGCTTTCACTGTTTCCTCTTGACTCCATCAGATCAAGATGGCGCCATGGCAGGTTTCATGGGAAGGTGCCTATTGGAGAGATGTGATGGGAGGGGCACCCTCTCCCCAGCCCCCCGCCACCCACTCCAGCTGTGCTTCAGGGACCCTGGCTTTCAGGTATATCCTGGAGGGCTGCAGGCAGGAAGAGGACTCTGGGGGGAGGATGTGGGAAATAAGCTTTGGAGATACTGAGCTGCCTGTGGCCAAAACCCCATTGAGAGGAACCGGTTAAAAAGGCCGGAACGCTAGACTGAGAAGCCCAGCCTGTGAACGCGCCCCGTGCTTAGATCGCTGTTGTCTGGTGGGTTCCACATTGCCGGAGATCACGAGCCTCTTTGTTCTCATGTGCTCGTGTCTAGAACCTCAGCACACAAAGCAGATTCGAGGTAACTCTTCCCAGGAACCGCCCGGAGTCCTGCCCAATCTCCTAGCACAGACTGGGCCCTGCACAGAGTCAGGCCTCACCGTTGTCAGAATCCACTGAGCTGCGTGCTGAACTGCAGGCTCCACCACCCCTCCCTGGGCCTGCGGACCCAGGCTTCGGACCCATCTTCCTGCCACTCTGGGGGCTGGCAAACACATTCCATGCTCAGGGCTTGCCGGGCGAGTGTGCAGACAGCTGCGTGCCCCTTTGACCGAGGGAGCCTCCCTGGGCCTGGCTGTGGCCCTGCCTGTTTTTCCTGTGTTGGCCACTAGCAGTCTGGCTGTTCTGGGCTGCAGGAGCACTCCCCTCCGAGAGAGAGAGAGAGAGAGAGAGAGAGAGAGAGAGAGAGAGAGGCCAGGAGCTCTGAAAACCCACCAACCCCCAAACCCCGGGCCTCACTCGGGCCCTTGTGTCTGGAAACCCCCCTCAGAAAGTGAATGTTTTAAGCACCTTGAACCACACCCACTCTCAGCTGTTAGTGTGAAAGGCGCCGCCATTTCCTGGCTCAGCTGCAGAGCAATCTGGTTGAGGTTAAAGTCGGAAAGCCTAAGGCAGGGGTCTTCAGAGACTGCTTTCTGCCTGGCAGGTGGGGTGCATCAGGGATTGGGGGCCATGTCCCAGAGCACAGGCTCCAAGTCAGCACCCCTTGCACAGGCGCAGCTCCGCTAGTCCGTCCTGTGGTCTTCCTGCTCGCCAGGCCGGAGGGCTAGGGAGGGGAGGCAGCCCTGAGAGATGACGTGTCTAGCCTGGGGTCACAGAGCAAGTCAGCGCAGGCCCTGAGAAAGCGCCACATCTGCCTGCAGATTCAGCAGCAAGTGGGCACCCAGCCTCGGGCTCCTGCTCACAGCGCCTTCATGCTGCCTGGCTCGGCAGCCCCGGCTGGCTCTGCCTCCGCTCCCACACACCTCAGCTCTGATCTGAGCCTCCCTTGCCACCCAGCCTGGGGCCTCTAGAACTCAGGAGGCACCTGCCCAGGTAGGTGATGGCTGTCATATAGTAAGCCCAGAGGGGAGGGTTGACAGGTGGGATGGGGGGAGAATGGGTATTCAACTTCCTCTTTAGTTCCCAGCCCACTAATTGGGGCAGCGAGGGAAGGTGAGAGATGTAGGATGGCAGAGAAGCTGCAAACCAGGTAGATGGCGAGTAATTGGATCCGTTGTTTTGAACTGACCACCCCCTCCACCCCCATCACCTAGCACCTTTCCTCCTTCCTTTGGGAAACTGCTTCTGCCATGTCAATCACGTGATGCTAATGGGCTGCTCATCACCCCTAGGAGCAGAGATGTCCAGGTCCAGCCAATCATTGCTCCTCATGCCCTTGGGCTCAGCTGTGGTTCAGGATGGACATGGGACCATGTCCGGCCAATCAGAGTTCTTCCCTGGGATTTCTTCCCATCGGAGTGTTGTGAGGGAAGCTGGAGGTGTAACCTTCCCCAACACCTAGAGAAGGCCTCTCTGCAGGAGGAAATAACGAAGCCAAGCAGAGACTGTGGGCAAGCCAAGAGACAGCATCCTGATGACATCACCTGAGTCCTCTAATCCAGTAGTAGCTGCATTTCCCAGACACGTATGCCGGTAACTTCCCTTTGTTACAAAAAGATAATTCGAATTGGGTTTCTAATACTTGCAACCAAAGAGTCCTGATAGAGAGAGAACTACAAAGCCAACTGTCAAATATAAAACAAGCTGTTTAAGTTGGCATTGAGCTCAGTGCGTGGGTATAAAGGAAATCTGGCCAGAAGGACAGTAGGCAGCAGGCCTAGAAGAAAGTGATTCTGGGCTGCACCTGCTTCCATTACTTGGGGATGGAATGTCATGGTCATTGAGGTTTTGCCAAAAGCCAGTTGCCTCTAAAGGCATGTGGGATAGGGGAAGGAGCAGGTAGGTTTAGCCTGGAGCTAGCAATAAACGGGAACAGGTGGAGTTAGTATAAGAAAAGAAGAGAAAATTCTAGAACCACACATGTGGATTGATGACTCCTGATCTAATCTGGAGCCTGATAGATGGAACTAAAACAACATCCCAGTTGCCCAATGAAGTGATTCTCTCCGAGATCAACAGAGACCATCTGATCGCTAAACCCCATGGTGGGCTCTGAGCTCCGGTGCCCCCCCTTGTCTGCAGCCTGGATCACTGCTCTCCGGGCGTCCTTCCTTAAAGGCTCCTCTCCCTTGAATCCCAGTGTCTGCCCTGACTGAGTCCCCATGCTGCTGCCATCTTGCTGTGTCCCCCAGGATGGCTTTTTGTTCTCCCACGTGTGGGCCCTGCTCAAGATTCCACCTTCCAGCCTGCACACCTGCAGAGCCCTGGTCCTGGAGCGCAGCTGCCAGCCGATGCTTCCTGTTCCAGTAAAGTCCAATCCCGCCTCCTTTTACTGCACCCAGGGCCCCGCTGACTTCCTTGGGGCTGGGAGTCCTCAGGTTCCAGACGTTACTTTCCACCACCCTGCACAGCAGGTCACCGTGACCTGTAATTTCCTCTTTGTGAATGTCACAGCACTCTCCCCTTGCTCTTTAGTTCTTGTTGTTAGTCCCTTAAGGCCTTTATCAACTTGCACCTAGACTTTTGCAACAGCTTCTTCTTCACTTGAGTCAAACATTTCTTTCAATGAGCATTTATAGGGTGCCTTTATGTCCCAAACCCTGTGCCGTCTTCCCACTCTCTAATCTATTCCGTATGTTACAACCATATTAATCTTCCTCAAGTACTACTTGTCACATCATTCTGGGGCTCTAAAGCCTTCAATGGCTCCCCACTGTCTACTGAGTAAAGCTCACACTCATCAGTCTGGCATTCAAAGCCCTCCATGATTTGTCCCCAACCTCCCTTTCTGGCCTTATCCCTACTCTTTCCTCTACATAGACCTTATACCACAGCCCATCTGATCTATTTGCTTTCCCGTAAATAAGCATGCACTTTTCCACTTCTGAGTCTTGTCTACTTTATTGCCTCTGCATGAAAGTGCTCCCTGCTTATTCTGTGTGCTCTTACTCATGCCTCAGAGCTCAGCCCAAAAGCTACCACCACCTCCTTCTCTTACCAGGCCTGCCAGGAGTGCCTGCTCCGCCACATGAATTCCTGTAAGGCTTTTTCTTAGCATTTGTGGGCTACCTAGCACCCTGGCCTTGCACTGTGGCTCCATGACCCATGCTCTGGTTCCCCATTCCCCACATCATAGTTCTTACCTGAAGCACTTGTATCAGAATCATAAAGTGCTTACTGACAATGCAGGGAGCCTGCCCCTGCAGTGCCAGCTTGCATCCTGGTGATTGCCTTGTCCACTCAGACCTGAGTGCCGCTGCGCTAGGGAGAGGAAGTCCCCTGAGGGCAGGGACCACATCTAGTCTGGCTTCATAGCCACCAGCACACCTAGAAACTTATGTGGAAAGGATGCTCCAAGATCACCGAGTTTAAACCCAGTCCGGTGCTTGAATATCCTCTCAACGTTCCTACTGATGTAAGGTTTGCTGAACTTTTCTAACAAGAGCAAGTTTGCACATTCGTCAGCACTTCGTCTGAGATGGCTGCATAAAACCTACTTTGTTAGGCGAGACTAGCCCAGGGCTCAGAGCAAAAATTATTCTCTAGTCTTGGTACCTTAAACATTTGTAGTTTGCATGAGAAATGTAATTTTTTTTATCTCCTGGACACTGAATTTTGTAGCTGATCTCATTCTCTGCTTGTGTGGACCGTGGGAGAGCCGATGGTGAACCCCACAGGCACCAGGAGCAGGTAGGTCGGCCTTCAGCACCCACAGTGCATTCTAATCCCACTCACGTTTCTACTGCCTTCTCCTCGCCTTGTTTTCCTCCCCTCTTCTTTTCCAAAGCTTATTTTTAGTTTACTTTAACTTGCCATATTGTTTGCATCTTTGCAAAGTGTTTTAAATCCTTTTTGTAAGAAGGAAGGTTATAAATAAAACAAATCCATGAACCAAGGGATGTACAAGTCTTTTATGATTACTCTTTTTCTTTCATTCTGAGGAGAGAAATTCGCCTGGAAGAGGAGAGAAATTTGCCTGGAAGATGAGCCCTTGGACGGGAAATGCTGATGGGAAGCAGGGACAGAGAGAACAGATGGAGCAAGATGCTCTGAGGTCAGAGTTGTAAAGAATTAGGACTCGTAGAGACAACATGGATTCAGAGGATGGTGACGTTAGAACAGGAAGAGATGAGAGTGGTTTTAGAGTGTGGTCATAAAAGGCAGAAAGCAAGAAAAAGCTTTTAGAGCAGGAAGAAGTAGTTAAAACAGGAGCAGTTTTGGGGAGCTAATCATGGGGTCTTTATGCTCAGAGAAGAGGAGGTCTAATTCATGCAGTTCTGACACACACACACACACACACACACACACACACACACACACACACCCGTGCAGAAGGACCCCCGCTGGGCTCAGATGCCTCCATGGATGAATGAACTTGAGGTCCAGAGAGAAAGGATCTTACCGTCCCAAAGATCAGGGAAACTAAAGAGTATCTCGGGTAGAATAAGAGGTTGAGATGAGAGTGTACAATAGGGGGCCGACGTTTCTAGAAGCAGCCCCTTAGGGAAGGCATGCCAAAGGACCTGAGTAACATGGGTCTGCACACCTGCAGCTCACCCAGGTGCATGGCTTTGGTGCACTGAGGCCCTTCTCAGTGTAGAATAAGTGTGGAAGTGGAAGTACTAGAGTGGAGATGGAGCCATAGGGAGCAGAGCAGCTAGAGGAGAACCTTGATTTCCGCGGGCAGGCAGTGCAGGAGGCCGTGTAGGCAGCGGGAAAAATGGCCAGGCCACGAGCTGCATTCCCAGGGGCGCTGAGAACTGCTAGACACCCCAGGGTGGCCACAGCTCAGGACCACAATGCTTCAGGGGGCACCCCACCAAGCAGGAACTTCAGGGGCCTCCACAAGAGTATCTGATGCCAGCTCACGACCCCAGGTCCCAAAATATCATTCAACATTAAAAAATCGCAAAGTATTTATTGAATAACCATTCTTTCATTCAACATTTAATGAATATTTAATGATTACTGAGCACTCTACTAGGGAACAGAGATATAAAGGATACTAACACATCCTTCTTACTCTTAATAAGCTCAAGGCCCGAGGAGAAAACCAATATATAAATAAAGCATTACAGTATGTGCTATGATTATCGCTATAGCTGAGGCATGTGCAAAATGCTACCGTTGAGATAGGATCACAGAGGAGGAACAACTAACGCTGCCCAGGGCACGTGGAGAAAGGGGCCACCTTTGACCAGGGCTGAAAGGAAGGGCAGAGTTCTGTAGACAGAGCAGAGAAAACAGCATATGTCCAGGTGCCAAGGCCTTAAGCAGCAGGGTATGTTTTTGGAATCCTGAGAGGTTTGGGGTGATCCTAACAGAGTGTAGACTAGGAGTGGCAGGCGATGAGGCCAAGGGGTTGGGGCTGGACTGAGAAGATTCCTAATATGACATCCTAGAGAGTTTGCATTGTGTTTTTCAGGCAGAGCAGTAACCTCCGACATGTAAAAAAATTAACCCTGGAGTCATCAACACCAAGGGCTGGGAAACTGTCAGGGTCCTGATGACTCCCAAAGGCCCATCCTCAAACTACCCCCAGGGTGGCAGCACTGGCTGCTTCCAGGGAAGCTAGCGGGGTGTAGAGGGCACAGGCTAGCAGAAAGGTCAAACTGCGGGCACAGGGAAAGCTCTGGGGTGACCTTCCAAGCCCTGTTTTACCAGGCTGGGGGTCAGGGCTGGGCTGCACTATTCCCTGTTCCTGAAGCCCAGTGTAGGCCTTTAATCCCAGGTCCCCGTCACTTCCCACGGCATCGAGAGTGAACTCATAGGCCAGAAAAGAATGAGAGGCTGTCCCTCCTTCGAATCAAGTTGTTGTTGTTCAAATGCATTATTAATGCTCAGGGCTGCAATCATTCATAACACGGCCATCACGAGCAGCTGTTACCGTTTGCATCAGCTCTCAGTGAGTCCCTTATTAAGGTAATATTTTACCAGGCGTGCGACTCGCTCAGGGGCTGCACGCCTAAATGCTTGACGTGAACAGACCCCCCACTCCTTCTGAGAAGTAATCACTCCTTCCCTCTCTTTACACACATGCCAAATGCCAGGAAAGGGAAGTGGGGAAAGGCGATGAAAACAGGGAGTCTGAAATATGAAGCAGAGATACAGGCGGTAATTCCCCCCACCCTGTTTTCTACCTTGATTTTTTGAATGAAAAATAAAAATGCATAAAACCTCAGGAGACTCATAACTTTCCAATTTTTAAACCTGTCGGCGTGCCTTTCGCCGCTCCTGCGCATGCAGGGCAAGTTCCCACCCACTGCCTAATATTTACAGGAGAAAGTAAATGTTCTAAAGAGAAGAAATACATCAGGTTAGGTTCTACCAAAGGAGTAGAGAATTTGCCAATATTCAGAATTGGGTCGTGAGTGAGTGTAGTCCCTTAAGGACCTCCTCCCACTAGCAGACCCATGGTGACAGGTACAGAAGGGCGGAGCCTATTGTCTCTGTGATCCCCTCCCCAGGCCAGGCCAGGCTCCTGACCCTTTCCTCCACCAGTAGGATAATCCTGGACACCTGCATGGCATAGACCGCATCTGATCTGATAGGTTGAGGAAAGCTGATGCAAAGAAGCTATGCATGTTGATTGGTAGAGGTTGAGTGGAAGGTTAACCTGGCAAAGGGGAAAGGAAGAACAGCATTGCAGACTCAGCAGCATGTGCAAAAGGGAGGCAGAAGGAAGCCTGGGCTAAGAAGCCAGAGGAGAACATGCTGGGAGAATAGTGTAAAATGAGATCAAAGAAAGAGTAGGGCCAGGGAGTGTAGGGCCTTGGAGAGGATTTGGGCCTACAGTTTAGGAGCAGTGGGAAACCAATGCATGGTTTCAACCAGGAAGGGCAGCCTGGCCACATTTTGCAGAGCTCCCAGACCACAATGTGGAGGGCAAACTAGAGGGACCGACTTGTGTGAGGTGAGTTTGGAGGCTAAAACTGGCAGAAGAAGATGGCACTGTGGCCCAGGGTGGTGGCAGAGAATGAAGGAAATGAAAGAGAGTTGAGAGATAATGAGGTAGTCAAATCAGCAGGGACTTGGTGATCAGTTGGATAGGGATTGCAGAGAGATGGCCAGTGCAAATGGAATTGCAGCCTTTCTGTGCATGAGAAAAAGAACACTGGAAGAGGCCAGGCTGAGTGAAGATGTTGCATTGGAGGCAGCGTTGAGGCAGCGGAGTGGTGATGGCAAGTGCACCTTTAGAAATACTGATCTGGAGAGGACAGGAGAGGCTGGATTGGAGGCACGGGAGAGAGCCGTTGGCATATGATGATCATTAAGGCCACTCCCATGGGAAGGTCACTTTTGGAGAGAATATAGAATGAGAAGAAATGAGGGCCAACTCTTGAGGAACTTCAGTGAATAGATGGCAGCTGGCAGAGGAGAATGAGTCTGCAAAGGACACTGGGAGAAGCCCCCAGACAGGAGAGAAGAATCCAGATGCGCACAGTATCACAGAGAACAGGAGCGGAGGGCATTTCAACCAGAGAGAGTGGCCAAGAAGGATGAATATCACTGAGATTACAAAGGAACAAAACGTGAAGAATAGCCAACAGACAGATACACCAACATCAGGGTCACCGGTGGCCCAGGCCGTGTGGGCATCTGTGTGTGTTAAAGAGCTAATGCATGGAGGCATCCACCGAGGTGACTGGCACAGAGCCAGTCCTCCAGAAAAGTTGGCTCTTGTTAAATTCTCTCTTTAAAGTCTGCAAATCTAATATTCTTCTATCCTATTGAGAAAAAAAGGAGACACGCGCTAACATTTTAACAGGAGAGCTTTCAGATTAAACCCAAAGAATTTCCCAACAGGAAGGCCTATAAAACGCCCACAAAGGCTATTAAAGAAGATGATAGAATCCCGGATGAAATGAAGATCAGGATGGGTGCCTGTGTGTCTGGGACACGTTTGATGCAGCCCTTCCTTGAAGCAGGAGACCAACCCCAGTCATCAGGAAGGGTCATTTCTGCCCTGGGTGGCCTTAGCCCTTCCTTCCCTGCCCCCATGGAGATGAGAGAAAACCTCCTCATTTCAATAGCCAAGGTTAACACGAACACAGCCATCCAGCAAAAAGCATACAGAGGACAAGCACTGAAAAATATGCTCGAAGGGCCAGGCGAGTGGCCGGGATTACAATGTAATGCCCAGCCTTGGGTCAGTAATGGGGACGAATTAGTCATCTCTTCAGACCTCGGCTCCATTATTTTTGCCAGAAATGTGAGAACAGCTCTCACTAATAATGTGTGGAATCACTTCCAACTATTTGCCTTTCAAGTCAGCCTTCTCAGGTCGGGTGACATATCTCGTTTAACAGGGGTGCCATTAGAGGGAAGATTTAACGTGCGGCTGAAAGCATTTGTAGCGGGAGCTGTGGGTGGGTTCCTTTTTAAGCTTCTGTGGCTGGTAACTTGCATCTCTTCCCTCCGTGCTGTTGGGTTCTGTTATTGAAGCCTTTTTCTTTTCTGAAGGAGGTTGGTCATTAACTCTCCCCTGCCCAAAGCACCCCCTGGCATCGGCAGGGCAGGTTGAGAGATGAATTAGAAATTTCTCCTGCTCTCACAGCCCTGGAAGGCTCAGCAGGCTGGCCTGAGCACTCCAGGCGTCTCGCCACACTCAGGCTGTCTCCCTGTTCAGGTGACCTGGCGAATCCTTATGCTCATGTCTTGCAGAAATAACCATAGCTTTTGCAAATAGAGCTACCAATCACTAGCCCACGGAATTTGTATATCTACTTACAAGCGCTCTGCCTCTTTCCATGCCCTGAGAGGCCCACAGCCAAAACGTTAGGAAGAGGAGGGCTGAGGCTGTAGAAGAGGAACTTGTCATTTGATGGAAATTTATTTTTTTGACTCAGACTTGATGTTTTGTGGGGTTTTTCCTTTAAGGCCCTGACTGAGCTTCCTAAATCTTTGTCCCTGAGTAAATGTCCCAACGCCCAGAGTCCTAACCTCTGATTCTTCGTGGGAAAGACAGTAATAGCCACCTATCAAATCAGAGGCGGTAGTTAAAGCATTGAGCACAGAGCTTTGTACATAGAAGGGGCTCCATAAGCACTTATCAGTTACATCTCTTCGATTACATGCTACAAGTAATCAAATCCCTAACAAAAGTGCATAAATAAAGGGGAATTTATTGGATTGTGTAATTGACAAATCCAGAACTAAGGCCGGCCTAATTGCCGAGGGTGGTTCAGGAAACTGTCCCCGGGATAGTCTCCCTCCCTATCCTTTGGCCATGCTGCCTCTGTTCTGGCTTCATGTCTTGCAAGACCTGGTGGCAGCAAGATGGCAGCAGCTGCTTCAGGATCACACCCTCACAATCCCATGCTCGCCCGAGTCCTGGGCCAGACACTCACAACGCCCTAAGGTTTGGAATACAATCACTGGCTTAACCTTGAATCTTCAACTCCCTCTTAGCAGGAAGAATTGGTAGGTCATGGGGAAGAGCCCTACCTAACAAGGCACGGAGAGCTGAATGAAAAAAATTAGTACTATTACCAGAGAGAGAGAGAGAGAGAGAGAGAGAGAGAGAGAGAGTAGGGAAGATGTCAGGTGTCCAAATATAGAGCTATCCATTGCAAATAATAATTTCCCACCCTCACCCATGTGTACAATAAGGGTTATTTGACAGTAATGTGTAATAAAGATGTGTAATAAAGGGAAACTTCATTAAGTCTCCCCCAAAACTTTTTGGCAAAGTACCCTCTTCCCCATATATCAGTAACATATTGATTATCCCCATTATAGCACTTTTCTCAATGTGCCTCCTATTAGTTGCTAAGTTCCTGGAGGTCAAAGACTAGGTCTTACTCACCTCCATATCTCTCGCTGCACCACACACATACGGGGAAATGCATTTACTTAGGAGGTGCTTGCGGACCTGTGCTGGCTTCTTGTGTCCGGCTCAATTCATTCTTCATTTCCCTTCCCCTGACCATTTCATCTGCTTCGGGGTAGACTGGTAGAAACTAGTGGAGCCAATGAACTCTAAGGCAAGACGTTCCCTAAAGCTCCCACTTCTGCTAGAGTCTGCCTCTGTTATTGCTCCTCTCACATTGTAGTTTAAATGGCTCTCCTAGTTGTCTACCACACAGATAGTCTCTGGGGGCAGGGAGGACCTTATCTTTTCATCTTGGTTGTCCTTCGGGCCTAGAACAGAATCTGGCTCAAAGAAAGCACCCAGTGACATGGTGTAGTTACCCTATATCTCACTCACCATCATCCCCAGGCTCTCAAAAAAGAGAGCATTGCTGGTTAATGGGCTAGAAATGGGCGGGGCGGAGCAGGTAGGAAAAGGCAGTGGCCATGCCCTGCAGCCTGGGGAAGGCAGGAATGCAGGCGGGCCAGTGGGAAAGTCTTTGGCAGATGCCAGGCCTGCTTGTGTCTCTGGGGCCAGGGGCTGAGCCACCGCCAGTACCAGCTGACCTCGAAGTCCCCCTAGTCAACAAGCAGCCAGGAGAGGAGACTCTGGAGGCCCCTCAGCTTTGGAGAAAGCTCTGCAAATAAAACTCCATTTTTAGGGGCTAATCCGCAGCCCCAGGAGGCGGCGGCAGGCCTCCTCTGAAGGGCAGAGCCAGGGAGTGGGCTGAGGCTAAAGAGGAGGCCCGGGCCGCTGGCCTGAGATTACTTTGGCAGCAGCTCCAAAGGACAGCCCTTCAGTGGCCGATTGTCTGAGCCCTCACATGCACTGGTGCCCCCACCACCCAGCTAATGGGCTGAGTTGCTGGGGCCACGACCCCTCTCCCTGGCCGGTGGTTTGCTGCTCTGAATCACACTTCCCTAGCAACCAAGGGGACCAAGGACTCTGCCTCCTCTGTGCCTTGCATGGTGCCTGTGTACCTACTATGTGCACAGAATCACACTTCCTCACTCCCCTGCCTCCTGCTACTCTCCCCAGCATCAGAGGGCATGATGGGTCAGTCCTTGTGGCCTGAGGGGGGGGGGGCAGGGAGGGGAGGGGAGTGGGCAGGACACCTGTGTGGAGGGCTGTGCTCTCTACAATCTAGAGAGAATATCAATCATTGTCCAGACAGAGTCGGCCCTCCACAGGTATCCCCATCTGTTCCTGTCCCTCAAAAGATAATAGAGCATAAGGAACCCCATAGTAGAAGGCAAGCTCTGTCCCCCACTAGTCCATCCCAGGCTCCTACTTGCTCAGCTGGATCGCCAAGCCACTGTAACTCTGCTCCTGCCCCAGCACTTCCCCGTACCCTCGGCTGTGGCAGCCCTCTAAAGCCTTCCCCAGTGAGAACACCCCTCATCCGCAGGGCTTGCCTCCTCAGCGCTGGAGCTCCCAGGAGGTGGGGGTTAGCGACACTGGGCTGGGATGCACAGCGACTCTCTGGACAAGGACAGATAGCTCTTCTCTCTGGATTGCAGAGAGCACAGCTTCTGGAAAATGCACTCTTGCCACCTTCCCAGCAGACTGCCTGGCCAGGGCTCTGAGGAAATAAGGACTCCACTGGGGTGGCCACTAGCCGTGTGTCCCTGCCCTGGAGGAAGGACCCCAGCACCTGCTTCACTCAGTAGGTTATGTTTGAGGTGGGGGTAACCCAGCAACTCCTCCTCCCCAGGCCTCGCCTCTTCACTCCAGTCCACACTGACGCCTCTCCACGGAACCTGCGTCTAAAATCCGCTACAGTAACCCTCCGCTGGCTAGGCATCCGGCTTTGTGCTCTGATAGTGTCAGATGACTGTGCTTGGCTCCCTCAGGACGGTTTGGTCATCACAAGCAGTAGCGGTTACTTTGCTTGTTTTTGCTTTGATTCCCATGGAGCCGAAGGAAGATTGATGTAGCATAAGCGCTCAATAAGTGCCATGAACTTGGCTAATGGATGGACAGACTGGCGGGGCACCACCCCGTCACAAGAGAGAGGCGGCCTTCCTTTCCGCTTTCCTAGCAGGAGGCGCGGAGGCCCTGTGTTCTGCAGGTGCCCCACGCTGCGCCGCGGCCAGCTCTGCCCTCGCCCCTCACGCGGCCCCCTGGGGCCCACGGGTTTGGAGGGCCGATGCTGGCAGCTCTCGCAGACATCAATTTGCAGCCTCCCGGATGCAGCTTCGCCCTATGCTGCGCTCATAAATTAATCTCCCGGGATTAGAGTCTGTGTTTTAGTAACACTCTGGAGGCATTGTATTTACACATGAATAACGAAAGGAAAAAAGTGAGACAAGTTCTGACAACTTTCAATAACATTCAGAAATAAAGTGTGAGGCGAGGAAGTGTCCAAAGTTAATTAAGACCGTTTGGTGCTGGCGGGTGGGGGTGGTGCCAGCCGCCGTTCACAGGGGCTCTTTCTGAACCCCGCGGACCTGGGGTGTGATGTGTCCGATGCCTGCAGACAAGCAGCTGCTGCACTAACCGCGCCGCCCAGGAGCGGGAGCGCCTCTTGTTTTGCTCCCGCGCCGTGGTCGCTTCGCCGGCATTGGTGGAGGGTCCCTCGGGAAGAGGAGCCCTTTGGCCCTTCCCTTGGTTAGAAGACAGTGTGTCCAGGCTGTTCGCATCCGCTCTGTGCAGGTGGGGTCCAGAGGAAGTCTAGGGGTGCCCTGCTCCTTGGAGAGGGGCTGGTGGCTCGCCTTCCCACTAAGAGCCGTGAGGGCCTTGGGACACTTCCCTGCGTGGAACTGCGCCCCAGATGCAGGGGGAAGCAGCTCTGGGACCAAGAAAGAGGCCCTCTGGGCAGACTTCACAGACAGGGTGGGGTGAAGCTGGGCTGATATGATTTATTGCACAAACACCTCTATTTTAAGCCTCTGCATATGCTTATACATTTTTGTATTTTCTTCATTTTCATTTAGGTTCTCTAAATTTTAGAATAGTCCCTTTAATATGCAAAACCTTTCTTGAAGGGATTAGGAAACGTGGAAGAAGGAAGTCTCTATTTCTTTCTTGGGCCCAAATGGACCTCTGGGTGTTGGGTGTGACAGGGTCAGGGGACGCATAGGCCCCTGCAGACTCCTCTCAGAGCCCTTTCTCCACATCGCCACGTGGCTTGTGTGTGTGTGTGTGTGTGTGTGTGTGTGTGTGTGTTTAGGGGCAGATGAACCCCTCCCTGCCCACGGGACTTCCCTGGATTGCTGTGGTGGAGGCAGACATGAAGTTGGCAGCACCAGGCTCTTGAGCTACAGCCCAAACTGGATCTAATCCTAGCCCATCACTCTCTGTCTTTGATTGAGTCTGTTCACGTAAAGGAGAGAAGGCACCGGGGCCCATGGAAAGGGGAATTTGGAAGGAGAATGACTATCCACGTTCCATCAGAGCCTGAGATTTCTAACCCATTAAGGTTTCAGTTGGAACCGTAGGTCTCGTTTTCCACTTTCGACCTCCTGCCCTCGGCTCTTAAAAGAGCGGGCTTCTAGGTGGCCGGGCAGATTTCGCCTCTCCTTTGAAGCACAGCGTTTCAAGGGGAATATATTTCATAAGGCAAATGCGGGCTGGATGAAGCCAGGTGCTTTCGCTGTACCTCTCAGCCCAACCCTGGAACCAGGAAACAAATTCAAAATGAAAAGAAACACCACATGCACAGATGCCCTCACAATATACCTGACATGGTCCCTCAACATGGCCTCATAAAAACTGACCCCTCTGCTGAGTCTTATGTTCATCATAATTGCATGTCTGTTTGCTTTAGATCAAAGGAAAGCCATCTGACCTTCAAATGAAGGTTAGGCAGGGAGCTGCTGCTCCCTGGCTAAATTGCTAGAGAAAGGACAAGCATGCAGACAACGCAGGGATGGGGTACAAGGACAGGTCCATCCGCTGAGCGGACCAGGAGCCTGTCTGCCCAGGGGGCTGGTCCTGGGAGGAAACCAACCAGAAAGAACTTGGTTTTTCTCTGGAATCAAGGTGAGCAAAATGTTCTCCCAGCATGCCTGGCGTGAGCCCAGTTAGAACTGAGAAGCACACCCGAATGCCAAGCCAGACAAAGTCCTGTGTTGTAACTAAGCTATACACCTGCAAGCTTCTGGCAGTTTCAACTGCACCAAGCAGTTCATCCACTCTAAACAGCTCACAGGAAGTGTCCATATTCTGTGATCCACCAGGGAGAGGCTTCTGGGAAGAGCAGGGGAATTGCTACCTGTCCAAGGCTGATGTTTAAAGAGGTCAGTGCAACACGCACCACCTTTTCCCTCTGGAACAATACATGCAGATGCCATGGCCACACCTGTTTCTTGGGGACCGGAGAGGCTGACGGGGGATTTGGTGGGAAGCTGCCATGTACCAAGACGTGCTGTGAGGTGGGGCCTGTGACCCAGACTTCCCAACCAGGCTCCACTCCTGTCCTGCCACCCTCACCCAGCGCAGCGAACCCCTCCCTGTCCCTGCAGGGCCCCCGTGTCAGTCACCCCACATGAGAACTGCAAGTTTTCCAGGAGGAAAGGAAGACAAAGTTGCATTCAGCGGATTTTTTTAAGTATTCGTACAAATGAGCCCTTGAGACCTTGTACATTTTCTCATTGTGTTCGGTGCGATACAGACAGTAAGCAGGAAGCCTCGAGTCGACTGTCTAGCTTGGACTCTTGGTATGGAACACCTGCTAGCTATGTGTCCTTGGGCAAGCGCCTTAACCTCTCAGCCGTGGGTCTGTTTCCTGACCTGTACAGTGTGCTTAATTGTAACTGACCTCCCGGAAGTACTGTGAGGGTGTGGTGGTAATTAAGCGAGTCGGTTCATGTGAAATGCTTAGAAGAGTGCCTGACACTACTATATTAGGAATAAGTCTAGTGTGTGTTACCAGCTGCTGAGGAGCTGGACTAAGTGACTGCTAAAGATTCTACTTCTTGGCCTTCTCTTTTCTGCACTAGGTGACCCCAACTTTTCCTTTACCCCAGGCTGGAAAATTTGTCCCAGCCTGGTAAGGAAGAAAGAGCACACGTGCGCATGCAGACACACACACACACACACACACACACACACACACACACGCTCGCACACCTTTGCTCCTCCTTACAGCATTGACAGAGCTTCTAGAGCATCTAGCAACTGACCTGAAAGAGAGGAAATGGTGTTTATCATCATTTCTAGGTTGGTATTCACAGAGCTCCTGGTTTTAATACTGTGAGCCCTGCCTTCTCCAGCCCTGCCCACCTCGAGGGACTAAAGACCTTCAGCCGCACACTCAAACCTGCCCGGGCCTGCTCCTGCCTGGCCAAGCCCGCTGTGTATCAGGGCCCAACCTCCCCTTGAAGCTGAGGGTCTGTAATTCATGTCAGGTCCGCAAGCGAGCCAGCAGCGGGCCCAGGGCTGCACCTCAGCGGCTTGTAGTGGCCCCTGAGGCTCACCTCTCCTACCAGCGCTCACCGTCTTCAGAACTGGACAGAGTGCTGGGATCTGCCCAGGTCTGAATTTGCACTCTAACCCTCCTCTGGGACCTGCCCTAAATCTGGGTCAATTTACATCTTCCAACTTCGCTGTCCCACGTCAGTCCTTTTTCCAAACAAGTAGAACTTTATCCTAATACCCCACCCATCCCTACTTCTTGGCCGGATCGGAGCTGAAATGTGGGAACTGCTGCAGCTGCCAGCTCCAGAAGAAGCAAAGTGCTGCCCCCAGGCTCACTCTGACCATCACCTTCTCGGGCGTCTCCCCACCCTGAGCTGGATCTGCCAGCGCACACTCTCCTCTGGGACACAGGGCCTCTTTACTTGAGAGCCAGCCTCCCCCCTGAGGTGGGCTCCCCCAGCCCCTCCCGGACTGGAGCTAGCTTCCCCCACTTTCCTATTGGTCCATGGATCAGGTGGCCACACCCACCTGGGGGTTATGACAGCGAAAACTGAGTATTATAACGCGGTGTGTCTGAGCTGCTGCCTGCGTCATATCTCCACTGCTGTGCCTGACCACGCCTCAAACTCAGAAATCCAAGGCCAAACTCAGGATCTTCTGCCCAAACCCACCCCCACTTCCATTCTGATGCCCTCTCATAGCTTTTCCAAACTGCAACCAGAGTGATCTTTTCAAAATGCAAATCTTTTCATCACACACATTCACACTTAAAACCCTTCATTAGCCTCTCATTGTCCTGAGGACAAAGGCCCCATCCTTCCCCAGGACTTCAGGTCCTCTGTGTCTGGCCCTGGCTGCCTTCCAGCCTCACCTGGTCTCACTCCCCATCCCCTGCTGTGCTCTGCCCACCAGGGTCCCAGCACTCAGGGCACTTTGGAGAGAAGGAGATCCAGGTGCCTCTTCTGGGCAGCCTGGCCTGAAAGCGATGCCCCCTCCCCCTGGCTGATGCAGCTGCTCCCCGGGGCTCTGGCTGGGCAAGTGGGCAGGGCTGGATTCCAGCTTCCTGCCTGCCCGTGCTTCCCTGCCTTCGAGCACAGTGCGGCCATGCCGGCCATCCTGCCTTCCTCTAGTGCCTCCCAAGCACACAATGTCCCCTCCTGTCACTAGGCTGTTGCTCTGCCCCTGGCTCTGTTTGGGATTCTCCCGGCCTCTCTACCCAGTGATCTACTTATCCCTCGGAAGGCAGCTCAACAGTCACCTCCTCGGGGAAGCCTCCCTGATACCTCCACCACTCCAAGCTGCTGGGACCGCTTCCTCTGTGATAGGCTCTGGTCAGAGCTCCCTTCCTCCTAACCCTGACCTCACATTGGAAGCCTACACTCATTTGCATAACCAATGTCTAACTCTTCCTCAGGCCAGGAGCTCCGGTACAGTCGGGACCATGTCTTTTTCCCTTTCTTCTATGTGTCTCCAGGATTTAACACTGGGTCAGGCACAAAATAGCTGATCATTAAGTCTTTTGTCAGGACCTACTGTGTGCAGGCTGCTACACTATAGAGGGTGGTTCTGGGCTTTATAAATGGAACAACTTGAGCTTCCCAGACACATGATTAAGCATGTCAAAGAGAAAAAATATTCTGTTCCCCTTAATTATGCATTTTTATTTAAAAATAGAAGTCTTTATTAAAACAACAAAGCATAAATATTAAAGAATGCATTTAAATAACTTGTGCAATTTAGTGCAAGCTTTGAAGGTGCATAAACACTGAAATGCTATTCAATGGCTTTTAAAATCATTTTCCTTCATTATCTCGACTTTATCTAATCTTGTCTCCTAACCTGGGTTGGACAAGAACTAATTCATTCTGATTTTCCTAATTTTGTCGCTAAACCTCTTAAGGCCTGTCCACACTCCAGCAGGTTTCTGGCCTCCCTGGCGTTAGATCAGATGGTAACAAAAGCCTTTACAGGTAGTTTGCATCTTTGCTCCATCGCGGGGGAGCCCTCGTAGTTGTAAAGGGAGAAGGACTTGGCATAGAGTAAGCATTATCGGATGATCTCACCCCTGCCCTTTGCCTGGCTCAGCTCACCTGGTTCTGCAGAAAATGTCAGGTGACTCAACAGTGTGAGAGCACGGCTTTCATCCCTCTCACGCTTCCCCCTCACCCGGCTTTAGAACCTGCCTTTCATGCAGGAAAAGAAAAGAGCCTTTGTGAGCAATTTTGCTTCTCCCTTGCCGGTGGCTGACCAACAGCTTAATAGCCAGGGACACCTTCCTAACAATTACAGCCCTGATCTCAATGCTGCAAACAGAAGACTAGCAGACCTGAGCCCCGGAGTGTCTCAGAGTGGTGCTCTGCGCAGGCGTGGCCACCTGTCCATCTGGGATAAATGTCTCGTGCCATCCAGGTGGACCTGCTTCTAAGCTTCAACTTCCCTCCGTGTTTTCCCGCAGCTGTGTTTACAGGTGCAGGGGGGGGGGGGGGCGCCTACCTGTGGCGCATGCTGGGCGGCCAGTCCACCCATCGCTGGGGCTGCAGAGGCCATGGGCGCTAAGCTTCAGCAGGGGGTCACGGGGCAGGGAACTAAAGAATTTGCTTTTCATGACTGTAATTCACAGCTAATGTACATTTGATGTTTAATGTATGAACCAGAGGTGACTTCAAACTTGCGGGCCTTTTCTAAATAGTGTTTTCATCTAAGTTATTTTTTTTTTTTAAAGTAGAGGTTCCTAAGTTCTGTCTGTCAGACAAGGAGGGGAAGGCACAGCGAGGTGTGAGAATCCAGTGTGGGAGCTGGCTTTTGTGCAGCCCTTTATTGAGGTCTTACCTCTAATCTCTCCCTTTTTGATGCAATTTAAGATTAAGGAAATGAAAGGCAAGGCTGACTGGGAATGGTTTTACAAACAGGACAGCTGAGAGGCCCTCAGAAGCTGGCTTTGTCAGAGGCTTTGGGCTTCAATCCCCAGAAAGGACAGAGATGGGGGTGGCCGTGCCCCTGTGTGCTCCGGAATGTGGCCCAGGACGGCCAGTGTGTCTGCCGAGGGAACCCGCCTTCCGGTCACACACCGCGCGCAGGAGCCAGTCAGGCTGCAGGGGCCAGCACAGGCTGGCGTTGGCGCAAGAGGCACCCGGCTCCGGTGGACAGAGCCCCGGTAATGGAAACTTCCCGGCGGGACCTATTGGCTGACCTCGGGCCTGGCATTTCTCCTCTTGGACCTCTCCCCTCACCTGGACAGAGGCTCCTCGGCAAAATCAGACACGTCAAATGGACCCGCGGATGCCCTGCGCACAGGGGCAGCCGGAAGCAATGGGAGACCCGGGGGAGGGACCCTGGGCCTCAGCTTCAACAGCACCGGCACTTTCTCTCTCATAAGTACTGGTTCCACGGTTTCCCTTGCAGGCGGGTTTCCCACTTAAAGATAAAAGGGAGAAGGGCAGCTGATCCCTAAGGTGCTCTCCAGCCCAGGTGCAGACGGGGAGATACGCAGAAAAGCCCCAAGTGGATCTGCTCAGGAAAGTGACCCTCCCAAATGGACAGCAGCTGCCAGGGCCTCAGACTGCCCAAGCCCGGGCGCAGCGCAGGGTGGGGCGGGGTGAGACACCTCGGCTCCAGCTCCACTGGTCCACCCCCAGGGAGGAGGGTCTGATCCAGCAACGGCACGCAGCAAGAGAAGGCGCAGTGTGACCAGTCTCGCTCCACCGAACTGGGTGTCCGAACTTTCCTCTGTAAGCGCAAGAAGGAGAGGGAGCCTGGTCTGTGCCCTCCTCTCAGTGGTTTACATGGAATCTGCTTCTATTGCCCCCAAACTTCAGCTCTCAAGGTGTCGCCCGCAGAAACCACTGACCTGCCTCACCAGCGCACAAGTCCGTCAGCCTGGGAGCTCATCACCTGCCCCAGGCTGAAAGGAACTTCTGTTTCCAGCCTGCCTGCAAGGTCCCACTTCTAGCATTTCCATCACAGCCCCTCACATGCCAAAGAACGTGGTGTCTGCCATCCGCAAACTCGTCTAGAAGGCGGAGAGCAAAATGGATTCAATCCAGGAGAACTAATCCCCCAAATCAAAAACTTCCACTTGGGGGTGATGATAAACAGATGCCTCTCATCCCTGGGAATGAAAGGTCACTCCGGACAGTGTGGAGTCATTACTCAGCGACTTCGCCCAGTTGTTCAGGATCAGTAGCGGCCTCATTACCTGGATCCAAAGACAATATTTCTAAGTCCTGGGCATGGCTCCAAAAGGTCATTAATAACAGGACAGTCCCCAAAAGTGCAGGGGAAGAAAGACCAGCTCTAATTAAGGAAGCAAAGTGTTCCAGCCCAGCCCTTCCCATCAACAGGTTGCAGGGTAACAACAATTTGCATTTCTCGGTGCCGACTTGAGCAGCCCTGAGAGCAGCAGCCAGGCTCGCCAAGCCTCTGCCCCAGCAAACGGACGGGCCTTTGTGGGTTACAGGCAGGGGCCAAGACAGCCAGAGAGCGAGTCTCACCGCCACTTCTCACGGCTTCAGGTTAGAGGCCAAGAACTGGATGCAGAGGCCCAGATTCCTGGCTCTTTGCCCAGACAACTGGGCTTTAGGGAGGGCCATGAAGAAGCGGGTCACCTCCTGGCACAGGATTACACGTAGCCCCAACCTGGGCTCTCCAGGGGCCTACCCTGAGAACACACACACCCTGAAGCTCGGCATCGGGAGGGCAGCCCCTCTTCAAAGTCTGCCAGGCAGCTTTGACATGCTTCCTCCAGCTGGGGGTCCCTGACTTCTGACCAGGAGCCCCTCAGCTGGAACTGGTACCAGTGTTAGGGTTCTTATGTTCCCCAAGACAGAAATGGAGAGGAAACCCAGAGACATTTCCAGGCAGGTTTTATTATCTTATGCTCGAGCACAAGGGCGGCAGCGCGGAGGAAAGGAAGGTCACTGACCTGGCTCAGGGAGGGCCCCGCTGGGCTGCTTTTAGAACCTGGGACCAACAGGGCTCGCATGCCAAGGCGGGCTTTTTGAGAAAGGCGGGCTTGCAGAATTTTCCGTTTCAGGTCGGGTGACTTCTTCTTCCAGCTGCTTTGCCTGGTAACTAAGTTCGGCCTGCACTGTGGCTGCAAGATGACAGGCTGCTCACTACCGCCCCCTAGGAAGGTGGAATAGCTGTCAAACCCTAATCAGCGCGCGCAGTAGTTGAAGCAGGCAGTTAGCAGGTGAGTCTGCTACCCCTGCGTTCTTTCATAGGGAATGGAGGGATGTGACATTTTCGGGTTCGGCATTCCTTCTGGCCACCTGGCGTCCATGGGGTCCTGGTCCCAGATCGCTATGCTGTGTCAGAACCACAGCAATCTCCCCTTCCACCTCTTTCTCTGCCTTCTCCTGCCCCACGTCCCAGGGCAGCATGTAGCACAGTAGTCACGTTCAGGCTCCAGACGGCACCAGCTACTGGGGAAGTCACTGGTAATGACTCAGCAATGTCCGCCAGTGACCTTTCACTCACAGGGATGAGAGGCATCTGTTTATCATCACCCCAATGTGGATGTTTTTTTATTTTGGGGGGGATTAGTTCTCCTGGATTGAATCCAGTTTAGTCTCTGCCTTTTTTAGAAAAGTTTGCTGATTAAAGGTACAACCAGATCTTCCACCTGCCAGCTGGGAGGACTAGACAAAGCCCCAAGCCTCCGCTCCTCACCTCCAACAGGCATAGTAAGTTAGGGTCCAAATAAGGACCCTATTGAGAACAACAGGGGGTCCTCGAGACAACAGCCATACAGCAGAATGATTTGGACGAGCCATGATGCAAGGGTACCCTGTTGAGAAGAATCATTATGAAGATCAAATAAAGAATACATGGAAAATGCTTACCACCATCATTTCATCATTTCACCACCATCGCTATTTCCCTTTCCCGGACTCCCAGGTCGCCAAAAGGCAGAGAGTGGCCTAGGTGGCTGGAGGGGCCTCCCATTTCCTTGAGCCCATCCACCTCCAGTTGGCCTGTCATTGTCCTCTCTGCAAACCTCCAAACCACACAACGCTGGCACATGTGTGTTCCCACAGGCATGGCGTGGCGATCTACCCATGGGCACACAGGCTCTCACAAAGGAGAACTGTTTGGGGTCATGGAACGTTCTTGGGAAATGGGCTGACGTCCCCCACGGAAAGTCTGAAGAATCATCACACAGTCTCAGGGTTATTACAGTGCATGGATCTGATTTGTCTAACTAATTCCTGAACATCCCATCTCCACCTCACTCAGCCCCATGCTCAGGCGGCGCCAGGCCCCCGAATGTGCCTGATAATTAAAACAATTTCTGCCCTGGCTAGTTGCTCCCCTCATTACTCTCTCCCATTACTGGTGATGCACACAATAAATACTTTAAAATTGACTTTATTGGGGTGGCATTGGTTAATAAAATTACAAAGGTTTCAGATGTACAGTTTTACCAAACATGACCTATTCACCACTCCAAGTAAGTCTCCTTCCACGGCCATTTATCCCCCCTCACCCTCTTCTGCCTCCCCTTCCCCTTGGTAATCACCATGCTGTTGTCTGTCTATGAGAATAAATAATTTAATAACCCAGGTTGAGTAGAATCTGATTCCAAAACAAAGTGTTTTAATTCTCCAGTGTGCCTGCTTTCATCATTACTGTAATTCCATTTCCCTTCACTTGACTGGGCCTTCTGCCGCTGCTTAGGCTTCTCGTATTTCTCCCCGTTTCCCCCAGGGCCTCCGGCTGCATTACAGCTGGCTGCGGGGCCGCATGACATCACTCACCGCCAGGTCCAGGCTGCAGCAGCGCCAGGCTTGTGCTCCTTACCCCGTGATCCGCCCTCCGTCTTGGTGAAAGTGGAAATCTGTCCGCAAGGCTGCAGGCAGGGCACCGGGGCCTCCTCTTGCCCCAGCGTTCTTCTCTCCCTCTTGCCCTGCCTCTGTCAGCCCTGGCTAGAGGAAAGTAGGAGGAGTGGGGAGACATTGGGGGGCGGGGCGCGGCGTGGCAAGGGAATAGCCTCTACCCCTCCGCCAAGAGGAGTTGGGTCTCATTCCTCACTGCACGTCCCTCCTGGCTTTGAAGGAAAGATCTCCCTACAGCCTGGCGTTGGCTAAAGACTAGGAGGCCTGAAGCCCCAGAGAGATGAGAGTTTGCTACCTTTTAAGGGAGAGCCACCAGCACCACCACAAGCTGGGCTCTGCCAAGAACCTGCCCTCCAGGTCCCCCACCCCCTGCCGCACCCACAGGCCCCAGGCCTCCCCCCAGCAGCAGCCAGACGTGCTGAGGCCAGAGCTGGTGTCCCGCCTGAGGTCGGGCCTGAGGTCGGCGGGAGCGCAGCTGCGGGAGTAGCAGGGCCTGGAAATGCCCGACGGAGCTTTCGTTTACACACAGCGCAGAGAGGCCTGTGCTCCACTGATTACAATCTTTTTCCTGAATGTTGTGACATTTGCAGGAAGGCTAATTTATTCAAGCATGGAAATCTTTAAAAACTTAATTAAGTTATTTCTGTGATTTTCCATGCCTTCTTGTTTCGAGTTCACATTTACTTTCATCCTTCTTTTACAAAATAAAAAAAGTGGGGAGGGGCTGGGAGGGAAGAAAATGGGGAAAGGACCTCCCAGGCTCTCCCAGGACTGCTGTTGGCCCTCCCAGGCCTCCGGTGAGGGGCCTCAGAGCACCAGGCCCTGGGTGTCCTCCCACTCAGGATCCAAGCCGGGCCCGTCTCCACGAAGGACGGTGCAGGACGTATGCGGGTCCCTTGCTGATCCTCCAGGCACCGTGGCCCCTGTAGCAAGTGTAGTTGAGTGTGAGCTTGGGCTGGACTTTCCATCAGTGACTGCTGACTGCATAGGTTTGATGACTTTCCTCCACAGCAAGCTGGATGCTGCCCTTTGCAGAGAATCATGGGGCAGCAGCTGGGAGAGGTAAGGAGGCCAGAGTGGAGGTCAGGCAGCCAGGCCCCATCCTCAGAGGCCAGCTCCCCGAAGCCGGCGCCCCAGGCAGCGTGCTGCTCAGAAAGAAGAGCTTAGGCCTTGTCCGAGGTCTGGCTTTCTCCAGCATGCGCCCCAAAGTCACACGGCATGTTCACACCCTTCCTTTGCAGAGAGTACGGTCGCCCTCACCCTCATTTAGTCATAGATTGGCTAATGGCCCTCCCTGAGGCACTGGTTTGTGGGTGACTAAGATGCTGGGGCAGGGGTAGGAGTGAGCAAGGAGCACAGCGAGTCAAGAACCACAGAAGTGAGAATACCAATTAGAAAAATGAAGCCTGGTTGGGGCATGTATGGGAGGCAACTGATCGATGTTTCTCTCTCTCTCTCTCTCTCTCTCTCTCTCTCTCTCTCTCTGTCTCATCTCCATTCCTCTCTCTCTAAAGTCAATAAATGTGTCCTCAGGTGAAGAGAAGCTATTCTGTGGTTAACATTACTGTACACCAACACGAAAATAACAGGACACGGTGGTTAAGTTGGTTCCCTCAGGCCTTGGTGGGCTGACTGGAGGGTGAGGGGGATGGCAGAGGCACTGGGTCTCAGGTTAGGACAGGCATGGTTGAGGCAGCAACACCTCTCAGAGCAGATGGAGCGAGAACCTCAGCAAGGATCTCCTTGAGTTTCCTTTTCGAGTGTTTTTGCCTTGATCTCAAAACTGCCACACAGAGGAAATATAGTCCCTGCTTTACTTTTTAAAAAGTTAACCCTCACCCAAGGACATGTTTTTATTGCTTTTAGGGAGAGGAAGGGAGAGGAAGAAATATCTATGTGAGAGAGAAACATCCATCGGTTGCCTCCCACACACACCCACCCGGGGATCCAGGCCACAGCCTAAGTATGTTCCCTGACCAACAATCAAACCCACAACTATTAGGCGTGTGGGATGATGCTCTAACCAACCAAGCCACCCGGCCAGGGCCATCTGTATTCTGATGGCATTTGCACATATTATTTTTAAGTCATTAGTCTCTGCCTGATATTATGAGTCAAGAACTTTAATGGGAAAAATTTATGGCTTGTCTCCTCCAATGAACACAATAATTCATGGTTGTGTTGAGTGTGCTGCGTAATGGATATTGCTTTCAACTGGGTGTCTGTGGTGTTTTTCCTTCTCTAATTCATTAGCTTGTTCCTCCTGCTCCATCGCAGGAGCAGCAGGCGTTTCCTCCACCCATGCGGTCTGCCGACACAGTGGGCCCCAGGGTGGTCTCTGAGAGGCCCCCGGGTGGTCTGCCAGCCAATCCGAATGGTAAGTCATACGAAGGTGCCTTTTCTTAAAGTGCAGTCTCCAGAGCATGTTGGCGTCTGTATTAAAAAGGCCCAAATGAACATGTTCACAACCGTAAGCACAGAAATGGCTCTGTACCTGGGCAGGGCTTCCCTGGACCAGATAAGGTTTGCATAGTAATAACTCAGTTTCAAGTGCAATCCCTGAGTCCTGGGCCTTCTCTCCTCCTGCCGAGGTCCGGGGTGGCTGGGGAGCCCTGTTTGCGCAGGTAGTCAAAGCACTAGCCTTCAGTAAGGCAAGCAAAATGTCAGGATTAGAGAGAAACATCTTCAGCTGTCAGTCCATCCATCTCATTCCAATATCAGGAGTAGACAAAGGAGTGAAATAAAAGAAAAGAAAAAATCAGTAGCCTTGGGTGGCTCAGTTGTTTGGAGTGTTGTCTGTGCACCAGAGGATTGTGGGTTCTATTCCAGATCAGGGCACATACCTAGTTGGAGGGTTTGATCCTCAGTTAGGGTATGTATGGAAGGCAACTGATTGATGTTACTTTCTCTCTCTCTCTCTCTCTCTCTCTCTCTCTCTCTCTCTCTCCCCTCTCCATTCCTCTCTCTCTAAAATCAATAAATATGCCCTCATGTGAAGATTAAAAAATGAATAAAGATGGAGGAGATAGTTATCAACTGGTTTGAGAAGCAGAAACCAGGAAGGCTGAGGCCATCTGGCCACCTCTGCCCTCTGCGCAGGCTTCTCCTGCTCTTGTCAGCACCAACGCAGAGCCTGGGCCCAGTTAATGGCACAGCTCTCTCCCCGGCAACTCCAGTCAGCCAGACCCCGATGTTTCCGAGCTTGCCAGCCAGGAGGGAGCGGCTCGGAGCATCCCTTGGTGAGTGAAGAGGAAAAGGGCAGCATCCAAACAAAGGATCTCTGGGCACGTGAGCCATTGGTTGGATTTCTACCATGGCAACAAGCAGGGCCGCAGCGAATTCGGAGGAAAGGGAAGGCGAGGCCACTCCTCAAGCCCCGGAACTCTCGCTCGGCAGCACCTTCGGCTAGTGTTTCCTGTGTGCACGCGTGCTCTTCGGCCAGTCGGGGGACCTGAGGGCTGATGTCTGCCGAGGACAGTGAGAGCTCCGACCCAGTCCAGCCAGCCCGCCGCTGGCGTGCTCTTCCTCCCTGCTGTGTCCCACCTCGCCCAGTCATGGCGGTGGACACCACGCTGCCTGTGCACTGCCCACTTTTTCCACTGGAACAAAACTGTTGTTCTTTGTCCCCGGCCCAACACTTGAATCACCGCATTTCCCCCATCTCTCTGTACCGGTGCTTCTCACACTCGGGCACGCAGCAAGAGCAGCTGAAGGGCCTGTGAGAGCACACAGTGCTGGGCTGGGTGGGGAGCTCCTGGCTCATTGGGTCTGGTGTGAGGGTGAAATGTGCCTTTCTAACAAGTTCCCCGGTGATGCTGCTGGCCCAGGGACCACACCCCGAGAACCACCATCCCCAGCTGGGAGTCTGCCTGCTCCTCTGCAGGCAGCCTGGAGCAGGAAGGAAGCAAGCCTCTTTCTCTTGGATGCACCTCACCGATGGGTTGCCTGCCCCAAGGGGCCATGCCCCTCATCTTCCAGACCCAGAGAGGAGCTGGGCTCACCTCTCCCTTTCCTCTGAATTCGCTGCGGCCCGGCCACTGCTGCTTCCCAGTCTGGCCACCCCAAAGCCTCTCTCTCCATCCACGCATGTGGCTTTCTGCCTTTTGCTTTTCTCTCTCTCCCTGTGTGTTTCTTCACATCCATCTCTGTCTGCCAGACTCTCACACGCAGGCTTCCTCTGGCATCTATCCATCGTCTTCATCCATCTCACTGTGCAGATATTTACATTTCTAAAGCCCAGCGTGTTTTCATGTTTCCTCCTACTTCAGCCAAACAAGGATTTTCCTCTCAAATCTACTCACAGTTAGACCATGGGGAGGGGAGGGTGGACGCTTTACCGATTGGAGTAACCCCTCTTGAGGCTGTTTATTCATCAAGAACAAAGAGGGCTTCCGGCAGGGATGGATAGCAGACAAACCAGCACCGTGTCTCGGGCCACCTGTCCCACTTGGGGACAGTTGAGAAAACAAACATGCTGCTTGGTTGTCCTGCAGATCCTTTTTAATCACCTTGAACTGACTTGAAAGCCCCCCAGAGGCCTTGTCATGGGTATTTATTTGCAGCATCGAGGCCCAAGAGGAGAAAGGACATGTATCGCTTCCTGGGAAACAGGATGGCAGGGTAGTGGTTGGGAGTGTGCGCTCTGGGCTGGGGCTGCTGGTTCCAATCCCAGCTCTGGCCCTGACAGAACAGGATCATGAATAGGCACCAGGCCTCTCTAACCCTCCATGGCCCTGTCTGCACAGTGGGGATGAAACCGCCGGGCGAGGTCCGATGTCCAGGAATTAAATGCGGCTCCATGCCTGCACTTCCCACCTATGGCATGGGGGCTCGCACAGATGGCTCAGTGAGTGCTGCTGACACGACCCCCTCAGTGCACCACGTCACGGAGCCTGGGACTGGGTACAGGGACTGAGCAGACCAAGCCTGGGTCACTTCTACCCGAGCCTGATCCTGCGCTGTGCCAGTGAGCCCGGGCGTCAGTTAGACATGGCCACGCCCCACGTTGCCCTGGGCAGTCAGGCCCTCAGCACTTAACTTAAAAGCTTTGTGCTTTGGGTTTTGTCTTGTTTTGTTTTTTAAATAGAAAAAAAAAATCCTATTCCTTTCTGTCCGGTGCTTTTTTCCAGCAAAAGAGCAAGTCAGCACTAAGAATTGTCCTTGGTCAGCACAATGTATGTTGCAGTGGGAGAACTTTGGAGAGTGTGAGGAGGCCCTAATGAGAAGGGAAGTCAGGGCTTGGCAGGCGCTAGCTAATTTCCCAGGTCTCCCAGAGAATCCGTAGGAATAATCTCTTTTCTTTCCTTCTACCTGTACGCCGTTCCCTGCCACCCAGAGAATCCATCTGTAGGACACGCTGGATCAAGGCAGTCAGACCCAGGACAAGCTGGTCTCCCAGCCACAGCCTAGAGTCCGACGCCCCGAAGGATTCAGCCCTCCTGTGGACACTGGGACCACCCCTCTGAGGCCTGTCTTCTGTGCGCCTGGCTTTCCACAGCAGGGAGAGGGTAGGCTGTCTCACCAGCCACCCTCCCATCACCAAGGTGCTGATAGCAATGCCCTGCCCAGGACTGGCTCACCAGCGCAGGAAAGGCATGCCAAGACCTGTTGGCCGTTTATCACCTGAGGACGCCCGTTCTTATATCTGCCACGTCACCACTCGCAGTGTGTAGCAGACAGCATAGGAGCCTGTCATCCCGTCAGCCAGCCAGCCAGCCTTCAGGGAGGGTGCAAAGCCTAGCCGTTCAGGCTCCTGGGCTGCAAGAGCCCCACACCCCATCTCCACCTCCAGGCACCTGGAAACGGCCCTACCTGGGAGTGGCATGGAAAGAACACAGCAGTGGACCAGATGGGCCTGGCTCAAGATCCAGGCTCTGCCACTCAAGGTCCAGGCTCTGCCGTTCTGACGACTTGGGCAACTTACTTAATCTTATTGTGTGCCCTGTTCTCATCATTGTGGGGGAAATGATTCAAACGTCGCAGAACTGTTCTGAAGGCTAAATATGTTCCGTGGAAGCAACTGGCATGAGTATGTAGCAGGCACTGGGCTTACCCAATAAATCGTGGCTCTTGTGATTATTTAAAATAAATTCAATACTGATGAGTTTCTCTGCCACGAGAGTTGGAATAAGGTCAGATTCGGCACCCTGAGAACCTGCAGTGACACCGGAGCTGAGTGTGTGAGAAAGCAAGCCCGGCGTATCTGCTGCGGCTCTCGCTCCCCCAGCCAGCCTCCACGTGCATTTGCATTCCTTCGCTGCGGGCCAGCCTGTGCATATGGAATACATTTTCTTTGGGTGTCTCATCATTAACGTTTTCATTTCTGCTTAGCATCATGGCTTTGCACTCCCTGGCCTTCCAGAACACTGGCCTGCTTCGGTGCAGGCTTGCTGAGTTCTCTCATTTCCTGATCATCCAGGAAGCATTCCTGGCCAGGAGCTCTGGGAGGAGGCGTGCGCATGGCAGGTCAACAGACTTGGAGTTCTGGAGAAGGTGAATCAAGCCCCACTCACACACAAGCCCTCTAGCACCTCCCTATGGCTGCCTGGGGATCAAAGTCAGGCTTCTTTCCTTCCCAGTTTTCGATTCAGCCATGTGTGGATTTACTGAGCTCTGCCAATCAACCCAAAGACTTAGCTGCCATGTCCGATGTTCATGCCCTCAGTGAGCTGAACTTGACCCTGGAAAGGTGACCTTGTCTTAAAAGAATGTAGTAACTCATAGAGTTGGCAAGTGGCCAGTGAAATGGGCACTGCCATGGCCACTGAGTCATGGAGGTGCCCGTTGGTATAACATTCCAGGTGGAGGGTAAGAAGGGCAATGAGCCCCTGGGTAAGAACCCTTGGATGCAGTGATTCCACTTCTAGGACAGTGTCCTAAAAATCATCAGAAATGTGGTCAAATATTGTTGCAATACAAAGATGTTCGTTGCAGTAGTGTATATAGTGGTACATATTTGCAAACAATCTAAATATCCAACAATAGAAAATTGATTAACAGAACATATCTACATCTACAGAATACTCTGAAACTATTTTTTTAAAACATAGAGTAATGTTTAATAGGATGGCAATAAGCCCATGATATAAACTTAAGTGAAAAAAGATGATAAAAATGCAAATTCCAACTTTATTTTATAATTTATATTAGAGGCCCAGTGCACAAAATTCGTGCATGGGGGTGTGTGTCCCTCAGCCCAGCCTGCACCTTCTCCAATCTGGAACCCCTCGAGGGATGTCCGACTGCTCATTTAGGCCTGATCCCGGTAGGATGGGGCCTAAACGGGCAGTCGGACACCCCTCTCACAATCCAGGACTGCTGGATCCCAACTGCTCGCCTGCCTGCCTTCCTGATTGCCCCTAACTACTTCTGCCTGCCAGCCTGATCATCCCCTAACCACTCCCCTGCCAGCCTGATCAATGCCTAACTGCTTGCCTGCCAGCCTGATTGCCCCTAACTGCCCTCCCCTTCAGGCCTGGTCCCCCCAAACTGACCTTCCCTGCAGGCCTGGTCACCCCCAACTTCCCTCTTCTGCCGGCCTGGTCACCCCTAACTGCCCTTCCTTGTAGGCTTGATCGCCCCCAACTGCCCTCCCTTGCATGCCTGGTCCCTCCCAACTGCCCTCCCCTGCTGGCCATCTTGTAGTGGCCATCTTGTGTCCACATGGAGGCAGCCATCTTTGACCACATGAGGGCAGCCATCTTGTATGTTGGAGTGACAGTCAATTTGCATATTACTCTTTTATTAGATAGGATACATAGAAAAGGTAGATTGGAGGGAAATTCCCTGAAATAGTAACAGTAAGTCTCTTTGATGATGCGACAGTGAATGGCCTCCTTCTTTCTCCTGTGGCTTTTCTACATTCCCTGTAACCAGCATGCATTATGTCCAAAAAGAATGACAACCATGCAAACACAAGTGATGCTTTCTTCTCCAGGGTCCATGACCACAGCAGAAAGGCAGGCCTGCTCCCAGAACCATCTTCAAACTTGGCCTCTTAGAGCATGGCAAGGGGGAAGCTGTCTGGTCCACACTGGCCTGGCTCCATGCCCTGACCACCATGGGCCAGAGGAGCCCACGCCTGGCTGTCCGGGTGCAGAGAGCTGGCCTGGCCCTGGTGTGCTGTGGCCCTGCACTTGCTGGGAGCCTTCTAAGCCTGCTGCCCACAGGCTGTCCTCCTGCCTGCCTGGTCACTGCAGATTGCTTCATCTCCCTTCACTGTGGTTTCAATGTGCAGTTCCTGACCCTCACACCCTCCCCTGGGCTGGAGCCCTGCTCTGCAACACCAGCACTCCAACGGCAGACTGCCGGTCCTACCCAAGATACGTGGGCAAAGGAAGGGCAGGCTGCGGCCTGGCCAATGAGAATTCGGTCTGTACAGCCAAGTCTTTCTGTCTGTGCAGCCACAAAGCAAGGGGTGCCCACAGAGTCCAGCTCTCCACAGGGGGCTGGGAGCGCCCACCTCTCAGCTCAAGTTGCCATGCTGGGTGAACTCAACAGCTGCAATGCTCGGGGCTTCCGATTTAAGGGCGGGGCAGGGGAGGTGTTGGGAGAATAATGTCAGCAGAAGAAACCCCTGGCAGCCAGTTATAGGTTTATCCCTTTGTCCCTTCTTGCCTTTCATGAAAACCTCCAAATTTTGCCCACTTAACCTTTAAGGTCTCTGGCCACCTGGTCCCCCACACCCTTGTCTACCCAGTTTCTCACTTCTCCTCAGTATGGACTCGTGTCCGTAAACCCACACTCCCCATTCCCTCCTCTGACATCTTTTTCATTTGGTCCTTTCTCCTCCCTTCCAACGTGAGTGACAGCAGCCATGTAAGAGGGAGAGCTGGGTTCTAACCCAGGCTGAACTGAAAATGAGCCGCCTCTCCAGTCCTCCGCCCTGCAGTGCTTCCCACAGCCAGCTGGGCCCTGGCCTGAGTGAGCCCTGCGCGCGGATGGCCCGCACCCTCCGCGGGGTGTCCCAGCACAGGGACTGCCCTGCGGCTCCGCTGCCACTGTGCTCCGGCTGTGTCTGCTTGTTGTCTCCTGTGTGGGTGCCAGGACTCTGGAGCAAGGGCTGTGCTTCTCCGTGACCACCTCGTGCAAGTGCAGAGCACGGGGGACCGGCGGCTGGCATCCTCTGACCGATGCCTCCCCTTCCGGCAGACGTGAAAGGGACTCATTTAAATTTGGTTTCCCTGTCAGCGCTGTCAGGCCTCGGTGGCCGTGGGAAATCACCAAGGAGGAAAGTCACCGTTTATCCTAAACCCGCTACGGTCGGCACAGGCCGCCACCTCTCCAGACGGCTGCCCGTGGTCATGGCCCCTCCTGGGGCAGAGTGGCCTATGCTCCTGCCAGGACGGACCATTCAGGGATGGCCAGACTCACTGCCACCGGAGCCTGTGGTCCCCAACACGGGAGGGCGGAGGGGGGGGGGCGTGCTGTCCAGGGGAGTGCTCTGTTCCAGAGCTGCGCCCGCCTCTGCAAGGAGGTCCCGGGGAAGCCACCCGACCATCTGAGTCCCACACCGCATTTCTCGAGGACACACATGACACTTACCTGGCAGGTTACCCTGAGGCGTACATGTCACCCAATGTGTGAGCATGCTCTTAACAACCCTGTTTACATTGTTTCGCTGGGGCGCCTCTCTCCATCCACAGGACCCACTTCCCACAAGGCCGCTTCCAGTGAGCTGCACCAACACGAAGCATGCATCCCTCGCACAGGAGTGGACCCCCATGTATCTCCCACCGGATGCTGGCAGGGCGCCATTGGGTGCCGGGGACAGGAATGGGCATATTCAGTGCGTTAGTTGTGTGTGAGGGAAATCGATTCTCAAGGACTTCCCTGAAATCTCCCCTACATCCAGCACTTTTTTGTGGGAGGAAAACATTTCCAATTCATAGCAACTAACTCACAAGCAAACCTTTGGATCCCTGCCCAGCGGTAAGTAGGCTCTACCTGTGTTAAATCACCTTCAGATGCGTGTTCCATGCCGACCCGGTGGGCTAACGACACATCTGCAGATCCCAGCACGTCTGCAATATCCCAGCACAGGTGTGGTCGCCTGCCTTCGCCTGCGGGCCGGGGCGGTGAGAGAGGAGAGCACAGCAGCTCCTTGGCCCGCGCGGCCTGCAGGAGGTGAGCTTTCTGCTCGGCATCTCCCGGGCGGGCGAGAGCGCTTTGCTGGGCAATGAGCGGCTACAGAAGACAAATAGGACAAATACACTTTAACCTTCTCCGGTGAGAGGTGATCTCAGCAGAGACACCTACTTCTCAGCCGGAAACGGAGAAGCAGGCTTCAGGAGGAGCCCAGCGCCGGCCGCGGATTACCCAGCGGCTCTGGGCAAAGCCCAGAGTCCTTAGAGGGGGATTTGGCTGCTTCAGGAAGCAGGAGGTTCTCGTGCACGCCTGCCCGGGGTGCCCGCGGGCCCTCCAACCCAGCCTCCTTCCTTCCCAGGGGCTGAGACGAAAGATGCAACTCGCCTGGCTGTGTGCTGGCGGCTGAAGCGGATCTCTCGAAAACGCATACGTGGAAGTCCTAACCCCCAAGTAGCGCAGAATGGGACTGACCTTGGAGATTTGGGTCTTTAAAGAGTCATTAAAGTTAGGCGAGGTCGTTAGGCTGGGTGGTGATCCAGGATGACTGGCGTGCTTATAAGAAGAGATCAGGACCCAGACAGCACAGAGCGCAGACCATGGGAAGACCCGGAAAACAGCCCTACAAGCCGAGGCCTCAGAAGGAGCCGACCCGCCCGCGCCTGGATCTCGCACTTCTAACCTCCAGAGCTGTGAGAAACACGTCGCTGTTCTCTAAGCGATCCCTTCTGTGCTGCTTGGCTAGGCTACCCTGGGATCTACACTGCGGAGCACACCAGAGCAAATCCCAAAGAAAGTGAGCTCCCCTTCGCCAGACAGCCACACTTAAACACATGCGCTCAGAACAAGTCCAGCTTTGAAGTGTCTGTGGGGCTGCGCAGTCTGTCCCGTCTCACATTCACAGGCCACCAGAGCTCCTGGCTTCTCCTTCCTTCCACCCGCGGGCCTGCCTGCCCCCTGCCCCCCTGGCTCACTGACTCCAGCCTGGCCTGCACCACTGCCCTCAGGAGCCTTCCTCCAGCCCCGAGGGAGCCCTGTGCCAGCCAGGAGCAGGGAGAGAGGGAAGGAAGGTGGCGCCAGGGAAACTCCGCCAGGCCTCACCGTCTGCTTCCCAGTCGCTATCCTGTCCTGGCTGTGCGGACGGCCTGGCCTGTGGAACTGACTCCTGAGACGCCTCTCTCCCACTCTTCCTAGCCGGCGAGGCAAGAAGGTCCCAGTCCTGAGAGGCATGGAGAGCCTTGCTGAAAAGTGAAGGAGTCTGTTTCATTATGACTATTTTAGAGCAGTTTTAGGCTCATAGCGAAACTTAGGGGAAAGTACAGAGGTTCCCCGTATACCCCTGCCCCCACAAATGCATAGCCTCTCCCATTATCCCTATTCCCACTAGAGTGGGCATTAGTTACAATTGAGGTGTTTGCTTTTCGATCCAATTCTCTTCTGGTGGCTGAAACTCCATCAGTTTTGTGCGTTCCCTTCCTTGTCCACTGACCTCTGTCCTCAGCCTACTGTGTTTCAGTCGAACACGTTGCTCTTCCAGTCCCTGCACCTTTTCTTAAACAGCCATAAGCTAAGAAAACCTAGTAATGGTGCCATTACTAGAATACCTACTGTGAGTCAAGCTCTGTGCCGGTGGGATCTTTTATTCACATGGCTTCTAATCCTCACCCCACCCCCACCGCCCATGCAGGTGGGAAGACAACTCCCTCTTAAGGATGAGAACACAGAGGCACATCAGGGTCAAAGCAGTTGGCTGGAGGCAGAGTGAGGACACAGAGCTCACTGCATCAGACTCGTCTGCTTTGCACTGTCCACTCTGCCATTCTGATGAGAAAACAGACCTGGGGAATCTCATTTACTGTGAAACACTATAAATGAAAGGTGCTATTTTTTCCAATTCTTATTGTTAACAGCTAGGAGACATTAAAAGAGAGAGAGATAAATCTTCAACAAACATAGAAATCCCGTGATACTGAAACCGAGATCTGATCTCCAACTTCAAAACCTTCCTTCAACGTCTTCGTTTTGCCTGAAGAGAAATCTGACTTCCTGCGAAGACCAGGGCTGCTCCCTAACACAAGCTGTAGGAGTTCTCGCATCTTCCTTTCGCACCATCTGAAGGGTCGGAAGTGATGTGTTTGGGTGATTGTTTGGCGAATGCCAGTCTTTCTGCGCTAGGCTGAATCTCTATAGGGAGCGTGACCATATAGTTTATAGCGTGAACAGAAACCCTTTTGACAGTCAAAGGAGGTGCTAGTTATAATTACTGCAGAACAAAAAGGAAACTGGGACACTGGTTTGCTTGCCAATATAGTCCCGTGCCAGATTCCATATTTGGCACATAGTAGCTGCTCAATAAATAAATGTGTTGATTGAGTTAACATGTCTTTCGAAGATTTCTCACAATCTTGTACCACCCTATCTTTCAGACATTATCCCTGTAACTTCCCCTGTACCTCAGTCCTAGACACATAGGGGTCTCCAGTTAACCTATCTTGAACACACCACATAGTCTCATTTCTCCAAGCTTCCACGAAACCACCACCTCTACTCACAATGCCCTCCCCATAATCCTCCTATCCAAATCCTCCCATCCTTAACATCTAGCTCAGATACTGCCTCTGCTCTGAGGCTTCCCATTTCCCAGAAAGCTTTCACACACCTCCGGATAAGTAACCACTGCACGGGTTACTTAACTGTCCTTCCCCTCACTAGACTGTGAAGTCCTCCAGGTTCGAGTGCACATTTCATTCATCTCCCAGGGCCCATCCCCATGGCCAGCGCAGAGGAGACATAGAACAAATGCTGTTGAGAGAGTCAGGAAGACGGAGCACCCTCTTGGATGCCAGCGGTCAAGAAAGACCACGAAGGAGTGCCCTTGCATTCTGAAACAATCACGTTTCTGTTGCCACGACTGGGAAACGCATTGCTCTCACCTCACATGGTGCGGGGCACATAGAAGCAAGCATCTCATCACTTAACGCCGGGGTACTTGTCCCAGCCTTACAAAGGTTTCAGCATTCTGGAGAAAGGGGCTGCGCGTAGATTCAAGAAGGAGTCCAACGACGAAAGATATTTTTGAAAGGCATTGGGGGTCAGAGGAGCTTCAGCTAAAGGGAACTGAAGACTCTCCTCCTTCACTCAGGACCCTGCTTTTATTCACACGATTTATCCTAAGGCAAGGTGGAAATATATACCTCAAAGGGTAAGGTATCAAAGGGTATTATTCAGAAGCATTATCAGTTTGGGGAATAGCCTACAGCTGTTCGGGTGTTTGGCCAACAGGAGGCAATAAAATGCCCTTAGCTGTCTGGCAGCTAACAATAATCCTATTCCGGTTTGGGGGAAGTGCCTTTTAGCCATTTGCAACAGGTAAATTACATGTGTGGCCCACCCTTGTTGAGCCTCCCAAGTCCCATCAACCTTTTGACGGAACTCTTGTAATTATTACATGCTGGAATTGGTTCTCGGCAACTTAACACCACCACCATCATCATCATCGTCATCATCAGCAGCAGCAGCAGCACGATCTATCTTCCGTGTCGGTGTGTCCCTCTGCCCTTATTCCATGTTGGTGTGTCCCTCGGCCCTTATCCTTCCTGTCTTCTGTATCTCTACTGCCAAGGCTCCATGGTTTCCTCGGCTCAGTTCTCCACCAGCACTTTTTCCTGTGGGAACGAACCCTCTCCCTGCGCCTGTCGGCTTGGATATATTTGAGGAGTCCTTCCTGGACAGGCAGGGCTTCCTGGCACTCACCCTGCCGTTCCTCAGAGCACCTCATGCCAGGGCTGCTGTGGGCCTTCTTGGATCCTCCATCTTTCCCTCAGCCAGGCTGTTTATATTCTTTAAAGACCTTTCATGTAACGCCTGTACTAATATTTACATCCCTGCTTAACTAGGCCGGCCCCTGCTGCCCTGGGCATTTCGTAGACTCAAGCAGGATGGAATTGCAATCATTCCAAGCTCCTCAGTAGCTATTTCCCACTCGTAGCACAAAGGCATGCTCAGAGCTGGAAGTTGCTTAGTATGCAGGCTGCCTGGGGGTTGGGATACGGCCAGTGGAAGACGTGCCAGGTCTAGACTAGTTGTGTATAACTATGGGCTTTGGAAACGCACAGCCCTGGGCTTGGAGCAATGCTCAGCTACTCACTGACTATGTGACCGGTCAATGGTTTAATCTTTACAGAGCCTTACTTTTTCACATCTACAAAAAGGAAGTCATAATGTTTCTTAGGACTGGTCTGAGGATTCAATGTAACCATGAAAAGAGACAGGCACATAGTAATGGCTCACTAAATAGCATCTATTATTATAAAAAATTAACAAAAATGTATTGCATACCGACTATATATAAGATGTTATAGTGCTAAACTCTGGAATTAGAGCCCAGGAGAGAAGACAAAGAAGACATGTTCCCTGTCCTTGATTTCAAAATCAGAACTCAAAGCAAGACAGAGGTGACAGCCGTGAGAGATACAGACAACAACCGGGGATGTGGGATGAAGGTGCTGGCACTGAGTGGGCAAAGCTGAGGTCTGGGCTGAGCTTGGGAGCTTGAGAAGAGCTTTGCTTTGCAGCTATGATGAGAGAAGCTTTTGCAGAAGCGATTATCTTCGAAATCTCAGAAAGAGGATGGAGAGTAACAATAACAATAACCAATATTTTAATTGATTGCTTCCGAGGTGGGCTCTGTGCAAATTGGTTTTATATCATCTCACTTAATCTTCTCAACAAGCATGTGAGACGAGGTAGGTGCTACTATTGTTGTCATTCTATACTAAAGGTAAAGGGACTTACTTCTCAGGACTGCAGGACTAGTAAGAGGGAGAGCAGGACTTGAATACAGGTCTGTCTGTCCCCAAAGCAGAGCTCTTAATCCCACAGTGTGTGCCAGGGGGGACATGTGGGGATTGTGGGGAAGTTCAGTGTGGCTGAAGTATAGGTAGGGCATGTGTGTTTGTGTGTGTGTGTGTGTGTGTGTGTGTGTGTGCATGTGACAGGCAAACAGTGCAGGGGAAGTAGAGAGAGGAGGAGGTAGAAGCACTGAAGAAGATTCTGGAGCCCAGGCTGAGGGGCTTAAGCTCTTTTTGAGGCCAGCTTCAGTTCCTGCTGCACACTGAGCCCCAGCAGGCCCCAAGGGTTGTTAATAATAGCAACGATCATGCTAAGAATAATAGTGGGAGCAGCGCAGGAGGGCGGGCAGCAGGCCGGCAGGCACTGCCTCTGCAGGAGAAAAGGGCTCTGACTCCCACTGGGCGGGCTTCAGGCCAAGGCCAGGCCTCCAAATTGACTTTGACGTCACCGGAGGGCTCAGCAAATCCTGCAAAAGCAAAATACCTGGAGGAATAGCTCTCCTTCTCTGGAGTTTTGGCAAACTTATTATCCCAATCAATATTTGAGTAATTACAATCCCCTGTGATCAAAGGGGGAGCATTTCTCCCTTTCTTTGGCCTCTTTAAAGGCCTCTCTTATCTGGAAAAAGATTTCTTAATCTACTTTCCCTACATGCCTGGAGGTGTGTGCAGCCCCAGAGCTCCCTGCCTTTCTTCACTCCTGGGGGCCTGGCCCCGCTCGCAGGGAGCCTGGTAGGACGGCCTTTCGGCTCAGCCCCTCTGAGCCTCCAAGGGAAAAAGGTGGGGTGGCAGCTGGGACTCAAGGAACCCAGAACAGAGGAGAATCCACTACCCTCTCCACCTAAGAGAAGGTGGGGAAGGCCTGATCCCTCCCACCGCTGACAGGCCTCCCTGCGCCCTGCCAGGCTTTCAGCCCCTCTCCAGGCCCACAGGCTCTGAGGCTGGGACAGGACTGCGGGAATTAGGAGGAAGTCACTTAGAAGTGTTCCATTCAGTCCATGATGAGGAACCACGAGGCTGAAAGGAATCTGTGTTCAGTCATCCAGCCATCCTTCTGCCACGAACCCTGTGCCCAGACTACACCCATCGGTCCGGCTTGTAAGACCCGCCCTGGGCTCAGACAGCTTCCTCCCAGCTGCCCAGTGCCTCTCAGTAACACACTAGGAGGTCAGACCCAATGCACCCATGAAAGGAGGGGCCGCACATACATGGTCCACAGCCCACTCCCCAGAGGGCAGGGGGCAGGAGGCAGCCTGCAGGCCCAGCATGCCCGGCGCATGATTGAGAGACCGGGTCCTCTCTGCCCTTGGTGATTAAAAGGTTTCTGCACTCCCGAAACCTAATTACCCCAAAGATTTCCGTTAAGTCTTCTCAGCTGCGCTTCTAAAGAGGCCCTTCCAAGATCGCACTGAGTTAGTCATTACTCTGCCCGCCGCTCGCAGGGCCGTTTATTGTGTTTTTATGAGGGAACGCTGTGCTGCCTGATACATTTCCCGGGCAAGGCCCTGGGAGGGGCTCCCTGCGCCTCGGCTGCTCCCTGGAGGAGGCGCACACACTCCTGTCTGCACACAGGAGGGGAGGCATGCCCAGGGGCTCCCACAGTGAGGCCGGCCACGTACACTCAGGGACAGCCAGGGAGAGCATTCCAGAAGCCATGCTGCCCAGCCCCCTGCCACCAGGCAGTTCTGCTCCAATTTACCCCAGGCAGCAGGGTCTCCCCTCTCAGGCAGGCAATTACACCATTCCCATGGAAACTTCTCCAGCAGTTAACCCTCCTCCCATGGAGCATTGTCCTGCTAGAACTAGCAATGTTCTTCCTTTGGGGAGCGGGGGGGGGGGGGGGCACTTAGAAATCACCCAGACGAAGCCTCTCATTTGGGGAAGTGCAGAATCCAAGGGTCTGCACTCCTGGGGAGACCACTGCACACACAGCACAGACACTCACAGCCTAGAATGGATCGGAGACCCTGCGAACCCAGCTCAGCTCGGGGCCAGAGGGCAGCTCTCTGGCCAAGCCAGGTCCTAGGTCGGTGCATCCATTGTCCTGAGAGAAGGACAGCCCTGCCCTAGCGTCCACAGATCCCACCTGCCTGCGTGTTTGTGAGGCCTAGGGGTCCGTGTTGAACTGGAAACCCAATAGCTGTTCGTCAGGGGTCTGGCAGAAAAGACAGTGTGGAACCTACTGCAAGGAGGGGTCCATCGGAAGGAAACCCAGCTGAGAGAAAGAAAACTTGGGAAAGATTGCCTGAGGAGTATGCAGTCATCCGTCCCTCTAGAAATATCAACAACTTCCCCAGGATTAAGCCAGGTCAGCAAAGAGCTGTCTACTGGACCGTGTCCCTCTGGACCCTGCTTTTCTGAGTTGACGTTTGGTCTGTGTTGAAGGGAGCAGCCTGAGGAAGTGAGGATGCGTCTACTGTGAGCACGTCTACTGTGAGCGTTGTTGAGGACATCATTCAGCAGGGTTCACAGGGCTCCATTCAGGATGCCCTCCCAGCCTCCCTTCCCCCTCCCCTTCCCCTCCCCCTCTCCTCCCCCTCCCCTCCCCCTCCCCCTCCCTCTTCCTTCCTTCATTTCTTTCTCCTCTTTTTTTTCTCCCATCTTCCAGGCACTCTGAATTGTGAGACTGGTCAGGTTACCCTACCCAGGTTGGCTGCCAGAAACCGGAATTGTAAATTAGGGCCTCCCCATAGAAGGTGGTCAGGGCTTCAAGCTCTCTGCCTGCCAGTATTAGCCTCAGTCGGGATCCCATAACATTCCTCCCTTTGTTTTTCTATTTCCCTTTCCCATTTGCTTCTAACGCGTGTTATCTCACTCTGTTTTACATATCTGTGTAAGCCGCCATAATTCCACGCTGGCACAAGGCAGGTACAAGTAAGTACATTAATGAATTAATTAATGCAGCGCAGAGTGCGCTGCACAAGCAGATTGTATTTACAAAGGAGTGCATTTACCAAGCTGCTCCTGGAAGGCCTCCCAGACCATATGGGCCTGAGCTCAGAGTCTTGAAAGATGTACAAGATACAGAGAAACGGGGAGAAATGAGTCCCAGTCACAATCCCGCTTCTGTGCTCTAACCTCGGGCTGCAGCTCCTCGTCCTCTCAGCGCCCGTGGAGCCCATCTCCAGTGACTTCACCCAGCCAATATCTCTTCAGGAATTTGAGGGCACAGAACTGAAAAAAGAAACAAATTAAAAATCATAGGAGGTCGGCACCTGGAGGAATCTGAGCACTCCTCTCACCTGACCTTCCACAATGAAGAGGGAGAAATGAAGGCCTGGGAGGCCACTCACAGCAAGTTCCCGGTGGAGAACCCCGTGTCCCCAACACCCCGCAAGTCTGCAAGCTTTGCTGCATCCCATGGAGCTAAATCACTGCAGTTCCCCAGGGAAGCTGAGCCTCATACTTCCATTCTCCATAAGATGGAGACGTGGCCACGGGACTTCACCTACATCCTTTAATCCTTCCAGGGCCTCAGTGGACGTGTGACTTCGGGCTCCGTACTGGGCAGCACTTGCCTCTGCTTCCTCCTCTGTGAAATGGAGCTGATCAGACAGCTTCCCTCGGGCTGTGAGGAGTGACTGAGGCAGTGCACCTGAAGAACCTGACCAACAGCTCGGGCTCCCAGAAGCTACCTGTGGAGGCTGTTCCTGTTTTACATGAGAGGCAGCAGCCCAGGGCAATGCAGAAATGTGGCCAAGGAAACACCGCAGAACCCCCAAGCTGCAGCTCCAGCTAGGAACTCCTGGCTGCGAAAGCGCATAGGCACTTGGATTCCCATTGCCCATGAGTCCATCCCCATCCCCACCCTGTCCCTGGTCTCTTCCTGACCCAAGCCTTCCTCCGCCTACCAGCTAACTCCCTCTTCACAGAGACCGTATCCTCAGCACCAATAACACACCCACATGCCTAAATCCAGGCGGACACTTGATGCGAAACCCAGGGAGACGGCATCTCTCTGGGCTTCTATCTGGGACAGTTTATGTGAGATCCTGACCCCAGGCAGGAGGGTGGGGACCAAGTAATTTTCCAGGAATTTGTTCAGGCTGAGGACTCCTATGATTCTATTTCTTTGTGGCCCTCGCTCAGGCACCCAAATCTTCTGTTAGTGCCTTGGGTAGAAACATGAACATTTGGAGTCCTTGCAGAGGTCATACTTCAAAACCGTGGAGTTGTGCCTTGAAAGCCAGCCTGAACCCCTCCTGCTTCATCTCCCCCTGCCCCAGACATTGGCATAGAGGAAGGGAAAGGTGGGCCCCGGTCTTTGGGTGAACAGGCAGAGGGATAGCGACACCACGGGCACTTCTCAGGTGCCATGGGCCGCTTTTTGTCTTTCTGTCAGGAAAGGGGAGAGTGGAAACTGGAAGGTATTGAGAAGCTCTATGTTTGCCCCATTGGCACCCATTTTCTCAGAGACGTGAATTGCATTCAGTTCCCCTACCTGGCCTATTCACCACCTCAGAGCCTCAGCCTTGGTTAATTAGCAGCTCTCTTCAGATGGTCATAACCAAGGACCCCCAAGGACAGCCACACTGTCCTGCCCCAGGCCAGTACACACAATGAGCAGCCAGTTCTTAAGGTACAACTCATGAGTCAGATGCAAACAAGCTAGACCCAGCATATTTTTTACTGAATGTACCCCAACCCCCAGGCATGATGCAAGCACAGCAGTTTCTAGCTCTGAGCATGCTTTGTGCTATGAATGGGAAATAGCTACTGAATAGCTTGGAATGATTACAACCCCATCCTGCTTGAGTCTAAGAAATGCCCAGGACAGCAGGGTCCAGCCTTGTTAAGCAGGGATGTAAATATTAGCACAGACATTATGTGAAAGGTCTTTAAAGAATACAACAGCCTGGCTGAGGGAAAGATGGAGGATTCAAGAAGGCCCACAGCAGCTATTACATCTGAGGCCTCAATCATACCTCACACCATATACAAAATGTAACCCAAAAGAAACATAGACCTAAATGCAAACCCTAAAGCTATAGAGCCTTTAGAAGGAAACATAAAAGAGAATTGTGTGACTTTAGGGAACACGAAAATCATGAGCCATAAAAGAAAACATTACAAATTAGATTTTTATCAACACGAAACACAAAAGACTCTTAAAAGACTTAAAAGATAAGTCACAGACCAGGGGAAAATATTTCCAAAACACATATTTGACAAAGGACTTGAATCTGGAGTACATAAAGAACTTTCAAAACAAAACAATAAGAAAACAAGCAACTCATTAAAAAAAGAGAGAGCAACTGACATTTCACCAAAAAGATACACAGATGGCAAGCAATCACATGCAAAGATGCTCAATATTCTTAGTCATTGAAGAAATATAAATTAAAATTATAAAGAGACACTACTGAATACCTGCTAGAATGGCTAAAATTAAAAATGGATAGGTAGGTAGGTAGATAGATAGATATAGATAGATAGATAGATAGATAGATAGATAGATAGATACATCAGTGGCATCCAAGAGCAGGGAAGATATGGGACAACTGGAACTCATTGTGGGTGAGAATGAGAATGATACAGCCATTTTGAAAAACAGTTTGGCCATTTCTTATAAAGTTAAATATATACTTGTCATATATTCTAGCAATTCTACTCTCTAAGTATTTGCTATGTGAAATAAACGGATGCACACATAAAACTTGTATGTGAATGTTTATAGAAACGTTCTTCATACTCACCCCAACCTAGAAACAACCCTAATGTCCTCATCTAGTGAATGGATATGCAAACTGTAGTTTGTATACAGTGGAATCCTACTCAGCAATAAAAAAGAATGAACTACTGACACACACAACATGGACGGATATCACATTTATTATGCTAAGAGGCGAAGCCAGACTCAAAAGGCTACAGACCACAGGACTATCTTATAAGATATTCTGGGAAAGGCAAACTATAGGAACAAAGAAATGGACCAGTGGTTGTCAGGGGCTGTGGATGGGCGTGTAGCTGACTGAAAAAGGATACAGGGAATTTGGGGGGAGTTGATGGAATTGTTCTATATCTTTATTGTGGTAGTGGTTACATGACTTTATGAATTTGTCAAAACTCATAAAACTGTACACTAGAAAGGGTAAATTGCACTGTATGTAAATCATACCTCAATCCAAAAAAGTACTAAAAGACTCTTTGTTTTTGAGAAACATAATCTATAAGATCTGTACTAAAAAGTATTGTCCTCATTTTGCAGATGAAAAAATGGAGGAATAAAGAGATTGGTTAACTTGTCCAAGGTCACAGAGTTAGTGAGGCATAGAGTTGTGATTGAAGTCTGGGCTCTAGAATTTCAGAGTCCATGCTTTTAGCCACCAGACCACGCTGCCTCTCAAATTTGGGACTTTTCTTTATTTTGGAGCATATTTTGGCTCACCCATTGTATTTTAACCATCTTAAAGGTACAGTCTAAATCAAGCATGTCAAACTCAAAGGCTAATACGGGCCAAAAAATGAGGCATGCGACCCGTGGGCCATCAGTTTGACATACTTGGTCTAAATCGTAAGTATCTTATTTGTGTTTCAAATGTATGATAATCACTTGAATATCTTGTATTCTTTAAAACATTGAAACAATAAAAGAGTGCAGAGAGTAAAGAGTGAAGGACCCTTCCATCAGTCCTGCCCTGTCTGTACCCGCACTCTCGGGGTATCTTGTTGACAGTTGTTGGATAGCCTTCCTCCATGAAAGTATATGTGACGTGGGGTGGTGAACTCACAATGCAATCTACAGATGATGTGTTATAGAATCGTACACTTGAAAGCTATATAATTTTATTAACCAATGTAACCCAAAAATTTCAATAAAAATATTTAAAAAATGAAAGTAAAAAAATTATATCATGACTATACAAACAACAACAAAAAGAAAGTATGTACTTTCACATGCATATCAGGTGCATTTCCAATACCCTGATCCATCTCCAGTCCTGGATGCTCACTTGACTTGGACCCAAGACCCACAATAGGTGCGTCCCCTTGATCTGTCATAGACCAGTTGTATGACCCAACAGAAGCTACGTCATCTCTGTACACCAGTTTCTTTCACGTCTATAATACAAATAATAATGCCTACTTTTAATGAGGGTAGATTCCCATATTACATAGTTACAGTTTAGTAAATTCTGTCTAATAAAATGTATAGGTGACTAAATTACAATAGATGGCAACCCCATTGGGAGAGGGGTACTCAAATTCAAAGTTGTCTGAATTCAGCACCTGTTTTTTAAACAATCTAACAGGCGATGTGGTCCTCTGTCACTCAAGGTGTGACGTAGGAATTGAAGAGGTGGGATACACTGGCCCAGAAAAGGAAGCTTCTGTGGGGCCATGAGCATCGGTTTAAAATATTTGAAGAGTTGTCATATTGGAGGAGAAGGCAGACGCTCTCAGTTGCTCCAGGGCAGAACTGGAATTAATCCGGATGCAGTTTGTATGGAATAAAATTGCCCAACAACTACTGTTAGCCAGCAAAGAAGGAGCTGCACATGAGGCAGGGGGCTTCCCCCGCTTTCCAGGAGTCAAGCTGCCACTGTGGTCATTGTCAGGAAACCCAAAGAAAAGCCCAGAAAGCCAGTGTCAGGGTCCCGCGCTACTCCGTGCAGGTGCACGTGGAAACTGTGCGAGGCCAGTGCGCCCCATCCACCTCTCATCCTCCCCGTTGGCTAAGAGGCCCATAGGGGGCCAGCGGAATTCCATGCACACAAGAGCCCAGGCAATACAGAGGGAGGTGGTTCGATCAGCTGTCCAGCATTTAAGGAGAGGAGCAAAGGAGAGAATGTCCTGCCCTCCAAAAATGCAGACCTGTTTGGATCCTAGCTGAGGTCCCTCGGCAGCTGACACGCATGCCCATCTGCCACGCTGGCACAGTGCCCCCGGCAAGAGGAGCCCTGCTTCCTGCTGGTGGGTGTAAGTGCCAGGTGGTTGCATATGCCTGGGGTGGGGTGGAGAGGATTCGCCCCAAACAGCACAGGGCACTTGAAATTCCCATGCTCACGCTCTGCCCCAAGAACCCCACATCCCCACGAGGGGCGTGGAGGGCCCTGGAGCTGCAGAGAGGGGAACAGAGAGCCGAGGCACTGGAGGGGCTGGGCTGCCAAATGAACAGGCCTTGCCACATCCAGTGTGCTGTGGAGCCAAGACCACCCGAGGCACAACCAAATGGACGCAGGAAGGGAAAGGCCAAGGCACGAACAATACCAACTCCAGGGGCACCCCAGGGTGGGGCCCTCGAGAGCTATATGGGCTATGACATGGTGCCCTTGGCTCTGTCATTCTCCGTCAAGAATGAGGAGGAAGAAGTCCTTCCTTCTCTGTTGTCACCTGAGAGTGTCTGAGCCTGTGGTCAACTCTGCCTAGCTGTGTGAGTGTGTCCACCCCGCTGGCTGTGTGTGTGCCTGCGTGTGCAAGCCCGTGTCCCTGAGAGTGTTCACCCTGCTGGCTGTGTGTATAACTGTGTGTGCAAGGCCAGGTCCGTCTGAGGGTTCCAGCAATTGCATGTTGCTGATACTGCAAAAGCACAGAAAGTCTGGGCCGCTAACCCAATCATTCATGCTTCCCTTGTTCCGACTCTTGGATCTGATAGATAAAAACACCCAGGCAAATGACCAGTTTCATGGACTGTTTCCTCTTTTGTCAATACAAGAAATTGTGAGCTGTCATCTTGTCCCTCCTCTCCGGAGAGAGAACCCAAATATTTATGACCAGCTTTTATAACACTAATTGCATTTCTAATTGTTTTTCCCTCTCGGCAGCATTGCTTCCCTCACCCCGGTGGCGATGGGCAGTTCTGGGGTTTATGGAGAGTGGTTTGTCACAAATGAAATTCAGAAGAGGTTTTGAACGAGACGGCCGCATTTCCTGCTCAGTGGTTCCCCCGTTCTGAAGCAGGGCTCTGGCTGGACGCCAATGCCGCCAGTGGACCAGGCCCTGCAGAAAGCAGGAAGTCAGGGAAGCATCAAGGACCGCTCCTTGTGCTGGGTGTCCTTCACCCGGTGCAGAGCAAGTCCTTGCCTCAACGTCTCCACCTAGAAAACCTCTCTTCTCTCCCCTCCTCCTAAGCTGCTTCTTGTTTCCACTCAGCAAAAGGCCCAACTGGTGTTCCATTTTTAAGGTCTGAGGACTGATTTTCAGGTCAATGAAAGTGTGAGAATGGGAGTGGCATAACGGGAGGGAAGCACATTTGAGTAGGAATCAGGAAAGCTGATATCGTCTCATTCAATTATTCTTTCATTTGTTTATATACCATACATTTAAGGGGTCCTGCTGGGTGAGAAGCATTGCCCTACATCCTGGGAGTAGAGACCAGTGCCTCTGGTTGACCCCCACAAGCTACAGGGGGTTCTTTTATAAAATGGAGGTGGACCACCAGGACACCACAGTCCCCAAGACCATTGCATCCCAAGAGTCACCTTCACAGATTTCCAAGGAAAGCTTGAGGAGCAACTCTGCTTAAGGGTCTAGACCTGGTGTCGGGAGGACCTGCCTGCTTCTTTCTAGCTCATGACCTTGGACAAATTGCTTCCTGAGATCCAGTTTCTTCATCTGCAAGACAGGAATGAAGGTATTCCCATACCCACATGGATGCTGAGGATTGGAGGAGATGACGCGGGTGATGCTGTCTATGTGAGGAAGAAATGGCTGTTAATAATCATCAGGAAGCTCCAGCTGACTCCCTTAGTCACCCTATGTAAGGTAAGAAAACGGACACTAGGAGATGATGTTGGGGAAGGAGGAGGGAGAGAAATCTTCTCTCAAATAAGTCTTGGAGCATCTCCCCTGAGACCTGGCTCCAACTAAGCACCACTCCACAGACAAGAGGCCCACGCTCAGTAGTAACTGAACCAATAAAAGTCAAGCAGAGTTTAACTCTGGGGTGAACTCACCCTAGGAGCAGTCTGGCTGCTGGTAAGGTATGTAGCCCTCGCCTTGGGGAGCTAAGCCAGTTCACAGAGCCCCAAATCCGCTGCCCAGTGAGGGTCCCAGAGAGCAGTAGGGAGCTCCGTGGGCAACCTACAGGGACAGTGGCAGGAATGGCTACTGCTTGAAGGACTGCCCTATACCAGGAGGTGGGGCGGGGAGAAGGGGAGCAGAAAAATGTGATCAGGAGAGAATGTGGCTACTCTGGGCACCACCCCCGCCCAGCCTCTCGGTGTTTCCTGCCCACTGCCCCCTCATCTAGAGGCGCTGGGCTTTAATTCGTGACCACATTGGTATGGAAGAAAGGAATTCCCTAAGAAGGTGAGGTTGGAAAGGAAAGTTAACGTTTCACAGTGTGTTTTACATAGAAAAGATGCCAGGTATCAGCTATTCCAAGTCCCTCCCTTGGCAGATCTGATGATCTGAACAAGCAAGGGAGATATTGACTATTGGACGATCTATATGACCTTGGGCCAATGTCTTACTCCTTGATTAGTAAACCGGTAGGAACAATAGCAACCACCTCATGTGGTTAGATGGATCATGCAAGGTAATGCTATGCAAAGTCCTTCAAGAAATGGCCTGGCCTAGAGAAAAGGTTGCATGGTGGGGAGTCTGCCTGTCTGCCTGTGTGGCCTTAGTGAGGTCGTGTGCTTTCTTTATCTGTGACACAGGGAGTGATAAGGACGCCCACCTGGTGGGTGGTGAATGTCCAGTGAGATCAGGAAAGCCCTTGATGAGCTGGGAAGTGCACTTCAACATTCGTGATCACTTTTCTGAGGAAGAGACTGAGGGCCAGTGAGGTCCACTGACAGCAATGGTGCAACCTGAGCTAGGTTCAGATCCAGCCAGGCCCTGACTTTAGGGAGGCCCTCTGTGTGCTCCCACCTGGACTGCAGGGACCCAAGCCTCTTGAAGAGGCACAGGCTGGAGGACAAGGGGCAGGACCCCACTAGTTTACCTGGGTCTGCCCTGGCAGGGATCCCTCTGCCTGCTGGAGTTCCACCTCCTGGTCCCCAAGAACTAACCCACCCCGGGGCTTCCTACAGAGCCACATTGCTTATGGGGGTGCTACATGTTTCAGCTTGCTGACCCTGGGCGTCGGCAAGTTCCTTCCCAGGAGGCTCCCTCTACACCAAGGCTTCCAACACGGGAGGGGCTCTTATGGCGCTCAGTGCTGGGTCCTGGCTGGGGACGTGGGTTCTGAGCACACCCCTGGCCCTATCCCCCCCCCCCTCACCCACCCACCCAAGGCGCAGGACCAGGGGGTGCAGTCACGGGACAGACGCGGTGCTTGGAGGGGGACTGTGGATGGCTGCTCTGCTTCCCCAGGCCTTTGCCCAGCCCCGCGCGGAGGGGAGGATGGAGAAGAAGGAGGATAACTGCATCTCCAGGGCCTCTTGAAAGTGATGACGCGACAGGAGAAGCAGAACTGGGCGGGAGGAGAGCGGGGGGTGGGGGGAGGAAGGGCCTTTACTGGGGTGAAATTGCTACATTTTCTAATAACAAGTAAGTAGAAAACAGCTGAACCTGAAAACTTCAAACTTCAATCAAAGTCACTCAGAGAGGAGTAGGTGGTTTGCAAGGGCTAGGGAATGTTTTTTCAAAGAGCAGCTGGTCTAGAATGAATCAAGATATTAATACAGAAAAGGCAGCTGAGCAAACGGCTGTGCCCAGGCTGCGGGGGAGAGGAGCGGAGCGCTGGGTGGGCTGCTGGGCTCCCAGCCGCTGTCCCTCCTCCGGGGACCAGGCCCTGAGCCGCCACCACCTTGGCCTGGCTCCCACCCACGCCTTTTCTCCACGTGGCAGGTCACAGTGTGATGGGGACATGGGTCCCCAGGGGCAGGTACCATATGGGGCAGCGTTGACTGACAGCTCCATCTTACCAAGGGACTTGTTTGGTGGGAAACGGACACTTGGGCTCCCATGGCTGTCAAGCCCTTCCCTTGCTCTCAACTCATTTAAGCTAAGAACCGAGTCTATTTATTTCCTAGTGGGCCCGACACACTCCAGTGCTCCTGCCAGCCTGCTCTGCAACTCTGTCCACAGCAGATCAATGTGCAACTTCGCGCAGAGATGAAGACTTCTGAGGAGGCAGGGTGGGGCCGGCGGCCGTGGCTGTGCTCACTGCTCCCCTTCGCTGCTCCTAGGTCTCTCCCCTTCCCCTCCCGACCTGTAGCACCCACTGACCTGCCCTTTAAAAGTGGGGGGGGGTCTTCTCCGTGGGCACAGAAGGCAAGGTAGGTACTGCACCTCCTTTTCCATGTGCCTCACGTACAGAGCGTGCGCATGGTCTTCACTTCATAGGAATCCCCATCTGCGTGTCCTGCCCTGAAGGCACCCCCCGGAGCGTGTGTCGCCACTCCCCTCCCTTCCCAAGGAGCCCCCGAGTCTTCAGCAGACACAGGGAAACCTGGGGACAGGGGACAGAATGTTGAGCAAATACAGATGCTATTTACCTTCCATCCCTTTTCCTGACTATTCTTAGAGGACTAAGAAAATGTTTGGCTCAGTTCCGTTGTGAAAGGGGGTTGCAGAAGCCGCATGTTTGAGAGGGTGATGTGAGCAGGCCAGAAGGTTCCTTCCCGCGGTCCCCTGGGTTCCTCTGGGAACACCCCTGGGACTCAGGCGCCTGAGGTCGACCCTAACTCCCTCCACACCAGGCCAGCCAGGGCCCTTTGCCCACCACACCACAGGCCCAACATGCTCCTCTCCCCCAACTGGCTCTTGCTGTCCATTTCGCCTGCTTTACTAGCAGAGCAGGGCCAGGCAGGGGAGCGCGGGGACCTGTGGCCCAGCTGTGCGCTCCCTGTGGGGGGTGAGGCCCAGGAGGGCGGAGATGGCAGAAGGCGCTCTGCACCAGAGTGCCACTCCCTGCTGTGCGCCTGGGGGACTGTCTCCCTCCCCCAGCATCTCCCTCTCCACAGGCCCCCCCCCCCCAAACTCCCCACCACCAGTGTCGATATCAAGCCAAGGTCACAGGACGTGGAGGACAGGCTTCCTGAAGGCTAGTGCTCCCTCCTGAAGCGCTGTGATGTGGAGGGAAGATGAGCTTGGGACCCAGGTCTGAGTCCTGGTTAAACCTGGTTCCCACGCTGGCTAGTGGCGTGGCCTTGACGGTGACCTTTCTCAGTCTCAGCTCCCTCGTCCATGAACTGGAGGCCCTGACGCCCACTCCGAGGATGCCTCGGGAGGACATGGGTGCCTGCCTGTAAATCAGGCGTGAGGGCAGGCAGGCCCGATGTATGAGCGGACGTCACTTCCCTTCTTCCCACTTTTCTCCATTTTATAAGAGAAGTGAAGATGCTTTATTGTAGTTTAACATGAATGCACAACTCAATGAATTTCCCAGTGTGCACATCCATATGCCCAGAGACCAGACCAAGAAACACAATGCTCTGCCCTCCCTCTCTTCAGGGTCCCTCCCCCTCTCCCCCTTCCCCTCTGCTCCTGTCCACCCCCCATCACTTCCCTGTCACTACCTGCCTGCAAGGATGACTAGTACCCTGATTCTGACGTTACAAGTAAGCTTCACCTGCTTCCGACTTTTACATGAATGTGATCATATGGTACCTCCTTGGCTGTTTCTCTTTCCTTTCCCTCACCTGCACGGTTGATCCCTGTTGCCGTGGTGACAGTTCCTGCTCTCACTTCTAAATGGTATCCCCCAGTGCGCATATTCTCAACCTATTAACCCAGTCCGTCCTGTGTCCAGTATTTAGCTGTTGCTAAAATGCTGCTCTGGACATTCTGTGTGTGCCTTTTCTGTGAGGTGTGTACACACTCCTCAGGGGTGGAGACTGCCAGACTGTTTTCCAGAATGGCTGTTCCAATTCCCACGCCTCCGGTGGTGTTTGAGAGCCCCGATGGCTCTCAGCCTCGCCGAGACTTGGTATTGTCTGTCTTTTTTATTTTAATTGTTCTGCTGGAAATGCAGTGAGGTCTCACTGTGATTTCAATTTACATCCCTCCGATGACCAGAAGTCTGAGCACATTTTCATGTTTATTGGTCACTTACAGATCTTCTTCTGCAAAAGGCCAGTTCAAGCCTTTTGCCCATTTTCTATTGACTTGGCTGGCTTTTTCTCATGGATTTGTAGGATCTTTACACATTCTGGACAGGAGTCCTTTGATAATCCATGTTGTGCAAATCTTCTCCAACATTTTGGCTTGCCTTTTGGCTTTGCTATTGTGTTTTTTGATTAATCGAAGTTATTAATTTTATGTAGTTTAATTAATCGTTTTCCCCTTATGATTAGGCTTTCAAATTCTGTTGAAGAAATCTTATCTAGCCTGGGTCCTGAGGATAGTCTCTATTTTTTAAAGCTTTCAGCACTTTACCTCCGTCATTTAGAACTACGATCTATCTTCTTGCTATGAGGTAGAAATTAAAATCTTTTCCCCAATGAGGATGTCCAGAAGACGTAGCACCGCTTACTGCCAAAGGCTAGCCTTCCCCCAAGCGTTGAGGTCAGCGTTCCCGTAAATGAGGTGGCGATCGTGTGTGGGGCCTGATTCTAGATGCACTGTGCTCATTGTCCTACGTGTCTGCCATTTCATCTGTAGAATGCGGTCTTAATTATCATTAGCTTATGTAAGTCTTGAAGATACTTTTTAAAAAACCAACACCAATATGTCCCAAGCCGGGAATTGTGGAAATGTGTGCCCCCTTCCTTATCTCAGGTAGAGTGTGCTGGTGCCAGCCATACATCCAGTTAGTTGGGTGGGAACAGGGGAAGGATTAGAGCATAGAAAAACATGTCGTGAAAATTCCATTTTTAGACTAAGAGAGATTGGGGTAAGTTGCCATTTATTCTTCTTGGTGAGAAGAATCCAAAGATATAAGAAAAGAAAGTTCTCAGAGCAATGGAAAGAGCCTGAGCCTAAGGGTCAGGATTCCTGAGTTCAAGGCTCAGCCATGCCACTTACTAGCTATGTGACCATGCAGCCTGGTTCCTCTGCCGGAGCCTCTTGTTCTACTGCGAAAAGAGGAGATGGAGCTAAACGTTCTCCAGCATCCCTTCTGTGTCTGAGAGTCGTAACCGGGACTCTCAGCCAAGGAAAGAGCAATAGGTTTGGGAAATGGCCCTCCAGCACAGAAAGGCATTTCCTACCAAAGCAACAGAACACGTTCCTGTTCCTGTCCATCGCCGGGGCGGTGTCTGTCCCAGGAGTGAGCTCTGCTGGGCCGGGAGCCCCTGAGTCCAGGACGGGGTTGTTGGTGCTTCCTCTGGGCCGGGATTTGGTCTAGAGCAGTGGTTCTCAACCTTCTAATGCCGCGACCCTCTAACACAGTTCCTCATGTTGTGGTGACCCCCAACCATAAAATTATTTTCGTTGCTACTTCATAACTGTAATTTTGCTACTGTTATGAATCGTAATGTAAATATCTGTGTTTTCCGATGGTCTTAGGCAGCCCTGCTAGTGGTTCTCAACAGGTTGAGAACCGCTGCTGTAGAGCCAAAATTACAGTTATGAAGTAGCAACGAAAATAATTTTATGGTTGGGGTCACCACAACATGAGGAACTGTATTAAAGGGTCGCAGCATTAGAAAGGTTGAGAACCACTGGTCTAGAGGGAGAGATGTGTAGTTTTGGTGCCAGACAGACATGGGTTCAAATCTTGATTGTGCAACTTGCTTGGCAAAATGGGCCCACCTCTCTCAACCTCGGTTGCTTTCCGTGTAAAATGGGAGCTAAGAATGCTTACTTCTCGTGTACTTTTGTCAGCCTAGGAAACCTCCCCAAGGGCAAGCTACGTTTCTAACTCCCTGGCGTGGCCGCAGTATTGAAACTCGGTGCCAGGTGTCTGAGCACCCTCACTGCGCAGGTGCTTCACTGTTCTGCACCCCCCACCCCCGCCCCGCCATGGCCAGCCAATGAAGGCGCCAGTAAGTCAGTAACTCCCTGGAGCCCCCAAGGTGATGCCACGTGCTCGGAGATTCCGGGCTGGTCTGCAGGCTTTCCCAGACAGACGCTTCGGCCCCAGGGGTGCGGCTGGAGGAGACGAGTGTGCCAACACCGGGGGCGGGGAGCCAACGCCACCATGTCCACAGAGCACGCCACGCAGTGCCTGGCACACATCAGAGCTTCCTCCACGATGCCCACGTCTGTTTCCATTATTCTATGGCCCCGAACGCCCGTTCCGTCCTTCACCTCAGGCGGAGCAGACCTTTCTCGTGGCTATAATACCCTCAGGACGGACCCACCCCCCACGCCAAGTCAGATGTGGATCTAAAGGAAAGCACTGCAGGTTGTTTCTTGTCCGGAGGTGGAGGAAAAACCAGCACCAGGTGGATTGGTAAGAAGAAGCCTTCACCTCTGCCTGGGGCTTTCGGGAGCCCTTCCCTCCCACAGAAAACGGGCTCTCCTTTAGCCGGCCCCCACCCAGGCCCTGACAGCGCCTGTGGCCAGACAGCAGGCTCCTGGCCTCTGGCCCCTCAGCTCCCGCTGCTCAGAAAGGGGCCGCTTTATGGCCCCACTCAAGCACTGCGCCTGCAGACGGACTGCCTGTCGCTCCAGATGTCTGCCCAGGCCCGACCCCGTCCCAGGCCCTCGCTGTCAGGGAGGCCTCCCCTCCCCAGGCCCTCCTCCGGCACGGCTGGAGGGAGCAGCTGGGCACACCGGCCTCAGCAGGGCATGACAGACCTGGGCAGGCATGCGGCTCCCGGCACATCTGTTTGATCTGTGTCCAGGTTCTCTCCGGCATTTGCCTCTAAGCCGGCTTCTGAGCGTAAAAGCAGTCCCGAGTGGCTGTTTTCAGGTCTTCGACGCTGGTTAGCCACAGTGGGGAAGTCTGCCCGGCTCCCCTGAGTGAATGATCACAGGTTATCAAGTCGGAGCTCCGGGTGGCCAGGCCTGGCTTCGCTGCTCCTCCTCCGATCCATCACCAGCCGAGTGGGTTATTGAGCCGTCCTCTGCCTGGGCGTGTGCATCCATCTCGGCTCTGCCATCTCTCCCAGGGGGCAGGGCGGGGGCGCCTGGTAGCTCAGCCCATGGAGGGAGCCTACCTCTGACCAGCAATCCAACCACCAGCTCATAATCCCTCCCTCCCCTCATTGCCCCTGCACCCCCAAGCCATGCCCTTGGCAAATTCTCCCAAGGCCCGCTCTCCCAGAGTACGCAGGCCTGGCCAACCCCACGATGCTCCTGCTCGGAACGGCCCTCCCCCTGCCCTGGGCGCAGAGGATTAGATGGCACAGGAAGATGCAACATCCACCAGGCTCCGCGGCCAGGTCCACCCCTGAGCGGGAGGGAGAGTGCAATATTCCCCACCCTGCTCTGCCTCCCGCCTGAGCTCACTGGAAGGCCTTGTTTCCTGGGGTTTACTGGCAGGTGGGTGACTCTATTAGAACAACCATCAGACACAGCGTTTAGAGCAGGAAGCAGATCCCGGGGGCAGGCGCTGGCTCAGCACCGAGGAGCGCACCCAGCCGCCTCCGCTGCCAGAGGAGGGGGACGCCAGCCCTTCGCCTCCCACCCAGCTCCCTGTCCTGCTGGCAAAGGGAACCCTCCAGCGGCTGCATGGGAGCTGCCGCTTTTAAGAAGAGACTGCCCTTCAGCAGGACCTGGAGAGGTGAGGCTCCCCTGTCTTAGCTCAGGCTGCCTGGACAGAGTGCCACAGACCCAGTCCTTAGACAGACATTCACCCCAGCTGTGGAGACCGAGAGGCCCCAGATCAAGGGGGGCGGGGTGATGTTCAGTTCCTCAGCAGGGACTCTGCTGTCCGTGTGCTCCCATGGCCTCCCTGGTGTGTGCACATGGAGGGCGAGGTCCCGCTGTCCACCCCTTCACACAAGGGCACGCATCCCATCATGCGCTCTCTCCCTCATGACCTCCTCTAACCTCCTGCCTCCCAAGGCCCCCCTCCAAATACTCTCACACTGGCGGTTAGGACTTTAACATATACACTGAGGTGGGGGGGAACACACATAAAATCAGTCCATAAGAAGACGATTGTGCCCTAGCTGGGTTTCTCAGTGGTTAGAGCGTCAGCCTGCGGCCTGAAGGGTCTGGGTTCAATTCCAGGCAAGGGCATGTACCTCGGTTTGCAGGCTCGATCCCTGGCCCTGGTCAGGGCACGTGTGGGAGGCAACCAATCGATGTGTCTCTCACATCGATGTTTCTCTCGTTCTGTCTCTCCCCTTCCCTTCAACTCTCTGTAAAAATCAATGGAAAAATATCCTCAGATGAGGATTAATAAAAAAAATAATAATAATTTAAAAAATAAAAAGAAGGTGATTGCCAGTGGACTATTTACCACACGGTAGTCAAACCTTTACCAGCGGTATTTCCTGGGGTAACTTACTTTATCTCTCCAGGCCTCACTTTCCTCACCAGAAATGCTAGTCAGTCCCTATGTGAAATGTGGTCACAGATGTTGAGAACTGTGCCTGAGCCATACCAAATGCTGAAGCAACACAACCCACTTTTACTTCCCTTTGATCCTGCCACCTCCGCTCTCCCTCCAGGCCAAGTTCCAAGAGTTACAGCAGGTATGGCAAACTCGCATGCTTAAGAGAGAACTTTGTTGTCTTGAACTCAACACCCCTGTTAATGGTCCTCCCTCAGGCCTGGGGAATGCATGTTAACTAGCTTGTCTCTAGTACATGATAGATGCTCAATTAACTGATTTCAAGGGAAGAAAGGGAAAGAAAGGAGAAGGAAGGGAGAGAAGGAAGAGAAGGAAGGGGGAGAAGGAAGGGGAGAAGGAGTGGTAAGAAGCAGGAGACAAGGAGAGAGATGACCACGAACTCCGTCTTTTCCTCCCTCCCTGGCCCCAGCACGCTTCCCCTCCTGACTTCCCTGTTCCCCCAGCATTATTATCACTTTCTGTTTCTGAAACTTAAAAGCTCAGGATCAAGTTGAACTCTTCTTCACTCGTTCCCCTTAGGCATCCAGCCACTGACTCCTAGTGCCTCCTCATGAGGTTTTGCAGACCGAATTTTTCCTCTTCTGGCTACTCTCGCTGTAGTTCATAGACTCATCCTCTCTCCTCCCTCCGCAAGTGATCTTCCTGACTCTCATCTGTGCCCCATAACCCATTCTTCCCAATGCACCCAGGGTAATCTTCTTAAAACACCAGCCACTTCATATAATTCTGTTTCAAAAATTGACAATGGTTCCCCTTTCCCATGGGCCCCCACACCATCCCAGTCTCATTCTCCACACGTCTTCAGACACCCTCCTCCCACCTGATTAGTCTTCTCTCTGTCCGGGATGTGTCCGATGCATTGGCATCACGAAGAATTTCACTTAGAGGCCACACCCCACACCACACTGTCAGAAATGGGAGCCACTGCCCACACGGGCTATTGAGCACTTGAAATGTGGCTGATGCTACTGAGGAAGTGAATTTTCCTTTTATTTAATTTACATTAAATAGTGAAGCAATGTAAAATATTCTAGCATTAGACACACTTTTATTGTTTTTGTAGAACCACACCTCACGTTCGCCATCGCATCCCACAAGACATTATTGTTGTAGTGCGTGCGTGTGTCGGGAACATGTCATTTCTAGTGAGAAACATGTCACTGATGATGCCCGTGTCGATGGATTGATTCCATTTGAATGATTTCTTTTTTCTATGCACTCATGTACCATTGTAATGTGATTATTTGAATATTTTATACAGATAGCATGAATTACAATGATACCTGTTTCTTTTTATTATTTTATTTTTTAAATTTATATTTAGTGATTTGAGAGAGAGAGAGAGAGAGAGAGATTGAGAGAGAGAGAGAGAGAGAGAGATTGATTTGTTGTTTCACTTATTTATGCATTCTTTGGTTGATTCTTGTATGTGCCCTGAGGGTGATTGAACCCACAACCTTGGTGTATTGGGACGACTCCATAACAAACTGAGCTACCCAGCCAGGGCTCTTTTTATTATTTTAATTTGTACACTAAAGCACGTAATGATGTATGTGGCTGGCATGATGCTCCCATTGGATGACTTGGTGTTAGCTCTCAGTGACGGCACACTGGAGCACAGGAAGAAGGAGTGAAGCACGGTGGTCCTAGGTGAACGCTGCAGGAGGTGGTAGAGCGTGGTCAGCTGGAGGGTAGGCTTGAGAAGCAAACCGACACTGAATTTAAATCTCAACTCTGTCAACTTGATGGCTGATCCTGAGCCTCAGTTTTTCCATCTGCTACACTGGAATGTTAACATTGCCACACTCAGAGGGTTGGTAAGACAATTACCTAATGCTCTTAGCATGTTACATACAGATAATGAGTGCTCAATAATGTTAGTTATGAGGCACTTGGATTTAATGGAATAGATGCAAGGGGTGTATAAAATTGCTTCTGGCCCTAGCTGGTTTTGCTCAATGGATAGAGCATCGGCCTGTGGACTGAAGGGCCCCAAGTTCGATTCCGGTCAAGGGCACATGCCGGGTTGCGGACTCATCCCCAGTAGGGGGTGTGCAGGAGGCAGCCAGTCAGTGGTTTTCTCTGATCATTGATGTTTCTATCTCTCTCTCCTTCTCCCTTCCTCTCTGAAATCAATAAAAATATATTTTAAAAAAATAAAATTGCTTCTGGTAATTCCTCTTTCCTCTGATTCCCAGTCACATGATTGCCACAGAGCATGACCTCCTGACTCACAGGGACGAGGTTCAGTGCAGCAATAAAATCCGCTCATTGGGAAGTATTTTTACCCACAGACTCAGCACAAAATGCCTTCTCAAATGTCCATCAACTAACCGCAATGACCTGCCCTTGCAAATCCCATGGTCAGCTCTGAGCTCCACCTCCAGCTTTCCTGGGATGGGGGGCGGGGGAGAGAAGGGGACTGTTTCTACGCTGTTACCAGGTTTGCCAAAACATAATGCTCAGGATGTCTAGCCCTGTTCCCAAACACACCTTCAGGCTCTCTCAAGGTCAACCGAGATGTCACCAGAGGTGTGGTACAAGCGACTGGCCAGAGTCCAAGAAGGGCTAAGGAAAGCTTCCCCCGTAGTCCACCTTGCTCTCTCCTGGCCCCTGGCACTCCCTAAACAGACACACTGACGACTAGGAGACCTCCCTGGGGTCCTGCCCGGCAGGAGGAGGGGGAGCAATGTCATAGCTTGAGTCACTGGAGCTCCAGTTCTCTCCCCGATCTTCTGAATGGAGAAGAGAAACAACAGTGATTTCAAATGAAACTGGAAGAAACAAGAAAGCAGAAACCAACTCCAAGCTGCTTGCAATGCTCCAGAACCGGAGCCAAGAAGAGAGCTAGAGTCTTGGATTTGGGACCTAAAGGAGCAGAGGGGGGCTCAAAAAGAAAAGGGCAAAGCTCCACAACTTTCTGACAATTAACATCTTGGTGCGAATCCTCCAGTTAAGTGCTGTGGCTCTGGATGAGTTAGTGCTGTAACTCTGGATGAGTTAAGTGCTGTGACTCTGGATGAGTTAGTGCTGTGGCTCTGGATGAGCAGAGGTCCCTGAAAAAGGTAGCTGAACACCAGTAACTGCCTTCATTTCCCAAGCCCAGTGCCACAAGGACCCCAAGGGTCTTAGAGCAGAGGACTATCAGGACCCTTGTAGTTGTAAGTAGCTGACTCTTTTCTTAAAGAAAAGAAGGAATTTGTTAAAAGGATCCTGAGTATTTCCTCTAATCAGAGCTGAGACTGAATAACCAAACTGTGGACAATGCAGAGCTAATGCGATAGCCCAGCTTCCTCCATGTGGCATAATTACTCTAAGGAGCAGGAATTTCTAGTCTCGTAGTTCAACAGGCAGTCTTCCTCCCCTCCTGAGGGACAGAGCCAGTTTTATTAGGTTCCCACCTACGAGACTACATTTCCCAGCTTTCTTGCAGGTGGGCTTGGCCATGTGACTAAGTTCCAGCCAGTGAGGTGTAATCAGAAGATTTAGGCAGGGCTTCTAAAAAGGGAGGGACAACTTCTCTTTCTCCCTCTCATCCTTCGGAGTGCCTGGACAGTAAGTAGGCTCCCTGAAGCGCCTGCACCCTATGGAGACAGAGACGCCTGGGAGGCTGGATTTGGAGGACAGAGAAGCAGGAAGACGGAAGATGGGAGGCGGGCCTGCAGCTCTCCAGCCAGCCTGGCGCTGCCCACCTCCAAACTTCTCTGCTTAAAGCAGCCTATATGCCTATTTTATGTGACCACTGTTTTCTGTTTCCTTTTTTCCTATTGTGGCATGGGTGGGTGGGGGCTTTAGTTAAATGCAGACAAAGCTGTCTTCCCTGCCTGACTACAATTAGGGTGTTTCTCTTCACTGCACCTTTAAGCAGAGCGGGTCTGACTGGCTTTCTGTCTTTTAAAATCTTGGGAAAGTTCTCAGGCTGGCCCAGCCTGGCTCAGGTCCTATCCAGGGACCAGGCAGCTGTGGTCATGGGCACATGAGGAAGGCCAGGGACTGGGAGAGCCGGGCTAGCTCCCGTGCTGGCCACTGCCTGCGGAGGGCAGGGCAGGTCCTGGGGTAAAGAGAGAGATGAAGCAGACAATGCCCAGGAGTCTGCTCTAAGGAGGGGTGAGTTCGAATCGCCTTAACCTCCCCATTTTCAGCACACAGTATTGTCATCTGTAATATTACTTTACTAGTGGCCCGGTGCACAAAATTCTTGCATGTTGTGGGGCAGAGGGTGTCCCTCAGCCCAACCTGCACCCTCTCCAATCTGGGACCCCTTGAGGGATGTCTGACTGACGGTTTAGGCCCACAGGAATAGGGCCTAAACTGGCAGTCAGACATCTCTCTCGAAATCCGGGACCGCTGGTTCCTAACCACTCACTCTGCCTGCCAGCCTGATTGCCCCCAACTGCCCCCGCTCCTGCTTCCGGTCTGATCACTCCCAACTGCCCCCCCTGCTGGCCTGCTTGCCCCCAACTGCCCTCCCCTCCTGGCCTGATGGCCCCTGACAGCCTCTGCCTCGGCTCCGCCACCATGGCTTTGTCCAGAAGGACATCTGGAAGGTCTCCCAGAAGCTTTTCTGGTCTAATTAGCATATTGCCCTTTTATTAGTATAGATGTTTATATGGACCTTACACTTATGTGGCAAATTACAGCAGACATTCTGTTTCCACAGTAATTACCTCATTGGATTTTCACAAGAATTCTGTAAGGTAGTTACATAGCACCTGCATTTTCAAAACCAAAGTGAGCCTGAGAGAGGTAAGTCCTGTCCAAAGGCTCACAGTTGGGCGTATCGGAGCTGGCTCACCGATCAGGGTGCAATCACTGAACACCGACTGACAATTAATCAGTTATTAAACTTCCCGCAAAGAGAACTGGATTTGAGATGATGTACCTCCTCTCCCAAACCTACCTCCACCCCCTAAAAAGGTCACTTAGCGTCTTACTGGGGGGTGGGGCTGTGGGGACAACAGTGGAGCTACTTAAAATGACAAAGCAGAAAAGTGACCATAAATTAAGTGTTGTCCCCAGGAGGGAGGACGGTGTAAGCTGGGCGGCCTGTGAAGTTAGCGGTGGTGGGAGCGGGCGCAGACCCCCAGGAGGCCACGTGGAGCTGTGTCACCCAGAAACTCCTTGAACTGGCAGCAAAGCTTTGAGAGCAACATCTTTCCTGGGACTTTTTTTAAAAAGCTTTTGATTAGCCTGAAACATTAGTGTGATTTATTTTCTCAGCTCCGGTAAATATTTAATTATCAAAAATAATGCTGTTTTTTGTTGTTGTTGTTTTTTCACCTCTTTGAATCTGAATCACAGCGAGAAGTTTAGTAAGGCTCGCTTGGCAGTGAATGGCATCCTAGTGTGGCACCTTTAACTGCCATCCCTATAATTAGAAGAAATTGTCTTTCATAGCACAAATCTGAACTGGCTAATTACTCAATGAATATTTAGCTTTTTGTGTAGGCAAATATTGTGTGAAGAGAGGAATTTTATTGAATAAGTATTTAATCCAGAAAACTTCCAGGACCAGCTGTGGCCTATTCTATTTAAGGTCTTCTCCACCGTCCCTCACCCAACGGTCACCCTGTGACCTTGGCATCTCACTCACAGGGATGTATAGGAACCTTCCAGGGCCTCTTCGGTGTTTCCTTCCAAAGGCTGCTTGCTGGCTCGGTGAGCTGATAGTCAAGGACCCAAAGCCATGCCAGTGAGAAGACTCCACGCCTCGTGCTCCATTTCAGAGGCTGACAGAGGTCGCAGCACGAACAGCCACCTTGCCCAGCACCCTGTGCCACATGGAGGCTGAGGATCCTGAACTGCACCCCAGTTTCCCAGAGACGAGGCAGGGACCTCACGGAATCGGAAAACTCAAAAACAGGCTCCGCTCTCCTAAGGAGAGAGCTGAGAAGGCTCAAGGATTCGCCCTGTCCAGGGTTCCTAGCATTGTAACGGGAGACTCCAGAGTGTGGGAAGACGTCCAGATCACAGATCCCTGCTGAGGGCGCACAGCACTGAGGAAGAGGGGAATGACCAAGACTTAGGGAGCACGGGTCGGGCTGGTTCCCCACCTGTTTATGAAGCTGCTGAGTCAGTCCTTCATCAGACTGAAGTGTGGGGAAATGGGCTCCCAGGCCTGAGCTGACCTCGGTCTCATCAAGGGCAGGCTGGGCCGGGCGCCAGGAGGCAACCTGGCAGCATCACCACACCCCCTCCAGGAGTTCTCTTGATCCCACACCTAACCAGCCCCTTCTGGGAGGACTGGTTCCTTGCCCCGGCAAATACACTGCCAGATCCACATCTACCAGAAAACTTGGTCAGGCCCACAGGGCTTTCAGGAGCTGTGTGCCAACCTTGAACAAGCCTGCCTTCTTGGCATCACCTCAGACCCAGGGCTGACTGCAGCCCTAAGACCCTCCCCTCATTCTGCAGCTGGAGTGGACCAGTGGCCTCACATGGAGCTGAGTTCTTGTCCTCATCCTCCCAACCCACTGAGCCACGAACTCTCCCCTCTGAGGCCCAGTGAGACTCAAAACAGAAGCCAGTTCCCAAACCACTTAGCCAAAGCAGAGTTGGAATTTGAAGTCAGAGCATCATCGAAAGAAAAGGGAAGATGGCAAGATGCTGGGAGTGAAACTCTAGGGGCCAGGGGAGCCTTAGCTCTGTCCCCAGGCTATCCAGCCCCCAACCCTCACTCAGCTCTTGCAACAATGCCTGTATTAATTTCACCCAATTCTACTTTAAAAAAGAAAACCTGGGAAGTAATTACCCCAGTCAGACATTATTTACTTAAGTAATTCTTTCCTCAAACGTCTTCAGGCTTTATTTTACTAATACTACATAATTACATAATTGCATAATTAGAAAAAAAATTAAATGACAAATGTTTGCTGAGAACAAATGGAAAAAAATAGATCCTTTCTTCCCCTGAGTGTTCTCAGCTCAGTACATTACATCTTCTTCCCTCTCCTCCCATTCCTCCCGTCTCCCGGCCCCAGCCTCCTCCCAGTGGGGGTCTGCCAGTGGAGTACCTAGACAAGTAGCAGCAGGCGTGCACCCTAAGCCTGAGGCAGAGCAAATGCCTGTGAGAATTAACCTGTGTGCCTCTGTACTCAGCCTAGAGTTGGAAGCAAGACTCAAGCCTCTGGTTCCCCATTCCTGTCTCTCAACCCGGGAGGTCCATTGAGTTCCAACCCACAGCAGCGGGAAAAATGCAGGAACAGCTGGCCCTAAGGACTACCTTCCCGTAATCAAAGGCCAATGCAGCTCATAGTGAAGACTTGCTCCCTGGGGGGCCGGCTTCCAGGCAGGAGAAGAGTGAAGAGTCCACTGAGAGGGAGGGGCGAGCACATCTGCCTCACCTGTTTCACAGGCACTCACAGTGCCAGCCTCAAAAGTCTACCCAAGGAAGAGACGTGGCATGCACCCCAGGACCGACCTGCCCACTGGAGGGAAATACCAAGTTGGCAGGGGCCATTACTGCACCTTCATCCTCCTTCCCTTCTCTAACCGCAGCAGCTGTGGGAACCAGTGGAGCTTCCTGCAGGTGAAAAAAATTCAGTCAACCACCCACCCAACAGCCATGAACATGTCTTTTGTTCAAGTTCTGAGGGAGACACAAAAGAGTAGGCAGACCACTGGCCACTGTATACTCATTAATACATCAGCTGCTTACAACTTGGCATGTAGAACAGCAATGTGTTTCACAATAGAAAGTTTCCTAGACCAGCCTGCTGCCCCCTCCCCTCAAAATCACTCCCAAAATGCCCCCAGCATCCAGTACTAAGATCAAAGAGTGGAAGCTGGGGGGACTCAGGTTGCAAAGGTTCACTGTCTCCAACACTTACAGATTTTGGACCGAGATGAGTTTCTAATATTGTTTTGCCTCCATTTGCTCATCAGGAGAATGGAAACAAAGCACACCCTACCAAATCATTGTGAGGCTTAAATGAATACATGGCAATAAAGCACTCAGAGTAGCACCAAGTGTTTGATAAGCAGTAACCATAATTGTCAATGTGGAACTACAAAGCCAACGCAGACTGAGTGAAGGGTCCTATGGGAAAGCCCCCAGCTCTGGTGGCCTCTCCCAATCTCCTAACGCCTTCACCAGCTCTGAGCTCAGGGCAGAGCCAGAAGGGCAAAAGGCTGGGGAAAGATGGGGCAAGTAATAAGGGAACTTGGAGCCCAAGGGAAGAGGTGTGGACCTCTGAGAGGGGCATCCTGCTGACTGAGCTCCCCCGAGAAAACTGCCTGGGACCTTTCATTTTGGGAACCAAAGTAAAAAGAACATGGAGCCCACTCTGACATCCTTGAAGACAAGACTTTCTGGGGCTAATTTCTTCCCCAACAACAAAGGGGATCAAGGGGTTAAAGTGACTTCCTCCTGTGTTTATTGATTAGTATCATAACAAACAGGCAAAGACCACATATAAGACCACTGATGTGAAGTACTTTCTCCAGATGAAGAAGCCAGGTTTTTGGCTATCTCAGGTTAGAGATGAGACTAAAGGGGGTTGAGGAGACATAATAGATGAAGGCTGGGCACCCTAGGGGAAAGAGGAGGCCAGGAAGTGTGCCTCCCAGCTCTCCAATCCTCCCTGGAGTAGAAAGAGCGTGCAGAGAAGAATGGCTGCATAGTAGGTGGAAGCTACACTCACCTCCTCCCAGGACCAAACTGGATTTACAACTAAATTATAGAACAATCATCCTAAATAACCAACTGAAGGCTAGCTGAACAGAAGTCTTGTAACCAAGGATTACAGAAGAAGCCATATTAAGACTGGTAGAAAGGGCAGAGACTTGAAAAGGGCTAGTCCTGCTCTCATGGGTGGTGGCTGAGGTTCTGGAGGGATATCTCATCTGTGGGGGGTTTCCTCTGAGAAGCATGGGGGAAATCCCAGAGCACCAGAGCCAGGAATAGGTGCCCACCTAACATCTAACTATGAAAAGCATTGGAGTTTCCATCTACCAGGGAGAGACAGGACTCTACTAGAGACACAGAAACCCTCTTAAAGGACCAATGCACAAAATTTCATTTGCAGCCACTCACCCTGGGCTTTGGTGGAGGAAGGGCAGAGTGAATAAGAGTTTCATCAGGAGAATCTGGGGTTTGTGGCTCTGGGGAGAGAGCTGAAGGGACAGTCACCAGGATCCATGTGCTGAGTCATTCTCCCATGCCACAGATGCCATCTTTCTTGGGTAGAGCACTCCCCTCCATGCAGCATCAATCGGGAGGGGGGGGGGGGAGGGAAGCAATAGCCCCACCCTCTGGACCCCCTCTTACCCCACCCTGTGATGCTTATGCCCTGATGAGAAGTCAGCTGCCTGGGCCATCGTGTAGAAGTCTGGGCAGTCTCAGGGGGTGTTAGCAACTGAGTTGTGTGGCTTGGGATGGGGGCCAATCCCTCCACTTTCCCATAAACCTAACTAGCACTTCTCCCTCATGGAATAAACAGTAGGTATAAACAGTAGGTTGGATGAAGCAGAGGGTCAAATCAGCTATTTGGAAGACAAAGTAGGAAAAAACACCCATTCAGAGCAGGGGGGAAAAAAGAATTTTTAAAATGAGGATAGTTTACGGGACTTTTGGGATAACACGAAGCATAAAAATATCTACATCATAGGAGTACCAGAGTGAGAAGAGAGAAAGCAAGAGGTTGAGAACTTATTTGAAGAAACAATGACTAATAACTTCCCTAATCTGGTGAAGGGAAAAGACTCACAAGTCTAGGAAGCACAGAGAGTCCCAAAGAAAGTGAACCCAAAGAAGCCCACATCAAGACACATCATAATTAAAATGGCAAAGGTTAAAGACAAATAGAACCATAAAAGCTTCAGAGAAAGACAGGTATTTGCTCCCATAAGACTGGCAGCTGATTTCTCAATAGAAATATTTTAGGCCAGAAGTGATTGGCATAAAATATTCAAAGTGATGAAAATTAAGGACCTACAACCAAGACTACTTTACCCAATAAGATTGTAGAAATAAAGAGTTTCCCAAACAAGAAAAAGCTAAAGGATTTTGTTATAATAAAACCAGTATTATAAGAAATGTTAAAGGGCCTGCTTTAAGAAGAAAAAGAGAAAAACACAACAATAGAGGAGCATAGTTAAAAGAACAAAATGGCAATAAATATATACCTATAAATAATCATTTTAAATGTAAATGGCTTAAATGTTCCAATCAAAAGGCATACAGTAGCTGAATGGATTAGAAAACAAGACCCACATATATGCTGTCTACAAGAGACCCACCTCAGAACAAAGATACACACAGACTAAGAGTAAAAGAATGAAAGAAGATATTTTATGCAAATGGAAAGGAAAAAAAGCTGGGATAACAATACTCATTTATGACAAAATAGACTTTAAGACAAAAGCTATAGTAAGAGACAAGGAAGGACACTACAGAATGATAAAAGGAGCAACTTAATAAGAAAGTATAACCCAACCCTTATAAATGTTTATGTACCCAACATAGGAGCACCTAAATATGTAAAGCAAATCTTGATGAATATAAAGGGAGAGATTGAGAGTAACAGTCATAGAAGGGGAATTTAATACTCCATTGACATTAATAAATAGACCTTTCACACAGAAAATCAATAAGAAAATCATGGCCTTAAATGACACACTAGATCAAATGTATTTAATTGATATCTTCAGAGCATTTTACTCCAAAGTAGCAGAATATACATTCTTTTCAAGAGTACATGGAACATTTTCTAAGATAGACCTACATGTTAGGCCACAATACAAGTCTCAATATATTTCAGAAGATTTAAATCATATCAAGCATCTTATCTGACCATAAAGGTATGAAACTAGAAATCAATCACAGGAAAGAAACTGAGCAACACACAAAGACATATAAGCAAAATAATGTTACTAAACAATGACTCAGTAAACAATGAGATTAAGGGAGAAATCACAATATACCTTGAAAGAAATGAAAATGAACACACAATAACCCAAAATCTATGGACTATAGTGAAAGCAGACCTAAGAGGAAAATTTATAGCATTACAGTCCTATCTCAAGAAATAAGAAAATATCAAATAAACAATCTAACTTTACACTTAAAGGAACTTGAAAAAGAACAATGAGTGAAGCCCAAAGTGAGTAAAGGGAAGGGAATAATAAAGATCAGAGCAGAAATAAATGGAATAAAAGAAAACAACACAATGCAAAATATCAATGAAAACAAGACTGGTTCTCTGAAAAGATCAACAAGATTGACAAACCTTTAACCAGACTCATCAAGAAAATAAGAGAGACCCAAATAAATAAAATCATAAATTAAAGAGAAGTAACAACTGATACCAAAGAAATACAAAGGATTGTAAAAAATATTATGAACAACTATATGCCAACAGATTTGACAATCTGGATAAATTCCTAGAAACATACAATGCTCCAAAACTGAATCAGGAAGAATCAGAGAATCTGAATAGACAAATTACAACCAGGGAAATTGAAGTAGTATTAAAAAAAACTCTCAGCAAGACAAACTCCTCAACCATATGGATTCATAGGTGACTTTTACCAAACATTCAGAGAACTAATACCTATCCTTTTCAAACCAAAAATTTTAAGAGGAGGGAAGACTCCCAGGCTCACTTTACAAGGCTAGTATTATCCTAATTCCAAAATCAGATAAAGACACTACAAAGAAAAAAAGTATAGGCTAATATCCCTGATGAACATAGGTGCTAAAATTCTCAACAAAATATTAGCAAACTGGATCCAGAAATACATTAAAAAGATCATACACCATGATCAAGTGGGACTTATTCTGGGGATGCAAGGTTGGTAAAATATCCACAAATCAATAAACACGATACACCACATAAACAAAATGAAGGATAAAAACCACATGATCATATTAAGATATGCAGGAAAAGCATTTAATAAAATCCCATACCGATTTATGATAAAAACTCTTAGCAAAGTGGGACTAGAGGGAACATATCTCAGTGTATGACAAACCCACTGCCAACATCATTCTCGGGCAAAAACTATAAGATCAGGAACAAGACAGGAATGTCTGCTTTCATCACAACAATCAGGCAAGAAGAAGAAATAAAAGGCATCCAAATTGGAAAGAAAGAAGTAAAACTGTCATAATTTGCAGATGACATGATACTGTATATAGAGAACCCTAAAGATTCCACTAAAAAACTGCTAAAACAAATGAATTCAGTAAAGTAGCAGGATACAAAATAAGTATCAAGAAATTAGTTGCATATTTATGCACCAACAATGAACTATCAAGAAAGGGAAAGTAAGAAAATAAATCCCATTCACAGTTGCTTCAAAAAATATTGAATACCTAGGAATAAATTTAACCAAGTATGTAAAAGACCTGTACTAGGAAAATTACAAGATATTGAAGAAGTGGAAGCGTGTACCATATTCATGGGTAGGAAGAATTAACATCATTTAAATGTCCATTCTACCTAAAGCAATCTATAAATTCAACACAATTCCTATCAAGATACCATAATTTATTTCACAGAACTAGAAAAAGTATAGCAAAAACTTATAGAGAACCACAAAAGACCCTGAATAGCCAAAGAAAGAGTGCACACTTCAGAGTTCCAAGCCCAGCTCAGCAATATGCTATCTGAGTGACCTTGGGCAAGTTGTGCGACCTCTCTGAGCCTCAGTTTTCTCATTTATAAATCAGGCCTTATAATGATTAAAGGGTTCTTCATGAGATTGCTAGAGTGAAATAATGCATTATAAAGCACTTACCACAGGGCTCTGGCACATAAAAAGAAAATAATAAGTGGTCATTCATTCATTTATTATTATTATCATTACTAGAGGCCTGGTGCACAAAATTCATGCATGGGAGGGGGGTCCCCTCAGCCCAGCCTGCACCCTCTCCAATCCAGGACCCCTCGGGGGATGTCTGACTACCAGTTTAGGCCGGGGATCAGGCCTAAACCAGCAGACAGACATCATTCTCACAATCTGGGACCGTTGGCTCCTACCTGCTCACCTGCCTGTCTGCCTGCCTGGTCACCCCAAACTGCCCCCCCCCACCAGCCTGGTCACCCCTAACTGCCCCCCCCCAGCCAGGCTGGTCACCCCTTACTGGACCCCTGCTGGCCTGGTCGCCCCACACAGCCTGCTGTTCAATCGTCCGTCCGGTTGTTTTGGTTGTGACGGCCCCTGGCTTTTTATATATTGGGATTCTTTAATGGAACCACTACTAGTCCTGGTACCATAGATAGTTCTTCGAAGGGATGTCAGTATGGGAGCCTGGGGAAGCAGTAGGTTCCAGGCAGGTAGCAGCGGGGTCTGCAGAGAAGGGAGGAGCGGCCACCGGGAAAGGAGATTAAAGAAAATTCTGAGCAGTTGCAGAAGATTGGGCAGTTCAGAGCGCCATGTGTGGTCCATGGCCAACCAACCAGGGCTGCTGTCCCATGCACTGCCCAGATATAAGAGACAACTGGACTGGGAGATCTCTGCATGAGACAAGTAAGCAGTATATTGTCACAGTGAAACCCTGAAAACCAATCCATAGGAGTGTCGGGTGCTATGGGAAAAGCCCCCAGCTTTCCAACAGGCAGGGAACTCTAACCCCTTCTCTCTAGCATCCTCCATCCAGCTTCTTATTCCCAGGAGCCTCTTTGAGGTGTTATGTTACAATCCAGTGGGATAAGACTCACTCCTTCTCTGTTGGAGGCCAGCCTCAGGGAACTGCATTGTTTAAGACTTGCCTATAATGAGGCCCAGTACCCTTCACTGCCCACACCTCATCTCCCTGCTTGGTCTGTTGGGCTCCTGCCCATGGGCGTGCTCTGTGTGATGCTCTCCAGGGCTCTTGCTCTGACCATGGTCTAATCTTGCTTTTGCTTTAAGGCTTGGTTGGGTGTCCTGTCCCTGCTCTCCCAGCTCCTGGCCCCCAGCCTGGCCCTTATTTTGCCTTAGCTGTGGCCCTTCATGATGGGCCAGCTGGGCCCAGAGGCCTCACCCACCCCCTAGCTGAGATAAGTCCTTCCAACTCACTCTGTTCTCCTCCTTTCCAGCTAGCCACAGGGTCCAACTGCAAAGGAGGCCAGGAAGACAGAATAGGAACAGCCACACTCTTCCCTAGGTCCAAGATGTTTACAGAGCGTCTAACATGGGAGGCTCTGAACCAAGTATGTGTGCATGTGTAAGAGTGTGTGTGTGTGTGGTGGGGGGTGCGGGGGGGGGGGGTTGGGTGTGTTGTGGGGGTCCTCTAAGGGGCTAGATGGAGAATCATCTTTCTTGACTCATCTCATAGCTTCCAAAAGAGTAAAATTCAGGACTACCTTGAATGTTCTATAGAACACACTGCAACCGGTCAATATTGACAGACAGAGAAGCTGCATTTCTGAATCCCTGGGTTTTCTCAAAAGTTGGGTCCCAGGGTTCTGGAGGAAACCCAACCCTGCAGCACTTGGCTGCTCAGTCTCCTCACTAAGCCTTGGCTTTGCCTCCTGCGGCTTGTTGGCTGGGAGCTGGTAGTAATCAGGAAAAGTCCGCAATTCTCAAGGTCTTCCTCCTCATCTCACCTTAACAAGGACAGAAAGCCGGCAGAGCCTGCCTCCCACCGCCTCTGTGCTGTTTGTTAGCCTCGCAGCTTATTAGAGGAGCCACAGAGCTAATCACCTCCCTGGTGGACACCCAGCCTCCCCCTGGCTCCTGCTCCTACATCGTCTGCGTTTGACCTGACTTCCCAGGGCGCCTGGGCTGCCTGGGGAGGAGCAGACATGAGCCCACCTGGGCAGGACTGGGGGGGATCACCTCCCTCAGGAGGGTGACCTCTATCCTGAGCCTCTAAGGACCGACACGGGCAAGGTAAAGGGGTGGGAGGAGAGGGGAGAGGGAATTAGAGGGAGGAAGAATTTGAGAGAAGCGCTGTAAGCCAAAGCTGCCTTGGCGCTTATTCTACCCTGGTTAAGCCCTTATTAGTAACATGCAGACAGTTACACACAGGGAAAGGAAGGAAGAGCAGGGGGTGATGGAGCTCCCTTTCCACAGATCAATGCCGGGGGCGGGGGGGAGGGGAGGGGGCACGTGGAGGAGAGTCATTAGCATTCCTCTCCTTCCCCCTAACACACGGCAGAAGGGAAACAAACTTCGGTTCCAGTGGCAGGAACTTAGCCCGGAGGAGGAACTGCCTCACCGTGAGGTCTTGCTTCTTTGGATGATTTCCATGCATCCCCTGCAGCCCAGCTAGTCCTCCCCAGTTCTCCCTTGCGCTCTCCTGCTCAAACCCTCTCAGCGGCCTCCACTGGGCAGGAGAAGTCCAAACACAGGGCCTGAAGTTCAAGCCCTGCTCTCCCCACTTCAGGAAACTATCGTGGCCTAACCAAGCCCTCCCCTCCCTGCAAGCCAGCTGAGGCTCCAGACATAGTGCTCCCTCTTCCTCTGGCCTCCCATTCCCCTGGCACCCAACCTCGTTCCAGGGATAGGGCCCACGCCTTACAGGTCTCCAAGTCTCCTTGCTCCTACGTGCAGTATCTTCTATAGAGAAGGTGCTCAATAGATACTGTATGCTTAGCACTAGGGACAATGTAAGTCCCGGTGTTCTTGTTGTTGGTAGGATATTATAATCAGAGTTTTAGAATAATAAGGGAGAAGAACAAAAACAAAACAAAAGAAAGAAAGAAAGAAAGAAAGAAAGAAAGAAAGAAAGAAAGAAGAAAGAAAGAAAACATCAGTTACAGAGACTTATTACCTCACTTCTCCCTCATTGCCCCATTTCGGCTCATGGGACAGGCCTTAACATTCCCATTTCATGCATCCGCCAGTGAGTGGAGGAGCTCTGGGATGTGAACTGAGGTCTAACCCCAAAGCCTGAATCCCTTCACTGTGGGATGCTCCCCTTGGCCCGAATTCCCTTGGATGTGAGCTCAACTTGACCAAGTTCTTCTAGGAAAGAACTTGCACGGGGTTTGTAAGACGGTGAAGCAAGTAGGATGTCGCCTTTCGTGTCAAATCCATCTTCCCCTTTGGAAGAATCCCACTTCACTGAGTGATCTCTGGGAGTGAACGATATCGCTAATTCCACAGTGTTCAATAAGGAACAGTGCAAACTATACGTCAAGTTCTGCTTTAGGTACCAGAGATACACCCCTCAATAAGTCAGATGAAATGCCCTACCCCTCACCACCAACAAAAAACAACTCGATTAAAAAATGGGCAAAAACATGAATGGAAATGTTTTCAGAGAGGATATACAAATGGCCAATAGCACATGAAAAGATGCTCCACATTACCAATCCTTAGAAAAATGCAAATCCAAACCACAGCGAGCTATCACCACACGTTCATTAGAACAGCTGTTATTAAAAACAAACCAAAGAGAAAAGAAGAAAAGAGCAGTGTTGGCGAGGTTGTGGAGAAAGCGGAACGCTTGTGCCCTGCTGCTGGGAGTGTAGAATGGTGCAGCCTCTATAGTAAACAGCATGGTGGTTCCTCAAACATTAAAAATAAAATTTCCATGTGATCCAGCAACTCCAATTCTGGGTACATATATCCAACATCACTGAAAGCAAGATCTTGGAGAGATATGTGCACAGCTATGCTCAGAGCAACAGTATTCATAACAGCTAAGAGGGGGAAGCAACCCTCGTCATCCATGAAATGCAATATTATTCTATCTTAAAAAGGGAGAAAATTCTGATCCAGGTTACAACATGAATGAACTTTAAAGATATTATGCCAAGTGAAATAAGCCAGTCACAGAAAGTCAAACACAGTGTGGTTATACTTATACTAGAGGCCCAATGCACGAAATTCATGGGAGGGTGGGGTGGTTAGGGTCCCTCAATCCAACCTGCAACCTCTCACAATCCAGGACCCCTCAGGGGATGTCTGACTGCCGGTTTAGGCACAATCCGGGACCCCTCACTCCTAACTGCCCACTTGCTTGCTCCTAACTGCCCCCCTGCTTGCTCCTTACTGCCCACCTGCTCACTCCTTACTGCTTGGCTCACCACTCCTTACAGCCCGCCTGCTCACTCCTTATCACTTGGCTTGCCACTTCTTACTGCCTGCCCGCTTGCTCCTTACTGCTTGGCTCACTGCTCCTTAAGCACTGCCACAGAGGTGGGAGAGGCTCCCACCGCCACTGCTATGCTCACTAGCCATGAGCCCAACTTCTGGCTGAGTGGTACTCCCGCTGTGGGAGCCCACTGACCACCAGGGGGACATTCCTGCATTGAGTGTCTGCTTCCTAGTGGTCAGTGTGCATCATAGCGACTCGTTGTTCTGGTCATTCCACCATAACGGTCGCTGGGCTTTTATATATGTAGACTAGGGGCCTAGTGCACAAATTCGTGCACTTCAAAAGGAACTGTGGGCGGTGAGGCTGCAGTGGGAACAGGAGCGGGTCTTGGCCCATCCTCCGCACCCTCACCCAGCCCCTCCCGCTGCAGGCCCCAGTCCCCTGTCTGCTGGCAGCCCCGCTCACACTGCTGCCGCTTGCAGCTGCTGATGGCATGGAGTGATTGGGGCCAGCACCAGCAGCAGGTATGAGCAGGGCCAGAGCCATGAGCAGGGCCAGAGCTGTCAGCAGGTGTGAGTGGTGGCAGCTGCCCCGATTTCCCCTCAGGAACAGGGGGAGGTGGAGAAGCCCTCAGGGGCAATAGGGGCCGACAGCCACTGCCACTCACACCCGCTGACAGCACCGAGTGATCGAGACCGGCGCCAGTCACTGGCAGTGGGTGTGAGCGGCAGCTCCAGTGCCAGCAGTGGGTGCAAGAGGCGGCTGCTGGCTCTGATCACCCCTCAGGAGCAGCAGAGGTGGAGAAGGCCTGAGGGGCAATAGGGGCCACATACGGGCGGGCAGCCACCGCTTGCACCTGCTGACAGTGCTGAGCAATCGGGGCTGGCGCCAGGTGCCAGCAGCAGATGCAAGCAGCGGCTCTGGCTCTGGCAGCAGGTGCGAGTGGGGCCGGCACCAGCAGTAGGTGTGAGTGCCAGGCGGGACCGCAGCTCAAGGGAGCAAAGAATTTTCAGTAATCACCAGAGGCTCACACCAATGACAGCAACTGGCATCCAGTCTTGGTCTGGTGCCCGTGCTCACCTGCTCCACCATCCCACTGCAGCCAACACCTGCCATGTTCCGCACTTTGCTGCCTGCTGCCAATGCCTGCCATGTTCCATGCGCACCCCCTGGTGGTCAGCGCACATCATAGCGACCGGTTGTTCAGTTGTTCGGTTGTTCCGCTGTTTGCTCCTACCCAAAAATCCCTCTATTTGCATGTTAGCCTTTTATTATATAGGATAGATGAGTTTCCTAGAGTAGTCAACTTCACAGACACTGAGACCGAAAGTATAAGGCAGTTGCCAGGGGCTAGGAAATGGGGAAGTGGGGAGTTGCAGTTTAATGGATATAAAGTGTCAATCTGCAAGATGAAGAAGTCTGCAGAAGATTGCACAACAACGTGAATATATTTAGAACTACTGAACTGTACCCTTAGAAATGGCTAAGATGGTAAACTTTTTTGTGTGTTTGTGTTTAATATTTTTATTGATTTCAGAGAGGAAGGGAGAGAGATAGAAACATCAATGATGAGAGAGAATCATCGATCAGCTGCCACCTGCACACACCACACCAGGGATTGAACCCAAACCCGGGCATGTGCCCTGACAGGGAATTGAACTGTGACCTTCTGGTTCATAAGTCAATGCTCAACCACTGAGCCACACTGGCTGGGCGATGGTAGACTTTGTTATGTGCTTTTTACCAATTTAAAAAATATTTTTAAAAGAAATCCCTTGCTTCTGTGGTGCTTACATTCCTGCTCTCTGAAATGCCCACTGGTTGAGGCCCCGCTGGCTTTTCCACCGGCCCCCCCTCCTTCCATTGTGAGGGGCCATGGAAGAGGTCAAGTAGCCTCAGGGCTCAGTCCCCTGACCAGCACACTCAAGCCTACCACCCTTGGCATTTCTATGCACATCTGAAGCTGGGAGGGTCAGGCCAGCTCTTCTCCTGACTGGCTGTCTCTTGCCTTGCTCTCACTGCCGCCCCCTGGAGGAAGGTCATGACAGTCCTACTGGAGACTCCAAGAGAGCACAATCAGGTTTCAGCCCAGGGAAATCAGAGGCCCCATCCTCTTTCACCTCCCCCAGGCCCTCTGGAGAAAGGAGTTTGTTGGCTTGTTACAGATCACCTGAGAGGAGGTGTGTGTGTGTGTGTGTGTGTGTGTGTGTGTGTGTGTGTGTATGCATGGGGTGGGGGTAGGAAGATGGAATGGTCCCACTAGATTTAGCCAGCTGCCTGAAGGCCACCACACAATCAGACCTCTCCACCAAAGTCCTCTCTGTCCAGATGTTGTCATCAGCCAACCCCATCCAGCGGGGCTGGCCTGGGGTCTGGCTCTCGCCTGTCAGTCCTGACATCTTCAGTGGATAATGGAACGCAAGGATGTGAGAGGCAGAGCAGGTGCATGCTAATGAGGAGATCAATTTTAATTATGATTTTAATTAAACACCCAATCCAGTAGGAAATATGACAAGGACTGGCTAGGGCTGTGCAACCTGAAAGGAGGGAGGGGCACCTGGGAGTGACGGAGCCTCCAGGATTTAAAAGAAGTAAAGGGCAGCACTGTTGGGAAATTGAGAAAAACCTGTGCCACCTGAAATTTGCACACAGTAAGCCTTTTCTTTCAAGAGCTCTCAGACATCTGGACTCCTGAAGGAGAGGCCCTTAGCCACAACATGGATGGGCCCTGCCCCTCCATTCACATGGGAAAATTGAGGCCAAAGGGGAATGTGACTTGTCTCTCCTGTCTCCCATAACACACTGCCCCTGCCTCTAACAGGGTATGTATCACACTACATCATCATTAACTCTTCACAGCCTCCCTATTTGTTTATAGCAAGTGTTTACAGAGTCAGCGTTGTTTGGGCAAAGCAAGCCCTTCAAGCTCAAGGCCACCTATGCAGAGCTCTCAGTACAACTAGCAAGGAGACACTGAGACAATTGCTTGTGCTCACAGTAGGGATGTCCCTCTGCTACAAAGGAATCATACCTGCTAAGGGTCCTCCCCAACTTTACACCCTACTCCTGCCCTGAACAACACCTGGCACACAGCAGGCCTTTAGGAAATGTGGGTACCATAAATATTACACACAGTCCATAAACTCTAAGGAGGAGTCAGGAGCAACACCAGCTAGTCAATTGTTCTTAGGCCTAGCTTTCAGATTTCTGGACACTGCCCTGATGGAAGAAAGCAATGTTCGTGTGCTGTGTGTGTGTGTCCCTGTATTGCTATGTATGTTGTGTGCCGTATATGTGGTAGCAGACGATTGGTGGGAGGAGGAAACTCAAGGGGGCAATGGAACTAATCTTACAGAACTCTTCGTAACAGAAAATTACAGAATAATCAATGGCAGAGTTGCATGAGAGTATTGATGAGCATTGTCCAATAGAACTTCTGCAATGATGGAGATGTTCAATGTCTACCCTGATACCGTAGCCATGAGCCACATGTGGCTATTGAGCACTTGAAATGCAGCTAATGTGACTGAGGAGCTAAGTTTTTAATTTAATTTAATTTTGATTGATTTAAATTCACATGCCACTGGTGGCTACATACTGAACCGTAGAGGTGAGACCATCTAATCAAATTCTCTATTTGTTCAGAGGAGGAAGCTGAGGCTCAGAGCTCATCACCCGAGCTCATACAGTAGGCCTTCACAGATGGCACATTAAGACTCAGTCCTGTGATGGCTTTCTTGTGCATCGACAGTGTGTTTGTGGAGGGGTTCCACTCCCAGGAATGGAATCCTTTATAAGGCCCAAGGACAAAGGCCAAGCAGATCCTCCCCAGTTCCCAGATACGCTTGGACCAGGAAGATCTAGAGGCCAGCGCAAGAGCTTGAGTAATAACCCAGCTGCTGCTTCTGCCTTGTCTCCACCACCACCACCAACGCCCCAGCAGCAGGGCCATCTGGTTCATCCCACCTGGGTAACGTGAGGTCTTTCCAGCCTATTCACCTGCAGCTAAAGCCTTGTCATGGGCCTGAATGGAAATCTGAGATTGGAGATGGTGGCAGGAGTTAATTGGGATTAGATGCGCATGTTCCATGGTTTAAAAAAGCACAGATGCTCCAGAGCCAGTTCTCAAGCCAGATCATTTTCTAAATACTCTCTCCTCCACCCTCTCAGCCTCCTCCCTTCCCACCCCCAGCATCCACCACTCTCAGGTGCTCCAGAGAGGTGTTGATTGGGCTGTTTCTCCTGGCCTGTGTGACTCAATATCAGTTAAACCTTTCCCATAATGAATGAGCTCATTTGTAGGAGGAATGGAGGAAACAGGGACTCCCAGCTTCATGTCCACATGCCCAGCTCCCCTCCTTTCCTTCTCCCTCATGTCTCCTTTGCTGTCTGCTTCATCTTCAGGCTGCCAATGGGAGAGGTGAAGGCATGGTACCTACCGATCACCCTTACAGGCAGAACACAAAGAATGCTCCCTGTCAAAACACATCTCAGGCCTCCACATTGACAGGAACTGAAAGTCAGGGTAAACCATGGGCTGTGAATCCCCAGAGAACTCTCCCAGCCTACCCTAAGGCCCCTCGCTGTCGGGGCCATTGAATTTCAAGCTTCAGAGGAATCATGGTTCTCAGATGCTGGCGCCAGTTCACCAGGAGCATCTTCTTAGAAAAGATGAGTTCAGAACCACCAGTTTCTTTCAAGTAAATGAGGGATCTAGAAGCCAGAAACAGCAGCAATTTCCACCTGTGATTCAAAAAGCACTTTCCTCCCCATCTCAACAGGTTCCTTATCAGCCGCATCTCAAGATATGCTCACACTGTCCCTAAACCTGGCTCTGATTTGAGCACTCAGGACAGAGGCGGCCTCGCTGTGGACACAACAGTCTGCCTGGCAAGGGGAAGAGCCTGCCTGTTGGCGCCCCGTTAACTGAAACAGACAAAAATGTAAGAGACAGCCTGCTGACCTGCTGGGGCACAGGGGGAGCGAGGAGCATGCAAGGCAAGAAGGCAGCTGCATGGGAGGCAGGCTATGAAGCCATCAGCCGTCAGCGAGGGAATGGGTCAGGGACAGACCGGGCGGGCCCTTCTCCCTCTAAATGGGGCCTCAGTTAGAGAAAGAAATTCTCTCCCTGAAAGGGCTGACAGAGTGGTTTTGCAGCTCCTAACCAGCAATTCCTTGTTCTCCTCTCTTAAGGAACTCCTTGTAGTGGGCAGCCCAGGACCGCTCTGGTGGGAGCCCACCGCTTGTGCCTTCTTCAATCATTTCAACAAAGTCATTGAGCACCTACTCCGGGCTTTCTTCTTTCTCCTGCCTCTGGGGACCTTTCTCTTGCTAGAACAATGCCTATTTCTCTTTAATAGGATTCCACCTCTGGAGAACAATGGCTCTGGATAGTGAAGGAGGGGGAGGGGCAATGGCAGGAGCCAAAGAAAGGAGTGATGGGTACCAGGCCTCTTCATTGATATTCAGGTTCTTACTTGGCTTGGTTTTGTCTTCAGCATTAGCCTGTCTCCTAGAGTGCTGCTTGCATTGGGTGACCTTGAGGGTCCCTGAAGGTGAGGGCTTAGCTATGGAAAAGCTGACAGCTCCCTCGGCTCACTTGCATCTACTTAATCAACTGGATATGGCTCCAGGCCCCAAACAAGCTCCAGGTGGCCATGTTGCTACATACCTCCAGGGCACTGCATTCAAAGCGAAACAAACCCCAAACATTGTTATTTTAAACTGCACACCCACACGGTGCTCTGAGGAGCATCTAGGATGGGAAACCAGCAGAGAAGCAAGATTTCAGCCTGACAGCCTAGAACCACATCTCACCCTGATTCTGTACAAACATGCTTCTTCTACTGCCTCGGACTGCTGCCCACTATCATTCTTTGCTAGCAATTAGCAAGCCCTGACCAGTACAAGCACTTTATTAACACCAATACCATCTCCCTTCACCGCAAGTCACCATGAACGCTGCAGGCAAGAATTCTCTAGCGGGAGAGAGGAGTGGATAGAGTTGCTTCTCTCTCAAATTGAAGATGTTGCAACTTAGGCTTAGAGCTTAAGCAAAATGCTGCCAGTTAGAGAACCAATCCAGATGGAGCCTTCCTCATACCTACTGACCTTAGCCAATCCATCAACTAGCCTTTAGTGGGCACCTGTTATGAATGAGGCATCATGCCAGACTCAGGGATGTACAAGACAAGCTCCCTGTCCTCACATGAAGAAATCTATGCTGTTTGAGGAGATACATCCACGGCCACTTAGGTACAAACTGCACAGCTCCAGGGAGCTCATTCACATGGAGCACAGCACAGAGGCCCTGGGGAGGATGCCCAGGCTGTGCTATGAATCGCAGGAGGTGGTACATGCCAAGCACTGTAAGCAGTGGGGCACTGTGGGACGAAATGGTGGAGAGACCTCTCCGCAGTCCTGGCACTTGAATTTAACCGTGAGGGATGACGGGTTTAGTTGCAAGAAGATGGGTGCAGAAGACATTACTAGTAAAATCAAAACCTCGACCCCACACCCACCTCTAACTACCACTCTATCTCTGTATTCACTCCCTTTCCAATCAAATTGCCCCAAAGGCTCTGAACAGATGCTTTCTCCAATTTCTGACTTCAACCCACACCCAGCCCCTCCCTGCCCATACCCCACTCCCACATACCATTGAAACGGCTCCGCTCAGACCTCGGTGACTTCAGTGTGCTGGGTCTCCTGCACACTCCCTGGAGTCTCTCCTCCTGCTCCTCAGTAGTCTGACCAGTTGACCCCTCTCCCCTTCTGGAGGCACTTTCCTTCCAGTTCCTGTAAGGTCACATTTTCCTTGTTTTCCTCCTAATGCTCTGATTGTGCTTTTTGGCAGCCTCCTTGTTCTTGAGCAAACCTCATTGACTCCTTATTATTTGTAAAATTCTAAGTACTTTATATTTTAACTGCTTTAATCCTCAAAGCAATCCTATGATATAGATGATATTGACCCCATTTCCAAGATGAGAAAACTAAGACACGTAGAGAAGCTTTTCTAGAAAAGCTTAGCTAGAAATTGCAAAGGACAAGATTTGAACAGATAGTTTGGGTCCTGAGCTATGCAGTTAATCACTACGTTATACTGTCTCTTTACCTGACTATATTAACAAGGATAGGATAGAATAGGCTTTGATAATAAACAACTTCAAGATCCTAGTAGCTGAATATAATAAGAGTTGATTCCATCTCATGCTGAATTTCCAAGACACTGCTGCAGGAATCTGCTCCACACAGTCACTCAGAGACCCAGACGATAAAGACCCCATCTTGTAGCTGCAGGAAGAAAAGAGAAAAGATTGAAAAATCGCATATGGGCTTTTCCTAGAATTTCCACTCATATTTCTTTGACTAGAACTTGTCACATGACACCACTTAACTAGAACTAGTCCCATAACCCCACCTAACTTCAAGATGGAAAATACTGAGGAGCAATTAAAACATTTGCTGAGGTAACTGTATATGCGATTGTAAACTTTAAATGCTGGAGTTTCTCCAGCCTGTGGTAGGCTATCATCTTTTTCACTCTTTATTCATTCATTCCTGTACCTATATACTGAGATTTTCCAAGTTTAGTCTTCAGCCCAGATCTCAGCCTCATTTCTGAGCTCCAATCTTGCCTATTTAACTGCTTACTTGACGTCTTTAAAAGGGTATCTCAAAAGCTTCTAAAATTTAACATATTCAAAACAAAACCCTTGGAGTTCTCCCTCATCACAATTTCTCTCCTCAGTTTTAAGGAAACTATCTCATTTCAATAAATGACACCTCCTTCCATTTAGTCATTTCTGCCAGGAACCTGGAAATTCTTTCCACCCCCTCCTCTACTTCCCATATTTGAACTTTCACCAAGTTTGAATCTACCTTCAAAATAATGTTAAATATACTCAGTTTTACCAGCACTGTCACTCTTGTCTAAGCCATGATCATCTCCTGCCTAGACTACTGTCATAGCCTTCTCCCCTTTCTCCCTGTTTCCTCTCTTATCTCCTTCTAGAAAATTCTCCACACTACAGCCAGTGTGTTCTTTACAAAGTGCAAATCAGATCATGCCACCCAGTTGCTTATATTGCTCAGGGTTGTGTCCAAGCACCTTAAAGGGGCCTACAACACTCACTGCAATCAAACCCCTACCTACCTTTCCAGCAACATCCTGTGTTGCTCTTCCCTTCATGCACCACTTTCCCGTCTCACTGGCCTTCTCTGGGTTCCTTGAATGAGCCATGCTCTTACCAGACACAGGCCTTTCAGCAATCTGCTCCTGTTCCTCGGAAGGCTCTTTTCACACTCTTCACCCAACAAAATCCTTTTCATGCCGGGGTGTTAGCTTAAACACACCTCCCCAGAGGCCTCCCATGAAATCCAATGCAAACAAGGCCCTTCTGGTATATATCCCATCGTACTCTGCTCCCTTGCTTTATAGCATGTGCTACAATTTGAAATTACATCTTTATCTTGCTCTTTTGGGGGTGTTTTTTGTTTGTTTGTTTAACATCTGACTCCCATTGAAGTTCCATGCTCCATGGCAGTTACGGAGAATGGGAGTACATGTTTATTCACCATTGTATCATCTGCACAGAGTATCTGGCCTATAATATGTCAACCAGTCAATAATTGTTAAATAAATAATCAATGAAAAATTAACCCCCTAACCTCTTGCCCTGAAATATACCTTCAAAGATAAGCAGACTCAGCCTGTAACAGAATTGGCTTACCATCTCCCATCCCCTCACTTCCTATTGATGTGGTTATGGTGATCTGTTATTGAGTTCTGCAAAATCATGCAGGTCTTGATGGCCTAGGGTGGTCTCGCTGAGCCTGGCTCCTAAGGGGATTTGGTTAGCATCTCCTAAGGTTAAATCACTGTGGGTCACAGATAGATTCAGCAAGGTTGATTTTAAAGAAGTGATTGATTAATTAATAACTGAACTCATTAGTCCAGTGCAATGGCTTTCTCAGGCTGACTTACTCTGTTTTCCAACTGTGTTGCTACTATAACCAGTTGATACAAACTTAGCAACTGGTTGTGCTCAAAACAACACAAACTTATTACCTTACTAGAGGCCCAGTGCATGAAAATTCATTCACTCGGGGAGGGGGTGTCCCTCAGCCCTGCATGTTCGACTGACCCCCCCCCCCCCTCCCGCCCCATCGCCCCTCTACCACCGCTGGTCGCCGCCACCCCCCACATTGCCGTCCCCTCCCTCTGTCTGCTGGCTTGCACCTTGGCTGGCCTAGTGCTGCCTCCTAGCCAGCCCTGCCCACCCCCCACTCCCCCGCCGACCAGTCGTTTCACTGTTCGGTCGATTTGCATATTACGCTTTTATTATATAGAATAGTTCTGGAGTTCAGAAGTCCAAAGTCAGTCTCACTGGGCTTAAATCAAGGTGTTGGTGGAGCTGCATTCCTTTCTGGAAGCTTTAGTGGAGAATCTATTTCCTTTCCTTTTCCAGCCCAGAGATGCCCTCTTTCCTTACTTCCTCCATCTTCAAAGCCAGTGACGTCAGGTGGAGCCCTCGAAAAGTTTTCCCAGCATGCCCTGCCTCTTGTACTTCTTTATACCATAGATCACCATCTCAGACTCCCAATTTTCTAATTGGAAAATGAGGATAAAGGGCCCTGCCTCACTGGGCTGTTGTGACAATTAAATGTACATGCAATGTCCATTTGTGCATTGCCTGAGAAGTCAGAACAGGGCATGAAAAAGAGCTTGTGGTCTGTCCTCCAAAGTTTGGATTCAAATCTGGATTCCAACACTTAAGGCATGAATGGCCCAGCAGAGTATTTAATCTCTATCAATTCCCTCGACGCCTTCATTTCCTCAACCATGAAAAGGGGGTGGGGTGTATCAATAATAGCTAACTTACAGGGTTGCTGTGAGGATCAAATGAGGTAAGTGATGTACAGTGTTATGGCATATAGTAAGTGCTCCATAAAATTAGGTATTATGATTATTTACTAGAATTCCTAATAAATTGTAGCTGTTCTTTGTTGTTATGGTGCTTTATTTCATTCCTGTATCTGACAAACTCTTCAATCTCAGCGTAAGAATTACAGCTTTGGGAAAGCTTTCTCTTCTCTGCCGGCCAGAGGGAGTTTAGTTCTTTCCCCCATGCATTCCTATAACACACAGCCTACACTTCCATCACAGCATCAATAGAATGGATTGATTTAGTGTATACCCCCGACCCCAGACCACCACACACAGGAGGCCGGGGGCTGCTTACCAGTAGGTCCCATGTCCCGCTCATCTAAGTCTCCACCCAGAGCCTACTGCAGGGTCTAGGCCAGTGATGGGCAACCTTTTGAGCTTGGTGTGTCAAACTTCACCAAAAAACTGAGCATAACTCGGGTGATGTGTCACTTTGAGGAATAAACATTATTTCGCAAATGTTTCATCCTCGGCATGCGGCCGCCTCAGTGGCCGCGTGTCATCAGAAATGGCTACGCGTGTCAGTGCTGACACGTGTGTCATAGGTTCGCCATCACTGGTCTAGCCAATATAATGTTTAAGTCATTTCTATTGATTGAACAGACATAGAATTCTAAGTTTCTACTTAGAAATTGCCCTAATATAGGGTATTTGTTAATTTATTTGTCTAAACATACCTAATGTCAGTTTATTCTTAGTATTCTGGTTGGTGAAGTATACAAAAATATCCTTTGTTCCCTAAAAGCAGCATTCCTTGGGGTTCAAGCAAAACTGGACCTCAGGGGAGCTGCAGCCAGAAGGTAGACTCTCCAGGTCCAGCCCCACTCTCAGAGGCGTCCTGCAGGAGCCTCAGACCACACCCCTGCAGCTGAGGGGCTTTGTTCACAGCTTCTGTGACCAGGCCCTGCACAAAGACTCAGCCCCAAGCAGAACAGGGCTGAAAATCCTATTTCCACGGGATGTCAAACCTCCTCTCCTACCTTAAATGAAAGGTATTATTTCTGAGAGGAGAATGTCACACTCTCCCACCAAGATTCTGCTTCCTCGGCAAAACCCCCAACAGTTTCTCTGCACGTTGGCAGTTTCTCTCCCCTCAAGGCCAATGCCTGGCGGTTCCCCAGGCCCAGTGCAAATCCTGGGAGCGCAAGCTCGGTCGGCTGTGATTAAAACCAGGGGAAGCAAACTCGGGGAGCAGTCGCTCTGCAGAAGTGGGGCAGGAGAGGAGACATGGTCCAGACACCCACCTCAAGACACACAGAAGGTCCTAACTCTCCTCGGAAAATTCGCCCATCTTTGCCAAATACATAAATTATCCCCTGCTCAGCAACCTCTGGGCCTGTCCTGCAACAGATGATACCCTTTGAGCTTCGTCTCTGGTGTGTATAAAAATATACCTTCAACAAGCTCTCAGTCCCTCATCTCTAAGCAAGTCATGCTGGAGACTGAGACCTCTTTCGGATTCACCCACACTGCACCTGCCCTGGGATAAAACGCTTTGTACTGAGCTGGGAGGGTGGGAAAGGTGTCAGGCAGTAACTGGATTCAAATAAATGGGAAACTATCTATATTTTTTAATGAGGGAGAAGGCACCAGGGAGAACAGGTCAGAAGTGACGTTCTGTCCCTTGAGCTCCCTGTTGTGTCAATTTCCGCGTGTGTGGCCTGGGGGCTGATCATGCTCTCAGTCCCTGGAGTTCCAGAAGCACTGCTGCATACCTCGCCGCCAGCTCTGAGTACGGACACGTGACCACTATGGCCACGTTTCCCCGGATCCGGAGAATTTGCCCCTACATGTCCTGCCCAGCCACTCCCAGAGGCTCCTGCTGCCTGACAGGGATGTGAGTCGGCTCTGGGCAAAACCCAGATCATTAACTCCAGTGCTGCATGTCTTCTGGGTGCCCTGCGGCCTTACTCAGGTGCTGACCTGTGCCATCTAAGTGCTCTTTGTGTCAAAGACCCAGCTACTCTGAGTCCAGGCGGCCGGATGTTGGTCCAAGGTGGCTTCAGATGAATAGGTGGTGACCTGTGTATGGCCTACAAGTTCTCTTGGCAAGGTAGCCCTATCCAGATGACCCCCATGTGAGCCCTGACAGGGTGCGCCAGGCCCTCCTGGGGACAATGGCCCATCTCCTCTGGACAACTCCCGGTGACTACGTGAGTCCTCCTTGCCAGGGACTCGGCACTCAGAAATCTCTGGCCTGCTCCGCAGGCACCTCACTCCATTACGTGCCAAGGCTGTATGCAAACATTTGCTTTGATTTGTAAAATGATCCATATAATTAGGGAAAAGAGTTAAATAAAGAGCCTGATTTCAGAGAGCAGGCTGTAATGACACTAATACCTGACAAAAGGGGTCATTATGATGGGCTAATGGGCCTTGCCTGGCGTTCCTCTCTCTCAGGACACAATCCAACACACTCAATTATCTGCTAATCAGGGCCATTTTGTCAGAGGTTATTGCCCTGAAGTATCAATTATAGGAACATTATTAATACTTTATGGGGAAACCACTTGCATGAAAGTGTTAAACCTCACAGGGTGAGCCCTTTGCCACTCCCTTCCCCACACCAACCCATAATAAGCTGTCTCTTTTTGCCCCCATTTAATTCCCCAACTGGGGCTTTCCATGACCCATTGGGTCTACTGGGAAGGAGCCAGGGCCACGACGATGTTCCCAAACCTGTCACTTGTGACTGAACTGGCGCTCCCAACTCTTAATGCCACCAGCTGGCAACAGTGGCTTAGCCCAAAGCCAGGGCATTACTGACTCAAGATGCAGGAGGGAAGCTGGGGGCCGTGGGACAGGAACTGCAGGAACAGGGATCTGCAGGCGTGCATGAGTGTGTGTTTCTCTCTCTCCCTCCCTTCCTCCCTTCTCTCTCTCTCTCTTTCTCTGTGTCTTTCTATCTCTTTGTTTTCCTCTATCTGAGTCTCTTTCTGTCCCTCTTTCCCTCCTTTCTCTCCTCCTCCCCCTCCTCCACCTCCTCCTCCTCCTCTTTCTCTTTCTTCCTCCCTCCCTCCCTTCCTCCCTCCCTCTCCAATGTGGTCCTTCTGAGGAAATGGAGAGGAGATAGACAGGAGCCCTCACTTCAGGAAGCAGCCTCTTCAGGGGCAGCTATGCTGCTCCTAGAACCCACTTTCCTCCATGCTGGACACATGGACTTTTTGCCACTACGGAGGCACCATCCAATGAGAAACTGGAGGAATAACTTCAAAATGCTGTGATATTGACGACAACACAGAAAAAGGCCTTTCAAGTCAGACCAATGAGAATTCAAATCTCTGCCCACCTCCTCCTGGCATGGGACCTCAGGAAGTTGCTTACTCCCCCCACTCCACCCTGCTCTTCAAATATTCCGGGAGACGGTGGGTTACCATGCCGGTCGTGCTGCTTACTGGCCATGCAAACCGAGCCAGTTATTTCAACTCCCAGCACCTCAGTTCCACATCTAGGATAGACAGAGTTGTACAGCCACATGCTAAAGCCACGTGAAGGTTAGCTGGGCATATGTACATAAGCCTGACATATTCCACTCGCAGGGCGCATGATACATGCTTGGCAGTGGGGCTCTGGGGTTGAAATATTTGCTCTTATGTAAATAATGAACACAAATGTTCAAAAGAAGTAAGTTTTCTCTGCTCCTGTACCCCTAAATACTTAGCAGACTGCCAGCAGGGGAAGGGTTAACTGATTTTCCCAGCTAGAAAAGGGAGTGGTAGGACCCCTCAGCGTTCAGGCCTCATAGGGAGGTGGCCAGCCTGCTGAAGAGAAGCTGTTTTGGGGGGACGGGTAGAACTCTCCACTCCCATGGCCCAGCAGGCCTAGACCTGCCCCTCACAATCAGGGCTAGCAGAAAAGAGATTCCGTGCCACCTGGGAATTTTCTATAATCTGGTTTGCCGGCAGATTTGGGCTCCTGAGCAAAAGGCGGGATGAAGAAATGGGGAGTTTGCTCGGGGCCCTTAATGGTCTTTCTAGTCCTGGTCAACCCGACTCTGTGGTTTAGAAAATAGAATTGTGTTTGTACCTTTGCCAATAGTTGCTGAGGCCCTGCCTGGAGCTGGGCAGTGTGTCCGTCTGCGAAAGGAGAGGACAGCTCAAGTTCCACTAGAATTCCACCCACGTTCTGATGGAAGTGTCTGTCCGTGTATGTCTGTAGCTTCCGGTAATTCCTGGTCCAGCTATAGGCTGGAGTCCTTCCACCCGGGGGAGCGAAGCCCCAGAGCAGGAGCGTGAAAACCTCGGAACCTCAACTCTGTGCTCATCCCCAGCTCAACCGCGTCCGAACATCAGAGAAATGAATTTCACTCAGAAGCACAATGTTTTCAGGCAAAGGTGTTAACCTGCAAGTCGTTTAAAATGCAGAACAACCTCTGCAGCCTCTTTCCTGGAGACCAGAGAGCAGCGGAGCTTCTGGCTGACTCCCGGAGAACGCAGCCGGGGCGTCAGGCGGCCAACACCAAGTCTGTGTCAGCCATGGGGCTGGAAGCGGAACAGCGCGCAGGCAGAGGCCTGGCCTGGGCTCGGTGGTGAGAAGTGCGGGTGAAGGACTGAAGGTGCCGAGAGTCCACCCTCCTGATCCTTGGTCAGGGCCAACAAATGTGCTGTTGGTGGGCCTGGGTAATTAGCGCTTGCATTAAGCAGTGACCGGTTAAGTGCTACCAGGGGCTCGATCTGGGCTGACAGAGTCTAAGCTGCAGAGTGGGGTGGTTGCCTAGCAACAACACCTGTAGCACATTAAGCAGCCAGTCAGCTTTATCAAATTCTAGCTGGGGCTTTGTAGAGCGGAAGATGGGGGTGGAGGAGGATTAGGGGGCACAGAAGTGGGAAGCTGGACAATGGGCGTCAGGGTGGGAGAGGGGGAAACATTGTGTGCTACCTGTGAGTCCCCCAGAGCAGCCTTAGGTCTGTCTTCCTTAGCAGGAGGCAGGTAAGCAGCCCCAGTTGTGTCCTCCGTCAGCGTCTGCGCAAGGCTCCGTCTCTTCCCCAAACCCTCACCCCAGCAGCGAGGGATGGAAGCCCTCTTCCTCCACCCAAGCCCTCGCCTCTCAGACACAGCGTCTCGGGATTTGCTGATCTGGGCAAAGGGCTGGGAGATGAGGGGAAGCACACAGGGTGTGCTCTGTGGTTGTGTTGTCAGGTCCGGGAGGAAAGGGGTCTTTCCGCTGACAAGTCTCTAGGGAAGCAGCCATGGGGAACAAAGCAAAGGCCCTGACGGGGTAAAATCTTTCTCACCATCTTCATCCCCACCTCCCCACACAGACCTCTGGGCTTCCTCTCATGTACCCCTGAGATATGGCTGGGATAAACCCCGATTTGGAGCAGGGCAGCGAGCTTAATACATCATGGCTGCTGTCTTTATAGAAGCCACGCTCTAGCTAGCCCCTTGATTGCCCCAGAACTCCCAAGATGCCTCGAGGGGGCATTGGAGGGATGAAGAGCGGTATCCCTGATGGAAGGGGGCTATTCCGACGTAGCACCAGCAACCAGAAGCTTGGTTCAGCTGCATTTCTGTCACTTGTGAGCCCTCTAGCCTTTGGCCTGTACCTGTGCTGAGACTCGAGTGGGGGTGATTCCACCTTCCCTACTTAGATCACGAGGATCGAAGGAGGCAGTTGAAGTAGAGCATATTGCAAACCCTATCCGTCTTCCTACACCAATGAGGTATCCATTCACTCTACCAAGACAATGCCAATATCTCTGCCCTTTTAGACCGACCTGAACTATTTGCTGTTTGGTCCAAAGCAGAGGAGAGAAGAGCAGCCACACGGCCACGTTGCTGGGTAACCCAGTGGTAGAATGGCTCTGAGGGGCCTATTCAACTATTCTATTCTGGGTCACCGGTTCAAATCCAACCCTAGGCCGATTACTGTAATCATTGGGGTTGGAATTCAGAGAATCTGACTTTCAGAAGCCCTTTGCTTATCTGTTACCCCCTGAGTTTACCCCCACACACTTGTGTATACTGTGAGAAGAGAACCCCCCATCCCCACGCCCCCCAGGATGGAGAAGCAGGCCCACGGTCCCACAGCACACCTGCCCACCCTCCGGCGGAGATCAAGCTTCTCCATCTGATTATGCTGAAAGGCAGGCCAGCGACCAAGGAGCACATGTTGTTTGCCCTCCGGCTTAAAGATAGCAGCAGCAGGCTGTCAGAGCTGAGCCCCGCTCCCCCGACCCCTTCACGTCCGGGGAAGGAGCAAGTCCGCGTCCACACCTCGGCTCAGAGGTCCCTCCTCGGCCTTGAAGGCACGCCACACCTGACCAGGGAGAGAATCTGTGCAGCAGCCAGCGGACTGAAGGCCCGCCCAGGCTCCAGGAGCCACTCACCTGCCCAGACGGCAGGAGGGCCTCTGCGTGTTTTGAGGGCTTTCTGTGTGTGTGGCTGCGGGTCTGTGAACATCCTGCCCCCCGGGGGACAGACCCGTGACTGTGTGAGAGCTGCTCATTCCATGGCTTCCCCAATCCCTCTGCTGTGCCGTTATGTTCATGCTCTGGGTTATATTTAACTCAAGTCATAATATTTGGGGGGTTGGAAGCCGGCTGTTTCACCAAGAAAAGCATTTGAATATTCTCAGTTCCAGAGAATTCCAAGGGCTCTGGGAAGAGAGTGAGGCAGTTGCCCCAGATTCGTCTGACACATTGTGGTCACATGGACTGCATTCGTGGATGACTGAGCATGGAGCCGCCTGGAGAACACGGAGCAGGGATGGTGAGGAGCCAGCCAGTGATGTCAGCAGGAGGCACTGCCTCCAGGCCCCAGGGCGCCGCCCACCCCCCACAGGGAGGGAAACACTAATCTGCAACATCGCCTCCTTGTCACCACCTCGCCTCTTACACCCGGTGTCTACTTGAGGGGGACACCGCTAGAGGAGCATGTGACGTGAGAGGCCCAGGCCCGCTGACCCCTAACTGAGGCTCACACGCCAGATGCCTCTGATAAGAGAGCCCCCATCCTAATCCTGGGACTCAGTGTCCCCCGAAAGCCCCGACAAGATCAGCACAGGGCAGAGTACAGGTTGTCCATAGAATGTGGTGGCGTGAATGGCACCGTTTTACTCCTCACAGTATGAAGATCCCTGGAGGACAGAGGTAGAGTCGCCTGTATCCATATTTTATGGCTGTACCTACTTTTAAATTCTGAGTCTCTATGGACATTTTTTGGAAGTTCTTTCTGTCTTATATTCTGCAATAAATTTCTCTGGAGACTCAAACTATTCCTTTTGCACCACTTCCCTGAGCCGCGAAGGGCAGCTTTGACGCCTGCGTGGCTGTGGCAGACCCAAGTGCCCCCCGCGGAGTCCATGCGGGGAGCGAGGACAGGTGTAGCTCCCGGTCTTAATTGTGGTGTTTAGGCACATAGGTCACCCCCTCCAGGGCAGGGGAGGAGTGTGGGCCCCAGCCACAGGGCACTTGCCAGTCTGAACAGATCCGACCCCTCGCCAGCCAGAGCAGCTGGCACAGTGTCTGTGAGAACTGGTTCTACTAGTGCCTGGGAGGGTCTCGCCCGGTGGTGGGTCCAGGGTGGGCGCTGGGGAGCAGGAGTTAAGAGGATCTCTGCAAGCAGGGGCTCCCTGGCCCAGCCCTGGGGGCCACGGGCTCATCTGCAGCCCCAACTACACCGGCACTGGCTTCACATTCATGGGAACTGACATATGGTATACTTTTTTTAAAATCTTCCAAGTTCCCTGGGCAGCTTTGACGTGAATATTAATACTAACATAATTTCATGATGATTAGAGAACACAATTAGGGGCTATTAATAATGACACAAATAATGACATTTAAGGCCTCATTTTAATTTGAGTAATACTCTGTCTGGTGGCATTTGAGCAGCTCTGTCTAGCACAATTAGTACAGTGCTGGGTGCAGGCGCTACTCACATCTGCTCAGCCCACCTCACCAACCTCCTCCAAGCAGGGCAGCTGGGTGGGGTGCGCCCCACACCGGAGATGCGCGCAGGAAGAGCCGTGGCCCCCAGGGCTGGGCCAGGGAGCCATCAGGGACAGGGCCCTTGGACAGAGGGCCTTGGGAATGGGTGGCAGGAAGAGTCTGCATTGGCAAGATCACCGGTGGCTGGATGGAACCTCACTAAGCAGTCAATTGCTTCCATCACTGGGTACCAGTCCTCCCTCAAAAGTCAGAGGAACGGTTTAGGTTCCACGTTCCCAGCTTCTACCAGAATGTGTCTTCCTGTTTAGTCTCAGAGGCCCCTCCAGCCCCTCTTCTTCAGCTGCGTTGTTCTCCTGTCAGAGCGGTTAGTACCTGGCATCATCCTTATCTGTTTACTGACCCACCTCCCCGTCAGATGCTCACTTGTTGAGGGTTGAGCTGTGTCCTGAGCCCTCAGCTCCCAGGCACATAGTAAGCTCTCAATAAGTATTGAGTGAAGGAGTGACTGAATGACCTTCCACCCGCCGGGCACGTGTCTAAAGCTGAATCCCACTCTGCATCATACTCGCAGAGCTCGCAGCCCCATGGGACCAACGGGGAACACTGGGGAGGTGACTGGGCTGTTGAGGATGCACAGAGAGGAAATGTCAGGGAAATACGACCTTTGGTGATTAAACAGGAGAAGCCAATGTCCTTACAACATAAACCAACCCAAGGTCCTGGGCCTGTGTGTTAACCAGTTGGAAATGCACCCTGATTTCGGGATATATACCAGCGTCGTGGACTAAATTTGTCTGAAGAGAATTGGTAGGTAAGCCTAGAAGCTAGGTTTTCTCCCAATTCAGGTTCCTATAGCAGAGAGGAGTCAAACAGCAAGCTTCCTGGTAAGTGAGGATCCAAAAGAAAAATAGGAGGCAAGAAGGAAGAGGGCTAGGAGGATCCGGAGGGGGAGGGGCGAGGCAAAGAGGAAGGGAGAAATGTTAGGCATTTAGCCAGGACCTGACCCTTCGGGTCCTTACACCCACTGTGGTCTTTGCTCTTCACAGTAATCCTGAGATGTACAGGGTGGGCCACAGTAGGCTCACAGTTGTGCATACATGAGCCAGAGTTAATTCCTGTATTAGTATTTACTCTGTATTATATATTTTTCCATAAGAACAACTGTAAACCTCCTTTTGCCCACCCCTGTATATTATTCTCATATTACAGCTGGTGAAACTGGAGCTTAAAGAAGTTACATTAACGGGCCAGGTCACACAGCAGTGTGCCCATCCAGGCTCAACCCGCATCTGATATCAGAGCTCAGATGGTAGCTACCCTGTCCCCGGTCAGGCGACTAAGGAGCAGGACCATGTGACTCAGAGGGGCAGGAGACCCTCTGCCCAGGGAACCTGCGAGAAGGGGCAGCCTCTTGCCGTGCCTCCACCAAGTGATCAGTGAGGTCTGCAGGGAGAGACGCAGGCCACTGGCCAAGGGCCCGAGCAGGCAGCTGAGAGCTGAGGGCAGGAGGCTGGGCCCTGGAACCAGAGGCACCAGACCTTCCGAGGCCAGGCTTGGCAGGCCCTGGGCAGCCGCCGGTGCTCTGGCCAAGGCCAGCGAAGCCGCAGAGGTCGGGCGAGGTCTTCAAATGGGAGAGGTTAAGTGGAATCTTCCTGGGTAATTGGTGCTGTCTGCCCACAGGCCCCCGCCAGGCCCAGCCTGGCCCAGCCCCACATGCTGCAACCTGCCCGCAGACGGTTCTGGAGAGGCAGGCACAGGGGAGGGGCAGGGGGGCAGCAGGCTGGTGCCCTTGTCAGAAGACACCCCCCCCATTTCAGTTCAGGCCTTCTTTTGTCTGAATCCCTGACATGTAACAAGGAACCCTCTGAATCCATGGCAATGGTGGCAGCAACAGCGATGTGGCCAACAGGCAGGGTGAGATCAAAGAGAAGAGGGAGGGCTGGGGCTCCATTCTAAGTGCCCCTACTCATCAGCGGCCCTCCGGCCTCCCTCCATGTACCCCACCCTCACAATGTCAGGTGCACACCATCAGACGGGCCTGGGGGTTCAGAAGGGCACTGGGCCCGCATCAAGGGATTCTGTGGCAGCAGGAAGCCCTTCAAAGCCCCAGAGCTAGTCACTCATCGGTTTTCTCCTCCAAGGCACAGCACGCCTTCTACTCTCCCTACCACCCTCCCCCGGAAAACCCCCTCCTCCTCTTCGTCCGCACAGCCTGGGCACTCTGCCCACTCATGCCTCCCACCCAGCCACCCAAGCAGCAGCAGCACACATGGCCCGTGTGGAAGGCACCCAGGCTCCTGTGCCCTGCCACCGGGGCAGCAGCTGCAGAGGGCATGTGGGGGCTTGGGAGGGGCTCCGCGGAGGTAGGAGCACAGGAACAGCCTGGAAGCGGGTTCCCAGCCCCAGGGCATGCCAAGAAACAGAGCAGCCACGTAGAATGCAGCTGGGGCAAAGCCGGACTGCCCTCCCCTCCTTTTTCAGCTCTGTGGTTGCTTCTCTGGTTTAACACAGGTTTAGACCAAACTTCTCACCGTGCCCTGAGTTCTGTGACTGACACCTCTCTTCCCTCAGTGAGAGTGATCTTGGTGGACTCCTGACCGCACCCCACCACCAATCAGAGCCAACAACACGATTCCACCTCCCATGTTCCTCACCCCTCACCAGGCCATAGGTACCACTCCAGGCGAAGCCCTCAGACTCTCTTGCCCAGACTATTACAACAGCCTCATAACTAACACCCATACCTTTCGTCTCCCCTCTTCACGCCCTGCTACATACACCATTATCAGAATTAAATCCCCAAAGGGGAAAACTCACACCCAACATTTAGGAAGAGCTTACCATGTGCCAGGCATTCCTCTACGCACTCCACATTCATTACTGACCTGACCCTTACAGGGACTCCATGAGGTAAGTACTATTTATCATTCCCACCTGAGACATGAGGGAACTGAGGCACACGGAGTTTACATAATCTGCTGGGAAATTACAGAGCAGGATTCAGATCTCCACTCTTCTTCCGAAGTCCAGAGTAGCAAGGATCACACTTCACTGCCTCTTTAAAAAGCTTCTAGGAGCTTCTCACTACCTATCCCACCACGATCCTAACTCCTCAGCCCCTAACTCCTAACTCCTCTTAGGAGAGCACCTGCCAGAGTGGCAACTGCCCTGGCCTGGAGCATGCGGGGCCCCATGCTCACACTCGTCATTGGCTCCGCCACCTTGAGAAACAAGCTCGCCTCTCTGAGCCTTGGTTTCCCTGTCTGTGAAGGGGGTGATGATAATAGTACAAGTTCTCAAGAGTTGTTATGGTGATTAAAAGAATCGCTTTGGGGAGAGTGCCTGGCTCCTCCTGGACGTAGTCAAGGTTACCTCTCTTCCCCTCAGCTTCCTGCCTTCACAGCATGTACCAGGGCCCCTGTTCAGGCCCCCAGGAAACTGTCCGTTACTTAGACAGGTATTTCCTGTCAGTCTCTGAACTCCCCGACACCCCTTGCTTAGTGCTGGTGCTCAGTCAATGTGTGATTCAATTTCAATGCTTGACTAGTGTCAGGATGCTGTAGCGGGACTCACCTTCCAAAGAAGGTAGATCCCAATGATTCCTGCCTTCCGATCAACCTTGAGAGTCTAGAACTCGAGCAATCTGCTCTCTAGAGAGAACTTGTGCAAAACACAGAGTTTGTTCCCTGCCTTACACTCGATGCTGCCATGACGTCAGCTTGAGGTTACATTGAGTCTTTGACCTGCTTCCCGCCCACTCCCACTTCCTCCTCTGGATGCTTGTGTGGGTCTGGCATTCCCGGCCCTCACCTGGGAGCTGGAGTACTCTGGCAGCCCCAAAGCACGCGGGCCACGGGCAGAAAAGTCAAACTAGCAAATAGAAATGTCACTCAATCACTTCTCGGTGCTTTTCTCTCGTTGGCCTTCCCCACCACATATAATGAGAAATTCTCTTTGCCCAAATATTGTTTGAATTTCAAATACACAATTTCCCCGGGGGTGACCAGATGGAAAGAGAAATCTGGTTTGCAACATAAGACCTCTGTGCAGAAGTTGCGTTGCTGGGACAGTGAAACTGCATTTTTATTGAGCTCCTTGAAATGACAGACGCACATGACGGCCACCAGGCTCCCTCCCCGCTGTGGTGAGCTTCAGTTCTTTTAAGTCAACACCAAGGAGGCACCCCTCCAGGGGTGACACAAGAAGGAATGGATCTAAAACACAGTGGGCAAAAGGACAAATCTGCTCATGGCGTCTATCCCATTCCTGCGACAGCCCCTGCGTGTGCCTTCCCATAAGCCTCTCTGTTTGGACATTGGCTGTCGTTCTGGGGTTCTTAATCTTGGAGAGGGTTGTCTAAGAGGCCCTGGAGCAAGGATTCTCAATCCTGGTTACATTAGACTCTCCTAGAGTGGTTTAGAAAAAAGCACCCATGACCAGACCCAGCATAAACACATTAAATCAGAGACTTTGTGTGTAAGGCCCAGGCCTCTGGAATCTTTTTTTTTTCTCCCCCAAATATATTTTTATTGATTTCAGAGAAGAAAGGAGAGGGAGAGAGAGATAGAACTATCAATGATGAGAGGGAATCAATGATAGGTTGCCTCCTGCATGCCCCCTACTGGGGATTGAGCCTGCAAACCAGGTATGTGCCCTGACCGGGAATCGAACTGTGACCTCCCGGTTCATAGGTCAATGCTCATGCACTGCGTCACGCCAGCCAGGCAGGTCTCTGGAATGTTATAGAAGCTCTCAGGTGATTCAGATGTGCAGTCAGGGTGAGATGTGCACATAGATTTGAAGGGCGTGAGCTCCTGGAAATAGCAGGTACATTTTGTGTGTATGAGGATATGTTTGCTTTGCTGGGTGAGGGGTCATAACTTTCAGACAACTCTTTAGAGAATCTGCAACTCCAAACAGGTTTTAATAACAGGTCTCCAGCTTGGTGTCTCAGGTTCCTTCCAGATGGAAAATGATATGCTCTCAGGATGTTGTTAAGGCTTCGTCACTAACGGGCAAACGAAAGGCAGATGGTGGTTCCTGGAGGAATGACCTTGTTGATCCAGATCCCACAGGTAAGAAGCTGTCAATGAGGGGCCCAGGGACATGAGGGGTAGCAGGCCCTCTGAGTAAGGGAGGTGTTCTTACAGGAAAAACCCAGGCATTCGGCACAACTTCTTATTTAAGCAGCCCTGCCCGTGGCTCAGCTGGCAGCCGTTCCCAGCTTGGCCTCTGACTCTGGACATCAGAAGCCAAGTCCATGGAGAAGGGCAAGTGCCCAGGACCCGCCTGGTCAGAGCACTCATAAAGCTGTCCTGAGAACCAGCTGGTAGGTGTGTGTTGGGGACTGGAGGGAGGCAGGTGGGGGTTGGGTCAATAAAGAGAAAGGTCCAAGCCCCTGAATAGCATTCACAAGACAAAAGAGGCCCTCCAAGCCTTCAACACCATCAGAGCATGGTTTCAATAAATCCCAAGGGTGGGGTTAAGGCTGTAAAACTACCAAAACCAGCTGCAAGAGGGAGTGGGACGAGGAGGGTAGCAGCTGCGTTCCCAACTTCCCAGCAGCCTCCTCCAGGCACTGGAGACCATTCTGTTCTGAGCATCATTTGCCACCCCTCCTCCTGCCCCCAGGGCCTGGTCAGATCGCAGAGTTTGGGCTGTGATCTGACCAGGCATGCTTGTTCCAGTGCCATGGCCAAAAGGCAAGGATGCCAGTCTTGGGGCTTCCCAGCCCCAAGTCAGCTGCCTAAGTGCTCAGCCCTGCTCATGAAAAGACCCCTCTTCCTCTCTCTCCAGCCCTGCGCTCTAATTTATCGGCTCTTTGATAACCAACTCCAAACACGCTCGGCCAGGCCCAGCCATCAGCGCACAAAGGCCTGTGCTCTGTGGGCTGAATGCAGCACTTCACTCTTGGGGGGATTTCTATAGAAGGCAAAATCCACCAAACACGCTCTTCCACTTAAATCAGACAATGCGAGGTGACGGCAAGGGGACCCGCATTAATGACTCCGCCAGCAGCGGCTCCTCTCTTCTGAAGCTCCGCCGCAGCATGGGACAGCAACCCGCTGCCCTTCCCAGCCTCTCGCCATACCCTCTCCTCCTGCTCCCAGACTAGAAAGTTGACCCTCGAGTCTGCTGCCTCTCTCAGGTCTGAGGGCTGATTTCCCAGGCCCACGTGGGCTGACTCTTGACTTCCTCTTTGCCTAGGAAAAAGAACGAAGAAATTAAGTTCGGCCTGCCTCCCTTTCCTTCTAAAGATGAGGAAACCATGGTAATTGTTGAAAGTCACACAGTCGGCGGGCTGCAGAGCCAGCATGAGAACCCTTGTCCTGGCTCATTCAGGTCATACAAGAGCTGCTGTACATTAGATGACCCACATCAAGCGCCGAACACACTGGCTGGCAATGAAGGCACTCTCTAAATATCGGCTGCTTTACCTGTTGTATCGGGAGCAGCACGCTGATACATCATTCAGCTCCTCATGGAGTGCTTGTCATGAGCCAGGCAGTCTTCAGGGCGTTGTGTGTAAAACAGGCAACATAATGTGACCCTGCCACCTGGAGCTGACATTCCAACGGAAGACCCAAATTAGTCAATAGGCAATTGCAAGGCACAGTGGTAGGGATAGCATAGGGAAGTAGAAGGGGCCACAGGGGGCCACAGGAGGCTCCCCTAACCCAGACTGTGGGGCTCAGAGAAGAGAACCTGTCTCAGCTGAAAAGGGAGGATGAGTGGGAGCTCTCCAGGTGAAGGGAGGTGGGAATGAGGGGGACAGGTTGGGGTAGAGAGACTTCTAGGAGAATTTATAACTGAATGTGCAAAGGCAGCTGAGGAATGCCAAGGTGAACAAGGGCAAGATGCATTTGAGGAAATGAAGACGATATCAGCTTAGCAGGAAGACTGGGATAATGAGGGAAAATAAGGTGTGCAAGGAGGAAGGCAAATGGTGATGAGACGTGAGGCTGGAGAAAGAGACACAAGTCATATGATGAATCACATGTAAGTCACAGAGAGGAGGAGAGGAGCCGGTACTGTATCCGAGAAGTAAAGGAATGAGATGGTCCATGGGCATGGTAGAGGTCACAGCATGTATTGAAGGAAATGGATTAGAGGGGAGCAAGGTGGGCAGCAGGGAGTCCAGTTAGCAGGCCACGCCCTAGGCTAGCACTTGCTCCGTGTTCTATTTGAGCACGTCACCGGGTCCCAATCTTGAGTCAGCAGATGGAAGGGGGATGAGCTGGAAAAAGAGAGCTGTGGCCTCAGGGAACAGAGTGATCAAACCACAGGCCCTTCAGATCATTATCCAACACGCCTGGAGCTCAGTAGAGTAGCAGCACGTTCTTCCCCACCAACCAGATGTGCGACTTTGAGCAACCTCCATTTCCCCATCTGTACAGTGAGGACATTTGCTAAGTAACTGGTAAACTGCCTTGCAGTTCTCCCGTTCTGTAGTGTGTTGCTTGAAGCACATATCATACTAAGATGCCTTCCTTGCTTTGCACTTCGATGCTTACAAAAACAAGGTAACATCATTTGCCTTTTATAATAGAGAAAACACAGCCCATCAAAATCGGGTGTCTTGAACAATGACCATGAACATGCCCTCTTCTGGTTTCTCATTAAGAAAGGCCCAGCATTGACAATGGCCAGGAAAAGCCGGCTGGGAGCGGTAGTCCTGAGCTCTCCCAGTCGTGCCTTCCGCCCGTGACCTAGGCCTATGGCCTTCAGAAAACCCTCTTCCCCTGGCCCTTTGCCCTCAGGATTGAAGTTCTGCAGGAATCCAGAACACTCTCTCCTTGCCCAATAGCTCTGGCAGATGCTAAGGTAGAGGCCAAAGTTCCAAGGATTGGGAGCAGGTGAACAAACAAACAAATTCAGGCTGGAGTGGGAGAAGAAACAGCCACCTCAGACCTGCTTTGGGCTCAAAGTGCTCTCCATCCTGTCGCTGTGGGACGCTAGCCGCAGAGCATCCTGAGGTGCGCGGCTGCATGGAACAATTCAAAAATTGCCTTGTTGGACTACAACGTGCCAATTTTTCAAATCTAGAGCCATTTTCACTATTATAGTCTGTGCAGCCTAAGCCGGGAGAATTTTCTTCTGGGAGGGAAAATTGATTCCGAGGTTACCATTAACCCCCATTAGCACAGCACGCCCCATTCCACAGCTATTCTTGGGAACCGAGGTGGCCAGAGGAAGCTATAGAGGCCCATGGTGAGGTTGGTGCCCGACATCACAGGTGCCAACAGCCGAAGTCCATTAACCCATGCCTCAGAAGGGCAAGAGAGTGAGTGAGATGGAGAGCAGCAGGGAGAAAGGGGGGATAAGAGGACCTGGGCGTGTGTTTCCCAGGAATTCCGAGGCGTTGGCAGTGGCCTGCACACCTCACTTCCTCTGGATGGACTGGAAACGTGCATAAGCTGAGGGACAGGCACTACAGCTAACACCGCCTAAACCCTCTTTATTTTGGCCTGTGGCCCTCACTGTGCTGCCCTCCCGGGTCAGGAATACTCTTCAGGAGCTGGCTTGGAGGTGCCCGTTCCACCCCCATTCCTGGTACCCGGTCGCTCCAGGCCCAGGTCCCTGCAGACACACGGCTTTGAGGCAGCTGGCTGTGTTGGCCAGAGGTGCTCTATATGGAAACCACTCCCAGCCATTCTAAGCACAGTCAAGAGCCGCAGCCTTGATCCGGGGTGTGCTGTGATCTCCATCTCCCCAAACAGAGCAAAGACCCCCAGCCCAGCAGAGCGGACAGTGACAGTGGCTGCTGCAAAACAAGGGGAGACAATCCTGTGAACAAAGGGGAACAGCAGGTGACAGAGCAGAGCAGCACATCGCTGATCTCTCTCATCATTGTTTACATCTAGTCCTGGATCCAGCAAGTCTGAATTCCGGCTCTGCCACTTGACCTTGGGTAAGTTACTGACTCTTCCTGAGCCTCTGCTTCTTCTATAGCCTAGAAGTAAAAATAACCACCGGGCAAAGTTGATATCAACATTAAATGAGATAATGTAAGAAAGGAGTGATTATATCATGGTTGCTAAGCAAATATATATATAGGGTTGGGCAAAAGTAGGTTTACAGTTGTGAGTACATGAAACAGAGTCCACTCTTACATTCTTATTTATTGTGTTATTTCCCATATGAACAACTACAAACCTTTCCCCCACTTTTTAGATGTATGTGTGGAAGTACAGACAATAAATGCATGCATATAAACAACTGAGGAAGCCCGCCCTCCATTCTAACACATTTCTCCTTTATTTATAAAATGAAACAGCATCATTCCTCTTGCAAGAGTTTGCTTCAGTGTCTGTGTCTTATGGCTACGTTGTCTACTGACTCTGAATTTCAAAAGTTCCTTTCTTGTCCTGCCTTGTTTTGCTCAGTGGATAGAGCACTGGCCTGCAGACTGAAGGGTCCCAGGTTCGATTCCGGTCAAGGGCACATGCCCGGGCTGTGGGCTCAATCCCCAGTGGGGGACGTGTAGGAGGCAACCAATCAATGATTCTCTTTCATCATTGATGTTTCTATCTCTCCCTCTCCCTTCCCCGCTGAAACAAATAAAAAATATATATATTAAAATCTCTTTTAAAAAAAAGGTTCCTTTCTCCCCATCCCTGTCCTCCCCCAGAACTATCACTGCGGCATCCCTCCTCCTTCTCCTGCTCTTTCTCCTCCAACCCTCCTTCTCTGGCCACGTACCAGGGCACCCTCTGCACACTGGCTGTGCTGGTCTCCTTGGAGTGACCAGTTTTCCAGGAGAGCATTGCAAAGGAAGGCCTCCTTGGTGCTGAGGTCACTGGAGGGAGGCCAGCACTGCCATATAGAGAGCTTGTCTTCCTAAATCCCAAATGTTTAGAGCATCTGCCACGTGTCAGGCCCTGTGCTAGTCACCGGGGTTACCAGAGGAGCCAGGTCCAGTCCAGTGCCTGCCCCTTACGGCTACCAGGAACCCAGGCCCCAGACCACATGCAGCTCCTTATGATCTTACAAGGAGGAGCCAGAAGGGGTTGGGGAGGGAGTGGGGTTATGCACTAGAGACCCAAGGAGGGCGCCCCCAGAGATGGGCACAGACGGTGGCAGCTTCTGTTCCCTGCAGACCCCGGGAAGCCGACCTCTTAGTCATCAGGCTATTTGTGCGGGCGGGGAAGGGAGTGCGCAGAGCTAAGTGCTGACGGGCCATCCCTGTCAACACAATGTTCCGCCTGGCCGGGCCTTCATATATAAAGATATTTAATGAATTCGTTAATTAATGAGAGGAGTTTGATTGATAGATCATATGGCGCTCGCAGCGGGGTGAGTCTGACCCTCAGTAGCGCAGCCTGGGCTGCAGCCGGTCCCCTCATTGGTCGGGAGAGCCTGGTCGCTCAGGCAATTTGCATGCATTTAATGTAGCTCTTTAATAGGATGTAATGTTAGCGAAAGCCAAAAGCGCAGCAGCTGTAACTTAAAAGACAGCCCCATTACTGCGAGCCTTATAATTAGGGTAAGAGGGAGACTCGGTCTGCCATATGTTAAACTCTTTTGAGGTTAATAGCTCTGTAAGATTTTTGCAATTTAAAAAAATTATACTTGAAGGATGATGACAAGGCTCATCAACGAGACGCCTCTCCACCGGAGGAAAGGGACAGGAGGATCCCATGTCCCCTAAGGCCCTCTGCCCCAGGGACATGGCGTGGTGGCCCTTCTCCTGCCACAAGTCGCTCACGTCTCCACCAGTTTCCCCTCCCACCCAGTCCCATTAGGGCAGCGTGGCTGTCTCAGCGGCGCGGAGTGGGACTCACCCCACTTGGTGAGGCGCAGCCCCCGCCTCCCCCCTCCACCCCAACACACACAACACACACACACACGCACACACACACACACACACACACACACACACACATTTTTGCAGATCCGGACACCCAGCCGCGGTCGGGGCGGGCAGGCGCCAGGCGCTGTGCTGGTGTGCTTACCTTGCAAAGCCCCAGACTGCTGGGCGCAGGTCACCCAGCCTTGCCTGCACAACTGGCAAATCAAATCGGACTTTGCCACCCGTGGGGGTTGGGAGGGAGAGGAAATCGCGAGAATTTGCCCAAGGCCTTGGGGTTGTTTGCCCCATTGGTGCCACAGCCCAGGTGGCAGGGGTGGGGGCATGAGCGGTGCCCAGCTCTGACCCTGGGCCCAGGGAGCCCGAGCGTGGTCTCCTGCACCCCAGTTGCTGCGGGGAACAGGAGGCCTCCCTCCAGGTCACGAAGTCCCAGTGAGCCCAGCTGCACCCTCCCAGCCTCTGCTGTCTTTTCCGAGTGCCCCTCCCCAGGGCCCGGCGCCAGTTGGTGGCAGTCTGGGGAGTCGCCATTAGAAGCAGGAGCCAGTCAGTCCCTGGAGACCAGAGCAGCCTCATGCGCTCCAGGTCTCCGCCATCTGTGCAGGGAGCTGCGGAGAGCCGCCCGCTGGGCAGGTTTCCTTCCCCGGGAGCCCTGCTCCACATCTCCCCACCCTTCGGGGGATGCACATGGGTGTGGGACCAAATTCCTGGGACAGACACTCCAGGCAAAACAACAACAAGGTGGGCGGGGGCGGGAGGCGGGGAGAAGAAAGTCCGCTTATTCTTTTATAGGGGGCTCTTGTTAAAAGGAAATTGAAGGAGCGATAAAATTACTGCTAATTGCACAATTATCTGATTATCTCTGTAACCAAAAATATATACGATCCTTTCCCCCTCCCATTGGCTTGAAGAACTCTCAGGAGCATCTCTTGAGGCTGACACAGATCTCTCTGGCCAAAGCCTGGAAGAATATACAGAAAGCGTTTGTGTGGATAAAGGCAGCAAAGAGGGGGTTCAGGGCGGCCCATGTGGGGCCACAGAGAGAAGGGAAAGGTTAGGTCGGGATGGGGAAGGAATGGAGGAGAGCAGTGGCAGAAGATAGCAAGATGCATATTCCGGTGAATTCGGTGAGAGCTGGAAGGGGTGGGGACGAGAATGGGCTGGCGTTGGGAGGGCTGGGGAGGGAGTCAAACCCTCTGAGCGCTCATGGCTTTTTGGACAGAGATGACGGTGGCTGCTGGTGGAGGGAGAGAAACCTTGTTTGTACTCTACATCTCGATTTGAAATGCTACTTATTGGCAGCTGCTAAAAGTGAACAAAACTGAGACGCTAACTTACCTTCGTGCTGTAGCGTTTATAAAGCATTTTCGCATCTGCTTTCTCACTTCATTCTCTCACCTCCCCTGTTCTGTTGGAATTCCCATTTTCGAAGGAGCTAACCTAGACTCAGAGGATGCGAAGGGTTCCCCAGAGGCCTCGCAGGCTGTCACTACGGCTCCGGGCCCAGCCTCTCCCCACCGTGTCTCCAGCCTTTCCGGGGGCCGGTGGGGCTCGAGGGATTTCTCCGCGTGGGACTGAGGACACAAAATCGGTGCTGAAACGGGGCTTTGCTATCTTCTTTACACTCCTTATTTTTTTAAGTCAAGAGCTGGGGCTTGGAGGTCACCCTCGTACGGAGCGGTTTTCCCGCGGGAAGGACGGCCCTTGGCACACCAGCCTGCAATGTCCCTTCCAAGTCACCAGCCGGCCTCAGCGCCTTGATGGGAGGAGACACTGGCAGGTCCCGAGTGAAGGCCCACTCTCTGACGCCCCCCCCCTTCCCCACTGGGTCAACCAGTCGGACAAGGAGTGAGACCCCTCAGCTGGTTCTTCACCCTCTCTGCCGCCACAGCTAGGGAGGAGGGGGCCCAGCGGTCCCATCCCCAAGCACCGTGCCGAGCTGACAGCCGCTGCACTTCACCCGGACTCTTTGGCAGTCAAGGCCGGTCCTCCAGAGCCCGCCGCGGAGCACCTATGCTGCTTCAGAATTCCCATCTGCAGATCAATAGCAGGGCGCTGCGGGCCTCGCATGCGGGAACACAGGTTCCCTTCATTAGGGCAGCGGCCTCCAGGGGAGCCCAGAGTAAGTAAGGCTGGGGACTCCCAGGACTGAGGGCCGGAGGCCTCTGGAGGCGAGGAGTAAGGAGAAGCAGAGGCAAACGGGCCGAAGAGGGCCTCTCGCAGGGAGAGGCTGACCCGGGCCTATCACCCATCCGACCAGTGCCCACATCCCCTCTCCCTACCCACCCAAGAGAAGTTAATGGAAAGCACACACTGATTTCTCCCATCAACTCCACCTTGAGAGAAGGTCCCAGGCTGAAGGGGTCCAGTGGACCCCTCCGTGGAGCAGGTTATCTGAGGCCAGAGGAGCACAGGCTGGTGCTGAGGGTGGTCTAATAAAGGGCCACCTGACAGAGGCTCCAGATCGCAGGGAAGCCCCTTCCCTAAGCCCAAGCCCTCCGTTCATCTGTCGAACATGGTCGCTGTGATACAGATGCTGAGGATTCAAAGTGAAGCTGGCTGACCCTTCTAGGAGTTGATAGACTATGGAAACGTGGACATAGCCCTGTTGGTCTTGGAGAACATTACATATCTCCAAGGTCAACACCCCCAAATTCTAGAGAAGAGGAGACGGGTCTAGAGTGGAATTCCTCAAGCAGGGTTTCACAGCATGCTGCTGGCAGGGTCATGGCCAAAGCAGGGTTCCGACTCCCCGTCCAGTGCTCTTCCCTCCACCAGGCACTAGTGGGAGCAGCTGTCACCTGCCCTTCTTGCTTCCTCAGCCCTGGCCACCGTTGTCACCTGCCTCTCTCTTCCGGTGAAGACGCTCCTCAGTCCTTCCTCCCAACCACAGCTCGGGGGCTTTGCTTCTACCCAACAGAGTGATTGATAACATTTAAATGGTTCCATTTAAAAAGAAACGTCCTCAGCGCCCTCTATTCCCAGGCGAGGCAACCTTGGCCAGGACAGGACACAGGGGGACTGGGGACAGGGGGGCAGGCACACGGGTCCGGGAGAGGGGAGATGGACCGCAGCTAGAGGGCTTACACTTCACATTCTGCTCTCTCTTGCAGTGCGCTAGGGCCGGGTACTCCTTGCTCTTCCTTTGCCATGTCCGGTAATATGTTGTCTGACTTTCCCAGACCCACTTCTCCACCCCCTTGGCCCCAAGAGCACCTCCCTACTTAAACTGTCAGACCTTTCTCCCAGATTCCACCATCCCCCTCACCCAGCTTTCCAGTTCTCCATAGAACGTACGACTTCAGCTTTTCTGTAACGTCCTCATCCAGCATATGTGTTCCCTTCTGCCCCATTAGAAAGCAAGAGTCAAGCAGGCAAGGGGTCCGAGCATTTTGATCGCAGTAAACAGAACACTGTTTAGCACAAATAGATGCTCCTTAAATTGTGTCGAAGGAATGAATTAGTAGTGAATCAAGAAGCTTGCAGTCTGAGAGTTGGCAGAGACCTTGAAGATAAAGAACCCGATCCCTCAGTCCGGGGGAACGGAGGCAACGCTGGGGACTCGGAAGGGGCATTCCAGGCTGGCGTGCCAGCACGGTGAGAGGGGCTTCACGGAGGAGGTGACGCTGGAGCTAGGATTTCTCTCTCTTATCCTCTTCTCTTTCTTATCCCACTACCTCAGGGGGCTCCCCTCCGCTGCCTGCCCTCTAGGGAGCCTTCCTGATCACTCCTCCCCACCCCAGCCCCTGGCAACCACCATTCTACTTGTTTGAGGTACTAAGAGTAGTCCAACTCAGAGACAACAAGTAGAATGGTGGCTGCCAGGGGCTGGGGTGGGGAGGAGTGATCAGGAAGGCTCCCTATCTAGAGGGCAGGCAGCGGAGGGGAGCCCCCTGAGTTAGTGGGACAGCCCCCTCCCCCACAGCTGCAGAGCATGGGGTCTGACATCACACATGCCTGGGTGGGATCAGGCCCAGCTTACCCTCCTCTTCCCCGGTAAAACCAGTGGAAAGTTGGACCAGGCCTTTGCCTCACACACAGTCTTTGAGAGAGAGACATGTGCACTCACATTTTTGTTCCTTGATTTGCACACAAGTAGAGCCATTCGTCAACTTGCAGGCTCTGCATTCGGAAGGGCTGTCTTGATCAGCAGAGCTCATCCCCTTTGGCCCTGAGCACTTCACCGGCGTTGTTTCACTTGAGCGGCCCTGTAAGTTTAGTACTGTAATTATCCCCACTTCGTAGGTGACAAAATCAGTGATGGGAACCCAAAGTCACAGCCGCTTCCTTGGCCTGAACCCACGAACTCTTAGCAGGACCTCAGGACCTCCTCACTGCAACCTCGTGACCATCTGCAGTGGAGGCCCAGGTGCTGGCAGTTGGCATGGTGGGAACCAGGTGAGCCTGCGATCCGGAGCACCAGAGCGAGAGCTGGCATGGTCTCTCTTCTCCAGCACAGACCGCGAGGAGGAAGGGTAGTCAGGGATGGAGCCTCAAAGGCAGCAGCTCATGAAGAATGTTTCACACACAGAGCTCCTGCCAGAAAAGTCTGACCCTGACCATTCCAGTCAGCGTGTCCTGCAGGGCACCTATATGTGCACACTCTTGACAACATGCTTTTGGGTGTCTGCAGGGCCTACAGTCTAGTAGGGCAGACGCCAAGGACTCAACTGACTGTAATACAGGGCAGACGCAGTGTCAAGAGATGCATCTCAAATGCCGTAAGGGTTCAAAGGGCAAGATTTTCCAGGAGCCTTGGGATCAGGAGCCACTCTTCTTCTGGAAAAGAAGCGGCCCTGACTGCAGACCGGCAGCTTCTCCCCAGGCACTCAGCTGGGCGGTCCCATCCCCCTGGAAAACAAGACACAGGCTGGGCAGAAACAGTCACACTGTAGGATCAGGTGGGCCTGAGTCCAGTCTCGGCTCTCCCACTTACTGTGTGGCCTTAGGGAAGTTATTAACCTCTCTGAGCCTTGGGTTCTCCATCTGCAGTACGAGGATTATAAGCCATCCACCACAGATTGTTATAAAGATGAAGCAGGTGTATGGCAAGCCTTTAGCACGCACCTGGATGGGAGGGAGTGAGCATTTGATGATAGATGATATGATTATGAGCATCCCGAGCTAAGATTTACTTGGGTGTTCCTTTTGGGCCACAGATTGATTGATTCAGTATCCAGATAGGCCATGTCGCCCTAGAAGTGATCCCAAGCTTCTGGGAGATGCCTTATTTCTGAGTCTGGAACACTGGTGAAGATGTCCAGTGGCCCAATGTTGTTAGCAGTACTTGATACAGTGTTGGCATGAGGATTAAATGAGCTATCATATGTAAAGAGCATCTAGCAGTGCCTGGCACAGCGTAAGTGAGAGTGTAGGGCAGAAGTGAAGAATACAGATTCTGGGCAAACTCTGGGATTTGAACCCCAGCACCACTGGTTTCTAGTGGCGTGGCCCCAAGCAAGCTACCCAAGTGCTCTGTGACTGCTTCCTCGTCTGCGAGCGGAGAGGGTAAGGGCAGTGCCTCTCCGATGGCTGCGGAGACTGGATGAGATGGTGCTTCCAGTGCACACAGAAGTCAGGGGCACTCGGTAAGGGCCATGGGAATGTTTGCCATCATTGTTGTGAACTTGCTGCTGTGGTCATTGTGGCGGGAGCACTGGGTTTGAATACAGAACACCCAGGTTTGAGTTCTGGCTCCATAATAAGCGGATGCCTAACAGTATGTAGGCAGCTGACCTAACCTCCCTGAATCTGATCACTAGTGCAGTAACACCTATTCCACGTCCCCTGACGGCTTAATGGCAGAGTGAAAGCACTTTGTAAACTGTAAAGAACAATAAAATTATAAGAGATAAATGAAAAAATAAAGTCGAAATACAGAGCCAAAGCATTTTTATTTGAGGGACATTGGCATGACCATGCGTGCTTGTGCAGCCATGGGACATTCCTCCCGGGGTCCTTGTGAGCAGGACCAGGAATGAGAGAGTGGGCTTGGGCACTGTTACTTCTCACTTTAAACCCTTCTGTACGATTTAAATACTTTTTTTAAACAAGTATGTTTTCCTTTCATAACTTAAAACCAAAGCAATCTAGACACTATGGATGGTAGTAGATGGCCTAGAACCTGAGCTGCTTTGGACTCTTGTCCTGGCTCTGAAATAGAAATGAGCGCACTAAGGTGATTCCCTCTCCCCGGGCAGGCAGTGCCCTCTTAGGGAGGTAGCTGCTGGGAATAACACCCACGAGCCTCCGGCTCTCCGGGAGACCATAATCATAATTCCCTTTGCCTTCCTTCGGCTGCCTGCCTGTAAAAAGTAATAATAGTAATAATAAAATAACATGGAAATGAACGGGGACCAGGCCACTTCACGCATGGCCTCTGATTTTCCATGTGTAAATTGGGATGGCCATTCCCTTTCACCTCCCAGCTTTATAAAATCAAAATAAAGAGAAACAAAACCTTTTTTGCAACTAATTTATTAGCTCAAACCTTCCTGCCTGTGTCAGACATAGGCGTGCTCCCACCAAGCCCAAGGGGAAGGAAAAGAGACTCTTGTCTTTGCCAGGAGGCGCTCCACTGGTGTTCACGCGTTTGACCCCGCACAGAGCGCGAGCCCGCTGGCCTCTACCCGCCCAGGGGTCAGAGGAGCCTGCCCCAGAAAAGCCCAGGAGTTCCAGGGTGCAGATCTGAGGACAGTTAGAGGACAAGCCCCAGACGCCTGAGGCCCTCACTTCCCACCTAAGCAAGACATCCCTGCTGCTCCAAGGGGGACAGAGGAGGCCAGGCCTGTGCGGTGGCCTGGGCCCCAAACGCAGCCCCCACCTTTCCCCATTTCTTCCCTCTCCTCACTCAGCGACTCCTGGTAGCTGCCACACCAGACGCCTCCCTCCTGTCTGTCCTTCTCCCTCTCTGAGGGCAGTGGCTGCTTGGTATGCACTCGGCACCCTGCCTATCTCCATTTGGGAAGGTCTCTTTTTGACCTCTCTGTCTCTCAGAGGGCTTTGTGGGGGGAGGGAGGAGGAGAAGGGAGAGCGCGATCATCTCAGCATTTACCCAATTAGTGGTAATTAGGAGGCAAGGCCTGGTGCTCTCCAGGCAGCTGCTGGAGGACAGGGCTGGCTAGAGAGAAGCTGTAAATGGGCCTCGGACACATGCTGAGAGCTCTGACCAGCCAGCTCCCTTCCCAGATCCTCCTCTCACTCCCCATGCTGTGGGCAAGCTCAGCTCTCCCACAGCTGCTTCTATGAGCACTTACTTCTTGGGTTTGCCCTTGATTCTCAGCCTTGGGCTATCACTGAGCCCCTACTCTGGCCCTAAGCCCTGATGTATGTCTGGTTCCCATGGTAACCCGAGCCCCACCCCCAGAAGAGTGCTGCTCTCCATAATGGGCATGGCGCCTTCCCAGGGCATCCACTGCTTTGGTTCCTACTTACTCTTGGGGCACTAGGGTTAGCACAGAGACCCCCTACGAGGCAGGGCAGCGGGGTCCTGCCTCCTTGCTCTCCTCCGCTCACTTGAGCCCAGGCGGCAGATCTAGAACCTCCCATCTGACGGCAGCTCAAGAGGTCAGACTCCTCTCCCTCCTCAGCAGCTGATCTCAGTGGGTGGATGGATTGAAAAGCCATTCTTATTAGGAGCACGGCCTGCCCTGACCCTGACCCCGACATCAGGTGCCAACTATTTGGTCTTGTCCATCTTGTCAATGCTTATTAATGATTCTGATTAACCTCTACGGAGATCCATTATCTCTCTGCCAAGGAATACATGATTCATTCCCATCTGGGCCAGGTTCCTTGTAGTTAGCGGCTGGAACTTTCCATGGCCTCACAACACATCTTCATCAGATGGCGAGTGGGTTTAATTAGCTGAAGTATAGGTTTTATTTTTTATCCCTACAACTACTTAATCTAATGGGAGCCTATGATCCGCAGCTTTTTCTCGTGCACGATGGTTGCTGCTTTTAATTGCTGCTGCATCAGGGCTTGCAGCTCCAATATGGCAGTTGGAACACAAAGTCGCCTTTCCCCAGCATGAGGGCTGAGAAAATGAGTCGTCATGAGGCCTCAGAGTCCTTGTTTTCCGAGGATGTGAGCTCCCACTCGAAGCTGCTGGCTCTGCCCACAGAGAGGAAATGTGGTTCTCGGCTGGGCGACCCCGGACGTTGCTGCCGCCAGCGCCCCACAGTGCCTGGGGCTGGAGCCACATCGGGAACAGCTGGAAAGACAGCCCCTGTGGGTCCCTGCAGGTCAGAAGCCAGCCAGACGCAGGGACCCATCTCAGTGCTGCTGCCTCCAGGCGGCAGGCCCCGGGACAGGCTCACGGGCGCCCTGGGTGCTGTCCTGTGAACTCGCTGCAGGGAATGAAACTCAGCGCCGAGATGCTGCAGGAAACCTGGACTCTTGCAGAACAACTCATCTGTCTTGAAGGTGAAGATGAACCTGAAGTTCTTCCTGCAGAGAAAGGGATCCACTCAGGGCTCTCGGCCAATCTACAGAACACCCTGGCTGCTCCCATTTAGAAATAAGACCTGATCTTCGGTGGGTGGGTTGCCGAGGTCTTTTGGGGACAGAGCAAGATCTCCGAGGACAAAAACGTGTCCCGTTTACTCAGATGGTAGGTGAGAGAAACGAGAGGCAGAATATCTGGTCAAGAGCAGGGTCCCGTTTTCAAGAGCCCTGGGCTTAGTGGTCTCCCGGGGGCAGTGGGAGAACCTGGCGGGCAGGCAGCGGAGCTCCCAGACCACCCAGCATGGGTGGATTCAGGGCGTTGGTCAGTTGTGAGAGCACCTTGGGCTGAGCCGGACAGGGAGTCCTATCCCCCGGGAGGAGCCGAGACCATCACAGCCTGTCACCTCGCACAGCCACCCCCACTCTGCTTCTTGCCTGCGGCTCTCTCCAGGCCCGTCAGCTCCAGTCCGAGGAAATCTGCATCGCTGGGTTCAGAGACTCACCTCCCCTCCTGCCTGTCTCCTCCTGTTAAATAACGTGACACAGAAAGGAGGCCATGGAGGCGACGTTGCTGGGCTTTCCGGTCGAGCTGTCTTTCCAGGAGCGTCTGACTTACTAGGCAAGAGGCATGGACTCCCCTGCCGGCCCACGGCCACGGTGGGCTGTTGGTGGTGGTGGCATCGGGCTGATTCCTTCCTTCCCATTTTGCAAAAATATTTGTACAGAGGCTTTCGTGCCTGACCCCCAGTCAGCAGCCGACAGGAGCCCTGGATTCCTCTTGCCACGTTTCACAGGGTGACGGATCAGATAATGTGCACTTAGCGAGAGCACAAATAATGTGGATCAGGGTTGGCATAGTGCAGTGAGGTGTAAAAAAAGCAATTGGAATTGTTCTGGGGAGACGCCAGGGCCGCTCTGACATGCTTGCCTGCCGGAACGCTGCCCTGTGCCCCTCCAGGAGCTGGTAGGAATGGCAACCAGGCTGCCCAGCGCGGCTGGCCCGAGGGAGCGCCCGCCAAGACGGGAGAAGCTCTACCTCCGCCCGCAGGAAGGGAGAGGGCACGCATGACGGCACAGGACAGACTCCGATTCGGACTGGGGGGCGGTGACCTGCTGATCTGCGACGCTCATCAGAAGGAGGGAGTGAAAGAGAGAATGCGCTCTGCGCCTGTGGGAATGGCCACCTCGGGCAGGGAAGTCAGCGCTGTCCGTCGCTGCTGGGGAAGACCCACCCGTCGTGCCCTGGGACCGCCAGCCCATCAAGTCCATTGCCCGGCCCCACACAGAACTGCGCCTCCGCTCCCACACAGCAAACGGGTTTCTAATGTTCCCAAGGCTCCGAGCGAAGGAGAGGGCACATCCTCTCTTAGTCACCTGCTCTAGTGTCACAACACCCACCCTCTGACAGTCCAAATCAGTCCTTCGGGCGGCCTTCAGCTCACACATCTTCACAAGGGTCTGGCCATGCTTGGTAAGTTGATGGCACGTGAGCCTGTGTGTGCCTAAGCCAAGACCTGGCCATAGCGCCATGTCCTCGCTCTCGGGAGGAGGAGGTGTGTACACGAGCTGGCAGCCAGCTCGCCCTCAGCCCAGCCCTCTCTCCCTCTCTCTGTCCTTCCCAACCCTGACTGCGGAGCCTGCCCGGCCAGTCTGGTGCTGCCCTCCAACACTGCGAGGCCGCACCTATGACGCTCTGCCAGTCGATGGCTGACTCTCCTCTCCTGCTGTCTGTCAGCCTCTGCCCTGAGCCCCTGCTCCCGCCAAGCTGCTTCCAGGAGGCTCCCCGCCCAGAGCAGGAGCCGGGCTGTTTATCGCTATGACTCCTGCTGGGCAGCCTCACTTTGCAAAGCCACAGGTCTCTGCTCTCCACCCCAGCCCCAGCCGCTGTCGCCCAGCTCTCGGGGAACCCAGGCTGTTGCCCCAGAAGAGGGTCAATAAAATGGTTTGGATTTATTGTTCAATAACAAGCAGACATTGCCAACCTCCTCTATTAAGTTCCTTAGTCAAGCCAAGCCCCAAGTCTGGCATCTGGGTGTTTTGGGAGACCTGGTCAGAGGGGAAGGTGGTAGGAAATCTCTTGATTGTTTCCAATGAAAGCCGATTACAGGGAGGGAGGGAGGGGTCTGGTGGCTCAGGAAGCTGAGAGGTTTGGGATAATAGGTAACCAGGCTGCCTGCCGCCCACCTGCATGGCTGACCTCAGAGGGGTCAGGCGGGGAGCCCAGCACAGATTAAGAACCCAAACAAAAGGAAAGACAGGACAGGCCTGGGGACAGGCAGCCTGCTGAGGGACTGGTGAGGCTTCCAGATTTTTTCCCCAGGAAATCTGGGGACACATTTCCATGTTGTCTTTGCATAAATTTGTGTGCTGATTTGCATGCATTTGCATTTTTGCCTTCAAAACAGCCAAACTCCCAGAATATAAAATAAAATGCAATTAATTAATTAATTGGTATCATGGATGGCAAATGCAACCATACTAAAAACACAGGACCCATGAGGGACCCTGATCAAGGAACAGATTCCCCAGCTTGTCCCCCTGAGCCAGATGGATGTGGGGACATGGTGCCACTTCTTCCGGAGGTGTCTGTCTCCCCACTCACAGTAGGCTCTGGGGAGCAGGCGCACAGAGCTATGTGATCCCTGTCCCTGGGCTCCAGCACAGGGTTGGTTGATGTGAGTCTGCTAACAAGTGTCTGTAGAGTACGTGAACCCATGGCTGAGTGAATGAATGTTTCCCTTGTAAACTTACAATCCTAAGTGATAGGGTCAGAAAGAACTGACACTCAACCCTCCTAGGAACCAACTGGACAAGGTTCAGAGGCCCACGGAGGGAACTTAACAGGAAGAATTCTTCATAGGCCTGTTGACCAGGGATATGGTTCCAGGTAAATGAGTTGGGAGTGAGTGTAGAGTGAGTCCAGAAGTGTGGGGCTACCCCAGCCCAGAGGCAGGGGCTCCCGGACCTGAGCAGATATGGGCAGAGACCTGGACCATGTGATGGCTGAAACAAGAAGACAAAGTAAAGGCTATGGAGCCTGCTGTCTGTCTGCCCAAACTCTGAACCTGGAAAGAACCAAAGAAGGTTCTATTCCATTGATTGACTGATTGATTCACTGGTCATCTTTCAGAAGGTCTTAATCCTATTTCTACTCAATAAATACCACCCCTCCTCCATGCTTAGAGATACATGGTTTTTACAGACCCAAGAGAGCCACCATTTGTACCACTGTGTCCCATTCATACAGTAGTGATGGCTCTGCTGTTAATTCTTTGAAACAGGTAGTTCAACCTGATGTCTAACCTAATTCCACTTACTACAACAAAGTCTGTTTGTTTGTTTATCCCAAATGTGGAAAGCGTCAAGAAGAACTGCTTTTCATCCTACTCGCATCTCCCATGTATTGATCCACAATGACAAATAGTCAAGAGAATGGACTTGGGAGCTAGCTGCCCAGGTTAGAATCCTGCTCCACCCACCCCAGCTGGACAAGTTAATTTCTTTGCTGCATCTGTGAAATGGGCACAGCAGTGATAGCTACTCTACAGGGTTGTCATGGGGATTAAATGAGAAGATATACATAAAGTGCTTAGAACAGTGCTTAGCACATAGCTAATGCTCTTTGGGGGTTAGCTATTATTATTTTACAAAGTAATCCTTTGCCCGTGCTTCAGAGAAGAAGAGAAAACAAAGAGGATTGACTGAGAGTGATGAGGAGATAAAAGGAGAGTTTCACAGAAGTGACTTGTCAGGATGCAGAGTGGAGATTTAATAGTTTTCTTCTCACTATTCTTCTCTCAAAATATAAACTCTGAATCCAAGGCCTGGAGAGAAGCCAGGGTGCTGTTTAGAGAAGGAGGCGTGGGGTTCTCAGAAGCTGACGACAGCATCTTCCACAGTCTGGGACAGCAGTGCCGTGGGGATTGGGGATCAGGCTGAGCTGAGGCCTGGGAGAGGCTGCAGCGGAAGGAAGCCAGCCCGCCTGGAGAATAGCCAGCAGGGCACCCTCAGGCTCCGGTCGCTGGGGAAGATGAACGAGAAAAGCCCTCGGTTAGAGGACTCTGGAAAACACCAGAGACTGGTGCCAGGATGGATGTGGGGACATGGTGTCAGTCTCCCCACTAACAGTAGGCTCTTGGGAGCAGGTGCACAGAGCTATGTGATCTCTGTCCCTGGGCTTCTCTGCCACGTGCCCAGGCTCTACTAGTAAAAGCAGCCTGGACATGGGCCCGAGAAAAAGGACAATTTGAAGACACATCCGGCGTATTCATAAATTCCCAGGAAAGCACCTAGTAGGGACTCCAGAGCCTTAATGTTTCCCCAAACCAAAGTAGAAGGCATCGAGAGAGAGTCAGGACCAGTTTGGTGTCTCTTGTCGAATTCCTACTGTAGGGCCAGGCGCTTTTTTGCTGACTTAATTTATTCTTCCAACCACTCTGAGACATGGGTATTACTGCTCCCATTTTATAGATGAGACTAAGAAAGAGTTCAGATTGGCTGAAGCTCAAAAGATAGATAAGCACAGGATGTTAGATTAGAAAGCAGATCTACCCAGCTCCCAAAGCCCTGCTCTTTCTACTACTTTGGAGGAAGAAAAGCACAAACTGTGGAGAAAAAATATGGGGGCAGAGGTGTTGAGAAAGGAAGGAGATGAAGGAGCTTGGTGGGGGTTGGGGAGGAGAATAAGCAGGAGCCTGGAAGTTGTATGCATATGACATTAAGTAAATAGTATGCAGATGAAATGCAAAACTACATGCAAATGAGTGAGGGGAGTTTTTTTTAGCTAACCACTCAACTCCATTTGGCACAATCGCAGCACAAGGCGTACCTGCCCAAAGCTAGCGGTATCCATGCTTCAAGCAGAAACTGCCTGGGCTAGAGATGCCCCTTTCTCACCCTCGCTGGGGTCCCCTTCCTCCAACCTCTGCTCTTGTCCTTTGTCCCCCACCTCCCCCTTCACCAATCACACCTGCATCCCTCTCTCCAGACACTCCAGGAGACAGCTGGCCTTGATGGCCTCCTGATGGAGTGACCCCTCACCTCTCCATCTACCTCCACTTGGTTTACCTTCACTGGGAGCCTTTCTGGCCACCTGGGATCAACAGCTGCCATTTTCCTGACCCCACTTGTCAAGTGAATCTCCAGCCCTTTTAAGGGACTGCCTCTGGCCCCGCCCACACTCAGCAGCTTCAAAAGTTCAGTGTGGCAGCAGCTTCCCAGCCTTGTCTCTGGAGAATCAGGAGGAAATCTTACACGGTGAGCTTATGATGTTCCTGAACGGGGAAGGCAGTAGAGCAGATACTCAAAGAGCGTTTCCTTCAACGTCCTTATAAAGTTGATGAGTAGGAACTTATTAACTATCAACTAGCCCACGGTAAAATTGGTTTCCTTGTTTGTTCCCCTGAAAGTCGAAGAACCCAGGGACGAAGTTGAGTACGAGCTTACTATAGCTAGGAGCCTCCTCCATTGCTGAAGATGTCTGAGAAAGGACCTGGCCCTGGCTGTCCAGTCTCATTTTAATTGCTCCTTTTCTTAGGAAGTTCTTGCCCATGTCTATCTTACAACTTCACTTTTGTAGTGTCAGCCTCTTCTCTACTGTTTTGTCCTTAGTGAGAATCTCTGCCCTCACACCTTTGGATGCAAGAAAGGAAAGAGGATTAGAAAGGATCAGCTGAGCAGTACAACATGAAGACACTTCTTGACAAAACACTGGACTTTTCTTTTCTCTGGCCTGGGCAGGAGCCATGCTGGTGTCCAGGGCTCAGTGTTCATGGCCCATGAGGCCTCCTGGTTCCTGGCATCAGCAAACGAAGCTCAAGATAATCATTTCATTTTTAAAGCTAATATCAGAAGAGCCATTTGCAACATGAACTAGCACCCAGCATCCAGAATATTCTTAAGTGTTTCCATAGTACAACTTAAAGACCACCTTCTTTGAGAATCTTCCTCTCCTCTCTCAGGTTCAGACTCAGATTCCAGCAGCAAATATTAAGTGAATATTATGTACCAACCACTAGGCTAGTTACCTTCATATACATGATCTCTTCAAGTCCCATCACCATAAGTGCCTTCAAGATAGGTATTCATATCCCAATTTAACAGGAGAGGAAACCAAAGGTCATGGCTACTTTAATAACGTCTCATGCTAGCTGGGGACCTTAATAGTCAGGAAGTCCAAACAGAGCTCCCTAAGTGCTTTCCTTTTCCAGCTCTGGAAACCCAACGATTGGTAAGCTTGAGCTACCTTCTGTGGCCCAAGGTTGGAGATGGCTGCCAATCCCATTTCTTACCACTATCTTCTGCCTCATACCTACCCTCTCCCACCATCATTCAATCCATGCCTCCACCACAGTGGGAGGAAGGCAGCTCCCCGGAAAATATGAGGGGTGGTGGAAAGACCCTCGAGCAGGATCACAGGCCAGGTGCCAATCCCTCCCAATCCTCTAGAGTGACTCACAATTCCAACTTCAGGCATCCTCTCTTTCTTCTGATGTTGCCATTCCTGGCATCTTCAGCACGGGGGCTGGAGAAGCAGGCTAGAATATTAAGGGGACATGTGTGGGCTGATGACTGCATTAAATGCTGTAACTGTGGCATCTAAGTGGGCTGCTGTTTTGATGAATAGCATTTTCATCATCTGAATCCTTTAGTCATTGGTCTTCTGCTGGTCCAGTGCTGAGCTGAGCTGTGTGTGAAGTGAGTGACACAGACATGGTTCTGCCCTCTGGGAGCTGAGTCTGACCCCTCCTCAAGGTGGATAACCTCCATCCCTTGAGCCAAACCCCCTAAATGCCATAAAACTACAAAGAAAGAAATCAATGATATTAAATTTGGACAAGGCAGAAATTGCAAGGTGTCCTCTAGACCACTAGAAAAATTCCCAATTTCCCATGAACATTGTCTGCACTAATTCTTCTCTATACACAGGGGTCTTGGGAGCTAGAACAGTGTAGGTAGGGCTCAGAGTAGGCAATGAGTATATGTTAGATGGATGATGGGATGAATGGATGTTAGATGACTAGGTAAATAAAACCAGATCAAGAGACAGTGTGGAGAAAGACCTCTCTAATCCCCTAAAACTCAACATCTACACTTGGACCAAATTACCTTGTCTTATTGTCTCACCCCCATCCACACTCTGCCTATGCCAGTCCCTAGGGAGCTTGGATGTGCCTTTCTCATTTCTCTGCGGAAAGGCACTATAGATGCCTCATTCTGCCCGAGGAAGCTTCTCTCTGAGCCCAGGGTCAGCTGGGATTGTGCCTGGCTCAACTTCTTTATAAGGAAGCTTTAGACAATGGAGGCCAGGCTTCTAGGCAGCCACAAAGCTTTGTTAAAAAGACAGCTAGTTAGAGAATGGACAGTATTTTAAAATGCACGAATGTGCTGAATAACGAAGCAAAAACTTTTCTTTTCATGGAAAAATTTCCCCCAAATGCTACAACAAGCAGGGTACTGAATTTGCCACAGGCGGTTGTTGGCAAGATAGTGAGACTATGTTTCTTCCAGTCAGAGGAGAGGGAATTCAGATCAGACCTCCAGGCTATGGCTCTCAGTTCAAACAGAGCCCATTGTTTCTGATGCAGAACAGTCACACTGGGCAAATCAAACAAGGTCTTTCAAAGGTCATTAAGCTATTCCCCTGCCTCCATACTGAAATCACTCATGCTCTTCCCCCTGTCTAGATTTTCTTACAGCATAAATTTTTAGAGCAACCAGTCCAATCCCCCATTTTACAGGGGTAAACATTGAGGACCAGTTGTAGATGGCAGAGCTATTTCTCTAAAATGCTCGATTCTTACCCTTTCCTATCTTGTTTGCCAACCCAAAGGCAATTCATCCTTTAATACCCTGCACAAGTCTCCCCTCCTCCTCAAATACATGTTTTAATCTACCACCCTACAAAGATCTCTCTCTCTCTGAATTCTTAAAACATTGACTTCTTAGATTGTTTACCCTCTGTTCATTCATGACATTATCTTGCTGAGGGGTATTGCTATTAACTATCATTTGCCAATATCTTCTTGATAAACAGATTCCAAGGTCTTAGAGCGTGGTAATTCTCTCTTATGTGCTTTTGTAGCTCCTTCAGGGTATAGCATATAAGTGATATTGAATAAATACTTGTTGGAAATGTAGATCAATAGGTGGATGGACCAGATAATGAATGACAGTGTTTAATAGGTACTTAATGAATTAGAATAAATAAAATGATAAATTAATAAAATTATTCCAAGTAATTTAGTGTCAGTATTTGCTCAAACATGCAGCAGTGACTTAGCGTGCGCGCGCACACACACACACACACACACACACACACACACATACACACACTGCTTAAGCATAACAGTTCTCATTTCACTTCATATTCATTTAACAGATGATAAAACTGAGGTGCAGAGAAAAGAAACCAATCATCTCATGGCCAGGAAAAGACACAGAAGAAATTTGAGGGCTAGCTGAAGATACACCGTGTAGTCAACCTTGATGGATTTTTGTTCCTTTAATAAGGGATGAATTGGAAAAACCTAGGACAACTTGCAGTGGGTGCTCTCAAGCCCAAGAGCGCTGAGAGAAAATAATTCTTCCCTTCAGAAAAAAAAAAAAAAAAAAAAACCACATACTTAATGTTACTCCTTCTTCATACACAAAATTACAGGTGTGACTGGTGGGTTATTCATTACAAAACTGCCTTATTAAGCTCTAATAGAGGCATTGGTGGTGTTGTTTTTTTATTATCTAAGTACTTGTAGTAAATTTTAGCATTAAAAATTATTCCAGTCAAAATTATTTACCAGTATGGTAATTCTTTCCCAGACAACTCCAGCCTTGAAGTCATTTCCTTACTGGCACAAACCGATAGAGTAATTGGCTGCAATTAGCGTTGACTTTGTCATTCCTCTCAGAATCTGTCTTCAGCATCCGTGAAACACACAGATCCTGCTCTCCTTCCCAACAGAGACTCGGAGCTTCTGCAAAGCTTAGCCTCCATTTACAAAGGGAAAAGGAAGGCGTCCCCGACACCATGGCATCGCAGAGCCCGGGGCTGCCACCACTCAACCCAGAGGTCCTCAGAGGGAGTGCGAAAGGTACTAACTTCAGGTGATACGCACATGAGCCTGGAGGAAAATTAACAGTTCTGTTTATTTTAATATGCATTAGAAAAAAGACAGCATGCACACCAAACCCATGTATTATGGATAGTATATTTGCAGTGAGGGCAATTTGAAAAGTAAGCAATTGAAAGAAAAACATTTGAAGATCTGACAAAACTCATGAAAATAGTACTTGAAGGAACTGAAGTTTGGAAAATACTGCTGGCCACCACCCTCATTTTGTGGGACTAAATCTGAAGTTCAGACCGGCACCCCTGGGACCAGCACCCAGTGGCAGTTCCCTTTGCATTTAGGAAGCCACATTGCGGGTTGTCCCTCCCTTCCCCAAGTCTTCTCCCATTCTCCCCCCTCCAAGGTCCTGAGTCCCCAGTGAGGTACCTGATGCTCAGATCATTTCAAAACCCATCTCTCCCACCACTAGCAACCCACACACCTACCAAACCACACTTGTGGCCCCATTTCAAATCAATTACACTCTCCCAATGGTTTGGTAGGCTTCTCTTTGCTAGTGACATGTCTATTTTTAGAGGTACTTTCTAGGAGCAAGAGAATAGTCCTAATAGTAGCACCATGAGACAAGGAGACAGGAAGGCCTCTTATCACCTTTCGAACAGCCACTGGAAGATGTTATCACTGGCCAGCGTTGAGGTGGCCCATTCCAGAGAAAGGCTGTTCGGCTGCTTTGGAAATAGCCTTCAGCTATGGGACCTCCTTGGTGACATTATCCTTTCTGCCCTCTGGCCTGAACTGCTCAAAGACTGTATTGATGATATTTTGTAAGGTTCCTTGGCAACCAGGTAGCTGGTCCCCTGGGACTTTCTGGGGAGCCGGAAGAAGGGCAGCGCTGCATGGTCAGGCCTAGCCACTAACCAAACACGGGCCCTGCTCTTAGAGCCGAGGCCTCCGGGCCACCCACCCTTGCAGAGTGTGGTTGTCTAGGAGTGTGTGCCTCTTCATTGCTCCTTCTTTATCTGCAGGCCTATGGCCGCTGCTGGCCTCCATAAGCCCCGAATCTGGGTCTTACAGAGAGAGGTGCCCAAACCCCCGGCCTCTGTCAGCGGATCCCCACATGGCCTCCACTTGTTCCTCCAGTGACGGAGTAGGGCCCTCTGTGGCTGGGATGGATCAGTGGGTTTTAGCTGCCGAGCCAAGTGAAGGCAAGGCTTAGCCCGTCCCTTCCTAGGCCTCAGTGTCCTTGACTGTAAAATGAAGGAGTTTGATTTAGTGACAGTCCAAGGTGCCGGCCAGCAGTCTTTGACCTCTCCCGAGCACCACACTCTCAGATACTGTTCCCTGTGGCTTCTCTCTGTGTCTCATAACCCACGTTCCCTATGGATGATAAGGAGTCCAGGTGCCTTCACAGAAGAGCCCCTCAGACTCCCCTCTTTGCCTGGACGAAGACTGTGAAGCTGGAAGAGTGACAGTAGTGGTTTCCTCTTGAAGGCCAAGGTGCGGGGAGAGAATGGGGGCATGAAGGAAGGCTCATGTCTGAAGGAAGGAGGGCAGGCTGTGGAGTTAGGTGGACCGGGGTTCTAAGCCCAATTGGACCATTGCGGGCTGAGGGCCATGAGCAAGTCAGCCTCTCTAAGCCTCTGCCTTGTCATGGGTAAAATAGGAAATGCCGGCACTAGGTACAGCGTGTTGAGAGCAATAAATGAGATCGTTTTTGCAGCTGACATGAAGAAAGCACTTGGCAAGGTCCGACAGTTGGGTTTGAACAACTCTTTGCTGAGAACTGAACTGATCCCCTTAAAACCCTGCTTCCATCAATGACATTCTCCCAAACTCCAGATTTAGATTGTGTGGTAAATTTTATCTCAAAATAAAAGAGAGGAAGGTGAAAGAATGGATCGGGTCTAGAACAGCCAAAAATAACAGTCAATGTTGCCCCGACCCAAATAGCAAGGAACAGAGAGGGTCCCCGGGAGTCTGGGTCCCAGGTTTCAGAGGTACTACTTAAACCTGGAAGCCATATGCCCACCCCTACCCCCCCACCCCTTTTCATCCCTTCTCCTTTCAATCAGACACTTCAAAGAGATGCCTGGAGACGAGAACTGTGAATTCTCTGCTCGCTAGTTTTCATGAGAGGAAACCAGAGTGTTTCTCTTTGAGACTGCATCTGCGAGCCCAGACCCATTTCACTAGCTGGGGGCTGAGCTCCAAGGTGGCTCGGGGGCTGATGAAACTCAGATGTGAGGCTGCAGAGTGATTGTAGCACCAACCCAACGGAGGGGAGCTGCTGGGCTGCCAGGGTCAGGCAGCAGCAGGACAGGACGGGGGGCGGGGGGGGGGGGGGGGGGGGCACACCCAGGCAGGCAGGCAGACGGGGGCAGGACGGGCCCAGAAAGGCTGAAAGAGAAAGGAGAGATGAGACAAAGCCCACGAATGCATTTTATTTTTCTTCTTTAAAGAACAAAAAACAAACACTCTGTTTCGACGGGAACGTTTGTCTGCCGAAGGCTTATTAGGACTAGAGATAAGGAAGCCACGGAGAGAGGAAATAATTATTTTGTATCTGTCTTTATACATGAAAATGGAGGGCATTAACTTAAATAGGATTACACTTGCGGGGACAGGAGGGAATGAATTAAGGAATATTCCGATAACATAGGCAATGTTTATTAAAAGGTCAGGGGGAGGCCCTTGAAACTGACAAGTCCTCCTGGGCCAGATAAAAGCCTGCCGGGCTGCCAAGGAGACAGGGGGGCCGGCGGCACCCCTGTGTGCGGCAGCTCAGGTCAGGACCCAGGACGATGGGAAAGGGCACGGACCCTTGGCCCACTTGGCAGTTGATGACCGAATGCAGCAGGTGCAGGTCAGGCAACTGCAGGAGAGGGCAGATGGGCAGAAGCATCCGAGGCCAGACTCAGCCTCCACAGGAAGCCTCCTCGCGGGGAACTGTGGGAAGGAGAAGCCCCACTCCTCCCAGGTCCACAGACCCACCAAGTCCCCACCCAGCGCCCTGTCTCCTGGGTGTGGCCCAGCCAGCCTGATGGTGCAGCTTCCGCAGGCCTTTCCTCTCTCCAGAAGTTAGGAGCCCGGGCTGGGGCCTTGGACTGCGTGGGCCTAACTTCTGGCTCCCTCCCTTTCTAGCTGCTGACCTTGGGTGCGCTATTGAACTTACCTGAACCTCAGCTTCCTCCGCTACTAAATGGAAATCTAATGAGCATACTTCTCTCCTAGAGTAGAAAGATTAAATGATATTAGAAGTTCTTAGCACAGAAAATATCGTAAATGATAAAGTGCAGTTATTGCAACGCAGTTGTCAGAGGCATCCTGGCTTGCCTTCAAAGCCAAGTAAGTTCTTTAGAGCTGAGGTTGGTGCCTCCTGCTGCCACCCGGGCCTCCGGACTGGAAAGCATAGCCCCGTGTGTCCACCGGCACCTCTCCTGCCTCGGACCCTGCGCTCTGTTACAACCTGGCTCTCCCTCTCCCCCTACCAGCCATCACCACCTCCTTCTGCAGCCCCAGCAAGGCTGCAGGGGGCACTTTAACGGCAGAAAACAGGGTCTGACAGGGGACAGGCTGAAGGTCCTCACAGGAGGGGGACTCCGTGGCCCAGCTGAAGAGGGAGGGAAGCCAGAGTCCGCCTCTAGCCTCCCGGAACCCTGTGCCACGTGGAGCTTGGAAGACGTGTGGCACTTCGCGGCCACCTCGGAATGGAAACAGGGTCCCCAGGGCGAGTGCCAGGGGCAGGGCTCCACTTGAGGGCCCCTCCACAGGCGTCTGAGCTTAGCCTTCCCCCACGGAAAGCTGGGGCTGGCTCTTCAGACACGCCGAAAGCTCTCTGCTGACAGTCAGATAATCAGCTAATGCCCGATCCTGCCGTGTCCTGAGCTGGGACGGGTACATAAGGATGTCATGAGGCCTGCCTTCTCAGAGCTTAGCCAGCTCACTGCCCCTCTGAGTGAGCCCGCCCTGGGTAGTTACTCCAAATCGTGCCGTGCGGGGAGGGAGGCTTAGTGTCCTGTCCTTGGCCCCATCTCTTCCCTCCACCTAACTCTCCTGATGTTCTCTACTCGCTCGTGGAGACAGGGGCTTACTCCTGCCCCTGGGGTAGTTCCCACAATGTACTCCAAGGAAATGGGTAAAAGGTAGGCGCTGGGGTCCACAGGGCGAGGGGAAGTGGTACAGGTCTGAAGCGCCTTTGTCCCAGGAATCCCGGCTTCAGCCAGCCGTGCGAATAGCTGCTGGCCCGCCCATTCCTGTCCGTGGAGAACTGCTACAAACGGAGGAGCCAACAGCCCCTGGATGTGTAACTGTCTCCAGCCCAGGGGCATTCTGGGGAGGGAACAATATTTGCTGTGGTGGAAAATCAATGTTTGTGTTTGTGTGCAAAGCTACGAGATAAACTGCCTCTCAGTCTGGAATGGGTGCTGCGGGATGGTAGGGAGAGTGATACTTATGGTAATAATACTGGCAATAATAACGATCCATATGGTAGAGGAAAGGGGGGCTCCGGGGCGTCGTGGGCTGCCGTCCAGCTGTGTCCTCAGAGCCGCGGGCTTTCCTTAGCCTCTCGGAGCCCCTCAGGCCTCATGTGTAAGCAAGGGGGCGCTGACGGTGCCCCTCACCGCGACCTCTGAGCTAGTGCGTGCACCTAAGGGGCAGCCTCGCGAGCCGCAGTCCGTCTCAGCCTTTCTCCCCGCCTGTGCTCGTTCAGCACATTCCCGTTTACAAATCACTTGCACGGGTAAACCCGTGCGGTTCTCACACAGCGCCCCTGCGAGGAAGCCGTTGTGAGCCCCACATTTTAGCTATGGAATATCACTTGCCGAGGTCAGTAACTCACATGCCAAACCGATCAAACAGAGGCCAATTGCTCGAGCAGGAATATGAACATGTGGTTCGGGTATTGAGCACTGGACACCGAAGGAGACTTCACCTGCTGCCTGAGTGTCTGCCTCGCTGGCCTGCAGCCGCGCCTGAGCCAGATGACCCCGCCGTCGCGCTGGGCTGGGTGCAGGCTTGGGGCAGGTCAGCATCATAGCACAAAGCATTTCTAATCCAGGAGGATGAGGGGTGCCGTGGCTCGGGGAGAGGTAGAGAAGGGGTGACTGTGCCCGTGAGGGCGCACGGAGGGTGCTCAGCTCCAGTGTCGGCAGGATCCAAACGCCCACTCATCTTTGGTTCCCCTCAGCCTGTGCCATTCCCCGCAGCCGCTGGTCCTGGGACTTCGCTGGAGCTTCAGGCCACCGGCTACATTAGCTGTTGGAGATGGTGAATAGAAAGGAGAGGGGGGTGGGGGAGGGAAAGAAGGATAACTGGAGGGGAGGGGGAGGATGAAAGAGGGAGATGAGAGAAGGAAGATCTTTCGCTGGATGCTCTTCCGCAGACCCCGAGAGCCTGCGAGGTTTGTTCCCGAGAACTTCCCCAGCGAGGCTGTCAGACGGAACTCTCCTCCCGCGAAGTGGCCGTGGCGCTGGCGGTGGCAGTGGCCGTGCGGAGAGGGAGCAGAGCGGGAGGCCATCGCGCAGGAGGCTGAGAGGGGGACCCGCCCTCGCAGACCAGCGGGACCTGGGCAGGACCCGAGCATGGGCACAGCCACCGGGATTTCGGAATGTGAGGCGGGCGGCTTCTGAGCCAGCTGGGAATCTGGAATGGATGAGGCCACAGACCCCCTGCTGGGTTTAGTGAGAGGCCAGGCACCAAAGGGCAAAGGTCACCCTCCCCACCACCACCGGAGCAGTCAGAGCCCCCAGGCCTGGCACTGCGAGGAGGCCTCTGTGGGGTCCGAGGTCAGAAGGTCAGAGCCTGCGTAGCGTCAGGCGTGGAGGACACAGAAGGACTGGGTGGGCAAGTCACTCCTGTGTGGGGGACGGGGGCCTCTTTTAGGGGTGCTCTAAATTCACACCCGCGGAAGATGGGCCTTGATGATCATAGCTAAAAATACACCCCTTCGCCAGCGTCAGAGGGAGGCGGCTGCAGAACGCACCGCGGCCTTGGCTCTCTCCGGGGCAGCGCCGAAGCAGCCCGCCGGTCTTAATGAGAGGAAATAACATTCTCTCCGTTTCACGAGCTGCAGACGGAGCCCACGGAGGGAATCTGCTCAGCCCCCAAAATGATCAGACTTGTCAAAATATGATCATTTTGTTCCTCGCTGTAAATGAAAAGAAGATATGATTTAAGTGTCATCCTTTGGCGTGCGAGCTGGATTCCTATAAATCAATCATCCAAAATCAACTCTTTGGAGTGATTCATTACAAATGTGCTGGAAACAATTTCTTTAAACAAAGCAGGAAAGTGTTCCTGCATCTCTCCAACGTGGGAATGGCTGCAGACATGCGTTATTGGATTGCTGCGGTGTTATTTGCTTAAAATATGTTATTTATGGTTTGCGCCTGACAGGTGGAGTGCCGCTGCCTGCCTGCCGGAAACTCCTGCCTGCGCCCGCGTCGGCCCGCGAGAATTGCGGGGAGAGGGAGAGGGGAGACCCAGAGCCAGGCCGGGTCCTCTGCCTCTGCAGATGTGACACGTAGCATTTCCAGATGTGACACGCGGCGTTTCCGGACAGAGCGCAGAGCGGCGCCGCAGCCCGGGTTCTGGGCGCATGGCTCACTAGCCAGGAGGTTTGGGCAGCTCTCTCTTCAGTTCTGTATCTTGAAAAGGGGGACAGCGGGGACAGCCACAGCGTCCAGCTCAGCGTTGTTGTGAGGAGCCGGAGGCTCCACGTGGCCACGCAGTGAGAACCGCCGAGCAGCACACCGCGCGGGGCTTCTCCAGCTCCGTGACGTGCGTCGGGTCCGTGTTTCCCTCACTCCGTCCGAGAAGCGGACGTGCGGAGGACCGGGAGTGCCCGATGCCCCCACCTGCCCTGAGGTGCCACCAATGTCAGGAAGCACAGACCGGGAGGGAGGGGCACAGAGGTTCCTCAGGGCCAGGCTTGTCATCTCCCACTGCTCCAATCAGTCTGCCTCCCAACAACCTTGTCCCTCAGCTGAGACAGAGTCTGAGAAGTTTAATATCATGTCAAATGAGAGGGCCAATAAAACGTGACACCATTAATGTGATGTCAAGGGTTTTCCGGCTGCTTAGGGGAGAACACGGTCCCAGTGGGTGCGGCTCCGGCACTGAGGGGCGCTGGCGCTTTCCCTGCTGCCGGCCGGTGACCCGACGCCGAGGCCAGCGGACTGCGAGGACGCGCGGCCCCTTCAGCAGCGCTGCTCAAGGAAACGGGACGTGAGCTGATAACCACAGGAACGCACGGGGACTGAGCATGAGCTCCCGTGCTCCTCTGTCCAGGTATCCCCACCCCTCAGGACAATGGGGTGTGGGCTTCAAAACAAGCCAGCCCTGGCAGTTTTCTCAGTGGTTAGAGCGTAGGCCCACAGACCGAAGGGTCACGGGTTCGATTCCTGATCAAGGGCACATACCTCGGTTATGGGCTCCACCCCCAGGTGGTTGGGGCATGTGTGAGAGTCTCTCTCACATCTATGTTCTCTCTCTCTCTCTCTCCTCCTCATCCCTCCCTTCCACTCTATCTAAAAATCATTGGGAAAAATATCTTCGGATGAGGATTTAAAAAAACAAACAAAAACAAGACCAGAGCCCCAGACTGAGGGGAAAGCGGAACCTCTTGCTCCTGCCCGGCTGCCCCTCCCCGGCTGCCCCTCCCCAGCCTTCCCTGGCCTCTCAGTGGGCACTGGGCAGCCTGCTCTCCACCGGTGAGGGTGTGAGTGATGGCTGCTGGTCCCGCCTCGCTCACGGGGGCTTCGGGAAAGAGGTGGTCCGGGAGCTGCAGGGTCTGTTTGCCGTGGCCCAGGTCCGTGGTCACCTTCCAGCACGTGGCTTTTCACGCCAGGTTCCCTTCCCGGGAAGAGATCAGCCCTTAAAAAGTTGGCGTGACTCCTGAAAGAGTCGGAAGGTGCGGCACAGCTACTGGCTTTCAGGAGCGCAGCTGCGGCCGCTGAGGATGCTCCGGAGGGCCGGGCCCAACTGAGATCCTCTCCTCTCTCCCCACCTCCCAGCGCTGGTCCTGAACAACCCCGTCCCCAGAGAAGCCGAGGCTCTGCTACTTACCCTGTTTCCCTCCCACCCCACCCCATCTCACTGCTCACCGTGGTCTCCCCTCCTTCACTGAGGGAGGAGGTGACCCTGTAGTTCCCGGCCAGGACACATTTTTAGGGAATCTGCCTGGGATCTCATTCCTGAGAATCCAGGGGACTGGCTGCAGAGGGGCTGAAGGCAGGTGCTTGTTCACATAAGGCTGGGTGTTCATCGCAGGGGCATGTTCCTTTCAGGAGATGGAAAGGAAGACAAGAACAGCCAACAGAACACTCCTTATGTACACTCACCTGACGTTCCAGTCCACATTCTTCCCCTTGCCCTCTGCCCCCACATGCCCTGCACCATCTGAGGGCACCTGACCCCTGGGGCTGGCAGATGGAAAGCAACTTGTGGTTCTTAAATCTCACAAACCACTTGGGAGCCCCCTGAGGAGAAAGCCCTTGGGATGACCTTGGTGGCCTCCAGAACACACACCCCGCTGGCTGCCAGGGGTGATGAGGAGACTCCCTGCCCACGTCCTCTCTTCCTGTGAAGCTCAGGATTGGGAGACTCGGCCAAGGACAGGGGAGGATGAGAAGGAATGTGCCTCCCAGCAGAAAGGACAGTTGCAGTTCTTATCTATTCCCACTGACCTCAGGGCAGGGGGAGGACTTGGGCCAAACGCTGGAAAGAACCTCCCGCCTCACAGGGAGGTGGAGTCTGAGTGGAGTGGGCCCTTCACTGGGAGCTCCCCCACACCCCGCTCCTGTCCGACACGCCGCCCAGCCCCTTTTCCTTTCTGAGACCTGCTCCAAGACGTTCACGTAGCTGACTTGAGACCCTGAGGTAACAACTCCAAGAAGATAGGAAAGAGGCTAGTGAAGCTCGGAGAAGGAATGAAGTAGAAACCACTCTGCACGCCCCTGGCAGCAGTGAGGTGCGTGCTGGGAAAGGCTAGGAGGCTGGAAACCAGGCCTCCGCACGCCGGGCCAGGGGCAGTCAGCTCAGCCCTCCGGGCCTTGGTCTCACCTTCAGTGAAATGGGGAAAACAAAACCTGGCTGGACCTGAATTAGAAGCGCTGTTATGGCCTGGCCAGTGTGGCTCAGTGGTTGAGCATCGGTCTATGAACCAGGAGGTCATGGTTCAATTCCCGGTCAGGGCACATCCCCAGGTTGTGGGCTTGATCCCCAGTGGGGGGCGTGCAGGAGGCAGCCGATCAATGATTCTCTCTCATCACTGATGTTTCTATCTCTCTCTCCCTCTCCCTTCCTCTCTGAAATCAATAAAAAAAATATTTGTATTTTTAAAAAAGAAGTGTTGTAATGAACAAGTGAGATAATGGACACAAGCGTCTTAGGAGATATGTGATTTACTTGTAAAATAAATCACTTGTAGAATTACTGCTCTCATCAGCTCACCTTCCCACTCAGAGGTGACAAGGAAGGTGTCCCCGTGCTGGGAGGGAGAGCCAGGTGACGCTGAAGGTCCCTTCCACTTCAAAGAGTCCTTGTTCTAGTTTCATCTTTCCGCCAAGGAATCTCACTCAGCCCACGCTTCCTTTGACACGGCAAGGAAGCCGCGTGTGTGAGCTGGCAGCTCTGCGGACACTTAGAATAAAAGCTGGCCCAGGGACACAGGCCACCACACGGAGGAAGGGACATTCTGCCGAGTGGATTAAGCGGGTCAACAAGAGAGAAATACTACATGATGCCACCTCTACAACACCCCTGAGCACTCCCGTCTGGGGAGACAGTGGAGCGATGGTTTCCAGGGGCTGGAAGGAGGGGGAATGGAGTTGGTGCTTAATGGGGACAGAGTTTCAGTTTGGGAACATGAGGAATGTGCTTGATGCCACTAACCTGTACACTTAAAGTAGTAAATGTTGTGTCATGTCTATTTTACCACAGGAAAAATGAGACCAAAACTGACATCCGGACACACAACTGCTAAGTAATAAGTTCCTATCCAAACCCAGGACTAGGTTTTAGCCACTAAAATGGACTGTTTCTCCTGACAAACTGTTGCTCTGTGAGCGGGGAAGGTTGTCCTGTTTGACACGCCCTGAGTGAGGGCAGGGAGGCGGGCTCAGCACTGGGGGTGTCAGTGGTCCCCTCGGCAGGGAGCATCGTGCCCACAACACCGGGGGCTCTGAGGAAGCGCCGAGGCTGCGCTCCGGGGGCCAGCGGCCGGAGCCTTTCTCCCAGGCGCACGGGGAGGGATTGTCCCCGCTCCCTCTCGCTGCAGCTCAACCTTCCTTCACCTTCCCGCTTTAATGTCTTAATCAAGTGGCAGATGAGAGGAACTGATCCATGCAGAGGACAGAAGGTTTGACAAGACGTGTGGAAGCCACGGCTGCTCTCCTCCCCCGCCCCAGCACCGCCGCCCCACCAAAGAGAAAGACCGGGGAGACAGAAAAAGAAAGAGAAAAAGGCAAGAGAGATTTTGTACCCTTAAGCCTCGACAGCCGCAGTTCAAAAGACCAATCTTTACTGAAAATAAATTTAAAGGAGAATTTTTGATGTACATTATGGTCTCTGGTGGAAGACAAGAGCGCTGCTGGCGGTATATGGAGTTATGTGAAGCCAAAGTGGGATTACTTAAAAGTGTCTGTAGTGCTTTGATTAACTGGTGTGTATTTTATTTTTATATGACACAATCACAGGCCTGGATTGATAATATCTTGCTATTATTGTTTGACACTTGAATCTCCCTTTTTCTTATGACTTGGAAGCAGGCTTTGTTCGGTCTGGGGCAAGGGCAAAGGATCAGGATGATCCAAAAGGGGTGAGAGGGCGAAGTGCCCACCCCAGACTTTCTCAATGCAATGCATGAAAGCCTCGGACGTATCCTAGGAAGCGAAAAACGGGAGATCAGGCATGGGGACTCAAGGAGCTGGCCAAGTGCATGTGCTATAAGCAAGCGCAAACCACCTTCTGAGATTCCTTATGTGTGTCTGGGAAACATTCCCCCATGAAGGCATCCTCTGGGAGTAAGGCTCCATGCCAGATACTAAGCTCCAAACCCACCTTTCTGTGTTTTGCTTTGGGAAGCTGGGCTGGGACTCTGCAAATCGCATTTCTCCTTGGCCATTGGGCTGCTGTTTGGTTTTGCCAATAGGAGGAGCTAGAGCGAGACCCAAAAGCTGGGGGAGGGGAGAAAGGATTTGCTCCTTTCTATCCACCTGCTTGTTCTGCCTCTGTGGCCCCAGCACAGGTGCCCTTGCCCAGCGGCAGCAGTGGTTTCCAGGCTCCAACTTCCTGTGGCTCTCGCAGCACCAGCCTCACCGCAGCCCCCAGGTCCCAGCACCAGCCGGGCAGTGTCCCCTGGAAAGGCGGAGTCCCAGCTCTGCGGAGCCCTGAGAGCCTCGCCCCTCCTGAGATAGGAGCGGCAGCGGGCGCAGTCAGCTCAGAGCGCTGGGCTTGGGGCCTGCCTTCCAGCTCCAGGTGAGTCAGCAGCACTGTTCCATTCAGGCCCGGATCCCAGCTCTTCAGGTCCTGTTCATCCAGATCTTTGTTCATCCAGATCTAGGCAATAACTGCTGGCTTCTGCTGAACCAATCCCCGGTGTAAACTCATTTCAGAAGCAATGCCTGGACCCCAAAGGATATATGTTCCCTGAAACAAACTTGTCCTGAGCAGAGGGCTCTATTCGCCTTCATCTGGTAGCAAAGGTGACCCTGGGGAGTGGCTGGGCTGCATTCCTGAGGCTCACAGAACCCAGGCGAGTCCCATGGAACCATGCCAGAGAGTAACTGTGAGGGTGGTGGTTGAGAGAACTGCAGAGCCCTCACACCCACTTGGGAGGACATGATAGAATGACTGCACCTTTAAGACGTGACAAGGATAAATCCAGTCAGTCCTTTGCTCTTGGAGCCCTTGAGAACAAGGAAATGGGCCACTGGAATGTGTCTTTGTTTATAGACCGGACAGAGCAGCTGTTTTCCTTGCTGGCTTTTCCCAGCTGTCACCCCCCAGTGGCACTCACAGGGACACACTCAGAGATGTTTTCTTTCTAATTTCCAGAGATCTCTCAAGTGCCAGTCTGACCCCCGACACTAGTTCATTGTATCCCTGCTTTACACCCGCTGAGCTCACCCGCGGCTCCAGGGGGTCTTGCCTGAAGCCTGGGCAGGGAAGTCTGTGGCTGACCTCATCCCCTTCACCCACCGGCGGCTGAAAGTGGAAGCAGGGTCTCCGTTATCTCTGTGCCGCCGCGTGTGCGTGTGAGGCCGGAGGGCATCTCCCCGGCTCATGGCTATGGCCTTTCTGCCTTCCCAGCTGCCCTGGCACGGTGTGGGCCCTCATGATCCTTTCATTCCCCACCCCCACCCCAAGCCGGGTTCTGTCTACACTTCATCCAAACCTGGTGGAGTCCTCAATGCCTGAAACACACCGGGAACTTCTTTAACACTGAGCTGTGTTGCCCCCTCACTCGGGCGGATCCTCTCAGCACAGTGGAGTCCGGAGACTGGCCTCTCACTGGCTGTGTGGCTTTTGGCCAAATGATGGCTCTCTCTGAGACCCAGCTTTCTCCCTTGAAAGCCCAGGTGAAGACTGTCTATTTCACAAGGCTGCTGTAGGGTCAAATACTATAACATATGTGAAAGCATTTTTTAAAAATATATTTTTCTTGATTTCAGTGAGGAAGGGCGAGAGAGAGACAGAAACATCCATGATGAGAGAGAATCGTTGATTGTCTGCCTCCTGCATGCTCCCACTGGGGATGGAGCCCGAAACCTGAGCATGTGCCCTTGACAGGAATTGAACCTGGGACCCTTCAATCCACCGCCGACGCCCTGTCCACTGAGCCACACCAGCCAGAGCCGTGAAAGCATTTATGCACAGGAAAGCCCTGAACAAATGGGAGGCAACATCACTGCAACAGTTGCTGCCCAAGCCACTCACCACATTGTTGTTATCTAAGTCCTCTTTCTGGTGCTTTGACTCATCCCCTTCTGCTCGGCCTGGTTGGGCGAGGGCTGTAGATTTCTCCGTGGGGCTGCAGCCGCACAGACAGACAAGGCTGGGGCAGCCACGTGTCTTCATTCTTGATTCTCAGAACCCGAAGGCCTCTGGCCCGCCCAGCTCCCCTGGGGTGGCCCAGGCTGCCCCTCTGGGGCCATACTGTCAGGCCTATCCAGTCCCCACCGTGGAGCTGCTTCAGGCCAGGCTGGCGGGAGCCCCACCAGCGGCTGCATGAACCATAACCGCGTGTGGCCCATTATGCAGGTCAGGGTGTCAGCGGAGGAGGTCCAGGCCCGGACCTCAGAGCTCCCTGAGTTATTTACTGCCTCTGGCGTCATGGGCTCATTTGGGCCTTTGCCCAGCCCTGGGTAAATGGCTTCACTCCTTCTCCCCTGGGGCTGGGTGAGTTCCACTCTTTCTTTTCTACCTCACAGGAATGGAGAGGGAGAACAAAGTGAAGCACTGCTATGCTATGTCGTAAATTCTGCAGCAAAAACCAGCTATAGATTGAAGAGAGGCCTCCAGCCTTGAAGGAGCTGATAAGAATGGAAACGCTCACCCATGGGAACAATGCTAGACCCTACACTCCTGTCCAGCTCCTGCTAAAACAGAGCCACGCAGACGGGCCTCAGATCTGACGAGGATTAAAGGAATCAGTGAATATTTCTTAGAGAGTGTCATTTTTTTAAAATATTTTATTGATTTTTTACAGAGAGGAAGGGAGAGGGATAGAGAGCTAGAAACATCGATGAGAGAGAAGCATCGATCAGCCGCCTCCCGCACACCCCCTACTGGGGATGTGCCCACAACCAAGGTACATGCCCTTGACCGGAATCGAACCTGGGACCCTTCAGTCCGCAGGCCGACGCTCTATCCACTGAGCCAAACCGGTTAGGGCAGAGTGTCATTTTTTTTAAACTTGTATTTTGTAGAAAATAAGAAAATTGATAAGTGAAAAGAAGGAAAAATCACCTATAATTCCTATCTGAAGATAACCACTGTCTATAGGTTAATATATGTCCTTCTAGACATTTTTGATGCATGCATTTATATTCATGCAATTCTAATAAAAATCAAATTATTCTGGGTGTATTATTTTATAACCTACTTTTTAAACTTAATTTCCTATATCAATAGATATATATATCTTCATTATTTTTAATGACTAGTAAGTATTCTATTGTACGAATATAAAAGAGAATGTGTCATTTTGTTCCTGGTCCTCTAATATTGGACATCCAGAGAGCGCCAGCTCTGTGCCACCTCAAACATTACTGTGTGGCACCCTGGCAGTCGCCTTTTCACATACATGTGATTGTGGTTGTAGGCTAAACTCCTAGAAAAAAATTACTGAGTTTAAGGGTTAACATGTTTCTAAGGCATTTATTATACTCTGTCAAATCCCCCCTTACATTTTGCACCAAAGTACACTCATAACCAACAGAAAATTATCAAGTGTTAGATTTGGCTTTGAAAGTAGAGAGAGATGTGGATTGAACACTAGGCGTGGAGACAACTTTGGCAGGAGGAAAGCACGTATGAGGCACCGAGATGGAGGCTGAACAAGTCATTCCTTTAGTCAATGAACGTTTGTTAACCATGAAGGGCCAGGCACTGCGCGCAGCTGTGAGGTATAAAGACAAGGTCTTTGTGACACTCACCAGAATGGAATTAGAAGGAACGGGGCTTTGGGTTAAGCAGAGCATCTGTGTAGGGAGAGTGGAAAGTAGTGGAGAAGTGCCTGAGTGATGGCCTTCAAAGACCTGGCTAAGTAGTAGGGAGACAGGCTGGTCCTGATCGTCCTAGAGTGACATCAGTTCAGGGATGAGCCCTGGGGTCACAGATGCCTGGATCGCAATCTGGCTTAGCCATTAGGTCTAGCCACAGGACCCAAACAAGTGATTTGACCTTTAGAGTCTCATTTCTTCAACTGCTGTGAAGATATAATAAGCTAAAGTGTGTTAAGGGCTCAGCAGAAGTAAATGCTCAGAAACAATTAGGCATCGTTCTTATGTTGAAAGGAGGTGACGAGCAGGTCGATGCAGGTCTAAGAAGATGTACTGGTCCCCACATCCGTGGCCCAATGGCAGGCTGGGTTCTGGCCAATCCACGCTCTCTATATAGCCTACGGGCTCCGTTCATGGGGACTTCATAAGGGCTGACCTTGGGTGGTGCAGTTGGTTCTCTGAAAAGGCATAAGAGCAAGATATAGATAGATAGATAGATAGATAGATAGATAGATAGATAGATAGATAGATAGATAGATATAGATGATAGATAGATAGATAGATAATAGATAGATAGATGATAGATAGATGATAGATAGATAGATAGGTAGGTAGGTAGATAGATAGATAGATAGATAGATAGATAGATAGATAGATAGATAGAAAGAAGATGGATGGATAGATAGATGATAGATAGATAATAGATGGATGGAGAGAGAGAGAGAGAGAGAGAGAGAGAGAGAGAGAGAGAGGTCTGAGAATAATTAGGAACACCCCCAACCAAGTGGCCCATGAGGCCCGAGAGAGGTCACTATGTGTCCCAGCGCTCCGCTTGCGCGGCGGTCAGTGTCAGACAAGCTCCGTGGAGGCCTCCTCAGAGGCTCTCCTCCAGTCTCCATGCAGCAGGGCGGCCATGCATCTGTGAGCCTGTGATTTGCTTATTTGTCCAGTGACTACCTGTCAATCTCCCCCAGTGCCACTTCCGATAAGCAACTCAGAGAGAGTGACACCTGGATAGGTCAATTCCATCCCACATTCCCTAGATGCCTCCCAGCTCCTGATCACCAGGGCGGCTCATGGCCAGACATGAGTACTGATGGCCAAGATGAGGGGAGGAGGAGATCTGAAGTCCGTGTCAGAGGCCTGGGTCCCAGGCTGGCCCTCCACCAACCTTCCTGCAGCTCTTAAAGAGGCACCGAACCTCTTTTTGATGATATAACTGCAGACATCTCTGTCCACCGGTAAGAAGATACATTAAACGATCAGAGAATGTTAACTGAAAAGGGGAGGGAGGTTTTCAAGATCGTCAGGTTTAACTGTATTTATATTCATCCATTGAACAAATATTTATTGAATGTCCATTATGTGCTAGTGTTGGAAATATATCAGTGAGCAAATAGACCAAAAAAAAAAAAAAATCTATACTCCTGGGGCTTACAGTCTAATGGAAAGAGACAGATAGTAAACAACATAAATAAGTACAATATATAGCATATTAGGTGGTGATAAGTGCTGGGGAGCAAAATAAAGCAGAAAGAAAGGAATGGAGAGTGTTTGGATTTAACTTTAAGGAGGGTAGTTAGGGATGACCTCATGGAGAACGTGATATTTGAAGACTGAGAAGATGATATTTGAGTGAAGCGAGGGAGCAAGCCGTGAGGCTCCCTGGGGATGGCAGGTTCCAGGCAGAGGAGACAGTGAGAGACGCTGCGGGAGGAATGTCCCCGTGTGCCAGGAAATGCAGGTTCCGCGTGGCCGGGACAGAATACGATGGGGAGGCGTGCGGAGACCAACGTACGCAGCTCCTGCAGGAAAGCACTTGGGATTTCCTCCCGAGGGAGACACGAGGAGCTGAACAGAGGAGTGATGTGGTGTGATTCCGATTTTCACAGGATCATTCTGGTGCTGTATTGAGAATAATACCAACAATAACAACTTATGCTTGCATAGCACTTCCGAAGTGCCAGGCCCATTTTATGTTCCTTGTACATCTTAACTGGTCTTCACAGCAGCCCCGCAAAGTCCAGTCTATTGTTGCTCCCGTTTTCCGGCTGAAAAACAAAGGCTCAGAGGCTTTAGGAGGAACGCGCCTCGTTCACACAGCTCGAAAGCAGAGCCGGGTTTGGAGTGGAGGCAGGTAGCTCCAGGTTCGGTCATTTACCTCCCCGGCCTATGTCAGCACGGGCTGATGGTGTTGCGGGGAGAGCGGACCCCATTCTGGCTGTATCTGAAGGGGGACCCAACGGGTTTTATTGTCTGGTGAGCTGTGGGGTGGAAGCAAAGAGAGGAGTCACTTTTGTTTTCAGGCGAGCAGCTGGACAGATGGGGCTGCTTTTACCTGAGGCAGAGAAACTGGAGGAAGGAGGGCGAGCAGGGGCCGGGGTCATGCTCTGCGGGGTTCCTACCGGACATCGAGATGTAGGAGAGATGAGCCTGGCAGAAACTGAGAGTCTCAGGATGTGCTCAATGTCCTGGAGCTAATTAGTGAAAGGGTTAAACCCTTCTCGCCTGAGCTTTCCCCCATCTTTGCCCTGCTCAGCACATTTCCATTCTCGGGGTGGGGAAGTGGGGTGGGGGGATAGGGGAGCCAGGCCGCTGTCACACCATCTGTACATCACAAGGCAATGAGGTGCTGGACCAGGGGGACAGTGCTGCCTGCTCTGGTCCAGAGGGAGCTGGTAACCCAGGTAACTCTCCCAGGTGAGGGGGTGGGGGGAGATGCTTTAAATATTTGCAGACTTCTGCCATTTCTCCCTCCCCATGGGCTGCTGGAGCTGGGGTGCTGGCCTCCACAGAACTCCGTCCTGAGAGACGGGCCATCACAAGGGTCCCCAGCAGCTCGATGCGGGCTGGGTGGAGCGGCCACTGTTTATCTGGGTAGCGAGCTGCTATTTAAAACCACGCTTTGTTTCTGAAAATGAGACAGCTGGGGCTACATTTGGTGGATAAAGACATTTTGTTGAACTTTCAAAATGGGTATTATTTTCCATTTACACTTATTTCACGGAGAATTGTAAGAAGATGAGATTGCAGACATGTCTGTGATATGCAATAAGGAGTGATGGATCTTTGAAGGTAAAAATATCTCTAAGATATTCTTTTCCTTTTTTTTTTTTCTCTCCTCTCTCTCTCCTCTGGGCCTCAGGTTGGTGGGTTTAGGTTTTCTTTTGTGTTGTTTTTTAATACCGAAATGGAGAGTGTCTCTGGGGGGAGTGTAGACTGTTCTCTGCTCAATGTTTGTCTTAATAAAGGTTAAAAGAAATGAAATAATATTAAAAGGGATCTCAGGAGACAGGAGCAGCAGAAGCTCTCAGCTCCCTGTGTTACGGGGGAGGAGGCGGCTAAGATACCAGCGGGAACCCACCCGTCACCCACCCCCAGGCTGAGCACCTCAGGGAACAAAGAAGCCAGGGGAGACCAAAGGACGGAGAAGAAGAGGACAGAAAAGGAGAGAAAGTCGGATTCCAAGAGGCCGCTGCCCTCTCTCCCCACGTTCAAGGCCTCGTCCCTGGGGACCGGCCTTGGGAAGAGCGTGCGTCCCAGGGGCGGCCGCCTGACATCGCTCCCCTGCTCTCTCTACCTCCTCTTAATTGCATTGGAAGGAAACCAAGAAAAGAGAAACTAGAAGGAAGAAAAACATCCATCTTGATTTTTTTGAATTAAGAATTTAGATAAGGAAATCCATTTGGTGTTTATTGAATAAATAAATGAATTAATCATTAGTCTATCAGCCACTATATCAGAGTACCAATACTTGACTCAAGGAATGATTTAGGGAATCAGCAAATTTGGCATAAACACTCAGATTTTTTAACCTCCTGCCCCCAAATACAAACCTCTTTATTTTTGGCTATTGACAAAGTTGATATAAAAAAAAAAAAAAAAAAAAAAAAACCCAACTAACAAAAAGCCATGGAATTTACCACCATCAAAGGTCTGTGCCATGCAAGGCTTACATCAAGCTAAGTCCTCATAAAAATACTGAAAGACCCCTACCCGTTGTACATAAGTACTAGGTAATAGAAACAACATTTTTAAAGGAAGGGAAGGAAATAGTTTCCAATATCCTGAGCTCAAACCTGTAGCCTCACTCAGCCATGGGCAGGGTTAACTTTTTATCTTCACTGAGGTTATGTTTTTATTGATTTTTTTAGAAAGAGAGGAAGGGAGAGGGAGAGAGAGAAACATCGATGTGAGAGAGAAACATTGACTCCTGTATATGCCTCGTGTACTTGCTCCAACCGGGGGTTGAACCTGAAACCCAGGCATGTGCTCTGACCAGAATCAAACCCCCAAGCCTTTGATGTATAGGAGGATGCTCCAACCAACTGAGCCACCGGGCCAGGGCAGGCAGGGTTAGACTTTAGAGTGTTCAACTTTTGAAGGTTCTTTCAACTGCGCTTCCCTCCTTAGCCTGTTTCAGGTCCCACTCCCTTCCAGCCTCCCATTCAGCCTCCCATTACTGACTGATATGATGGGGCCTTCTCTTCTGCAAGGCGAACTCCTCTGGGGACAGATCTAGGTCTCCTTCCGCTGGGTGTCTCCCAGGGTCACCAGTGCCAGCACCATGGCGAGAGCACGGTGGCCATCGGCAGATGGTTCTGGAATTGGGCTTAGTGTAGTCATGTCCAGAGTTTCAGCTTTTCTCCCAAAGACCATGTTTCTTAGACATACAGATGTCGAGCCATGGTCATTTGTAAATAGCAACTTTGTTGTTTAAGGACAAATACCCTGAGGCATCCTGGACTTCTCCTTGAGATGTCACTCACAAATCCCACTGGCACTGGGAACCAGCGTAAGACACAGAAACTTGGCGATCAGCTCTTCCTAATACCTTACGGTAGCTGAGAACTTACTAGTAGGTACATAAGATCTGTTAAGAGAGTGTCCTGCCATGGCTGGTTTGGCTCAGTGGATAGAGGATTGGACTGAGGACTGAAGGGTCTCCGGGTCTATTCTGGTCAAGGGCACATGCCCAGGTTGTCCGCTTGATCCCCATTTGGGGGCGTGCAGGAGGCAGCCGATCAATGATTCCCTCTCATCATTGATGTTTCTATCTCTCTCGCTCTCTCCCTTTCTCTCTGAAATTAATAGAAGCATTTAAAAGAGAGAGAGAGAGAGAGAGAGAGAGAGAGAGAGAGAGAGAGAGAGAGAGTGATGTGCACTTTGATCTGAGGGCAATAAGATCATAAGGAGCAAGAGGGGTAGAAATACTTGCCTCTGAGAGCAAACTTGTAATCAATAAATTGGGAAGGGCCACCTGGGGGTCAACCATGGAGCAGGAAGCCAAAGAGTCCTCCAGCCTGGGAAGGAAAGACCACATGAAAGCAGAAAGCGAGCCAGAGGCCCCAGCAGCCAGAGCAGATCTTTGTTGTGGCTTCAGTGGGCAGCGGGGAGGTGACCTGCTTTAAGACTCTTCCTCTGACTCATTGGGAGAGAGTGAAGGATGGGAGAGAGGCCACAGGCTACACATGTGAGAGTGACCCCTTGCCTAGAAGCAGAAATACCTTCCCTGGTGGAGACAGTTGCCCTGAAGATGAGAGAATCCCTGAGTGTCAAGGAGGGAAGGGATATAAATCATCCTCTCCCCGGGCCCCTCCCTTGCAGATGGGAGGAGACTCCTGCTCAGAGAGGGGAGGCACTGTTTGCCTGAAATCCCTCCTCTTCCACAGAACTCCGTGATTCCTTCCTGCATGCCACCCTCCCCAAGGAGTTACTGATGCCCCAGTCAAACACAACACACCTCAGACCATTTTCTGTTTGTTTTTTTCTACCTTGCCAACAAGTCCTGGAATGTGAATATGCAGTCACCAGCTCTGGAGGTTTGAAAACTGGAAGGGGAGAGGGGGGAGAGGGGGCGGGCGAGGGCTCAGCAGGCCCCACTTAGAGAGTTAGAAGGACAGTAAGCCTGGGGCAGGGTTCCCAAATGCCAGTCCCCTGAGGAGCACCTGCAGAGCCTGTCAAAAGTGCAGGTAACTTGCCCTGAAGCTCTGACTCCACACCTCTGTAGGAATCTGCGTTTTCCCCAGCACCTCAGGCAAGTCCTAGCCACTGGGCTTGGAGCCCTGCAGGAGAGCGTGCCAGACGAATCAGGGAAGCTCACCTCCCAGGTGCACGGGTGTATAGGGCTGACTGCTGTTGTCCCATACAATGGGAAGGAGTTCCCCCACTCTGGGCTTCCACCCTACCCAGTGAGCCAGTGAAGACTAACCAGGTCAATGGGTCAGAAAAGGCGGTGGGCTTCTCTGAAGGCGTTCTATCATTGATTCCTGTTTCAATGATCATCCCTTCATCATTCAGTCTTTGAAGACAGGCTGATCTGAACTGGCACCACGCATGCCCAGATGACTCTCCAAACCTCGCTCATCTTTGGCCACCCCACCCAGGGCATGTACCTCAGCTGCTGGCCCCCATTCTGTACTCACCCTTGATTTAAGGCTACGGGAGGAGTCATTAAAGATAATTGAGGCTCCAGCTTCCCAAAGAAGACTTGCTGCCACCCAGGTGGCAATTAATCACCTCTCTGCCCTCCCCTCCCCCACAGCAGGTGCTTCAGACCAAACTGGGCATTTATATCCACATCCACAGCAGACTCCCAGTCCCCTCCCAAGCTCCTCATGGGTGACATTCTCTAACTCCACCACAGCTCATCCCCAGTTCTGCCCACTTAGCATCCCACACGGCTCCCACGTGCACTGCAGGCAGCAGCAGCCCTGCCCGAGGCTGAGGACCACCTCACTCTTCCCTCTACGAGGGGACATTCCAAATGAGACGAAGAACCACGCTCCCCGGGGGGACAAGTCCACCACCTAGGTTTTCTGCACACGCCCTGGGTGTTTGGTGCCCCACACTAGTCTAGGCTGATAACACAGATAACCCAGCCGGTCTGGGCCGGCCTTCCCTCCCAGGTGGGCCTGGGGATTGTCACTGTTTTAAGGCTGGGAGACACAGAGCTTGTAAAGAGCCTGGAGCTCTGGCCGGGGGACAGTTACATAAGTCCGCGGAGCTTTGGCACTGCGTGACGGCGGGCTCCAAGTCGTGTCTAATTGCAGGGAGGCTGATGGCCACAGCTGAAGATACCAGCACAGGACCCGGGTCTCGGCCTGCGATGTCTCACCAGCAGCTGCACTAAAACGGAAATTAAGTGCGCTGTCATGGCCATTTAGGGCATTAGGAACGGAAGGCGCCCGAGAGCGGCTGCCTGGCCCCTTGCCCACCTTATTAACAAGGTGCAAACAAGGACCTGTGCTGGGCGAGGGAAACAGCTGGAGGAGAGACCTGCTCTGCAGGTGGAGAGATGAGGAGAGGAGCGATGCAGTGAGGCTGTGTCCCAAATCACCTTGGCTGGGAAGGAAATTGGCTTGATGAATGAGATAAAATCATCAGCCTCTTGATGAAACTCTTTAAGGAACATTTTCTAGGTTGCAGGTCCTTAATTTCCATTCCAACTTCCCCCTTATCCCCAAACCATACACATACAAGCAACTGGGGGCTGGGGAAGGCATGGGACCCAGTCCGCCACCTCTCATCACGTTCTCTTGCTTGAGGCCTTCAGGCGAGTGGGTCCCCGCAGGGCGCCGCCAGCCTGCCAAGTTCTCCGGCTCTGATCTGGGGCATCCTGGCCTTGGCCACTGTCCAGCCCTGGACACCGGGGCTACTGCTCACTGAAGGCCCCAGGCCCAGCCCTGAGGATGAGCTGTTTTGCTGCTCACCTGCCCCCCAACACACATACCCACACATACCCTTTATACCCCCTCCAGAGTCACCCTGGCCTTTATTTCTAGCCATTGTCCTGGCTAACTGACCCACAAGCTCCTCCTAGGAACTGTGGTCAGACCGGCGTGGGGAACACAGCGAGGGCGTGAACGGAGCTGCCCTCTGCCTCTCCCTCAGCCTCACCGAGCACCTCAGGGTGCTGCTCTCACCGCAGCCCCAGGCCGGCCGGTGGGAGGAGCCGGGACCTGTCTCATTCCTTTGCCAGCAGCTGTAGCAGAGGTGAACTGGGACACGGGAAACACAGCTCCCTTTGGCTAGGGGAAAAAATTAAAAAGCCCGTTTTTCTGTCCTGTCAGGTCTATTTAAGTATTTAATGAGGTGAGATAGTACCAATAAATTTAACATGGCACAATAACTCTGATGATGGGGCCACAGACTAATAAGCTTCATCCCAGGGACAGAAGAGTGATCTCGCCTTCGCGAGATCTTATCGGGTTTGATTGCTTTGTGCAGATATTAAAAAGGTTGAGCAAGGACTTTCGGGCGCTGCCAGGGATCTGTGCGTCTCCTCCCAGCCAAGAGAGATTGAAGCCGGGCCTCAGAATATCAGGCTGTTTATTTTAATTGACAATTGAGAGGAGTGGAATAGGTGGAGGGTGGAGGGTAGAGAGTGGGTGGGTGCCACAGGGGGCCTGTGAATAGGTGGCTGGTGTGTTGGTGTGTTTTCTCCTCTTCAAAAGCTTGTGGCTAAGCTTCAAATCCGAGGGCCTGTCCAACTGAGCCCCGGAGGCTTCTAAGAGCCTCTTCCCCACTTGTCTAGAGCAAGGAGGCGGGCCACTGACCGGGGTGTCACCCGTGATTTTTGTCCTTGCTTTTCACGGAGTCAGGCCTGCTGCCGACATCTCACAGCCGCTGGTGTCCCACCGGGGCTGCTGCTCCCGTGGCCCAGTCTGTCCCCCCATCTTCTGCAGATTCATGGGGCTGCCACCAAGGCTCCTCCAGACCAGGGACCACACGTTCCGCTTCGAGTCCCCCAGGCACATGACGAGATCCGAGCTTCTGACGTGTGAAATCCACTTTGGGGTGAGTGCAATACCTTTACAATGGGCGGATTAGTGAACATTTAAAGTTAATGTTTAGATATTTATATGAATGTATAGTATAAGAAATATAACTAATACATTATACATCATTTCACAGGTATTATTACGCAGAATGAGGTGAAGGTAGACCGTAAATTTTAAAGTGAGTCAAGTTTAGGTAAATTGTTTTTAAAAATAATAGTACAGGGAGTATCCAAATGAGTAAAGTTTGGGAAACACTGTATTAGCTCGTTTACTAATTGGTTGGTTAGTTGGTTGGTTGGTTGGTTGGTTGGTGGCTTTGTGACTGATAGAATCACCCCCCCCCCAACATTTCATTAAGAAAATTTTCAAACAGAGCATTAAAGTTGAAAGAATTGCACAGCAAATACCCCATATGCCACCACTTATATCTACAATTAATATTTTGCTGTGTTCATTTATTATGTGCCTGTCCATACAGCCTTCTCTTGTGCCCTCCATCAATCTAGCTGATGTTTTCGGATGCATTTCAGACAGCAGTGCACTTCACCCTCAAACTTCAGCATGCATATCATTAGAGTGCAATATGTGTTCATGGTTGGCTCATTTTGGGGGAGAAGTAAAATATACATGCCATGAAATGCACAGATCTTAAGGGTATCATTCAATGATAAATTCATACACCTGTGTAATCCTCCATCGTACAGAAACAACCACTGTTGTGATTTTTTTCACTGTGTATTAGTTTTGCCTGTTACAGAAGTTCATCTAAATGGACAGGTACAGGATGTACCTTCTGTATACGGCTGCTTTCACAAAGCACGGCAAACGTTTTTGAGATTTATCCATGTTGATGCCCGTCTCAGCGGTTTGTTCCTTTTTGTTGTTGAGCGCTAGTTCTCTGTATGTGTCCATGCTCCTGTTGCTGATGGACATCTGGGCTGTCTCCAGGTTGGGGGCTATAATCAATAAAGCTGCTATGAACATTCTTCTACAAGGCTCTTTGTAGATATATGCTTTTACTTCTCTTGGATAAACAACCAAGAGTCGTATTGCTGATCATAAAATAGATTTATGTTTAGTTTTTGGAAAAAAAACTAACAGATCTTCCTTCAAAGTGGTTACACTCTGCCACCAACAATGTACCAGAATTATAGTTGTCCCCCATCTTTGCCAACATTTGATGTTTTCAGCCTTTTTCATTTTAGTCATTCTAATGGACGTGTACTTGTGTCTCAAGCCTTTTTTTGTAATGTGCTTATTGGCCATTTGTGAACTTTCCTTAGTGAAATTGTCAAATACTTTCCCAATTTTTTGGTTATCCTGTTTATTTTTCATGATTGAGTTGTAGCAATTCTTTATAGATCCTGGATCTCAGTTCTTTGTCAGATTATGTTTTGTAAATATTTTCTTTCAGTCTGTGGGTGGCTTGTTTTCATAATTGTGTCTTTTGTTGAGCAACATTTTTTTATTTTGATAAATTCTAACTTATAATAATTATTTCTTTTTTTAATATATTTTATTGATTTTTTACAGAGAGGAAGGGAGAGGGATAGAAAGCTAGAAACATCGATGAGAAAGAAACATCGACCAGCTGCCTCCTGCACACCCCCTACCGGGGATGTGCCCGCAACCAATGTACATGCCCTTGACCGGAATCGAACCTGGGACCTTTCAGTCCGCAGGCCGACGCTCTATCCACTGAGCCAAACCGGTTTTGGCTATAATAATTATTTCTATGGCCATTATTGTCAGTGCTCTAAGATGCCTTTACCTACTCCCAAGTCATGAAGCTGTCCTGGGTTTTCTTCTAGAAGCTTTCGAGTTTTAGCTTTTACACACAGGTCTGTGGTCAATCTCAAATTAATTTTTGTGTATGGTATGAGTCATGGGTCAAGGTAGCTTATACTAATAAAAGGGTATTATGCTAATTTGAACAGGAGACCTTCCAGAGACCTTCTGGATGTCCTTCCAGACAAAGCCATGATCACAGTGCCAAGGCAGAGGTGGTTAGGGGCAATCAGGCCGGCAGGGGAGGGCAGTTGGAGGTGATCAGGATGGCAGGGGGGGCAGTTGGGGGTGAGCAGGCTGGTGGAGGGGGGCAGTTGGGGGTGAGCAGGCCGGCAGGGGGGCAGTTGGGGGTGAGCAGGCCAGCGGGGGGTGGCAGTTGGGGGCAAGCAGGCCAGCAGAGGGAGAAGTTACGGAAGAGCAGGCCAGCGGGGGGGGGGCAGTAGGGGGCAAGCAGGCCGACAAGGGGGGGCAGTTGGGGGCAATCAGGCCAGCAAGGGGGGTAGCTGGGGGTGATCAGGTTGGTGGGGGGAAGTTGGGGGTGATCAGGTCAGCAGGCAGAGTGGTTAGGGGCGATCAGGCAGGCAGGCAGGTGAGTGGTTAGGAGCCAGGGGTCCTGGATTGCGAGAGGGATGTCTGACGGCCCTGTGAGATCAGGCCTAAACCGGCAGTCGGACATCCCCAAAGGGGTCCCAGATTGGAGACGGTACAGGCCAGGCTGAGGGACACCATCTCCCCACATCCCCCCCCCCCATGCATGAATTTCATACACCGGGCCACTAGTTTTTTATATAATAAACCAGTTGTTTCAGGGGGGAAAAATGTTGTTGAAAGACTTTCTTTTCCTTGTTAGGTGGCTTTTGCAATTTTGTCAAAAATCCAATGACTGTTGGTGTAGGTCTGTTTTGGGCTCTCTGTTCTGCTTTATGTATTGATGGATTTTTAAAAACAAATTCTTAAAATGTTAGAGCTTAAAGGAAACTTAGAAAGTCCTTAATGTATCAGTTTGTAATCTTTCTTGGATAACAGACCCCTTTAAGAATCTGATGAATATTTTGGTCCATCTCTCTCTAAAGGTATTTTTTGCATATAATGGTGGGGTAGGGGTGGTCATAGACCTTTGAAATCTGTATCTCAACTCTCATATTTTACAGAAGAGAAGATCGAGGCCCAGAGAAGTTATGCGACTTGTCAAAGGCTACAGAGTTTAGCTAGTGGCATAACCCAGACTAGAACCCAGGCCTTTTACCTGCTACACCAAGAAAATGAGTAAGTCATGCTCTTTATTATCCAAGAGCTGACATTTTAGTGAGGAAGTCAGGCATGTTCACAACTAACCACAGTAGAGAGCATTGTCAGATAAGAATCAGACCAGATGTATGTGCTACAGGGACATGGAGATTATAGGTAATCAGGGAAGGCTCCATGGAAAAGGAGGCATTTGAGCTGGACCAAAGAGATGTGGAGCAAGTATGCTCCAGTCCAGGGTATTCCAGGATGAGTGAAAGCTCTAGAGTAGAAAAGAATAAGTTCCTCAAAGCTAAAGTCCAGGTCTGTGTGGGTATGGAGCAGTAGATGTGGACATATTAATAAACACATCTTGATGGTTCTAACAATACTCCACACATTCCTGCTGATGGCTGGGCAAACCTTCCTATGAATTGGTATTTTTCACGCTTTGTTCCTGAAGCCATCACTATTATGAATTGAAAACTCTGTGTTTCTGAGTGTATTTAGAATGTCAGACTAAACCAATCTCTGGGTAAGAAAAGGAGGAGGTGGAGGCAAGCAGTTGAGCAGAAAGAATTCATAAGTTGGTGTGAGCACACACCACATTGAAACCTGTGTCTAAAATTCACTAATTGTGTGATCTTGCACAAGTCATGTAACCTTTCTGACCTTGACCTCCCATTTCATCATTTGTAAAATGAGACTAATCATAGCACCAGCCTCACTGGGTTGTTGTGATGTATCAAAGAAATAAGATATGTGGAAGCACGTCACCCTGGGCAGAGAACCGTGCAAAGAGGAGAGATCTCCTTATTATAAAGAATGACCTTGAACCTCAGGCCTGGAAGCCCAGACTACTGGTGCTGGGCAAACTCAGACAGGCAGTGATTCCAAGGGGAACACAGGCACCTATACTTAAAGCCAAAGCCTGAACAATGTCTTCCGACCCCAAAGGCAAAGAGTTGCATGGAAACTGTGACTTTACACACATCAGTAGGCTTCATTTTTCTATTTCCCATTCAAAGCCACCCTTGAAATTTATTTAACCTTATCTCTTATCTCTTCAACTCTATCTCTGTGTCTTTGGAGAAGAGGAGGAAAAAGTATTTCCTCAGACTCTATTTATTCTATCAATCAGGATAGGCTAGGTTACGCTTCAGTAACAAACAACCTTAAGGTCCTACTGACTTATAACAACAAATGCTATTATTCTGAGAACAATACAATAGAATATAGAATAGAGCTAGGGACTTTGTTCTGTTTTTCCTCACCTTAGGATTAGGACTAACAGAGCAGCCACCATTTCAAATATTACCAGTCACTGTGATAAGAGAAGACAGTTTGGGACTGTTTTGCAACAATAATGAAATGCTCTGGCTTAGGGGTGGCACTCGTGACTTCTGCTCACAACTCATTGTCACATGATCACACCGTCACACCCAACTCACGAAAAGCAATCAAACCACATGTTTAGAATGCGGAGAACAGAAGAAAGGCATGGCTCCCCCTTCCTTGGACCCATCATGTTGTTCACATTTGGTGGCTTTGTACATTCGGTTTCTTCTGCTTGGAATGCCATTACCTCTTCCCAGAGAGAGGCTATTCATCTTCTAAGACTCATTCAAATACCTCCTCATCGCGAAGATAAATGTTGAAATTATCTATATACCGTACTTTCCTGCTACACTGAGAACTCCTTTAAAGGAACGAGATTAGTGCCTCTAGACTGAATGAATGAATGCTGCAACGCCTTGCCCAAGACGGCCTGACCTGATCCCTGACCTCACAAATGGCTCTGGATGTCATGGAAGGAGAAAACAAGTTTTGCCACACCCTTCCCAACGTCTTCACCATAATAGTGACCATGTGGCAAGCATTAACCTGTACCAGGCACAATTAAGGATACTATTTATATCATCTGATTGAATCCTCCAATCAATATTCTACGGCTTGAGTTAGAAATCACCACAGTAAAGTTTAGACAGGTTTGGTGACAGACGTAGTCAGCAAGAGACCCAGGCTTAACATGCAGGTTCATCAGAGGCTAAAACCCATGCTTTGAACCGCTCACTGTGCTGCCGCCACAGGTTGCAGAGATAGGTCAAGGCCGCAGGCCCATCCCCGCCAGACTCAGGTTTCACAGCTGACAGCAAAGCCCAGAGTCCCACTGTCCATAGTCCCTAGTTAAGTTTCTGCAGATTAGAGAACTAGAATATACCAGAAGCGCTGCCCCAACACAGGTCCATTTGGTGGGAGCCCAAGCAAAACCCATCAAGGAAACTGGCTTGCTCTGACCATGACAGAGAGAACACTTGTATGAATAGTTCATTGAATTGGGATTATTAAGCCTGAAAAAACAAACAAACAAACAAACAAACAAAAAACTAAGAGTAACTTAATAGATCTTGTTTGGTGACCAAATATTCACTAAATCCACTGAGGATTAAAAAGATTAATTTTAGGGGATTTCAATTAGGCAACAAGAAGACTCTCTTAACAGGAAGGAGTGTTAAATATATTTGACTAATGAAAGGCAATGGAGTCTTCCTTTGAACCTAGGGTCTCTATCTACTCAGTCATTTACTTGTTTGTGCATTTAACCACTTATTCTTTCGGCATTCATTTATTTACCAGGCCCTCTGCTGGGTCCTAGAAATACAAATATGAGGAAGAAATAACTCTCTGCCCTTGAGACCTTCTTCCTGGAATCTCTTTTCAAGAGGTAAAATTTCTTGGAAAAATGTTTAACAGTTCATAACACCTTAATGCAAATACATTTTTACATTTCCCAGGGAGGCCCTGGTTACCAGACTTAATGTATATGGTTTGGGATGGTAGAGGCTGAAGAGAAAGGATGGGAAATGTTTATGCTTTAGGATCCCACTGCTATCCTATTGCTGTTGTAACAAATTACCACAAACTTCAAGTGCCTTAAAACAACATGCATGCATTCTCTTACAGTCCTGAGGATGAGAGGTCTAAAGCCAGTTACACTGGGCTAAACTCAAGACGTTAGTAGGACTGATTTCTTCCGTAGGTTCGAGAGGAGAATCCTTCTCCTTAACATTTTCACATTCCAGCAACTGCTAGCATTCCTTGGTTTGTAGCCCCTTCCTTCATCATCAAAGTTCATCATTACAGTCCCCTCCTTCTATTATCACATCTCCTATCTCTGACTCTGACACCTCCCATTTCCCTTTTATAAGGACTGTTGTGATTACATCTGGCCCTTCAAGATAATATCTCCATCTCAAGAACCTGAATTTAATCACATCTGTGAAATCCTTCTGTTATATAACACTAGAGGCCAATGCACGAAATTTGTGCAAGGGGCTCGGTCCTCGCAGCCCCGGCTTCGTCTGGAAGGTCATCTAGACAGTCGTTCTGCTATTCAGTCTAATTAGCATATTAGCTCTTTATTATATAGGATTTACAGGTTTCAGGGATTAGCGCATGGGCCTATTTGGGAGGCACTATTCAGCCTTTCATGGGGATAGAAAGACTATTACAGCCACTTTCCCCATGTGACAGTTGTATCCAGGATTGGCCTGACATTCGCCATTGCTGTGGTCATTGAGGAACACGGGAGACTGCCTTGGCCAGTGCCACACAGCTCGCTGGGACCACAGCATCACTGGGTTCCCCCCGTGATGTGGCCAACCCTGTGGGGGCGTTTAGATACTATGCTGGCTGGAGGCAAGAGAACAGACAAGATAAACCTTTCATACCCATTCCAGTTCTATAATGATAGCTAACGTACTAATCATTTATCAGAGTAATCTGTGCACCAGTTTTAAAAAAATAAACAGTACTAACAGATTCACATCCAACAATAGCAGCCGCTGATTCACCCTCCTCACCTCTTCAGTCCCACAGAGGTAATCTCTCACAGCTCTTAGTACTTTCTATTGGCACTTACCTCCACTTTTAAAGAGCACAGTCGAGCTGCTGTTTCTCGAACTATCCGTTTCAGACCGTTTCTACTAAATCCCCATGATTGCAGTTGAGGGTTTTGCTCTCTGCTACACTGCCACCTCCTTCTTACTACCTCTCCCCTATCCTTGCGGTGTAAGTATTTGGGGTTGAAGTGAGAGTCTGTGACAGACTCTAAGTATGGGAGAGAGGCACATTTTTCCCCTCAAAGTTCTTCTGGCTGGTCTAATAATCAAATTGACAAGAGACCAATTAACAGGAGACCAATTAACAGGAGAAAGTAACCAAATGTGTCACGTATGTACATATGGGGGTCCATAAGAGAATGGGGCCAGAGGACGGATCAGGCAGTTGAGGCTTATACACCATCTCGAGCTGAGGAGAAGGGAGGAGGAGGGAGCGGTTTAGGACTTCAAGGACAGAAAGGCAATTCGTACGGAGATGGATGCAAATGCTTGGGAACTAAATGTTTGCTGGGCCCTCTTTAACACTGGACATGGGAGGACTTCAATCAAATGGCCTTTGCTGGGCTCCTCCCTGTCTGTCACACTAGTTCAGATGAAACTAGGGCTGTCAGCGAAGATAGCTCCCTTCCTGGAGCAGGTCTCTGCTAAGTTCTTTTAGGCAGCTGGGGGTGGGGGGGAGGTCAAAGGTTCTTTCTGAATCATTGGCTTCTTAAAAATAACCAGCTTAAAATAATAAGTATCCAAAAAAAGGCATATTTTGGGGCGGCGAACTCTGCTCCTCATAAGTATTGTTCCCTACTGAGCCAGTCACTGTACCATGACATTGTTGTTTTTCCTGGAGTTTATAAACGCATGATTTTTAAATGCATGCTGTTTTAAGTGAACCAACTACTGTTCCTCTCCCCCTCCAAAGGTTCCAACTGTTGGATCACCCAGCAAAAATTTTCCAAATATTTATACTGATCAGTCCTCCATCCTGCCACTCCCATCTGGGCTGTTCCCCTCCAGGCCAGAGGCAGCGCTGCTGCACCAGAACTTTGCTTTTGCCGTCTTCCTAGACTGGACTCCCACAGGCCCCACAGCAGGGGTCAGGCCTCCGATTTGAGCCCACGTTTGCCTACGTCAAACGCCACACCCCCGCTGCCGTGCCACGGGGCTTCTGTAAGTCAAGCATTCCAGAGAGTCGCTATGAACCTGAGCAGGAGGAAGCTGCTGCCTGGTAGTAACTGCGGATGGCCGCATTGTGTTTGAACTCTACCCTCGCACTCACTTCCAAAACAGATGACACTTCTCCGAATGTGAGTGTTGGGCTCTGCTCTTCACACCTGGAGCACAGCATGCACGCAGGGAGTTATCTTTAACCTTGGAGAGCCTCGCAGACAAGCCTCCTGTTGCCACTTTGGGCATCCTTCCTTCCTCCTGTAAGGCTTTGCTCAGAAGCAACATCTGCTGGATGTGGGTGGTTTTCCTCGGTGATTTATTTATTTCCTCCACCTTTCTCCCCTTAGTCTCGGAAGACTTCCAGTGTGCTTACAGCCTGCCCAAGCAATGTGGCTTCTATCTGAACCACGTACCCCTGCACCCACCTACCCCCCCTGTACTCTCTCACACACACAGACTCCCTGAGCACTTCGCCCAACCGTGTGAGGAGGAGAAAGTCCTGCTCAGTGTCAGAAGACATGGTCTCATCAGCCTGTTGGACGGGAATCGTGAGGGTGAGAGGCATGAGGGAGGGAGAGGAGAGTGTGATGAGGAAATTGAAAGCTGCTCCACATAGCCCTGCATGCCATTTTGAATTTTCTCCTTAGTACTCCTAACTCCCTCACAAACATAGACTTACACCACGAGGAGCCAAAATTACAGCTAGATTTTACCATCCACCTGGTGAAGCCAGGGATCCCCAAAGGGCACGAGCCCTTCCAGAGGCAAAGCCCAGCCGAGGCCATCCCACCGAAGTGGCCCTGCACCGTGGCTCTCTCCTCTTCCTCCCGTTCTCTTTTTTCTTCTTCTTTTGCCTCCATTTCCCCCCACTCTCCCTCCCTTGTTCCTCTCTGGTGCTCCTTCCTTTTAAAAACAAGCAAGCAGCCACCCTCCTGTTGATCCGCTCGTGCTCCGTGTGCGGCGCTCGGGGACCGCCCAGCATAGTCCACGGTGGCTTTTCTGTTGAGCTCGACTGCAGTACAGCAGAGGCCATGCAGTCCTGTCTCAGCTCCATCAGGTCCCGGAGGCTGACAAGCAGAACCACCTCTGCTTTGTTTGTGTTTTACTCGTGGTGCTGTGTGAGCCACGTGGGCTGCGGGGCCGGGCTCCTCCCGCAGGGCACATCAGAGAGGAGCCGGGCTCCATGTTGTCCCTACACACTCCCTCCCGCTAACACACACACACACACACACACACACACACACACACACACACACACTCCACAGCGCAGGCCTGGTGGAGGGTAATGATCCAGCCCAGAGAGCATGAGAGGGCGCCCAGGGAAGGCAGTGTGGGGGAGGGTGGAGGTGAGGAGAAGGAAGAGAAGTAATCCCGGGGTGGGCAAAAGTAGGTTTACAGTTGTGTGTGACATTCTCTTGCAACCATCGTAGTCTGCGTGTCTCTTTCCATATGAACAACTGTAAACCTACTTTTGCCCACGCCTGTATTTATCGAGATGCTCACCTATGTCACCAGGCACTTCTGCTACCCTCGTGCTTCTCTTTGGAGTATATGCTGTTGCCACATTTTCTCTCAGAGAAAACTGAAGTCAGTCATCTACTTGGCCTTTTCCCTTTTAAGTGGGAGACCTGGAATCCCCAAACTCATTCACAGTCCACAGTGGGTGGGTGGCTGGGTGAGTTTTTAACAGCTCTTCTGGGCAAAGAGCCCAGATCCTACTGTCAGCGACACGGGCTAGATGATCACCCTCCCAATTTTGAAACAGGACATGGTTATATAAAGTCGCAGGGGTTTAGCATCACCGTTAGACACACTCCCAGCAGGCCTGGGCCCCCCGCCATGGAGCAAGTGTGGTACCGTATCTCAAAAGCATTTCAAAAACGGTGGGATTTCAGCACAGCACTTACAAGGTGGTGTCATCAATACTGCAGTTAAAATAGCGAGTTTTTACCTAAAAACGCAGAGGTGATGACTCTGTGGAGAGGAGTTAGGAATATATTAGGGACAGAACAATGGAAGACACAAGTCATTACTGGGGATCTTCAAGTTGCTGGGTGCTAAACTAATGTTGTAGACAGATCCACTGACCAGATAGCTTAGACTGTTCTGGACAATTCCAATTCTAAATATTCTCTTTAACAAAAGAGAACCAATGACAGGTACTAGAAGTTTCATAATTTTGGCACCTGAACCATTAAAATAACAACAATAGCTGCTATTGTTTCATGCTCTCTATGAACAAATTCTAAGTGTGATCCAGTCACTAGCCCATCTAATCCTTGCAACTACCCAGGATGTAGGTGCTATACTAACAGTACCTGGCACAGAGGTGATCAATAAATATTTATTGAATGAACCGCCACACTGTTTTCTAGACTAGAAATGTAACACAGAGAGATATTTCAGAGCATGTCCTACATCACACAGCTGGTGAGGGATTGATGGGAATGAGAACCCAGGCAACCTACCTCTGCCACTGCCTGCCGGACTCTGCCCAGCACAGCCCGCGTTTCCCCACCTCATTCTACTGCCTCTCCACAAGGCTCCTCGACGGACTTTTCCACCTGAAAGCAACACCAAATCCTTCATCAGATCACGTGGTCCAATTTCCAATTTGAAATACTATATATGACCACTCTATGTGCAAAAAGTGGCAAAGGGACTTTGTGTGGCTTCAGATACAAGGGGATCGTACAAAAGCTGAGGAAGCACTAAGGTGGCGAGACCTGGTGTCCAAGGAGAAGCAATTCCACTGCAGAGGACTGAGAACAGCCCGGGCGATGGCACTGCCACCCACGCTGGACGTGGGCCTGCAGAGGGATTGGAAGGGAACCTCTCTGTTAACAGGAGGTGCCAGCCCCGCGCAGGGAATGCCTGGTCCCAGCCGTGGGCAATGACTACCGCCCCTTTCAACTGCCTCCTCGGGCCTCAGGCAGTTGAATCGCAAGGGCGGTGCTAGACTCAGGTTTGTAGAAGCTGTGATGCGTTCTGCGCAGCAGCTGCCGCGGTGGGAGGGGTGACAGTTGGCATCCATAGAGCATGTCCTAGTGCTGGTGACTTTATGCACATCTACTCATCATTCTTCTCATCTCCTTTATGAGGGCAACTGTATGAGCCCCATTTTGCAAATGAGGAAACTGATATATTAGAGATTAAAACCAAGAATTTCACCAATCACCAGCATCCAGATAGGAATAAATAAATGTTATGGGTAGCCGCAAAGAAGAAAAGGCATTTATAAAACTCATGCCTGTGAGCTCACCCGTGAGAGAAGCTACGAAGGGAGGGTTCCATTCCTCCTCTTGGGAACAGTTGAGGGTTATGGGGTGAAATGCATATGAGCATCTGCATTTTCCAGTACAAGCTAATTGACCCACCTGATTCTCCTCCAGCCTTCACCTGCTATGATGGCTGCTATGAAGCCATCTGTCTTCCCATTCGTGATCACCCCCACCCCACCCCCACCCCCAGCCACTAGAGCAGCCTAGAGCCCAGAATAGTCCCTCATTTCACCAGCGCCCGGAAGAGATGGCTTAACACTCTGTGCACCCCAACAGGGCGGAACCTCTGAAAAAGAGGGTGCCTAGCATTTATTTATTCTAAAAACAGGTATTGTGCACCTTCTGTACCAGGCACATTTCTAGACATGAGAACAGACCAGTGAACACAGCAGAGAAAACCACCCTGCCCTCATGCAGATGGCGTTCTGCCCAGGAGACCTAGAGTGAGCAGAGCCGTCGCCCATGGCCTTCCTCAAGGAAACATCAGACCCTGAGGAGCTTCACAGGAGGAGCTTCCCCGATGGGACCTGCTGTCACGTCCTCCCAGCAGCTGCCCTGGTGTCACAGAGTGCGACAAACAGGGGCGAGTGTCCAAGTCTCCCCAAGTCATACCCCACCCCATCAGGGCCTCTGACGTGGCCCCTCTGCAGACCCTGTGCTCAGATCCATCGCTTCCTCACTGGTTTGCATTGTGAATGTGTAATGCCAGCCCAAAAAGCCCCCAGCCCAAAAAGCCCCCAGCCCAAGATAGCCCCCAGCCCAAGATAGCCCCCAGCCCAAGATAGCCCCCAGCCCAAGAAGCCCCCAGCCCAAAAGGCCCCCAGCCCAAGATAGCCCCCAGCCCAAGATAGCCCCCAGCCCAAGATAGCCCCCAGCCCAAAAAGCCCCCAGCCCAAAAAGCCCCCAGCCCAAGATAGCCCCCAGCCCAAGATAGCCCCCAGCCTAAGATAGCCCCCAGCCCAAGATAGCCCCCGGCCCAAGATAGCCCCCAGCCCAAAAGGCCCCCAGCCCAAAAAGCCCCCAGCCCAAGAAGCCCCCAGCCCAAAAGGCCCCCAGCCCAAGATAGCCCCCAGCCCAAGATAGCCCCCAGCCCAAAAGGCCCCCAGCCCAAGATAGCCCCCAGCCCAAGATAGCCCCCGGCCCAAGATAGCCCCCAGCCCAAGAAGCCCCCAGCCCAAAAGGCCCCCAGCCCAAGATAGCCCCCAGCCCAAGAAGCCCCCAGCCCAAAAGGCCCCCAGCCCAAAAAGCCCCCGGTCCAAGATAGCCCCCAGCCCAAGATAGCCCCCGGCCCAAGATAGCCCCCAGCCCAAGAAGCCCCCCGCCCAAAAAGCCCCCCCCCCAAAAAGCCCCCAGCCCAAGATAGCCCCCAGCCCAAAAAGCCCCCAGCCCAAAAAGCCCCCGGCCCAAGATAGCCCCAAGCCCCACCCGCGCTGCCTCGCATCCACAACAACCTTATCAAGGGGGTTTCTGAGCACGGAGAACAGAGAGCCCTCGGGTTTTGCTTCATAGCAGGTGAAGGCTGGATGTGCTGAAGCTGACTGAAATCAGTGAGGTCAACAACATGCAGGAGAGTGCACGGTAATTGGGAGAGAAGCATTGCTTCCCTGTTTGTGTGATCCCGGCACTTTCTGCCTCCTGCTCTGAGGCGAGTCTTTGTCTTACACAAAGGCTTTATTGCACTGCTGTGTGTTTTATTTGTATAAACTTCGCGTTTTGCTGACCCACAATTTCCGTTCCCTTTGTCCTGTAGCAGACTGGGTATCTGGGGGGATGGAGATGGAAGGAAGGTGGCTTTAGACCCTCGGGGTTTTGTGTCTGGAGGAAACACACACTCGCACACACTCCCTTCCGTTTTGTTTCAGGGAGGAAAGTGCTCTCTCCCCTTTGATGCTGATAAGAGCCCAGCTTATCAAGAGCACAGTTCTAACTGACTCAAGAGCAAGTGCCTCGCGGTACTCAAAGCTGCATCCACACACTCACACACTCACAGACGCTCGCTCACGGAGGTGGCACGGGATGCGGCCCCCTGGCGCGGAGCTCGGTCCCTTCTGTGCAACCTGAACGCTTAGCACAGGCTCAGCGCATGGCTGGGCCCAGTACGTGTTGGGCGAATGAGCAGACGCCCAGCTGAGACGCAGTGGTGGCACCGGGTCCTGAGCCTCGGTTGAGCTGAGCGTGGAGAAAGGACTCTGTGGGTGAGCTTCAGCCCCTCCCTCCCGTGGAGGAAGAAAACCGCGCACGCGTGGCCCCTGCCAAGGGGCTGGGACCGGCTGACCAGAGCCTCGGAGGCAGCAAGGACCGAACTGGAAAGCGACCTTCTTCACATTCAGGCCAGATAGCACCTCGCTCGCTCGGAGCCTGGCCGTGTGGAGGGCTGCTGATCTGGAATCTCCTCGAAACGGGCCAGGAATTTTCCCCATTGGATGTCTCCCCATCAGGTGGAGCCCCGCCTGCTCTCCAGAGGGTTGATGACTGCCTCACCTCCCTCTCTGCCCAGAGAAGCTCGCTGTCCCTGTGGAGCCCCTCCCGGCAAAGGCAAGGCAAGGTAACCGCTGGTCAAGTGGTAACCGAGGGAAGTTCTCACCCCAACCATCTGGCCCGGGAGACAAACAACGTAACCACCAACACTAGTCTTCGATTGAAAGCCATTCCTGTTGGCTTACCAGGGACCCTGAAGGCACAGGTCGCCAAGCATGTAAGGGGAGTGGAGACTTCTTCATAAGCAGAATGGTCACCTCCCCGTTTGCAAATTGGTAAGAGACGAAGTCAAGAAGTTCACAGTCGGTAACAATATTAGCTAGATAGGCAGCCGATTCTGCCATCGTCTTTCATGTGGCCATGGTCAAGTCCACCTAATGCTCTCTCCTGTGTCTGTCTTCTCAACTGCTACCCAGTAGCCCTCCTGAAAAATACAGCTGACAGGTAATAACCAGTGTTGGAAGGACGTGGAGGAATGAGAACCCTTGTACACTACTGGTGGGGAGATAAAACAGTGCGGCTGTTTTGGAAAAGGCACAAAGGTGAAATGTGGAGTTACCATATGATCCAGCTATTTTACTCCCAGGTGTACACCCAAGAAATATGAAAACACAGGCTCACACTAAAGCCTGTCCAAAGCAGCATTGTCCATAATAGCCAAAAGGTGGAAGCAACCCAAATGTCTACTAAAGTATGAATAAATAGATAAAACATAGTACATCCATGCAGTAGAATATTACTCAGCAACATGGCGGGATCTTGAAAGAATTATGGTAATGAAAGAAGCCAGTCACAAAAGGCTACATAGTAAATAAGTCCATTTATATGAAACGTCCAGAATAGCAAAGCTATAAACACAACAAGCAGATTAGTGGTAACCTAGGGCTGGGAGGATATTGGCAGAATGTGAGGGCCAGGGTGGATGTTAGTGCTAAAGGGTATGAGGCTTCTTTTGGGGGTGATAAAAATGTTCTAAAACTGATTGTGGGATGATTGAACAACTTGGGGAGTATAGAAAAAAAAACATTGCAGCTGGCGTGGCTCAGTGATTTAGCATTGACCTACGGACCAGGAGGTCATGGTTCAATTCCAGGTCGGGGACCATGCCCGCAGTATGGGGCATGCAAAAGGCAGCCAATCCATGTTTCACTCTCATCATTGATGTTTCTGTCTCTCTCTCCCTCTCCCTTCCTCTCTGAAATCAATCGAAAAGTATATGTGTTTTTTAAATATCGCATTGTACACTTTAAATAGGTGAATTGCATGGTATGTGAATTATATCTCAACTAGAGGCCCAGTGCACAAAATTCGTGCATGGGGTGGGGTCCCCTCAGCCCAGCCTGCACCCTCTCCAATCCAGAACCCCTCAGAGGATGTCTGACTGCCGGATTAGGCCCGATCCCCTAAACCGGCAGTTGGACATCCCTCTCACAATCCGGGACTGCTGGCTCCTAACTACTCACCTGACTGCCTGCCTGATCACCCCTAACCACCTCTGCCTGCCGGCCTGATCACCCCCAACTTCCCCCTCCGCTGCCGGCCTGGTTGCCCCCAACTGCCCCCCTGCTGGCCTGGTAGCCCCACACAGCCTGCTGTTCAGTCATTTGGTTGTCCATCACTAACCCCCTTGCTGGCCTGGTTGCCCCATGCAGCCTGCTATTGAGTCGTGTAGTCGTCCCTCACTAACTCCCCTGCCAGCCTTGTCACCCCAGGCAGCCTGCTGGTCGCTACTGTTACTGTGATGGCATCCTGGACAATTTGCATATTCCTCTATTATTAGATAGATAGAACTGCTACCAAAAAATAGAGGGAAAATATTTTAAATCTGCTCTTATCCCTAACAAAGACATCTGCTGGTTTCCCATCACCCAAAAATGAAGCCCCAGCTCTCTGGCCACCGCGGATATGCTGCTTTGACAACTTGGTTCTGCCCTGGTTTTCAGCCTCACTTTGCACTTTCCTTGATGAGCAGCTGAGCCCGAGCCCTGAGGCTGCTCCGGCTCTGGAGCATCATGCTGCTGCTGCCACGGAACCTGCCTCAGCATCTTGTCGCTGCCCCTGAATTCCTGCTCTCTGATTCCACCTGATGAGACTGTTGGTTATTCTTCAGGATCCAAGGTGAACGTCACCTCTTCTTGTGAAGCCGTGCCCAGCTTTCCCAGAGGGAGTTTCTCCCACGGCTGGGCTGCCACCACATTCTGTTTATAGTCTATTCTGGTGCTTATCACATTTTAGTTTAATTACCTGTCTACAGAGTACTTCCCCACTATCCTGGGCTGTGGACACTTTGGGGACAGAATCTATGCCTTATTTATCTTCATATTCTTCTCTCCACCCCACTCGCACTGATGCCACTGAACAAGTCCAGAGAGAGAGAGAGAGAGAGAGAGAGAGAAAGAGAGAGAGCTAGGACTATGCACAGCTTAACGGCCGACCCACAAGAAGTAGTTAACAAAGATGGGAGGGAACATTTAACGTTCCCGACTAAAAGGAGGGAGGAGGGAAAACTAGCAAAGAAGACAGACGCTGGCACCTGAAGAACGAGTTTGGAATCTCATCCTCTCCGTTCTGACTGGGCAGCCTTGGTTAATAACTTTAGTTTTCTCCCTCCCAAAAGGTAATATGTAGCTGGTGGCTTGACCATTGTGTTAAAGACAATAGCTGAGTGGTCATCTTGTGCTGGTCAATAGAGCTAAATGATTTTACAGACATTAGCCTAGCGCTACACCAACCCTACGAAAGAGTTCGTATTGTGCAATTCACAGGTGAGGGAGCTCAAGGCTCTGTCTGTCTCTCTTGCACCCCCCCCCCCAAAGTCTAAGCTGCCAATCATCTCAACAATGCGCATGTGTAAGCTGATGTTGCTACTAATTACAGTATTTAAGTTTCTTTCAACTTTCGAAGGACCCTGGAGGTACAAAGCACGAGGTACCACTCTAAGAACAGCTTCCTGACTGGACCTGTATTCAGAGTTCTTGGCTTTTCAAATCAATGTACTAACCTGGGAGCTTCAGATTTTACCAAGAGGCAACTGTACACACCCTTACTTCCACCCACTGCTCTTCGCCCAGCCACATCTCATTTTTAGAACCCAACTTGAATCCAGTCTCCTTTAAGACATCCTCTTAAACAGCCTTTTTCTGTATTCTTTTGAAGCCTTACATTCTGAACTATTTATTTTAACCACACACTTCTAAATTGTGCCTTCCACTCACAGACAAAATTGTCAGTGTCTCCCCCTACTTCCATCTCCTTACTGCCCACTGATTTGGTGACATCCTGCAATCCTTGCCTCTCCATTAGCCTTCTATTCTCTGGCATTACGGCAGCCTTATCTCAGTGCCAGGGCAAATACATCTTTGAGAGCGCCATTCCCTCATCCTCCACAGCATTTGGCACTTGACAGCACTGACTCTGTCCTCCTAGACACTCTCACTTCCCTCCTGTGGCTTCCTAAATGGTGTACCTTCCCTCCCCACCCCACCCCCGCCCCCACTCCTCTCCCTCCAGGGCCTGCCTGCGGCTTAGGTGTGGCCTTGGACTCTCCAGCCTTCACACTCCACCTTGCCTCCTGTATCTCAAGCTCCAGCCTCACTCCTTTCCTTAGCTGCAGTTGAGTGTCTCCAACCACCCTGGACATTCTACTTGGACACCTCGCTGAAACAGCATTCATTCTGTCTCAACCACGTGACTGTTCCTTTTGTATCATATGAGCTGCAAATATCTTGAGAAACTATAAAACACCTCTCCCATTTTCCACACCCCCAAATAGCCTGGTCTCTCTCTGTCAGAAAGTCACATGAGCTTGCTTATCCCTCCAAATGCATCAGCTGAGATGGAGATCTACATATCTATGTCTAGCTATATAGATATTCCTGTATACCTCTATCTATAGAGGGTTAGCAGGGCCTACATTTTAATACCAGCACTTTTCAACTAACAGTCAACAAATCCTCATTTGGTGCCCGCTCTGTGCCTAGCACTGTGCAAATGCTTCTTGAGATGCAATGATGACTGCTAACACCCATCATCAAGCATAGCACAGCGTAAAACCCAAGCCACCTTCTCCCCCCGGGGCTGACAATCATTTTAGTCATCCATGTTTATAACAGTCGGGGGGCTTGCCTATTGCTTGTTCATCTTCTCTACAGTTGCCCCAAATCAGGTCAATCCCCAAACCCTGCTGACTCCTCTTGCTTAGCATCCTGTGCCCATTCTCGCCTGCTCTTTGCCTCAGCACACACACTCAGGGCCTATTCCTCATGCCCAGCCCCCTGCGATGATTGCTTCTCTCTGCGAGCCCTCCACACGCTTCCTCATCTAAAGGACCTCTCAGACGGTCCACACTCCTCCTCCGAACACGCCAGTTCCAGGAACTCGCTCTCTGTTCAGTCCCCATCACCTGCAGCACCTTTCACAAGGTGTGGAATCTGAAAGTCAGGAGAAACCCTGGGGGTCCTTGTGTCAACATTCCTACTTGCTGTTCTCCCTTCTATAACACCCCTCCTCTGAATTCATCCTGGAATGAGGAACTCATTCCATCCCATTCCATTGTTGCCCTAATGGTTAGAAAATCCTTCCCAGGTGGACTTGACGGTCTTCTATATCATTTCCACCCATTGGTTCAAATCATCTCTTTTTACTCCCTACTATCTGCTCCTTCACTTTACTCTGGGTTCCTAACAATCCAGAGACTTTCTGTCCTCAAACTCAGCTCCACCCAGTCTCCTGCCTCCAATGAGCTCCAGTCCTCTCTGTCCCCATCTACTGGGCAAAGAAAGGAAAGAACAGGAGGCGGGTTGTAAAAAGGCCCAGGCCTCTGTCTGCCCAAAGGAAAGTGCTGCCCCGCCCCCAGCGCCCTCACTTCCTGTGTCCCATGCAGCTCATTCCCCTGAGCTGGGTGTTCTGTGCTCTCCCGGCGTCTCTGAAGGTGGGATCACACATAAGCAATGCACATTGTGCATCATGCTTACCTTGTTCACTAATATACAGTCTTATCGCAACAATCCACCTTTAGTTAGAGAAAACCCGCAGTCCTCACAGAGGACATTAAGGACAAAGTTGGGAAATAGACACCAGAGCTCTGTGGCCACCTTTGTCTGTATGCCACCATGCAGCCCTGCACCCACCATGCCGCCCTGCACCCCACCATGATGCCCTGAACCCACCATGCAGCCCTGCACCCACCATGCAGCCCTGCACCCCACCATGCAGCCCTGCACCCCACCATGCCGCCCTGCACCCCACCATGATGCCCTGCACCCACCATGCAGCCCTGCACCCACCATGCAGTCCTGCACCCCACCATGCAGCCCTGCACCCCAACATGCCGCCCTGCACCCACCATGATGCCCTCCACCCCACCATGCCGCCCTGCACCCACCATGCAGCCCTGCACCCCACCATGCAGCCCTGCACCCCAACATGCCGCCCTGCACCCACCATGATGCCCTCCACCCCACCATGCCGCCCTGCACCCACCATGCAGTCCTGCACCCCACCATGCAGCCCTGCACCCCAACATGCCACCCACCATGATGCCCTCCACCCCACCATGCCGCCCTCTACCCCACCATACCGCCCTGCACCCCACCATGCTGCTCTGCACCCCACCATGCCACCCTGTACCCACCATGCCGCCCGCCACCGTAGGCTGCTTCCCTGTTCCAGGGCAGGCCAGGCCCAGCACATGCTGCTGGCTGACCAGGACTAGAGCTGGAAGGAGGGTGGTGACCAAGGAGGCTCACTCAAGGCCTCCTATCTGTCTGGGCAGCTCCCCAAGTTTCAGATGGAGACCTGATCCTGAACCAGTCCAATGCCATCCTGCGACACCCAGGCCACTCCCTCGGGCACATGGGAAGGACCAGCGGGAGCCGCCCGGGGGGATGCGGTGAACAACGGCGTGGAAGGCCTGCAAACACGGCAGCCCCTATCTACACCGACTGCGGGGCAACTCCAACTACGAGGCGGGCAAGGAAGGCTACGTGAAGAAGCTGGGGGCCCTGAAGCCTCCTGAGACCCTGCTGCCCAGACCCAGGGGCCAGGCCTTCATCCTGGGCCGATCTCCTTCTCGGACTACCACCTGCTGGCCCTGCTGCTGACTCACCAGGCCTGGCCCCGCTGCCTGGACTCCATCCCCTGCTCTGGGCCTATCTACAAGGCTCGCCTCTGGGCCCGCCCATGCTCCAGGCCTTCCTGGTCTCCCCCAAGCTCGTGAACTGCCCCATGGATGGCAATTCAGGGTGCCTGCCTCCCCTTCCTCAGGACCAATAAGATTTCCAAGAAAAAATAAAACAGACGCACAGGTTAACGTGAAAACAATGAGAAGGCTGAGCTGTTCGCTTCCTGTTTTGACATGTGGATCTGCAATATTCTGGAGCAGTGGGTCTAGGGGCACTAACCTTGCCCCCCGGGAACACCGGGCACTGTCTGGGGATTTGTCAGTTATCACACTGTGGGGAGTGCCGTTGGCGCCTAGTGGTCAGGTATTTTGCTGAACGTCCTACAAGCCCGTCTCATCTCCAGAACAAAGAAGCATCCAGCCCAAAGCGGAGGAAGTTGAGAAACCCTGCGGGAAGCCTGCCCCTTTTTCTTTTCTTTTCTTTTCTTTTTAAAAAAATATTTTTATTGATTTCAGAGAGGAAGGGAGAGGGAGAGATAGAAACATCAATGATGAAAGAGAATCATTGATCAGCTGCCTCCTGCACACCCTCCCCCGCCGCCCCCCCCCTCGCCCCCCGCCGGGGATTGAGCCCACAACCGGGGCATGTGCCCTTGACCGGAATCAAAACTTGGACCTTTAGTCCACAGGCCGATGCTCTATCCACTGAGCCACACCGCTAGGGCAAGCCTGCTCCTATTTTCACTTGCTCCCCAGCTCGCCTGGATTTGAAGTCCTGTGTGGTGGGGCTGGACAGAGTGCTGGGAGGCCTGGGAGTCTGCCCAGGGAACGCCCGCTCCCCGCGGGCCTGGAGGCTTGTGGTGTGACCTCCGGTCCAAGCCCTGACCCCTGGCCCCAGGCAAGCCCATCGAGATAATTAGGTCAGAAACGCAGACACTTGGCTGGCTGCCAGCTGCTGTGTCCGGCTGGGTTTCCCCTGGGAGTGGGGCAGAGGAAGGACAAAGAAAACAGAGGCAGGGAAGATAAACTTCAGGGCCGGGAGCTGGCGTCGGTGGGGAAGAAGGCGGGCCCCGAAGTGGGGACGAGGCCTCGCCGCGGCTGAGGATGTCTTACCTTCCGTCAGCTCCTGATTGAACATAGTTCTCCTTGCAGCTCCGTGAAAACCTCGCGGTTTACAGAGTTCTGAACCTGTTACCGCATTTAATTCTCACAACCACCAGTGCCAGGAAGGGCCACGATGACCGGCCTGGGTGTCGAAGAGGAAGCCGCATATCAGGGAGACTCCAGGTCTCAGAGTGGCTCAACACGTGTAGGGTCTTGAGAAGCATGGAAAAGAGAGAGGGAAAAGGAAGGACAGAGGGTGACAGACAGAGAGAGAAAGGAGAGCGTGAATGTGAGTGAGGACATGACAGATGCTCCATGAGTGCTGTGTGTCTCCCGCTGTTTGTCTAAGGAACACTCTGTGTTGGGACAATGAGAACAGTACCTTCACAAAGAACTCTAGACTAGGACCCCAACCTCCTGGCGGGTACCCCACTTCTGCCCTACCTGATGGGGCAGCCTCACCTTGCTGGACCAGGCTGCTCTGAAAATGTGGAGGTTGGGGTCTATCATTTTGGGGGCTCCTTCCAGTTCTTGAATCGCGCATCTCTTTCTTTTTCAACTTCCCTGGCTGTTCAGCCCCAAGTTCATGGTCACACGTTCTGGCCTATGGCAGCTGGGCAAGGACTAAAAGGTCATTCCTTATGCAGGTATTGGTGACAATTACTGCACGTGCAACTTCCCATAGCATGTCACAGGCACTGGCTTTTCATCTTCACCACGACTTTCAGAGGAAAATAGGGCAGGGATGACACAGCTCCCCTTGCTGGGAAGAGAGGAGACATAACAGAAAGAACTCTGGAAGAGGGAAGAGATGCGCTCTCTCCTCCAGGCCGGCCATCCCCTCGCACCAGGTTCCCCCCCACCTAGAACGCTCCGGCGGTTACCGTCTGCAGTTAGACTAGCAGCTGGTCTCCCCCCTGCACCCACAAAGGGCCCACGTGACGCAGGCCCTGCCTAGCTCGCTGCCTTATCTGCTCTCACTCCCTGCTTTGTTGCTTTGTGTGTGACCCTGGGTCTCTCTCTGTTCCCTGAACGCACCAGGTTCCTCCCTCTCAGAACCTTCACCCATGCTGTCCCCTGACTGGAGAGCTCTTTCCCATCATTTGGTCCCCAACCCAATGTCACTTTCCCAGAGAGCCTCTCCTAACCGCTCTGGCTAACGTAATCCCGGAGGTCCCGGCTCCCCACCCCTGGCTCTCTGGACCCTGACTTTATATCTTTTCTTCACAGATGTAGGAGGGGATCCTGGGGAGCCCTCTGCTGTTTCCTTCAACATGGGGATCTTTTCATTGGGCAGGAGAAGCTACTGGTCTCTCCCCAGTCCTGACTCACTGCCCTGCAGGGTGGGTGTGTCCTATCTGACTTGCAACTTTAAAGAAGTTGCTGAGACCCCTGGCTCAGCCTCTCCCTCTCCTTGTTGGATCTGCTTCCTGCAGAGCTTGAGCACAGGTTTGCCCTGGACCGAAAAGCAGGTGTGGTGCTCAAGCTGCCCCTTGGGGGTGGGGACTGACCATGGGACTGGATGTGCAAGGCTGTCTGGTTCAGGGAACGCACCCTGAAGCCCATGTTGCTGTGCTCCACAGCCAGGTCCTCCAGCCCAGCTTTGCTGAGCCCGAGAGCCAGTGTGTGGGTCTCACTGTCTGACTCATAGGTCTGTCTCTGGCTCAGAACTCAGGCCTGGAATAGCTACGTCATCAATGGGCCAAACCACAGCATTTACCTCTTCCTGAAAACATCATGCTTCTTGATCGAGTCATTTGTTTGCATGGCTATTGTCTGCCCCTCTCCCCTTCCCTGCTCCCCCCCCCCCCACACACACACACACATTCCTCTCTCTTGCTATCATCCCATACAGAATGTAACTCTCTGAAGAGAAGAATTCTGAATATATTCTGTGCATGGGACAGTTTTAGGTTCAAGTAGGAGTCAAAAAGTATCAGTTGAATGAATAAAAGAGCCTTCTAGATGCCTTGGACTCCCCAGCCTGTGCACAGCCTTAGGGGGGGGGGGGGGTGTCCCGTTAATGACTAAGACTAAATGTTCAACTTGCTCAGAAGAATAGGAATTCAGAACTGGATTCACATTGGCTTTTTAAAAATGTATTTCTTCTACTCCTAAGTTGCACATGAGATTCACATCCATGAAGTCTGATTTCCCTGAGGAGGAAAGTGGCACCGAGCCTCAGTCATGCACTGAGGACTCGGCAGGGGGCCGGGCCGAGCTCTGCATTGCTGCTTCACTCCACACCCTCTGCACCCGCAGGGCAGGCTGGCTCCTCCATCCCTTCACTGGGAGAACCACTGGATGCCGGCTTCCCAGTTCTCATCTTCCCTGGGGTCTGTCAGTCCCGCCCGGTTTCTGTTCCCTTTGTCTAGGCCTTCACTCTGCAGTCTCAGGCCCCCTCAGCTCTGACTGGAAGCTGACCCCACATGGGACAGCGGGAGCACCAGCCATCCTTCCCAGGAGGCACATCTAGTTTGCTCTCCTAAACTCAGCGCCTGGTGGGCCCAGGTCCCCTACGCACTCACCGAGCTTCACCTGCCCCCCTCCTGGTGGCCCCACCAGTATAAGGGGCTCTTGCATGGGTTTCCTGCTAGAGTCTGGGATGGAAAGTGACCCTGAACCCTTGCCCCTTGGCCGAGCTTCCGTCATCTCACCCAGCCCTCACCAGCTTCCTCAGCCCCGAATCGGAGCCACTGCAGAAGGTTCTAGGGCAAACAATAGAAACCTTCCCAAAGCAAGGCTCGGCCTCCTGATCGATGTCAAGAACCTCTCTCTCTGCAAAGCCCTGCTCTGGATGAAAGAGTGGCCTGGGCCACTCTGACTTCATCCCCCCGGAGGGGAGCCCAGGGTTACTGTCCCCCCATTTCTCATAATGAAACCCTCTATGCCCAGCCAGTCCACCCGCCGGCCTCCCGCTCAGGGCCCCTCCTGCCTGTGGGCTCGCACCTACACTGTCTCAGCTCCCGGGAGCCACTCCCTGTTGGGCCCGAGCACCAGGGAGAGCCCCTCCCTCCCGTGTCTCTCTCAGGAGCTGGCTGGCCACTTTCCAAGAAGGGCGCTTCCTGAGCATTCATGCAACGGGCTTCAACGTCTCTCTCCTCCCCTTCCTGTAAATTTCACATTTGAAACAAATATTGATTTTCTTTACTAATGCCCCTTGCCAGATTGTAAGGCACACCACACCACACACACACACACACACACACACACACACACACACACACGGCCATAGCAAACAAAAAGCACGGACCTGCTCCCACTTCTGGAGCTGAATGAGGGAGGAAAGGGAAATCACAAAGAGAGAACGAGATGTGGCTTCTGCCGCTGCGGTCAGTCCCGTCCCTCCCGGACCCTGCGCTGAGGCAAGCACTCAGGGCGGTTGGTGTTAACAGGGGGCTGTCTTTAAATTTACAAAAAAAAAAAAAAAGAGAGAGTTAGTTCTAACTTTTCTATCTCGTTACCAGAAATGAGCATGAAAGACTGGAATGGGCTGGATTCTGTGGCTGTAAGACTCCCAGCCTCATCGCCCTCCCCCAACTCCCTTTTCCCTTGGCTAATAAGTAATCCCCGAGAAGGTCTGTGCACTTTACTTATTGTGTTTGGCTCAGAAATACATTCTCTTTATCACTCCCAACCTCAGGCAAATGCTTTCTGATCTCCATTTGTATGCCTGAGCACAGAGAGCAATTGGGTTTAATGTCATTTGCTGGGGAACCGCAGGAAGCGGAAGGTCACTGGGCACAGCAAGAACTTGGCTCCTCGGAGGGGACCTCCATGCCCAAGGCCTGGTCAGTTTCGGCCTCGGGCTCAGCAGCCTTCTCCCAGCCCCTGTGACAGGCCTTTGAGAACCTACCTAGTGCCACACCTTCGTGCTGCTTCCCCCCCGGGGTGATCTCTGAATCCCCCGAGACCATGCTCACATTCCACAGAACGAGCGTGTAGCCGGGCAGTTGATTGAAACTTGAATGGAGCAGAGTAACTGACGCAGAAATTCCCCGGGTCTTGTTTTCCTCTGCAGCCGGGACAACACAAAGGCAAGAAAGTATTTCCTTTCCTCCTCCCCCCGCCTCGTGCCCCCCTCCCCTGGCTTCTGTGACCTTGAGGTCCAATTTCTTCACTTGTTTAACAACATTTACCTCTGTTTCACAGCACAAAGGAGACATTGCCGGCTGCCATTATTCTGTGAAAACTCAGGGACAGTCAAGCGATTAAATAAGGTTTGTCATATAGAGGAGGAGCTTGGTGGCTTTCAGGGCCGGGCCTGGATCCCAGGGAGCGGGGCTGGGGGGAGCAAGAGGCCCAGAATGTCTAGAGAAATAGAGGCCTGAGCCCCAGCAAACATAGCACCTCTGAGGAGGGAGGACTCGGTGGGGAGAGCTGCGTGGTGCCTGAGAGAACTGGGCCCCCTGGCCACGGCGTGGGAACGCCAGGAAGGCCTCGGGGAGTGAGCAGCGCAGACAGCATCAGCTGGCCTTGGGGGCCTGAGCCAGGAGCACGGCCAAGTGACCCCACAGACGGAGGAGCACACTGACACCTCCCCCCACCTTTTGAGCGCTAACAAGCCCGACTGTTCTTTGACTACATGTGAGGATGCCCTGAAAACACGCCGACATTGGCAACCTCGGGGTCCGTTCGGCAGGTGTTTATCAGGTGTCCCCCAGCCCACTGGTGGGCAGCAGGCTGCTGGACGCAGAGAACCGAGCGCAGCAGTGACCTCTGGGGGTCAGGGTGGACTTTCAGGGGCTCATCCAGGCTCGCGGGAGCTGCTTCAGGACACCTGCCGCAGGGCCATCCGGCGTTTAACGGATCCTTATTAGTCTGATGGCCGCATCCAATTACTGGACCGCTCCCTGCTCATTTCCTGACTGTCCGTGGCTTTCCCTGCGTTGCTGTTCCCTGATCCTTGGCTCTCACTTGTGTCTGTGAGCCAATGGCCTCCAGTGAGATCTTGGCGCTTTCGCTCTGTCCCTGGCTTCGGCCTACTTGCCTTTGGGATTGAGCATATGCTTTTGGTCCTTCCTGTGTAAATTTCAGCTCCTCGTGCGCTCAGCCTTTTGGGGCCGCCCCTCAGGCTGGCACTGTTGGTGTGCTTCCCTCTCCTCCTCTCTTGAGGCTTTCGAATACGACCAGCTGGGCTACCCTCACCCCGGGCCCAGTCCCACCGCACCATTCACAGCGCCCGTCCCTTTCACAGATGCCTATAGAGCTCGACCCCTGGCACGTACGCCTTCTCCCCGCCTGAATCTCTGTCATCGTCCCCAGTGGCTTCAGTCTTCAAGTGGATGACTCATCTAATAACTTAACCCCAAAGGTTCTTGATTTCTTTTACTTCAACAAATTTAAACTCCATTCCAATTAAGTGACCCACTTCCATGGCAACACCCTAGACCTTGTCATCACCTCCAGCTGGTCCATCGCCAAACTCTGAAGTTCAGACAGCCTACTCTCCAGACGCGACCTCCCGCCCTCCCGCCCCGGCTCCTTCAGAGCCGCTCTTCGCCCTCCCAGACCTTCCGCCTCAGACCTTCCCCGCTTCTCTCAGCCAGTCTGTCTGCCTTTCCTTCCTCTACCTCCAGATCCAGCCATGTAATCATTCCTCTAACAAGCGTGGCAAACACATGGCATTATTTGTGCGAGGCCCTGGTAAAAGGCCTTTCTGTGTATTAACTTTCTTCTTCTTTGTCACCAGTTTACACAAGAAGAAGATGAAGTTGAGTAACTTGCCCAGTGCTTCCCAGGCAGAGCCAGCTACATGACATGCAGAGCCCGGGGCAAAATGAAAATGCAGGTCTCCTTCAAAAATCAGGGGGGAAATGCCCTTAAAGTAGTAATAGATAAAGCTTTTCCTTTAAAAAATTTTATTACTTGTTGCCGAAACCGGTTTGGCTCAGTGGATAGAGCGTCGGCCTGCGGACTCAAGGGTCCCAGGTTCGATTCCGGTCAAGGGCATGTACCGTGGTTGCGGGCACATCCCCGGTGTGGGGTGTGCAGGAGGCAGCTGATCAATGTTTCTCATCGATGTTTCTGACTCTCTATCCCTCTTTCTTCCTCTCTGTAAAAATCAATAAAATATATTTAAAAAAATAAAATAAAATAAAAAATTTTATTACTTGTAAAATGTAATAGGAGAAATCATCATTCTAAGTAAAGTTAAAAATGTTAATTATTAGCATAAGTTTTACTGTTTATGTTTATGTTGTGCAATGCCAGCCTTAAATGCAAATATAAGAGCATTAGCGTGCACGTGCATTTGTATGTCATTCTTACCAGAACAGGGGGGACACTGCACAAAACTAGCCTTCCACTTGGTGACCTGCACACCAACACTCCGCATCTTCACCATATGGTGAGCGAGGGGAGCCTGAAAGGAAAGGGAGCTGCACGTGCCATGTTTGTTTCCTTTCCTTGGACGTCGTGACTTCAGCATCCTGGTTGGCCAATATAGGGAAGCAATGCCAGTAAGAGAGGATGCGATAGGTTCCTTGGTTGTTTGTGTTTCTTAGAAAGCCACTGCCTTTGGCTGTGCTCAAGCAAGTTCTGGCTGAAAGGAGAGCCCTGACTAGGGCTGCGGGTGCCCACTTACTCGGTGGCAGGTATGTTGATATGAAACAGGAGTGCAGCATCCGGTGGGCCACAGTGCCTGACATCAGCAAGACTCGGAGGACAAACTAAGCACTTTATGGGGCTGCATAGCTTCCCAGATGCTCTATGCAGGCGAGGCACCAGGAGTGAGGGTAACGCACGTGCGCCTTCATATTTGCTCTTGTACCACGTTTCCTCTGCTCACATGCATGCTCTATCGTCCCATCAGAGGGAACAAAACACACGTTCAAAGGTAAAATTATTAAGAACTTCAAGACAGTGTCAGCAGCCCTAGCCAGTTTGGCTCAGTGGATAGAGTGTTGGCCTGTGAACCAAAAGGGTCCCGGGTTCGATTCCCATCAAGGGCACATACCTCGATTGCAGGCTCCTCCCTGGCCTGGGCCCTGGTTGGGGCTCGTGCAGGAGGCAACCAATCTGTGTCTCTCTCACATCGATGTTTCTCTCGGTCTTTCCCTATCGCTTCCACTCTCTCTAAAAATCAATGGAAAAATATCCTCGGGTGAGGATTAAAAAAAAGATAGTATCAGCAGAGCTTTTAACCAAGCACAGGACCTGGAGAGCAGGACTCTATCCAGGGCGCTTGTCACATGCCCAGAAAGCCAGCCCTGCCCTTAATTCTCAAGTGGTGGTGTCAGGATTTGAAGCCAAGACCTTGCCTCCAGAGGGGAGGCTCTGAGCCACTACAAACGCACTCCTCACTTAAACAGCACTGCCTTTCTCGTTGCTTTGGCCTGTCTTCCTCACCACTGCTTCCATGTCAGCATCATTGGTGCCACCAGCCTGGCCAGCTGGGTGGGTCCTCAGGCTCCTCGGCCTCCTTTTCTCAGACTCTAGTCAGCTCGCGCTCCTGTGTCCATTCCTACCTGCTTTCCAGCCTCTTTAGATGTGAGTCTCCTCACTCCCACCCACTAAATCAGTTTTCTATGTGGATATATTGTTTTCTTAATTATATATTTTCTCCAAACAATATGTCAGAACCTACCTATTGTTGCCCGTGTAAGTCACTTGTTATTTTTCCTATGCCACCACAACATTGCAATGAACAGCATGTGTTCCTCACTCTTACAGAATGGTTGCCTCCAATTTTATAGACGAAATAGAACAAAGCAGGTACGAAATCCTTTTCCCCAAATTTATGTCCCTGCCCCAGTTCACACTCTGCCACGTTGGGTTCCCTGGAAGCAGCCTCTGGAAGAGCCTACTGTTCAGGACATGTATTAGGGGATGCTCTCAGGAGCCACACCTGGTGGGAGGGAAGCAGGGGAGACAGGACTGTGGTGCCATCTCAGCGAGGTCTCAGCCAACCCCGTGAAGCTCTGGAGCTGGGGTGGCCCTCTGAGTTGTCTGGATTAAGAGGCTGGAGCTGGACTATCCCATCCGGAGTTAACCCGTTTGGGGATATCAGATGCCCTAGGAGAGGGTGTGACCTTGCTTGAGGCAACCATTGTCAACAGAGGCAATTCTCAAAAAAGGGGAGTGCCAGGAAGGAGGGCGAATCGTACAGTCCTAAAGGGCATCTGTGGGCAGCTCAGCCCAGCATCTAGTCCCCTTCCCTCACCCCCTAAGGGAAGAGACCATCTCCCGCTCTTCTAGGACGAACCTCTTCATCGGCCCATAGCCAGTCCTTCCTCCCACAAATGCTCCTTATTCTTTTCTCTGCGATGTTCCTCAGATCTCATCCAATTAACCATCCCCACTTTTCCTCACCTTCTCAATTTCTTCTCCAATAGCAGCTCCTTTAACGAAGCCTTATAAAATACTTGTTTCCTCCCATTCAAACGACCTCTGCTTCCCCAGCTACTGTCCTCTCATCTTCCTGCCCACCCAGGTCTCTCAAAGCGGAGGCTCCATCTGCAATCTCCAGGTCCTCACTGTGCGTGGACACCCAGCCCGGAGCCACCTGGCTGCTGCCTCCTAGACTCTCCTGCAGCGGCCCCCACGGAGCTCACTTGGACTACGCATCTTCTTGCCCAGTGGCTGCGCTCAGCCTGACTTCTGGGCTCCATGAGACTCAGCTGGTCAGCTCTTTCTTTAAGACATCCCTCCTGCTTGGATTCTTATCACAGGACATATTTGCTCTTGTACCACCATCATTTCTCCACATTGTCCACATCCCTTCCCTGACTCCCCTTCACTAACTCCACAAAGACTGTCATTGTCCAGGACTCAGTGCTGGCTTCTCTCTCTCCCTGCTCTTGCTGGTTGATTTCACCCATCCTCACCCATCAGCCAAAGACTCTCAAGGCTTCATCGTCAGTACCACCTCCTCCTAATCTTCAGATCCATTCCTTTTGTAAAAATAATCTTGATCACCCACCTAAACATCAAGTATCAAGTTACTTTTTTAAGTTACAAAAGTAATGCATGGTTTCTATAGAAGGTTGGGAAATAGAGGTGAGCAAGATGAACACGAAATGCAAAAACCTAAAATTCAAGTTTCCAGAGATAATCACTGTTGGTATTCTGGTGTATACCTTCAGGACTTCTCTGCCAGTTTCATACTTTATGGGCTTTTCTGTGTTGAATACTGAATTTTTGATGTAAAATTTCTCGTTTTCAAAAGTTTTTATTGAACTTCACATATGACTTTGTATTCTTTGTATCTTTTTCTTTCAGATGAATAAATATAACTCTACATTTTAATGGCTATACAGCATTCCATGGCAAACTGTATTAAAATTCTTTTTTCAACGTTTTCCACTAAAATCAACAACATGGCAATGAGCATCCTTGTGGCCAAATTTCTGGGAGCAAGCGTACAACCACTCTTAAGGCTATCCATCGATATTGTCAAATTATCCCCAGACAAGATTGCATACTGTGTTCTCTACCAGCAGTGAGGGAGGGTGCCAGTGTCCCCTTGCCAAGAATACATAGCATTGTTTTTATTTTGCCTATTTTTTCCTACCATTTCAATAGTGTGTTTTTTTCCTGTTTTCTTATTGTTCATTTGTATGTCTTTCTTTGAAAATTGCATTTTTGTTAATTTTATTCTGTAAGAGATGTTCTTTTAGTTATTGGTTTGTAAATACCTCTAAGTACTATTTCTAAAGCCCTGTGAGATGACTACAACTAGATTTCCTTTAAGGACTTCAAGATCAAAATTTCCAAAGCCAGATAATTATCTTCTGCATAAACAATACTTACCCCTGTCTCCCCTCTCAGTTAAGAGCGCCACCGTCTCCCAAATTAGCTACGACATCAGCTTTGAACATGAGCACATCACCACCCCCTCTTCTAATCCAGTTGCAAAGTTGTGTCCATTTACTCTCAAACAGCCCTCAAATCTATCCCAACTTCTCTGTTCTCCAAGTCACTGTCTTAGCTTGGTGGTAGTCATAACTCCATGTCTTCCTTTCAGATGAATAAATGTTATTCTACATTTTAATTCTACATTGTAATCATCTCCTGTTGGAACCATTGCAAAAGCCTCCCAGTGATAGCCAGATGCCTCCTCCTCTATTGCAATTTCCATACTGACACAGGAATAATTTTCTTATTCTGGTACAGAATAGCAAAGCACAAAGCTACAAGTGCCAGTGCCTCCTTAAAACCCTGCTGTGGTTCCCCAGCACTGTCAGTGTGACCTACATGACGCCCAATGTGGTTCCAAGTTACTGTTCACATTCGTCTACATTATGCTAGTCTTGGCACCTGCAGCCAGTCTTTCTGGAAACTGTTCCCTCAAAATGTCGTGCTCTTATACAACTTTCTGTTTAATCTTTCTTGCCTGGAGCCGCCTGGTTACCGCTCAAGACTTACAGCACATCTTGCCCCTGGAAATCCCTAAGAAATAAGTCAAACATATAAGCTTTGGATCGTTGGCTAGCTGGGAGCTGGGATAAAAAGCTGACCCCTGATAGCTGGAAGCCTGACTCAAAAAATCGCTGAAGGAGTTCTCAGTACAGCATAGGACATAAAAGATAAACTGCCTGGGTTCAAATCGAAGCTCTGACTTCACTGGTTCTGTGGTCCAGGGAAAGTTACTCTGCTTTAGTTTCTCCATCTTTGAAATGGTAACCACAATTACAACTCCTTTAGGTGCTCATAAATTCATATATGTAAAGCACGGAGATGAGTTAGCCATTATTCCATGTTACTTGAATAGATGGTACATTTGGGGTAACTAATGTTGGTGTCATCTGACTGTATGTGTGATGGTTAATCTGATGAAATGGCATAATGTAGGTGCGAGCTCTTTAGAAAATGTAAAGCACTATGAATTGTCTGGCATTGCCCTCATTCCATTTTAAACAAGGTAAGTCTCTATACTTGTAAGTATATATCAAGATCTAACCCATAAAATCATTGTAAGGACTAAAGAAGATTTTTTCAAGTTATTTATAGCTCATCTCACTCCAAAATGACTTTGAGTAGTTCATTTCAACCCTAAAACTTACACTGAAGCACGGTGATGCAGGAGTGAGAACACTGCTGGGGTGTAAATCCAGGTTCTCCCACGCACCCACCCAGGGACTTCTCCAAGGCCCGAAGGCACGTGTGAAGCACTGGGCGTTGAGAAATGATTATTATTACCACGTGGTTGACAGAGGGCCACCGCAGGGCACCCTGGGCAGGAGGAAGAGGGCAGTCGTGCAGAGGACGGGACCGGAGGGTGAGAGTTGGCGCAGAAGAGCCAGAGGACAATGGCCAGCTTCTCAGGCAGGCAGCCATTGCTCAGCCTAAACGTGGGCAGCAGCAGAGCGATTCCAGGCAGAAATCGTTTCAAATGCTGCTGGTTAGCCCTCGCTCCGCTCAGCCCTCTATCCTGGTTAACTGCGTCTGTGTGCATCTCTTGCATACGTTTTCCCTTCAGATCAGTGACTTCATCTTTGTAGACCCAGCACCTGCACGGTACTTGGCCATTCAGAATCACGTATGTGGAATGGAGGCAAGAAGAATACCATCTGTCCAGTGAACTCTCAGACGTGCATTAAGACCCAGTTCCCTCTATATGGAGAGAAGACAAACACAGGTTTCTTTCAGAGAGCAGTAATGAGGGACCAGGATGGAGCCCCCAGTCCTGGGGACATTTTGCCGGAATCATGAGGCTACAGAAAGCTCTGCCAAGCTGGCCTCCCCATGGATGTGTGCTGTTCTACACCCACAGACCCCCGGGAAGTAGCATCTGAAGGTGGCCGGGGGAAGCCGTGGTCAGAACTTCCGAGGAGCTGAGCACGGCTGTGAACAGCTGGTGTCCCCAGACCTCAGACAAGGGCCGGCACAGGCAAAGCGCAGTTACTCCGCAGGGCTGACCTGGGGGAGCCTACCCCCCAGTCCATGTTACTCCCCCAATCCACTCATCTTAATGGCGACAAACTCAAGTTCACCAGACGAGCTCAGATTCCCAGAGCCTCCAAGGATGGTTGGGTTTCTGTACCCGTGTCCTTCCCCACGCTCCCTTTCCTGTGCTCTCTCCCAGCCCACGTCAGCCCGACACTCGGCCTCACAAGAACTGGCCAGTGCTCGGAGGCAAAGTTGCTTAAAGACAGCAAAACAGAGTGGCTGAAGGTTTCAAAAACTCGACCTACAGGGATGATAAGGGGCTCCTCTCATCCCCCCGCCGCGCGGGCCCTCCTCCCTGCCCGCGTGACTCTTGAGCCAAGGTTGATCGGGACCTGAAAAGGGGTCACCCCAATCTCTGGGATCTAGAAGGCCAAGTTCTCCAGGGGCTCCCAGTGACTTCTAAGAGCTCCATCTGCCCAGGAAGCTGGGTGGAGGTGAGGCTGGTGTAGTCCGGGCAGAATGGGGTCCCAACCCCTGCATCTGGTTGTGTCTTCCTCTTCTTGTTTCTTTTTCCCCTGTGAATGTGTTCTTTCCTGGACCCGGGGGATGAGAGAAACGCAGCAAATGGTTATTTCCTGCAGTAATGTAGCAACTTGTGCTCAGATTAGCCCTGCTGGGCTTAATCGGAGACATTTGCAATTCCTGCAGCAGCCGGGCCCTTGGAATGCCAATCCAGATAGCATCGCCAAGGGCTGCCGGAGTGTGTCACCGGTAGATGGGGGCAGGGAGGGGCCAGGGGTGAGCGAGGAGGGAGTCACACACAGAGGGCTTTGTGTGACGGCCCTAAAGCAAGTACAATGTGAAACCAAAGAAGAGATAGAAGGGGAGGCGCTGCTGTGGCCCAGCAAGAAGACAGCCGCTGTGTTAGCCAGGCTCCCGATACAATGTAATTTCTTCTCCATCGTGCTGATCGTCTGAGGCAGGAAGGGCTGGGAGCTGGGAGCCTGGGAGCCTGCAAACTTGACCGAGGGAGGAGGCCTGTGAGCCCGATGTCTGGTTCCGGGCTGTGCTCGGCCTCTGCCGGCTCTCATTTGGGGCACAGACGGCGCCGGCCAACCCCAGTCTCCAGCCAACCCTTTCCCAAGCCCAGTCATGCCTCCCTCCCCTTCCCCTGCTCTTCAATCCCAGCGACCCTTTCCTTCTCCTGTCAGGACTGTAGAGGGTCCATCAGGCACAGAGGTGACATGGACACCTGACGTTAAAATAAACTTTCTGCCAAGAATTCCAAAATGCCCAGAGCCCAGAAGTACCGGCAGCCCTGTGGCCGAAGCTTGCACTCCAGGCCTCCTGTGGGTACATGGACCCCTTGGTTAGGAAGTCTCCCAGGAAGACCGGCTCACTTCGTTCTCCAGTCTACACCCCCACAGCATCCTCCCCACCTCAGCGCGACTGCCCTTCCTCCCACTGGCCCAGAGGCAGGAGCGCCCTCCGGGGTCAGGCCTTCTCTGCCCGCACGCCAACCCTTCCCACTGACTCCGCGAGCAGTGATGGGTGCACCTTAACGTCATCGCTTTGAGAAACTCAGGCTGGGCTGACTCAGAGCGCAAGACAGGGGTCACTCCAGTCCCCGGGTCCCTGTGTCCGAGGGGCCTTGTCACAGAGCTGGCTCTCCTCCCTGCCACATCGCGAGGGGGAAACCACTCCGTGGGCCATGTCTCCCGGTGTCGGGGTGGACAAAGGGACGGACTTGGTTGACACCCCTCCACCCAGAGGCCTGACACTTGGGAAAGGTGACCAGCGTAGGCCATGACATCCATGTATTCCAGCAGGAAGAGGGTGGAACGTTCTTTAGGGACAGAGGGAGGGAGCGATGCTCATTAGCTCTTGACCCCTGTCCCCCAAGCTCTCGGTAGAGGACATGGCTCCAATGTGGGGCGAAGGACTGTGGGGCTGGGCTGACAAGAAACTATGGGTTGGCTATGGGCAGCCCACAATTTTTCTTAATTAGCCATGGCCTCTTGCCCATCATCAAAACAAATAGCAGGTGTCCCCTAAGGACACCACGTAAGAGGCACCATTTATCCCATCCTGAGAGGAAGCTGACAAAGTGACGGGTGACGCAGCAGAAATAATGAAGAAAAATGGCAGCGGCCAAAGGGAGGCCTATCTCGGAGCCTCGCCGTCAGTCCCCGCAGGGCAGCCCCTGCCGCAGGGAGGGCAGCACCGCCCGTGCCCTCTTCTCTGGCAAGTTTCTCATCTTCCCTTCGCCCTAGGCAGGGCCAGGAGCGGCACTTCAGGGCCACCAGCAATCCCTCCTGTCCCATCAGGGAGGACTGAGACCAGAGCAGCAATCCCTCCTGTCCCATCAGGGATGACTGAGACCGGAGGTCAGCACCCTGAATTGCCACTGTGAGAGTTGCATCATTTTAGATATTTCAAGTTCAGGCAACTCCAATTTGTGTGGATTACCTCTGCCAAACGGGAGGCCACCCGACAGCCTTTCCAGCCATTCTCTTCCTCTGACAGCCAGTTGCTAGGTCATCTCCTGTCAAAGGTTTATCTCAGGGCCACCTGTGCTTGGCATCCGGGCCCTGCTGTTTCACCTGGAATTTCTCTCCGTCAGCTCTCCTCTCTAACCACGATATTAAACTCTCTCTGTCCATTCCCCTCGGGAATTAAAAATACATAGGTCTCTTCCATTAAAACCAAAACAACCAAGCCGGGCCTCCCTGAAGCCCTCACTCCTCCACCCTCCGCCTCCTACCTTCTGAGCCAGCTTTTCCGAAGCATCTCACTTCTTCCCATTGACTCAAAGCCGACTTCCTGGCTTTCAGCCCTCACCTTCCTTACCATGGAGAATTCCTTACCTGACATTCCTTTCCCCTTGGCTTTGGGAGGTCACTCTTCTCAAGTTCTATTCTAGTTCTTCAGCTCCTTCTTCTCAGACTCCACTGCAGCTCCTTTCCACTGCCCAGCCCCTGTGTTGGGAATCTTCAGGACTCAGCTCCCACTCTCCTTATTCGGCATGATACTCCTAAGCAGACACATGCATTCAGCCATTGCACATGTCTTGATGATTTCCAAATCTGCGGCTGTAGCCCAGACTTGTCCCTTGCATTCTACTCTCATATATTCAATCACCTACTGGAAATCTCTCAGAATATTTCATAAGCACACACACACATCCACACGCAGCCAAAACTCCTGCTCAGCAATGACTCCATTCGCCACTATTTTAAGGAAACAGTAGAGACAGGGAGGTAGCAGCCATCCCGCTTTGCACTTCTTCATGTAGTCCTCTGTGCTCTGAGAACAACTGGGTAAACATTGTTGGCTGGAACCTTGGGATGGACCCAAAAAGTCTAGTGTGTATATGTTTGGACAAAGGCAAACACAAGTCTAAGGGAGTCTAAAGATTAGAGTTCATGTAAGGCCAAGGAGAAGGCTATGGCACTGACTATCTATACACAGCACTGCTCTTGCAATGGGCAGAGGTATGTAGAGAGATAGACCAGCCCCAGAAAGCAAGATGAACAAGCATTCTTAGAGATCCCATCATGGATAAGTTTCAGGGCAGTGGTCTCAGCTGCAAGGGGCTTGGTCATCCTAGACAGGAAGCCCAGAAGATTCTAGAGTGGGAGAAAACTCCAGAGTGGGGCATCAGGCCCAGGTCCTGGCGTAGGGACTGAACAATGGCCGAAGCACAGGAAATGCTCTGCCTAGTAGGCTTCTGGGTCACAAGGGCTCATCTGAACACACCAAAGCCTGGGTCCAAGATAACTCAATAGTTCCAGTCTCACCAGATGGTTAGACAGAGGCCAGTGCCCCATTGAAGACTGTATTGGGAACCAGGGAGCACACCCTCACCTATAGATCCCTTTGGGAGGTGGGAAGATGGGAGAAAACTAAGGCAGGATAACAACACAGGGAGACGGACAGCTAGGTTCCGCACAAGGGTTTATTTGTACGCATTTTGCAGAGCGGCGTCTGGAGGTCAGTTCTGCCTGGTGAGCTGGCCCTTTCTCTCCCTGGGCGCAGTTTGGTTTGGGGTTGCATATCTGGGGAATGAGCAGATCGGGGTGGCTGAGGGCACTTTCTATAGGCAGCAACAGTAGTGTGTTGTCCTACCAGAAGGTTTGGCCTGGGACTCATTGAAGAGCCAGAAGGGGTTTCCTAGTGTTTCAATTGAGGCTATTGAAGACGACTGCAGGAAAAAATAGCCGGGGTGATGTAATGCATGCACGAGCCGAATGCCGCCTAAGTATAGATGCCGCGTGGGTCCTCTGTGTTGATAGGGAACATCTTTTGTGTGGGGACAAGGCTGCACCCCAGCCCCAGGCCTGCCTCTGGGAACTTGAAGAGGAGTCTGGACAGGCCCAGGATGGAAAAATGAGAAACAGAGCAGAGAAAGATAAGTGATACTTTCCTTTCCAAATACAAGACTGCCACTGGGTATCAGGCTGCTGGGTAGATGCTAGAATACAAGCCTGCGCTGAGAGTTCCCAGATTGGGGGGAATGAACATGTAAATGAAACATCCTCATATTATAATCCTATGTGGCAAATACAGTAGGAGAAAGGAATGATGATACCTGGCATGGATGAGCACTTATTACATAGCGGCTATTGTGTGAAATGCTCTACATGTAAACCCTAGGAGACACCATTAGTACATCTATGTTACAGATAAGGAATGTCAAGGTGAGGTAACTCATTTGAGATCACTTAGCGACACGTTGAAGAGCTGCAATTCAAACCCATGATAAGTGTGCCTAGAGCTCATACAGTTAACCCCTCCACCTGCTTCTGCTTCCCTAGTTAAAGGCAGAGAAAGACAGAGGAGAGAATACTCAATTCTTTTTTTTTAATATATTTTTATTGATTTTGGAGAGGAAGGGAGAGGGAGAGGTAGATAGAAACATCAATGATGAGAGAGAATCATTGATCGGATGCCTTCTGCACACCCCCTACTGGGGATCGAGCCTGCAACCCCGGCATGTGCCCTTGGCTGGAATCGAACCTGGGAGCCTTCAGTCCTCAGGCCGATGCTCTATCCACTGAGCCAAACCAGCTAGGGCATTTCTTCCCAACTGATCTGAAAGGACAAGGAAACTGAGGTGTTAGCCCGGGGTCAGTGGATTGGTATCCAGAGACTCAGAGAATCAGTAGCAGCTCATGTCCTCCCTCCTGGCATGCAGCCCCCGGGCCAGCACTTACCACGCTGCTTAGGACTCTTCGCCAAGGGTCCTTTTACTAAGCTGCATGAGCAAGCGTGTCGGGTCTGCATGGTCTGCATGTATGAATTGCTTTTGTTTCTCTGCTTGTGCTCTCGGGAATGCAGGATGCGAATGGGGTCATGGAGAGATCCCACCTTAAGAGATGGCCTAGGTGTGGCCTCGAGAGATTAGCTGAAGCAAGAAGCTTAGAATAACATCTTGAAGACCAGGTTCCAGACCTCCTTTGTTCCAGATCTGGTCCTGCCAGGTGGCACAAGCTTTTATCTTCATGCTATTTCCTCAACACATCGTCTTCCCTTCCTCCCTGACTCTTGGGGCCTCACACCTCAGGTCTGCATCCATTCTGAGTGGCTGCTCTCCTCCTTACTGCATCCCTTCCTGAATTTTCCCACTCCAGACCGAGTCGATTTACAGGCCAGAGTCATCCTCTGAGCTGGGCAGAAAAATAGCAAGGAGACAGATGAATGATCCCTCAGCGTCGCCCAGGAAATGCCAGCGCACGAGTGAGTCTGGCACAGTGGACACTGGGAAACCTGCCTCCGTCCCCTGGTGTGGCTGTGCGGAGCATGAACCCGCTCAGCCCATGCCAGCACCTAGCATCCAGGGCAGGGGAAATACGTGGAGCGGCTCTGACCACCTACTCCAACTCCTGCTCTCCTGTTAGCATCAAGGTAAAGTGGAGGACCGGGTGCAGCCAGGTGAGGGTGGAGGAGGGGATAGTACAGAGGGATTCCCTAGAGACTGTACTCCAAACTGGGCATGGATTAAAGTTTCCAGATAAGATCACCTTCTCTGCATTGCTCCCCTATCTGAAGCTCAACACGTCGTAACTTCATAACTACAGTCATCCACATCTTCACACACCCCCTCCTCCCTCTCTCTCTCTCTCTCTCTCTCTCTCTCTCTCTCTCTCTCTCACACACACACACACACACACACACAGTCATATTTTGCTATATACATATCTACACACAAAGCCATGTCTTCCTGGCCCCGGGCCCTGCCTGTGTGGGGAGGTACTATGGTTGGAAAAGAAGAAAAACACGAAAACCTTTGCGTCCCTATGTCCCCAGCTCCCTCTAAAGCCCTGGTGAGCTAGGACGCCCCCCCCCCTTCTCCTTTTCTAATTATCATAGGCCCCAGGGGGCCGGAGCAGAGAGGGAAGGCTGAGTGAGGACTGCAGTGGGAAAGGAGGGCACAGGAGGGAGGGAGGGTGGCACCTGAAGCAGAATTCTGTTCTGCAGAGAAACAAGTGCACGACCAGACGCAGAGTGTCCAGCCTCCCCTTGCTGCATCCTCAGGGAGCTGACCCTGCGGGGATTCCCCGGCTCCCTGTAGGGCCTGAGCCACGGGAAAGGGGAAAATCCTTTAGGTCTGAGTGTCAATGGTAGGCTGGCTTGTCTTGGGACCATAATAAAGTTCAATGTCATTTACCCTGCTGGCCCCTCTGTGAAGCTGGGAGATGCAAGGGCTTTTGTCATCACGTACATGAAGGGAGCCTGAGTTAAAAAACAAACAAAACAAAAGACTCGACTGAAGGTACAGGCCTCCTTGCTCCTAGCCCCATGCACACTTCACTGCTCTATTTCTTGGAGAAGGACTGGCCTTCTCTTCCATTCTTGGGGTTGGAGTATATTCATAATAATGTCTTACAAGTGAACAAACAGAGGAGTACAAAATAATCCCTCAGCAATTATAAAGGGAACCCGCAGTCTTTGGGAACACATGTTGATTGAGGGCTTTGCTCTCAAGGGCTCCACTATTGCCAAGGCACTTGCGGAGTGAGCATGGGGCGAAGCTCAGGGGGTGCCGCCAGAGGAGCCCTGGTCCAGCAGAGGAGGCTCAGGGACGGGTGACACGCCTGTTATCTCACTCACCGTCCTAAGGACACTGTGAGGCCAAGGACCACGGGAAGGAAACCTGCTCAGTCGTCAGCAAAGAGAGAGACACGCTGGTGAATAGGACTTCTCCAGACCGCAGCGTCTGTCTGTCTCACAGCTTTTGGTTAACCCAGTCCCCAGGCCCTCTTCTCACCCCAAGACTCAGAATCAAGGGGAAGCGCCAGGTCCTCTCCACGTGGTAGCATTTCCTCTCTCCCCAGATGTTTGGTTGTGGTCATGAAGACGGCCCAGCCAAGGATTTGGAAATAGCAACTGCTCCACTTATGTAATATGTGATTAAAAGAAATGTCATGGCCCTTCACACGTGCCTTTCACTTAATTCTTGCCTTGCAAACCTTGCTTGGGCAGACAAGCATAATAGAGCTACTTGATGCATCTTGTGCTAAAAAAAAAAGTCTAGTCAAAAGTGCTTAGAATCCCTCGAGGCTGGAGTTGGCTAATGATGCCATTACTCCACAGGGCCTGGCATTATTTTTAGGATGGCCATTTCCTCCCACATTAAGGCTCATTAGGACTTTTTTTTTTCTCTGTAGTACTCTACCCACACAATAGAGGTCACACACACAATGAGGCCTGGTCTGGGCCGGAGGCAGCTCCCTTACTCTTTCTGGAAAGCTGAGTTCCAAATAAGGCCACTTGACCTTGCAGGAAGCTTTCCTTTAAGGGTAGGAGAACAGGCCAAGGTCAAAGGCTGTCTGGGCGAGACTTGTGTCTGCACAACCTGCTTGCCAATATTGAAATGGCCAGGTTTGTGTCATCTACACTCCATTGGCCTCATGCCGCCCAGCTACCACAAGTTTAAGACATGTTTAGCCCAGCTCAAATCACACAGCTGAAATAGCCTTGCAATATTCCATCACCCACGAGACGAATTCTCTGGACTCCCAGAGTACGGCAACCCCTACTTTGCAAGGAAAAACGTTAATCTATTTAATCAGCATGCACTTTGCCATCAGATGGTTCTAGGCTGTGTAACCTGGGGCAAGTTGTTTCCTCTCTCTGAGCCTTAGTCTCCCTGTCACCAAAAGGAAGACAGTAATACCAACCGCACAGGACTGTTGTTAGAGAACAAATAAATACATGTAAGGCGCTCACTGTCCCTGGCCCAAGGAAGGCACTTATTAAATGCAACTGTTGTTATTATTTATCATCATCTTTAGTATTATTATAAATCAACAATCTGTGATTTTGAAACCAAAAAGGCTCTGAATACTGAAAGATTTTTCATAACTCACTCGGCAGCAAGACCTGCCCTGAGCTGACCTGAGTTTCCTTGTGGTCCTCCTTGATCCCACCTGGGATGAATATTTGCTGCCGAAATCTGAATGGTTTTCCTGTATGAGCTGCTGCTCTGGACTGCTAGGGATCTTACATAACACACCGTAGCCGTGCCACGCTACTTTTCTAAAACTTAAAAAATCCTGAATTCTGAAACACATCTGGCCCCAAGGGTTTTTGATAAAGGATTGTGGCCAGTCTTCTTTTTTGAGCCAGGCCAATCTCACAGTGCCAGACCCAAGCCACCACGGGTCCTCCTAACCTAGAAAAATACATAAAGTGGTGATTTCCTTGCTGGCTGCAAGGCAGTCACCCTTCACCCGGACAATCTTCAGGGAAGAAAATCCCAGGCAGGAAAAGTGGCCCATTCTGCCACTCACGACCAAATCCGTTACTAAACCGGGATTGTTGATTCTTGGCAAATCTGAACAGAATGGGCAACAAAGGTAACCGAGAGTCATATTTTTCTGAAGATTTTATGCTCCCATATAAATAGCACTTCTGTTTACTGAACACCTACTATGTGCCAAGCTCATTACAAATGCCCTAAACTTCACAACAACAACAAAGAAGGTATTATAGACGTGTACATGGGGACGTAGAGATGGTGGGAACGCAGACGAATTTCCATTTGATTCCAAAATCACGGCTTCTTTCTCTACAGCACTGCTTGCTGACGCTCGGACCACGGAAAAAGAACAAAAAGGCAATGCTTATTTTGAATTTAATTTTGTTTCATTGCTATTATACTAGTACTAGAGGCCAGGTGCACAAGATTCATGCACTGGGGAGAGGGGGACGGGGGTCCCTCAGTCCTTCCTGCACCCTCTCACAGTCTGGGACCCCTCTGGGGATGTCTGCCTGCCGGCAGGCAGACATCCCTCTCACAGTCCGGGGCTCTCACAGTCTGGAACCTCTCACTCCTTACTGCCCGCCTGCAGCAGAGGCGGGAGAGGCTCCCGCCATCACCACTGCCATCGCCAGCCGTGAGCCTGCTGGCGAGCCTGGCTTCTGGCTGAGTGGCGCTCCCTCTGTGGGGTCACCCCTGGTGGTCAGTGCGCATCATAGTGACCGGTCGTTCCGCTATTTGTTCAATTTGCATATTATGCTTTTATTATATAGGATTTTAAGTGTGTAGCATTATTTCTTTTAAGACTCAGGCCATAAATAGGGGGTCACTTTGCAAATTTTGGAAATAATTACTTTTCCTACTGCCGAATGGTCTCTAAGTAGCAGTGGTCTCAGAAAATGATGTTGACCTGTGCTACTCACTCTCTTCCTTTCCCCCTTCTTCAATCTCCTGCAACTGGATCTGCAGGCCAAGGTTTAGGATTGTGGGGGTGGCGGAGGTGGATATGGTTTTTGGGGAGGGGCGTGTTTTGTAGCTGTGTTCCCTGTTTGATCCGATGAGATCATTTAGGCATAAAGGCCAAGAAAGGCGATCTGGTGACCTTGGCCCTGAACCCACGGGGGGAGCATTCCGAGTTACTACACTCCTCCAGCACACTGCGCGATAAGCCAGCACGAGGCTCTATCCATGACAACCGCCTTCCCTGCAGCCAGAAGTAAAAATCAAAGGCAGCAACAAAGATTGAAAAGCAAGTGTCCAAAACCGGAGAGAGCCGCTCACCCGCCTCGTGAGGCCCAATAAGACAAAGACCAGCACGAGGCAAAGGAATCCGCAGCCGCAGACTAATCTGCGCTCCGCCGCAGTGGCCAGGCGCCCTCTCCCCCAACAGGCGGCTCAAGAAGCCTCGCCATGCGCTCCAGCCAGCCGGCCAGCAGGGCCTGGGAGGCCGGCCGCGCTTTGCTGACCCGCTGCCTAGGGCTGGGGATGAAACGACGTCTGAGAGGCTTTGTTACCTCCTTGTACTCCTGTGAGCCACCGCTCAGTTCTGTGAGCAGCGCTGCTCCTCTTAAATTCCTGACTTTTGATTCGAGGACGTGATTGTTGGTTAGACGAACAAGAACAACAGGCTTGAAACCCAAGGGTGGCGCAGGGCCCATGGTCGCCTGCACGTCGGAGGTGCGGCTGGGCTCTGACAGGCCCCGGGGGGTTCCAGCGGCCTGCCAGGTGGCACGGCTGCCAGTGATCCATGACGTCACCAAGGTGCGAGCCAACGCTGGCGGCTTCCATGGTTGCATCTGTAATATGGACGGTTCATGTGGCATGTCACGGGCCAATGACAAAGTGACTTGTCTTGGAGGGTTTTCTTTTTGTTACACAATCCCAGTAGCAGAGGACGCAAGTGCCCAAGAAATGGAGGGTGTGAGGCAGGAGCCCTGCCGGGAGGGCGGCCCTGCGGCGTGCTGCGCGGCAGGGAAAGCGGTGCGTCTGGCCACTTCGTCCCTCTCTTCGCCACCATAGCCGCCTAAGGCCATCACCCTGCTCTACTCCCTCAGTAGCTGCTCAAACACTCAGGAAAGATTTTGTCTACTAACCACATTTTAGAGATGGGGAGACTGAGGACCAGAGGAAAAGGGCTTTTCCAAGGTCACAGGGGACAGTGTGGAAAAGCGTCTCTCTGGGTCCCCAGGCCTGTGCTTTCCGGAGCACCTCACTCAGGAACTAGGACCCTCCGACTTCCTGATCCCGAAAAAGAAACTGTGCCGGAGAATGCCGCAGTTCCCCTGGAAACCGGCTCCAGGACCAGGGCTCCTGCCGGGCGTAGGACGCGTGGCGCCGAGAGCGGGCGCTGCGGTGTGAGCATCGTGCCGTCACAGGCAGCTGTCCGCAGTGCACCCTCCGCGAGCAATGCCAGGAGTGAGACCCACGCTAGGGAGGATGGGCTGGTCATGTGTATTTACTGGTCAGCAACTGGGAGTCTTTCCATCACCCTTTCTCTGTGCCTGAGGATGGCCGGGGTCTGTGAACCTGGACGTGGGCTCCAAACTTTTCACAGATGCACCTGAGGGTCCGTCCCTGTCCCCTGCCCCCACCCGCCCCACCACCCAGGCACCCGTTGAAGGATGGCTCGAAAGACAGGTGTGTGTTTTTAACAAACTGGGGAACAGCGACGACTCCCCGCACCTGCCGCTCCTCGCTGGTGGTCCTGGGGCTTTGAGGGTCCTTCCCAGCGCACCCGTGTCCTGTCCTCCATCACGTAGTCACACATTCTCCTCACTTAGCGTTTTCAAAGCCCCGTGCGTGGCACGGCCGGGGGCTGAACGCCGGAGCAGGGCTCCCCCGCTCCACAGGCCTCCCTCTCAGTCTCCACGGCCAAGGTGAAGCCCCACGTGTCCCCACCGAGCCTGTGGCAGCTCCCTCCCAGGACGTGCCCCCGCATCCTGCACTGAGAAGGCAAAGTTAGACTGACAACAACACTAACGGAGATTAATTCCTGCATCTCTGAGAGTTAATTTCTCTGATTAGAGGGCTCTCAGAGATGTGTCTAAGTCCTGAGTGGAAATATTCAAATGACAGAAGGCCCGGGCGAGGAGGCCCGTCACACCCCAGCAGCTCGCCAAGACCTTCCTGAGACGGGCCCATCTGGGGTCAGATGGCTGGAATAACAGCCAGGGCAGGGCTCCGGTGGGCGAGGCATGTGTGTGTTTGTCTGTTTCGTTCCACTTATTTATTTATTGTTTCCATTCCTTTCCCGAGCTTCTGGGCAGGTCTTCTCAGAAACCTCCTTGGTTCAGGGAGATGACAGGCGAGGCTGGAGGCGGATCCACCTGGAGAACCGCACCTGGTCAGGCGGAAACTGACGCCTAACCGGGCTGCTGTGTTGGTCCATCCACCCCCCACTCCCACCCCCAGAATCTGCTTTGGATCATGAAGGAGGAACAAGCTGATGGGACAACCCACCTCTAGACTGCGGCCCAAGAGCACGTGCCCACAGGAAGCAGGTGCAGGGCCATCCGTGTAGGAACAGCCCACCTTCAGAGGGTGCCTCCCTGAGCGCGGGGCCCAGGGGAAGCGGCAGGTGGCTGGGGAGGCGGCGCTCAGGGGCAGACTAGCCAGGACAGCTGTGTGACCCTGAAGCGGCACAGAACTTCCCACAGGCTCGGTTGCCTCTCCCGGAAAAAGGCCATCCTCTCTCTATTGATTCCGTGGCTACACGAGTTGTCAAAGAGCCTGGCAACAAGGGCCCTTCTTCCCCTGCCACCCCCGCCTTTGGGACCTAATAATTGGAAGGTCCTCTGGCTTCTTGGGAGACGTAGAGGCTGGGAGGTCTGCTCAGGACAGGCGGGGTGCAGAGGGAAGGACTACTTTTCCTTCCCTCTCGTGCTGTCCCTGCCCTGCCCTGTCCTTCCCATCTCTAAACTCACACCGAGTGCTCCCCGGGGCCAGCGGCGGGCCAGGAGCCGTCCATATGTGACCTCCTACTCCCTTAAGCCACAGGCTCCCTCCACCCCACAAAGATGCTCACCAGTTCCATAAGCAGATACGAGAGCCTGTTTTGTGTCAGCTTCCACACTAGGCCCCCAGAATAAGGAGACAAGGTCTCTCCCCTAAGCGGCTCACAGCTTATTGATGGAAGAGAAGCTGGCCTTGGTCTGAAGGGAGCTCACTCCTGGAGGTTTGGGTAGGAGTACCCAGCACTGCCCTCCTGAACGGGGCCAGTCCGGATGTACAGCTGCCGTCAGCACACTGCTAATGGGGCTCTGAAAGTCTCCGCTTGATTAGGGCATCCAGGAAAGCCGATTTCAGCTGCAAATGCCTTCATTGCCTCCCCAGCAGAAATGGCTAATACCTGCTTTCTGGGACAAGCTCATCAAAGGGAGACTCTCAAAGCCCCATTAGCAGTTGTGCTGACGCTGCCTGTACATCCTGAAAGGGCAGAGTCCAGCGGAGCTAAAGGAATCCAGCCTGTTTGTCAACACCAGAATGAATCAGAGCTCCCCACACCATCCCAGCCCACTGCCCCAGCCTCTACTCCCTCCCTCTTACCTGGGGACCTTGAGGGGGCGGGTTACAGTTTCTCAGCAGGTGGCTCTGTAGTCGCACAACCCACAGCTTCCCCCTCCTTCCTCTGGCTCACCATCCCCCGTACCTGCCAGTCTCAATTAACTCGACAACCCTGCCGAAGCCTAAACGCCAGCATAAACCTGCACACCCAGGACTTCCCAGTCTACTGTTAGCTGACCACCTAGACAAGCTCTGGGCTCAGCTCTCCTGATCCCCTCCAGTGGTTACCCAGGCTGCTAGCATCCTGAAGCCAACACAACCCGTTTCTCCCTCAGCACCACTGACATGTGGTCAGTTGGTCTCCTGAGAGTGAAGATGGCTGTCACCAGAGAGCCTTTGGAGGTGGACAGACCAGCCAGAAGCTGCGGGACCTTGCCTAGTGCACATTGAGCTAAAAGGAAGGGCTGCCATCACAGGCACAAGGCACTGTGAACACCAAGAAGATGGCCTTGCCTGCGATTTTCACCAGCCAGCTCTCCTCCGACCCCAGACTTCATATAACCTCATCTCAACTCCCACAATGACCCAAGATCGCATGAAAACGATGCCCAGGACCAAAAAGTATTGGCCTTGCTTTCTCCTTGGGCGTCCTGAAAATAAAGGACAGGACAGGAATTGAGATTTGCTCCTTTGTTTATGGCCCCATTATTCGATAGACAAGCAGGGTGACGTACACCACCAGGGAGCAGGAGTCATTAGAGAGTCTAGCAACAGATACAGCATTTCAACACCACTGAGCAAACCCTGCTGGGCTGCAGCCTGTGCTGGCCCCTGGGACTACAAGGCTGAATAATAAACCCAGTTCCTTATATTAGACTCATGGTTTAGTGGTGAAGACCAACATCAATGGGAATTCTGGGTAGCCTGAAACACGCTTTATTAGCCACATGAACAAATGGCTTTGTTTTATTCCTTGTCTTATTTGATGTTGCTATGGCATCTATCATTGTTGACCACTATCACTTTCTTGAAATTCTCTACTTATTTGGCTTCTGATTTCACTTTCTCATGGGTCATCTTTACTTCTCAGTCTTCTTTATCATATCCTCTTCCTTTGCTCACCTCCTAAATATTGGTACTCCCCAAAGAATTAACTTTTTGCCACTCATTCTGCAACTTACATTCTCCCTGGAAAATATCTTTTGCTCCTAGGCCCTGACAACACCTACACACTGACAGCTCCCCAATCCTATCTCCTACCCCGACTTTTCTTGAGTGGCATCTTTATAACTTATATTTGTCAAACAAACATTTCTTTAAAATGTCATGTATCAGTGCTTTTTAAACATTGATTTAATTTTCCTCAGAACATAACAACCCTCTGAGGTGGATGCTATTATCCCTATCTCAACGATGAGGAAACCAAGGCACAGAGAGGTTAAGAAACTTGTCCAAGATCACACAGCTAGAGAGCACTGAGGCTGAGTTCCAATCACATGTGGTCTAGCTCTAGAGGGTGCCATACCAAGCTGCCGCTCCACCTCTGCATAGGCTACCGAGAAATCTTGTAGAATGAAATAAGTTCTTCTCCCCAAGTCCACTCTTTCATTTGTATAATCAAATCTTGCACTTTTGTTAAACCTTCCACTCTTCAGTCTCAAAGAAAGTCACTGCCTGACATATCAAAAATGTTCAGTGAAAGCTTCTGAATTTTATTGAATTGAACTGTTCTAAGCTGAACTCAATTGAAGCATGAAAAGATATCAGAGTGTGAACTTCCATGGAAAATTGGGGAAGATTTTAGAGTAGAGCTGACATTTGCTGACCAGGATATAGCACATTACATAGGGCATTACATATTTGCATTGTAAGTGGCTAAGAGATGAGGCAGTTCTATACTCTCATTGTACAAATGGTGAATCTCAGGTAGGTAAGAGGAACCTGCAATGGGAATAATTTGAGACCCATTGGAAGAGAAGCCTTAGCCCCTAGAACTCGGTGTGATCCACAGACTGGTGGGACCTGTGGCACTGGCATCAAATGGAGGCTTGTTCCCACAGACCTGCTCAGTGAGGATCTGCAAGTTAACAAGATCTCCAGGTGACTCACTGTCCTTTGCAGGTGGAGAAGCATTAGTCCAGGTCTGTTTCTACACTGGCCCAGGGAACCAGATTACAGAGCCAAACTCAGAATCCTCATGCTTTCATTCTCCTGGACCCCCTCTAAGTTTTGGTAACTACATCTCTCCTCTGGCCTGCACCCTGCTCCTGACAACCTCATGCATATGAATCCATGGAGATTAAGATGAATCTGACTGTGTGTATGTATATTTCTACTGTAGAGAGAAGGCTTCGCCCTCAGCAACTCAAAGGGCACATAGCTTAGAGGAATGCTGGTGAATGTTCCACAGATGGTCTTTAAGAGGGTGGTTTTGTCCAGTTTCAAGCACTCATAGTTAATGAGGCTATTGGGCCTGCTACCAGTTGGTCAGACGTGCCAGGAAGGGAGTGGTCCAGGTGGGTGTTGGTCCATGTGGAAGTGTTGGATGATCTTGGCCTGAGAGTTGTACTGTGGCCTGGATGGGGACTTGAGGCCATAGCCATTTGGCCAAGACTCCCAGTGAAAAAGAAGCCAGGTCCTGAGGCCTGGGTTAGCCTGAAAGGTGGGTGCCATTAGACAGAAGGGATGATAACGCCGGATAGAACCAACAATGGAGTCTAGCAAACACAATAAAAAATTGGGGAAAGTATAAAAGCATATACTACATATATTATGAGTAAAATAGTTAATTCAAATAAAACAACCTTCAGCCACCGCTGCCATGGCTGAGGGTGATTTGATGGTTGGACATGGGATGAAAGCATAGAGGCAAGAGCAGTTAGTGAAGGGGAGGTCTTCTAGGGAGCTCGTCAGCCCGAAGTTACTCTTTTCCTATCTAAACCCATGGCAGACAATAAAACCCCTTCTTCAACAGCTGGGGAAGACATCCACAGGCATTTTCTAGAGGCAGTTTGTTGCAGAAGGTATTCATGGAACAAGTTTACGTTGGAAGAGAATTGCACCTTCTGAAATTTCTGCATTTGCATGAATATGTATGGTAGCAAATAGGAGCAGAAATAGCTAAAGTAGAAGAAATACAGAAACCTGTAAAGTCTGGAGGGAACAGTTGGGGGCCAGTTCTGCAGTTGGCCTATCAGCTCTGCAGCAAGGAAGGGGTGGGCCCAAATTCCACCAGCAGGGGATGCTGATGGGGACTTGTGGCCAGTCCAGCAGGCTAAGGGAAGGGGGCTCAGAGTATCAGCACAAAGTCTAGGGGCCTCTAGCAACTAACTATAAGTAATCCATGTTATTCATTCCACAAAGTGAGTCCTGAACTGATCCTCCTTCTTGCTGTTTCCAGAAGTCCTTCAGTATTAACGGCAGCTGGACGTGACCAGAGTGAGGAGATCGGGGAGGCAGCACCGCTTGGACATGGTGCCCACTTGGCTGTCCCTTTTCTTCTCTCCTGTGCAGCTCTCCTGTCCGCTTTCTTTTTCTCCTACTGCCACAGTCTCTCCTTTCCTTGGCCTTCTTCTCGTTCTTCTGGCTAGAAAATGAAACTGAAGTTTATATCTTGTTATATGTTTCAGAGAATTTTATGTTTCCTGCACAAGTGAAGTAGCTTTCTTTATTTATACATTCAAATAGACTAAATTAACATGATGTGTATTTTTATGTACCTGCTTCCCCGCCCTTTGCCCTAAAAGATGGCACTTTCTATGCCAAATGGTATCCACCCAAGTCTGTTACTAGCACAGCATTTGCAAAGAACGTTTACAAATGTTGTAGATGCCTCTGAGCCTGCCCGACCATCCTGCCCTTCAGAGGGTAACAGGAAGCTTCTCATCTAACACAGTGAGCTGAGGATAGAGTCGGGACACAAAGACAGACAAGTCAGGGAGCAGCTCGACTGTGTCCACCGATGCCAGGCATATCTCTGTTTGAAGGTCACAGAACTCCTACTTGCTCACCTTTTAAATCATGTGCTTCTGTCTGCAGGTGGTGACAGAGACTCAAAAAAAAAAAAAAAACAACTAAAAAAAACTAAACTAAAATAGTCATCTTTCAGGGTTAACAAGGAGCTGCTTAGAAGCCCCAGCCTGACTGTCAACAGCCAATCAAAGGGAGCTGTCAGGGGCTCCCCTGAGGAGGGGTTCAGTGAAAGCAGAGTGAGGCTGGGAGGCTACATATGGAGAAGAACCAGCTGTTTGGCTTCATATGTGGGAACCCAGAACTGAAGGCAAAGAGGATGGGTTTTGCCATTCCCCCAAGCAGAACAGACCAGAATGGTCCCAGTGGGATGTCTGCAACTAGGGAAAACTTGCTACAATCTGGGGCTCATTCAGTGAAATCCATTGTCCTCTCCCCATGTAATGGGTTCTCATTAAATTTCCCCCGAAGTCCTTTTTCTCCCCTAGCGATCTGTTTCTTGCAAGACTTTTTACTCAGATACTGCAAGGTTGATTCAAATGAATGCTATAATTCTAGTCTGAGGTCAGATTCATGCCATGCCATTTTCTGAACATAAGCCTCTGTTTCCTTATTTGTAAAATGAGAACGTGTGCAAATACAATATGTAGTAACACAATAACTTAGCCCCATAATAATTCCACCAGCATTTTAAAAAGCGAGTTCTTGAGACTAATGTAAACTGAAAGGGTTTTTCTCCAGACTCCTCCATAGCCTTCCCCACAAGTTCAGTGCAAGAAGGGAAGCGGTAGGACTACTCGTGGCAGATGGCATCATACTGATAGACACCAGAGAAAGAGCAGAATGTCCCAACCTCTTACACTTGTGCCTTCTCTACCGCGCAGACGCACCTCCGGTCTGGGAAGAGACAATACACTCAAGTAGAAACACACTGAAGCATGATGGGTGGAGAGAGAGTAGAAGAGCACCCGCAGAGGAGGTCAAGCCTTCCAATCTAGAAAAGTCACCTCCCAGACAGGTGGGGCTGGGAAACGCCGATCCAGAATCGTGGGGTGATGGTGAAAAAGAGTGCTGCCCAGTGACTGGAGAGAAGCACCTTTGTCCCAATTTTCAGAGAGATAAAAGCTGCATGTGGAAACCATTCGCGGGGGAGCCCCTCGGAAGTCATCTGCTTCCGTCTGCAGGTGGTGACATCGGGATGGTCCTATTCGAGGTGGGAAAGCAGGGTCAGCAGAAGCTGGCCAGGCCCCACACAGTCACCCCAGGAATAGCTGGGCTGATACCCTGCCTGGTTGTGAAAGGTGAGCAAGATATTTTAAAAGTATCTACACGAGTAAAAGAGAAATATGTAAATTGACTGTACCTACATGACATCCACCAGCCAATCAGGAGGGAATATGCAAATTAGCATGACAAAGATGGTGGAAGCCCTGGCCCCCAGCCACTCCAGGCACAGAGCAGAGTGGCCGGGCAGGGCAAGATCCCTGCTATGAGGGGGAGGGCTGGGGGTGGAGGGAGCTACAGGAGCAGCGCTCTGGCCGGAGCGAAGCGAAGTGAAGACTACATACTCCAGCCAGAGTCAGTGAGAATCCTGCAGACTCTGGCCGGAGTGAAGGTGGGAAGTGATGGCTGAAGCCAAGGCCTGGCTCCCAGGTGCCAGAGGAAAACTGGTGCCGGCAGCCAGGTGAAGGAAGGCCTATTGCACGAATCTTCGTGCAACGGGCCTCTAGTCTTTTAATAAAGACTGTATTTAAAATATGTGTTGCTTATTCATTCATTCATTCATTCATTCATTCATCTGTTTATAAACTTCTGCTAGTGTGTCAGCTTCACACAGGCGGAGGTCCTTGTGTGGGGAGGGGACTTGTTCTTTTGTTTAGTGCTGCACCTAAAACAATGTTTGGCACCTAGAAGACACTCAATAATATTGTTGAATAAATCAATATGTGTGCGTAATAAAAAACTAGAAGAAGATGTAACAAAAGTTAATGAGGATTATCTCTGGGTGGTTAGATGTCAGGTGGTTTTACTTTTTTTCTTTATACTAGTTTTTTTCTCTATTTTCCATATTCTCTATAATGAGTTACTTTTGTAATTACAAACATAAAATACTATCCTCTTAGAAAAAGTTACACATGAAAAATTAGCCTTATTTTTTCTTTGAAAGTACCCCCACCTGGTAAACGTGGATTTCTGTGAAGTGCTTCCCTTCATTACCCTTTGGCCCAGAGGAAGAGTTGTGGGCTCAGTGATGGCTGAATTGGGTGGATTTGTTGAAAGACTAAACCCAATGGTGTTGATATTAAAATCAAAAAGGGGGGTGGTAGTAGAAGAATATCATGTATGGAAAAATATCCTGTAAGTAATTACATCTAGAAAATTAATACTTTAGAAAATTAATTGTAAGGCTAAAAGCAAGACACCCATGAAAAACACACAAGGTGTCAAAACAAGCCAGAGGAAAATCATTTGGGCAAAAAATGAAATAGGATCCCAAGTCAAATTTATAGAAAATATTCCTTTATTAACTTTTGGTCAAGAATATGTTTGTATATTTTCAGAAAACAACTCTGAGACCATGTGGATTCCAGCAACAGAGAGGAATCGACAGGACTACTCCAGCCATCAAGACAGAAGAGAAGCAGTCCAGAGATGGAAGACGCTGACGTGGCCTTGCCATACTAGCAGTTAACAGGTGTGCCTCACTACAGCTTGCCCAGGACCAAACCAGAGAGGGTCAGACCAGCATTACCACCATTTGTCCACCATCCAGAACTGAAATGCCATGGCTGACATGTACACATAAGGAACTGTGTGACATTGAAATTGGGTCTCAAAAAAACTGTTGGCCCAGAAAGAAACTCACTACAGACTGATTCATTTGCCTGTCAGCATAACCATTATTGCTTGTCTCATTTTCGGTTCTTATAAGTGTATTTCTAGTAGCACATGATCTCACTCATCTAGGGGAAATAATGAACAGCATAGACTGATAAACAAGAACAGACCCAGAAACAAGGAGGCATGGATCAGATTGTCAGGCCTCAGAGGGAGGGTAGGGGAGGGTGGGGGTAAAGGGGAGAGGTCATCCAAAGGACTTGTGTGCAGGCATATGAGCCTAACCAGTGGTTAAGGACAACAGGGGGGTGGGGGCATGTGTGGGGAGGGGTGTGGGCTGGGAATGGGGGGATGAGGACAAATATGTGATACCTTAATCAATAAAGAAATTTTTTTAAAAAAGGATCAATGCCAATTCCAAGGGGAGCCGCAGTGGTGTGATACAGGGATTGGTCTCATTCAGCACGTTCTTCAGAGACCTGGATATGACTTCCTAGGCCTACTTACCTTATAGACGGCAGGTGGCTGAGAAATCTAGCTGATGTGTTGGAAGATTCAGATAAAAAATATCTCAACGGCCTTTAACCATGGCCAACACCAATAGATAAACTTGATAGGCCTTGCACTCAGATTCCAAAAACGTCTATAGGCCAGATTCTGAAAGGAGAAGACCTACCAACTGGTGGTTTGTGAAAAAGCCCACGCCGTGAGGCTGGCCGCACGCTCCTGTGGCATCAGTAGAGTGAGTGCAGTGGCTGCTGGAGCCGCAGGCCACAGCCACGAGCTCTCACATCCGCACTCAAGGTGCATCCTGCGTTAGGCATTCTAGGATCTAGGACAGCATTTCCCAAGGTGTCTTCTGGAATATTCCAGGTGAAATGGGAGTTTGATAGTGTATATACTTAGGAATCCCTTTTGGAGCTGTTGGGTGCCCCTTTTATTTTATTTTTTAAGATTTTTTAAATTGTTTTTTTGAGGGAGAAGGGAAAGTGAGAGAAAGAGAGAGATAAACATCAATGTGAAATTGAAATCTCGATCCCCTGCGTCCCGAATACACCAGGGACCGAGACCACAACCCAAGCACGTGCCTCGGGAATCGAACTGGCAACTCCCAGTGCTCAGGCCGATGCCCAACCAACTGAGCCACACTGGCCAGGGCCTGGGTGCCCCTTCCAGACGTACACAGTGCACATGAGCATATTAAACTTTGTGAGACACCTTGTAAAGGGCATCCTGGATTTTATCAGGAAATGGTTTTGGTTCTGCTTTTGTGTGACACCTGCCAACAATCAGAGCACTCCTCAGGGAAAGCTGGCTTCGGCATAGCTGACATCATACCTGCACCAGTGGACAAAGCAGGTTTACAGTGTGAGTGCATGAAACACAGACTTTATCGTTAGGTTATTAGTTATTAATTATTGCATTATTTTCACTACAAACAGCCATAAACCCACTTTTGCCCACCCCTGCATTTGTGTCTGCTCAGCGCACACAGGGCAGGGCACACAGCAGGTGCTCAGCACATGCTTGGTGAATGAATGGGAAGAATACTCCAGTACCACGAGCTCTTCAAACCAGAGTACGTAAAGGTGTACAGGCACCTGACGTGTCCAAAGGAAAACGAACAATGTGTCGACTTGGTGCCTTAGTCATTGAATGGGGGCTTTGCGTGAAGAGAGAAGGGTTGGTCTGAACAAGCCCACCAGGAGGGAGGGGCTCGAGCGAGCCTGCCCGGGCTCTGGAAACAAGCCAGACCTGCCAGGGGGAGGAAGGCGTCACAGTGATCTGCAGGGTCCCGGGCAGAGCGTGCGCAGGGAAGTTAAGGGCCTCAGGGTACATGTCCAGGCAAGAGACCCCACAGATGATATGGTCCAGTAATTCTCAACCCTGGTTACACATGTGAATGCCCTGCGTAGTTTTTTAAGAACACCAATATGGGGGCCTCTTCCTGACGTAGTAGACCAGAATCTCTGGGAATGGCCTTGGGAGTGGCAGGGCTGGGACGAGGGTGAGGCAAGCCAGACACCTCGGGCACAAAATGCTAAGAGACTATCGCTCTCGGGGTCCTACAAGTGCTGGGCATCTTCTGAGAGTGATGCCTCCTTCTGTTTGGCACACAGGAGCCCGGCTTGCTCCACCCCAGCCCCTGTCCTGGGCACTGGCATTCTGTAAAGTTTCTCCAGGAAAAATTCTAAGACGTGGCCAGTTTTTATAATCACTGATACACTCAAACTCACTCAATTTATAGGCTAGAAAACAGGGAACCGGAGGTCCTGCAGGGAGTTCGTGTCAAAGGCAGGCCACAAGGGACCAGCGAAGCTGGCAGCAGGCACACCAGGGAGAGGGCAGGCTAAGCACTGGCATCAGACCCCAGGCTCGTCCATGGGGGTGGGGGCTGGGCTTCACTCCTAAGAAGGCCTGTGAGAGAAGACAGGCCCCATTCGAGGTACCGGGCCCTAAGCAGGGAACCAGAGCAGAAATGTAGGCATCAGAGAAGAAATACGGCCACAGTCACAGGGCTGGACCACAGGGCTCGCTGGGTCATCTTGAGCCGACGTGACCTGGTGATGGGGCTGCGATTCAGGGGTCCTGTGGGCTCCCTCCCACAGCCCCCGTGTCTGAGCGGAGCTGGGCTGGCAGGACAGGGCTCACGACACAGTGGGAAGCACAAACATTTGAACAGAAATCATTTGGAGGAGGAATCAGATTTATTCCAAGGGGTTTTGAAAGCTAGGAATCAGACCAACAGGAGAAATTATGACGTGGCCCCAATATTCAGCATTGCCCCCCAGTGGAGTTCACACTGGAGGGAAGCAGCGGGATCTCAGGGGAGGACAAGGGGTGTGGGCAGAGGTGTCTCCCCGGGCGGCCTACTCCGTATAAAGTGACTGCTGTTGCCTTTCACCTGAAAAACCCCAAGTCCCTTGCCTTCATATTTTTCTTCCCTCAAGGAGCTCCCCGGGATTCCCCCAAATGCTTGTCTGTCAGATATACACTGTGGTTAGGAAGGCCACAGGGGCATTTGCATATAATTAGATTACAAAAGACTGAGGTTTGAATAAACTGTGCAGTCTACGCACAGATAATTTTCAGGTTGAAATTACATCACTGCTCCCCTTATAGTCATCATCTTTGATTTCCCTCTCTGTATCTCCTCCTGCACCTATTCACATTGACCCAGATCAAACCTAATCAAATCAGCCCGCATTTGTGGAGCGCTGACTGTGAGCGGTCTCTCCGCGGCACAGTCCTCACCTCGGAGGCCTGGGACACAGAAGATGAACCACGGAGCCAGGGCTGAGGGAACAAAGAAAGCCAGGGCCTTGGATGAACCTGCTGAGGCCACAAACCCTCATGCCCATCCCCTTCTGCCCAGTGTGGAGAATAAGGGAGCAGATCCCCCAGATAGGCTACCTGCAACTCCCACTCTGCCCCCCAGAGCCAGAATGAGGACAGGGGCGGAGCCTTGGGATCCCAGAATGTATCCTCAGGGCTTTCGCGGAAGAAGAGAAGGTTCTCCGGCAAGGAGGCCAGGCAGGCGGGCAGTTCCTGGGTAGACAGTGTGGGCAATGTCCCTCCAGGAGGAAGGACGCCGACGAGCTCCTGCCGGCCTCAGGGCCTCCGCCTGTGCTGTTCCACGGAGCCGAAAAGCCGTTCACGCCTCCCCGCCCCGCTCCCTAACGCAGCCTCCGGAGCTGGGCACCTGGCTTCCTAAGTGCCTTCCTCGGGAAAGCGTTCCACATGCCCCAGATGCAGTTGGTCATCGCCCATAACACCTTCAAGCTTCCCAGGGAGACAGCTGGCACAGTTGTAACCAGGAACATTGGCGTAATCGTCTTCTCTCTAGACCACAGGTTTTTAAATGGAGTGCCACAAAAATGTTGAAAACATTTAGTCAGGGGCACTGACCGCTTTTCCCTCAGATTGTCTAATAAAAAATGACAACAGTCAACACAATAATAGCTGTCCGTTGTGAAAGAATCAAAATTATACCTATTTTTTTTTGTCAGATCGGCAAAAGACAATATATTTTTGGGTGTGCCACAGAATTTTAGTAATTAGTTTATGTGTGCCATGAGGTGAAAAGGGTTGAAAATCACTGCTCTGGACTCTAAGCTTCTTTGGAGTAGGGATTGCAAATGAATAAATAAATGAATGCCATACATTAGGGGGCGGCTACAGCAGCAGCTAGCTGGGAGCAGGAGACACAGGCCAATGGAGGCACCAAAGCCAGAGGCTGGGCTGGAGCAGAGAGGAAGCCAGAGGGCAAAGCATAGGGTCAGGCACAGAGCAAGTACAGAAGGAGCAGGGCTGTTGTGTTCGGACTCTTGGGACAAAGCTGGCAAATGCCGATTTCAATAGCATCCCTTAGAGGGAAGGGCTGGTGCCCCTTCCTGGATGGGAAGCAAGCTGGAGGGAGGAGGGCTCCCCCTGGACACCCTCGCTTCCAGCACAAGCGAGTTAACCTTCTCCTGGCAGAACTAGCCATCGGGTCTAAATTAGGCTGCACACAGGTTTATGGGACATCTGCCCTCAGACCACAGGGATTTGAGATCCCTACTGAGCAAGGCTGCCATGTCTCACTGCCCTGGCCTTATTCTGAATTCTCTTCCCAACAATCGCTGAAGGGGCTCCATCAGCCCCTCTCTCTGCACCGTGCTACCTGATGCCAGAGCACCCCTTGATTACCCTCTGAGACATCTGGGGGAACTTAAGAGATGGAAGAAGGAGGGTATGTCCCCAGGGGCAGGCAGGGGCAGGTCTCAGAGCTCAGCTGGACACGGGCTGATTAACCGCTTTAGGACAGAGAAGACTGCAGGGGTTCTGAGATGTAGAATCAGACTCATCTGTGCAGGTAGGGCAAGCGCCTAGGGCAGTGGTCGGCAAACTCATTAGTCAACAGAGCCAAATAGCAACAGTACAACGATTGAAATTTCTTTTGAGAGCCAAATTTTTTAAACTTAAACTTCTTCTAATGCCACTTCTTCAAAATAGACTCGCCCAGGCTGTGGTATTTTGTGGAAGAGCCACACTCAAGGGGCCAAAGAGCCGCATGTGGCTCGCGAGCCGCAGTTTGCCAACCACGGTCCTGGCAGGAGAAGAACCACCAGTCCCGCAGGAGGAACACGGAATTCGATAAACACAGTGAGAGGCCGCAGGAGCCGGTAGTAAGAAGTCAGCTTTGGGGCTTCAGTGGAAAACTGGGGGTCACTTGCTGGTGGACGGCACAGAGATACATGTACAATGTAAGTCCAACAGAGGCAGCACTAAAAAGTACCAAGAGGCAGAAAGCCATCCCGGATTGTCCTTTTGCAGGTAACAAGGTCAAAGGGCAAGATATAGTCCCCAAAAGAACTGGAGGTCAGGGCAGGACACTTAAGCAAGGCATGTCCTCAGCCTCTGCACACGGAGGCTGATAGCAGGAGAATAGGCAGCGCTACTTAGGGACAGAGGTGTGTCAGACTAGCCACTGGTCAGAATGAGTCACAGGGTGAGGGACAGAAAGCAAGTAGCCAAGGTGGCAGGAGCAAAGCCACACTGTTGGCCAGCAGCCGCTTGAATTCTCCCGGGCAGAGTGGAGCTGCAGGTCGGGCCAAGGACTCCGCTTCGGGGGAGAGGGCTGGGAGTGTGGCCCCCGGTGAGGCCCGCCAGGCGGGCGGAATGCTGCCGGTCCCCTCCAGCTGCTTCCACAGCCTGGATTGTGGCTCAGAGTTCAGGAAGTATGGAACGGGCTCGCCTGGAGCAGAAGAGGGAAGTGTGCGACGGTGTCAGGGCATCTAGATGCCCCGAGGGGCGAGGGGCTGATCAACAGCCAGGAGACGGTGACCCAGACTCCTCAGGGCTAAGTCCTGCGCCTGCAGCAGGAGCTGGCTTCCCCGTGCAGCCTGAGAAAGCACCTCTCCCCGTCTGAAAGAGCTGTACATATGGTTTCCTGCTTTGTTCTGAGTATCGTTTAGCTTCTCTCTTCCTCATTAAAAGACAGCGAGTGTTCTTCCTGTCTTGTCGTCCTCTGTCACCTCAGCGTCCATGGCAGTTCTGCCCAGTAAGTGCTGCTGAGTGAATGAATGACTGCATGGGGAGCCAGGGAAGTGACCTGGGGCTCCACAGCCACAGTGCTTCCCTGATCCATGACAGAAAACTGTCCTGTGTTTCCTGGAGTGGCCGGGGCCCAGCCAGCCGAACCGGTTTAGGAGTGCTGGTCCTACAGTGGATCCGCCTTCCTACTCACACTACATTAGGGCAGCGGAGCCCAAATCTGGATCAGGCTCCGGTCCACCTGTGCGCAGGCCCCTCCGTGCCAGGCTTCAGCCTGGGCGGTCGGGTATGTGTGAGGATCGGGGGCAGCTGGGGAGAGAAGCTCTGACCAGTTGGGAATGGCTAGCTTGCCGTGGGTCCCCGTGGTCAATTGACGCGGCCTGTGCTGGCTTGCAGAACCCCGAGTGAGGGATCCAGGAGCAATTCATCAAACCCAGTAACTGGGCTAACGGGGTGGGGAGTATGCTTACCGCCTTAAGTGAAATAAGGACAAAACAAAATCAGGGCTAGTGATGGGAATGCATTGATTTCCCTGGTGGGTATAAGTCTCTAATGGGCGAGGAGAACAATAGGCAATGGCTGCTACTCACCGCGCTTCACTCCGTCAGGAGTGCCAGCTGTGGTCCAGGCACTGTTCCGGGTGCTGAACCCAGAACGATGAGCAAGGTGGCCGGTGCTTGGAGACATAGACAGTGAAAAGGCGAGCACTGAGAAGCACAATAGGGACGCACAGAGTGCCGTGGAGCACAGGGAAGGAGCACCCGTATCAACCTTGAGGGCTGGAGTGAGGTCAGGGCAGGCTCCCCAGAAGAAATGCTATCCAGGTTGAGGTGTAAATAAGAAGAGGATTCACCAAGCAGAGAGGGAAGAGAATTCCAAGAGGAAGGAACTGCGTGATGATGCCCTGCGTGAAAAGAAAGCTTGGTGCAGAGGGCACTGCCGGCCATCAGCCAGCTTGACGTGTGCGGGAGAGCGTGGTGAGAGGCGGGGTAGGCAGAGGCCAGCTCATGAAGGACCTTCTATATTAGCTTCAGGAAGCTAAGTTCATCATGTTGTATCGGTGGGTGGCAATGCGGGGATGTAGACAGTGAAGATGGATGAGTTTTAAGAAGGAGAGTGTGTTCTGGAATAATCTTTTTTCCTACGGCTCTTAGAAAACATCCCTGGTAATGCTTTAGGAAGAGGTGTTTTTCCATTTTCACCAGGTTGTTCCTAAACCCTCCTATTCAGGGACAGTGTTTGCCACGTCCACATGCCCTGGCACAGTGCCTGGTACATAACACATACTCAACACACAGACACCATTCCTCTCAGGAGGAGAGCAGTGAGATTTAAATGACAGAAAGTGCATGCTCACTGCTGCCCTGTCCTTACCAGAGGGACTGAGGGAAAAGGCCAGGCACACGGGCCACCTGGGAGAAGCCATCAAAGCCAAAGGGCTGTCCACCTGTGGCAGAGGCTGCTCTACACTCCCCGAATCCCATTTCCTTCATCCTGGGCAGAGCCTCCCACTCCCTAGAGTGAGGTATCACCATGTGACTGGATTCTAAACACTGAATGTGGGCAGAAGAGATGTCCCCCCTTACATATCTGGCCCAGAGGTCTTCTCCCCCTATAACTCCCCTCTAATCTCAATCTCCCCGTCCTTCTTCCAGTTGGGTGAAGGGGAGTCTGAAGATCTACAGAGGGCGAGACCATGAGATGAGAAGCCGGGGTAACTGTGTGACCACATAGAAAGCCACTTGATTAGGGACAGTCTCCCTGGGGTACAGAGTGAGTGAGTAAAGAACTCCTGTTGTGTTGAGCCTCTGAGATTTAGAGGTTTATGGAGCATAGTAACAAGTCTTACTTAACCTAACTAATAGGCAGCTCACTTAGCCCACCATCACCAAACTCATTCCAAGACAGGCTTCACGCCAGGCTGGGTCTCCTTTGAGATGACAAAAGGCACTCTGACGCAGAAAAGGCCCCTTCCTCTCTGTGAACCAGTTCTCCTGCTGAAGAACACACACCCTCCCACTTGAGCGAGTCTTGAGACCTCTGCGGGAATTTTGCATTGCTTGTTCTGATGACCACTTTTAGATTTCAAAATAAAATCTCTAAGAGAAACAAGCAACTGATCACTCATTTAACTCTGTGTTCTTCCTGCACATAGATGTTCACATGTTCACATGGACATGAGCATGGAATTGTTCAGTAAAAAGCACCTGGAGATGAAGTAGTACAAGACGTAATGTGCAGTCAATGAGTTCTATATGGTGAGGAAATCTTCTGGTCATTACTAAATGAGGACTTACTCTCTTCCACCTCCCCTTCAAAATAAAAGTCATGGACTATGCAACTCCTCTCAGCACCTCCCATGAGCTCAGAGGGCACATAGGGCAGAGAGACAGAGTGTAGCTATGGAATAAGAAGTTAATGTTCTCAGGGTTACAGGTAAGTTTGTAGAAAATTCATAGAGTGAATATACAATTGGTTCAGTATGGCATGGATCTACACAGTAGCTATTATAAACAGCAGTAGCTAGAGATATAGAAATACAGCTGATGGAGATTCTGTACTTAGAGGGAGAACTTTAAGAAGTAGCTGTCAGAGAAGTTGAGAATTTTTACAATTGGTATAAAAGGAAGCAACCATTCAAAATTTGGTGGATGATCTATAGTAGTGGGGAGTAGAGTCAGATATAGAATCAAGAAGTTAAAAAAAGTAATAATTCAAACAGGAACAGGACTTTCTTAGTTAAGATTTTTAAAATTTCCTGGTGAGAAGGGAACTGAGCCATATTAGACATGATGTACTGCTTGAGGTATGTGTACAGTTTACTCAGTCAGACAGCATTCAGGATGATACCTGAACCTACAGACACTGGCTAATCATTACAATCAAGTTCCTGTGTCCAAGAGTGGGGAGATCAAACCCACAGCCCTCTAAAAGAATGAGACCTCAACCAGGTTTTATTCTGTATGTTACACGCAGTGTATGATTGAGTTCTTAGAAAGCATCTTCAGATTACCAAAGCTGTTCCCCCACAATAACTCTTGTGGGGTTCCAGGTATATGCTTGAGCAACAATTATGATTTGGGCAGTACTATTAGTGGGTGCTTCTGCATTTAGGAAAAGCCATCTCTCACTTCTCTCTTCCTTTGCCTTATTCTCCTTTGGTTCCCCAGCCAACTCCACCTCCCATCCTCCTCTCTAGCACTAGTCCTTCGCTCTCCTAACCTAGAGCTCCAGAATGAAGGAACCAGCAGCCTGTTGTCACATTGGCTATGCCCTGCCTACCTGGCCTGATTGAGTGGAACACCTTTCTGCCAAGAAAGCCCCTGGCCTTCTGCTGCAAGTTGTGACCATCCATGATGCCCCCTCCCCCCCTTTCAGGCCTCAGTGACTGCCAGGAGGACACTTCTGCATCACCGGGCTCAGCGTGAATCCTGGCAGCTCAGCCGGGCCCCCAGCACTGAGGGGACTTGGCGGCTATCCTAGGAGGTAGGAGGCTTGGAGGGGCAGGAGGAAAGAGCAGAGAGAAGGCCAGAGGCAGAGATGAGGAAAGGAGTCCCTGTGATAGAAACTTCAAGACGGAGCTGCCTGAGCTGAGCTGACTACGTGACTGGGAGTAACACTCCCTCTGGACTCATGATACAACGGGAGCACTGGCTCGTCCTTTAGAAGGAGAACTATTTCAACACTCTGTCCCGGGACCTCAAGGCAGCCCTTCAACCGACTACCTTAGAGGTGTGTCTTCACTGGGAGGCTGCAACAGCCTCTGTTACTACTTTGGAAAGCAACTCAGAAGAGGAAATCAATTGTGTCCAAGGTGATTGGGGTGGTGGGGAGGGGAGGTTGGAAGGGCTGCTCTAGCCTTCAGAGCATTAGCGACACAAAATAAACAAGATCTTATGAGCATAGGCAGCAGTAAGATGATCACTGCAGACTGAAAAACACTCGTCAGCTTTTACCACCTTCCCGGCCGTAATACCACCCTTCCCAGCCCCTCCGAACTAGGTCTCCTAAGTGAATAAGCCGGACAGAGACAGCAAATATGTGATTCCATTTATATGAAGTATCTGGAATAGGCAAATTCATAGAGACAGGAAGTAGATTAGGGCTATCAGGGACGGCGGCAGTGATTACTCAATGGCTTCAGTTGCTGTTTGGGAACATGAAAACATTTTGGAAATGGATAGCGGTGATGAATGTGCACTTTGAATGTAATTAATACCACAGAATTGTACATATAAATGGTTAAAATGACATTTTATGTTATCTATATTTTACCACAATTTTAAAAATTAATAATGTAATATATCAAAACCCATTGAATTATACACTTTAAATAGATGAATTGTATGGTGGGGTGAATTATATGTTAATAAAGCTGTTAAAAAAAAAACCTAGGTCTATTAATGACCCTCACCTGCAGGCAGATGTAAGCCTGTTGTGGCGTCTTCCTGCCTTGCTCATCAAGCAACTTATATTTCCAGGTACTCTGCAAGGCATTGCTGGAGGGGAGAGACGTGGCAGGACTTGTTTAAGCAGCCTAAATCTCCTCCTCCAGCCACCTGACGGCGTTAGCGTTGGGCATCCCTTCATGTTATTATTCGGTTTTCTTCCTAATACTGACCCCAGAATGTAAGGTGCAGGTTTACTTCTCAGACTCAGCTTCCTGGCTGCACTGTATTCTAGGGCAGAGTCTCTGCTTTCATTTCTGCCCAGAGTTCCCAGCCCACCAGCCTGCCAACCTCCAATCGTCCTAGAAGACTCTGCTTTATACTAATAAGTCTCTTTCTAACCACCCAAGCTCAGTGGTTCTGATTTAAACTCCATCCCATTGTCTGGGGTTCAGATCCTTTGTGGAGAGACCTCACTGATGCCCACTGCCCAACTGTCTGAATTTCTAAACAACCCCACCCCGATTTACTTTCCCCATATTCTTTACCTTCCTGGCGGGTTACTTTGTATGAACCCCCTATTTTGACTTCCTAGCGGCACTGCAACCAAAAGAACATTATTCAGTTATGCTTGCAAATGGGTTAGCTCTCCTGTCATATGTCCTAAAGAGCAGATCCTGGTACCACCTCGCCTCCCTCGCCCCACTATGTGAACTGAGATAACCCAGAGCCATGGCCAAGAATCTCAAGATGTGACAACTCTGCCCAGGGCTATATCCGAAACACAGGGCGGGTCCCACCTCTGCCAGGAGGTCACTTACAAACACAAACGCATCCAGAGTGGGAGCTTGCGGTCCTTGCTCACTTCGCCTCACCGCTGGGCCTTTAAACAAACGGATCCCAGGAACCCTCCAGCAGCCTGCAGAGCTCACCTGCACCAGAGGCCCTCCCGGGGCTCAAGCCTCCTGGCCCACACTGCAGATTTTGGGTTTGCCAGCCTGCGTAATCACGTGAGCCAGTTAAAGACATAGCCTGATTCCTAGACCATGTCCCCAGAGATTCTGGCTTAAATGATCTGGATTGGTTTCAGGTATGGGAGTGTTTTTAAAGTGATTCTAATGTGTGCCCAGGGTTAAGAGCTACAGATCTAAGGAAACTAGAAAATTATAGAAGTATGTTCTTTCATTCAGTGAGTATTTACTAGCACCTGCCATGGAATCTATGATGCAGTGAATTAGTAAAGTGTCCTGTTCTCATGGAGTTTCCGATGGTGGGTGGGGAATGGGGAAGGAAGCAAAGTAGACTTGTATAGCGTATAGCTGGAGAAATAGAAAATATAAACTATACAAAGCAGACTTTTATAACATGTACACGGGTCTCAGGAAGCCTGGATTCAGGTTTTCAGAACCTGTGGGTAGATTGCTAGCATCGGGGAGTGGAGACTGGGATCCCACCAGCCTTCGGAGTAGGCCTAAAGGAGGGAAGTACTCTTCAGAGAGTCAGCTCTTCCCTCTCTTAGCGTCTTAGACCATTCATAACACCGGGGTGGGCGTGGAAAGACCTGCAGCTGTGTTTCCTGGGGGACAGAGCCAATGACAGAGCTCCGCTTAGTATGGCTTTTTGAAGAGAAACAGGATCAACAGGTTTGAGGGCAGCCTGTGGGAGGCGGAGGGGAAGGACCCTTCCCCTCCCTCTTTTCCACAATGGACTCTTTCTCTCTCACTTCAAGCTTTTAGGAAGGAAACAACATGGAGGGGGCAGGTTTTCTCAACTCATCCTGTCTCCCAGGAACTCGGCCAGGCTTTGATTGGAGGTCCCAGGAGAGCCAGGCTGACTCACACCTTGCCAACCCACGTGTGCCCCGGATCCCGCCAGTCTGCACTGGGACCTGCAACACAAGGTCAGGGGAGCAGTGGTTGGGTTCACAATCCAGCGTGGGGCTCACTGTTCGAGGAACTCCTGCTCCTGGGAGCTTACACTCTGGTGGGGGAATGGGACAGTCACGTGCTAAGCAAATAGAATAGCCTATATTTGCAGGGAAGAGGACGGAAAGCTACGTCTGTGCTATTTTAGATGGTATTTTCAGGGAAGCTCTGCAGAAGGCAGTGATATTTCAGAAGAGGCCTGGGTGACATAAAACAATAGGCTTCGGATTCCTAATAAATAGGAAGCCTGTCGCCCGCACATGGATGTTTTACTTTCAGATAAAGCACAGTCTGCCCTCCTCCAACCAGCCCCAACCCAACTCCTCCCTGGGGGCTGCTTTCCAACAGCTGGGGGATAAGCCGCCTGGAGCTGGGATCTGGCTCAGTGCCTTCTTCAGGTAACCACGCCCCTGGTCCACAACTCCCAGGGCTGAGGTCACGTTTCTATAAAGTTGTAACCCCCCAAACTGGGCCCTCGAGGCCTCAAAGCCGCTCTACTCACATTCACAGGCAGAGCTAAAAACCCCTTGCCGGGCGCTCAGTTTCACCGTATTTCACATGTTACCAGGGGGAGGCTGGTTTCCCAACGGTGATCACAGTGCCAAGACCTCCACCTTGGTGCTCGCTGGCAGCCCTGTTGCCTGGAAGTGGGAGAGCAGTGGGACCCCAGAGGTAGCCTCCTTCTCCCGAGTCCACGGAAGATGAGGTCACAGTCTCTTCTGTTCCCCAAGAAGGACCATTGGACCGTCCTTCCACGTGATTAACTTCAGTCTCTTCAGCTCTAACATCGCCTCTTCTATTGCCCTTAATTGTGCTTCAGCAATGAGCTAGACAAGGAAGGGGCAGGTCTTGCCCCGCCAAAAGTCACCCCCAAACTCCTGCTTCTGCTTTTGGTGAGGAAGAGCCCTGAGTGGGTGCTGGAGGAGAAGAGAAGGGAAGGGTGGATGCAGGCCCTCCCAGCCACTCTTCCTGCAGGACCGAGTTCAGGGCCAGTGGGCATGATGTAGACAAATTAGATAAAACTCAGGAAAGAGCAACACACACAAAAAAAGATGATGGAGAGGCTGGAGGGATTGAATGATGAGGGGAGATTAAAAGAACTAAATATGGACAGACTGGCTAAACACCGATTAAAAGTAGCGATCAGAACTGTCCGCGGGCATCTGAACACCAGCAGGGAAGAGGGGCCACACTGGCAGGCGGGGGGTCAGGCGGGGGAGTGAGGTAGACCGAGAATAAATGAAGGGAAAGTGTTAGTGGCAAACTGCTGGCTGGTGAAAGAGCCTCTATTTAGGAAAGAGGTGGGGGTGGGAGGATAGGGGGTACTGGGCATAGAAGAGGGGAACATTGAACATACACCCCTCCCTCTGAGCCTTCTAAATATATGCCCAACGATGATGTTAAGCAAACCCTGGGGGATAGAGGTCAGGCCCCAGCAGACTGTAGGTGTGTCACGGGCTGTGTCCTCACCTAACATCTAAAGCCAGAGCAGTGGGTTCCTGCAGGCCTGGACCCAGGATGGTCAGAAGCCAGGAAAGACCATCAGATGAAGCCTAGGTTCAACACAAAGATCGGGCCACGTGACTGCCTCGCCAACACTGACCTCCTATGCCCCTCTTTGTTTTAAAAGTAAAGTCCTGAACCAGAAATAACCCCCCTTCTGCAGCGAGAGAGGCAGCTGGTCAGCTTGACAAGCGGAAACGCCGGCTTTCTCGTTAATGTGCAGTCCTGAAGCGGTGATGTATGGCTGGTGATAGATCATGTTGGGTTTCCAGAGAGCAGGGAAGGCGAGCGCCAGAGCCTAATTCATGATGCATGAACGCATTGATCTTCCTGGCTCTGAAAATACAGTGTAATGAACCCCCGCTAACACATCATTTTTATTCTGCTGCACCTCGCTAATATCTAATGATTTCACCTTCTACTGTGATCAAACATAATTGTATGGGAGTTTCAACTTTGTTCTTTGATACCGGAACGCTGCTGCCCAGCACTGTTTTGCTCTTTGCTATTGGTAGAGCAAGTCTGAAACTTACACATATAATGATTAAGATATTAAGATACCACAGGTGGGCTATCCTGTGGTCTTTTGAGGAGCCCTTCGTGTTCATGTGCGTGTGTGTGCGTGTGTGTGTGTGTGTGTGTGTGTGTGTTTTGTGTGTGTGTGTGTAAGCACAAGAATGTTCTGTTTATATTGAAGACAGAAGCTAATTGAAGGGAGGGACGATATTAAGAGGCAGAAGGCTGTTCCCTGGGATGGTTATACCCTCCCCACCATTGGCTCTTGGAAAATGGCAATGACTTAGAGTGGAGATTACATTGTAAATGTTTTGTTTGTGGAATCCCATCTGCTGATGGAAATCACTGTAATAATTTGGTTTGAAGTCCATGAAGCTTCCTGCGGCCTCTCCCAGCCTGTCCCGACAGCACCACGTCCTCTGGGCATCTATCTCGTGGTTCTTGGACAGGGCTCTCGGTCGCACTGTTCCACTCTCCATTTCAAACAGAGCTTTTTGGAAAGGAATTAATATTAATTTTACAACTCCAGCCATCTGTTCTGAGGTAGTTGGTTTCTGATGAAGGACCAGATATCCGCAGCCCTTCTGTGGGTGAGGGGGACTCTCCTTTGCCAAGCGCTGCCCCTGGAGGCAGGGCACCAGGGTGTGAGGTCACTTCGGACACTCACCAGCTGTATGACCTTGAGAGAGTCATGTAACCAGTTACCTCATCTGGACCCCAGCTTCCCCCAGATAAAAGTCTAATGTTTTCCTTCTCTGAATGTAGTGGACTGAGTCAGCCGATATTTTAATGTCTCAACATAACCTGTAAGCTCCTTCTTTCTAATGTCTGCAGAGCCTGCATTTCTCAGAGACCTCACCCTTCCCACAGCCAGGGCTGGATGTCAGTAAAAGCCTCACAACTTGGATAAAGAGAGAAACCTGCACTTTTGGTGTCCTCCCCTACCCGCAAGTCTTGTTTTTTAAAAAGAACAATGACAAGAGTAAATTAAGTAGAATGATTGCCTGGTTGTTTAGATTCTTTAAAGAATTGTGGCAATATTAAGTTAATGCAAAACTCAGTTCTCAAGGCCGAGCTCCTGCACAGCTTAATAGGTAAAACTTTGACCCCTGTGCAGACCTCTGTACTCTGTTCCGTAAGGAGCTGCTGGAAGGTTAATACATAAAAAGCGAGCATTCCCGAGAAACACAGCCCGGAGCTTGTGATGCAGGTCAGGGTACAGTATCTGACTGAAATCAATATGCACTTAAATGTTTAGATCATCTGAACCTCCACTTGGCACAAAGAATCTCTAGAGAGAACCTTCTTAGCAGCAGAGAAATCACTATTCCAGAGCTGACTGTGGATCTTCTTGGCCATTTGTTTTTCAAGGGAGATGCTGGTGAAAGGGGCAAGGGAAGTCCCATTGGGATGAATTAGCTTAAAAGTAAATAGTCCCGGGGTAGAGAGCCTTCCTTCACTTCTGGTCACCGCTTCCCAGAACAACTTGGCCCAATTCCTAATTATTGTCTCTCAGTCTCTGCCTCTGGAACAGGAGTAATTATTTAGATGCATGAACAAAGTATGTTGAGACTGTTGGATAGAAGGGAAATATCATTGTTTATACTCACAGACTTGACAGAGCTAACAGAGAAAAAGCTTTGAACTTCCAGCCATCACATTGTTCTGATGCTAAAACTTCAGGGAAATGGAAAATGTCATTTCTTTATTTCCATCTTTGCACTCCAAAATCTTATTAATTCCATAACCAAAAACTGGTTTATTTTAGTTTTAAATAAGCCTAGATCTGGGCTGGATTAGAACTAGAATCTTTTTTTTTTTTAAATTACTTTGCCAACTTCTTGAGAGACATAAGAAATGGAAAGTGGAAAAGTTCGACTTCAAGAAGCTTGGAATCAGGGCCCAGAATGGGGAGAGGGATGCAGAGCTAGACTTGGGGTTGAAGGAGGGGAGCCATACTAGCTCCTGCTTTGAGGAGAAACAGAAAACAGATCTATCACAGGATGGATACATATTGTACATATTACACATAGATGTCAATTCAGACATTCCCTTAAAAGCTAAATGATATAATTATGGCAAAGATCTTCGGTTAGGAGTGAAGTTTAATTACAGGCAATGTCTGAGATCCGAATGATGTGGGTGGTGGGTGGTTTGAAGGGCTAGGTGTAAATGAGAAGGTTAGAGACAAGGTCTTAAATCGTAAGGCGAGAGTTCAGAAGGACACAAGGCAGAATTCATTGGTCTTGCTCAGAGATTGTAAAGCAGAACAAGCAACTGAAAAAGCCAGAAAGTCACCTTCCACGAAAAGTTGGGAAATGTGACAGCTTTTTCTGAACATTTGGGTGTGTCCTACCTAGAGGCGTGGTGCTGGACCAGGTGGCCTGGCGAGGCTCCTCACAGGTCGAGGAGTAAGGGAAGGCATCCCTGGTTTAGCACACGGATCAGTGAATTTGCACCCACTCATTATTTGACTTTTTAGGACGCTTTACTCCATAAGAGTATTCAATATATTTTTACAAAGCACTTAAATGTTAATGCAAAACCTGGAGGAGGATGAAGGATGTCAAATAGATGAGCAACAGTCTCAGGCATGATGTCCCCACAGAAGGGTGACCCCAGTAATCTAATTTGCTTTAAATTTGAAATGATCCTTCATTCTCTTGTTATAAGGCTCCATGTTGTTGGCTCATAAAGATTACAATTCCTTTTCTTCCAATTGCAATAAATCCAATTTAAGTGCCCTCTTGACTTGAAATTCGTCACAACTACATGCAGAGGGCAACACTCCCTTGATGTGCCTCTTGGGGAAGTCTTCTCCACCGGAGAGAGACGATGCAAGACTATAAGGTCAGTCTTTCTCTTCCCCTTTCTCTCTTCTACCCCCTAAACCTCAACCTAATCCGTGAAAAGAATACTGTGTCTAAATTATGGCCGATTCCTCATTATCCAGCAGTAAAAAGGTTAGGAAAGCCCAGAGCCAGACTGATGGCAGCTTCACATTTTATCTTTCCGCCTGGGAACAGTTCAGTTTCTCAAATTCATTTGAAAACACTTCAGCCCATTCCATCCAATCTAGGGATTTTAACCTTTTTCTTTCTTCTTCTTCTTCTTTTTTCTAAAACTGGCAGCTTAAAATTATAACTGACCAGCCTAAAACTGGCGTATCTGTCTATCTGTCTATTGATCAGTCAAGGGTCTAGTGTCTTACAACAGAACTTGACTTTTGGATAACATTTGGTATTGATTCAGAGCTAAATTGGTTGGCTCTCTGAAGGAGTTGGTTGAACTATCAAGGGTCTTTTGAGTGATAAATCATCCTAGTAATTACAGCACTTGGTATGAACTTCATAATTATAAGGCCTCTGTCACCCAGAGATATTGCTTTGTCAACCAGTAACTACCCCGATCTAGATGGGAAACTTGAGCTTCAAGCTACCACAAATTGTTATATTGATTAATAGGGACTCAAGGAAGCCAGCCCTATCGTAAGGCCTGAAGATGGGGAGCAAAGACCCAGAGGAATTCCAGTGCTCTAGAAAGAGACTTAGTGCTCTCAGAAAGCACTAAGTCTACAAGCATAACCATTATCAACAAAGGAGATGCATCTCAATGACAGACTTCTCTGTCATAAACATTATTACCGGACATAGGAATATATGGGCATCAGAAAGATGTGTGCCAAGATACTAATCAACAAATGTTATGACCAAAACAATATTTAATGCTAACTAAAATAAAAATAGTAACGCAAATAACAAAGAATGTATCAGAAAACCTAAACCGTGCTGTCTCCCTGGGGCAAGGGAAAGGAGGGGGAAAAAGCAGAGTTAATGTTGGGGTGGTCGAGGGAAGGGAAGAGATTTAACTCCAGAGTGGTTCTCAACGTTGGCTATGCATCAGAGGAGCTTTTAATACAGTATTGTCCTTCCCAGAAACTCACAGCCAGGAGATCTGGGGTTGGGATCCAGGAAAAGCTCCCACCACCAGACGCTGTGGTTCATATCCAGGGATAAGAACCATTGCACTAGACTACGTTTTAGGAAAGAAGAGCAATATCTTGCTCACATTGTGTCTCCAGTGGCCAGCTTAGTGCCTGGCTCCTAGTAGGTGCACATAATGTTTATTCTAAGGGCTGGCCAAATAGCAGACTGACCATTGGAATGAATGCGTGAATAAGCATTTATGAAGCGTCCACCAGGTGCAGGCTCTGTCCTAGGAGTCTTGCCTACAGTATCGTCTATCATTCAGGTTGCCCCAATGAGGGAGATGCTATTTCTTTTTCAAAATTAGTTATCTACACTCAGGAAGGCTAAGCAATCTATCCAAGTTCCTGTGCTGGACTGGAGAAAGAAGCCTAACCTGTAGTCAGGTAAGAAAGGCGGGGAGGTGAGAGGGTCTGGAACACTCATTCCAGAACTTTTATAAAGAAAAAGTGGAGGGCCGGCAATTTAGCTGAGTGAGGTTTGCATACCTACATGTTTACTTGGGGAACTTGGCAGGGGGATGGGTAACGGAGATTCTGGGAGGTCCCACTTTAACCCCATCCTATGCCATTTCCCAGCAAGTCACTGGTTTGGAGGAAGTAGTTTGACAGTCCCCAGTTCATCCTTCTAGTGTCTCAGAAAGACAGAGAAGCTATCACAGAGTTCTCTGAACTCCCCTCATTCTCCCTGTCTGCCAGCTAATGCCTGAAATGTATGTGAATGAAGAAAAGGTTTTATTTCCCATGGTTAAATGTGAAAGACTTAAAACACAAAGGTAACTCTATATTGAAACTCATTCACACTAACACCAATCCACGAACAAGGCTGAATGACTGATAGCAGACCCCTCCTTATTTTGAAAAGGAAAGTGAGGAAAGAGAACACGGACACTTGCCCCTGAGGTGGGCTAAAGGCACCTCATGTACAGATTTGCCTGGGATGAGCCTTACTTACATTCGACGGGGAAGGGACAAAGAGAAGCTGTGCTCGGGTGTTTTTGTCATTGGCAGCTGTGAATACATGAAGCTTTTCTTCAAATGATTTATGAAGGGTGTTTGTTTGCCTTTAAAGAAATGTGGAATAAAAGTGATCCTTCCCCCGAGGCTTCATTGAGGCTTCATCTACGGAGATACCACCATCCGTAAAGCCATCTGTAGAGTCCTCAAAGTGAGGAAGCCACCCCACCAGAAGCCTGGCATCGAAGTCAGAGGCTCAGCTCTGCCCCGCAGGCGAGGGACCCTGAGCAACTCCCTTATTCCTTGTGCCTGGAGTAGGATTAGAATAAGGGCACTGGCCTCCATGGAATATTTATCAAGTGTCAGACAGTGTGAGCGCATTTCCTGCATTATCTCCGTTCGTCCTCACACCACCACCACAAAGTACAAACTCCTGTTATTTTTTCATTTTTTAAAATGAGTCTTAGAGAGCTGAGTGAGGCTTGCCTACAGTAGCACAACTAGTAACGGGGATATTGGATATTTGAACTAAGTCCTGTTGGACATTAGAGTTCACTATTGTAGACACACCATGTTATGATGCTACTTCATGGGGAAGTTATGAGGAGAAAAAGAAGCAATCTGAGTGTACACGCTTTGGACAGTTATATACACATGTTCAGATATATTGTCCATTTAACACTGTCCCAAGCTGCCCAGATTGGTTATATTATTTAGATCAAAAATAGGTACATAAATCCATATCTTGACACCCGTGGTTTTCATAATGTGGCATCCAGCTCAGCATCAGCAGCATCTGGGAACTTGTTAGAAGTGCAAATTCTAGGGCCCCACACCAGGCTACTGAGTCAGAATCTCTGGGGATGGGACACAGGAACCTGTATTTCAACAAGCGCTTCTGGTGATTCTGATGCACGTTAAGGATTTTGAGCCACCGAGCACTATTGAGCTAACATGGCAGAGGGTACATTCTCAGCCAAAGACCACAGAGGCACAGACTGCAGCACACTCATCCTTTGAGCTCTCCACTGTCCCATGGAGAAACCTATGGCTTGTCATCCGGCCTTTATTTTGTATTCTGGTTTTGACCTTAATGACTAAGAAAACATTTTGCACATAGTAATAGTGACTTTATCTTAGGAAAGAGAGAATGGGTATTATGCTGGGTGTTAAAATAAAGGATCAGGTGTGTTCAACAACATGGTCCAAGAGACAGAGAATTACGATGGGTAGATATTTTTTATATCACAGAGGGCATGCGTGATAAGCGTCCCAGCATCCTGGGACAACTGACCAACATTTCTAGAAAGAGTAGAAGAAAGAAATTGGTCAAAGGCGTTTCATGACATGGGTATATTTGAAGAAAACCAAAGAGGTATTGCAGAGAACAAGCTTCATAAGAATGATCTAAAGAGAGTACACATGTGTTTGTGTGTGTGTGAACAACCATAGCATTTGGCAATATAACATGGAGCTTAGAATTAAAATACTTAGGTCCAGTTTCCTTACTGGATTTACCATTAGTAATGGTTACCCTGGGTAAAGTACTTAATATTTCCAACCCACATTTTCCTTATCTGTGAATAAGGAACTGCGGGTAAGAATAACAGCTCCCTATTACAGAGAGTATTAAATTTGATACAGCTCTTAGCATAAACCCTGGTATGGTAAGTGTTCAAAACATTTTAATTATTACTATTTTGAAAGTTGGAAATTTTTAGAAAATTGATTTGAGAGAGAGAGGAAAGGGAGAGAGAGAAAGAAAAAGAGCGCATTCAAGAGAGTGACATTGATTTGTTGTTTCATTTATTTATGCATTTATTGGTCGATTCTTGTATGTGCTCTGACCCTGGATTGAACCTACAATCTTGGCGTATCAGGACGATGCTTTAACTAACTGAGCTACCTTGCCAGGGCACATTTTAATTATTATTATTAATAAACATAGCAGCATTGTTAATATTGTTTTCTTAAATTAGGAAGGCTTCTTGGAAAAACTGAGGTTTGAGTTGAGTCCCGAAGGAGAAGAAGGTGGTTGGTGGTACCTAATACTAGTAGAATCCAGTACCAGGCTCTAGAAGTTTCTACCAGAGTTTTTTCGTGGCTGATTATTGTCTCTGTGAGAGGACATGCTTATTAACCCTCCGTGTCTCCTAATCTGTGGATTGCTAAGCATGGCCCCTCTCCTCAGCCCCTCACAGTCTTTATGTGACTTCCTGGAGTCTCCAATTCTTTCTCCCTTTCAAAGGTTTCCTCTTTGTTGTTCGACTGTGTTTTGCCTCCATTCCTGGATCTCCATGTTTGGTTGTTCCCAATCATCGGTCCGTGGAGTTGAACTTCTCTGGGCTCTGTGTTGTAGTCTTTGGGACGCTTCTGGGGGCTTCGAGGTGGGTGTGCTTCCGTAGGGAGCTATTCTCTAAAAGGATTTTTTCTTTTTCCTGCAGGAAAATGCAGGTTGGATTCTCTTCGCAGCCCTTTGCTGCCTGCTTGTTGCCCCTTCCATGAAGCCGCTGGGCTCACTCCTTTGGCACCGTGCTAAGCCTTATTACAGTATAAACCCTAGCAAGTTGGTGCTTAATGAATGCCAGGCCATGAAGAAGTTTACATTTTAACAGGAAAGAAAGGAGAAGACATAGAAAGGTTAGCCCAGAAAACCGCAAAAAGGTTTGGATAGGAGGTGGCTCCGTGAAGAGGGGAAAAGAAGCAAGAGAAAGAGACAGAGCGCCTTCACCACTATTTTCAGATGTCAGAGATGATGACCCACAGAAGGGACGACCCTCGAGAAGGCGATGCTGGAGTCAGAAAACCCTGGCCCAGCGTTGATCCTGCAGACGCTTGGAGACCAGCACACAGGTTGGGACTTATCTGTCAGCTCCCCGTGAGCAGAACCCCAGGGAAGAAGCGGCGCGACAGGGCACACCTCCCAGTCTGCAGAGGGAGGACAGCAGCTCTTCAGTCTCCTGCCAGCAGTGTCTGGGCAGCTGGCACCCCTCCCACCAGGCTGTGTGTCTGAGCAACTTCAAAGGCCAGGGCAACCATCAAAGGGAAGAGGAGGAAAAAGGCAAAATTAACTGCTCTCCCTGTAGCCCCTCTTCTCTAGTAGCAAGTGTCCTTTGCCAGAACGGGAACTAGCAGCACACACTGTCACCATCAGACACGTGTGCCTGCAGCACGAGCCAGGAGCAACTTTGCAATCTGGGCCCCAGGCAGGTAGGAGCTCTGCCACAGGGCCTGTTCCATGGAGAGTCACAGTCCCAAATCGAGGTCAGGTGCCCCAGCAAGGAAGCAATGGTGTTCTGTTTTGATTTGTGTCCTTTAAACTAAGTCGGGATCTGCATGTCTGTGTTGGATTGGAATGGAACCCGTGGAGCAGACAGAAGGAAAAAAATTGACACATGTACATGTTGAAGCTGGTACATTTCACATCAGGCTGGGTTATTCTAACTTGACACAAGAATGATTGCCAGTCGAGGAAAAAGAAAGGTCCCGAGAAAGTATGGCCTGGCGCAAAGAGCATGGGCTTTCGAAGTCAGACAGATCTGTGCACGTTACTTAGCCTTTCTGAGCTGCCATTTTCTCAACCATGCAATAATAATAATAATAATAATAATAATAATAATAATAATAATGATAGCTATTGCAAGAATTAAATGAGACGTCTTATATAGAGTAACTGGCTTGTAGTGAACATTTAATAAATATTGGTATCTGTATTGGTTCCTTGCGGCTGCTGTATCAAATCACCATAAACTTGGAGGCTTAAAACAAGACAGATAAATGGAGACCAGAAGCCCGCAGTCAGTGTCACTGGGCCGAGCTCAGGTGTTGCAGAGCGGCACTGTCTCCACAGGCTCCAGGGGAAATCTTCTCCTTGCCTCTGCCAGCCTCTGGCTGCTGCGGGTGTATCTTGGTTTGTGGCAGCCTCACTCCAACCTCCGAGACCAGTACCTTTAAATTACTCTCTGCTCGGTCTTCAAATCAGCTCCTCTGTGTGTACGTTAAACCTCGCTCTGCCTTCCTCATAAAGAAAACTGTGATTGCATTTAGGGCCCCCTTGGATAATCTCATTCTGCATCTAGATCCTCACAGTAATCCCCTCTGCAAAGACCACTTTTCATGTTAGGTGATGGTTCCTCATGAAGGAACATTCACAAGCTCCAGGAATGAGCCCTACATATTTTGGCGGCCCTTAATCAGCTGCTACCATGTCCTTTAGGGTTTTGAATGGTAGGAAAGATGTGAGAAAAGAACAGGAGGAGAGAGGGTATCTTTCCATATGAAGTGAGCTTATATGCAAATTTGGCATCCAGTGCTGATTCTTTTTTAAGTTGGCAACTCAGAATAACAAGGCATCAGTATTAGGAGGTCTATCATTTGGAGGTATAAGTGTATAATGTTTTTTGATATTTGGTTGTATTTACAGTGGATTATCTATACTAATAATAGAGGAATATGCAAATTGGCCAGGATGCTATCATGTAATGACCAATCAGGATGGGGGCAGGGCCACGGTGGAGAGCTCTCAGCATGCCTATGCCGGGGGTCTGAAGGGCTTGGAGAGTAAGGGAGAGCAGATAGATAGGGGGATCAGGACAGCAGGGGAGAGAAGTTAGGCAGTTAGGGCAATCAGGCCAGGAGGGGAGAGCAGTTAGGGCCATCAGGCCAGCAGGGGAGCAGTTAGGGGCATCAGGTAGGCAGGCAGGTGAGCAGTTAGGAGCCAGTGGGGGATCCTCGATTGGAGAGGGTGCAGGCCGGGCTGAGGGATGCCCTCCCCCCACCGTGCACAAATTTCATGCACCGGGCCTCTAGTCCTATATAATAAAGAGGTAATATGCAAATTGACCATCACACCCTCACAAGATGGCTGCCTACAACCAGGCCAGCAGTGGGATTAGTGAGGGACGACCAAACGACTGAACAAGCAGGCTGCATGGGGCGACCAGGCCAGCAGGGAGTTAGTGAGGGATGACCAAACGACTGAACAGCAGGCTACGTGGGTAGCCAGGCCACCAGGGGGACCGTGAGGGGTGACCAGGCCGACGTGGGGGCGGGGAACTGGGGGCAACCAGGCCATCAGGGGGGCAGTTGGGGGCGACCTGGCCAGTGGGGTGAGGGGCAGTGAGGGGCGATCAGATCGGTACACAGAGGCAGTGAGGGGCGATCAGGCTGGCAGGGGAGGGCAGTTAGAGGCAACCAAGCAGTCAGGCAGGTGAGCAATTAGGAGCCAGCAGTCCAGGATTGTGAGAGGGATGTCCGGATGGGAGAGGGTGCAGGCTGGGCTGAGGGGACCCCCCCTACCATACATGAATTTTGTGCACCAGGCCTCTAGTGTTATATAAGATCTTTTGTTTCATTTGCATAGGAACATAAACTGCTTCTTGAAGTAACTATAACTGTACAATAAGAAATCATGTAGCCCTAGCCGGGTTGCTCAGTTGGAGCATTGTCTGGTACACTAAAGGGTTGTGGGTTTGACTCTGGGTCAGTTCACACACCTAGGTTGTGAGTTTAATCCCCTGTTGGGGCATGTACAGGAGATAACCCATCAATGTTTTTCTCTCACATCGATGGATGTTCCTCTCTCCCTTCCTCTCTCTATAAAAATGAATTAAAAAATCATTTAACAGGATTTTAAAATATCTGCCTAGCTCTTTCCTTCTTCATACTATATGCTTCTCATATACTGTCTTGAGTTGTCAGTTAACTTTTCACAGATCTTGCCTCTTTAAAACAATTATAAATTCTTTAGGATAAGAGATCATGTCTTGTTCAGCTTTGTATCTTTCTTAGCGCCAAACATATTGTTCAATAACTATTTGCTGGACTGATTAATTTTGAAATACCCAGGAAAGCAATTGTGAAGGAAGTTGAAGGCAGATCTATTCAACACTTGAGCTTCATGGAGAGCGATATTAGGAAAATATACCTTAAACCTTGGGGGAAATATTGATGCTTCTCTCCCTCATTCCATTTTTCTCAGCTCTCATTAAAATTGTAAATCTTTGTCAAAATGCATTTCAAACTGACCAAAGAGAAATAGCAATAAAGTATTTGAACACAGATTCTATCTGTATTATCCCTTTTATCCAGGGAAGTAGATTGACAATCTGGAATCCCCTCAGCAAAAATTCAAATAGTGTCCCCTTAACCTTTTTTAGCATCAAAATAAGCCTATTTCTGCCAGAAAGAGCCTTTATGATATGCTTATCAGTGGTGGGAAGAAAGGGAGAGCTTCTAAAACAGAATACATTATGCATGTAAGACAGGCTGGCACATATCCTGGCACATAGCGCTCTAAAATATTAATTCACTCCTGCTCTCCCTTTTGCTTTTTCACCTTAATAAACAAACTTAATAGTCCACAGACTGCGCGACCTTCAGAAAAATGAAAATTCCTTCAAGAGTAGAGGGTATCACTGAAATGCAAAGTGTCTGTAAATGATGACTTTTATGGGGTTTAGAGACCTAAGAAGACATCCTGTAAGCACTCTGAGAGAAAAAGGCAGTTGAGCCATGAGTAGGGGGCTGTGGACATAGTCTTCCCAATGTGATTTCTAGGTTGTTCTCCTGGTGGCCTTTCGGGGATTCTGAGGTTTGGGCTTTGTAGGAAAGCTAGGGAATAAGAATGCCAAGATATCCTTCAGGTCTTCTTTCCAGAAAGAAGATAGGTCCCCTCCCCTCCCTTTCCCTTCCCTCCCCTCCCCTCTCCTCCCCTTCCTCTCCCCCTCCTCCCTCCTCTCCTCCTCCTCCTCCTCCTCCTCCTCCTCCTCCTCTGTGTGTGTTCCTTTGCAATGCCTTTCAGAGTAGAGGAGCAATCTTTTGAAAATGATGACAATATGGAATTGGCCATTGTAACCTGATTTAGCAAACCAGTTCCATTTGCGTGATTTTTAGCCTGCCTCTGAGAAGCAGGTTGGAGTCTCCCCAGGCCCCCGATGATTGAGTTGAGCTAGTGTAGTGTACTCGATATTTGTGCATTAGCTGCAGCCCTTTTGCCCTCTGCAAAACAGATCTCTTTTCTCAATTATTCAAAATAAATAAATCAATGATATAGTTCTAAAACAGAGGAAAAAAACACCTCCTCTCTGTTTCCATATGGAAAGTGCAGTCTAAACTTCAGTGATTTTAAAGCCAATTTTAGCGAGGAGAGAGAGTCCATCTGTATGGCTCGGCAAATTAATTTTGAACATTTGAAGATAAAAAGGCTGGGTTCCTAGGAATTGGCTTTAAAAGTCACAATCCATAGCAATTCAAGGTATTCACCGACGATGGGCTTCTCTGTTTCTTCCAGATACCCCCTTATCACTGGGTTGGAAAGAATAAAAACCTGCCAATTGGGGGGAAATTAGATAATGAAGAAGTGATGCCGCCATGATGACACGCCTTTAGGTCCCCGATAGGATTTTTCTTAAATCAAAAGACTGCGTCACTAGTGCAGTCAATGGAGGAAGGGGAAAAGAGGAGGAGAGCTTTTTCCTTTTTATCTTCAGAACCAAACACATATTTGGTAAAACCTCCTGGATGAGCCACAGTGCAAACCCAGAGGGTAGAAGAGAGAACTTTGTAAGTTATAAATCAGAAATTCTATTTGCAGGAGACGCTGAGCATATGTATTACCGCGTAACGCTGGTATCTGCAATAGGAGTGTGATGGATGCCTTGTAAGTTTGAGCAGAGGGGGCAGAGTCATTTAAATACCACGCATGATGTCCCTGGGTCCTGCGGAATTTCCCCTCCCTGGAAGATGCTTGAGGAGCAGAACATAGGCCTTGGCAGGGCCTGGCGACAGAGGGCTGCGCATGGCTGAGCGGCCCCTCCCTCCGGTTGGCTTCATGCTCCAGCAGGAATGCAACCAGATGAAGGAAGTTGGTGCCATTTGATATTAGGATGATCTTGCTTTACAAAGCGACTCTTTAGGAAAATAATGTGCCAGACGACTTCCCAACTTGGGATTCCTAACCATTCTGAATTTCGAATCGACTTCCTGAGACTTTTCTCCTTCTTTGCATTAACAAGCAGAAAGCACTCCTCGGGTTGGCTGTGTGAGCTGAGAAGCCAGGTAATTGACTCTGGTGGGAGGCAGGAGTGGACGGCACAGCAGAATACCATCAACCCACAGTCCCTGGGAGTAGCTCTGGGAAGCGCAGTGGGCTCTGGGGCCCTGATCCTTGCCTCTGCCTCGTCTGGCATGGGAAGCAGCAGCAGTGCTATTTCTGGGCTAAAGCTGACACTCACAAGAGGAACACTTTAGATGGGAGATAAATAACAATTATTAGAAATCATAAGGGCTTTTTTTTTTTTGTAATTGAAGTCATGAACTGTACTAATTGCTTCTAAAACTATGTTATTTACTGCATTTTATTAACTGCGGTGCAAGAGGGTCTGCCTGTTCTGTGTATTGGCATCTAGTAGATATATCGAGGTTTTGGCATAATTGTGTTACTCATCTCAGACCAGGCCACATAAATAAAATATATAGAGAGATATTAGTATAGTAACAAAAGTCTTAGAGAAATAGCTTAGCAAGTGACAATGCTGTCAGCGAACATGAAAGACTAAAATTAAGCCTTGCTTTTCTTCAAAACACAATCTTTAAACAAACTGAACTTCAGTTTTCACAGTCTGGGGACTGGTAAAAAAAGATACTCAAAGCAGCACGTGGGGTTCCTGCGAGCTGATAGAAGGGCATCCTTGGAGAGCCAAAATAACTTAAAAAAAAAATCTAAACAAAATGCAAACAGGAAGCTGATTATTCCTCTTCTGGAACCCTTTTGACAAACCCCTACATTTTCAAAGAGTTACATGGGATTTAGCCTGGCATTGACTTTCATGTGAATTGCATTGCTAAACTACATGCAGTCCTTTGGAAATTTAGGGTTTGGTGTTTCCTATAATTCAGACAATGGTTTGATCTAAGTTGACAGAGTATGAAGAACGAATAAACATGGGCACTTTAGTGTGAAAATACAAAATCTTTAAGTAGTCCACTAGTCATGCAGGGATAACCCGAAAGAGGAAACACGTAGGATATCCAATTCAAAATGCAAGAGAGCGATCTGAGTGTCATTTGAAACCATAGTTCCATCATAAGAACCCAATGATGGTTTTTTGAGACCAGGCTCCTAAAAACTTTTCCTGTTTGGGACTGCAAGATAGATTATCAAGACCATTTCTATTCAGAGCTTGTCCTGTTTATAACAAATATTACAAAAAGTTATATAGCCATTGTCATATTTTAGCAGCATGAGTGATATAATCTCATATTCATAATATGGCTATTTTATATTTGCAGTTTTATGAAAATCTATAGATATCAATGTCTGTTTTTAATGGATCTTGCTGAAATCCGGCTGCCTGGGAAGTTGTGCTGTACTGCGGTGGGCTTATCACAGAGCTAGATCTGACAATTATGACATCATATCAGAGATATATGACTTTTAAAGTGTGGAGAAAACTTTTGCAGCATCATGACCAATCATATTTTAGTTTGGAGGTAAAACTAAGGTCTAGATGTGATAATTAGTTGAGTTGCCTCAGTTGCAACAATCCTTCTATGCCACCCAAGGCTGTCTGTCAGTATCAATGAAATTGAATGTCAAATTGAAAAACTCTAAAGCTATTTCTTCCATATTAGAAAATCACTAGCAAATCACATCTTCCTGCCCTACTGGCAAGATAAGCAAAATTAGCACATACTGTATCTCTCTCCTTATTTCGTCAAACTTTAATCAAACTGTTTACACCGAATGTGAGGCTGGTCACATACTGAACCTCAGAATTTTATCTTTAATGTCAACTCTTCATAATTTTTGAGAAATGTATTTATTTGACTTGTTTTGTAGCAATTGAGATGGTTAATCACCACCTCTTCCTTGTTTAGTCACCTCTTGACTCCCAGCTTAGTCACTTATCTGAGTTCTAAACCAGCATTTCAGATGATTTACTGCCCGGCTGAATATTTCATAGACACCTCAAAGCCAACCTGTCCCAAAGTAAGATACTCATCTTCTTCTCACTGCCCATTCCCCAAACAAACAATAAGCAATCAAATGAACCTGTTCCATACCTCTGTACATATCATGGGAGAATGGTACCAATATCTACGGAATGCTAACACTGTTTTTTGTGTGTTTTTTTTTAAACCGTATCAATATAATACTCTTTCCAGAGTGTAAATCTGACCATGAAATTCTACTAGTTCAGTGGGTTCTCATTACCTCTAATCAACAATCAAAATTTCCTAGCATATCAATTAAGGCATTTCCTGCTCCTATATATTTTTCCCAGCCTCTTCTCTTGCCACTTGCTGTCTGGCAAGCTGTGATCCAGCCATTCTACTTGTCATTACCCCCCCAAATACAGCATGCTCTCCTAAGCTTTTGGGCCTTGCAAATGGCCTTTCTCTCGTCACACCTTCCTTCTCTATTCATGTGCACTCGTGGAGTCTTGTTCAACTGCTAAGAGTCAGCTCATAAACATTCTCTTATGTGAACTTTCCTCTCATACACTGACATCCACACCTGCCCCGTAGTTGGGTATAGTTGGGTGACTCCTTTCTCTGTTCACATAGAGGTATGTGCACATATTAAAAATAGCTTTGTCACATATAATAATTGTGGTACTTGTCTGTCTCCCCTACTAACTCTGAGTTCCTTGACAGTAGATATGGTTTCTCATTCATCTTTGTAGTCCCAGATTTAACAGTGACTGTTCCATTGGGGTGCTCTATGATTTTTGTCTTTTACTGAATATAAATTTGGATCAGCCATGTATAACTAGATATATTCCTAGATATCTGATTGGAAGAAACGATGGCTTGGTCCCTATGGCAAACTTCCTTTCCATAGGCATTGGGGCTGCTCCTTGACCCAGGTTATGGGCAGTTTCTGCAATCTACTTCAGCACTTCCCTTTCTTTCAAACTGATATTCAACCCTTAATATTCAAGAGTTTACTCTCAACTCTGTGAATCTAGAAGAATAAACCTGTGGGCAAAGTGTTTAAGTACTCATTTAGGAATATGGATTTAGCTGGCTTTATATTTCATAAAGATTCATAGACTGTGCCCCCAAAGATGAATTACTTAGTCTTAATATAAGTATACATGAGCTGTCTATTGGACAGACCAAAAATCTCTGCAGCCCATGCCCATTTGCCTCAGTGGAGAGCGCATTAGCCTGCGGACTGAAGGGTCCCGGGTTCAATTCCGGTCAAGGGCATGTACCTTGGCGGGCCCTGGTGTGGGAGGCCACCAAATCAATGTGTCTTTCACATCAATGTTTCTCTCTCTGTGTATCTCCCCATCTCTTCCACTCTCTCTAAAAATCAATGGAAAAATATCCTCAGGTGAGGATTTGAAAAAAAAAAAAAGTCTACCCAGCCCAATATTCTAACATAATACTAATTTACTTTATGGAAAACATTTAAGAAAAAGTTGACATTTATTATAATTTTAATCAGTTTTGACAATGAATCTGAGGCTTAGGGATTATTTTAATCATCTCGGGTTGCTGTGATAAAAGGCCATGACTGGGTGGCTAAAATAACAGACATTTATTTTCTCACAGTTCTAGAGGTTGGAAGTCTGCCAGCATAGTTGGGTTTTGGTGAGGACCCACTTGCTGGCTTGCAGAAGGCTGCCTTCTAGCTATGGCCTTTCTCCAGTGCCTGCATGTGGAGAGAGAGAGAGCTCTGGTGCTTCCTAGGGCATCAACCCCATCATAGGGCCCTCACCATCATGCCCTCATCTAAACCTAATAACCTCTCAAAGTCCCCACCTCCAACTATCATCATTTTAGGGGGTAGGGCTTCAACACATGAATTTGGGGGTGAGGTGGTGGACAAAAACCTTCAGTCTCTAAGGTGATTAAATCACTTCCCTACTGGTACTCAGAGAACCCAGTAGTAGGCAAATGCTGACTCCAAATATTGTTTTCTTTTCCCTAATAATTTGTCTTTATTGCTTTTTATACATGGGTACTCAAGTAATTAGCATTTTTAAAAGCAGGATGTTACTAGTTCTCACTGATTATCTGTGATGTAGTCCCTAAAACATTAATCTCCCTTCCGTGCTTATTTTTCATATATGTTTATCCATATTTCTCAGCTGTGAGAGCAAACAATATAGGGCCTCTCTGCCGCTCACTCTTTCAAGTTTTCTCAGGAAAAAAAAAAATAGAACTGAGCTCTAGGTGCTTCTGGCAATTTTATTCCAACACAAGTAGCGCCCAGATTGTCATTCTGAAAAGTATTTCAGTTCTTTCTTGAAAAATTAAATTCACAAAACAATTGATTATCAGTTATAAATGGCGAAAACACCATCTGGTTTTCAAAATTGGTTCAATCCATGCAGCAAGGGGGAAAATGTTGGAACTTGGAGTTGGCCAGGAGTTCTAGTCCACAAAGCAGAAAATGACGAGCTTTACTCCGAGAAAGCCAGAGCAGTCATAACTTGCATTTAGCGGCTGCGGGAATCTGATACGTGCTTCACATGTTCCATATGTTAACTCACTTGGCGATATCTCTAGTGTGAAAGAGCTGGGGTGGGAGAGGAGTGTGGCTAGTGGGTAGGGTAGCACAGCTTAATCCTAAAGGCTCAGCTCTGGTTCCTTCCATGGAGACGCAGTGATAAAGATGTCCATGGCCTGGGAATTTGGATGTGTAAGTTCCTTAAACTTATGGCACAGGTGGCATTCTTTTGGTGGAAATTTCTAAAGCTATTTGCATTCCTCTGGCGAGGTAAGTCATACAGCATTAGCATTTCCTACAAAAATGTCCCGTGCTGTTCTTTGCCAACTGGAAATTTGAGTAGGTGTTCATTGGATGTGCCAAGAGAATGAAGGGATATGAAACCACTCCACCTCTTCCAATGTCCCATACTGTGTTCTCCGTGTGGGAGGACTGGGGCCTGACGAGATTCTCGTGGAGATGCAGCTTCATGAGGAATGTTTTTCCTTGGGAGTAAAATGAAATCCTGTTATTTAAAAAAAAATGTTTCTGAACTGCTGGCATATTTTCACCTTATGTTAAAAATGTAGATATGGTTTTGATTCATGCATTATAATGTGAAATGTATTCATTCACTTAACAAATATTTATTGAGGCACAGTATTGCATAGTGGTTAATTGCATAAGCTCTGTCTGCACTTTAGAAACTTTGACCTTGGGCCAATGACTTAATTTTCCTAACAATGTTTAAAAAATATAAAACGAGAGATAATAATAGTATGTACCATGGGGATTGTTCCAAAAATTTAAGTGAGATTATGCAGGAAAAATACTTAATTGAGAACTCAATAAGCATTAGCTGGTTTGGCTCAGTGGCTAGACATCAGCCTGCAGACTGAAGGGTCCCAGGTTCAATTCTGGTCAAGGGCACATGCCTGGGTTGCAGGCTCGATCCCCAGGAGGGGGCCTGCAGGAAGTGATTCTTTCTCATCATTGATGTTTCCATCTCTCTCTCCCTCTCCCTTCCTCCCTGAAACAATAAAAAAAATATTTTTTAAAAGAAGAACTCAATAAATGCCAAAGTAGTAATAGTAATAGCAAATAATATTATTATGTGCTAGGCTCTGTGCAAGGATGCCCGAGTTCCTGACATATAGGACCTTACTTTATGGCTCATACCTCAAATTGTTTATATGGCCTCCAATTGTTTATCCTGATTTTGTTGGGACTCTGCATTTTAGTCTGATGCAGGTAGATTTACTTTCAGAGACATAAGAATAGGTCGGACGTTGCAAACTGGACATGTGGTGATGGTTTCCATGTGGTGATGGTTTCCTGCCTCATGTGGTGCTATTTTCCTGCGGGAGCTTTCCCACTTCTGGAGGGCTGCCTGCCGTTCATGCATGTGGCCTGTAATTAAGAGCAGAAATTCCAGGGTTGTGGAGACAGGGCAGTCTTGAAATTAGTTTATGCATAATGGGTAATAGGAGGCTGTTTTAAGTGTAACTCATTTGTTGGGTGTGCAGATCTCGACTTCCTTTCTTGATACGTAATTTTATTATTTATTTATTTTTAACATGATGAGGACTGAGGGCCTGGCCAAGTCATTTAGTGCAGCTCCACTAGACTATAGCTCAGACTTAGCAATTCACATTTAGTAATCTCTTGGTCATTTAGCCACAGATAATTTGTCATGGTTTGTTTTAGCTGTTGTGATATTGATATTTATTATGCAAATTGCATTTCCTACATCTTATTGTTCTGCATTCTATGAATACTTAAATTATTATAAACCTTTACACTTAATATGGCTCGTCCTTCAATTTGATGCTTGAGCAACAGAGGGTCAGAGCGCACATGATCTTCTAGAGGAGAAGAAAATAAGTAATTAAGAAGCAAACAAACAGGAGAGTGGGCTTCCTGGTTCAAGAGAAAGCAAAGGCAATTTCGAGTAGGCAGAGCGAGTGGAGTCGGGAGAAGCCAGTCTCTCCAGCCAGGAGGGCCTCTCCCTGAGACCCTGGAAGCTCAGAGCACCTGTTGGACCACCTGCCTGAGGGGGGCCTGGGGGTGCAGAGCAGGGAGGAGTGGGTTTGAACTCTGAAGGAGGAACATGGCAAACCCTATCTTCACACGGGCGCCCACCACTCCCCGCCTCCCAGACTGCACCCAGCAGCCTTGACAGAATAATTTTGTTGTTGAATGTGTGCAATCGTAAATATATATTACATATGGTCATATGTATTAAACACACACACACACACACACACACACACACACACACACACACACACACACATTAAACCAGGACGGCGACCTTCAGCAAGCTGGGGAGCCTGCGTCGATCCTCCTCCAGCTACCTTTCCCGAGAATCTATCACAAAGACGCGGACTTGAAAATCCCAGAGCCCGACTCTGGCTCCTTTCTCCCAACCATGCCCCAGTCTACCGCTAGGTTGCTGAGCAGGCTCTCCTGCTCGCCGGACGTGCATAGCACGCATGCACTTCTCCCAGATTGTTTTGTCAATCCGGGGACCTGCACTCTCACTCTCCACTCCCGAAACCCCCGGTTTCCCAGAGACCTATTCCTTCAGCGCAAGGTGAGGGACGGAAATTTGCAACGTCTGGTTTCCAGGCCGCTGTGCTCGGTGCACCGCGCAGGGGAACCTCCTAGGGATATCGCGCTTGCTATAAGCATTCTTAATGAAGGTGTACGGGAAGCTAGAACCGCCCCCCGGAGCCGGCGCCCCACGCACCCGGCGCAGGGAGAACACTTTTTCCTAGATGCCAAGGGAGCGAAAAAGAATTTTAACCTAAACATATTTGCATACGCCCCTCCCCTTCGTCCCGCCCCTAGGTGGCGCGGGCGCGTCGCCGAACACCAGCGCCAGGGGGCGGGGTGGGGGATGGGGAAGTCCTCCGAGAGCCGGGTTGGGCTCTCAGCGCGGTGATTGGTCGGTCCTGACTCCGCCTCCAGTGCATGTCATTAGCATATCATTAGTTGTCCGCGCTGGCTCCGGAGGAAGCCGCCGCCGCCAGTCTGAGGCAGGTGCCCGACATGGCGAGTGCTGTGCTGCCGAGCGGATCCCAGTGTGCGGCGGCGGCGGCGGCGGTGGCGGCGGCGCCTCCCGGGCTCCGGCTCCGGCTTCTGCTGTTGCTCCTCTCCGCCGCGGCATTGATCCCCACAGGTAGGTGTGGGACCAGGCCCATCGGCCCCCTAAATCTCCTAAGGCACCCCAGTAGCCGTAGCCGAGGGGTGGTGGTGGAAACGTTTCCATGACAACCGTCCCCCACTTCCTAAATCCGAAGCGCTGAGAGTGTGGAGAGGAAACTCAGGGCTAAGATGGAAGGGGCTGAGGGGATCGGTCGTTCCCTTCTCCCTTGTCCAGCTGGGTGTGAATTAGGGTCCTTAGGGATGGCTGCACCCACATCTTCTCTCCACGGCTTGGCGCGGAGTGGAGTGAGAATGGGGAGCCCGGTTGGGAGGGGGGCTAGAGAATTTGGAGGAAGGTGGTGGACCATAGGCACCCCACCAACCGTCCAAACTCGCTGTTGTCCCCGTAACTTGCAGCCCTCGCCTCTCCCAGGCCGCCCATTCACCACCACCTCTCCAGCGGACTCCCCAGCTCTCCATCCCCAAATCCTCCCGTGCCTCGCAGCCGCCTCGGTGAGCTCCCTCACTGCTCCACAGGACATCCCCAGACTTGTCCGATCGCTCCGCTCTCCCCGCGCTCTGCCTGTGCCCCGAACCGCGCGCCCCTAGTACTCCCCCCAGCCTGACCGCGGCCCCTCGGTCCCCTCCGCCCGGCTGCGGGGCTCCGTGGCCAGGCCCCAGGTAGGGAAAGTTACCCGGTCCGGCCCCGCGGGGGGCGTTTGCTCTCGCCGCCTCTGCGGGCTGGAGCCGGGAGCCCGCAGTCGGCCTGCCCCACGACATCCTCTGCCGCGAGTGGGGACACCAGATTTCAGGCTGCCCGTCCTCTGAGCAGCCCGGGGGTGGTGGAGGGAGCGTTCGCGGCCTTTGCGCCACACGAGCACCCTTCGGGCCTCCGGGCGCCCCCCGTGTGCCGAGCTGTCTGGGGAATTTGCCCGGGGGCGGCTCTGCACGCCCCGCGCTTTCCCCGAGGACGCTGAGCCCTGAGGCTGGAGCTGCCCGGTGGCTGCCGGAGTGCCGGGCGCGCTGGCGCGGACGGAAAAGAAGAGGGCAGTGTTTGCTTTTGCTAACAAAAGGGAGCTCTTCCCCAGCGAGGAGGCCGGCGGGGCTGCGCCCGGCCTCCCGTTCCCGCCACCGCCGAGCTCAGCGGTCGCGCAGCTTCCCCGCGTCCCTGGCCTCCTGCGGCGGGCTTGGCGCGGGGAGCCGGGAACCGAGGCGCGAGGCCGCGGGGGGTTGCGGGGAGGGGGGAGGTGCTGGAGGCAATGCTGCAGGGCTCGGCGCCTGCAAAGCCCCTCCTTGCAGCTTCGGAGCTGCTGGACCCGCGAGCAACAAGTGGCGGAGGACAGCGAGAGCTCAGCCCCACCTGCAGAGCCCCGGGCCCGGGCCCGCGCAGCGCGGGAGCCGCCGTGCCGCTCCGGGCGCCGCTCCGCTCGGGCTGTGCCTTTTGTTTACACGCTAGAGGACACACAGTTACGTAAACACCGCAGGAGACACGCTGAATGAAATGGGGATGGCTGGGGGTGCTAGCTTTGGATTTGGGGGATGCCGGGTTGGTTGTTTCCTCCCCAACGCCGGCTTGCAAGGGAGCTCTGTTCGGGGACCACATTGGGGACGGATAGGGGTGGGAATCTGGCAAGCAGCTTCAGTTCCAGAGCCGAGGATTTTTTTCTTCCATGCCACGGTCTGTCTCTCCGGATGTTGTTTATGTGTGTTCCCCCCTGTGAATTCTTAATTTATGAGTTACGAGATAATTGGGTTCAGCCGATGCCGGGGTGGTTACAACTTCATTTCGGGTCCTGTCTCTGACTGGATGGGTTCAATGAAATGTTCCTGAAAGAGATTCTTGGTGCTGCTGCATTGTAAAAAGCGCCAGTGTCAGTTAAACGTGAGCGCGAGTAAAGGCTGGGTAACTGGCGCATAATAGAGGCAACAATAGACTTGTATTGGCTGCAAAAAAGGGGGAGGGGGGAAGCGCTGGTCGGGAATATTGCCTTTTGACAAAAAATGGGAGCCGAGCAATGCCGCTTGGCAGCAGAGCAGGATTCGATGGTACCCCTCCGTGAAGCCTGCTCACCGAAGGCACGGAGTAGTAACAGCAGTACTATATTTGTCCCTCTCTCGCGGTAAGAAGAAGTTGCCTTCCTAGCGAGGGATGTGTGCTGACTTGGAAAGGAGCGGTCTGGAACTCAGCCGTGCATGTCAGAGCCACAAGAAAATTCTGTTGCCAGTTACCATGGAAGCAGCTTCTTGCTCTTGTGTACCTCCCTGTTTATATTTTGGTTATCAGATTGTGTTCAAATTAGAAAGTAATTGGGTTTGATTTGTAGTGAGGAGGTAGATGATTTTCAAATCCTTTTAAAAAATGCCTTTGTGTGTGCGAGCGCGGTCAGTTTGAGAAGGGGTCTTGGTGTAGCCCCTGGTCCTAGCCTACCAGAGAAGATGTCCTCTGGCCCCCGTGACTTTTCTCCCTTAGTCCTCTTAGTTGAAGCGCTCTCAGAGGCCTCCAGCCCCACTCCCAGGATTAGAGAAACCTGTTGGAGCTGTCTTCTCACTTCATTGGCCTTATTTCATTGACATCCTTGCTGGGATAGCAATCCGGGGCCATTGTGCAGTAGCTTTAGGTTCTGTCTTCCCCTGTAACCGAATCCATCCTCCTTTGGAGAAAATCTCCCAGCCCTTCTGGGGTGTTGGGATGCTGATGAAATGCAGCTAAAATGGGGTCTTCTGAGCCCATTCCAGTGTAAGTCACGCCTGTTAGGTTTTAGGTGCAGGATGTTGTTCCTGAGCCTGAGCAGACCGGTCCTCTTACCGTTCTCAGCATCCCAGAGGGTGGCTGCTGGGTGGGGCTTCGTGGTGGCGCTGGCAAGCCCAGAGGCTGAGTTTTGCTTCTTGGCCTGTTGGGGCTTGAAGACCAGGATGGGGACTTTGCAGAAGTGCCGCCCGCTATTGTTGCCTTTCCGTGCATCAAATTGAATAGCCACAGGAGGGACTCGCACTTGTCTGAGATAGCTTTGATAAAATATCCCTCATTAATGCCACTTTATATTTACAGTGTGTCACTGGAGACGCACAAGGCTTCATTTAGTGACTTGTGTGACGAGACAAGCTTGCATTATTTGCCTGGGACATTTTAGAGGAACAAGAGACCCATTGAGCAATCTTTTGAAATGAACAAATACGGAAAAAGGGGGGAATAAAAGAGGAGGCAGTTCTCTGGAACAAGAGCTTTATTCATATGGATGTTGTACATGCTTTATCCCGTTTTCTCCAATGGGCCTCCTGGTAAAGGGGAGTGGGACCTGGAAGAAGCCAACAGGCACGACACTTTCGCATCCTCTCTCACTTCCTGACTTTGTATTCTTATCTGAGTGGGTCCTCACCTCCCTAACTGCTCATCTCACTCCACACCCTCCAACACCTCAACAGGTAGCAGCTTTCCTGGGTCTGACAGGGAGATTTTGAAATCCTTCCCAGCTCTGAATTTCAACAGAAGAAAATGCTAGCTACCCGCTGAGGCTGATGGTTGTTGGAGGATATATTGGTTGAAGGGAAAGAGATGTCACCTTTCTGTGACATGTGTCAAGAAGGTGGTTGGTAGGGAATGTCCGATTGGAAAGATGTCTTGCAATTATAATATTAGTCTGACTATTTATTTTCAAAGAAATGCTGTGAAAACCAAAATCCAGAATCTGATGGTGCTCTTGAAGTTTGCAGTGCCTTCTGCCCCCACTCGCTACATTTTGGCCGCCTACATACGTGAATTCTTATTCCTCGGCTTATGTTGCTAATGATTTTCAGACTTTAAAAAACTGATAATATTGCTGTGAGTATAAACTGTCTTATTCCCTGGGTTTCTGTGTGTGCTAATCAGTCACTTAGAATTTACATTTTAAAAATGGTGTGTGTGTGTGTGTGTGTTTAATAAAAGGCCCATTTTTACCTGAGTGACCTTCTTAAATTGGGCTAAACTAATCGATGCTATGATTTGAACAGAAATTTACCAGCATATGAAGAAATTTATAAAAAATAAATCCAAAGTATTCAAATGCTGTATCTCCTCCTTGGGAAGAATAGTACTGACCATTATGCTGGGCTTTTTAAACTGAAAATCCAGCACAGAAAGGAGAAATCACACAGCGACATCTGTTGCAGAATTGAAAATTTGCTGCTTTGAGTTGGAAGCAATTAGTTCCGTACAAGCACCTAATGGTATCAATTACTGTGTGTGTGTGTGTGTGTGTGTGTGTGTGTGTGTGTACTCATACAAATATGTATATATACACACATATGTACATAGATGCACATGGAGAAACTCACCCAATACAGTATTCATATTCACATTTTAAAAGTATTTAATATCAAATGTTCACTTTAGCACCAAAGCTTTTTTTTCTTAATGTCACCTGTTGGGGAATTTGAGATTTTTATAATCCTGGCATTGTTGGAAGGGGGAGGACAGTGTTAGAAATCATCTGGTGAAATCCCATTACTTCTCAGTGAGGCAGCCGCAGCCCAGAGAGGGCAGGGCCTTGCCTACCACTGCACTGAGGCCCAGTTACCCGGGACCCGGGACGGGGAGCGGGTTCCCTGGATGCCCAGCCAATGGACCTTCTCTTCCACCTCCCAGCAGGGATGCCCAGAGAGGGGTGTGGATCACAGGGAGACAGTATCTTGGCAGGGAATGGTTTGTATTCTGAAGGCAGCAAGATTTATTGCTGTTTTAAGTAATAAACCCATGGCTCAGAGGAGTGACCTCTGGGAGGAAAGGCCCAGCTCTTGGTAAGGTTGTCTTTGGTGTTGACAAATGATTCCGAAACCTCTGGACTTGATCTGGCAGCCACAGCGTGAACGCCATCAGAGCGCCTTCACGGGGGAGCTCAGGGCTGTGTTGCTGTGGGAAGTCAAGTGCATGAAAACCAGGTTTCAGAATCCTCAGCTTTCGTTTTTTAAGCTTTTGACTTGCCTTTCCAAGGGTTCATACTTACAGTAGGACTCTTTCCCCCTGACTGAGGGAAAAGGAGGGTCCTTCATTAACGAACAAGAACACATCTTGATGTCCTCACCAGGTACTCGCCCCTTTTTACTAAGCAGAGGAAAAGCTGAGTATGATTTGTGTCTTTTTAAAAAAATATTTTTTTTGCAAGATGACTTTTTTACATTGATCATATTTTCTTTACTTTTCCATTTTATTATGAAAAATTTCAAATATATATGTAAGCAGAAAGACCATAATTAACGCTGTGTGCAAATCACCTAGTTCAGTGATTATCCACCTACGGCCACCCATTCTCTGTCCTCTGTACCTGTCCTCCCTTCCCAGATTGTTTCACACAAATCCTGGACATCCTATGATTTCTTCCATAATTTACTTTAGAACGAATCTCTGTACAGTACAGTCCTCCTTCCCCCACCCTCATAATCACAGTACCGTTAGTTCAGTGTACATCTTCCCAACTGGCCTACAGAGTTTTTGCCCTCCCTGGCTTTACTGAGGACAGTACCCAGAGGGAAGGCTTGTATGGTGGGTAAGGCTGAGGCAGAAACCACGAAGCCAGAGTTTGATTACTGCCTGTACTGAGGAGACCTGTTTGCGTGGTTTGGTTTATTTTGAGCGAGGTTTTGTTTGGATTGGGTAAGATGAGTGTTATTGTTGTGTAAATATGGTTGTGTAAATACGCAGTAATTGTAGCTAATCCAGCCACCGTGGTGTGCTTTGAGAAGCACGGTGCGAGATTGCATTTCCAGTTCTCATCTTGAATACCTCCACCGGAGGACTTCTGTTAGGGTGGCTGGGGGATACATAGCTTCATTTGTATGTTTATCTTAAAATGCCTCCATGGTATATAAATGCCTTTGCATTTTTTGAATATAAGGCTTAAAAGAAAAAAAATCCTTTTCCCATTTCTGACTGGCTTAGTGCTACTTTCTCCCTGTATTCTGTAACTGAAGTGATCGCAAAATTCTCCTGCACTGCAGGAGACCCATACGACAAGCTGTGAGTATTCGGGCTGAATTTTTGTAGGATAGGGGCACCAGGTAGGGAGAAAAAAGATGACTATTTTTACTGATCAGTATTTGCCCCATTGATTTAAAATATGAATTTTTAATTTTAACTAGAAATGTTGAAATGCTTTCGTATTAATTTCTGAACTTCTTTGTGTTTTGTGTTTTTTTTTGAAAATAGGTTGTTCCATTTTCCAAAGTTCATGAAATGTGAGTCTGTACGCGCATGCGTGTGTGTGTGTGAGTGTGTGTGGGCGTGGGTGTGTGTTAAGAGGTTCTTTCTCAAATGTATTTAATGTGGACTATAAATCAGAAGCATTTGGTTTTTTGGTTTCCAGCCAAACAAGCAATTACACATGAGATGGTTTTGAGGGGTCTGAGCTGCCCGGCCAGGTGAAAAGCACAAAAGAATGCCTACATTCAAGGTTTGGGGAGGGGGAGCGCCACTATATTCGAATAAACAGCCTTTGTTTGGAAACCAGCAATGAAGGAAGGAACCCACTGGAATGTTTGTAATTACAAGTAGCACCTCCTTGTTTAAATTTCAGAAGCCACAGTTTCTTTTTCAGAGATTTAAATTGCAGGCTCCAGCCAGCAGCTGCTGTTGTGGTTAATGGGCAGTTTCTCTTTGAAGACCTTCCAGTGCTGGTCTCAAAAGCGTGGTGCACTTGGCCTTGAACTAGGGTGAGAAGAAAAGGCAATGGAGGGGTCTATGCACATGCACAGCAAAGGCCACGTGTGGCCTTTCCTCCTCAAAAGAGAAGCCCGCGGTCAGGTGGAGAGAGCTGGCCCCGAGGAGATGTTATGTGACAGGTGTCTTGAATCTCTTAGGAGAGTTGTGGGCTGGGGAGAATTTTTTCTCTTAGTAGATGTTTTACTGGAATATAGTCATTTGACCCAACATTTTGATCTAGATATTTCAGAAATGTTAAATAGGCTTGAATGAAAGTGCTCTGATATATATTTAAATGCTACTCAGTGTTTGAAGCTGATACTCCAATGACATGGACCTTTAAAAATGCCCAGAATAAGTACCTCGCTCTTGGCAGTCTTCCTTGGTAAGGTTGCGCTCTGATCCTCTTCAGCATCCAGCAGTGACTGTAATGCCAGGTTGGAATTAAGTTAGGAGGTCCCTGGAGGGGGCGGGGAGGAATCTGCCCAAACACCAAGCGCTCACCTGCCCCAATCACATCTCCCATTGTCCGCACCCTCTCTCCACTTGGCTAGGATTAACATAAAAGTTAACATGTCGAAAATGCAACTTTCATCTTTTTCTGTCATTGCATATGACACCGTTGTCACCCTGGTCTCTAAGGCCCCTAAATTTGGAGTCCTTTCCCTCCTTAACTTCCACTCTTGGCTGAAATAAAATGGGCTGATTGCTTCTCCACAGCATTCTCTGGAAGCCCCCATGTCCTGCCTCTGCAGATCATGTAGTGCTAGCAGAAGCTTCCTAGCCAGGCCCCCTGACCACTCTGTCAGAATATGTCCGCCTGCCACCGTGCTAGCTCTTCTCCGGACAGGATCATGCTTCGTCCCTTTCAGAAAACCCCGTCTCACATGCTTGCTTCTTGGATCGGCTCAGAATCCACACTTTTGTCTTGTGGCTGTTCCTTCCTCAATTGCTGTCTCACTCCCTCTCTAATTGTCCTAATTTTTTATTACTTTTTAGCCCAATTCTGATGGGACTGGAAGACCGTGATTCTCCAGTGAACCAGAGGAAGAAAGTGGTTCCACTGATCCGTCTTCAGCTGTTGCCTTTGCGTAAAACTGCTTTCTTATCTGTTTTCCTTCGGTTTATAGGTGTAAGACGCCTGATTCTCCTTGCCTACCTTGAGAAGAAACATCTTCCCTTTGCATCTTTCAGTTTAACTAACACATCCTTTTTCTGCTTTACGGGTATATATGTTTATATGTTTTTGTTTTATTTTACAGTAAGCGGAAGTGTGTAGATAGTATGGCCATTATTTTACTGAAAAAAATTTAAAGGTTAGAATGCGGAAAGTGTGTCACACCTGTTTGGTGGTATGTGTTTGAATGAGGGCAAATGACAGGCCAGCAAAGTAAGACCTTCAGACACAAAGGCAAGCCCTTTAGGATAGGAAGGGCTCAGAAGGGTCAGGGTCAGGGTCAAGGGGGCTTCACCTGGAGCTGCTGCTGTGCTGTAAATGAGACCAGGCCCCTGCAGATGGCCCAAAATATGAGCCGTTTTAGAAGGTGGTTGGTGCTCATGTGTGGTCTGTCCAGTTACCAAGAAGTACCTCCCGGGGGGGCCGGCGGGAAGTGCGCTACAGCCCAGGCCTTTGCTAGCCAGTGTTTGAAACGGGGGGCAGTGCTGCCTGCCTGCAGTCCTCTCCAGCGCCGCACTTTAGCTGATGACATCGGGGCTGAATCATCACTGGCTCTTTTATCTGAAGGATCTGTTCACAGCCTTTACCTGGTAATAGTATGTGCCGCAGTTCACCCCTTACTTTTTCCTCGTTTGGATCCTTCCTCTGCCTGGTTCAGTTTTTGCTAGTAGAAGGTTACATAGCATGATACTTCAGTGATATGAAAACTTGATGACCCTGGAGCAGTGGTCGGCAAACTCATTCGTCAACAGAGCCAAATATCAACAGTACAACGATTGAAATTTCTTTTGAGAGCCACATTTTTTAAACTTAAACTTCTAACGCCACTTCTTCAAAATAGATTCGCCCAGGCCGTGGTATTTTGTGGTAGAGCCACACTCAAGGGGCCAAAGAGCTGCATGTGGCTCGCGAGCCGCAGTTTGCCGACCACGGCCCTGGAGTCTTTGGACAGTCTTGGGGAAAAGGTGTGTATTTGGCTCTTTGCCGAACGGGCCTGTGGTCAGCGAGCCGCCCAGACTTACTCCAGCCATCAGCCTGATTGCCTCATCCCTCTGGCGGAACCCCTTACCCACCCCGTAAAACTTCACCGACAGGGAGGAAAACAAATAATCTAGTACTAAATCACTGCTCGAATGGTTTTATCTCTTAACAGGGTCACATAAAGATGAGCTTAAATGACTTCGAGCTTCACTTTTCCCCGTGCGTGTCCGGCGAGCACGCCTGGAGCCGAACCTCGGTTTCCTTTCTCTCAGTTGGCTAGTCATCACGTGAATGTTGGTTGTTGATCGTTCCCCTTTTCTGAAGCAGCTCTCCGTCTCCGGCCAAGCTGGCCAGCGAACACCCAGCGTAGGTTTCCGAGTGACGAACCCCAGAGAGTTGGAAAGAGCAGAAACAAGCTGCCTTACAGGGGGCTAAACATAAAATAAGATCATATATGTGAACATACGTGAAAAGGGAGTTTTATGTGTATGTGTGGCTTTTATTAAAACTGCCACTATTGAGTGATGCGGGTTTTATGTCTCAGACTACTGCTGATCACATTTGTAAATCTCACATGTTTGGGAATACTGAAACATAAATACCATGCTGATGGGATTAATTCAGCATATACTGTCTCTAAGGTGAAACTGAAGAATAACCTGGAGTTTAAAACATTTTTTGTAAGTAAATGGAATCATCTAGTACTGACAGTGATTATAATCTCAAATTTCTGGACCTTTTTTTAACAGAGAGGGACTATATTATTTTACCTAACCCTCCTGTATTTTAATACACTATATTTAAATGAAGAATTTGGCCCGGCTGGTGTGGCTCAGTGGTTGAGTGTCGGCCCAGGAACCAAGAGGTCACTGCTAGATTCTTGTCAGGGCACAGGCCCGGGTTGTGGCCTTGATCCCCCGTAGGGTGTGTGCAGGCGTCAGCAGATGGATGATATTTCTTTCTCATCAATGTTTCTCTCTCTCTATCCCTCTTCCTTCCCCTCTCTCTAAAAATCAATAAAAACGTATTTTTTAAAAATACTTTATAAAAAATAAAAAATAACTTGGTAAGGCACCTGGTGGAAAAATGAGAATTTAAAAGTGACTTTTAAGTGGAGCGGCTGCTTTTACACCAGGCGTTATGTTGGGCGCATCCATAGTTGGGTGGGTTGATGTCTGTCTTCCAGAAGTTTACAGTCAATTTTTTTTCAACTTTTATTTTGAAAACTTTCAAAACCACAGGAAGGATGAAAGAAAAGTACAATGATTACGTGGACTTCCCCGGGTTCATAGACGGTTACAAGCTGCCCATTTGCTTTCTCTCTAGCTCTCTGAATAATGTGGACACACATTTCTTTTTTCACTGAACCAGGTGGAAGTAAGTTGAAGGCAGTGACACTACCCCCTGGGTGACTTCAGCTCCTAACTCCTGAGAAGAAGGACATTTACCCGCGCGGCCTCAGTACCATTATTGTGTTCAAGGAACTCAACATTGATTTAATAATACCTAATATCTAGCCCATATCCACACTTCTCTAGTTGTCCCAGTAATACCCTTTCTATGTTTCCTCATCCTTCCTGATCTAGGCTTCGTCAGAGACCACACACTGGATTTGGTTTTCCTGTCTTCCTTTCCCTAGTACCGTTCCCTCCCTGTACCTTTGCTTTCGAGGCTTTGTAAAGGGGGCTGTCTGTCATGGCGTGGACATTTGGATGCGTCCAGACCTGCTGTTTTATAGGCCGTCCTGTCCCACAGTTCCTCTACAGATTGTTGGATCGTTTCCTCATAGCTCCATTCGGACTGCAGACCTGGGCAGGAACGCTGCATGCTCATGGTGCACTTCGCCGCCTTCTTACAGAATCACGTCAAAGGGATGTAATATCAGATTGTCATATTATTGGTGATGGTAAGCTTGATCCCTTGGTTAATGATAAAAATTTAGTTACTTCGTTTCCGTGGATTTATTGATTTGTCTATTAATGTCCCTTTATGATTAATAAATAATTTGTGGGCTATTTTGAGCTGAAGATCCTGTTTTCTAATAACATTTCATCTAGCATTTTTAGCAGCACTGATAAATCTTGTCTGAATCCAATATTAGACCAGTAGGCCCTGGCTGGGTGTCGTCCCAGACACCCAAAGGCTGGGGGTTCAATTCCCAGTCAGGACACATACCTAGGTTGCGGGTTCCATCCCTGGTCGGGATGCGTGCGGGAGGCAACCAGTCGATGTTTCTCTCTCTCTCTCCCCCTTCCTCTCCCTCTCGAATCAATATAAAAACATATTCTTGGGTGAGGATTAAAAATATATGTAACGATAGTTACTAAATTGTGTTTTTTTCTAATTCTGTCATTCCCCGGCCTTGGCCAGAGGCAGGCTTGCCTGAAGAAGAGCTTGCCTTGCCGCCTCTCCTTTGATAAAAATCACAATGGACTCAGATTTTAAAAATTCAGTGTGATTATATTTCATTATCATCAAATTTGGCCAGTGGGAACCCCTTTAGTCTGGCTCCGATTCCTTTTGATATATCTCTGTTAATTTTTAAGAACTTTCTTATTTTATGTCACAAGATATCTAAGCTCACATTGTATTTTCTCTGCCCCAGACCTGGAATCAGCTATTTCTCCCAGATGTCCTGGTTTCTTTTCGTATTTAAATATCAGAGGAGTGCTCATTGCTATGGACTTATCTTTGTTTCAGTGGGCAGAACTAGGATATATTTGATGTCTTACAGTTAATACAAAATAGTTTTGGAATTACTCCACTAAGACCACTGTAGACAACGAATCTACCAAGTATAGCTCACGCTTTTTTTGCCTTTAAATGAGATCCCACGGAGACTAGGCAGAGTACTGTGTTCACAAGATCACAAGTAACAAGGCTCAACAATCAAATCTATAAAAAGAATTCTCACTTCCTCCCTTACCTTCTGGCCATTCCCATCCATCTTTCTATATAGTAGCCAATTCCATTCCTTTCTCATGTATCCTTTCTATTTGTCCTTAAAAAAAAAAAAAAGATAGTATTGTTCTTTCTTTTCACACATTCCACAAGCTGTGTTAACATCTGCTTATATTCTTTCTCCTTATTTGACAAACCCTGGGTTCTCAGTTATTTTAATGAATTGCCCCCATTTGGCGTTATTTTACTTTAGAAGCCTTTATATTTCTTTTAATTCTCCAAATTACTTATATGAAAGTAGGGACCGGTCAGTTCCTTCGCATACAGTGCAATGTGTCTCTGATGTTTAATAATGTCGCCTTATTCTGTTTCTCACTCGTTATCTTTTACCCTCTCCTCCGCCACTCAAGTGCCATATCTATTTCTCAGGCCTCACTGCCCCACTCCGCTCCCTTTTCTAAGTTGTGGTGTCCTTAGTTCTTCTACACAGCCTTTTGCATCTAAACCTCAGACTGTTCTAAAACTGTCTATTGGACATGTCAATCTGGATGTCCCACAGTTACCTCAAATAACATTACTGACAAAGCAGCTATCACTTATTTGGTGTCTTCACTCATGATCGTATTTAATTCCCACTGTCACCCCATGAGTAAGTGACCCGTGCTGCTTTATTCCAGATGAGGAAGCGGAGAGGATGATAGATCCCTTGTCCAGAAGGCACAAATAATAAGTAGCAAAGCCATATCTATTTTCAAAACCCATGGTTTTAAACACAACTATATTTTCCTAAAATTCAAGATGTCTACAACGGAACTTAGCATTTTTCTCCCCAAACCTCCCTCCATCTGGTGTTTACTCTTGAGTAGAAGGGTACCACCATTGACCCAATGAGCTAAATAAATCTGGGAGACATTTTAGGTTTCTTCCTTTGCTATCCTTAACCCCTCTGTTAGTTACCAAGTCCTGCCTACCTCTTGCATTCACTCATCTATTTCACCACCACTGGTTTAGTTGACCCTTATTCTCATTTTACAGACGACGAAAGATTTAAATTAATATAACAGCCCCTTAATTGGTCTGTTTACCTCTAGTCTCATCCCTTGTAATGCATCCTTAATACTGCTTCTGACAGATCTTTCTAAAATACACAATAGATCTTCACTCTCTTGCTTAAAATCTTTGCCCGCTTTCTCAGCACCTTGAAGACCAAGCTTGCTGCACGGTTTCGTCATGGCCAGCGCCCTTCCTCACCCGATCCTGACTTCCGCTCAAGCTCACCTCCTGCCCCCTGCACACACCTTTCTTGCTTTAGGACTTGCTTTAGGTGCTACACACTGTTCTTACCAAAGTAAATGTGCCGACGTAAGCCATGATCCCACAGGCTCTCTGCTTTTTATGTTACGGCTCCTCCTCAGACACCCTTCTGTATGTGGCTGATTTCTGCATGTCTTTCAGATTTAGCTCAAGATTTTGCAAAGAAACTTTCATGACTCTTCAGGTTGGCTAGATGCCTCTTCTTTGTGCCCCTCCTGACTTATCTTCTTCCTTCCCATCAAGCATCTTTCTCTGAATCGCCCCGTGTTCCTTCTACATGCCTGTGCATTTGTATTTGTCCAACTTGTTTTCACCAACAGAAATGCCCCACCCTCTGGTCTTCCGTGTCAGCATGTTTAACTCCTATGCATTCAAAAGACCCAAGTCCAGAGTTTTTCAAATCTAATCTGATTGCCAGCCTGAATGTAATGTCTTCCTTTCAACTTCCATTATAATTTCTCTAGCCATTCCATGACATTTGACACCTTCTACATACATATTGACATGTGTCTATGGATATATGTATCCTAACCTTTCTATAGGAGGGACTATTGTTCGTCGTTGTTCTCTTAACAGAGCACAATGCCTTACATAGTATGTGCTCAATAAATGTTTGTTGAAACAATGAATGAAATGGAAATTAGGTACCCATTAAATTGTTTCTGGCCCTTTCAAAATAAGTATGAGCAGAGGACATAATCAAGACTAGTGTAAAAATGAATCCCTCAAGGTTGTTTTTTCACTCACATTTTCCTATTACACAATCTGATTTCAATATGTATGTAGTCTCTCCTTTCTTACTTGTTCTGAATCCTGGTAGTTGGGGAATAGAATTTGTATTGGGCCTTTGTGTTTATAAGTTTAACTTAGTGTTTGTCTTACTATCAGCTTTTAGAACTGTACCTCTTGGTGGAAGTTGTGTATTCTGTCATTGTGGACGAAGAGCTATCGGAATGCCTGAGCTGTTCACAGTCTGGCGGACTGACTTTCAGTGTGTTTGTTCCTACTTGGTTGTTGGGCAATCAATCGTTGGAGAGATATTAGCCCAACAGCCCAGATAGGAAACCTCTTTCTATTTACTTAATCACTCCACAGCCCTGAGATGGCCAGACTTTGTCATTGCTAAGGCCATCGTGGCACTTCAGAGTTGAAGCGACAAACCAAGAAACTTATCTCAGGGGCCATCTGCCCCTCTTCCGCTCAGTTTTCATGAGTCTTTTCTGAAAACTGAGAGAGAGTCTCAGGAGAGGCACGGGGAACACGGAGATTTACACCTCAGGGTGACGGTTTTCCCATACAGTAATAACGATATACGTGGAGTCAGTGGCTACAGGATCAGAAAACAGATCTCAGTAGTTGGATCAGACGTGAGAAATGGCTTGATGCTGTGTTTTAAAAACATGAGATGGGTAAGGCAGTCTGTTTTACGGAGATGCTTGCGCTATTTGTGTGGCTGTAGTTGGTGCTAAATAAAACTGTGGCAAAATGAAGCTTGTAAAGTTAATTGCCTACTACCAATCTAGTTTTAAACAAAGATTTCCTGCTGGTCGTTCATGGAAGATGGGGGAAATTTTATATGCAGGCAGAGGGAGAGAGTTTGCTAACATTACCTTTTAATTTAGGAGAAGTTTGGAGTTTGTTTTTTCCTGTGACATAGAGGTGGAACCCACTCTAACCAGAGTGTACTGCTGTAATATTTAAAAAATGCATTAGTGACGCTGATATATCTGTGACCTTGTAAAGGCGTTTTTTTGAGGGGGGGAGGGGAGCCAGCTTTTTTCTCACTGTCCTAAGTGATGTCTGCTTAATAACTCTAACTCCCTGTCAGAACTGGGAGGGGCCAGAGGACCCATCAGAACTTGTTTTCATGGCTTATTCCTAAGGTGTGCCCTTCACTTTCCCATCCATCCATTTAGAATTCCTTTCGCTGCCTAAGGCATGCATCCAGCCTAAACTGTGTTTGGTGTTTAAAATGCTCCGAGGTAAGGGGAATCGTAGCATTTTATCGAAGCTTCCCTTGTAGCTGTAGAGCTCTGTACTGTCTTAGGTTACACAGCTTGAAATTCTTAGGCATCGCGTATGAATTATTGCAATTAGTTGAGGTTTTGAGGGGAATGACATATCTCCATGTACCATTTCCCTTTAGCTGGTAGATAATTTTTAGGGGGGTTTGACTTCTTAAGAAATCCTTCAAGGTAGAGGCATTAAACCCTTTCCACCATGAATCTTGGTAAATATATCTTTATTAGCATAGCCTACTGTCAAGTACTATGAATGGTTTGATAGCGATATTTAAGAAAAATTGTATCTTTTAAACACAAATTTTGTCAGTTTATTAATATATAGTATATGATAGATATTCCCTAAGAGAGAGAAGAGGCTAGTTAATTTCTTCTAGAATTAGGTGAGTAATGTTTCAAGCATCCTATTTAAAAACAATTGCTCTAGGTCCTATTTATTTCATTATTTTGGTCATTTGCATGAAAACAAGTTGATTCTTTAAATAACAACCCCATTCAGTGTTCTTTTCCTTGTAAAATGTTATTCATCAAGTATTATATTCCATCCATGCAGTAGCATGAGTCAGGCCTAAAATAGTAATGGAATTTTTTTTCTTTTTTAACCAAAAATATCTCACATTTTATTTTCATTTACCTATGATTTATCTCTTTATTCTTGTTTCATAAAGTGAATGCATACAGTGTTATACTTTAACAGAATATTTTTAAGGTATTAGGATTTTTTTAAAATAAGGTCATCACCTTGAAGATTTTGACCTGGACCTTTCATGAAATAAAGGAGCAAGAAAAAGACAGACTTACACAAAAAGATGAATATATAATCTACTTATGGAATAACTGATAAGAGTAAAATTCATTTTATAACATTTATCTGGTTCTAGTTCCCAAAGCGCTACTATTTCAACAAGAGGATATCTACATTTATATATTGGATCGCCAAAGCATCCCCTTTGAAAAAATGTTCAACTCTTTTGAAAAAGGTTTAAAAACCAAGGGCCTAAACGAATGAGTCCTTTCAGGTTGAAAATGACAAATCGAGAGAGAATGAATGATAGTTTACTAGAGCATCTCAGGGCTGAAGCCAAAGCCACAGGCAGCAACGAGGAATGTGGCTGTAGCCTCAACAGAGAGCTGGATTCGGAGCTGGGATTTCAGATCACTGTCATCTCCCTCTTTCTATCAGAAGGTTAGAAAGGAGGGAGCTAACGTGGAGCTGGAGTATCTACAAGGCTTTTCATTTAAACGAAGTCTTGCAAACATGGGCAAGATTTTCATCAAGAAAGATGGTACCTTCCAGGCTGAGGAAGAAGGAAAGCTAAAATGGCTAATGAGAGATGAGATTAGCAAAAGATAGCTGGGGTCAAGATTGTGAAAAACCTTTAATGCCAAATTTAGATTTAGTTTAGGAGATCATGGGGATTTTGAACAATGAAGAAACATTGGATTGGTGCTGTAGGAATGTGATTTGGCAATGGTTTGTGATCAGATAGAAATGAGAAATTGGTTAGTGGTGTAATAATTCAAGTAACTAGGGTGGAAGTGGAAGAATAGAGGTAGAATTGACTGGATTTGGTGGCTAACTGGAGAATGGGGATTGAGAAAAAATAAAGACTGGAAATGAAGCTGTGCTCTGAATTTGAACTTGAGTGGCTTAGGAGAATGGCTATTCAAATGAACAGAAATACAAATATATGGTAGCTTTTATAAGGGAAGACAATAAGCTTGGTTTTGAATATATTAAACTTGAGCTGCCATTAGAACATGGTGGAAATGTTTGGAAGGTAGTTTGAAATGTGGTGCTGGAATTTAGGAGAGAAGTTGGGAGCAGAGCTGGAGATAAGATTTGAAAGTCATCTGTAAAGAATTAATAGTGGAAGTTCTATATTATGCATTGATTCAGTTATTTATTTGATATAAATGTGTTGAAATGACCAAAGCATGCCAAACATTGTATTAGGTGCTGGAGATGAGTGTATGAGAGGTCCCGAAGGGGTGATGCATCGAGGTAGAATGTTAAGGAAGGTGTGTTTTTCGGAGGCAAGATAAGGAACTGTGATGAACACCAGGAAGGACTAGTCAGAGGACTGGAGCTTAATGTTGCTGAAAGAGGAGAGGGAGTAGTAGATGGAAGATAGGCCTGCTGATGTGGATGGAGGTTCGTTACGTTGCCAAAGAGTCAGAAAGTGGGGAGAAGAATGAATTCTCTTGGAAGTGAATGAATTCTAGGGAGGAGGTTGTGTAAGAATGAAGTTAGACTTTGGTAACAGCCAGTCACACAGCTAGGATGTGGCAACACTGGAACCAGATTCAGATTTTTGGACTGGAACTCCAGTTCTCCTGGTAGTGTACCAGCACAGCCGATCGTGCCTTCACCATGCTATAGGGAACTGTGGAGTGTCCATGTTCCTTAAAATGTTTTTAAAATGCTTGAGGTTGTGATGTTGAACAAAGAACAAATTAATAAACCTCACAACTGTCCTTGTATTTTATGTAATGAATGACAGCTTTGGCAGGCAGAAGCATGGAGGGAGGATGGTGAGAAGCTGTTTGTCTGGGATTGTGTTTCTTTAACAACCTCCACCAGAGAACAAAAACAAATCTTAGTGTAGCACAGGGAGCACTTTCAGGATGGCAGGACGAATCTAGGTCAACTTACTGGCAACTCTTATTCTTCAGGTAGATTAATGTTTGCATCCTGGTTTTCAACATACTGTGCGAAGTCCAGAAAGACTGGGCATGGTTCCTTAGTGAAGATTAGTCAGCAGGGGGTCACGGATTAAATGGATGTGTGGGAGCATTTTTCTTTACAGCTGAGTAATGAGAGTATAGCTCAGGCCTAATACGGTAACCTGCATTTCCTTAACTCTTCCATGTAAAAGATATATCTTTGTGGAATTTTTCCATATTGTCTTTAGGAGATGACTGGTCTTCTGTAGGTGGTAGGACCAGAAAGTAACTCAATTTAGCAGTGGAGCTCTGAAACTGGAGCTGGCTAGTCTAGCATCTTTAGCATATTTTCTCCTGCCATGCCTCTCCAGTGCTGTCCAAGAGAACGCTCTGTGATGGTGGAAATATTCTGTATCTGTGCTGTTCAGGATGGTAGCCACATGTGTCTGTTGAGCACCTGAAATGTGGCTAGTGTAACTTTAAAAAATAAATATATTGGCATTAATTTCAGAGAGGAAAGGAGAGGGAGAGAGGGATAGAAACATCAATGATGAGAGAGAATCATTGATCGGCTGCCTCCTGAAGCCCACAATCCAGGTGTGTGCGCAGACCTGGAATCGAACTGTGACCTCCTGGTTCATAGGTCAACGCTCAATCACTGAGCCACACCAGCTGGGCAGAAGCTGACTTTTTAATTTTATTTATATTAAACTAGTAGCCCTGTGCACGAATCCGTGTGCCAGTAGCTCTCCTCCCGCTGCCCTGCCCTCCTGTAGATCCCCTCACTCCCCTCTCCCCGGCCCCCCCCCCGCCCCCCGCCATAGCTTGCTGCCCTGCTCCCTCCTGTAGCTCTCCGACACCCACTTGTAGCTCGCTGCCCCACCCTCCTGCTGATCCATGATCTGGTCATTACGTGGTCGGTCGTTACATTTCACAGCGTAACGACCATTTGCATATTACATCTTTATTATATAGGATAGCCATATAGGGCCCTAGCTGGTTTGGCTCAGTGGATAGAGGTTCAGCCTGCAGACCAAAGGGTCCTGGGTTCGATTCTGCTCAAGGGCACGTACCTTGGTTGCAGGCTCCTCCCCAGCTCAGACCCTGGTCAGGGCTTGTGCAGAAGGCAACCAATCGGTGTATTTCTCACACATTAATGTTTCTCTCTGTCTTTTTCTTTTCTACTCTTCCTAAAAATTGATGGAAAAATATCCTAGGTGAGGATTAATTAAAAAAAAAAAAGCCACATATGGCCTATTGTTACCATATTGGGTGGCATAGCTCTAGACTAAAAAGTAGGATGCCAAATTGTCATGCTCATCAATAGCATTAACTGGTGAGAGGAGGTTGGAAGAGGGGTTGAGTTAGGGTATTGACATTCATTCCAAATTCAGTAGATTTTATTGAATCTTGGACTCAGCTTTTGTGGGCATCCAAATTGTGCATTTCTCTCTACTTTTCTCTTGCTTTTCATGTCTAAAAGCTTCTTGAATATCTTGATTGTTCTTATTCATTTGAAGAATTACCCCTTTTGGCTTTACAGGGGTGTAGCTCATCTAGTGCACAGATTAATAGCTCTATCTTTGTCCTTAGAAAGCTGAGTCTTGAAGGTTACTGTTACATGACTGTACTACCATATGCCCATTCACATTGTTATCTTCTGTGTGTGCGATGCTGAGAGTGAGTGAAATGTGAAAAAAACATCATTCATTTTAAATAGTTTTGACTGCCAGGTTAATGTGACTCTTAAGCAGAGCTTCATGAGGTCTGGCCATAGTAACTGCTTTTAACTTGATTTAAAGTTCTTAAACATTCTGAATTGCTTCACCTAATCTTTTTATACTGAACGTACAATTTTCAGGCTCTTTTTTATTTTCAAATCCATAACTGACAGCTGCTCAACACCTCATTCAAATAGTTTTAAGAGTTTTAGAGAAAAGTTGAGACAGACTGGATTTACTGACGTCCGTTGGATTGAGATATTATGGATTTAGAGTAGATAGAGAGTGAGAAAGAAAAATATGAAATAATTATTGCACATTCACTGCTTGCCCAATGACAGTGATTTGAAGTTTAATAACTAAGAAACCTGACAAGAAGCAAAAGGACCCTTAAGTTAACATCTAAAACTCAACATAAGAAATGAATATTCCATTTGAAATAAAAATTTTTATGTGTGGCCTCATTTGTTTTATTACATTTCACACTACACTGATGCACAGAAATGCATATATATATATATATATATATATATATATATATCCTATATAATAAAAGGCCTAATATGCTAAGTGTCCGGTCGTCCAGTCGGCCGTTCAACCAATCAAAGCATAATATGCTAATGATATGCTAAGGCCGCTCAACTGCTCACTATGACGTGCACTGACCACCAGAGGGCAGATGCTCTGACTGGTAGGTAAGCTTGCTGCTGGGGTCTTGTTGATCAGGACTGAGCGAGATGGGCCGAACATGCCCTGGAGCCCTCCTGCAGTCCCTCCCCAGCTGGCCAACCTCCTGTGTCCCTCCCTGGCCCCAAGCATATACCAGTGGGGTCCTTTGACCTGGCCTGCACCCTCTTGCATTCTGGGACCCCTCGGGGCTGTCAGAGAGCTGGTTTTGGCCGGATCCTGCAGGCCAGGCTGAGGGACCCTACTGGTGCACGAATTCATGCACCGGGCCTCTAGTGTGCGTGTGTGTGTGTGTGTGTGTGTGTGTGTGTGTGTGTGTGTAACAATAAACCTTTTCTTGAAATATATTGTACAGATTCTATGAGACTGTAAGCCTTGTAGGAACTAACTCTTTAAGGGAATTTGTGATGCCTAGAGCACAACAGATATTTCTCAAATGAAATTGACCATTTTATAAGAGAAATAAGGTCATAGGTCTTCCACCTCTATGTGCAATGACAAATGAAACTATGTAACTGCCCAGTGGCTCAACTCGAGAAGGCTCTGTACTATCTATAGTGAATATAGAGAAACTCTTTGTCCAAGAGTTAAAAGTTAAGGTGATTATACATTTTATTCTCAGCCTTTTAATGCCTTTTGATTAAATGCTGCATGTATGCACCCCCTCTTATATATTTATGGTTATGTGTATCACCTACTATGTACTAGACACTGTGTTAAGTACTAGATTTACAAAGATGAATTTGGTCTCTTCCCTCCATAGACTTATACTGTAGATTCTTTTTAAAAATATATTTTTTATTCAGAGATGAAGGAAAAGGGAGAGAAAGATAGAAACATCAATGATGAGAGAGTATCATTGATTGGCTGCCTCCTACACACTTGGGCATGTGCTCTGACCAGGAATGGAACCTTGACCTCCTGGTTCATAGGTTGATGCTCAACCATTGAGCCATGCCGGCTGGGCTACTGTAGATTCTTATGTGGGAGATAGTAAAACAAAAACCCAATGCTATGTGCTAAGAACCATAATACACATGGTCTGTGAGTACTGCAGAAGCACAGAAGAGGAGTATCTAACTTAGTATGGAGACTGAGTCAGGAAAGACTTTCCGGGCCTCTTTTGTGCTGGGTCTTGAAAGGTAGTTGGGCGATAGCCATACAGATGGTATTAGTGTTTGCAGGTAGGGAGAGAGTATGCGGACAGGTATGGAAGCATAAAAAACATGGGGTATTCTGGGAACTGCAAATAGTTTGGCACGGCTGGGGGAGAAAGCCTTTGTGAGAGGAGGAAAAGGCGAAGCTGTAGAAGGTATGTGGGAGTCAGATAATGAAGCACAAACTGGGTAATAATGAGGAATCCCGTGGAGTGTGTCAGTAGCGGGCGGGGAGAGTCAGATTGGCTGTGGGTGGAAAGGATTGGGAGTATTAGAGACCACAGGTAGGAGAACAGTTAGGGAGAAGCTGTGCCCTTAAGGTACTTACTATACAGTTTGGGAGGAAGTTGGTTTCAAGATGTGTTTGAGGGTAGAGTTTCATGACTGAGAGAATGAGAAAAGGAAGACGAGTTAATGGTCAGGTTCTGGCTTAGCCACATGGGTGGGTGATAGGAGTGGAGAAGATGGACAGTATTGGGGTTCAGCTTTTCAGGAGTTGGTGGCACGTGCAGGTGGAGACCTCTAGCAGCACTCGCTTGGCGCCAGGGTCATTGATGAATCTCCCAAGTGTGTGTACTGGGTGGGAGGAGAAGAGGAGCTTAGGACAGAACTTCAGAGACATCAACGATTACAGGTCGGCAGAAAACAGACCAGTGGAAGGAATGAAGAAGTAACTGTCAGAGATTTGGAGCAACATGAGGAAAGGTTTTTTGTTTTGGGATCCAAGAAATAAGAGAGTTCTCAGAAAGGAAGGGAGAAACACTGTCAAATGCTACAGGGAGGTCTGATAAGATAAAGGAGGCCCTTCATGGACATAGCACTTAAGCATTTGTAAGGGACAACCTGCCTCACAATTTCAGTGCTGGGGAGGGTGGAAACCAAATGGAGCGGGTGGAGCAAATGGAGAGTGCAGAAAAGGAGGAGGGAGTATAGTCAAGAATTTTAAGAGGTGTGACTGGTACAAGTAAGGCCAGGGAGAAGGAAGTGGACATAAGGAGATGTAGGACTGAGGGGAATTTTATAATATGTATATTTATAAATTAGGGATCCTTGAGAAGGTAAACCTATTTAATTTTATTAACCAATGTCACCCCAATAAATTTAATGAAAACAATTATTTAAAAAACTCAGAATAAATATATTTATGAATTAATAAATCACCTATCTTTAAAATTAGACCGTTTATAAGATTAGAAATTCCAAACATTTGACCATTTATTTATATATATTTATATATATGTAAATAATAAGATATAATACAGAGAAAGATTGAATATAAGGAAGGGAGAGTTGATCCTGAGGCCCATGAGGAGGCATTTGCTTGGAGAGAAGAGACCTTTACTTTTTTCTTCCTGAGATGGAACAAGGGTGAATGTAAGTTAAACTGTATGTGGGAGGGCTGAGGACTCTGGAGGGAGGACCTCTTTGGGAAAGCAGGAATCCCTGTAGTACCTGCTGACTGTCCATGGAAGAGACAGCAGGAGGGAGGGAATACTGTAGAAGGTATTTCAGATCCCCTGGGAAAACTCGGAAGATTATAGAGAGCATCCAGCTGAGGTTGGAAATGACATGGTCTTGACCACAGTCCCCTTGGCTGCTGCAGATTGGCCTCCTTGGGTAGCTGACTGAATGCTCCTCTTTACCAGGTAGATACTTTGCTACTGAGGTGTCCTTGATGTCTTCCTCCCTTTTAGAGGGAAGGCAGGTTAGTATATGACAGACGTTTAGAGCTAAAGGGATCATAAGACTAACCTCCTCATCTTGTAAACAGGGAAATGGAGGCTCAGAAAAGTGAAGTGACCATTGAAGTAAATCTAAAGCCAGAGCTAAGCCCGAGGGTTCTCTTTTCTGTACTTTGCTACCTCTTTGATAAGGGTAATGGATGAATCCCATTCATTATAAATACTCTTACTAACCTATTTGGAACTGGGAATCCTATACCATTTTCTTTCTTACCCAACTTGTTTTTCCGTTCTGTGCCAGGTTCAAGCAGGTACAGCCAAATTCTAGAACGATAAAAATAAGTAGGCTTATCTATTCCTAAATGGATTTTTTATTAGATGAGAATATTTGGAACTTGTAAATGGTCAAATGTTTGGAATTTCTAAACTTATAAACGGTCTAATTTTAAAGATAGGTGATTTATTAATTCACACATATATTTATTCTGAGTTTTTTAAATAATTGTTTTCGTTAAATTTATTGGGGCGACATTGATTAATAAAATTACATAGGTTTCAAGTGTACAATTCAATGATACATCACCTCGGTATTGCAGTGTGGGCCCACCACCCAAAATCAGATCATCTTCCATCACCGTATATTGGGCCTCCTTTACTCTTTACTGCCTCCCTGACGCCCCTTCCCTCTGGTCATCACCATACTGTTGTCTGTGTCTATGAATTTTTGTTTGCTTTTCTTGTTTGTTCATTTGTTGCTTCGAGTTTTATATCCTACATATGAGTGAAATAATATAACTCTTGAATTTTTCTGCCTGACTTATTTTGCTTAGCATGATATTCTCAAGATCCATCCATAATGTTGCAGATGGCAGTATTTCATCTTTTGTTATGGCTGAGTAATATTCCGTTGTATATATGTACCACATCTTCTTTATCCAATCACCTATTGAAGGACACTTTTATGGTTGTTTCCATGTCTTGGCCACCATGAATAATGCTTCAGTGAACATAGGGGTGCATATATTTTTGTGAATAAATACTTTCCAATATTTTGGGTAGATATCTAGAAGAGGGGCTGCTGGGTCACATGGTAACTCTATTATTAGTTTTTTTATTAGCTTCTGGGCTGTTTTCCATACTGGCTATGCCCCAGCAGCGAATGAGGATTGCTTTTTCTCCATATGTTAATACTTGTCTTGTTGATAATAGCCATCCTAACAGGTGTGAGGTGGTATCTCATTTTAGTTTTTTTTAAAATATATTTTTATTGATTTTTTTACAGAGAGGAAGGGAGAGAGATAGAGTTAGAAACATCGATTACAGAGAAACATCGATCAGCTGCCTCCTGCACACCTCCTACTGGGGATGTGCCCGCAACCTAGGTACATGCACTTGACCAGAATTGAACCTGGGACCTTTCAGTCCACAGGCCAACGCTCTATCCACTGAGCCAAACCAGTTAGGGCTCATTGTAGTTTTGATTTGCATTTCCTCAATAGTGAAGTGGAGCGTCTCTTCACCTGTCTTTTGGCCATTTGTTTGTCTTCTTGGGAGGAATGTCTGTTCAGGTCCTTTGACCATTTTTTAATTGTGTTGTTTGTTTTGTTAGTGTTGAGTTGTATGACTTCTTTATATATTTTGGATGTTAACTTCTTGTCAGAGCTGTTGTTTGCAAATATCTTCTCATTTGGTGGTCCCCTAGTCTAAGTTTTATTTACTCCATATTTTGAGTAAGTTCCCACTAGATGCCGGGAATTGTGATGATATAGTAGCACAGAATTCCCATATCTATCCAAGACCTGTTGAGAACTGACTGTTATATTATACTCTCTCCATTAGAACATCGAGTTTAATATCAGTAACTTGTGTATGCCGCTTTGGGATCTGCCATCTACATCCTTGGTCTAGACAAGGACTAAGGAGCAGATAGTAGCACGTCTGTTGGGTAAACATAGGTTTGGCAGGAGTGATTTAGTGTGGAACAGGGGGCCCTTAACGAATTATCACTGTTTATAATACCTTTTTCTCTTTCATTTTCAAGAATGAGAATAATTCAGTAATATGATTGGTAATATGTAAAAGGTCGGTATGGTTGCCCTGGTATCTATTTTTCAGCGAGTATTTTGTTTGCCATGCAGTGTGTCCTGGGTAATTTACTAGAAATCACTCTGAACGTCATGACGTTTTGTGTGTGAGTTCCTCAGGCGCATACTCAGGAGTGACAGCTTTGTCGGGTGCTTTGGGGTTGGATTTTGAAGCTGTACGGTGATGGGGTTCTTTGTGTTTTTTTCTTTCTTTGGGAGACAAACAGGACACTGGTTACAGTGAATCTGTTTGAGTTAAAGAAGAACTTCCAAATCTAGTTGGACTTAAGAGTATTTGAATGATTTTGGGGATACATAAAATTTTTTAAAATGACTATATAGAATACAGATAAAGTATATTTTCTGATAAGTGATCAGAAATGTGTTAAAACATACCTTTTGATTTAATTTCTATGCAATTGATTTTGAGTAGAATAAATTATTCTCAAAAACAGTATTAAAGATGAAAATCAAAATAATTAAGCAATTAAAGCAATTGCTACCTTGAAGATTTTTGGTAGTATGAATTAAAGCTAAGTGGATTTTTTTTTAAGTTTAGCATATTCTATGACCCCAAACAAAAACCTACTTCAAGAAATTCAGCTTATAGAAATAATTTAAATATATATTCACAAAAATGTAACTACTGGATTGTTCTTAATAGCAAAAAAATCGTCCAAATGTCTGCCAATAGGAGACTAGTTAAATAAATTTTGGCCTCTGTAACGGAATACTTTGTAACCATTAAAAAGAGTGATGTAGATCTGTGTCTAGGTACAGAAAAAGATTTTCAAGATAAATACCAGGAGGCTGAAAAAAGGCACCTTGCAGAATATTGTATATGTGGAATGATCCTGCCTTTCTTAAAAAAAGTTATATTTTATGTATAATTTGTCTGTAACACATACTATAATTAGTATATTCACTAAAATGTGAAGAATAGACAAAACTATTAGCAATGGTTATATCTGAAGAGTGGGATTATGAAGGATTTTTACTTTTAAGTTATTTTATTTGCATATTGTTTGAAATTTCTATAATGAATGTGTTATTTTTGTAATTAGAGAAAAAGTGTGATACAAAGCCTGCTGTTTAAAAGGTCTAAAAAATCAGTTGAAATGGGATGCTGCATGTGAATACATTAGCTTTGTGGAAACCTTTTATTTATTGTTTGGTTTTGTCTAGATTCCTTGGACTTTGAAGTGATTATATATATACACATACATACATATATATATGTATATATATGTATGTATGTATATATATATATAATCAGAAATTCGTGGGGGCGGGGCGGGGGAGGGGTCCCTCAGCCTGGCCTGCGCCCTCTTGCAATCCGGGACACTGCATGCACCAGTGACCATACTTTTCATACAGGTGAAAGGCATCTTGCTGTTGTGTGGGCAGCTACATTTTTTTGCCCTGATTATAAAAAGTAGAACATAACATGACCCTTCTGAGGCAGTAGTACCATCTTCCCCATCTTATGGGTGGAAACACTGAAGCAGAGAGAAGTTATGTAACTGGCTTTGTCATGCAGTTATAAGTGTCAGAATCAGGGCTGACACAAAATGTGCAAGCCAGAGTCCATGCATGTCATCGCTGCATCATCCTCTTTTTTCAGTGTTAGAGTAGCCTTGCCAGGTTTTAATTTTTAAATCTAAGACTGTTCCCAATATATAGGGTAGGATCCCTAGGCCTGGCTGGTGATCAGGCCGATCTGTGGGGCCATCTGGGGGGAGGGGGTTCCCTCCCTGGCACCCGCCTTGGCTTGTGGCCTGACACGATCACTGGCCGGCCCCACCCCCCTGATTGGTTGATTAGCATATTAGGTTTTTATTATATAGGATGTTTTCTATACCCTATATACTAACTGTTTTTTGACTCTTTTATAGATATCCAACCAGCTATTTTGTTTTCTCACATTTCAGTTGTTTTCCAACATACCTTTTTCTTTAGATGATCACTTTGCAGGGTAACCTGTTTATTTCTTTCATTATGATCATTTTTAAGATACGTTTTTCATTGATTTTTTAGAGAGAGAAGAAGGAAGAGGGAAAGGAAGAGGGAGAGAAACGTCAAGTGTGAGAGAAAAACATAGATTGGCTGCCTCCTGCACGCCCCCTCTACTGGGGATCCAGGAACCAAGGGGGACCTCTTGGTGCACGGGAAGATGCTCAACCAACTGAGCCACGCTGGTTAGGCTAGTTCTTTTATTTCATTACAATCTAGTATGCTTTGATGGATTTTTGCTTTTTGTTAAAAGAATTTTTGGTGACCCCAATACTGGAATTTTTTTATGTTAAAATTTTGTGATCTCTGTATACCAGGGAATTTAGGAATGGAGCTTATGTTCTTCAGGGTTTCATCTGATGGTGATTTACTAGATCCTGACTCTACTGTACTGAAAGTATAGGTGTGTGTGTGTGTGTGTGTGTGTGTGTGTGTGTGTGTGTTCCGAGTCTCTGCCTGGACCCCAACTGCAACAGCAATCTGGAGGCAGAACAGCACCAGGTGTCAGGCCCGTCAGGTCAGACAGGACCTGGGTTTAGCCGCCTAGGTACTTGAGTTCTGGCTAAGAAAAAATTCAAAGCCAAGACTCAAACTATAAGAGAACATTTATTTAGAAAATCATAGAGGTAGAAGAAGTAATTCATAGAAGAAATGGGCTTAGGAAACAAGTTACAGAGGCAAAGGCAGGGCCTTGGAGCTTGGGAGTGAGGGAGATAAAGGTGACACGCGGGGGTGGGGGTGGGGATAAAGGCTAGGTGGCCGGAGAGAGCGCACTGGGCCCTCTGACCTAGGGTTTTCAGGGTGGAGATTTTAAGGGAGGTCTCTGGGGAAGAATCATTAGAATATTCGGCAGATTTCCAGGTCCGTTCTCTCAGGGTCTGGGTTTCCACTGATTGCTTGGTCTGCACCAGAGCAGAGGGTTTATTATCCAAAGCAGCTGGTCCCGAGGAGTCGCTTGTCTGGTTTTGCTGCTTTTCTGGGCCTGGAGCTGAAATCTGTTATCTCCACGGAGGAAAGGTCAGGGGGTCCAAACCCCATGACCAGTGATATGCTAAGGGAGGAAAGGTCACCCTGGGGAGGAGGGCCCACCTACAACTGTCCCTTGCTAGGCATCAGGGCTTTCCACCCGCATGACCTTCTGTGCCCGGTCGATCGTCCTTGCTCTGCTCATGTCTGTACTGTCTACTACAAAGCTACATGGTGAGATACATCTTAGGTCACAATGCTGACATTGTGGATATATTTTATGGATCAATTGACTTAGTACAAATTTAGAAAACAGCCTAAATTTTTTATTTTCCCCTCTTCTGCCTTGCCTACATAAAGCTGGATAGGTAATTCCTTTTCTTGGAAATAACCATTGGATTCTTGTCCTTGGGAAGAGGATGCAAACATATTTTTAAAGAGGTTTCAGGTAAGAGGTTACTATGTCATGGGTTAAGATTTGAGGAAGTGTTATTTAAAAAAAATTTTTTTAACCAAGATTTATGCAACCATATATGCACAATAAGTCACTTTGCATATATGCACTGTTATGGGGTCGAAACCTGGAGTCAAAAATAAGACCACCAGAGGCTGCTAATTGATTAAAAAAAGCAGGCAAGGATTTATTGAACTGGCCAGGACGGCCGCGAGGGCACCACACGCAGGTGGCCACCCTCACGACCGCGCTGTCCCAGGTCCCAGGTGTAGGCAGTCCTTTTAAAGGTCCAAACCACAAAAATTTTAGACATTGGAATGCGGACCTCCCTTGCGAAAGCAGATTGTACAAAAAGCAGAACTGAGCAGGGTTAATAATCTCTAAAGGTAGTCAACTCCTGGAGCCACTGAGTCAGTGGGAATCAGTCTCCTGTGGTTCTGGTCCACGGGACAGGAAAATGACCTTTGTGATGTGGTGTGGATTAATGTGAGTTTCCAGGCCTCAGTCTGGGAGCTGAGGTAACTACCCTATTGTCTAAGCAAGTAAGTGTGTGCAGGCACCAAAAGAGCAGGGTTAAAATTTAAACAGCAGTTTTTACCTGAGATGAATGTATGCATGTCCTCAAAGCCTTATTTCATTCCCTACTGGTCTTTTGGGAATGAATCTAAACCTTAGATTCATTATCCAGTTTTTACCTAAGTATGGTTGCCACCATACTTCATGCACAATAAGTCATTGTAAGTGTGCCTTGATGCTTGCTTTCAGTATGCTTCCACATTTTCTTTCCTTTTCCTTCTCCATCAATTGAAACTTATCCACTGGATCTTGTCCACCTTACTCTATCCGTTCATTTTGGTATCCTAGCCGACCTTACTGCAATTACTCCATTTCTAGTTTATTTTATTTAAACAAATGCTGGGTGGGACCCATTCCAAGTATTTTAAGACCTACCATTGGAAAATCATTGATAAGAGGGATGACAGATTGTAATAAATAAGATTGCTAAGATGTTATATTCGTTTCTTGAGTGCTGTGTGTCTTTTTCCGGGGAAGTCCGTGTGTTGCTAACTCTCAGTTATGGTGTGTATCCCAGGGCTTGCTTTCCGGCTTGGTAGGGTGACAAAATCAGCTGCCTAATAATGAGATGTATACAGTTGTTGATTTCTAAGCCTTCTTTTTTCCAGGAGAGTTTTAAACCAGGAAATCTTTATCATTCTGATTCTCTTATCTTGTAAATGTTGAGTAAGCTGAATATTCACAGATGCTAATAAAGTCTGATTTTCTCAGTGGATTATGCTCTATGGAGGTTTAATTCTAAGGCTGCTTTCTCCAACCACCCAGCATGCTCCTGGTCCCCTCCTGCTGCCATCTACTGATGCTGCATAGAGAGCACACCCACTGCTGTGCTGCACTGAGCCCCGGGCCTAAGCTGCCTAGGTGAGGTGGAAGCAAACCGCCAGTCACCTCCCCCCCGCCCCCCCCCCCCCCCCCCGGATTGTCTGGGCTTGGTCATCTTTATTATTGATAATTTATGTGGACTTTGCTCCTAAACATTTTATAACTGAATTTTAATCTTAACTTTTAGATTTATAATGAGAACGTAAGTTTCTTGAAATTCTTGCGAGTATAGACACTATGTATCTTAGGTTTACTGTAGAAGCCAGCTCTGTGCCAGGACATAATTGATCCTTGATAAATGCATTGATTTGATTCTAATATGAATTCCATGCTAGATACTATAATAACTTAAAATGTACTGAGTGCTTACTATGAGCGTAGTTCATTCAGCATCTGTTGAGTTCTCACAACTCTTTATGAGGTAAGTACTCTTTCTAGTGATAACTTTCGTTTCATTGATACTTTAGGAATTTGTTATTAAATTTACATAAGCTAAAACTTACTGTTTCCAGGGTGTACTGTTTTGTGCATATTGACTGATGCATAGAACCCTGTTGGCCTGTTCCCTTGCTTTCCCAAACCCCTCCCTCGTGCTCCCCTTGTACCCTTTACAATTTTTATATCGTTTAATTTGATTTTAAGAGAGATGTATGGTATTTCAGTGAAATAATTTGTAAAATAAACCTTTCATTTTGAATGTGAATCTAAAATTTTGCAATGATGCAAAGTGAATATATAAAGGAATTATTATTAAAAAGTCACAGTTAAGCCGAGACTGGTTTGGCTCAGTGGATAGAGCGTCGGTCTGCGGACTGGAGGGTCCCAGGTTCGATTCCGGTCAAGGGCATGTGCCTTGGTTGTGGGCACGTCCCCGGTGGGGGGTGTGCGGGAGGCAGCTGGTCGATGTTTCTCTCTCATCGATGTTTCTAGCTCTCTATCCCTCTCCCTTCCTCTCTGTAAAAAATCAATAAAATATATATTTTTTAAAAATGTCACAGTTAACATCCAGAAGACTAGTCTGTTAAAAAATTTCATACGGTGTGCTTTTATTTTGTTCTTTATGCAAAGGGTTTAGTAAATGTGCCAAGACTACAGTGAAGACAAAATGTTAAAAATACTCTTTGCATCTTTCGAGTGGGCACCTGGAGGTCTAGGTTTATGTGATGCACATCTGCACCTCTCAGGATAGAAAGTCTGCTTCCTCTCCTGTGACATTTGCTCCTCTAAGGTCGTCAGTGCGAACCTAAAGAATACTTTTAATTCACGAAGCTCTGAAATGAGTAGCCACCAATCTGGTGTTCATTACTATAGTTTTGTGTCTTTTCCAAAATTTCATATAAATGGAATCATACTGGTTGCAGCCTTTTGAATCTGGCTTTTTTCACTTAGCATATTGCGTCTGAAATTAATTTACGTAGTTGCATGGGTTAGTAGTTCATTCCTTGATGTTGTTAAGCAGTATTCCATTGTACAAATGTACCATAGTTTATCTATTCATGTATAAAAGGACATCTAAGCTGTTTCCAGTTTTTGGCACTCTGAGTAATGTGGCTATAAATATTTGTGTACAGGCTTTTGGTGGACATAAATTTTCATGTCTCTTGGGCATATGCCTGGAGGTAGGATTGTCAGGTCATACATTAAAATATATGTCTAACTTTTAAAGAAACTGCCAAACTAATTTCCAGAGTGGCTGTGTTATTTTTCATTCTTGCTGCAATGCATGAAAATTCCATTTGCTCTGCATCCTTGTCAGCACTTAATATTGTCAGTGTGTGTGTGTTTAATTTTGGTCCTTTTGATAGATATTGTGGCCTCTCATATGGTTTTATTTTGTATTTTCCTAATGACTACTGTTGAACATCTTTTCATGTGCTTATTTGCCATCTGTGTATCTTCCTTGGTAAAGTGTTGTCTATTCAAGTATTTTGTCATTAAAAACTTTTATTTTACTGCTGAGTATTGAGAATATTGGGCATATGCCCTTTGTAGATGTGTGATTTGCATATATTTTCTCATAGTTTATAGCTTGTATTTTTGTTCTTTGAATGGAATTGACCCTTGAACAACATTGGTTTGGACTGCATGGGTCCACTTAAATGTATCTTCTGTTTCTTATGATTTTCTTAATATTTTCTTTCTCTGGCATACATTAGTGTAAGAATACAGTATATAATACATACTAGAGGCCCGGTGCACAAAATTTGTGTGTGGGGGGGGCGGTCCCCTCAGCCCAGCCTGCACCCTCTCCAATCTGGGACCCCTCGGGGGATGTCCAACTGCTGGTTTAGACCCAATCTCTGGGATTGGGTCTAAACCGGCAGTCAGACATCCCTCTTACAATCCTGGACTGCTGGCTCCTAATCGCTCACCTGCCTGCCTGCCGGGTTGCCTCTCACTGCCCCCCTGCCAGCCTAATTGCCCCTAACTGCCCCCCCTGCCGGCCTGGTTGCCCCCAACTGAAACCCCCTCGCCAGCCTGGTCACCCCTAACTGCTCCCCCCGCCAGCCTGGTTGCCTCTTACTGCCCCCGCCCCCTGCCGGCCTGGTCGCTCCCAACTGCCCTCCCCGCAATGGCCTGGTCGCCCCCAGTTGCTCCCCCTGCCAGCCTGGTTGCCTTTAACAGCACCCCTGCCGGCCTGGTCACCTCACGCAGCCTGCTGTTCAGTTGTTTGGTCGTCCCTCACTAACCCCCCTGCCAGCCTGGTCATAGGCAGCCATCTTGTGAGGGTGTGATGGTCAGTTTGCATATTACCTCTTTATTATATAGGATAATATAAAACATGTTAATTGACTGTTTATCAACGAGGTTTCTGGTCAACAATAGGTTATTAAGGGTTTTTTGTTTTATTTTTTGAAAATTTTATCTCTATTGTTGGAAGTATTACAGATATCTCCCCATTATCCTCATTGACCCCCTCCACTCTGTACTCCCCTCCTCCCCTAGACCTACTGCACTATTGTCTGTGTCCATGGGCTATTGTTAGAAATAAGGCGAGCCCCCAAATTCCGGGGTCCTGGTAGAACACAGAACATAACTCGGGAGCCAGGCAGCAAGGCAAACATCTTTACTTCTACATAGAAGGGTGCGCACATATGGTCTGGAAGCACATGCACACCGAGCAGGCAGTCTGCTTGGCTTTATAATCCCTGATGCACATGACCTGTCCCTTGCTCTTGATTGGAGCTCAGGCGCACAGTCTTTTGCGATTGGCTAATTCTAAGGGAGGGGTTGGCCTTTGCTGTTTCCATATAGTGGCCCCCAGGGGAGCTGCAAGCCATGTGGCCAACATGGAGGCTGCCAAGTCATGTAGTCCAAAATGGCGGCTGTCTAAACTGTTCTTTGACAGAAAAGATGACTTGTTTCTTCTCACACTATGCATATAAATTCTTTGGTTAATTTCTTCCCATCTCCCCTCCCCCCTTCCTTCTGAGATTAGTCAGTCTGTTCCATGCTTCCATGTCTCTGGATCTATTTTGTTAGTTTATTTCATTCATTAGAGTCCACATATAAGTGAGATCATGTGATACTTGTCTTTCTATGATTGGCTTATCCTCACCTGAGAACATACTTAGAGAGGAAGGAAGGGAGGGAGGGAGGGAGAGAGAGAGAAAGAAAAAAGAAAGGAGGGGAGGGGAGTGGAAGGGGAGGGGAGGAGAGAGAGAAGAGAGAAGAGAGAGGGAAGGAAAGGGGAAGGAGGAGAGGGAGGGAAGGGAAGGAGTGAGGGAGGGAGGCAGGGAGGGAGGGAGAGAAAGAAAGAGGGGAGGCAAGAGACTTCAGTACATGCCTGACCAGGGACCAAACCCGCAACCCAGATATGTGCCCTGACCGGAATCACCCGGTAACCTTTTGGTACACAGAAGGATGCTCCAACCAACTGAGCCAGGCTATTAGGTTTTTGAGGAGTCACAATTGATAAATGGATTTTCAACTGCACTAGGGTTGGGTCCCTAACCCTTTTGTTGTTAAAGGGTCAACTGTACTATCTTGCACTGAGTTTTTAATTTTTATGCAGTTCTGTTTGACAATTTCATCTTTTATGCCTTGTGTTTTGATAAGGTAGCTAATTCCAAGGTCATAAAGATTCTGCCCTATTTTCTTCTAAAAGTTTTATAGTTTTACATTTAGGTGTGTGATGTATTATGAGCTAATTTTTGTATAAGGTAGTAGGTGTAGATTGAAGTTTATCTTTTTTGCATATGAATGTTCAATTGTTTCAGAAATACTTGTTAAGACTATCCTTTCTCTTTTGAATCGCCTGTGTATCTTTGGCAAAAATCAATTGGCCACATTTGTGTGGTTCTCCTTTTGGACTCTCTTTGTTTAATTGATTGATTATGCCTATCTCAAGCCAGGTGAGGTAGATACTTTTGTAACCTCAGATTTCTGATGAGGAAACCGAGTCTTAGTCAAATTAGCTAGCAAATGGCTGAACCAGTACTCAAACCAGGGCTCTGTGACCCCAGACTTACGCTGTGCTGAGAAGTTAAGTTGGCACCTATCTTCATCTTAGTTATTTTGCTCCTGGTTGAAATTCTTGGTTTTAAGTAAATATTTAAGCAGTATAATTTTTGGAAGAGTAGATGTGACAAGTAGATCTCATTGAATTATCTGAAATGGGTATTAAGGGTTTTTGTATGTGTTTTTTTTTTTTCTGCTTACCTAACTATTGATTATCAAATAATAATTAGTTGTCAGTATCTTATAACAAGATATAACATTTTTTTTCTAAATCCAGAGGGCTGTATGCAATTTTCCTTTATTGTAAAGAGAGCAGTAGAAATATATTTTCCTTGTATGGTAAGAAATAATGTTTAGGATTTGTGAATGTGAGAACACAGATGGGCTAAGAGTGACTTACATCCAGATGGCTTATGGGAGGAACTCAGTAAGAGGTGAGAGAGTGATGCTAATGTGTCAGTGAATAATAAATTAACAATTCAATATTGGCAAACTTAGGGATTTTGAAGAACTTTATATTTAGTTAACTTCTAATTTTTAAAAACTAAGCTTGCACATTGATAGGTTAATAACTAGCCATACATATAGACACACACACACACACACACACACACACACATTTTTGAGTGTCATCTCGAATGACTTCAACCTAAGCACTTAAAAAGTTTTTTTAAGGTATAATTGACATACAGTATATTAGTTTCAGTTGTGCAACACGATGATTTGATATTTGTATACATTGTGAAAAGATCACCACAATAAGTCTAGTTAATATCTGTCACCATATATCGTCATAAAAATGTTTTTTTCCTTTTTTTCCTTGTGTTTAGGACTTTTAATATGACACTCTGTTTATGCTTTTCCTTTTGGGAATCTATTTATTCACTTCTTTCAAAGGCCAATGACTCCCAAACCCACATCTACATTCCATTATTAAGCCGACGTTCACTCTATGGGCTCTGATGTCTTCTACAGGTAAGTATTAGGATGGCCTTTTAAAACATCTTCATTAACTATTTAGTTATTTTAAAATTATAATTGTCATATAATATTATATTAGTTTCAGGTGTACAACATAGTGATTGGATGTTCATATAACTTAGGAAATAATTGCCATGATAAGTCTAGTATCCATCTGACACCATACATAGTTATTATTATATTATTGACTATATTCCCTATACTGTACTTTATATCTCTGTGGTTAATTTTATAACTAACAGTTTATAGTTCTTTTTTTAAATGTTTTTCTTGATTTTAGAGAGAGAGGAAGGAAGAGGGAGAGAGAGATAAAAATATCCATGAGAGAGAACCACCAACATCCATCAGCTGCATCCTGCACTCCCCCCGCTGGGGACAGGGGATGGAGGCTGCAACCCGGGCATGTGCCCTGACCAGGAATCAAACCCTGACCTCCTGGTCCATGGGTCAGTGCTCAACCACTGAGCCACACTGGCTGAGCCAGTTTGTACTTCTTAATCCCTTCGCCCTTTTTTCCTCTTCCCACTTACCCCTTCTTCCCCAATCTGGCAACCATGAGTTTGTTCTCCTTATCTATAAATTTGTTTCTGTTTTGTTTATTTAATTTTTTTAAGATTCCACATATTAGTGAGATCATATGGTATCTGTCTTTCTCTGACTTAGCATAATACCTTTAGGTCCATTCATGGCAATATTTCATTTTTTTATGGTTGAGTAATATTTATTCCATTGTATATACGTACCTTATCTTTATCCATTTGTCTATTGATGGACATCTATGTTGCTTCATATCTTGGCTGTTGTAAATAATGCTGCAGTCAGTGAACATAGAGGTGATATTATCTTTTTGAGTTAGTGTCTTCGATTTTTTCAGATAAATACCCAGAAGCGGCCTTGATGGATCATATGGTTAATTTTTGGGGGAATCTCCATACTGGTTTTCCATAGTGGCTGCACCAGTTTGCAATCCCATCAATAGTGCCTGAGGGTTCTTTTTTCTCCACAACCTCCATAAGACTTGTTATTTGTTGACTTTTTAATAACAGCCATTCCCACAGGTGTGAGGTACTACCTCATTGTGGTTTTAATTTGCATTTCCCTGATGATTAGTGGTGTTAAGTATCTTTTCTTGTGTCTCTTGGCCATCTGTATGTCTGCTTAGGTTCTCTGCCCATTTTTTAATTGGATTTGTGTGTGTGTGTGTGTGTTTTTTTATGTTGAGTTGTATGAGTTCTTTATATATTTTGGTTATTAACCCCTTATCAGAAATGCATTTGAAAATATCTTCTCCCCTTCAGTAGGTTGGATTTTTTCTTTTTTCTTTTTTTGCAAAAGCTCTTTTTAGTTTGCTGTAGTCCTATTTCTTTATTTTTGCTTTTGTTATCTTTGCCCAAGGAGGCATATGTTACTGGATACTTACACACAAAACTGAACTCTTCTCTCTTCACCTCTTAAATAACAAACCATTCTGGATTTCCTCTTTGTTTTCTATAAGGTAGACTTTTTGGACCCTCAGAATCATTTCTGACCTGGCTTTCTCTGGCCCTGGTATGATCAAGTCCAGAGCCAAATTTCTGATTGTTTCCACCTGGTTGCATTGGCCCTCGCTCCTCTCACTTCTTACAGTCCCTCCCACGCCTCTTGCCCTCTTCCTTCTCCCTTGATTTACAGCTAGCAGCTTAGTTCAATGCCTTACCAGCTCCTGTACATGAACCCCATGCATGCCAAACTAATCTTTCTTGTTTTATTACCACCGTTCATGCTATTCATTCCATCCAGAAGGCTTTCCTTCTCCCAGAGGACCCGCAGATTGAAATCGAGGGCATAACTCAACTGTTAACTCATCTTTGGAACGCCTTCTCTGATCTCCTGAAGTACAGCCCCCACGGTGCCCAGGCCAGCAGGGTCGGCCTGGCCTGGGAACTTGTTACAGGTGCAAACTCTCAGGCTCCACTCCAGACCTAGGAATTGGAAACTTAGTGGAGAAGACAGCAGGGCGGCAGTCTGTGTCTAACAAGCCTTCCAGGTCATTCTGATGCTTTCTTGTTTGATAGCCACTGCCCTCTGTATTCCCGTGTCTACATTCTCAGTCCCAAATGCTGAGGAGTCTTACTCTGCTTCTTAGCCCACTTCTACTTTTTAGCATGCTAGTTTTTTCATTTTGAACACCCAGTCTCTTTTGCAGCTACTTCTAATTCCTCATTTAACATGTCAGGCTCCAAATTCACTTCCTTGAGAAAGGCCCAGTTCACTCTGAGCAGCAGGCATTCAGTTTCTACTGTGCTCACTTCTGCCTGTTGATCATGCTGCTCTGTATGGACTTGGGCTGATTGCTCTAAGTATGTTCTATCTTTTCAACAGGTAGGATGGTAAAATGTGTTCCTCCAGACTGGCATAGGATGTATTTGGTATATCAATTTCACTAGGAGATTTGGGAAAATACATTTAAATAATGTCAAAACAATCCTATCCTCTATAATCAAAGCCTAATATGCAAATTGTCCTCTCAACTGGGAGTTTGACTGGGAGTTCGACTGGGAGTTCAACCAGGGGGCAGGTATGGCCGGCCAACCGCAGGAAGGGAGGCCCCAGCTGGTGGCAGGCAGCTGCTGGGGGGCCCTACCCGTGCACGAATTTCATGCACTGGGCCTCTAGTAAATAGGTATTATCATATGGAATGCAAAACATGCATGTACTTTCAAGGTTAGTGATATCTGTACCCAGGTAACATTTGGCTATGTCTTAAGCTGCCTAGGGTCTTTATTAATTCTTCTGCTCTGGTATTAGAAGTATGTTGGTTAAAAAGTCCGAGGCATTTTGGATGACTCGAGGGAATGGGAGCATGTGCCCTGAGTTGCTACAGTGATTGATTCACATGTTTGGCCTTTGTTTTCTCATTTGGAAAATTAGGATAATACCGCCTACTTCCTATGATTGTTGTATTGCAAGGATTAAGTGAGATTTGGTAGGTAATTAATGTTATCCTACAATCCCTGACCTACATAAGGGGCTTTAAAGATAGTACCTTTTTTTTGTTTTGATTAACTCAGCTAGGACAGGGCATTTTAAAAAGACCATCATTCCACAGAAGCCTTGTGTTCTCTGCACAGTAGGCACATGTGTGCTTTCCCTTCTGCTCGGTGCAGGCATCCTAATTGTACAGGGCTCTGAAGTTTTAGTGCTTTACACTTATTAACGAATGGTAAGAAATATCACTTGACTTTCTGACAAATCAATTGCATTTCTTAAATTTTTCATTGGACTTTAGTTTTAATGGATGATAGCTTACTTCCTAATAGTATCTGAAAGGTTTTTATGGTTTTTCCAGTAGAATAAATTAGGCCAGCTAAATGGGCTTTTTGACACAATGCCCTACCTACCAAGAATGTGTTTCATTGTACATGGCTAGTTTAATCAGTATTATTTGAAGACGGTTTCAAACTACTTTGGTACTTGGTTTTCTGTTTAGTTTTTATTCTTTTCCTAGCAGTTCCTATTAATTGAACTGTACAATGGTCTAACATAGAGAAGGTGAGCAGATGATATGAAAGTTTAATCATTACAGTGGCATTTCAGACAAATGTTATAGTTTACAAAGTACTTTAATGTGCATTGTATCCTAGCTCTCAATGTCATATGAAGTGGGCATTATTGTTATTATATTTGCTGATTAAAAAAACTGATGCTCAGATTAATGACTTGTCCAAGATCGCAGAACCAGAGGTAAAACAGAAGCCTGGGAAATTGCGGCTAACACCGTTATGATGAATAGTCCCACTCTCTCACAGGTCACTACATGCAGATAGTAGCTTCCTGCCCTCCAGAAGCACCGTCTCGAACAGTTTATTAGTGTGGCACCAGAGTCAGACAACTTGGGGTTCAAATCCTGGCTTTACTACTTCTTTCTGTGAAACCTCAGGCAAGTCTAACCTCTCTGTCAATAGGGTAATAATCGTATTCATCTCATAGAATTGTATTAAAATAAGTTAATAAATAGAAAACTATTAAAGCAGTCCTTGGACACAGTAAGCACCATAAAAGTGTTAGCTATTATTATTCTTACTCTTATCATTATTATAGTGGAGTGGTTGAAGTGTTTTACATGAAAGTACTTAGGCATAACTGAAATTTATAGAAATGGAAGTCAGAACTTATATAAGCATTTATTCTGGCAGAACTATTTAATTCTTAATCCAGCCTCTGTGCACCTCTAGACTTAACTTCACGTACTGCCCTGGGGTAAGTGAACATTTGGAGCACCTGGCCCCTCTTTCTAAAAATTCGAATGTCACACAAGAACTACAGTAAGGTGCCTCCTCCACCTCCATACTGGCAGCCCTTCTGCCGTTCTGAAAGAAACACGCACACCACCCACACGATGATAACTAAGTTGTTTGCTTTCTTTAGAAATTCTAGTCTGTCTTTTAGAATTTTCACAAGTGAACCAGGTATCCTGTTCATGCAGTTGTGTCTGCTTTTTCTTCTGGCTTTGGCAAACACCTGTTCTAAGAGAGCCTTCATTCTGGTAGAGAAAGCGCCAAACCTGGCTGCCTTCCAGCTGTTTCTTCTCATGTCAGGTCACGCTAGGAACAGCAGACTGCCCCGGTGCTCACACTTCTCCTTCGTCATTTTCCGAGAGGTTTGACGCTTTTCCTCCGTGAAACATGGACAAACTCTTCAAAATTAAAATTCTGGTAAATGTTGGAAATGGGGAATTAAAATTTGTGAAACTGCAAATTAGTCTTAAAGTTTGTACTTGTCTTATGGATAGCGTGTGCAGAATGTTTTTGTCTTAATTGCCTTTTTGTATGAAAGCTGGAAGCTGAGTGTACCGCCTGGTTAGGAAATGAAGTACTTATAGAAACATACTCACTTTTAATTCATTAATGGCTATAATCAAGATGAAAAGCTTTTCTTAATAATTAATGTCAAGAGAAGTGTAAACTTACGACAACTTTATGACTTGTCTCCAGAGGATGTATAGATGTGACTGGGTTTGTAATTTTTTTTCAGTTCCTTTGATTTTTTTTCTTTTGTGGAAGGTCTTATGTTTCAGCTTTGGCTTGCTGTAGAGTTAGGAACAAACCTAGTGTGTCTACAAACCCATTCACTCTTAAAAGGATGAGCGTATTTTTGAGTCCTTTCCTCCTTTAAGAAAATATCAAGATGACAAGGTATTTGTTCCCGTGGTCGTGTTAGGGCGCCTCTCTTGCCATGCCTGACTCAGCCTTCCAGGGGGGACTTGCTGGCAAACTGCCTGCTTGTAGAGTGTGCTCATTTCTCGATACACCTAGAAAAACTCAAAATGGAAATGTTCTAGAAATCGAGCGGCTTCCTCGCTGGGTGGCCCAGGAGCGCCTAGGAAGCACTTTGTGGATCTATTTGTGGGCGCCTCCGCACTGGTTCTGGCGCCGCCCGCTGCCCGCTGTTTGGGATGCTGGCTCTTCCCAGGAGAGCAGGGCTGCGCCCTCCAGCCCCCCGCCTTCGGGCAGTCACTGAAGCCCGGTCCCTCTCCTAACTGGGGCTTCGTGTCAGGTGCTCACTCTGAAGTGGTCCGTATAGTGCAGAAGGTTGAAGGGGCATCAGTGACTGAAGCCTAATCTAGATTCTTAAACTGGAATCCTTGTTGAGGGTGCGGCTCCCCCACTGCCGGCCTCTCCGGCACTGGGTGCTCCTCAGAGCGAGCGCCTCCCGCTTTCTCATAATATAAAAGCGCTTTTAATCCCTCCTAACAGGCGCCGCCACAGGTTATTTACAACCAGTGCGTTCAAATGAAAAACCCTGAAAGGGGCCCGGGTGGAAGGCGGCTATGGAAATACTGCAGTATCTCAGCTGGAATCTTGTCCGGCTGGCTGGGGAAAGGACCAGCCAGTGCTGGCTGTGCGTGATGCGTGAGCTTCCTGGAAGCTTGGGCGGGGCTTTCTGTCCTGTACGGAAGCCAGTTGTGCAGAATCGGGGCCAGCAGTGGATTGATTGCCCGCTTGCATCTTCATAATCATATGCATATGTGGTGAGCTTTCATGCTCTCTGACTTTCCTGATCTTTAGGAAGCATGACATACGTTAGAACTCTCTCGGCCTTCAAGACTTACATGGAAGCACAGACTTGAGGTCCTCATTGGAAGAATTGTCCAGTGTTTCATTTAACCCCTTCCTTCCCAGCCCAAGTTTGATCTCACAATAGGAAAGGTAAATGTACACTTTAATGTTGATGCAACTTCTTGGTATGAAGGCTTGTTAAGCTTTTGAAATTCTTGATTTATATTTCCATTGCCTTTTCTCTTTCCAGAGAAATCTCACCAGAGCCGGAAGTGGTTGGGCTGTATGAGTGGATGTTTACGTTGTCCTGTGGCAGCTGGTTTCCCTGATTTGTTTTCACAGGGCAGTTACAGTAAACGAATGGCATGCCGATTATTTTACTGAGATTTCAGATTATCTGAAGAATATTTTCCGGTTTACTAATTGGTAGATAATACTGAGTACATTGATGTTGACACAAGCAAATGGGTTTAAAATGATTTGAAGTGAACTTCATTAAAAGATGCTCTAATCAAGTCAGCAGGAAATGTCAAACTAGTTCTGCCTTCAGTCACTGGAGACCTGGCACCCTTGAAGACTTAGGGTGCTGTAGTCTTGGTGGCTCTGGTTTCAGGGTGACCCAGCCTGGGGGACAAGGTGGAGGCTTTTTCATAACTTTTTTTTTGTGCGGCTCTTAAAGTCTTTGCTAGAAAGTGAGTAACATACATTATTAATTACCTGTGTGGTTAAATGAGCAGTCTCTAAAAATCATGGTTGTAATGCTGGAGTCCCATCATGCATTATGGATTAGCTACATGGGAGTCATGTTTGTTGTCCACTCTGACCTGGAAGAGAGGAGCTTACCTGGTACCCATTTCAGCAGAAACCTATTCTAGAATTAACGCTAATGTGCCCATCAAACACATCAGGAAAAATCTAGCCAAATGCATTTCAATTCCCAGGCTAACACAGCATCTGTCCTACTTTCATTCTTGTAAAAAGTTATACTGTTCCATCACAACCGACCACTTGGGCCCTGGTCTGGTGGCTCAGTTGGTTGCAGTGTCATCCGGTCCACCAAAAGGTTGCGGGTTAGATTCCCGGTCTGGGCACATACTTAGGTTGTGGGTTTGATCCTGGGTCATGGCCCATATGGGAGGCAACCTACCGGTGTTTCCCTTTCGCATTGATGTTTCTCTAGCTCTCTCTCTCTCTCTCTCTCTCTCTCTTAAAAAAAATCAATAAACATATCCTCTGGTGAGGATTAAAATATTGACCACTTGGACACAAAAACCTGAGGCTATGAAATTAAGTGAATAGAGCAGTGAAGGAGTGAAAGTGGCGGAGTCAGGAAAGACCTTTCAGGGTTGAGATCTCACTTTTTCCTCCCTGACTTTGTGATCTATGCAAGTAGCTTAACCTGTCTGAGCCCTAATTTTCTTGTCTGTAAAATGGGGATAGGAACATCTCCCCTGTGAGGTTGTGGGGACGTCTGTCTAGGTCTGTGACATTTATAGCTCTGAAACATTTATCACAGTACATGGCACGTGGTACGAGCCCTTCCAGGTTAGCTATTGTAACCAATGGAAATTATTTCTTCTTTGGATACCTGTGGGTTTCATATACTAAGGCATTAACCAGACATCTTATTTCTGCTCATTTTTAAGTTTATAAAAACCTCTCCTGTCACTCAGAACATAGCTGCCTAGATGATGATCTGATATTGGATTTGTTGAGCCGGTTACCCCCACATTCATGCAGGAGAGTGCTGGCAATGCTTGCTGCAGTGATCTCATTTTCCCCTTTGAATTCCATCAAAATGCCTTTTTCCTTCAAGCCCGGACACAATATGCTGAGGTATAATGCTCTAGGCAGAGATCAAGGGCTCTAATTATTTCTCAGTAAAAATAATAGGATGCAGGAGTGTGTATAATGCTAATGAAATCTAGCTCCATGGCAAGCAGGCTGTCCTTTTGTTTCCTACTTAGCATCACATCTGCCCTGCTAAGTGGTCTTACAGTTTGGGTATCTTCTAAGTTCCCGTGGGTCAGCCTGACACTGTAACCTTGTAAGCCCCACGCTTGATGGACAGCAGTGCCTCCTGGTAATCACTCTAAAGTGTCCTATTGGATTAGGGAGGCGGATAAAGTGTGCTGATACTGGTGAAGAATGTTCTGGATCACACAAACAGCATGCCTAAGTGACCTAGTGTTGGTTCTCAGCTTCTGACTGTACTGCATATGAATTTGGTCTGTGCGCTTGCGTAGAAACGGCCCAACTCATTCGCCCAGGGTCCACAGGGCGGCTGTGAGTTGGTCCCCCCTCACCCCCACCCCTTTAAGGCCACAGTGTGTTTTTAAGAGGCGGGGGAGGGAAAAACCAAACCAAACCTCTAAGCCTGGAGTGACCCTATTAGCTTTTCACTGTTTCCTATAAACTGGGCTGGAACAGTAATGACCTGTGATGACTTTGAGGGGAGGACACAGCCTCGGCTGACACACCAAATGTGAACATGTCACACTGGACTGCAGCTGCGGTGGTGGGCTCCTGTGGACTCCCCCATCGGGGGGCCGCGGGCTTAAGTCAGGCTTAGAAAATGAGAAAAATGCTTAAGGGATGTGACTGATGTCTCCAGTGTGCACTGCGCTACATAAACCCATTATGTGCTTTAATTTAATGTTCTCCATAAAGATTCAGGGCCTGTCAGGAAAAGGAAAGAGACAAGCAATCCATCTTCAGTGGATTGCGAATAGGTTTTTATATTTTTTAAAATACACATTCACCTAAAACATACTCTCCCCTTCATTCAGTTTCCTCCAGGTCGGCTGCGTTTCCATCTTGCATCGCCTCTGCCAAACCTGCTTGTGGACTGTTGTGTTCAGTGGAATAAGACTAATGTGTTAGATATTTAACGGGGCGAATGGAGTCAGTGAGGGAGCGGCCATAGGTGCAGAGAGCCCGTGTCTGTCAGCGTGCTGAGCCACGCCACCGCGGACGTCCGAGGTGCCTGGTTCACCTGGAGCCTGTGGGTAGCAGAGCATTTCTTGCAAGTAGCGATGGGGCCGAGGTGGGGGGAAGGTAACTTGCACCTGGAGCTGGAAAACGGGGTAGCTCTTTCTGTAGAAACGTGGTTCTTCCTGCTGTTTTCCGGCTCCAGGTGTAGATTGGGAGGTGAGCAGGGAGAGGTGGCACTTCGGGTGGGGACATTTGAACACTCACCTGCACTTCCCCAAAGCAGGCTGACATTTGCTGATGGTTTTAATTGACGAGTGAGGAAGTAGGCAACCCAGTGGGTCAGTGAGAATTTTTTCATTATAAAAACATAACCTTTCTGAACGTAGTACCCAGTGGTAGAGAAATGTCAGGTACCTGGGTTTTTATAAAGGAAAGGAAGGCAGATCTGTATTAACTTCCTATAATATGATTATGATAGACTAATGTACATATATACCTCATTCTCTTAAAAATATATTTTTATTGGTTTCAGAGAGGAAGGGAGAGGGAGAGAGATACAGAAACATCAATGATGAAATAGAATCATTGATCAGCTGCCGCCTGCACACCCCCCACTGGGATTGAGCCCGAGACCTGAGCGTGTGCCCTGACCAGGAATGGAACCTTGACTTCCTGGTTCATAGGTCGATGTTCAACCACTGAGCCACACCAGCCGGGCGTATACCTCATTCTCTTATTTTTATTTTTTAATCCTCACCTGAGGATGATTTTTCAGAGAGAGAGTGGAAGAGAGAGGGAAAGACAGAGAGAAATACCGATGTGAGAGAAACATTGACTGGTTGCCTGCTGCACATGCCCCAAGGGGCTGGGGAGGAGCCTGCAACTGTGGTACGTGCCATTGACCAGAATTGAACCCGGGACCCTTCAGTCCTCAGGCCAACGCTCTGTCCACTGAGCCACACTGGCTGGGCGTTTACCTCATTCTCTTTTTAAGTTGTTTCTTTGGCTACTGTGTGAAGGTGAAAATAATTGTGACACTGATATTTTAGCTTGAATTGATTTTTTTAATCGGAGAGGGCTTACGGCATGTTAAGAAATGACTTAAGCGCAGAAAATATAAATATTGTAGCACACGTTGATGTTGGCCGTTAGTCTCGGCTATTCTTTCTCCTGGAGGCGGAGATGGCTTTGTGGGGTAGCCTTGTCTCCATGGCTGCGGTCGGAAGTAAGATTGGTGAGAGAAAGCAGGAGGCGTCCATGTGGGTCCCTGGGACCCCTCAGGAGGTCCCTCCTGAGCTCATGCCGTGTTCTGTGTGTGCTTTCCTGGCGGGATCCGTGCTCTAAGCCGCCTCGCAGGGTTAGAAAGGGCGCCGGAAACAGCTGCTCCTGCCAGCTGTCTTAGTGGCTTCTCTGCAGGGCCACAGGAGCTTCTGTTTCGTGTCATTCATCCCCTGCCCCCCGTCACTCTCCCTTCTGCAGACCACACTGATGTCCCCTGCCACGTCCCCCCGCTCCTCCCCACTGTCTCCTGCAGAACCTTCAGGAAAGGGTGCTCCTGGCGCCTGCCGTATGGACGGACACCCGGACTTGAAGGGCTTCCTTCAGTCTTCCTGCTTTCAAGTCGGCAGGCTCCGGGCCCTGCAGGGACAGGACATTAAGTCTTGTTTGATTGTGCACTTAGCTTGTTGTACCCGGACACTTTCCAAACCGATGATGGTTTCTAACACCCCTTCCCCCACTCCTCCTGGGAACACTCCTCCTCCCCACCAAAAATAAATGACTTGGAGGATATTTAATAGGTTCGTGAGCTCTGCTCTGCCATGTTTTAATTCTGTGAGGGGAGATGCGCCCCTTGGCCGCACAGGCCGCCGAGGGTGGCGGCCCACCTTGCGGAGCGCGGGTGCTCCTGATGACCCGCACCGCTGCCCCGCAGACCCGCACCGCCGCCCCGCAGACCCGCACCGCTGCCCCGCAGACCCGCACCGCTGCCCCGCAGACCCGCACTGCTGCCCCGCAGACCCGCACCGCTGCCCCGCAGACCCGCCCCGCCGCCCCGCAGACCCGCACCGCTGCCCCGCAGACCCGCACCGCTGCCCCGCAGACCCGCACCGCTGCCCCGCAGACCCGCACTGCTGCCCCGCAGACCCGCACCGCTGCCCGCAGACCTGCCCCGCTGCCCCGCAGACCCGCACCGCTGCCCCGCAGACCCGCACCGCTGCCCCGCAGACCCGCACTGCTGCCCCGCAGAGGGAGCGTCCTTTTCTTTTCCTCTGCCCCCCCAGTCGCTCATAATTAGCTGCAGGGGTCAGCGATGCCAGCAGGCCTGCTCCTCCTGGTCTCACCGGCCCTCCTCTGGCGAAGCAGCAGCTCCCTAAGAGTGGCCGTGAAACCGCCTCCTCCTGAGATGCTACCTCTGAAGGCCACCCCCCACTCCGGCCTTAGCATTGTCCCGGGCCTGCCCTACAGCAGTTGCCCCATTATCTCCTGTTTCCTTGTAGAATGTGCCCTTTCTGCTTGTTTGCGCTGGGCTTCCCTGGGCCCAGGCCTTGCCGCCTTTCTTCCCAGCCACACCCCCCTCCTCCCCCCCCCCAGGTTTCGCCCACCTCTCCTTATCCACAGCCTGCCTTGGGGTTCGGGTTTGGGATCTCATTCGCTCCACAGCTTCAGGGAGCGCTTCAGCCCGGCCTATTGTTTTCATCCCTGGACTGCATTGCCAGCTGCCTACTGTTCTCGCCACCCTTTGGAGCCCTGCTGTCCCTCAAACTCTTCTTGTTTAAAGCAGAACTTGTATCTGCCTATTCCCATCTCAGGCACCAAACAAGTAGACAGATATCCCCGAGAGGCAAACCCTCGGTTAGAAAGGCTGCCCCTGCCCCGTCCCCGAAAGCTACCCCCTCAGCGGTGTGTCCTTGTTCATCTCTCTCTCCCTTCCACCGCTCACCATCCTTCTGAGCCTCCGAGCTCTGCACGTCTCACGCAACATGCCCGCAGCAGGCCTCCCCTCGCCACCGCGCGGGGCAAGCTGCTCACTCCCTGTGGCTTTTGTCCATGTGGACCCCACTCGTCCCACTGCGGACGGATTTATCTTCCCCAAACGCGGTTCTGACCACGGTCTGCCTCCAAAGCCCTCAGTGCTTTAAAAGCAAGATTCTTCGGCCTGCTGGGCTCACCAGCTGCCCACCTGTGTCCATCAGCTGTTCCAACTTGCCATCATCTGCAGTTTGTAGTTTCTCACTATTGTGAATTTTTAAAATATTTGTCTTCTAACATATCCTTATGTAGCAGCCATTTTCAACTGGTGTGCAGCAAGAACTTTTCATGTGCAATACCTGACTATTTAGTCAGGGCACTGACCTCTTCCCCTAGATTGTAAAAAAAAAAAAAAAAAAAAAAAAGTGACAACAGCTAACACAACAAGAGCTGCCCGGTGTGAATGAATCAAAGTTACACCTGTTTTTGATCAGATTGGCAAAAAATACTTTTTGGTGTGCTGCAAAATTTTAGTAATGAGTGTGTATGTGTGCCAGGAGGTGAAAAAGGTGGGGAATCGCTGTTAGATAGAGCGATTGTTCACCCTTTGCATTTCTCTGTGAAGACCAAGCCTTTCCCGACCCCCTGGCCGATCTGAACTATTGTTCAGGAGCACATATATAAAAGCATATGTGTTAATTAAATCTTGTGAGCCACCTAGCACAGGACCATCTACATGTTAGGGGTCCAATAAATATTTATTGAATGAATTAATGAACTTCTACACTGAAGTTCTACTTCAGGTCAGCAGTCTAACCCAAAATTAATAAAGATCTCTTCCTACTAAAGATCTTGTGCCTAATTCTTTTTGGAGCCTTTCTTTCTACTTAGCCGTGCAAATTAGTGTGGGTTCATGGTCTCAGGACCTGAGAGAAATTGATCTATACTGGAAATAAATCAGACTGTGGCCATGCAAGGGTTTTAGTAAAAGAAAAATGGGGAACAGAGAGCCAGTGACCAGTTGTCAATGTAAGTGACGTGGTTCTCCTTTCCTTTCTCCCGGGACAGTCACAGTAGGAGGTGGCTTTTCCCTGCAGTGGCCCGGGCAGAACCTCGGCAGTACAGTTAAAAGGGCTGAGACAAGGGAGAGTAAGATACCTGAGGGAAAAGGTACATGCCTGCACTTATCACCTAAATGACTTCATCGTCCTTACTATTGCTATTACTCGGTTTTCACCATTTATTGTCCCTTTAAAAAAGCGCGAGTACATCTTCAGAGGGGATTTCGGAGACCCAGTAATGAAGGGTGAATGCGTGCTTTCAGGCCGTCACATGTTCTTCTCTGGCACTCGATTGCTTGTGGGAGAGGATTTTGTCAGACTTCCAGGTAAAGCTGCGTAGCTGCATTGTGTTGTTGCGGGCTGTCTGTGAGCATTGCATCGTGTGACACGCTTCTAGCACGTGGGAAGCCTGGCCTGTGGGGCTGACCTTCAGAGCCATTTGCTGTTAACGGCAAATCAGCATGGCCGGGGCGAGGCTCGCTCCGGGGCAGCCTGGGTGGCAAGGGTAGGCATGCAGCTCGCCCAGCCCCGCATCTGCTGGCTGTGCACAGCGCTCACGGCCAGGAGGTAAGACTGCAACCCTTACCAAAGCCTGCGCCTCGGTGGGAGCTTCTCCAGAAGCAGCGGCTCCCGGCCTGCGTGCCAGCTGGAGAAGCGTGCCAGGCCCAGGTGCCGCTTTGTAGGGACCGCCGCACCTGACTAAGCACATGTGCCTTTCCAAAATCTCAGTCCTCCTGTGGGAGATCCCTGGAGGGCTGAACAGATGACTCACATGCACACAGGAATGGTGCGGCCTGAGTGTGTGAGGCCAGGAAGTGTCGGTGTTGGGGTGAAGTACTCGGAGGCCATTTATTTCCAAAATGTACTGAACCTCCTGACACCATGTGCACATGCGGTCGGAGTTACACTCTTCTGGTTTCTGAGATGGTAGCAGCCAGTGGCTAAGGGAGTTGCATTAGCTTTGTATGTGAAGGCTCTATGTAATCTCTTTAGGTTCACTAGTGGTGGGAAGACACTGGCCGTGCTCCCCTCAGAGGCACTTCCAGGAGGTAAAGGGGACCCTGCCCATCCTTGCCCTGAGCTGGCTTTCCATGGGGAGAAGAGGGGCGGGGAGAACACCTCTGCATTTCTTTTCCGGAGAGAAAAGCTGGTGGGAATGAAATTTCATGTATAACGTTGGGTTTCTCACGGGAAAATGTAATTGTGACATTGCAGTTACAAATTTTATGTTTAAAAAGTATTAAATTATGAAAAGGGAACATACTTTTTGTGTGTGTCTTAAAGCTCGGCCCCTGGCCGGGTGGGGAGTGCGGCGGGAGTGCCTGTGCAGCGGAGAGGAACGTGCAGGAGGCTCAGCGCCGAGCAGAGCCATCAGCCCGGACAATCTCGGCTGGAACACAGGCGCGCATTGTGGGCAGGACACTCCTTCCCATTCACATTGCGGTTATAATTATGGAAGCCGGCACATTGCACTGGCACGGTGAGCTCTTCCCTCCTGAATGGATGGCATTGTTCTGTGTAAAATAACCTCCTGCCTCGGAATCCACGCACATGCTGCTTTTCGGCTCTCGAGAGGTTTCCTTGTTTCCACGATGAGTGATTAACCGAATCGTGGAGCCTCGCTGGGCGTCCTTCGCGAAGAGGGCGTACATTGGACGTGAAGTCGGGTGTCTGCTCCTACTTTGAAGGACTTTGATTAACAAAATCTGTGAGATTGTTGTATGTCTTAACTTAGAAATATGTAAATGGAAATAGCAGTTGAGTGAGATGTGGGCCGAGTGCAGAGGACTGGTTAGAGGAAGCTGTGTCTGGTTGGTGTGTGTGAGAGTCTGGTCACAGTGGTTCCCGAAGCGGGTGGGAGGGGGCAGTGCGGAGTGTGCACGGGAAAGGACCGCAGAGCGCTTGGAGGCCAGGACCAGACTCTTCTAACGGCAAGATGAAAAGCGTGTGTGGACAGGGAGGGCCAGCATCCTACAGATAACAGTTGTCATATTTATTAGTATTACTGCGAACGTTTATGAGCACGTATTGCCTGCCAAGCACCGTACTAAGCCTCTTACGTTCCTTGCTCATGGAATTCTCACCACTCTTCTGGTGTCTGCCGTTATCCCCGTTTCCTGATGAGGAGAGCTAGCCTGGCTCAACCACTTCATTTTCTTGTCTGGAGATCGCAGCCAGCAAAGCTGGGACTTGATCCCGGCTGCCTCTCACCGTGTGTAGAACACACTGGGAAGGCAGAGCTCGTGGTTTTAAAGGCTTTACAATGTTGGTCATATTGTTCCTTACTACATGGAGAGGCATCTGGGTTTTTGAAAATTAATCAGAGCTCAACAGGCTGCCCTGGAACATCAGCTCCTCACTACCCCAGGCCAGACTGACGAGGGGCAGGACAGAGCACCCCATGATGCTCTTCCCTGCTGCCCCGGAGGCTGCTGCGCTGGATGCTGAAGGCGTCTAGTTCAATTTCTTGCTGGAAAAGATTCTTCACGACTCAGGCTGATCCCCCATTTGATGTTGACTCACATGGATTCCTTCTGTGTTCTGTACTGTCCACATTGGGCTTTGCAGTTTTTATATATTCTTGCCAGAATGCACTTATTCATTAACTGTCTTTATTGGCGTTACGGTTGAGGTGGCATTTTCCCATTCTAAACTCCATTGTCCTGTGGCTTTTAATTTCACAAAACAATGACCTGTTGGGCTGAACCCCCTTGGGCTGGTCCTCAGAGAGGAGGTTGGGGGCAGGTTTGAAAGTCTGTTCTGCTTCCCGTGGCAGCCTGACATTTAGATTCATGGAAGCCCTCTTTAAATAAAGTTGCAATTTCTTAATTATTTAAATAAATAGGAGTTGATTTATTTAAGGATTTTCTGGCAAGACAAAAGGTTTGGGATTTTCTCCCCTGCCCTCACTTTTCCGTCCTGTTTTGGGCTGGCCAACCACAGATGGGTGTCTTCGTTGTGTTTTGACGTGTCTGCAGATTCAGGCATATTTTCTGGAGATTTTACCCCAGGCTAAGTGCATGGGTTTTCAAAGTCAAGTGTGAAAATTTATACTCATATGCTTACTTTATGTCTCTGTGTAATGTTACTGTTAAAAGAAGACTTTTATGAAATTCTGCTTATTGAGCACCTACAATGTGAAAGGGAGAGGAATGGAGAGGAACGGAGGGGAAAGAGCAGTCTGGGAGTGGGAAAGACCTGGGTTTGGGTCCTGGCCCTGGCCCTGGCCCTGGCCCTGGCAGTGTTGTGGCTCCGTCACCTTTGCAGCTTCTTACTGGATTCCCCTCTGACCCATCGCAGAGGTTTGAGGCGGGGATTAAGGAAGCGCATGCCAAAGCCCCACAGTCCCTAGCGTCTCCGGAACACTCAGGGTGCAGTAACTGCGAGTCTGTGCCACGCGCTGTGCCCACTTTTAGGAATTCCGAGGTGGACGAGAAGCAGTGCCTGTGCCTCCTGCACGGGTGGTTTGGTTTTTTGAGGATTATAATACACGGGACCTACATTATTTCATTCGGTTCTTGCGAAAACCCTATTTGACTGACAGGGATGACTGTCTCTGTTACACTGGATTTGAGTGACTTGCCCCAAATCACATAGGTAGTGGGAGGTTTAGGATCAAAGTTCACGTTTGCATTTCTGGTCCAGTGCTCTTTCTACTGTAGCATTCATGTCGTCATATGTTTAATCTATATACATAGGTTAATGAGCCTTTAATTATAATTTAATGAAACTTTAAGCTGAAACATTTTTACTCAAACTCATCTGACGTAAGATAAAATTATACAAAATCAAATTGAGATTATACATTAGTCTCTGTGTATATCACTTGTGACCTTGTAATTAAAACCTCCCAAAACAATTATATCTGTTTCCTCCGTATTGCTAGGGCGTTATAGAGTCCAGATTTCACCTCTGAACTTTACTTTGAATGCTAGTTCCTTTTTATTTGATATGTCTTATACTGTGTTACAGAATGGACAAATCACTGCTTATACGCGTTCAGATCTGCTGAGTATACAACCAATAGCCATATATACACAGTTCTTACTATTATTCTGCATTAATGACAACAAAATATATTTGTTTCATTATACTTGATTCAAACATGTTGGATTTTTGCAGAAGCTGTTAAGATTATAGTTCTTTTGCCATCACTGATTTTAAAAAAATATATTTTTATTGATTTCAGAGAGGAAGGGAAGAGAGAGAGAGAGAGAGAGAGAGAGAGAGAGAGAGAGATACATCAATGATGAGAGAGAATCACTGAATTGGCTGCCTTCTGCAGACCCCACACTGGGGATGGATCCCACAATCCAGGCATGTGCCCTGTCCGGGAATCGAACTGTGACCTCCTGGTTCATAGGTCAATGTTCAATCACTGAGCCATGCCAGCTAGACGCCGTCACTAATTTTTTAAAAGCAATGCACAACGGGAAAGTACGCCCAGACGACTTCCATGTTCTTTGCTGAGCCGGGTGCAGGGCAGTCCCGGGAAGGCTGAGCGAGGCTCCCATTCCTGCTGGCACCCGGCTGCTCCCGGTCCTGCCCCTGCATCTCCAAACGTGGATGCCAGGCAGGATGTTGTCGCCCTGCTCTTGGAGTGGGAGTGCTGTGAGTGGGCAGACAGGCCGAAGCCCGGCGTGGGCAATGCTTCCCGGTGTCGGGCACACAGGTTGACAGGCCTCTCCTCTCCCAGGGAGGAGCATTGGCGAGGGCTGCCTTCTCTTGGTTTTCAGCGAAGGTATTTTACATTGTCCCTGTGGTTAGGGGAGAGGCCCCTGAGGCAGGAGTGTTGGGGCCACTGGCTGCAGAACTTGCGTGGCTTTCCTGGAATACTGAGGGTTTTCCTCGGGGCTTCCCTCCGTAGGAGACTTTCCGTAGTTGAGAGAGGCATTGCGGTACCACGGGGCTGGCCCTGAGAGGGTCTGCCTGCGGCCGCCGGGAGTGTGTGGGTTCTTGACTTCGTGCGGGAGAAGTTTCACCACACGAGTCCAGGTGAGTCTTAGAGGACGCTCATTGACGCTGCGGACAGTGAGACAGGAAGGCTGGGGATCGGCCTCGGCTGGCTGCCTTGGCTCCCTGAGAAGCCAGAGGAAAGGGGACCTTGGGGACAGGCTCAGGGGGTTTGCCCGGGATGGACGGCCACTGCCCACTGCTGCCCTGGTGGCAAGCCTTGTGGGGTCCCGAGTTTAGGAGATGCACGCCTGTGGGGAAATCGGGGGGGTGGGGTGTGGGCATGCTCCTGGGAGGCAGAGCTAGCGGGCCGGGACCTTCCTTTTGCAGCGTTTTAAAGGCTGGCTAGGTGCTTAAAGGGAAGGATCTCAATAGAATATTCATCAGCTTTGCTGATGTACCAAAATGAGATTTATTCCCTTAACGAACCTTTCTTGGGTGTGTTTGGCACAATCGGCACTAATTTGATTTCTACTGTCTGTCTCCCTGAGTAGGCTGATTTAAGCTATTTACCTTTTGGGTTGGGAGGAGACGTGTAAACCATTTACTCTTATGTGTCCCTGGTTAGGATAGAGCAGTGGTTGGCAAACCGCGGCTCGCGAGCCACATGTGGCTCTTTGGGCCCTTGAGTGTGGCTCTTCCACAAAATACCACGTGCGGGCGCGCACGTACAGTGCGATTGAAACTTCGTGGCCCATGCGCAGCAGTCGGTTTTTGGCCTGGGAGAGTCTATTTTGAAGAAGTGGCGATAGAACACTCAAGGGGCCAAAGAGCCGCATGTGGCTCGCGAGCCGTGGTTTGCCGACCACTGGGATAGAGTCTTTGTAGTTGGCAGCAAACTGCTTGGCCGTTAAACTATCTGTCTCAGTTTCCCTATTCCCGGCTTACTAGCCTGCCTCATTTGAGCATTCCAAGGGCTTTGTTCACATTTGAGTTGTTAGTGGATATTATTTCGAGTACATATGGAGATTTTCCAACAGACATTGTATTTATATTTTCTCCCCTCCTCATTTTTTCCCTTAAAATACTTCTATTCAGCAAAGGTGGCTCAGCGAAGGTGGCTCATAATTTTTGGAGCTTAAGGTATGGGGCTTTTTGAGTTTCTATTTTGATTTTGCAATTGTGAGAAAATGCAGGGACTGAAAGCAGTAGCTGGTGTGATCCAGGAAGGGTTTGCTGTAGTGACAGAAGACAAGCCAGGAAGGCCGCCCGCCCTTCTGGGCTTTTTCCTCCACCATGGGGTGGAAGGAGGGTCTGAAACTTCCTCTCCACTACTTCCAAGTTGAGAGTTTTTATTTTATGAACTGGCAAGAACGCTGGGAAGGGCAGGGAGATGGTTTCTTTCTGTCAGAAATATCCGAAGATGAGGATGACTTGTCCTTGGAGATAGACAGGTGGACAGATACTCAATATTAAGCACCACCGAGAGGCACATTTTCGGATGACGTTTTCCGAAAGGGATTGTCTGAGCTTCTCTTGTGATGCCTCCCCTGAAAAGAGCTCTTGGAACCCCAAGTCTTCCCAGCTTCACTAAGAGGAGGTGGGCCTTGACGGTGGGCGGGTGGGGCTGGCCCTCAATCAGGAAGGCCGGGCATGCGCCTGATGTCCCTTCTCCTATCGGGATTTAATGTGCTTTTTGGTTTGTCATTTTGCCAAGAGCTTTGAAGGCATTTGAAAGGCGATGTGATGTAGTGCCTTTCTGTTTTATGAGGTTATACTGAAACTCTTTTCCTTGACCCTATGGCAAGACCAGCTTCTCAGGGGTTGAAAATCTTTTAAAAATATAGCGCAGGTGTGAATAGGGAGTGCGGAGAGCACGGCCCAGCACACTGATTCTGCCCCAGGAGCTGTTGACTCCGCCTGATGCACCTGCAGGAAAGCCTTTGCAGACACTGCTGACGGTTTTCTTAAATTCCTCCACTTTGAATTGTGTCTCCGGGAGCCATTCATCTTTGTCACCTGCTCTACTTCTGCTATTTTTAGCCTCGTGCCAAAGACCCCACAGCTTCCTCCAGTGAAGGACGGAATTAAGATCTGCTGTAAATAAAGGCTCATCACAGCTCTGTTTTCCTTTTCCTGTGAGAGCTTTCTTCAAGTTTCTCCTTTGAGTCAACTTTAATTGCTTGGAACTGGAGGACTTAGACTCCAGCAGAGAGACCTTTGTCAAGTTTGATTCCAAATCCTAAGTCCTTGAAAAGGAACCCCTTCTTTCTTTTTGTAAAGAACATTCTAGAAGTGTCCAACAAAGGACTACTTCTCTTCCATCTCCATTCTCGTGTAGAAATGATGAGCTGTAGGTCAGTCATTTAAAAAAATAAAAGTGGGTGCGGGGAGTGCCTTCTGGATCTAGGAGGCCCTGTCCTCGAAGGTGATCCATCTGGAATGTGCCAGTATTTGTTTAGCACAACCGGTTAATTTTGGTAACAAGGAATTAAACTCGTTTTTAGGCTGCTGTGTGGAGGGGATAGATGTGAATTTGTGATCAGTGAGCTTTTGGTGTAACAACCACCTCTGGATGGAAGCAGTCAGGCACACGCCCCATGGTGAGTGCCTCCCTCTGGCAGCCAGTGGGTTTCAGGACTGACTAGACAAATAATGTAATTGTAGATAAGTAATTAATTCAACTAATTATGTAATTGTATCATGCAAATGTAAGATGCTTATAGGTTTGGTTTCTCCCGTTAAGAAAGTGAGACTGCCCGGCCGGTGTGCTCAGTGGTTGAGCATCGACCTATAAACCAGGAGGTCATGGTTCGATTCCTGGTCTGGGCACATGCCCTGGTGGCAGGCTCGATCCCCAGTGTGGGGTGTGCAGGAGGCAGCTGATCGGTGATTCTCTGTCATCACCGATGTTTCTCTCTTTCTCTCCCTCTCTCTCCCCCTCCTTCCCTCCCTCCATCTCTCCCTCTCCCTTCTCTGAAATCAGTAAACATATATTTAAAAAAAAGTGGGACTAAAATAATTTCTTTTATCTCCATATTGATCACTCCCACCTTCTCCCTTTAAAAATTATTTTGGAGATTGAAATATTGTATAATAGATATTTCCCAGTAGTGATATTTCTTTTCTATATAAATGTTGTACTTATTTTTTTTAAAAGAAATAGAGAAACGAATAGTGAAATATTGCATATGCACAGTGCCCAGAAATGGTACTTTTTTCTATTCCTCCAAGTTGAGTTTTGTGCTGGTCTTATTTTTATTTCTCTATGTTTGCAGGACTGTCTGTTTCCCCCAAGTGTTAATGTAAACACATTTTATTTTGAGACAGATTAGTTCACTTCCCTCTGGAAATCCATTCCTATAATGTGGTAAACCTCAATATAACTCTCTGGTCCGAATGACATTTCATAACTGTGTACAAATCAAACATACTGTTGATATTAAATGACAACATTTAATGCTATTGTCAACAATTCACTTAAGTCTCATTTCATTAAAATACTCCTGATCTGCAGAGAAGCGCTATCTGAGCAGATACAGCAGATCACCTCTAGTTTCCAGGTTCAAGTGCAGCTGGTGAGCTGTAATTCAGGTGGACTTCATATCTCATGGCCAAGAGGATTGGAACAGAAATCTAGTTCCCATAATCAGAGGAAACCTTGGGTTGAGAGAGCATCAAAACAAGATTTTCAGTTTATTCCCTGTGTAAGTCAGCTTGTCTTTGGGGGTGATTTCCCCCCCAAATCTTAAAAATATCTTATTTCGCCCTAACCGGTTTGCCTCAGTGGATAGAGTGTCGGCCTGCGGACTGAAAGGTCCCAAGTTCGATTCTGGTCAAGGGCATGTACCTTGGTTGCGGGCACATCCCCAATAGGAAGTGTGTAGGAGGCAGCTGATTGATGTTTCTCTTTCATCGATGTTTCTAACTCTCTATCCCTCTCTCTTCCTCTCTGTAAAAAATCAATAAAATATATTAAAAAAATATCTTATTTCTTGCCATGCTCGGTTTTATTCAGTGGGTAGAGCATTGCCCCTCAGACTGATTCCCAGTCTAGAGCATGTACCTCAGCTGCAGGTCCCCCCTTCTGCTGGAGGCAGATAATCGATCTGACTCTCATACATCGATGTTTTCTCTCTCTCTCCCCTTCCTTCCTCCTTTCCATTATCTCTGGAAATAAATGGGGAATCCTTGAGTGAGGATTAAAAACAAAACAAAAAATATCTTATTTCTTAAAGTGAATATAACTTTCTTAAGGTTAAATAAGAAATTAGCTCTAGCCGGTTTGGCTCAGTGGATAGAGTGTTGGCCCTCAGACTGAAGGGTCCCGGGTTTGATTCTGGTCAAGGGCACATACGTTGCTTGAAGGCTGGATCCCCAACCCCTGGTCTGGGAGTGCGCGGGAGGCAACCAATTGATGTCTCTCTCTCTGTCGCTCTCCCTCCCTTTCACTCCCTCTAAAAGATATCGATGGAAAATATCCTCTGGTGAGGATTAACAACAATACCAACAACAAAATTAACGTGGTTAAGGAAATTAGTGCAGTTCACTGCTCTGGCTTATATCATCCCTTCATCCTCATCCTTTACAGCCATCTTCAGGCCCTTCATTCTTTTTAAAAAAAAATAAATTCAATTAATTAATTAACTAATTAATTAACTTAAATTCTTTATTGTTGAAAGTATTACATATGTCTCCTTCCCCCCTTGGCCCTTCATTCTTGCTTTGAGGCTATTTGGAGAACCTTTCTGTTTTCTTCTAGCTCTGAGTGCACTCCAGGCTCTCCTCCCAGGATCCTCTTGGCTTTTGGAATTTTCCAGAGTGTAATCTTAATTTACGTGCCAGTCTTCTGAACACAGTTCCTCCCCCCATTGTTTCCCTGGAGCTAGGAACGAAGCCCAGCCCAGTTAGGAACCCACTCTTCTGTCTAAATCAGCAAGGGCAGGTGTTTTCTGTACTCCGTGGTCATGGTGTCGCCACGTTCAAGAATAGCCTCTTTTTTGGAATTGCTGGTGTCTAAAGCTGAAGCTAATAAAGAGTCTATAATTATATGTGGTCTGTAAGGGTAATTTGAATAAATAATGGCAGTTGCTGCTGCTATAAAAATAATCCCAGAACGTTTTCACTCCATATAATTCATGAAGTTTAGGGCTTAGCGGCAAATCCCTGTCTAAATCCTTTTCGTCTTGCACTTCCTGTGAGTCCTCAGCAAATGCTGGAGAATAGAGAGAGAGGGACATGAGCCTCGTGGCTGTAACTGGCATCTCACATGACTGCCTGTGGCTAACCTCGGGGCTTGTGCTGAATGTTGACATACCTGCGTCAATGCAGAAAGACCTGAGCTGAGTCACACAGTGGAACGCGTGAAGTAGTGGCTGTGAGTCTTCGCTCAGGTCCTGGTGACTTCGGGAAGGCAGATAATTAATACAGCCAAGATGACAGGGCCGTCACTGGCTGTGTATTATGAAGCTTAGACATTTCCTTTCCTTGTGTCTCTGGGAGAAAGAAATTGCTCGAGCATATGTGTATAGAAGACATAAAACTTACTACAGCAGTATTTTTATTTCCAAATTATTCTTAGAGCTATTTAAAAATCACCATAGAACATGCTTTCCAGTAGCAATTTCATGGCTCCTTCAGGCTTTTGTGTAAATCCAGACAACTGACACGTGAGCCCGGGTTTATTCTTGAGAAGGAGGGGGCCCCCAGTGCTGGGGGTGGAGTCTGACTACAGTACCGAGCAACGGGGTGGAGGGGTCGCAGCGGACTCCTCGGACCTGCCTCAGCTTTCCTGTTGTGGTGGGTAACAGAAGGGGCATCTGGAAGGTGATCATTACTGGAGAAACGTTTATGAATTCGAAACTTGCTAGCTTCGAGTCCCACTAGTGCTCACTGGCAATGAGAGCCATTTTCCATTCCATGAGATCAATTTGGAACTTGAGCATAATTTTATTTCTGCTTTACAGTTCTTAGAATCCTGTTTGGAAATGTCATTAGGAGGATAAGGGATGTAATGAAAAATACGTTTTCTCATGTATCAAATCAAAGTGTGTAGTTATGGACCTAGCTATCTATACTGAACAAGTTAAAATGAATTGGCTGCTTTCTGCATTTGAAGTTGTATAGTGTAAAATTCAATGAAACATTCAATAACTGGAAAGATCACATCAGCACCGAGGAGGTTTCCTCCTACCATATTACTAGAGCACAAGTGCAGCTTAGAACCAGGAATAACAGCTGCGATTGAAGTTAGGAATGGGGGAGGCCTGGCAGTAGGAAAACAAGAAGAGACTGTGCCTGGAAACCCCAGCTTGGATGCGGGGGTGCAGAAATGGACAGAAAGATGGGCCTTTGGGGACCAGTACTTCATATGAATGGTGCTCTTGTCAGCATCTTCTGTTGAAGCCTGAAAGTTATCTTTGAAACTGGCATCTGTCAGACTCCTCCTTCGGGCAGAGGACCTTATTTTTAGTGGTTGAACTTGCTGGTCAGATAGAACGGGCGCTGACTCCTGTGCAGCATGGAAAACAGAGGGTGGCATGAAAGGAGCTTTCTTTCCATCCATAGTTTTAACAGCTTTTTATTTTTATATGTTTGCAAACAAAATGCTTTATTTGGCTGCATTTATACCAACTCAGCAGAATTATTTTAAGTAATAAAATAATATTAAATGCTACTAATTATTATGTTTCTACCATGAGTCAAGTATTCAACATACATTATACATTATCTCTTTGTCCCCCTAACCTATATGACTTTGTTATTTTGTGTTGCAAATGGAGAAACTAGAGTCCTGCAAAGAAAAGTTACGTGTTAAAGTCATTTTATTAGTAATTGGCAAAGCCAAAAATAAGGCCATATTCTTTTTGCTAGTGGATGGCTACTCAAATAGTTTTGCTAAAATTTTATTGTAAAGTTTAATCGGGAGTGAGATCCATTTATTTCTTTATTGGATCTTTATTGTTGAGAGTATTGGAGATTCCTCCTCTCACCCACCATTGGCCCCCTCTACCCGGTTCCCACCCCACCCCGTCACCACCCTGCTGACTGTGCCCATAGGCAAGATCTTTGGCTAATCTCTTCCCAGGCCCATCCCCTTCCCTCTGAGATTTGTCAGTCTGTTCCATGCTTCCATGCCTCTGATTCTATTTTATTCACCAGTTTATTTTGTTCATTAGGTTTCTTGTTGGTTTATTTTGACTTTTAGATTCATTTGTTAATAGATATGTACTCTTTGCCATTTTTTAAAAATAGATTTTTATTGATTTCAGAGATGAAGAGAGAGAGAGAGAGAAGAGAGAGAGAGAGAGAGAGAGGATGAATCATGATGAGAGAGAATCATTAATGGGCTGCCTCCTGCATGCCACACACTGGGGATTGAGCCTGTAACCCTGGCATGTGCCCTGATTGGGAATTGAACTGTGCCCTCCTGTGGTTCATAGGTCGATGCTCAACCACTGAGCCACTCCATTGGGGCTTTGTTGCCTTTTTATTGATCATATGTTTTACCCCTACTCCTTCTCCTCCTTTGTCTTCCTCCTCTCCTCATCCTCTTCCTCCTCCTCCTCCTCTTCTTCCTCCTCCTCCTCCTCTTCCTCTTCTTAAAGAAGACCCTTAAACATTTCATGTAATACTGGTTTGGCGGTGATGAACTCCTTTAGCTTTTTCTTGTCTGTGAAGCTCTTTATCTGACCCTCAATTCTAAATGAGAGCTTTGCTGGGTAAAGCAATCTTGGTTGTAGGTCCTTACTATTCATCACTTTGAATATTTCTTGCCACTCCCTTCTGGTCTACAAAGTTTCTGTTGAAAAATCAGCTGACAGTCGTATGGGTGCTCTCTTATAGGTAACTAACTGCTTTTCTCTTGCTGCTTTTAAGATTCTCTCTTTGTCGTTAACCCTTGGCATTTGAGTTATGATGTGTCTTGGTGTGGTCCTCTTTGGGTTCCTCTTGTTTGGGACTCTCTGTGCTTCCTGGACTTGTAAGTCTATTTCTTTCATCAGGTAGGGGAAGTTTTATGTCATTATTTATTCAAATAGGTTTTCAGTATTCTTGCTCTTCTCCTTCTGGCACCCCCATAATGTGAATGTTGGCATGCTTGATGTTGTCCCAGAGGCTCCTTACACTATCTTCATATTTTTGGATTCTTTTTTCTTTTTGCTCTTCTGATTGGGTGGTTTCTGCTTCTTCATATTCCAAATCATTCATTTGATTCTCAGAATCCTCTTCTCTACTGTTGAATCCCTATAAATTATTCTTTATTTCAGTTGCTGTATGCTTAATTTCAGGCTGGTCCTTTTTCATGTCTTTGATATTCTCACTAAGATCCTTGAAAGTCTCATGAAGATTATTGAGTAACCTTATGACCATGGTTTTGAACTCTGTATCCAGTAGTTTGCTTGCTTCCATTTCTTGCATTTGTGACCTGTTTCTTTGTCTCAGATTTTTGGCTGCTTCCCTGTGTTTGTTTCTATGTATTAGGTAGAGCTGCTATGTCTCCTGGAATTGGTAGAGTGGCCTTGTGTAGTAGGTGTCCTGTAGGGCCCAGTGGCTCAGTCTCTCCAAACCCTGAGCTGGGCACTCTAGGTGCGACCCTGTATGGGCTGTGTGCACAATCTTGTAGTTGAGCCTTGATTGCTGTTGGAGTGAAGGTCAACTCAGATATGACTGCCAGTCAGCTCTGTGACAGGGGAGATCTCAGCATAGGAAAATGACCCCTGTGAGTACCCCCATCTGGGAGAAAGCGGCCCCTGAGTTCCTGGCCTGATGCCAGACAGTCCAGCTCCTCACTGTATGTGTTTGGGTCCCCCAAAGCCGCCTGGTGCTGGGAGTCTGAGTAAGTCTGTGTGCTGGCCTTTTAAGAGGGGTCTCCGGCAGCCTGGGTGTCCCTCAGCCACCATCCCTGGTGATTTTTAGAATCTATGGTTACGGGGACTGCTCTTCCCAGCTCTGGAATCCTTGGCTGGGGGTCTGGTGTGGGGCTGGGACCTCTTGTTCCTCACGGGCGGCCTCCGCAGAGATGATCTCACTCCTGATTAAAAAAGCTGCCCACGTGAATGTAGGACCAGCCCATTTGGTGCCCCTGCCCCTCTTACCAGCCTCTGTGTGCTTTCTTTTTACTCCGCTAGTTGTAGAACTTCCACTCAGCCAGCTTTCAGGGGGTTCTGAATGATGGCTGTTCTGTATTTTAGTTGTCATTTTGATGTGGTTGTGGGAGGTGGTGAGTACAGGTGTTTAACTACATTGCCATCTTGGTTCTTGTCTCTATTGTAAAGTTTTTAGCAGCATTTTAGAAATTATTCCATAAATAAATAAATTAAAATGAATGACTGAATGAATGAAAAAAATCAATAACTGAGTTTGTTTTTTCCTAGACAGATTTTGTTTGCTATAATCTCGTTTTTCCTGGTATAAAATGAAAGCTAAAATCCAGAAAAATGCATACTTAAGGTATATGTGTGTGTGTGTGTGTGTGTGTGTGTGTGTGTGTGTGTGTATGTGTCACAATAATATGCAGTGAGATTATGGAGCTCACTGGAATGTTTGGAACTGTAAAGTTAAGCCTTTTTGAAACATTGCTCTGTCACACATTGGCTTAGGGAAATCCATGTTTTCATATAAAACACCGAGAGCATTAAGTGAAAACATTGCTGGGAAGTGCACCTTGCCATCTTGAGCAGTCGATGCAACTTTTTAGAATGCAAATGTAAAAAACTGACAGTGGGAAATTGCTAGAAGCTCACATATTTATTCTTGGGTTTTCTCCACCTGAGTTTTAAGGATAGGCTGCTTCTGATTATGGTTCTTGCAGGGGGAAATAGGTTTACAGGACTGACCTGAAGTGCAAAATGGATAGTAATTCAAAGCCCTGAGGGGACGTAAGAAATGAAGGTGCCTTATTGGCTTTGGCAGGGAAAAGGTTGGCTGGTAAGACCACTGAGCCCCTTAGCTGACAATGCTGACAAGCGGAGTGGCAAGTGTGTGTGCTGTACCAAGCACGGTCATTATTTTCATTGGCAAAGTGTGTTGCTCACAGTTTTGAGTAGTGTGTCCATTTTGTCAGTAATTTAATCTAGGTCGGAAAAGGCCTGGTGTACGCGATGGTAGAGCACCCTGCAGGCATCCCCGGCGTGTCCATTTTAATGAGGAGCCTTGCTTTGTGTGTGGGCCCTGTGGTGGCTCACAATCTCTATTTTGGGCTTTTGCACATGGGGGTTCGCGCTTGAACTGGACAAGGTGCCTGCCCAAAAGATGATGAGATCCCCCGCCCACCTTGGGTCTCTGCTCCTTGTTAAACTGATAATTAGGTGAGACTTTCAGACAGAAGTGAAATACAGGTGACATGGGTTTGTGTTGGAGGTGACGGCTTTTCTTTCAGAGGAAGAATGATTCTGAGGATTGGAAGTAAAGAATTGGAAGACAGAAACTTATACATTTGAGGATTTTCTATGTCTTATATTAATTTCATTTCACAATATGTGACAATACATGACACCTTGAGTCTTGTATTTTTACACTCCTTACCCGAGATTTAAGCCGGTGCAGTCGCAGGATGAGGAAGCACGGGCTGACGGTGTGGTACTGCCTCTGAGCCCGCCCTGTTCCTCTCCCCGGAGTGTGCGCTCCCCACCCTCCACCACAGACTCACCAGTTATGCTAAGGGAGGGAGTGCCTCGTGTTTTCTATGCTTTTCCAAAATATTGTAGTTTATTAACTTGAGTTGAGGAATGAGGAAATAAAATGATGACTATTTAAAAATGTAAAAGCTCCGTACAGTAAGGAATGTGGTTCTTCAGATAAGGGTGGAGTGTCCTTGCCAAGGAAGAGAAGGCATGCCACGTTTGGTCCCACTTCCGAGGTGCAGACCGGCCTTCCTAAGCTGCATGCTAACCAGGGGACCATTAATTGTAGGCAGCCTTCATTTTTTCTCTCATTGGATATTTGACAAACTGTTGGGACATTCCTTTCCTAATTTATTCCCTACTCCACTTACACCATATAGGAATTTTTATAGCAGAAGTAGGTTCGTGTTCTGGTCAGAGTAGAACAGAGAAGGGACTGGAAAGGATTGCCTTTTAAGAATAGGGTGAGAAGAACCCAGTCATTGATGGTTATTGTGACCGCATGGACTATTTATTGAACATTACATATTGAACATATGTATCAGGCACTTGTCTAGGAAACTATAATTTGGGCCCATGAAGAGAGAGAATCCACACAGTAACCTGAACAGGGGAAAGTTCACTGTAAACTCATGGACAGTAACGGGATTAGGATAATGCGGGATTTGCTAGTAGGAAGTTAAGAGAACTTTCAAGAACGTAGGTGCAGCAGATACAAGCAGCAGCCACAACTCTGGGCAGAGGCAGAGCCTTGGGGAGGAGCCCCTTCCTGCCACTCCAGGCTCAGGTCCAGGCTGTTGGAGCGGGCACAGCTGCAGTGGAGAAGCTGCTGGAAATCTGCCCTCTGGGGAAAACTTCAGGGGAGGGTTTGTCTTTGGAGGTGCTCTGGTACAGAAGTGCCTGAGGAGGGTGCCCTGGAAGCTGCAAGTCCCTGGACGCTATGGGCCTGCCCGCTAGGACCTGGGAGCTTTTGGGGGGCGGGGGGGAGGGAGCTCCGGGCCTGCCTGCTAGGACCTGGGAGCTTTGGGGGTGGGTGCTGGAGGATGCTGTTTCTCTGCAGTGACCCTCCAGCACCCGCTGTTGACAGCTTTGCGCTGTGCCAGCAGGTAAAGGGGAAACATTGGAAGGGCCCATATCCCTGTTCACAGAGGCAAAAAAGGGTGAATTTGAAGTTGAGAGGCAGTAAACCAATAACCAGCAAGGAATTCTGTGCTGCTGCTTTAATCCTAAAGGGACCAGAACTAGGTATTGTTTATCCCCGTTTCCAGGTGGAGAGAGCAAATGATTTGCTCAGGGCCAGATAGCTAATAAATGGCAGATCCACATTTCAAACTCAGCTTTGTCATTTTCCACGGCCCCTGTGCTTGCCACTGGCCCCTGTGAAATACAGTTACTGACACACCAATCTAGAAACGGACAATTGTACCAAGTACCCTTGTCTGGACATTATACTGCAGACCACGTTCCCTCTGGTCCTACACACAAGGGTAGCCATGTGATAGATGATCAGATTTTGAGTCTTAAAGGAATAACTTGTACCTATTTCCCAGGCGTCCCTAGAACCTCTTTACCCATATCTTAGCTGTGGCTAGGCAGTTCCAGTTCAGGCTCCATCCCTGCTTGACCAGTTGAAGGCTCCAGGGCTCTCAGCCGGATCTCTAGGGGGTAGGGACAGAGGATGGTGGCTGCTCCTGGCTTTTCTCACCCAGCCTCCCTCCCACTACTGCCTTTCCAGGGCACCTGCCCTGGGTGGTGTCCTGGTTGACACTGGATTTGCATTCTGTTCTTCTGGAATTCCGTGATTTTATTAGGCTGTGTTTACCTCATTTTGGATAGTGGATTTATTCCTCAGGTTTTTTGTAAAAGAAGCGTCATTTTTGTTCTGATTTACACTGTAATTTTTAGAACTACTTTACCTTTTGACTTTGGGCGAGTTACTTAACCTCTCTGGGGCTTAGTTCTTTCGTCCATTCTTTAATCTATAAAGGGGGATGGCCTTTCTAACACTCCTCTCATTTTAAAAACACTCAGTGGCTGTTTCTCGCTTAACATCTTTTGGCAGCAGTTCCAAACGCATGAGTGTTCAGACGCCTGATCCTGTCCCTGGCAGCTAGTTGATGAATTACAAATAAATGGAAGACAGAGTGATCTACTTGTGCGATTGTGGCTTTGGAGTCAGACCCGCAAGGGTAGAAAATCTTAGCACCAAAACTTAGCTGTTATGTGGCCTCAGCCAGTATTTCATTTTTCTGTATCCTAGTTTTTTACTTTGTATAATGGGAACAACAATGTGTGGCCTATAGTATTCAAGAGAAATAATATACGTAAAGCACTTCAGTCGCTGGCACATAGTAGGTGCTCTGCACATGGTAGGAGTTCTTATTACCCATGACATTGTAAGCTCCCTGAGGGCAGGAGCCTTGTCTTAGTGACCGCATTGCTTGTGGTGCTCCCCCATCTCAGGCCTTCAGCAATAGCACCGTTTGGAATTGAAATGCTTCCGTCCACCAGGGGAGCACTTTCCAAGCGGAATCTCTTTAGGAAGTAAATACTTTCCATACGAATAATCTGCTTGATGGCACACATTCTTCTGTCTTAAAGCAGTACATCTTGACTAACAAGAAATTTGATAAAATTACAGTTATCTTTCTGACTGCATGGTTCTTGGATTTTTTAAAACCATTACTATATAGTATAATAGCAATAGTAGTAACATGATTAGGGATTCACTATGTGGTCATTATTCCAGGCTGTTTGCACTTACAGCTGACTCCCTTCTACCCTTCCTTGTCTAGATGAGAAAGTGGGGCACCAGCAGGCGAGTGGGGGCAGCCCTGGGGCTCCAGCGCCGCGGTCCTTCACGCCCAGCCGCGTTACTTGGTTCCACTCTGGTTCTGAACCGCTTCATCAGAGGTCACTGGCGAAAATCCAGTCAAACTCAAGTCAGCCTGAGTCTAGAATGACAGAGAGTGACTTCGAGGCAGCGTGACATAAATCTAATGTTAAGCCTTTACATACATTTTGGGGGGTTTGCCGCCTTCTTCCTAAATAAGTTCTGAGATCATGACAAGCAAAAGCCAACACATGCACATTTTATGTTTTAAGATTAAAATGTCACTAACTTCATGATCTCTCATAGTCCTCTTCTGTGCCTCAACTGACCCTACCTGCCCTCTCCCTCCACATCCTTGCTCTTGGAACATGGCAGCGAAAAGGACCTTTAGCTCCATGGATTCCCTCATCCTTACCTAGGACCTAGGGTTAGCCCTCCCTCAAGGGCCCCTACTCTGCTCAGTGACATTATCTTTGCTATTGTTTTAAGCATGAGAAAGACAGAGATTTTCTACTGACACGTGAAATGTTGGTAATTTAATTTCTCAGTATTGGTGAGTAGGGATAGGGGACCCACGGCATATTCCTAGCTTACATTCGAGGCCCCCCTCCTCCTGTGTGTTTGGAGGTGGAGATCCAAGAAGTAGGATCTGAATGAAGTGTATGTTCAGATGCCAACAGCTTTTCCCATTTCTCCTCTGCTGTGGTAGCAGCAGCGTTTTCCCTGTTAGGAGAGAGGGGCTCGGTAGGGTTAGGGGCCACTCTAGTCAGTGTGGATAGAGGAGAAAACACAAGTGATCAGCTTTCATCATGACAAATGGAAACTGTCGTTTAATTTTTATCCCCAATTATACTGCTCCAGGACCAATTTTTCAGGTGGAATGTTGGAGCCATTAAAAAGAAATAAGTAAACTATACCATATTCCATCATCTTTCTGGCAGCTAACCAATGATCTGTAGCCTTATTACATGTACGTTTTTATAGAGATATTTTTCTCTTAAGTTTCTAGAAGGCTTATTAACTCCTTACTGATTTCTTCTGGAATGCATTTTTCCAAATGAATTTTCTCTATATCCCAGTTTCGGTTGGAATTTACCTTTGGTTTGGCTGCCAGTGATACTCATTTTCATTTTTTATGTTCTATTACTAGAATTGCATGGAGCAATATTTCTTTAATTTCAACTGGAGCTGTGGTTCTGATCTTGGCTACAGACTACGCTCATTTGGATTTCAGAATGCAATTTATTAGAAACATAATGTACATACAAAACCCAACCAACCACCTCTCATCTCCTACCTTGGTACGGTCCGGAAACACTTCGTTACTCCCTTCTCTGCGCCTGTCCTGTTGTCCACTGTTCTGTTGCAGCATTTAACATGCCATGTTTTACCTTATCTGGCATCATGACCGTGGTCCCAGTAATCTGAAATTTAGGGACTATAGGCATCTTTGATTTGGTTGTGTTTAGTTTTTTGTTTTTGTTTTTTCCCATTCACAAACGTAGCAAAATGCTTGATAGTTTTTAAAGATCAATGAAATGCTTTTTTTCCCTTAGGGGATATTTATAATAAAAAATTCTTCAATGATTATTGAGATATAATGTCTTCTGAGGACCCTTTATAACCATGTGTTTGTCATTTTTATTCCATCTAGAACAGTTTTGCATGTGGCAGGTAGTCTTTGAATTTTACAGGTGAGATAAATTGAGATCCAAGGTTACTAATGATTTGCTGGATACTAAGAACTGCAGAGAGAGGTGTCACTGGGATTGGAACCATGGACTCCTGGTCTCCAAGCCTAGAGGTTAGAAAGAAAGCCCGGTTCCCCTGCTCCGGGCTCTGTGCGGGGTTGCAGTCTGCCATGACGTGTATTATCAAAAGCAGCAGTGGTTTGCTGTTGCATAATTAATATACAAAGTGGGGGTGGGAGATCGACAGAACACCCCACTGTTGGCTTGTGGAGAAGCTGATTGTTAGCTGCGTCTCTTTACATAAGGATTTTTTGTTTGTTTTGGTGTTCAAATCTGTTCTTCTTTTTTTCACCGAATGAGTAAATAATGGGTGCCTTTGGCCTAGAGCCAGAGAATGTTTGTGCCTACATGACTCTAGCATCCGAATAGCTAAACTTACTAGTAGTTTCCCATAGAAGAGGTACTGGAGTATATTATGAACAATAAGGCAGCATTTTCTTCAGGTGTATGCCTTAGCATATGCTTAGAGGGTAAATGATACCCTCTTGTATCTACTTATAAAACTGTCACCTGGTACGGTTACCATTAGAACATGCAAGTAAGCTTATAAATATGCTGATGAAAGGACTCTCTTGGCTTGGAACCTTGTTAAGTAAAAGGTGTTAGATCTTGTATCTTGTCCTCAGGGGTACTGGCCTGAACAGCTGCACTTATCCTTATTAATGCCTGTGGACTCCTGCTTCTGAAGGAGCAAATGGCTTTTTATGAGAGTCCCTGTAATATGAGGTTACTTTCAGGCATGGTGTTTATTGGGAATATTAATATCTTAGTCTAGCTGGCAAACAGCAGCAAGTTTGGGAATGTTTTTCCTAGTTGCTTTTCCCTGCTAGTGATAGGAGGAGTCAAGTCAATGAATTAAACATCCATGAGCTGATCTGTCATAAATCACTGCTTGTGGTAGGCGTCTTTTTAAGGCTACAGTCTTCCAGTGGGAGGAAGAACTCTTGGATTTGGCTAATGTACCTGCGCTGATGGAGAGATGGCAATACTCGGTGTGTCCTCTTGTATTATAAATGAGAACTTTTTTGTGGCTTTTTTGGGGGATGTGGATGTTGGGATTTAGAATCGGTGAGTGCCAGAATCACAGTGTTGGAAGAGACCTTAGCGATTGTACTCAGCAATAAATCTTTCATTTTTAGATAGCTGAAATAAAATGATTTTTTCACATATTATGATATTATCTGTAATGTCCACTCATTGGTCCCTTACTTTCTTCCCAGAGTCTAATCCTTGCTCATCACTGTCCATTCAGTGTGACATCTTTGACTGTGCACCGTCCTATTTTAAGTTCCCTTATATATCAGATGTTTTAATGTCCCTATGTCTTTGCCTTATGCTGTGCCCTCAGCCTTCCTTTTCATCCTAACATTGAATCACTCAGTTCAGAAGTCGGTGCCTCTGTACAAGTGTTCCTCACATTGTTTCTCTACCCCTTTAATCCCCAGGTAGTATTAGCTGGTCTTTCCACTTGTTCACCATTCACCCTCCCCTTCTTAGCAAGCACATGCCTGCTTTACATATAAAATCGAGGCATACTATAATTTCCTATTTGTTCATCTGACTCCATGCTGGGCTGAATTCTGTGAAGACAGGGGTCAGATCTTAATGCCTCATAGAATGTGGGTTCCTAGTGCACTGCTCTGCTCTTAGTAATATATGTTACTGACTATGTATTGTTCCTACCAGCTTATAATGTAAGTATCACTTTTCCTGTTCTTTCGTATAGGCGGAGCTTTTAAGATGTTGGATTACATTTTGCTCTTTGAACTCAGGATCAGTAGAAACTCTCAGAGTTGCCTGACAAAGGTTTTACATAATATTGGGGTTTGTAAAATGACAAGAGGGGTGCTGAAGGTGTCCCTTGAGCAACTTTTCATTGCTTTCAGAGTCCCTATTTTTTTTTCTGAAAATATTACTTTGCAGCATCCAGGTGGTTGGTGTGAGTGAGAGTCAGTATCCTGCTTGCTTTCTATAAAGTTTGATCATATTCATAAATTTAATATCACAATGAATAATTTTCTCATCTGATCTTGAATGCCATGATAAAAACTCACCCACTTGTCCCAAGTGGTGGCTTCCTTTTTTCTCCATTGTTTCTGCAGTTCCATGTAGGAGTTAAAATTATTATTGTTAAATGTTCTGGTAGAAATAAAACCACATTCTAGGTTTTTTCTTAATCTTGATTTTGTCTTATGGCATATTCAGTATCTCTGTAAACGTTATCCATTTTATATTTGTATGATCAAACCCTCAAGGGGTTGAGGTAAAAGTTAATATTTTCATTGGTGTGTTCCATCCATCCTGGGAGGTACAAAACATACCGCCCTTTTCATATAACGAGAGAAACCCTCAGCCAGCAGGTACAGTTTCTAAGCCTACAGGACAGGCCTGAGAAGGCAGGAACTTCACTCTCGTGGGACCTAGTCATTTGTTTTATTATTTATATTTTTCAAAAGAAAAATAAACTCCATAGTTCTATGAGCAGTGAATGATTGCTAAAATGACTTCGGTTCTTGTCCTTGAGGAGAGAAAGGCAAAGGATCCACAGTTTTCTCAGAAGCTCTGAAGGAACACTTGAGAAGTCAGTCAGTGGATTGTTCTTCAAAAGGTGGCTTCCCGCTCCCACTGACCCTCGAGCCTCGTTCGATGGAGTGGGTGGCATGTCTTCTCTGCATTCACCTTTGCTGGCCATGTGGCGTCGATCCCTGGATACTTGCATTGAGGAGGACCAGTTTCATGTCTATAGTAGTAAAGCATCCTGTTGCTTCAAGGTATTTCTAGGTGGAGGTATAATTTCATTCTTTATAGTTGACCAGGAGCCCAGCACGCGAAATCGCGCAGCCCCACCCACCCACCTGCAGCCCTGCCTTGACACCCGAACCTGTCCACGCCTGGCCCAGCCCCCAAACCCTCTGGCCTTCTCTGGCCGCTTCAGGCCCCCAACTTAGTCCCTTCAGTCGCCTTGGGCTGGTCCCACCTTCTCTGGGCGCCTCCCTGCTTCCGCCCGTCTCTGGAGCAACGCCCCAGCTAATATGCTAATGACCTGGTCATTACCCATTAAGGCGTCCTGCACATTAGCATATTAGCTCTTTATTAGTATAGATTTGTTTTTTATTCAGGATTTTAGCAAGTATTTATTGAGCTCCTATTGTATGCCAGGCATCAAGCTAGATATTGGGAAATAATGGTTAGCAATGCAGGTAGGATCCCTGCCCTTCAAGAGCTTATAGTCTAGTGAGAATGCAGCCAATTAAACAATCACAGGGTAGTATGTTTAGTAAGAGAAGCTCTGTCAGGAGATGAAATGTTTGCTGCTTAGCATATTGGTACAGTGGTTATATATTCTGAACCAAAATTAGAGCACAAAAGATTGTGGGGAAAAATTACGCCAAAATTAAAAACAAAATTTTTTGCCAAGACTAAGTGTAGAGATAGAAATGTTTAAAATGTAGTTTGGGCATTAAAAATATGATTTCTCTGGGACATGTCAGTGACTTATGAACACAAAGGGGTGCAGTACACAATAATTGAAATCAGGCTGCCCTGGTAAATCCAGGACAAGCGGTTGCTGTACTTTCTGCCACTTGTGGAGCTGAATTTGTGGTGCTTGTTAATATAGGAAACTGATTTTAAAGCAGATTTACTGGCATATAATAAAGGCATAACAGAATTTATTAAAATCTGATTTACTTCAGAAATTCTGAACCCTCCTCTAGTGTTTTGATGGGAAAAAATAAACCAGCAAAAAATGAGCCATTGTTCGTGCTCTCAGTGCAGGCATCATTAAAGGCCTCTGTCTCTGTGCTGTGGAGTGTTATGGATTCTGCTCTCAAAACACCACTTGGCTGTGCTTTGTCACCAACGTTGATCTGACAATTTCCCATAGATAACCGAAATGAGTGTACATTCGTGACTTTGCATAATAATTGTATGCCTTTAATATTGCTGAGGTCAGCATGTAGACATTTCTGCAAAACATTAGTTACAGAATTGGCCCCTTTAAGCTACAGTCTTTCAGCAGACCGCATCCTTTGAGGCCGCAGATGAAATGTGGAGTGCTGTAGTGCATTCCACACCAGTCAGTGGTCCACAGGCAGCAAGGGCAGTACAGAGGAACTGGATGGCAAGCATGCTCCAAGCAGTGAAGAGTTTCTGGAAGAGAGCAGCTGTCTGGTCTATCTCTTTCCCGTAGTCAAGACCTAAACTGCCAAAGATGGGCACCTATCTAGGCGCCATTATTTATTTACCAGAGGCCTAGTGCACGAATTTGTGCACGAGTGGGGTCCCTTGGCCTGGCCGGCGATTGAGGCTGATCAGGGCCGCGGGAGGTTGGCCTGGGGTAGGAGCCACGGGAGATTGACTGTGGGAGCACACTGACCACCAGGGGGCAGCTCCTGTGTTGAGCGTCTGCCCCCTGGTGGTCAGTGCGCATCATAGCGACTGGTTGTTTGGTCATTCTGTCGTTCCGTCGCGTTTATATATGTATATATTTTTATTGATGTTAGAGGAAGGGGGAGAGAGAGAGAGAGAAACATTGATATGAGAGAGAGAGAAACATTTATGTGAGAGAGAAACATCGTTTGGCCATCTCCTGCACCTACCCTGACTGGGGATTGAACCACCTGGGTATGTGCCCTGACCAGGAATCTAACCCACCACCTCCTCATATCAAAACAGAAATGTGCTCTCAAATCCCACTGACTTGCTAGTATGAAAACTAGGATGTTCAAATACATTCAGTGTTTGAGACAGGCCACACCGGCCAGCACATAGGCTCTTTTTATTTATTTATTTATTGTTTAAAATATATTTTATTGATTTTACAGAGAGGAAGGGAGAGGGATAGAGAGCCAGAAACATCAATGAGAGAGAAACATCGATCAGCTGCCTCCTGCACACTCCCCACTGGGGATGTGCCAGCAACCAAGGTACATGCCCTTGACCGGAATCGAATCCGGGACCCCTGAGTCCGCAGGCCGATGCTTTATCCACTGAGCCAAACTGGCTAGGGCTAGGCTCTTTTTAAATGCAGTGGCACCAAACCTTTGGGAACGTGGCCTTTCCTTATGTCCATAACCTTTCCCACTACCTCATTCCTTTAGCTCTTGGCCAGTTTTCTCTTTGGTGGTAATGAACACCTGTTTAGCCTTTTATTATAAAAGCATTCTGCAAAGTCCCTGGCTGGAAGTAGTGCTGGGGGCGCATGGATCGTGTGTTTGAAAGTCCTTTGGGTTTGGGTAAAGGCTTTGTGTGGCAGGAAGAAGACCCGCTGATGACTCACTGCGCCCCTCTTAGAGTGGGTGCTCTGATGATCATGCTTCACCTGTAATACTGCTTGACAGGATGCAACCACACATGCGACAAATCAATGCAGTCCGGAGCACAGGTGCGCTTGATCTATACTGTCTGTCTTCTTTTGACTGATGCAGCAGAAGAAACCGCCAGGAAGCACCTTGGTTAGGCAGCTTTGTTCTGAAAAGGAGGCAGTGATGAATTTAGGGGTGCTTATGGCCAAGGCCTGAGATGAGGTGTTTACCAGTCTGGACAACAAATAGTCAATACCCAGCTAAACTAGGCTAGAAAAGGAGTTTGGTGCTTTAGAACAAACCATGTTATATTAAAGTTCTCTTACAGTTTATTGGCATCATGGGAAAATATAGCCCATTAAAAATCCCGAGTGATCATTTTAATGAAAGCTGTGTCAGTTGTGAGTGGCACTTACCTATACATTTTTTTTAGAGCTGTGAAAATAAATTAGACATAAGACCGATGGTTTGTTTTTCTTTCTCTCTTCTTCTTCTTCTATTTTTTTGCCCTTCCCGGACCCCCATGAGCAGTCTGACGGTCTGATTTGTTTCATCGTTTCATTCCACTGCCTGTAGAACATAGTTGAAAAATAATGCCTGTCCTGTCAGTTTCCAGAATCAGCAGCAAGCCTAAATGCGTGCTCAAGGTGGATGTCAGCATTACACTGCTGCTGCCACCAGGCCACCGAGAGACGGAATCAATCCTTCGCTGGGGAAACGCGCGTTTAAAAAGGGTTGGACACCTCTGTTCGGGAGTAGGAAGCTCATCCCCAAATGGACCAAGCAGAACCCTGGCCACGGTGTGATTTTTGTACCAAAGGCACCACTACAGGATGATTATTGCCTGCTATTTCGTGGATGATTCTTTGTTCTCAGACTAGGTTATACTGTTTTGCTGGAAGCACACAGCAGATCAATAGTAATTTTGTTATGGGCCAGATATCAAAACAGAAATGTGCTCGCAAATCCCACCGACTTGCTAGTATGACAACTAGTATGTTAAAATACATTCGCTCAGCAATCGGGCATTTCATGATAGCCTCATAGTTCTGTTTTCTTTCATGTGGGGCCTTCAAGTTATGTATTGCTAGCTGAGATTCTCCTGTTTTTGTTTTCCTTTCTCTATTACATACTTCCTTTGATCAAAGGTAGAAAAACCTCCTCAAACTCCCCCTTTTGTCCGCCCTGATAATGAGCTGGGTGTAATGTCACCCTGGTAACTTCTGGTTACAGATGTCATTTTTATGGTAATAAAGAAAATCTGTGGTAGGAAAATGGCTCTGAAAGGAAAGCAAAGTAGCAGGAAGCCTGCTCTTTTCATTGGTTCCTCTGTAATCTGACTTTGAAATTCTCATTTTGGTTTGGTTAGGATTTGGGAGCTAAATATTTTCTGATGAAAGGAAATTGCAAGGGTGTGATGCCTTTTCTTTGGTATATTCCTGTTTCTCTCTTCGGCTTCTCTTCTGTGGAACTGCTGGTGACCACCAGCTTTTGGATGGAATTAGGATAGCGTTCCAGTTAAGAAAACCTTGCTGTGTTGACATGTTTTTGTAGAAATATTCAGAATAAATCAGATAAGCAACAACTTGTAGATGCAGTTTGGCAGTGTAATTTAAAATGGTGTTTGTTTCTTCAGCCCAGAGAGAATTTGGCCTCAGCCTTAGGTCTTGTCTGGTGGGGTCCAGCCTTCCTCCCCTCCCCACAAAGCAAGAAGAGGAAAAGAAGGCAAAGCCTTTTCTTCTCAGACCATGAAAGGACCGAACAAGCTCAGAATTATGTGTTCCGTGATCTGACAGAGCTGCCCATTCTGCCCGGGGGCAGGTTTAGCATTTGTCGCCGTTACCTTCCTTTTGGATAGAAATATTTGCAAGTGGGAAGAAGCATTCCTGCCAAGGATGTGAGGTCTCCTAGAACGTATTGCCCCGCCAGGTTTTGTTGTACACGAGCAGATCTAATTGTTGGTGCTGCTCAGCAGATTTCTCCAGCAGACATTGTGCTCACAAGGAGAATTACTTAGATTCCCTCGTCCTTTCATATCTCTGTTGCTATTCAGAGCATTGAAGCTGATAGGGATAAAGTGAAGAGGGCAACGTTCAAGTCAGACTTGGTACCTTCTGTAGCAGTTCCTCAGCTTCCTGCCTGACCACTGAAAGGGGCCTGTTTTCAGCAAACGTCAAGTACGTACGCCACCACTGTACTCAGGCTCTGCATTAGAAGCAGGAGGGATTGCACGGCAAGTCTGTGCCTCTGTTCAGAAGCGTACCCGCAGGTGGTCAGTCAGAGAGGCACGGGCGGGGTGCAGGGAGGGGGGATTGGCATGCATCCGTCCTCCCCTGCCCCCGGGGGCCCTTCTCTGAGTTGGTTCTGATAACTGCGGCATAAATTGCCAAATCATGGGACAGAGAAGTTAAATGGTCCGTGGAGAATGAAGTTGAAGACCTGGATTCATGGGACAGAGCTAACCAGTTACATTCCTTGTTATTACCTCAGCTGTATTTAAGTCCAAAAGAGGCAAAGTACTCGACAGAGGAATTTGAGATACAGAGCGGAGTCAAGAAGAGAATGCCAGTGGGTCTCCCCCCAGAACAAAACTCAGTCATGGGTGGGGTTGAATAGGAGAAGTGCAGTTACAGTGTTACCCTAGAACAGTGGTCGGCAAACTCATTAGTCAACAGAGCCAAATATCAACAGTACAACGATTGAAATTTCTCTTGAGAGCCAAATTTTTTAAACTTAAACTTCTTCTAACGCCACTTCTTCAAAATAGTCTCGCCCAGGCCGTGGTATTTTGTGGAAGAGCCACACTCAAGGGGCCAAAGAGCCGCATGTGGATCGCAAGCCGCAGCATGCCAACTGCTGCCCTAGAACAAAGCAGCCCCGGAGCCCAGGAGGGTCCACCATGTTTCTAGGAACACTTGGAAAAAGCTCTACTTCACCCAAATTAAAATTTATAAAGGACTCAGAACGATGCGGGGCCATCTTGCCCCTTTGTGTCGCATATAAGGTGGCATTCCTTTATGTGAGGAACATATAAATTACTTATTTAATTTTAATTTTTTAATCCTCACCCGAGGATATGTTTATTGATTTAGAGAGAGGAAAGGAGAGAGAGAGAGAGAGGGAGGGGGAGGAAGAGAAACATCAATGTGAGAGAGATCCATCTGTTGCCTCCTGCACTCACCCCACCAGTGATGGCAGCAGCGCAGGGGTCTGCGCCCCGCCCGGAGTGGAAGCCGCAGTCTGGTGCACCAGAGGGCCCTCCAGTCAGTTGTGCCACCCGCCACCCGGGGCTCTCATTTATGTTAATGGGTGGGGTGGATGGGTGAGTAAGATGAAGAGCAGTAGGTGGTTACCTTTGTCGGGTTCAGGGCCCCCGTTACCATGGTGTAAGTGAGCCTAACCCTGTTACAGTGTCTTTGTAGTACCAGGTGAGGTGTTTTAGAGGGTTTTGTACGTTTCTTAAATGGTCACCATCAGGTACTGAGCTTTTTTAAAACCAGAAAACATTAGTGCAGACCAGGAGTGGGCGCACGCTTTCTGTGAAGCGTCCGATAGTAACCATGGAGGCCTTGAGGCCGTGAGGCTCTGCCAGGCCCATGCACTCAGCTTCTGTGGGGGAACGGCCTCAGGGAACAGGAGCCCGGGTGCGGCGCCGCCCCGACAACTATTCCCAACTCTGAACATTCGAGCTTTGTTTAATTGTCATGTGTCACAAAATGTTATTCTTCTTTTGATTTTCGTCAACCACTTAAAAATGTACGAACTATTCTTCGTTCTCTAGCGGAATTTGCCCCATGGCCATAGTTTGCTAACGCCAGGTCCAGACCCTACTGTGTGCTTCCCAACCCCCGGTGCTAACTAACTCCGAGGCTTTCCCTTGTTCCAGTCGAATCTGGTGTAGACCAGGTGGGGAAAGGAAACACCTGTGATAATCCTCAGAGAACTGTGGCTCAGCCCGTTTTAACCGGGGCCGGGCCGGAGTTGGGGGTGAAGAGCAGAAGGGCTGAAAACCGGCCGATCAGGGCAGTGCCAGCGCCTTCTTGCTGGGCGCAGCCCTAAGGTAAGTGCTAGCCAGGCGACCTCACTTGGTCCACAAGGTTCTGTTAAGTAATTTATATGTTCCTCACATAAAGGAATGCCACCTTACATGTGACACAGAGGGGCAAGATGGCCCTGCATCGTTCTGAGTCCTTTATCAATTTTAATTTGGGTGAAGTAGAGCTTTCTCCAAGTGTTCCTAGAAATACCACGGCCTGGGCAAGTCTATTTCCCCTCTGTTAGGGGAGCCCTGCTCTCACCCCCTTTCATCCAGCAGGAAGCCAGGCTGGGAGGCTAAGAAACTGGCCAAAGGCACCCTGGGGCCCCCGAGGATAGGCCGCAGTCGGAGCAGGAAACAGGCGTTGGGTGGTCAGAGCCCTGGCTGGTGCCGCGCCGGGAAGGTCCTGGATGCTCCTCAGTCCTCAGTGCCTGTCTGCGCCTGGAAGCGGCGTGGGGGCAGGAACAGGCAGCGGGGACTAAAGAGCGATGCCTCGGAGGCTCAGGTGACCTTGCCGGCAGCCGGTATCTTGTCAGGCCAGAATGTGCTTGTGAACCAAGGGAGTAATAACCGCAAGCTCGCCCACGGCTTCCCCAGGAGCCTCTGCACGGGCAGCTGCCCCCGCCGCCCACTCCCGCAGCTTCTGCCCGCCCGCCAGCTCTCGCTTCAGAAATAATCCTCCCAAACAAAAAATCATCAAAAAATAAAAATAATCCACCGCATCGGGTCACCGGCGTCCAACGCGGCTGTGGACACAAGAAAGCGAATGAGGAAAATGGGGAGCAGGAGGCTGACCGTGAGGTAGAGGGAGAAGGAGGGGAGAAGGGGGGAGGGAAGGAGGAGGAGGAGGGTGATGATGAGGAGGAAGGTGGTGGGGAGGAAGAGGATGGAGGTGAGGAGGAGGAGGAGGAAGGTGATGGGGAGGAAGAGGATGGAGATGAGGAGGAGGAGGAGGAGAAGGAAGGTGGTGGGGAGGAAGAGGATGGAGATGAGGAGGAGGAGGAAGAGAGAGGTGGTGGGGAGGAAGAGGAGGAGGTGGGAGGTGATGGGGAGGAAGAGGATGGAGATGAAGAGGAGGAGGTAGGAGGTGATGGGGAGGAAGAGGATAGAGATGAAGAGGAGGAGGAGGAGGAAGGTGATGGGGAGGAAGAGGATGGAGATGAAGAGGAGGAGGAGGAGGAAGGTGATGGGGACGAAGAGGATGAAGAGGAGGAGGAGGAGGAGGAAGGTGATGGAGATGAAGAGGAGGAGAAGGAGGAGGAAGGTGATGGGGACGAAGAGGATGGAGATGAGGAGGAGGAGGAGGAAGGTGATGGGGATGAAGAGGAGGAGGAGGAAGGTGATGGGGAGGAAGAGGATGGAGATGAAGAGGAGGAGGAAGGTGATGGGGAGGAAAAGGATAGAGATGAAGAGGAGGAGGAGGAAGGTGGTTTGGAGGAAGAGGATGGAGATGAAGAGAAGGAGGAGGAGGAAGGTGATGGGGAGGAAGAGGATGAAGAGGAGGAGGAAGGTGATGGGGAGGAAGAAGATGGAGATGAAGAGGAGGAGGAGGAAGGTGATGGGGATGAAGAGGAGGAGGAAGGTGATGGAGATGAAGAGGAGGAGGAAGGTGATGGAGATGAAGAGGAGGAGGAAGGTGATGGGGAGGAAGAAGATGGAGATGAAGAGGAGGAGGAGGAAGGTGATGGGGATGAAGAGGATGGAGATGAAGAGGAGAGGAGGAGGAAGGTGATGGGGAGGAAGAAGATGGAGATGAAGAGGAGGAGGAGGAGGAAGGTGATGGGGATGAAGAGGATGAAGATGAAGAAGAGGAGGAGGAGGAAGGTGATGGGGAGGAAGAAGATGGAGATGAAGACGAGGAGGCTGAGGCAGCCACAGTATAGGGGCAGCTGAAGATGATGAGGAGGAGGATGTAGACACCAAGCAGCAGACCAAGGGGGATGATTGGACAGCTGAAAAGGAGAAGGCCACCCAGACCTCTTCCTTCTCCCATCTAAACGAGGTCACCTTGGAGTAGAGTCCCGCCGCTCTCCATGGACAGCCCACCGCTGGTGACAGGCGTCTCCCCCACCCAGCCAGAATGTGATGGGAATTTGCAACCAGGGAGGAAAAAGAACCAAAACTTCTAAGGCCCTGCTTTTTATTTTCTTTCTTAAAAGTACTTTTACAAGGAAAACTTGTTTGCGCTTTTTATTTACATTTTAAGTTTTGCACATATTGTTAGGGGTCAGCCATTTGTAATGACCTGGGGGTGACCAAACCACCTTGGGAGCGTTCTCCGTCCCCTTCTGACTCCAGTGGTGTGACCAAGGTCATTATAATCTCAAAGGAGAAAAAACACACCCTGTAAAATAAGCAGAACAACAACAAAAAACAGTCTTGCTCAGAGCATTCCATAACTTTTTGTGTAGGTACTTAGCTGCACTATAAGTAGTTGGTGTGTATGAGATGGTTGAAAAGGCCAAAGATAAAAAGATTTCTTTTTTCCCCTTTTTTGTCTATGAAGTTGCTGTTTATGTTTTTTGGCCCGTTTGATGTATGCGTGAAATAATGTTGTCCAACAGTAAACCGGAATTTTATTTTTTGGGGGGGAGGGAAGTTCAGAGAAACCCATGCATTTAAAAATGGGGCAACTCATCGACATGCCGGGGTCGCCGCTCTGTGTGATAGCTGGTGTCATGATAGGAAGCTGCAGGGAGGTTTCTGACTCTTTGCCAGTCATTTACTTAAACTTAAAACATCTAAGCATTAAAACTACTCATTTGAAGTGCTGGCAGGCTAATAAATGCACGGGACTACTTTAAACATTGTCAGTCTAAAATGAAATTCTGCTAAAATATCTGGGTATTTTCTGAGGGTGGAATTCCCTTGTCCTCCTGCCCACAGATCGCAAAGGAACCACTTAAAGTCATTCTAGAATGTCCTCTGGACATCGGACCAGCCAGTGTTTGCACAGGGTAATTCTGGCCGGCAAAGAATTTCCTTGGCTATACCTCTTTAAAAGGCCACTGCCCAACATAGCGACACAGGCTTATTTTAATGATGGGAAATGAGGATTTCATTTGGAATGATACCTTAGAGGTCCTGGGAACCTTCTGGGTCAGGTCATTTGTGCTCATTTCTCTGTGTGATTGAAGATCCTGTGTAACTTGAAACGTTTGCATTTTCTTCCTTCTGTTCATTCCTTTGGCTCCTTTTCATCCAGCAGCTTGGGTTACCTTGAATTAAATTGGTTTATGGCATGGCGTTTTCGGTAAGCCTCTGCGAACGAAACGGTCGCGTAACTCAGAAAGGCTTGCCCTTGGAGTGATCTAGTCTCGCTGGCCAGGCTGCGGAGGCTTATGGACTGAGCGCCTTTGGAAGCCGAACCGGCCGCTGTGCACTCTGCGGCCCTGCGAGGCCCTCGGTTGCGCAGAGCTGCTGCGAAGAGCATTTCAGTTACTGGCACTTTTCCTAATGCATTTTGTGCGTGTCTATACCACAGGGGGATGTGTGGTTATTGCTGAACTATTACGTCCATGGCTTTGCAGAAGGAGAAAAGCCCACTGTACAAGACGGATCAAGAGGGAAGTGTCATAGCGTTGCGGTGGTTTGGAGTCCGTGCGTCTGGCCTCCCCAGGCCTAGGACAGATAGATGGCTGCATTATTTGGATACTCCTGTTGGACTTAACAAAACTCATTAAAGGGATGTTGAACTTGGCGAGGTGGAGGTTGGTGAACATGATTTGGAATGTTGAGTATTTACTGTTTTTGTTCACCGGGTTGGACCAGGAAGCTAGCTAGGCCTTGCCCATTTGAGTGTGAGTGGACTGTGCAGTCTGAGCTAGTTTGAGTGAGTGGACTGTGCAGTCAGACGTGCACAGGAGTGCATTCTGGTTTCCTGTTGAACAGATAGACTCCTGTTTAAATCACAATTTGTGCGGACAGATTTCCATTTGTCATGTGTGAGCTGGGCATGTTGCTTGTCTAAAGGAAGCAGTTTTAAGTGGGTGGATGTGTAATACCCTCAGGCTATCAGGCCTTATTCATTTCAACAAATCCCTTCTCATGTTACAACCTTGAGGGAAGGTTGGTTAATTGACTCTTCTGAGCAATACAAATATTGGAATTCTTAATCATTCCAAGAGCTGGGCAGAGCTACTGCTTTTAGGTTTTAAAAACATCTGTTTAATTCTCAGGCATTCATTAAACAATTATTGATCGACTATCTACCATGTATCAAGCTCTAGGCTAGATACTGAGGATGCAAGAGGGGAAAAGGCAGGATCTCTGACCTCATAGTCCACTAAGGAAGGCACATCTCATATGGATGATGGTAATACATACATCCATTAACTTCAGATGCTTTTATTTAACTAGTTTTTATCTAATGTGTTAGGTGCTGGGATGGGCGGGGAAAGGGACAGTGGTTGGCCTCTGCCATCATGTTCCTTACAGTCAAGGAACAATTATTAAATATATTTAACATAATTACTTATTAACCAGACAGTTACATAATGTAAAGTTATAAAGTGGTACAAGTGTCATGGAGCAGAAACCTATGTTGCAGTGAAAACATGTATTAGGAGAAATTGATCTGGACTGCTTGGCCAAGAAGGGCTTCAGCGAAGCAGCAGTGATTGAATTGTGATCTGAAGGTCAAGGTTGGTGTAAGTTAACCAGGCTCTAAAGGTAGGAAGAGCGGCTTCCCAGAAGGAACCAGGTGCATTGAAGGAACTGAAAGGCCACTGTGGCTAGAGTCAGAGAGCTGAGGAGCGTGGGGAGGTGCGGAGTGGCCGGCTGCTCAGGGCCTGCAGGCGGTGGGGAAGATTGGGAGCTTTTGGGGTTTTAAGCAGGTAGTGAGTGATAGCGTGAGCCTGGTTGTTTTCTGGCGACAATGAGGAAGGGTCTCACATAGATATGTAGACAGATATTTAGTTCTGGAGGCTCCTGGTTTGTATTGGGGTGGGGAGAGGGGAGTGTGGAGAGAAGGCGGTAGAGTTGAGTAGTGTTGTCTAAGTTTGATGATGGATTGGATATGGGCTGTGAGGAATGAAGGATAATATAGTCAGAGGCTATTTAGTGACTTTATATTGACTGGGACATTAAATAACATGAAACAAATGCTTATTTTACTTCAAGGTTAAACTTTGTATATTTTTTTTATAGTAGTTGTCAATCTATTGTCCAATTTTCTGGTACTTTTTCTATTGTTAGAAAGGAAATTGCAGTTTTTACCCCACCTTAATTAAGGTAGTAGAAGTACTCAGTTATAACTCCAGAAAGAAGTGCAAAGAGAAGCAGACCCAAGCCAGGAGACTGGGAAGACGCCATCAGAAACCAACATTTGCTGCCTCCTATCTTCCCTGCTGATGTTAATTCAGAAAACGCAAATGATTTTTCTAATATCAAAAATGAGTTAAAATACTAGGAAGTCTTTTATTCTTCCTGAACTGAAGTTGGAGCAATTTATTTTATCTGGAGGAGAGTATTAAATTAGCTGTCAACTCTGCTACACAGGTGGATGGCGACTTTTGAATGAAATGACCAAATCTCCAGTCCTGAGGCATTCATTTTAGTCCTGCTTTCCATTGAAATAGGCAAAACATGAAAAGTTGAGATAATAGTACTAAAATTCCAAGTAATTGCTTTTGTTAGCTCACCTCATGTTTACTCATATTAATTACTGAAATGCGATGCCCTCTTTGTTTTCACCGTGCGACTCTGAATGCAGAGGCAGAGCTGTAAATCAGGCAGGGCCCTCACTGCAGGCAGCACCCTGGCTTTGATGTTGGCAGTGTAAGGCTAATTCCCTGGGCTTGTAATTCAAGAAGATGTGATTTAATGTTGGTGGAATTAATTTTTGACACACGTTGTAGGACGAAGCCTTTCAAAGTAAACAGTGAAGTTTTGAGGGAACCCTTAAGTACACAGAGACTGTCAGGGCCTGTGAGCACCCACCTTCAGGGGTCTCTGTGGGGTGGGTGCCCGTGCCACACATCTCCACTCCTTAGCTGGGAAATGTGGGCGCTGCGGAGTCCTTTAGTAACGACCCAGGGAAAGACATCAATTTATTGTTTCCTCCCCTCTTTCTACATTGGTTTCGCATTACCTTGTTTTCATAGTAACTATTCATGCATGTATTCCTACAAGTTATTGTCCCAAAACATACCTGATAGGTATGTGTTTTGTGTGTGTGTGTGTGTGTGTGTGTGTTTTTTAATATTTAATTTAAACTATAGGTTTGTAGAATTGGGAGAAACCATGAATTTACCTTTTTGTCAACCTGCTGATTTGTAAATGTCTTCAGCCTCTCATTCACCTCGTCCACACCTTCTCCCCTCAGGATGTGCTGAGTGCCGTCACCGCTCGGCATTGGGGATGAAGCTGGAACAAGCCACACTGAGTACTTCCTCTTAATGAAAATTGTTCCAAAATATAGTACATGATTCTCTGCCTTTTAAAAAACCTAGCATATTGAACTGTTTTGCATAAATGACTTGGGACCTTTTAGAATACTAATTAACGCGTTTTACTTAGAGATTGTTTATGTGGATGAGTTATCCATTCTGCACTCAGACTGCTGTGCTTTCTGAGTTCTCAATGATTTTTTAAAATACTTTTTCTTGTCTCTTCTTTTGTGCTCACCTTTTCTTTTCCTTTTTAAAAAATTTGTTTTGATTCTGTTGTAAGCTGGCAAACAAGACAACTAAGAGTGTTACAAGTATATGGAAAGTATGTTAATAGAGTAAATTCTGAGTGCCCATCAGCTTCCGTTTAATAGAGTAAGTGTCCTCCATGGCGTCAGCAGGTCTGTGCCATTTGGGTGACTCAGACGATCCCTTCAGAGCTTGACACTCCCCTCCCTTCTGACACTCCTGAGGGTTGGGTTTCCTTGATACCTGGCCTCAGAGATGAGCAATTACTAAAACTGTCTTGCCCAAGACATGTTCTTGTGAAATCCTTTGAGGCAATAAACTCTTAATTGTAACCGGTATAATGTGTGATAATTTTATCCTTTTTGGATTTCTGTGCACACACAACACACACACACACACACACACACACACACTTCTTTTATTTTAGTTTTTCTCTACAGCCAAGCTTTGTTGAGAAAAGTCTTTAAACTGACATCTCTACATTCTGTCAGTTGTATATTAAGAATTATAACAAAGCAAGGAATAGTGAAAATAAAAATCGAGGAGCTTATAGACAATTGCACAGCTTCTAGACTGGATACTAGATTGCATGAACACACATATTGATTTGGGGAATAAGAGCCATATATAGTTCAGATTCAAGCTATGACAGATGGGGGTTCACTAGCAACAAATTTGATGACTTCTCGGCACAATTCCAAACTCTTAAAAAAAGTTTACCAGATGCAAGGACTGACTCTTGCCATTCTTAATGGATTCACTTTTATATAAATGAATCCCATTTATATATTTCTTCCCATGGCCAATTATCCTGAAGGCATTATAAGAATTATTATTTTATTATTATTTTCCCATTTAACTGATATATTGCCATGTAGGGAAGTTATATTGTTAAAGTTGCTCTTTCTAAAGGAACCCATAAATACCTAGATATTTTAAATAAACATGTAGATATTTTAAACTTAAATAAATTCACAATCCACTGAGAACTATTTTTCCTAAATACTTGGTCCCTGGTCTTGGAATGCTTTTCAAAATTAACTCTTTCAAAGGAGGTGGAATACGTTTATCTACTAGTCCTTTGATAGAATCTGTAAGACTCACACATATTTTCTTTAATTCTTGACATTCCCTTTCATTATTTTCCAGTTCATTATAAATGTATTTCCTTTTTCTTTAATTTTGAATTAGTCAAGTAAAACATGAAAAATATTTCCCTTTAAAAGGCATTTCCAATAAAGCTGAAGTCTATTGATCCTCAATCTATCTTAGCTTAGCTAACTTCTGTTTTCTTTTATACTTTTCCATCCATCATCTATCTATCTATCCATCCATCCATCCATCCATCCATCCATCAATCAATCAATCCATCATCTATCCATTCATCCCTCCACCTACCCATCGATGTAAACAAGGTCTGTAGAACCTGTCCGGCCGGCATGTGTGGTGGCACATGTGCTCACCATTCTGCAGCTCGCCTTCTTCACCAGTAGTGCCCGCCCAGCCTGGCATCCTGCTGCAGGCACGCTTTGCTACCTTCTATTCCATAGCACACACATTGCTTCCGTTTGATAGACAGGTTTTTCCTACTATAAACCGTACTTCACTGAGGATTCTTTGTACATGTCTCCACGTGCACATGAGTGAGAGTTCATTTAGGATAGACACTAAGAAACATCATTGCTGGACCATGGAGTATGCACATGTTAAATTTTAATTGATATATTTTATGTCTGGCTACCGGTCATTTTAAAGTTTTTGTCAATAACTAGGTGGGTTTTTTTAAAAAGTTTATAGAGTGAACCAAGTCTTGCTCTCATACGGAGCAGAAAGAAAGTTGGTTTCATTAGGCCCCTTATGTTTTCGTGCCCTGGCAACCCCGGCTGTCACGGAGCTTTGGAACAGATGAAGTGAGGTTTAACATACATGTCATGGGAGACACAGTGTTGGTTTCCTCAGCTCTCACCTTATCCATCACCTTTCTCTTCCCGTTTCATCTCAGTCTCTCCCTGTGAATGGAAAGGGTCCTTCCAGCTCAACTACTGGTAACTGTCCACATTCTAACCACACCCACGGCAGCCACACCATCCAAGCTCAACTAACTGTCCACGTTCTAACTGCACCCAATGCAGCCACACCGTCCCAGCTCAACTAACTGTCCACATTCTAACCACACCCAATGCAGCCACACCGTTCCAGCTCAACTAACTGTCCACATTCTAACCACACCCAATGCAGCCACACCATCCCAGCTCAACTAACTGTCCACATTCTAACCACACCCACGGCAGCCACACCGTCCCAGCTCAACTAACTGTCCACATTCTAACCACACCCAATGCAGCCACACCATCCCAGCTCAACTAACTGTCCACATTCTAACCACACCCACGGCAGCCACACCATCCCAGCTCAACTAACTGTCCACATTCTAACCCCACCCACGGCAGCCACACCGTCCCAGCTCAACTAACTGTCCACATTCTAACCGCACCCAATGCAGCCACACCGTCCCAGCTCAACTAACTGTCCACATTCTAACCGCACCCACGGCAGCCACACCGTCCCAGCTCAACTAACTGTCCACATTCTAACCGCACCCACGGCAGCCACACCGTCCCAGCTCAACTAACTGTCCACATTCTAACCGCACCCACGGCAGCCACACCGTCCCAGCTCAACTAACTGTCCACGTTCTAACCACACCCAATGCAGCCACACCGTCCCAGCTCAACTAACTGTCCACATTCTAACCACACCCACGGCAGCCACACCGTCCCAGCTCAACTAACTGTCCACATTCTAACCACACCCACGGCAGCCACACCGTCCCAGCTCAACTAACTGTCCACATTCTAACCGCACCCACGGCAGCCACACCGTCCCAGCTCAACTAACTGTCCACATTCTAACCGCACCCACGGCAGCCACACCGTCCCAGCTCAACTGTCCACATTCTAACCGCACCCATGGCAGCCACACAGTCCAGCGGGGCAGAGACCGGGGCGAGGGAGGACAGGAGGCAGAGTGAAGGAAAGAATTTCATGAATGGAGCCAACTCTGGTGTCCACGAGGACCTTTTGTGACGCACAGAGTAAAGGGTGTCCTCCTGCCAGAGGTGTCTGGCCGGGTTCATCTAGGGACGGCCTGGAGGCCAAGCCCCTTTAGCTCCTTCTTGGAGCTCTGGGGTAAGAATGGCAGCACTGCTCAGCAGGCTAAGGCTTAAGGTGAGGAGTGAAGCTGCCTTTGACTCCCACCCACCCCCGCCCCGTCTCTGAAGAGAGTGGGCAGCCCTGCCGTGGGTGCCACTGGCGCTGTGGGAACGGGTGGGTCAGAGGAGGCTGAGGGGCAGCCTGGCCTGTGTTTTGGGAGACGCCTTGTGCTGCGTGCTCAGATGTGGTTTCTTTGAGATGTCAGTGTCTGCTGCGGGCCTGCAGGCGGCCCCGCCTCCTCGGCGCCACGTGCTTCAGCGTCAGGGCTGGGCACCTGCTCCTGCAGAGCCTGCCTTCTGCAGAAAGCTGGTTTGTTGGGCTGACAGATGGGGCGCCTGCTTTGGCCTGCATGCACCTAGGGAAAGGGTTTCTGTTTGAAGCCTGCAGGTGAGTGCCCACTCCCTGCGGACCCCTGCTCACAAACCTCCCTCCATGGCCCCGTAGGGCAGGGAGGAACATTTTAATTGACGTCGTCTTCTGTTAAGGGGCATCGTGTGGACGTCTTCCGAGAGGGCTTACTTTCCTGCGAAGTTTCAGGCCCTCACTTCACTGGGTAGTGCAGTGCGTTTACTCTGGGGGAGAGAGGAGCATGTCGTAGTGTATCTTTTAGAATCTCTGCACATCAAAATCCTCTCGGGAGCAACAATCCCCCAAACCTCTGTTGCAGTTGAAACCAAAGCTTAACCTGTTTGAGGGATAGATATGGGTAGAATAACAGTATTTAATGCCCAAAGCACATCGAATTTGGGTGAAGAGGATGCATTTTGCAAAATGCCTAGAGATGTCTCGTATGGTGTGGTTACCTAGCAACAAGTGGAAACTATGAAAATGAGGTGCTTATCTGTTGTGGAAGTGGGTGCAATGAAACTTATTAAGCTAGCCTGTTTGCTTGTCATGCTATTAAAATCACAGCTAATGTGGAAAGAGCTGGAGCCTGTTCCCATTTGATACAGAGGCAGAGTTAATGCAGCGACTGTAAAATGCCAGTACTTTGGTCAGGAAACAGAAGCTAGGAGCCTCCTTAAACACCCAGCATTGAGAGGTTGACATCCGATACATATTATCAAAGATTTCTTCATCAGCAAAGAGCAGACAGAATCTGCAGGGTCATTTAAGAAGCAGCTGATTGTTTAGATTTCTAAAAAGAAATCAGGGACCATTTATAGTTTCTCTATAATAATAGCTTGCTAAAGCCCTGCATCTCCCAGCCAGATAGTGTTTAATTGGCTGCTGAGTATCCAGGGCTTCTGACCACAGCGTCTTCAGTTTGTTTAATTTACAGAACTGGGTTGCACTGTCACGATCCTTGAAGGTTCTGCTTTTATTTAATCACTTTAAAACAAGCTGCATTTTTTTTTTTTTTTTTACAATATATGCTTGGGTAAATAGATGATTTTCTTTAGTGTATCATGAATTTTGTTGGTCTGATTTTAGGAAAGTGGGTTTTACTACAGGCCTGCCATAGCACTTCTTTGTATGTACTTCAGATTGAAGCAGAGTGAAGGAATGTATTTTTTTCACATATATTTAAAAGTATATTTTCACATATATTTAAAGAATTGAACTGAGAAAACCCGCCGAAATGTCCTCCCTGGGTGGCCTGTGACCCTAACGTGATACACACCAGTTACCCCAGGGGTGGAAGAGATGGAAGGACGTCCTGTGCTCGTCAGACCCCATAAGGACACAGGGAGTCCGGCACACAGGACCAGCGCAGTTAGTTGGATTCCGCCAGTGCTGGGCGTGGCAGTGTGTGTATGGGTAGCAGATGGAGCTGTTAGCGGTGCTATCTTGAAGAATTGCTTTCCCAGGTAATCAGCTCTGCTCATTTAGGATGTCGTTTCCCCACCTCGGTATGTCAGCTCAAGAAGCAGGAATGATTAATGGCTGCGACTGGCCAGTGCTCTGGAATAACTGGGCCCGGGGCACCACCCCGGTGCTCCCCTGCAGCAGGGAGTTTGGGGTGCTCTGATGCAAAGCAAACAAGATGGGGACGATGACCTGACCGGGATGCTTTCTGAAGCTTACCTTCAGTGTGTAGAGTTGCTGTGGCAACGGAGGATTTGCAATTCAGGGGGAGAGTAGAGTGAGACAAAACCTTAAGTCATGGCTGTCATTACAGTGGAATGGGTGCCACCAACACCTGGCAACCTCTATTACTTCAACTTGTTTCTTTTCACGCTTGGAGGAATAAAATGCATAAAAGATTAATATGCATAGTAAACCTTTGGTAAAATATGTATGTGCTTTGCATTTCAGATGAGTAAGAACTTCGACTTCCCCTTCACTTAAATAAATATTAGTTTGTGATGTTCAAAGTGAGCTCGCCGTCATACTCTTGATAGAATAAGAACTCTGATACAAGGATGAGGAACACACCACATTCTCCTTCTAGTTAAAAAGTGGGTAGATTGCTGTGTATTTTAAAATGCTTGTAAAGTGTTAATCTGAGTTCCGTGCCTTCCCTTTCCTTGGTCCCCTCTCCTTGCTGCATGGCAACAAGAAAGTAAAGTTCTAGGCGTCATTAGGTCTAAAGAGAAGTGCTTTTCTCTTCCTCCTCGTGAAATGAAGGGTATTTTAAGTTTATCCATCTACATAGTGCAAAAGCATATAACTGAGGATTTTCTTTATGGGGGGAAAAGTCCACTGAAGTTTCTAAATATGGTGATATCGTTTATGCATATTCTGTAATTTCACCATTTAATGGAAACGTGGGATTCCCAGCATCAAACTAGTATTAGAGTTGTTTTCCTTAGGGACTCCCTGGAATGTTGAAAGTGGATGGCTACATACATTAAAATGTATTTACATTTTAGTTGTCACTGAGGCCTAGCTTTTGTCTTTGCTGTATTAAAAATGCACAAGTATTTTAAAAAACCGCCTGCAGCACTTTCTACATTTATATTTTAGTTTGTTTAGTAACTTTTCATTTTCTGCTGTAGAATAAAATGTTTTGTTTTTCCCCCAAACATGTATTTTAAAACCAATTAAGCTGAACTTTGCTTGGAATATTCTGGGGTACAGAAGCTTTTGGAAATCTGTTTCTGAGTGTCAGAAAAATGTACAGTTGCAATAAAACCATAGCAGTCAGCTTCCTGGCAGGCGCATTAAACCTGGAATGAAATCTGAAGGGCTGATGTGTTAAAGACACATTAAATATTTAATCATAAAGATCAGCCTATAGGTTTTCTCTCATCTTCTCGAAGGGCAAAGTGAACTACCGGTGCTGTTCTAAGCAGTTGCACTTGTCAAAGGGTCCCTTTAATTTCCAGCAGGATCCAGCAAGCTGGGCTGTGGCCAGAGGCAGGGAAGACAAGCAGGCCTCGAGGCCGGCTGGAGAGCTGGCCCTGCCTGTGCCTGTGCCTGCGAGGCGGCCATGTCTGCAGGCCAGCCGGGGGCGGGGGTAATGGGAGGTCATCTTCTAGAACGCGGGGCCTTTATTCTTGTGGCTTTCAGGGAGGTGTAATGCCTGCCTGCTTTTCCTTTGAATCAGATGTTTGAGGCTACAGCTTCCGGTCAAAGGAGCAGATATTCTCACCCGACTTTTACAGCGTTTTCAGTAAACTTGAGTGTTACGTTTAGATAGAAAACCATGCCAAATAGTCCCCTTTAGCAACTAGTCTGCCGTGCGCAGCCCTTCCAGGCGCTTGGCGAGCGTGAGAGAAGACACTGACCCCTATAATTTGTAACCCAGTTAAAACCGTTGTGTGTAGAGTTAACTTGTGGACGAGGGAAAGCTGCTTATTTTACGCTTAGCTGTGTGGTTTTACTTGTATGCCCAGATGTCCTTTAATTTATTTTCTGAGGAACTAATAGCAGTGGCAAGATTTTAGAGTTAATTGCCAGTTTCCAGCAAGGACTCCGTGAATGGGCTGGAGGAGCGCCCCGGGGCATGAGCTTGCGGGTTGTGACAGTGCTAATTTGAGCTCTTAATCAGTGCACAGACATATTTAAGGTGAGGGTCTGGGGAGCCTTATCAGTTGAGATGTGATCCTTTGTGTCTGGCAGGCCTCATGCAACACATTTTCTTTCTTTTATCTAAGTGATCGCGACGCGGCGCAGCGCGCGGAGGGAACCGCGCTCCGGGGAAGCTCATCTTCCCGGCAGCGGCACGCGCGGATGACATATTTTTAGAGTTAGCTGGTCCTCTCCCCCACCCTTCTAGAAACTGAACTTTCCTTTAAGCTCCCTGCTGGTAACATTGGGAAGAAAGTTTCCTGTGCCAATGTTTGCCCCGATGGAAGAGCGTGTTTGCATTTCGTACGCAGTGTTCATAAACTCCCTGAGTCTTAACAGTTTGGCGGGCGGTTTTAGGGCGGGCGGACCGCGGGGCGGCAGCGCTGCAGCCTAGAGGTCGGCTCAGGCGCTCCCCCTAGAGGTCGGAGGACAGGACTTCAGGTTCCCGTTTCCTGGGCTTTGAAGGTCAGTACTGAGGACAGAGATCTCCAGTTTTGCCAAGTGGTTGTGAGCAAACCACCCTTTCTTTCCTCCTTGGGTTCAGGGGAACTGGGACCCTGCGCCGGCTTGCCTTCTCCAGGCAGCTTTGTCTCAGTAGAGCTGTTCCATTCTCTCTTTCTAGACCTTTGCTTTGCCGCGTGAAGATTTTGCCAGACTTCGGCAGGGGCAGCAGGACCTTTCATTCCTGTGCTCTGGCCGTGGTGCCACCGTTTTCAGTATGTGTAACATCAGAGCCACAATGTAAAAAGTCACTGTAGTGTGATTTAATATAAAGTCAAAAACATGCTTTTATGTGCAATACAGAGTTCAAGGAACAAGGAATTCAAAAAATCCCAACATAGGGGAGTCGTTTGCATGAAAAGTGCTGATATTAAAGAGCATGAAATAGTATGACAGGGAGTTAACTGATAGGTGTGTGTGATGACCCACAGAGGACCCAAGCAAGAATGGCTTGTTCCAGGAACCCTCGTAAGGCAGTTTAGGAGGATGCACTCGGCCCCATTCTGCAGCAGCATTGACTCGGGGAAGCGAAGCTGCTTTGGCTTTGCCTGGCATCTGTAGGCCAAGGAGAACATGCACGGGTCATTAAGATCCACAGCTCAAATGTAAATAATTCAGGACCCACAACCAGTCATTAAAAAACCACTGTGGCACTGCTTGGAGTCAGGTTGTCTGGGCCTCCTCTGGGGGATGACCTCTCGCCTTCTGGCTAGAGACCTGCCCATCTGGGCACAGATGGTTGTAAGAGCGTTTTAATGACCTTTTCTAATGCTGGTGAATGTGTCTTTGGACACCATCGTAGCCAATGGATGAGGAGGGTGGAAGCAGCAGGATGGTGGCAGCTGAGAAATTAAGTGCCCGGAATTTGTGAGACATCTGCAGAAACGTGCAATTTGTTGGGCAGGAAATTGTAAACAAAACAGACTGAGTCAATTATTAATACACCTGTGACACCCCAGGATGCCAGCTCCATTAGTAAAATGGCAACTTTCGAAGTCCATACCCCCTGGAGCGACCTGTTGAGAAGTCCAGAGGTGTGCCAGGGCTACGGAGGCCTCCCTTGCCCTTGGGGCCAGTGCCTGGCTGGATGCTTTCAACCACGTGAGGAGCAGAGGATGTTCACACTCACCAGGAGGAAGTCAGGTTCTCCGCTACGGCTTGTCTCTTGCTTGTGTGGTGTCCTGTGTGTGGAACTTTCTTTGTTACATTACACCCATTGATCTACATTCTATGTCTGTGGTGCTTACCCAATGGTGTGTTTTGGTGTAGCTTAGGGAGCTTACAAAATTAGCTTCTCCCTGGAAAGGCTGACTCAGTAGTTGTGGTATGGGACCCTGGGCATGTGCATTGTGTATAAGTTCTCCAGGTAATTCTGACACACACACACACACACACACACACACACACACGCACGCGCGTGCGCACACACACACACACACACGCACACAGCTAGTTGAGAAATATGAGTGTCTCATGGTCAAACTGGAGAATGTAAGAGGTTCTGAACCAGGTCATGGGATGTCTCACACTGGATTCATGGATCAGAATGAACTCACTCCGCAGAGAAATATCACGAGGGGCTTGGGCACAGTTGAGATCAAAGTGGCTAAGGACAAAAATGTGTCCCCTCGGCCAATCTCTGGAAGAGCCAAGTGGCTGACTGTGGCTTTGGATGGAAGCCACTTCCTGACTCCAGCATCTGTTCCAGCTCTGGCTCTTGCCATTTAAGGTCCACGCTGTTGTCGTGTTCACCCAGTCTAACTAATCAGATTGCTGAATCTCAGGGGCTCATTTTCAGGTTCATGGTCAAAGACTTCTTCATTCTCAGAGGACTCCGTTAATTTCCTACGTTAAAAGACCAGATGGGGTATCTGCTTTATGAACCTGAAAAATAGAGCCTTTGTTAACTGGGTGATTTTCGCAAACTGGAAATCTCTGATGATTGTAATTTGTAAGATTTATTAGGAGTAGTTTGGGTTTTAAAAGTTCAAAAGGAATATGTCTGTTTGGTGTGTTTCTTAGAGGTAGGGAATGCCCAGCAGAGCAAGTCCTAGTGTTCTCTTACCTTGTGCTGGGATTGGGGGAGGAGCACAAAGGTAGAGATGGAGTTTAAAATTACTCGAGCACTTCCGAGTGTTTCCGGGATGTAAACACTGCTGAGCACGGAGAGCGGGGGAAGGACCGAAACCAAGGGGCCGTCTAACAGAGAAGCAAATGGTTGGAAATTATTTAGGACTGGAGAAAGCAAAGGCGTGTGATTATGAGAGTCTAAGGCTGGAATGAAAGGGGAGGGGAATTCTAAATTACAAAACCTTCAAAGGGTCTGTGTGGGAAGTATATAATGTAAAATTAGAGGCCCATTTTATCTTTGTTAATGCACTTATTTACGTTTTCACCACTATTGATGTTGCCTTGTGCCTTCAAAAGAATCTTCAGTGTGCATTCACTCGTAGGGCCGGGAAGCGGTGCAGTCTTCTTTCCTGCCCTTCTGTAGCATTTGCATTCTAAATTATGGTTTAATGGGTTCCTGAGTCTTCCATCTTTACATTATGGTGTTGTATGGTTTATGTAAATATTTGTCTTGAAGTGCTTTAAGTACTGGCTACTGTAAAGTCTCCCATTTGAATTGTTTTATTGCAGCCACTCTGTTTAAATTAAGCCCTAATCTTTTCAGTCCCATTGTCAAGGTCTCACTCTTGGCTTGGGTTTAATGGAGATAGAATTTGGTTGGTTGCTTAATGTGGTATATTTTATTTAATTTTTCAGGTAGTGATAAAAACTGGGGCTTGGGCTATAGGTTCTTTGACATTAATATGTATAAACCCTGATCTCAGATATGGAACAATTTAAAGCATTGCCCTGAATACAATTTGCAGCCGGGTTTTTTAAAGTGTATGATATGGAATAACATTTCAGGTTCATATAATTGTTTGGAAGTCTGGAAGGGGCAGTAGCTTGATATTTATCTCTCAGTTCTCATGTACTGTAGATTTTTCTAAATATAGCCACTTGGCTGTAAATAGATCACATGAGGCAGCAGGCCAGTGGACTGTCCCTTCTTGTTAAGGCTCATCATAGAGACCACTTGAGTGTTTCACTCTTCTTATACCCTTGGGCTGCATGATTAAAGAAGTTTCATTTTCTTCTGTGCATTATCAAAATATACCGAGCGGCATAACCATCGAGCCACAAGTAACCTTTGTGTGCCAGGGTGGGTAAGGCCAACGTTTTCCTCTTAGTGTCGTCATAGAACCTTACTTTGTTAAAGAAAGACGTCTTTATATGTGAAGGAGAGGAGAGGAGAGGAGAGGAGAGGAGGGAGAACACGTTTCTTTCATGTCAGGTTGAATTCCCTTACCAATCATCAGTACCGCTACTAACGCACTTCTGAGGAAGGCGTTCAAGAGTCAGAGCCACACTATAATTTGAGGTTTATAAATGCAGCACCTTTTCACGCTTTAAGCAGACTTGCTGTGTTAAAATCTGAGTTATGTCTGTCAGAGCTGATGCAGTTACTTTAGCGCAGTAATGAATGACTTCACCACAATGTTCCCATAAACAGTGAGCTCCCTTAGTCAGGGATTGCATGATTCAATTAAAAGTGTTTTGATTTGCATTTAACTTTGCAGGAATTGACTGTCAAGGTGATGTAACAGTTTAATGAGCTACTGGGGGGAGTTGTGTAGTCTCCAGTCAGCCAGTTTTCTAGTGAGTTGAAATCTGCTTTCCCTGGATGGCTACAGAAAGACGTGTGTCGGACCACATCTTTCCCTAAACGCGCGTTTCCTCCTCTCCCGCTTCTTTTAAGTGCAGCTACAGCCGACACATTGGATGACTTTAAAATCTCTGCTTATATGTAATGTGTCCATCTCAAAAGCCACTCCGTCCTCGGAAACTGCCTTTGCCATATTGTTTCAGACACTCTTCCTCCTTCTCATCTCTACTGTCTCGGTCAATTGAACGCCCTGGGGCTGAGAAGGTTCAGTCTCAACAATTAGTTGAATAGTTTGAAAAATCCAGAAGGCTATGTAGAATATTTCCTAATTTTTTTCTTTAGTAGCTGATCACATCTTGTTGTTTGCTTGGATATTTAGACTGAGTGCAAAACCTACCAGTTTTGCTCTGTACGTGTCTGTAGCCCCTGCAATGAGCGGCCTGGAGCAGCGGTCCGTGCTTCCAGTCAGGTTAGTCCCGTGGCTACATGAAAAGAAACCCTCAGGTTGGGATGGGCCGGAATGGCAGAGCACCGGAACAGCAGGGGAACGAACAGCGTGGTGTGCTTTATCTGTGGCTGTTGGTTCTCACTGTCTCTGCTGCTTAAACACTGATAAGGAGAGTCTACAAGAACCCCAGATGTGATATGTGCTACTTGAGTTTCCTGTTACCTAGCAGAGCTATTCCTTCCCTGTTACAGTCTGAGCAGTTCGCTTCATGTCAGGGCTCAGTGGTTCTGATGGGCAAAAATAGAAATATATTGTTTCATATTTTTTCACTCTGGAGATTTAATACAGGAAAGCAGCAGACAATTGGCCAAAGATGCACAGCTTTGAATAGGATTCCTGCTTTTTACAAAAATGTGTCTTCGGTTATCTCTTCATAAACGCATGACCTGGAGGTAAAATTTCCTGTCAGTGTCTTCAGTGGAGTTGCGTATTAATGGTTTGACTTGGCATTATCAGCCGAAGAGCGATGCCACTGCAGTATTTACACTGCATGCCAGACATGGCAGGTGGCACAGCAGATAATAATGAATTGAAGGTCTTCACAGGCCCCATGGTGCCTTGTCACCATCATTTGTGTTTTGGAGGCTCCTTTCACAGGGGCACAACAGGAGTAGGTTGAACCAAATAGAGTGAGGTTGGGCATAAGGTCTTTCAGCCCTAAGATCGCCCTGCCCTGTCCTTCTTTCATGCAGCTTCTTCCAGGAAGCCTGCCCTGATTATCGTACGTGGAATCAAACGATTTGTTAGGATTTCCATTGTTTCTTGTTTTTACAGCTTTACTGTCATGTTTACCTTGTATGCTAATTTTGTTCACTTATGTCTTCTCTTATAACCTTCAAAAATTCACAAAACAAGCAGACCTTAAAAAAAATCTTATTTTATTTTTTAGCTACTTCTCATAGCATCTAACATATGCAACCAGTAGTCAATCAGTATGTAATATATGAATGATGAGTGTTAGGTGAAATTAACTATCAACTCATGGACATGGAGGTTGCGTACAAGAATACCAACATTTGGTTAGCTGTTTACTAACTAAAAATTGCTGCACATGTGATCTCTCATGTTCTCTTCATAAAGCACCTCGAGTAGGGAATATTCCATTTTGCAGGCGTGAAAATGTCTGAGACAGGCTAAGCGATTATTCAGACGCATGCAGCTACTGTGTGATTCCGCTGGGATTTGAAGCCAGTTTCTCAGACTCAGAACTCTTGCCTCATTAGACCACTCTGCTGGAAGGTGTGCCAGCTCTCCCTCATCCACGCTCCGCGAGTTGTGAGTTCCCTTTAGAATGCAGGCCGTGCGCAGAGATCCGCCTGTTGCAAGGTAACTGGTGACTGGGAAAGGTCACTGAAGTGAATTCACTTACAGCAGCGACCAGATTTTCAGAGTCAGTGGAGAGAGGTTGGGTAGAACTTTATTGTGGAGATTGAAACTAAACATTTGGAATCTGTTTTATCCTATATTTAACAACATTTAAAGTATAATTACAACTCTGTAATTCTTAGAATGAGCAAAGACCACATTGACGGGTTTTGCAGCACCCATTTTCTGATAAAGTTGGATGACAGCATGTCCTCCCTTCACTGTAGTGCTTAGCCTGTTGTCCTTGCAGTTTCCCTCCTGGCTGTTGGCCTCAGTTTGCCAGATGCCCATTGGTTGGTGACTTTGCTTGTGATCCAAGCAGTCTTTCTCATCACCGTCACTGATTTCATGAACTTCTGCATCTTTGAAAACACTTACAGTTTTATTCTGCAGTCCCTTGTCTTTGTATGTGCAGTGTAGAATCTTCCAGAGACCTATAAAGAATATAATTCTCTAAGAATAGAGACAGACTGTAGTGTTAATTGGGTAAGGGTTAATTTTACAAGTGGTTGGTGTGGTTTTTATGTTATGATGACTTTTGCCTTCTTACAACTATGGGGGCTCACATGATGAATATTAAGATAACTAGGACTCCCTGAACTGACTAAAATATTATATTTATATATCCTAAAGATGGTCTTCTTTACATAGTAGAAGTGTTGAGGTTCTTTTTCTCTTCCCTAATCACATACTTCCATGAAATTAAAAGTCCACCAGGTTGATGACTTTTATTTTCATGAAATAAAATTTCATTAAGTTATATGATTAAGGTCACACAAAAAGAAGCAAATGGTTCCGGAAGAGGACTTCATTTTAATGCAGCATTACCTAGTGGATTAACAGTTACGTCTTGCGTAAGTGTAGTATTTACGTAAAGGATTACTCCTCCTGCGGGAGATACCATGAGACCGATGTTAGATATCGCCTGTGATGAATTTTAGCCTGTGGTTAAGCGGAAATTCTGGAGCCAGACTTCCTGGAATCCTAGCTGTTGTAATCATGTTCAAGTTATGTAACCTCACTGTGCCCCAATTTCCCTGTCTGGACTTTTGATTTCATGAAAGTATGTGATTAGGGAAAATGGAGATACTTACAGTATCTTCCTCACACAGCTGTTTTGAGAATTGAATGGGTTAATATTTGCGAAGTGTCTAGAACAGTGCCTGGCATATAGTAAGCGCTCACTAAATGTTAGTAGTTATGATTTTATCATTATCTTAGACTAGAGGCCCGGTGCACGAAATTCGTGCACGGAGGGGGGTTCTCCCTCAGCCCAGGCTGTACCCTCTCCAATATGAGACCCCTCGAGGGATGTCCGACTGCCCGTTTAGGCCCGATCCCACTGGACATCCCCAGTCGGACATCCCTCTCACAATCCAGGACTGCTGGCTCCCAACTGCTTGCCTGCCGGCCTTCCTGATTGACCCTAACTGCTTCTGCCTGCCAGCCTGATCACCCCCTAACCACTCCGCTGCCAGCCTGATTGATGCCTAACAGCTCCCCTGCCAGCCTGTTTGCCCCCAACTTCCTTCCTCTGCCGGCCTGGTCACTCCTAACTGCCCTCTCCTGGAGGGTTGATCACCTCCAACTGCCCTTTCTTGCAGGCCTGGTCCCTCTCAACTGCCCTCCCTTGCAGGGCTGATCCCTCACAACTGCCCTCCCTTGCAGGCCGGGTGCCTCCCAACTGCCCTCTCCTGCTGGCCATCTTGTGGTGGCCATCTTGTGTCCACATGGGGGCAGGATCTTTGACCACATGGGGGCAGCTATATTGTGTGTTGCAGTGATGATCAATCTGCATATTATTCTTTTATTAGATAGGATAGAGGCCTGGTACAGGGGTGGGGGCCAGCTGGTTTGCCCTGAAGGACGTCCCAGATCAGGTGGGGTTTCCCTTGGGGTGTGGGACGGCCTGAGCGAGGGGCCTGTGGTGGTTTGCAGGCCGGCCACGCCCCCTGGTAACCCAAGCGGAGGCCCTGGTATCTGGAATTTATTTTCCTTCTACAATTGAAACTTTGTAGCCTGGAGCGGAGCCAAGCCAAGCCTGGGGTTCCCTCCGAGGCCCGAAGCCATTTGTGTTGGGGTTATAATTGAAACTATGTTGCCTTAAGTGGGTGAGCCCGGCCAGGGTGTGTGGAAAGCTTTGCTTCCCCTGTTGCCAGCGGCAACCCTGGCCTGCTCTCTCAAGCTCCATTCTGCCGCCATTTGTTTGAATTTGTTTACCTTCTATAATTGAAACTTTGTAGCTTGAGTGGAGGCTTAGGCCTGGAAATGGCAGGCGGAAAGCTTGGCCTCCTCTGTTACCTAGGAAACCTTGCTCTCTGTGGCTGTAGCCATCTTGGTTTGGGTTAATTTGCATACTCGCTCTGATTGGATGGTGGGCATGGCTTGTGGGTGTGTCGGAGGTATGGTCAGTTTGCATATTTGTCTATTATTAGATTAGATTATTATTAATATCATAGAGTTTTGCAGAAGGAAGGAACCTCAAGAAAATTGGTTTAAAATAGGCTGAGAATGTTAGTTCTATCTTTTGTTTCTTTGTCTGAAAAGTAATAATCTTATAAATATTTATTGAAGAAAGTCAGTTTACTGTTGAATGATATATGAGAGCTCATAATACTTTTGAGCAAACAATTTTAGATTTTCTAAACATTTAAATTTTTAAAAAATCTTTACCCAAGGATACCTTTTCCATTTATTTGCAGAGAGTGAAAGGGAGGAAAAATGGGGGGAGGGGGGGAGAGAAAGAAACATGGACTCAAGAAAGACACATCGATTGGTTGTCTCCCACACGTGCCCCACAAACGGGAGACCCTTGTGTCCATGGGCTGACGCTCTAACCACTGACCCAAGCCAGCCATTTTAAACATTGAAATGGATACATTTTGCCAAGCACATCCTCTCTTCCTGCTCATGTCTCTGTATTCTCAGCCCCAGGTATTTCTTCAAGTTTTTACCAAGAAACTTTGAAGTGATCTATTTAACAGCTGAGGAAATGATAGTTTTTAATTTATTTCTAATGTGTAAACACTGGAAGTTCAGTGAGAATTTATCTTTCGGTTGATTACTTGCTTTGGGTTTTAGGAGTGAGGGTGACAGATGAACAGTAATTGAGGTGTGAATAAAATTTTGGAAACAATAAATGATACAATTTCTTGTGGAAAATTATTGCATTCTTCCCTTATGGTGCATGGGTATTTATTAGTTATTTTTAATGGGCAAGGGCGCTTATTGCTTATAAAATACCTATAGCTTTGAGTTGGCTCGTAATATGCTAACAAATGAAGTCGTGGAGGTAGGGACCTAGCTAACTGGCAGTGAGGCTGCCCTAAATGTCGATCTCGTACAAGACAGATTTCAGCAACAAGACTTGGCTTTCTCTCCCTGAGAGAGAACGGCTCGCAGGAGGGCTGCCTCTCACATGACTACCTGCAGGCGCTCTACTTTAGAATCAGCTGGAAGACCGTGGTTCTTCCTCCCGTAGGCATGCAGTCAGGAATCCTACTGAAAGGCAGATTCAGTATAATTTTAAAATACTTCGTTTGCTTCATATGTCTGTTTATAAAAGCAGATACAGTATTCATTTCTTAGGTTACTTAAGTCCGCTTCATAGGACTGTTTGTATGCTATCTCACATCGACTTGATTTATTTGTGAGCAAATAAACAACATATATACACTGAGTGGCCAGATTATTATGATCTCTGAACGCATAATAATCTGGCCACTCAGTGTGTGTATGTGTGTGTGTGTGTGTGTGTGTATGTGTGTGTGTGTGTGTATGTATATATATATATTAGAGGCCTGGTGCATGAATTCATGCATGGGTGGGGCCCGGCCAGCCTGGCCAGGGGGAGGGGACATGGGCGGTTGGCCGGCCTGCCTGCTGGTCGAACTCCTGGTCGAGGGGAAAATTTGCATATTAGCCTTTTATTATATAGGATATACACTGAGTGGCCAGATTATTCGTTCAGCGATCATAATAATCTGGCCACTCAGTGTAGTACTAAAATGAAACTAGAACATTTCCAGGCTTTTACATTGAACAGATATTGGCATCTGTCAGTTATGGTTTTGTATTGATTTTGTTTTTTTGTCTGGTAAGGACGTGCTTCATAAAAGTCAGACAACAACAATTAGAACAAAGAACTGTCATTACCGTCTTAAGTTATTATTTGAGTTCAAAGTATTTCCTACGTCTTAATTTGTTTTTGTTTGTTTTTTATCAAACTCTGGTTTCATTTCTCCAAACGAAACCAGTAGATTAGGAAGTTCCAGTTTGCCAATAGGGGTGTATAAAACACCACAGGCAACAAATCAAAATTGGTTATTAACTTTGACTTTGTGAAATTCTTCTAAAAGAGGACACCCACCATATTCGCTTTATTTCTACAGGAATTACACTTTTTCTTATTTATTACACTTTTTCTTATTTTAAGGGTGAGATTAAGTCAGAGACTCGTAAGTCACCGATGGGTGGGCTTGTGCTGTTGAAACGCCATAGATTGGAGTCAGGCTCTCCTAATTCTTACCATATTTCAGTTTTTATTAAATTTAAAAATGTAAGCACTTCCAATCATGTCATAACTAATATAGTAATGACACTTTATCTGAAGTCAGGAGCATTATCCGGATCTGATTTGATGTGTGTAGGACACTGTACACTCATTGAGTGGCACAGATTGTGGTAAATGGGCCTGAAATAATGTTCAGGAAAGAGAATCACTTTCTATTCTATTCTTGACATAAACAGTGTGCCACAGATCCACATCCCTCTCCCTATCGTGTTAGTGTAATCCTTACATTTTTCATTGCAAGTTTTATGCACATACACCAGTTTCCTTGATTCGGTTTACGTGAGTACATCACATTTATAGGCTAGGTCTTATTAATATGTGCGATTAAACATGTAATTAATATGTGTAATGGCATAGTGAGAGGCATGGCAGGGCTGGGCTCTGTGCTGATTTGTGGTGTCGGTGCTGCGTGCACAAGACATAGTTAGGGTTTATGCTCCCGTGTCCTCCCACCTAAATCGCAGTGGTCTGCAGGGAGCATGCTTCTCATTGAGTACAGAAGTCTTTTTGTGGTCTTGGGAACCACTGGATTATGAATGTCTTTTACTGGGGCTCTATCACATATTCTGCCCAGGAACCCAGGGAAGAAGGGCCTGGTGTGATGTGTGTGATGGTCCTGAGTGTGAACAGGGGGTACGCTAGCCACACTCGCAAACACACACATTTCCTATTGTTATTTTGTGTGACTTACTTAATTAAATAACTAAATAAGCTCATCTTTTAAATCATGTTTTTCTCTTTTATCTCTTATATGTTTGCTTGTGTTCCCTCTTAGCTAAATTACCCCCTTTTAAACATCCAAGAGCACCTTTCTGCTTTAATTATTCCATCTGCGCCCATCGTATTCTCGCCCACGTCATTATCACTGCACATTTTTTAAAGCTCTGTAAACAGGCATAATGCATCTCTGCTTCCTCTTTGGCATTTATTCTATTGCTCTTTTCCCTCTCCTCCTCCCCTCCCCACTGTGTGTTTCTTGTTCTTAGGAATTCTGAATTAAACTATGCCAAGGAAAGAAAAGTGGCAAGAAGACAAGGCAGCATTATAAAGGACTAAAGGGGAATAGAAGCAGGTGAGGCCTGGAAGTCTGAGGGAGGGAGAACAGGGTACCGGAGGCTGGCAAGCTTGGCTTCCGAGAGGCGTGAGCGGCGATAGGAGGCACACTGAGGCATGGCTCCTTGGTGAGCCAGTAGCCCAGGTCCTGTTGATTGGCGTGCACCCCACACCTTGCGGGGCAGGTGGTTTCTGTGCTTCGGTTAGAACCTGGGGGCGGCCCCGGGCCCAGTAACTACCAGCGTATCATTGTGATTTGCGTGCTTGAGGAGGGGTGCTTTCCTGAAGAAACATGGAGTGAAGGTTGACTTGGCCTCTATTGGTGTGTTTCCCAGGGGGACCTGGGAGCAGATGTGTTGTGGGCTCTGGATGCACTGGGATCCATCCATGTTTTGCTTACAGACCCCCTTCTGTGTGGCGCCCTCTGCCCTCTAAAAGCTTCCTGAATTGCTCTGTAAACAAGGCAGCTACTACAGCTGCAACTGTTGGGGTTGGACTTGAGCCAGCTTGAAATTTATCCCTGCCCTCCCTGCTGTATGTCTGGGAGCAGGCAGAGTGGATTAAAAAAAAACAAAACACACATGTGGAAGGAAGCCTTCTCTGAGGAAGATTGTGTTGAGGCTAAAGGAGCTCAGATTCCTAAAACTGCGTGCATTCTCCAAGGGTTTGTGTTGATTTTTCCTCTTGGCAACCAGGTCAGATTTCAGCACCTCTCCTCTCCTTTCCCCACTCACTCAGTTGGGCTACTGCTTCATTAAAAACCCATCACTCTAATGCCCTTTATCTTGGTGGCCCCTTGAGTTCAAGAGGACTTGAGTGAATGAAGATTGTTTTTCAAGATTCCTTTCTTTGGATTCTAATATTTAACAATGAAAGAAGAGATAGACAAAACAAAAGGAAAAACCAGGGCGGGGGGAGGGAAGGATAAAATGGAGAATGCGGTTTCTTTAAGACGGCTCCTTTGGGGATCAGCCCTACCTGCCCTGGTCTCAGTAACTAGGCTGCGCGGGTTTCAGGGTCTCAGGGGTTCACGGTTCCTGCGGGTGCAGACAGAAGCTGCCGCGTCCTCGCTGAGTGCCGAAGGCCAGTATTCTTGGAAAAATTGAAGTTTAGTGATGCTTTATTCTATTCTTGATTTGTTGATGAATTTCCCATTTAAGCCTCTTCCTTTGACCTCCCCTCTCTAGCTTTTGAAGTCTTCCGCACAGGAGGACTCCTTTATGTATCTCCCTGGGTCAGGATTGAAAATGTCCCCCGTGCATCTCCTCCTGTACTTCGTGGCGGCCTGGGCCTCAAACTGACCTCTTTGAACTGCTGCTGTGTGCCTCGGTGCACCTCGAGTCAGTATCTGCCCGTCCGTCTGCCTTTGGTTTGTTTCATGTGACCGGATTAAAAAGGAAATCCATTTCATTTCAGTAGCAGCAGGAAAAACAAAATCTTGAGGTTTCTGCCAATATTCTCCTTTTGGAACAGTATCAAAATGTAACTTCTTTTTGGAATGAGTATTTTCTGGCCAACTTTCCGCCCTGCCCCCGCCTCCATGTGATGAACTGAAATCTCGGGATTCTGAGCTAGAGGAGCCTTCCACAGAGGAGTGATGTCTTCTTACCAGCTCCCCTGCTGGAAGTCCCTGCTGGAAGCGGGAGCTCTGTGACTCCTGGTGATGCCGTCTCGCACAGTGACAGGACGGAGTGGGGCTGCCTGGGCGTGGAGGGGGGATCCTGCCACGTCATGTGATTTTGATCACTGACCAGCAGTGTGGACATCCGGGCTCTGGCCGCTCCCCCGCTTAGCACAGCGCTGGCCTGCACAGCCGGACAGAAACCCAGGGCCTCACTGATTCCTTGCTTTGGTTTCAGCCCCAGACCTTGAGCTGTGGAGGGATTTCACCTGATCAGGGACAGCCAGCTAGCTGTAGCCTAAAGAAATGCGCTGCTGTGTTGGGAAAATTTGTTGTTTGAGGAACTAAGTTGACATTTTTTTATTTTTTTTTTAGGCAGAAGAAAGTTAATACATTGGACTGTTTTTGTTTTTAAGGGGGGGGATCATTGCTTCATCCTTACTCCCAATGTTCGCATGTAAAAGTACGAGCGTGGCTTTTGCTTATGGTGTTGCCGATACCAATATTTCCCATGTCTTTTGAAAAGTTTTCTCAAGGGCTATGTCTGACTGAACACTCACTTAGGGCTAAAATTGGTCACTCGGTTTTTGAGGCCACAGGTAAATTAACCCCCTTTAGAACAAAAACACTTTTTAGAAATTTGATAGTTAAGGAACTCATTTGCCATTTAAAATGTGTATCCTATCTATAATAATAAAAGGGTAATATGCTAGTTAGACCAGATGTCCTTCTGGACGTCCTTCCAGATGAAGTTGCTGCAGCGAATTTCGTGCATCGGGCCTCTGGTTCAATATATAAAAACAGAGACTTTAGATGACATCACATCATTTTTCAGTGTTAGTCGTGAAATCACAGTTATCCTCTTGCGTGGGTTTTTTAATCATTCCTAATGTGGTCCGCACGTTGCTGGGTGCGTCCAGTCACTTCAGCGGCGCTTGGTGAGCACGAGTGCCTGCCCCGCACAGATGCGTGGCTCTCCCGTGGCTGTGCTTTGCTTCCTTTTCCTTCCAGTCGTGGCAGATTTGCAGTGAACGATCTAGTGGTTCAATGTGAAAGTCAGTAAGAAAAGGTTAGGGAACATCGGATGATTTCTTTTTTCTTTGTGAAATTGTTATGTGACAGAAATGGATTCTGGTCCCTGGCCACATTACTAACACTCTTAGCCAGTAGCCTCACTGTCTTGGGAAAAGTGCAGCGAAGAGGTGAATGGGAAGTTCTTCGCCTTCACTCAGACCTGTGTGGCACTTTAATCCTAGAGTGTGTTGACCTTCCAGGTAGTGACTCAGTACAGTTACACCTGCTGAAATTCAGCAGCAACAGCGCGTCGTACTGAGTGTGATAGGGAAATTGCCTCTCATGTACCTGATACTAGATTATTAAGTTTTTATCATACTTCCTCAACCACGGGGCATTTCATAATTATATATTGCTTTTCAACATGAAAACTGCACAGTAATGTATGACCTGGCACTTATTATGGAAAATGTAATTTTATTTAGTTATTTAATCTTCATTAAAGGCATTGTAGATTATCTGATTTATTTTTAAAATTAAACCTCTTGAAAACATCTTAACATCCTAAATATGTTCTAGGGTGCAGCATACTCTAGAGGGATTTGCTTAAATGTTTTCTGAATAAAACTCTTTAAGCAACTGAATATATGGATAATGAGGGAGGAAGTATTTGGGTATTTTTAAGGAAACAAAAGGCCGCCTTAATTTTAGAATGTGGCATCTTAGATACCCTGTATGTTTTTGTATCAATATGAATATCAAGAAACAAGAAATACAGTAATGAAAAAACTGCTAAAACCCATCAAATTTAAGCAAATCCTGTTGGAATCTGTTTAGTAAAGGCCCAACATTTATGCTTATTCTTTTTGAAATTATGTATTTTGCATTTATAGAAAAGAATATGCATAGGAAACACATAACCATCCTGAGCTTTGTCACATCTTCATACTGGGCTCTGGGTGCAAGCCCTCCCTTCCATTCGTCTCTCTCACGTCATTCCACCCTTCCTCCCGTGGTGAATCCCGAACTTAGTGTTTATCAGTCCCTTGTCTTTTTTAGTCGTTTTCCTACAAACGTGTGTCCACATATAGTATGCAGTATTTTTGCATGTTTTTGCTAAAAGTATTAAATATAATGCCCTTGCCATTGTGGCTCAGTTGGCTGAGTGTTGTTCCCTGCACCGAAAGGTTGCTGGTTCGCTTCCAGTCAGGGCACATGCTCAGGTTTGGTCCGAGGCAGGGGTAAGTACAGGCCACAACCAAGTGATGTTTTGCTCTCACTTCGATCTCTCTCTCTCTCTCTCTCCCCCTCCTCTCTCCCTCCCTCCCTCTCTCCCCCCTCTCCCTCCCTCCCTCCCTCCCTCTCTCCCCCCTCTCCCTCCCTCTCTCCCCCCTCTCCCTCCCTCCCTCCCTCTTCCCCTTTCCCTCTCCTCCCCACTCCCTTCCTCTCTTCCTCCCTCCCTCCCTCTCTACAGTCAATACAGCCATATTAAAAAATTTGTGAGATTTCTTCATTTTGATGCATGTAGCTCTGGTTTATTTATTCTTACTGCTGTATAGTGTTCCATTTTTTTAACATACCACTATTTATTTAGTCACCTTTTGACGAGCTGCTAGGTCATTTCCAGTGTTTTACTCTTATCCGGAGTACGTCGATGAACGTTCTCGTACATTCCTCCCTGTGCATCTTCTACTTTGGAGACCTTAGGAATTTCTCTGTGGTACTCTCCCCAGAAGTGGGGTTACTTTGGACCTGTTCTACTTTCCTCCATCAATCTATCCTTTTCTACGTGACTCTCACAGGCACTGTGGGTGAGCTACCATTGCTTTCCATCGTCTCTAACACTGATATTGCCAGATAACCCAGTTTTTGTCAATTTGATTGCAGTGAAAACATATCTTCTTGGTTTAATTTGCATTTTCCCGACTCAGGAGGTTGAGTATCATTTCACATTTATTGGCCATTTTTGCTTTTTCTCTTCTATCAGTTGCCAGATCAGATCTTTGTCTGTTTTTACATTAGATTGTTTTATCTTTCCCTTTTTTAAATAAATATTTTTATTGATTTCAGAGAGAAGGGAGAGGTAGAGAGAGAGAGAAACATCAGTGACAAGAGAGAATCATTGATTGGTTGCATCCTGCATGCCCCACACTGGGGATCAAGCCCGAAACCCTGGCATGTGTCCTGACCAGGTATCAAACCATGACCTCCTGGTTCATTGGTCAATGCTCAACCACTGAGCCACTCCGGCTGGGCTTGTCTTTCCTTTTGATATGGAGAAAGTCTTTATGTTCTGAATACTAATCCTTTGTTGGTTATATGCATTTCAAGTATATGGCTTATTTACCTTTATACTTTGTTTATGCTATACTTTGTTGTTTTTTATTTTAATGTAGGCAAACTCAAGATCATGAATCAATCTCTCTCTCTCTCCCTCTCTCTCTCTCTCTCCCCCTCCCTCCCTCCCTCCCTCCCTCCCTCCCTCCCTTCCTCCCTCCCTCCCTATCTTCCTCCCTCCCTAAAAGTTTCAGCTTTGTTTTTTATGCTCAGTTAACCTAACAGAAATTTTTGTGCATGTTATGAATTATGAAGTAATGATCCAATTTTAGTTTTTTTCCATGAGAATTTCTGTCTCAGTGTTGGTATTTCTAAGCATATATATATTTTTAAGAAATGCTTTTTATTTAAAAAAATTAACACAATTTAACTTAAAAAATAATTTCAGACTTTCCAAAATTTTGCAGAAATAATACAAAAAACTCCACAGACCTTTCATCCAGGTTCCCCAGATGTTAGCATCTGCCACAGCAGGCTGAGGTGGAGCCTGCCACATTCTCCACAGTAAAGTGCCTGCTTTCCCCTCTTTAACTTCAGCATCTATTCTGGCTTGTGGGGTTTGCCAAATGCTTTTCTATTTCTGTCATCCTCTCTATAGTTTTATTATTTTGGAATTCTATCAGCACCATCTATTGGAGAGTCCACTTTTCTTCACTCACTCATCCTTCCCTCTACACTGGTTTCTGAATCTACATCTCTGCCTGACCCTGCCCAGTCCCCTTCCTTAGGGCTTTGCACCATCTTGCCTTCTCGCCGGCAGTACACACTGGAGCTGTTTCCCCTCAGCTCACACAGTATGTTGTCAGACTTTTGGGTTTTTGCCAACTTGATCAGTGAAAAATACATGCACGTCTTTGTTGAGTAACGTTGAGTCTTTCACTTATTTCTGTGTACTCTCTGTGCATATATTGGCCGTGTTTTACTCTGGGGATGATGGTATTTTTCTTTATATATTTTGAGGAGCTCTTTATATGTGAGGGATATTATCCTTTCGTCATAAGTTGCAAATATATATTTGTCTTTCGGCTGATGGCTTTTTTATTGCTATGCACAATATTTTCATTTTTAAATAAATTTTTATGTAGACCAATTTGTTAATCTTTTATTATTTCTGCATCTGCCTTTTCTCCCTCTTGATTTATACTGGAATTCACCCAAGTTTTCTTTCAATGCTTGTGTGACTTTATTTTGAATTTAGGTTTGTGACCCATTTGGATGTTTACTTGGTGTAAATGTGAGATATGGATGCAACGTAATTTTTTTTTCCAGTGGCTATTCAGTTCTTCAAATTGGATATTAAGAAGTTCATATTTTCCTTCTTTGATTTGAGATGTTACCTTATGCTAAGCCGTGTATTCTGTGTCAGTTTCTGAGCTTTCTGTTTTGTTTCATTGGTCTATTGGTCTACTATGTTGTACTATTAGGGGTAGTCCCATCCCCACTCCAATCAATTTACAGCATAGACACACACACACACACACACACACACACACACCTTTTCTTTTTTAGGTTTTTCTCACAATTCTTTGTTTGGCTTGCTTGTTTTTAATTTTTAAAATTTAGAATTTTACAACCAACAGATCTAGTTGGCATCCAAATACATAGTTGTCAGTTCTTTGCTATTTCTAGATACATTCTTTGCCTGCCTAGTCTTGACCAATTTTTTTGTTTACGTGTCATATGTGCTTAGAAAGAATGTGCCTGCCCTGCCCACGTGGCAGTTGATTGGAGCGCCGTCCTGTGCACCAAAAGGTAGCGGGTTGGATTCCCTGTCAGGGTACACACCTAGGTTGTGGGTTAGATCATTGGTCGTGACGAGTACAGGAGGCAACCAATCGATGTTTCTCCCTCTCATTAGTGTTTCTCTTTCTCTCCCTTCTCTCTCTGTAAAATCAATAAAATATCATAGGGTGAGGATTTAAAAAGAGAATCTGCCTTTTCTATTTGCTGGGTGCAAAATTTTGTACATATAGCACACACATTTTTAGGAATTTAAATTTTATGTAGGATTCTGAAGCAATTTGAAGCATGTTAAGAGTCAGGGATATCCTACAGTGTAGTCTTATATTATCTTATAGGGTCAGAGGGGAGATTGCAGGGGGACTTTGAACCCACTGTGTGAAAGGTGTCCACATATAATTTTCTGGGGAGGGTTAATCGGTCTCCTAAAGATGTTCTGTCATCTCAAAAACATAAAGACTGTTCTAGGTTAAGGTGTGAAAATGGCTGGAATTTTAATAGTAACCGAGAATAGCCCTGAGAATTGGAGCTATGAAGAGAGTTTGTATACGAGGGACACACTGATTGTAACTCTCAGAGCAGAATCTCTGCATTTACAATAATGGCGCTTTCTCTCTTCTCTCTTCTAGGTAAGTGACAGTCTCACGCTTGGGTCCATCCACTTCGGCATGGATGCATGTTTAAGGCTGGTCCTCATCTCTGGTGCTGTGGGCGTAAGTTCCCGTGTGCTCTGGTCTGGTCTGGGCAACGTGTGCCTTGACAAGTGAAATAGATGGTTTCCCATAAATCCTTTGCCGCTTACTGTTTATATGTGGTTTGTTAAAACCCTCTATGTGTTGTCTCTGAGATTACACAGGAAAATTAAAAAGCAGGGTTCCTGCTTTCAAGAAGACTGGATTTCTACAGTAGAAAGAACGCGGGGTCCTGTTGTGTTGAGTTTGAATCCCACTCTTCCATCGCTAATTGCCGATGTCTTTGTCTTCCCTGATGCCTTCGTTTTTAAAGTGGGTATAATGATACCTAACTCATCAGATTGCTGGAGGATTCATAAGTCTGGGAGGATGTCAGTTTCTGAGATTTCTGTTTTACTTCATTCATCTACTGTGTGTACTATTAGGACTAGTCCCATCCCCACCCCAATCAATTTACAGCATAGACACACACATGCACACGCACACGCACACACACACACACACACACACACACACACAGCCCTCTTCCCCCCTCCCCCCCCCCAGGTTTTCCTCACAATTCTTTGGCTTGCTTGTTTTTAATTTTTAAAATTTAGAATTTTATAACCAACAGATCTAGTTTCAAACTGTTTCAATATATAGGTGTTTTTTTCCCCTCATTTCTTCTTTTTAACTCAAATTGTATACAGAGAGAACAAGGTGTACAGAAAGCAAGGAAATAGAGATCGGCGCTCCTCTTATCTGAAGTGTCTTTGGCTGAGATTTAGGAAATCTGGAGACCAGGCGCCAGAGGCTTTTGTGGAGGAATCTGTAGTGGGTCTCAGAGGCGCCTTCCGAAGCAGCAGGCGTCCCCTTGAACTTCCCAGCCACAGCGAAGCTGGTGAAGTGCGGCTTAGGTATGGGTCACAAGTGGCCCGAGCCGCATCCTTGTGGAAATGCTAGAACATTATGTTGGGAAACTATTCCTTTGTTTAATCTAAAATGGAATTCAAACAAATGACTAAAGAATGTAAGCTGAGGTCTTTTGATCTCATATGATTCTATAAATAATTGTCACATTGTTGTGTTCAAAATGATCTAGCTCTCTAGCCGATAAACAAATGAGCAGTATTCAGTGGGGAGGGGAAGGGTACACAATCTGGTGTGGAACGTGGAAGGGAACTGGGCCTCATTGGGATGCCTGGCAGTTCTGTGTGTATGGCTCCGATGCCGCTCACCCAAGGACAAAGGGCCAACTGGAAATGTCCCTCTCTACGGTGAGGCTGGGCCGAGGGAGACCACAGTTCATTGCACATTCAGAGATTAAAATATCTCCAAATTAGTTCCAGTGAATCATTTGAAATTATTTTAAAAGTGCTTTATATTTTAATCAGAGCCTATTCATGACCAGTTAAATTGGATGGTGCGTTCTAAAATTACTTTCCGCCAATGCTGTGTTGAGCCGCTGCCTTAGAATGTGGGAACCTGTGGAAGAGGGGCGTGGGAGCCCTGAAAGTACCAAGGAGCCAGGGAGCGGACCGTCTGGTCAGGTGCTCACCGGCGTAGGGGTAGGTGAAGATTTGGTTCTTGCCGCCTGGTTAAGGTGGGGTATGTTAAAACTGCTGCTCGTAGAGAGTGCGGGTGACTCCACAGGATGCCAGATGTCTAGCGGTGAGCTCATTTCTCCAAATATTCAGGGAAGGCGATGCTTTGGCATGACTATAGTGCATGCTTTTATATTTGGATGTAGTCTTTGGTCAGGAGAAATACTGCCTTAGCAGTCTTTCATAAGCTCAGAATGTTGACCAGCATTTGGCTCATCTTTCCTGCAATTAGTGAAGTTGGCGGCCTTGTTACGAGTTCTAACTGCATGGAATGCTTTCTTCGTCATTACGGGAAACATCATAGAGCACGATGCCTTTATTGTCACTTTAGGAGAAAGATCACATGTTGGTCCCAGTGTGACTTGCATGCCTCTTGCATAGCAGCCCCATTCTACAGCCGCCACCGGCCTCTTGGTAATACAGGCGTCTCGTCCCGGGAGTCCCTCCTGGAAGCTGCTCCCTTGGCAGAGAGGGCGGAGGAGCCTATAGTGTTAGTAATTCCATGCTTTTAACAACGTGGGGTCAAGGTCCCGGAATCCATTGTGGGATGTTGCGTGCATCCGTTAGTTACCAGCCTTCTGCAGGAAAGAATTAACATAGGAGAAGTGAGAGATGGACAGCATGAGTTTTCAAATTCCAGCACTGAGTAGCAACTGCTAGTCAAGAATTTTTGGCAGTTGGTTAGAATCTCATTTTAAAGCAATAACACACTCAAGTTGTATTCAAACACTGAGATAAATGCATCAACCTAAATTCATGGTTTTGTTTTTTACCATGTAGCTGTTAATTATTGAACATAACGAAGCTTATTCAAAATTTCTTTTCTCCTGCTTGATAGCCATAATCCTGCATTTGTGCTGCTGTCATTCCCCTGGTAACAGACTAATGTCTGAAGCATGAGATTATTAAATACAGAACAGAACATTAAAATAGTGCCGAGCTTCTGACTTACAGAGACACTTCCACACTGGGCCAAACTTCAAAAAAGGGAACGCGTACTAGCATACACAAAGCAGTTTCCTGGGACTGCATGCTTAGTATTCCCATCGCTATTTTGGAAGAGGTCTGTGTGAATGACAGCCTCTTCCTTCCCGGCCCCTCATCCCTCCGGCTTTGCAGCCAAGTCTTAGGCTGGTGTTTATGATGTCAGTCTGTGTGCATGGCGTTATTCTGTCGCAGAAGTATCCTGACTTCCCTGCAGACAGAAGGAAATTTGGGATGAGAGAGAACAACTCTAAAGTTAATCTCTAGCGTATCTGTTCTGCCAAGAAGCATTCCTTCACCTTTATGTGCTATTTTAAAAATGTTAGGTAAGTGGTGCTTTGTCGAAGGTTGGCCCATTATAAATGTCCTTGAAATCACCAAAGTGCTGTAAGCCAGTACAAAGGAAAAAATGTTATCTAGCTTGACCCTGGGTCGAGATTTACGTTTTTAATCCTATGCTGCAGTAATGAAGCGCAACCCTGTTTGCAGCACGTACATTGATGCGCCGTTTTTTCTGGATTTCTTCTGAGAATGTCATGTATCTGACATCTAACGTGGCCGCATGCACAGGACATGCTTCTTAGAAGTCTGATGCCCTTTCCTGCCTTCCACCGCTTAGCAAGTCTGTCTTCCCTTCTCACGGCGATCCCTGGAAATGCTGCCAAGCTCACAGGTGTCTTTGAGGCCAGTTTTGTAGTGCTCGTGAGCATGTTAGCATTATGGCCCCTCAGGGCCCGTCATCATCTGGTAGCTGGGACATTCTCCCATTTATGGCATAAAAATAATCTATACTCTTTCCCACGGATGAAGGATTTCTGTAGACTTAAGCTAAGTACACACATGGTGCTCTGTACATGATGGACTCTGCATATCATCAACCTACAGTATAAGCAGAACACCTGACCCTTCAACCATTTTTTGGTTAAGGATGTAGGGGATGGAATGAGCTGGAGGTAAAGCAAATGTTATGTAATGAGTAAAATCTTTTGGATCATGTTTAAATAATATGTATCATCAGAAAATTAACTTCAGTAAGTCTTTTTTTTTAAATTGTAATTACAAGGGTTAAGACTTTTTTCTTTCCCTCCTTCTCCATCTTTGAACTTCATAGAGTGTCTTAATGTCCATTCCCTTACTAGAAGAATGACTAAGGTAGGGAGGGCTCTCTCTGACTGCTGCCATTTGTCACTAGAAAGTTGTGGTGGTCCACTTGAATCTACAGCCCTTGGTTTTGAGTTTGTAGTAAGGCTCTCTCCCTTCTGCTCTCTCACCCAAATCAGCGTGCTTGAAGGAATGGGGCTGAGCAGCATAAACTCAGTCCCCATAGAATGCATGTGCCTTTATAATGACTTTTTCCGCATTCTGTTGAGCCAGCTTCAGTAACAGCAGTGACTATATGTGTTCATGATTTTCTTCAAAGAACACAGATACAGATTAATGCATTTTTAGTGATTTTTCTCCTTCCTATCTCTATCATCTATCTCTCTATCACTATCATCTATCTCTATCTCTATCTCTCTTTCTTTTTTATTCCCTGGGATGATCTGTATGGAAAATCTTGAAGGAGGTAGAAGAATTATTTGGTTTCTATACCAAACTTGGGGAGCTTCAAAAACTTGGATGCCTAATTTCCTTCCCCAAAGATTGTGGTATAATTAATTGAGCGTGTGGCATGGGCTTTGGGATTTTTAAAAGACTCCAGATGGTTCTAATACGCAGACAGCTCTGCAACCCTCTGCTTTATATGTAGGAAAGGCTGAACATGGAAAGACCCAGGCAAGTCTCAGGGTCACAGATGTGTTTGATTTTTGTCAGTCTGTTTGGCCGCTCCCTACTTTATGTTGATCCCCAGGAACCCTCTCCCTTGCTCTTTCGTAAATACACCATGAAATCACCCGAAAGCTCTGACCCATGTTTTTCTTTCTTCTGGAAAGGAGAGCAGTTGATGAGCACTCACGGTGTCCGATGTCTTCTTTGGCATGCTTGCTGCTTTTGTCCTGTAAAAAAAAAAAATGGACTCAAAATTTTAGATTTGGAATTAAGCCTGAAACAAACAAACAAAAAATCATGCAGGTAGCAGGGGAGAGCACAGAGTTCTCATTTTAGAAACTTGATTAGCACTGGAATTTGAACTTTAGTTTTTGACATTTTACACTACGCACCATCATGCTCAGCTGGCATGCAAATTGTTTTCCTGAAGCTCTTTATAAGTGATGAGATGGCATTAAAAGAATAGTTTAATCATGTTTGTGTTTTTTCAATATGTAACGCTAGAGGAGAGGCGGAAAAGTAGATTTCTTCATCTCATAAAACAAAGTACCTTTGCAATAAAGTTCTGACTAAAACCTAGCCCAGCATTTTTTCATTTATCTTGGTTATTGCTTTTCACATGTCTTGTGGTTCTTGTAAACATGATTTTCCCTCTGGATCTAGAGTCAAAGCAGAGGTTATAAAAGAAAGTGTTAGCACCCAAGTATCTTGCTTCTGATGTTCTGATGTTTAGCCGTAAGAAATATATTTGAGCTTAAAGAAAAGTAATAGGCTTGCTTGAATTTTCTACCTTTCCTGTACATTCTTTCACATCTATGGTTAGCCCTGCTACTTGGATTCCATAGAGCTCTGATGCAATTTCATGAAGCAGAGCTGCCAGATGACCACAAAGGATGCCCATACTTCTGTGGATAGTGTTGTAGATTTCCGAAGCGCACATGCAGGTGTTGCGTCTGTAGATCTGTATCTATAAGCACATCTTTGTTTTAAATGTTTGCCTTTGTTTGCGAATAGTCTAAATGTTTGCTTTGCCTGTGCAGATTAGGAAAAAGCGTTTCCACAGAGCCTGGGTAGTGTTTTCTTCTGAACCATCCATATGGATAAAGCTGTTTTCATAAATTCAGCCTTTTCCTAGCAGGTGATTTATCACTGTGATCAGTGACTCCATATTTGGCTGACTTATTGGAAAGTCCATTTATTTTCAATAATTTTAGTTTATATTCATGGAAGGACAGTGCTAATCCCACACATGCCTTATATTTTCTTTTTTTTTTTTCAGATTTGTTCCTCTTTCATAGCTTTGTGAGTTAGGAAATAAAACTTATAAGTGTTCCGGTTTAAAAAATCCCTATCATATTTGATATTGCATTTTAAAATAAAAATTTAAATGATATAATTTTGGAATGAAAAGACCCTATACAGGATATTTAGGGATATGGTTCATTATTTGCTATTTTTTATATAAAGGGGATTAAGGATGTTTTGCTTCTTTAAAATGCTACTAATACGTTTTTTCGGATATTGTTAACATTTGAACTTCTTTTTCAAAAACTTTACTAGTCTTGTTAATAACTCAAAAGCATATTTTACCTTAACTCCTCTATGACATCTTTCTTTCATTCATTTTTGTTATAAAGATAGAACATGTTTATTTTGATTAAGAAAAGAAAATCAGTAAAAGTCTACAGAATAAAATCTTCTCTAATAATAGACAAATATACAAATTGACCATACCTCCGACACACCCACAAGCCACGCCTGCAAGCCACGCCCACCATCCAATCAGAACGGGTATGTAAATTAACCCAAACCAAGATGGCTACAGCCACAGAGAGCAAGGTTTCCTAGGTAACAGAGGAAGCCAAGCTTTCCGCCTGCCCTAGCCAGGCCTGAGCCTCCACTCAACCTGCAAAGTTTTAATTATAGAAGGTAAACAAATTCAAACAAATGGCGGCAGAATGGAGCTTGAGAGAGCAGGCCAGGGTTGCCACCGGCAACAGGGGAAGCAAAACTTTTCGCACACCCTGGCCGTGCCCACCCACTTAAGGCAACAAAGTTTCAATTATAACCCCAACACAAATGGCTGCCGGCCGGCCTAGGAGGGAGCCCCAGGCTTGGCTCTGCTCCAGGCTACAAAGTTTCAATTGTAGAAGGAAAATAAATTCCAGATACCAGGGCCTCCGCTTGGGTCGCTAGGGGGCGTGGCCGGCCTGCAAACCACCACAGGCCCCTCGCTCAGGCCGCCCCACACCCCAAGGGAAACCCCACCTGATCCGGGATGCCCTTCAGGGCAAACCAGCTGGCCCCCACCCGTGCACCAGGCCTCTATCCTATCTAATAAAAAAGTAATATGCAGATTGATCATCATCACAACACACAATATAGCTGCCCCCATGTGGTCCAAGATCCTGCCCCCCAGTGGACACAGGATCGCCACCACAAGATGGCCAGCAGGAGAGGGCAGTTGGGAGGCACCTGGCCTGCAAGGGAGGGCAGTTTAGAGGGACCAAGCCTGTAAGGGAGGGCAGTTGGAGGTGATCAACCCTGCAGGAGAGGGCAGTTAGGGGTGACCAGGCCGGCAGAGGAGGGAAGTTGGGGGCAAACAGGCTGGCAGCAGAGTGGTTAGGGGGTGATCAGGCTGGCAGGCAGAAGCGGTTAGGGGCAATCAGGCAGGCAGGCAGGCAAGCAGTTGGGAGCCAGCAGTCCTGGATTGTGAGAGGGATGTCCGACTGCCCGTTTAGGCCCGATCCCAGTGGGATCGGGCCTAAACGGGCAGCCGGACATCCCTCAAGGGGTCCCATATTGGAGAGGGTACAGGCTGGGCTGAGGGACAACCCCCCTCCATGCACGAATTTCGTGTACCGGGCCTCTAGTCTATATATATAAAAAGCCAGTGACCGTAACGGCCATAATGACTGGTCACTATGACGCCCACTGTGGCCAGTGAACCAGCAGATCAGGGGGTGGGGCTGGCCGGCCAACCTTGCAGCCCCTCCCCCCCTGCCAGCCTGTCCCTGATCGGACTCTCCCACCCCGATCAAGAGCTGGCCTCCAGCCAAATTCCCCCCCTTCTCCTCCCCACCCCCCGCCAGTCCTGCTCCCAATTAGCTTGCCCCACCATGATAGGCCTGCAGCCCCTCCCCCTGGCCAGCCCCACCCCGATGGGCCACCACCACCCTGATTGGCCTGCAGCCCCTCCACCTGGCTGGCCCTGCCCCTGATTGCACCCCCCACCCCAATAGTGATGGGGCTGGCTGGCCAACCACCCATGGCCCCTCCCCATGGCCGGCCATGCCCCCAATAGCCCCCCCCCACCCCCAATCGGGGGCAGGGCCCACCAGCCAATTGCCTGCAGCCCCTCCACCCAGCTGGCCCGGCCCTGATTCGCCCTGGCCCTGATCCACCAGCCAGCCAGCCTCCCACCATCTTCTCCTCCTGACATGCCCAGCCCCAATCCGCCCCGACTGCTGCTGGGCCGGCCGGACCCCACCTGTGCATGAATTCATGCACTGGGCCTCTAGTTTATCTATAATCCTATCACTCAGAGATAAATACTCTTGGTAATAATATCTGCTCCCTTTCACATTGCCCTGAATGGTTTCACATTGGCTTGCTTTTCCTTATTTAACATTGTATTACTGACAGTCTTTTGTCTTTTTTCTTTTTGGAGAGAGAGAAACATCCATCAGTTGCCTCTGTATTTACCCCGACCAGGGATTGAACTCACCACCTTTTGGTGAACCAGACTACGCTCCAACCAACTGAGCCACACTGGCCAGGGCCACTGTTTTTTATCTTTAAAATATTTTTCAAGCATGCATTTATAGACTGTCATAATAATTGACTTAGTGGTTGTACCATAATTAAACTGTTTCTCCATTGTTAATCCTCTAGAATCTAGAGTCTAGATTGTCTCCAGAATTTCACTATTGTAAATAGTGCTTTGGTGAACATATTTGTATTTGATTTTTGTCTATATTTTAGAGTATTTCCTTGGAATAAGGTTTCACAACTAATGTGCCTAGGTCAGACATACAGATTTTTTTTTTAGCTCTTAATTCTTATTTCCAAATTACTGTCTAGAATAGTGGTTTTAATTTCACTCCTACTGTTGGGAATGGCCATCTTCCTGCACTCTCATTGTGTCTGGATCTTAGTTTTAAAAGTCTTTGTTGTCAACTATACTTAAATAAGTAATAACTTTTAAAAGTCTTTGCTAATTACTCAGGAAAAATATCCTATTAGTGTTTATACCATACTGGTGAGTTTATTTTTCTCTAACCATGTATTAAGCACTCGCTGTTCCTTTAGTGGCAGTATAGGTTCTTGACCTGCTTCTCAGTCAGTGCTTAAGAATGTGTATGTGTGGCCATTTGTAAATAGGCTTTTCATAGTAAAGATAATAACCATTTATGTATCCTAATATAACTCTTCAAAAGTTCCGCAAGTTTTGCCTCTTCTGCTTGAATAAGAAGAGCTTCAAGAAATCATTTAGCTTGCCCTAGCCAGCTTGGCTCAGTGGATAGAGTGTCGGCCTGCTGACTGAACGGTCCCAGGTTCGATTCTGGCCAAGGGCACATGCCTGGGTTGCAGGCTCAATCCCCAGTGGGGGGTGTGCAGGAGGCAGCTGATTGAGGATTCTCTGTCATAATTGATGTTTCTATCTCTCTCTCTCCTTTCTTCTCTGAAATCAATATAGAAATATATTTAAAAAATAGAAATCATTTAGCTTAACGAAGGATTCATTCATTTAATAGACATTTATTGAGTATCTACTATGTGCCAGGAACTAGAGTATATTAGTAAACTAAGCAAATATCCCACCCCCTATAGAGCTTATATTCAAGGAGGGTGGGGAGGGGGAGAAGTGAGATATAAACCATTAAATACTAAAAGAACAAATTCTCTAGTGTTTTGAGGGTGAGAACAACCCTCAGTTTTAAATGGGATGGTCAGGATTGGCATAATGAGAATATGACGTTTGGACAAGGTATGGATTTATTATTTATACTTTAGTAGAAATACTTGTTTAGTGGTGATATTGTCACTGTTGGCCTACTATTTTTTAAACAAATCAGGTTTAATTCTCATTTATTAAAATGAATACAATTAGATGTACAGTTTATGTAAGTTATTCTCTCCCCACCCCCCCCCCCCTACCCCTCACCCCCAATTTTTAAGGATAGCCAACAGGAGTCACCTTGGTCCAGAACCTTCCATCTCCATTGCTGGAGGGTTTGGAAGTGCATCTTACTTACTGCCTGCATCCTGCCTGCATCATCAACAGGAATTCTGCTTTTGGTCAGGCCCACCAGCTGCAGCAGCCATGGTTTTATGGCCTCTATATGTCAGAATGCACACAGCTCTAGAGAAGTTTTGTAAATGTGAGTTGAGGGTGGAGAGGTAAGAGGTAAAACTGGTGTGGTACTTATTCACCACTGGTAGAAAGAATTTCATCTAGCCTACAGTAAGGCCTCCTGTTCATTGTTTTTCCTCAAGGAAAAACAGGAAGAACAGTGATAGGATGAGTTTTCATTTTTCATTATTTATGTGTTGAAATTTCAAGGGTTCCCCACCATCTCCCTCTTTTTCTTTTTTGCCATCTCCTACTTTTATTTCTACTCCTTCAGTCTCTTGCTTATTTAGAATGTGGTAGTGTTGCTGGTATTATTTATTCTCTGGCATAACCAGTTGCTTTTTGGAGCTGGGTTCCAAGGACAGTCATATTTTAGATGGAGCTATGTTGTTTTGTCATTCATTATCCAAGTTTGAAAGTCATTGTGACCGTCTTGCTGATAAACAACCTGAGTGCAAAGAAGAAAGACTGGTAAACCAGCGAGTCCTGAGAGTTGTGCTGCGGGAAAAGGAACAGGGCACCAGAGGGAAGCTCTTTATCTTTGCTCACTCAAGTTGATGAAGTCTTTAAATTCTATGTCTAATTGTACTCATTTTTTATAGTTTAGTGGAGATAAATTATAAGATTCTGGAAGCTGTTGCACATTGATTTATTTCACAAGTTTGGAGACAATTGTTGATTCATAAAACATGACAGGAACTTTGGGTAATTGTCAATTGTATGACTATTTATCTTCTTTGCATTCCTATTGCTTTGCTATGACAGTCATTATTTGATTCAGTGTGAAATCTGAATGACAAATTAGTGTATTCTTATGAATGTTCCTCACATAAATTTTAGATGAAATGTTTGACTTTTTTATCCAAATCAAGTTGGCAAAAGAATTTTAATTATTTTATTGGCTGAGTTATGAGATCCAGTTGAAGTTCAAGATTACTCAAACCAGGCTATCATAAGAAATAAATGTAATTAAGATGTTTTCAAAAGTGTATAACTTAAACAAGAACTGAGCTATAATAATTGTTCAATTAAGAAACTTCCTCCTTTGTTTTATTACACAGTTCTCTTAATAACCCCTTAAAAAATAGCCACCCTTTGGCAGTGACTGTAGGAACCTCCCATGCTATTAGAAATGAATGGTGGTGCTCTTTCACTTTCACTTTCAACCTTTCTGTTAACCTAACGTTTCTATCTCATCATTGTCACCTACTTTTTAAAATTTCTGGTGTTTTCTCCCCTCTGCTCCACCCTCTTTCCCTCCTCCTGATCCTCTTTCCCCCCTCTCTTTTTCCTTCTCTCTCTCAATGAATACCACAACAAACCCTAGGCAGAGACAGGTTCCATAGACAGGATAATTGGGCTCCACCAGCTCTACCTGTAAAAACCCAAAGTTACTGACTAGGACCGAATGGAAGAATTTCATTCAGCTTGCACGTTGCTCCCCAGCATGTGAGCAGGAGTGGTAAGAAATGGGACTGTTGAGCTCAGCGAGGTCTAGTGCTGTGAGGCTAAAGCCACCATTATGCTCCATCCTCCTTAGGGCCTTGTTTCTCTCCCCGCTCTGAGGAGGGGTGAGGTGCAGTGGGGTGTAGCAGGCGATCTCATCTCACCATCTTCTGATGCCTCAGAATAAGCAGAAAGGCACCTGTGGCTCATGCATGTGTGTGTGGACTCACAACTAAGTAGGTTCTGCTGAAGACTGCCTTCTAGCATGACTTTTTAAATTTTATTTTATTTCCTTTCCTTGTTTTATTTCCCATCTTTGGGGCCAGAAATAGATCAAACTAGATTTGTATAGCTGAGCATCCACAGTCAGTAGCATTTATTTTATACAGCAGGTGTCCCTGAAGAAATCAAGTGAATTAAACTTATTTCTATTTACTTCTTTGTTATTATTCTAAGAATAAAGCTTATTTTATGATAACATTATTATGCAAGCATAGTATATTTGAAATGTGCAGCACCAGAAGGGAGGGAAGTCATCCATAAGCTATCTCCAGGAGACAGATGACAGTGTTGGCATTTTCTTGAATTTCTTTCTACTCTTTTTTCTATGACTTCTCCCTTTATATGTCTCTACTTCACTACATATGATCACACTGTACATATTTTTATTCCTGCTGTTTTTACTTAGTATCACATCATCTGGTTCCAGTTGTCACTGTAGACTTTCATACACATTTAAAGGCTGCATAGTGTTCTGTGAAAGTTACACAGCATAATTTGATTAACCATTACTCTGCTTTTTAAAAAAATATTGTGGTATTTTTAAATTTTTTGCTTTTATAAATAACGTTATGGCAAACACCTTACTCTATTTTTTTCTCCACATTTAGGTGATATTAATAGAAATAAAATTATGAAATTAGAAATACTGCCATAAGTCATTTTAAATTCACTGGGTTGTGTGGTGGGGGGTGGGGTGATTGGTATGTTTTTCTTTAAACTTTTTTTGGAAATAGTTTCAAACTTGGTGAGCACTTGTAGGAATAGTACAAAGAACACCCATATTCCCATTATCCAGGTTCACTTTTACTAACTTTTGCTCCATATACTTTATCATTTGTGTGTGTGAACATTCCTTCCCTCATCTTTATATACTCTTTTTCTGACCCATTTGCGAGTGAGATGCATATATCATGTCCCTTTGCCTCCAAATACTTGAAAGTGTATTTCCAAAGAATAACATTTCTTATGCAACTATGGTGTGATTATTAAAGTCTGGAAATTTAACAGTGACATGCTTTAATCTTCTGTCCATATTTCAGTTTGGTCATTTTTATAATGACATGTTTTTATAGCATTGTTTCCCCCTTTAGTACAACATCCATTGCAGGATAACATGTCGCATTTAGTTGTTAATGTCTCCTTTAGTGGGGGAATAGTTTTGGCTTTTTTGACAGTGACATTTAAAAAAAAACACATAGCCTTTCCCCTCCATTTAAAAATATTTTTAAAATATATTTTTATTGATTTCAGAGTGGAGGATCGAAAGATAGATAGATAAAGAAAGAAGAGAGAGATAGAAACATCAATGATGATGAGAGAATTATCCATTGGATGCCTCCTGCATGCTCCCTAGTGGAGCCCACAACCTGGGCATGTGCCCTGACCAGGAATCGAACTGTGATCACCTGGTTCACAGGTTGGTGCCTAACCACTGAGCACCACCGGCTGAGCCTTTTTTTTTTTTTTTTTTTAATAAAGAGGCCCTCAGCTGGGTTCATCTGATGTTTCCTCTTGAGAAGATGAAGGCAGTGCATTTCCAGCTGGAAAAATGCCTAAGTGACACGCCCTTATATGTATTACATCCAGAGGTACCCAATGTCCCCTTCATTGGTGATATTAATTTGATTAACTGGTTGAGGTATTATCTGATTTTTCCATTATATAGTTACTGTATTTTTTCTTACAACCAATAAACAATTTGTGGAACACATTTTAAGATCAAGCAAATATCTGTTCTTCTTCAAAAATTTCTCCTTTGGTTTAACTTCTGTTGATAATTCTTGCTTGAAACTATCTTTCTTTCAATGAATTCACAACTATGGCATCAATATTGACCAGTAGTAGTCAGTATTCTCCTCTAAACAACCTTTTCCCCATCCATCCATCCATCCATCCATCCATCCATCCATCATCCACCTATCTATCCATCTATCACTTATATTGACTCATAAACTCCCCTTTTTCGTGGTTTATTACTTAATACTTTTCTTAAATGTTTTATTCTCAAATTATCTCAGATTTAATCAGTTGGAGCCCCTGGGTTATCTCCCGTGTTCTTTGGCATGCTCCCACGACTTTTTGAGTTTTAACTTCCTTTCTGATACAAGACGGTATAGGTTTATTTTGTATCTTCTCTGCTCTAGCCCCATAAACAACCATTTCTGGAAGATTTCTGGTCTCCTTTAGAGGAGATCAATATTGATCTTGGAAACCAACATTGGGGTGCTAGGTGTGCTACTTTCTAATGGAGTCAATGCACTTCTGGGCCTTTTTAGGAGTCAGAGGCAGGAACAATAATATGCACCTGCTGGCACATGCACATGCTCATATTTTAGAAATTAGGAGTGCAGACTAGTACTTCCAAGGTCACACCATTTCCACAGGTGATGCTTATCTCCATCCTGTATCTGCTTCTTCTTTCACATTGAAAACCCTGGTTCCTAACACACTCACTCACTTACTTGGTTCTAAAGTATATCTAAAAATAGTTTCAGAATTGCTTCACCTATACTACGAGAGAAAACAAACCTACTAAACATATCTCAGGACGTGTTTGCTGGGTCCCCTCTATGCCTTCTTCGCATAAAGTATATAGTAAAATTCTGAGATTATATTTGTATTATTCTTTTTCTCCTCTGCACTCATAGTAGTTATGTTACTGATTTGAAGTACATGGCTTCAGTCTGCTTTCAATTTTACGTTTTTCTTTTTTCCACCCATGTTCATTTAATATTAATGTTTGAATATTATATATTGAATATTACTATTATAAATAGTAAAGCACTAACATGTTTCCCAAACTCCAAACTCTGTGTAAAGCTATAGTGAGACATCATCATTTATTTAAAGGAAATATGATTCATTCTCTTGAAGTTCAAAATCATTCCCTTACTTTATTCTAATGTTTTTTCTAATTAAGCATAGTTCTCAGTAATTCAAAGGGAGCAAAAGCCGTTCTTTATTCTTGCAGATAACCTAAATTTTTGTGTAGTAGAAAATAAGAAACTGAGGACTTCTGGTGAAGACGGTGGTGTAGATAAAAAGCAGTACTCACATCCTCCCACAACCACATCAAAATTACAACTAAACTACAGAACAACTATCATTTAGAGCCGCCTGAATGGAAATCCTACAACTAGGAAATTACAGAAGCCACATCCAGACTGGTAGAGGGTGGAGATGCAGAAGGGGCGAGTCCCACACCCACATGCGGTGGTTAAAAATAGGGAGATTATCTCAGCTGCAGAAGTTCCCCTGAGGAGTGAAGGGTTCCAAGTCCTAGGCCAGGGTTCCAGAGCTGGGAAGAGAAGTCCCTATGACTTCTGGTTATGAAAATCAGTGGGGATTGTGGCTGAGTGAGACTGAGGGCTGCTGGAGTACCAGGCAGTTCCTCTTAAAGGGCCCACACATGGACTTATTGCTGAGGGACTCCCTCCCTCTGAGCTTCAGTGCTGGGGCAGCTGCTTGAAAGGCACCAGGGACGTAAGGAGGGTACTGAATTGTCTGTGATCAGGGAGAGAGCTGGGGGCAGGTTTCTGTCAGACAAAAATGCTGGCAGGGGCCATTGTTCCTTTTCTGAGTCTCTCCCCCACTCCCAGTCCCTATCCAGCCATATTGGTTGATGAGTCTCCATCAACCTGGTTCACACTGTTCACCTTACCCTGGTGATTCTCACCCAATTTGTGGGCCCACCCAAACTATTGCTACTGGCTTTTCCATATGAATGGCTTACCTTGGCTCATGCTTCAGAGTTTCCTAAAACCTCTCCCACAAGCAGCATCTGGCGTTGGCATGCCCTGTACCTCTTGCTACGCAGTCCCAAGTGCAGCACAAGTAGCAGCCATCTGTAGATTGCCGTGTAGCTCATGCCGGGTGGCCCCTGGCAGAACAGAGGCAATGGCTGACCTTGGCCTGCATCTCCCAGGAAGGCCCCAGAGCCAGCACACCCAGTGGACAGCTTTATACCATGTCGAAGCACCACCCAACCACCTCCACAAGTGACACACTCAAGGGGCGGACTCAGTGGGCATCAGAGCCCTGCTGAAGTAAGTCCTTCTCTGTGGGGTTGGCCCCGGCACCACTGATCCTCCGTGGTGGTCAATGGTCATAGCCAGTCCTTGCAGCTGTTTGACCTGGAGATAAATCCCTCCCATTGACCTGTCAACAGCAATCAAGGCTCAACTACAGCAGGAGGGTGTACACAGCCCACATGGGTGGGATAATTGGGGAGATTGCACCACTGGACCCTACAGAACACTGTACAAGGCCTCTCTACCAAGCTTGGGAGACATAGCAGCTCTACCTAACACAGAGAAACAAACACAGAGAGGCTGCCAAAATGAGGAGATAAAGAAACATGTCCCAAATGAAAGAACAGAACAAAATACAGAAAAAGAACTAAACAAATGGAGACAAGCAGTCTACTGGATCAGAGTTCAAAACACTGGTTCTAAGGATGCTCAGTGAATAGAGAGAGCTTCAATAGCATAAAAAAGGACATGGAAACCATAAAAAAGAACCAGTCAGAAATGGAGGATACAGTAAATGAAATGAAGAATCAACTGTAGAGTAGCCCTAGCTAGTTTGGCTCAGTGGATAGAGTGTCGGCCTGTGGACTGAAGGGTCCTGGGTTCGATTCCAGTCAAGGGCACATGCCCGAGTTGTGGGCTTGATCCCTAATGGGAAGCATCTGGAGGCAGCTGATCAATTATTCTTTCTCATCATTAATGTTTCTAGAACTCTCTCCCTGTCCCTTCCTCTCTGAAATCAATAAAAATATATTTTTTAGAAAAACAGAGTAGATTAAGCCAAGAATCAAATCAGCAATCCTACCTAATAATAGACAAATATGCAAATTGACCATACCTCTGACACACCCACAAGCCACGCCCACAAGCCACGCCCACCATCCAATCAGAGCGAGCATGCAGATTAACCCAAACCAAGATGGCTATAGCCACAGAGAGCAAGGTTTCCTAGGTAGCAGAGGAAGCCAAGCTTTCCGCCTGCCCTTGCCAGGCCTAAGCCTCCACTCAACCTACAAAGTTTCAATTATAGAAGGTAAACAAATTCAAACAAATGGTGGCAGAATGGAGCTTGAGAGAGCAGGCCAGGGTTGCCGCTGGCAACAGGGGAAGCAAAGCTTTCCGAACACCCTGGCCGGGCCCACCCGCTTAAGGCAACAAAGTGTCAATTACAACCCCAACACAAATGGCTTCGGGCCTCAGAGGGAGCCCCAGGCTTGGCTCTGCTCCAGGCTACAAAGTTTCAATTGTAGAAGGAAAATAAATTCCAGATACCAAGGCCTCCGCTTGGGTCGCTAGGGGGCGTGGCCGGCCTGCAAACCACCACAGGTCCCTCGTTCAGGCCGCCCCACGCCCCAAGGAAACCCCCACCTGATCTGGGACACCCTTCAGGGCAAACCAGCTGGCCCCCACCCGTGCACCAGGCCTCTATCCTATCTAATAAAAGAGTAATATGCAGATTGCTCATCACCGCAACACACAATATAGCTGCTCCCATGTGGTCAAAGATCCTGCCCCCATGTGGACACAGGATGGCCACCACAAGATGGCCAGCAGGAAAGGGCAGTTGGGAGGCACCTGGCCTGCAAGGGAGGGCAATTGAGAAGGACCAGGCCTGCAAGGGAGGGCAGTTGGAGGTGATCAACTCTGCAGGAGAGGGCAGTTAGGGGTGACCAGGCTGGCAGAGGAGGGAAGTTGGGGGCAAACAGGCTGGCAGCAGAGTGGTTAGGGGGTGATCAGGTTAGGCAGAAGCAGTTAGGAGCAATCAGGAAGGCAGGAAGGCAAGCAATTGGGAGCCAGCAGTCCTGGATTGTGAGAGGGATGTCTGACTGCCCGTTTAGGGATCTGACTGCCCACAGGGATCGGGCCTAAACGGGCAGTCGGACATCCCTCGAAGCGTCCCATATTGGAGAGGGTAAAGGCTGGGCTGAGGGACAACCCCCCTCCGTGCACGAATTTCGTGCACCGGGTATCTAGTATGGAATATAAGGAAGCAAAAAAATACCCAGTCAGAACAGCAAAAAGAAAAAAGAATCCATCCCCCCCCCCCAAAAAAAGAAAAATGAAGATAGTGTAACGAGCCTCTGGGACAACTTCAAGTGTACCAACATTCACATCATAGGGGTGCCAGAAGGAAGAGAGAGAGTAAGAAATTGCAAACCTATTTGAAACAATAATGACAGAAACCTCCCTAACCTGGGGAAGGAAATAGACATACAAGTTAGGGAGGAAGCACTGAGAGTCCCAAAGATGATGAACCCAAAGAGGCCCACATCAAGATACATCATAATTAAAATGCAAAAAGTTAAAGACAAAAAGAGAATCTTAAAAACAGCAAGAAAAGAGCAGTTAGTTATATACAAGGGAGCTCCCAGAAGGCTGTCAGCCAATTTCTCAACAGAAACTTAGCAGGCCAGAAGGGAGTGGCAAGAAATATTCAGTGTGATGAAAAGCTAGGACCTACAACCAGCAAAGGACTTACTCTAGCTAGCAAGGCTCTCATTTAGAATCAAAGGACAGATAAAGAGCTTCCCAGACAAGAAAAGCTGAAGGAGTTCATCACCACCAAACCAGTATCACATGAAATGTTAATGTTTCTTCTTTAAGAAAAAGAAAGAAAAAAGATTAAAAATATGATAGTAATAAATACATATCTATCAAGAATAGAATCTAAAAATAAATATAAACAAGCTGAGCAGAAACAGACTCTTCGTTACAGAGACCATTTGATAGATGCCAGATGGAAGGTGTTGGGGGGAGGGGTGAACAAGGTGAAGCAATTAGAAAGCACAAATTGGTTGTCACAGAATAGTTATGGGGATGTGAAGTATAGCAGAGGGAATATAGTAATATTCTAATAACTTTGTGTGGTGTCAGATGGGTGTGAGATTTATTGGGCTGATCACTTAGTAAGTTACATAATGTCTAATCACTGGGGTATACATCTGACACTATTATAATATTATGTCAACTTTAACTGAAAATTAAAAAAAGTGATTTAAATAAAAAAAATAGAAAATACACATTTGATTCACAGATGGGGCAAGTGCCAGGTACTTCATGACATACCCTTTCTTACCCCTTTGTCTGCATTCTGCATCTCTTAATGCCTGGTTTCCTGATTCCATCCACTGTTTGACTACCTGCCTGGCGTTTTGTTTTTCTGACTTCTTGACAAGTTTACCAGTGTTGAATGTTACAGTTCCCACTCTTCTAGTTGAACTTTGAAACGTCTTTGAGTGGTGGACATATCAAGTGTGTGCATTTTTCAAGAGTTGCTCCTGATTCAATGTCTTTTTTTTTTTTAATGCCAAAATGCTTAAAATACATTTAATATAAAAGGCTGATGTATACGCCCATTCCAAATGGGAGATAAATGTGTACTTCACACTTTGGGTAATTGTAACTGAGCCAATTTGTAGGCTTACTTAATTAAATATTTTGAATTTGTGGACTTTGCCTATGAGATATGCTTATATCCTCTTCTTATTCAAAGTTACATTTGGGGTTTGTGGAATGATGGACTCACAACAGTCAATCCTGAATGACTTAAAGTAACTGCCCCATAGCTTCAGGTGGAATGGCCTTCCGGGACAGACCTTGACTTGTAAAATGAAGGGCATCGCACACTTTGCAATTGCTCCTTTCATCCCAGCAGGTAATTTTGTTAGAGATAAGCTGTGCAATCTTAATATCTAAATGTGTTCAATTTTATCTTGTTCTTAAATAGGGAAAATTCCAGTGCACAGAAAGAATTAAAGGAGCTTGTACACTAAAGACACTTCAGCACTTGTGTCTGGAGTAAGCTTTGCTTGCATTGTTGATGCTGTGCGGTTGTGACTTCCTTAACTCGAAGGTGTTGAAATGGATATGAGTGCAGTCCGCCTTGTGCGGCCCAATAGCTGTTCTGAGATCCTATTTGAATGTGAAGTTAGGGCTTGAGCTACTTGTCTTTGGGAAGGATTTTCTGATGGACAGATTGTGAAATCTTGATTATGTTAGCCACTAGTCTAATATATGCCTAATGGAGGTGAGGTTTTTCTTTAGTCCATCAGAGTTTTCTGGCTCTAAGCAGTGAACTTGGCTTTATATTAGCTAGACCTCATAGAGGTACATTTTACGACAAACTTAAAATAAAAGCCATTGTTTTTGAAATGCTTGTCAGTATTTCTCCTACTAGAGTTGGATTAGTGGCGCTGATGCTAGGTGGAGGCATTTCCTTACACGAAGCCCGTTTCGCTATAAGAGAAGTTAAAACATGGAGACCTGTATTACACGTACTCAGATGTAGGAAATGCTCTGGAGTATCGATAGTATTTTACTTAGGAGCAGCAAATCTATTTCAACAATTTTATATATTTTTTTAACATGTCATGTTGTTGGTTCTTTCATTCCATATGCGTTTTATCCGTTGTTTTTATCTTGTTCTTTGGAATTCTATAATCGAAAACTTATCTGTTCTTTTAAAAACATATTTTAAAAATTGAATGTGTGCTGTTCAGTTAGCTGGTAGAATCTGAAATTAGTATGAATGTATGTTTTCTGTAAGGGCTCTGAAGGCAATAATGGGATCTCTTTAAGCTCTACTGTGTAGAAAGGCCAGTGATCCATCAAAAGCACAGTCTTGGATTTGAGTCGTGTATTTAGATTAGGAATGTTAAGAAAGATGGATGGGGAATGTCTTTTAGCTGCATTGTCCCCAAAACATAAAATGAAATCTAAAGACTCAAAGAAAGTTTCAATTACACTAGCAAATGACTTGAACAAGGATTGGGTAGGAGGAGGTCACGGGCCGATGGGATGCCAGTTGTGGATTTATATTGTTTAAAATGAAAACATTATTTCCATTAACCCCTTTCCATGCACGCCTCCACCAGAGTTGTTTTCAGATTGTCCGTTTGTGGGTGTTACTTGATAGAAATACCTTACCGCTACTGTGAATCGCACAGCCTGTGTGAGGGTACATTTTTTTCTGTGCAATACACAATCCAAGGCTTCATTTGGCTGGTCCTCTGGAGCAGAGATCTTCCACCTTTTTCATCTCCTGGCACTCATAAACTCATCACTAAACTCCTGCAGCACATCAAAAAATATATTTTTTGCCAAGCTGACCAAAAAATAGGTATAATTTTCACTCAATCACATTGGAGCGCTATTGTTGTGTTGGCTGTTATTATTTTATTTGACAATCTAAGGGAAAAGAGGTCAGTGCCCCTGACTAAATAGTCAGGTATTGCATGTTTTAAAAATTCTCGTGGCACTCCAGTTGAAAATCTCTGCCCTAGAGAGATACTGGCATCCCTGTGATCTCCAGACTTGATTTTAAAAGGTAGCAGTGAGCTACCTCCTTGCAAAGAAGCATTTATAAATGTTTTCAATAAAAACAGAAGTAATGCTTTGTGTGTTGTGGTTTTCTGTAACAGTCCACACAGTGTACTTGGGTTTAGGGAGGAAAGTTCTAGGTTTCAGGGTGATGCTCAATAGATTTGCCCTTAACCATGAGTGTGGGTTTGAGTGTGGCTTTTGCCCTCTCATTTCAAATGGAGAACAGGAGTTGGTAAGCAGAAGACACAGCATCCTTTTAATGAGTCAGCGGCCGTGTGTGCTCGAAGCAGGCACTTTACAGAGCACCACTAATTTGAATAAAACAGGAGTAGGTAGGTGCTCTGTGCATCCATAGGGCACTGAAGGGGATAAATCCAATTATCTGTGCAATATTTAATGGCCATAAAGTTAAAAATTTTAAAGGCAGTACCTCGGAGACTGCTTAGTCAATTCTGTCGGTATTATTTTTGACTTTCAAAAGTCAAGGTGGAATAGCCGTACTGATGGCAGCTCTCCTCACCCTGGCCTCTGAGGTAGTGGTGGTGACCCTGGGGTCTGTGTTTCTACACAGACGAAGATCCGCATCCCTCCGCCCCCCTTTTTAGGAACTTTTATGGCGTCCTTAGGGTGTACTAGTTCCTGACTTGTTTTTAGTTCCTTACTGTTGGCTTTGGTGTGGAAGGTAATTAGGATGATTGACTAAAACAAACAGCAAAAGAACCAGGGTAAAGACCAGCTGTTTGGACTAAAATATTACTTTTAAAGAAAACTGAAGATTTTATTTGATATATTAAAAATTCCTATCTAAGAAACTATTAGAAGCTCTATTCCATCCCAAACCTATCCTTACAGATTTTTTTTTGCACTGCATATTTCTTAAAAGCAAGCTGTGAAGAAAAATGAGAATTTATTAATTCTACCACCTTTGTTCACTTTTCTACAGCCGAATTCAGCCCGTGACACAGGTGGGCACTGCTCTGACTGGGTCAGAGGCAGCTGAATCATAAATCTTGTAAGAAAATCGATGCTCTAGCAAGAGTTGGAGTGAATGCCAGTATGAAGAGTGGTTTTGTGATATGGTGAAGCTTTGTTCTTCTTGCCTATTAGCTAATACAGGTTCCTAATTAGCCATTAACATGTTCCCATCTCCTATGATCCAAACGGCAGAAGCATGTCTCGTATCTCCGAGAGTGGCACTAGCTAGCCTTGTTCTTGCTCAGTTTTATGTATTTCTTTCCCCTTTTGTACATCTCTGCTGTGAACTATTTGCTCCGGGCAGTGGATCCCTTTCAGTCACCTGTAGCTTTTTACTAAAATATTTTTAAATGAATACTATGTATAGATAACTTTTGACCTGATGATGGTTTACTATTAAAATGTTATCAAAGAATTATGCAGTAAGACACCTTCAAGAGAGGTTAAAGAAGCAGACGTTAATGTATTGCATGAATTATGAGATGATAATAGGACATGTGTTTTGTTTTGTTGTAAGATATGTAAGAGTTTCCAGAGGCCCTGCCTGTTTTGAGTGCTTTTAAGGAGTTGGTGGTTTTCCCTGGGCATCGTATAAAGCCTTTTCCTTTCTCTCCCTTATTTTGCTGCTGGTTTCCCTTGAAAAGGACACATAGTTTATTTTACTCTGTTTTCAAATGCATATCCAGCTTATTCCTAGCCCATGGACAGTTTTCAAGGATGACACTCAGTGCAACCTGGAACCTGTTCGTGTGTGTGGACTTTATAGCTTTAAGTAGATTGCTCCTTGTTTTGCTGCAAGTGTCTTGAGTGATTAGGCTGTTAAACCAGCAGAAACCTTTGTTAGTTTCCTATCAAGAAAATAAAGGTGAGAAGAGAATGGTTTCTTGCATAATTCAAAGAGAAGACATACCACATAAATCCCTACCATGTTTCTACTAGATAAGGCCTTCCGAATCAGCTTACGTCACAGCTCAGCACGATAATTAAATTCTTTTACAGTAGGTCCTCGGGTTTATATCGGAGATCCCGCGCGACGTAACGCTATTTTCACAGTAAGTTGGAAGCCACCTACACAAGCACCTCCATCACTCACATGGAGCACATACACAGCAGTAATGAAGTGAAACAGTAAAAAAAATTAAAAGAAAGATAACAATCCCTGACCTTTACTTGTGGTAAATAAACAATAAAAAAACAAAGCACATATGTACATACATCGAAATGACGGCACTTTTTAAAAAAATAAATAAACTGAGGCCTGGTGCATGAAAATTCATGCACTGGAAGGGGGGGGTCCCTCAGCCCAGCCTGCCCCCTCTTACAGTCTGGGAGCCCTCAGGGGCAGGAGGCCACCCGGCAATCAGGGAAAGGCGACGCCCCATCACATCGCTGCTGCTGCCACTGCTGGCAGCACAAGCCTCGGCCGGCCCTGGTTACCTGAGCCTTGGGCGGCCCTGGGTGGCCGGGCAGCCACCATCTGAGGCTTGCCTGCGCCTCGGATGGCCCTGGGTGGCTGTGGGGCTGAGGAAACTGGGGGATTCCTGAGGAAGGCACGAGCCTGCCACCCCAGTGGGGCTGAGGGGACTGGGCGCCGCCATCTTATGGCTGTGGGGGCTGCCTTATTTGCGATGGCGTGAGGGTCAATTAGCATATTCCCTCTTTATTAGATACGATGGGAGATGGTGATGTAACCATGAAAGGACGAACTTCGAGGACTGCCTTCGATTCTAAAAGAGCTTTTGTATGTGGTACATGTTAACAGAGCCAAGGAGAGAGGGACTTTTAACACCATCCTTTATAATATGACTCAACTTGAAATGGGAGGATACTTCATTTGTTCACTTATGATCCACTCAGCCCTTAGATTGTAAGCTTTTTTTAAAAAAATATTTTTTATTGACTTCAGAGACGAACGGAGAGGGAGAGAGAGAGAATCATTGATCAGCTGCCTCCTGCACATCCCCCACTGGGAACCGAGCCCGCAATCTGGGCATGTGCCCTTGACTGCCTTGACTGCAATTGAACCTGGGACCCTTCAGTTCACAGGCTGGTGCTCTATCCACTGAGCCAAACCAGTTAGGGTGATTGTAAGCTTTTTGAGGACAGAAACCCTTTCTTGTGTATTTATATTCCTACAACATAGTGTATTTTTCTTGTATGATTTTTTGCCATATCTTTATGTTGCCAATATTATTATTTATATTTTCCGTTTAAGTTGATTTTATTTTGTTACTCAGCCTCATCCAAATCGGTATTTGCCGTGAAGTTGTAAGTTTGTTAGGCTGTGTTTTCTTTTAATAGGTGTTTAAATTAAAATCTTAAATAATAAGACTTTATTATTATTATTATTTTTAATATATTTTATTGATTTTTTACAGAGAGGAAGAGAGAGGAATAGAGAGTTAGAAACATCGATGAGAGAGAAACATTGATCAGCTGCCTCTTGCACACTCCCTACTGGGGATATGCCCGCAACCAAGGTACATGCCCTTGACCAGAATCGAACCTGGGACCCTTGAGTCCGCAGGCCGAGGCTCTATTCACTGAGCCAAACCGGTTTCGGCAATAATTAGACTTCAAAAGTTTTATTTCTGTATCACTGAGAATTATTTCACATGTCACACCTGAGAAACTGACCCAGCATTGCTTTCCTTGCAGGGAATCCATTTATCCACTTAGTTTGTCAAATACTCTTTTCAAGAGTTTACATATATGTATTTTCCCATTTAATTCTTTTAACAATCTAAGAGGAAGGTGTCCCCATTTTGCAAATAAGAAAACCGAGGCTCAAAAAGGTTACGTGACATTCCCAAGGTCAAATAGCTGAGTAAAAATTAGAACTGAGACATGAGCCCAGGTGCATCAGATTGCAAGGTCAGTGCTGTGTTTGCTCCATGTTACTGACTCCCAGTAATTAATGAGTTAACCTGTGCATTTGTGTAAAGGTCTGCTTCCCACTGTTCGCCTCTGGGGTGGGAGGAGTTCCTCTGAATGGTGTGTATTTGTGGTTTCCCTGGGGAATTGCATTTTGCATGGTCTTGGGAGTTGCCATCACCTTCCTTTTAGGGCTTGTGTCCCAGGGAGCCTCCCAGCCTTCGGAGAGGTGTGGCCTCATTGTTTTAAGTGTTGCTAATTAGCTTAGAACAAATATTAAACTCCTTATTTAAGGGAAAGCTAGTCTCTCGTCCTTGTTTTTATTGTATGGGGTCCAAATTGTGTTATACTATGAGATAAAGTTTGGAGATGATCCCATCTAACTCACTACCCTTATCCAAAATGAGTGCTCGAGCCCCCTGATCAGCATGCATGCGTGATCAGCTAGCATGTGCTTGATTACTCCAATTAGAGTCTCATGTCCTCTAACTGTTACTAAAAAACCAAAGAGGGCTTAGGCAACCGTAGTCCTTCAAGACTAATTTCCTAGCACTTAAAAGTTGCAAGATATCCTAATGCTTGCTTATTTAATTTATTTTGGTAGTAGAGAATAGAAAACAAGTTTTAAAATTACTATTTGCCTTTTGACAAATTCAGAAAACATTTAAAACTTTCCCTTAAATCATTTGGTTCCCATTTCAGATCATCATTAGGGTTTCATTTTCTTGCAGCTGGATGGCGTACCCAGGGATTGTTTAATGGGACTACTTACACTGACGGATGGTTTAATATTTTGAAGATAGCACACAGTAGCGCCTTTAAGAGAATCATCAGGACTGGCATGTGAGGGCTGTGAATTAGTTTGCGTTTGACATCAGAGCTAGTGTAAAAGCAGTTTTGTGGAACTTCAGGTACTCACCCAGCATTTTATACTTTTTTTTCCTCCCAGATTGTACTTTTCTTGGTTTGCTGTCTGACTTATTTACCATATTCACGTTGTCTTTTAAATTATGGGAAGTGGGGAAATAGCAGAACTGCCTGTCTGCCTGTCTGAGTAGAGAGTCTGGCTGCTCTGCTTTTGAATGGGATGGGGCTACTGAGTCCGAGTCAGTGTCTTATGAGGCTGGGACTGGTACATCTTCACAGTGATCGCAAATGGGTTGTTTTCACCTGTTGTGTTGGCCTGTATTTGTTGATTTTATGATATAGTCTATACTGTATGGGGTGAAGTACCTGCTGTTTTATTATTCCCTCATAAAATTAATTGGTGCCTAGAACAAATATTATTAAAGATACTGTATTTTATAGTATACCAAGATGATTGATACAGTTTCAGTGTGGAGTTTATTTTCTGTGTGTTTATGTCGATAAACTCATAAAATCTGAACATTGAAATGAGCTAGAATTTTACTTTTAGTCTCAGATGGTAAAGTTGTCAGAGGCAGTGACCACACAGTTCCCCCAACGACTCAACCAAGAGCCGTTTCCCACGCCCACAGAGGGTCTCGCTGGTTCCAGAACCCCGATCGCCCTTCCCTCCTCGCTGTGAGGAGCCTCAGCCTCTGAAGCGAAGAGCCGAGAGCAGCCTTGTCACAGAACGTTTGAGCCTCTGGGTTGCATGTTGTCTTTTCTCACTAATGTGAATGCTGGCATCCAGAAAATCAGGCTCTTTTTGGTCTAAAATGTAACTCCACGGTCCCCACGCTGAACGGAATTTCTCCTCAGTGTGCTGTTTTCTCCCACCTAACCTTTCTGTAGGGAGGAGGAATACGTTTATTGCCAGTATGTGGATATTTTAATTGAAGAAAAATGAGTTTTCTTTTTAAATGTCTTCAGTATTACATATCTTCAGTTTTATTATCCTAATCTCAGTAGGTTGACAAGCCAGATAAGGTTAACAACCCAACCGGCTCCAGCCTTCCTTCCTGCTGCGGAACCCAAGGCCTGGCTGCGGAGCGTGGCCGCCTCCACTCTCAGCGGCATTAGAGTGTGTACATTGTGTTGTGCCTGCGTGTATGCACCAGGCAGAACTTCGGAATCAATTCGGAAACTCATGCCGCACCCTCCAGCTAGTGATATTGATCATTTATTGCGATATCTCCTCTTTCGGGGGAAGTCTTTAAATTCTTAAGTACAGGCTTGCTTGGAGGGATGGAGATGGGCTAACTGGCCTGGGTCCCACTCCATTCGCAGCCGCACACTTGTCTGGGAGGGCAGGGCAGTAAGTAGGTTAGGCCTCCGCTGCGCGGCTGCGCTCCAGTAAAACTTTATGCTCGCTGAATGTGAAATTTGTAACATTTTCATGACTTGTGATATATTATTCTTAAAAAATTCTTTTCAACCATTTAAAAATGTTCACCGGCCGAGCAGAGGCCGACAGCGGGCTCCTGTCTGAGCCTGTTTGCCGACTCTGGGCGACAGGCGTCTCTTACTGCGTTTTAATTTTATGTTTGCGTTTGTGGATTTGCTCACTCACCGGTCTGAGGTGGTTTGCTCTGTGTTGCTCGCTCGTCGTCCGTGCCCTGAGAACTGGGGGGTCCCTGCCGGCGCACAGTTCAGGGCCGGTCCAGCCCTGGAGCCGCGCTCCTGTGCTGGTGGCTTCCCTTCGATTCCAGAGGTGCCGACCGTGCAGCGGAACTGGCTGTGTCATCGTCACCTCCGGAGGCGATCGTGTCCGTTTCCCGGTGCCACCCTCTCCATGTGGCCATCACCGACAGTGGAGTCCAAGGCTGGTCCCAGGTCTGAGTGGGAAGTCGCTGGCCTGCACACCTGGTGGCCGCAGTGGCCGTCGGGGACGTGCTGTTGGAAGTGTGGAGCCGGGCTTCAGCCCTGCACCCCCGCTGGGACTCGGTCAGGAGAGTTTAGGTTGTGTTGTAAGAGGACTCTTGTTCCCGACATTTGCTACCAGTCTTAGTCACCTCAAATTTTTATGAGACAATGAATCATTTAAACTTAAGGTTGGCGCTGTCTTTTTAAGATGGTTCTCAAGAAGGAAAGGATTAATTTATAAGATACAAATTTTGAGAACTTCTTTTCTCCTATAGTAAAAGTTCAGTTTGCTAATAAATCAGTGAGAACTCTGCCATCTGACCTCATGGCAGCTTGCCTCTTTATAAATGTAGAATTAGTCATTTAAGCTTGCTGTTGGCATCTTTTGCAGAGTAGACGTAATCTTGTCTTTCTGTGAGATATCTTCCAGATTCACCCTGGAAATAAAATGTGAGTGTACTAGTTTCTCTCTTAAATAGTGGGACTTAATGTTAGTTTTAGGCATATGCGTTATTGTTGCCGATTATGAAGGATAATTTGGCGATTGTAACCAGCTTATTTCCAGAATCACTTACTGAACAAGGAATTTAACTAGCTGGTCCCTTTAGAAGATCAGCTAAGTCCTAAGCAGATTTCCTACAAAAATTTTTCGTCCTTGTTTTGCATCATCATGGAAGAAAACTTAAGAAAAAGGTAAGTGCTTGCGTTCTTATTTATTCATGTCTTTTTTGTTTTGTGGTCTCTCTCCCTATAAGGTGATTAGAACACATTAAACCTCTACAGAAATGTTCTCCTGTTTCCTTACCCTCAACAAGCAGATCATGTGCAAATGACTTGAACATAATTCCAAATACAGGAGCTTTTGCACGAGGACCGCCAGCGGTTTTAAGGTGGAACACCAAGTTCTGTAGGTCAGCTTGGAATCATAATGCTTGCAAGGAAAAAAATTAAAATGGACTTCAAAGGACAACTCTGACATGGTCAATTAATAATTAAAACAGTTTTTTAATGAGCTATGCAATTACCTGTGTGTCCCCGGAGATGATGGTTTATGGCATTATTGCAGTGCCCTTTCTTCAGTCACGGCGCATGACATTTGTAATTTAAAGCCAGCTAGACATTAAAGTGACAGAACTTTCATTAACCTTGTCTGAAGTTTGCTGATGACAAATGACTTATAAAACATGCTATTGTCAAAATATACCACATATTTAAGCACCTTCCGAGTTCTGTGGGCTCGGAGGCTGTGGCGCCTCAGAGAGAGACCAGGGCCACCAGCACCCTTAGGAATTGCCTGACGGGGTCCCCAGTAACTGGCCTATTGCTACCTATTCAGGTCGGTGGTACCTGCCTCAGATAAGAGCTAATGGCTTTGCATGGCTCTCTGGTTCTGGCGGCTTTTCCCTTCGGGATTTTGTGCCCCATGGCTCGATTCTCTCAAGCAGTGCTTTATGACTGTTGAATAATTTCTATCTGCCTTGGTTTGTAAACTTTTAAGTCTAAGAGCAGTTTTATTTTTCAGCTTGAAACCATTTCAGCAGTTCTGTTTTGATTTTAGCTTTTCTGATATCTTGCTTTTAAATTCTTAGCCTCCGCTTCTCTGTGCCATGCTATATCCTCTTTATTTTTTATGTTTTCTCCCTCTTATTTGAAATAAAAAAGTCTCTTCCCCCCCCCCCCGTGAACCTATGTAGGAACAATCTCTATTTTAGAATTTTAAATACCTTTCAGAGGAATATTTTGAAAGTACTGAATGGGATATTAAAGAGGGATATCCTTTTATAATTATAACTAGTAGCCCTGCACACAAATCTGTGCACCAGTAGCTCACCAGTAGCTCACTGCCCCGCCCTCCTGTAGCTCCCCCGCCTCCCCCCCCCCATAGCTTGCTGCCCTGCCCCCTCCTTAGCTCTCTGCCACCTGCTTGTAGCTTGCTGCCCCACCCTCCTGCTGATCCGTGATTCTGTCGTTATGCTGTCGGTCGTTACGCGTCATTTACTGAGCAGCTACTGTATACCATGCACTGAGCTAAGAGTTCTCATTTACTCTGTGTAGTAATCAGAAATGATAGTACTACTACTCCACCTACAAACGTGGAGACTAAGGCACAAAAAGATTAAGTACTTGCTCACTGCCGCTCAGCTTGTAGGCGAGGGAAGATGTTTACTGACCAGAAGGGGACCTGGTCTGGAGAAGTCTGCCTCGGCCGGCCTTCGTGTGTGGTTCTTGATTTTGTGCAGGAGCGATTTCACACGTGAGTCCAGGTGATTGTGAGAGGATGTGTATCACAGCTGGGACAGCGGATCAGGGAGGGCTTAGGGTAGAAGCAGCAGCAGGAGAGCCAAGCGGTGCTCTGCTTTGGTTCCCTGGAAACTTTGCAGGAAAGAAGCGAGCCACTGGGCTGCGTGGATTCCCTGGGAAGTGCAAGTCACAGGGACAGGAGTGGGCCACGCTGGGCTTTTCTGAGCTCACTGGGAAGTCAGAGGAAAGCGGACCTTGGAGACAGTATGGGGGGAAGCCCAGGATGAGCTGCTGCTGCTCCCCTGGTTGCAGGTCTCCTGGGGACCCTTAGAGTTTAGGAGAAAGAAAATAAAAAGTGCATTCCTTAGAAAAGGCATGGACATACTCTAGAGCAGTGGTCGCCAACCTTACGGACCTCATGGACCACCAGTGGTCCGCAAACCACCGGTTGGTGACCGCTGCTCTAGAGCAAGCATGTCAAACTCACGGGCTGCATGCGGCCCACAACAAATATTTTTGCAACTCAGCCAATATAATGGTATATAAGAAACATTTTTAAAAAATATGTATACTTTTTATTGATTTTTTACAGAGAGGGAGAGGGATAGAGAGAAACATCGATGAGAGAGAAACATCAATCAGCTGCCTCCTGCACAACCCCTACTGGGGATGTGCCCGCAACCAAGGTACATGCCCTTGACTGGAATCGAACCTGGGACCCTTCAGTCTGCAGGCCAATGCTCTATCCACTGAGCCAAACCAGTTAGGGCTGTAAGAAACGTTTTAATAAAAATTTTGTAACTTAATTTTTACAATATCCTATTATACATAATCTATGATAATAAAAGCATAATATGCTAATTAGACCGGATGACCTACCAGACGAAGCTGGGCTGTGAGGGAAGCCCGGGTCCCGGGTGCCAGAGGGAAGCTGGTGTGCCGGTAGCCGGGGGAAGGAAGGCCTACTCTTGCACGAATTTCGTGCATTGGGCCTCTAGTTATTAATAACGAACTACAACGTTCACTAATGACTGATTACTATAATCGTGTTGCATTCATTTCCCTTACATGCCTTATGCGCAGGTACACCATTTCTCTCCACTAATACCAGCAGCAAATATTTTAGCAGCTGATTGCCACGTCATTAGTCTTGGACTGACTTGTTTGTTGTGCACAACAGGAAATATTTTGCTTTCGGTGAACAAGAAAAATAGGTTTATTTGCGTTAGCTTATTTGTGCAGTTACTCAGTGTCTGGTAAGTTAATGTTCAAGAAAAAATATGAATTTTTATTAAAATGTTCTATTATTTTATGTTAACGATTACGCATTTATTTCAGCCCTTTGTATTTAGCATGTCTCTATCGAAATAAACCTATGCTTCTATGAAAATTGAAGCTTTTGTTTTTTGCAGCCACATAAACTTAAACCTTGTTTATTTGGCTCGTGTTAGCCTTTGAGTTTGACATGCTTGCTCTGGAGAGAGTCTGCACTGGGTCTTTTGTCTTGAGGCTTTTATCTCTTTTGTGACTGGAAATCCTAGGGGAGACATCAGGGGAGACTCTTAACAGAATATTCATTAGTTTTCCAGGTGCATCCTTCAATATATTGATTCATCAAAATGAGTGTATAGAGGGACCAGAGTCATTCTCTGGTCAGTTTCATCTTTAAAGGATATCATTGAAGAGGGACCAGGACCAAGGTGCTCCACCCTGCACAGTGTGGGATGTGTGAGTCCTTTGCTCCTAAGTGTCCTTGGTTAAGGAAGGTAAGACCATGTGATTCACTAGCTGACTGTAAATAGCTAGAATTGTTTGGCCTTGTTTAATTATTTTGTCTCAGTTTCCCTCATTCCACTTACCAAGGAATTTGCCTAGCTCCTTACTATCCTGACTACATACCAAAGATCTTGCTTGCAACCATTTATAAACATGGCCTCTCAACTCTGGCTTTTTCAAAATAAATTACATTTATTTGCTGTGCTTTGTACAGTAATTGCATTGATGTACTATAAATACACCAAGTAAATAAATGTCTACTAGCTAGTATATCGGCAAAAATGAACTTTCCACTATAAGTGAAAGTTGAGTATACCTTATTTGAAAGAATAGTTGACAGACTTTATAACCACCTTTCAACTCAACTAACAATGCGATATGAAGTAACAATACTTCATAAGTGTTTGCTTTTATTATTATTAGCATCTTCCCTGCATTGAATGTGTCCTGATTGTGTTGTGGGTCTGTCTTATGATTAGTTTCATAAGATTCAAGGCTACAATACAACATTCACAGCACTTTGTCTTTTTGCTTTTGATTAAGGTCCATAATTTCTTAAACATTCTCTAAGTATTATACCAGGTGGGGTAAAAACAGATTTACACTTGTGAGTACACAAAACAGAGCTTATTCTTGTATTATTTATTGATTATTGTGTTATTTTCCATATGAACAACTGTAAACCTACTTTTGCCCCACCCTGTATGTTACAAAATATTAAATACTTCATACTTCCATCCTGTGGAATACATTTCCTGCATTTATAGCACTGAATACCAGGCTAGATTTCTGCATACTACTATGAACTATTTTTTGGTTGAAGTATAACACTAAAAATATAAATGTACAGTTTAGTAATTATCACTAAATAAACACCTGTAAAACCATTACTCATGTCAAGAAATAGAATTTTGCCAATACCACAGAATTTTCCTTCACATCCTCTCAAAATTGCTACTCTTCTCTCCTTCTCAAAGATAAGACAGATTTGAACTTTAACGCCATAGTTTTGTACTTTTTATTTGCTTTTGACATTTTTAGACTTCCTATTGTAGAAAATGTCAAATATACAAAGGCAGAGGGAGTATGTATTGGACCCTCATGCTCCAATCACTCAATTTCAACAATTATTAACTCATGGCCAGGGTTACTTTATCTACAATCTCATCCATTTCTGCCTCTGACCCCCAAGCCGATCATTTTAAGCAAATGGTAGGCATTGTATCATCTCATCCACAAATATTTCAGTATATTATCTCTAAAATACAGGCCTCTTTAAAAAGATAACCCAATGCTATTTTCATACCTAAATAAATTAACAGTAATTTCTTTGTATCAATATCTGGTTAGTATTTAAATTCTATAATTATCTCATGTTATTATTACCTTTTACAAAAACTTTTTAAGTCAAGGTCTAAATAAAGTCCATTTATTACAACTGCATGATAAATATAGCTTTCCCTCCATCCCTCTTTTTTCTCTTTTGAAGTTTATTTGTTGAAGAAATGGAACTGTTTTATAGTTTCCCACAGTCTGATTTTGCTACTTATCGCCCCGTGATGTTGTTTAACATGTTTGTTTAGTTTGATTTTCTGTTTTGGGGCATGAGTGTATGAAGGGCAAGACTTTTGCAGAGGTGACAGGTAACGCCTGCACCTTTTTGCATGTGTGCGATGTCAGTAACGTGATGAAGATTACTGCTTACATTCATTCCTTCGGTAGTGGTTGCAAAATAGAATTCCTTCTTCATAAAGAGAAACTTGCATTATTTACCTTAAGGTGCAATAATACAGGAAGGACAAGGTAAATGATTGGTTCTTTACGTTTGCTTATTAATTTTCGAATAACTGCTAGGTTCTGTAGCATCCCTCAAAGGTGATCATGGTGTTTTTTGTTTGTTTGTTATTTTGAACTTATAGCCTTTAACATACTTATGCTTCAGTCCATTACTGTTATTCTAATACTGCTCACATTTCCCTGCTTTGCCAGTAGGAGCCTCTTTATGTTGTTCCCTGAGACCTTTTAACGTGACCTGGGATCTTTGTTAACATCCTTCTTTCCTGTTAATGAAAAGATATCCCAGGTTTACTTTATAAGGTTTTTTTTTGTTTGTTTGTTTTTATGCCTGGATCCAGCTATTTCTTGTAGGAGCTTATTCCTTTTAGTGTGAAATGTTAATTAGAAACCATAATCTGGTCACTAGGGCATCCTTACTGCTTTTGAGTAGATCATTGCTTTGAGATCTTTTAAAAGTTTATAAGAGCTATGTATGCTTATGTTTTCTTTTCTTTTGTAAAAATAAAGATATAAATATCTGCTGTAACAAGATAGCTAGATTCTTTTTTAAAAACGTTTTTTATTGATTTCAGAGAGGGAGAGAGATAGAAACATCAATGATAAGACAGAATCATTGCTTGGCTGCCTCCTTCACGCCCCCTACTGGGGATGGAGCCTGCATCCTGGGCATGGCTCTCACTGGGAATCTAACGGTGACTTCTTGGTTCATAGGTCAATACTCAACCACTGGGCCACACCAGCCGGGCTCCTTATCTTTTCTTAAGAATAAAATGCATAATAACTTCACCTTGACTCTACGAACTCAAATTTAAAACTATATAAATTTTACTTAACATCACACCTTTACTTTAGTCACATATTTGCATTTTCATTCACTGTGCTAAAAATCCTGGCTCCTAATGATGCCCACATTGAAGATTCTCAAAAAGAGATACACCAGACATGAGCTGCTACAGCCGCTGGTAGGTGAAGGTTGGCACCGGCATTTGTAAGTTCTGCAGGTGATTCTGTTGCTTTCCAAAGTATGAGAACCACTGATCTATTTTAGAAACTAGTTTAAGCTCTCGGTGTTCTAACTGTGCTTCCCATTTTTTCCCAAGAATTCCCCCTTTTCTCTTGACTGCCCATATTCTTATAGCCACCCATGTGCCATGTGAATTCTTTTTTTCTGGCTTAACTGGCTGCTCTGCACAGGTAGTAACAGGCATTTCCCTCCTGAGCCAGTGAGGCTGCAGCTGTCTTTGACCACTGAGTGCTGAGAGACAGGTGAACCTCACAACTGAGGCTCTGCCTGAGGCCAGAGGGAGCTCCTCTGCTCTGAGCACAAGGCCTGTAACGGAGTGGATTTGCTGTAGGGCAGTTCTGCGTTTGATAAAATATCAGAGCCGTTTCTGTACCTGGCCCTTGTTCCTTTCCTTTCCCCTTAAGCAGGAATGCTAATTGCCAATCAGAGGAGTAGCAAGTGCATCCCTGAATGCAAATCCTTTGGAGGCCACCTTTAATTCTTCCCAGGCTTCGGCCAGGCGCGGGCCACGCCTTCTTTCATCCATACACACCCAAGCATCCCTGTTTTCCGTGCTCCTGTTCCGTGTTGAGTTCTGAAATGTGACTCTGGCGGGTTATTTTATTGCCTCTCTTAGAACAGACTCTAGGTCTATGTGGGTCCACTTAGCTTTTAATAGATTTAGTATTGATAACTGGAGGGAAAAGTTCATTATTCTGGAAATGAATACACCCTAAGATCACATTTTGGTTTTAAAAATCTAGCCACATCACTTTTGATCATCCTTTAATTTCATTTAATATTAACGTAGCTTTGTTTTGTGTTTTTAAATGTGCAAACTTTCACATTTTATTAATGTTTCTGAGAGGGAGGTGAAGTGGCCACTGTTATTCTCACTTTATGGTACAAAACGGAACTTCATAGCAACCTCTCCTATTTAACTTACGTGTGTTATAAGTGGTGGAACAAATATTCCTGTCTGATTCTTGATCTTCTTTCTGTTATAAAACACAACTCTTAAAAAGAATTTAAAGTAGCTTCCAGCATTACAATGCAAGTAAAATAATTTTGAGAGGTCAAAAACCAATTAGAAGGAGAGAGTGACAATCTTGCTAAGTGCCTGAGATGGAATTATTTTTAGGTTTTGGCACTAAATTGAACTCTCTGATTGTTAGCCAAGACATAAAGGAAAAAGGTTGGCTCATGTTATACTTATCTGATTAAAGAAGCCTCATGAATTTATAGGGAATGCCGACATTTTCCTGGCACTGAATTTTGTGGAGAGTGTATGGTATGATCCTGCTCAGGGATATCAGTGACAGCGCGTCACATCTTCACCAATGGTTTTGTACAACATATAAAGGTAAATTCCAATGAACCGTTTTCATTCTCTCCCTCACCAATGTCATGTGAATTCATTGGCAGAGTTTCACAGTTGAGACATGTAAAACACTAGAAATACGATGCTTATAGGGAGCACTCATATTAGGTTTTAGTGCTGGTATGATCTGTTTTTCCCCATCTCTTTGCTTTTTAAAAAAATTCCTCACCCAAGGATATGTTTATTGGTTTTCGAGAGAAAGGAAGGGGGAGGGTATATATAGAGAGACACATTGGCTGGCTGCCTCTCATACCTGCCCCAACTGGGAGTGAACCTGAAATCTCTCAGTGCAAGGGACAGTGCTCAGAGCAACTGAGCCACCCTGGCCAGGGCGCCATCTCTTTGCTTTTAATCCAACCTGGCAATCTTTGCCTTTTAATTTGTGTATTAAGGCCATTTATTTCTAATGTGATTATTGACGTGGTTAGGTTAATTCATCTTGCTATTTTATTTACTTGTCCCAGCTGTTCTTTGTTCTCCTTTTCTTCTTTTTCTGTCCTCCCCTCCCCCCTTTTGGGTGCTAATTGCGTACTTTTTGTGATTATAGTTTAGCTCCTCTGTTGGCTTACTAACTATAGTTCTTTTAAAAATATTTTATGGGTATTTTAGGTTTTAGTGTATGTCTTTAACGTGTCAGAATCTATCTGTGTGTGGTATTATACCACTTGCGTGTAGTGTAAAAACCCTACATCCTTTACTTCTGTTTTCCTCTTCCAGTCTTTTCCTGCTACTTTGTCATGCATTTTACTTTTGCCATATACGTTTAACCATCACAACACATTATTGTTATTTGTGTTTAGAGTCATTTAATTAGCCTTTCAAATAAATAAATAATTTAAATGAATATTTAAATACATCTTTTAAATAATAGAACATTCTTATACATTTACCCATGTAGCTATCATTTTTGGTGTACTTTATTCCTCTCTGTAGACTTAATTTCCATCTGATATCATTTTCCTCATGCCTGAAAATCTTTCTTAACATTTCTTATAGTGAAAATCTATTGATGATAAATGCTTTCAGCTTTTGTATGTCTAAAAAAGTCTTTATTTTGTTTTTGTTTTTGTAAGAGAATTTCAGTGGACATTTAATTCTAAGTTGACAGTTTTTTTTCTTTATATATTTTAAAGATGTTTCACTGCCTTTTTGCTTGAGTTATTTCTAATGAGAAATCTTATGTCATCCTGTTCTTTTTTTCTATGTATATAACGTTATTTTTCTCTGACTCCTTTTAAGGTCTTCACTTCATCACTGTTTTCTTTTACTTTTTTTTTAATTTAAATTCCTTATTGCTTAAAGTATTACATATGTCTCCTTTATCCCCCATTGACCTCTCCCTGGCCGTTCCCACCCCCAGCACACGCCCTCACCCCACTACTGTCTATGTCCATGGGTTATGCTTATATGCCTGCATACAAGTCCTTTGGTTGATCTCCTCTCCTCCCCCCCCGATCCCCACCTTCCCTCTGAGGTTGGGCGGTCTGTTCAGTGCTCTATATGTCTCTGGCTCTATTTTTGTTCATCAGTTTATGTGGTTCATTATATTCCACAAATGAGTGAGATCATGTGGTATTTATCTTTCTCTGACTGGGTTATTTCGCTTAGCATAGTGCTCTCCAGTTCTATCCATGCTGCTGCAACTGGTAAAAGTTCCTTCTTTTTTATAGCGGCATAGTATTCCATTGTGTAGATGTACCACAGTTTTTTAATCCACTCATCTGCTGATGAGCACTTAGGCTGTTTCTAATTCTTAGCTATGGTAAATTGTGCTGCTATGAACATAGGGGTACATATCTCCTTTCTGTTTGGTGTTTCTGTTTTCTTGGGATATATTCCTAGAAGTGGGATTACTGGGTCAAATGGGAGTTCCATTTTTAACTTTTTGAGGAAAGTCCACACTGTTCTCCACAGTGGCTGCACCAGTCTGCATTCCACCAGCAGTGAAGGAGGGTTCCTTTTTCTCCACATCCTCGCCAGCACTTGTCGTTTGTTGATTTGTTGATGATAGCCATTCTGACAGGTGTGAGATGATACCGCATTGTCGTTTTGATTTGCATCTCTCGGATGATCAGTGACTTTGAGCATGTTTTCATATGTCTTTAGGCCTTCTGTATGTCCTCTTTCAAAAAGTGTCTATTTAGGTCCTTTGCCCATATTTTGATTGGATCGTTTATCTTCCTTTTGTTAAGTTGTATGAGTTCTCTATAAATTTAGAAATTAAATCCTTATTGGAAATAACATTGGCAAATATGTTCTCCTATTACTGGTTTTGAACAATTTTATAATGACATTATTGGGCATAGTTTTCTTCATGTCTTTGTGCTTGGAGTTAATAAACTTCTTACATCTGTCCCACACCTTAATGATTATTTTTGTTTTACGTTATTTTACTCTTTCATTTTGGGCAGTTTCTATTGTTTATTCTTGAAAACAAATCTTCTCTTCTGAACTGTCTAATCAGCTGTTAATCCTATCCAGTGTATTTTTCATTTCACTCATTAAAATCTACCTCTAGCAGCTCATTTGGACTTTAATATGTGTGTTTTTTAAATTGATTTTAGAGAGAGAGGAAGGAGAGAGAAATAGAAACATCAATGAGAGAAAGACATCAATTGGCTACCTCCTGCATGCCCCCTACTGGGGATTGTGCTGGCAACCCTGGCATGTGCCCTGACCAGGAATCTAACTGGTGAACTCTTGGTTCAGGGGTCACTGCTTAACCACTGTGCCACATCAGCCAGGCTCATTTGTACTTAAAAAAAGAAGTCTTGCATGTCTTTATTTGGAACACGTGAAATACAGATATGTTATATCTTTTAATGTCATTGCTAATTCTATCATTTTTGTCATCCTGGGTTGGTTTTGATTATGTTTTATTCTCAGTATGGGTCTTATTTTCCTGCTACTCTTCGATTAGATGCTAAACATTGTGAAACTTCCCTTATTTGGTGCTAGATTTTTGTATGTGCTTTAGAGCCTTGTTCTGGTATGGGGTTATGTTACTGGAAATAGTTTGATCCTTTTGGTTCTGCTTTTGAGATTTATTAGGTGGAACCAGGGAAGATTGTAGTCCAGGGCTAATTGTCCCCACTCCCGAGGCAGTACCTTTCTGAGTTCTCTGTTCAATGATGGGAATTCTGAGGTTTGCATTCTGTCCAGTGGGAACAGGTACTGTTTCCAGCCCAGTGTATGTGCACACTGTTCCGCCCAGCATTTCAGATAGATTGTTCCCCCGGCCCCAGTAGGTTATCACATTCATGCAATGATTAGGTGCTGGCTGAATACTTGTGAGGGACCTTCTGCAGATCTCAGCTTCCCTCTCTCTACAGCTCTTCTCTCTTGCCACCTGGTCCTGCAAAATCTAACTCTTTAAGTCTCTCTGGGCTCCAGCAAGGGTCTGCACCCTAGACAGTGCCCTGGAGACCGTGCAGGAGGTAGGCTAGAGGCTCATGTGATACGCTTTCTGTCTCAGGAATCACGTTAATACTGCCTCATGTTCAGTGTTTTGAAAACCATCGTTTCTTTCACTTTGTCTTTGTTGTTTGTTGTTTCAGGCAGGAGGGTAAATCTGGTCCCTGTTACTCCATATTGGCTGGAAGCTTAAGTCTTGATTAGTTTTAAATGTAAGTTAAATAGCCAGGAATGTGGGCCGAATTCTTTAATAGCTGGGTTGTGGTAACATTGGGTATTATTCACTGTGGATGCTTCTGACTCTTCCCTCAGAGGTAATTATAAAGAGATCAGAGTAGCCAACTATAAAACCGAAGTTGAGGGTGCATCTCTATTCATCAGCTTGGGCTTTTGTAACAAAAATACCATCGATTGGGTGGGTTAAACAACAGATGTTTATTTCTCACGGTTCTCCAAGATCAAGAGGCCTGCAAAGTAGATTTCATTCTCAGACCTTTCTCTTGATTTGTGGGGGTGCCGTCTTTCTGTGTGCTCACATGGCCTTGTGCCTGGAGAGAGGGCAAGCTCTCTGGTGTCTCTTTCTATAAGAGCATCTAATACATCATGAGAGTCCCATCTCCATGACCTCCTCTAACATGCTTACCTCCCAGAGGCCCGTCTCTAAATACAGTCACACTGGGGGCTTAGGCTTTCAACATCGGACTCTTGTCAGATGCAAGCATTCAGTTCATAACAGCAGCTGTAGTGAGCCCAGTTTTTCTCTGCATAACTTGTGCCGTCTGTGATTAAGGCCCCTGAGCCATGCATCCGCGCTGATCTCGTTCTTCGGCTCCGGCAGGCTTTGTGGCAGCATAAGGAACGCTTGCCCTTAATAGACTAGAGCCGTACCTGTACTGTCCTGGTCAGAGAAGCTTTGTTCCCATAATTCTTTTGAAGTGTCAAGAACTTCTGCAGTTCTACTGGATTAAACAGAGCAAAATTATCTCCTTGAATCAGGAGCATCCTGTAGGGAGAGATCAGGGCTGTGCAGCCTGTTGGGAGAGCTGCATTTGTAAGGAGATGGTCCAGGAAGGATAAGTCGTATCATAACATCTTAGTCTTAAGTGACAGATTTGTTGCAAAGAAAATGGAAGTGGATGGAATCAGTGCCCTGTCTTCTTCCTGTGGCAGCATTTCAGAATAATGGGCTGTAGCTCTGTTTTTGCCTGTGCTTCTCCCTTCAGTTAGGATTAGAGAAGCCTGCCCAGACACAGTGCCATTTTGTCTTCCTCATCAATGCTACGGACAGGTGAAATCTGTAAGGGTATTAATGAAAGCAGAAATCTGGGAGGGAGGTGGTTGGATTCTCTGTCGGTTGTTAATGTATGAATGCAAATATTCTTCTTTGGTTACAGAGATTCCAGGATGCCAATAAGCCCTTAGATTTTTCCAGAATTTTATGTTGGTGTCAGAATTTTGTGTCTTAATTTACTCTACAACTTGTTAGCTGTCTTTTCTCTGAACATCTGAGAGAGATTTTTCTTCCCAGTTTTAATCACTGAAAAGTAAATTGTGACCATTGTTTGTTGACAAATGCATCTTGTGCCAGCTTTCAGTAGCAAATGGGATTGTAAACACATTCATGTCCCGTTTACGTATTGCTTGTTCTGGAAGCACTCAGATGGACTCCGAGGACAATTTCAAAATAAAATAATGACCTCTTTAATGTTTTGCAGCAGATTTGCCCAAGATTATACAGATGGTGCCATAGGAAACGTGTGCGTGGATTGTGGAAACGGTCTTTTCATCAGGGGCTGCTTTGCAGTGTGACTGGGTTGCTCTCTGACATTTGGGTCCCTTTACACAGGACAATGTGCTTCTTACAGTGCTTCTCTGACTCCTTTATTAGGGAAGATAGGTTTCACCTAACACATTATTATTGTCTACAAAAAACCACAGAGTAAAACAGAACAAAAAACAGGTTTTCTTCACTCTGCTCTGCACCAGGGAGCTGTAAGGACGGACACCCCCTTTCCTTCTTGAGCTGCAGGCAGCAAATGGGGGAGCCACATGTGCTGCCTGAATTTAACGAAAAGGAAAACGTAGTTCCTCGGTCACAATAGCCACATTGGCAGTGCCCGCAGGCACATGCGGAGCTTGGTCGCCATGAGGGACCGCACCAAGCTCCACGGGAGGCGCCGCACTGGAGCCGCGTCTGCCCAATGTGGTGGGCGCCGTGCGTTTCCAGTCCTAGAGCCACAGCTACCAGGGGACAGGCAGGAAAGCACAAAGCCATGCTGCGAGGAAGATGACTGGGCTGTTGATGTGTTCTTGTCACTGTATGTGCTCCTAATATTGGACTGTATTTCCCCCAAAGTATTATTTCGCTTTTTTCTGTGTTTCTTTTTTTAATCATCATCTGAGGATATGTGGTTTTTTTTTTTTTTTCCATTGGTTCTACAGAGAGAGGAAGGGAGAGGGAGAGAGAGAAACATTGATGTGAGATGAAACATCCATTGCTTGCATCGCATACATGCCCTGACCGGGGATGGAACACTGCAACCTGGGTATCCAGAGTATTATTTCTCAAAAAGAAGAAGTATAAATAGAAGGTCTTACAGGAGATCTCATATTACAGATCAATCTCTCAATTACATTTGAACATCAAAATGGCCCTCATGGATGTTTGCTTATGATGCTTAAAGAAGTCACTTGTCAAGTCAGATGTACAAAGGAGGGATAGAAATTTAACCGATTTCGTAATGTAGGTGTGGCCTCTCCGTCACACGTGTTGGACACCGTTGTAAACGGCCTCTCAGGAAGCAGAGAGAGCGACACCGTGTTTGCCAGGGATCCCAGTTCCGTGCCTGCCAGATGCACGGGCAGCTGTCCTGTTGGCGCACTGCTGCTCATGGCGGCGGTGCCATCGGTGGGTTTTAAAAAGCGCTGTGCCTCCAAAAAAGGAGGCTTGCCTGAAAAGGATCCCTAAAAAGCGGCGCTAGTGACAATGCAAACACCTGTGTGTCTGGGAGTCCTTCATGAGACGTGAGAGGAGAGAGAACAAAGCACTTTTCTAAAGTAAACGGGCTCTGTAATATTCCCTGTGATTTTGAATATGTACATATAATTACACAAAGAAAATATACCTGGACATTTAGCGGCTCATTCTCAGCCCTGGAAGTTTATATGGTGAAGCTGTAAAAAAGAAAACCACTCCACACACAAAACAAACACTTCTTTTTTGAGGGAATTACTTCATATGGAAAATGGGAAATTTTCTTATATTAGGGTTCACTTAAATTTGGATATATAAAATGTCTGCTTCTAGAGATGATCTTACTGTTTTATTTCCAAAAAACTTTTAGAGTTTCAGAAGAGGATTAACTTAAATTTATTACAGCAGTGGAAGTAAAAGGCAGCTGAATAATCTCCTTAAAAACATGTTAATATACAAAAGTTTATGCTTACATTTTTAACAGATTTTTATTGATTTCAGAGAGGAAGGGAAAGATAGAAACATCAAGGATGAGAGAGAATCATTGATCAGCTGCCTCCTGCACACCTCCTACTGGGGATCGAGCCCGAAACCCCAGCACGTGCCCTGACCAGGAATTGATCCATGACCTCCAGGTTCATCGATCGATGCTTAGCCATTGAGCCATGACGGCCGGCATTTTATGCTTATATTAATGTGCTAAAAGTGCACAGGAAAATTAGAATTTGGAATGAAAACAAGTGTTAGCAGTGGCTGATCTGGGCAGTGGGGTTCCTGTGATCACTTCTGCTCCTTTGTTCTTTTCTGTTTCATTTTCGATGATGAATATGCAGTACTTTTATAATTAGAATAAAAAGAAAACAAATTATTATTTTTAAAAGCACATATTAAAGAGAACTCTTATTTGAAAGTAGGCCCATACTTGTACCTTACTTACCTCAGGCAGAAGGGAGAGCTTCGCACAGGACTCGTTCTGAGCGAAAATGCCGTGTCTGACCAGCACCGTTTGTTTCATTTCTAACAGGACTCAGAATGTCGTGCAAAAATTAAGTCTTGGCAATTCTTACGTAAATTCTGAAGCTTTTGTTTTCTTCAGCATATCTGAGTAACATTTCATGCCCATCCAAGGTCTGAAATACCCCATGCTCCAGCTGCCAGGGTGCCAGCGTGCTCAGGGGCAGGGCAGTCCCCATGGAAAAGAGTTTAACAGTGCTCAGCTCTTTTCTGCCCATTTCACATTAATTCCTGGTGAAATCATTCAGAGGAATACTTTGGAGATGAAGGTAATTTAGGTCTACTTTTTTTTTGTCATTGACTTACTGTGACCTTGAGTAAGTCAAATAATACATTTCTAGTTCCCTCTGTATTACTCTCATGTGATAGTTTAAGGCAGCTTTTTTGAGGGGAAATTATTTTGACCTGTTTGGAAGCAATGCATGTTCTGAGAGATTTGAAACAAATCTGGTCTTGGGATGCTGTTTCTCTTCTTCCCCCCAGTGCCACTTGTCACATCACCCAGACTCAGTAACAAAATGGCTTATTTCTTTGCCTGTTGTGATGAGCAGCAGAAAGAGACGAGAAACTCCCTGCCTTTAGAAAGGGGCTTGTCCCAAGGTGTCCCATGGATGTGAATTCCTAGGAACTAGGAATAACCCTCGTTACCATCGTACAACGTGCGGTACAGATGGCTTGAGTGTAAAACGCCGTGCCTGTTGCTGTGGACATCACTTGACACTAAAAAGCTATGCATCTTTCATTTTTGCATGTTGGACTCTTAGCCAGAGGAAGTAAAAATAAATATTTAAGTGGGTTCCCGGCTTTCCCTATGAAGGAGGCACGGAGACGAGCAGTTTGCTGAGCACGTCTTTCTTTGGCCTGGTTTTGTGCTGCAGAGGATGGTGATGTTGGGCTCCGAGGCCCCTCAATGCACAGGCCTCATGCCATCAGAGCGGAGTGTAGGGCGTGCCCACGCCCTCTGCGGAGGGTTGTGTGATAACATCACCCTGGTGACAGAAATAAATATGAATTGGCAAAAAGGAGTCGTTAATCTGGATGAAAATATTACCACCCAGTGTGTGGATTAATCCTGGTCCTTCCATGGCAGCGGCCCTTGTGTGTGGACCTACTGTGTGTTCTATAAGTGTCAGCTGTGGCTGTAGGGGGCACTTGGCAAAAATCTCCCCATGTTATGGAGACTGAATTTCTAAGTGCTTTGGTTCTTAAAGTTGATTTTTGGTTTAGACAAGATTAGCAATGTGGGCATTTTAGCATTTTTAGTTTGATATCTTATGTAATAAAAGGGTAATATGCAAATTGATCCTAATGGCAGAACAACCAGGAAGAACTGGTCACTATGACATGCACTGACCAACAGGGGGCAGATGCTCAACACAGGAGCTGCCCCCTGGTGGTCAGTGCGCTTCCACAGGGGGAGCGCTGCTCAGCTAGAAGCCAGCTCATGGCTGGCCAGCACAGCAGCAGTGGCGGGAGCCTCTCGTGCCTCCTGGGCAGCGCTAAGGATGTCCGACTAACAGTAGGCCTAAGCCGTTAGTCAGATATCCCCTGAGCGCTCCCGGGCTGCCAGAGGGATGTCTGACTGCCAGCTTAGGCCCGATCCCCTGGGGAGTCAGTTGGACATCCGTCAGTTGGACATCACCTGAGGGGTCCTGGACTGTGAGAGGGCATAGGCTGGGCTGAGGGACCCCTGAGTGCACAAATTTTCATGCACCGGGCCTCTAGTTTTGAAAATAAAAATTTATGATTTTGCTACTTTTTAGGACACCTGAGCTAATACTATGTGAGGTGATTAAAAAGTTAACAGAAGTCTTCTTGTGCAGTTTGGCTGGTGCTAGTAGTTGGCTTATCAAAATTTTTCTAACAAATTATAAATATGCAATTCACCTTTTTATGTTAACATTTATATCTGTATTTATTGTATACATGTATATTTTCAATTTGCCAGTATTTGATATTAGGTCTGGACCTTTTCTTTTAGAGTTGGAATCCTTGTCATCTTTCTTGTGTAAACTACACCCACAGTTCAGTGTCTATGATTTCCTACCCAGGTCTGCCTAAGAGCAGTAATCTAAAGAGATTGCGAAGCAGTCTCAGTGCAGAGTCCTTCTAGAATTTTACTAAATCTCATCTGAAACTTTTTTTTATCTAACTTACATCTGATTCAATGATAATTTTTAAAAATTGATTTTGGAGAGAGGAAGGCAGAGAGTAAGACAGAGAAACATGGATGTGAGAGAGAAACATCAATTGGTTGCCTGCTGGGCCCCGACCCTGGTTTGAACCTGCATCTTTGGTATGTGCCCTGACCGGGAATCTAATCTGCCACCTTTCACTGTATGGCTGATGCTCTATCCACTGAGCCAAACCGTTTATGTTCACTCTGCTTAATTTTGATAGAAATGATGGATCACTTCTTTTTACATTTATATTTCTTTGCTTTACATGGTATCATGTTTAATTACATTTTTTTATTGTTTAAAGTATTACAAATAGTAGTACATAGGTCTTCTTTCCCCCCCCCCCGTTGACCTTCCCCCAGCCTCCCTACCCCCCTGCACATGCCCTCACCTCACCCCCCCCAGTGTCTTGCGTCCATTGGTTATGCTTATATGCATGCATACAAGTCCTTCGGTTGATCTCTTACCTCCCTCCTCCCCCTCCCCCAAGCCTTCCTGCTGTAATTTGACAGTCTGTTCAATGCTTCTCTGCCTCTGTGTTTAATTACATTTTGAAAGTCCATTAACAGACATAACTGAAATAAACAGGTTTAGAAACAAACCCAATGAGTTCATGGTAAACGCAGCTTAGCTGGGGAACTAGTCATGCGTGGCCATGCGCAAGGAGCCCACCGGTACGACTGTTCAGAATACCCCGAGTGCCAGGTAGTTGGTCCTACAGAAGGATGGAGGCTGCCGTTTAATCCAGCCTGTCAGCGTTTTCTGTAAACATCTACAAACAGCTACAGCTAAAGACGGGTCAGGAATTTAAATTTTTACCATGGTTTTCCTTTCTCTTGTCCAACTTAAAATTCAAGTGTAGATAAGTAAATGCTAATGAAACTGTTGTTAAATGAGACCATGTCAACGCGGATGTAAGGGCTGAATTGGGTATTTCACTGTTTAGGGTATTTATTTACATATGTAGTATATTATATTAGTTGATTGGTACTTGATGCTATTCAAAATTTTTAAGAGTAGAGAGTGATATGCGGCCAAATGTAAAAGAGAACGGGAGAGGTGAAATTGTCGAGGACTTAAGTGTAGTACAGATGTTGCAGAATTCTAGCAGCATCATAGACTCTCATACACTCCTACATCATAGAAACTCATGTACTTTGTCAGAAGTATGTTACCCGAGTGAATCTGACCTCTACCAAACAAGTAAAAGGCTTTCCCCTCCTCTCTTTCAGCTTCCTCCTCCCGCTCCTCCTCCTCCTCCTCCGCTGTCTGTAGCCCCTCCTCTTCCCCTTCCTCCCTCTTGCTTCATCGCGGACTCCACTGTAGAAGGTGCATGGGCGCAGTGGCATTTATGGATGTGATAGATGCGTGCTTCCACTGGTTCAGGCCCGGGTGTTTCCTCTGGGAATGCGAGGAAGGAGTTGAGTTAAGCAAATGTTTACTTAAAAATAAAAAGGAGTGAAAGAAAGATACAAGCACCTGTTAATTGGGAGGGTTTCAAGTGTAAAAGAGCTAGAATGATGGACATAACATAAATGTTATGACACTTTGGAAAGGAAAACTTGGCCTGAGAAGAGGTTATAGAAGCAAATATTTTAGGAACTGTTGATTCTGAGACTGACACACTCATTGCCCAAGTAAGAATGAACATTATCTTAAGTTTCACTGAGAAGAAGAATTACAGATGTAGTCAAAATTATAAGAAGCAATTCCAAGGTCATCTGACACCGGCCCCAGTAAAAACACTAGACTCCCCAGGAATCTCAGCCTTTCCATTGGGGACCAGGTCCACCCTTCAGCCTCTCCTAGTTGAACTGATGCAATGATCTGTGGACCTTAAGTGGAAGGAAACTGATTTCTGTTTATCTTAAACCTCCTGTGCTGTGCTTTTGCATGCATTCATCTTATTTTTTCCATTATTCTTAACCTAGTCATCCAAAGTGCTGCTTAAAAGGAAAATTACCCTAAAACGGACCTGGCAAACAAACAAATCTATCACTGTCCAGGTTTCTGAATCTTTCTTAACACATTTCTTGTAAGAAAAGAAGGAGCTGTTTTCTTTAATATTGAAAAGGCATTCCCTGCCGCACTCCTAATCAACCTTGGCCCACGAGTTGAATGATTCTGTAGACTTCAGAGGGTTCTGACATTCAGAGAGCAGCAGCCAACTGTCAGAAACGGCAGGAGATGGTGGTAATGACCTCCGCTTAAGGTCGCTGGTGCTTGAATGCATGTGGCACTTTGGCGCTAGCTAGGCCACATCCTGCTGGTGTGGAACTCGTGCCAGGTTTGCTCTGTGGGGCCAAGAGAATTCTGAGTGTAGTGACGAGAGGCTCAAGAGCCTGCGCTCTGGGCGTGTACAATCTGTCCTTCAGGGAAGATTCCTCCGCACTGGGCGTGTCCGTGATTTTTCTGTTGGCAGGGACATGAGGAGGCCAGTGAAGGAGGTCTGACCCTTTAACAGATAGATGACAGCTGTACTCTGTGTTCCTGCCACCGAGCACCTAGTAGGTGCTTGATTGTTGAAAGGAAGATCAGCTGAGCTACAGTTTCTGACTAAGAGCACCGTGGAGCTGTCTAATAAAATTAATATTTGCTTTGGATTTCAAAAGTGGCGATGTTGCTGGTACACATTTAAGCGATGAGGAAAATTTCTCTTGGGGTCATAAGCGTAAAATACTCAGTGACCTCATAGCTTTATTGATGCTTATTTGTGAAGAAGGATTAAATCTTTGCCTCTTTTACCTTGCTTTATTCATTTATTGCTAAATAATAGAGGCTTCAGCCATCTGTCTCTGCCAAGATCTGAATAGATGGAGGACTGTATTACAGAGATGCTTAAAAAACCACTGTTAGCATGCAATTATTCTCCAGGCATTTCCCTACAACAGTTTTAAGTACACTTCCTACCAACTAAAGTACAAATTTATCTGTTAATTAAAACTATTTTTGTTGACTAGGTCTTAATGCTCTTGAGGCCTGAGGGAATTGTACTTAGCGATCTTTTCTCTTGAAGATAAGATAGAAAACAAGAAGCCTCGTCAGGTTTAAAAGGTAAAATACAAAACTGTCAGTTTTCTGATATCAAGGTACATTCTTTTGAGAATCAACACTCCAAATGGCTCATCTAGTTAATTCTCGGTGGTACAAGATGGGGCACCGTGAGTGACCTTGTTGGACACTTGATCTTATTTTATTTTATACCAAGTGCTTCTTAGGCTATTCTGCCTCATCTGTATTCCACAGGAGTTGGCGTCATTAACCTCAGTGAAGAGTTTATTACAAGCCATTGTTAGAACTTGTTTTTGAATAATATTACTCCATTATTTAAATGAGACAAACTACCCACACCCAAACTGAATCAACAGAGTTTAAAATGGTCCGGAATATGGAAGGATAAGGTTTGGGTGTATGATTGGGGCAGGTTTGTATATGTGTGTGTATGTGGTACAGAATGAATTTTCCTTGAAATGAATTTGGTTTATAGAATTGCTTCCTTCTCAATCAGATGTAAAATATGGTGAAGTACCATAAGCAATCATAAATAATGGCTGTCTGTACCATTCAGGGGCACCTTCCACAAGGCATGGGTCATCCAATCTATTCGGAGGCTCCAGCACTGAATCTACTCCGGGTTTCAAATGTTTCAGGGGAGAGCGGGGTAGGCATCGGTACAACCTGAGGTAGGCATTCGGATTTCCTTTAAGGGCGTAGGTCAACTGCAGCCCTGGCTTCTGCTTCCCATCAGCCTACTGAGTTCGCTCTGGGAGAGAATTAGCAGGTACCCAGCTTTGCATGTCTGGAAACCTGTCAGTAGCTCAGTGTTAAAAGGATTATTTGTTAATGAGGTTGTGGGGACAAGCACTAGTTATTGATGGTGATTTAATGTTGTGCTGTGTGGAGGGTGTTTTACATAAAGGTGCCTTTTTCTTTTCCATGTCTTCAGCAAGCTCTCCTCCCTGCCCCCCCACCTTTTAGTGGAATTTGAGACCCAAGAAGTAGGGCATTTTCAATCACATGTATATGTTACAGCCTGTTTTAGAGGTCCTTAAAGTGTAAATTACAGGTTAAAACATAGTGCGTGTACTTTAATGCCAGGGACATTTGTACTGAGAAGATACCAGTGATGGCCTGAGGACCACAGAGGATCAGGGCAGTTTTGTCTAACTGCTGAACTAAAATCCTAAAATAACAACTTCCTGTTGCATCTTGTGTGTGGGCTCCAGGAGCCCGGTGAGGCTTGGAAGTCAGGGCACCTTCAGGAGGGGCTCAAGGTCACAGTCCTCACCGTCTTGGAAACACTTTTGTTTTGCCTTCAGACTGCCACTGTGTTCGCCGGGCTTCTGCTGACAGCAGGGCCGCACGAGCACAGCCCCTTTCTGCGCGTCAGCACAATCCGAGGTTTCGGGCTGCCGTGGCTGTGAGGATCCCGTCATGGAATGTAAGGAATTTTCAACAGGAAATGTTTCTGGCTTTGAAATAGTTTCGTCTGCTGCAGTCGCTTAGCCTGCCTGCCTTCTGGGTGTCAGCACTAATGCTGGGATTTCATCTGGAATGTGTGTGTGTGGCTTCTCCCCCGGTTCCGTGTTTGCTGCTGCTCCTGTACAGCCTGCTACCATTAATGACCATGTAAGCAGTGTTAGCAGGTTTTGGCAAATGCTCCATTTCGTCTGTGCCCAAGAACATAAAGCTTTTATCGGCAGTGTAATTTCATTTCACTGTACGTTTTGGTGAGGATGCAGCCATGGAGTCAGCAGAAGTACAAGATGTTTCCGGGGGCTCATTTGTATTGTAGTTGTACTTACATGATTTATCTGCTTTGGAGTCTTCAGTAACAAGTACAATATCAATGTCAGCCTTTAGATAAGTGGTTTAAGCAAAAGTCACAGAAGCAAGGTATATTATTGTATTGCTAAAGACAGCTTGTTTTTGTCCTCCTCTGTGATTAATGTTCTCGGCCGTTGGTTATTGAAGACTTTCAACAACGTTTGGAGTGAAGAACACCTAGGAGCCGGGATACCAAGGCTCTGGGAGACAACTGGGGAGCATTAGCTGAAGCTTGTGTAGTGTCACGGTTAGTGTATATCTTATTACTTCCAAGGCTCTCAGACTTAGCCCTACCAGGAGACAGATTGCCTCTGAAGCAGTGCCAAGTTCATGTGAGTGTGTTTGCGTGCGCTGTTCTCTTATATTTAAACCAAAGACATTTAGAACAGTCAATAAAGATTGAGCCTGGACCACCTTACCTTACCCATCCTTTAAAAAGTCTTGTTCAGTGCTGGCACACAGTAGACACTCAGTAAACACTTGTTGTCCAGCTAGCTCGGGGCTGATTGTGTAGGAGATATGCAGTTTTGTGGATGACTGATTGAAAAGGGGGGTTCACTGTGATCAAGGAAGGGACCCATTCCCTAAGGAAGTGTGACTAGGACTGTGGCGTATCTCTGCCCTGTCCGGTCTTCCAACAAGGACGGTGCTCTAGGGGCTGGGCTTCATCGAGGCACTCCTGTGTGGCAACCCTTATACTTGGTGCCTGAGATAGAGCATCTCATCGTGATATATTAAACTGGTTAGAAATAGAAGAAATTCGGTATTGAAACAGAGGAGAATTTTTAATCCAATATTTTTCCCTGAAATTACCCGATCACTAAACTGGAAAGAGAGCTGCTTGCCTTGAGATGCGGCGGCTGGTTCTCTGCGGAGCTCCGCCTGGGAGCTGTGTGACCTGACCACTCAGCTGGGAGATTGTCAGGCTCCACGGGAATATATTTCACATCCTGGAACATCTAAAGAACAGATTCTCGAGGAATTTCACCATTTTCTGACACCTCACACAGACGTGGCTCTCAGATGGTTGTGTTTCTAAAAATGGGGATGGAGATATCCACATACAGTTATCCTGCGGGTCTTCTTTGGTGATTGATTCGAGATTACTCACCTTGGTTTTGTTTGCTTGATGCGAGGAGCACAAAACATTTATCTTTCTGTTCTGACAATAAAATGGTTCGGTATGAAGATCGCAGCGGGCTTGTGAAGCATTGAATAATAGGGAAGTAGTATCTGGCATGTGGCACACTCTTAGAAAAGTGGCTAATTCTGGATGTATCTGTACTCCTCAGTGCTTATAGGTGTGAGTTTAGTGGGAGAGGTGATTTTTGAAAGAAAAGGTATAAATTTGTGTATGGTGGACTAGATGGGATATAGCACAGATGAATCTCAAAATAATTACTCTGAGTGAAATAAGCCAGATAAAAAGAGTACATACATACTCTATGATTTCTTTTATGTAAAGTTATAGAAAAAGCGCAAAGTGAGCGATAGTGAGAAAAAGTGGATCAGTGGCCCTGTGAGAGGCAGGGGGCCGGGGGGAGGGGCAGGAAGGAGGGATTGCAGGTGGCCACGGAGACTCCTGGTGGGTGGATATGTTCATTCTCTGGATGGTGGTGATACTTTCCCAGCTGCATACATACACTGAGTGGCCAGATTATTATGATCTCTGAACGCATAATAATCTGGCCACTCAGTGTGTGTGTGTATGTGTGTGTATGTATATATATATATATATATATATATATATATATATATATATATATTAGAGGCCTGGTGCATGAATTCGTGCATGAGTGGGGTCTAGCCAGCCTGGCCAGGGGGAGGGGACATGGGTGGTTGGCTAGCCTACATCCTGGTCAAACTCCTGGTCGAGGGGACAATTTTCATATTAGCCTTTTATTATATAGGATATACACTGAGTGGCCAGATTATTATGCATTCAAAAATCATAATAATCTGGCCACTCAGTGTATGTCAGATTGTACTAAATTGTACACTTTAAATACGTGGGGGTTTATAGTGTGTTAATTATACCTCAATAAAGCTGTTAGAAAAAATAGAATACTTACCACATTATAATCAACTAATTAATTGTTTAACATATGTCTCTTATACTACACTGTAAGCTCAAGAAGACAGTCTCTCTCAGTTCTTACTTTATCTGTGTTCTCGGTGTCTAACTGTGCGTGGTACCTGCTAAGTGCTCATTGCAGTGTGATGAATGAATAAATGGCCATGTTATTTAGCTAAACCACAGACAGCTGCTGTTTACTGAGCATTTGCTATGTGCCAGGTACTGTACTGTGCTACAGATACATTATTTTATTCTTCTTTACAACATGTGTTTTAAGAGACAATTTTGATATCCCCATTTTCTAGATGAGGAAACAGAGCTTCAATAGTTAAGTAACATGCCCCAGACCACTGGCTACTAGGAGGGAGAAAGCTGAAATCAAGGCTGTCTGATTGAAAGTCTGTGATAGCCTCTGCCAAGGCCCTCTGGCATTTCTTCATGGTTTATGTGGGAGCTCAGTCAACATTAAAAACGAATGAACTTAACTCTAGTTGTGTGTGTGTGTGTGTGTGTGTGTGTGTGTGTGTGTGTGTGTGTTATATTTGAAAACCAATGAATGAACCCGGTAAGGTCTTCTTGGTGGAAGTCCTTGGCCTTCTGTTTATCTTCCCAGGAGTAGGAGAACAAGGCTGTCACTTCACCCACAGCTCTGTGAGTCTGGGGGCGTGGCCAGCAGAAGGAAATGGCCCGGGGGCGTGGCTTTCTGCTGGCAGGTCTAGCTGAGCTGGAGGCCTGGGGAACACCTCCACTGTCAACCCGAGGTTTGTTCCAGGAGTGGGAGGGAAACAGCATATGTTGAAATTGTCTTTACAGTTGTGTTATTTGATGGGTTTCTCTAAAAGCTAGTTGTTTTTTGTAGGGCAACATGAAAATTCCAAAAAGGGATTATAAGAATTTTGCATAGTAATATAACATGGTTGGAATACACATTTCTCCCCTTTTGGTTATAATACCAACTTGTAAGAATCGTAGAATACAAAGAACGGTTACATTTCTGAAAATATATAATTTTTTCAGGTAATAGCATTAAACATTTAAAAAAAGCTGTTATGGTCCTAGCCGGTTTGACTCAGTGGATAGAGCTTCGGCCTGCAGACTGAAGGGTCACGGGTTTGATTCCAGTCAAGGGCAGGTACCTCAATTGCAGGCTCCATCCTTGGCCCTGGTCGGGGCGTGTGCGGGAGGCAATTAATTGATGTGTCTCTCTCACATCGATGCTTCTCTCTCTCTCTGTCTTTCTCTCTCCCTGGCCTTCCTCCTTTTCACTCTCTCTAAAAAGTCAATAGAAAAATACCTTCAGTGAGGATTAACAACAACAACAAATTTTAAAGCTGTTATAACGAGAATTTATCTCTAGTTGTTTGTGTGTGTGTGTGTGTGTGTGTGTTTAATGCTAGTACATTAAATTTAAAAATACTGCCAACATTTTTTGAGTTTAGCTTAAAAGTAGTAGTTTCCAAACAGTGGTGTTCTCACACACTGCTAGGTAGAGGCCACATGAGGGTGTATGTGGACTGCTGTTTTCCCTGAAAGTACTACTAAAAAAAAAAATTACTAGGAATACTTTGTAGGGAAGTGGAATATACCATGGACTTCATTAGATAAATCATTCATTGACATTCTCTAATTTTTTTTGTTTATTCATTCAAAATTATTTATGAAGATTACACCATGTGCCCAGATCTTGTTAGGTGTTGGAAGGTAAATGGGGAATGTCCATAAATGCCTTCTGCCTGAGTGGGGTTGACCTACTGACTCCTGCTGGTAGTGTTGCTTTTGGAGATATTAGGAATATCAGAATTGTTAATACCTTTACACTGGCAGACTTCAGAGATGTGGTAGATATGGTTCCAGACCACCTCAATAAAGCGAGTAACACAATAAAGCAAGGCACACAAAGTTTTTGGTTCCAGAGTGCATATAAAAAGTAAGGTTTACACTATACTGTGGTCTATTAATTGTACAGTAGCATTAGACGTAAAAAAAGACAATGTACATACCTTAACTTAAAAATACATTATTGCTGAAAACGGCTAACCACCCATCATCTGAGCCCTCGGGGAGTCATCATCGTTTTGCTGGTGGAGGGTCTTACCTTCAAGCTGTAAAAGACGTGGTATCTGCGAAGGGCGCACAGTGAAGGACAGCACGAGGTCTGCCTGCGTTTACTCTCGGCTCTGCCAGGTGACAGGCCATCCAGGTGCAGTGGCGTGACCTCCCTGCCCTCATTTCTCATTTTATAAAGTGGGCATAGTAACTGCTTCTCCAGGTGAATTTTATGACAAATGATGTACTTTAGGGAGTTATAAAAATACATAAAGTATAAGAAAAATTCAGCGAGCAACCCACTTTCTGAGTTTGTGCATTATTGAGTGAGAGAGAGAGAGAGAGAGAGAGAGAGAGAGGGATTTAAAATTGAACTAAATCTATTTAGTTGTGAATTTCTGGGTACTTCGCCTGTAACTTGATTTCTCTTGAGATTATTCTGTTTCCTTCCGCTTAGATAATAATTATTATTCAAGTTTTGGTTTTGATAACTTTGATTAGTATAATTCTAGCAAATTAAACTTTTCTAGGATGTACAGGAGTGTTTTTGTTCCAGTAGAAGGGAAATGGACAGGCATAGGATTTATTTTAATGGCATAGGTGGGTACATTAGAGATGTTTAGGGAAATCCCCTCTACAGTGTTTGGTGAATTAAATGAATGCATAGTATCTTATAATTAAGCTAATGATCACTAATTGGCAGAGAGTCCTTCTTTTTAATGATATTGAGGGACGCTCTGGAGACTGTTGGTTACCCTTAATTTCAGTGCTAATTCTAAACTTCCAGCCATTACAGTCCAAGAGTTTCCAGGGAAATTTCTTATGCACACAAACTTGCTTTTTCTCATGACCTCCCTATTGCCATTTAAGGTTGAATTTATCTTATGCTGTAATTATCTGGCCACTTGCCTTCAAGGCAAAGACTACGTCACATTGAAGTTTGTGCCTCCAGTCCTTTGATCAGGGCACAGTCAGCTGTAGAGATTGTTGGCTCACTTAGCAGAAGGCTTCATCACCAAGGCTCAGACACCTCCCTGCATTCTCGGCCCGCCCCCTCACCCTGCTTCATCCACTTGATTTCCAAGTCTTGAGAATCAGGGTTGTAAGGTCCCCAACTCAGGCTGATCCAAGCTTGCATCTATCTCTCTTACTAGCTATGTGACCGAGGGTCAGTTACACATGATCTGTCCTTAGTTTCCTAACTTAAACGAGTGAATGGTTATGTTTAATTTACAGAACTGTGAAGAATCTATACTAATAAAAATTAATATGCTAATTATTAGACCAGGAGACCTTCTGGAGACCTTCCAGATGTCCTTCCAAACAAAGCCATGGTGGCAGGGCCAAGGCAGAGATGGTTAGGGGCAATCAGGACGGCAGGGGGGCATAGTTACACATGATCTGTCCTTAGTTTCCTAACTTAAACGAGTGAATGGTTATGTTTAATTTACAGAACTGTGAAGAATCTATACTAATAAAAATTAATATGCTAATTATTAGACCAGGAGACCTTCTGGAGACCTTCCAGATGTCCTTCCAAACAAAGCCATGGTGGCAGGGCCAAGGCAGAGATGGTTAGGGGCAATCAGGACGGCAGGGGGGCATAGTTGGGGGCGATCAGGCTAGTAGGGGGTCAGTTGGGGGCGATCAGGCCAGCAGGGGGGCAGTTGGGGGCAATCAGGCCAGCAGGCGAGGACAGTTAGGGGCGATCAGGCTGGCAGACGAAGGCGGTTAGGGGTGATCAAACTGGCAGGCAGAGGCGGTTAGGGGCAATCAGGCAGGCGAGTGGTTAGGAGCCAGTGGTCCCAGATTGCGAGAGGGATGTCCGACTGTGGGATTGGGCCTAAACCAGTAATTGGACATCCCCTGAGGGGTTCCGGATTGGAGAGAGTGCAGGCTGGGCTGAGGGACTCCCCTTCCCCCCCCCCCCCACACACACACCATGCATGAATTTTGTGCACCAGGCCTCTAGTAATTAAAATAATGACTACCAAAAAGATAGCCACATGCTTGGTCAGTGTAGCTTAGTGGTTAAAGCGTCGGCCCATGCACTGAAGGGCCTCCAGTTTGATTCCATGTCAGGGGCATGTACCTCAGTTGAAGGCTTAATCCCCAGCCCTGGTCGAGGCGTGTGTGGGAGGCAGCCAATTGATATGTCTCTCTTCTATTGCTGCCCTCCTCCCCCCACTCCATTCCACTGTCTCTGAAAATCAATGGAAAAAATAACCTTGGGTGAGGATTAGCAAAAAAAAAAAAAAGATTGGCACATAGTAGGACTATGATGTTAGCTGTGGGCTCTTTATTATGTTGAGGTATGTTCCCTCTCTATCCACTTTTTGGAGAATTTTTATAAATGGATATTGAATTTTTAAGTGTTTTTTTCTGCATCTATTGAGCTGATCATATGATTTTTATCCTTCATTTTGTTAACGCGTTCTATCATGTTGATTGATTTGCGGATATTGAACCTGTTCCCAGTCCTAATCTTGGAATTGTACTGCCTTTGGCCAACCATAGTAAAGACAAACTGGAAGAGAGAAGGGACAGAGCTTATGAGAGGAAGACTGATTGTACGCAGCTACATGGAAGTGAGTCTCTCAAAAGCCTAGGCTTTGCCTACCTCTGCTTGCTACAGGAAGTCAGGAAGCAAGAAGGTCAAGAGCGTGCTGAAATAGGTGCCGGACCTTAACACTTAGTGATCCTGCCCTCTTGTAAGCCTCAGTGCCTTAGAAGCTGCTGTCATGAAAGGTTAAAAAAGACTTCTTGAAGATGAGTTGGATGGTAGCTTGGAAGGCAGTGGCAAAGGTGAATGGCACAGAGGAAATGAGACAAAAGTTCCATCCTTCCTACTCTGTTCCATAACCTGAGGTAATTGATCATGTTTGCGATTTTGCCTTTACTTGAAATTTACTCGTTCAACCTTAGGTTGCCTTCCCATTTTACACTTTATTCCTCTCCCTATCAGCCCAAAGCAGTTTTTAAGTTACTTGTATAAATTATGACAAATATACCTTCCATCTTGGATTGTAGCTTTCTTATATTTTAACTAGAGGCCCAGTGCATGATTGAATCATGCATGTGTAGGGTCCCCTACGTGCTTTCGCTTTCGATCTCGATCACAGGGGAGCTGGGTGCCTGTCTGCTGGTGCACCAGGCCTTTCAGAAGCCTCTGGCGCTGTGAAGGCTTCTGAAAGGCCTGGTGCACCAGCGGACAGGCACCCAGCTCTCCTGCTTTTGATGGTCCGTGGTGGGACGTGAGCTCGCTGCCCCAGAGGCCCCGTCTTTGCCGCAGCACAGCCATGGCGCAGACGCTGAGCTCGAGCTGCCGCTGGCGACGCAAGCTCAGCGTCCCGCTGGCCCAATCGGATACCCCGGCCACCCCGAGTCCTGCCCCCCCGCGCCTCCTGGCCAGTCGTGGGCATAGCGAAGGTACGGTCAATTTGCATATTTGTCTATTATTAAGTAGGATTACCTTGGTCAGCGTCTGTTCAATGCCTGCTGCCTGTCAGGTATTGTTCTCAACACTGACGTATACAGTACAAGACTTGATTTTCAGACCTTAAAAAAATTAAGGTCTGCAAACATAGAAGCAACACCACAGGGACTTTGTTATTTAGCAAAAAAGTCAAGTGAGTGATGAGGCTAAAAAATGACCACTGACCAATTTACTGTGGCCATGGTGCCCCATGCTAAGCAGCTTGGACTTTATCTTAGAAGACAGAGAACCTGCTAAAGGGTCCTAACCAGAAGTGTGGCCAGGTCAGAACTGCATTTTAAGAAGATAATTCTGGGACTTCCGTCAAAGATGGATGTAAAGAATGCAATCTTGGAGGAAGGGAGACAGAGACTGTATCAAAGATCTAAATGAAATGGGGCCAAACTGGGGCAGGGGTAGTAAGGACTAGTCTATACATTGGTCTGAAGACCAGAAGGGAGACAAAGCAGCATGATTCAAGGTGACTTTAAATTTTTGGCTTGTTTGATGGAATGGATGCTGCTGATAAAGCAAACAGGCAGCAGGTTTGTGAGGGAAAGTGATAATATTTTATAGTGTCTTCTTTCCTGGATTATAAGTTTCTTGAGAATAGGGTCCGCGCATTTGTCCACTGGTCTGTGCATCCATCCATTCATCTGTCTGTCCAACATTTGTTGGGTACATACTGCGTGTCAAATGGTGGGCCAAAAATGTATAGTTAGTGGGTGAGAATGCATTTTTGTTCAACTGTGTCTGTTTATCCTCACCATAGCCAGTAGTACATGTCTAGTAATATTTGTTGAATGAATTATGTGAAATGTTCCCTGAAGATTGTGTTCCTTAAGAAAAAAGCCTTACAATGAGTATACTTGCTATTGCTTTATCTCCCCACCCCACCCCACCCCATCACACACACATATATTTACAGGGAAATATGGACAAGACGAGGCTCACTCTCGGTGCATGTCAGAATTCCTTTCACACTCATGGCACATTGAGTAGTTATTGAACTTTGACTTGTGAACTCATAGACAAAATTGCAGAGTTGATTCACAAAGGGTGGCATATATAACATAACTTGCGATTCGTTAGCTGAACAAATTGTCTGTGTTATAGAATTAAACTTAAGTGTAAACAATGACATGTGGCTATTACATTGAGACTTCAGTAAAGTTAAAACTTCCATTCTGCCGCTGCACTGTCGTTTTCGAAGCTCAGGAGCCGCATGTCCCCAGTGGCTTCTGTGCCGGACAGTGAGGCGTGGACACTCCCGCCGTCGCAGAGCTCTGCTGAGCAGCGCTGTTGCTCCTAGTTCAGCGTGGGTTCAAAGCACGGAGTGGAACTGGACTGCTTGGCCTTGAAATGTGGCTGTGCCAGGCACGAGCTGAATGAAACTTACCTCTGTCTTGACTGCAAGGTGGGGATAACAGTAATGCCTATTTCATATGGTAGTTACAAGACTAAACTAGGTAATTTGTGTAAGATATTGAGAACAGTGTCCAGCACAAATGCTATGTGTTTGCCACCACCACCACCACCACCATCATCATCTACTGTCTTCTTATTAAGAAACACATGTTCCTTAATATGCAAGAGAAATGAATTCTTTGCTTACTCTCTAAAGTATTTTCCTGGAAACGAGCTCTTGGGTGGCTTCTAGGGGGAACATGTTTTCTCTGTTTTAGCCAGCACTCTACAGAGTCTGTGACAGTTAAATGAAAATGTCAGTGCACCCGTCTTAGAGGTTGCTTTGGAGACCATTCCGTATAAATCATCCATTCATTCCTCCAACAAGCATGCAGGGGTTGCTTCTTCCGTGCAGGGCAGCCTGGCTGCGTGAGCTGGGGCTGAGGAGCACCCCTGGTGCTGGCAAGTCCTGCCCCAGGGGACGGCCGCCTACTTCCCCCCCTCACACCCCCCCCACCCCGCCTCCCTCTGATCACAGCACAGGCTTCCTTCACTGTGTGTGAGGCTGGCGCTGAGCTGTTGCACCGAATATCCTTTTATAGATTTCTACCCTTCCGATAGTTTGTTATGGTAGCTGGGGGCCTTTAATTTGTATGTATTATAGTTTTTGAACTCTTAAGGCAGCAGCCTTTTATCACTGCATATGTGCCACTTGTTGTTGGCGTCAATGGGGATTGCTGATGTAAAGCAGTCCATGGCATTTGGGAATATTAATAAGCCTCTTAAGTATTTCTTCAATTAGGTTCCCCGACCTGCTGTCCAGAGGTTGAGCTTCATTATCTGAGGAGGCTTCCGTGGTCTTTCCCGCCCTCTGTCTGCCCCTCTCCGGGCCTTCTCCCTGGGAGCGGAGGCAGCACCAGGCGCCTGTCCAGACTCCAGAGGGGCTTTCGCGCCCGAGGTTTTACTTTGCGATTGTGTCTACGTTTTACTTAAACAGTGTTTGCATATCCAGTGTTTGAAAGATTAATAACTTGTTTTACTTCTGTGGAGAACCGCTTCTTTCTGCCGCAAGCACCAGGGTCGAAATGTGCGTGTTATTTGCATAAAGTGTGAAGTGTTTTCTTTTAGGTCTTACTGGAGTGCATTCCCAGGCTGTTGTTCCCTGGTTTCAGCCTCACTGATGCGGGGCCTGTAGGTCGGCTTGCCAAGGCCAGAGAGGCCGCTGTGTGTGATGCTGTGTGAGCCCTGCCTGGGACTCCCAGTGGATGGGAGACTCGCTCGTGGTCCCTCCTGCTGTCAACCACCTACCTGCCGTGAGATTCTTCCCTTGTCAGAGCTGTCGTTTCCCTTTCAGATGGTAGAGCACGTGATGTAGAGCATGGAGTCTGTCCTTCAGTGTCTGTGACAGAAAAGTGTTGGAGAAGGAGGAGGAGAAGGGCCACACACCAGACTGGGCAGGCGGGCAGGAAATGCAGACATGGTGGACTTTGACGGCTTCCCGTTTTTTGAAGTCATGGATAATTTTAAAAGTATTCGCTTTTACTTTTGTTTGTTTTGTTGCTTGCAGCTACGTCTATCCGGCAACCTTTCTAAAATGTCATGATGTAATTATTTTAACAGGCACTGTATGCTCCTTTATTTGGGGGGTATTAACCTTTCTAAACAAAAGGAATGTTAATATACACTGGAGACACAACTAATGGGATTTCATTTTTCTTGTTAGGCAAGAGGCTTGATTTTTTTTTTTTTTAACTTCTCGTAAAAGAATGCGGCAAGTGAAATAATTGCCTTAAGCTAATCCACGATAGCAATTTTAAACGTGACTTTCCAGATCACTTTTATATGGCTTAGAAAGAATAATGTGATTTTCTTGTTTTTGTTTGCTTTAGCTAAACGGTGTTGAAGGACGATATGAATTCAATGAATTCAACACAAAGCAAATGCTAATTGCTAATGTGCCGAGTTGAGTTCTTTTAAGGCATGAAATATAGTGTTTAATTCATAAGCATTGTTTAATTTTATATAGATTTAGTTAATTTTTTGAAAGTTTGAATAGGACAGACTCAGAACAAATTAGCCAGCTCGCCATTTTCTTAATCACTGTTTGATGTTTAAATATATATGACCTGGATCTGCTGTCCTTTTGATAACACGGCGGTGGGCACGGGCTCGGCAGGAAGGCACAGCGCCAGAGGTTTCTTTCAGGTCCTCCTCTGCCTCATCCTCTGCCTTCTTCCCTCTCGTCCCCTTTCTTCCCGGCTTTCTGCGTGATGATCTACGAGCCATGCTCATGCGCTTCATGAGTCACCTTTGGCCAGTAGCATGGGGTGGCTTTCTGAGATGGCGAAGGCAGTGAAACAGAAGAAAACCAATTGGGCTAGACCAGTGGTCGGCAAACTCATCAGTCAACAGAGCCAAATATCAACAGCACAACGATTGAAATTTCTTTTGAGAGCCACATTTTTTAAACTTAAACTTCTTCTAACGCCACTTCTTCAAAATAGACTCGCCCAGGCCGTGGTATTTTGTGGAAGAGCCACTCTCAAGGGGCCAAAGAGCCGCATGTGGCTCGGAGCCGCAGTTTGCCGACCACGGGGCTAGGCGGGTGTCAGGCCCATGACTTTGGCCGTGTTATTAAGGACCCTCAGGCACTGAACTGCCCAGCCTCAGAGTTGTACACACATGTGGAGTCGGAATGCAATGTGCATCGTTAGTCTGTGCTGGGGGGCGACTGGACACGGGTGGGGAGGGGAGGCAGGAGGACGCTGTGGAATTGAACTGTGCTCGCTGCCAGCCGGGAGCAGCTCCCGTTCAGCCACAAAGATGACGAGCTTCTGCTGCTTGGGATTAGTGAGACAGCCGAGTGGTTCCCCTCCTTCCGGGCAAAAAGACCAGCAGGGCCTGCCTGTGGAATGAAAGGGCTAATTTCATTTGGTGACTGTCAGATTTGAAATACGTGCGGGAACTGGACTCGTGCGGCAGTCAGCGGAGGCGGGGGAGGTTGTTTCCAAGTCGCTCATCATTACTTCACGACTTTGAGTCGTCTTCACCCAGACCCCAAACCGGCCATTGTTTGGAGACCAGAATTGGTTGGGTTGTCAAGCCATTTTTCAAAGACAAATCTTACTATTTTTATGGGTAGAAATACTTTCCTGCAATAAAGAAGAGAGCTTTAATAAAGAGAATCTTGCATATGAAATGTAATCTAGATACATATTCAAAACCATTGGTTTATATTTTAGTCTTGATTTTTAAACTATATTTTTCTGACACCCCTAATTGCCTCGCTTTATCTGCATTAAATTTAATCTGTTTTACTAGGATACAGTGAAGTTTTTGTTCCTCACGGTGAACTAGGAGTGATACGATAGTTAACAAATGCGTACGGAGGAAATGCAGTGCAGCCCCGTGGTGCGTGAAGGGAGGCGAGTGGGAGGCAGAGCTGACTGCGGATCTGTCTGACTCGCGCTCTGATGTGAGCACCAGGTTTCCTTTGTGATAGTAAAATGTCACATTAGCATGTCCCTTTCATAATCGGATAGGCTGCCAGTGGCAGGAAGTACATGCACCGAGCGGGGCTCAGGGTTCTCAGCCTTCACCGGCCCGTGACCCTGCCCGGTGTAGTGAGATTGCCCAGATGACCCTCCTGTCATATATTTTTAATTCTAAAGCACTTGAAAGTAATCATGTTTTATTTCTTTTTAAGTAAGCACCTCAAGAGCAGTGGTGAGCAGTTCTGCTCACAGCACTTATCCACTCTTGAAGAAAATTAAAGATTGGAAAGGCCTTGGGTCTCAGTGGCAGGGAAGCATCTACATGGGGCGCGGGGAGGGGGAGAGGCGGTGGAAACTTCTCACGCCTCTTGCCTGCGCACTTGGTGAACAGAACAAAGTCAATGCATCGTGCGTGATTATTGCACATCTTCAAGTGGCCATAACCCAGGAGTCAAGCGCCGCAGCTAAGCGGAGGTTTTCTACAATCTGTATGGTAACTGAGTGCCTTTAATTTGAACTACACTGAGCTCATCTTTAGGAGAATTGGAACCTGCCTCTGAACTAATTATGATTTACAGAAATTGATAATTTGTCTTCTGCATGTGTCTGCAGGAAGAAATCACTATTCAATTTGATTAACAAATGACAGATTTCGGCCCAGTAATTTACCATCTTCATTAGAAAATTTCCAATAGTAATTTTTTCACTCATATGAAGTCTATCCGGTGAAGTTCCTCTGGAAATCACAGGTACGTGTGGGGTCAGCGTGAGTGACCTCACCTTCACAAATAACCCCTGTCGTGGTTCATCTCAATCCCCAAGCACAGCCCGAGAGCTACACTGATTCCCATGCTCCCTGCGGCAGAATAACGTGCAGCCAACTCCTACAGATGAATGCTCTGTGATTTTAATACGTTCCTGAAGAATTTCCTCAACGTATATAAAAGTGTATAAAAGAAAGCAGAGCGTAGTGTTAACCTTATTTTTCATGCACCACTTTGCCAAATACATGTTTGCCTTTCTGTTTAAACAGGCTGTGGTTGCGTGGAATGGACGGTAGTGTTGGGGAAAGCTGAGTCATAGGACATGATTGACGTGAGCGATTCTGAAACCTACCTCGGTGTGCAGAACTGGACGTAAGACTGGGGTAGCATGTCAGGGAAGCATGGGCATTCAGCTTCCCCTCCATGGGCGGCGTGGTGTGGTTTTAAAAGTATGAATGTGCAGGTGACAGAAAGAATGTATTCTCCTGAGCAGCCTAGTAGCATCGTGACAGCATTAAAAATGCCCTTTTCTGTTTTCCTGGAGGAGAACCTTACCTTCCTCATGTCAAAAAGGGAAGTTGAACTAGTAGCCTCTTAAAGGCCCAGAGGTAGTTTAATTTTATAATGCCATGAAATAAATGTTCTGTTATCTAAGTAACAGTTCACCAGAAAAGTCTGAGGTGGCTCCTTTCTCAAGGCCGGCTCCTGCGTGATGCCAGTATTAAAATGGCCTGCCAAGCTGAGTGATGGAAGGTGCTAACAGCTCCAAATGGGAGAGGAAGACAACATATTGCACGCACCTGCTCTCAGCTTTGTCAGTCTCCTTGGGTTATTGTGGGGAGGGAAGGGGAGGGAAGGGGAGGGAAGGGGAGGTTGGGACAACAGGAAGCTCTGGGCGGTGGGTAGCCCTGCCTAGGGAGTCTATGACTGTTACCTGGCACTGGGGCGTAATCCTTGACCTTTGACTTGAGAATGCAAAGGCAGTGTAGATTGTTAACAGCAGTCTGTCCTGGGCAGTCGTGCTGGCCAGGAGGGTGTGTTACTCACCTGTGCTCGACCTTACTTCATGGTGTTGCATTGAAAATGTGTACATAGGTACTCATTCTGTTGAGGTGCCCTCAATTTTGTTCTATCTCTCTGACTTTTTAAATATACCAAAGGCATTTTTTCCTGACAATGTGTGGTGGTATTATTCTTTTTAAAGTAGGGCTTTATAAAACCTGATTAGGTAGAAGGGGTTACTTTAGGGTTTGCTAACAGTTGTTACTAGTAATGGTTGCTATTATAAACTGTAATGATTTAACAATAAACAAAACAAAGCTTAGGAACTGAGTCTGGGACCAGCCCTCACAGGTATGATGGATCCTAGGGGACTCCAGGGGGAGTCCCTCTCCCTTTGGCCCAATCTAGGCCCCTCCCTGTCAGCTCCTAGTCGTCCCAGAGAAGCCAGGGGACATTGAGTTCCAGAAGCACGCTGGTCAGCTCTCCATTCACCCCAACGGAAAAGAACCTTCAGGAGGTGTCTTTCAACAGTGGGTTCCTAAAATTACTTGGAGTTGGCTTTGCAGTGGGTATAAAATGTAACCCCTGTAGCTTAATGTGATTGGTTTTTTGTTTATTCTCATGCTGACATTCATTCGCAGTCCCTAAGCACGTAACGTTGGAATACAAATCCAACCATGCCGTGGGTGGCAAGGCAGGTCAGTGTGGCTCCATGAGAAGGCTGACGGGATGATGCCCAGCCTCGTGTGGGTACTTGAGAGGGGACTGTGTCTGTGGTGCCCTGTCCAGCAAACAGGGTCTCTGGGGAGAGGAACGTCTTCAGACAATAGGCTTCCCCTGAGCAGAAGGCGCATCGGAGGTGGTCTGGTCTCAGTGGTGATGATCCACCGACCCACACAGGCCGCGTGGCCGGGCGCACTGTGGGATGAGGAGAGGGCGCCTGGAAACCTAACGAAGATGGTTGCAGCTCATGGTTTCAGGGGGATGGGTCAGTGCATGGACTTCTTTCTTTTTAATTTAGAATTTTAAAAATCAAATTGAAATGCAAACAAGCAAAATGGAGTGAAGAAAATGCTTGAACATCTGGGCTGTAAAGCAAGAGGGTTCTTGGTCCCGGTGGGGTAGAGAGAGCACCTGGTTAAGCCCTGACCAATGGCACTCCTGCCGCTGGCCTCTGTCAACAAAAAGTGCTCCTTGGAAATGAAGAGTGAATCAAACAGGATGTAAACAGCAGCGACTTAGTACTTGCCAGCTCAGTTGTGGGGCTGGAGGTCAAGCTAAAGATTAAAGACCGCCTGACCAAGTCCTCCAAACCACGGGGGGCGCCACACGGCAGGAGGCGCGGGGGCAGAGGGTGTTTACAAAGGTGGTGCTAAGCCCCTGGAGGGCGCTGGGCCGCGCTGGGACGGGCCGGAGGACCGTGCTGCTCTGCAGGGGAACTTGCAGACTTGAGCCTTCCAGTCCATCCAGTCCTTCCCCGCAGACTCTCTCGACCTTGCCCTTCCCTCGCTGAGCACTGGCGTTTTCAGAGCAGAAGAGACTCTGTCAAATGTGCGTGTGAGGAGGGTGTCTGCGTTGCTGGTCTCTGGTTTTCAGGGTTTGGGCTCCTTCGATTAGGTCTGCCCTTGGTTTGGTTTGTGGTTTCAGAAGAGCTTAGGAACCGGAGCTGGGGAGGAGTCTAGTTCAGATTCTTCTGTTCTCTGGACGCTTCTACAGACGCGGCTTAGCCCCTGGTGAGCAGCCCACGGCAGTGCACCGCCGCTGGGCCACCCAGGCCCTTCAGCCCGACGGTGCTGTTCTGGTCAGTTTCATGCATTGGGATTTTGCCTAAGACTTTGCTTGGTGAAAGAGTTCCAAAACTGAGAAAGACTTACAAAGGCAGATTTGGGCCAAATTGTAGAGGATCTTGGGCATCTGACAACGGAGAACGTTATTACTTTATCGTTTATAAAGCTGAAGTCCTGCAAGTTTACCCACAGGTCATGGGAATGCCGAGGAAGGCTTGCATGTGAGTGTGGGTGGAGGGCGCCTGCAGCGTCCCACATGGTGTGCCTGCGTGTGGATTGCATCAGAGCAGCAGCCCAGTCCTGGTTAACTGTGTGGAACCCGCCAGTGGCTGTGGCTCCCGGAGCCCTGTGACTAGAGGGATCGTAAAGTTATGTCAGCGCCCAATGGGGAGTGCTATGATCAGGTAGTGAACGAATAGGGGACAGTGGCACCTCTTCTGTGCATCAGTTGCCCCTGGTAGACAATCCGCACTGCAATGGGAGAATTAGGAGTTAGTGGCAGACCGCTGGGAGAGTCAGGATGCGGGTGAATAAAGGATGGCAGCCATTTAAGCCTGGCTGACCTGGCTTAGAAAACTGCCAGCCAAGGAGGACTAGCCAGTGAACAGAGATGTGACACTGCAGTTGGGACTGAGATCAGGACCAGTGATTGGGACCAGAGATGATCGATCTGCATAGATGTGATCGTTGATTGGGTCTTGCAGTTTGGTTGGTGGTGGGGAGCAGGAGAGGTCCGGGAAGGAAATTAGTAGGGACCAACTTGAGTCAATATGTTTATATTGGCGCTGAACTCTGAACATGGACATTTTCACATCTTGGGTCACATTGCGAGAAGTGCACTTGGCGATACTAAGCTTTTGGAAGTAGTTGGTGTTTAGGGTGCTGTGCCTGGACATTTAAATTTTATCAAATCTCCAATGGAACTTTCTGTTCATATTAAACTCTTAAACTCTACCCTGTCTAATAATTGGCAAATTTTAGTGTTGACTTGAGCTAAACGTCTTCTCTGCTATCTTGAAGTATATAGGTTATGATGCTAAGAAGAAACTCAATCGGAACCTCTGTTAAAACGAGGACTCGGAGTGGCTAAGGTTTTGCTTAACAGCACAGAGAATTAGTGGTGTGGCTGGGTCTGAGTCAGGCTGTGCTTCTCCTTCTAGGTGTGCTTTCTGTTATTCTAGGCTATCTTTTCTAGAACATGTATGTTAGAGATTTGAACTTTATGTATAAAACAAAGGGTAATTCATGTACATAATCTGATGGAATAATTTGGAGAAATAGAGATATGGCAGTCCCCAGCTTTTTGTACTTTTACATTTTGCTGCTTAATTCATATATTCATAAATATATTTAAACCAGTCTTTGGATATTTAAGTCATTTCTAGTCATTTGTTGTAATGAATAGGAAAAGGCAGTGTAAGTTAGCCTAGATTTAAACCCAAGGTTTATCACCTCTTGCCAGTGCGATCTTTGACCAGTTCCTTAGTCTTTGTATCCCAGTGTCCTTCTCTGTGAAATGGGGAGGAGAACGGCGCTTGCTTCATAGGGTTACTATGAGGGATGGTGAGGGTGGATATGTGAAGTGCTTAGGACAATCTTTGGTACATGGCCAGCAGCTCTATATAGTGAGAGCATAGATTTTGGAGTCAGATTGGGTTCAACTTCCAGCTCCATCTTTTACTAGTTGTTTGACCTTGGACAATCACCTTAACTTCTCTAAGCTTAGATAATATCTACCTTTTGAGAACTAAGTGAGGTAGTATAAAGTACTTCCACAGTGCTTGACTTAAAATAAGGACACGATATGGGGTAATTTTTTATTATTACCATTATAATCGTAACTATGGATAATGCAATAATGAACATCCATACACATAAACCTCTGTATGCCTTTGCGAGTGCTTCCTTGAGGGTGAATTCTTAGATGTGGATTGCTGTGCTCCTCTAAAATGTGGGGGGGTTTTATCCTCACCGAGGATGTTTACTGAGCTTTAGAGAGAGAGGAAGGAGAGAGAGAGAGAGAGAGAGGGAGAGGGAAACATTGATCTCTTGCCTCCCCTATGCACCCCGACCGGGGACTAAACCTGCAATCTTTCTGTGTATGGGATGATGCTCAACCACCTGAGTCACCTGGCCAGGTCTAAAACGTCTTTAATTTTTTGAAGAAGGTCTTTAATGAAGCATTGCATATTTTGAAAATAGCAAAGTTTTACTGAGCACATACTGGGCACAAGTTACCAATCTAGGCATACCTAGTAGAAGATTATGGGAAAGTGAACAGTTCCTTGTCTGTAAGGACCTTATATCTAGTGTGAGAATTAAGAGATAAAACGAAATAACTGTGATAATTATGCAACAGGACATGTTTTTGAACAGGGATAAAGTTCTGTGGAACACATCGATTGGGAAGATTAATTCTGGCTGAGTGCAATCAGGAAAGGCTTCTCGAAAGAGATGACACAATCGGGTACTGATGATGCCCAGCACGCTGACAGACGAGATAGGGAGGGAAGGTTATTCTCGGCACGTGGCCCTCCGGCCTTGGAGCCTTGGGTTTAAGCACGTACACCAGCCCTTGGCTTTGGAGCTTTAGGGACCGGTAAGGAGCTTATCTGCTCCTCTCCACTCGCTGCTCCTCCCCTGGATGCTCTTTATCTGCTGTCATCTGCCTGAGGACAGAGGCAGCGTGTGGACTTCCTGGTTTCTCTTAGAAACATGATACTGCACCAGGTATTACTGAAGACCCATCCGGGCCCTGTGATCCGGGCCCTGTGATCCAGGCCCCCACAGTCCTAGGTTCTGCGAGGTTACTGTGATCTCATTTTGCTGAAGAAAAACTGATCCCCTGTTATAATGCGAGGACCCTTTGGTATTTAATGTAGTTGCAATTCTTAGGGAAAGTTAAAGCCGTTTCCATTGTTACTTATTTTTCAGTGACAGTTATGACAAATGGCTGGCATAATTTATTTTTGCTTTGTAGATGGGTGTAACTGGAGATGTTCTATATTAGATCTGCATTTTTTTTATGAATTCATAAAATTTAAGCCTAGAACATTGGCTTAGATGGTAAAGCATTTATGTTGATAAGCAGGAAGTAAATTGTACTCTGATCCAGTTTGTATACTAATGTGCAACCCGGTTTACTGAGTGTAAATAGTAATTCTCCATGGCTCGGAGAACTAAGTTACATATATGAGAGCTGACAGTCATTTCAACACGTTAGACTTGAACTCGAAAAGGTAAGGAAGTTCTGCTGCTTCATTTGTGTTCTACAAACAGTCAGAAACAGTTGAAAGAGGATTCTCACATAATTCTCTGCCTCACACTTGGAAGCAGTCTCCTGAATCCAGTGTGAATCAGTGCGGGGAGACACTCCGGTTGCCTGTTTCCTTAAAGCTTTCATGTGACAGGTTTATCATTTTACATGTTATTTCTGGGTCAGCAGTTAGATTAATGTCTTATCTCCTCAGCAAAAGCACGGGCTTCTTTGTAAACTTCGTTATCTCAAACGGAAAATTGCAAAACAAGAACGTTCTAGATCTCACACGTTCCTTGGTGGAGAGCTTTGTCTCCAGAGGTTACCTTCTACTTAACTCTAACTGTTCTGCAGGTGGACTAAATACCTCTTTAAGACTTTCAAATATTATTAATCAAAGCTAGTTGCCATTCCTGATTGTTTACTGACTTATTTTTTCTTTGCTATAGTCCAGTAGGAGGCCACTTAAATTGATCAGGGTATAAGTCTGTTCTGAAACTAAAGATACCTTAATGCCTGGCCACAGAAAAATACTCAAGAAATGTTTGTTGAAAAAAAAAAAGAAAGATAAAAAGAAATGTTTGTTGAATGAGTAAACTGATTATGTCTCTGACCCAGGAGGTTAGAAATCTGGAAAGAACGTTACAATGTGCAGCTCTCTCTGTCAGCCTGGTACTTTGGGCATTGTCTTCTGCTGGAGCTGGGATGAAGTTCAGGTGTTCTGAGGTATGGTATGTCATCAGTTCTCAAGTAGGCATGGGACCTCGTTAATGTTGTTTTTGAAATATGTTACATTTCAGAGACTTTATACCAATACTAGAGGCCTGATGCATGAAAGACGTGCGAGAGCAGGCCCTCAGCCCTGGCTGCGCCTGGAAGGTCGTCCGGACATTTGTCCCACTGTTCAGCCGTTCAGTCGATTTGCATATTACGCTTTTATTATTATAGATTTTCTTTCATTTGCATGGATTAAAAATTTATTTTTCTGTGACTCTCAGACTGGGAAATTTGATTTTATCATACCACATGTATTATGATCTGACTTTTTTTCTTGCCACAACCCACCCTAAAATCTAATACGTTTCAGCAACTGCATAAGCCTCACCATTAGAAACTCGTTTCAGTATAGCCAATGCTAGCTGTTGGTCAGAGAGTTCCTAGGAGGGACACATCACACAAGGGATTGTCAAAAAGGGTTTGCATCTCCTCACAGGACAGTGGAGCTTGCATTTGTGACCAAAGATGGTCAGAGACAGCACCCAATGACATAAAAGCAGCAATGCAGCCATAAGTCTACACACTTTTAATCTTAAGATCCGAATCTGCCCCAAAGCTTTTTTCAGTTATTGAGGGAGGAAGGCCTGGTCAGAGCAGACTCAGGAAGAGCCACGGTAAGGCAGCCGGTGCTCAGCGCGCACTGCGACTCTAGGTCACACGGTTCTACAGCCCTTGGCTAAGCTGACTCCCACCCTCATAATGTGGACGCCCTGCCTGGGATGGCAGAGCAGACCTGATGAATAGGCTGATTTTTTAATTTGATTCCAGGTAGTTTCGTGATCTTACAGGAAACAAAATTTAGAATACCTGCAGGATCAATCCTTTCTCCTCTACTTCTTTTGAAGTAAAATATTCTGAATCTCAGTTGGGCTCGAGAGGTAGCAGAATGAAGAGGGCTCGGTGCTGAGTCTGTGGTAGACGCTTTGGTGCACATATTGTGTTATACATTGAAAGGAAACTCATTCTCTAGTTGATGGCTAAGAGACTTGCCAAAATCAAAGTTGCCCAGCTGATAACTAACTTAGGATCTAATGCTCTTTTCTCCACTTCCTGTATTCCAATATTAGATAGCTGCTGTATGAACATACATCTTTAAATATAAAATATGAAAACTAAATTCTGAAATAAGTCACATTTGTGAAGAGACAAAAGATAAGAGCGGCTTTTATGAAGTGAGTATGACAAAAACTCCATGAAATTATGATTAGATCTGTTTGCTCTTTTAATCATAAGGTTTTTAGATGGTAAAAAAGATGGCACGAACCTCTTCAGAATAGAAGGTATAGGATCTTATAGCATATACAGCACTTGCTGTGTCCTTTCCCCAATTTATCGGCTTTATTGCAGGAAAGATTGAGGATCTGGACTTAGAGGGAAGCAGAGGGAGAGTCGATGGGCCGATTTTAGGAGAGTTGAGCCGTGGCTAGAGCAGAGCAGGGATGCTGGGGCCCTTTGCGGCAGCCGCGGAGACCGGGACTGCTGCAGTGTTGTTACTGAGGGTAAGCGTGGCCATGGTCACTGCGAGCCTTCCAAGGGCTTAAGTGGTCACGAAGGTTGGGCTGAAGGATTATTAATATTCTTTTCAAAGGTGCTTGGCCTGCGTGGCTCAGTGATTGAGCTTTGACCTGTGAACCAGGAGGTCATGGTTAGATTCCCAGTCAGGGCACATGCCTACGTTGCGGGCTCAATCCCCAGTGTAGAGTGTACAGGATCAATGATTCTCTTTCATCATTGGTGTTTCTTCCTCTCTCTACCTCTCCTTTCCTCTCTGAAATCAATAAAAATGTATTTAAAAAAATTATTTTAAAAGGCAGTGAATTCAAGGTTAAATAGAGAGAGCACACCAGGGTGTGCCTAGATGTGAGTAGTTCTTTAAATCTTTCTCCAAATGGTAATTTTTCTCAAATTTGAGACATAAGCACTATGTAATTTTGTGTTAGGTGAATATTTAAACAATTTAAATGAATTTATTGCATCCCAGCTCTACTACTACTTACTAGCTGTGCCTACTAGCTGTGCAACCTTAGGTAATTGTTTGAATTTCTCTGTGACTTAATTTTCTCATATGAAGTACAGTCAATAATGGTTCCTACCTCTTAGGATTGTTGTGAGTATTCAATGAGTTAAAATATGTCAAGAATTGTGTCTAGCTAATAGTAACTCTGTACATGTATTAGCCATGGGGGTGGTGGTGGTGGTGGTGATGGTGAATGTGGTGGTGGTGGTGATGTATTCTTCCTCCTCCTTCTCCTTCTGTTCCTCCTCCCTCGCCCTTTAGCATTTGAATTGAGCTTTCTCTCAATTCAGTTTTTCACTGCTTCAGAAAAACCAATCTTCCAGACCAGTATTTTATAACCCAAGATATTACAATCCACTCAGGGCCAATCAGTATGCTGCCAGCTTTGTGCTTAGGTTCTTCCCAACCAGTCTCTTGGAAGCAAGACTTATAAATCCAACCTCAGTTAAGTGGTGGCTATTGTTTATCTCTGGTTATCTCTGATTTATTACTAGAAGCACTGCTATGATTCTCTTAAATTAGAACATGAAATTCATGCACCGGGGGGGGGGGGGGAGGGGGGAGCGTGTCCCTCTGCCCAGCCTGCACCCTCTCCAATCTGGGACATCCATCTCACAATCCGGGACTGCTGGCTCCTAACTGCTCGCCTGCCTGCCTGCCTGATTGCCCCTAACCGCTTCTGCCTACCAGCCTGATTGCCCCCTAATTGCTCCCCTGCCGACCCAATCACCCCCAGCTGCCCTCCCCTGCCAGCCTGATCACCCCCAACTGCCCTCTTCTGCCGGCCCGATCGCCCCCAACTGCCCTTCCCTGCCTGCCCAATCACCCCAACTGCCCTCTCCTGGTGGCCTGTTCGTCCCCAACTGCCCTCCCCTGCTGGCCTGATCACCCACAACTGCCCTCCCCTGCCGGCCATCTTGTGGCGGCCATCCTGTGATGACGTGGGGGCGGCCATCTTACGATGACGCGAGGGCAAGATGCCACCTAGGCTTTTATTAGTATAGATGTTTGTCTATTATCAGTTCCTTAAGAAATGGATTTTTAATAAATCATTATCACAGTGCCATGGACTATTAAGGCAACATTTGTGGGCCTCTAATTTATTTATAGTATTGTGATAGAAATTGTGGGCAATACAAAGAGGGCAAAAATATTACACCTTAGTTGCAAAGATACAAGAAATGATATGAAAAGTTCCGTAGCATTAAGAAAGAACATAGTACAGAGCCCAGGGAAGCTCGGGTAAGGAAGGACACCCGCCCACAGTCTTGGGCAAATGTTGCTGGGCTAAGCGGGTCTCAGCACCCTAAGTTGCCAGACCTGCGGAGGTGACTGTCAGTGGGAACTCGATTGTGAGCCAGCAAGCAAGGACACACTGGGGCTGGCTCCCAGAGCAGTGCGTCCCCAAGCAAAGGACTGGGTTCGTCTTTATTCAGGGAAAGTGCATAAGCATGGAGGTGAGCTTCATCACATACAGGTGGGGCATTCCTGCACAGGCACAGTTAGAAACATGCGGCCCTAGCCAGTCTGGCTGAGTGGATAGAGCGTCAGCCTGCAGACTGCAGGGTCCCAGGTTCCATCCTGGTCAAGGGCACATGCCTGGGTTGTGAGCTTGATCCCCAGTGTGGGGCGTGCAGGAGGCAGCCGGTCAGTGTAGACTCCTGTAGGCTGCTGTGGGCACCCACAGGTGGTTTGAGCTGGATTAGCCCTCGTGCTTGTCCCTGTAAAGACAGGTCTGGCATTTGTCAGTGTCAGGAAGGCATCAGTATGGAGGAGAGTTTAAATCTCAGCCCTTCTGTTAAACTCTGAGCAAATCACAGGTTGATTAGAAAAGCACATCTTATAATTAGGGCGATCTGAGTGGGTTTGCAGGTTAATCTAAGCAGTTATGAATTCTAAATAAAAGTTAGTTTATGTTAGGCTGCCTGCAAAATTGTGTTTGTGTGTGTACATACGTACATAGGACATGTAGATTAGTTACAGGAAGACTTCACAGAAGTGTAAAAGGCAGAACCTCAATAGGCAGAAGAGGAGAGGTGCAGGTGGACTGGTAGAGGAAGGCTGTGTCTGGTGCATTCAAAACAATCAGGGCAACCTGCTTTTACTGAAAGGAGCCTATGTTGAGGAAAATGGAATGGCAGGCTGGTAAGCTAGAAAGATACACAGTTACATGGCGAGAATGAAAGTTGTGTTAACTGCGAGACTCAGTGTCTACAGCACGTCAAATTAACACTTGCATTAAGCGTCGTCGATTCTACCAGCTAAATCTCAACAGGAAAGGAACTAACTGGAGAACATTGAGGCTCTAGTTGCTGGTGCCTATCAGAGCTGCTGGCCCTGGAAACCCCTGAGAGAGGAAGCCAGTCACCTCAGACAGACTTGCCTTTAAACTCACTCAGCTCATCTACTTCCCCCTGTTAGTGGACAGGTTGATCAGTTCTCGGAACCTCATCTGCCTCATCTGTAAAGTGGTGATGATATTAACATGAGGGTGGTAAATTCAAAATGTGAGGATTAAATGAGGTGGTAACTTTGAAATGTGAGGATTAAATGTGAGGATTAAATAATATTTGTAAAGTTCTCACCAATTCAGGCATAGTGAGCACTTAACAATAACAGCAACACAGGCTGTTTCAACCAGATAGGATAACTTGATTTTACTTTCATATTGAGATGCCGTGTAAAATGTTAACTATTAGTGTTCCACTTTAAGAAAAGTTGGAAAACTCTCTTAATACTTATTTTTTACCTTACTACTCTGAAATGTTAGTGCTTCTAGTTTTGTCTGTGAGATCTAGCACTCCTTTTTAAAGGAGTAAGTTGTAATATACACATTAGGGAAGGACTTACATTTGGTGTGTTTACTGAGTTCATGTTTTGGTGCCAATAAGTATATCTAAAATTTTTAAGAAGGATAGAAACCAAAGGAGTATGCATAATTGAAGAGTTAAGAAGAAAATTAAACTAAGGTTCTCCTTAACCAGGTGTGTCAGTAATAGAGGCTTTTCTGTGCTGGGAGTCCCTGCTCCTTCTACCCCAAATTTGTCCCTCAGGTTTTTTTTTTAAATGGTGACGTGAATCCATTTTAGTTTTCTATGTCGTTTAATATAGTGGAAAGACTACAGACTGAACAAAACCCAAAGTTTAGGTTCCTCTGTGCCATTCTTGGCTGTGTGAGCTTGAGTAAATAATCACACATTCCTGAGCCTCACTTTCTATCACGTGGATAGTGAGGGTACCAACCGTACATATTTCACAAGGTGCTTGGGATTGTAGCAGGACACAGTGTTGCCTTTGTTCAGTCGTGACCCTGGCCATGGCGGTGGGCACGCTGATGAAAAGGAAGCTCTCACACAGGACTCGGCGTGTTTCGTGGGACACTGTTTGCACTTGACAGACCCATCAGCAAGCTGCGGTTTTCAGACTCAGGTGTCAGGCAGACGTTTTCTCAAAGGTGAATGCGCCCGGATTCGTCATCTTAAGGGAAACAAGGACCAGTGTGTGTTGTCAGTGATAAAATTACTTCAAATGAAAATGAGAATCTTAGGAAGCTTTGTATTCTCTACTGTGAACTTGACCACTTCCTCATACTCTTCCGGTGAGACTGGTGGTGATACTAGTGAAGGCGATGTTTAAAAATAATGATGAAATGTGTCAACACCTGGAAGAGCTGCATAACTCTGAGCTCTTTTCCAAATGACCAGTGCATGGTGTTAAAAAGTCCGGCAAAGGGCAGGACAGGACGATGGGTGTTACGGCAGCAGAGTGCGGGAGCTTGCCGTGGCTGTCCTTCCCACATTCTGTCTGCGTGCAGGAAGCACCACCTGCTGAGCTTGGTGTGGTGTCACGGAGGCGTATTCCTAGTTGTCCGCAAGAACTATCAAAACCCTCTCCCTCCCAACCGCATAGCTGCATGACGCTGGATTTTCTTCATATATTTCCGTCAAAACCAGCCTGTCTCACCAGCCTGGGTGAAGAAGCCGATAGAAGAATCCAGCTGTTGCCCGTTAAGCTAGACATTAAAGTGATTTGCAAAAGTCTCCCACTAATTTTTTGCTTTGCGAATGTAGTTACCTTTACAAAAATATACTATGTATATTAACATGTAATGGATTTATTATTTTAAGTGGATTACTAAACATCTTTAATTTTTTTAAAATTTTAACTTCTACAATGGTAAAAGTTGATAGCTATAACCTACATGAACAGAAGCCGGTTGAGGTCCGCAATGATTCTTGAGAGTTTTAAAGGGTCCTGACATTATGAAGTTTGAAAGCTGCTCTTCTAAATTGAGAAATTAAAACGTATGATTTCTATGGTTTACCAACACGTGATATTACCATCTGGTGACAAAATAGGGAAATGCAGGCATTTTTGAAAAGGCCCTTAGAATAATTTGGAATGACTGCTTCTTAGAAATTTATTAAGAGAAAAGAAAGACGTAGTGTTCATATTTCCAAGGGATATAGCTTAAGATTATATGTGCCCAAAATATTAATTTTTAGGAGGCAAGCAAAAAAAAGTTAATTCAGTGGCTATGTTTGAAGGCTAACATTGGTTTCAGGCCAATCTCATGGTAAGAACACATTGAGTTTTTGTATTCAATATGTATATTTCATAATACGCAGAGCCTCCTGGAGTGTGATGGTATAGGCTGCAGGATGTGTAGTTGCTGTTTGAAATAGCGGTAAATGTTTACGATGCTGTTTTCCTTTGCTGGCATATCGCCACCTCCTGTGGCTGACTTCAAGCTTAATCACTGTGAGGAACACCAGGCTTGAGCAATTCTTCTGTGTTGAGGGTGCGGGGCCCGCGCTGTGGTGGGTGTTTGCACTCGCTGCTCTGGGACCCTACACCCAGGAGCTCTGTCGCCTGTCCTGTGCGGACCTGCAGAGTAAGCATTGTTCCTTGCCTCCGCGTTTCTGAAGGACTACAACAGGGAGTGTAAATATGCATAACCATGTAGAAGGACATTTGGACAAATAGGGCCTAAGCCAAATTGACAAGATGCAGCTGCAAGGACCCGGCTCGTGAATAATGAGCATCTACTCTGTGGAGCAGCGTCAGCGTGCCTGGCTGAGCCGCTCCGAGCCACGTGAAAAGGAAGGAACCGTGTTTCATTTCCATTCCGTTCGAGGAGGGCCCACTGGCCAGTTTTTAAAAAAACCTCAATTCAGCTGATTGTTTTCAAAATAACCTGTTCTTTTCAAGCGGTTGTGTGTGAGGGACAGCTGTGCCCAGATGAAGTGAGTGACTACACTAGCTAACTGCTGTCCTCATTGTCTGCCTCTGTCGCCAAGCGCCCAGTGACCCTGCTGATAAATACTTTCGACACCTGCATGAATATGCAGACTGCCCACAGGAGAGCCACTTGCTTCTTTGTGAGACTGGAAATGCTGTTGAGCCGAAGCCGACTCTAATTCTGTGTACCAAAGTGAAATAATACGTATCTCCCCAAGTTCTTAATCTGGATTGTCTTTGAGCATCCACGCATGCTCTGCAACTGATGCCAGATTTTACTTGACGGGTGTGTGTGTGTGTGTGTGTGTGTGTGTGTGTGTGTGTGTGTGTTTGAGAAAACTCCGGAGCTTTTATCAGACTCTCCAAGTGGATTGTGACCCCTTAAAGGCTAAGAACCAGCAGAACTGCTTTGTGGTTTCCAACGTGCTTTTACATGCGTTTTTATTTGATCCTCCCAACATTTCTGAGGGAGAAATGGCAGGTATTCTCTTCAAGAAGGGCATGACTGGGAGCTTACGTGGTTTAGAGTTTCATCTGTAGGCACAGGGAGCCATAGGTTTCCAGTGAGGAGGTGATCTGATCAGATTGTTGTTTGGGGACCGCCCTGGCGATGGTGTAGAGTGGGGAGCTAGCTAGGAGGCCACGTGGAAGACCAGATGACAAGAGACGGTCAGCCCTAAGTTCATGGCAGTCCGATTGGAAAAGAGCCAGTGGATTTGCAAAATAATTGAAATCCTTCAGGTTTATTTACCGGCTGCTGTTGGAGGAAGGGAAAGGTAAAGGAGGAAAAGAAAGTTTTTGAAAACGCCTTTCTGGCCTGCTTGCAGTAGAAGCGAGGAAGCAGCAAGATGGTGCATTTCGGTTTAGCCATGTGGACTTGAAGAACTCATGGGACATCCAGAAAGGCCAGTAGGCGTTTGCAGTGCTCGTGTGGGACTGGTGAGGTGGGTGTGACGTTGCTTAGACTCAGAGTGTGTTGGGTGAGCAGTGAGGCGTCCTAGGGAGCGAACAGTGAGAAAACCCAGCCAGTGTTCAGCTAGCTGGAGTTAGGGTTTTAGGAAAGCCCTGGGAAATCCAACCATGGCTTTTAAAAATTTCTCGCTATTCCTGAGTAGAGAAGTAGGGATTAAATATTTCTCGACTCCCTTTATTTACTGTCAGATCACTCCATTATTTCTGGATGACCTTAAATTAATGAAATTTATGTAAATCAGATGCCACTGTAACTGCCTTCAAGTCAGCAGGGCACATCAAGCCAAGGATGGGTGGTTGAGGGTATACCAGTAGCTTAATAATCTCTGTAATCTTCCCCATTTTAGGCATGGAAATTGACACCTTATGAAACATATGTGTCCATCCAACTCAGGGAGGCCACACCCTGCCTCACTCTCCTTCCCCGTAACAGCCCTGGAGCCACACTTCCGCACTCAGTGTAGCCTCCCTTCCGAGGACATTGCTAACACGGTCTCGTGTTCCCTCCCTCGAGGGCAGTGGCCATCTTCAGTCCACATCAGCTGTGGACACACGTGCCACACTCGCGGGCCTGCGCCACTTCCACATTCAAACCCGGTGAGTGTGCATCTTTGAAACAGCCCTCCAACTTCCACCTGCCCCCCCCCCCCCCCTCACTTTTTCAGGAGCCTGCCTCTTCCCTCTGTCCCTCCTTCCCATTCCTTGTTCATGTCACTTGCTCTGTCCTTGTTTTCCAGGGGGAGGGGGGGTGGCCAATGGGTGAGTGGAGTGGAGGCTGGCTACACCTTTCGAATATCCTGTTTCACTACCAGCTCAGAAATAATCAGATGGTTCGGTAATAGTCGCGTGGCCCTATAGATTTTCTCACACAGTGTTCCTTGATCATTTCCAACCCAGTTTCTTTCCTTAGCATCTGTTTCCCCTCCTACTTGCATTCAGGCAGCTGGACATTGTTAGAAAACCTCACAAAAACTGGGGCAGCTGGATCAATAAATGTATGTTGAATAAAAAAAAATATGAAATACCCTCTCCCTCCTCGCATCCACACACCTTAGAACTGTGCTAAGGAAAAATAGATCCGCATTTCATTTTAGTTTCACTTTGTTGTTTCTGCTGGCTTTTGCCTGTGTGAGTATTTGTAAGGGTGTGTGAATAGTTGTATATGTGTCAACCGATGGCTCAGAAATTTGGGGTCTTCTTAACTATGTTTTATTAGAAAACCAGCCTGTGTGCCCCGTTTTGCAGACTGGTGTAGACTGGGAGAAGATCTTGATAAAAGTCCCCCCAGATACCTACCCCTGGTGAGTTAGGACAGGGACTGTGCAAATGCCTTTTCTTCCTTCTAAGGGAGAGTGATACTTATTTATTTATTTTACTGGTGTCGGTTGGTTCCACGGTTCATGAATTCTTTCTTAGAGAAGGAGTCAGCCACTGGGTGGAGAGTCATTGAAACTGTAAGTTTAGGACAGTAGTGGGAATACCCTGCACAACGTGCGACCGGTTGGGCCTTTAAAATAATTTACAATTGAATGAGTCTTATGATGGCAGGCCTCACGGGCAGGGCTGCCGGCTGCAGGCGGGATGGCGGCCTTTGTGTTTAGCTGGACAGGCCAGGGAATCGTGGCCTGAAAGCACCCCTGGGTTAGGGCGCGTACATAACCGGACAGACGTTAGCGTGGAGTGTCATGTGAGTTGAACCCCCCGACTTCCGAGAACGTGGCGCAGGGAGTGGAAGTGCTGAGAGCACTGTCTCCTCGTCGCCTCCAAACGCCCCTGGCATGGTCTGAAGAAGGGGCAGATCCCCAGAAGTAACCGCAGGAGGGGCCGGCAGTGCGCCTGCTCAGTGCTGGAAGAGGTGTTTCTTACTCCCTGTGGCTGAAGCCAGGTTAAGTAGTGCCCCCTTCTTCAGCACCCCATCCTGACGCGATCCCCTCGCTGCCCACCCACCCCTCCCCAGCACTTCCGGCCTCCAGTCATGGAGTCCTGCTCTCCTGAGACCGCCCTGCTTGCCCTTTTGTTCATCTCCATGCGGTTCATGGCTTTAGCTGATCTGGTAAATACAGTAGCTGCCACCTGCTGCTGCTCCGACTGACTCGGGGGTCGGGGGAGCGGGGGTATGACAGGGGACGGGGGGGTGCTGCTGTCACTGAACAGACTCGTGGCTCCCACCCAGCTGCTGGCTTGGGCTATGCCCTTTGGTGTCTGGAGGTCAAGCACCAGGATTTGCACCTGCCAGGAATCACTTTTTGTCCCCCAAACCCACCCCTGGATTCACTAGTGGGTTTTGTTTGTTTCCTCCATCAGTAAGCTCTTAAGGGCGGGAAAGGGAGCCTAGATATCTTCCCTCTATCCCCCCTCTCAGGGGTCCCCAGCACCACCGCAGTTCCCAGCCCATGGCAGCTTGGCAGCGACTTGTCAGTTCATTAACCCTTTGCACTCGCTTGCTTTTTTCTCGATTCCTTTATTCTAATGCTAACGTGTCGAGTCGACATCCGAGTGCAAAAGGTTAATGAAGCTCCACTTGGGGGAAGGGCTTTCAAGCAGTCCTCAATGTGGTAAGCGTTGTACAGACGAGTAAACAGAAGTCAACAGCTTCAAGGCAAAGTTTTAGGAATCTGCAGCCAGATCTTTCTGAAGCAGATCTGCTTTATGAAACAAGAAACTATTAGAAAAGCTGTGCTTTGTAAACTCAATGAGATATATTATGAGATTGTATTTAATAAGTGAAAACTTTAAAGGGGCAAACTGAAACAAAAGCCCTAATAAGCAAAATAAGTCTTCACGATACATAATAAAAAGCAGATTTACTTAAAAACCCATCTGGCAATAGAGGATAAACTTGAGGAAAATGCCAGAATGCAGCAGAGAAGCCTAGACAGACAGAGGTCCCACCTAGAAACGAGAGCGGTGACGGAGGAAGACAGAGAAAACATTTGGATCAACTGGGATGATTGTTGGAGGGAGATGTTCCATGTCTGAGAGAGCTAGTCTTGGGTATGATGTGCCCTACCACATCCAGGCAGAGTTCTAATTACAGAGCAATGCTAAAAAGTATCCTGATGATTTTCTCTTAAAAAATACACACACACACACACACACACACACACACACACACACACACACACACATTTATATTAGAGGCCTGGTGCATGAAATTCGTGCAAGAGTAGGCCTTCCTTCTCCCGGCTGCCAGCTCTGGCTTCCCTCTGGCACCTGGGACCCGGGCTTTCCTCGCAGCTCTGGCTTCGTCCAGAAGGACATCTGGTATAATTAGCATATTAGGCTTTTATTATTATAGATATATATTGATTTTAGAGAGGAGGGGAGAGGGAGAGAGAAACATCAGTGATGAGAGCGAGTCATTGAAAGGCTGCCTCCTGACCCCCACTGGGGATCGAGCCCGAAACCCAGGCCTGTGTCCTTGATCAGAATCGAACCCGGGCCCCTTCAGTCCGCAGGCTGACCACACTATCCACTGAGCCAAAACAGCTATATCAGTTTTCTCTTTTTAACTGGAAAACTGGTGAGTAGAGTAAGGAAGGTCTTATTTGCTTATTAGTCTTTAATTGAAAGAAGACGAATGTCATCGTTTGGGGTTACATTGTCAGTAAATAGTAGTGTTTTAAGGTTGATTAAAGTTTTTATAATTAGTAGAAGAGACAGGATGCCTATAAAAATCAATATAGGAAACAGAATCAAACCAGCATAATCCCCATCTCACTGGAGAAAACAGAATAGTTTCACATTCCTTTCCTTTTACCTATCTGCATTCCCACATTTATATCTTTTTCCTTTTCTTTCTTTTTAAAAAATTATTGACACTGTTACAGATGTCCCTCCTTTCTGCCCCCGTTTGTCCCTCCCCAAGCCCCACCCCACCCCCGGCCTCCACCACATTACTGTCATTTTCCGTTGGCTATGCGTATGTGCTCTTCGGTTCATCTCTTCCTGCCCCTCTGAGGTCTGTCACTCTGTTCCAGGCCTCTGGTCCTAGGGTGTTCCTCAGTTCATTTTGTTCATTAGAGTCTACATATGAGTAAAGTAATACGCTATTTGTCTTTCTCTGGCTTCTTTTGCTTAGCATAACAATCTTTAGGTCCCTCCATGGTGTCGCAGGGGTAAGAGAGCCTTCGTTTCCACAGCTGCATAGTATTCCGTTGTGTAACTGTACCACTCCTTTTTCAAAGAGTGATTGAAGTTGGAAATAGAAATATGCTGTATAGACTTTGAAATAATATATAATTAACTCTTAAAAATCTTTGAAAATTTGTATCTTTTTACTATTATTATTTTAATCCTTACCCAAGGAAATGCTTTCTTTTGATTTTAGAGAGAACGGAAGGTAGAGGGAGAGAGAGAAGCATCGACATGAACGAGAAACATCAATTGGCTGCCTCCTGTATGCTCCCTGACGGGATTGAAGCCAAAACCCGGGTATGTGCCCTACCCGGGAATTGAAACCTCAACCCTTTGGTGCACAGGACAACACTCCAACTAACTGAACCATACAGGCTAGGGCAAAATTTTTAAATTTTTAAATTACAGTTTACATTCAGTATTATTTTGTATTACTTTCAGGTGTACAGCATAGTCATCAGACAATCACACACTTCACAAAGTGGCCCCCCCGATATTTCAAGTTCCCACCTGGCACCATACAGTTAATGGTATTATTGACTATATTCCCTATGCTGTACTTTACATCCCCGTAACTGTTTTGTAACTACCAATTTGTACTTCTCAATCCCTTCACCTTTTTCACCCAGTTCCCCAGCCTCCCTCCCTTCAGACAAACATCAGTCTGTACCTATGAGTCTGTTTTTATTTTGTTTGTTTGTTTAATTTGCTCGTTAGATTTCACATATAAGTGAAATGATATGGTACTGTATTTATCTTTCTCTGTCTGACTTATTTTATTTAGCATAATATTTTCTAGGTCCATCCATGCTGTCAAAAAATGGTAAGATTTCTTTTTATGGCTGAGTAATATTCCATTGTGTATATATACCACAACTTTTTTTATCCAGACATGTATGGGTGGGCACGTGGGCTGCTTCCATGTCTTGGCTATTGTAAATAACACTGCACAAAACATGGGGCTGCATATGTTTTTCAAATTAGTGTTTAGGATATACACTCAGGAGTAGAATTGCTGGGTCCTAAGGCAGTTCGCTTTTTAAATTTTGAGTCACCTTAACACTGTTTTCTACAGTGGCTGCACCAGTCTGCATTCCCACCAACAGCACATGAGAGTTCTCCTTTCTCCACATCCTTGACAACATGTGTTGTTTGATGATTTATTGATGGTAGCCATTTTGACAGGTGTGAAGTGATAACCTCATTGTGGTTTTAATTTGCATTTCTCTGATGATTAGTGATACTGAGCGTCTTTCCATATACAGTATCTATTGGTCATCTGTATGTCCTCTTTGAAGAAGTATCAATTCAGGTCCTTTGCTCATTTTTTAATATGTTTTTTGTGGGGTTTTTTTTGTTTTTTGTTTTTTTTGGTGTTGAGCTTAATATCCAAAATTTATAGAGAACTCTTATCAGATATCAAATGTACCATTAGCGAATATTTTCTCCCATACAGTGGGTTGTCTTTTTATTTTGTTGATGGTTTCCTTTGCTGTTCAGAAGCTTTTTAGTTTGATATAGCCCCATTTGTTTCTTTTTTCTTTTGTTTCTCTTGCTTGAGGAGATATATCACAAAAAAATATTGTTGGGAGAAATGTCAGAGATTCTACTGCCTATGTTTTCTTTTAGGAATTTAATAGTTTTGTGTCTAACATTTAAGTCTTTATTATATTTTGAGGTCATTCTTGTATATGGTGTAAGAAGGTGGTCTAGTTTCTTTCTTTTTTTTTTTTATATGTACTTGTCTAATTTTCCCAACACCATTTATTAAACACACTGTCTTTACCCCCATTGTATATTTTTGCCTTTTTTGTTATATATTAATTGACTACATAGGCATGGATTTATTTCTGGGCTCTCTATTCTGCTCCATTGATCTATGTGTCCGTTTTTATGCCAGTACCATATATTTTGATTACTATAGTCTTATAGTATAGTTTGATATCAGGAAGTGTAACACTTTCAACTTTGTATGTCTTTCTCAAGATTGCTGTGGCTGTTTAGGATCTTTTGTGTTTCCATATAAATTTTTGGATTATTCTAGTTCTGTGAAAAACACAATTTTGATAGGAATTGTGTTGAATCTATAGATTGCTTTAGGTAGTATGGACATTTTAATTATATTCATTCTATCCATGAGCACTATACATGCTTCCGTTTATTGGTATCTTCTTCAGTTTCTTTCTTGTCTTATAATATCCTGAGTACAAGTCTTTTACCTCCTTGTTGCAATTGTAAATGGGATTGTTTTCTTAGTTTCTCTTTTTGATAGTCATTAGTGGTATATAGAAATACAACTGATTTCTGGATATTTATTTTGTAGCCTGCTACTCTTCTGAATTCATTTATCATTTCTGTAGCTTTTTGGTGGATTCTTTAGGGTTTTTTATATATGGCCTTTATTATGTTGAGATATGTTTCCTCTATTCCCACTTTTCTGAGTGTTTTTGTCATAAATAAGTGCTGGATTTTATGAAATGCTTTTTTGCATCTATTGATATGATCATATAATTTTTATTCTTAATTTTGTTTATATGGTGCTCCACTTGGATTGTAGATATTGTACCAACCTTGCATCCCCAGAATAAACCCCGCACTTGATCATGGTGTATGATCTTTTTTAATGTATTGCTGAATCCGGCTTGCTAATATTTTTTTGAGGATTTTAGCATCTGTTTTCAATTTTTTTCTTAGCAGTGTCTTTATCTGGTTTTGAAATTAGGATATGCTGGCCTCCTAAAATGAGCTTGGAGTCTTCCCTGCTCTTGAATTTTGTGAACTAGTTTGAGAGGATAGGTGTTAGTTCTTTGAATGTTTGGTACAATTCACCTGTAAAGCCGTCCAGTCCAGGGCTTTTGTTTGTTGATAGTTTTCTGTTTTGTTGGTTATAACCCGTCTGTTCAGATTTTCTGTTTCTTCTTGATTCAGTCTTAGAATATTGTATATTTCTAGGAATTTATTTCTTCCAGATTTTGTATTTTTTGGTATCCATTGTTACTTCTCTAATCATTTCTGATTTTATTTATTTGAGTTCTCTTTCTCCCCCTCCCTTCTTCCCTTTTTGATATGAGTCTTAAAAATCTTAAACACTCCTTTTAAGCAACTGTGTAATATAGGCAGACAATAGTATTTAGCATCTAAAATACCGTCTTTTTGTTGCAAAATGTATGATTAAAAAAAGAATGAAAACAAGTCTATGATTCATCTGTTATGGCACATAGTAGGCACTAAAGAAATATTTGTTAAAAGAAAGAATGAAGACACATGTAAATTAACTAACTGTATACTTGGAAAATGTAATTTCATCTGCAAATAGCCTTATAAGTGATTGCACTGTTTCTCCCTTGCTATAAGAGAGAAAGATAAGAACATTTATCTGAGATCTGGACAGACATCTGTCATGAGGTAAGACTTGGAGGGAGCGTGGGCATTAGCAAGCATTCATGGGCATGGCGAGTGCTGGGAAGGCGGGAATCAGAGCGTAAACCAGCACTAACTTCAGGCTCTCAGAAGGTTAACTCAGATTGTTGTGGTTGTTGTCATGTCAGAAAGATTTGTCCGGTCGGGTAGAAAATCAGAGGTCAACAGAAGTGATTAAGCAGCTAGAAAAATCAACTCAAAAAGAATCTTTTAGTATATAATCTGGAAAAGAATTTGAATCTTTCTAAGCCCAGAGCAACAGAAAGGTAATTTAGAATGATTTGGAGAGCTGTAGAAGTGATGGTATAAAATTGAGTAGAAAAGCACTTATTGAGTGTAAGACAGTTTTTAGTGGAAAATGAAAGAACTACGTAGCATGTACGGCAGCACGGACGATGGTACAGTCCCCAAGGAATCGAGTCATACTGTGTGTGTGCACAGTGTGGCATCACGTCACTTAAGCTCAGCAGTCTGCTGAAGGCTTCATTTATGGGTGGGGATGTGGAGGCTGGTCATGTGGCTGGTGGGAGGTGGCGCTGTATTTGGAAATCAGGCTGCAGAGCACAATCGCAATGGCTCCCCACTGCTCTTGCCCTGTGGTTCCAGGCGGGGCAGTTGGGTGGAACAGGCATACTGTGCAGAAATCTGACCGGGTAAACCAGCTGGTCTCCCATATGCTAAATAGGTGATCCCAACAAGCCACTTTAATTAAGTAAAAATCATAATAATACCAGTACTCATGTATTCTAATCAAAGGCGCACTTCTGTTCAGTCTTCTGGATGAATGGATCTTTGCAGAAATAAGATTTGTGTATGAGAAGGCCTTCTTAATGCGAATGTAAAATAAATAAGTAGTAAACTCCCGGACCCAAGAGAGTGAGCAGTATCCAGCAAATGTCAGCCCTTGAAGAGGTTTTACATGCCCTCAAGCTGGCTGCATAGTACTGTGTAGGGGATTAGAGAGATAAACCTGAGTTGGAATTCCCGTTCTATCTTTCATTTGCTTATGATCTCAAATAAGTCATATACCTCTCTGAGGATAACAATACCACTTACCTTGCAGAGTAGAAAGTTAGATATGGAACTGTGAATGTAAAGATAGCATGCATGTATGCAAATAAATGGTATGTCTGTAAAGATGGCATGTAGACAGCATGTATCTAGAAATAGCATGTATGTACATAATGGCTGTTTGATTAAGAGCAGCTAGTGTTACTATTCATCGTTGAGATGCAGTTCTCCAGTAAATAAAACTACAGCCAAGTAGTGCTGTAAGGTGGTAGGTTTCTAAAAAGATTTTAATTTTGTGCAGTCCTCTCAGCTGATGTATTTAACCCCTGAAGTAAAATGTCCCCCCTCTTTACCCTTTTCACAGTTGGGGAGCTCACAGGAGGCTTCGGGGTTTTAGAGGCAGTAGTTGTTCCCTGAAAACGTAGCTGATGACAAATGCCATGATTGCCGGGCTCTAATATGTTAGCAGACAGAAGCATGCTTTTAATATTCATCATCTTTAAGTGCCACCAACTGACATTCAGAGTAAATGTGCAGATATGGGTGCTGAGCAAAACAGAGCAAGGAAGGGAACTTGCTAATTTGTATTCTAGATGGAAATCTTAAATTAGCCTCCAAGATTTTTAAATGGATTTTTAAATGCTGGGCACATAGGAAATTGAGTTTATATTAATATTTATAAGGTTCGGAAGATATTTAGCGAAATATTTGTATAATTTAATTTTGGTCATAATCAAGTAGGAAAGCATCATAAGAAGGCCATTGTATTTTAGCTGGTGACTGTTGTGCCTCCTAGGAATACCCTCTGGAAACCAGGACAACGTGCATTTTTAAAAGCCTTCTTTATTAGTTATTGGGACGCAGAAGTCAGAGGTTGTTGGATTGTTTTATGTTAATTTCACTTACATCAATTAATTTAGAAATCAGTTCTGATGATGATTTTTAAAAGTGTGTATTGACTGTTCTGCAAGCGCTGTAATCTGCCTGCCTTTATGGTCTTTATTGCAGAGAACAGCTCCCTGGCTCCCGGGAAGCCTGCTTCTGCAGTTTTGCTTCGGGCTAATTGAGTTTAATGCAGTTCTGTGTGCAGAAGGTATTGACTTGTGCATAGTATTTAATTTGTGTAAATATGTGTGTATGTAATGTTTTGCCCCTCTGAGTTTTATTTTAAATGTAACCCTTGAAACTGGGATAATAGAAATTCTTAGTGTAGGCCTTCTAGCATTTGCAGGTGCCAACGGTTTAAACTGCTGTAGAAATACAATTATGAGCAGCCAAGAGCAAATCTTGTTTTAAGGTCCATGTGTAATGAATGCCTGTTAGTATCATGGAATACAATTAAAAAGAGGTTTGCCTCTCCTGAGCTGTGATTGGTTCTTTCTGATGGAACAGTGGGGTCCCGCCAGTGGAGTGTGTTCAGCTGGCGGTGATTTAGGCACCAGCGAGCCTGGCCTGCTGCAGGCTTGGTAAAGGCAGGGCAGTCACCGTCAGGCGGAGATGGGACAGACAGAAAGATTAATGAGGGAGCTTCAAACAAAGCTCCACGAGAGAGCGACGCGCTGCCCGTCTTATGTAATTGTGCCGAATGGAAGTCAGTCTTGGCCGCTGCTGCTTAAAAACGTTAGGAGCTTGGCAGGAAATGTTTGTTTGTTATAAAAACTGATCTGGAGAACGATAGTGAAACCTGGATTGCCCATCTATGCCCTCAGAGACACGCCTCCCTTCATGCCCGTCTCCCTGCTGCTCCCACTGCTTCTCTTTGGCCACGGCCCTTTCCAGGACTCCTGAGCTCTGCCCACGGCCTCCTCCCAGACCAGGGCCATCAGGACATGCGTGTCTGAGATGCATTCCTGGAAGTTGATTTCTTTACCACAAGGCCTGAGAGACCGGGAGCCGAGCGGGTGGGAGAGCCCTCTGAGAAGGTAATCCGAGTTATTGTTGGTTACCCGTGGCTATTGTAGGTACTGGAAACAGGGTTATTTCCCGTTGATGGTTGTAAATAGCAGTTTTGTTCCATTTATTCCTACAGATCTTAACTTAAGGGGTCCTAAATAGCTTTAAAATGCCATTTTACCTTTGAAAATCTTCTTAATAGCTGCTGTAATGAACCTTCCATTTATATGATGGACACAGTTGCTCCCTGAAAGAAGCTGGTCATATAGTCACTGTGAGGCTGGGCACTGGGAACAAGAAGCTCATAAATAACGTGGTGTAGGTGAGTAACTCCTGAAATTTAAAGCTTGCCAATACCAGTAAAGAAAAGCTGTCTTGAAAGAGAAACTGCCAACTCACAAGCAAATTCTTGAGCGCTTCAATATAGACACACACCAGCCTTTTAACTTCGCTTTGTTCCTTCTTCAAGGAGTTTGGCGCCACCTGCAGGAAGCAGGAAGCACAGAAGCCAGTTCAGCGTCTGTCCATAGCACCTGGGTTCTCCCATGGTCATTCCTCAACCTTAGTTTTTATAAATTTGATCACTTGCTCATCACACAGTGTTTATCAAGCTTCCTCTTGGCCACGGGGTGAAGCTAAGCTCTGCGATGAAAGCCTACATGTGTCCTAGCCCTTTGGCAGGTGGCTCCTCACCTTGGCTGCTTTGTAGGCCTCTGTTTCTGTGGCCAGGCACCTTTCCCACGGACACACCAACCGGGAAACAGAGCTATCGATCGGGGGCCCCGCGTGTACGCGTGTAAAGGCACTGCTGACTCCTTCACAGTTTTGCCTTCTTTTGTTTCTCATACAAAATGTGGCATCCGAAGCATGTTTATTGTGGATGTCGTGTATTGGTTTTATTTGTCTTATTTGGGGGGAAAATGTTACAAATTTTAAAAACCTGCACAGCAAAGAAAATTTAAGGTGCATGATTCGGTTCTGCGAAGTCCAACGGGGGGCATGTGATTACTTTTATAGGCGCAGTAAGTAGGATCAATTATTTTCATTCATCAGTATCTCATCACTCTGTCACGGAATGAAATTCCCCGTTGTTTCAAACTAGAAGGATTTGGCTTGGACGGAGTTAAGGATGATGCAGGGCTTTGCTCTTTGGTGTGTGAACACACTGCAGCTCTTTCCGTTCCCACGAGCATCTCTAACCCAGACCCTCTTCAGAGCTCTATCCCATTGGGTTCTGTGCTTGGCTCTCCCCTCTCTGCTCTGGGAAAGCACCTCACATTCCCAGACCAAATCCACTGCGCCCCAGGTTGGATCAGTTCCGTAATTTTTTCTTTTACAAATCTTCTCTCTTTAAGAGCGGTAGACCCCACCACTACATAACTGTTTCACCTCCAGGGGTCTGCGTTGTGTGTTGTTCTACTCCCTTTTCTTCTGAGCTAATCTCCTATACTAATAAAAGGGTAATATGCTAATTAGACCAGGACACCTTCCGGGAGACCTTGCAGAAGTCATTCTAGACAAAGCCATGGTGGCGGGGCTGAGGCAGAGGCAGTTAGGGGCGATCAGGCCAGGAGGGGAAGGCAGTTGGGGGTGATCAGGCCAGCGCTGGGGGGGGGGGCAGTTGGGGGCAAGCAGGCTGGCAGGGAGCCAGTTGGGGGTGATCAGGCTGGCAGGGGGGGGGCAGTTGGAGGCGAGCAGGCTGGCAGGCAGAGTGGTTAGGGGCGATGAGGCAGGAAGGCAGGTTAGTGGTTAGGAGCCAGCGGACCCGGATTGCGAGAGGAATATCCGAGGAGTCCCAGATTGGAGAGGGTGCAGGCCGGGCTAAGGGACACCTTCCATGCATGAATTTCATGTATGGGACCACTGGTCCTATATACTAAAGAGCTAATATGCTAATTAGACCAAACAGCAGAACGACCGTCCGGACAACCTTCCGGACGAAGCCTGCGCTGCGAGGGCTGGCCGAGCTTACAAGGGGCTGCGAGGGCCTACTGAGGCAGCTGGGGCTGCGAAGGCCGAGCCCCTTGCATGAATTTCGATCATCAGGCCTCTAGTGACACCATAATGCACTCACTTACCTAAGATGACTCCTAGCTACCTTAGCACTCTCCACTGCTAAAGTCCACATCAGCTTCGTTTTGCTTCTTGTTCTGTTCTGTGAGCCTCAATTTCCTTGTTCTGAAGCTGGACTTACACTTCATTCTTCTCGCCATCATTTCATCCTCTTGCATTTCCCATCACTCACCCACTCCCAAGCCATGTATCTTCTTCCGAAATTCTTATTAGTTGACTTTCAGTGGATTTGGGAAATGGGCTATTGGCTAGAAAGAACTAGTCAAATTAAATTTCACCCATCCACCCACAATCACCCCTCTAAGTTATGCTATAGAATTTCAAGACTTCTCTGTATTTGGACATTTGTGTTAATAAATTTAAACATCAAAAGGAACATTAGGGTAAGAAAATATATTAGTGACTTGATGGAAAATATTACACATTGGTGCTGGAAGATTACAAATATCATACTTAATATATTTCTACCAAATGATTGATTTAAAGTTGCTCAGAATATATAATCTTTTCAAAGAACATATATAAATGCCCAATAAGCACACTAAAAGATACTCGGCATTATTAGTTGGTAGAGAAATGCAGATCAAAGCCAAAATGAGATATTACTTCATATCCACTAGTATGACTAAAATAAAAAGACAGACAATAATAAGTGTTGGCTAAGGATATAATGATGTAGAGAAGTTGGAATGTTCATTCGTTGCTGATGGGAATGTAAAACAGTGTAGACAATTTGCAAAACAGTTTGGCAATTCCTCAAAATTCAAACATGGAATTACCATATGACCCAGCAATTATACACTTAGATATATACCCAAGAGAATTAAAGCATATGTCCTACACAAAAACATGAACATGAATGTTCCCACAGCAATATTATTCATAGTAACAACCCAAATGCCTATCAACTGATGAATGGAAACTACCCAAATGCCTATCAATTAACGAATAAATAAAATGTAGTATACAAGGGGATATTACTCCACAACAAAAAAGAATGAAGTACTGATACATGCTGTAACATGGGTGAACCTTGAAAGCATAATGCTGAGTGAAAGAAGCCCAAAGGCCCCATATTATTTGATTCCATTTATATGCAGTGTCCAGAAGAGGCAAAGCTATAGAGATAGAAAGTAGATTAGTGGTTTGCTAGGGCTGTGGGCTCCTAATGAGTGTAAAATTATTTTTAGTATGAAGACAATGTTCTGAAATTAGACAGTGGTGATAGTTGCACAACTCTGAATATGCAAATAAGCCATTGAGTTGTGCACTTTGAGTGAATTATATGATACTAGAGGCCTGGTGCACGAATTTGTGCACGGGTGGGGTCTGGCCAGCCCGCCCTGATTAGAGCCAATTGGGCTGGGCTGGCCGGGGGGAGGGGACGCAGGAGGTTGGTGGGCCAGCCCCACCCCCTGGTCAAACTCCAGTCGAACTCCCAGTCGAGGGGAAAATTTGCATATTACCCTTTTATTATGTAGGATAGGAAATATTATATCTCAATAAAGCTATTATAATACACACTATATTGGGGTCATTTGCACCAGTACGTACTTAGTATCTGAGTCTGATTCATCTTTATATTGTCCAAAGTACTGAATACAGTGCCTTACTAAATCATTGAAAAATGGTGGGAGGGAGGAAGGATGGGAGCGAGGGAGGAGGGAGAAAGGGAAGGAGGGAGGAAGAAGGATATAGATGGATCTAACAAACAAATCCATGAGTGGTCTTACAATGTGTGGAAGAGTTTTTTTTACCAAGTGCTATTGGAGAGGTAAAGAACAGAAAACATGGCCTAGAACTGAATACTGTTCATCAGTTCAGCTGTCCTGTTGTTGATCTGATATCAGACTGATAGAATAGTGCTAGGTCGTATTTCTTTTTTATTTTGAGTGATAGGTTGGCAAAACATACTTTAGCAACTGTATGTTATGTGGGTGATTCATGATGCTAATGCTCTGGCGTGACCTTTATTTTTATGAGCTATGAGAATTAAGAACCTACAGTTTTAGTTTAATTAAGCAGTAAGACACAGCAGATGGTGTATTTGTGGGTGATGATTGCATTCCTCTGGTTCCCTCAAGCCATGCTCTAACCCGACGGATGCTTTGCCTAGGGCAGTGGTCAGCAAACTGCGGCTCGCGAGCCGCGGTTTGCCGCTCTGTTGACTAATGAGTTTACCGACCACTGGCCTAGGGTGTTGCGCCTTTGCAAGATTGCTAGGAAGACAAGCATGTGGTATTAATGTCAGAAAAATCTTGGGGGGCAGTTTACAGCAGGACTTGAATACCACAGGAAATTCTAGTGCCTATCGGGACTAGCGTTTTGGGAAGAGGATCCATGACATTATGTGGTTGTAGTAGTTTACTGCCTATCTTTACTCCTCAGTATTTGCAGGTAAGACTTTTATTACCCTGGTATTCTTCTGTGTAATCTGGTCCAACATTAAGAATGCATTGGAATATGATTTGCATGTTTTAAAGTACTCATAGAAGAATAAGTAAATGGAGAAGCACCGGATTTATGGCAGGTTGTTTTATTATGTTTGCTTTTAGTCACTACGAAGGGCCCAGAGTGGCCTACAGTATGCATTTCCCCCAAGTACTGTGCTTACCGCCAGCATGTCTACTCCAGAGGATGTGCAAAACATACACACACAGAACGAATATGGAATCAGGCCAGTGCTTTGCACCGATCACGCAGTTCTTCAGGGAGAGAACCAGATTGTTCAGTTGAATTACTTCCCTCATTGTTAAGGGAGAGACTATCTGTCTAGCTCAGATTCTTTTCCCATTGCTCTCTTTGAAAAACTGAATTACTTGAAAGCTGGAATAAAACTTGTAATTACACAGTATTTTAGATTTTAAGATAATAGGCCTCAAATTTTCTCATTAATGCAATATATGAAATCATCAGAATGAAATACAGTCACTTACTGGCTGTAATGTTGTTAAAAATATGAACTATGTGAATATTTTAAAATATAAATTTCATTGCTTTGGATAGAAGAATCTATTTGTCTCATCTCTTTGCTACAAATACTAGATTTGGAATTGTACTTAAGTCATGAACTTCAAAAAGTAATATTTTAACAGAGAGTGTAATTTCTCTTTGGGAAAACCTACATTTTATATTGATTTTTTTCTAAATTATATAAAGAAACTATTTCCTTTGATTTTTAAAGGTGCTGTCGCCACAAAACTACATTATCTTAACCAGATATTCTTTTTGGAGACTTTTTATAATTAATTAAATGAAGCATTTCTTTTCTGGATTCCTACCAACTTCAATACACTCAAGCATTGGAGATATAAAACTGAAGGTATAAACACTACTTAGCAATTCTTCCTGTAGGAATAAAAGGTTGTTAACCTTTTAGTTAATACTCACCAGTGTGTACTATAGGGAAAGCTCTATAAACACGTAACTGCACAGGAAATCTAATATAGAACTGATTTTAGCCTATAAATTATTAATGACTTTGACAGGAGAAATTGAAAATTATTTTTATATGGAAAATAATTTGCAGTACTTTATTGCAAAATTATTGGTATTTCATTTCCCTCAGAACTAGATTGTCACCTAATTAAAATTTAGAAAAGAAGGAACACTAGACTGTTGCCCATTTACTTGGTATATAGGTACCTTTACAATTCTTTTGTAGCTCTGTTTAATAAAACATCCTAATGGACCCCAAAATAAGACCTTAACAGGAAGATTAAATTATGCCTTAGAATTTTAGGAGTATTAGAATGATTTATTTTAATTCTCTAAAATCAGTAATAGGTTAATTATCATCCAGTTTGCTTACCTAACAATGATGTATTCAGCATTTTACATTATTTTCATATTAGAGGAAATAAGAAAATCTGTCCAGGGATTTTCAGCCGGTGTGCCACAAGAATTTTTAAAACATGCAATTCCTGACTAGTCAGGGGCACTGACCTCTTTTCCCTTGGATTGTCAAATAAAAAAGTGACACCACACAGCAATAGTCGTTCAGCATGAATGAATTAAAATTCTAAATTATACCTTTTTTTTTTGGTCAGAGCATCAAAAACCACATTTTGGGGTGCCGCAGAATTTTAGTGAATAGTTTATGTGCCCCAAGAAGAAAATGGTTGAACATCGCTGGCACACACCTGACATGCGCACCTGCAGCTTCAGTCTCTCCTGAGCACTTCTACCCTTTTGTTAAGAGGATTTAGAATCAGAAAGACTGGCCTTCAGTCCTCACTGTGCTGCTATGAGCTGTGTGGCTGTGTCACTTAGGATTTCCTTTTGGCTCTAAAAGAAACCCCCAAATGGTGGTGTAAATGCTAGTTTATTTTGTCACCTAAAGGAAGTCTGGAGATGGGACTTTAGGGCTCCACCCAGTCTTCAGGAACTCAGCCTCCTCCTTGCTCTCTGCCTCCCCACCCCATTGGTGACTTTCTCAGAGGTCATCTGCTGCCCAGGGTGACTGCGGGAGCCTGAGCTAGAGCTGCAGCCTCGCAGGCAGCGGGCAAGACGGAGCCCTCCTCCCGCACCACCCGCTTCTCTTCCAGCCCACACGTCACTTCTCCTTAGAGCCCGTCACCTAGATGTGAGGGAGGAAGGAAGTGCTGTCTTTTCTGTTGTTGTTGTTAATCCTCACCCGAGGATATTTTCCCATTGATTTAAAAAATATATATTTTTATTGATTTCGAGAGGAAGGGAGAGGAAGAGGGAGAGGGAGAGAGAGAAACATCTATGATGAGAGAGAATCATTGATCTGTTGCCTCCTGCACATCCCCTACTGGGGATCGAGACTGCAACCTGGGCATGTGCCCTGACCGGGAATCAAACCGTGATCTCCTGGTTCATGGGTCAACGCTCAACCACTGGGCCATACTGGCCGGGCTCCATTGATTTTTTAGGGAGAATCGAAGAGAGAGGGAAAGACAGAGAAACATTGATGTGAGAGAAACACATCGATTGGTTGCCTCTTGCATGAGTCCTGACCAGGGCCCCGTCCTCCAACCCAGGTACGTGCTCTTGACCAGAATTGAACCTGGGACCCTTTGGTCCGCAGGCAGATGCTCTGTCCACTAAGCAAAACCGGCTAGGGCAGAAGTGTTGTCTTTAATATGGACAGCTAAAAACCAAGGGTTGTGTTGCAAAGGAAGAGGGGAAGAATGGATGTTTGCTAAGCAACTAGCATTCTGGGCCATATTGACCTTGGGCATTTTAATTTCATTGAGCCACAGCTTCCTTTTCTTTAAAAATGATTGTGAAAATAGTATTTAATTCACAGATCCTATTGTTTTGAGTATCTTCTTCCATCACCATTCATTCGGCCCCCCTTTATCCTCTTCTACCTCCTCCTACCTTCTTTTCCCTCTGGTAATCACCACACTGTTGTCTGTGTCATGAGGTGTTTTTTTTTTAATATTTTTATTGATTTTTAGAGGGAGAGGGGGAGAGAGGGAGGGAAAGAGGAAGAGAGAGATAAATGTGAGAATGGAACATTGATGGGCTGCCTCCTGAACACTCCCCACCAGGGATGTAGCCCATAACCTGGGCATGTGCCCTGACTGGGAACTGAACCTGCAAACTTTGGATGCACAGGACAATGCCCAGCCAACTGAGCCACACCGGCCAGGGCTGTGTCTGTGAGTTTTTTATCTTTATTTTTATTTTTGCTTAATCCCTTCACATTTTTCAACCAGTCCCAAACCGCCCCTCCCCTCTGACAACTAGCTGTCAGTCTGTTCTCTGTATCTCTGAGTCTGTTTCCATTTTGATAGTTTATCTTGTTCATTAGATTCCACATGTAAGTGAAATCATATGGTAGTTGTCTTTCTCTGACTGGCTTATTTCACTTAGCATAATGCTCTCCAGGCCCATCCATGCTGTCACAAAAGGTAAGATCTCTTTCTTTTTTATGACCGAGTGGTATTTCATCATGTAAATGCACCACTTACCTACTGATGTACACTTGGGCGGCTTCCAAACCTGGGCTATTGTAAATAACCCTCAGTGAACACAGGGTGCGCATATTCTTTCAAAACAGTGTTCCAGGCTAGTGTTTCGGGTTTCTTACCAATATTACCAGAAGTGGATTGCTGGGTCATAAGACCCATTTGTAATTACTTGAGGAAAGTTCATCCTGTTTTCCACAGGGGCTGCACCAATCTGCATTCCTACATCCTCACCAATACTTGTTGTTTGTTGATTTATTGATGATAGCCATTCTGACAGGTGTGAGGTGATATCTAATTGTGGTTTAAATTTGCATTTCTCTGATGATTAGTGGCATTGAGCATCCATTCATATGTCTATTGGCCATCTGTATATCCTCTGTGGAGAAATATCTCTTCAGGTTCTTTGCCCATTTTTTAATTGGATTATTTTTTGGTGTTGAGTAGTATGAATTCTTTAAAAATTTTGGATATTAGCCCCTTATCAGATGTATTATTGGCAAATATGTTCTCCCATTTAGGGGGTTGTCTTTTCATTTTGCTGATGGTTTCCTTTGCTGTGCAAAAACTCTTTAGTTTTATATAGTCCCATTTGTTTATTTCTTCTTTTGTTTTTCTTGCCTGAGATACATCAGAAAAAATACTGCTGGGAGAAATGTCCGAGATTTTATTGTCTGTGTTTTCCTCTAGGATATTTATGATTATGAGTCTAACATTTAGTTCTTTCATCCATTTTGAGTTTATTCTTGTGTATGGTGTAAGAAAGTGGTCTAGTTTCATTTTTTGCACATATCTATCCAATTTTCCCAGCACTATTTATTAAATAGACTATCTTTATCCCATTGTATGTTTTTGCCTCTTTTGTCAAATATTAATTGACCATAAAGGCATGTGTTTATTTCTGGGCTTTCTATTCTGTCCCATTGATCTATATGTCTGTTTTAATGCCAGTACTATGGTGTTTTGATTACTATGGCTTTACAATACAGTTGGATATCAGGTAGCGTGCTTCCTCAACTTTGTTCTTCTTTCTCAAGGTTGCTGGGGCTATTCAAGGTCTTTTGTGCTTCTATCTAAACTTTTGGAACATTTGTTCTAGCTCTTTGAAATACGCCATTGGTATCTTAATAGGAATTGTGTTGAATCTATAGATTGTTTTGGGTAGTTACTGATTTTAATTTTTCCTGTCCGTGAACATGGTATATAGTTCCACTTATTTGTGTCTTCTTCAGTGTCTTTCTTCAGTATCTTATAATATTCTGAGTACAGGTCTTTTATATTCTTGGTTAAATTTATTCCTAGGTATTTTATTATTTGTGTACTTGTTCATTTTTGTTGTTGTTGTTAATCCTCACCTGAGGATATTTTGTTGTTGTTGTTAGCCCTCACCCAAGGATTTATTTTTTTTTTTTGTCCATTGCTTTTTAGAGAGAGTGGGAGGGGGGGATGAGAGAGAGAGAGAAGAGAGAGAAACATTAATATGAGAGAGAAGAATCAATCGGTTGCCTCCCTGTGCCTGGTGACCTTTCAGTGACAGGGTGACTCTCAACCTGAGCCACACCGGCCAGGGCAGTATTTTTTTAAATATATAATTGCAGATGTATTGTTTTCTTAGTTCTCCTTTCTAATAGTTCATTACTGGTATATAAAAATGCAGCTGATTTCTGGGTATTTCTTTTGTATCTTGCTACTTTACTAAATAGTTTTTTGGTAGAATCTATAGGGTTCTCTATATACAGTATCATGTTATCTGCAAATAACGACATCTTACTTCTTCCTTTGGGAGCAATCTTTGAATAGCTCCTTATTGCTATTTGTACCCAACAATCATCAGGAATAATTCTACCCACAAATGTTGTTCATGGATTTCCCAACCCTGCCCTCATGTCCGTTGCCATTCTCTGAATTCAAGCTGTCTTCATCTACCAGATAACATCCACACTTTTTAGGATAGTATTTTAAGTATTTGTAGAATCTGACTGCTGTATTAACAGCTTTGTCGTGTTTCAGCCACCCTTCAGTAGTCTCTCCAAGTCACACATTTCTTTTTCCCCCACTTCAATGGAAATTCACATTCTCCAAATAGGTCACTGTGACTCTGGCTTTATCTTCAGGATAAATGTTGAATAATTCTCAAGTTTATAATTTTGAACACCAAGGTGTGATTTCTAGAAACCTTTTTTGATTTTATTTGGCCAGCAGATAGATAGGCATACCAACCCTGCTTTTCATACCTGGTGTCCACGTGTATAGAAATGAGAGATCAAAGGCTCTTGAGTGACAGGGATGGGTGGGGGAAGTTGAGGTCTCTAATGGATGGTGTGGTGTGTTCAGCAATTCTCAAGGTATAGGTTTAGATCTGGAAACTCATTATTTTTACTTTGCTAGACAATAGCATTAGTTTAGCTACTTAATGTGAATGTTATGCATTTTGCTTTCAAATTAAAATAAGGAAGTAGAGAAGGCTCGCTTTATTGGTATGTGTATGTGTGTATGGAATGCGTAATGGGGATGTATAATTTAAAATCCCTCTGATGCAATATTTTGAAACTAAGTTTGTAGTACAATTAAAACATATCTTTGCTTATAGATTACTTGGCCTTTTGCCATTTTCATAGGCAATGTCCTACTTAAATAGCCTGGATTGGCTGAGAAAAATAATTGCTGCTATGAAATAATTTTGCAATTACCGCTGTAATTAAGGGCAGTTTGTTAATGAAAGTGCTTGGTGAATAATGACTGCAGGGCACTCCATCTTGCAGCTTCATGCCAGATGATTGGCTCACATGGTGGAGGCAGCCAGGGAATTAGTGACACAGCTGTCATGGCTACAGGATGGATGTAAATAGCCTTCGCCGTTGATGATGAAGAACAGTCATTAGCCTCCTGCCCCTTGGGAACTGGTCAGGAGAACAAAAATAAACTTCACACACGATGTAAAAGCCATTCCTTATGTCTCCTTTTCTCCGGTGTGAACAATTAGCATTCTGGAAAGGGCGGCGAGCCCGTGGAGGAGCCCCCTGCACTGCCCAGGCAGGTTAGTGTGATGAATGTCCTCCTGCACTGGTGGTTCACAGTTTATAGCTGCTCTGATTAGCTCATGGGCCAGGTAAAGGCTGCTCCTCACAGACCCATGGGCCCCATTTAAATTCTCCTTGCTCATCTCCAGGTGTGGTGTATTCAGCTGGACCCTGGAGGAGTGCCCCGGCTGGGTTTTTGCATGGCAGAAGGGGCAGGGGGAGGTCAGTTTCCTGTTTCTGGGCTTATTTGCCTGTGTGAACTATACATCCTTATGAAGATGCCCTGGGTGCTTAGCAGATCTTGCTTGTTAGATTGAAAAAGTCAGTGTTGAAAATGGAGGATCTTTTCTTTTTTCTTCTTAAAGTAAGTCATCCTAGGTCAGTGATGGCGAACCTATGACACGCGTGTCAGCACTGACACGCGTAGCCATTTCTGATGACACGCGGCCGCATGCCGAGGATGAAACATTTGCTGCTCCTGAGGATGAAACATTTGCGACTAGAGTCTTGGAGTTAGTTTTTTCCTCAAAGTGACACACTACCCGAGTTATGCTCAGTTTTTTGGCGAAGTTTGACACACCAAGCTCAGAAGGTTGCCCATCACTGTCCTAGGTATTGCTCCATAGTTATATTCATCCCATTGCCTTGGAGTTTGGATGTTGTTTTTTACTGTGAGTTGCTTAAGTAATCCTTTGTAGAGTAAGTTCCTGTCTCGCACCCTCTGTTTCACACTGAGGGCTCGTGACCGGCAGCACACTGACTTCGCTGGCTGGGAAGCAGGATAGCGTGTGGCGTGTCCTCTGGCTTTCTCTCGCGATGAAGTCAAGTTTGATTCCCTGTAGAAGGTGTTAGTAGAACACTTCCCAGGACTTCAGCATGGTTCCTCTCCATGTCCAGTATACTAAATCCTCTCTTGAGGGCCCCTGAGGATAGAGCGTTGGAATCTGTGTCCTTATATCGCACTTGGCTAGACATCCTCGCTAAAGGAAATAACAGTTTTCTGGGGGGTGGGCAGCGGTGAGGAGGGAAGAAAGGGGGTTTGCTCAAAATACTGTTCATGGCAACACTCTGTTTTAAGGATGAGTCTATTGCTCCTCGTGTCTGAGTAAAATTCCCTGTGTGTGCTCACTGCTGCTTTGATGCCTGTGTCTCCGCTTGGCTTTAGCAAGAGAAGGTGCCGGATGGAAGGGGTGGGCATTCTGCCTCAGAGCTGCTACACACCGTGGCCCGAACCTCTGCCTCTTCTTTCCCTTCTTTGGCTGCCACAGAGAGAATGAAAAATGGCAGCAAGCGTAGGTGTGAAACAGCCTTGTTCTGCTGTGAAATGCTCTCATCTACCCAGTCATTCACTCCTCCAAGCGGCCTTCCCCATGCTCTGGGTAAGTCGCTGCTCTGTCCAGCTAACTTAATTGTGATCAGACATCATGGGACACAAGTTAGCCTGCTTGTCTCCAATGGTGGGTTAAGTCTCTAAAAGCCGGGCACCTTGAAAACCCTTTAGAGGATGAAGGATAGCCCCAGGCAGGGCCCTGGCTGGCAGACGAGGTTGGTGGCATGTGACGTTCTGGGCATTGTCTTCACAGAATGTGCGTGCGGGCGTGGCTCTGCCTTGTCAGCATTGGGAAGAGGCAGGGAGACTTGTGGTAGAAAACACCCTCCCAGCCCAACGAAAATTGCATTGTATTAGTCCTTTTTCTGGTTTTCGCTAGTGTGGCCTTTTGTGGTGGGTCAAGACAGCTAAAATAGGAAAGACACACTGTGCCCTTAGTTGGTGTAGCTCCGGGGAAGGGTGGGCCTCTCCTGCCTTCCAGAGAGATGTAGGGGCTGGAGAGATGTAGGGGCTGGAGAGATGTAGGGGCTGGAGAGATGTAGGGGTCTGGAGAGATGTAGGGGCTGGAGAGATGTAGGGGCTGGAGAGGTGTAGGGGCTGGAGAGGTATGTATAGGGGCTGGAGAGATGTAGGGGCTGGAGAGATGTAGGGGCTGGAGAGATGTAGGGGCTGGAGAGATGTAGGGGCTGGAGAGGTGTAGGGGCTGGAGAGATGTAGGGGCTGGAGAGATGTAGGGGCTGGAGAGATGTAGGGGCTGGAGAGATGTAGGGGCTGGAGAGATGTAGGGGCTGGAGAGATGTAGGGGCTGGAGAGATGTAGGGACTGGAGAGATGTAGGGGCTGGAGAGATGTAGGGGCTGGAGAGATGTAGGGGCTGGAGAGGTATGTATAGGGGCTGGAGAGGTATGTATAGGGGCTGGAGAGATGTAGGGACTGGAGAGATGTAGGGGCTGGAGAGATGTAGGGGCTGGAGAGATGTAGGGGCTGGAGAGATGTAGGGGCTGGAGAGATGTAGGGGCTGGAGAGTTGTAGGGGCTGGAGAGATGTAGGGGCTGGAGAGATGTAGGGGCTGGAGAGATGTAGGGGCTGGAGAGATGTAGGGGCTGGAGAGGTATGTATAGGGGCTGGAGAGGTATGTATAGGGGCTGGAGAGATGTAGGGACTGGAGAGATGTAGGGACTGGAGAGATGTAGGGGCTGGAGAGATGTAGGGGCTGGAGAGATGTAGGGGCTGGAGAGATGTAGGGGCTGGAGAGATGTAGGGGCTGGAGAGATGTAGGGGCTGGAGAGATGTAGGGGCTGGAGAGGTGTAGGGGCTGGAGAGATGTAGGGGCTGGAGAGATGTAGGGGCTGGAGATGTAGGGGCTGGAGAGATGTAGGGGCTGGAGAGGTATGTATAGGGGCTGGAGAGATGTAGGGGCTGGAGAGATGTAGGGGCGGGAGAGATGTAGGGGGCTGGAGAGATGTAGGGGCTGGAGAGATGTAGGGGCTGGAGAGATGTAGGGGCTGGAGAGATGTAGGGGCTGGAGAGGTATGTATAGGGGCTGGAGAGATGTAGGGGCTGGAGAGATGTAGGGGCGGGAGAGATGTAGGGGGCTGGAGAGATGTAGGGGCTGGAGAGATGTAGGGGCTGGAGAGATGTAGGGGCTGGAGAGATGTAGGGGCGGGAGAGATGTAGGGGCTGGAGAGGTGTAGGGGCTGGAGAGATGTAGGGGCTGGAGAGATGTAGGGGCTGGAGATGTAGGGGCTGGAGAGATGTAGGGGCTGGAGAGGTATGTATAGGGGCTGGAGAGATGTAGGGGCTGGAGAGATGTAGGGGCTGCACTATCAGGGCAGGAACCTTCTTTCTGCCAAGGGCCATGTGGGTATTATCACACCATTTTGGGGCCACACAGGATGATCACCTTCAAAATTAGCCTGCTGCATTTGGTCAGACATTTAATTAACTCACCCCTATTGCCTGGGCAGGGCCAGGCCAAAGGATTTCACAGGACTTAGCCCACAGGCGGATGTTCCCACCCCTGATAGATATTCAATGTGTGTTCTTGTTTCTATTTTGTTTGGTGGCATTTTGAATTTTCTTTATTTTTATTTTTTGTTTTTATTTTTATTTTTGACTAAACATAAGAGACTTGAGTTTAATTGAATTTCCAAGCCAACTCTACAGGCACCCCTCGTGCAGTATCTTTAAAGATACACTGCAGATTCTTGGGTGAGGTGGCCACGAGGATTTAACATTCTGCAAAGGGGTGGGCGGCCAGGCTCTGGGCCTGGATAAGGGGTAGAAGTTCCTAAGTAAACCCGAGAGTGTCCTTGCGCCGTTCTCTGTGCTGGTTTGGGCAAGAGAGGAGCTTGCGTTTTCACATAACAGACTTGTCGGGTTTCCCTCGGCTCCCAGGACACGTCAGGAACGCGACAGTTCTCCACAGTGACAACGCGCCGCGTCCCACCCTGTCCCGCTGCCGTCCTTTCTATCCGGCAGCACTAGCTATAAAAGCTGAGCATGAAGGTGTCCTGTGGTGTAGGTTTGGGTAGCTTTGCCCCAGCGGGAGGACATTTGATTAAAACACCCCCCTTTGCCGGTGCTAGAACAGCAGTGAAGGCATCGGAAATGCCTGTAGTGTCACAGAGGACACTTCTGACACCACTGACACCACTGTACTTAGACAAGAGCCAGGGCACCTTTTCTCCTGCACACAGGCCCGGCTGCCGAGAGCGCGCCCGAGTTAAACTGTCCAACGTGTCGGCTCCGGATCAGATCACAATTTTAATGTTTCACGAACTTCCACCCCTGATTTACTAAACAAGTTCTCACTCAAAGCGATCATTTGTTCTAGATGCCAATATGTCATGGTCGAAATTGATTTGGCGTTAGCCTTGCTGTCCGTGTGCGGCCACCGTGCCTGGGGATGAATCCGCTCTGCGGGCTGCGTTCGGCAGGCTCTGCGAGGACTGCGGGACTGCGCCTCTCTCTGGTGGCGGTCACACCGGCGGGCTCTGGGGACTCCACTGCCCATGGTGCCCAGCTGCACGAGTCAGTGCACCCTGTTTGCTACCGGATCCACACCGGCCCACGTAGTCCCTGGCAGGCACCTGCAGTAGTTCCTTCCTAAAGGAATGGGGAGTGAGCGCTTTCCACAGGGTCATATAGGGTCTTAGACACTTGTCCTGCAGGGCTCACTCGGCTACCCCTGCTCGTGTTTCTTAGACATTAGGGCGGCTCGCTTACATCAATTACACTGAGGCATGTCCTTTGATGTTGAAGGGCAGAGGCAATTATTTTATGTGCGTGAACTTTTTACATTCAGGGAAGAAATGCTTTACTGGGCATGAGAAGGAAAGTGACTATGTTGGGGCACAATAGGGAGCTGAGCTCATTAACTGAATTGCTTAGGGGTCCCTGACAACGGTGTTCCCCCCAGTGTCCACTGCTTACCCTTACACGGCACTGCTGGTGAGCGTTGCTTCGGGAAGTCTGAGGAGAATGGCCTCTCCTCCTGCCCTCCCCTAGGCCTACCCATGGACAGGGCCCTCTGGGGCACTGGGCTCCAGTGGACTCCACTGGTTGACTTGAAGGTGAACTGGTCACTCACGATGACTCAGTTGAGAACATTATCCATAATATTAGCAATACTCTCGCATCTATCTCTATTAGCAGTTCTCTGGCACTGTGTCAGTGAGGGTAGAAAGCTTCAGATGTGCAGTGACATGAGTATGGGGAAAGCTTCTTTCTTTTACTTAGTAGTATAGTGTATAGGTTCCTGTCTGTGGACAGCTTAGCTCCTCCGAGCCATTCAGTGACTGTCTACAGAAGCTTCTGGAGTCTTCTGGCCATACAGGTCCCACCACCTGTACAGGACGAGCAGCCTGCTTTTGGGGCCCACGTCACCTCTGCTCACATTGGAAAGAACTTAGTCACCTGGCCCACCTGGCTGCAGGGAAGGCTGGGAAATGCTGAGTAGCAGGCCAGCCCCTACAGGTGCGTGGAGAAGGGGATGATGACTTAGGGGACAGTTAGCAGTCTCTTCGACTTTAGGCTTTTCCTAACCAATTAGCTGTCCACCAGCTTTATTTTGCCAAGTCCCACCATTGACCTTGGACTTAAACTGTAGCTAATGTGATATATGATGATCATTCACCCTATTAGTTTCTTGGGGCTCAAATTATTTATAAAGATGATTGTCATAACTGGTTAGAACATCTGGCCCACCTCTTTCTAGTGAATATCAAGTCCTTTGTACACACACATTGTTACCTTTGAAATCTCAACGCAAATCTGACAAATACCCATTATTTTATAACATTTGAGCATTTCATTTCTTCCCACGGTTTTGTTTCTGGGAAGCAGAGATATTTTGATAGGTTTGCAATCCCTTTTCCGTCATCTGGAAAGATATTCTACTTACTGTTGGTATGCTAATCATTATTCAGGAAAACGCAGCCAGCATAATCACCATTGTCTGCAAATATTATTGTATAGTGTATACAGATGGTCACTGTCTAATACAAAATTAGGTTTCCATTCAGGATCTTTGTTCAAGAATAGTTCTTGAGTTGACATGAGAAATTGTTGTCAATATCATTGCTTTTTGGCTTTTCTAGTATACTAGAGGCCCGATGCACAAAATTCATGCAAGAGTTAGCCTTCCCCCGGCTACCGGCATAGGCTTCACTCTGACACCCGGAACCCAGGCTCCCCTCCGGTAGCCAGCAGGCCCCTGGGACCTGGGCTTCCCTCGCAGCCCCAGCTTTGTCCGGAAGGTCGTCCGGAAGGACGTCTGGAAGGATGCCAGGTCTAATTAACATACTATGCTTTTATTATTATAGATTTCCTGCAAGGATCTACAACAGACTTTCCTACCTTGGTTAGATTTTAGAGACAACGTCTGGCTTTTCTGCTCATGTTCTTTAGAGAAGTTGTACTCCCAGCCATCTCCTCTGCTTTGGGATGAAATATGCCAAGATCTTGGAGACATTGAAACCTGTGTTGAGGTGGGCTCTAGTCTCCTCTGCTACTTTGCCGCAAGTAGGGGATTGTCAGAGTTCTGGCTGTGCCATAAATGTTGTGTTCAGATGGGGTTTAGATGACAGTCATCTGGCTTTTTAAGTATAAGCACAACCAGATGGTTTGGTTTTGTGCTGACACAAATCACCTTGAGTTTTGTTTTATTTTTGGTGAGAGCGGGGCAAGAAATGTCAGCTGTAATCTAAGCAGGATCAATATAGGTTCTGTATTTTATGTAAGAAGGTAGTTTCATTTTAAATACAGATCTTGTTGCTCTAGTATTGATACTGTATAGAGTAGTAGATATTTTTGAAGTGTTTTCTGAGTATGATTTACTGTAAGTTTATAGTCCTGTGATTTCAGCTACACTGAGGCAACTATTAATGGTTTAGTGCATTTCGGCAGCATATTTATATAGCATCCTACCCCAGTGATCAAAACATGAGATTCGGTGCATACTGCTTGCTAAGGTGAGGGGGAGAAAAACACACCTATCGAGTGATGATATTAATCTGTTCTCAGTGTATTGGGAATGTGCCTAATGTCTAAGGCATATTAAATTGAGGTTTTTTAAAAATAGAGCCCTGAAATATAAATGATGTAGCACTGGAACAAGAAACAAATTGTGTGTTTTCTGATGGTTATCCAGTCGCCACCTTACCCGGCTCACCTACAGCATCTCACTTGCCTGTCACTTCGCTCTCACATCCCACCGTCCTGCACGTCTCTGTCTACCTCGCTGTCTTCCGTACTGGACCACGCTTCCTGCAGGAAGGGGACGCGCTCTGTCCCAGTCTGCCTGGCGCAGCTACTCAGTAAATGGCTGATTCGTGAATTCAAGCAGAAACACACGTCTTAAACTAGGAAACCTTATCCCTGTGTCATTAAGTGGGAACTAATCCAAAGACTCTCCCTCAAAGTTTGTTCTCTCTATATAGGGAATTTTTGTTGCCCTTCTCTGCCCATCTGATGACTTAATCTTTTCTGAAAAATCAAGAAAAGATACAGCAGTATGTTGGTCAAAATGACAAAATTGTTGCTTCATTCACCTCCTTGAGAAAACAAAAGCTTCTCATGAGAAAGGGGCACATTCTCCCAGGATGGGTCTGACTCGCCAGTAAGCTCCTTGCTCCCTCACTAAGCCTGATGACTCATCAGTGAAATGGAAGTGGGAGGACTGATCAGGAGCCTCAGCCCAGTGCTTGCATGTAGTCAGCTCCCAAAAAGCACTAGCCATGAAGGTGGTGAATATTATGGTTTGTTCATTTCCTCAGCAGTCTTCCTTGATTAAATACTTAAAATTCCTGTTACTTGTTTATTGCTGTTGTTTTACTTCATCATGATCTTCAGTGGAACTGCTCTCCCCGAGTGACGCTCTGCATCCCTCTGAGCGGTGCCAGGAAAGGCTGTGGGAGGTTGGGTGAAGTTAGTGCTGCATGGCGTGGGAAGCAGGATGCAGGACATCGCTCTCTTCCTGCTCTACGGAGAGGTCACACCGCAAATTGGTTGAACTGTGTGAAGTGGCGTTTGTTTGTTTTTCCCATGTGTAACGCATGTAACCGATGGAGTCACTGCTATGGGACGGTTTTAAAAGCTTGCTCACAGCGCAGAGAAATGATAAGATGCCACAGCCTGTGGGTTACCTGCAGACGGTGCTCTTCTTTTTCTTTATTTTAAAGTGTGGATTTCTATGTCAGAGAATGGAATGTGTTTAAGGGATCCTCTTTCCCCTTAATTGCAGAGAATATTCTTTATTCTCCCCGTGATCTAGTGATGTGTGCAGAACCGCCTCACTTAACTGGAGGGCATGTACCGATAACCTTGCTGTCTGGGCACAGCTGAGGGTAGAGAGTAAACCGGAAAGGCCTCTGGAACTGCCATAAAAGATGTCAAAAGTATTTGCATTAAAATTGGTGCAGATTACTCAAAGAATGCCCCTGTGTTTCACCAAGACCAAGTTTTCATCAAGCTTATAACCCTATAGAACTTGTACAAAATCTTACCTATCTTAGTTACCCTTTCTCCAGTCTCCACACCTGGAAGCCAGATTTGAGGTTCAAGAAGTGCAGGATGGGGGATGCTGCTAGCCACAGGCAGCCTCTAGGGCCAGGGCAAGCTCATTGGTAACCTGAGCAAGACGCCAGTGCGGCCTGGATCAGCAGCAAAGGTGACACTTTTTATTTCCTCTGTTTAAGAGGACAGGGACCATATAAACTTTTGGGACATTGTCATCAGTATAATTTAAGTAAGAAGGAAACTGTGACACTGTGGAAAGCTTCATGATGATGGCAGATAAACTGGGAAGTCCCTTTTCTCTGGCATTCTCTCCCAGGCATTGAGTTCCTGGGGCAGAATGCTTGGCCTTGTATTTTTGGTTAAGTTTCCTCTTTGCCTTTCATGATTGTGCATATATGATTCTCCGCTACCTTGTTTTTCCTCCTAAAAGAATTTAAAATAAACATTTAGGGATAGTAGAGAAACTGAAAGTGGCTAGAATATCGAATTTACCAAAATTTGTTTTATTAGTTTTGAGCATTCCATCCTGCATTAACTCTCTCACCCAAATGCTAAACAATAACAGCAGCCACATGAAAACAATAATATGGGCATCAGCTTCCGCTCCAAGCTGGAGGTGAGGGATGACTCTCCTGAGCATTGCTAGACAGATTAGCACCATGCCTGGCACATGGAAAGTGCAGGACGATGGGATGTGACAAGAAGTGACAGGCAGGTGACATGCTGCAGGTGAGCAGGATAAGGTGGCAACTGGATCAGAAAACACACTTGGTTTGTTTCTTGCTCCACTGCTACTTCATTTAAGTTTCGAGCAGCAATTGTTTGAGGTAGACACTACTTTTATCCTATTTTCAGATGAGGATGTGGAAGTTCAGCCACACTGCCAGAAGGAGCCGGAATGGCAGTCCATGTTGCCAGCTATGTATTCACTGTAAGGCTCACTGCTCAGCTTCAAGAGAAACTTGGTATTTTACTGTCCCTGCCATTTTAATTCTCCATAGCTTAAAAGAACTGAGCTCCTAATTGACAAAAATAAGAAGAAAAAAAGGCCTGACTGAAATCTGCTATTAAACTTCTCTGGTTGATTGAATTGACATAACTGCCTAGCTCAAAGAAAACGAAATCAACTATTTAAAAAGCACTGATATTTCATGCCTCTCTCCCCCCACCCCCCCACCCCATTCATCTACTCTTTTATTTTCTTTTTCACTTTGACAGAATTCTTGGGTTGTATACTGAAAGCCCATGGGTTAAAGCTAATCTGTGTATAAAATTATGCATTGACAATCTTTCTTTTGGTTTTCCTTTTTTCACATTTTTAGAAGGTTGACAACTTTAAAAGAAATGGCACATTCCTTTAACCCCAAGAATATTTTATTTAAACTTAGTTACTGGTTTGGAGAAAGAATAAACAGAACTTTCAATTAAATGTTCCCATGTCACAGAAGAATGAATGGGTAGTGATATGATTTATAGCTGGTATGAGAATAAAGAAGATAAAAGAAAATTGAAACCCAAAATTATTGGTTTCAGCAGAGCATTTCTGATTTAATTCTAAATTGTGAATAAGGTTTACGCCTTGCTTAAATGCCTCTTGCCAGGTTTTAGAAGCAAATATCTACCTTTTATGTAACATGTAGCTTAATTCAATGCTCATTGTTTATGTAGATAATTTCAAGTGAAGAGAGGCCCTTTAAGAGGAACTTATTTATATCTGGAACAATGCTTTAATAAATATTTGTTGATTAAATAAATAGATGAATGAATGAATTTCATTCAAAAGTAATGTATTAGCATTTATGTATTATCATTCATGCTCTGTATACCAGTTATGTTTTATGAAAGTTAATGGTAAAAGGAATAAAGCACACTACAAAAAAGTTTTTAGTGCCATGGACAACTGTATGTACCTTGCTACAAGAAAACCCAAGTAGGAAAACTAAAATAGGTTATTTTGGTAAAGATGTCACTCTAAGATTATAATTTTCCATAGGGGCCCCAAAGGTCAGCTTTGTACTAAATGGAAATTATCTTTCGTGGTCTTCATTTAAATGCTTCTAAATGTATTTAGTGAATGAAAACAGATTTAGAATAATAATGGTTTGATTTCTGTATGTACAAGTCTGCCTACTGCTGTCTCTGACTTCTTTTTCTGAGGTCTGAACTTTAACCATGGGTTTCCAAAAAACTACTTCTAGAAAAGTGGTAGATTTCTTGATCTGATAGGAAAATGCTTTGCTCTAGAGTATTGAAATCTTCTTGTCTTCTTCTATTGTAATGTTTATAAGTTTCACCTATTAAGGACAAAAACCTTTTGGTAGGTAAAAACAAACACACACATATATACATACTTTGTGTCTTTTACAGTAATCATTTTAGGTCACACAGACTTATTTCATTGAGGCTGCTTTGAGCAAAATCCTTTTTCTCTTTATCCTTTTGAACTTTATTTGGGTTATATGAATAGCATATCTTAATTTGTTGGGATGATTTGATTTATTTGGAAATAGCCCACAGTCATTTGGAATCATGTTATGAAGGTGGACATTGGGCTTCTGTTCAAGATGGCGCGGCATAGGTAAACGTGACACTCACATCCTCTCACAACCATATCAAAATTACTACTAAACTACAGAAAAACCATTATTCAAAACTGCCTGAAATCTAGCTGAAAAGAAGTCCTATAATTAAGACTATAAAGAAAAAGCCACAATGAGACTGGTAGGAGGGGCAGAGACCCAAATAGAGAAGGTCCCATACCCACATTTGGTGGTTAAAATTTGGGAGGGGTATCTCAGCTGCAGACTTTCCCCCTGAAGAGCAAGGAGTCTCAGCCCCACACCAGGCTCCCAGCCCAGGGTTCCAGTGCCAGGAAGAGAAGTCCTCATTAACATCTAGCTGTGAAAACCAGTGGGCAATGTAACTGAGTGAGACAGAGTCTCCTGGAGCCCCAGGCAGTTCCTCTTTAAGGGCCTGAGCATGGATTTACTCACTTCCTGTGAACTCAAGCATTGGGGCAATAGGTCAAAAGGCTCCAGTGACATATGGAGAGAAACTGAATTGTCTGGCATTTGGGTGAGGACTGGAGGGGACGCTTTCTCCCAGATAGAAGTGCTGGCAGAGGCCATTGTTCCTTTGCTGAGCCCTCTTCCCACAGATCCAGCAAGTGGGCACTGTCTGGAAAAGCCTTTTCCATACGAATGGCCTGTCTTGGCTCATGCTTCAGATTTTCCTAAAATATCTCAAACAAGCAGCATTTGGACTTGGCATGCCCCATACTTCTTGAACTTAGGGGAAGAGTAGAGGAACTTAGTTAGAACGTCAACAAAGAGAAACATAAAAATGGAAATAGAAAATATAAAAAAGAACCAGTCATAAATGAAGAATACATTAAATGAAATGAAGGATATATTCCAGGGGATCCACAATGGAATAGATGAGGCAGAGGACTGAATTAGAGATTTGGAAGAAAAGGAAGCAGAAAACACCCAATCAGAACAGCAAAAAGAAAAAAGAATTCCCCCCCTCCCAAAAATGAGGATAGTTTCAGGAGCCTCTGGGACAATTTCAAGTATACCAACATTCACATCAGTGGGGTGCTGGAAGGAGGAGAGACAGCCAGAAATTGAAAACCTATTTGAAAATATAATGACAGAACACTTTTCTAACCTGTTGAAGGAAATAGTCATACAAGTCAAGGAAGCACAGAGAGTCCCAAACAAGTTGAACCCAAAGAGGCCCACTCCAAAACACTTCAAAGTTGCCATGCCAAAGGTTAAACACAAAGAGAGGATCTTGAAAGCAGCAAGAGAAAAGCAGTTAGTTACCTACAAAGGAGCTCCTATAGACTGTCCACTGATTTCTTAACAGAAACTTGGCAGGTCAGAAGGGAGTGACAAGAAATATTCAAAGTGATAAAAAAACAAGGACCTACACCAAGATTAATGTACCCAACAAAGCTATCATTTAGAATCAAAGGACAGATACAGAGCTTCCCAGATAAGAGAAGGCTAAAGGAGTTCATCACCACCAAACTTATGTTACATGAAATGTTAAAGGGTCTTCTTGAAGAAGGAGAAGAAGAAAAGGATAAATAATATGAATAATAAAATGTCAATAAATACATATCTATCAACCATTACTTTCAATGCAAAAGGATTAAATGCTCTATCAAAAGACATAGGGTGGCTGAATGGATAAGAAAAGAAAACACATTGACTTTTCCTTATGCTGTCTATCAGAAACCCACTTCAGATCAAAAGACACACTGAAACTGAAAATAGAGGGATGGGAAAAGATAGTTCATGCAAATGGAAACAACAATAAAACAACCTGGGGTAACAATACTTACACCAGACAAAATAAACTTTAAAATAAAGGCTACAACAAGAGACTAAGAAGGACCCAGCACATCTGGCTATCTGTTCAAAGATACCACCACACTAAATTGAAAAGACAGATACATCCATATGTTCACTGAAGCATTATTTACAAGTAGGGGCCCAGTGCATGAATTTGTGCACCTTGGAAGGAACTGTGGGCTGCGAGGCTCCAGTGCACACAGGGGCGGGTCTTGGCCCATCCTCTGCGCCCTCACCTGGCCCCTCCTGCCACGGCCCCCAGTCCTCTCTCTGCTGGCAGCCCTGCTCCTGCCGCTGCTGCTCCCACACGCTGGTGGCACTGGCCCCAAATGTGCGCCATCAGTGGGTACAAGTGGGGCTGGCGCCATCAGCGGGTATGAGTGACAGCTGCTACCCCAGTTGCCCCTCAGGAGCAGGGGGAGGTGGAGGTGGAGAAGCCCTCAGGGGTGATCAGGGCCAGCAGCCACCACTCACACCCACTGATGGTGCCAAGCGATAGGAGCTGGCGCCAGGCACTGGCAGCGGGTGCGAGTGGGGCCAGCGCTGGCAGCAGATGCGAGCACCAGGGAGGAACGCAGGGTGCGGGAGCAAAGAATTTTCAGTAACCACCAGAGGCTCACCCCAATGACATTGACTGGTGCCCTGCCTTGGTCTGGTGCTCCAGCTCACCTGCTCCACCATCCCACCGCAGTTGATGCCCACCATATTTCGCGTGCACCCCCTGGTGGTCAGCGCACATCATAGTGACTGGTTGTTCCATTGTTCTGCCATTCAGTCTATTTGCATATTAGGGTTTTATATATTTAGTTAGCTAAAGTATGGAAGCAACTTAAGTGTCCATCATTAGATGAATGGATAAAAAAGAAGTGATTTATATATATCCTATATAATGAAAGGCTATGCAAATTGTCCCCTCGACCAGGAGTTTGACCAGGGGGTGGAGCGACCGGCCAACTGCCTGTGACCCCTCTCCCTGGCCAGCCCTGCCCCCGATTGTCCCCCCAACCCCACCCCATCGGGTCAGGCAGGCCCAACCCCACTCATGCACGAATTTATGCACTGGGCCTCTATTATATATATAATGGAATATGACTCAGCCATAAAAATAAATGAAATCTTGCCATCTGAAACAACATGGATGGATTTAGATGGTATTGTGCTGACTAAAATCAGAGAAAGACAAATGCCATACAATTTTCCTTATATGTGGGACTTAAAGCACAAAATAAATGAACAAGTAAACAGAATAAGCCTCATACATAGAGAACACTTTGATGGTTGCCAGAGGTCAGGGGGCTGGGACACTGGATGAAAAAGGGGAAGGGATTGAGAAGTACAAATGGGTGGTTACAGAATCGTTACGGGGTTGTAAAGTACAGCATAGGAAGTATAATCAATAATGTTCTAATAATTATGTCTTGTGTCTGATGAGTACTAGATTTGTTGGGGTGATCACTTCACAAGTTATAGAAATGTCTAATAACTGGGTTGTATACCTGAAATATAATATTGTATGTCACCTGTAATTGAAAAATAAAAATTTTTTTTTAAAAAGTAGACATTGTAGTTGTGGCTTAAAAAAGGAGAAAGCCTGGGTATAACTGTAACACACCGGGCATAGGTATGGCACACGGGCTGTCATGAAGGGAAGGGTAAATGGAGTGATTCAAGGGGTGCTGGGCTTTTCACGGCAACGGTTTTGAAAGATAATACACATTTAAATTTTAAATCTATGAAGTCCACTGATTTTTCTATGAAGTTTTCACCTCATAAATTAAAGTCTCACCATTTGCAGACGGACAGACTGATGTGCAGCACGAGGGCAGGGGGAGCTGGGGTGCTTTGGGCCTCATTGGCCCTGAAGGACTGAGCCAGAACGTGAGGCCAAAGTCCGCCTCAGTGTGGGGTGGGTGATGGGAGGAATTAGGCCTCAGCGCGGTGGGTTTTGTGTGGGGTTTTTGTTTTGTTTTTTGCTTTAATAGTGGAAAATCCTTTTAAAGATGTTCTTCTGACTTACTCTCTCGTGTTTATATACCTTTTGCCTCTTGTCTCATTGGAAACAGTAACTGGGGTTTGGCCTTCCTTTTTTGTCCACCTGGGGCATTCTACCTTTTCTGGCTACTTTTGCAGCAGAAAATTATGTTTTTAAAAAACTATTTAGGCTCTAGTCATTACACATGCTTTCTTCTGCTTGAAGTTTTTACCAAGCAGGCAGGACCAACCATACTTTTAATGGCTTGGAGGCGTATCTTTTTAACAAATATCTCTGCCATGTGGGAAATTCAATTTGCCTTCAAGTATGGGAATCCAGATCAACAGAAATGAAAGCATTTAAAATATGTTATAAATATCTTGCAGTGAGTGTTTGATTGGCCTGAAATACTTTCTTTAGCTGTTTTGATGCAACCGCATGATGCAGCGCTGACATCCTGACTGCACGCTCACCCACCCACTCACTCGATCGATCGCGGTTGCTGCTCCACAAGAGTATTGATGGGCAGCTTAAATACTTCTCATTTTGAAAAGTGAAGCAGGAGTAATTAAGCGATGCATCTCAAAGTTGGATACCAGGTTTTTACTCAGTCCAGTAATGAATAAAAAGTGCATTAACCAAATTAAAACTCTTGCATGTCTATATATTGGCTATTGATGTGTCTTTGTGAATTTCATTATAGTATACTGGAGTCTTGTTTATCAAAGAGCTTCCCAGAAATTTCCCTTGTATTAAAGCTTTTTGTTTACGTCTAAATTGGTTAGGGGAAATAATCCTGTGACTGTTCATCTTTCTCAGTAATTTGTGTAAGATAATCCTAATCTTCGGTGACTCGGAAATGTACAAAACATAAACAGGCCTTTGCTCTCAGTTGTGCTCAGTATACAGATAAATGTTTTCTCAGATTCTGTTCTGTATCAATGACTATGGGAATCTTTAAAATGGTGTGCTGCTGAAGTGAATGGGCATCTACTAATGTCTGTTCATCTCAGCAGGGGATGCATATGTATGTATGTGTATGTGTCTGAGTATTTCCCTCACAGATATACCTGAAATAAAATTTTGAGGTTAAGTGATGCTTATTGCTAGAAGTTCTTTGATGCAAAGGAAAATGTACCGGAATTGTATGTGATTGAAATTAGATACTACACTGCCTGAAATTTTACATTATATATTCTTTTATTTCTCTTGTAACAGAATTTGATCAGAACTAAATATCCTGAAATAATGACCAGTCTGTTTTCAGCTCTAACATGAGTCACTAGTAAACCATTGAGGGCACCCTTGGTGCATCACCTCTTTGAGTGTTTTAGAATTAGGCTGTTGCTCCTCCGAAAGAAATTGGAAGTCAAGATGCTGGTTGCCTATTAGCTGCAGAAAATACAAAAGGGAGGGCGCTAGGTGGTGGAAGGAACTAGGTTTTAATAGAACTTAAAAAAAATCCCTCTTCCATTGTGGCCAGCCAATGCTCTATTTTTTTCTTTATCTCGTTGTGCTGTGACTCCAAGCTAGAGGAGAGAAAAGATTCATCATAAAAATGTGGATAAGAGGCAGAGACCAAAAGAACAAAAAAGCAAAAACTGACTAGAGGAGGCCGAGGACTGCAAACACAGAAAACGAGAGGAATTTCAAAGACAGAATTGGATGGATACATGTTGAAACCAGTGAGAGAGAACAGCTCTTTTTGATAATGCCTACTGGTTTGAGGTCTGTGTACTTAACCAGAGTCTTGTCAGAGCGGGAAGGAACCCATGAGCAGGAGTCTAGATAATCTTCTGGCCTTCTGGGGGTCGGATGGCAGGTGAGGCTACAATCAAATTTTTTTCTATCTCAACATCATCGCCATAAGCACTTGCCAAGCAGTGACTTGAGGGCTCCTAGTGATTTGGATTCCAGTGTCTCACTTGCCCGAGTGAGTTCTCATCTCCCCAGGGGAGCCTCTGCGTCTCCTGTGTCTGTTTCCTGCATGGGGAGACAGGCCGCGCAGGCTTGGGTTGCGGTACCAACTCTCAGGAGCAGTCATCCCTCACTCTCCGTCTCTGCTCAGAGGCGGCGGGCTGCTAGGCTTCACTCCATCGTTTACGTAATTACTGTGCACGGCTATAGCACGAAGGCAGTGACCGCATAGTATCAGGCAACCTGAGGACTCCACAAATAAGGGCAAATGCTGACTTAGGAAAAAGACCTGTAAAAACTTAATAAAGTGGAGCTTTTCATTTGTCTTATTTTTTTATTTGAGTTGTGAATTTAAATATATTTGTTACCAATGTCATTAATTTTTATATGTGTATGTAACAAGGGTTTATTTACCTTGGGCAGTTTTAATTCTCTGTATGTCTGTATACCTGTTTGAAGCACGATATCCAATCAGATTATTTCTTTGATAATTCTAAGATGAAATGCATAGCAAGCGATATGTCATTTTTAGCACAGTCTCTATTTAAGTTTTCTTTGAAGCCAGGAAGTTTGAACATAAGCTGTTTATGATGCCAGAGTTATCTCTCTCCCTAAAGAAAACCACATTGTATTAACTTTTGCATAGTGTATTTCTATCAAAGCATTTGATCCTTGTTTTTTGCAAGATAATCCCAAGAACTTTTTATTTTGAGAATAGAAAACCATGATGGATTTAATTCATAAAGAGAAGCTGCTGCAAGGAATGTAAATGTAAGCACTTGATAAGGTAGGATTTCCTAGTTGCTATGGCAACCTTTGGGTCATGAGCCTGAGAAAATATAAAATAAGTCCTGAAGCTGTGAAGATGATTATAAAATTTAACTGTCATTCTTCATTTAGAGTTGATGGCAAACATTATTTACTTAAGTTTATCTCAAGGCAAGTGAGGGTCTGTTTTTAAAAATCTGAGACTCAGATCACAAATGAATCCGTGTCGCACTTGTCTAACATTATAAAGCACATGCAGCATTTATTATTCTAAACAGTCTATTTGTACATAATATCCCTGTAGATTTGGTCACCTTCGTATGGAAGCCAACAGTTTTTGTCTCTTGAATTCCTAATGAAAGCTGGAGAATGCAGCTGTATACATTGAGTAATTTTGCAAAAATGTGTGTGCTTTCTGTGCCAAAAAGAAGGCCTAGGGGATGGTGTAGGAAGGAGGCCTGTGTGCCTTCTTTTCAGGTTCAAATATAAATAAACTGTTCAGGGTGGACCAGTGCCAGGAAGGGATGTTAATACAGCAGTATATTTTCAAAATATCTAACAACCTGAGATGAAAGAGGTGGGCTAGACTCTCTCTCATTCACGTTGCCCCTCCGGCCACGGCGTGGTGGGTAAAATCCCCTTCTTTACTAGCAGAAGGAGTTGAATACAAGGTGTCAGATTTCTAAATTGAAATATGATGCTTAACTGTGCGCTATGACAGTTTGAGTTTTTCTTGCTTTGTCTTTTACAGAATGCTGTTAATTTACCTTAATAACCTATGAGACCCGTTACAAATTATCCAATCTTGCAAATTTGTGAGTATGTGGACGAACACTATAAAACTATCAGATACCGCATCAGACAAATGCAGTTTATTGCAGGAAGAAAAATAGACTCGCATGTTGAGAGGGAACACATTTTTACGGCCAGATAAGTGCTTCCTTGTCGTCTGCTTGCCCATCGGGAGCATCAACACGGCGTATGGTCTGCGGCAGCCAGTGCCTTACTGGCTCTTGAGCAAAAGCATCGTTTTTTTTAACTGCAGGCACAGAAAACCTCAGTGACTGCATGCATGCTGATATCTGGTATTGAATTTTTCCCATATCCTTTGCCTCCTTAAAAAAATTCCTCTTCCAGCTTTGTATGCTGAACCTTTACATTAAACAGCAACAGAATTTACGGTAATGAAGAATAAAATGCACACTTGGCTAGCCTTTCTGCACCGCGCCCCTTTGCGTCTGAACCTGGGGATTGTTCGGGCCCTCCCTTTTGGAAGATGAGGTAGATTCCTGCCCACACACCCAGCAGCGTGCACTACTCATCAAAGCCCTTTTCTCAGTTGGATTGTTTTCATGTCTTGCAGCAGAAATAGCTGCTCGTTTTCTTTTCTGTTTTCCTTGGGCATCTTGTAATTGCAGCTGCTAATGTGTCTTCCTTTTAAGCAGCACAGAGATGGCAGCCGTTCCTGCTCACACACAGCCTAGCTCCCAGCGGGACCCAGTGATGAGCTGGCGCCGCTCATCGCTCATTGCCCTCTCCATCGCTCCATCCCCTTCATCATCAGGCCTTACCTGGTCTCCCAGCTTCCCCTTGGTTTTTGCCACCGGCCCATGTATTTTACCTGGCTCACGGGTAACTGTAGCAGCAGCCACAGCAGCATCAACCACAGCGGTGATGAGCATTTTTAAATGCTTAGTATGTGCTAGGCACTGTGATAAGCTCTATGCTGTTTACTTGTGTTTGCTGAATGCTTTACCCAATATAATTTATATACATACGTCCATACATGTTTTAAATTTTACTTTAAAATGATTATCTTGTGAGATTTCCATGTTTTTCTTTTTGTGCAGTTCTGTAAGTTTTAACATGTATGTATGTTATCAAGCTACAGAACAGTTTCATCATGCCCAAATTCCCTGATGTTATGTGATAAGCATTTTGAATGCATTGGCTATTCAATTCTTATAATGTTTTGGGATATGTACAATTATCTCAACTTTTTTACTTTTTAATTTAATTTGAATTTTTTTTTGGTGAGGAAAGTGAGACTTAGAGAAATTAAGTTACTTAGTCAAGGTTGTGGCCCAGACCAGACTTGAGTTTGTCCACACGGTGCCGCGCTACCGCCCACGGAGCGGCTCAGCGCCGGATTGCCAGTGGAACACGAGGGTCTACGTATGAGTTTTAAATGACAGACGGTGATGTTGCATTTTGTCAAGGATCACAGACATGTCTACGTGATGCACTCTCAAAGGTCATTAGCAGACTAGGGTTTTGTTGGTGCTTTATTTTGTCTTCAGGTAAGACTGGTAAGAGGATGGAATTGACCATCTTCTTGGTTCAGCAGGGAACCATTGATCAGTCTTGCTTTTTGGACGACACTTTCCAACCCCCGCGTCTCATTGCGGCCCTGCTTATTTCCCCGCAGGCTGTTTCCTGCCGCTGCGCGTAGAAACCGAAGCTGGGCTTTTCCATTAGCCTTGGTCAGCTCACACTGTCCCATCTCTCTTCACAAATAAAACCCATTTCAGTAGCTCTGGGCTCTTCTGTGAGGGTGAATCAGCTGTAGGAATAATAACCGGAATCTTTCATCCATGCTTTCACTCTAATGTGCTGATGCTCCAGTCATCCTATATATCAATATGGAATTTTGCTTTAGACGAGGGATTCTTCTGCCATCATTCAGTATAAATCCCCTGAAGTGCAAAAGAAACTGTGAGCAATAAAGGAAGTGCTGAGGTTCTATCCGGAGGGGAAAAATGGAGGGGGATGGGCAAAATGCTTTGTTCAGGGGAAAGCTAGAGCTTCGTCGGTGGGGAGAGGAGGTCCCGGCCCAACAGTGTCCCAGTCTAGAGTGGTACCTTAAATCGAGCTTGATGAGGATGAACGATTCTGTGACCAGAGCTTGCATGCGTGTTCAGCAGTTCATGGAGGCCGTAGTCAGTGATGATCCTGCAGAGACTCTGAGGAAACAGCCCCACGTAACCTCGTTTCCTTTTGCTATTTCCTTCTTGTGGTTTTGCTTCTGACATAACCAGATCTAGGCTGTACAGACACATTGCGGATAAAAGATGCAACCCTTTGTACAGGTTCAGGAAGATCACTCGGCCAAGTTTGAAGAGTTCTTCAGGGCAGGTCGGGCCTCCTACTTGCTCTGTGTAATGCACTTGTCTGTGCTGAAGAAATAAGATCCACCTTGCACTGGAATGACAAAAGGAAGGAAGCCAGACATCAATGGGAAATTGTGTTTTGGGTTTTTTTAATCCCTTAATTTGATTCTTCTCAAAGCAGCATCTAAGAACTCCCCTCCGTCAGAAAGACGCTCCTGGGTAACAACAGACGGCAGGTCTGTTTTTGAGGTGAAGATGTGGGCATTAAAAGCCTAAAAGCCAGTAAAAGAGTTTCTTTCTTCTATTTGTGACCATTTATGATGAAGGGGGTAGGAATTCTGGCCATCACTTAGCTGATAAGCCCTGAAAGTCTTATCTTGCAGTAACTTGTCCCTAGGAATGTCATGATTGTCACCAAGCAGCTGATGGAACTGAGAGTTTATGTATCTATTTGGGTATTTTTTTTTTTTAAGTTACTATTTAACTTCCCTATCTGTAGCCTAATTTAGGCCGGATCAACTGGAAAACCTTTTGCATTTGCCTTGACAATACAGTTAAAGTAGCTAATCTGAAACCAGCCTTCAGTCAGAGAGGAACAAGGGCGCCTCTGGAAGATGACTCCATGCTAAGTGTCCTTTCCTTTTTTTCTGATTTAGATTCGTAGTGTGCACTTCGTTAATGTTGAACATGGAATCAAACAGCATGTTCCTTTCATTTTTAAGCATTGCAAATTCAAGGCAGGGCCTCCGCTCTGTCTTCAGACGAATGAGCGCACCGATCTCTGCGCAGGCGGCTGCGGTCAGTGCTCCGTCACCTCTATCAGGGACCCTGATTACGGTGGCGATGATGACTCTCGAGGCCGAGCGCGTCTTGCTCCTGCTGCTTAAGAACGGATAATGCGGTCCAGCCTTCAGACAAATAGGTCAAAGCACGAAACTCTGCAGGCATCCAAGAAGGAATTTCCAAAATAATACAGCGGCCCAGCTCTGAGCTTCCATCTGCTGTACAAGTATTCTCTAACTTAGAGGCAGTACCTCCTACCTGGCTCTTCCGTGACTTGATTCATGTTGGTGTCCAGGCTTGCCATTCTCACTCACTTTCAGCCATTGTTTCCAGACCTTATTAAGAGGCATTGATCATGGAAGGGGCAGAAGTCCATACACATTGTTCACCGATTTTTGCTGCTAATGAACTCTGGAAAAAAGTCGTTCTCCTGTGCAGCAGGAAACGATCTTTTGGGGAACATCCCCTCCGAAGATAAAGCAGTGGCCATTTCTGGACCCGTCAAAAGGAAAAACCAACGCAGTGTTAGCTGTGGCACATGCCACCCTTGAGCACGGGGAGCGTGCGCGCGTCTCCTGTCACCTCTGCCCAGCCGGTGCCCATCAGGCAGCCAGCTGCTCTTCATGCCCCGAGTTGAATTTTTTTAAAGAACTGTGACAGAAGCAATGTGAGTCCGTGACACCTTGAAAGAGAACCCAATTCAAGATGACCTTTATGGTTGCTCATTGTTGCCTACAGGACGCAGAGTCCTGATCTCCCCAATATTAGTACCCTGAGGGGTGCGGCCTGACAGCGTTCAGGGGGCATCACAGACGGGGCTGTGATTCTGCGATTTTAACTGGTGGCACAAAGGCTGCCCACGCCCGTTGGTGCAGAGAGAACCACGGGCACCGGGGAGTGCAAGCATTCTCGTTTTGCCTGTGCTCTGTGGATACTTCTGTATTTAGCCAAAGCCACGTGACATAATCGAAGGTGTTGAAAATGGGTTTTGTAACTGTGCCACGTAGAGAGGGAACTGGGAAAATGCTGGTGTCTTAGCTGATTTTCTGACCTGTAACTTAAAATGCTGTTTCGTTCCATTTCCTTAGCAAAGACCCACCATGCTGGTATGTGCACTTGGATCTCTCAGAGTTGTGCCATTAGAATTGTAATGTGATCAATGATTCATGAACATCTGGAGCCACCGTCTTTCACAAGATGAAGTGATGACTCTGGAAGGGGAAGCTGTTAGAGAGGACCATCTGTCTCTGAGAGTGGGATTTCCGGGGGCATTCACCTCTGTCCCGATCATAAAAATAGGTCTAGTGACTGCATCTCTTCCTCATTCTGCCTTGTCCCTGCCTCCTCCTCTCCCGAACCCTACAGCCAGGTAGTCAACAGACTCTCAGAAATGATGCCATGAGTCATACTGCTTCTTCTAAACAGAACAGTGCCATATACTGGCATCTTATTTGTACTCCGAAAATCCCTCCCCGACACATAACAGGTGCCAGTCGTCTCTGCGTATCAGAGGAGGAACCCGAGACAAGGAGATGAATGGGTATGCCTAACACAGAAGGGTGCCATTGTTAGTGCTGAGGCTCGTGCTCGGTCTCCACTATGTAGATTATTCACAGCAACTGTTCCTCCCCAAGAGTCCCTAACCACCTCCCACATTCCTGTCAGCGGGTGCACTCAGGAAATCTGCCCTCATTTTCACTACTTACTATGTGGCAATGAAGGGTACTTACTTGTAAGGGGCCATAAGGCACACCCCAGAGGCAAATGTGAGTGCCATTTAGCTCTGCCATTCTGCGGGGGGGGGGGGGGGGGGGGGGGTCCACATTAGGGCCGCTCGCCACTCTTCTAAGGAACCAAGAGTTAGTTATCCTTAGCCCCAGCGTCCTGCCTAGTTCGCAGTTTACCTGCCCTTTCCAGATGTATCGGCCGGTGGTTTGTTTGGCTTTTATATCCACTTTGGGGCTTACAGTTTGTGTCATGTTCTTGGCCCTTGGGGATGTTTTGGATGGCATAGGATATGCTGTTGAATATATATATAAGCTTCTTCTCGGCAGAGTCATGGATGCCGAAATATTTCAGAAAGATTTTTCTGTAAAGATTCATGAACTGCATACTCTGCCTGTGTTGGAAGCACAACACGTATGATTTTGTTTGTGGCTTAATCAACAGGAGGAAATGCCAGGCAGCTTTGACTAGCGGGCAGTGTGCCTGTCGGTGTTTGCCTTATTTTCTCTCTCAGTCCTGCTGGAGATGAGAGCCAGCAGAAATGCCAAGGAGCTATCGGGGGCTTCGTCAGGGCAGCATCTCTAATGATCAAAGAAGCCTTTTTATACCGCCGTGTTCCGATCATGCCGCTGAACATCTGTCTACCTGTCTGTCCACCTTTAATTGCATCATCCAGGTCTCTCTGATCCTAGACAGTTCCGTCAGTGCGGCTCTGCTCTCCCCATTTCTGATCAGTTACCACAACATTTCTGCAAAAAACTAGTAAAACCGAGCGCTTTCTAATAAACTTGAACTGAACCATTTTATGAGAAGTTAATTTTCTATTGCATATCTAGTGAAGCCCTGTGCTAATTTATTCTTCAAAGCCAAAAGGAGCTTGTTCTACCTAGACGCTGCAATCTGCTAAACACTGATTTTGTTTTTTTTTAAAAAAATGGCAGTAGGAAGTCAGGGATTTAATTCATTGATTTATTCATTAATTTATTTGTCAAATACTTAGTAAGACACACCTATTATATGTAGGACTGTGTGTGATTCAAAAATGAGATATTGTTTCCCACTCTAAAAAGTGATGAAATATGTATAGATTAATTATGAGAGAACCATTGTGTATTGATTTCAGTATGAAAATACTCAGAAAGTGGCATGATACCCCAGTAGAGAGAGAACTCACTTCTGGTTGGGCCCACCAGAAGTGGCGTGATGAAAGAAGGATCCCTTAATTTGGGTATTGACAAATGGGGAGGGTTTGTGACATAAGATATAATAGTAGGAGGTATTCTAAATGGAGGGATCAGCATGAGATAAAATGAGGGCCAGGTCGTGTTGAGAGAGTGGTGTGCTGTGGGCTAGTTGACTGAAACCTGCTAAGAGTGATCCTGAGAAGTCATGCTGTTGGGGGATTGTAGGAGGTCCTTTAGAGATTTCAGAGGCATGTTAGGAGCTTTGGATTTCCTTTAGAAGAAAGCCAGAAGTCACTGAAGACATTTCGGAAGAGGAAGTAACAGAAGTATGTATGGATCGCAGAAGGGAGTACCTCAGCAGTCCAGCCAAGAGTTAGTGAGAACCCTAAGCAGGGCAAACACAGGGGGAATAGATGCAAAGACCTGCCTGATGTAGAATGTACAAAGTCAGGGCAATTGATGGCAAATTAGAGGTGTCAGAATGACCAGAGAGGATGCCCTTTATGGCATGGGAGGGGCCAGGAGAAGGGCAGCTGGGTGGAGCGATGCAGTAGATTTTGTGGGACTTACGGAACACTTTGCTCAGGGAAAATGCCCAGGACTCTGTTGTCAGTGTGAACATTGAAGTGGATGAAGTATGGTGTAGGGTGTTGGAGAGAAATTTCAGAGTCTTCTATATAGAATTAATAGTTGAATTGATAACAAATTTGTGATGAAAATGCATGTAACTAAATTATATTTATTAAGTAATAAGCATTGTGTCTCATCCTATCTAATAAAGAGGGAATATGCAGGTTGACTGTCATGCTGTAACAAGATGGCTGCGCCCACAGCGGAGGCAGGGATTCCGAAACACAAGATGGCTGCGCCCACAGCAGAGGCCGAGTTCCCGTAACGAGCTTTAACGAGCAATCAGCAGGGACCTGAGGCTGCGTGGTGCTGGGCTGGGGCAGGGGACCTCAGGTCATGCCCCCCCTCCCCGGCACCGGGCCGGGGGACCTCAAGCCATGCCCCCCGCCCCAGTGCCAGGCTGGGGGACCTCAGGCCGCACCCCCCGCCCAGCAGGGCTTGACGGGGGACCTAAGGCCACACGCCTCGCCCCGGCACCAGGCCAGGGGACCTGAGGCTGTGCCCCCTGCCATGTGGGGCTTGACAGGGGACCTCAGGCTGTGCCCCCTAGCCTGGGCCTGGGAACCTCAAGGCACACCCCCCGGCCCAAGCCGGGGGACCTCAGGCCATGCCCCCCACCCGGTGGGGCTTGACGGGTGTGGGGCTGGCCAGGTCTGGATCTAGCCCAATGGGGCTTGGGCCGGCTGGGTCTGGGTCTCGTGCAATTTCGAGGCGCACGTCGGTCGGCAGGGAATTGACTCTGGTTCCCGTGGCGTGCCCCAGACTCTGACAGGAGGAAGATTTTCATATACATTTTACTAATTTTCTTTCATCTCTGACACTTCTATTATAGAGAAAGGGCAAATAGCAATATTAAAATATTTCCTCTAATTAATTCCCTTTTAATGTGCATGAATTTCATGCACTGGGCCACTAGTTGAGCTGATAAAATTCTATGCAGGAGTCAGGAGCTTTATCACAAGTACTTTTTGAAAGTTTTATAGTTGCCTGAGACTCCTTTCTCCACTTTATTACTTACAAGGACCCTCAGAGGAATCACCACATGGGATGGGCACAGAGGGGTGGGGAGGGATACAACAACTGGAAACATTGGCCAGGATAATGGGGACTCCTGAAGTTGAAGTGGGAGAGTGTTGAGGTGGGGGGGTCAGCACCGTGGTGCCAACTGGAAGGGTGAGGGAGCTGAGAGCAGACTGTTGGCTGTAGTACCCCGGAAGAAGTTGCTTCACGAGACTCGCTTCCATAGTTTGGTTGCAATAAAATTGTAAGAACGGACGGAAGGAGTGTTTGGTAAAGTATAGACCATATTAATGAGGGAGGCTGGATCTGGGGTATAAGTTGAGGCCTCCTCTTGCAAATGTTTGACTTGAGGCAGCTCAGATTCCCTAGAGGGGCCTCCAGTGGGGGTGGTAGGAACCCCCAGAGGCTGCATCGGAAGAGGCAGGGTGCTTTGAACATGTTCCCAGCCAGTCAGTCATGTGAACACTGCCCGGGTTATTGTCTGTGCTGCCAAGATACTGAGGTCTCTCCACCTGGTTCCCAACTGAAATTCGGGCAGACGTGGGAAGCCAGAGTCACCTGCAGCACCGGATCTCCACCTGTCCTTGTGCAAGGCCTGAGGCGGTGCTGCCCTGAGCTTTATTTACCTCTCAATTACAGAGCCTGATCCGAAAGATTATTTACGAAGACTAACTGGCCTGATAGTTTTGAAGAAATGGTTGCTTTTTATTCTGTTCTTATGCCTGAAATTAGGACTTGAATCAGAACATGTTGATTATTAATTGAAATCTGCAAAATTCTGGGCAGTTTCTTAGCTTAAGCAGCGTAACAGAACTAATCATAGCCAATTATAATAAATACTATTAAGCAATGATGAGACAAAACTGCTGTGGTTGTCTCGTTCAGCAATACTGACTCCAGAGTAGTCCAGTATAATGTTTATGTGTTTGAGTCAAATTAATGGTTTGAATTAGATGAGCGTGTCGGGTATAAACTTTAAGTAAAGTTAATTTTTGTTGTTTATGTAGTGTGGAATAAGGAATAAAAACCCCTATGATCTTTTTTAAAATGGATTTTTAGAGAGCGAGAGAAAGAAATATCCATGAGGCTGTGTCCTGCATGCCCTCTAATGAGGATTGAGCCTGCAACCCAGGCTTCGAACCAGCAACCTTGGAACCTTTCGGTGCACGGGAGGACGCCCAACCAACTGAGCCACACCGGCCAGGGCTCTCTGAGACCTTTAAAGGATTTTTGTGGGGTCTCTATAGGACAGAATAGTTATATTTAATATTTTAGCTATAAATAAGTCATATAAAATTTCGGTTTTCTGCTTATTTCCCTTTTTAATATTATTTCTTCACAATAGTTTAATGACAGCTAATTGTGCTGCAGCATTCGGTAAATGTCATGTATCCCCTTCTCTAAAAGCAGTGAAGGAGTATAGGCATGTGGCTTCTTTTTTCAAAGGATCCGTGCAGTACTTCTCCTGAAGGCTATTACAATATGCAAGTAGCAAGGGGGTTCTTGTCCCGTAAATTAGAATATCAATATTGATTCAACATGTACAGAAAGAAATAGTATTTCTGACCAAATGTTTAACTTGTTTCGAGAGCGTGGAAAGAGCACTGATGTCAAGATTTGATGAGGGTTTATGCTCTCGCTACCCTGCTGAGCGGGCTGGCACCGTCATTTGCTGAACTGCTGCCCCTGGCTTCATCCCGCTCACCTACAAACGGACATGCTAACGTCTGTCCTGCCTCATGCACAGCATCCTGGGAGGATCACATGTGACCTTGTACTCCATGCCCCGTAATGCGCTGAACACGTGTAGATTGTTATTATTTCAGAAGAAACGTCGTCTCTGGATTACTAATTATTACTAATTTAAAATATATTAAAGCATCTGACATGCAATGGCTTCCACCGAGAATTAAACTGGCCTTGGATAGGGAGGTGACGTGGTCCCATTCGTTCATGGTAGGGAAATTGAGGCACGCAGAAATAACGTGATGGCTTTTTGTTTTGCACCTAACCCATTTTCCCTGCCCGTCATTAATGACTTCATACACTCGGTGTAAGTGACATTCAGATCGCCTGAAATGACTGCATGAAGCTACAAAAAAGGATTTCTTCTGAGGGTTAAACGATACAGCCGTGCAGCGGCCTGCCTTTCTGGTGTGGACAGGACGGCCTGCCGCCGGCGGTGCTTCCCTCGCGGTGAGCACGTGTGCGGAGGCTCCGGCTGCAGGCTTGAGCAAGGTTGTCAGGGACTGTTCACACGTAAGTGTTTTGCTGCCACGCCAGGTCACGGCCCCTCCAGCTGTTGTTTCAGTGGGTGGCAAGAAGCAAGACAAGGCCCTCCTTATCATTACTCGGGCATGTTTCTCTCCAAGTGTGGCTTCCAGAGGCGCCCAGGACAGATCAGATCCCTGCCCAGGGCCGCTCCGATGCCTGCATTCTCCGAAGTGTGGGGGAGAGGCTGCTCCGCGGCCTCTCGGAATTCTTTTCCCAGCTGGATGTGTCAGCCACAGTGGAAGAGCAACACGCGATGAAATATTCATTTTTAATGTTTTTATTCACTCACTGCTCCAGATGACAGGTTTTCCAAGAGCTCTCTGACTCAGTCCTGTGTACTAAACTGCTTATGATCATTATTAATACATATTTCTTTTCATGCCCAAGTGGCTGGGAGAGATTTGGCTGGACATTTGGGGAAAGTAATGCTAATTTCTAGGTCCTTTCGGTGGCGTATCATAGAAGTGTGTAATGATAATATCAGCACTGCGCCAGCTTCCCGAGGAGGAGGCAGGCCGGCCGCGGAGAGCCGGAGAGCTGCTCTTTGTGAGGGAAAGGTCGGCCACGCCGGGAGGGGAGGAGTGCGCACCCCTCGGCTGGGCATTAGAATGAGGCTATCTGATTTTCCTTCACTCGTGACCTTTCGAGATGCCGCTTTTAGATTGATAAGCAGGTGGACGCTGTTAGTAACCAGTGCCGAGTCGGTTTCATATAGAAAGGCTGTCTCTCAGATACGGAGACATCGCCCCCACAAAGGGTCCTCCTGCGGAGCCTCTGCGGAGAGAAGTTCAGTGATCATATCTTATCTGTCACACGGAGAGAAGATTCACAATCACTCTCTGTTCAATTAGACATTTTTTTCCCTCAGTGCATTAATCATTTTCTGGAACGTTCACCCTCCAGTTGAGGATCTGGAGGAAGGCCTGGGAGTGGGCACCCCTCCTGGCTGCCCTCCGGATCTCCTGCTCCTCTCCCCGCACCTCCTCCCAGATCAAAGCTGCTCTGTTGCTATAGCGACCCTTCCACGTGGGCCTGCTGTCTGGAAGGAGAGCAGGAGTGGGAGCCTGGAGTTCTCAGGCAGCCAGAGGTGATGTGCGCAAGGCAGGATGCCAGCGCCGCAAACCCTCCACCCGCCTGGCCCATCCGAAACGTAGAATTTTTTATGATGCCTGCAAACTCTAAACAGTCTTTACTTGGTATTTTAAAAGGGTGAAGTAGTTTACTTTCCATGGCCAACACACTCAAATCTCTCTTCCTCTCTGCTTGTTTTCAGTTCTTAATTACACCATCCATCTTGTTTGTTCTAATTTCCTCCTTTTATTCTCCTTATCCCTTCAGCCATCAATAGTTCAAGTCCATCGGCGTCTTTTATTTTGTCAAACGCTGGTGTTTTATTGGGCTTCTGAGCTGTTTCTATTTCTCATTTGATATCCTGCCTGATAATAAAGTCTTCATACAGCACCCGATCACACACACCGGGCTTCCTTCCCTTGCTGTGTACAGGTTTTCATTTCCTACTGAAATCGCGAGCGAGGTGAAGAAACGCTCTCGCCCGCAGTGGCCCCGACTCAGGGTGTAGGGGAGCAGGAGTGAGCTGAGCGCTCCCGTCCTGCCGGGCCTGCAGCAGCAGGCTAAGCAAGAAGGATCCGCTGGCAAGTGCCAGCTTTCACAGAGCAGGGATTCTGCTCGTTTAAAATATTCTGTTTAAAAACACCCAGGGTGCATTCAGGAGTCCACATAGAAAGATGTCCCGCTCCGGAGGTCTGGGCCTCCCAGCCGCATGTACAGACGTGCGGCACAGGCCTGGTGAGCAGGGCCAGCCCTGCACTCTGCCTCCCTTCCCAGCCACCCTCCATCTGCTCACTGTCAACTCTGAGACCCTCACTGAGACCCCCGTGCTGGGAGGTGGCCAGCAGGGCTGCCGCCCTCACGGAACTCGCATTCCAGTCACTTTTGACCTGCAGGAGAGGACCCCGCGAGAGGAGGCTCTGGTCCCCGCCGTGCCTCCCAGAAGCCTCTGGGCCCATAGGGAAGTGTGACTTCAAGCCAAGCAGAAGTAAAGCCAGTTGGACAGTGCGGACACCGAACATCCCCATTATCACAGAAAGTGTTACTACGCAGGGCTGCCCATCCTTAAAGGTGGTAAGCAGGTATTAAAGAGGCAAATCTTAAAAAATAACACTGTCATCTCCAGAAAAGCCATTTGTAAGCAAAATGAGCATCCTGCTCCTTGTAAGCTGCGGGAGGGGGAGGGAGGGAAGGGGAGGGTGGCCGCCTGAAGCTGAGTCCTCTACATGCTAGCGGAGTTGGAGAGGCAGGTCAAGATTCAGAAGCTGAGTGCCTAGCCAACTTTTCATGCATCCATTCCACCAACTTTTCTGAGGAGAGACCTTGTAGTGAAGTAAATAAAACCTTTCTATCTCTAGTGGGAGGAAACAGGTGTCAAAACCCTGACAGAAGGGCAGTGCAATGAGGGCCAGGAGACAGCCCTGGGCGTCTGACTTTGCAGGGAGCGGAGAGGAGAAGGGAAATGAGCGGGAGGTGCGTCTGGGGGATTCCGTTTGTTTTGTCTTTAATGCATTCTTTTTTGGAGCAAGCTAGTTTAGAATCTAGGTTATATAGAAATAGGTTGGTAATTGTCAATTATATAAAGTATAATCAATTATAAAATTCAAGTAGCAAAACCTGGTGGTGCGTTTGGAATATTTGCTGTAAGATGTAATTTTCCTGCTGGTATTCTGGGAGGGAAGGGTTGTTTCTCCTGGGCTGAGTGTGAGTCCCCAGGAGATGAACGGTCCTCTCACCTTCTACTCCTGCTGCCTCCCTGCCGTCCGGGGACACACCGAGCCCGCCCTCCCCAGGGCCTTGCTTTATCGCTCTATTTGCCTGGGACTAAGCCCTGCTTCCTCCCAGACATCCATCTGCCTGCCTCCTGCGTGTCCTCCGGATTCGGCTCAATGTCACTTCACCCCCCGCCTTCCTGACCACCCTACATAACCACCAGCCTGCACACAGCACTTCCCACCCCCTCAGCCTGAAAGCACTGGTCACCTGGCGTACGGAGCCGGCAAAAGGAGGTTCACAGTGGTGAGTACGTGAACCAGAGCTTACTCTTGTATTGTTTATTAATTACTGCATTATTTCCACATGAGCAACCATAGACCTGCTTTGTCCCACCCTGAATTGTGTATTAGTGTTGCTTTAGGGTCTGACTCCCATTAGGATGTAAGCTCCATGAAGATGAGGATCTGCACTGGTTCACCGTCACATACCCAATGCCTACAGAAGCAGTGGCACATAGTAGGGCTCAGTAAGTATATAGTGAGTGAAAAATTCTATGCTGACATGCTACAGATCGTCAAAGGAGTGGTTAGGTTAGCCATTCTTCCGATTTTTCTTTGATTCTGTAAAGGTCACTGAGACATGGCCTTGGAGCAGTTCGTCATTCTCTGTAGCCATGTCTCAGAGGCCACTGCCACCCTCACTCCCCAGCTCACCCCTGGGCGAGGGAGCTCCGTGCGGCCGTCAGACGCCGGGCCACGGGCGTGTTGCGTGTTTGAGCGCAGCATCATGGCATCTCAGAGGACCCCTGCGCTTCTGATTTAAATAGCGACTCTGGGCTTGCTTTCCCCCTCCCTCCTCCATCGGACACTTCCACAGGATAGCAGCCTCTGCGGAGGCCTGTTCCCCGCTGCCCCAGGCAGCTCGTGCCCCGCGTGCCCTTATCCGTGTAGACACTTCAGGGGAAGCCGCGTGCAGGGTACCGCGCCCCTTCCCGTGCACAGTGAGGGGCTCTCAGCTGAGAGCGCAGTGGCCCTGCTTCCCTTTGGATGCTTGGCCGGACCCGCACAGGAGGAAGGCGCGGCAGAGGTCCCACGGGCAGTGGGCAGGTAGGGGTCTGCAGGGGACTGCTTTCCTTCTGTGGGTTTTGTGAAATTGCGGAATGACTCAGCATTTTGGGGTATAAAAATAACAGCTTCGAGTCGCTTTTCAATTAGGCGAATGTTCTCTGGCTGAAAGGCTCTGTTGTTCTTGAAATGCGCTCCCCTTCTGTCGCAGAGCCTCTGTAATCAGTGGTGATGTGGCAGGCAGAGCGGCCACCCTCCACCCGCTCCTGCCCTGCCCGCTCGCTCCTCCGTGCGGCTCCTCGCCAGGAAGGCTGATTGGCGGAATTGGTCCTTAATGGGGAGAAAGGTAGTTCTGCAAAGACAGGCGCTATCCAGAACCGAACAAATTGCACTATCAGAATGCGCTGTACCTGGTTAGGCTTTGTTTCAACAAGAAGTCCTAGCAGCTGGGATTGGGTTTGAACAGGCGTTTATCTTAACATTAAAATATTTTTCAGGTTATGTTATTGCATAGAGCATGGCAGGGAGGGTTTGCTTCATTACTGTGCCCATGGTCAGGTCACTGCATTTAAGTTCCCTTTACAGTGCACGCGGAAACGAGGTTTGTATGTAAGCCGAATGCCCTGGGCTCTGCCAAAGAGGCTTGTCAGTGTTTAGTGGCCTGAGAAAAAGGAAACTCCCTTTGGTTTCCTTGTTTGTTTGTTTGTTTGTTTGTTTTAGGGGTGTGTGTGCATGTGGCTTTTTGTGTCTGTGTGTGAATATGGGGGAGAAGAGAATTACAGTATAATGTTACATTACCCTTTGCTGAATACTAATTACAGTGGGTGATACAGGTTTGTCTTACATGCAAAATAAACTTCGGTGGGTATGGGACTAGAAACAGTTTTAAGATTGCTAATTTTTAAAAAGCGTTAGTTATATCTAAAACACCACTTCCGTTAGAACAACCGAAGAACTAAGACCGATTGTGCTTATCACTGTCTGTGGCTTTAGAGTGTGCATGATGCTGTCTTAGACTGTAGTGACCATGTGAGGTGATGGGCGCAGTGACTGACGGGAGCCTGGTAATCCTCTCCCAGCGTGTACATACAGTAAGCAAGCACACTGCACCTTTAAAAAAGCACGTGTACAACCTACATACAGCAGTCCCTCCTTCATCCACAGTTTTGCTCTCCCCAATTAAATTGTGCGCTGTCCTGAGTAGCATGATGAAGTGTTTCTCTTTCCACTCCATTGTGTACAGGACATGAGTCACCCCTGTCCAGTGTCCTTCTGTCCTTCTGTGCTCCCTCCCCCTCTGGTTCTCAGACCCACTGTCAAGGCGCCCCGTGCTGTGTTCAGCTCACCTCATTTTACGTGGTAGGGGCCCCAGGCTCAGAGTTAGGATGCTGACGGTTCATATATGCTGAAGAGAAGCCGGAAAGTGTTTCCTTTAAGTGAAAAGATGAAAGTTCTCAACTTAATAAGAAAAGAAAAAGATCGTGTGCTGAATGAGCATGCTAAGATCTGTGGTCAGAACAAATCTTCTATTCATGAAATTGTGAAGAAGGAAAAAGAAAATTCCTGCCAGTTTTGCTTTTGCACCTCCAGCTGCAAAAGTTGCAGCCACAGAGCATGATCAGTGCCTAATTAAGACAGAAAAGGCATTAAATCTGTGGCTGGATGGTGGACAGAAGACATGTTCTGATCGAGGGCAGCATGTCACACCAGAAAGCGCTGAGCCTAAGAAGATTTCAGCAAGGGTCCCCTGGAACGAGTGACACTGCGCGTTTACTGCGCGTGGACGGTCACACATTCAGGACCAGGTTTGCACAAAGTGTAGCCATTACTGGAGAGACTGCTGATGTGGAAGCTGCCTTCCCAGCAGAGAGAGGCTGACCAGGGTGGGTCCTGCCCGCGGTGTCAGGCATCACCGTGGGTTCTGACACCAGCCCTGTGCATGAGGGGGCTGCTGTAGGTATGACTTGTATTCATTAGTAATACCTCAGTAAAGCTGGGGGGAAAGAAATCATTGCATTTTCTCCTCACAACAACCATGTGTCTGGCGATTTCACAGATGAAATGGTGAGGCTCAGAGGCGGCACCATCACTAAGTGAGCAGAGAGCCAAGGTTTCAGGCTCCAGGCCGACGCTGGGGGCTCCTGGTGGGAAGAGTCAGGCTCTGTCCCAGAGAAAGTCAGTGGCTGGAGAGCTGTGGGGCTGGAGGGGGGTCGCTGAGCCTCGGGGAGCTGGGCTCAGCCACCACGTGCCCTTGGACAGTTACTTCACTCTGCTTTCTCATCTATCACAATGAGACCCACTTTGAGTTTGGATGGAATGATAGATGTGAAGGCACCTAACAGCCATTCAGTGAATGTTAATTTTTCTCCTTTCTCCAGCTTAAGGCTAATGCTTTCCCTTATTTACACCTGTGAGCCTCTATCGAGCTTCCAGGTTTCAACATTTCTGAGCTGGTGACCTTGAACAAGTTAGGAAGCTCTCTGTCTCAGTGTCCTCACGTGTAAAATGGGAATGAGAGTACAGCTTCATTGGGCTTTGAGCACATAGGACTTAACGCATCTGTTCCCATCACAGAGAAAGTGCAACACATGTTGGATGGTATGAGCTATAATATTAGCCTTTCTCCTTTAACTTATACATTGCATCAACAAGGTGTGTGTGTGTGTGTGTGTGTGTTTTCTGTGAATGCATCTGTTAAAACACTGTAGTAAGTTTTAAAACACTTAATCTCATTTTAAACTTGAGTCTGTGGACTGTATAAATCAGGGGGTAGGCAGTTGGGTTTCTGATTCCTTGGCATTGACTGATCAACATTTGGTTCATTGGTGAGCATTTAAGAACCACCAGTGAGCGCATAAGAAATTAGCAATCCTTCATACTGTCAGGAAGCGTGGAGCTGGAGCTGTCAGAGGCCAAGGGCGGGATGCTGCACGGGATGGAGCCATGAAACCGGCTGGATTCTTTGTCTTCCACGGCACTCTTGGATGGAGTCCATTTAACTAGGAAGTAAAGACCGGTCAGTTCATTTAATAGGAACAAACTTAGAAAATCCCATTAACCACTTAGACATATTGAAAATAGGAGAACAGCCCTAGCATTTGGCTCAGTGGATAGTGTCGACTCACAGACTGAAGGGTCCCAAGTTCAATTCTGGTCAAGGGTATGTACCTTAGTTGCAGGTCTGATCCTCAGCCCTGGTCAGGGCACATGCAGGAGGCAACCAATTGATGTGTCTCTCTCACATCAATGTTTCTCTCTCCTGTCTCCCCCCTCATTTCCACTCTCTCTAAAATCCAATGGAAAAATGTCATCAGGTGATGATTAACCAAAATCCTACATAATAAAAAGGCAATATGCAAATTGCATCACTCCGCTACGCCCACGATTGGGCCGGCGGGAGGTGCGGGGGGCGGGACTCAGGGTGGCCGATTGGCTGGCAGTAGGAGCGGGGGACAGGGACTCACGAGTCCCCGTTCCCTGCTCCTCCCGCAGGCCTAAACGGGGCACTGCAGGAGGACCCATGGGGCCTGAGGAAGATGCTGGTGGCGGCGGAAGATGCCCGTGGCCGGTGGCCGATTGTGTGGCTGCCAGCACCAGTTTTCCTCTGGCCACTGCACCCCATCGGAGCGCCTCCCGAGTCCCGCCCTCAGCCTTCAGGAGGCGCTCCGATCAGCGGGTGGCCAGACGAAAACTGGTGCTGGCGGAAAACTGGTGCTGGCAGCCAGGTGAAGGAAAGTCTATTGCACGAAACTTTGTGCAACGGGCTTCTAGTTAAAAAATAAATGAAGACGGAGAGCAATAGTTATTGAGCTAAATGCCTTTAAAAAAGAAAGTAGGAAAATATTAAGGCACAAAGTAATACATAACCTCTGACTTCAGCATGCAAGCCTAAACATGCCTTTAAATCTTTAGAAAATTTTCTTTAAAAAAAAATTTATCAGAATGACCATGTTGATTGGATGCTAGTATAGTGGTGAGAAGATGGGGCAGGAAAAACGGCATCGGGAATTGTGGTCAGTGACAGACTCTAAACACATGAATGAATGTGCTTTATTCTTTTTTGAAGGCTATCTTCCTTTATGTTTTCCTTAAAAAAACACCTATCTGACTGACTCTAACCTTTAAATAATTGGTAAACTGGAGCAAGGAGAGTGGCATTAAAATCCACAGAAGAAAACGGGTTTGCGGGGCGGGGCGGGGGGGGGGGGGTCGGGGATGGAGCATTCTCCAGGAAGGGACTGGCTGCTTGTAGCCCCACCTGGGGATGGGGGGTGGAAATGGAGTGATTTCTGCTGGCCAGGGGCAACATGCGCGTGGTGGTGTTTAAATAACTCACACCCATTTCTTTTGGTAATAATCCAATATAATAAAAGGCTAATATGCAAATTGACCAAACTACTGAACGACTGGTCCCTATGACACGCACTGACCACCACGGGCAGGCGCTCAATGCAGGAGCTGCCCCCTGATGGTCAGTGCGCTCCCATGGGGGGAGCACCGCTCAGCCAGAAGCCGGGCTCATGGCTGCCAAGCGCAGCGGCAGTGGAGGGAGCCTCCTAGTGAGCAGGCCTAAGCTGTCAGTTGGACATCCTCTGAGAGCTCCCCGACTGCGAGAGGGTGCAGGCCGGGTTGAGGGACCCCCCTGAGTGCACGAATCTCGTGCACTGGGCCTCTGGTGTAGTAATGAGTCATCTCAAGGCCTTGAAGTAACGGACCCATTTCTGGGAGTAGAAAGTTTCAAACTGCAAGTGTGGCCTGTCCAACCCCAGCCGCCTGCTTTGCCTCTCTCCCTGCGCTCTGCAGTCTGTGCTCGTAAGCCCCGCCCGATTCCCCCACAGGGCCCCTGCTCAGAAGACCTATTTCAGCCTCAGTAATTCTATCATCTTTTAGGAGCCACTCCAAGGCCCAACCCCCCTAAGAGCTTTTCCTCCCTCTTATTCCCTGGACAGTATTCAATTCCAGAGCCATTACTGAGTGCAAGGCGCTGGGGGCCCCACCCAGAACCAGGTGGGCGTGGCCTCTGCTCTCAGGGCTCACAGAGAGGAGGTTGCAGGTGAGGCAGGCATCCACTGCAGGGGGTAGGTGCCCAGACAGGGGTGCAGGGTGTTATGGGAGCTCAGAGGGGCACCTTGCCCAGACCGTGGCCCGTCTTCTTCCCGGATCTCACCTACCCTGAGTGTCTGGAGTGACTGTAGCAGCTTCCAAGAAAATGGGTGTTTGATTCCATGCTGCCTGGCATTGTTCTCTTTCTTGTCTGCTATCTCCCTAGCTAATTGGTAACCCTGAGGGGACTGGCTTTTATTTTATTTTATTTTATTTTATTTTATTTTATTTTATTTTATTCTTTATGCTGCTTTTTAAAACTGTGGGGTCTTACATACCAGTCAGTGGGCAGAAATGCAGTAAACACTTACGCTTCACTCAGACCCTCTGCCTTCCTCTCCTCCTCGACTTGCGTGGGATGGGCTTCTCCTTGCTGTGGTTCCCGGTGTCTGTTCACGGCAAATGGCTGGCTTCGGAGCTTGTTGCCGTGAGAAGTGGACTCCAGCTGCTGGCACCCTAATGCTTTCCTCTTTCTGGGGCTGTTTTCCTAATGAGGGCGGAGCATAATTCAGAGGCTTAATTTTAGAAAAGTATATGAAGCAGCAGCCCCATAAAATGTTATGATTCACGACCACTTGTTTTGTTCTCATAATGCAACCTGATCTAAAGAGCCATCCATCAAAGCTCTAAACGCTGTTCGGGGCTGTCTGTGGGGTGTCGTGTGGAGTGTAATTCAGCCCCCGGAGAGGGGGAGGGAGACGGAGAGGGAGAAGATGGATTCATGGGGCCCTTTGCCTGGGTGTATGGTAAAGGCCAGTGATTTCTAAGCTCTGTGGGAGACCCTATTTTACTCTAAACCCTGGGTTAGTTCTTAATGCCGCTTAGTTTTTCATTCCATTTTATTGTCAATGTATGATGATTTATAAGCCCTTCTTTCCCTGTAAGTAATTGCCAGACCCTGGCTGTCCCCTCGTCATAGCCTCTTTGCTACCTTCGCCTGTTGAGGGAATCGGCAGATGTGAAGGTTCACTGGTAGAAACCCAAAGTGCAGCCTCCTTGGAGAGCCACCTGGTCCTTGTCAGCTACAGCAACCCCAGGAGGAGCCTGCGACCCCTCTAACGCCCAGGGCCACTGGCCCTCACAGCGCAGGTCACCAGCATTTCCCTAGAAGCGAGTGAGAACTGCCCAGGCATGCTTCTCTCTGGTACATAGGAACTCACGGCGACTGTCACCCAGATTGCTGACTGGGGTCCTCGGTGGAACTCGGAGGCCGCCTGTATCGTGACTCATATTTGGATACTGATGTTAGGTGCTTTGTCTGGCCTTGTGTGTTTCTCCTGGTCCCGTATCTAGATCATCACACTTTAAGAATTATGTACGTGCTACTATCCTGGAGGTTAGATGGAACTGGGTTTGAATCCTGGCGTAGGCACCTGCTCCGCCCTGCTCCTCAGGTTGTTTTCTCGTCTGCAAAATGAGGTTAATCACTGACCCTATCCCACAGGATTACTGTGAGGACAGCACGAGGTAACCCTTACAAAATACCACCATAGTGCTTGGCATGCAAGAATCAGCAACACCGCGATATCAATTCTTACTTTGTTTAAAAAAAATATTATTTCAGAGAGGAAGGGAGAGGGAGAGAGAGATAGAAATATCAATGATGAGAGAGAATCACTGATTGGCTGCCTCCAGCACACCCCCCACTGGGGACCAAGCCTCCAACCCGGGCATGTGCCCTTGACCCGAATTGAACCCAGGACCCTTGAGTCCGCAGGCTGATGCTCTATCCACTGAGCCAAACCAGCCAGGGCTAATTCTTACTTTTATTAAGTCTACCAAAAAATAATAATTTGAAGGTGAGTCCGATAAACTAGTTTCAATAACACTCTCAAGAGGATGGCTTGTGTATCTTTGATATGTGATTTCTAAGCTCTGTGGAAGCAGTTGTAAAGCGATTCAGAAAGTGTTGTAAATAGAAGCAAGTACACATAAAAAATGAACCAGTTCTCTAGCCCCATGATTAAATGCCGGCGACGTGGTGTTTCATCTCTCTTTCAGTCAGCTATGGAATACAGTGTTATGGCTTTTAACTTTACTTCTGCACATCAATTGTTTAGCTGAAAAGTAAATTCTTCTTTATATTAGGAAGTTAGCTTGTTTCCCTTTGGAAACTGCTCTAGTTGTAGACAACTCGTGTATTTCCACTTAAGGTGTCCCGGGAACTGCATGTTTGCGTGGGTCTGAAGATCCATCTTCTTTAGCAGGCTCATCTTAAACTCTCAGAGCACTAAATGATTTCCTTGAAGAACAAGTTTCATTATTTGGCAAATGAATCTGGCAGTAGCCATTCAGGAGCTCAAGTTGGATAACAAGGATTTTCAAAAGCCCCCAAACTTTGAAATAAGTTTATGCATAATAGATAATAGGAAATTGGTAAACAAACTTGGTAACTGTTTTGAAAATACTTCTGTTCCCCCTTTTAAAAATCCATTCCCCTCTGAGAGGTCAAAGTGACATTTATCTTGGTATTCTCTTTAAGTGAAAGTCTTGAGGGAGGAAATTCGCTAGAGCTGAACTCTTGATGTTGACCCAATACTCGTATTTATTATTATTTGTTTTTCTTGGGCGATCTTGGGCCTTCCCTATAGTTTGAAAGAGTCTGCCTCCCACTCTCTGGAGCAGATGGTTTAACAGAACTGCGGCAGGCTCTCCTATGACCCGTGGCCTTAGGAGGCTCAGGCCAAAAGGGATGGATTGCCTCAACCTTTCTTCGCCCCTTTTCAATGAGGGAAACTGATTCTGTTTGGACTGGGACTGACTGGGGTGGGTTTCCCAATCTACGGGGAGTTCAATCCATTTATAGTGAACATTAGGTCAAGGCCAGAGGAGCCGTGGCCCTCACAGTTCTCATTATTGAGCTCTTATTTCTATTCCATTGAGGAGTTGAAATTGACAAACTGTCTAGGGAGATGTGCAGCTCCTTGCTGCTTGCTTTTTAGAAGGATGCATTAAGGATAAGTTACTTGTCATGGTAAGAGTTCCTCATCATTAATCACCGAGAGACCACATTCCTGGGTAAATCAGCAGACTTGATAATAAAGCCACATCTTGATGGGAATGTACCTTTTTGATGTCCTCTTGTCTGCCCGGCTGGTCAGCAGGGCTGCCGCCTCCCCGAGCAGGCTGCCTGCTTCCTTCTGTCGACGGCCTCACACTGCGGACCCGGAACGTCCGAGCCAGAACTGCTGCCTGAGGCCTGCTTTGATTTGTACACAACGTGAATCGCTGTCTGTGCATTAGGCATGCTGTAATGTTTTCATCTTTTGAGCCTGTGGGGACTGTATTACCTTATCAGGGTTAAGTTCATTCTGTAGGACTGATAATTAATCCCCTGTTCCTTTTCTTTCTCTGCTTTCTTATCGGGTGGCTACATTATATACAAATTCCAGCATTTTCATCTCCATGCCAAATAAAGCAATTTGGAGATGCAAGCAATAAAGAGCTTATTGTTTAAAACCCCTCTAGAAAGAAAACTGCTCAGACTCCATTTGAGTGAAAAAAGGCATTCCATTTTGTGGCCACATTTACATCTACTCCCCAACCCCCAAGTGCTGGAAGAGGGGGACCACTGGCGGCAGCGCTGAGTCCTGGTCCCCAGCAGCACCCAGAACAGGGCTCTGCTTGTTGAGATATTCCCCTGCATTCCACACGGTGTGCCTTCTCTCTCTGTGTAACTTTTAAAGGACAGAAATGAGACAGTCTGAAGACTTCCTACCCAAGACTCACATCCCTGACTGCATCGCGAGTGCCGTACTAATCGGGGCTTGTGTGTAACTGGATTAAGTCCAGGGTCTTGATGGTAACGTGCAGGGGGCCAAGTGCTGTCCTTGAGGAGCAGCTGGGCTTTGTGGAGCCTCGCAGCACGCGGGGCACGCGCTCGTCCAGGGGTGCCGGCTTGCCGGGCTTTATCTGGGGGCAGGGGACCATCGCCGCACCATTAGCTGGGTAGGAGCTTAGCATTTCAGATGTAGGAAGGAATATTGTCCTCATTAAACTGAGTTTGGTGCCCGTGGCAAAATGTGTGCTTCATATATTGGGGTACGTGTGGAAAATTATGCAGATTTTCATCAATTGGTTGACCCCCCTCTCTCTTGCCTTGGATCTGTTTGCCCGAGAGGAATGGTTTCATTGCTGATCCCGGACGGCACCGTGAGCCCGCAGAGCCAAGCAGGTGCCCTGGCCCCTCGCCGCTCCTCTTGGATGGAGGGCGGGAAGAGTCCGCCTTCTCCTCTGAGCTGGGAAACGGAGAGCACCATGGCCCTGCCTTCTCTGCCACAGCCCCTGGGCCGTCCCTGGGCCCTTCGCTGCGTTCAGTTCAGAAAAGAAGAGCAGTTTTGGCACAAAGTAGATCCTGGATCTTCCCTTGCTTAGCCTGACACTTGTCTGTTAGGTGGTCTTAGTGAACTCTTTGACTTGAGGGGTCAACAGTGTTAAATTTGTCTAATTTCACTTGCTCATCCATTGGTTGGCATTGACTATACCCCAGCTCCATTTTTGCAGCGTGGGAATGTGGGTGCAATGACACTGTAATTGGAAATAAGTGCTGACGTGTCTGGTTTTCTGATCCGTGGGTTGTTAGTGTCTGCCCACAAAATGCCTAGTGGGAGGTGGGTTGGAAAGCGATGGCTTTCTTAGCAACTGTCTTGATCGATCCCGGGCATTTGCCTCCTTCCCAGTGATCTCTGAGGGTATGACTCAACTGTCATCTTGATTTAGATGGTCCCCAGATCTGCGTCTTTCTTTGCTCTTGAGCTCATTTTGAAAACGTAGAGCTTCTTGAATGCTTTGTCTGCTCTCCCCTGCTCACATGCCCTGGCTTCCGTCTTTGCTCCGGTCCCAGCCCTCCAGACTCACTCCAGGCGGTTACCTAGCCTCCCTCCCCTCTCCCACACCGCCATTTAGGGATTGACCAGGAAATGGCCCCTTTAGGGTTCTAGAAGCCGACCTTTCCTATCCGTGGCTGTTGCGCCCCCACCCTCGCGCAGGCCAGCACCAGCTTCCTGGCAGTGGTCCAGGGGCCTCTTAGCTCATCACTGCACTTTCCTGGTCCGCACTTCCCACCCTCATCACAAATGCAGCGTTCAATCCATCTTTAAACCCCTATAGAATTCTTCCTGGAGTAAGTGTGATACCGGATACCTCTTTACTGCATTTCCATGACACCCAGACCTTAACCACCTCCAGTCACTTTTCAGCTTCATAGACTAAAGTCTGCTTCTCTCTCTGACATTCAGAGCCCTCCACAGCAATCACAAACTATGTCCCTCCTTCTTCCATCTTAACTTCTATGTCTTCCTAAAATACTCATTGGGTCTTTATCAGATCCTCTCCTGCATCCTAGTTGTAAAAAGACCTGTCTTATCTGTCCTCCTAAATCCTGAATTGCTAGAGGACAAGTTATTTTTCTTCAGCATGCTTATATCTACCACATGTGATTGTAATAAATGCTGACCAATCCTAATTACAGGTGCATTTACTATGTGCTAGTTGCTGTTCTAAGGACTTTGTGTGTTTTTCTCCTATTAGCTCATGAAGCGTGTATCATTATTTTTCTATTTATAAAGAGCATGTGGAATTCAAAGAGGCAAAAAATGTCCCTTCTATGCAACAGGACCGGGCAAGGCTTCGTGGCAGTCCACAGGGCACAGCGGGAAGAGGGGCTGAGCCGTGATGGTGGCAGGGGAGAACCGGGGCGGGCAGTGAAGCTGGCGCTGGGAACAAGTGCTGTGGCAGGGAGGGAGCCCCGAGCTCCGGCAGCCACTGGCTGGCACAGCGGCTTCCTGCCCCTCCTCCATCCTGTTTGCCTACCCCCACTCCCTCAGCTAAGGTCCTTGGGGAGGAGGAGTATGGCTCATTTGTGTTTGTCGTTTCAATGTGTGGTGTAAAGTAGACACACAGTCACTGTCATTGGATGTGACTATGGAGCAAAAAATTAAAATGTCACAACAGGCAGTCTTTCCTCCAGGAACAGAAGCCTTCTTCCTAGGGCCAGGCGCGAGGAGCGTGCGAAGCCTGCAGGAGCCTGGCTGCAGGAGGTGCAGGGGCCCCTCCCCCTCCTCCTCTCCCTCTGGCCAGTTTGACCCCAGTCATTGTATTGCTTTCCTCTCTTCCTGGGGTGGGGGGCGCGGCGGGGGGGCGGGGATGAGCTGCACTCACTCCTGGGGAAGGACTGCTTCAGCGTGGACGCTGCGGCCCGCGCAGCCCCGGTGTCCCGGCACTCGGTCCTCCGTGTTGATGGAGGCGCTCTGCCCGCCTGTGAGACGCAGTTAGGAAGCACGCTGCTCCCCGGCCTGCCTTGCAGGGAGCCGCCAGCTTCCATGGGGCCCTGGCGGCGGAGGGCAGCGCCCAGGCCAGTGCTGTGGGGTTCTATAGGGGAGCAACAAAACCCGCCAGACCTCACCACGGCAAGAGCGATTCCTCCAGCGGACTGCGTGGTGGCAAGCGTTGCTGGTCAGCAGTATATTCTTGTCTACTCAAGCTGGCTGCTGGCTCCCGCTGCGAGGGACTCCCTTGCTGACAAGCCTCCCCCATTCTGTACTTTGCCTCAGGCCCCCAATTTGCTGGATGCAATCTTGTTGAGAAAATGTGGTCTTTATTAGTGTTCCACACAGACAGACGTCTCTTTGTCCGCTTCTGCGGAGCTAGTAGGATGCTTCGTGCAGGGATCGAGGGGGACAGGGGAGTGGGGTTTTCAGGGGCTCAGACCAGAATGTTGGCGTGATGTAGAGAGGATGTGAGCATGGAGGGGAGAAATCGCTCCTCTGCACTCAGGGAGCTTTTTGCAGCATCCCAATCAACGGCTAATTGTCAAAGAAACAGACTTGTCAATAAAAACAGAGCTGGTTTCAAATACATAAAAAAATAAAGAAATGCATATGTAAAAGGCAGTTCTTACCCTCCAGATGTTTATGATGTAATGAGACTATAGAACTAATGTGTGTGTTGATATCCTCCAAGTCACCGTGGGTTTGTGCGACTTAACACATCACTTATTTTTCACCATGAGGACGGATGCGCATATTCTGGCGTGTATTTCTCAGTTGGCCTCCACTTAGCGCTGCCTGCTGACGGGCTGTTTTATTGGTCTAATGTATTCCACGGAGAGATCGGGAGTGGCCGGCTGCCGAGACTGCCTTCGGCCACACGCCAGCTCAGTACCGAACGCCCCCACAGGTGACTTTTTTCTGTCCTAATCCCGCTGGTGCCTATTGTTTTAAACAGTTCCTGGATGTACAGGGGCTGCTGGGTAGCTTTTTAAGGACAAATACAAATGTGTTGTGAGTAGGAATTAAATGCCAGGGAGTCTGTAAAAAATATAAATCATAGTCATTTTCATTTAAAATAGTCATTCTATAAAGAACTGTAGAAATGTGAAATTAATAAATACCAGCACAAGCATTAAATATTCACCGCCTGCTCCCTCCAAACGGCAAAACGACATCACTTTTTAATGACGGGTAATGATAACACCCATCAATTTTAAATAACCTGTTTCTCCGTCCCTCCTCTGAAGCCAGGGCTTGGCAAGCTTGAAATTAAATACAGGTAAAGACAACCACTGAGCTTCTGCCCCCCTGGGCACGGAAGAGACACTGTTCTGTGTTTCCTGGATATTGTGTGGCTAATCAAAAAGATCAGATTAAATGTACGGGAAAAATACATCTGTTGGTGGGAAACAAGAAATGTAGACCCTTAAATAGCAAATGCACCATTATCTTCTAATGCATTCTTATTTATCACCTTAATAAGGTCCTCTGAGTTGCCTTAAAATAGTTAAAATGAACCTTGAACTAAAATACATTCTTATTCCTTCCCCCCTAAAGTCCCTTTTAAAACACCTTTTTGTTGTAGCTATGTGTCACTTTTTATTGAATAAGTTACTTGCAAAATACCAGAGTAGGATCAGGGAACAAATGATTATAATGTCTTGAAATCATATGTTTCTTTTCTATCGAAGAACTATACATGCCTTTTATTTTCAGTCTTTAAGGCACACATTTGACTGACAGATTTTTCTCCCCGGCTTATAGACGGGAGGGAAACAGGAAAGCATCTGTTTTCCAAGGTCCGTTGGAAAGCAATCTACGAGCTTGTAAGTTCTGAGCTGGAGAAGCACAGGTGCCTGGGACCCTGAACAGGTCCTGAGGCTGTCTAGGGCGGAGTCACTCCAGGCCTCATGCAGGACATGGTGTCTGAGCTGAGCCCTTGGAGTTAAGTAGGCAGCAAAGGGCTGAGAAGGAAGTGGGGGACAGGAGGTCGCCTCGAGGCACATGGCAAAACAGCTGTGAGCCTGCAGCTGGGGCAAGGCCTGATGCTGGGCGCGATGCAAATTGGGGAAGGATTTTTGTGGAATTGAAAGAACTGGGTTTTCCCAAGAGTATTTGGACAATTCTCTCTCTCTTGAGCTGACTGAGAGAATGGTGGGGGACCATTTAGAGTGGCTGAATCTTGATTGAAGGGGAAGAATCCCTCAGTTCCCTCAGCTGGTAAAGACCATGCTGGTGGGTTGGGGTTCTGAGTCTAATTCCTGGAAAGGAGGTTCAGGGAGGAGCCAGGGCATGTGGGGAAGGTCAGACAAGGATGAAAGGGGGGCGCATGTGATAAGAAGGCCCAGGTCAGGGAGAGACACAGATCTGCCCTCCAGCGCAGTTGCTGGGTTTCTGGGAAGCTCTCTACCCGAGAAGTCCGGTATTTGTGAATCTCTGAAGCACGCAGCCTCGAAGGGAAGGCCTGATGGTGTAGTTAGCAGCATGAGGGCTGTAAACCAGGGTGTCTCCTTGGGCTCAGCTTCCTTCCGGCCTGGGTAAGACCAGCTCTGGCTCTCCCCTGCTCGGGGTGCTGTTGCTGCCCCCCTCTCCCTCCCCACCCCCAGGTGTTAGGCACTAGCCCAGGAGGACAGGAGGGACTCTGAGGGAGGACAGGAGGCGCTCTGAGGGACCCACTGTGCCATCATTAACTGGGACCAGTGGCAAGGTTTCACATTAACAGGTTGTGTGAGACTGAAATGGGGACAGGAAAGAAGTAGACTTTTCAAAGCCCAACCATTTTGTCTTTCAAGAGACAAATCCGCCTGGGCGACCACCAGGTGGACTGGGACTGGGAAGCAGCGCTCAGAGGGGAGGCTGCGAGCTCAGCAGCGGCAGGGACAGGCCCTGAGGTTCCCTTTGAAGGGCGAGGCTCGCACTAAGGGATTCCTAACTAAGAAGCACCAAGGCCCGTGGTTGAGTGAGCAAATGACATCAGCCCTGAAGCTCATCCACGTGAACCCACGCGTGCCTCTACCTGCAGAGGGTGGCTGGCATCGCACACCTGCATCCGCTTCAGAAGCAGGGGTGGGCTGGGATTTTCAGGGAGGAACTAGACCTGGAAGCTCCACCGAAGTATCCTGTGGCCGGGGGCGTGTCTGGAGAGCACGGTTCCCCTGAAATGGGTATGAAGATCGCCACTGTGGCGAGTGTTTTTTCCTGTGGCACTTCCTGGTCGTGTACTTTCAAAGATGGTATTGAATTTGTCACTAGCTGTCGCCATCTCCGTCTTTCTCCGGGCAATGTTTTGATAAATGCTGATGAGTTTATAACTGTGAAACCAAATGGCATTTGTACTGTGACACACCCTACCCGCTGCATAATTATATCTAATGGCCCTGCGTGCGGAAAGGCATGTACCACTTACTTTTGTGTAAAAATGACAATATAAGCCCCCAGGCCTAATTTTTTTTTTTTTTTTTTACACAATGATAAAGACTTAATTAAAAGCCAAACACAATTTGTTTTGTATCTGGCATCCGAGGGACCGAGCGTGTGGTTAAACCTGCGATGGAAACCCCGATGCTTCCAGAAACAACATCAGTGGGGGCTGCTCTCCCTGCCTGGGGAACCTCGGTGAGCTCAGTCATCAGGCTGGTGTCTGCTGTGACTTCGCGCTTCCCGTTTCTAGTTAAAAGAGCTATTTTGAAATTTAGCACAGAATTGAATAATGTGTTCAGTTAATGAGGAACATTTAAGAGACGTTTCTAGATTTAACGTGATAGCAAAGGCTCCACCACCACGTGGTACAGGTGCACTTTTCCCGACAGCGATGACGCTTCAGGCTTGCTGGTGTGGTCAAGCCATTTTATTTTGTTTTTGATTTTTTTTTATTTTTGATTTTTATTATGACCTCTAGCATAGAGATAGCCATTTAAAATTTTATAGTGATTATGGCCATAAAGTAGATGACTTTGTAGGGAAAAAGAGTTTTGTTCTTTAGCCTTCACCTCGGAAATACAGCTCTTAGTACCTTTTCAGAATATCGACTGCGTTCCGGAGTAGACGGCTGAGAGCTTTCTGGGAAACAGGCCCTCTGTGGTTCCTCCCAGCCCTGCTGACCCACCTGCCTGGTGCAGGCCTCTGACCTGCTCACCAGGGGGCAGAAGTTCAAGTTGCTCTGTCTGCCTTCCCATCATACACGCTTGGTGATGTTGCTTTCTTCAGGAAATAAAACAGAAGCAAAACAGGTCTCTTTTCAAGTGTTGGGCCATAGGAATGTTTTTGTTGAATCATTTACTAAGTTATTTGTGAATATCATGAAGTTTGTCCTCTTCTTCATATTTAATGTTGGATCCTGTTGAAAAATTAAGCTCCATGGAATGCTGGAGAGTTAAAATATTTTTAATGTTAATCTCACTTGCTGCTGAAGTTTTTATTGGGAGGAGGGAGTATATTCAGGCAGATAAGCGTGCCTGTCTATCAGTTGTTAATTCTAAGTGATTTTGAAATTGTGTTTCGTTTTTCTCTTGTATATTAAAACACGAGCACCGGTTATTTATATCAATCTAGATAATCCGAAACCCAAGTCAACTTTTTGATAATAAGCCAGAAAATTCTGTTTATAATGAGTGTGCTCAACAAACTGATTTCCGAGCTGGGATACAGCGGAAGAAAGGTTGCAACTGAGTGGAATCCTTGGCTGGGAGGCTTAATAGAAATGAGAAATGCTCCGACTACAATTAAAATGCCGGGCTGAGGCTCTTGCTTGTGTCTCAGGTCAGGATTTTAATAACATCTTTGAACCGCTTTCTTTTGCCTTTAACAAGATCATAGAGCAATAGTCTTTGCAAGTTCCTTAAAAAGTCTTTAATAGAAGAAGTGATGTTAAACCAACATGTAAAATCTCCCAGAGATCCTCAGAATTGATTGGAAGAAGGAGCAGCCATTGTCGGGGGGAGAGGGTGAGGAAGCACCGTTTTCAAGCTTGTAGGCTGGGACAGGTGGTGCCGATGAATGGTGAATACATACAGAACTCACTGCGGCTAATGGAAGGGGCACATCCACATGGAATGCCACAGCTCAGTGGATTGTTGGCAGCCAATCCAACCAGCTCATGGAGTGTTTATACCAAGTACCTTTCAAAGTTAGCCAAGAATGGTATTGGTGAAGGTTCTGAAAACTGCCTTGAAAATCTTTAACCTCTTTGTATTGCAGAGTCTCCCTTAAGAATGCCCATCTCTAAGAAGTACTTCTTACAATAGAAAGGATGCCAACCTGCGTTCACCTATAATGGGCACGAATGCACAGCTGAATAGAGGTTAAAGAGTGGGCCATACCTAGCCCCAAATCTTACACGTAAAGGAACTTGGTGTCATTGAATTACTTGGCAGTGGCTGTGTCATCTGTCCTGGCCCTTTGCGTCCTGGGAGGGGCATGGCTTCTAACTGGGTGCTGAGCTCAGTGAAGCTGGAGTGTGCAGGACTGCCTGCTGTTAGACCCTGGGGAGGGAATGCACACGCCAGCTTCTATCTGCACCAAGGCTCGCCGAGGACCCTTTGGTGACGCGATCGTTTCTCACGCACACTAATGAGCAGCTCACCTGGCACCGCGGACAAACACGCTGCTGGCTGTGTTCAGGTGTTTGCATTCCTGCCAGGGAGGAGCTCCAGGGCTCCGTGGGCAGCTGAAGCAGCAGGGATGTGAGGTGGATCCCACAAGGACACGTTCACCCTGTCTTCAGCCAAGCTAACAGGATGTTAGAGAAAGTGGGAGTGTCTTGTTCTAATTCCAGGGTCAAAGTAAGGAGGATTTTATTTTAAATGATGGAATTTAATAAATCGTAGATAGCACTTGCTGCTGAAGTTTTTATTGGGAGGAGGGAGTATATTCAGGCCGATAAGAGTGCCTGTCTATCAGTTGGCAAAAGAGATATCAACATTTGTCCGTAAAGCCTTCTTGTAAATAAACATTGAATTGGAGCTTTGCTGGGCAATCAGCTACCCGGTCAGTGATGGGTTTCAAAGAGGCCACCCATTCCATTTGTGTAGATGCAGCAAGAATAAGGGGGAATGTTCTGGGAGGAAAGGGAGGGGCCCAGAACATATAGCAAATAGATTAATATTTATAGACATCAGCATTGGTCTCTTACCAACATCTATAACTTCAGCAGTGGCAGATTGAGGGCTGAATCAACATTTTCCCCCTCAGTAAAATAATAAATAGGTGAAGTAGCTCTCAGAACCGCCTTTATCTTAGGCATAAATCAGGACAGTTTGTGTTGCAGGAGAGACTTAAAACTTATACATATGTTGCCCTTTAGGCTACTATTCATCAAAGTGCCTGATATGAAATCTAGACTAAAGGCATTTGTTATGCGTGTCTGCGTATTCTCTTTTCGAAGGAGAAATTGGAGAGAGTGCTGCCATCTTGGTCAGCCCGGCCGGCCTTGCTGCTTAAATGCAGGTCCCTTTTGGGGTGCATTGGAGAAGGAAATAGTGGGACTGTTTGACTGCTGCACGTTTCCACACAAATCCTCTTCGCCTAACCTTCCTCGCACAGGCGTGATTTCCAGCAGGAAAAGCACGCACATAACTGCTTGGCAAATGACCCTTTTTGACGCAGTCAGATTTCTTTCTCAGATACTAGAGCAGAGAAGTTGTTCCTTAAAAGCCTCATAAAGTCCAGAGAGACCTCACTTTTCTTCTTGGGGCTGGCTCCTTCCCAGGTGTATCTGGATGGGCATGGCTGAAGATGCTCCCACCTCATAGAGAACGCATGCTGGGCTGGGACAGGTGCTCTGAGCCATGGGCCTTGACGGGTAACGTATAAGGAATCTCACAGCACTCTGCAATTCGGAATCCGAATGCTTGGCTTCTGTGACTGCGGGTCTGTGGCTCTGCCCTCTCCTCCCCCGGGCCTCTAGCTGCGGATCACATATGGTGTGAGGAGGCACCTGCCGTTCGGAGGCCCAAGCGTGTGCACTAAGCAGTTTTCCTTCTGCAATGTGGAATACAGCTCCCGGTTTTCAAGAACAACTAATTGGGAGCATAAACCTCACTTTGCCCTTGAACGGTGTGCCTCGGAGGAGACCTGAACACAGGGGCGGGGCCCCACAGAGGCGGCCGTGACCACCTGCCCCTGGGCTGGTGAGCCGCGGGCCGGCACTGCCCTGGGAAGAAAGGACAGGCTCTCCGGCTGTGGGCTGCTTCTGGTGGCGGCTTGGCGGGATTCAGAGTTGGGCAGCTCTCAGCAGCCACGCGAGGTCTTTACCTGCCACGTCACCTTTCACTGGAGGGAAGTGTGGCCCCTGGGTTTGCAGAGCGGCCGCAGGTCAGAGGTTCCTGATTAGCATGTGAAGTGTGGCCACGCTGTGTTCACGGGTGGAGAGTTGCTCTTGGGATTCCAGTCTAGAAGCCACATCAAGGTAGAGAAACACTTTGAAGGGGGGCCCGATCTGAGGCCCAAGCACTTTCCTCCTGGCAGTGCCCAGCCAGGACGAGGCAGTGTTGTCACGGTGTCCCCCTGGTTCTGTGCGGAGGTGGCGGCTGGGCCTGCCGAGTCCAGTGCCCAGTGTGAGTCAGAACGCCACCTCGTCGCCGTCACCTGACTGCCTGCACAGGGTGCGGGCTTCCTCCACCAGACGCCTGAAGGTGCACCGCAGCTCAGCCCTGCCTGCTGCCAAGGGTGGAGAGTGACAGTCGGGCAGGAAGGTAGAGGAGGAAATGGGACAGCTCCAGCGGCAGGCGGGGCTGGGCCTGCTCCGCTCACCTCCCAGCCCTCCCCAGGCCAGGCCGGCTCTGGGGTCCTTGCCTCCCAGCCTCCTTACCAAGCACAGACCTGTCTTTTGCGGCCCCTTCCCAGCACTGCTGGCTGACTAAGACTCTGGAGAGAGCTATGCGCTCAGTGAGGGAGATGGTGATTGTGCTGGTAAGGATCTTTTTCTTTGCGCGAAGAGGATGTTAGAGAGCAAGCATTTAGCGTTTCCCACCCCCACGCCCCAAGCTGAGATACACATCCCTAATTCTGCAAACATCTTAGTCCAGTGGCCAAATCAGAGAAGCTCAGGTGTAAAACTCAAGAATGCCTTCTGAGGACCAGGCCTGTGTCTGAGTCGTTAGCAGCTATCATGCAGGCCTGGCCTCTCCCCAGCCAGCTGCCGCGGGACGGAACGTGTGGGCTGTGGCTGCAAGGCCAGCGTGTGAAGGATTCCGTGCGAGCCCATCAACACCCCCAGAAAAACCTCTCTGAGTAAAGAGGACGAAGATGACCGTGAAGCCAGCAGCAGAAGGCCGCAGCTGTGTGAAACCTCCACTTCTCTGGCTGGATGCGTGTTAACCATGTATTCTCAGGAGCAAATCATCCCTTTGCGAACAAGAGGAACCTGACTCAGTTTTGTTCCCTTGAGACTTGCGTTTAGCCCGATGACTGTCATAAATGTGATTCTGACCCCCGAGGGGGTTGTTCCTAACCCTTACTTCTCCTGCGAGTGACCTTCTCGATTAAAACTTCCACCCAGCTCTGTTGCCTTATAATCATCGTATTCGCTAAAGGACCCAAGGGGTTAATCTCAGGAAGGAGACTTTTGCCGAAGAAAGCAGTTTCGGGTTAGTTTGTGTGGTAGCCAGGGAAATGCAGAGGGCGGAGTGTGGCAGGCTGTGCAGATAACCTACATACTGCTCGGAAGTGTGTGATTCCGGCGGCTGCTAAAATAAGGGCTTGTTTGATTTATCTCCCACAATGGGATGGCATTCTCCTCTTAAGTGGCATTTCATTCGCCAGCCAGGCACTGTAAATTTGAACGGAATATGTAAGTAAATATCCCTCAAGGAGATAGCACGCTGCTGGCCTCGTCTGAGACGGCACAGCTTAAGAAGCAGGCGCTTGGCTTCTGGAAAAGGCTCAGCACCTGAAATGCGTTCGCTTCCAAAAGGGCCGTGGTGTAGCCAGCCAGCGGGCGGAAAGTCCCTCTGGGCTCTGCTGATGGAGAGTCACCCCCAAACAAAGTAACATGGGGCTCATAGCTCCTACCTTCACCCTCACACACGTAACCGTACACTCGGCCCATCGGAACTCGGCTTAGAACTGCCTGGTCTGGGCCCATGGCCTCCGCGCGGGGCAGCGTGGCACGTAGCTTTTGCTGTAGCGTCTTTGCATGGCGGGGACAAAGACGGTGACCGTGTCCCATCAAGTCCCAACAAGATTGCCTCTGTGCGTAAACGTTAAACTAAAAGGCTGTGGAGCTGCTGCTGTGGATAGGCAGGAAACTTAAAGAACGGGGAACAGCCATAATCACGGAGCAACTTGTATTCTGATTTATTCATCACATCCTGGTTAAAACCATTTTCTCTCGTGTTGTGTACTTTTAATATTATTTTGACATTGAATTTTCATCTAATGAAAAGGCAGGTTTCACAAACTTTTTAAAACATTTATATATTCCTGTAGTGGAGGGGGGGGGAAATCCCTTTTTTACTAAGATACAGAATGCATGTTTATCAAAATTCATCTCAGATTCCACTTAGAAATATAGATATCTTGTGTTTGAAAGAGCTTACTGAACTACAGAGAGTGACAGATATTACTGACAGAACAAAGTTATGAGTGATGAAAGAGCCAGGAAACGCTTATACTCGTGTGGCCGTAAATTAGCTGGTGGCAGGAGAAAGAGTGCTGCTTGCTGTTCGCACAGAGCAGGCGGGGAGCCGGCGAGCGCAGCAGATGCCACACCGGGCCTGTGCTGTTTGCTTCCAGCCTGCTCTGGCCCAGCGTGCTTGCTGGGGTGCAGCACACGTCCCCGCCTGGTGTTACTGGCGGAAGGGGCGCGGGCATCAAGGTGACTCACCTCACAGGGGTCGTTGCAGGAGGTCATGGACGGAGCAGAGAGGCACAGTGAGCCTGTGCAGAGATCCAGCCGAGACCCAGAGAAACTGGGACTTGCAAGTGCTAGTCATGGTTCCTGTTCCATTTTGCTGCTGTGTTCCACTCTAAAGAACAGTTGCCTAACCCAGGGCAGCTCACTAACGTTATGATTACCTGAAGTACGGGAACTGATTCACTGGACTAGCTGGTGCACCCCAGGCCCTCTGCAAACCCCGTGGCTGATGCTCAGGGCACACGGAGTGCAGCTGGCGGAGGTCGCCCATCTACCCACAGCTGCGTATCTCGTCTGTCCGCAGTGCTCCTCACGCTTTAGGAGACATCAGTCACCCGGAAGCTTGTTAAACAGCACGCCCAGTCCCACCCCTCGGGTTATAGATTCTGGAGGTCTGGAAGGGGCGGGAGAATTTGCATTTCTAACACATTTCCTCGTGATGTGAGGTGTGGTCCAGGGACCAAAATTTAAGCACTGCTGTCCTACTAGTTTATATTCTTCTTTGGTTTGTAAACCATCTCAAAGAGAAGGTTGGACTTCACACCAAGAGATTAGTCAGTGAATACACAGCTATATGTTTTAAATTAACGCAGCCTAGGCTGGGTGGCTCAGTTGGTTTGGAGCATCATCCTTTATATCAAAGGGTTGTGGGTTTGATTCCCGGTCGAGGTGCATACAGAAGGCAACCAATCAATGTTCTCTCTCACATCAATGTTCCTCTCTCTCTCTCTCTCTCTCTCTCTCTCTCTCTCTGTCTCTTCACCCCCTCCCCCTTTCCATCTCTTTCAAAATCAATAAACATACCCTCTGGTGAGGATCAAAAAATAAAATGTTTACAGCATGTACTTTTTTATGGTTCCCCACTCTAAGTCATTTTTTTGATCGGCCCAATGAACTGCTGGTCCCAAATACATCTGATAAGACAACCTGCATTTAGGAAAACATTTATGCTCATGGCGAAGTAGGTATAGTCAATGATGGAGATGGAGGTTTTTTCCACAATTTTATGAAGTGATGAGTGTGGGGCATGTGAAAAAGTAAGAACACATACAGGAAAGCATCTTCCCTCCGCTAAGGTCTCTGTGAGGAGTGACGAAAATGGAGGAGCTTAAAACCCACAGCAGCAGGAATGCATCCGCTCTGGCCTGGCCCAGAGGCAGGAGCCAGGCACCGTTCCAGGCCCTGGAGAGGGAGCAGGAACAGAGCATGCGGGCACTTCCCCTAGAGGTTGCACTCACTTTACGGTTTTCATAAGAAAGGAGCAAAGTTCAGTGTTGGTATTGGATTCCTGAAAACAGGGAAATGTCAGGATTCTTTTCTATTAAAAATTGGCAGAACATTGTTCTCCAAAGATCAGCATGTGTAATATGAGTAAATCTGTCAGGAAGGGGAGGAGGAGTGGCAGGTTGGAGGCAGTCTAGTATACTTCGTTTCAAGTGCAAACACAGTCTAATGAATGCATTACATTTTCTTAATGCTGACTGACTTTTCATAACTAGTGCAGTGGTTTCATGGACTCATTTCCTTACAAAGAGATGGAGAAATACAATTCCCTTCATCACGGCATTCCTGCTCAGTGACTGGGGTCCCCCCACCTCCAGCTTCTCCTCATTTTTAGGTGTGGAAGTGGGATAGTAAGAGAAGTCATCATCGTTATCATACACTAGCTGGCGTGTATTGAACCCTTAGTGCCGGGCCCTAGGCACATGCATCATCACATTTAATCTTCACGTCTGTCTTCTGCATTGGCTCCCAATACATACTTCCGTTTTGTAAGGGAGAGCATGGAGGCTTAGATTGAGTCACTTCCTCGCAAGGTCACACCGTTTACACAGTGGACCAGGATTTGAGCCTAGAGCCATCTGATGCCACCACCATTACCACAGATGTCTTTGTACAGGTACTTCCAGGGTGTTGATGGAAAAACTGGTTCTTTTGAACCTGAATTTTGAGCAGAATGCTTTTCTGTGGTCTTGAGATAGAGTGTACTTGTTCTTGGTCACTACAACAGATGACAGAGATGGAATGACTGTTCTGAAACTAAATGTGCTGTATTAGCCCACAGCAGGGAGCCATCCTATATGATAAAAGCCTACTATGCTAAGTGTCCAGTCATCCAGTTGTCCGTTCAACCAATCAAAGCATAATATGCTAATGATATGCTAAGGCCGCTCAGCTCCTCACTATGACATGCACTGACTACCAGGGGACAGACAGTTGACCAGTCGACCAGTTGCTATGATGTGCACTGACCACCAGGGGGCAGATGCTCCGAACGGTAGGTTAGCTGCTGGGGTCTGGCCAATCGGGACTGAGCAAGATGGGCCGGACATGCCCTGGAGCCCTCCCGTGGTCCCTCCCAGGCCCAATCGTGCACTGGTGGGGTCCCTCAGCTCAGCCTGCACCCTCTCACAATCCAGGACCCCTTGGTGAATGTCGGAAAGCCAGTTTCGGCCTGATCCTGCAGGCCAGGCTTTCATGCACTGGGCCTCTAGTCTTTGAATGTTTGTCTTTTCTAATTGTGTGTTAAGTAAAGTGATTGGACAAACAGTCCTCTCCCGCCTGCTAATCTGCTGTAAATCAACCTTCAGATGTTAATAAAACAAGTCAAGATGACACAGGAAGTTCCATTTGTATTTTAAACTTCCAATTCATCAGGGTCTCCTCCTTTAGATCTTATGTGAGTGTCCTTGGTCTTAATGCAGCTGGGAGATAAAACACAGATAAAAGAGCCATTGTCTCCAAAGAGCATTAATAAAAGGTGGATGTTGGTCCTCATTGAGGAGTGTTTATATATGCGGGTGGAGGGGTGGAGGCGCAGTCTGCAGGGAGCACCTGAATCTGTTAGAATTTGACTCTTATCTCATCTACCTCCTCTGGTACAGTGTCCTCACCGCCCAGCTGCCTCCTGGTGTAACCTGGAATTAAGAAAGATACCTGGGTGTATATTATAGCCCATTCCAGACTTTCCCTATTGATGTTCTTATTTCGAAACAGTGCACTATTCCTCTCTTTATCTCTTTCTAAAATCTGTTTCTGAGAAGCTGCTCATTTTCTATCCTTTTCATCATTGGCCTATTTCTGCTGGTCCCTGATAACTTACTTTTAAACTCTCCCTGATTCTGTTTTGCTGGAGCTCCCAGTGGCCGAGGTGGAACAGTCTGAACAATAATATTAATAATATAGTATTGGGTTAAAAACCAAAGACTAAACACCCATGAGTCCATACAAATAAATACATAGGAGAAAAGGAAAAAGCTCTTCTGTACAAAAGTATTCCGATTAAGCAGTGAGAGAAATAAAAAGTATCATTTGAACACCGTATTAGTAATTGCTGCAGGCAAGATCCACCAGTGACTGTTAAAATTAATGAGCAAATGTTTAAGGAGAAAACAGGATAGTTGCATAGCCTCAAAAGTAACTCCACCCAAATACTTACTAATTGCTTTGGTGGTTCTAAGATATACATATATCCATTGTCTTTGATACTTCTCCCTCCCAGAGGCGGAGCCGAATTCCTCTCTCCATGAGCATAAGCTGGACTTTAGTGACCCCGATTCTAAGGCCTGGAAAGGGAAAAGCAGTACTTTCCTGTGGAGACACGGGGCACACATCACCCCAACCAAGTGATCAAGGGTAACGAACCGCTCCCAGGTGTCCCCTTTATCTGACCGGAGGAGAAGGGCACGTCCTCTCTAGTATTCTTCCCCCAAATCTGTCAGCTCAGTCCAATCATGAGAAAACATCCAACTTAAAACTGAGGGACATTCTACAGACTAGCTAACCAGTGCTCCTCAAACTCTCGAGGCGCTGTAGTATCATGCAAGGTGCATTTTTAGTTCTGATCATCATGCCATGGTTAAGTCAGATGTTTACATTAGGGGAAGCTGCGTGGGGAATTGATGAGAACTCTGCTGTTTGAGCAACTTTTCTATAAGTCTTAAAGCATTTCAAAATAAAAGGTTTACAAAGCGTACCTCAAGTGTAAGTAAAGAGGTTATAGAATCCATTCTTTTACTTGCTTGTTCACTTATTCACTCCTCCGTTTATTCCTTCAGCAATGATTTCCCTGCCCCGGCAGGAATGCTGAGGGCGTCGTGAGCTCTTCCTTGCAGAGCTTGGCCCACGGCCTGGTCCAGAGGAAATGCTTGGCCATCTCCTGTTTCTGTTAGAATCGCAGCCTGATGGGGCGTGTGGCGGTTAAAGGAGGGCTGAAATAGGACAAGTGGGTGCTCTGGAAACACACAGGAGTGGCACTTACCCAGCTGTGAGAGACTGTAGGGGCTCCCTGATCACCTCTGTAATATGAGTAAATCTGTCGTTTCATCTTTCAGTGTTTTCAGTAGGAATGCGTACTTGTTTTTAATCCTCACCCAAGGATATGTTTCCAGAGAGAGAGGAAGCGGGGCGGGGAGAGTGAAACAGAGAGAGAGAGAGAGAGAGAGAGGGAGAGAGAGAGAGAGAGGGAGAGGGAGAGGGATCCATTGGTTGCCTCCCATAGGCACCTGCCCAAGGATCGAACCTGCAGCCTATGTATGTGCCCTGACTAGAAATCGAACCTGCAACCTTTTGGTGTACGGGACAACACTCCAACCAACTGAGCCACACGCACAGGGTAGGAATGTCATACTTTTTACTTCAATTTTGAGTTCTAAATCCTCTTGGATTCTAAATGCCTTAAAAGTAAGAACAGTGTTATGGTTTTTGTGTGTACTTTGGATCATAGGGAAGGCTCCAGAATTTGAATGGGGTAAGAGTACTCAAATCATTTTGGGTTGGAATCTTTATTATTTTGAATTTTATTTAGCAATAAAAATGTGTAGCAAAACATATAGATGCTGCTGTGATTTTTAAATTGAATAATAAAAATATATTGGTCTGTGTGACATTTTCAGTGTTAAAAAGACGTCTTCAAAATATGCTGAGCCCTAACCGGTTTGGCTCAGTGGATAGAGTGTCGGCCTGCAGACTCAAGGGTCCCAGGTTTGATTCCAGTCAAGGGCATGTACCTTGGTTGCGGGCACCTACCCGGTGGGGAGTGTGCAGGAGGCAGCTGATGGATGTTTCTCTCTCATCGATATTTCTAACTCTCTATCCCTCTCCCTTCCTCTCTGTAAAAAAATCAATAAAATATATTTCAAAAAATATGCTGAAATCAAAGTATTTATGCAAAATGATTTTTAATTATAGCATTTTTTAGAGTAATAAAACTTGAAAACAATCTAAATATGTAATGACTAGATGGCTAAGTGACTTTTCTGGTTTACTTATGTGATGTGCTAGCACACATTAATTATTGTATGCATACACACACCCTACACTGTATATGGAAAGGAAAAGGAATACACTAAAATATTAGAAATAATTATTTCAGAGTTGAGGGATTTTCTTGTTTATACATTTCTGTTTCACGTGTTCTTCCATGAGTGTGTATAACTTTTAGGATTGAAATAAAAATTAGGACATTGAGAAAGATACTGATTCTTAGAAGGCGTGGCAGGAGGTCCTGGGTGCAGTGCAGAGGAGGAGCGGGTGCTCCAGGGAAGTGGGGTCCTCCGGCAGCCCAGGCAGGCAGCCAGCTCCCTGTGCAGCATGGACAGTCATTCCACAGTAACTCCCTTCCGCGCCCCATTTCCCTGTGCTTGTAAATAATGTCTTTGATGGTTGTGTAGGAAAACAATGTTCATTATAGGTAACACCTCGAGGTTCCTCTCTCAAGTGTTTAAAGAAAAGTATTTGGCCTATGTATCAAGTGGGTAAATTCTACATACAAATTCTGAAAAGGTACTGGTACCCTCCTTGGGAGCCCGGCTGTGGTAGCTCAGTGGATTGAGCATCATTCCATGGACCAAGAGGTCCTGGGTTCGATTCCCAGTCAGAGCACATGCCTGGGTTGCAGGCTCGATCCCCAGTTGGGGGTGTGCAGGGGGCAGCCGATCAAAGATTCTCTCTCATCATTGATATTTCTATCTCTCCCTCTCCCTTCCTCTCTGAAATCAATAAAATAAATAAACAAACAAATCCTATCTAATAATAGACAAATATGCAAATTGACCACACCTCCGACACACCCACAAGCCACGCCCACCATCCAATCGGAGCGAGCATGCAAATTAATCCAAACCAAGATGGCTACAGCCATAGAGAGCAAGGTTTCCTAGGTAACAGAGGAAGCCAAGCTTTCTGCCAGCTTTCTGCCGTTTCAGGCCTAAACCTCCACTCAAGCTACAAAGTTTCAATTATAGAAGGTAAACAAATTCAAACAAATGGCAGCAGAATGGAGCTTGAGAGAGCAGGCCAGGGTTGCCACTGGCAACAGGGGAAGCAAAGCTTTCCACACACCCTGGCCAGGCCCACCCGCTTAAGGCAACAAAGTTTCAATTATAACCCCAACACAAATGGCTTCGGGCCTCGGAGGGAGCCCCAGGCTTGGCTCTGCTCCAGGCTACAAAGTTTCAATTGTAGAAGGAAAATAAATTCCAGATACCAGGGCCTCCGATTGCGTTGCCAGGGGGCGTGGCCCGCCTGCAAACCACCACAGCCCCTCGCTCAGGCTGCCCCACGCCCCAAGGGTACCCCACCCTGATCAGGGACACCCTCAGGGCAAACCAGCTGGCCCCCAGTACCAGGCCTCTATCCTATCTAATAAAAGAGTAATATGCAGATTGCTCATCACTGCAACACACAATATAGCTGCCACCATGTGGTCAAAGATCTTGCCCCCCAGTGGACACAGGATCGCCACCACAAGATGGCCAGCAGGAGAGGGCAGTTGGGAGGTACCCTGCCTGCAAATAAATAAATAAAAGCACTGGGAAATCTTTGTCTCAGGATTGCTTACAATGTGGCAAACAAGCCCCGTCCCTCGTCTATCAGCGTCAGTCATTCTCTTGTGGCCATTTGACCTGTTGTCGGCAACTGTAGCCATCGTCGCTGTGAAAGCCCAGGTCTGACCTAGGCCATGCAGGTCACCAGACACAAGGACGGAGGCTGCTGACCACACGGGGAGCTCCCTGAAAATATGCTGAGGGAAGGGGACAGTTCTTAGAATCCCGGGCCCCGCCCAGGTTTGCTCTGTGTGCATAGACCACTGGAGTCTGTCCCAAGACCAAGCCGGGGGTCAGTCCCTGACATTCAAACCAGGGGGAAGGTGAGGAAGCATCCTGAAGACGGATCTGATGGTGGAGGAGCAAGCTAACTGGCGAAGGCACCAGAGCTTGAGACAGGACCGAGCAAACGGCCCGTGCACCAAGGTGAAATGAGGTGGAGACGCATAGAGCCAGGGCTAGGAGAGGGAGCACCCAGAGCGTTCAGGAGACCTTGGGGTGACGGCAAGCTTGCCCACTTGGAGTGTTTGAGGACCTGTCCTGTAGCTCCACATGGGCCGTCCTCGGATGTGAGGGGCAGGCTTCTGACAGGCAGGTGGGGACCCCAGTCTGCTTTTTTCTGTAGATAAAGCAACTGCCATTTGGTTAGCTCAGTATGTTGAGCTACAAGCATCTAAAACATTAAAGACTCTGCTTTTCATCTTTATTTTCCCCCTAATATTTTATTTTCCTAATATCTTTATTTTCCTTTCTAATGAAAGGAAAAAATGAAAAGTTTAAGTGAGCCTGCCATACATATCTCCTTAGACTGATTTAGCCTTTGCCTCCAAAGAACTCAAATACACTGGTGATCTTGGCAATGTGTTATAATAGTAGTTTTAGCTGCTTGGCCTCAGCTTCCAGTGACCAGGACAAGGGTCAGCAGAGGTAGTTGGGCCCAGCCTTATTCTGAGTGAGCACCACAGCATTGCATGGGCCACGTCGGAAATGGTCGTCAGGTCCAAAGCCGGGCTCCGGGGCAGGCCGGGAAACAAAACCATGACACAGTGCATCTCAGAGTTCTTGCTCTCACCCATTCACCGGCCTGCCGTTGAGCCTGTTTGCCATGCTTTTCTTGTGGTTTGTGACAGATAAGAACTGTATTGATTCCGGGCATCTGCTGGCAGTAACCTTTGAAAGGGCAGGTGATGCATCACCGCAGAATTTTATCTATCAATATCGGAGTAATAGAAAGACAGGGATGACATCTAATCACAACGCTGCTGGCAGATCATAAATCTGAGCTGATGCTCATTGGTAATGGGCAGTAGAAAAGGGGACACGGATTAACATTAGGATAAAGTCAGGGACATCTAGATGGGAAGGACAACCTTTGGCCCGAGAGAAGTCCTGGTGGGCAAGGCTCCCTCACAGGGACCCGGAAAAGGTAAGAATTCTGGACTGAGTTTACGCAGCTGGTTGTGGGAGAGCCCGTCTCAGCCGTGGTTCCCTCCGATGTAAAGTAGACATGGCGAAGGATTCAGGAAGGTTATGCACGCCAGTTCTCAAAGTGTGGTCCCTGGATCAGCAGCAACAGCAGCACTTGGGAACTTACTAGAAATGCAAATCCCTGGGCCCCACCCCCTCCCTGCCAAGTTAGAAACCCTGTGGGGTCCAGCAGGCTGGCTCCGGGCTTCTGATGCCAGAAGAAGCATGTGACACTGCAGCCCTGGGCCCGGGCAGAGCTGGGGGCAAAGGAACAGCACTCAATCAGCATTTTATTAGAGGCCCGGTGCACGAATTCGTGCACAGTGGAGTCCCTCGGTGGAGTCCCTCGGGGTGGCCTGTGGGGTTCGGGCCCCACCTTATGCCCCCAGGCTCACAGTCCCAGCTCGCGCGTCCAGGCTTGCAGCCTCAGCTCACGCCCCAAGCCTCACAGCCCCCCAGCCCCACCTGGCACCCTGCCATGGCCTAGTGCCACCCCCTCACCTGCTCCACCATCCCACCTGCAGGGCGATGGATTGGGGCCAGGCCCCCCCGCCTGGCTCCCTCAGCACCTGGCAGCTGGGCAGCGGCCCTGCCCCCCACCACCGCTGCTGGCCGCCATCTGCGGGGCAATGGATGGGGTGACCGGGCCCCCGTTCACACCCGCCTTGTCCTGGCACTGCCCATTCACCTGCTCCACCATCCCGCCACGGTCCTGCTCTTGTCAGGGCCCATCAGGGCCAGTAGTGCCTCCACTGCCGCCTGCTGCCAGCGCCACATCACTGATGCCCACCATGTTCCACGCTGCCCCATGTCATGGCCAGCGGTCACACTCCTGGTGGAACAATTTGCGTATTAGGCTTTTATTATATAGAGGCCCAGTGCACGAATTTGTACATGGGAGGCGGGGTCTGGCTGGCCTGGCTCCAATCGGGGCGGATCAGGGCCAGGCGTGTCAGGAGGAGGAGATGGCGGGAGGTTGGCTGGCCAGGGGGAGGGGCCATGGGTGGTTGGCCGGCGGGGCCCTGCCCCTGATCAGAGTGGGGGGGGGGGGCTGATCTGGGGTGGAGCCGGGCAGGGCGGGGCTACAGGCGGTAGGCCGGCCGGCCCCGTCCCCTATTGGGGTATGGGGGGGTGATCAGGGGTGGGGCTGGCTGGGGGGAGGGGCCACGGGATGTTGGCCGTCAGCCACACACCTCCCACCCCCCACCCTGATCGGGCTGGTTTGTTGGCCACAGTGGGCATCATAGCGACCGGTCTTGCCAGTCGTTATGGCGTTAAGGTCACTGGCTTTTTATATAGATAGGTTATTTAGTTCCACTATTCATACTAAAACCTTGTTCTGTGACAAGCTCTGCGGTACTCATAGCTCATACTTGCTTTTGGTTCTCGGGTGAGTTAGTGGTAAAAGGAAATGTTTTTGGAAGGTAGGCATTCGTGACATGGGAACATGCCATGGACCTGGAAGGATGCGTGCGCCTGGGACTCCGCAGGCCGAGGGTGCCGCGTGCTGAGGGCTAATGTTCTGACGTGCGCCCGGGACACGTTAGTGCTTTTGACATGTCAGGGAGCTCTCAGCCCAGCCAGTGAGTCCTGCTGCAATTTAATAACATAAATGGAGTGTGCCTGACTCGGAGAAGAAACGGCCCTCCTTGGGGCCGGAATATGTAGTCCCTTCTGCACTTACACTCACAGTACTTTTAATCATTTCATGTTTTTATTATATCCCAAGTACAAGGTGCTACAAAGAGTCCCTAGTGCTGACTGACAGTCACTCAAAAATTGACAAATCTAAAAAGTGAATAGAACAGCAAGCCACCCATTAGGGGTTTTCTTTTATCTTTATTTATAAAAAAATACTTCTTTAAAAACACTACCTTATAATGCTGAGAGAGTCGATTTTGGCTTCTTATTCATGAATAGTAGTAATAAAGTCCCCCAATCGTTGGTCTTTTTCTGCAGAAATTGTGGCTGTGCCAGGCGGTGGGGTTTCACTCTGTTTCCACGAAGTCCGTAATTCACACCCTGAATGTGACAAGCATGACTGCCCATAAACCTAACCACTTTTTTAAGAGACTGAAATTCGGAACATTATTCTCTCTGCAAGTGCACTTCAGTCACCAGCCGAAAGCTGCTCCGAGTCCCCCAGAGGCCGCGATGCTGGCGCTTCCACGCAGGAGCAGGAGCGCGTGGCTCCGGAGTGAGGTGCCAGCAGTTGCAGTTGCAACTGATGAGGAACAGGAAGGAGAGCATGCGTGACCGTTCTGCTGCTCCACCCTCTCCCCCACCAAAAACAATGCGCACGCTTTTCCATTAGGAAACTGATAGAGGGTGAAGGTCTAGGCATTAAAGCTTCATTGATGGTGAAGAAATCCCAGCTGAGAGTTCCTGCTCATAGGCGAGCCCTTTGCTTCTGTGCTTTTCGGGAGAGAGCGTGCCTCCGGTGAGCTGCTGCTAGGCCTGCTGTTAGCCGTGTCTGGAGAGCAGGCGCATTCCCTCAGCCTCCAGAACAAGGCCTGCGGTCCAGGCCGCGCGGCGGGTGCCCGTGAAAAGGCGTGGAAAAGGGACACTGTTGCTTACCACTGGCTCTTTCTGTGCCTGCTGCTCTTTGCCTCCAGCTCAAGACTCTTATTAGTTCTCTTAAACTAATTTTATAAAAGCAGAATCATAAAAAGGCTTTGAAATTTGAAATTCAAAAGTATATTTAATATGGGATATAGGTGCAACTTAATGTTTTGGTGTTGTTAGACTTGTTATCTCCAGCAGTGAGAGTGCCTGGGGCCCCTGAAGGTCTGAACAGCCCTTCATTTAGTAACTATTCAACAGGCATTTTAAACACCTGCTGTACGAGCTGACTGTGTTACGTTTTAGGAGACAAAGAAAATAACGGCTCCCTCTGAGTTACAAGGCCACTGCGCATGAGCTGAGTTTGGGGGAGGTGGCTGTTTATGTCGTCACCTGTGTGTTTGCAGAAGACACCGAGGGGAAGGCCTGCTGTAAGGGGTAGTGTCGCTTTTCTTTTCTTTCCCCTTCACATCATATAGTTGAGTTGCATCACTTTCGGAGCACAGCTCAGCAGCCTGTTTGGCTCTCATTTGGGACCATTTGCTTCATTTCCCTCTTCGTTGTGTCTTCCGTAGCTCAGCTGAGCTTGGAAGAGATGGCTAAGGAACACTTGGGGCTTAAGTCTTAAGGGCCTCCTTTGCGGATGGAAAACCTACTGATGCCAGAGCAAAGAGCATACCATAGCAGGGGAACCGCAGCAGCAGCCACTTGGCAGGGTGCAGCATGCAAACCGCTGCCCCGCGGGTGTGCGAGGCCCTGGGGGGTGCGAGGCCCTGGGGGGTGCGAGCGCGGGGCGCAGCGGTGGCTTGCAGCGGAGTGGGAAGAGTCTGTCTGCTCTGGCCGCGGTCCGCAGCTGCTGCGGGAGGGGTGTCTCGGATGAAAGGCTGTCCCGTGAAATTGAGGAAGAATGCTAGCTTCTACTTCCTGTTGACTTTATGAATGACCCCCATCCATTCATCTCCGTGCAAACTTGAATTTTTAAAGATTGGTTTTAAGTCAGGAGAAGATGTCCAAGCCATGTGTCTCCTGGAGATGGGCCTCCTGGTTGTGGGTGGGGAGGAGAGTCGGGGGGGTCATCGCCACCCATGACCCTGTTTCACCAGGGCCCAGAACCGGGTGTCCGGGAACTCAGCTCCTTCTGCGGTCTCCCTGGGTGAGCAGTTCGTCTCGGGTTCAGTTCAGGGCACCGTGAAGCCATCAGACTGAGCTCCTCGAGCCAGAGCTCCTCAGACTGTCTGTGCATAGGGTGACCCGAGTCTCTTGTTAGGACGCAACTTCTGACTCAGGTCTGGTGTGACTTTGAGATTCTGCATTTTAATACTTTTCCAGGGATTTTCAAAACTGCTGTCCACCACACTAAATAGCAAGGCTCGAGTGGAGGTGGGTGGGTGAGACACCCAGGTTTCCTAACCATATTTTTAATACAAGTGAGTGCTACAAAAACCCTTTCAATATGAACAACAGAAGTGGCCAGAAGGTATGTGCAGTTTGCCGTCTCTCCTTTAAATTCAGCTCTCTGCCCGTCTTAGAAGGCCACTAAACATCAGCTGAGCTTGGAAGAGATGGCTAAGGAACACTTGGGGCGTAAGTCTTAGGGCCTCCTTTGCGGATGGAAAACCTACTGATGCCAGAGGCCCGTGCCTCCCCTGGAAGGATTCTCGACGACTCCTCGCTCTGTTCTCCCACCCCAATCCCTGCCGGCCTCCGATTCCCTCGCCTGGCCCCTATCAGCTGTGAGAAATCTGGGCAGAAGCCTCTTAACTGATCTTCCTGGCTCCAGCCTTTCCCTGCCTCCAGCCTTCTCTCCTTCTCCTCACAGACGTTATCTTCGAAACACGGGGTGATCATATCACCCCCTGGATTCAAATCACATAATGGCTCCCTATTAATTACAAGATAAAGTGCAAATTCCCTAGCCTGGCATACAGTGTCCTTCAATACCTGGACCTGGTGACCTTTCCAGAAAGAGTCCCTTCCTGTCCTCTTCAGAGCTCCCGGCACTCCGTCCTTTGTTGTAAACATGCCAGTCCTTCCAGATTTCTCTCCCCCTCGGGAGCCCGGACCCCGTCCTGGCCTGTCCCCTCCTCCAGGTTCCTGAAACAGGTTAGCGAACCTCGACCAGAGTCTCCTCACTCCTCGCTCCGCACTGCGCATGGCTGTCCCCCACGGCGGCAGGCTGTTCTCTGCCCCGAGCACCGTGGGCCCAGCGCCCCGCCTGTTTCTTTTCACCAGCCTCGCGGACCTGCTTGAGCCATGGAAAAGGAAATGTTTGGCTTCAGAATAAAATATAATTGAAATGAACAATTTCAAAAGTAAAATCATAAAAACGCTTTGAGATTTTAAATTCAAAAGTCTATTCGATATGGGATATGGGTGCAACTTAATGTTGTGGTGTTGATAGACTTGTTATCTCCAGCAGTGAGAGTGCTGGGGGCCCCTGAAGGTCTAAGCAGCCCTTCATTTAGTAACTATTCAACAAGCATTTTTAAACACCTGCTGTATACGCTGACTGTATTATGCCTTAGGAGACAAAGATGAAGAAGATAGTAGACTATCTCAAGGAGCAAAAGTAATTATTATATTAGTAAGTATTCTGAGGGCACACAACCTTATGTGGCAGCTCTTATGCAGTACAGATGCGCTGGGTAGCCCATTTAGTTTGCAGAAGATCCTGGTGAGGGAGATGTTTCTATACTCATGCACGCGTGAGAAACTGAGGCTCAGAGCCTACGCAACTTTTCCAAGGTTTACCCAACTGGCAGAGCTGCCACTTGAACGTAGATCCAATCCAGAGAAGCAAACACCCCTATAAACAGATGACTGATCGTGGAGCTGTCCGAGTTGTGAGTGCCGAGACTGAGGCAAGAACAGCACACGCAGGTCAGAGTCTGAGGGCGGGGCTGTCGGAGCTTCCAGGGAAGGCGAGTGGCCCTGCCGGCTCCTGGGGGTGCGGGGAGGCCTCCCCGTCAGTGCCCGGCTGCTGTAACAGATTGTAATGGATGGGTTTGGTGAGTGAAAATGGCATAAGATGTTAATGTCAATAACAAATTAATGTCAGTCACCAGTTTTTTATTGACTTGCTTCCTGCATTCAAAGGTATATTTTTACCTAAGAATATATCTATTGGTGTCAAAGTATATAATTGTCAAACTAAACCAAATATTATTAATTAAATTTTGTGTGTGCACTTTTCTTTCCTCTGTGTCACATGAAGGGGGGAAATTACAGCACCAGCACCCTCTCCCCCCCCCCCCCCCCCCCGCCATGCCACAGAAGCACACCACTTAGTGGAGGTCAGGTTTCTAGGGACTCAAGCATCCTGGACACCCCGGCTCGTTATGAGCAGGAGTGGTCTCATCACCTTCCTCAGAGCTCTTGCACTTGGTCGTGAAGGAAGGGCCGTCAGTGAGAAGTGGCAGCAGCCTGGAAGGGAAGCACGGAGGACACAACCCAGCAGGCTGAGCTTGCTTAGAGAACGGCCAAGCCGGCCTACAGCTTTCATTAGCTCATGGGTCCTCCCTGTATATGACAGAGAAGGGGGAGGCAGAAAGCTGGTGGACATTGTTTTGTTTCTAACATTTCATGCCATTTCCATGTTGGCCTCAGCGGGAGAGTCGGTTCTGCGGAAAGCTCCTTCCAGGAGCCGTGCCCTCCGAGGCCAGCTGGGTCCCAGGGGGGTTGGCCATGGCGGTCCCCCGCGAGGAGCTGGTGTTCCCTTCCCAAGCTGGTGCTGGTGATGCTACTCTCCTTGGAACATGGAGACCACTCTCCCCGCCCCGTGTGGCCCTGGCTAAGGCGGGCACCAGAAATACTTCATCATTGGTGCTAGAGATTGAAGCCGGTTAAAGTGTCCAGGCCTCTGCCTACACCTGCTGTTCGCCTTCCACTTTTTCAAGGTTGTGATGGTTGGATTTACATGATTTCTTGGGAGTGATGAAACTGTTTTACCTAATTCTGCTTTTCCGTTGGCCTTGGAATGAAAGAATAATGGCGAAAGCTCTGAAATGGGAAACCCAGCAGGTTTGGGAGGTCAGAGGAAGGTCCTATCAGCTAGACACGGGCTGCACGTGGACCGTGCTGACGCTGATGAGGGAGCTGGAGGATGAAGCGGTAACCATTACTTAGCGTCGCTGGAGCGTACAAATACTGCTGCACACGTTTCCTCGCTTGATCCTCACAATAAACCCTGGAGGAGAGAGAACTTTTACCCTTTTCAAAGTATAAAACCAGAGTCCGATTTCCAGTTTTCCCAGTTCCACCACTGGTCAGCTCAGAACTGCAGCAAACTCCTGCTCTCCGAGTTGGATGGGCCCGTTTCTCCCTGGATGCCCCCTCACAAGTGAACAAAAGGCACGCCACGTCCTCTCAGACATTTCTCAGTTCGGTGGTCATTCTCAAGGTATTGTCATGGTGGCACCAATTTGGGACTCGGCGATCACGGAAGTAGCCTCTGGCACCTCCGTGGGCCACTCTCCACACGCAGTCCCCTCATCAAACTCGCGCTTGCCAAGACCTTTGCAACTCTGGTGTTTCTTCCCAGACTCAGCTGCGACCAGCAACTCAAGAGCCCGGAGCCTTCAAAACCACCACTTGCTCTGTGACGGACGGACGATAGAGGGAATAACTTACCAAAGCAAGGGGCTTTGTCACAGGACCCACTTTTCTAGCTAAGAAATGGTCATTTCGTATCATAGCCCAAAGCTGCTTGGCTTCCTGGTATGAACGGTGCAGAATTATTCAGCATGATGATTCTCATGGATTCACAGCTGTTACTTGAACAAACTATGTTACGCACACTTGGAACACTCTCTAGAATAAGAATTGGAACACCCCCCACCCCGCCCCCCGTTTCCCGCTTTCAGTTTCTGTAGTAATGTTAGTCGAAGCTGACATTCACTCTGAGTCCATATCTGATGTCTTCCAACTGATATTCTTACTTGCTTGTCCTGTCAGCTCTAAGCTTTAAATTTGGAAGGTTTTCAATGGCTCTTGTTGGCAGAAAGAATGCACAAGGAGCTGTAGAGAGAGACTGCTATTACAGCCAAATTTCAGCCACATAGATTGTCAGTGCTAATGAATGCCCTTGAAGCAGATACTGCAAATGCTTGAAGTTGGAGTTGAGTGGCCTTTTGAGTCCAGATCATTCGGCAGAATAGACATCTTTCTTTTCTCTAAATACCAAAGGCCCAGTATTTGACTCCGGTATAGAGCTAATTTTATCAGTGTTGCAAATTGGAGCATCCTGATTGCTCATAGCTTCAAATTCCTTCAAATGCTGAGAGTATTGCTTTCGTTTTATTCCTGAGTCACAGGAATGAGATGTAGATTCTTCCACTAGCTCCTCCCTTTCCTTTTAGCGTTATAAAGCCTCATTAACATAGTAAGATTGTTAATAGCACCAGAGCTAGCCTTAAATAGACATCGGTTCAGATGTTGGTTCCAACCACATAGTTAACCTTTTTAAATCTCAGTTTTCTCAGCTCTATAATGGGGATGATGATAAGATTGAAGCACAGGGGACTGCTGTGAGGATTAAATGAGATAATGTACAAAATGAAGCACAGCACCTGGCACAGAGAAAGCATTGAAAACTATGTTAGCTATTGTTATCATGCAGGTGATTAAAATAACGCCCCCTCCAGAAACAGTGGGGGCTTCTTTTATACTAAAAACCTATAAATAAATAATGAACCCTTTGGAAAAGAAAGAACGTGTTTCTCTTGCCTCCAGACGTGGGCAAAAGCAGCAGTCACTTCCCTTTTCTTCTCTGTGGTAGTAGTCATTGTTACCTGTGATAGCCTTTCGATCTTAAATATCTTATACCAATTGTCAGTATGCACCCTAGAGGCAGCTGCAGAGGGGGAAAATCAGCTTATAGTAAGTTGAAACAAAAAGTGCCTCCTGACAAAGGGGAAAGGATATTGAATTGAGTACTTAAAGGCAGGGTATAAAAATCGGGGAAATACACGTGCCATCTCCATTGAGATTTGAGGTTGGGGTTGTAAGGAGGAAATTCAATGTAAAAAGCTGTAGAGCAGTTAGTAGCAGCAAGTATGGCAAACAGTCTGCATGTCTAACACGCTTAGGACGTAGGGGAATTGAGGAGAATCCGTTAAGCCCGTGGCCACAGCAGAGCCAGTCGGCATCTCCACGGCTTTGAAACCTAACATCTCTCACGGAGGGGGAGCTCGGCTGCGGGCACTAAGGTCTGTTCCGGTTAGAGAGAGTCCGAGTTCCCTTAAGTCTTTATAGGGATAATAGAGCCTAATGTGTGTATCTTCCTTTGTGGTTTTCAAATACTTTAATATGTATTTTGAGCTATGATCCTGTAACTTTTTGTTTGTGTTATTAATAGCTCGTGGTTTGGGAAATGTAAATATCTCGATATGTGAATTAAATTAAAACTGTGGACTCCCATTATCCAGGCTTAAGCTAACTGGGTGATGTAAGAGTGTGATTTGTCAGCTACCAGCTTCTGGCTGCACGTTGCATCCCTTTTAGAATGCCAATTGCTTCCCCTTAGTCCACACTCACGGGCAGCCACGTTTTGTACAACTGGTTTCCACTTTGCAAAGTAGTCATTTGGTACCAGTATAGCCCAGAGAATGTAGTCGCACTTGATCAGCTCTCATCAGCCGAGTGGTCGATGCGGAAGACCCGCAGATGGCCTGCAGCAGGCTTTGTCTAGCAGAAGCAGTGTAGTCTGAAACGGGGATGCCACGCAGATTTGCGTTGCTACTGTAGCAGCCCCTCCAAAACCTGTCCTCTTCTTCCTGTGCCGTGAACGAGCATCTCAGAACCAAACCCTGGCGAAGGCACTGCTTGCTTCGCCAGCAGTTAGTTCTGGAGGAAGCCTCTGGCTTCAGACTGTTCTCCGGAGTCCAAGGCGAGGGCGGTGGTTCTTTGTCAGTTAATACTTTTGAGAGCCCCTTCCTCCCGGGAGCCTACAGCAGATGGAACCGGCTCACAGGCCTCTCAAGGTGATCTCAATGCCGTCGCACAGCAAATACACAGTGACCTCCCTGCTTTTGCAGGGCTCCCTTTTCTCCCCCTTTTCGTTCTCACAGATCCTGTCCACTGGAGGGAGTTTGCTTCAGGGTCAGGCTATCTTCTCTCCAAAAAAAGATGCTATCTTTTTGATGAGCAAAAAGGCCATGAAACCTGTCCAGCTATGAAAAGGAGTGAGAGGAGAGAAAAGTCTGGGGTTTTTACCTTTCAGTGTGAAGAACAAAGGGATTTAGTGATGATTATTATCTTTTATGGTTTATTTTTATACTCCTGTTTCTTTTATTGCCCTTCGCTTCTTGGATACGTGAATTTTAATGAAAAAGCTAATCGGGATCTTGTTTAGTGGGTGGGCATCGCTCCACAAACAGTCTCCAGCTGGGATTGCACCTCTGCATTTTATATATCATGCAGATCAGACCTTAACATCATAATTGTTTGGCCCCGTTAGTGCTTTGGGCATTGATTAAAAAGGTCTATTGAGCTCAGAGTCTTTTAACAGGAAGGAGGCTAATGCGATGGTTAAGATTGAAATAGCACAGGCACAGCTGCTATAACCACTTGCCATTGTCACAGTCTTCCTCGAAAAGAGTTTTCACACATCCGATCAATGCTTTCCTTCCCGAGGAGGTGCGCATCCTCTATGTAAATACGGGTTGGACTGAGCTTGACCTCAGTTCTTCAGCCTTAATGTTGAAAACCAACAGATGGGAAGGTAAAAACAGCTCGATGCTTATTCATCTTCGAACTTGAGACTTGGTCACCTTTGGTTTGCATGGAGTGAGGGAGCCTGTTCTTGGAAGGGCAAAGCAGCAGATCTTCTTGCAGATAAATAGTGTAAGGCTAAAGGACTTCATGGGGATAGCGAAGCTGAACGTAATTCGTTACAATAACTTTTTTTTTATTGTGTAAAGTATCACACATAGTATTACATACGTCTCCTTTCCCCCCATTGACCTCTCCCCCGGTCGTTACAATTACTTTTGTCCTGTTTTTAAACCTGACTACTTCCTAGTTTATAAGGTGACGGTGGGATTAACAACAATCTAGGTAAGTTCTGTTGGGAACTGGCTGTGCTATTTCATAGCTATCTCTTCCAAGGGAGCTGCAGAAGACAAGGGATATTGCAAGACCCGAGGCTGGGCAGCTGGCCCTCTGTATGGCTGGATGAGCTGGACGCTCCGTTAGCCCCGAGCTGCGTGCACAGTGGCCAGCCACCCTGGAGCATCGGTGTGCTGGCTGTCTCCCCGTGAGCATTTGGGAGTTAAAGGTGAAATTCCATCTTTAACCCCCTTGTGGTTATCTGAACAGTGATGAATGAACTGATGTGGTTCCCTGCAGACCTTTCAAAGGTGGATGAAGGATGGAATCTGAGCTATTTTTTTTTTTTAACCCAGGCCTTTTGCTTAATACAGCTTTTAAAATTAATGTCCTTTTTTTGAAGGCTAAGAAAACAAAGGGGATTTCTCCAAAGTGTTTGCAGCTTGACACAATGGGCTTAATTGGGGTCGAGAAGATGTTAGGACAGATGGAGAATGCCCACTTAGCTGATAAGACTGAGAAGTGGGGCCTTGTTATGAGCTGTCATCTCAACGTGTATTTAAACTCCAGCAAAACTGAAACATGTTTGCCATATAGATCATAATGACTCCAAAGGAGCCATTATGCTCTATTATGTAATTACATAATCAGAGCATGCATAGTAATCAGCTTTTGGAATTCAGTGCTAATCAAACATACCTATAGTATGTGTTTAAGCTAAAATAGAGAACGTTAATTTGCCATTAGTCAACTCAACAAGAACGTGCATACAGAATATCCACGAATAGCTTCATGTTGTGTCAGATGGTATTTTTTGTTTTGTATTCAGGGGACAGCAACCATTTTAATTGAAGAAAATCCAGCACTGAGGCCTTACGCTTTACCTTGCAGTTCAAAAATGTGCCCCACCTTGTACTGATTATAAAAGGAGATTAGATTAAAGTCAGTATCTTTTTCCTTCCCTAAGCTCAAGTGACTCAACAGTAATTATATTAGGGGAGATGCTTATAAGATCCTGACCATTTCCATGTCATGGTGTTACAAATACTACATATAAAACAATAAACCTTGAGCATATATTGCTTTTGTAATTAGAATTAAGCTAATCATTGAAGGTTATTTAGAAATAGCCAAGAACAGAAGTGCCTTGATGACCCGTTAGGACAGTGGTTGGCAAACTGCGGCTCTCGAGCCACATGCGGCTTTCGAGCCGCGGTTTGCCGCTCTGTTGACTAATGAGTTTGCCGACCACTGCTAGGGAAAAACACTTAAAAAAAAACATTTTAATAATGTACTAATGTCTTTAACCTGAAGTCAAAACTTCTGGGTAAGGGTAATGCCTTAGCAGTGGGCGGCAAACTCATTAGTCAACAGAGCGGCAAACCGCAGCTCGCGAGCCGCATATGGCTCGTGAGCCGCAGTTTGCCGACCACTGCGTTAGGAGATGCGGCCTCCGCGCCTCCCGCTCGCCATGTGGTTGTAGGCGTGCATCCTCCTGGATTTCATAGGGTTTTATGAAAAAGAAGGTGACCCAAATGTTTTGGTCAGAGTCACGTACTCCTGCCCACTCAGTTACTTGTTGAGTTGGTTTAGCTTAACTCTAACCTTACCAGCTATCTGATTTGTGTTCATTATTTTGGATGCAAACAATCAACATATTCAACTTTACTATTTGGGTTGGCAAACCATGGAGGAGGGTCTACAGGGTAAGAGGAGCTTTGCAAACAGCAGACTGAATGAATGCTTTCAATTTTAAATAAACGCTCAAGTGTTCACGAAGGTTGATGTACTGCCTCTCTTTGAATTCAAGACTTGTGTTTATGTTGAAGAGGTCTCACCCTTAACCTTAATCCACGGTTGGCCGACCCTTCTTTTCGGACACTGGTTCTCACTGTCTCTCATCTGCACATTAGATGGCTAAAAATGTTACTGTAATATTTAAATGGAACTAAATCCTTTCATCAAAAGCTTTCGTGGCTTGAACTTCAAATAATTTATTTTCAAATTACTTTTATTGTAATTCTTATTAATTCAAATAGGTTTCTGATTTGATATAAAACTGTAAATGCAAGGAACAGTTTAATGAATTGAAAGATAGGATTGAGTCTTTTAAAGGAAATGTACAAAATATGCTGACAATACTTGCTTAGATAGAAATCAAATCTTAATGGGTTTGTTAATGATTTGTAGTGAACACTGTCTTTACGTTGACTTGAGGGGACATAGGCAGCTAGAAAGATTTTTCCCTCTGGCTTTCAACAGAACCGTAATTTTTTTCTCTTTTCCTGAACTGTGTTCACTTCTGGTGCTAGCCCTCGGAACCCTCCGCAGGAACTGCGGCGCCTCCTTGGTGATGGTTTGATATGGGTAGGGGTTGTTCTTTCTAGCTGGGGATATAACCACGGGTTGTAAAAATGGGATCCGCTAGAAGCAGGAGTGGGTGAAAAGCCATTGGGAGCTTGAAGACAGAGGGCTCACACAACAGTAGAAAATTGGGTTTTCAAAGACACGCAAGTTTTTTGACTCTTCGATACCTCTTAGAGGGAAAGACCTAAGAATCCCGAGCCTTTATAATAATTAGTGTAAATTTTCAAGAATTCTTGTGGCTTTTAAAAATGAAAGCCTTACATTGCTCATCCGGAGGAGGGTTTTTGGAGTACCTGTAGTGTGGGAGTTTGGGGTAGGCTTTGGCCTGTTTAGACAACCTGACTGTGCTGACGTACGCTGGGTTCAGACCTCCATGCAGCAGAGGGGACAAAGGTTTCCCTAACACGGTTTTTACTGAAGAAGTAGGTCGGGACTTGCCCTGCTCCTTCTCTCGGCAACTGTCTTCCCAGCTACGAGTCCTCGGTGGCCCTCCGTGTCCGGAAGTTTCCATAGTTGCCACAGGATAAGCCTAGTTCTGCTCTAACTGGGACTCGGTGGAGAGACTCCCCCGCATAAATGAAGGGCTTTGTTAAGGGCAGGCAGTGGGGCGGGTGTCCTCTGGCCCAGTGTGCTGAGGCAGCGAGGAGGCAGCAGCAGTAAACAAGGCGTTTTACATGCAGGACACTTCCTCTGTCATCTCCAAGTGTGTAATTGTGTTCTGGATAAATTACCGAAATAAAAAAAACTAGAAGTTGCTCAAAGGGAAATAACCCCCTTGAAAAACAAGTGCATGTTCCGAGGCAGCGCCAGGAGAGCCTGGCAACGAATCCTCATGCTGGCGGGTCCAGGGTACGGGCTGTATGGGCTGGGGGAGCTGACAGAGCTGAGTTCAAACGCCAGCGGCCACTTGGCCGAGGACATTGGCAACTTATTAAAACAGCTCGTGTCTCGGTGCTTCCTCCTCAAAGTGGGGATGTTGAAGAGTCGGGGGGGGGGGCGGAGTTTGAGAGGGAAGAGTGCACAGAGCAGAGCGGCTAGGCTAGCTCGGCGCCTCACGCTGGGGAACCTTCTCCCTTCCTCCCTTGGGGTGCAGCAGAAGGCCTTCCTCAGTTCAGCTCCTGCGGGGAGATTCGCCCCTCCCCCTGTCAGGTGGTCATATTGTTGACGGAATAGATTCCATCAATGGTAGTGCTTCGGGTAGTGTCATTCAGATAGGGTATGTATAATGAACGGGTGTTTCAGGAAAGAATCCGTGAGTTAAACTAATTGAAGATTGAATTAATAGGGGATTTATGAGCCAGCTACACCCCCAGCCTCACTCCAGTCCTCACCAACTCAGCTTGAAATGGTCCTTTCTAGTCATCAAAATAAATATTACTGTTTTTTTAGATAATATGTTTTCTTTCTGGTAATGAATGCCCAGCCGTTTCCAGTTGACTACAGGAGACTTGCCTGTGAGTGAATGGGCCTCCCCAATACCACAGTTTTATTTGTAGAAATCGTGGGGCAAATAGGGCAGTTGTTGGGAAGACAGTGGCCGATAGAAATTAAAAGTGGGTTTGGTTCTGTCTCCTGACCCTCGCCCGTCTGTACCAGTCAGCAGTGAGAAATGTCCGCACGTGTCGGGCCCCGTCCAGCCTGAAAACAGACGTGCAGCTGTGAGCAGCCTTATCTCGTGGCTGTGGTGCGTGGTCCGTACTTGGCTTTCCTCTGCTCAGAACAGGTGCTGTATCTGCTCATTATGTTTGAGAAAATCAGGAAGGTTTTTAAAATGGGTTGTTTAAGAAAGGCACCAAAGTTGCCTGTTTGTACTCTTCTGCTGCACGTCATAGTGCGTTTTGTAACAACCTAATTGTCATGATATCTATTTCAAGGGGAAATTCATCACGTCACAGTACGTCTCCTGTTTGGAAGAAATATTTGAGGATGTGAGCAGAAAGTATTTTTACATAAAGGCTGCAGGCAGTTCAGAGTACTGACATGCATACATTTTCATCCCTGCCATTCACTTCCTTGCCTCACATAAATAGGTAATTATTTCATTTCAGCCATCGTGCGGCGTCTCAAAGTATGGAGCTCTATTTAATATAACTGCTGTCCAGCTGCCCCGTGTAATTTATTGGTGACATCCTTGGGCCACCATCATCAGCCAAGGCAGTTAGATATCTTTCAGCAAAATATTTCATTATCACTTATAGTAGTTTTAGATTAGTTTTACAACCATGTTAACATAGCTAGGAATTGGCATTTTCCGAGACAGGATTTCAGGTCGGCCTTAGAAATTTCAGAAGATTAATATAGCAATGATGGTCCGTCATGGGTTTGCAGAGCGCGCCGTGTGCCGGGCACAGCCAGGGCCAGCACTGCAGAGGCCCAGCTGTCCCTGAATGGCTTCCCCATAAGGACACATTAAGGTGATCTTGTCTTACATTACTTCATTATAAGTAATAATGAAGAATAGTTAGGCTTTCTCAGAAACAAACAACACCTTGGATTTTGTTTTATTACCTTCATTGCTTAAAATCGTGGTCAACTCCTCTCTCATCTCTTGGGCAAATATTTTGTGGCCTGAATATGAATAGACATATTCATGCCACTCAGAATATGCTAGGATCCCAAGTAAAGACCAAGAGTATATAGTTATTTCCACAAGAACTCTGTATGAAGAGCATAATCGAATTGCAACTGGCTTTCAGTCACAGTAGGTGCGCGTAGCGGCGTCTGCAAGCCTGGGTTGTGTTGCAGTGAGTAAGGCCTGCCACCTGTTCCCTTTTTAAGTGGAAGCCTCTCATTTGTGCCGCTAATAAACTTAACTTCCTTCAGACACAGGCGCTCTCCCTCACAGCCCAGTAGACCCAGTTTGTATTCTAACCTCCTCCAGGCAAGTCCCGTGGCTTGAGACCGTTACCGCATTTGAATCGCGCAGTTTAATGTTTCCTTGTTTTCTTACTAGACTGGGTTTCCCCAAGGAAAGGGGTATTGTCCTTCCTGCACATCCTTCTGCCAGGGCCAGCCAAACCGCCTTGAGGAGCTTGCTTGATCGGCAAGCGTTCCCTTTCCTTGTTCTTCTCTCAAATCTGGGAATGAAGTGCTCCCTCCAGAGGAAGGGTTCTCACCTACCGAGGAAAACTTAGCAGTCCTTCATTTCTCCTGGTCACTTTTTCTCCTGCTGCCACGCTGCGATACTTCAGCCCACTAAGCTTCCCCTGTGCGTCAAGCCAGGGAGGCCTGCCCTTACGCACCCCAGGCCGGGGGCCCGCGTTCTCACACCCGGATGGGAGATCTCAGGGTGGGTTTCATTTCAGTTTATTCCTCAAGCACCGAGAATTATTTATCTGTGGAGCTAATAATTTCTCCTTATCCCTCTAGTTTCCTCCGTTCTGACCCTCACCAGTGGCTGGTTTATTTCTAGGTGGATTTGGCTGAAAGCCACCTCAGACACCCCTTCGCAAGCTTTCCCACTGTGGCTTGTCGAAAAGGGTCCCCCGGCAGAACCAGGTGGAAACCCTTCATTTACTCTAATTGCATCTCTTTCTGTGCTGTCTCGTTGTGTTGTTGTTTTTTTAGAATAGTATTTACCTTTGACCTTTGTTTCTTAATGTGACAGTTTTGCAAGGCAGTGACTAAGCTATGCTGAGTTGATATAAAATTATATAGAGAGCTCCTTGAGAGCAGGGACACCGAGCCTTAGTTCTTGTAAACACCCTACCCCCAACATATGTTAGTTGCTTAATAACTGTTTGGATTTGACATCTAGAGAAATGATGGTGATGGTGATGGTGATGGTGATGGTGATGGTGATGGTGATGGTGATGGTGATGGTGATGGTGATAGTGATGGTGATGGCAGCCACCACGGATTCAGTTTTATGAGAAGCTAGACACAGTGCTACATGCTTTATATTTATCTATCATAATCCCCCAACAGGTCTATGAGATAGCTTTTAATTTCATCCCCATTTTGCTGAGAAACTGGCCCAAGGTCTTTAAAAGATTTACCTGAGATCCTTCAGCTCAAAGGCAATCTCTCTCTTCCTCTTCCTGACCAACCATATACCTTTGCCTGTACTACACTTTCGTTCTGTATGCGGGGGTTAGTCTCAGCTTTCATCCACATTGCAGCTTCTCAAGGGCCAGAACAATGTCATATTCTTCTCTATCCCCTGCCATGCTGGCCGCGGGATTGGACATTGGACAACGGCTTCATCTGTTGCTTTTCAGTTGCACTCTTCTCTCCTCCTGCCTGTGCTGTGGAGCATTTAGGACATCGATGAGAGACCCTAACTACAATACTAAGTTAGAAGCACCAAACCAAAGCAGGTTTGCAGGTCCGCCTGAGGCCAGTGGGCCAGAAGCCCTGCCTTTTTGGCGAGTTCTGAAAGGGATTTTCCAAAGGGCACAGCTCAGTACTGCCTGGGACTTCACATAAGTCAGGAGGGTGTGCCTTTCTGAAAGCAGAACTCTAAGAAACGGAACTGTAAGCCTTCTCAGGATTTTATTGGGATTCCAAGGGATTAGAGTTGGTAGGTCCTCATTCCCACACAGTACATAATTGACCTGCCTATACAGTAGACACCCCTTGTCCATGGTTTTACTTTCCATGGTTTCAGTTACAGTTAACCGTAGTCAGAAAATATTAAGTGGAAAATTCCAGAAATAAACAATTCAGACGGTGTAAATTATGAGCATTCTGATAAGCATGATGAAATAGCGTATTGTCCCGCTCTGCCCCACACGGGACATGCGTCCTCCCCGTGCCCAGCAACTCCACGCCGCAATGCTCCCTGCCCGCCAGCCGCTTAGCAGCCGCCTCAGTTGTCACATTGATGTTGCCTATCAACACCAGTGCTTGTGTTCAAGTCACTGCAGTTTACTTACTAATGGCCCCAAAGCGCCAGAGTGAGGATGCTGGCGATTCCGTGTGCCCGAGAGCCCTAAAGGCCTCCTGTAGTGACCAGGTGGAAGTTCTCCACTTCATAAGGAAAGAAAAACATGCTATGCTGAAGTTGCTAAGATCTACAGTAAGAATGAAACTTCTATCCCTGAGATTGTGAAGAAGGAAAAGGAAATTTGCTCTAGTTTTGCTGTTGCACCTCCAACTGCAAAAGTTATGGCCACAGTGCACGTTCAGTGCTTATTAGTTAGGATGGGAAAGGCATTAAATTTGTGGCTGGAAGACTTGGATGGAAGACATGTTCTGATTGACGCCATGTGTTGTGACAGAAAGCATTGAGCCAACCAGCAAGGGGTCCCCGAAACGAGTGACACCAGGCCATTTACTTCAAGTGAGGGCTGGTCACAGATTCAGGACTAGGTTTGTGCTGGGAAATGTAAAGAGAGAGAGAGAGAGAGAGAGAGAGAGAGCACGGAAGAGAGGAGAGACCACATTCAACTTTTATTATAGTGCAGTTGACCCTTGAACAACACAGGTTTGAACTGTGTGGGCCCACTTATCCATGAATTTTTTTTAAGAAATACATATAGTAGTGTAAATGTGTTTTCTCATTCTTATGATTTTCTGAATAGCGTTTTTTCTTCGTTAGCTTACTTCAGAGTAAGAACATTACAAGTATATAATATATGCTTACTATATGTATATACATACATAGAACATACACAGTACATGTTACTAGAATGTTCACATGATTGTTCTGGTCAACAGTAGGCTATGAGTGGTTAACTTTGGGGAGTCAAATGTTATATGTGGATTTTCGACTGCATGAGTGGTTCAAGAGCCAATTGTATACTGTTATAATTGTTCCATTGTATTACCGTTGTTGTTCATCTTTTACTGTGACCAGTTTATAAATTAAACCTCATCATAGATATGTATGCATAGAAAAGAACATAGTACATACAGGGCTCAGTAGTATCTATGGTTTCAGGCATCCACTGGGGGTCCTGGAACATACCCCTGTGGGTAAGGAGGAACCACTGTGCATTGGGGATGCTGACAGCCACTAACAAGACAAGATTGTTCAGTGGGCCGGCCGTCCTACCTGCTTTTTGCAGGTGGTCCCTTGAGTCTTTTGTGAGGTGGCCAAATAGCTCAGCTCGAGGGCCTGTGAGCTGAGGCCGAGTACACACGCCGCCCGACCGCACTGTGACAGCTCAGCTCCTCGTAGAAGCCGGCACTCGGACCTTTCCACTCACACGGGGCTCCCTCGCACAGGTCCTGGGGCTGGACCGCGAGCGCCACACCCTGGGGGCAGGGGGCTTCCAGGCTGCTGTATTGTGCCCCTAAACCCACTTGGACATTAGACTCACGCTGCGGCCCATGCAGAGAGGAGGGGAGCCTGACCCAGTGCTGCCACTGGTTTCCCATTCCTAATGCGCTTCCTGCTTCCCATTTTAATTGATCCCATTAACCAAAGTTTAATTTATGGAAAATTCTTTCTGATCTTCTCTCTCTTTTTTTTAAGGCGATGGACAGAATTTGTTTACGAAAGACGTGACAGTTATCGAGGGAGAAGTTGCAACCATCAGCTGCCAAGTCAATAAGAGTGACGACTCCGTGATTCAGCTCCTGAATCCCAACAGGCAGACCATTTACTTCAGGGACTTCAGGCGTAAGTGTCTGTCTCTACAGTGTTCGGCGGCGGCTGATTTTCCTACATGTTGTCTTGATAAAGAGATTGCCAAGACTCCTCCTTTTAGCTTAAAGTTTAGTCAGTTCTTCAGAAGGGGAAGAGATGTGCAGTCATAATCTTTCTACTTAATAGAAACCTTGAATGGTCCATTTTAAAAGCAAGAAAGTCTTACTTTGCAATAGGAATTGATTGTAGTCATTCAAGGTGAATTGCAGTTGAGTCCCAATACTTCGCTGATACAAACAACTCAAATAGGGGAAGACCAGGAAAGTAGGGCATACTGAAAGGTACTCTGTTTGGCTTGAAGACTGAAATTTTCAAGGCAATCTGAACCTATAAAGACAAAACCAAACCTCCCGTCACCATTGTACCTCTGGTATGTGGAGGTGTCCCTGTACGAAAACCTTTGCAAATGGAGGGTCACAGAAGTGAATACTGGACACTTACCTGCATATCACAGCAAGGGTGCAGCTGGGTGCCCGGGCTGGTGGAGAGCCAGAGAAGGTCTTTTGAAACTTGGTTTGAGAGTCTTGGTGCCCAACAAACAGGTGTGGAGAGTCCCCTTTGCCTTGTTTCCATCCCACCGCAGTGTTCATGACCTGTGGACAGTTGAATAATCTAAAGAATATCTGAGAGGATAAAGGGGAGTAAAAGGAGAGAAGCCAGGTTTTCATTCTTAGAGTAAATTTTTGTCCTTATGTAATAACCTAGCCTTTGCCAATATTAATATAAAGACTTTAAACATGAATATCCTATATAATAAAAGACTAATATACAAATTGTCCCCTAGACCAGGAGTTCGACCAGAGTTCATGCAGGGGGCGGGGTTGGCCAGCCAACCACCCATGGTCCCTCCCCCAGCTGGCCCCGCCCCCAATCACCCCCCCACCCTGATCCGGGCGGGCTGGCCAGACGCCACCCATGCATGAATTCGTGTATTGGGCCTCTAATTTGCTATAAACAAGTTAAGTCCACATACATTGCTTTCCTCTGTTCTGCCCAATTGGCTCCCAATGTGCTTAGGAAACTGCACGGCAACGTCAAGGCCTCCGGGGGCACCTGGTCACCTGCTATCCCTGAGAAGTTACACCTCAAATCATATCAATAACTAGAGGCCCAGTGCACGAAATTCATGCACTTGGGGGGGGGGTGGGGCCTCAGCCCAGCCTGCGCCCTCTCGCAGTCTGGGATCCCTCACTCCTTACCGCCCGCCTGCGGCGGAGGCGGGAGAGGCTCCTGCCACCATTGCTGTGCTCACCAGCTGTGAACCCGGCTTCTGGCTGAGTGGTACTCCCCCTGTGGGAGGGCACTGACCACCAGGGGGCAGCTCCTGTGTTGAGCATCTGCCCGCTGGTGGTCAATGTGTGTCATAGCGACCAGTCGTTCCTCCGGTTGTTCCGCTGTTCAGTCAATTTGCATATTAGGGTTTTATTATATAGGATACCAAATACAAAGATACATCCAAATTAAATTGGATTACTTTTTTGTAATTTTTTAAATGATTTTTATAAGTCCTGCTCCCTGAACTTCCAGTGCCCAAGGGGACTCCTGGCATACCTTCTTTCTCTTTTCATCTTACCTCTGTCTGACAGAGCATCCAAAACCATTTCAGTAAGGGCTGAACTCTGACGCACTGAGGCGGAGGGCATGGGGGGGAGGTGTGTGAGTGTGTGTGCATGTATGTATACACACTCACACGTGCACCCACGTGCACCAGTCTCCTTTGGACAGGTTATTTGTCCACGTGTGGTTAGTACAGAAGCCCAGACAGTAACTCAGGAAGTACAAAGGGTACCTCCCCTCCGGGTGCGGGAGACTCGGCGTTTCTACTCTGCCACTGCCTTTCCAAGCGCCTGCGTCTCCCTCCGCTGGGGTAGGGAAGCAGACTGTCCCTGTCTTAGTCACAAACCCTGTGCTTTGTTCACAGCTTTGAAGGACAGCAGGTTTCAGCTGCTGAATTTTTCCAGCAGTGAACTCAAAGTGTCGCTGACAAATGTCTCCATTTCTGATGAAGGAAGATACTTCTGCCAGCTCTACACCGACCCCCCGCAGGAGAGCTACACCACAATCACAGTGCTGGGTGAGAGGCACGGCGTCAAGGGGAAGGGGGCTGTTCTTGTCTTAGGCAGGCCTGCCGCCCGTCTGGCGGAATTTTTAAAGTAACCTGTTTTGCCAAACACTCTGAGGAACACGACCAGTCTGTGCAGATCCCACCTGCTCTGGGGTTGCAGACCTCAGGCTCCAGAAGCAAAGATCAGGAGGATTTGGAACCTCAGATGAATCCCTCACCATGGACATGTCATTGCTCTAACTGCTAGGATTGTTTCCTTCTGTGCAGGAGGGGCTCTGCTATGAAATCCGCCTAATGGTTTGTCCTTCTGAGTTACACCTCCTTTAATATTGTCCTCCTATTCCTTATTGCCTTGTTTATTGCTTATACTGTAGATCATGCTGTAGAGATCATATACTTTGCCCCAGAATTGCCACCATTGGACATTAAAGAATTAGGAGCCCTCAGGGCGAGAAGGCTGCTGAAGGGGCCGCTGGGGCACCTCTGGAGAGTCCCCGTCTTCACTTGTGGTCACCAGATTGTGGCTTTCGGCAAATCCCAGTGTCCAGGTTCCCGTGTGTGTGTGTGTGTGTGTGTGTGTGTGTGTGTGTGTGTGTGTTGAGGTAATCCGCAGATCCCCTGTGTTGGAGGAGGTCAGAATTGGTGTCCTTTTAGACAGACTTACACTCCAGTGCACACCACCAGCTGATCAGATTTTGAAACCAAGTTTTCAAGGACGCACACTGCAGCGTGAGGCAAGATCTCTGATTTGCACCTTCGGGGAGGTGATGAATCAAAGTCTATTTGAGGCGGCAGGCTGCAGCTTTCGGTGTAATGATAGGAAGATTAAAGAGGAAAGATAAATATGAAGGACGGTTTTGCTTGGTGTGTGTGACCATATATGTATTTATTGATGTACATATTGAGCTACTGCCTCATTACTTTATTTAAACACAGCTGTAGAGGGAAAATTTTTTCTATTCATTGAAGTAAAACATGTCCCTAACACTTACATACATGTTCTTGATAAGAGGAATACTGACTTCAGAAAGCCATGTTCCAGGTCTGTCCATACACTTTCGAATGTGGTCTGTGTTAATGATGGCAGCTGCCAGGTGTTCCTATTTGATTGTAGCTCTGACCCACGCAGACCTGCAGAAGGAGGGAGCGTGGGAGGTTTTGCTGAGACGGCTGTTCCGGTATTTTGGACCTGGCCTGTGCATCTGCTTGTGCAGAAGCCTCTGAGAACCATTTGCTGATTGGAGTGAGTCATTAGTGGCCTGGACCTCAACTTCACCACTCACCCACTTCCCCACCACAGTTTATGGCTTTTCAACAAGTGATGGCAAAAAAATGGAATATAGTTACGGATTCTGAATTTTCAGAATGTCTTGTTACATATACCTTTAAGTATGAATATCTTTATTTCTAAGAAAGAAATAGTAATAGCAGAGCTTGGTCATCTGCCCGGTGACAAGCACAGAGTGAGAACCAAGAACGAAGGCTGACCCAGACCTCGTGTTTTCTCAGAACCTTGTGTCTTCTAGCCTAGTTCACTTTCAATCAAGTCCTGAACCTGCTTTCCGGATGTTTTCCCTGGAAGAGCACACCTTTGTTTTCAGGAGTGTGTCTGCCCTCGGGAAGCAGGGTCTGCCTGTCCGTTTCCAGCCTCTGGCACATTTGTCCTCAGGCCCCCTGGGCAGGAGGTCTGACTGCGCACGCCCAGTGCTTTCTCAGGTCCCTGGACAGCAGGTCTGACTGCGCACACCCAGTGCTTTCTCAGGCCCCCTGGGCAGGAGGTCTGACTGCGCACACCCAGTGCTTCCTCAGGCCCCCTGGGCAGGAGGTCTGACTGCGCACACCCAGTGCTTCCTCAGGCCCCCTGGGCAGGAGGTCTGACTGCGCACACCCAGTGCTTCCTCAGGCCCCCTGGACAGCAGGTCTGACTGCGCACACGCAGTGCTTTCTCAGGCCCCCTGGACAGCAGGTCTGACTGTGCACACCCAGTGCTTCCTCAGGCCCCCTGGACAGCAGGTCTGACTGCGCACACCCAGTGCTTCCTCAGGCCCCTGGGCAGGTGGTCTGACTGCGCACACCCAGTGCTTTCTCAGGCCCCCTGGGCAGGTGGTCTGACTGCGCACACCCAGTGCTTCCTCAGGCCCCCTGGGCGGGTGGTCTGACTGCGCACACCCAGTGCTTTCTCAGGCCCCTGGGCAGGAGGTCTGACTGCGCACACCCAGTGCTTCCTCAGGCCCCTGGGCAGCAGGTCTGACTGCGCACACCCAGTGCTTTCTCAGGCCCCTGGACAGCAGGTCTGACTGCGCACACCCAGTGCTTTCTCAGGCCCCCTGGACAGCAGGTCTGACTGCGCACACCCAGTGCTTTCTCAGGCCCCCTGGGCAGGTGGTCTGACTGCGCACACCCAGTGCTTTCTCAGGCCCCTTGGGCAGGTGGTCTGACTGCGCACACCCAGTGCTTCCTCAGGCCCCCTGGACAGCAGGTCTGACTGCGCACACCCAGTGCTTTCTCAGGCCCCTGGACAGCAGGTCTGACTGCGCACACGCAGTGCTTTCTCAGGCCCCTGGGCAGGTGGTCTGACTGCGCACACCCAGTGCTTTCTCAGGCCCCTGGGCAGGTGGTCTGACTGCGCACACCCAGTGCTTGGGGGTCAGCATGCCAGCACTAGGCTCTGAGAGTTCTACCTGTAATGCTTTTGGAGGCCTGATTATTCTAGAAGAAATAGGTTCCTGCCGATTGTATAGAAGCATTAACTTAAATATACTTGAAAGTAATGCTACTAGATACTCTTTCTGCAGATATTATGCATTCATTTAATATTCTTCCTATTGAGTTTACTGTAGCATTTCTTGATGGAGTAAAATTGTTGTCATCAGTGTTTGAGTCTTTCATTTTCCAAAATCTGGCAAATTCCACTGATACTCAAATATTCAAGCCTTTCTTCTACGGCGTGGAGTTTGTAGATCCACAGCGAAAGAAGAAGGCTACATTAGCATCTCCATTTCTGCCCACAGTCCTCTGGAGAGGCCTCAGTGTGGCCATGCACACATGCCCTGCCTTGATGGGTTGAAGATGCTCATTGTGGTGCATCTTAGTCGTTTGAAGCATCAGCAAAGAACTCAGCATCATTAGAAGACATAGAGATGGGTATTTGTTAGTTACTGCCATGTCTATGTTCTTACCCATGTGAAAACTGAAAACTCCTATGACGTTGTGCATGCATTTCTTTCTCCAATTCACAGTGTAGGACTCTTCTATGTACGGCTGTTCATTGGAGGAGATGAACAAGAGAGAAAATACACTGCTTTAAGATTAATGCAGTTACTGATAATAGTAGCCAGTATTATTATACCCCATCCTTCCAAGATTAGTGTTCACTCTTAGGATTCCAGGAACAGGAGGAACTAATTACTTTAAATGGTCTTAGAGTGCGATTACACGTGCTGATCAGTTTTAAGACCCCTCTCGTTGTAATTAAGGTGGCATCCTGAAATTGCTGATTTTTTTTTTTAATGCTGTAGGTTTAATGCTTATAATTGGCACTCGGATAGATTTGAGGCTGGCTAAGAAAAACCGTACCATTTCTTTGCTATTTTCTAGTATTTCCTTGTATGTGACGTTCATTCAGGTTTTCATCCACACGCACTTCCTTGGATATAGTTTTGGTTATTTGCATTAATGGCCGCAGGCAGTTTTTACTAAATGTGCCTGTTTAGTGGGACCATGTGTAAGTGTACTCTTTGGTTAGTAGCAGTTTTCATTCATTTTTTTCTAAATGGATTTTTATACTTCGCTAACCTCTTTTGTATTAGAGTAGGCATTATGAAGTTAAAGGGGAAATAGTGTAGACTTAATAGACCAAAGTAAACTTTAAGATTTTCTTGTTCAGCCCCCTTTTTCGGAAAGATATACCTAAATCAGTTCATTTCTATTTTCCAAAGCTTTCTCGCTCTTTAAAAAAATAAAAAGAAAAGAAAACTGAGCCCTGGCCAGAGTGGCTCGGTTGGAGTATCATCTTGTACATTGAAAGGTTAGGGGTTCGATTTCAAGTCAGGACAGGTACATAAGGCAACCAATCTCTCTCTCTCTCTCTCTCTCTCTCTCTCTCTCTCTCGCTCGCTCTCGCTCTCTCTCACGCTCTCTCGCTCTCCTTCTCTTTCTCCCTCTCCCTTCCCCTCTCTCTAGAATCAATAAGCATATCCTCAAGTGAGGGTTAAAAAAAATCTGAGAGAAGTCAACTTTATAACTGACATCAATATAAGCCATTGGGACTCACATGATCAAATTTCATTTTATGTTTGTAAACTAAACAACTGCTATACTTGACTGTTTCTTCTAGTCTTAGTAAAGATCAGAGACACTGGCCATGGTCTTGGGAAAACTGTGGACTTGGAAGTAATCATTTAACTGCGTCTCAGGCTGCTCTTGTCCACAAGGAACAAGTCCTTTATTTTTCTACATTGGTCACAGTTTCCAACACTTTTGAAGTTTTCCACAAGTTTACCTCAGCCATCCACTTAAAGATGACTTCAGCTCTTCAGGAAGGCAATCATGGGATTAGCATTGTTAAGGGAATCACCCTGAAGGGTTAGGGAACTTTAGAGCACAGTTGACCCTTGAACAACAGGGTTAGGGTCACAACCCCCTCCACCATCACCACCCCCCCATAGTGGAAATCCACAAAGAACTTTTAGTCAAAACTTAACTGCTAGTAGCCTACTATTGACTGATAAAACAAACAGTCCATTAACACATATTTTGTATGTTATATGTATTATATACTGTACTAGAGGCCCGGTGCATGAAATTAATGCATGGTGGGGGGGCCCTCAGCCTGGCCTGCACCCTCTCACAATCTGAGACCCCTCAGGGGATATCGACTGCCAGTTTAGGCCCGATCCCGTGTGGGATCGGGCCAAAGCCAGCAGTAAGACATCCCTCTCACAATCCAGGACAGCTGGCCCTAACCATTCACCTGCCTGCCTGCCTGATCATCCCAAACCACTCTTCCTGCCTGCCTGATAGCCCCTAACCACTCACCTGCCTGCCTGGTCACCCCAAACTGCTTGCCTGATCGCCCCTAACTGCTCACCTGCCTGCCTGATCACCCCTAACCACCCTGTCTGCCTGCCTGATTGCTCCTAATCACCTCTGCCTGCCTGCCTGATCACCCCTAACCACTCTGCCTTCCTGCCTCATCACCCCTAACACCCCTAACCGCCTCTGCCTGCCTGCCTGATTGCCTCTAACTGCTCGCCTGCCTGCCTGATTGCCCCTAACTGCCTCTGCCTCCACCCCTGCCACAGCGGTTTCATCTGGAAGGATGCCCGAAATAACATCCAGAAGGTCGTCAGCTATCCGGTCTAGTTAGCATATTACACTTTTATTATTATAGATTATCGTTTATGTTCAGCATTATTTTCTATTCGTTTCAGGTATACAGTATAGGTTAGACAATCATATACTTTACAAAGTGTTCCCCATGATATATCCAGTAACCAGCTGGTACCATACATAGTTATTAGTGACTCTATTCCCTTTGCTATACTTTTCATATCCATGAATATTTTGTAACTACTAATTTTTATTTCTTAATGCCTTTACCTTTTTCACCCAGCCACCCAAACCCCCTTCCTCTCTCGTTCACTGGCCGGGTAAACTGTCATCCCTCATGCTCTGGCCAAGTGAACTGTGGTGAACTGCCCCCATCACACTCTGGCCCAGTGAACTGTCTTCTCTTCATGCTCTGGCCAGACGAACTGTGCCCCTTGTGCTCTAGCAGAGTGAACTGTCTTCCCCTCATGGTCTGGCCGGGTGAAATGTGATGAACTGTCTTCCTCTCGTGCTCTGGCCGAGTGAACTGTCTTCCTCTCGTGCTCTGGCCGAGTGAACTGTTCCCCTCGCGCTCTGGTGGAGTGAACTGTCTTCCCCTCGTGCTCTGGCCAAGTGAACTGTGGTACACTGGCCTCCCCTCACACTCTGGCTCGGAGAACTGTCCCCCTCACACTCTGGCCATGTAAAGTGTCTTCCCCTCATGCTTTGGCCAGGTGAACTGTGGTGAACTGTCTGCCCCTCGTGCTCTGGCCGAGTGAACTGTCTTTGCCTCATACTCTGGCTGGATGAACTGTTGCCAGCACTCTGACCGAGTGAACTGTCTTTGTCCTGTGCTCTGGCCAGATGAACTGTCCCCCTTGTGCTCTGGCTGGTGAACTGTGGTGAAGTGTCTTCCCCTCAGGCTCTGTCCAGGTGAACTGTCTTCTCCTCATGCTCTAGCCATTTGAACTGTCTTCCACTTGTGCTCTGGCCGAGTGAACTGTGATACATTGCCCTCCCTTTGTGCTCTGGATGGGAGAACTGACCCCCCTCGCGCTCTAGCTGAGTAAATTGTCTTCTCCTCATGCTCTGGTTGAGTGAGCTCTCCCCATTGCGCTTTGGCTGGGTGAACTGTCTTATCCTCATGCCCTGGCCAGGTGAACTGTGGTGAACTGTCCTGCTCATGCTCTTCCCAAGTGAACTCTCTTCTCCGCATGCTCTGGCCGAGTAAACTGTGGTGAACTGTCCTGCCCTTGCGCTCTGGCCACTGTCTTCCCCTAACACTCTGGCTGAGTGAACTGTCTTCCCCTTGTGCTCTTGCTGGGTGAACTATTCCCAGCACTCTGGCTGAGTGAACTATTGTCCATTCATGCTCTGGCCACGTGAACTGTTCCCAGTGCCCTTACCAAGTGAATAGTCTTCCACTAGTGCTCTGGATGAGTGAACTGTGGTGAACTGTCCTCCCCTTGCGTCTGGCCAATTGAACTGTTCCCAGAGCTCTGGCTGAGTGAACTGTTCCCAGAGCTCTGGCCGAGTGAACTGTCTTCCCTCGCGCTCTGGCCGGGTGAACTGTCTTCCCTCGCGCTCTGGCCGAGTGAACTGTCTTCCCTCGCGCTCTGGCCGAGCGAACTGTCTTCCCTCGCGCTCTGGCCGGGTGAACTGTCTTCCCTCGTGCTCTGGCCGAGTGAACTGTCTTCCCTCGTGCTCTGGCCGGGTGAACTGTCTTCCCTCGTGCTCTGGCCGAGTGACCTGTCTTCCCTCGTGCTCTGGCCGAGTGAACTGTCTTCCCTCGTGCTCTGGCCGAGTGAACTGTCTTCCCTCGTGCTCTGGCCAAGTGAACTGTCTTCCCTCGTGCTCTGGCCGAGTGACCTGTCTTCCCTCGTGCTCTGGCCGAGTGAACTGTCTTCCCTCGCGCTCTGGCCGAGTGAACTGTCTTCCCTCATGCTCTGGCTGAGTGAAATTTCCCAGTGCTCTGGCCAAGTAAACTGTCTTCCGCTCCTGCTCTGGCCAAGTGAACTGTGGTGAACTGTCCTCCCCTCGCGCTCTGGCCCAGTGAACTGTTCCCAGCACTCTGGTCTCTGGTCGAGTGAACAGTCTTCACCTCGTGCTATGGCTGAGTGAACTGTTCCCAGTCTTCAGGCCAAGTGAACTGTCTTCCGCTTGTGCTCTGGCCAAGTGAACTGTGGTGAACTATCCTCGCCTCATTCTCTGGCCCAGTGAACTGATCCCAGCACTCTGGCCAAGTGTACTGTCTTCGCCTTGTGTTGTGGCCGAGTGAACTGTTCCCAGCACTCTGGCTGAGTGAACTGTCTTCGTCTCATGCGCTGGCTGAGTGAACTGTGGTGAACTGTCCTCCCCTCACATTTTGGCTGAGTGAACTGTTCCCAGTGCTCTGGACAAGTGAACTGTATTCTGCTTGTGTTCTGGCCAAGTGAACTGTGGTGAACTGTCATCTCCTCAGCTCTGGCTGAGTGAACTGTCTTCGCCTCGTGCTCTGGTCGAGTGAACTGTTCTCAGTGTTCTGGCCAAGTGAACTGTCTTCTGCTTGTGCTCTGGCCGAGTGAACTGTGGTGAACTGTTCTCCCTTGCGCTCTGGCCCAGTGAACTGTTCCCAGCACTCTGGCCGAGTGAACAGTCTTCACCTCTGTATTCTGCTTGTGCTCTGGCCGAGTGAACTGTGGTGAACTGTTCTCCCTTGCGCTCTGGCCCAGTGAACTGTTCCCAGCACTCTGGTCAAGTGAACAGTCTTTGCCTCATGCTCTGGCTGAGTGAACTGATGCCAGCCCTCTGGCCAAGTGGACTCTCTTCCGCTTGTGCTCTGGCCAAGTGCACTGTGGTGAACTGTCCCCCTCATGCTCTGGCAGAGTGAAGGGTCTTGTACTCATGCCCTGGCCGAGTGAGCTGTGGTTAACTGTCCCCCTCATTCTCTTTTTTAGTGCAATATCTTCTCTTCATGATCTGGTCAGGTGATAGGTGGTGAATTGTCTTCTCCTCATCCTCTGGCTGAGTCAAGTGTGGTAAACTGTCCCCCTCGCATTCTGGCCAGGTGAACTGTGAACTCTAGTCCCCTTGTGCTCTGGCCTGGTTAACTGTCCTCTCCTTCTCTCGTCAAGTGAACTGTCTTCCCCTTGCACTCTGTGCCGGTGAACTGTCCTCCTCTGTTACATTCTGCCTGGGTTTAGCCAAGCATTGTCCACTCATGAATATTACATAGGTGCCACCTGTGTTATTTTTATGTGTTGTTTTCTAGGTCCTGCTGTGCAACACAGGAATTTTAAAAAACATCCAAAGACCCTTCTTGCCACCCCTTGCCGGCCCTGTCTCTGGCCAGAGGAAGAGGTCCCCTCATAAGATGGCCCAGCTTGACAGTTGTCAGTGTTTCTCCCCTCTGGGGCTCCCCCACAGCTTCTGGGGCTGCTGCTGCTCTGGGTGGCAGGGAAAATCTTATTGTCACGATGGAGTACCTGACTCCTTAATTCCCTGCTGCCCGGCTGGCTGGTCCTCTCCCCGTGAGCGCTGCCCAGCTGGCCCGTCTTCTCCAGGTGCGCGCTTCCTGTCTGGCTGGTCCTCTCCCCGTGAGCGCTGCCCAGCTGGCCGGTCCTCTCCAGGTGCGCACTTCCTGTCTGGCTGGTCCTCTCCCCGTGAGCGCTGCCCAGCTGGCCCGTCTTCTCCAGGTGCGCACTTCCTGTCTGGCTGGTCCTCTCCCCGTGAGCGCTGCCCAGCTGGCCCGTCCTCTCCAGGTGCGCACTTCCTGTCTGGCTGGTCCTCTCCCTGTGAGCGCTGCCCAGCTGGCCGGTCCTCTCCAGGTGCGCACTTCCTGGCTGGCTGGTCCTCTCCAGGTGCGCGCTTCCTGGCTGGCTGGTCCTTCCCAGTTGCGTGTTGCCTGGTTGGATGATGATCCTCCTCACCTGCACTCTAATTGGTGGAGTGTCGGTGGTCCATCCCAGGCTCCCTGGCGAACTGATGGTGCTCCCTCGTCCTCGCATGCTTCCTGAGGGCGTGGTGGTCTTCCCTCGAATGCTTCCTGAGGAAGTGGTGCTGCTCCTTGCAAGGCTCCCTGGTGGAGTGGGCACGTTGGATTCTGGGCTCGAGTCACAGGGAGTCACAGGGTCTCTGCCCTTCTTCCCATTGGTGGAGTCACAGGGTCTCTGCCCTTCCTCCCTGATGCCCACATCCCCTGGGCTCTAGAAAGTCTCATGTTGGGTTCAGAGGAGGAGCAGGGTTCCTTTACCTTTACCTTCCGGCCACCGATGTTCAGTTTCATATTTAAAATCCGGTAAGTCCCCATGATGTTATTGAATTTTCTCCCCGTCAGGGATTCTTCTATTTCCTCCTTCTGATAGCCCAGGGTCCTCATGATCTGGGCTACCTGGGGGTCTAAGTCAGTCCAGGGTGGTTCAATGTACGGTGTCATTATCGCTGACTGCCCAGTATTGACCCAGCGATCTCGCATGATAATATCCAGGGTGGGTCTTCGGCCAGCGTCAATGTTTATCATTTTTTGTAATAGTTTGTGGCACGGTACAGATAGAGAATAAGGAATAAAAAAGACCCCGCTCAAGATGTACTCTGTGAGTTGTTCTAAGTTTTTGCCCACAAACGGAAGAACCCCGGTCAACATCTTGTACAGCACGATCCCCACGCTCCAGACGTCCACCTTCGGGCCCTCGTACGGTTCAAGCCGGAACCATTCTGGGGCCATGTAGGGGTTAGTGCCACAGACGGTGGTTAGTTTGTCCTCCATAAACACTTCACTCAGTCCGAAGTCAGCCAGTTTTATATTCAACCCCATGTCTAGAAGGATGTTCTCGGGTTTTATGTCCCGGTGGACAATATTTTTTTGATGGCAGTAATGGACTGCTGACAGGATCTGGAGAAATGGGGCTCGCGCTTTCTTCTCCGAGAGAGGACCACACTTTTTTATATACTCATGTAAAGTCCCTTCAGCAGCATATTCCATAAAGATGTAGACTTGGTGCTTGGTGTTAATCACTTCAGATAATTTTGTTATGTTCGGATGGTTCAGTTCTTTGAGTGAATAAATCTCTTCGGCTACATCTGAGGAATCATCATAGTTCACAATTTTCACGGCCACCTCCGTGCTGGTCATGATGTGCCGGGCCAGTCTAACCTCGCCAAAGGAGCCCTTCCCAATCTCATTGAGGATTATATAGTTGCCAATGTGCCACTCCACATTGGCAGAGGTGTCTTCAAAGAAGTCACACATGGTGTTATAAAAAAATAGTATTTGATATGTGTTCCCACTGAAGGTGGTCAGTGGGAGGAGGGGAGGAGGAGGAGGAGTGGGGGGTAAGGAGGATGATGATGAAGGGAAGAGGAGAATGAGGAGAAGGAAGAGGTAAAAAGCAACAACCAATCAATCCACTAGTCCACGTCCAACCAACCACTCACTACCAATCAGCTTCCTGGGCTCAGCCAGCACCTTATATAGGTTTGCAATCAGATCAGAATGGCACCTTATGAGGTCAGAGCAAGAAATGAACTAATCGTGGTTGGGAATGAACCACAGTAGTTTTCTCACCTTTTGGTCCCATGATCCTTATACTCTGGTAAAAAAAATAAAATGACTACCAAAGATCTTTTTTTTAAATATAGAATATTAAAAGTTGATGTTTACTTTATTAGAAATGAAAATCAGGAAGGAAGGAAGGAAGGAAGGAAGGAAGGAAGGAAGGAAGGAAGGAAGGAAAGTCTGACTTATTCTCATGCTCCAGGTCTGAGTTCAAATATCACCTGCTTAGTGAGCTTCCATTCCTACCTGCCTCACCCAGCCCATCACATTTGTCATCTTCATGGCACTGACCACAGTGTGGCTGATTCTTGTTTACCGTCTGTCCTTCCCATGAAGGGAGGAGCATGGCTGTAGCGTTCCCTGTGTCTAGCACAGTGAGTGGCAGGCAACACCGTAAGTATTTAATCAATATTTGTTCACTGGATTAATAACGAGTTTGGGGAACAAAAGAAAATATGACCAACTATTTATTTAATCAAAGTGATTCCTAAAACATCTTAAAAAATAGTCATGTTCTGTCCTCACTTAGGTTTGGGGGCAGATAAGATAGGAACGAGGAGGGCTGAAGTCTGGGTTCCCAGGAATTTGGTCTCTTGGTGAGACTGAGGAAGGCCAAGTGGTAGGAGCCTTGTAAAGATGAAGGAAGATGATTCGTCCTTCCAGTGGTACTTGCTAAGGATGCAATAAGATTGGAACTGTATTGAGGCTGCAAGGTATTTTTTCACTTTGAATATCCAATACCAGATGACACAAAGGCCTTGTCAGGTGATCCTGAGTAGACCATTTAGGTGAATTTCTGTGTTACTTAAATGAACCATCTCTGTGGACAGAAGTGATGCTGAGGCTTGTTGATTTACATTTGTGAAGACACTGAAACCTCTGAATGGAAGACATCCTGCATGGGTACAAAGGGTGAGGTAATACTTTGGGGCAAATTTTACCCTTTATGGAGGCAAAGAGGGAGCATGCAGGCTTGGGGACACTTAGGGGGAGCCTCTGGCACATTATGTTTCAAACTAATCTTCGAAGAAAGCTCCCTACTTTCAGTACATTGAGCGTTTTAACCACATGTATACGTTATTATTCTAGTAACTAGAGGCCCGGTGCACGAAATTCATGCACGGGGCGGGGGGGGGTGGGGGGTGTCCCTCAGGCCAGCCTGCACCCTGTCCAATCTGGGACCCCTCGAGGGATGTCCGACTGCCCATTTAGGCCCAATCCTGGTTGGATCAGGCCTAAATGGGCAGTCGGACATCCCTCTCACAATCCAGGACTGCTGGCTCCCAACTGCTCGCCTGCCTGCCAGCCTGATCACCCCCTAACCACTTCTGCCTGCCAGCCTGATTGATGCTTAACTGCTCCCCTGCCAGCGTGTTTGCCCCTAACTGCCCTCCCCTGCAGGCCTGCTCCCCCCTAACTGCTCTCCCCTGCAGGCCTGGGTCCCACCCAACTGCCCTTCCCTGCAGGCCCGGTCACCCCCAGCTTCCCTCCTCTGCTGGCCTGGGCACCCCTAACTGCCCTCCCCTGCAGGCTTGATTGCCCCCAACTGCCCTCCCTTGCAGGCCTGGTCCCTCCCAACTGCCCTCCCCTGCTGGCCATCTTGTGGTGGCCATCTTGTGTCCACATGGGGGCAGCCATCTTGTGTGTTGGAGTGATGGTCAATCTTTTATTAGATAGGATAGAGGCCTGGTGCATGGGTGGGTGCCAGCTGGTTTGCCCTGAAGGGTGTCCTGGATCAAGGTGGGGGTTCCCTTGAGGTGTGGGGCAGCCTGGGTGAAGGGCCTGTGGTGGTTTGCAGGCCGGCCACGCCCCCTGGCGACCCAAGCAGAGGCCCTGGTATCTGGAATTTATTTACCTTCTACAATTGAAACTTTGTAGCCTGGAACAGAGCCAAGCCTCCTGCTCGCTCCGTGGCTGGTAGCCATTTCTTTTGGGGTTTGTGTTCTTCTATAATTGAAACTTTGTAGCCTTAAGTGGAGGCCTGGGCCAGCCAGGGCTGCAGAAGTTTTGCTTCCTCCATTGCCGGGGGAAACCCAACCCTCCCGCTCTTTCCAGCTCAGTGGCTGCCGCCATTTCTGTTTGGATTTGTTTACCTTCTATAATTGAAACTTTGTAGCCTTGAGTGGAGGCTTAGGCCTGCAATGGCATGGGGAAAGCTTGGCTTCCTTTGTTACCAGGGAAACCCAAGCCTACCTCCTGCTCTCTGTGGCTGTAGCCATCTTGGTTGGGTTTATTTGCATATTTGCTTCTGATTGGCTTGTGGGTGTGGCTTGTGGGCATGGCTTGTAGGTGTAGCGGAGTTAGAGTCAATTTGCATATTACTCTTTTATTAGGAAGGATTCTTACAATACGGTCAGCTAAAGAAAAGAAAATATTAAAAGCATAAGGAAGATAAATTATATTTACAGTATTTATTGAAAAAAACCTGTGATAAGTGGACCCACACAGTTCAAACTTGTGATAGTCAAGGGTCAGCTGTATATCTTTTGCTAGAAAAGCAAGCATTAACAGGAAAATACTGACAGTAGGTGATCCAGATGAGGACCTGTTTGTTGCCATCACTCCTTCCACCCCAAGCAAGGTCTAAGAGGCATTGTTAGTTCTCTGGCCTCGTTTTATCCACCCCTTCCTCATCCCTACTTGGAACCAGCAGATAATGTACTAATGTGGAAAGAGCAAGCCATCAGTGTTCCGACCATCTCAGTGTTAGGGAGAGCATAAGAAATACCAATGGAGACGAACAGCTGGTGGAGGTGATGAGGAAAGCTAAGGTATCTAAGGCTTGGCATGAGAAAAGGAGAGAATGAAGGAAGAATACCCAGCATCACACAGAAAACAGACATCTGACAAAGACCGTGTTGACCGTTGAGACATGACAGTGACACAACTGGGTCTGTCCCATCACACAGAGTGACCTTCGTGCATGTTCCCGGAGCTGTATGGCACCAGGCTCTGACCGACTCTGGGCTTACTCTTTCCAGGAACGCGAGCTCCATGCATGACACCAGCCTTAGCCGCTTGCCTCTGTCATGTCCTCAGGGGCCCACCTTCCTTGCCTACCCCGAACTGGATCTAAGTTTCCTTACACTGAGCGGCGTCCCATCAATCACAGTGATTGACTCTCATTTCTACATTTGTGGGGAGGACTTTGCTAGTTTTTGTTGTTTTTTTACTCCTTGGTTGTTTGCCTTTTATCGTTTCTTATTCTGTTCCTTATAGTTCACCAAGATCTTATTATCTTTAGGCTTGGAGAACTTTTCCTCTCACATTTGCTTAAACAGCATTTTCTTCAATATCCCTAGTGTACGGCATTCAAAATTCAGTAGTCTTGGTTGGCGCCAGACATCTATTCTGTGTTCCCTACCAACTGTCTAAGTACATGCGACGAGAACCTAGAAGCTACCTGATTGTCATCCAGCAGAGATAAACTACGTTTAGGAAATGGCTAGCTGAAGTTGTCCCGTTTACTTTTGTAACTGCCTTTCTGTGTCTCTAAAATGCTAACAGATGTGCAACTCCAAATTGGGTATCAGACTCTCTCTTTATGCTTATTTTTTCCTAAAGTGTAAGCTAGGGTAGTTCTTTCTCATGTTTAACTACTCATTGGGGCCATATCACTTTAGCAACACATCCAATTGAGCAAATGTGCTATTTTTCTCTTTCACGGGGAACAGCGAGGAGGCCTGCTTTTGATCTAGTAGGTACCCATCCCCACCACACTGTCTTGCTGAGAAAAATATGCAGCAAATCATTTCCTTTTCCATAGTCCTCTACAGGCATTTTCACCTGCTTTAACTCAGCATAAAAGTCTTCCTGTGGAAAGAAGTATTCCTTTTTCCACATTGGACCAGAGCAGGTGGAAATCCCAAATACGTGCTTTAATCCCATAATTTTTTGAAGCAGTGTCAGATTTATTATTCAACTTGATCATGGGATGGCATGTGTATACATATTTAATTTCTTGTTTCTCTTCTGAGTTGAGGGACTTATTAATCATGTCTCAGAACTGCCTGCTTCTTCGTGGTGGTCAGGGCACATATTCCTAGATTCACGCCACGGAATTTGGCATTCTTGACTTCTTTTTCAAGAAGCTGGCGCCTCATGTGAAGTTTCACTGTCGCTCAGTGTCATAAAAAATAACATGATTTCTTCATCATTGTCATCATCCTACATACTCTTGCTTTGATATTCAGCATTTTAGCCACAAAATATTTTTATTTTATTACATGTATGTTTAATATACTTAGAGAAGGGTGGTTTTAATTCTGATTAATAAAACTACTTGCAGCTACTTAGTGGTCTTTTCTACCTTTGATTTCCAAAATCTGGGGCATTTAGAGTATGGAAAGTTACTGCAAATAAACGGGCATTTCCTGCATTACCTCATCTTCATAGAAGGATTTTATTATGTGCTGCCCATTGGAGGTAATGATTACATTCTGGATCTCTATGAGTGGTTTTGATTGAATGGAACTGGTTCTGAGGCGCACTTTTCTGTGGATGTTCATGGTGAGGGATTCTTTTAAGGGACTCCAAGTTTCTGATCTTTGCTGGTTGACTGTAAATTCTTTCATAAGACGATTGAAATCAAAGGGTTGAGTTTAAGGAGAAAGATTTCTTTCAGAGACTTCCAGGTAAGGATGATTCCTTGAATTGTGTGTACTCCTCTTGCTTTTATCTCTTCTTCTGGTCAATCTTTAAATGACTGCTTTGTAATTAATCTAATATCTATATTGTTATAACTTGGTCACCGATAACTGAGGGGTAGGAGACTGCTCATTTTGTAAGATACTTTAGGACAGAAATTCTGAATAGAGCGATTGTGCATAATTCACTTTATTTGATGATGACTTTGTATTTTTCCCTTCCAGTGTCAGTTTGTTTTAAATTCCCATCAGAAATGTCCATTACTTGTCTCTGATTTGAGAGCAGTGGTGCTAGTTTCTAATGAATGGAAGGCTGCGTGCAGGAGTAGATTCTGTGTGTAAACGCACACACGTTTGCTTTGCAGTCCCACCACGTAATCTGGTCATCGACATCCAGAAAGACACGGCCGTGGAGGGCGAGGAGATCGAAGTGAACTGCACGGCCATGGCCAGCAAGCCAGCCACGACTATCCGGTGGTTCAAAGGCAACACGGAGCTCAAAGGTGAGGTGCCGCCAGGTCCCAGGGGCGGTTTCCGTTTGGGGAAACGAGAGGGAAATGCAGCCCATGCCCCAGAACAAAGACATTCATCTAGATGTGGTCTACCATCACGTACTACACGCGTGGGGGCAAAGCATAACCGCGTGTTCTTGTTCCAACTCGTGTCCTCATTCTGTGGTTTGAGGGTTTATGGTGGTGGGTGTCACTGTGAACTGGAGCTACTGTCAGAGCTGCCCCAGGGCTCCGGCTGTCCATGCTGTTCCCTCTGTTCTCCTTGCTTTTACCCGACGACTCAGGGTGGTCAGAACTCCAAGTCCTCACGTTATCCATTTAACAAATGTATGTCAGCCTTCACCATGTGAACTGCAAGTCACCCTACCACCGGCTGCCCTGGCAGCTGTCCAGTGTGCCCTCTAAGCAGTGGGCGGAGAAGGTCACCTTCCTTGGGAATTAGCAGACACCACCTTGTGTTTGAAACCTACCGTTTCCCCGGCTGTGCTTTTGCGCAGTGTCTGGTGTGGTGGCCAGCAGGCGGCCCCTGCACCCTGCTCCCACTGTCTCCCCGGCTCGGCCATTCCAGGCTTCCGTCCTAGATCTCGGAGAGCTGCTGCCTTCCCCGCTGCTTCGGCTGGAGGTGCAGCCTGGCCCTCCCGCCCCTTCTCTAGTTATCCTAAGCCCTCGTACGTGTTAGCATCGGTTCTCTCCTTTGGGAGGTGGCCTTGCGAGTCGCAGGCAGCACAAAGGACTCGGCTGAGCTCCCGGTCACGTGACAGAAATGCTGCTCTGTGCCTCCATTTCCTCTTATGGGGATATTGCTCTTATATACAGCATGGGGTTCTTATGGAGATGGAAGGAGTGAATATTCGCAAGGCATGGAGCTAGTGTCTGTATGTGCTTGTTAAGTAGATGAAGTGCACCAGGAGGAACGGAACAGTCCTTAGAAAGGGGACGTAAAAATCTCTACCTAGAACCAGATAAATCTGTGCAGCAGCTCAAGTTTCAAAAAGCTCGCTCTGTTTCACTCTCCCGTTTCCTGGGTGTGGTTTTGAAAGGAAGGAGTTTCTCATTTCCCCGCTGCCTTTCTGTCTGAGTGAATTGAGCCATTAAATGTGTACCGATACGTACAAAACATTAAAAGAAAGTTAATGGTGCGCCTGGTCCCAGGGATGCGGGTTTAGGAATGGCTGCCTTGGCCTATTCGTCCCGTCCGGAAGCCTCCGCAGCGGGCACGGCTCCCATCTGGCCTGAAGCCCGCGCTTGCTCGGCTCTGCCCACACCCCTGCGTGTGTGGTGGCCTTTCAAAGGTCTCAGAGCTGAAACATTTCAATTACAGTTTCAATTATGCAAATCCATTTTGTTACTTTCCCCCTTGATTGATGCTGGTGGGGGTGGGGCAGGGGCGTTTATACTTTCCTGATTAAGTTACTGGGGGGCTCTGGGTGATGCCCTGGAATTTGTAAACCAAATGACAGCCTAGTGGATGGGTCAAGTTCAGATGACCGTAGGGCGGCACGCTCTTCTCTTCTCCTTTCCTGAACACCTTGAGCAGTCAGATGTCAGAAAGGTTCAACCTTCGCTGCCTTTGGGGGCGGTTTGAGGACAGAAGAAACGTGTGTAATGTATTTAAGTGAAAATGGTATATGTTATGTGTAGTTGAAATATATCTGAAAGACCACCCTGCCAGGTTGAAATGTAGGAAATGATCATTTTCTCAGCCATCTCCCCACAGATTGTCCTCATGCCAAGTGGCTTCCATCCTCGTTGGTGTAATAATGCTGGGCTGGGCAGGAGAGCGGAGGGTCTGAACCCAGTGATAGACATGCTCTCAGCTGCCGGCTTCTTGGTGTGGTTTCTCCCCAGGCAAATCGGAGGTGGAAGAGTGGTCGGACATGTACACCGTGACTAGTCAGCTGATGCTGAAGGTGCGCAGGGAGGACGACGGCGTCCCAGTGATCTGCCAGGTGGAGCACCCTGCCGTCACCGGGAACCTGCAGACCCAGCGGTACCTGGAGGTGCAGTGTGAGTACCTGTCGCGGCCGTGCTGGCTGCTGTCACAGAATACCACAGACAGAGCGGCTGGCAGCTTATAAACAACAGCAGTGTCTTTCTCACGGTTCTGGAGGCTGGGGGTCCAAGATCAAGTCACCAGCACGGTCATGTTCTGGTGAAAGCCGGCACCTTCCCACTGTGTCCTCACACGGAGAAGGGGCTAAAGAGCTCTATGGAACCTCTTTTAACCCCATTAACCCTTTGCACTCGCTTGCTTTTTTCTCGATTCCTTTATTCTAATGCTAACCGTGTCGAGTCACACTCGACATCCGAGTGCAAAAGGTTAATGTGGGCTCTGCCTTCATGACCTAAGCACCTCCCTAAGGCTCCACCTCCTGGTCCTGTTCCACAGGACGATGGGACTTCAGCATATGGATTTGGGGGGCACACCAACATTCAAGCTATAGCAGTACCCATGTGTTCTGTTCTGAGGGCCCAGAGCAGCAATTGCTTAAAACATTTCAGAAGCCATTTATTGAATGCATATGCTTTAGGCAGTATAGATAGAATTTTTATCTAGTTGTCTTGGTAGAAAAATAAGCAAAGGATTATTTTACTGAAACGCAGCCATATTACTGAGTGCCAATGAGGATTTTGAAAATACTAGATTTAACCTAAATATGAAACTTTAAAATGATTCCAATCTGCTCTAGCATATGAGTTAATTACATTTTTTGAATATTGACTATAATCATTTCTGTGTCAACTTCAAAATCTAGGGCAATCTCCTCTCCCCCTTTTTTAACCCCGTCGTAAGTACTGAAGTTTTTATAGGAGAGATTGTATTTGCATGCAGCAGTTTGCTTAAAGTTGCACATTCTCTTCCATTTTTAGCTTACGTGATACAGTGAATTTAAAAGTGGAACCCTTTGGGCTCAGTGCCACAGCCCTGCTGGCTTCACCCATAAAAGCCGTATCGTGGTGAGTGAGGAATCTCCTCACTGTGCCCTGGGGACAAAAGGTGTTCTCTCCGTCTTCTCTTTGGGCTCTCCTACTGGTGAAAAAAATACCTGTTTTCTGCACAAAACTGTCCCCACACCAAGGCTGTGTCTGAGTCACCACCTCTCATTGTCCATCAAAAGGCTCCTGGAACTTGGCTTTTGGTGGTTCTGGGGGCCTTGAGTGTGCAGAGTGAAAAGGTTGCCAGCGTTGGGTGGGGTGGCAGTGCCTGGGGTCCGGTAAGGAAACACATTGGCCTCCGTGAATTCTGTCACTTCCCAAGGCGGCTGCAACATTGCCGCTAACGGGTGGCTTAACCCAGCAGAAATGCACTGTCTCAGGTCCTGGGAGACCGCAGTCGGAAAGCTGGGTGGGCAGGGCCGGACTCCCTCTGAAAGCTCCGGGGAGGCGCGTCCTGCCTGTTGCGGCTGCTCGCGGCTCCAGGCTTCCTTGGGTCGTGGTCACATCACTCCCTTCTCTTCTCCATCTGGACGTGGCTTCTCCTTTCCTGATTGTCTCTTAGAAGGGCACTAGTCATTGGACTTAGGGCCCCAGCAAATCCAGAATATTCTTATTTCTAGATCCTTTTAACTAGTTACGTCTGTAAAGACTCCTTTTCCAAATGAGGTCAGGCCCCGGCTCCAGGGGTTAGGAAGTTTGGGGACCACCATCCAACCTCCTGCAGCATTTATGTGTTTAAATGGAGCAAAACAAGGGATTAGGCAGGTTACAAAGAGTTTCTTCTAAAAGACCACCGTCCCATTCCAAGCTTTGCTTATTTACTCTGTGAGCTTGGCTCAATTTAACATTACATAACGCGGGTTTTCCTTGTTAATTCATTTCCTTACTTCATTATGTAGCTTCATTATGGCAGCTGCTTATAATTTTCATATCACTAAAACTATTGTGGTGTGATGTCCCTATAATGGAAAAACATAAATGATCAGATGTTATCTAAATTGGCAGTTAGTAGATTTCTTTTGACTTTGTTAATATGTAATTCACTTAAGCAAACTTAATATCCATTAACTTCCCTTGTAGGGGCCCATTAGCTTCAATAATACATTAGCTCCTTTGTGAGACCTGAGTGGTACTCGCCCAGTTCCCACCCCAAACTCTTTCAGTAGCTTCCCCAGAATACCTTCTAAGCAGCATATAACCCACCCACCTACAACATGACACTCACACCCGATGCACAGTATTCCAAGAACTACCCTCTGACCCTGGGGAGCCGTGATAATGATATTTATAAGCCGTGTCTTCCTTACTGTGTAGATTCAAGTGGCCTTTTGTCCCTTAAGAAAAGAAGTAAAGCACCACATCTGAATGCATTTTACTTCAGGCTACAAAGTGCTGCCAGCCCCTAGCTGCACGGAAGGACTGCAATGCCTCCAAAAATGAAGACGCAGCTGCTGATCATGTCACTCTAAGGCGGCATCTCCTTATGGGAGACTCTGCTCCCTTCTCCCCCATCAGCCACACAAACATTTTATCCCTGATACTCCATAATTTAGAATGTATGTAAAGAAAAACGTCTTCTTGCATAAAAGAAGGCTAAGAATCGCAAAGCATTACCGCAATCTGCGTGGAATTGAGAGTCTGGTTTGGCACCCTAAATGAGACTCTCTACCCAGGAAAGTCACCCGCAGGCTCACGCCCCTGCATCCCCAGAGCACGACTGAGGGCTTTGCTGAGTCAGCCAGGAGTGCCCCAGTAGCTTCTTCAGACACAGGGGATTCTCTCCATCACTCCCGCGGCTGCATCTTCCGGAACCCGGCAGCTGTGCACAACAAGAAGCCTCAGGTCTCAGAAGCCCACGGCGCTGGGTCACTGGGCACCAAGCTTTCTCAGTTGTTGGCCGTGGTGTTGGTGACTGGGCTCCGTTCTCCCAGGGGAGTCCTCTCTCCGCAGACAAGCCCTGCCGCCTGGATGGCTGTGAGGAAAGAAGAGGCACTTTAGTGCCTGAGGTTCAGTAGCCAATCTGCATGGATGGGGAATCATTTTGGATGCCCTGTGAGAAGTAACTTTAGACCGTTATCTATTTATTGGCTCAAACCCTTAGAGTCAGCAGTCCTTAACCTTTTTTGAGGTCACTGACCTCTTTAAAAACCTTTGATAGCTACAGACCCGGAAAAGATTAACAAAATTACTTATTCACTACATTTTGCTCACAATTTAAGAAGTCTGTTGACCCTACAGTTTTCCTAACTTCAGTTATTTGAGGGCCACTTTCACAAGTTTTGCCATATCAACACGTTATCTATGTTCCTGTCCCGTTTAGAATTTATCTTTAAGTCACTTTATTGCTTTAGCCTACCCAAGACCCATATAAAAGATCTACAAAATTATGAGTTTTATTTGCAATGTATATCTAATAAATATTACCTAAATAAATACAAAACTTAAAAAGACATACAACTATTATGTTTTAGTGATTTTTCCTTTGCCACCTAAAAAGATTTCTTATATTATTAGTGATAAATATTGACTTATCACCAGAAAATACTGAGTTCACCCACGAACCTCGGAGGAAGAATTTCTGGACTCCGGGTGAATTCGGCTACCTTGGGGCAATACTGACCTGATAGGATTAGCATTAAGTATACTCACTCGGCTCAGCCGGGCCGTTTTGTCACATGGAAACCTCTCTCTCGTCTAAGAGGATATGAACAGGGTTAAATGACACACAAGGGATTAAATTCTATATAAATTATGTCCTCTTAAGAATACTATTTTTAAAAAGGAAATGAAATAATGAGACTCTACATGGTATGCCATTAAGTATTTTATTTTAAATGCACCAGGAAAGGGAGAAGAGATAAAATTCGTACAGTGACTGCGGAGAAGACAAGGCTTGAGCTACAACCTGGAATTGCTTTTGTCTTGTGGATTTAAGTCCTAATTAACTGAACACAGAATTTTGCAGCGTTTTTTTGTTAGGACCCTGTATTTGTGGTATCAGGAGAAATTGTTTTGCCCAATTATGTGAAAAATCAGCCAGAAGTGGATGCTGTCACACTTTTAATAATCCTTAGATTTTTGGTGAGTGTAGATATTAATTGTGCAGCATGCATTGAAGTGATTAACGTCAGTGTAATTTATCATCTGGAGATTTCTGAACATAAATAAATGAGCTGTTTTGTTCACAAGGTGTTGACCCTTTCAGAAGTAGAGAATTAGAGCTGCCCCTCCCCCCTTTTCGTATAAATATGAAAGCACCACAATCAGCCAAGTGTTCAGTTATTTGATTTTCTGGGGCATTAGCTGCTCTTGTTTGTGACATTTCCCTGTTGGGTGCTCGTTTGCAAGCTCATTAGTAAGGTTTTCTCATAGGAACGTTGCTGGGAACGAAGAGCATACAGTAGGGCTCTCAGCCTTCCAAGCTTTCGTTCGGAGACCGACAAGGACACAGCAGCATGCAGCTAAATGTTTAAAACAGGAGATAATTGTACTTGCCAGCTGAAATTCAAAGCTCTCTTTCCTTAGCTGTTGGGCAGAAGCCGGTTTTGCTTTTGAATGTTCTGAGCTATATGACCCTGGGTTCTCTGTGCGTTTTTCCTTGCGAGGTGCGCAGTGTTGCTGGCGTTTACGGTTAATTATAGCAGAGCAGAGCCCGGTGCAATTGTAACCGCTTAGCGCGGCCTCCGATCCGAGGGGGAGCGCACGCTGGTCACATAAGAGCCTGTGTGAACGAGAGCAGCTCACTGTCTGTGCCTTAAAAGAAAGCTGTCTAAATAGCATCAAGGTGGCCACACAGCGACATGAGCTGGGAGCTGAAAGGCACGCTGGGACCTCAGCGCGGAAGCCAGGTCGCCGCCGACGGGGAAGCCTCGCTGTGGACTGAGGTGACCCCGGGCTCTTGAATTACTGCCATGCCTGTTGCTTTCGCCCATCACAGCCTTGCTCTTTAAGATGTTCTTGCCGAACTCCTCATTTTGTGAGAGTTTTGTGTGTGTGCTTATTTGTAAAAAGTAAAATAAAAATTAAGAGATGAGTCTTGAAAGGGAGCATGAGCAGACCCAGGAGTGGTGTTTGAGTGCCTTCCCTGCTCTGATTACCCTCTGACAGTCAGTCATGGATGTGGACAGGTTTCAGAGCGCATGTCACTGAGGCAGGCAGGCAGGTATTTCATAAACCCATATTCTCGCTCATCCAGGTCCGGAGAAGGCTAGATTTGCTTTCCTTCCCTCAACTGGGGGAAATTGGGCATTGAGGGGACAGTCAAACCCTGCTCTTTATCTGCATCAGAATAAGTATTGCCCCTGTCCATGGGGCCCTGCAGGGAAGGAGGGAGGAAAACCTGGAAATCGGAAGCATCCTGTTGGGAGTGGCCGGTGGAACCGGTTTCCGGGAGCAGCTCCTGCCCCTCCTCCGCGCCCCGCAATTCTGCTCTCAGGTGCACTCTTCACAGCAGACGGCGGGGGTCCGACAGGCCTGTTTCTCTCTGATCTCCTGTCTCGCTCTCTTTCCCAAATGGAATACACTCTCCCTCCCACTCTTCCTTTCTCTCATTTTGTGTAAAGCAATGCGTTGAGTTTCAGGGAAGTCATTTCAGTATTTATTATTCCTCATGAGAAATAAGTCTTGGAGACCCCGTGAAGCACACTATTGTTTTAACCTCTAATTTTTGTATTAACACACGTTCCTGCTCCTAGACGGTCAGTGATGCATCTGCCAGAGCAGGCGGGAGGCTGAGGGACCAGCACACACACACAAAGAGCAAAGGTTTGGCCAAACACATTGCGAGCTAGACTTGAATGGCCTGAAGGAAGAGAGAGCGCCTGTGCCTCCTCCTGGCCTTCGGAAGACGCCTGGAGAAAGCGCCTCTTCCTACCACTGCCTTCCTGTGCCTCCTTGTCTGGCCTCGTGTGTCTGTGAGAGGTGTCCCTGCGCCTGTGGGCAGTGGGCAGCACCTGGTGTGTCTGTGAGAGGTGCCATCTGCGCCTGTGGGCAGTGGGCAGCACCTAGTGTGTCTGTGAGAGGTGCCCCTGTGGGCAGTGGGCAGCACCTGGTGTGTCTGTGAGAGGTGTCCCTGCGCCTGTGGGCAGTGGGCAGCACCTGGTGTGTCTGTGAGAGGTGTCCCTGCGCCTGTGGGCAGCACCTAGTGTGTCTGTGAGAGGTGCCATCTGTGCCTGTGGGCAGTGGGCAGCACCTGGTGTGTCTGTGAGAGGTGTCCCTGCGCCTGTGGGCAGTGGGCAGCACCTAGTGTGTCTGTGAGAGGTGTCCCTGCGCCTGTGGGCAGTGGGCAGCACCTGGTGTGTCTGTGAGAGGTGTCCCTGCGCCTGTGGGCAGTGGGCAGCACCTAGTGTGTCTGTGAGAGGTGTCCCTGCGCCTGTGGGCAGTGGGCAGCACCTGGTGTGTCTGTGAGAGGTGCCCCTGCGCCTGTGGGCAGTGGGCAGCACCTGGTGTGTCTGTGAGAGGTGCCATCTGTGCCTGTGGGCAGTGGGCAGCACCTGGTGTGTCTGTGAGAGGTGTCCCTGCGCCTGTGGGCAGTGGGCAGCACCTGGTGTGTCTGTGAGAGGTGCCATCTGTGCCTGTGGGCAGTGGGCAGCACCTGGTGTGTCTGTGAGAGGTGTCCCTGTGCCTGTGGGCAGTGGGCAGCACCTAGTGTGTCTGTGAGAGGTGCCATCTGCGCCTGTGGGCAGTGGGCAGCACCTGGTGTGTCTGTGAGAGGTGCCATCTGCGCCTGTGGGCAGTGGGCAGCACCTAGTGTGTCTGTGAGAGGTGTCCCTGCGCCTGTGGGCAGTGGGCAGCACCTAGTGTGTCTGTGAGAGGTGCCCCTGCACCTGTGGGCAGTGGGCAGCACCTAGTGTGTCTCTGAGAGGTGCCATCTGCGCCTGTGGGCAGTGGGCAGCACCTAGTGTGTCTGTGAGAGGTGCCATCTGCGCCTGTGGGCAGTGGGCAGCACCTAGTGTGTCTGTGAGAGGTGCCATCTGCGCCTGTGGGCAGTGGGCAGCACCTGGTGTGTCTGTGAGAGGTGCCATCTGCGCCTGTGGGCAGTGGGCAGCACCTAGTGTGACTGTGAGAGGTGTCCCTGCGCCTGTGGGCAGTGGGCAGCACCTGGTGTGTCTGTGAGAGGTGTCCCTGCACCTGTGGACAGTGGGCAGCACCTGGTGTGTCTGTGAGAGGTGCCATCTGCGCCTGTGGGCAGTGGGCAGCACCTGGTGTGTCTGTGAGAGGTGCCATCTGCGCCTGTGGGCAGTGGGCAGCACCTAGTGTGACTGTGAGAGGTGTCCCTGAGCCTGTGGGCAGTGGGCAGCACCTAGTGTGTCTGTGAGAGGTGTCCCTGCGCCTGTGGGCAGTGGGCAGCACCTAGTGTGTCTGTGAGAGGTGTCCCTGTGGGCAGTGGGCAGCACCTGGTGTGTCTGTGAGAGGTGCCATCTGCGCCTGTGGGCAGTGGGCAGCACCTAGTGTGACTGTGAGAGGTGTCCCTGCGCCTGTGGGCAGTGGGCAGCACCTAGTGTGTCTGTGAGAGGTGCCATCTGCGCCTGTGGGCAGTGGGCAGCACCTGGTGTGTCTGTGAGAGGTGCCATCTGTGCCTGTGGGCAGTGGGCAGCACCTGGTGTGTCTGTGAGAGGTGTCCCTGCGCCTGTGGGCAGTGGGCAGCACCTGGTGTGTCTGTGAGAGGTGCCCCTGCACCTGTGGGCAGTGGGCAGCACCTAGTGTGTCTGTGAGAGGTGCCATCTGCGCCTGTGGGCAGTGGGCAGCACCTAGTGTGTCTGTGAGAGGTGCCCCTGAGCCTGTGGGCAGTGGGCAGCACCTAGTGTGTCTGTGAGAGGTGCCCCTGCGCCTGTGGGCAGTGGGCAGCACCTAGTGTGTCTGTGAGAGGTGCCCCTGCACCTGTGGGCAGTGGGCAGCACCTGGTGTGTCTGTGAGAGGTGTCCCTGCGCCTGTGGGCAGTGGGACTAGTGAAACTAGTCTTAATTTGTATTCTTCACTTAGTGGTTTTTAACTCAAGGTCAGATTTTGGTTCTGTGAAAGGTTACATGATTGTGAAGCCGGCATGAAATCTAAAGAGAATGGTGAAATGGCCTCCTTTGTGATTTCCCTGAAGATGCCAACATAAGATGCACCAGAAATGCTAAGTAAATGAGTATCGAAGTGGAAGAATATAAATCAACCTGAGCTGCACTTACATTTTAGGAGCTGGATTGACCTTCCAAAAGAGAAATACAATGATATTTTGTGATAAGGGCTGTCCCAGCAATTAAATGGGGGCCTTGTATACCAGTGCCGTGGCAGTGAAGAGGTGCATTCCCTGGAACATGAAGCTTCAGCACAGCCAATCGCAGGCAGCCAGATGGGCGGTCCCGACCAGGCACCGCTTCAGCTCCAGCCAATCAAATCATAGCATCTTCTCTTTAACATCCTTTCCCAACTTGGTAGGACAGTGCTGAGTTCTGTGCCGCCATTCAGATTGATGTGAGCTTAAATCGGCTCAAAACATTGCAATGTGCCTATTTGATCTGATAACAGGACTAAGGAGGATTCATGGTGTGTTGGGTTGCTTGGTTTGTTTGCTTGTTTGTTTTAATTAGCAGAGCTAGGAATCGAAACACATACCCTAACATTTCTCCACTTTCTCATTCATTCATTCATTCATTTGGCAAAGATGTATTGAATGCCTACTGTGTGCCACCAGGGATACAAAAACCCGAAAACTTTTCTTTCTATAGCACTAAAGGTCTTGTGCAGAAAATCTTGCCCATTGTTCATTTAGAATCTTGAAGGTTTCTCCACGGTAGTGAGTGTGCACCATTTAAAAAGCACCAGAAACATAACTTTCTACCACAAAATCCCAGAACACAGGTTGATTCTGTTGGGTAAGCAGTAATTGCAGAACCTACGAAACAATTTGCAAGTTGCAACAAGAGGAAGCTGCGTTCTGCTGTGGCAATGCGGCTGCTTGAGAAGGAGAACTCCCTGTCCGTCACCAGGTGACTCCGCTCACTCCCAGGAGCCCTCCTCCTCAAGCAGAGCCGTGGAGGTGCGCCCTGCAGGCCCAGGGGTGGCAACAGGGCCCTCACCTGGCAAACAAGCTAAGGCGTGAAAATCACTCAGGAAGGTCTGACAGGAGAAAGCAAGCCTTTGGCAGGGTGTTCTATCTAACCAGCCCCACAGTGCTCTCTAACCAGTCGCACACTGCTCTCTAACCACCCACACCTGCTCTCTAACCACCCACACCTGCTCTCTAACCACCCACAGCTGCTCTCTAACCAGTCCCACACTGCTCTCTAACCACCCACACCTGCTCTCTAACCACCCACACCTGCTCTCTAGCCAGTCCCACTCCTGCTCCCTAACCACCCACACCTGCTCTCTAACCACCCACACCCGATCTCTAACCACCCACACCTGCTCTCTAACCAGCCCCACAGCTGCTCTCTAACCAGTCCCACACTGCTCTCTAACCACCCACACCTGCTCTCTAACCACCCACACCTGCTCTCTAGCCAGTCCCACTCCTGCTCCCTAACCACCCACACCTGCTCTCTAACCACCCACACCCGCTCTCTAACCACCCACACCTGCTCTCTAACCAGTCCCACACCTGCTCTCTAACCAGTCCCACACTGCTCTCTAACCACCCACACCTGCTCTCTAACCACCCACACCTGCTCTCTAACCAGTCCTATACCTGCTCTCTAACCGGTCCCACCCCTGCTCTCTAACCACCCATACCTGTGTTAGAGATGCCCTCCTTCAGGGCAGACTCCTCTCCCATAAGTCTAGGCACCATCTTAGGGGCTGATTCTTGCTTTGAGCACAAATAGCCCCTAATACTCACCAAATATCAGGTTAATCTTTGCATTTTCACCTACTCCAAGCTGCGGCAATCCTCCATGATTGACAGAGACTCTTCAGGCAGGGCACAAGCCAGGCTGTACCGCAGTGGGACCCTCCCCCGTCCATGCTGTACCCCAGTGGGACCTCCCCGTCCCCCTGGCCACACAGTACCGCAGTGGGACCCTCCCCTGGCCAGGCTGTACCCCAGTGGGACCCTCCCCTGGCCAGGCTGTACTGCAGTGGGACCCTCCCCTGGCCAGGCTGTACCGCAGTGGGACCCTCCCCTGGCCAGGCTGTACCGCAGTGGGACCCTCCCCTGGCCAGGCTGTACTGCAGTGGGACCCTCCCCTGGCCAGGCTGTACTGCAGTGGGACCCTCCCCTGGCCAGGCTGTACTGCAGTGGGACCCTCCCCTGGCCAGGCTGTACTGCAGTGGGACCCTCCCCTGGCCAGGCTGTACCGCAGTGGGACCCTCCCCTGGCCAGGCTGTTCTGCAGTGGGACCCTCCCACCCCCCCAGCAGTGGGACCCTTGGGTTCTTGACACACTGCGCTCGTTCTCCCCGCTGGGGCCGGAAACAATGAGCACTTGCTTCACGGCATCCAGCCCCACGTCACTGGTGTTCCTGACCATGGGGTGATTGGTTGGAAGCTAAGGAAGAGCTCCGAGTCCCAAACGCAGTGCCCAAAGCAGATTTGCACGCGAGCCCTTGAGCCTGGCTCAGTCAGCACCTCAGGGGACATTTGACGCCCACATTCCTGACTTAGAATCTCAGGGAGAGAAGGGGGTGCCTGGAGTTCCGGGGGTGACAGGCCTCCCCTGGCCGCAGCTCTTCTTGCTGGTAGGATGTGAGAATGGTGGCATCGCACCCTTTTAAATAAAGACCTGATGCGTTGGTGTTGGTCGGAGAGGAGGCTGATCATTTGCATAGGAGAGTGAAATACAGGTGGGGCTTTGAGGTTCATCTTCTGAGAAGATCATAGGATGTGCGGCAAGGCCAGGCTGGCGTGGCATCAACTGCAACCTGCCAGCAGCCATCCTCGCCTCTTTCAGAATTTCCTTTTATATGTGTACACGCTCCCTTTACAGAGAGAGCAAAGTGCATTTAAAGGAAGCTCATCAAATCAGAGCACCTTTCTAATGTTATTTTTTAATTGGCTGCTACCGCGGTGTGACCTAAGGCCTCGGTATTTAGCCCTCCATGCACCTCTGACTGATGAAGGGACGGTGGTGCTATGGCAGTCTTGCTAAGTGTCTTTTATGGGGGAAAAAGGGGGTGGGGGAAATTCCGGTGTGTTATGAAAACCTCAGATTCCTCCACCTAACCGGTTGGCTGTGGGTGATGCCATCTCTATAATTGTGAAGTTCCAAAAGTGCGTGGACCTGACTGTTGTTCTTACTTCAGTAGCAGCTCCATTTTGCTATGACATGGAGCCGCTCTGAGCATTACATTCCTGGACAGTTACTGCCCTTTGGATAGAACGTGTCCCCTGGCTTTCAGCCTATGCCCGACACCACCAGCCGATACAGAAAATGGTCACCAGAAAACGGACTGGGCCTTACCTCATTACTTAAAAACAAATCTTGGCGTCTGCTTCTGTTTCAGAAAAGATGTGGTGGGGTATAACATTTGATTTATGAACATAATTAAAATATTACTGATGAGCCTGGGCTATGGAGTCAGCCATCTGACTGCTCAGTATTTTGACTGTCATACTGCCGTCAGGATCTTTCTGGGAAATGTTAACATCCCTGAGTTAGTGGGACCCAGGGTTTCCTTCCAGGCACCTGTGGAGAAGACTTACGTTCCTCTCCCAGTGAAAGGGACAGGGACCCGGACTGGTCTGTAAGTTGCCTTCACTCAGGGAGGGGTCTGGGCACATCGACCTTCTGCTTGGTCCCTTCTGGGCGTGAGCAGAGCCCAGCTGCCCCGCAGTCAGTCATACACTGAATGTAGATCCTGAATGTGTCCACAGAGGAAGACATGTTTCTGTGTAACACCAGCAAGATAAGTGTCTACCTTCTCACTTGGCTATTGAGGTAACTGTGGCAGCTGTACCCATAAGTACATGGTGGTGTGTCTCCAGAAACCTAAAGGGTAAATTAGGAAAATCAGTTACCAAAAATGAAGGCGCCTTTTCTATGGCTTAGTATATGATTTTTATTTATTTATTTTTTTTTTTCAGGGAGATTATTTTCTTTTTTTTTTCTTCTTTTTATTAAGGTATTATATGTGTACATATCTTACCATTGCCCCCCCTACCCCACTCCCATATATGCCCTCACCCCCCAGTGTTTTGCGTCCATTGGTTATGCTTATATGCATGCATACAAGTCCTTCGGTTGATCTCTTATCTCCCCCACCTCTCCCTAACCTTCCTGCTGTAATTTGACAGTCTGTTTGATGCTTTACTGTCTCTGTATCTATCTTTTTGTTCATCAGTTTATAATGTTCTTTATTATCCATAAATGAGTGAGATCATGTGGAATTTTTCTTTCATTGACTGGCTTATTTCACTTAGCATAATGTTCTCCAGTTCCATCCAGGTTACTGCAAATGGTAAGAATTCCTTCTTTTTTATGGCAGCATAGTATTCCATTGTGTAGATGTACCATAGTTTTCTGATCCAGTCATCTGCTGATGGGCACCTAGGCTGTTTCCAAATCTTAGCTATTGTAAATTGTGCTGCTATGAACATAGGGGTGCATATATCCTTTCTGATTGGTGTTTCCAGTTTCTTAGGATATATTCCTAGGAGTGGGATTACTGGGTCAAATGGGAGTTCCATTTTCAGTTTTTTTGAGGAAACTCCATACTGTTCTCCACAGTGGCTGCACCAGTCTGCATTCCCACCAGCAGTGCACGAAGGTTCCTTTTTCTCCGCATCCTCGCCAACACTTGTCTTTTGTTGATTTGTTGATAATAGCCATTCTGACAGGTGTGAGATGGTACCACATTGTCATTTTGATTTGCATCTCTAGGATAATTAGTGACTTTGAGCATGTTTTCATGTGTATATGATTTTTAAACGTAAGTTCCAGATATAGCAAACTTATAGCTTGTTCTTCCTAATTTATGTGAGTAATTGATGACCGGTAAGCAGCCATTGGTAACATAAAGAAACATTTACCTAAAACAAACTCAGTTGTACTGAAAAGGCAGAGTGGATTAGATGTTCAGCACTCTCTTTATTATTAACTAGAGGCCTGGTGCATGAATTCGTGCACAGGTGGGGTCCCTGGGGGTGGCCTGTGGTGATCAGGCCCCAGCTCAAGCCCCCAGACTTGTAGCCCCAGCTCGCGCCCCCAGCCTCGCAGCCCCACAGCCCCGCCTGGCACCCTGCCATGGCCTGGCGCCACCCCCTTACCTGCTCCACCATCCCATCTGCCAGGCAATCTGTCAGAGCCGGGCCCCCCACCCAGCTCCCTCAGTGCCTGGGAGCGGGGCAACAGCCCCAACCCCCGCCATCACCACTGGTTGCCTTCTGCAAGGCAATCAGGCCCCCATTCACACCTGCCTTAGCCTGGCACTGCCCGCTCACCTGCTCCACCATCCCGCTGTGGTCCCGCTCTCATTGGGGCCCATCGGGGCCAGCAGTGCCTCCACTACCGCACACTGCCAGCGCCGCATTGCCAACGCCCGCCATGTTCCACGCCGCCCTCTGATGGTCAGCACACGTCATAGCGAGCAGTCAAACGTGAGCTGCTGGTCAAACTCCCGGTCGAACAATTTGCATATTAGGCTTTTATTATGTAGGATGGACGTTGAACATGGAGAACCCTTAGTGGCTATGCTGAAAAACATACCCTCTCTGATTGCTTGTGAATTACACATTGGGGAAAGAAAGCCTTGGACATAACCTCTGCTTCCCCTTAATTGCTGGGCTGAAGTCAGCAGCGCATGGAATACGTAGCCCTTCCATGAGTCAGAGATTGACCTGTAAGCAAACGTTACATTTCAGCCCGAATTTGGGGCTTTACATTTAGTCTCACCCAGAATGGTTCACGGGTGAGAATGACAGAGGCTCCGACCAGGGACTCTGTCACTGATGCCGTTTCTGAGGATGAACTCTAAGGGAGCTGGTCTCGTGTGGTCTCTGTTGTTGTTGTTGTGTTTGTTTTTCATCAACTTCCCCAGCCAGCCTCGCTGTGTGTGTGTGTCATATCACCAAAACCAACAGGCATGGTTGTATGTAGCTTACGGTAGAGCCCGTAGCTCTCAGAGGAGCTCTTGCACCCACCAGCGGTCAGTCCTCGGTCAAGGTCGTCCTGCTGTCCTGTGCCTTTCTTTACTGATTCCCTTCCTACACAGTCATCAGTCTGGAAACCTTCGCCATTTTGCTGCTGCGCATCTCTTCCGCCAGCAGGTCTAAGGATAGAGCCGTCACCTGCAGCTCCTCTGGCGCTCAGGCCGGTGAGCCTGTCTCTGAGAGGTGACCCAGCTTCTTGGGAAGCTCTACCCACTCACTGTGTCAGCGTGGGGGTGGGCAGGGGCTCTCCCCAAAGGCCTCGCGTGCCTCGTGGCTTTCAGCCGTAAGAGAAAGATCTCTGATGGGAAGCAAGACCTCCAGTGCGTCCGGAAAGCAGCCATCCCTGGAGAAGACCTCGTGTGCAGCTGGCCAGCGGGTCCCGGCTGAGACAGGCTGAGCCCCGGTCCCCGCGTCCTCCCTGCTTCCATAGGATGAATGTTAATGAGCAGCCACTGCTTGTAAAGGCCAAGGGGCTGTTGTTTAGGTCTGTGATTGTCTGACAAAGGGGAGTTATGGAAATTATTTTGACCTTTCAGCCAACTGATGTCTTGCCCTCTCACATTTATTACTCTTGGGAACATTTTCAAAAATATACATTTACAGAGTCACAGAATTAAATGAGAAACTGATTTAGGGATTAATAGCTTGTTCAGAACAGACAAAAAATAAAACCCCAGTTTCATCTAGGTTTTATTTGTAAATGTATCTGCTTGGGTATTTAACTCCAAGCTCGCCCTCTCCCCTCCCTAGTCCCTGCCCCTCCCTCATTCAGCTCTCATACGCTTACAAACTCAGTTTTGTTTTGTTTCTTGTTTTGTGTTGTTTTTTTTTAATATATTTTTATTGATTTCAGAGAGGGGAGAGAGAGAGAGAAACATCAATGATGAGAGAGAATCATTGATTGGCTGCCTCCTGTATGCCCCCTCCTGGGGATTGAGCCCGAAACCCAGACATGTGCCCTTGACCAGAATCAAACCCGGGAACCCCAGCCTGCAGTCCGATGCTCTATCCACCAAGCCAAACCACTAGGGCACAAACTCAGTTTTTAAGTGGCTAGTGGAAGTAAGAATAGCCAGATCACCTACCTAAGTACTTCCCTGCACACTTGGTTTTAATATGGATTGTTATTGGAAAGCATGGTTTTGAATCAGAAATTTCTCCCAACATGCATTTCATGGGACTCTCTCTCAGGCTTATTTTTGCTTCATTCTCCGCACCGGTGTTCTCATCCCCAAAACTGGGGCTGTTTCTCCCCCAATTTCGTTCCCAGGACAGGCTCCCAGGAGGCTGTCGGAGCCCTTGCTTTGTGTTTATGTTTACGAGGGAGCCGTCGGAGTGTAACTACGAGCCACCAGGACCTCCCATCTCCTTGTCTGTAAAGCCCTTTGAGTAGAATGGCGAATTTTGCCTTTCCCGTTTGAAAAGGAGCATAGAAGAGGCAAACTTATTAATATGCAGTGTCACAACGTATTGTCGCATAGTAACATATGATATATGATAAAATGTATCAATTCCGAGCGCCACGAATATCTGCGGCTTCACCTCAGCATGAAAGCAAATGGGTTTCCTTTAGCTTGAGTGAGTCTGGAGATAAACTTCAATGTAACAAAATGTATTTCACAGGAAATATTTGATGTGGCGCAGCTGGCTTATGAATCTCTTATCTGTTCTAGTTCACTCCTTAGCGTTATTAGTCAATTTAATTTGAGCAAATGCCAGGATTACTAACTAATTAGAAGGGAGTTAGCGAAGGCAGAGGGTGGGGCCGGGGGGGGGGGTCTGGCACTCCGGGCGTGTGGCAGAAGCTAGTCTGATTGTGCCTGACGATACCATTCGCTAAACATTGTACTTTGTGTTGTTGTCATACAGATAAGCCTCGGGTGCATATTCAGATGACTTACCCTCTACAAGGCCTGACCCGGGAAGGGGACGCGCTTGAGTTAACCTGTGAAGTCAGCGGGAAACCCCAGTAAGTTCTCAAGGCCAAGGTTGGCCGGGGGGTCACAGCAGTAAAGGTCACCATGCAGAGATTGGCCTGTCACTCTCTCCTGCTGTAAAGGTGGAATATTTTTCAGAAAGTAAAAGAATATTCAGTGGAATAAATATCTGGTTCTTAATGGTGACCTTAGGGGGGGGGAATGAAATACCAGCTAAGATTGAAATCTCAGCTAATTCCATTTTATAATCAGCAACATGACTGTCAGAACTGTTTTCTCTCATACACAAAAAATAATCCCAATCAATTGTTAGTGTGCCCACAATCTAATGATATATCTACTACCCCCGTGTTCATGTCTAGAAGGATAGTTTTTAGACAAAAATTAAGCTGCTGTGTTTAGGGCCAGCTGGGGGGGCAAATGAATTTGCCCTACCTTTAATTTTGCTTCTCTTTCCCGCAAAGAAAAGTGACTACTGGAAATATTTTTGTTAGTAAGGAACGATTCAGGAACTTTTCTCAAGATATATACAGGGTGTCCCCCAAAAATGTATCCACACCTTAACAGCTGATAGCTCAGTTTTGAAAATGAAATGTATTTTAACAAACACTGCCTTTATAATTATTCCAAGTGTGTGTGTACATTTTGGGGGGACACCCTACATATGTATGTGAAAAGAACCAACACACACTCTAGTTTCATCGCAAGTGTGAAGAAGGTGCTTGCCCTGCTAAGCGAATGAAGGCAAATTAGAGAAATGACGTGTCATCACTAATGCGGCAGAACCCACCGCAGGGGTCCTCGGTGTAGTCAGGGAGGAAGGGGGACTCTCTCCAGCAGAGTGACGATGGGTGTTAACTGCTTCGTAGGGGAAAGTAATCCATGGAACCCTAAAGGGGCACCTCGGGTCAATGCCGGGATCGGCACTCAAACTTCCAGTGTCCCCAACAGACACAGCGTTGAGCTCCCCCTGCTGTCCCCCTGGCATGATTTTCTCCTCTCAGTGTTGCTGACCAGCGTCATTATCACCGTCTTCATGTGAGGAACTTGGAGCATCTGAACAAGAAGCTGTGGAGAGGGTTTTCCCACAGCATCTAAGGAGCGGCCCGTGGCCGGGGACGGGAGCCAGGGAGCCTGGCCGCAGGAGGCTCTCTTCCCACCCCACCGCTCCAGGGCCGCGTCTCTCTCCCAGGGCAAGGCCTGGCTGCTCTCTGTCCTGGCCACTGGAGTTTGCAAGGTGACCTTAGGAAGTAGCAGGCGTCTTGCTCGTCTCCTGGTGTCCAGAGTTGCTGGTGTACACGCCCAGCTGCGGGCTGGCCTCTCCTCTGTGAACGCTGGAAGACTCGATGTCTCTCTAAACCCTAGTCAGCAGCTTACCCGCCTCCCAAACAATCCCCAGGAGAGAAAATCATTCTCACGGGCCCTTGCCACTTGGGATACTATGTTCAGCCACATTAACTGCATTTTCAGTGTATGGCTTGCTGAATTACATTTTGTTTATCTATTTCTTCTGCTGAAGGAGGTGCTGTATTTGATTGAATGTGCCACGGGGACAGAAATGACACGTTTCCTTGGGACATTGATGCCAGAGTGGGTGTTTGTTCTTCTCAAATAGGAACAGGCGCGAGTATGAGCAAGCTGGCATCGCTGCTGCTGACCCTCGCTGCACGTGACCTCTTTGCTTCCTCCAGAAATCCCATAGAATAAAAACGGTCATTTGACTCGCCCTTAGAGCTGCGCATGTGCCCAGCACTCACCCCACTGGTGGTCGCAGCTGTCCGGTGCAGGACCTCAGTCTGGTTGCAGGCAGGCCCACTGGTGCTGATTCTTAAATGACATACCGGCTGTGATGGCAGGCGCAGGTGTCATTAAAGAAAAGGGTAACTTCAGGTCCCCTTTGGAGGTTGGAATGCTGCTGGACGGGCGCCTGAGTCTCCGCCCCCAGTCTCCTTTGTCTCCTCGCTGCCCCCGGAGGTGGCGCTGGGACAGGGATGTTCCCCTGCACTGGAGTCGGCGCCACTCTCCCTTCAGCCCCATTCAGGCACAGTCCTATCGTGGCCGCGATTTCCCCGATTTCCTCAGAGGTCGAAGGAGCCGCCTGAAAGAGCGATAGTTGCAAAGATACTGTCGAACGATAATTTGTGTGGGCAGTTTTGGCTCTGGTGCATCTTGTGAAATGTGCTTCTTCCCGATGGATGCGAATGTGGTACTTAAATCACTAAAGCGCCGTGCTCCCTGCAGAGTTCGCCCCTGGGACTGAGGAGTCCTGTGGGGATGCCCTGAGGCCTCCAGCTGTGGGTGCACACAGGGCGGAGCGGGGCAGGGGGCCTGGCAGAGCCTCAGAGGAGGCCCCGCCAGGGAGCACGGGACCAGGTGGCCTCGGGCAGCGGGCGGCGCGGCTTGGGTTGGAGGAGGGCAGCAGCGGAAGTGATCGCATCTTTCCAGAATGAGAAAAGGTGATCCTCATAGAGCAGAGCCCAAGGCAGGCGCTCCTCAGGTGCGGAAGCCCATTCCTTGTTGTGAAACCTGAAATCCGTTTCAATATCACACGTGTCTTCTAAGCAAGTGTCTTGTTGTGCCAGTCACCACCAGATTAATGCCTGTATCGCTAGCCAAGGGTGCAGTCTCCCCTCGTTAATGAGAGGAATAACAATGGGTGAGCTCTGTCCTCTCTGAATTGGTGTGAAACCAGACAGCAGGGCAGACAAATAGGGTGGCTGGTTATTTCCTGATTTGTTGAAGATAAATTGGAAATAATGAGACTCCCACTTGTGGTGTGTTGAAAGTTTTTCAACACCTGATCACGTTTAAAGAAAATTATATTCCAAACAAATGTTTTGGAGACTTCACAGCTGGTAATTCTGTGAACTTAAACTACCTGCAGTAAGTCCTCTTTAATTGTGTCGCCCTGCGTGTGACTTAGTGAGGGAGATAACGCGCCTGTCCCCCCTCTTCTCGGCAGGCCTGTCAAGGTAACCTGGGTGCGAGTCGATGATGAAATGCCCCAGCACGCCGTGCTGTCCGGGCCCAACCTGTTCATCAATAACCTGAACAAAACAGATAACGGGACGTACCGCTGCGAAGCCTACAACGTCGTGGGGAAAGCGCACTCGGATTATACGCTGTATGTATATGGTACGTGAGATGCAGCTCTCCTCCCTTAGCCTCGGTACATGTTGCTGCTACTTGTAACTCTCTCCCCAAGTCTTTGGTCGAGTGGAAAACCCATAACCCAGTTGTTTCCTTCAAGAACTTAAAGAAGCAGGGCCTGGGGCAGACCCCAGTGTCTCCCCTGGGCGGGCGGTGCCAGTCCTCTCCCTCTAATCAGGGGCCTTCCCGCCAGGACAGCGGTGTCCCCAGGCACCTGGGAGGGAGATGGTGTGAGAACTAATGACTGCAGAATCCAACCTTAGCAATCAATGCTTGTCAGCTTAGAAAGTTTATTCCCGTTGGTATTTTCTATGATGCCTGGGCTAGCTTTTCTCCTGCTTTGATGAGCAAACCACCCTACTCTCATCAGGAACCTATTACATTACAAGAAGTTGCTAGGTAGTAAATAAATGGGAAAAAGCAGAAGGTCCGTGGTAGCTACCTTAACAACCTATAGGTACTGCTTTAGACCCATTTTTTTAAATTTGTTTGCTTTCTTAATATCTTTTTACAGGATCGTTAAAGCATGTTACAATGAATTTCATTCTCTAATCACATTTTAGTGAGCATCCCGCCGTGTGCCGGGCATTTTAAACCTTCTCCCCATTTACATCTTCCCGTCGGCTGTGTGTGGTGCCTGTTCCCCCTTACTGAGGGAGCACCGCCTCTCCAGTCTGATGATGACAAACCAAGTCTCTTCTGCTCCGTGGCAGTCTCTTGGTTAGGGTAATACCAGGAAAAAGAGCCATGAACTGACAGGACACAGAATGAGTAACCATAGGCGGGAAAATGCCAGCGTCTCATAAATATCTGAGGATGTGAGTGCATGTCTTCCTTCTGTTCGCAGTGTAAATAACCCCGCTGTGAGTGTACAAGTATACACATATGCACACATGAAATACTTATTTACAGCACACTGTCTTAGAACCTGGCCACTCTCCTTGTGAAGAAAATAGAAATTGCATTCTTTTTGATGAGATGGAAGTAGGCTTTACACCATATCTAGGTGCATATTAAAATAAAATCTATAGCCCATCCCTGAGTTTTGTCCTTAGCATAATGCAAAATTACAGGATCACTTCTCATCCCCTCATTAGTAGACTTCAGGGGTCGGTGTTTGCTCACTGCCCCTGTTGCCTGTGATCTGCACACGATAGCATTCCTTCTCCCCAGTAGCTAAGAAGGCCAGAGTGGAGGAAATGACTTTCCCAGGTGGGTGCCCTACTTTTGGGTGACAATCCACAGAGCTGCTCCGTCCCTCAGACTATTCATGATGTGCCACTGGCAGCGCTAGAGGGTACATGCCTCCCTCTTGCTTCCAAACTCGCCCCTCAGCTCTCTGAGTCAGGGTTTGAACCTCAGGTGATCCCCACATTGCTGTTACCCAGGTTTAGACTTTGGTTCAGCTCTCCTTAAAAGTGCAGATTTTAAAAAGCAGTGACAGATTTCCACCAGTCTATTATATGCTTCCTTGATTCAGAAGACTCAGATACCTAGGAAAAACAATGTTGATTTATTGTACTTGCCGCTCCCACATCTCAAGATGAGAAACACTTTATGGGTTTGGTGGACAGCTATATGTGGATAATTTTGGGTACTAGCTCATGGCTAGTATTTATTCCACGCCCTAGGATGACTGGCTGTTTTACATGCATAATCACCTCTGATCTCCACAATAACATCAGGAGGTAAGCATTGTCTTCATCCCATTTTACAGATGATAAAATGAGGCTTAGAAAGGTCACGTAACTTGTCCAAGTTCACAAGGTTACTAAGTCAGAGCCATGGTACTTTGACTCCCAAGTCCACAGGGACATTTCTATCTTTCTTTGTAGTTCCTTTTATTCTCACTGATTTCCACTAGAAAAATTCCCTCCAATATAAGCCTGCTTTTTTGGAATGAACTCACTGGGCCAGAGTGCATTATTGGAAAGCCAAGAAGCAGAGACCTGCGTGTTAGGTTAGCACATGTCATCCACACATGTCCCCACCAGGTAGGGCCTTGTCCTTGATGAGGGCCTTGTGGGGCCTACACTGTACCACCTACCTCTGTGCCCCTCGCAGGCCTTGGACAGCAGGCTAGCATACTCACCTGAGGTGTTGCTAGTCTGTTGATAAAATATTCTAGCAATCTGAGAAGATGGTGGATAGATTTTCTTTTCAAAGCCGATTTACTGTGCTACTACATTAACTTACAAAGTACTTTATGGGCTAAGAGTTAACATGCCTTTACGATGTTTAATTCTCTGGAAGTAACTTCTGTACCTCGAGAATCTAGCTGCTTCGTGCCTGAGCCCCAATTTGTTTTGTTCAATTGCTTCTGTGTGTCAAACCCAGCTCATTAGCTCCAACTCTGCATTTTTTAAACAGTGGCTCATGTTGCTCTTGATGCTGGACACGATCTGAGCATTGAGGTTTTACCTGTTAGCAGAATCTAATTCATTTAGGTCACCTGAGCCAGATGTGAAGGACAGCGTGTTCCCCAGCAGCGATGAAAATAATTGAAAACGTGTGATTGTCCACAAAATGAAAAGCACTGTTGACCTGAAGTCTCTGCCCTCATTAGGATGGCCCAGTCCTTGTTTATAACCATTTTTTCAAATCACCTTCAGGTCCTCTTTGATTGACTTGTGGACATCACATATTTGTGCCAATACGTTTACAGGCAGGTACAGAAATAGCAGTCTAGGGTGTCAGGGGAAGCCCCAGGTACAGATGTGGCCATTCGGTGATAAGTATGGTAAATTGAACCAGCACATTAGCTGCCCACTGCTGGGCAGCAGGCGCCTCTCCGGGTGCAGTGGGCTGGGGACTGGAGGGAGCAGACGTCTTCAGTGCTGGCTCAGGGCCAGCGCGCCTTGCTCATCTGTGTCTGCACCGACACGTGCGGGGCGGGGGGGGGGAGGGAGGCAGTGCATCCAGGTGAGCTGCCAGGTCACACCTGTGGCCCCTGAGAGTGTCTCAGGAGCAAGACTGAGCATGCTGCCTATTCTTCTTAAAAGGTAGTTTTGAAATCACCAATTTAACGATTTCTACTTGGAGGAGAATGAGATTTTGTTTGGTTTTTGTTTTTAGTGGCTTCCTTCTAGTCTTATGTGAGGCTGCTTTAACAATAGCTTAAACTCCTTGTGTCCTCAACTTAAATAAATAACGTCTTCTATAAAACGGAACGATTTGCTGTTGATTCTTCACTGTCAAATGAGTACATATGTGTATGTCTGAGAGAAGTCTGTGAGGGACATTAAAACCTCAGATTATTGATCAATAGTAGGGATCATTTTAAACAGGCATTACAACCAAGAACCAAAATTATGTTTTCGTCAACTTTCAGGAAGTTGTACGAAGCCCAGTAAAGGTGCAGTATATAGTATAATTAAAGTTTTGATGTATTAATTAGACATCTGAGAGCTCACTTGGAGATTAAAGGACACCAGATGTGTCAGGGAGAAAAAATTGACGTGCTTTAGATAAAATTTAAAATCAAAAGCCTTCAAGTCATCTTCTGCTCTGTTACAGCGGAACGGTGGCTTAGTTCAAAGTCTTGCTGACAGTTAACACATTCGGTTTGATCATTTGGGCTTGGAATTTCTCTCTTTCATATCTGCCCTTCCCTTTTCCCCAAAATCATTTTTGAGATGACAGAAGGATATACAGCGCTCAGCGTCTGACAGGCTTCCCTGGGATTCCCGGCTCCGAGGGCCAGGCCTCACTGACTCTTCCTTCTCTTGTTCACAAGATGGAAAGCGCTCCTCGGTTTCATCCTTGTCGTCCACTTAGGTCAAGCTAACTTACCAATATCGATTGGCAACTAACTTACCAATATCGATTGGCAACTAACTTACCAATATCGATTGGCAACTAACTTACCAATATCGATTGGCAACTAACTTACCAGTATCGATAAGTTGTAAAATTTTATTGGCTTTTAAGAAAGAAAATCTCCCGTGCCTGGAACTTGATATTTCGTGGTGGCATTCTCTCTTCTCCGTGTGGAAGTGTGCAGAGAGCGGAGCTTTCTCGCCTGCTGCTGCGCTTTGTTGATGAAAATAATAGGGTTAGCGTTCCTAAGAGCCAAGGCACAGGAGCACGCCCGAGGCCACAGGAGCCGCAGATAGAGCGGTCCCACCTGCTTCCTCCCTCCCTTCTCTACTTCACATTTCCTCATCTTCATTGACGTCATTCTTTTCTTAGCCCTTCCGACCAGGGCTATGGGATTTAATTGGAAGACACAAATCTTTGGAGGAGACTTTTGGTTTTAAAGGGGAGTCATCAAACCAACATCTCAGTGTCCTCGTGCCTTTGTTTTGTCATTACTGGTCATTGTTGTGTTCAGCATTGTGGGTTTGATTTTCCTTTTTTTTTTTTATCCAGATCCCCCCACAACTATCCCTCCTCCCACAACAACCACCACCACCACCACCACCACCACCACCATCCTTACCATCATCACAGGTACGGTACTTCATTTCCATGGAAATGTCCTGCATGGTGTTGTCTTTCTGGTATGTATAAAATGAGGCCTCCAAGTCCCCTTTCAATCATCGGGATTTCATTGTTCCTGTACTTTGGAACTCAAAGACTGTGTTCTTAGGTTGAATCTTAAGGACCTCAGACAATCTTTAACATTCAAGCATTTAACAGCAGATCAGATATCTTGCAGCTTACCCATAAGAGAACTCTTTTTTTTAAGCATCACTATTTAAGCAAAATGCTAGGGAAATGGCAGCCTGTCTTAGAGGACATGCTGGTGGCTTATGCTCAGCCATGGTTGTCGAATGGTAAGTATTCTGGCCTTTCGTCTTCTCCTCGTCTCAACTTCATCTTAATCCACGTGAATGAAAACGCACACCCTTTAACATGCCCGTGTGGCCATGTTCCCAACGCGTCGCCATCCTTCCTGCCCGAGACTGCCTGCTGATCATGCTGCCCGTTCGGGTCGCCTGCGTAGTGACAAGAGATCAGAGGGAGTCGCTGCCTTTGCGGCGCTGGGCACCCTGGCTGCCCTCGGGGAAATGTGGAGGGTGGAGCCGCCGTGGCTGCTGTGACGGCCTTCTCTCTGCACCGTTTGAAGCTCCTGTTCAAAGTGAGATTCACAGTCTGCCATTCTGTCACTGAGGGGGGAACCCGCCATGCACCCCCTTCTCGGACCCCAGCGGCTCCCACACAGCTCGATGGTGCCCATCGGGGGGCCTCGGAGGCCTCTGTCCACCAGGGTAGGAAGGGCTGGGTGCCGTGTCCAGCAGACGCGGGATTTCCTTAGGTAAGGCCTTTGCCACTGCACGGAAACACGTAATTCCTTCTATGAGAAAAACTCTTTGAAAGGTGACTTTCTGTTTCATTCCGTTGCCTGATGAGACTGCAAGGTCTCTGAGCCATGTGCCCACGTAAACAGCCCTAGCACTGGACTTCCTTAAAATCCCGGAATATTCCACTCTCCATCCTTCATGCCCATGCTCTTTACCGCCCAGCTGTGGCGCATCCTGTGCGGTGGCTTTCTGCAGACACTTCAGTTCTCACCCGAGTCCGTGAGGTGGATACGGAAAAAGTCAGTCTTCAGTGAAAGGGAGGCTCGTCGGAACGGTTTTCTCCACCTTCAGTGGAGCAGAGAGCTCTGAGCCACTAGTGCGGCTGTTCTGAATGTTGTTTATAAGAGCAGCAGTGCCTTCACTCGGGGTCGTCGGGAAATCCATCCACCGGTGCTTGTGTCACTGAGCTCACCCCCGTCAGCTGCTTTGTCTGGGGATTTCTGGTCAGCTTCTCCCGCTCCTGTGCTCAGGGAGCTCCGTTTGTCGGTGTCGTGGCTGATTCCTCCCTTCTGGGTCACCGACTGAGGTGCTCCTTCCCAACTCCCATTTCCAGAGCAGCTGTCATCCTCCAAACCAGGCCACTGCCTTATGACCTCTGACCTCTCGTCCAGGGTGCCCCTCGCAGGCTGCGCTCGTGTCCCCGGGTTTCCACAGCCCTGGGAGCTGCCCTGTGGGTGTCGTCAGTTTCGTCGCCCGTTCTCAGGTCCCGCACAGGAAGCCCGTGCCCATTCAGGGCGCCCTGCAGCGGTCCGTCCGTCCTGTAGACGTGCCCACACCGGCCTCAGTAGCTCCCTGCGGCGGGGGCCAGGGAACCAGCAGGCGCACACTTCAGGGCGGCCGAGCCCGCCTCGCTGTACAGCTCTACATTCTCTCCCTGAGGGGCACGCTCCCTCTGTGCTGGCCTGTCTCCGGCCTCGGCTTTTTCTTTTGTTAAGACCTGCCCTCCGTCCCCTGAGCCCTCCCCACAGCCCGTCTCAGCGGCCGGAGAGGCGCTTGGTCCCCAGCCCCCACTCTTCACTCCGACCCCCGACTCCCGACCCCCGACCCCCGCGGCTCTTACTCCGCTGCTGTCAGTTCACGTGGCAGACCCTGTGTTGAAGGACACTTCAGAAACAAGTGTATGTTCTGCCCACATCGAAGGTGCCTGTGACAGGGCCTTTCCGGCTTCGCGCTCTCTGCTCCCGGCCCCTCGTTCACGGCTGTGCACGCCGATCTCCCGGGCGCGCAGTGGCTCCGTGTGTCGGCTGCTGGCCCCTCTGCACACACAGTGCACTCGTGGTCATGAATTCCCAGAGCAGTCGACAAAAATGGCCACTAAAACAACCATGGAGAATCTGCCACCTTAACGGGTGTGATCTTACCTGCTCGCTGTGTCTTAACAAGTCGCTTTGTGTCTGTTTCTCTTGCCCAGAAAGTACACCCGTGGAATTTAACATTGGCTCCTTTTTCCAAGCACATTAAAGGTTATGAGCTGAATGGTTCTGCGTCCCATTGAATAGAGTCCAGGCTGTCCCCCGGACTTGGATCAGTTCCTACAAATTGTCCAAACTGAGCCTTGCCAAGTTCATGTCCACTCTTCTCTCCTGCACTGCGCGGTGTATTACAGCCACCATTAGCCTTCACAGCTTCAGCAGCTAAATCCAGTGACAGTGACATAAAGCCTGAACTTAAAGACGAAGAAGCCCACAGCCACCTGTTGTTTTTCTCCGTCGAATGCAGTAACTGAAACCCACTCCCAGGTCAGAGTTTCATTATAAGAAAATGTACAAATTCGACAGAAAAATATTTGTAAACTCCACAGGTCATAGTTGATTTCTGGTTTCTCTGAAAGGAAGTATTCCGTTGCCACCTTTCATCTTCTGTAACCAGGTTGTTCCTCCTGTTTAGGAGGCAGGCTGCCCTTGAGTTCCCTGTCACCCCTCCCTCAGAACAGCCAGAGCTTCCTCCTGGAGCCGCTGAGAGAGCGCTGCACACCCAGTCTGGCTCCCGGTGGCCCCGGGAGCCACAGGCGCAGGTGGGAGGAGCAGGGCGCCCGTCCTCCCTTGGCCGGAGCGGGGGGGGGGGTCTCCTGCCTGGCAGGCAGCGTCCTCCAGGGGCGTCTGTGCAGGCTCTGGAGCTGAGAGGAGCATGTGGCTTCCCAAGCCTATATGGCCGTTAATGGCACGAGAATCCCTTTCCCACTTAAAAAGCAAACGCACCCAGGCACAGACAGAGGGAGCCGCCGTGAGGCGCTCTGGTGTCTTGATGTCCTTCATGGGGTTTGATGTCCTGACCGTCTATTTCTGTTCCCACCATTGCCATTGGCCGGCACCCCTCCTTTTTAAAAGTCACCCCAGGTTGTGGTTTCATTCGGGTGGGTCTGTGCTCTCATGTGGAGGAGCAAACTGCGTGACTGGCGTGGTGCCCAGAGTCCTGTGAACACAGACACGGCCTGGCTGGTCGGAAGCCCTCACGAGGTCCCTCCCAGGAACCAGAAGCCGCGGCTGGGGGCCGGGCGCGTTTGTTTAGTCTGAACTTTTCCGAAGGCAGGTGGCGTTGCGTGTGAGGTCCACGTGGAAGTCCTGCTCTGCGCGTGGTGATCGGTGACGGCTTTGCCTGCCGGTGTGGTCACGCTCTGCCTCGGTGCTCGGGGCGTGTGGCCCAGGCCTGTGCGCACTGCGCTGTCTCCGTGGCCGCGTCCTGAGGGGCTCCCAGCCGCCGGGCGCCCGCACTCGGTCTAACACCTTCCCGGCTCACGGCCGCTCGGGCCAGGGCTTCGACCCGCAGGTCGCACTGCATGCGACCCCGTACCTTAAACACGAAATCACCTCCGAATAAGAAATGAGTAGCTATGGGGCCAAATTCGGAAGCACGTTGAAAACTCCCTTCATAGCAATGACGTAGGTCATTTCTAAGTGAGGTTTTCTCGTTTTTTAAGTACATATCCAATTAGAATTTTTTGTTTCTTGGAAAAGAAAATGGCAAGGTTTGTCTGATTGGCATCTAAGAACTGAAAGCCCCGTTTCTGTGAGGCAGTGAGTCCCGCCCTCAGGTTCCCACGGCTACTTCGGCTGCCCGTCCGGTGGCACGAGCCGCCCTGTGCGCGGTGGTCCAGCGCATCGGCAGAGGAAGAGATGCGGCCCCCTGCCCGAGCGCCTGTGCGGGATGCAGGGGCGGTGCGGCCGCGGGCAGGTGTGCAGTCTCTCAAACACGCCTGAGTGCAGGTGGGCGCACAGGGCCTCTGCAGGCCGGGAGGCTGCCCGCAGAGCCACTGCTCCGGAGCCGGGGCTGCTGGCTCCCATCGGCCTCCTGGTGTCTGCTTTCAGGAATGCATCCGACAAATACCAGGCCCCTGGTGTGCACAGCACTGTGCCAGCGCCTGTGGGGCCGGGAGCCTCCCGTAGCCCTAACACTGGCTGAGGGGGACTAGGTCATGCACGTTGGGGTGCTGTGTAGTCAGCCGATGGAGGGGCACAGGCGGAGACCGAGGCCAGGGTCAGAGGTCGGTGGTCCAAGAACGAGTATGTGTGAATAAGGAAGGATGGCAGGCACCTCCCCGCCTTAGGGCCCCTTCTCTCCAGAATTGCCCTAAGCAGGTCCTGGGTCCTGCCCCTAAAGCAGGGGTCCTCGGCCAAGGACAATGTTAACGCACCCGCCCCTCCGGTGCCCCGCCCCCTCCCAGGGTTGGTTGGCAGCGTCTGGAGACACTTTGGTTGTCACCACTGGGGTACTAATAGCACGTAATGGATGGAGGCCACGGATGCTCTCAACATCCCGTCATGCACAAGAAAGAATTATCTGGCCCCAGTGCTGATTGAAACCCCGCCCTAAAGGGAACCAGACTTGAATTTTCTAGGGACTTTGTTCTGGCAAAGGAAACATCCTTTTGACTTTGGGAAGTGAGCCGTCGGAGAGAAAGCGCAAGGTTGGCAAGTGTGGTGTGGGGAGAAGAAAGAATGGCATTTTGGAAATGAAGCCTGAAGGCCAAACTGCTTCCAGCACTGCCATCCGTGTGTGTGTGTGTGTGTGTGTGTGTGTGTGTGTGTGTGTGTGCTGTGTGTGTGTGTGTGTGCTGTGTGTGAGAGTGTGTGTGTGTGTGTGTGTGTGAGTGTGTGTGTGTGTGTGTGTATGTGTGTGTGCTGTGTGTGTGTATGTGTATGTGTGTATGCTGTGTGTTTGCGTGCTGTGTGAGAGTGTGTGCTGTGTGTGTATGTGTGTGCTGTGTGTGTGCTGTGTGTGTGTGTGTGTGTGTGCTGTGTGTGTGCTGTGTGTGTATGTGTGTGTGCTGTGTGTGCGTGTGCTGTGAGTGTATGTGTGTGTGCTGTGTGTGTGTATGCTGTGTGTGTGCTGTGTGTGTGTGTGCTGTGTGTGTGCTGTGTGCTGTCTGTGTGCTGTGTGTGTGTACTGTGTGTGTGCTGTGTGTGTGTGCGTGCTGTGTGCTATGCGTGCTGTGTGCTGTGTGTGTGTGTGTGTGTGCTGTGTGCGCTGTTCCAGGCGTACACCTGCCATCGGTGCTGGAAAGTGCTCATCTGTCATCCCAGAGTGTTTCCCAACTCGCCTTTTCTCTGGAGTTCATCTTCTCTGTGAAGACGGCTTTCCATTCAGAGCTTCCCGAGCTCCCCGACGCGCCGGTGTGGCCGCCGACGGGCGCATTGTTAGGACCCTAGTCACTGCTTATGCGGCCTTTTATGGAAGAACCACCTTTTCAAGTTTTGCCCCCAAAGAACATGACCATCTTTTTCATACTATTTTCATTTTACTGATGACTATAAGCCCATGACAAATAGCATCCTAGCCCGCCAGTTTGGGCCCATAGTGACTGTGAGGGAAGGGAAGAAATTAGCATACTATAGTGACGAAGCTCCTGTGATTCTGCATTTTTTAAAAAGGAATGAGAGACGGAACATAATGCTTCTATCATAATTCCCATACTTTTCTGCTCCTTGTTTAAAAATAACTCAAGAGATAAAGACTTCACATGCTTCCATCCTGAAGCTCTACCAACAGTGCGGACAGTAACATCATGCAGGCAGGTTTCTCAGGCTGAGGAAGGCGAGAGCCAGAGGAAGGACTTGGCAGGAGGGGCCCGGGACCCGGGTCTAACCCGGGGAACAGCAGCTGCTGCCGCCGCTTCCCTCCCCCACCATCACCTCCTTGCAGCACCCTCCCTGTCCCGCCTCCCTGTGCCTTGCCCCTTTCTCCCACCAGCATGCTCTCACAACGTGACCCCGGAATTGTTTTCCTGGTTAAATGAAGCCACTGTACAGATTCCTGTAGTTCCAGAACATCTGGTTTTCAAATGGAAAGATCTCAGGGCACAGCAGCAGCAGCGAACACTTCCGAAGAAGCTTTTAGCAAAACTTGAAGCTGCTTAACCAGCATCCGCCCTGTTGTTCTGGACACAGTGTCTTCACTCAAGGGCCGGTGTGTGTGTGTGTGTGTGGGGGGGGTGCATTCAGGAGTCGGGAGCCTTGTCGTAGCTCTGACCGGGCCTTTAGCTTCACTTTGTCCCTGTCTACTTCTCCCGCCTCTGAGAAATCAGAGTTTAATGAAAGCACAACATAGATGGAAAGAAAATTAACCACAAAACCAGTAGAAAATAAATTTCGAAGTTTAATTTTCCAGCACGTGCTTTTGCTTTCAATAGATTTCAAATAAGTATAAACAGAATAAATAAACTGAAAGGAAAGATATATATATATATATATATATATATATATATATATATATATATATATGCCAGCGCAGCACAGCAATGAAAATAAAATTGTCAGGGGATTCCTTCCCTGCCCTGGGTCTGGATTAAAGGCCGCTCCCTCACACACACCGAAGGGGAATTCAATTAAGAAAGCCATTGGCTCCTTATTACCTTTAGTTAAGAAAGTAAACTGGGGGAAAGTGTATTAAAATGTGTCTGGACTGCTTAGTGTGCTTTCATTTAAGCTTATGACAATCAAAATGGGAGAATTTAAATTCTTTACAATTAAGCGCTGCTCTGGAGCAGATTGGGTTATTACACTGCATTGTGATGTACCCCGCCCCCCTCCCTCCCCCCGGCCCCAGCCTCGCGGCGGCTGCGTGGCCGAACAGGGGCTGCGCTGAGCAACTGGAGAAGAGAAGGTATTTAAGGTTGTGAGTTTAATTTGGTTCTAGGATTTTCATTTTCATTTATGGCCCCCGTTGTGTTTGAGACCACGGACTAATTTATGGATTAGCTTTAAACCCCCAGTCTGTCACACTCGTTGAACAATTCTAAGTTGGAGAGAATCCATATGAAAGGATTAGCATGTGCCACAGCAGAGCTTACACATGACTGTTTCAACTAAATATTGCCCAGCTGCCTCTCAGGCAGTAATTTCTTTTCTACTTGGTTAAATGGCTAGTGTCTCTGATATCACACATTGTCGGCGCCTTTCCTTTTGTGACCGTCATCTACCGCAACACGAACTATAGATGCTGTTTAATTTGTGCAAGCTGGGGTCCCAGGCATTGCTTGTGTGGTTGGGAGACGGAGAAGAAACGTCCACATTTGGTGACACGGCGTCTTTCAGAGAGCAGTGTGGCCCGGCCTTGGGCACCTCGATGCCACTCCTACAGCAGCTGGGGAGAGACTGGTCCGAAGGGGCACACGTGCTGGGTTTTCAAGAACATGGGATTGTTTGGTGCTGACCATATGAAACAAATGTACAATACGTTTGCCCTCATTATAATTAACATTTAAAACAACTAAAATAGAGACAGTAGCTGGGCAAAGCCTTTTCCGTTTCTAGCCCTTCGGCCCCGCAGTCAGCTCAGCCCGCGGGGCCCGGTTCTCCCGTAGCCCCAGCTCTGAGGTGACCCTGGAAAGGCAGCACCAGATGAAGTTGGAAAAGCCTCTGAGGGTAATTAGGCACTCTCACTTTTCAAGTCATCACGGCATTTGTAACCCATATTGGAAATTTGCTGTTTGCAAGTTGCCCGCTGTACACCGAGAACGGTACCAAGCCCTGCACGGCCCCGCCCGTTGAGTCACAGGAGTGGGCTTGCACATGGCCCCAGTCTTCTGATTAAGATCCCCTTATAATCCCGCTGCACAGGCGGCGCCGCTTCAGAGCCGAGGCTGGTTTCTGCATGAAGTCGTAATGCAATTATGAAGGAGAATTAGATTCTGTCACAGTGCTCTCCTGTGGGGAGCGCAAAGCCACTTCTAAAGAATTGTTTTTTTAATTCTTTATTTGAAATAGCCTCCGTTCAGGTAGCATACCAGATGCTCTTAGAGAAATGGGACCAGCGGCCTGGCACACCCCCTCGGGCGTGTACACTCTGTAGCCAGCCGCCTTTCTGCCGCATCCCCTGCTGCACAGCCGATCTGGTTCTGCCATTACCAGCTGCGGAAACTGCTGTTCCACTGGGATGTTTGAGAAGTGCTTTTTCCTTCTCACCCGCCCTTTCTCCTGCCCTTTTGGGTCCAATTGATGGGTTTCCTGTCCCCAGAATGGGGAAGCAGGCTGCACTGTGAACTTGCCTTCATTTATGTTCTACCCACCTGCAAGCTGACGGCCAGCTCCACTTAGTCTGACTTCGTCATCCGCGGACAGGAGGTGGTGATGGAGGGAGACAGTACATTTACAGTGGGGAGTCACCAGTTAACGAGAAGCTATTCTTTGTGAGGGCTCCACCCCCTTGCTTTCATTCCCTACTAACAATTCACCTGGTGAAAATGCAGCAGGTTAGAAACGCTACCACGAAAATAACGAGCCCAGGTGTTTATTGCCTTTTGTGAACGTTGAGAAGAGCAGTGCCTAGCTACACAATGTGTGAACATGCATGTACGTGTTTCAGCACAAAGTGCATTGCATGTGCCCTTGAAGTTGGAAGTGTCTCAAACTAACATTTGACTTAGGTATTTCAAGTAAAGAGACGTGTGGAGTGTGTCATGAGAATCTGGTGTAGATGTTTCAACTGTACAATTTGGGGTGTTTTTACTGCTGTTTTATGCTTACAGACTCGACTTGTAAGTATCATGTTATTATGTGGTGAATGTTATGCTTTTCTCTCCTTCACCTGTTCTTCAAAAACCCAGTTAAAAGTTAGATTGAGCTACAGGAGCCGCTCAGACTGCTGGTTAATTCTCGCTCCTGGAAGGGCTCTGCGTTTTGATGGAACGGGATCCTAAGGAAACGATGCCAACTGCAGGGGAACACCAGTGCGGTTCACGAGCCGTACTTGTGAATGGGAAGCACCAGGCTCATTGGACCAAAAAAAAGTTATGTGTAGCATTCCAGTGCATTGAAACATTGCCTATGTTGAGTCCGAAATAGTCCTTTGAAATCTCCAAAACTTGTGAAAATAGTGACCGCTAGCTGCATTATAGGATGGACAGGTCACCACCGCAGTGTTGCCAGAGCCCCGCCTCCGCGCCAGGGGACGTGGGAGGAAATGCACTTGTGAGGCGTAGAACGGAAATGGCAGCTGGCCGGCGGGTGACATCGGTATGAAGCTGGCGAGAAGAGTGGTGTTAAAGCGGCTGGGAAAAGAAGGTCCTTGTGCGTTTTCTAGATCTGTATGCCCTTCCCATCTAGCCAAGAGGAAAGAGCAAGTTGATGGAACGCCTTGAGTTTCCCGTGAAGAGGAGCCGGTAAGGCCGGCCCGGAAGAAGGAGGACCCGCACCTGCATCGGGACTAGAAGGAAGACAGACCACATTTCCTCCCACAGCAAGTGCACTTGGCAGTGACAGCACCACGTGCAGTCTCGGACGCAGCCGCGCAGGCAGGACTCTGGCGGCTCACAGCACGCATGTGCTTCTGAGTTGTGAGCCGAGGGTTGGCTGGAGACTTTTAATTTTGGGAGTTTCACGTGATTAGAAGTGGCATCTGGCAAGTTGACATGGGTGTTTCCATGATAGACTCCTGCTCTTCAAATGTGCCATAATAAGGTCTGCAGAGTGAGGAATGGCTTAGTGGTGCGTGTGTGTACATGTGTGCACATGTGTGTGCACGTGTGTGCATGTGTGCGTGTATAAACTAATCTGAAAACCTTGACCATGTTCCTTGCCAGGGCCTCCCGATTACCAGAACTGCCCAGCTAAGCTCTGCTGAAACAATACTGGGTGGAACACTGGGACCCATATACTCATCTACGGGCACCAGAGCATAAGCCATAGATGACCCGAAAGCTGACTCAGGGACCCTGATTCAGGGAGGCCTGATTGGCAGTGCTGACCCCAGTGCCGGCGGGTGGGTTTAGAACAAAGGCAATGTTTGAATGTATGAGTGCATCGTTAGCCAGCTTCCGACCAGCTTTTGTGTCCAGTCCTGAGCCTGATGCGTTAGGAGCCGTCCGCCAGCTACTGGGCTTGCACTGGTGTTTCTCGTCACGTTGCATGTTCCCTGACTACGCCAGCAAGGAGGCGTGTCCTGGCAGGACCCGAGAACCAAAGGGCTTACTGTCCTCCCCACTGGCTCGCAGCTTTGAGCTGAAGGCATGTCTTAAAACAGTGCAACTCACTTCAAATGCTTTTTGCTTTTCATTTATTATTGCTTGTCACGCGATGTTCTCTGAAAGCTTGCTCATATATTATCTGTTCCATTTTTTTCCATTTTCCCTTTTTTTGCATGCCGTTCCTCCTGTTTCTTCCCTTCCTCCAATCCTCTGTTCCTGTCTGTAGACACAACGGCGACGACAGAGCCCGCAGTTCACGGTTGGTATCACATTACTGTTTATCTACTTGCTCAGCACTGCTGAGAGGCAAGGCAAGCCTGGGAAAAGAGCAATGCAGTCTTCAAGGGCGACCGTGTTCCAAGTAGACGGATCGCACACACATGCCACGATTCTTAAAGCTTGAAAGATGGCGAGTCTTGTCATTTCTGTTGTGAGCCCAGTGGCCAGAGTGGCAATCTGAGGGCAGCCTCCTCGCTGGCTAGATGGCAGGAGCCTCAGTTTGCACATGTTCCTTAGTCACATTACCCGCCTGACACTGTAGTCACATAGCCCGCCTGACACTCAAGCACCAGGGACTTCCAAACACAGACACTGGCCTACAAATTGTAGCGCCAGCACCGCAGAGTCCCAGCTGCCTGAGGAAGGGGAGTCACCTGTGTCGTTAGCAGTTGAGGCTGGAGGTGGGGGTGAAGCGTCCTGTCAGTCACGGGGGGCTGAGGAGGGCCGTGCTCTTCAGTTAACTATGCCCTCGATACCTCCACGGCCCGTTCTGGTTCACCCTTCACCTCTGTGTGCATCAGCGTTTATGCTAGCATTTGGCAGGAAACATCTCCAAACCAAGAATGACACCATTTGTATATTGTAACAGCATAAACTGGGAATTTTTAAAAAATCATTTGTGTGTAGGTATCTTGTAGGAAAAATATTAAAAAGTTAGTTAAGATTTTAACCAAAAGGTGATAAAGGCAGAGTAAAGCTCAGGATGGGCAGGGGGACAGCCTCTCCCCATTCCACCGCTGACAAGGTGGAAGAAGTCTATTAACTTTCATGTCGCTCCAATCAGAAAGTCACAATCATGTTCCATCTGTAGATTACTCACTACTTAGCGCAGATCTCACCGGGCTGATGCTGTGCTAGCAGACAGCCATGTCCGTTTAAAACGGGCTGAATTTAACAATTGGATCCAAGGGGATTACTCAGTAAAGGGCCTACTTAAATCACTCTGCATGTCCTGCAGGATTGGAATCTAACACTTAAATGGCAAGAGGGGATCAGCCAAGCCTGTGCTGGTCGTTCAACTTTAGAGAAACAGCTCTTCCTCGCGCAGACTTGCCCTCTGGAAATCTCCGAGCAGAACCTGTCCTCCGAGCCGGCCTTGAGGGGCAGGTTTGGTGCCTGGACACGCTGGTGGGGGATTCTGAGAAAGCAAACCCAACTTAGGGGTGCAGCCCTAGCTCACCCTGCTCTTCCCTGCCATTTGCACAAAGGGAAAAGTTCATAAAGTAAGTTAAAGGGCCAAATACACTGACAATCATGAGAAATCAATTAGGTATAAACTTCACTTTCTAAGGTTAATGCCCCATAGTGCTTGTTACATCTCCAGGATCGCACTCCATTAAGCTCAGTTATTTGTAGGTTTCATCATTAATTGAGCACTTCCTGACTTTTATCGATTATTCTCAGAGCTTTAAGGCTATTTTAATGTAGTTCAAGAGATTTTGCTCTATTCTTTTTAAGATGCTTTGAGTTCCGAGCTTCCCATAATTAACTCCAGGGTCAGATGTAACCATAAGATTCCTGAATTTGTGAGATCGTTGAAGAAATATTGATCATGTATCTCCTAAGACTCCAAAGTCCTGTTTTCTAGGTCCCTTCCCTAAAGTCTCTGTTCTTATGTGCCTCTAAGGGGAGAAGCTGGAGTTGTGTGGGGCGTTCACAGTAGGAAACGTGCCCCCGACCAGGAAAATGAGAAGTTTGCTCAAGGGCCAGTCCCGAGTGTAGGACACCATTCTGAGGAGGGTTTCCTCCCCGGTGACCTCCTGATGTGGTGCAGTGAAGGCACACCGGGCAGGCTTTATGGCCGTCCTCGGGCAGTAAGAATAACCATATACGTATATATATATATATATGTATGTATATATATGGTCCGAAAACGGTGTATACACACTTTAACAGTGGCTAGCTCAATTTGAAAATGAAATGTATTTAATAAACAATGCCTTTATAATTATTCAAAATATCTGTATACATTTTTGGGACACTATATATGTGTATATATATGATATTTTAATCATATACATATGATTCCTTAACATCAGGAGAGAAATGAAAACCCAGGCTGATCCCTATATGCTACATTTATGAATACATTCTCCAACTCACCTAAACTCCTCATAGCATCCTCCCAAAAGGGTCCGGCCACTATTTTGAATAGCATTTTCTCCGGCAAAGAGCTTTAATGAAAACCAAGCTATTGTTTAGAATTTTACTGGCCGAGCGGGAAAGTCCCCTGTTGGGAATGAAATGGTAATTGGAATGTGGTAGAAACCTCAAAGCAGCGGCCAGATTTCCAAGGAAGTGAAGCAAAAAAACCGGATTTTATTTGAGTGAATTATGGCTAAAACCCCACTTCAGTGTAGTTACCGTCTGACTTAGAGTCACCTCAGAAAAATCTTACTGTGTTCACTCTGGAGACCTGGGCCTGGGAAACGTGGCAACTGAAATGACAAGACACATCAGGTCGGCCAGTGACCACTTTACTGGTCTTAGGAGTTTTTATACTGGATTTCCTTCCATATTTCTCTTCTGTTAAGAGAAAAAAAAATACTTTTACAAAAAGCTTTCCCTTTGAAGACTCATTAAAACACTTTATTCAAGCTTGTGTTGCTAAAGTATGTATGAAGTAAACTGGTTGTTGATGTATGTTGACCATTTGTTCTTACCAATATCTGATTGGAACAATAAGCATGTTTTGTAAGGTTAGAAGTGCATGGGCATGATTCAAAATCAAATGGATTTTCTCCAAAAAGAAACTAAACAGCAGCCAGCCCTTCTGTGTTTTGAAGGGTCTAATTGGTAGGGAAGATAGCCGGGCGTGTAAGAATGGAATGTTCAGACTAACGTAGCCGAAGGGGTTTCCCTGAAGAAGGATCCTGAGCCTTGGTGTTTTTGGAGCTCATCCTCAAGGCCGGACAGGAAGGCTCCTGTGCTACGGGTGCATGTCGAGCAATGCTAAGCACACCCCGCCACACCCTGGTCCCACCTGGTCTGAACCTGATGGCAGAAGTGCATGAGTGACCTCCAGCACGGATGGTGTACCTGTCATGATGGTTATTGATGTGTGGGTGCGTGCGACGGTCTTTACTTGTCTGTTCAAATGTGGGTGCTTCTCTGTCTGTGTCTTGTGCCTTGTTCTTTTTCTGCCCTGTGTGTCCCCTCTCCACCCCACCCGCCTCCCCGTGTGAGGGTTTGGGTGACGGCATGCCCATGGTCTGGAATAGTGCTTGTGCTTTTGCTGCACTGCTGTCAGCTGGCCTCTCCCGATTCCAGGTGTCCCTCCCTCCTCCCCTCCCTCCCTCTTTCTTCCCCTTCCTCCCCCTGTCCTTCCCTCCCCCCATCCCTCTCTCCATCCCTCCCTCTCCCCTCCTATTTTATTATTATCAAATCTAACTGTTCTTTTGCTTTCCACCTCTTGACACATTGGATGCTGACGATCTCATGAATTTTGATCTCCCAAATGAGTTTTTAAATATTTTTAATTCAGCATGTAATTGTGGTAAGACCAAACTTGGAACCCCTCTGAAATAATTTTTCACTTTCCCTTTCAGTTTCTAAATGTTTATACCTTAGTCACTGCCCTTAGGTAACCGCCCCACGAATCTCCCTTCCCCAGACTTATTTTATAAGTAGTGTAAGCCATGATAAAATTCTAAAGGCACATGAAATTCTCACCTTTCTATTCTAATTGTGGGGAAATTCTGAAGCCCGTTTTAAAGGAAAGCGGCCAGCAGTGCGCATTATTACAACCTCTATGTCCGCCACCTGTGTGTCCCCCTCTGCACACCTCCGTCTGCGCGTGCAGTGGCATCCCGAGGCTGGCGTTCAGCCGGGCTCTGCAGACACGCGGGCCGCCGGCGTCAGGCGCGGTGCAGGCTGCAGACGCCTCGGCCCTGGCGTGCGGCTTGGAAACTGTGTGCTGCTGTCAACCGTGAACCAAATTTCTGCTCCTGGGAAGAAGGGAGGACTCTCCACAAAGCTGACCAAGCAGGAAGAGCAGGAGGCCTGAGCTTTTAGGTTAAAACCGGGGGCACCTGACACCTCTCATGGCTGGTGATGGAAGTCAGTTTCCATGGCTGCCAGGGAGCAGACGCGGGCCTTAGGTAAGAGAGACGTCTGCTGCTTCTCACAGTGGGCGTGCGACCAGGGCCACACGGCTCAGGTTTTGTTTCCTAGAGGTTTCATTGGATCATTCTCTTTTGAAATTTTCTTTTTTAAAAGATAAAGGAAACTCTAATGAACTGAACCCACAAACATTCACATTTTACTTGACCTTGACCTTGAATGTATTTAACTATCTAGGATTTCTTGCTGTTACTAAGTTTTGAAATGTTCCTTAACCCGGTTTAAAAATCAAAGCGCTTTTAGAAGCCAGCGGTCTCCATGCAGAGGAGGAATAAGCACGCAGAAGCTCTGTCTGAAGAGGCTGACTGTGTGCAGTGCCTCGCAGCACACCAAGAAGCGCAATCCATGTCTCCTCACAAGAGACCGTTGTAGTGCAGATAGTAAATTATCATGTTTGCCGCTTAGGACTTTATTAATTGCTCAAAAAAATCCCATGGACCAAAAGTAAACTTTCACTTGTTTAACAACATTTCAAGAAACTTGTTGAATAGATTTTAATGAGAAGTGATGAAAGGGCTTTAACGATTGATACAAGAGTTTAAACAGAAAATTCAGATGTGCTTTCCCCTTATTGTTAAGCTGTGAAGACCCCTTTTGAAGACTGTTCTCTGCTTTATAAAACGTATCTGTCTTCTTTGATAAAATGAGAGGTCTATAATTTTTAGCGTGGAAGAAAACTACCTAAGTCACAGCAATTTGGGGAGGTAAATTTTGCGTGTCCTCACCAGCACATGCAGTGCTTCAGTAAACTCTCCCTGATTATATTTACTCAGAAATGATCCGACTATGGCAGAGCATATAGATTCATAAAGTACAATCGTGGTGCAAAAACAAATTTAATGCCACTGACGTAAATGACTTCCTGCTTTCAGATGTAATCTGAGCAGTAGATTCCAGATGACTTGGTATATTTTAAAGTTTATGCCATTAAAAATGACAGTTCTGTCTTTAATGAGGTGTATATCAACTGTCTGTTGCTTTTTAATGGGAAACTGCATATCAATGATATTTCATAAACACATTTGTCTTTATTTTTTAAAATTAGCTTTCTAATGCCCTCTCCAAGGAAACACGCTTGAGCGGTAGCGCTGCCTACTTGACACATCCTTGGTTAAGGCGGTTCAGTGGGCGCCAAGCACGTATGTAGAACGCTTTGCTATTCATTGGCCGCGCAGACGTGAGGGATTAGCCTTCTGAGAAGTGCAGACTCATAATTAACTACAGAGAAGTACTTTATGTTGCCCATTTATAACAATCATTCAAATAATTGTATTCATCAGTCTTTATACAATGGATCAAGCCACTTAGAAACAGGGACACTTTCAGCCAATCAGATTTCAGAACAGATGGATAGACGGCATCTTTCCTCAGCTACCTCTATAATGCATTGCATTTCTCACTGCTTTCCCTTCAGTTGCCTACATCCATAGTTGGGAGCACTCATGGACTCAAAACCTTCCTGATGCTCACTGGCCCCTGCCCTTGAATATTGGCCTCAAGAGCTGATGATGCGGCCACTTCTTTTGATAGCACCAGCCTAGCTATGATAGTCATGTGGCTGGTTTAGAAAACACCTTACAAAACCCAAACTTCTATGAGCATTTTTACATGAGTGTTTCTGTTACTTTGGGTTTTCTAAAAATAGTGCCATCGGTTTGCATGGCTTGTTTCCCGAGCATTTCTTTTGGCTGCTTTTGTGCTCTGGTTGGTAGTTCACTGAGTGATACTCCCAAATCCTTAATGCAGCAAACACTGGGCATGTACTTTGTGCTTGGCTACAAGAGAAGGGAAAGATGGAAAAATAAACAAGCTGTCCCCTCTCTTAAAGACCTTGCCATTAAATAGGTCCACACATATCTCCAAAAGTGACAAGTCCCATTAGAGAAATATTAGCAACTTGTGTGAATCAGAGGACCTGGAGCAGTCGGACAGACAGGACTTTAAGCAGAACATCGGAGAACAAGTAAAGGCCTCCAGGATTGCCCAACATTTAGTGGTGTTTAGTAAACATAAAGCACAAAGAATGGGAGCCATCTCCTGGCTGAGCCCCAGCCATTCCTTCTCTACTTTGCTCTTTTAACTCAAATCAGAGCCTAGCTGAGAGCCATCACAGCTGGCCGAAACTGGTGGTGAGGGGGATACCGGCATGTCAAACCCCCACTGGAGTATCTCCTGACCTAACTGCTTTTTCAGCTTTGAGAGTTCTATTTTTGAGGAATACCTCTGATTTTTGAAATTTTCTTTTTTAAAAAAACCACTTTGCAAATCAGATTTTCTGATGAAGGCATAGCCTGCAATCTGCAGTGAGCAGATGCTATACCATTTAAAACAAGTAATACAAGAGCATCATAAATTGATCATAAACTGCATTTGTCAGTACTGGCAAAGGATTTCAATTTACAATGAAATGTGAAATGAAACTTACATCAGTATGTAACATGTAAATATATCTGTATTTAAAAGATATATCGGCATCAACAGTCACAATCGGGCTTTATTTATTTTTCTTTTTTGCATGCTGTTATGAATGAGTGATTTTAGACATTCACCTTCATATTTCATGTGCTTTGAAAGTGGAGACTGAGGAATCCTTCTGCCTTGATTGTGTACCAATAACAAAATCAAATGATTGGAGAAATGTACTTACCTATGAATACATTCAAGCTATCCAAAAAGAAAGAGATAGCAAGAGATTTGGCTCATGTTTTTGAGACACTCATCCTCAGTTCTTAAGTGTTTTGTTTATGTCCCTTGAGGAATGAAAAGAAAAACGATTTGTTTTTACTTGTAAGGCCTTACTCAGTTGCCCAATTCCGCAGAAGAACTGGACAGTGAGGACCTCGCAGGTAAGGGCTAGTCATTAGGTAAGGCGCTGCAGTGTCCGACCTGTGGGTGCTCTGTCCACGCCTACAAAATGCCCATTTGGTTTGTTGAGCAATCGATGAGCAATTGTGGATTTTGAGACTAAAGAAAAATCAATGTTATTCACACTGTTTTCCTCCCTCCCACCTCCCTTCCCTGTGGCAGTGGCATGTATATTTCAAGCAGGGGCTGATGCTATGAATGGAGTGGAGGTCAAGTCATGGTGGGGGTTGTGCGCAAGCCACGCAGTTCAGTAGCTTTAATTGAAGTTGATGTCCTCGGTATATGATGGTTCAGGAGAAATTTTGTTGCATTATAAAGCAATTTAAGGATGTTGGGTTATGAGGCAAGATATTTATTTTTAAAAACTCACATTGACCTTTTACTGCCGTGGAGTAGACTAGAAACGCCTTGTCATCGTGTTCTTGGAAGTGGGGTGGGGAGGGACAGGAAGAAAGGGGGCAATTGTTTGTCACACACTGTGATGTAAACTAATGATCCACCTCAGACCTTTTCACCGCACACTGAGCTCTTGCAAAAGAAGGTTTCATGCTTGATTCCAGGATTTAGGTGTTACTAATCCAGAATAAGAAGCATATCCTAAAGGGGGGCCATTTAAAATGGTCAGAGCTAAACCATTTCATGAGCTCCCGTGAGGTTGCAGGACTTCCCTGCCAACCAGCTGTGGCTTCGTGCACATTTTGATCAGTCACTTCTTGGTGAATCAGGAGGAGGAGCCCCTCTCCTCACTGGGAGGAACCAAGACCTGGCGTTGTAGATGCCCCCCACTGCTGGGAAGAAGGCTCCGTGCTGCCCCTTCCGTGCAGCTCCCTTGAAGAGCCGGTTGTTGAGATAAAGTATTAAATACGGGTCCCACCCAGGGAGAGGAAGACAGCACTCACCACCTATCCTTCCGAAGGCAATAGATGTATTGCCTCCTATGCTCTGCCAGCCCCCAGGAGGCCTTCAGGTTTCTGTTAGGTAGCGCATCTCAATCGGAGCTTAGCTGTTGGATGTGTCCTGGAGTGGGAGCTGCAGGACATACCGGCCCCGCTCCCTGCTGTGTGCCTGCCGCATAGTATGCCCACGTGGATGAATAAGTGATTTCCAAACCCCAGTGAATTTACAGAGATAAGTAAATAGAAGATTGGAAAGACAACCAGCCCATCAAGGAAGTGCTGCCTTTTTGCCTCTTATTTGGGGTATATTTGGAGAAGTTGCAAACGCATTAACCTGAGTTTCTGTTAAAATGAGAGCAGACAAGTCCTCCCTGCATAGAAGGTAATGCAGGCATGAGGGATCTCTGCCTCAGTCTATGCCACTCTAACTGAAAACACCGACACGGTGGCCGTGGCATTTGGATCTTCTCAAGGGTCCTAGGAAAGGGCGTTCTCTGTCCCTGACCCCTCTTGGATATTAGCCACACGAGGATCCTTGCAGAAGTCGTTTTTCTCCTCTAGGAAAATGGGATGAAGCAGCCATCCTCCCCTTCTCCACTGCATCATCAATTAAGGACCATTCTGGGTCTCTGAGCGCCGTACCGAGTCAGACGCTGCCCTGCTGCAGTCCTCTCAATCACCCCAAGTCGGGAGCGATAAACCAACAACTGTTTGTGTTCATCATAATGCGGTTAAATTAATCATCGCACTGCTCCCTCCCGCCTCCAGGAGCGCCATCCTGCCGCTCAGGAGCCGCGCCTGCTGAACAACGCCGTCCATCAGGCGGCCAGGCTGCCTTTGCATCTGGCTTGATGAACTAATCAAAAACTGATTAGCACCTTTGTTCAAAGGGGATGCTGATTAATCAATTACTATTGATTGTGAGCTTGACTTCGCTCAGCAGCAAAGAGACATCTGAAGGGGCAAAAAACAACCAATAAAAATTGAGCAGCTGTCATACTGCTTAAATTTATTAAAACAAAATACATTATTTTTTATGAAGCTGTCTTGAAGTGGGTCAGTGAAGGGGAGCATATTGATTGAGAAAGGATGAACTTCTCAAATTTCTGTAGCCTAGAGACTGAATTCAATTATAATACAAGACAAACAGGTTAACACCTGCCTTAAACAGTCCATCAATAAATTAGAGTAGGTGTTGCCCGCTTAATGCTAAACTGTGGTAATGAATCATATTTCCATTCATGCCCGCTCTATCTCGGTGGAAATTTCATTCTTTTCTTAATATGGATAAATGGTATATTCTACATTTTCTTCAAAATAATGATAGTCTGTCTCCTCTCCCCCTCCCCACCCCCCCACTCAGCATCACCCCCTCAGCTCCCGACCGTTTCCTAAGCAACACAGGGCTGCTCCTCACCCAGCGAGCCCAGCCCGTGGCCCATCTCGTCCTTCGGCATTCAGCGTTGTGCTTGTGTATAGCTCCGTGAGTGTCGCAGACCTGGGAGCTTACACAGGTTGACTTTGAGCCCTTTCACTTGCTTTGTGGGTATTAACTTTACAAGAGTTTTGAATTGTTTTATCAGTTACATCTGGTGACAGCTGGTGGGTATTGCCACCCCTGTGGAATAGAATAGCTTTAAGCATCTTTATCCTTCCGTTTTATTTCAAAACTTTTAAACTCTGGTCCCAACTGCCTCAGCAATGGCCGGGCCTCGGGGACTGTTTAGTGGAGTGCGGTGGCAAGCGCTCCGTGTGCCTAGAGCAGCTCATCAGTCTTCTGGTTTTGAAGCAAAGGCATGGACGGGAAGTTCCAGAGCGGCCATGCTTCCCCAAAACACTTTCTCAACTCCTGCCCTACGAACGAGAGCGTGATCTGGAAAAATCCTACAATGTGTCACTCGCACTCCATGGGAGAGTGTGGGTAGAGGGCAAGTTCTAAATGGCTTTGGTAATCCATCCAGGTGTTGCGGAAGAATCCAGCCAGGTGAGCCACCTCTGGTCCCCTAGGTGGCTTACAAAGAAAACATGGTTACACACAGAGCCCGAGTTTAGATAATGGAAGCATTTAAAGGTCTTTGGATCCAGGTGATGTTCCGGGCGGGGATACATGACCGTCTGGTTAGTGTGAATGTGTTTTGAGGGACTGTTAACTAGCCCCCACCTAACGTGTGGCTCAGATTTGGCAAATAGGCTATTTCTTTTCACTGGGAGACTAGTAACAATGTTGATGATAAAACAGCCAGAGCCAGCTGGGCTTGGGCGGTGTAGACGCAGTCAGGGTCTGCCCCATAAACGTAAAATGTGGCATTGTTTACTCATGTTTATACAGTACTAGTATTTACAGCTTAGAAAGCTCTCACATATATTGATGATCTCATTTGCTCTTCATTCACTCAACACAACTGTTGGAGCTCCTGGCACGTGCCAGCTCTGGGCTGGGCGCCGGGGATGCAGCCGTGAGCAAGCCCAGCAGACGCTGGAGCTGCCGCAGGGCCCACGCGCAGTCAGGGTCTGGTGAGAGACGGGCTCAGAGCACAGGAAATCCGTGGCAAACACTGAGGGAGGCAGAGCCGCAGCGGGACAGCAGAGTGAGTGTGGGCCGGGGAGGGGCGGCCCTTGGAACAGAAAGCCCGTGGCCAGGATGAGCCAGACCTGGGAAGGTTTTCATGAGAGAATGTCCCTCTTAGCTCACAGATGAGGAGACCGGCTCCAGAGGTTAAATGATTCACTCCAGAGGCAGGGAGAATTTGAACGCCTGGTTCCTCCTGCCTCTCTAGGAGATGGAGGCTGGTTTAAAGCGGTTTTCTTCCCTGGGAATTCCATTCTTCCTCTGCTCTGGGGCCTTGGGAATCCTTTCCCTCTTGGGCCCTTTTCAATCCAGCCTGTGCATCCAGGACATGAGGAGGGAGAGTCGGGCCCTCCAGACCCATCAGCCGGAGAGCGCGTGCTGACTGCTCTGGATGGTCTCCCAGCATTAAATCCAGCTTTTCCCTTCAAAGCCCTGACTCTCCTGAACTGTGGGACTCGTTTCCCACTGAGATGGCGCTGAACACCATGGGACAGTGTTTGATTGCAGCGGTTACAGCTGTAGATTCCCTTACTTTAAAATCCCATTTAGTACAAGGCATGGCTGGCCAGTCATATTGGGCCCGCCCACGCCAGCTTGTCCATGATGTCCTCACCGTGTGACTTGGAACCTCATCATATTGCTGATCTTCCCATGATCCAACATGCTGCTGTCCCCCCACTGGGAGCAAGGAGACCATCAAATAGGAACTTTCCCTCCAAATTAAAAAGTTGGCGGGCTGCAAGGCACACTGCGAAGCCCAGGTCTGCAGGTTGGACACTGCTTTCGGGTGACTTCACCATATTCACTAATCCACCCTCACCCCCCAAATGCCCGAGGTCCATGGAAGCATCCTTCTCCAGAGAGAGATTCTAGCGGGAAATGTGCGCTTGAAAATACTCCGCGGCCCTGTCCTCTTGAGCAGATGTGTCCTCCTTCAAGGAGAACTCTGGTCCCATCCTCAAAGCCCTGTTCCTGTGAGACCGCAGAGCGGGCTCCCGACGCCTCTCCGTCTCTGGGAACGCTGGCGCTTGCGGAGGGACTCCTGTTGCATGACGTCATCCCCACTGCCGCTTGGATTAACTGCATCCATTCACTTGAGGAGGGAGAGAAGTGGATATTAAAAGCCCACTTGTTCCTATGTGTAGCTGACAACTAGTACTTAATACCTAGCACTCGGATGCTTCACCTGAATCATGACTAGGTGGCCTTCAGCCGCCAGGCTGCAGCCTTGGCCACAGCAGGACAGGAGGCCCCAGTCCCATGTGCTGTTCCGTATAAGGAAGGGCGTGGTGACTTCAGCTGGGCAGGGGTTTACGGGCATCGCACCATCAGAAAACAGTGCCGCGTGTGCAGTACCACCTTACCCCAAAGAGCTGGGAGATGTTTGCCCTGAATCAGTGGTAAGAACTGAATGGAGCCTCAGGCTTTAAGAGGACGGGCTGACACGCGGCAGACACTCCGAGTGCCTCTGCTGTGCCAGCCCTGGCCGGGGAGGCCAGCACACTCAGCAGCACGCAGACGCTCGAAGGACCCTGGGAAATGTGTGGTGCTCAGGGCTCAGAGTAGCCGACAGACCACCTATGTCACAGAACAGTGATGGAGCCCTGCTTCGCCCTCATGGCAAGGCCAGTGTACTTGCCTGGGGACCCCGCAGGAGGTGGGGCCGAATGTCTCCCCGGATCTGCCACTCAGGCCAGTTTCTGGAGGCTGGCATAGGCAGGAAAAGCTATGCACACCCGATCCTGCTCGCCGGGTGCGGTGTTCTCACCCAAATGAGCACGTGCTGAGCCCCGGGCTCACCATCACCACGCGGTGCGGGCTGCACACAGTGCCTGTGAAATGTTAGTGTAGCCGCAGTTACACTGCACGAAGGAGGTGCAGCTGAAGGGATGCGATGCCCGGGACGCGGTGGAGGAGGCTTCCTGTTCCCCTGGCCCACCTGACGCCTCCCTGTCACTCTGAGCAGAGGAAGGTGAGCTGCGCAGCGGCCAGTGTGCCCAGTGAGTATTAACATCTTAATGGGCGCGCCGTGCGCGTGCTGGATGCATTTACTGCTCTCTGACAAGAGGGAATTAAATGTCAGAAGGATTTGTAGCATCTGTAATTGAATTGGTGCTGAGAAAAGCAAATCTTAAAGAATAACAACATATTAGGATTAGCAAGTAATGTGGCATTTTGTCAGTGGTGCCATTCAGTTTGTTCCCCTTGAGTAATAAAGTTGTGCTTTTAAGATGCACACTTATTTTTGTTGTTGTGAGGGAGCTGCGCTAGGTGACGAGAATGAGCAGCTACGTGACTCAGATGGTGCCCGGGTTTTGGTTTGTTTTGTTTTGTGTTGGAGGCCAGATTTTGTTTTTGCGAGAGATTAGGAAAATCCACTGTCAGGCTTTCTCTTTTCCAACAAGTGACACCCTGATCATTAAGCTGCTTCTGAGATAGACTAATCCCCCCTCCAGCCCTCGCCAGCCGGAGACAGCCTTTCCATCCTAAACTCCGGTCTCGGAGCTTTCCACTAAACTGGCCCACCCAGCAAGACTGGGTGCGGGAGACGAGACCGGGCCAGGGACAGGACTGTTGCAAAGAATCAGCGATTCGAACTCTCCTGCGGGCCCCGCCGAGGAGGGCGTGGAGGAGGGGCATCTGACTTGTTCCGTAAATTCAAGTGGGAGGCCTGCTATCCTCAGAACCTGCTAAGGTCGTTTGTCACCCAGGAGAGAACAGGTGGAGCGTTCAAGGGGAGCGTCTAGCTCTCCCCGAGTTTTCAGGGTGCCGCTAGCCCGCGCGGGCGCGTTCCCGGGGGAAGGAAGCAGCACTGGGTGGCACTGTGTATCCGTTACGGTGTCGTACTCGGCTCCTCTGAGGTGGGTGACTTGGTGTCCCTTTGTCAAAAAAACACACAAAAAAACAGCCTCAGGCTGCAGCCTGGCTGCAAGGTGCCAGGGTGCCCAGGTCCCCGTTTGCCAGGAGCTAGTCTGGGGTGCCCTGGCCCTTGGCTCCCTGCGGGCCCCGCCTTTGGCAGCAGAGCCTCTCGGCTCTCACAGACCATGGTTGGGCACTGGTGTGGCGGGTTATGTTCCGCGGCCCCGGCCAGGCCGCAAAGTAGCCACAGAAGCCGGGGCCTGAGGCAGCGGCTCTGGCCTCTACGAGCGGTGAAAGGCAGCCAGCCGGGAGAGGGGAGCCCCGGGAGGGGGACACTGCCCCCCACCAGCCGCCACCTTTCTTGTCAGGCCTGGGAGCCAGGGCCTGCAGGCCTCCCCGCACAGTGCCCTGAGGGATGGGCGGCCAGTCGCCTGGCCAGAGGGAGGGTCTGAGCAGCCTGGCCGGCCCCCCGGGCGTTCCTTTGACACAGTTGTCCTTTCCCTCTGTGAGGCCAGCACGAGGCCAGCGGTGGGAGCTGTGGCTGCGCAGGGGGAGCCCGCATAGCTTCCGCCAACAGCTTATGAACGCGCCCCGGGACCTCGATTGTCGGCTCTTTCCCGAAAGGAAAGCTAACTGGGAACGCTCACCCGTCCGTGGGGTCCATCCTAAGAGACCAGGTGACACCGAGCTGCAGACGCGACTGCAGGCCGGACAGTGCCACACCGCGTGGGCACGCACGCCAGGCAGACACCAGGCTCGGCGACTTAGCCTGTCACCTGCGGTCCTGATGGGATTCTCTGCACGGCGCCACCCACGTGCTCGCTCTGCGGGGCGGGAGCCCCTTCGCGCCCGGCCGCACAGAGGCCGCAGGATGGGCAGTCAGTCCCGAGCGCAGCACCAACCCCTGCTCCTGGGAGGGAAGCACGTCCGCTAGACGACAAGAGCACATTCCCTTCTCGACAAGAGATGGCTGCTGCCCGAGGAGCAGGTTTTATAGGCGTTTGCTTTCCCACGTGGGAGCCGGGCAGCTGGAGAGCCCACCTCTTGGGCTTCTTTTCTGTCTCATTGAGCAAAGGAGCCAGGGGCCTGGGAGCACGTCCCCAGGAAGCAGGAGGCTCTGGCCCGAGCGAAGTCTGAGCCAAGAGGAGCAGGATCCGTGGGTGACGGTGGAGGCACAGCACGCCCGAGTTCTCACTGAGAAGTGGCTTCTGGAGGCCCCGCCAGAGCCAGGCCCCTTTCGGGGTCGGTATCTCCTTCAGGCTCCAGGTTTCATCTGACTCATCAGCCCAGTGCCTCTGACTGACGGAGCGAGGCACCAGCCCCCCGGGTGCCCCGGCCGCAGTGCCCCGGCCGCAGGCACCCTTCCTCACCTGGTGATGGGTGACCAGCGCTCACCCTGCCGCTCCACCACCGTGGGCGAGTCAGTAGCACCGGGAACTCTCCTCCTGGGTCTGCTCATGGGAACAAAGAAAAGCGTGAGACGAGGCTGCAAACAGCCCCCCTCTTCCTAGGGGCGCCCAGCGCCCGGGTGCTAGTGAACCGCCACCGGCCGATGGGCAGGAAGCCGGGCGGGTGGGGTGGGAGGAGGCACGAGGGGCTCCCAGCCCGCAGTGTCCCCTGGGAGTGAAGCATCTGCAGTGATCGGAGGCGGTGGTTACCCAGTGGTAGTGAACCTTCCGATCTGAGTATCGAGCAGGAGCCATCGCCCTCATAGGCAAGCGCCTGCCGTGTGCCTGGCCTGGAGGGCGGGCCGAGCGGTGGCACCAGGTGTGGATGTGGCCGGTGAGCGCGAGCAGCCCAGCTCCGGCGGCTCCAGCTTCACAGGAGCAGAAGCCCAGTGAGTCGTGTGGGCTAGAGAACCCACAGACTCTGCCCGTGCGGTTCTTGTTTTCCTTTACCACCGCTCTCTCTCTTTTCCTGGGCTTCTAGAACGTTCCTGTGCCTTGACCTGGAGGAGGCAGTCTTCTCCACATGGGCCAGGCCCGTGCTGGGTCAGCCATCAACGCTGCTCTCTGCTGTCCCCGGGCGGGCCCTGCCTTCCCCTTTGCCTCAGAGCCGGGCACCCTCTCCTCGTGGCCAGAACCGCTTAGCTTCCCTCGCCAGTTCCCCCGGGTTCCTGGCAGTTGGAGATGCGTTCATTCTCGTTCCCACAGACCCCGGGCTTCGACAGCTCCCCGAGGAAGTCACAGTCCGCTGGCTCTCCTGTTGCTGTGTCTCCCTGTGAGCAGTTGGAATCGGTGCCGCTGGGGCGAGAGTCTCTGATGTGCAAACACAGCCCCCCAGCGGGTGCCGGCAGCCAGGGCACCCCAAGGGCAGCGCTGCCCTTCAGCAAGCTCTGGTGCCTCCTGGAAGATTCCGTGGCCGAGTTCTGCCTTATGAAGTGACTTCCAAGGCTCCGAGGCCGTGGCGTGTGCCGCAGGCAGCGCTTTGGCCGGGACGGGTTCCTCCGCCGATTTCGAGCCCCGCTCTTGGACCCGGTGCTGGGGCCGGCACGCGGCGGGCGGGCTCATGGCGGGCGCGCTGGCACCCACCCCCATGCTCCCCTCCAGCGCATCGCCTGTGGCCCTGGGCCGCCGCGGCGCTCGCTCGGCGTTCCTGTTTGGGGTTGGATTTGGGGGTTTTATCGTCCTTTCGAAGGTAACTCAATGAAACACTTTAAATACTTCATTTTAAAATTTAAACTCTTTAAATTAAAGCCCTCTCCGTGGACCCCCTCGGTCAGGAGTCATTTGCCCACGTCCGTCAGTACTTAACCTGAGCGCAGAATTGGAAATATCGATAGAAAGTGTAAACCGTGCCTCCTGCTGAAAGCGTGCTATCAGGCTTCGGCTCAGAAGAGCGCCATTACCTTTAGCTGTCACGGATCCGCACACTTGATCGATAAACTTCAAATATTATTAGAGGTGGAGGCTTCAGAGATTTGCTCTGTTCTTTGCCGAGAGTCCGAGATAAATCTTTCTTAAAAATGGACTTGAATCTGCGCTCTCGGTCTCCATTCCTCAGGCGTCCAGCAGCTGCAGGGACAGATTTATAGGCCATGTGCTGCTTGTACTGAAAGATTTAAATGGTAAATCCTTCACATATGACTTCACAAATCATGTAAAGTTAAAAGATTTTTACCGTTTCTGTTGCTGCTGTGCTTAAATTGTAAGGTACAGCTAGTAAATCATTTTAATGGAGGTGTCGTACTTGACTCAATAAAAAAAGAAAGACAATGGTTTAGCTTCCACTCCAAAATGTTAATGTATTAATCAACGGGAGAATAATTGTTTTTTACTACATTATAAATCCTGGGTGCCATTAGGATTTCAGCAAGGGGTGATGTAGCCAGTCCTAAATTAAAATTGTTTACCCTGCCATACATCCATTCCGCACGGCCATCGCTCACTCCGGGTCCATTCCGAGCTGTTCCCCAGCCAAGCACGTCACTCCTCCGTCGGAAGAAGACATCCTGAGGGAGCGATGCTTATGAAGGAGAATTAATTGCATTGTGGAGAGCTAAATAAATAAAATAGGAGCCGTCTGCGGTGACGGACAATCATTCCTCGCTGTCGTTTTGAAATAGGTCTTTAGGTTTTAGATTGAGGCTTACTCCCTCACACATCCTACATGTAGCAAGCATGCCACTTGTCTTTAGTCTCATAATCCTGCTTTATCTCTAGGCAGCTGTGGCTTGGAGCGCCTCACTTTCCTCTGCCTGTGCCCAGCAGAGATTAAGATGCTGGGCGGCCCGCCTCCCTCCACAGCTCCCGTTACTGCCGAAAGGTGCCATCCGCTCCGAGCGAGCGCCCTCGGTCAGGGCGGCCGCCCTGGTAGAGCGGCACCTGGGCAGAGAGCGTGAACGCTCAGAGCAGCCAGGGCGATGGGCCCTTCCTTCCCCGCTCCCCGCCTGAGCTGTTCCAGGCGCATTAGCGCCCCTGTGCGGCTCTGGTGAAGTGGCCCGTGGGCGGCGGGGCCAGGGCAGCACTGGCCAGGTCAGTCTGGTCCCGCCTGTAGCTCCTCCCACCTCCCGATTGCGCTCTCTGACTCCTCCGGCCCTGGAGGCCGTGTCCCCGGGGCTTCTGGTGTCTGTGATGAGCTCTACATCCCTCTTCCTCTTCTGATTCCGCAGACTCCCGAGCAGGTGAAGAAGGCTCGATCCGGGCGGTGGACCACGCCGTGATTGGCGGCGTTGTGGCCGTGGTGGTGTTCGCCATGCTGTGCTTGCTCATCATTCTGGGGCGCTACTTTGCCAGACACAAAGGTAAGCAGGTGCCTGGCAGACGGGGCCTCGTGCCCCACCGCCCACATCCGGGGACTTGACAAGGTTGTCCTGGACGGGCAGTTTGGGTTATGTGGCCGCGTGGCCTCTGTGATTCCTGAAGCAGGGAGAGGGAAAGAAAGAAAATCTAGCAGCTGCTGATTAGGACTCTGAGAGTGGATGAGTAGCAAGCACTCCTTGATTTGGGTTTCCTCTAAATACAAAGCTTTGTAGATTGTTACTCGACAATCCATAATTGGGGAGAGAGGGAAAACCACAGAGTCGGGGCTGGTGTGTGAGCTGGGGGTGAAGCACACCGACATGGAGAGAGGACGCCCGTGACCTACAGCTTCCGGGGAGCGGGTGGCCTGGCTCTGCGCCTGCCCCAGGCTCAGGTAGCCTGCCCACAGTGGTCAGAACACTATCTTGGTTTGATGTGCCTGGAAACCCACATAAATATGTATTTTTTTAATTGTCAGTGCAATTGATGTAAATTGCCATGAATCACACACTTATCAGCTGTGCAGTCTTAATGGGCCTCACCTTTTCCAGCGCTTCCCTCCTGCCCCCGCTGCTCTGACCCTCCGCTCCCTGGGTAATTTATTCTTCCTCCTCTTCGTCCGCCCTTGTCTCTCCGCTGTTTCTCTCAGTGCTGTGCAATGAGCTTGCGGGGCTTCCAGTAGATGGACTCTAGGCGCTTGCATACTGCTCGCTTGTAGAACTTGGGTTTGGAGAGGTTCCCTTAAGCTCAGCAATGGAAGTCCAAGGTCCTTGACAACTGCCTTCAGGATCCAAAGGGCCAGTCTCAGGCGGGAAACTGTTTGAGATCTCGGGCTGTGCATTCGTCCCCCTCTGCCCACACCCAGGAGCGGACTGGCCGAGAGCCCGCCGCCTCTCGGGGTTGAGCCAGGAAGTCAGGCCCGAGAGCAGGGCAGAGGTCTGCGCTCGGCTGGGGAGAGCCGGGGGAGAGGCAGAGGAAGGGGGGTCTCGGGAAACCTGAGAGCAAACGGGTCAGCCTTCTTTACCTAAGAGTCCCTACGAAGGCAGTGCACAGTGGAGCAGGGCTCTTTGATGATGACATAGGCAGGGCAGGCCTATGTCATAACATACTTTCTTCACGTAAACTCCTGGGACTTGGTGGTAAGAGCGTCCCCAGCTTTGTACCGTCCTGTCTGTTGTCACTATAAAGGGGCCGTGCCAGTTAGCAAATCCATGAATCTGGGTCCGGCTAGGGTTGCTGTGAGAGAGACTCGCCCGCAGCTTAAGGCAGGCCCAGCCTTGACGAACGTCAGGCTAGTTCTGCACCTGGAACCCACCTGCAGCGGAAGCAGGAGCCAATCAGACACCCTGGCGAGGGCGAGCGCCTCCTCGCCCCCGGAGGCACCAGTGACTGTGGAGACAGGAGGCCAGGTTCGGTGAACGCCTCGAGGAGGCAGTGACGTCGTCAGGGCCCTAATTCATTTCCTGGCTAATTGCTCTTTCTTGCTTTGGTCCTTAACCATGTCTGTGCCTATATCTGGTCATTGGTCCTGGGCGTTGACTGTGTGTGTGTTAGCCAGCAGCTCTCCAGCTTCTGCATTTTTAGCTCCCACTCACGTCTTCTCTGCCGGCATCCCCTGGTCATAATCACTGCTCTAATGTCTCATTTGCTGAATTATATCGCAGCGGTTCAGTCGGAGTGGTGCCTTTGGAACCCCGGATCCCCATTTGTCTCACCCACCCCGCTCTCTCCTTCCGATTGTTTTCTCCCCTCTGCTGCCTGCACACACTGCGCTGATGATGGCCATAAAGCAAGTTGCCATCTCTGTACCGCTTGACACAGAGGCCATCAGACAGTCACGGTGCTTTACCCCTTCATCTTGCAGGTACATACTTCACTCATGAAGCCAAAGGAGCCGATGACGCAGCAGACGCAGACACAGCCATAATCAATGCAGAAGGAGGACAGAACAACTCCGAAGAAAAGAAAGAGTACTTCATCTAGAGCAGCCTTTCCTTTCCATGAGGTGTCCCGCTGGCCCTATTTAGATGATAAAGAGACAGTGACATTGGAACTTGAGAGACATTCGTGTGGTTTTTTATGAATGGGTGGAAAGGCGCGAGACCTGGAAGGCTTGGGATTTGCTGTATAAAAAAAAAATGTTCTTTGAAAAGTACACTCTGCTGATTGACACCTCTTTTTTTTGTGTTTTTTAAATTTTTATTTCCTCCTACCAAGTCAAACTTGGATGCTTGGATTTAGTTTGGGTAGACTGCAGAAAATTCTGTGCCTTGTTTTTTTGTTTGTTTGTTGTGTTCCTTATTTTCTCTTTGTGCGCATTTATTTTTCAAAAATTTGTTTGATTTTTTTTTTTTTTCCAAAATCTCCCCATTTTGGAATTTGCCTGCTGGGATTCCTTAGAATCTTCCTCCCTCCCCCTATTTTGCTATTGTTTTTACTTTTTTGTTTATTGCTGAAGTAACTGCTTTGTGTTCAAAATTCAGTTTCATAAAAGGAGAACCAGCACAGCTTAGATTTCATAGTTCAGAATTTAGTGTATCCATATGCATTCTTCTCTGTTGTTGTAAAGATTTGGGTGAACAAACAATGAGAACTCTTTGCTGCTGCCCATGTTTCAAATACGTAGAGCAGTGAAGACTAGAAACTTAGACTGTGATTCAGAAACTGTTCTGTTTGCTGTGGAACTACATTACTGTACAGGGTTATCTGCCAGTGAGGTGTGTCGCAACGAGGTGGAATCTGTGTGTAATTCTGTGTCTTAGACGGCTCAGTGTAGCTCCCCCACACTGTCCAGGAGGGGTGGGCTGGAAAGAGCTCCTCCTCTTTCAGAGCCCTGACAGACCTGACAGGGAGGGCTGTTCCTTTTGTGTAAGTGGACAAATGTGAGTTGCCACAGGAGGGGACGCAGGGAGGGGAGCGATAGTTCTGCTCTGGCTGTTTCTGTTCCAAATGATTCCATCCACCTTTCCCAGTCGGCCTTACTTCTCACTAATTTGTAGGCAAGAGCAAGTCCGTGCGATGGGAGCATGACTGAGTGGGACAGGTTTTCCCTTTGTGCTCAGCCCGGAAGGGGTGGGATGTGGCCTGCATGTACTGTATATTACAGATATTTGTCATGCTGGGGTGTCCAACTCAAACCCGTGTGAAACTTTCCTTCCTTCCGATCGGGCTCGACAAAGGCAGGAGGTCCAGAAGGAGACCAGTGCTGTTCTCACGCTGGTCTGCGTGGACCTCCGTTCTCAAAAGGTCAGAGCAGAGGTGGGGAGCCGCATGCAGGGCTTTTCAGTTACTTAATCAAAACTCAAATGTGAGTGTTTTTATCTTTTTACCTTTCATACACTAGCCTTGGCCTCTTTCCTCAGCCTTAAGAACCATCTGCCAAAAAATTACCAATCCTCGCATGACAGCAGCCATAGTGCATAGCTACTAAAGAAGCCACCTGAGGGCGTCGTGGGCGGAGCCTTGGGGAAAGGGGAGGAGTCAGTTGTTCTCTACATTTTCTAAAGGCAGGTACGTCTAGGAACCTAGAAGTAGTCCTGAAGGACAGAGACGAAACTCTTACCAGGCGTCCTGGTAAGGCTCCAGACTCCAGAACGCAGTCCCTATGGAAAGATGGCATCAAAAAAGATAGATCTATATATATATAAATATATATTATATAACATTTTCAGTGAGTAACTTTGGATTTTGCAAGGTGCATTTTTACTATTGTTACATTATGTGGAAAACTTACGCTGATTTATTTAAGGGGGAAAAGTGTCAACTCTTTGTTATTTGAAAGCGTGTTTATTTTTCTTGTCTTTATTTTAACCTTTGATAGAACCATTTGCAATACGGGGCCTTTGGGAGCGGGCTGGCTCGAACGAGGAGATCCGCCGAGCAGCCCCGTCTCCCTCTCCCGTCCGAGGCACTAACCCAGACAAAGGCCACAACCCACGTCCCTTTTTCACGGAATTTTATAGCGTGCAGCTCTCTCCCGAGCCCTTAGCTCCCATTCTGACCTAGCGTGACCAGATCAAAGGGTGAGAATCATTGGGCATGTTGGCGACAGGGTTTTTTCAGTCGTTCTTTTGAGGAAAATAAAAAACGAAACGTAGCATCGCTCACAGAATTGGCATCTCCGTTTTGGGACCGCCCATCTTTCTGTTCTGAAAAGTGTACAGTAGTGCAGTGTTCCTGATGTAACTTTATGGCTTACAATGTTGACATGTCTCAGGTCCATGTGTTTCGATTGGTGTTTTCCGTCTCAGGTAGATTGCTAAGTGTAGGCCCCACACATTGGAAAAAAAATAAAATAAAACAAAGCAAAAACAGGAAATTCTGGATTTTAGTTGTATATTGGTTCATGTATTTTTCTTAAGTATACAGTGCACTGTTTGAAATGTATTGTTGAGTATTACTTTGTACAGGTCGGTCACTTTTTTTAGAGTGAAGAAAGAACAAACTTGTTTTTTGTGTTTTTTAAAGGAATATAAAATAATGAAGGATGTATAATTGATGCCAAATAAGCTTGTTCTTTAGTCACACCGATGTCCTATCTCCCTCTAGGCCAGTTCTGTTGCTAAGGTGTCCATGGACGGTGTTACGGTGTAAGAAACTCCATATCCATATGTCCCATTCGCATTTTGTATTGGTTCATGTATACCATTTTTACAAAAGAAAAAAAAAAAGAAAAAAAGAAGTACTATAAGATATCTGTCTTCTTAATAAAAAAATTAATGTTACAAAGTGATCCTTTAATCTCATTATGGACTTTTTAACGGATGTTTCGCGTGCGCGAAGAGATGGGCCCGGTCCGGCTTCCTCCTCAGGACCTTGCGGACCGGAGCAGGCCGCAGGCGCTGGGAAACCTGCCAGCGGGTTGCTCTGATCTGACTTCTCCCGCTTCCTCCGCTCCTCCTTCCTGTCCTTGTTCTCTTCTCCCCCTCAGTGGCCAGGTGGGCCAGGTGCCTGGCAGCGCGGATCAGCGGTTTGTGCAGGTGCGGGATGCAGCGGCAGGCCAGCTGGGATAGGCCCGCCCTCCGTGGACCCGCCCCCCCACCCCCACCCCCACCAACTTCACTGTGTTGGCTGCTCCACCTGTCTCTTACTTTGGGGTTCTGTGTCTTAATAACTCATTCTGCCTTCTTCATTTCAAGTTCTCTCCTTTAACTGAAAGCCGCGCTGCGAAGGACTGGCTGGCCGCCCACGGAAGATCGTTCTCACTTGCTGTCTAGGCTGCGGGGACCTCCGGCCCGTGCACTGCGCGCCCCCGTCTGTCCTTGCCTTGCAGGCCGGGGGGAGCCGTGGCTGGGCTCCCGGGGCTGAGCTGACAAATGCGCGGATATGTCTGAGCTGCCCCGCGTGCCCTTTCCCCTCCAAGCTCCCCCGGGGTTCGCTCTCCCTTCTCTGGGCAGGGCCTGGGGAAAGGCAGCGGGAGACCAGGTGAGCTCCAGGAGAGCCAAAGGCTGGGTATCTCATTTCAGCCTCCTCCCTCCTGGCCTGTCTCTTGCCCGTCTGTAAAAACCAGTCGCCCAGATGTGCAGTGGCGAGCCCCCGCAAGAAACACGGCGTCCGTCCCACCACCCCTGGCAGCAGGAGGTGGCCCTCAGCGGGGGCCCAGCCAGCATGTTAGGGAGCCCCGGGCGAGCTGGGCTTGGAGAAGGGAAGTCAGTGAAGATGGCTCTCCGAGGAGCCGGGGCCCCAGCGGGACCTCAGAGGAGTCTGGAGGACAGGGAATGAGCCGCAGGGGCCCAGGGCAGTGAGCCCAGCGGCCTCGGCTTGCACGGAAAATAAAGGGAAATCGGATGAGGTGTGGAGGTGGGGCAGTCTCAGGGCCCAAGGAGTGGAGATGCCAGGGGCCTCTGCCAGCCCCTGCAGCGGGCAGGGAGCCGCGGGCAGCACTGTCACAGCTGTGTGGACCGTCTGCTGGAGGGGATGCTGAGGAGAGATGGAGACTGCGTACTGAGAGGGGCCCGGCCTGCTCCACCCTGTGAGCTGAGACCTCGGGTCTGTGGGCACGTGGCGTGCCCCTGAACTTGCCTTAGACCCTTTCTCTTCACCATTTGTCAGTGCTGTTATTCCAGACCCTGTGTAGTCACACGGTATGTTTAGTGCCGCCCCCCGCCCCGTCTGTAACATGAGGTGGGAGTTTCAGCTGAAACCTGGCAAAGAGACCCAGGAAGTCCCTGCCCTGCGGCACACGGTGGCCCGCACATTCGCCTGAGTTCCACGGGGTACGCGAGTGAGAAGGCGCCAGAAGAGTCCAGGTTAGCGGAGCTTAATGCATTCCTGGACCTTTGTTTGGTCTGGGAGGGAAAATGGCCCTGTTTCCTCCGGGGAGTTTTCCAGTGTTTGGGCCGCTTGCCTTCCCCAAATATGTCAACTGGAACCCCCAGGTGAAGTGCGGGTGCGAACTGGCGTCTCTCACTGTCCCGTCTACGTGAAGTGGAATTCTTACCCTGCTGTGCCCGACTCCGGAGAGGCGTTCCTTTGATTCTGTCGTCCGGAACCTTAGAGCAGCCATGCCGTCTCCACACTGCAGACGGCGTAGGGGCGGGCACGCTGTAGTAGAGAATCCTGCCCAAGGCAGATGTGCACCTTTCAGCCAGGACTCAAGGGTCCAGCCCTTAGGCATGAATAACTGGCAGCGGATTCTTTCAGAGTGGAATTTGTGTCCGCAGCCACACGTGAATGGTTTGGAAATGTTTCCGAAGGAAGCCCTTGGCTGCCCTGACCCTGCCCAGGAGGAGGCAGAGGGGACTGGTGGCCACCATCCAATGACCTTGGGGGCCAAGATGTGAAGTCAGCGGTGGGCACATAATAGACACGAGCGAGTGGCATTGATGACAGGGAGGCTAGGCAGCACCTGGTGCGCGTCTCCCTTGTCCTTAGTCACCAAGTCTGTATCTCAGACCGTGACATCTGTGAGTCCCTCCTCAGCACAAGCAGCTTTCAGGTTGGCCTTGAAGAAATCAGCCTCCAGCCCCGAGTTCCGTGCTGTTAGTCCCGTCATTCTCCGGGGCCTGTGAGGGGTGGCATCCTGGGTAATGGGTAAGCAGAGCTTCATTGTTGGCACATGTGAGGGACCTTCCGAAGGCGGTATGGCATGCGAGAGGAAACCATATTGCTCGCCTTACCTGTGTTTATCTCAAAATTGTGAAATATGCTTCTGATAGGAGCATGGGATTTAATGCACCCACATCTCGCACACACACCGCCACATTAACATGTGCTCAAATCAGGATATTAGGCACAAGGATAATGTGAGCACCCCAAAACCAAGGCTTGAAAGCAGGAATCTTCTCGTTTCATATGGTCCAATCCTCCACTTCCAGGTTCTTTTTGTACACAGGAAATTATATTTGTTCTGATTTTTATATTTTTTTATGTTTCATTCCAAAGTGAACATAAAATGTCTACTGCCCCTAGTGGTCAGTGCTGGGAAATACAACTCCAGCTTCACATTTAAATTTGGAAATCATTCCTACAAGGAACCCGACTTCAAGTCGCCTGCTCTTTGGGTCTCCACATGCACAACCACCCTCAGCTACCATTTACCTCCGTCCTAGTCCTTCAAGGTGTTGAGCTGCGGGGCGCTGATGCTGGGGGAAGGCACGTTCGGGGCCCAGCACTTCTCCAGGTGCCCTCCAAACCCACAAGGCTCACAGCCACATTCCAGCCTTAAATCATCTTCCTTAAGTGCCATCTTCCTCAGGTTAATGAACCACCAGGCGTAAACTTGCTGTCACCAGCAGGGCGTGCATCCTGAAGTCAGCAATGTTACGATTGCAGCTTCTAATACTGTTTATCCTGCATTAGTGTTTACTTGGGGGGGGGGGGGGGGGAATGGATCCAAAATAGATATTTTAGTCTTCCAGGGCTGGTGTTGGAAGAGCCTAATGCAAGCCTTTAATAGCAAGCAAATATTTAAATCCCTTAATGGTTGCTGAATGTTGAAATGTGCGACTTGATCACTCCTTTTGGTTTGTTTTCTCTGTAGTTGAGTATTTCATCGTTAAAGTTGCACGGGATGCTGGCAGGCTCAAGTTCAGCTAATCCACGAAAGCTGTTTGCCCAGACACTGCAGACCTGATTAAAAAGTGTTGCTATGGAAGGAAGTCTTCGCACTAATCAGCCTTTGTTAGCTAGTGACCGAATTACTATCCATCTCTCTCTCTCTCTTTCTCTCCCTCTCTCTAGGCCTGTTCTCTCTAACCTCTCCCAGAATAAAGTGATGGGGCAGCCATAGTGTTGCAATTAGGAGCATGAATCTTTTATCGTTTGGACAAGGAAGGGAAAATGCCATCCCTGTCAACTGAAATGTCCTACTTGGGTTTTTGCTCCTGCTTCCCTGCCAAAGCTCATTGCTGCTGCTGAAAGCGTAAACCATTCACAGCTGTTCTTGATGGCTTGATTCTTAACACAGCCAGAAATGTAGCCCGGGAGATGCTTAAGACGGTTTATGGAAAATAATAATTTCCTTGCAGAGACACCAATGCATCGAGAAGGCGTTGAGTCCTGTTAGACCCAGCCAAGATCACCAATTTCCTCCCTTTCTGCCTTTAGTTACAAAGGCGATTGCTTAAAAAACGCAGGGCCTCCTCACTCCTCTGTGTTTTCCCGGTTGGTTTCTATCCGCACCCACAAGCCTCTGGCTGTGACCGCCATTGTCTCGCCACTCACCTCCAGCAGCCGGGAGATCTGGAAGAAGCAGTGCCTACCCACCGGAGTAGAACAGAAAGGAAGCTGCAGAGCGGAGAAGAGCCCAGGAGAGCCCGCCGATGAGACCTGAGCCTGGGCCCACCAGCCCGGGGGCTCCGGAGACAGGCGGCCCGCCCATCCAGCACCAGGATGGGTCCTTCCCTCTGTGGCGCCCCCGTGTGGCCATCGGGAAGGCCAAGAAGTGGTGTCATTAGTTCAGCTAGCTTCAGCTATGCAGCCCCATCACCGCGCTGCCTCTCGGGCCCAGCCTTAGTTAGCAGCCTCTGAGAACGAAGCTCCCTCTGGCAGGCCAAGGGGAGTGGCCACTCAGTCACAAATGTTTGGGAGGAGGCGAGGATGAAAGAGCAAAAGTACATCACAAGGTTGCAGCTTTCAGGCTGTCTCTGCCAATGCATGTCCAAAGCCATGTGCTTCTTCACCCCCGAGTGCCTCCCCGGCCATGCCAGGAGGGGAAGTAGAGGCAGGCCCGGCCACACCTCTTGCCCTCCCACTCCAGTTGCAGCCCAGTGGCCGCTTCTCCCCCACTGTTTTCGTTCTCAGCTTCTCCTAAATGGAATCCATTAATCATACTAAATTGTGCGGTGATTCTGTGATAGGGAGAATGCTGATGGCAAAAATCATTCTCCTTTGTTGTGCCAGGCAGGCAAAAGGCAGAAGCATTAGCTCGTTGCCCTGCCTGGCTCCTTGCAAATGCTGACCACGTGTTTGCCCACGCAGCTGCCTCCCTGCACACGGCTTATTTTAGGCCTGGGCGGAGGCACTCCCCCTGTTGACAGAAGAGGAGGCGTCCACACACCTCTTCCTGGCTTCAGGGACTGCCAGTGCGACTTGTAACTGGCCACTCCCTGCAGTCCTTCCGAGGGAGGCCCCGGTCAGGGCAGGGGTGCTGTGGGACCCGAGAAAACCCTGAGGGGGGCTCATGGGTGAGCTGGTGGGGGACGCGGTGCCCCCCCACACGCTTCTGCCAGCTGAATTTCAGAAGCAGCCAGGTGTGGGGACCAAGGAGGCATTTTGCCTTTCAAAATGTGATGCCTGCTTCGCTTTCGACAAGCCTCTTTGTAAGCCACCCCTTCTGAATTAGAATCATTTTCCAAAAGCTCTTAAGCTCTGATTAATGCCGGGGCTGTTTTTAACAATCAGCCTGCCAGTCTTAAGCGGCGTCATTGTGGATGATTGGGAGCGCTCAAAGGCCAGCCAGGAGTTTGTTGACAACAAAACCCGTAAGAGCCCAGCCAGGCAGCCACAAAAGGGAAAAGCAAAGGGACCGTTTGGGCTTAGCTGGCTCTCTGCTCCCAGCCTTTCCCACGGAAAGTTTGATTGAACGCACACAATGCATTAAGGATCCGGCTGTGAGCATGCCTAGGTGAGCGGCTGCCAGCCTGGCTTTTGTGTGAACAAGTGAGCAACATGTCTGGAGGCCCCCTGGTTTATGTATGGACACGCGTGGCTCATTCACGCCGTCCCCAACATTGCCAACATCAAAGACCGGGAGGGAAGCGCGGCTGCTTTGCTCCAGGCTGTTTCCTCCCGTGAATGCTGGGCAAGGCCGGCCGGGCACGGGGCTCCAGCCCCACGGAGAGCGTGGCCCTCCCCCAGCACGTGCGTTAGACTAGCGTTCTCTCTGGTCTTGGCAACGGCATGCTCGGTGTCCATCTGTTTGAAAGCTCAGTCTGAAGCTCTGGCTTGAAATGTCCGTGATTACAGATTTACTTAGACCCGGCTTCAGGTGGCACTTATTTCTAGCTCATTACTTCCACCCGTAGGAAGGGGCCAGCTCCGGGTGACGGGTGACCCCAGCGAATTCGGTGTGATGGGTAGAGTTGTGTCTCAGTCCAGCCCCTCCCCTGCACCAGCTGCTCCATTGCAGACTGCCCAGGGAGAGCAGGCCTCGGGGGTAGCTTGGCGCTCTCATTAGCTAACGTCCAATAAACTCCCGCCAGCCGGAGTCAGACAGGCCCCCCGCCCTGTGCTCAGCATGGCCTTAGGGGTGCCGGTCAAGTTCCCTCACGGTCCCTGTGGACTTCCAGGCCCTCCCTTCCGAGGCTGAATGAGTAGATTACTGGTGTTTGCTCTCTGGGCCCTGTTCCTGCCTTGGCGAGGAGGGCCCAAAAGGAAATCGTAATCTACCAGGGACCCTCCGCATCCCCACTCTACTCACTGAGATTCTGCGGGGCGTTCAAGGGCCTCAGTGGGATTGCATCCCCTCTAGCACAGCGCCTGCCTTAAGATCACGAGGCTTTGAGGAAATGAACCTGCTCCAACCCAGTTCTCCATTAACAGCACCTTCAGTCACTCAACCTAGAAACTGGGAGTCATTCTAGATCCCTCCCTCTTCCCCAGTTCCCCTTTGCCTGGCTCCCAGTTCCTGCCCAACTCCACCCAGCCTCGCCAGTCCCGTGGCCCTGGCCTGCCCAGGCCCTGCCTCCAGCCACAGGAATGTAACAGCCCCAACCTCCAGCTTACACTGTGTTAAACAGGGTCCCTCCGCTGATCGGAAACTACTCCTGGTGACCTCTGACGGCTGCATGAACCCAAATCCTCACAGTCTCCCACCAGTTCAGTCTCACCAGGTGACCCCTGCCCAGGCCCCTCTCACTTCCATTTGCACCTCTGTGCCTTTGACGATTCCAGAAGAGTCCTCCCTCGTGGCTTCTGAGCTTTCCCAACCTGAGTGTCACGCTTTCCTTAATTTGTGTCCTTATCACATACCTGAACTGTGTGCTTGCCTTTCTGTCTCCCTCAATAAAACCGTAAGTTCCTTGAGAGGAGAGATTGTGTCTGATCCCACTGAGTCCCCACAGCCATGCCGGGATCTGAGCCTGTGCCCAGTAAATTATCAGAGAGGGTTTTGTTTCATCCGTGGCTGGCTGGGCCTCTCAGCGGTCCGTCCCTTCCTGAAAACACCCCGGTAAGCCGCTTGCTTTCTTCTTCCTAACCAGCGACTCCAGTTTCCAGAACGCCCTCTGTCTGCTGGGTTACGTTGATCGGGTTGGCTCTGATTCTGTTCCTTGCTGTCCTCGTCAGCATCGTGTCCCCCGTCTCTCCTTCCTTCTCTCTCTCGGGGTTGTTTTGCCCATTAAGGTCAATAAGGACAGTGCTCATGTCCTGTAAACACGCCAGGGCTCCAAAATGCAGAGAAGAAAACTATCAAACAAAAGGATTAAATGTTTAACTGAATCCCTACAAACCCATAACGTTTGCAACCAGCAAACTGCAACCAACCTAAACTGGTAACGACGTGTGAATTGTATTCGATGCGGGTTGTAAAGTATTTCATGTAATTCGGAACAGAGCCTCTGTCCAAGGAGGTCCTAGAGCCTGTGGAGGTTTTGAAACAGCCCCCCCGGCTCTCTTTCCTTTTGCTCCTTCTTTCACCCTCCTGCCCTCTCCTCTCTCCTTCTCTGGGTTTTGCACCCCAACCCTGGGCAGACAGACCTGGTCCAGGAGGGAGCCGGGGAGGGGGCGGGGGGAAGCTGCGAGCTCTGGGTTTGTGTCTGGTGCGTGGGAGGGAGGGGAGGTGGGTGGCCATGAGCTCTGACTCCCGGAGCCAGCAGCTGGGCTTGGATCCGTCCCACGACCTTGGGCAAATTGCCTCCTCCCGGGTCCCTGCTCTTCATCTATTAAGAGCCTCCATCCCAAATTGGTTAGTTGTTTGTCTGTGAAGTGCACTGACATCTCAGATCCAGGCATGGGAACAAGCAAAAATACTGCTGCTGTTATAGTGCATTTAAGACCCCAAATAAAACGTGTTGCCAACTCTTGAGCTGAAAATGTAAAAGCTGTAATAACTGACGACTGATTCCACTGTTGCTTTACGGTATCCTTGCCTTGCTGAGATCACCCCATTTTTGCCCTTTTTCTTTAAAAAAAGAAATGAATAAAGGTTCCTTTGTGAAGAATGGATTTCGTTTAGTAAATAATTTTGACTTGTGTGATTACTTCTGTGACTTTTCCCTAACAACTTGGCTTCGAGGAAAAAGCCTCCCCACCCTGTCCCCCATCCTGCGGCTCCCCGAAGTAATTGTGCGATTAGGAAGAGGTGGCTGGGCGCCTCGCGTCTCTGTGTTTTGCGCTGGGCGTCTGACTTGGACTCCCCGCTTGCTGGAGTGGGCGAGCCAGCCTGTTATTAAAAAAACAATTATGCTGTTAAAAACTCTGGAGCTCCACAAGTGCAGAGCATCGATTGGGAGCGCCGGTCAGTTATCACCAGAAGGTCCTGACAACACACTAATAGGTTTTTCTGAAGATCCAATCACATTTTCTAGGCAGAGGCTTGAGGTGTTCCACATGGGATAATGCTTGTCCTGGCCGGTATCGATTTCAGCGGCTCGCTCCTCTCCCCTCGCTGCCTCACACCCTTCTGCTGCTGCCACTTTTTTTTCTTTTGTTTTTTGCAATAAAGACTTGAGCTTTGTATTCCACGTTCACAGTGTGATGAAGGAGGGGAGCCCCCAGAGCCCTGCTGCCCAGCCAGGGCCTCTCTGCACTATCTCCTTCCCTGCTCCAGCCTTCCAGTCAGACACAGCATCGCTGCTCCCTGTTCTGCCTCTGACCTTGTGGGTTGCATTCTCATAGCTGCTTCCAGCCCGGCCAGCAGCCCTCGTACAAGAGACTTAGTTAGAAACCCTGCTGGCCGGGATAGGAAGGAGCCATGAAGCAGCTGGAAGTCACAGAGGCTCCCCATTGCCCAGGGAAGTGGACTTCCTGGCAGGGGAGGGTATTGGTCTGCAGGTGAGTGAGTGTATGTGTGTTTTCGGGGGGTGGGGGGGGCGCGCGCGCAGAGAGGCAAGGCTAGCAGACACAGTTGTACAGATTCTTCACTTGACCAGAGTGTCAGATCTAGGGGGTGCACAGGGACCAGGAGCCGCTTACCCTCTGCTAGCCAAGCCCGGTGCCCTGGTGCCCAGTGGCATCCGGGAGGAAGGCATGCCAGCTTTAATTCACACAAACACGCAGGATGGCCCACGGTGGCCTGGAGACAGGTGCCGGAGGCCCAGCACCTCTGGGGTCCCGGGTAGCTCGCTCTTGCACGCTCTCTATCTGGGCCCCGGCCACTCCGCACAAACACCCCTCGATGGCCACGCTAGCAACGTCACACGTCTCACCGCCGGCCCCATCCTTAGGAAGGACTGCAGTTGTGCCGGCGCGTCAGGCTTCCCGATCTAAGGAGCGGGATGCACCCTGCAGCCTCGGCTGCCCTTCACCTTGCCAGGACCCTCCAGGGGCGGCCAGGGCCACGTGGCGGCCTTTGCTTGTGCCCTCTCTCTTGCTCCTCCCAACCTCTGGAAGAACACAGCCTTTGTTTCCAGCGGACTTGGGTTCATCCCAACATCCCCACTTAATCAAGTCGACATTGGGCAAGTCTCTGAGTGTGTTCTTCGTCCTTAAATACCCGCCTCACAGCAGGGGTGCGGACGCGGAGGTGAAAATGCTGCGCAGTCATCAGACTGCAGGCTCCAGGAATCTGCTTCCCGGCCTCCCGCCCCGCCTGTGCCCTGAACAGGCTGGCAGCAATTAGCACCTGGTCTAGCCGGCAGCGTCCCTCTCACCCTCAGGTGTGTGTTCCTCTCCGCTGCCTGTGCCTCACGCAGGGTCGCAGGGTCGCGGCTTGCACTTGTCCGCAGTCCCCAGAGCCTGCAGGAGCTGAGCACAGTGGCCACGCCACAATCCCTGACCTCCTGGCAGTGATTGCTGCGCAGCTGTCTGTCGCCCCGCACTTCCCACCTAGGGAGAGACGTACACGGACTCACAGAACACAGGCCTGCAGCACCTCGGAGCTTGTCTGGTACCCCCACTTTACACCCTTCTCTGCAGCAGCACCCCGAGAAGGACCAAACACCAGCCCCAGGCGAGGTGTTTGTTACCAAACCCCCTTCCCAGGTGTCGGTGACTGACCCCCCTTCCCAGGTGTCAGTGACGACCCCCCTTCCCCAGTGACTGACCCCCCTCCCCAGTGACTGACCCCCCTTCCCAGGTGTTGGTGACTGACCCCCCTTCCCAGGTGTCGGTGACTGACCCCCCTTCCCAGGTGTCAGTGACGACCCCCCTTCCCCAGTGACTGACCCCCCTCCCCAGTGACTGACCCCCCTTCCCAGGTGTTGGTGACTGACCCCCCTTCCCAGGTGTCGGTGACTGACCCCCTCCCCAGTGACTGACCCCCCTTCCCCAGTGACTGACCCCCCTTCCCAGGTGTCGGTGACTGACCCCACCAAGACCCCTCAGCCAGGTAAAAGAGGGGCACGCTCCTCACCATCTCCCATCAGCTGCACACTGCAGGCCGGTGGCCCTCCGTGCTGGAGGCACCTGGAGCTCATTAAAAATTTGGATTTCAGGCTCCACCCATGTTAGGGATTCTAAATTCTGGGGGCGGGGCCTAGCAGGGGCCGCAGGCGTCCTCCAGGTGACCCCACTCCTGCCTCCAGTGGGAGAGCTGCTGGCTGCTCTGGGGGAAGGGCTGGCAGGAAGCCAGGGCACCTGCACTGGAACCAGGCGTTACCCCTGAGGAAGCTGCCCGCCTGGCCTGGCTTCTGCGCACACAGCGCGCTGGCACTCCTGGCACACAGTGGGCACTCGGAGGCGTTGAATTGCCACGCGTCTCTGCTGAGCGACTGGCTGACTGCAAGGCTGATGGGGGGACTTGCCACCTCCATCACCTTCATCAGGGAAAACAAAGGGACAAGTGCCTCAAGGATGAGTCGTCCTCCCCACACTGAGAGGAGCCCTCCGTAGCCTGCGGGGATGCAAGGATGAAGGCTGTGCAGTGGGGGTGTGGTGGGCAGAGGCCAGCCACACCGCGCATGCTCACTGGCGATCTTGACAGACTTGCACTGACCCCTCATTCACTCCACAGATAACTGGGGCTCGTGCTACGTGCCAAGCGAGGTGCTGGGCATGGAGAAGACTCGAGGGAACAAGTTGGATGAGGTCCCTCTCCCAAAGCAAATATCCCACCTGCTCCCCTGCGTGCCCACCCCAGCAGTGGGCAGAGAATGGGGAACTGAGCAGCAGGGGTGCACTGTGGGCCCCAGGAAGCCGTGTTGGGGACGGGATGGCCCCAGATGCTGGAGCTCCCATCGTCCTGGCTCCTGCGTGATCCGTGGAGCAGGGGCTTTGCGGGTCCCAGGGAACTGCAGCTCCAGGTGGATTTGGGAGTTGCTTCCCCTGCAGAGCCCAGCCTTTCCTGACCGGCATGGACCCTGCCCCAGGCTGCACTCAGGCAGGCAAGCACCCCCACTCCCCCCAACACACAGCTGAGTATTCAGTTACCGTCACAAGACGTGCCATGAAGGAGACTTAGGGGGCGCTGACAAAGCATACACTAGTGGGGCCTTCGAAGTCTGGGGGATCCCAAGAGGCCCACCCTGGAGAAGCGCAAACTGAGACCTGAGGAGTGAAGAGGAATGATATCGGCAGAACGGGGAAGGGAGGTCACGCCCAGGCAGAAGAATCAGCACATGAAAGGCCCTGAAGGGGGAGGGTGAGTGGTGTGGACGAAGAACAGGGCAAGGAGGGAGGAGAGCCAAGAGCGATCGCGGGAGGGACGCGGTGGCCTAGCACCAGGTTACGGAGGATTTGTATAGGCCACATCGAGGATTGGGGCTTTTACCCTAAAACAAATGACAAACTAAAAGTTGTAGAACAGGTAGCACCAGGGAATCTGCTTCTTAAAATGCTTTGAGCCTTACCTTCTTCGTCTGCACAATGGGCACAATAGTACATATGCATCAGGAGCTGTGAGATGGAATGCCGGGCACACTGTTCACACCGAAGGCTCCAGCCCCACCCCTGTCTGGTTTCCGCTTACTGTGTACATCCGCACGCGCGCTCCAGCGAGTCCTACGTGGCTGCTGAGGTCTGAAGGCAGAGACCCCAACTACCCCTGCAAGGAAGTGATAGCTCACAGTGGTGAGCAGGTGCTGCATGCCAGGCCCTGTTCTAAGTGTTCACCCACCACACACATGGGTGCACATTCCTGATGGGGAAAGCTGGACCCGGAGTGGTTAGCCTGCTTGCTCAGCGTCACACAGCTGGTCAATATCGAGGCGAGGCAGGGCTTACCCCAGACACTGTGACTCTAGGTTCGTGGTTGGCAAACTGCGGCTCGCGAGCCACATGCAGCTCTTTGGCCCCTTGAGTGTGGCTCTTCCACAAAATACCACGGCCTGAGCGAGTCTATTTGGAAGAAGTGGCGTTAGAAGAAGTTTAAGTTTAAATAATTTGGCTCTCAAAAGAAATTTCAATCGTTGTACTGTTGATATTTGGCTCTGTTGGCTAATGAGTTTGCCGACCACTGCTCTAGGTCCTCACTCTTAACCACCACCCCTCACTGCATCTTTTAAAAAGTGGGATTTTTAGGGGAACAAGAGAGGCCCAAAAGGGTGAGTGGAATAGAAGGGCCCAGGCTCTGACGCTGAGCAGACTGCCCGGGGGAACCATCGGTGGATCACCCCATGTTACAGCCATCTGCCCCACAAGGCGGAGGCAGACCCTCCCGGCTGACCCAGGCAGCGCCAGGACCCCCCACAGCCTGGGCCGGGAGCGTCTCTGTCACCTCCACCAGCATCTGCATGCCCCTGCTAGCGATGGCCCGGCCGGAGCTGCCCACGGCACACAGGTCCCGGCTCAGGGAGGCCCTCGGAGCCACACTGAGGCCTCAGCAGGGGCATCTCCCTGCCGACAGGACCCCATGGGCCTGGCGTGGGCCGTGGGAGCACGCCGGAGACCAACGGTGGCGGCTGTCCTCACCGGGCTTCCGGCAGGCAGGAGGCCGCCCTGCCCTGCCCTGCCCCCTCCGCAGTCAACCAGAAAGCCAGGAAGTGCGCCCGAGCACCGGGCCGCAGGTGGCGGCGGATGCCTTGTCTACAGTATTTATGACACGGAGCCGAGCGGCGCGGCGGCTGAGGCTCCGGCCCAGGCAGAGAAGTGCAGCCCTGTGTGGTGAGCAAGACTGTAATTGGGGTAGCTCCAATTTACTAACCATTTGCAAAAGATTACACACCTCTCACGTATTATCCTCTCCTCATCTCACTTTAATGAGCACGGCTCTATCTGTATGTATAATTTCAGGGCGGGGGCGGGGGGACAATTTCTAGCCTAGGAGGCAAAGCTGCAGCTAATACATTAACATCCAAATTACGGAGAGGGGGTGTAATTGTGAGATCTACGGCTCAAGTCATTAGAAGCCCCCCCCCCCCCACCCCCCCCCCCCCCCACACACACACGGTAAAGCAGATATGCAGGGAGGCGTTCCTGTGACAGCCAACCAGTGGGAGGGACAACGTTCCCTCCAAGATGGCAGCCTCCCCTGGAGCCCGGGACAGCACGTGAAGAGAGGACCCCTGGGGATGAGTCTCTCCGCCGACCTTCCCTCTGGCCGTTCTTGTATTAGGAGGGAAGTGAGTCAGAGCAGTAGAAGAACTCCCAGGAGCCAGGGTTGCTGGTAAGCAGGCCTTCCCTAAAAGTCTAACGCTAGGAGGGATGCTTAGGAGTGAGTTAATGAACCATCTCTGCCTCAGCGTCATCACCTGGTGGGGGCAGGTGGGATAGTAATGCTGCCTAATTCATATTTTTATTTTTTATTGAGACCTACTATGCGCCTGGCACTCTTCCAGGTGCCGGGGAGACAGAAGTTGTAAAAAATGGATGTTTCCTGCTCTAGTGAGGCTGAGACTTTCCTGGGGAAAGAAAAGCAAATCCATACTGGGTAGGTTAGATTATCGGACAAGGTCAGCTCCCTGCCGCTGCAGGACATGGGGCGAGCGTGCACTCTCCAGGGCGACAGGCCTGACTGCCAGACTCCGGCCCTGGGAAAGGCCGTGCGGTGGCTGTCCTGGCTGTGGGGATGGCCCAGCACCGAGGCCGCCTCCCTCTTCCACAGGTTCCCTTCCGGAGGCGTGGTTTGCCTGTGAAGTCTGAGTGACATCACAGGCTTATGAGGAGGCAGCAGCCGCCAGCCCTGATGGAGAATGAGGGTTGCTGAGAGCACACACCAGTGCTCTCTCCGGCCGAGCTGTGTCCCTGGCTGATGGAAAGAAGCCCCTGGGCCGCCTGCCTGCCCAGTCACCAGGCAGCTCAGGGACCCAAGGAGGAGGTCAGAGAACACAGCCAGTGGGAGACCGCATTTGCACACCTGGACACGTCCCTCGGGAATGCCTTCCCTGCTTCCCATCTGCAATGCACAGCAGGACTGGGCAGCGGGTCGGGGGGGAGGGGGATAGACACTCAACTCTGCTTGTCCTTTCTCTTGTGTCACATCAACCCCCATGAGGGTGGGAGAGGCTGAGAAGAGGGGCATGAAGAGCAGCCAAGGCCTGGCGATCGGTGTCAGAACCTCTGTTGTGCACCTACTGCGCGCTGCATCCTCAGCCAGAAGTGTCTGGCACAGAGTTTAATCCCTGACCCCTGGAATGGCAGGGAAGGGTGATGGGACCCATCTGTTTGGAGCCTTTACCTAGCCGCCCCCCTTCCCTGCCCTCCCTCTCCTGTTCTCCCTTCCACTCTCACCTAATTGCCTCTCTGAACTGTTTGAGAGCTCTGCTCACAGATCTTGTCAATCACACCTGTCGGCTTGCACACGCGCGCGCGCGCGCACACACACACACACACACACACACACACCTGTCTGCTCTTTCCTGCACTCCAACCCTTGGCTTGCTCTCCAGTCTCCCCTCTCTCTCTCTCTCTCTTAAATGAGCACACACAGACACCTGGATGCAAGCAGCCCATCCACAGGCCAGGAGAGGCTCTACGAAATTAGCAGGTATTGAAACCCGTGCTGGGAGGAAGGGGTGTGGGCTGGAGGCGGGCGCTAGCTCCTCTCCACCCCGCACCCTCTCAGTAGCCTCAGGAGCCCAGGGCCTCCAGCATCTTCACCACCCAGAGGGAGTATGGACTATGGACTTTGGTGGAAAATGCTGCCTCCCTTCTCCCCAGCAGGAACCTTTTGTATTAATCAGCAAATTTGAGCGGCGCCCCTTCCACACCCCGGCCCCCGTGATTTAACAGGCTCCTCCCCAATCTCTTAATAGCTGGCTCTGGTTTCTACTTTTTCTTGTGTGTGTGTGTGTGTGTGTGTGTGTGTGTGCGCGCGCGCGCGCGTGCGCGTGCGGTTGCACAAGTGTGTGCAAAGGTCTGCCAGGTAAGCACATCAAGGGGGAAAGAAGAGGAGAATCTGGGCTAAATATGTAAAGTAAGAGAAGGGAGAAAGAGAGGAAGGAAGGAGGTTAGGGAGGGAGGGAGGGAGGGAGGGAGGGGAAAAAGGAGGGAAGAAGGAGACAGGGATGGAGGGAGGGTGCTGGGCTCCCGGTGCCATGTACACCAAGCATGTCAAACTCACAGCTGGCAGACGAAGCATGCGGCCCGCCGGCCGAGTTTGACATGCTTGATGGACACTAACCACCTGCATAGGTGATGGGCTGTGTGCCCCACCCTGTCTTCTCAGAGTTGCCTGTCCATGCAGGATGACCTACCACCCCAATTTGCCTGGAAGTAAGGAGGCTCCTGGACCACTTGGTGACGTTGGTCCACCCAGTTCTGCCTCCCAGCAGGCCGTGGTTTAGAGCAAGGCCTTGCCTAGGCAAGGCTGGTTCTGATGGCCCAGATGGAGCTGGTTCTTAGGTGGTGGGAAGGGATCACGTTACAATCAAAACGGAGACCTCTTGTTCCTCCTGCCCTGCGTTTGTACCGCTCCGCGGCTGTCTTTCAGAGCGCAGTTGTTGAAGCCCTGCAGGGGTGGCATGCTAAGAGCAATCACAGCCACCACCCACAGAGGCTGAGCTGCGGCAGGTGCAGCTGGGAGCCTGACCCTTTCACCTTCCTAACCAGCCTTGCGGAGCTTTACTGCTGTGGCCAGTTATGGCTGAGGAGACTGAGGATAAAGGAAGTCACGTCCCCAAGACCCAGAGCCAGCGAGGTGGGGGTTTGCCCCTGCAGTCTGTCTCTAGTTGCCCTGCCCCCTTGCTCATCTGTAGCCCGGCCTCCCGCTGAGCCCTTGGCCTGGGGGCCCCATTCAGCACCCAGAAGCATGTCTGTCATGTGTTCTTACGGGAACCAGTGGGTTGAAGGAAGCCAGGGCAGTGGGCTTTTCTCTCTGGCAGTCACGTGATCTAGGAGTGTTGCTCCTGGTCAGAGGGCCAGGGGGAGGGCTTGGGTCCTTAGAGCCACTGAGGCACTGAAAGCTCCCAGGCCATTAGTGGGGCTGCCCAGGACCCAGCACAACTCCCGGTCCTTCCAGGGCTGATGGCCCCGCCCCGCTCCCAGGGCTTAATGGCCTGCTCCTCCCGCTGTCACATCACATGGCCTCGCGGCAGCATTCTCAGCATTCTCCAGGCCCCAGGAAGGAGCAAAAGGAATATTTGATCACAGGTGGCTGCTGGCAGCCTACAGCCTCTGAAGTCCCGGGCCAGGAGCTTCCTGTGCTGGGAACACTGAGGCCTCCTGTCCGTGTCCACAGCCCCAGGCAGGCTCTGCAGCCGCCCCTGCAAAGCGAGAGGGACCTGCCTCTCAGGTGTCAGCCCTCCTTTGCCGTGAATGCGGTCCCTGAGGGAGAGTGGTGAGCAGTTGGCTCCCAACAGGCTGCCTGGAAATGCCCAGAGCCCTCAGGACCCACCTCCTGGCTCCTTACTCGAGAGAGAGGCAGCGTGCCTCGGGGGTGTGTGTGGCGGGGGATGTGACTTTTGAAACCAGCCAGACCCGGGTTCAGATTCAACCCCCATGACTTTGGCGAAGCCAGAGGCTTCTGTGCGCTTGTGTTAGGGATGAACACCCACCTGCGGGTCTGAACCCAGGGTCAGAGGAAGCCGTGTATCTGAGCGCCTGGGGGTGCCCAGCCGGCAGAAGGAGCCTGACAATGGGGCTGGTCAGGAAGCTCAGGGTGGGGTCCACCCACGCCCTCCGAGGAGGCACACACAGCCCATCCCCGACTCATGCATTGCTGTGATTCTTCCCACTTCTGGAGAAAAGGAAGTTTCAAAGCTTCCTGTTGTATCCAATTTCATGTTTTAACAACTCTCCTTTGTGGTAATTCTTCTTTCGGTCTAACCCGAGTCCCTCACGCAGCAATTCAAGTGATTTTCTTTTCCTCCTTTTCTGAAGAGACTGAGAGATGCCCAGTCTCCTGAACTCCCCGGGAAGCACAGCCTGCCCCTCCGGCCAGGAAGCCCCTCCCAATGGCGGGGCTCCTCTGGGCTACGCAGCTCGAGGTGCAGCCGTGGGTCTCAGAGCTGGTGCCTCAGCCAGACCTGCACAGGGGAGTCGGTGACAGGTGTGGGGACCAGGACCAGCACCTCAGATTCCCTCAATCTGACTCCCATAATTCCACCTGCTTGCCTTCTCTAAATTCTCTGCATTCTAGAACTTTCTTGGATTAAAAGAAGAGTGGGGATGAAATAAAGGGGGAAAAGGGCTTAACATAACCCCATGCAGGAAAGAGACGTGACTCCAGCTGCATTTCCAGAGGGGTTAGAGAGGGGCACAGGAGGCTGGGACCGGCGAGGGTGCCGAGGGACAGTTCTTAGAGCATCCCCGTGCGTGGGGGATGTGTACCCCTCTCCTGCTCATCTGTAGGCGCTGGTGGCACTTCGCAACCGCTCGCCATCCCATAATCAGCATCATTATCTCTGCATAATTTCCCCTTCTCTCTGCAACTTGGCCTGTGAAAGGAGCCCGAGGAAGGACCGGCGTTTCTGGGACTGGGAGAAGGGGCGACGTGGCCTTGATTGCAAATGAAAAATTAAGCCCACATGTCTTGCATTTGTGCTGGCCTGATTCCGTGAAGCCCTGCGCGTCCCCGCCCACCCAGCCGCCTGAAGGGCAGCAATGACCTGTCTACCTCTTCTTAGGCTCACCTGGCGTTTAGCGAATCTATACTGCATTTAATCTCTGAGAGCACTGTGCGTGGCTTTAAATGCCTAACTTGCTGTGGAGAGCGCCTGCTATTCTCTCTGCTGTCCTTTAACTCCAGGCTTTTGTTTGTTCCATCAGCTGGGCTCTGCTGGGGAGGAGCACACAGAATTGTGCCTTTGATCCCAACCTGGAGGGGCAAGAGAAAACAATCCGGGAGGGACCCAGAGGTCAGCTGTTCCCACCGGCTCGCCGGCCCCGCCCCTGCCGCGGGTAGCCATCAGGCATCCGGAGTCTGCTGCTGGGAGGGGGGGGGTGGGAGGGGAAGGGATCAAGAGGTAGTCAGTGCACCTCATAGTGACTGGCCCAGCGGTCGTTCTGGTTGTTCTGACGTTAGGGTCAATTTGCATGTTACCCTTTTATTATATAGGATTATTATATAGGATAGAGGCCTGGTGCACGGGTGGGTGCCGGCTGGCCTGTCCTGAATTGGGCCTGGATCGGGGTGGTGGTCCCTACTGGGGGGTGGGGCCAGCCTGGGCGAAGGGCCTGGGCAGTTTGCAGGCTGGCCACACCCCTGGCTTTGTCAGGAAGGATGTCTGGAATGATGTCCAGAAGACGTCTGGTCTATCTGGTCTAATTAGCTCATTACCCTTATATTAGTATAGATGGACTTTCAGCTTTAACAGCCGAATTAGTCTGTTACATGGAGGTTTTACCATATTGCATCTGTTTGCTCAGCGGCTACACAGAGTGTCACAGACCGGGAGGGAGGCTTAAGCAAGAGCAGTGTATTTTCCCACAGGTCTGGAGGCTGGGTGTCCAAGATCAAGGTGTGTGCAGAGTTGCTTTCTTTGAAACCTCTCTCCTGTTTTGTAGAGGCTGCCTTCTCCCCCCCGCCCCCCGTCTTCACCTGGTTCCCTTCTGTGTGTCTGTCCCAATCCTTTCTTTCCTGAGGACATCAGTCATGGCAGTCATGGTGCACTAGGCCCAGATGACCTCATTTTACTGAAGTAACCGTTTTAAAGGGCCGTCTCCAAACGCAGTCACATTCTGAGGCACTAGGGGTTAAGGTTCAATATACGAATGGGGGGGCACAGTTCAGCCAGCGAGGGTGCCGAGGGACAGAGGAGTTCTTAGAGCATTCCCGTGCACAAAGCACTTAGTATGCAGAAGAGGCCCAATAACAGGTGAATTGACACTTAGACTTGCACGTATGTAAAACCACCTTCCAGCAGTGCTCCAGGCCTGGCCTTCGGAGCAGTGGCTTGGGCACCGGCCCCCGGGCAGCGGCCCCCGGGCAGCAGCGGCCGGTCTCCGCCTCTGCGGGCGGGGAAGGGCTGTCACAGCCACCTCAGGCTTTTAGGCTCTTCAGCCTGGTTGTCCCAGTGGCCCCAGATGGGGTCTCTATTGCCAGGGAAGAAAGCACAGGCACCCCTCGGTTCAGAGGAGCAGGGATCCTCGGAAACGCCAGCCCTGTGGTCTTCCCTAGAATGGAGGTCTCACTTGGAAGTGGCTCACCTGCCACGAGGAGGGGCTGAAGCCAGGTAATCGGGCTTCTTGACCCCTTTCATTCTGCTTTCTCCTTTCTTTCTTTTTAAAAAATATATTTTTATTGATTTCAGAGAGAAAGGGAGAGAGAACCACCAATCAGCTGCCCCCCTCCCCACAGGCCCCCACCAGGGATCGAGACTAACTGCTTTTCTCTTAGAGCCGTTAGGGCTCTTGTGGACGCCTGGGCAGACCACAGACTCACATATTCTTAAAACCGAGAGAGGGCTTTATCGGCCTGCGTCGCTGAAATCCCAGCGGGTAGATGCAGGTTTTCGGGAGCCACTGCATTCGGCGGTGAGGGCCATTTCCGCTCACCTGCCTTGCTCTCAGGCGGGACTGAGGCCATGGCGTGATGACCAGCCTTAGCTCGGAGCCACATCCTGCCAAGGCCAAGTCCGATGTCACCAAGAGAAAAGTCTCAACAGGCTCATGAACAGATTTTTCAATGCCTTTTGCCCCATTGGGTCTGTCTAGGTGGCAGGGACATCTCAGAAACCATCGCTGTAGCCAGGGAAGTGATTGTCCTTCCAGGCAACCCCACTCCATGCAGCCAGTTGCACCCAAAGCAGAGGTAGGAGTGATTCCCCGGAGGGAAACTGGGGTTCTTCCCCGCAAACGAGGCTGAATGGCTGCTGGTTCATAAAAGCAAAAGGCATCACCACAGACTCTGGGAGAAGAGGCTTGTGAACAGAACATGAAGGCAAGGTATCGCGTCGGCCTGTGCATTTCAACAAGAGTCCTGGCTGGACGGTAGCGCTGGATTTAATTATGCTGTAAGTTTCCGGCCTCTTACCTAAACTAATTTTATTTCTGTGAAGTGAACTATTGTTTCTAAGAGAAAGAAATAAATACTTTTCTTAAGCAGTTTTTAAAAAGTATAGTGCGGTGGCGAAGTAAGACCGAGAGCTCTGGTGTCCCCACTCTGCCACTTGACAGCCATTCGCTGTGGAGCAAGTTACTGAACCTCTGAGCTTCCTGTGTCGAACTAGGGTTAGTGAAAGTCCCCTCTCATTGTGAGCATTAGATGGGATGACGCGCACAAAGCACTTAGTGTGCAGAGCTGGCTCGGTAAATAGTAGCTGTTATTATGTTTTAAATCCTCACCTCAGGACATGCTTAGAGGGGGTGGGGAGAGAGAAAGAGAGAGAGAGAGAGAGAGAGAGAGAGAGAGAGAGAGAGAGAGAAACTTCAATTGGTTGCCTTCCATACACTCCCCAACTGGGGATCAAACCCTCAGCCCAGGTGTGCGCCCTGACTGGGTATCAAACGGGCAACATTTCAATGCACAGGATGACGCTCAACCAACTGGGCCACTCTGGCTGGGCAGTGGCTGTTATTTTTAAGTGAGAGGCTATAAAGTAGTTAGACTCGCTGTGTTGGACCTGAAAGAACATTTAGCAAAACCACATTTTTCAGTTGAGAAAGCTGAAGCAGAAAGAGGTTAAGCACCCACTGCAAGGCCACGCAGCTGACGAGGCACGGAGGCGGGTTTCAGTCCGGGGCCCGTAACCCCCGTGGAGCCTGCTGATGTCTACATTAGCCAGTATCCCACCCCAGTCCCGGACAGGACCTCCCTCCCAGGACATGGAGTTCGGCAGCCTGGAGTCTTCGTGCCTCTGCCTGGGAGGGGAGCTGAGCCTTTGTCTCTGCAGAGATTCTTGTATGGTGAGGGGAGAGCCTTCGTACCCCAGATCCAGAGGCCTGGCCTCGGTGTGTGTGCATGCATGTGTGTGCGTGCCTGTGTATGCATGCCTGTGCTTGTGCATGTGTGTGCTCCGCCCCATCGCTGAGCCCTAGCTCCCCAAGGAAGCAGCCATGATCAGAAGTGGGGCAGCTGCTGGCCTCACCCTGAGCCTCTCTCCCCTCACTGCCCAAGAGGCATCCCTTGGCCAGGGGAAGCCATATGTGCCCCATGGTTTCTGGCCCCAGTGGATGAGTTGAGAACCTTCTTAAGGGTCACAGGTTGTGGCAAGAGGCTGCTCTCCTCGGGACAAGGCGAGAGCTAGAATGCTCCCGTGGTTCTTGTCTCCTTGAGAGAGGAGGGAGACCCTCGCTCTGGTTACTTAGGAGTGAACGCCAGCACTGATCCTGGTGGACCAGCCCTCCCACCCGCGGAGCGCTTCGCCCCAGCCCTGATCCGAACCTGCACCGTCTGTGGAGAAAACACAGCATTTAGAGTCAGGCCCCTTACCTGCCATGTGGCCTGGGCAAGTCACTTGTCCTTTCCGAACATGTGTCCTCCCCGTGAAGTGGATGCAAGCTTCCCTACAGATGCTTAGTCCCCTCGGTCTGCGGCAACCAACCCCAGAGACCGCCGGCTCCCAACCACACGGATGCCTCCGGCTCTGGAGCCTGGAAGTGCATCAGGAGCTGGCGACCCGGTGTGGCCGTGCTCGCGGGTTGATAGATGAGTCTTGCTGCTGTGTCCTCGCATAGCAGAAGGGGTGTGGGGCTTTGGGGAGCTCTTTCCGGAGGCACGGATCCCGTGCATGAGTGCTCCACCCTCGAGAACTAAGCACCCCCAACGCCCCTGCCTCCTGATACCATCACACTGGGCGAGGATCTCGAAGTAGGAATGGTGGTGGTGGTGGTGGGGGTGGGGGGGCGCATGAACTGCAGTCCGTAGCAGATGCCATGAAGATGAAATAAAATGATGCATGTGAAAGCTTTTTTGTAAACCGTGATGCTGTGCCTAAGATTGGATATTAAAGGTTGATACCAGGGGAGGACCAGGCCTGCTGCGGAGGGAGACGGCCACAAAGAGGTGACGAAGCTGGGCCAACAAAGTGACCGTGAAGCATGCTGGGAGGCCAGGTGCTGCAGAGGGAGGGGCACGTGTCAGTGTCCTGCTGCGCCCCTTGTGGTCAGCCCCTTCCCCTACACACACACACACACACACACACACACACACACCCTCCCCCCAGCAACACCAGCCTCAGCCAGATGCCGTGGTGAAAAGGATCTAGAAGGCCATCAAGATGTCGCGGTACCTCCACTTTAACCACGCGTCACCCAGAGAAGGAGGCACTAAGGCAACAGGCATGAGGGGAAGCTCCCAGGAGAGAAGGCCGCCAGCTCCTGTCACAGGGGCCGCTGGTTCTCGAACCTCTCTGTACATCACAACCCCTTGGGGAGTTTTGAACAAAAGAGCACACGGATGCAGGGCTCCTCCCCCTAGGCTCCCGACTCGTGATTCCTGAAGGTGGGCCCACAAGCCAGGCTTTCGTACCGCACCCCGAGGATTCTGATGCACAGCCAGCGGGGCCCCTAAAGGAGCCACTGCTACCTCGGGACCCGCCCCTCTCGAGCAGCCCCCTTTCTCCCGAGTGTCCCAGCCCCTAATTGCAAACCATCTCTCCCAGACCCCTGTGTCAACTGCTTCTGAAAAGTGATCAGCCTTCTTCTGAGGTATATGTGGCTCCTGGCAGACCAGGCTGCCAAGTCCCAGGAAAGCCTGGTGTGGGTGGCAGACAGCTGGCATAGGCCTGCTGGGGCTGGGGTCCAGCCTGCAGATGCCCATGTCTACCCCGGCAGGCTGGAGGCGCCGGGGTGCTGAGCCTGGCTCTCAGGACTCTGGACCGCTGGCCCTGGACAAGCACCAAGGCTCTGCCTTCCAGACGGGATGGGTGGCAGCAGCACGGGGCTACAGGTAAGGATCTCAGTCCACCTGGTGTTTCTGCCAAACTGGCATCTGTCACCTTATATCATTGTCATCTCCCATTTGGGTCTCTGCCTTGTGTGTTTCTTTAAGTAATAAAAAAGAAGGCAAGGGAAGCAATCTGTGGCAAGGCTCCAGGCTTCTCTTAATTGCAAATTCCCTTAAGTACCACTTCCCTGGAGCTGCAGGCCTGTCCGCTAGTCAGAACTGCTTCAGCCCGGCTGATTTTAATAGGCTGCAGTCATTCCAGCCTCTTGGAAATCTCCCTTCTGCTCATCCGCAAATCCTGGCATGTCCTCACCCCGTTCGAGGGATCTCAAATTATCGGAAAGAACACGTCGTGTTTTTTTTTTTTTTTCATCTTTATATTAAAAGGGAAGAGAAAGGTGTAGGAAAAAGGGGAGAGAATGAGAGAGAAGAGGAGGGAGGGAGGGAGGGGAGAGTGTGACTGCAATTGCTGCTGGAGGAGGAGCACCCTCAGGCCAGGCTGACGGTGCAGCCGCAGGACTGTAAGTTGGTCAAGTATCAAAATATCTATGGACTCCTGCCCCAGCTCCCGGAGGAGCCCACGCCCCTTGCCCGGCCCCTCCCCTGAGGCCCAGACCTCCCTGTGGACAGTAGCACTAAATGGTTTAACCTGGCCTCCAGGGGGAGCCTTCAGGGCCACATTGGGCCTCAAAGCATTTGTTCTGCTTTGTTGGAGAAGAACGGGGTGTCCTGCTTTTTCTCTTGGGATAAAAGGAGAGAAGAGTGGAAAAACCCTGAACCTGGGAATCAGGGGGCAGCATCCCGGTGTCAGGCAACGTTTGTGCAACGGTTTGGCCTTGGGAAAGGGCCTTGGCAGGCCTGCCCTAGGACGCTTGGAAGCCATGCAAGTGCATTATAACGGCCCCAGCCACCCCCAGAGCCACGAGGCTGCTCCCTTATAGTCAGGCTTGGAGTGGGTCAGTCTCCCCGCGGGCTTCAGGTGTCACCCCCACTGTCTCCTGCAGCCAGGACAGGTGGTGTCAGAGGGGAGGAAGCCTGAGAGAGCCCAGGTAGAGTTCATGTCAGAAATTGCTGGACTGATGCAAACACACCTGCTCAGTTGCCCCGGAGCTCAAGGACAGTAGGATGGAGGGAGTGAGCCAGGAGATGGGACTTGATCCGGACGCTTCATTCTTCCCGACTCAATGGGCCTCTCTGCTGTAACTGCCAGGTCAGTGACTTGGCCTGGAGGAGACTTCCAGGGTCGCCAGCGACCAAGAGCAGGCTCGTGGCTCTCAGTGGAGTTACCAGGCAGCCACCAGGCTGAGGGAGAGGCCTGGCCCTCCCCCATGGCTGCACCAAAGCTGCCGCGGCTGATAGGTAGCTCTGGGCAGGCCCTACAACCACATTAGGCTCTGGATTTTTTTTAATGTTTTTATTGATTTCAGAGAGGAAGGGAGAGGGAAAGAGAGATAGAAACATCAATGTTGAGAGAGAATCATTGACTGGCTGCCTCCTGCACGCCCCCCACTGGGGGTCGAGCCCGCAACCCAGGCATGTGCCCTTGACTGGATTCGAACCCGGGACCTTTCAGTCCACAGGCCAACACTCTACCCAGTGAGCCAAACCAGCCAGGGCGGCCCTGGATTTCTTTATCCAGAATGGGAATAACAACACCTACTCTTTGTGGGAAGGAAATGCAAAATGGACAGGGGAAGCTTTGCGGAAGGGAAATTGACTTACGGAGACGACGAAGTTCTCTTCATTGCAAACCACGCTGCCCGCTTGTGTCTTCCCCACTAGACTGCGAGTGGCTTCCCGAGGCCGAGGACTGCCCTGTTCCTCCATTGAGTCGGGAATGCTCAGCGCAGACTGTGGCACCGAGCAGGTGCTCAATCAGTATTTGTTGATCTGGACGAAATTGTTTATTAGGATGCGGGTGAGTATTCCTGCCCTAAGGACTGCTCCCTGCCTGCCCCTTAGGCTCCCTTGGAATCCCAAAGGTCGAAATGCACTTGGAGTTACCCTCTTTGCCCCTTGTATTGGGCACGGTTTTCCCTTATACGACCTACGGGGAAAGAACAGCGCCCTTGAGGAAGATAGGGCTGGGGACTGGGCTGTGTCTGGGCAGCCATGTGGTTATTGCAGATTGTGTTCTACGTGAATAGCGCCCCCTGGAGTTGTGCAAGCAGGATGCCCTGCACCTAGCTTCTGGTGGAGGAGAGGAGGCATGCCAACTATGGTGAGAGGCTCTCCCACCAAAAGTGTTGCCACCTGTTAACTACAGAGATCAGAGTCCGGGCCCTGGAGGCGGGCTGGGCTGGGGCCATGGCTTGAAGAAGAGGGTGGAGAGAGCTGAGCCCCCCTCTTGCCCCACATACAAACTCATTTAAAGCTCAGTTTCTAAGGCTCAAACCAAGTTGCAAGCTCCACCTAAAACTCAGTGACATTGAACCTGCCTCCGCCCGCGAAGGCTGTCTGCGAGTCATCCCGCGAGGAGAGACTGCAGCTGGGAGCCAGACATAATTGGGACCACAGCTTTTTGAAACTGCATACGCTCGCCTCCCTGAGTCCCAGTTGCCTAATCTGTAAAAATGGGGTCACTAGTCCCCACAGCCGGGTTGTGAGGAATCAATGAACTAGATAAAGAATCCACACAGTGCCCAGGCCAGAGGGAGAGCCCAGCCCGCGCACACCCCCCCTTCTCTCTGTACCAAACCTCGCGCTCATGAGCTCCTGCGCCAGCCGCCTTTCTGTGAAGCGTGGACAGCAATGCCCATCTCAGGGGCCATGAGGAGAGGCGGGCATGAGGCAGAGAGATGTTCCCTCCCGCCTCGTTTCCATCTCCCACTGTCCCCTGCCAGCTCGAGCGTCCTCTGTCTAGAGAGGACATTCTGGTTGGGTGGGTTTCTGGATACGCATTCAACCTGCACAAGTTCCTGCAACCACGCTCTGTCCCAGGCGCAGGAGCACTGGCGCCATCTGCCAACTCTCGGCGCCTCTCCCGGCCCCTGCTCTGTGGCGGCAGTGCCTGACCTTGCTTTTCCCCGGTGCCTCTCTCCTTTGGGGCCCTGCAGCCCCATTCCCGCCAGTAATCCTGGCTCCTGGCTGCCCCGCGCCAAAGGCAGATGGTGTTGAGTAATGGGGCTTCTCCCTCGGTTGGATGGGCCGCGTCAGCAGAGCTGACTTCAGCATTGCACTGGCAGGCAGGCTGGGAGCTTAGCGCCTCCTCCTCCTCGCTGCTGGGTGGGGAGGGAGGAGAGCAGGGATGGCTGTTTTTGGAATCTTTCCTGAAGCTGGGGTATTTGTGGGCAGATTGCATTCGGAGCCTCCAACTTCCCTGCCATTGAACTTCTCCAAAGACATCTCTCTTTGTTTGCCTGTATTTCACTCTGACGGTGTCTGAACGGCTTCTTCCATTTGCTTTTATATATTCATTTGAAATGACTCCTCCAATATTTAATCTTTATCAGAACCTGGACGCCTGGTATTTATTTTGCAGGTCAGCTGCTCATCCATTTTCCCTGAGGCCTCTGGCAGGAGGCTGGAGAGCCCGAGGCCCCCGGGTGCTGCCATCAGCATTCGTCCTGGTGACAGGAGGACAAATCAAAGCGCTGCGGGCTACGGCGAGAAGATAAATCTGGCAAAAGGCTAACGAGCAAACTGGCTGTCGCAGAGGGCCTTCGAGAGTCCCCAGGCCTTCTGGTGCGGGAGCAGCTCGCTTCTGGACAGAGTGAGGGGGCACAGGGTGGGTCTGAGTTGGGTTTTTCCAGAACGAGGCACCAGAGCTCCAATTTCTGGGCAGCAGCAAAGGGCAGCGAGGAAGGCGAGCTCCACTGTTCAAAGCACGTGGCTTTCACCTCTGCGGGGAGTTGTGGCCTAGCTTTCCCAGGTAGGTCCAGGGACTTTGAGGGTGCACACTCGTATGTCTAGGCAGGGCACTGGTCCTCTATTCATCTCCAAATACACAGTGAACACCTATTCCATATGCGACACCAAGCCAGCTCCTTAGAATATGAAGGCAGTGTCTGACTGCAAGGGACTTACAAGGGTTTCCAGAGAGCCAGGTCGGCAAGTAGTGTCTATGTCCTCGTCAATGTCTACTGATTGGAAGTGGCTGCTTGGAGGCTCGTATTAAGAAAAATTGGAAAGCTTCGTCTAGGTTTAGGGGGAAAATGTAGAAATCATTTAGTGGTGTCTGAACTAGTGCATCATCCCTGCTCAACCTGCCAAGGAATGGGAGCATTTTTTCAGCAAAGAATTTTGCAACAGCAGCCATGTGCCCAGCCCTGGGCTCCGAGCTGCGAAGGGCTGAGCATATGCCTTAAACAGAATTCAATCCAGTTGGGGAAACACAGGCAGCAGCGGGAACGCTGGTCATCCCTTGTCTACAATCCGCCGAGGGCTACGTTCCTGGAAGGAGAGGGAGGGTGTGCGGGAGTTCTCGGGGAAGCACTTTGGAGCTGCAAGGGAGAAAGGAGCCAGCCCAGGGTCCCCGGAGTCTGCCGAGACATCGGTATTCCCTTCCAAAGCGGTTCCGTGAGAGCAGGTGAGAAAGGAGGGACCAAGTGAGCTAGTTTGTTCTTTTTTCCTTTTAACCTTCTCTGCCCTTCTCTAAGCAGCCTCCCCTGCAGGGGGCGCCCCTCAGCGGTGGGGGCTCCCAGCCTGCCTGGGCTGGTGCATTCCCAAGAACTGCGGGGCTGAGAAGCTCTTCCTGGGAGGCAGGGCAGACCCTGCTCCGGCCGGCGTGTGATGAATATTGCAGAGCCCAGATGGAATCCTGTCCACAATTTTCTCTCCTTCTCCTTGCCAGCACCGCTCTCCTCACAGTCCTCCACCTCTATTCCCACCCCAGTCCCCAACCTTTCGTTCCCAAGTCAGGAAAATCAGTCAAAACATTTATCAGGAATCGGTAGGAACCAGCCAAGCGCTGTGAAGAGCTAATCTGTGCAGAGCTAATAAGAATGAACAAAGTCACCACAGACTTCGCCATGGGCATCGCTGATAAGGATTTGTCAGAAGAATTGCAGGTACAATCTGAACAGCCCTGGGAAGTGGAATGCAAATGCCTCGCTTCCCATCCCTCTGCTGGTGGCCCCGGAGCAGACCGCAGCCCTCAGGACCCTCAGGAACCCGCCCAGACGGACGGCCAGGCCAAGAAGGCAGCTAGGGCAGGGGGTCGTGCAGAACCGTGGGACAAGCCCAGCTGAGCCAGGGTGGCCGTGGCCGCAGACTGCGCCGTGGGTGCAGAGTAGAGGCCAGAAGGAGGAGGAGGTGGGCTGGGAGGAACTGCCTTTCTCCATTCCTGGGCAGAGTGGACATGGTGTGGAGGCCAATGATGCTGAAAGCAGACATGGAAAGTAAGTTCCCCAACACCTAGAAGCTGCTGGAATTGGGACGTGGGTTTCAGAATGGCCGGCCTGGAGGCCGATGCGGTAGAGAGCGGGCGGGGCTGTGGAGGCAAACATGGCTGTGAATCCCAGTTCCAATGGTTTCTAGCTGTTGGGCCCTTGAGCATGTAGCTAAACTTCCCCGAGCCTCGGTTCCCTCAACTAGCATTACCTACCTCATAGGGACCACTGTGCCTGGCCCAGAGGAAGGCCCAAAATGTTACCGTTATTTTGTTGTTAGTTGTATGGGTAGTTTTGCCTAAAGACAACCTATAACCTAATGGTGTAATTCATATGCCAGAAAACTTTTTGTAAAGGACAAGTAAATATTTGAGACAGTCAGACCATGTGGTCTCAGTCCCAACTAGCGACCTCTCATACTGAAGCATTTGCATTCCACTTCCCAGATGGAACGAGCTTGGCCGTGGTCCAATAAAGCTTTATTTATAACAACAAAAAGCAGCTGAATTTGGTCTGTGGGCTGAACTTTTCCAGCCCGGGTGTAATGGGGTCCTGGAATTGTTTCAGCCGCAGATCTTTTTTTCTCTCTCCTCATTAAACTTTGTTATTTTAATGGGTCTCGAAATTCTGTGACAGATTTTTGGTCATGCTGTTTCCATTAAAAAGTACTGATTTTAAAAAACTAATAACTTAAAAACTGCCACACACACCAAAGAACCAAATGGTCCACAAAACATCTTATAGGGACTTTGCAGGGAGGCCATGGTCCGGCTGCCTCGGAGCCCCCAGGCTTCCTGCAGAGGCTGGGGGGACGAGGCGTGCTGTAGGCCCTGGGCGCAGTTTCTCTAGCCCTCTGAGAGCATTTCCCTATAAATGAGATATGGCTGCCCTGGCTGCGCCACCCAGTTCCTCTCTTTGCATCTTCACTGCAAAGTTTATTGTGGGGCTGATGCATTTTTACTGCATCTCCTAAAAGTAGACACATTTTCATCTTTTTCTTGAAATACATATCGTTAAATCTCTCGACCAATTCCTTCGGGCTTATTGGACTTGGAAGCAAGCTGTGAAGAATGATTTGTTTTCAGGCCACAAAGCCACCCCAAGACAGGCCTCTGTCACACCCCTGTAGCCACGGGGGAGGGGCAGGCTTCGGACGGTGTAAATGAGGTTTTTGAATAACATTGGTTTTCTATTCCCTCACACGCTTTGAAGTCTGATGTTTTCTCAAGGGCTGAGCCTGCCACTCTCCCAGGGCAAGCAGATCGTCTTGCATTTGTGTGGGGCTTTGCAGCTTAGAAAATGCTTTCAGTGTATATATTACCTCTCAGCCCTCACCACCGCTCGGCGAGGAAGCTGGCAGAAGCAGGAAAGTCACTCCCGGACCACGGAAGCGGGCCCGGAAGGCTCGGAGAGGCTGCTCCAGGACGCTGGACATGAGTTCGCGATCAGAAGAGGCAGTGAGGGATGGAGCAGGAAGCTAAGAGAGCCCCAGGGATATCAGAGACCTCACCTCGAAAGCCTGTGAAGGTTTCCTTGTTTGGAAAATGGGTTTTTGCAAATATGATTAAGTTAAGGATTTTGAGATGGGGAGAGTCTCCTGAATTTCCCCAAGTGGGCCTAAGTGCAATCCTAATGTTATCAGAGAAAAGCATGGACGGTCTTTTTCCGTTGCTAGTGAGAGTGTAATCAGCATCTCTGGAGGCCCCACGGGAGGATGAAGTGTGGGAGAAAGCTTTATTTCCATGAAATTACATCCTGGGTTTCCAAAGTCCCGATTCCCTTAATCCAGTCGCTGGGGATTCAGTGGAGCTACAAGCACAGCCGGCGTCCAGAGCTCCCTGTCCATGGTGGAGCCGGGTCCGGCACAGCATCAGGCCAGCTGCAGTCCCTCAGGCCATTGTGTAGCACACGCAGTGAGCCATGGTGAATGCAGGGGAACCAGGAGAATGCACCCCCTGCGAAAGGAGTCCTGAAAATGCGAGAGCGAATTCCTTTGTTTAGGAGATTCCTGGGTTTGCAGTGGCCGCGCCTACTCTGGCCAATAACCTGTTTCCAGATGTGACTGACAAGCAAGTACCTTCCCTATTTCACACCCTGCCCCCTCCCTGTCCAGTCCCTTCCCCCACGAATCTGCAGGGAACAGAGCAGTGGCCCCCCTGGGGCGTGTTAGAATGCAACTTCCTGGCAAAGCTGCACAAATGGCAAGTCCCTAATATTTGGCCTTTCCCTTGCTCCTTCCAATCGCCAATAATCAAGCTAATTACAACGGTTTCAATAGGAGTCTTTGTAAGAGAGAGTCCAAGAGAGTTTGCGTGCACACGCACAAACTCCTCCCCACCCCCCACCCCCACACACACGAGAGGCAATGTGAAGACAGAGTAGAGAGAGACCTGAAGATTTGACCTTGAACTAGAGTGATGTGGCCACAAGCCAAGGAGTCCCAGCAGCCACCAGGGCTAGAAGGGATGAGGCACAGATTCTCCCCTGACCATCTGGGGGGAAGTGCAGCCGTGCTGACACCTTGACTTCACCTGATGACCCTGATTTTAGCCTCAGGACTGCAGCGCAGGGAGAGGATGCATTTCTGTCGCTTTAAGCCACCCAGTTGAAAGTCCTTTGTTACGGGAACAGCAGCCACAGGAAACTAATGCAACAGAACAGGCTTGACGAAGGCCTGCCTGTGGATACGCACCTGGACTCCTGTTTGGGGAGCTTCCAGCACAGGCTGGAGAGGCCGTGAAAGTCTCCGCAGATGGTCCAGGAGGAGGACCTAACACCTCCCACCGAGCGCGTGCTCCCCAAGTGCTCGGAGGCCCTTTGCTTTAAGCAAACTCTTGGTGTGAAAGCACTTTGTCCAGCAGGCACGTCCCTCTGTGGTTGTGCGAATGAAGCGGCCATGTTCACACAGGACGGTGACTGGGCGTCAGAAGTCCAGGATCCCAGGCCCGGCTCCACCCAAAGAGGGGGTGGGAGAGGACAGTAGATGTTATCTTGAGAAAGAGGTGATGAAGAGAATTGTGAAAACAAATGAAAATAGAATTAATTTATTGTGTCTAACAGAGATTTCCTTTTTCTGTCTTTTTTTCCTTCGGAAACAGCATTTGGCATATGTAATAAGACTCTCTGACGCTACTCTGAGGATTGGAACCTAGCTGAAGGAGGGGGTGGAGCTTGCAGCCTTTGGGAGGGGGAGGGGAAGGGCTCCGTCCCACCCAGCCCAGGACCACCCTCCTGTCCTTCCCAGTGACAGAGCCCAATCCTCTGACCCACAGCCCGGAGAGTGGGGCACATTTAGGTTGGCTCTAAAATGCAAATATCCTAATTGGTGCCTTATTAGCACCGGCAGAAAGCCCATTGTTATGAAGAGAAACCTCCTGGTCCCCCACCAATTAATCTTTGGCTATGAGGCTCAGCTCACCCTATCAATGGGGCCTGCTCTGGAGTGGGCTGGAGAAGAGACTAGGCTGCGACAGGTGTGCTGCAGAGTCTCTAGCTGGAGGACCCTGTCCTCAGGGCCCATGCTCTGGACACCCTGTGGGGGTGTCCCCATAGAGGGTGAGGGGAGCAGGCTCAGGGAGGGGAGAGGGTGGGCCTGTAGCCCACCAGGTGTGGCACGGAGGGAGGTGTCCCCATGGAGGGAGAGGACGCGGTGGAGGACACAGCAGTGAACATTTACTGCTTTTCTTTCCTTTTGGGGGGTTTGCTACAGCATCTGAGCCGCCTTGCTAGCGATTCTTGGTGGGAGGCAGAGCATGCTTTTCCTCCTGCGTTCAAAGCAGGACTGGCACAAGTCCCAGGCTGGGCCTATCTGGCCCTCCTACCCTCCACTGACCCCAAGGAGATTTGTTGGGGCAGCAAGCCCAGCATTGGATGCCGGTGGAGCTGGCGGGGCCGCCCAATGTGGGCAGGAGTGCCCTCAGGTCCAGTTCTGTGATCTGATATTACTGGTGCTCTTGACAGCAATGTCTCTTCTCCTCATCCATTTGTTCTGATGACCTTCCTGATAACTGTGAACTACAGGACACCTTTTAAATACATTTGTTTTCTGCTTAAGTCTGCTAGGGTCCACTCCATTGCTCAGAACTAATGCACCTGACTATAACAATATGTTTTGCCAGGGTTCTTGTTTCGGCATTAAGAAGGGTTCAGCAATCTGGAGAAAGGCTGTGTGTAGACTAAGTAGGAGTCCAGAGATTAAAGATAATTTTGAAAGGCATTGGGGGTCAGAGGACCTTTAGCTAAAGGAGCTAAGTTCTCCTTGTCTCAGGACCCCTTACTTTTTATTAACACAAATTGTCCTAAGGCAAGGTGGAGATATACACTTCAAAGGGTAGGGTTAATGTACAGAAGCATTGTCAGATTGGGGAATAGCCTACGGCTGTTCAGGTGTTTGGCCAGTAGGAGGCAATAACATGTAGATTAAGAAGCCCTGAGCTGTCTGGCAGCAAACAATCATCCTATTCAGGTTTTGGGGAAATGCCTTTAGCCATTCCAACAGGCAATAACATATGTGACTCAGCCCTTGTTGAGTCCCCAAGTTCCATCAACCTTTTGATGAAACTCTTGCAGTTATGACATGCTGGAACTGGCTTCCAGCAATGTTTCACCGGACAGAACAGAAGGGAAGGAGGGAAATCCAGATTTCTGAAGATACTGGCATGGGCTAGGTTCCGGGATTGTTCCATTTGATTTTCACAAAATCCTGTGAAATGCCTAATGATTACTTCCTCCACCTTATAGTTCAGGAGGCCGTGGGCTCAGAGAGTTGGCTCATCCATAGGAGGCAGAGCTAGGGTGGAAGCCAGGCTGCTGTACCTCACATCAGCTAAGCAGAGTGAGTTTCACCCCTTCAGAGCTCCTCCTCTGTCTGGATGACCCCCACTCATCTTGCACGGCTAGATATTCACTTTTTCTTGGGAAGTGCTGTAGATGCCACACCCAGGCCAGGGCTCATGCCCCTTCTCTTGGCTCCCAGGGTGCTGCACGGAAGTCTTTGACCAGCAACGGTCCTGTACTTCCCTAGTTCTGGGTGCTCGTCTTCTTCTCTGGAGACTAAGCGGCCGAGAGTGAGGCCTTTGTCTCATTGTGCCTTACAACTATAGCATCTAACACAATGCCTCCTACTTTTTTTTGGTGCTCAATACATGCTGATCAAATTAAATAAACACTGATCCAGGTCTGGGCAGTATAGCTCAAACTGAATATCTAAGTTTTCTACTTCAAAAGGTACCATCTGATCCAACAGTGGGAACCTCTTTTGTGTTTAAATGATAGAAACCAGAGGCAGAAACTGTCAGGCTCTGTGCAGACCTTTGTCTTCATTAGACTAAAAAGGTTCAAAGATAAATCCAAGGCTGGGGCCTTATATATGCCTCCTTAGCCTCAGGGCTGGTCATCAGCAAAGACCTGTTGAAGGGCTAAGGTAGTTCCGATGCTCAGCTCTACGTGATGGTCAGTGACTGCAGAGCACTCCACATGTCCAGTTTTCCACTTAGAATGTACCTTTTCAGAATTGCCCAGATCTGTGAACTTTTCTGAAATATTGGTTTTAAGGAAAGATACTAGGGAAAAGATAAGCAGCCTGAGGGATGGCAAAGGGTGTTGGGGTGCATCCAACTCTCTCAGCCTGGCTCCCACCCACATATTTACAAAATGCCGACAGCAAGAGAAATCTTGCCTGTACGTGGTGTTGCCCCAGCCGCTTGCCTCCTGGAGGCCATGTTTGTACTCAGAACAGCTTTGATCAGGTGAGCACTCCATAAACACCACCCACAAGAGCATCCTGGGCCACCTGTTCTGCATCAAGAGGTGGCCTTGAGAGGCAGCTTTTGTCTGAGAGAGCTTCCTCCATATCATTATAAAACTCTACTTCCTGTGGCCCAAGGTCCCCACCTGCCTGGAGCTCAGCTGACTGAGGGGGGAGAAGACTGTCCTTGGACTGTTCTCATCACTAAATAATTTCTAGCCAGCTACAAGGGAGCCTCTGAGCCAGGTAAAGTGTTGTCTGGAGAAATCTTGCCCAGATATAACATTGAGACAACATTTAAAACCTCATTTAAGTGAACACAAAGAGAGGGCTCCTGGGTAAAAGAGACTTAATTAATCTCGTTTCTATGTAGATACTTTTAATTAAATGCAGCTCCAAGTAGATTGGAAGGGCCAGGCAGTCTTGCTACTTGGTGGAGCTGACTTGAGGAGGCCAGCAGCTGGACTCAGGCAATCGGAGACACCGGGAGGTGCACTGCCAGTTCAAGGCTAGAAACCTGGGATGTGGTCCTGCCCCTCCCGCTCTCCATCTCCAAGGCCAGATGTGCCTCTAACACAAGTCCACCTTCCCAATCATGTGTTGGATGCCTTCTTCTCTCTTGACCCCACAACGTCAGCTCTGGTTCAGGCCCTTGACATCCTTCTCCTAGATTATGACAACAGCCTCCTAATTGTTCTCCCTGGCCCCAGTCTCAATCCCTTTCAGAAGGTTCTAATGGATGCAGATTTTGACTCTTCTTAAAACCCTATTTTCAATGTAATATTATTTCTCTGGTCAATAACTCAAAATAAGTTCCATTTTTCTTAAATGAAAGGCCTTTCTTCCTCACGAATTGGACAGAGTATGGTGGTATCTCAGAAGACTGGTCAAGCCCAGGAATGGATGTGGTGTCTGGAGAAGGAAATGAAATGGGGTGGCTCCAAGAAGGAGCCTCCTGGGAGAAACTAACCAGAGTCAGGCAGGCGAAGAGGGGAAATTTGGATCTGAGGCAATGGAAACTGAGGAGATTAGAAAAGAGGCGGAGTTCTAATCACAGAAGAAACCTGGAGAAATTCCATGAGCCCACAAGAGCTCAGCCACAGGGAATTCCCATAGGGTAATCTGCAGAGGAGGGAACAGTATTGTACTGACGTAGGTAGAACTACACTGCAACTGTGGCAAAGATTGGTTGCTCACCAATACTAATGTTTTTCTTCTCAGTCCTGGAACACAGCTAACTACATTGTCTACCCTCCCTTGCTCTTTTACAGATAATTGGGGCCATTTAACTGAGTTTTGCCCAGTGAAATGTGGGTGGAAAAGATGCATGCCATTTTCAGACTCAGCCCCTAAAATTTCCTAGAGGTCCTTCACACTACCATATCTCTTTTGTTCAACACCTGGCTGGATGAAGGGCATCCAGGGGAGGACTCTAAGGCTTTAGAAAATAACCAAGACATTACATATATGGGTCCTGAGTCTCTGAATGACTATGGGGAGCAGAGTCTCTCCTTCCAACTCTACTGATTGTGACATGATTAAGAAATAAATGTACTTGACATTTATAGAACATTTCACCCCAAAGCTACAGAATATACATTCTTCTTAAGTGTGCATGGGTCATTCTCAAAGATAGACCACATGTTAGGACACAAAACAAGTCTCTACAAGTTCAAGAAGATTGAAATCATATCAAGTATTTTCTCAAAACACAATGGAATGAAATTAGAAATCAGTAAAAATAGTCAAAACCATTTGAACACATGGAGGTTAAATAGCATGTTATTACACAACTAGAGGCCCAGTGCATGAATTCGTGCATGGGTGGGGTCCCTTGGACTAGCCAGTGATCAGGTCAATTGGGACCATCTCACCCAGTCCCAATCGGGGCCAATTGGGGCCGGCTCACTCAGGGGCGGTCCTGCAGGAGGTTGGCTGTGGTATGTTGGTGGGCCAGGGGAAGTTGGCTGTTGGGAGCACACTAACCACCAGGAGGGCGGTGCCTGCATTGAGCGTCTGCCCCCTGGTGGTCAGTGCATGTCATAGCTGCCAGCTGGTCATCCAGTCCCAACGGTCACTTAGGCTTTTATATATATAGACTAGAGGCCCGGTGCACAAAATCTGTGCACGGGGGGGGGGGGGAATTCCCTCAGCCCAGCCTATACCCTCTCCAATCTAGGACCCATCGGGGGATGTTTGACTGCTGGTTTAGGCCCAATCCCAATCCCAATATCCCTCTCACAATCCCGGACTACTGACTCCTAATCGCTTACCTGCCTGCCTGCCTGGTCGCCCCTAACTGCCCCCCCCCCCCCGGCCTGATTGCCCCTCACTGCCTCTGCGTGCTGGCCTGATTGCCCCTAATTGCCCCCCCTGCCGGCAAGGTCACTACCAACTGCCTCCCCTGCCAGCCTGGTCGCCCCTAACTTCCCCCCCTGCTGGCCTGGTCACCCCCAGCTGCCCCCCCACTGACCTAGTCGCCCCCACTTCCCCCCCTTCCAGCCTAATTGCCCCCAACTTCCCCCCCCCCGTCAGCCCAGTCACCCCCAACTGCCCCCCCCCTGCTGTCCTGGTCGCCCCTCACGGCCTCCCCGCCGACCTGGTCACACCATGCAGCCTGCTTGTTCAGTTGTTTGGTTGTCCCTCACTAACACTCCTGCTGGCCTGGTCACTCCACACAGCCTTCTATTCAGTCATTTGGCTGTCCCTCACTAACCCTCCTGCCAGCCTGGTTGTATGCAGCCATCTTGTGAGGGTGTGATGGTCAATTTGCATATTACCTCTTTATTATATAGGATGAATGGGTTATCAAGGAGATCAAGAAAGAAATAAAAAACTTGCTAGAAACAAATGAAAATGATCACCAACAACCCAAAATCCATGGGACATAGCAAAAGCAGTCGGAGAGGGAAGTTCATAGCACTACAGGCCTACCTCAAAAAACAAGAAAAATAAATAATAAACTATTTAACCCTACAATTTAAAGAATTAGAAATAGAACAAGAAAAAGTCCAGAATAAGTAGAACAAAGGAATATAATAAAGGTTAAAGCAGAAATAAATGACACAAAGGCTAAAAAATACACCAAAAAAAATCTATGAAACCAAGAGCTGGTTCTTTGAAAAAATAAACAAGATTGATGAACCTTTAACCAAACTCATCAAGAAACAAAGAGAGAGGACCCAAATAAACAAAATCAGAAATGAAAGCAGTGAAGTAACAACTGACACCACAGAAATACAAAGCATTATAAGAAAAGACTATGAACAACTATATGCCAACAAACTGGACAATGTAGATGAAATGGAGAAATTCCTAAAAAAATACAACCTACCAAAACTGACTCAGGAAGAATCATAAAACCAGAATAGGCCAATAACAATTGATGAAATAGTAACAGTAATAAAAAAGTTTCCAATATCTGTAATACTATCAACAGTAGAAAATTTTTAAAAAAAGCTCCAAGCAAACAAAAGCTCTGGTCCAGAGGGCTTTACAGGGGAGTTTTATGAAACTTTCAAAGAAGGACTAACACCTATCCTCCTCAAACTATTCCAAAAAATCCAAGAGAAAGGAACACTTCCACGTTCTTTTTATGAGGCTGCATTATCCTAATTCCAAAACTAGATAGAGACTTTACAAAGAAAGAGAACTACAGGCCAATATCCCTGATGAACGTAGATGCTAAAATCCTCAACAAAACAGTAGCAAATCAAATCCAGCAATAAATTTAAAAAATCACACAGCATGACCAAGTGGGATGTATTCCAGGGATTCAAGGCTGGTACAATATTCACAAATCAATCAATGTGATACATCACATAAACAAATTGAAAGACAAAAATCACATGATCATATCAATAGATGCAGACAAAACATTCCACAAAATATAATACCCATTTTTTATAAAAATTCTTAGCAAAGTGGGAATAGTGGGATCATATTTCAACATAATAAAGGCCATATATGACAAGCCTACAGTCAACATCATACTCAATGGGCAAAAATTAAATCATTTCCCCTAAGAACAGAAACAAGAAAGGGATGTCCATTTTCACCACTCCTATTCAACATAGTACTGGAAGTGCTAGTCACAGTGATCAGACAAGAAGAAGAAATAAAAGGCATCCAAATTGGAAAGGAGGAAGTAAACTCTCATTATTCGCAGATGACATGATATTGTATATAGAAAACCCTACAGGCTCCACCAAAAAACTACTAGACTTAATAAAGGAATTTGGTAATGTAGCAGGATACAAACTTAACACCTGAAAATTGATGGCTTTTATATACACCAATAATAAATTCTCAGAAAGAGAAACTAAAAAAACAATACCATTTACCATTGCAGCAACAAAAAAATTAACATATTTAAGAATAAAGTTAACCAAGGGAGTAAAAGAGTTGTACTCAGAAAACTACAGGACATTGAAATAAAAGATAGAGGAAGATATAAATAAGTGGAAGAATATACCATGTTCATGGATTGGTAGAATTAACATCATTAAAATGTCCATACTACCCAAAGCAATCTACAGATTCAATGCAATCCCTATTAAAATACCAACAGCATATTTCACAGATCTAGAACAAATACTACAAAAATTTATATGGAACTAAGAAATGCCCTGAATACCTGCAGCAATCTTGAGAAAGAAGAACAAAGTAGGAGGAATCATGATACCAGATATCAAGTTATACTACAAAGTCGCTGTAATCAGAACAACCTGGTACTGGCACAAGAATAGGCATATAGATCAATGGGACGAAACAGAGACCCCAGAAATCCAACTAAGCCATTTTGCTCAATTAATATTTGACAAAGAAGGCAAGAACATAAAATGGAGTGAAGACACTCTCTTCAATAAATGGTGTTGGGAAAATTGGACAAGTACATGCAAAAAAAAAAAAAGAAACTAGGTCACCAACTTACAGCATGCACAAGAATAAACTCAAAATGGATAAAAGACTTAAATGTAAGTCAGGAAACCATAAAAATCCTAGAAGAAACCATAGGGAGTAAAATCTCAGACATCTCTCATAGCAATATGTTACAGATACATCTCCTGGGGCAAAGGAAACCAAGGAGAAAATAAACAAATGGGACTACATCAAAATCAAAAGCTTCTGCACAGCAAAAGAAACAATCAACAAAACAAAAAGGAAGCCCACTGCATGGGAGAACATATTTGGCAATGACACATCTGATAAAGTGTTAATATCCAAAATAACTGGTATATAAGGTGCCGGGAACCAATCAGTTTCACTAAAAGAGAGATGTTGACAGGAAGGCTGGTCAACAACCTTAATTGCTCTAACCACTCACCCTTTAGTTGTTTACATTGTTAGCTGAAGCAGCCTCCACCTTTGTTTGTCCCATGTAAGTTTCTGTTATTTCCTGCCTAAGGGCTACATGTAAGTTTCTGTTATTTCCTGCCTAAGGGCTACATATAAATTTCTGTTTATCTTGCCTAAGATGTTTTCCCCAAAACCTCAATAAAAGGGATGGCAGGGCCAGAGCAGTGAGTAGTTCTTCCACTAGAGTTGGACTACCGCCTGGCCCCCCATTTCACCAAATTGAATTTCTTCAAGTCTCCTTTCATTTGTGTGCGGCCTTTCTCCAGAACTAGAACTCTGAACTGGAACCCTGAACCACGCGGGACGTGAAAGAGATTCCTACAATAAGGAACTCATACAACTTAACAAAAGGAAGACAAATGATCCAAATAAATGGACAAGTCTTCAAAGTGGACATACAGATGGCCAAGAGACATATGAAAAAATGCTCAAAGCCACTGATCATCAGAGAGATGCAAATTAAAACAAGAATGTGGTATCACTTCACATCTGTCAGAATGGCTACCATCAACAAATGACAAGACTGGTGAGGATGTGGAGAAAAGGGAACCCTAGTGCACTGCTGGTGGGAATGCAGACCCCTGCAGCCATTATGGAAAACAGTACGGAGTTTCCTCAAAAAATTAAATATGGATCTGCCATTTGACCCAGTGAGCCCATTTCTAGGAATATATCCCAAGAGAACCTAAACACCAATCAGAAAGGATATCTGTACCCCTATGTTCACAGCTGCACAATTTACAATAGCTAAGATCTGGAAACAGCCCAAGTGCCCATCAGTAGACAAGTGGATAAAAAAGCTGTGGTAGCCCTAACTGGTTTGACTCAGTGGCTAGAGCATCGGCCTGCGGATGCAAGGGTCCCAGGTTCGATTTCAGTCAAGGGCATGTACCTTGGTTGTGGGCACATACTCAGTAGGGAGTGTGCAGGAGGCAGCTGATCAATGTTTCTCTCTCATTGATGTTTCTAACTGTCTATCCCTCTCCCTTCCTCTCTGTAAAAAATCAATTTAATATATATATTTTTTAAGCGATGGTACATTTACACCATGGAATACTATGCAGCTGTAAAAAAAAAAAAAAAGGATCTCTTACCCTTTGAGACAGCATGGAGGGACCAGGAGAGCATTATGCTAAGTGAAATAAGCCAGTCAGGGAAAGACAAGTATCACATGATCTCACTCATTTGTGGAATCTAATGAACAAAACAAACTGATGAACAAAATAGATTCAGAGACATAGAAGCATGGAACAGACTGGAATCTCAGAGGGAAGGCGGGGTGGGTGGGTAGGTGGGTGGGAAGAGATCAACCAAAGACCTTGTATGCATACATGCATAACCCATGGACACAGACAATAGAGTGGTGAAGGCCTGGGATGGGGGGTAGGGGTGGGCTAGAAGGGGTCAATGGGGGAAAAGGGGGGACACATGTAATACTTTCAACAATAAAGATTTAATTTTAAAAAGAAAAAAATTGTACTATTCAAGCCCCAGAGATTCAGAGATTTGGGCATTGAGATAGCAGTTAGCTCTCCTGACTAATACATTAGGTATCCTGCTGGGGAGACCTAGAAGAAAAAGAAAGAGGTAGACCTAGACCACATTCAGCCCCCACAGTAGGGCCTGTGAAGACTGCGCTACAAGGGTAGGGCCACCTCTCAGCCGCATCAGCGTCTCTGCACCTGTCTTCCCTGTAATCCCGAGGACATCCCCGGTGACCAGGAAAAGAAGCATGCACAGGCCCTGCCTTGATGGGGGAGGGTTGGAGTCTTGTATTAGTCAGATTTTGGCTGTCAGATCCCTGTAAAACTACGGGTTTACAACATCAAGCAGTTATATTTGTCATCACAGTTCTGTTTGTTGACAAGGGTGGCAGCTCTGCTTCATGCTGAGGATTGTGTTCAAACCTGCTCCATGTGCCTCTAATTCTGGGAGTGGCAGATTTCAGAAGCACAAGCCCCCAAACCAAACCACACAAGCACCCTTAGGCTTCTGCTCGTGGTCCATCCACTAACATTCCATTAATCAAAGCAAATCACAACCTAGAGTCAATAGGGTGGAGATGTTTATGCTGCGGACCATGAGCTATACAGAGGAGGAAAGGAAGAAGAATTGTAGGCAAATCATATAATGTTCCACAAGCACCATCCATAATAATGGAAGCATAATATGCTAATTAGACCAGACAGCCAAACGACCTTCCGGACGTCATTCTAGACGTCCTTCCTGACGAAGCTGTAGCTGTGGGAGCCGAGGCAGAGGGGTTAGTGGCAATCAGGCAGGCAGGCGAGTGGTTAGGGGTGATCAGGCAGGCAGGCAGAGGGGTTAGGGGTGATCAGGCAGGCAGGCAGGCAGGCGAGCTGTTAGGAGCCAGCAGTCCCGGATTGTGAGAGGGATGTCCAACTGCATGTTTAGGCCTGCCAGTTGGACATCCCCCGAGGGGTCCTGGATTTCAAGAGGGTGCTGGCCGCGCTGAGGGAACCCCCACTCCCCCGTGCACGAATTTCGTGCACCGGGCCTCTAGTCTTAAATAAGGGAGTGACTTGGCTAAATTCCGTGTCCCTCGGCCTGTGGGATGGTGCTTGTTGGAGTGAGTGATGTAAGAGGCTTCAGAGAGCTTCAAGGATTGACCAGAACGTTTTGGGTAATGGGAAGTGAAATTGGAGTCAAAAGCCTTAGTTTCTTGTCCTGCTGTAAGAGACCATGGACCTTTGGCAAGTCATTTCTCTCAGGGCCTCAATTTAATTCTCTGGGACATGAGAGAGGTTGGCGGGGTGATTTCGAACGTCCTTTCCGGCTCATGCATCTGAGGACTCTGAGAAACCTGCCTGTGGGATCCTGAGCCAAGCCTGTGAGATCCCATTGTCTGCAACCAGGCAAACCTTTGGGTGTGCTCTGCCCCAGCAGAGAATGGAGGAGACGATGGTGTCTGCAGAGCCCTTCCCAGAGGCACAGTGGGAAAGAGAGGAGCTTGAGAGAAGACTCAAGTATATTTCTCTGTGCTCATCTTAAAGCCCTTAGATCAGGCTGCACAGGGCTTGATAATTTTTCCATTAAGAGGAAATAATTTTCTGGGTCTGTTTTGGTTGTATTTATCTGCAATTGACAGCGTCATCTGCCACAGCCATGACATGCCGCCTGTCCCCCGCACTAGGCATGTATTTGCCGGGAGAGGGGAGGGGAAGAAGTCTCAGCATCTTCCGGCTTGAAGGAAGGGGCCAGGCAGCTACCACATGACCTGGTATCTATCTCAAACGACCCAGTTCTGACCTCAGGCACCTCCCACTCCATTTTCTTCCCTAAAAAAGAAGAGTAAACAATAACGCAGCCAAGAAGCCCACCAGGGTGCTGTCTCCGCCCCGCCCCCACCCCCTGCCTATCGCTGCTGCTAAGCCAGCTTGACAATAACCATTCATCACGAAAAAGAAAACAAAGTACGGAGAAACAAAAACCAATCTAAGGCTGCAAATTGACGTCAAACTTTGAAAAATGGACTGTGAGATGGTTGTGCGGTGAGCCCTTTCTGCTTTCCAGAGCAGATGGGGCCGGCACCTCCTGTCACAACCCCTCGTGGCCCAAGTTCAACACGGAGGTGAGTACAGTCCAGGGAGCAGATCTGACTTTCAGAGGTGACATTGGGATTCGGAAGGTGGAGGAGTCCTTCAGGAATCCTGGCGAAGGAGAACGGCTCTAGTGTTGGGAACCCGCCCACTCTGGGCGAGGGTGATGCTGCTCCATGCCATTCCTAAGGATTCTGGGTCCCATGAAGCTGGGCTATGAGATCCTGGCAGATCTGGCTTCAGGAGAGACTGAAGAAGAAAGAAATCACATACTTTGATACCTTGCACTTGTACGTATAAAGAGCTTTACCAAGTTTAAGCGTGTTCATGGGCATGATCTCACTCGCAGCAAGCAGCTTATCCCGCTGCACAGCGGTGAGTGAGGTGTGAAGATAGTCTAGGACTCACCCAGAGTCACACAACTTGTAAGTGACTGGGTTGGACTTGAACCTCATCCTTCTGGCTCAGAGCTGATAACCTTTCTCTTGGGGACACTGTGAACTGGTGGGAGTCTGAGGCCTCATCAACATCACCAAATGCCTACATTCCTCAGAAGGGGAATCTCAAGACCAGAGAGGAGAGGTGACTTAGCTGAGGTCCCCCAGTCAGTTGATTGGGGCCCGGGTCCAGGGCCAGAGGATTCCTGATGGAATCAGGTGGAAGGGCCGCACCTGCCAACTCCCAGTGAAGACCAGGAACCCTACAGTCAAGACTGCAATTGGGGCCAGATGGGACATTTGTCTCCCAGGCTTTGTCTGGGGACATGATACCTGTTTGTCCACTAGACCAGGCCTGAGGCAGCCCTGGGATGACAGAAATCTGGGAGGAATGGTGATTGGCCCCTAGCTAGTGTGTGAAGGAGAGTCCTCCTGTCTCCTCAGGAAGCCACTGCCTTCCCTGCCTTCTCCTCTTGCAATCACGTACCTACTCTCCCCGCTGGTCACCCAGTGCCCTGGACCTGTCCCTAAGGCCTGGAACCAGGTCTTATCTGGCCAAGGGGCACTAGATCCTGGGGTGCCCCCCACCCTCTCTGCCCACCAGCAGACTTCCCACTTTCATGGCCCGTGTCCTCAGGACCTACCCTCTGTAAGGAGAACCAGCTTATCTGATGAGCTCAGTGAAGGCAGACTGCAGGGGTTCAATTCCAGGTTCTACCACATGTTCGCCCTGCGTTCCTGGGCCGTTCATGAACTTCTCCTTGCTTCAGTTTTCTCATCTGAGATATAAGGACGATAATACTTCATAGGGTTATTGGGAGTTTTAAGTGAATTTATGTAATGAACTTAGCACCATGCCTGAAGCATAAAAAACGTTCAATAAATGTTCATTATTTTTAGTTTTAATCCTGTTCATGCTCCTGTCTTGATAGAGGCTAATGACTCACCACAAAGTTAAAACAGACGTGTTGTTTTGACAGAGATCTAATTGAGGAAAGGGTTTATCACAAGGGTATGGTACTTCATTTCCATGGCAGAGGGGAGCCCCTTAATGGTGGGGTCTTCCATCCAACCCCTCAGCACATTGCAGGCCCCAGACGTGGGTCACGAGTTGGACCTTTGGGTCTGTCTGCCAACATGCTCTTTGGAACTGGGACTCACGCCTCAGCTGGAGCACAAAGCAAGAGGTTTCAGAACCACTGCCAGGGGATGAAGGGGACAGGTGGGGGTAAAGTGGGAAGGTGAGAGGACCCGTGGCCTGGCACCTCAGCAGGTGGGTAGGATATATCTGAGCTTTGCAAAGGACTCTCCCACTCTCCCGCCTGTCCTCCCCCACCGCCACACACCTATTAATGGTGTGTTTTCAGAGAAGGTATTTGATTTCTCTGAACTTCTATCTCCTCATCGGGACAAGACAACAGATAATGTAGATAAAAGCACTTGGTAAATGATATACTAAGGTATTATTTTGTTCTCTGCACAGCTTTCACCTAAAGTGAAATAGCTTCAGATTTGGTAAATCTAAGCACTAACACCAATGACCGGTGTTCTTGCCAGAGCGGTGGATGCATGGAGCAGCGATCCCTAGGAGGACACTGCCCTGGGAGGGGAGGGGAGAGGTTACTGTGGAAACAGGCACCTCCCCGGTGCCCCAGGGCTGCATGGAAGTGACGGTGAAGGTGGTTTGGTCCATGGGGCCCTGTGAGCTTCTCCGGCTCTCTTGGGCAGCCTGGCTTTTCTCTTCCAGCATCCCGGCCTTTCTCTGCGCAGCCCCTCTGCCCTCTCTCCCTTCGCGCTTACACTGCTTGCTCCCCTTCCTGCTCACCTGTACTTCCAGGCGGTCTGTGCCCAGGCCTCCCTCGCCCTGGGTTTGCAGACTTTCTGCTCCACCACCCACTAGCCCAATGGCTTTCCTCTCAATGCCTTTGCTCAAATCCCAGAAAGAACCTGACCTTTGTCACCCCTCAGACCATCAACCATTATGGATCGGCTTCCCTCAGGCCCACGCCCACCCTTAGCCAGTCACCTGAGGCTGTGGGGGTTCCGGGTGGGGCCTGTTCCCTGAGAACAGGCTGTAGATGCTTAGGAAGTGATCAGCAATCCTAGGGCCTGTAGGCAAGTCACAATGTCTCCACAGCACACTCCAGGCTCCTCATCTGGAAAGCGGACTACTTTGTAGATTAGTCAGTTGGTGAAGGTGATCTAGCCCCAAAAGCCACTTTCTTCATCTGGGCATTTATCTCCTTTCCCCTGGACTAACTCAGACGTCCCCCAGCTGGACTCTTCACTTCCAAGTTAGTTTGCACTCAGACCCCGCATTGGATCACATCTACTTTTCACGGACTCGCTACGGAGAGCTTCCTAAAACTCGAATTTAAAGAGCTACAGGAGCAAGTCCTGGTGATGATGTGATGGAACAGACATCTTACATTGTACTGATGGGACCGTAATATTTTTAAATATATTTTTATTGATTTCAGAGAGAAAGGGAGAGGGAGAGAGACAGAAACATCAGTGATGAAAGAGAACCATTGATTGGCTGCCTCCTGCACGCCTCCCACTGGGGATCAAGCCCACAACCTGGCCTTGTGCCCTTGACCAGAATCGAACCTGGAACCCTTCGGTCCACAGGTCTACACTCTATCCACTGAGCCAAACCGACTAGGGCAGTGGTTGGCAAACTCATTAGTCAACAGAGCCAAATATCAACAGTACAACGATTGAAATTTCTTTTGAGAGCCAAATTTTTTAAACTTAAACTTCTTCTAACGCCACTTCTTCCAAATAGACTCGCCCAGGCCGTGGTATTTTGTGGAAGAGCCACACTCAAGGGGCCAAAGAGCCGCATGTGGCTCGCAAGCCGCAGTTTGCCGACCACGGGACTAGGGCGATGGGACCGTAATATTGCTACAGTTTTAGTGACTAGTAAGCTAGCAATGCCTACTAACATTAAAAATACCACAAACTTTGACTCTGCATCCCCACTTTGGGCAACCTGTCCCGTGAAAGTAAAAGCAGGCAGATGTAATACCCGTATGGATAAGGCAACTTATTGCAGCATTATTTTAGGTGTCAACATAATTAAATAAATACATTTACTTAAATAACCTAACTATTCAACAGTGAATGGTTGAATACATTTCCCTACATTCAGGCACTGGAAAATTATACACATTTTAAAAAATGAGTTAGTTCCACATCTATTGGTGAGCAGGTATGTCACCATATGAGATAAGCAGCTAGATTAGTAAAGGCTGTGATGTATTTGCAAAAGGACGATTAGTGTGAACAGTGGTATATTTGCTCGATGAACACGGAAATGCGGGAAATTGCTGGGTGCAGAGCTGTGTCTCTTAGCCTTAGTAAGACGAGAATCACCTGAAAGGCTTGTAGCAGATTGCATTTTTTTCCAAACATTTTTTATTGAGGTACAATTGACATATACCAGGTTAGTTTCAGGTGTACAACATGATACGATATTTGTATCTATTGCAAAATGATCACCGCATAAGTCTAGGTAACAGCCATCACCACATATAGTCACATTTCTTCTCTTCTGATGAGGACTTTTATGATCTAGTCTTGTAGCAACTTTCAAATATGCTGCAGAGTATCATGGCCTGTGATCAGATGGCATTAGAGCAAGTCGCGATGATGGAATGCTTCCATTTCGGAAGTGCACTTAGCAGACCACTGGTGGAGGGGAGTCACCGAAGTGGGTGGAAAAATTATGAAAGGTTTCTTTCTATAACTTTACATCCTCTCACGGGGTTAGGTACACGTAAGTAACTGTAATCAATTTTGAGGAGGAATGTAGTAAAAGAGAGGGGAAGGTCCTAGAAAAGGAAAGGAAGCGCACATCACTCACTCCCTTCCCCAATGTCCTTGTGGCTTACGCTGCACAGCGGATAAAGTCCAAACTCATCAGTGTGGAGTCAAGACCTTTTGGGATTGGGCCCTGCTTTTGAGCCCTCATCCTCACTTTGCCCAGCAGTGCTTGGCCAGTCTGCCCTGAGCTGCACGGAGCACAGCCTTGCGTATGTGCTGCCTGTGTGAGTTCCTCAAGGGCAGGGGCTGACTTTCTTGTCTTTGTTTTTTTTTGTTTGTTTTTTTGTTTTTGGTTTGCTTGTTTGTTTTTCTTTTTTAAATCCTCACCAGAGGATATTTTTCATTGATTTTTAGGGAGAGTAGGAGAGAGAGGGAAAGACAGAGAGAAATATCTATATGAGAGAAACACATCAGTTGGTTGCCTCCTGCACCTGCCCTGACCAGGGCCCGGCTGGGAAGGATCCTACAACCGAGGTACGTGCCCTTGACTGGAATCGAACCCGGGATCTTTTGGTCCACAGGCTGACGCTCTATCCATTGAGGCAAACCAGCCAGGGTTGACTTGCTTGTCTTTGGATTCTGAGCAGCAAGTACAGTTCTGTCAGATGTAGTAGGTGCTCACTAAATGTTGTTGAATGGGAAGATGAATGATGAACGGTGGTACCTGAAGAGAGCTGCTAAAGTGGAACCTCCTCTCAGGCTTTAGCCTGTCTACCAAGCATTTTCCTGAGAGGTCGGCTGTTCCTAGTGTTCCCAGGTGCCCGTGTGGCAAGGAAATGCAAACAACTCAGACACCGGGCAGAATGGGCAGGTGGTTTGAGGAGTCTGTGCTCCAGACCCACCTGCTTCTCCTCACAGCTCTTCAGCCCTCCTCAACCTTCCTGAACCCACTCAGTCTAAGTGGGTAATGGCACAGGGAGGATGGAGGGCACAGGGAGGTCCCAGCATGTGATTTCTCAGGGGCTAAGTCATTATGCTAATTTCTCTTTGGAGCAAGAGAAGTTTTGTGAATGAATGGGTGTCTATGGATGTGGATGTGTGGGCATGTGCATGCTCATCTATAATCAATGATAAAGCCTCGTTTGTGCGGACTTTACAGTTTATAAAGCATTTTACGTCCATTATCCCATTAAGGCCCCATGAAACCCTATAATTTATGCAGAGTGAGTATTGTCATTTTCATTTTTCTGATGAAGAAAAGACGGCGTGGAGAGTAAAGTGACTTGCCCAGGATTGCATTTTGAGGACACCCACCCACTGAGATACAGAACAATGGCCTCATCTGGTCTGTTTCTGGTGCTGAGGATGGACAGCAGCCTCGAGGGACCCAATTCAGGGGTCCTCCTTCCTGGGACCCAATCACCCCTACTGAGGATGGCAGGGCTCCGACACCCTCATTAGTGAGCCGTCACTCAGCAGGCAGGTATTGGATTCTGTGATGAGAAATATATATTTGCTCTTTGATCCTGGTTCCTGACAGAGAGCTTTTAAGTCCTTGGAATTTCCTAGGTGATAAGAGTATATTTTTGTATGCTAATGAGATGGCTGGCAGGAAGCGCCTCAATAGCTTCAGGAGGAGGACTGATCATCAGAAAGACCAAGCCATGATTAGAAGCTCGGGACTTGCAACAACACCACCAGCGGTAATGATTCCTCCAGATGCTGCCATGTGGGGAGCCCACAGAAAAGGGGCCTCCTTACTGGGTCTCACTGGGCCCAGGGGCTCCTGCAGGTGCCTGGAGATGTGCACCAAGGTGACTGGGCTGACCAGTCCAGCCTCTTTTCCTTGGAGGTCAGTCCCTGATGTGTGGGCCTGTCCTCCATGGGACCCTGAGCGCTTGAGAACAGGAGGAGCCTCTGAGGAGAGGGCCAGCCCCTGTGGGCACTGGGTCAGCTGGTGGGGAGGAGCTCAGAGGACAGGTGAAGGTGGTAGAGTAAGGCAGGAAGTGCAGGACTCAACCCAGCGGCGGCTATTCAAGAAGAGGGTGCTGGCTTTCCCGGGAAGACGCAGCCCCTCCGGGCTAGAGCACAGGACCCACCATAAATGTACACCCTTTATCTACTCTTCAGTCTTTCGTTCTCAGACACCTTCTTTTTAGTATCTGTGTTAGGATCTGCTATGGTCTGAATGTGTCCCCACAAAATTCACGTATTGAATCCTAACCCCCCAGGTGATGATAGTGTTAGAAGATAAAGCCCTTGGGAAGTAATCAGATCATGAGGGTAGGGCCCTCCTGAATGGAATGTGTCCTCATGAAGGGGCAGGAGGAAGCTCCCTGCCCCTCCGCCCTGGGAGGGCACAGCAAGGAGGTACTGCCTTTGAACAGGACGAGGCCCCTCACAGTCACCAAAACTACAGTCTTGGACTTCCCAGCCTCCAGACTGTGAGCAATGCATTGCTGCTGTGCATAAGCCACTCGGTCTGTGGGATTTTGTTAGCAGCCTTGATGGACCAGACACTGTTATTTCCTCTTTTGTCCCTCAACCTCTGGCTCTTTCGAAGGGGCAGTGGAAAAGGCAAGGGTTTTGAGGCCAGGCAAGCTGGTTGGACCCTGCCTTCGCTACTGAAGAGTGGTATCACCTTAGACCAGTCCCTTCGCTTCTCTGGGCCCGATATTCCTCAGATGATAGCAATAGTACCAGACTCACAGTTCATTGTGAGGACTAAGTGGAATAACGCCCTGAGCTTGGCACATGCAGGCTGGCTCCTTCCCTATTGAACGACTCTCCTTTCATGGCCGCCCACCCACGGAATGCTCAAAGATTGCACATGGGTGAATATACAGTTCTCCTTCCTTCTAAAAATATGTAGAGAACGAAATATCAATAGAAGCAGCACCCTCCTCAGGGGAAGAGTCTGGTTGTGGTGGCAGCGATGAGGCCGCCTTCGGGACCTGTGAGAATTGGTGGTGGAAGTCTGGGGGCAGAAGGAATGGGTTCCCAAGGTAGCCTGTCTGTCCTCAGTGCCCATCGAGAAATTGTTCTGGAACCTTTAAAATCACCGTTGACTCTTTTCCATCTTCTCCCATATCCAATTTGTGGCCACTTTACCCTCACCTCCCTGAAGAGGAAACTGAGCTAGTGCGGGACATGTCCGCACTCACCAGAGAGCAAGCAGTGAAGGAGGGATTTGAACCCCTCTCTGAGGAGAGGCTAGGGCAGCACACCTCTCAGTTATCTGCGATGACCTGACTGTGGTGGTGCTGCTGCCAGGACCCTGAGTCCAGCCTAAACCCGTGCAGGAGGCTCACTCGGCCTCTCCGCGCTCCCTGTGCAGTCACACCCTTCCTACAGCCTCTGACGCCCCAAACAGAGACACGCCCCTTCCTGCTCACCTGTCACCTCTGTGGGCGGCGGTGGAAGGGCCCAGGTGTGTGACCTGTGGGGTCAGAACAGATCTGGGTTCAGCAGCCTCAGTACTTGAGTCCTGGCTAAGAGAGAATTCACAGCAAGACCCAACTATACGTAAGAGACAGCTTATGTAGAAAGCCGTAGAGGTAGAAGTGAGTTGAAGAAGAAATGGGCCCAGGAAACAGGTTACAGAGGCAAAAGAAGGGCCCTTGGAGCTTAGGAGAGAGAGAGGGGTGGGGGGCAAGGACAACGCCTGGGGGAAGGGCGTGAGAAAGGCAGGGGACTCCGTGGACAGAGCCACAGGGCCTCCGGTCCTCGTTAAGGGTATTTATTTGGAAGGCTCAGGGCAGGGTCCCAATAGAATATTCCTTAGCTTCACTGGTGTGTCCTTCCAGTTCAGGGTCTCCACTCATCGGTCAGCGCCAGGTCAGGGGCCGAGGCCTCCATGTATTTGATGTGGGTCAGAACCTCCTTGTCTCGGGGGCTCAGTGTTTAAGGGCTATTCTCCAGCCCCTCGTTTTTTTTCCCTCTAAGGGGGTCTAACCCGCCTTGCTAGCAGCATGCCAGGGAAGAAAGGTCAGGGGAGCATCCGAACCACATGACCAGTGATACGAAAGGCCAGGGAGTCTAAACCGAATGACCAGAGATATGGTAGGGGAGGAAAGGTCACCCTGGGGGTGAGGTTCCCCAGTTTTGCCCGTTGCTAGGGCACCTGAGGCTTTCCACACTGGTGACCGGTCCCTGGTGCATCCTCCTTGCCCTGCTCGTGCCTGTCTGCCCGCCAGGCCCCCACCTCAGCCCCAGCTCCTTCCCAGTGGTTGCTGGCAGACTCCCCTGACCAAACTTTCTCAGGCTCCTCCGAGCTCTATTTCTATCAGGCAGTGACCTTGGGCTACTGAGTCTGTCCTTGCAGAGTCGATGTTAGCAAGGATCCTGCTAAGCCAGTTGAGACAGAATCCCCCCACTCTTAATATGTGATCACCTGTGCCTGCCTTCGGCCACAGTCTCTCTCCCCTGGGTGTCTCCCATTGCTGATTTTCCATCCACTGCCCCCTCACCCTGCTTCTTGGTCGTACATCTCCACTGGTCCGCACTTGTTCGGAGCTGAGCCCCGTCTCTCTCCCAGGTTGCTAGCGCCCTGAATCAAGGCTTCCTGGCTGCTGTAACAGGTGTCAGGATGAGTTCGTCTTTAACACTGCCTCCGCACCCTGAGCTGGGCAGAGGCTGGGCTGAGCAAAAGCAAGTGACTCATCTCACGCCTCACACTTCCCACTCCCGTCCTCGGTCCCGACTGGCACCCTGAGTGGGAGCTGCTGCAGGAGCGGGTGGGGCCTCAGGGCTCCAGAGCCCGGGGGCGGGGAGGGCTGGAATAAGCTGCCCCGCAGAGCAGGCTGCGGGCTGCGGCGTCTCCGTGGTAACCGGAGCTGCCAGCCTGGGCGGCCATCTGGGCTTTTTCCATGGCCTCTGGTGTACAGGGCATGTCTTGCTACTCTATTTACTTTTAACATTAAATGAATCTGAGCTCGGGCTCCCATCCCACCAGGTTGTCAGAGACTTGCCTACCTTTGCCCTTGGGCCACGGTGTGCACTGACCGGGCCCCAGCCACGTTCTTCCCAGGCCTGCCTGCACTGGAGGGTGGCTGCTCCTGTGCTTCCCCACCAGGCCTGGGAGTAAGAAGGGCCGCTTGCTAACGCTCCTTGGACACACCAACAGGACATCCCCCCTCCGCTGACTGGCCTTGGAAATCCCTCTGCCCCCTGCATGCACTTAGCACTCTCTTCCCTCTCTGGAGGCCCATACAACCCAGCCAAGAAGCCCGGGGTGGAAGCTGTCTTCCTGTAACCTCTGCTTCAGGACCTGGCTGGCTTCCTTCTGGAAGAGGGAGAGAAAATCACGTTCAGAATAAAACAAATTAACATCTCAATAAATCATCCTGCCCGCCTGGCTTCACCTGCGGAGAGTGCAGGAGTGTTTGTGCTGCCAGGCTGGGAGGAGGAGGAAGGGACTGGCAGGAAGCAGGCCTTGGAGTGGGCGGGAGTTTTTCTAAAAAGAGGAGTTTTCATAAAAGGAGGAGCACTGCCCGCAACCCCTCCCACCCGGGGCCTGAACCCCTCCCTGCGAAGGCCTCTGGGAAGGGGGGCAGGATGCTATGTTCCCCTCAGAGTGCTTGTTTATAGACTTGGAAAGGGTCTGGAAAAACCTGCTGGGGCCGAGCAGAGCTTTCTGTCCCTCTGCTGGCCTTGGAATCCGGGCGTGCAGGGCCTTCCTGCGGGAGTGAGTCCTGCAGTGACCATGGCCATGACCATTTCTCCGTGTGTGTGTGTGTGTGTGTGTGTGTGTGTGTGTGCGTGTGTGTGCGCGTGTGTGTGCGTGTGTGTGCATGTGTGTGCGTGTGTGTGCATGCGTGTGTGTGTGTGTGTGTGTGTGCATGTGTGTGCGTGTGTGTGCATGCGTGTGTGTGTGTGTGTGTGCGCTCTTGGGCTGTGCTGGGTGGCAAGGGAGCAGAGGGAGTGGCTGTGTGCCCACCCACCTAGGGTGCACTATGCTAATGAATGAGGCATTACAATGCCCGCCCCCACGCCCAGGACCCCAAGCTCAGATCCCATCCCCATTAATGCACTCCTGGAGTGCTCTGTGATTGGCATCGCTACAATAAACAGTAAATGAGTGAATAATAATTGGCCAGCTATTTGAAAGTGTTGCTGAGGTTGCCATGGCGATCACACCTTTTATTAAGCTTTATTAAGCTGCAGCTGTGGGGCGTGAGGTGGTGGGAGGCAGCCTTCCTGGGTCCACGCAGCGGGTCTGACCTGCTCAGTGACCTTTCCCAGGGGCTGCGGGGAGGGCGAGCTCTTTTCCTTTGAGCCGCTCACCTGCTGGGCCCTTGGGAGGAGCCTGCACACCCTGGCGGGAAAGGACGGATTTCCTCCTGCCCTTACCTTCCTCACACAGGAGGACTGCGAACTGGGGCAATGCCGTTTTATTTCCCCCTAGTATTTCCCCCCTGACCAATGGTAAAAATTAAATTTCGGAAAAAAAATACATTTTAGGAGCAAAAATTATATTCATTTTAGTTTAGAATAATGACTAAAATCTTTCAGATAAGGTGCTATTATCCTGTCTTTATTATTCCTCTCCCTCCCCACCCTCCACCAATGAATTCTAAATCCTCTATGCAAGGAACAGATTTTAATGTGAAGCTACAAGAATAACAGATCATTGTAATTCCTGTCCACCAAGAACAAGCCATGCAGTACCGTTCTCTCAGGTCGCAGTATAGGACACACATTCTCTCTGTCTCTCTCTCTTTCTTTCTCTCTCTCTCTCTCTCCCCCCTCCTCCCCACCCCCTCCCACCACTCTCTCTTCTACACACACACACACACACACACACACACACACACGCACAGACACGGTGCAGGGACTTCTTGCTCTGTTGGGGGTCCACTCTGGCTGAATTCTGGTTCCGCGCTGAATCCGTTCCCAGGCGTGGAAGGATGGGAAGCGAAGGACCATGGGGAGAGCCAGGCGCATCCCTCCTGTCTGTGGAGTTCAAAGCAAGTAGCTTGTTGTGACTGCTGCCCCCACTGCCTGCCTTCTGCAGCACGGAAGGAGTCAGACGTGAAGATGGTCACCATCAAATCAGGGAAACATCAGCTTGAAATATTGTTTTCCTACAAAAGGTGTATCTTATGTAGTCTATAGTTTATTTCAAAATACTTTGGAACAGGTTAGAGCAGAGTTGCCAAATTTTAGCAAATTAAAATACAAAACACATTTAAGTGTGAATTTTAGATAAATACCAAATAATTTCTTAGTGTAAGTAAGTCCCAGATACATGTATTTTATCTGGCAACCCTTTTCACCCAAATTGGGGGCAATAGGTGAATATGTGAAGAATCTTAATGGGGAATGTGGTGGAGCCTCGGGATCTGCAGGGATTGGTTCCGGGGCCTGTGGAAGCCTAACTCCTAGGGTGCTCACGCTCCTTATCTAAAACAGTGTGGTATTTGCACATAATCTACACAACCCTCCCGTATGCTTCATTATTTATTTTTAAAATTTACTTATTGTTTTTAGAGAGAGAGGAAGGGAGAGAGAGAGAGAAACAACAATTTGCTCTTCCACCTACCCATGCACTCACTGGTTGATTCTTGTATGGGTCCTGACTGGAGGTCAAACCCACAACCTTGGGGTGTTGGGAGGATGCTCTAACCATCAGAACTACCCGGCCAGGGCTTCTCCAGTATACTTTTATTTTCCTAAAATATTTTTTTTATTGATTTCAGAGAGGAAGGGAAAGGGAGAGAGAGAGATAGAAACATCAGTGATGAGAGGGAATCATTGATTGGCTGCCTCCTGCACGCCCCCTTACTGGGGTTGGAGCCCACAACCCAGGCATGTGCCCTGATCAGAAATGGAACCGTGACCTCCTGGTTCATGGGTCTATACTCAACCACTGAGCCACACTGGCTGGGCTCCTCCCATATACTTTAAATCACTCTAGATTACTTATAAATCCTAATACAATGTAAATGCTATGCTGTGTTGTTTAGGAGACAATAAAGACAAGGAAGAAAAGGTTGTACATGTTGAGTCCAGACACACCATTGTAGGCCTAACTACATAGTGTGCATCGGCAATAATGCAGCATTTTTTCCAAATATTTTTGACTCACTGTTGGTTGAATCCATGGATGTGAAACCCACGGAGATGGAGGGCCACATAATGAAAATTTGAAAGACTCCAAGCAGAAGCCACACTCTCTGGGCAGCCACTGTGAGACTTTCAGCTACCATTACCTCCTGCAAACCAGAGGCTCTGCTACTAAGCACAATGCCTGTTGGAAATGGTTTTCTTTGGTGAAATAAGATCTGTATGTTGGCCAGTGGTATCTTACAGGAGCCCTCCCTGCCCTGCATGGTAGGGTATGCTAGTTGGAATGGCATCCTAAGATCTTAAATAGTTCTATTTATACCACCAGTCAGAGAATCTTTAAGCCTGACTGCTAACCATCACGAGAATATTGCCACATCTTCCAGCAACATGCTGTCACATGACCTCAAAAGTCAGAGGCTGGGGCTTCCTGGAGTTTATTGGCTGGGCTGTTTGTCTGAGTGCAGCTTGCTTATTTGTATACATGGGGAATCAGCCTGAATCTTGTTTTCTTGTCTTATGCCACCTGTGGATGAGAGCATGCCCTCAACTGCCTGAAAAAGGAACCCAATTGGTTTAGGCTGGATTGTAGCAGAAGAGAATCGTGCAGTTCTCAGGAGTATGTGAATAAGGAAAAATGGAGAATTTGGAAGAAGCAAAAAGGGCTAAAGGATTAGCTGAATAAATGAAATGGATTTCTTAGAGGCAATAATTATATTCAAGAAATCTTTTCTTTTTAAAAAAATTACACTTTAACTGTTTTTAAATGTACATCTCAGTGGCATAAAGCACAGTCACATTGTTGTGCAACTATCACCAATATTATTTTCATAACTTTTCGTCATCCCAGACTGAAACCCTGTACCCAGGGAACGAAACTCGCCATGACCCCTCCCCAGCACCTGGCAACCTCAACTCTTCTGTCAGTCTCCATGAACTGCCTATCTGAGGTACATCATACGGATGGAATCATCCAATAGTTCACCTTTCTGTCTGGCTTATTGCACTTAGCAAGTTTGCAAGTTTCATGCATGTTACAGGATGTATTAGAAGTTTTCTTTTAAAGCTGAGTGATAGTCCATGGTAAGTATATCCACATTGTGTCAATCCCTTTATCCAGTGTCAAACATGCAGTCAGGTATCTTTCCGACAGTGAGTATGGGGTTGGGGCAGAAGACACGCCTGAGCTCCCGTCCTGGGTGACTTGAGCAGATCACGCAGCTTCTCCGAGCTCCACTCTCTGTTTTTAAATGCACACGCCTTTCTCTTCCTATTTAGAGCGTTGTTGTGAAAACCCAGTAAGGCACCTGGTAAAGCAGCCTCGGGGCCCCTCTCGTGTCCGTTTGCTTTCGTCCTTGTTATGGGCACTAGGAAACACCAACCAGCAGGACCTTCTCTTCATCTCAGTCTAACACTGGTGATTCCTTCTGCTTTTACGGTTTCGCCTATTTCTCAGACAGCATTAAACACAAATACCTCGAGGCTTAGTATCTTGTAGTTCAATTTATTACAAAAACTTTGAAATATTTAAAGGTAAATCCAATTAGTAAAAGTGTAATTACTGCCTGAATAAACTATACTTTAAATTTTAATATGCCAAAGAGGATCTTTTTATGAGCAGAACAAGCTCTATGTTATACATTTTTAATGCTCCTAAACTTACAAAGTGACATGCAATCCATAAAAGACACACAAAAATTATCACATTCATTTTCACATTCCTCAGCCAGAGCCAACCCATATTATTCAATGGCTTCAACGCCCCGACATTCTGCATGTTTAATCACTCCCATTTTTCTCTAGGGTGATTGATCCACCATAGCTAACTGGCAGAAAGGAGCTACAAGGGGTTAGGCCCCAGAGTTCAAAGGGGAAGGCAAAGGAGACATCTGCACGGGACGCCAGGTGGCCAGCCTGCGGCAACACAGGGGCACGGGGCGCTGCGTACAGGTGGGGCCCAGCTGGCCTGGCTCAGGTTGGTCCTGGATCTGGAGTCTTGAAAGCAGTTGCCTCCATCAGAGCTCAGGTGCTCAGTTCTGTGGGATGGAGCAGGGTGGGGTGGGAGGATGGGAAGAAACAGGTGGGGCAGGGCTGGGTCTGGTCCTAAGCAGGCTCTGCAGCAGCCTCTGTTTCCCAGCCAACACCCAGCCTCGGACGCTTGCTGCCAGCCTGAACCTGTGGGAGACAGAGGCAAAGAGGGAAGGGAAGATGAAGTGCATGTCCCCAGGCAGCCCCCTCCCCCCCCCAGGCCTCCCCCCCCCCCACCCCCGCCCATCCATGATGGCTTATTGTCTGCTGGGCTTCCAGCTCGTGGGAGATGGGAGGCCTGGAGTTGGCCCAGTCCCTCACCTGCAGTTTCCTAAACACATGGAAGGCCAGTAATTACCCAGTAATTACCCCGTTTATTGCCTCATTACGGCTGACCACCTTTTGGCAGGCATTTCCTGTGAGGTTCTCTTCTCAGCACAGGTTTCTAAGCACCAGGAAGGGAGCGGCAGGCCTGCTGGGCCTGCTGCTGCCGGTGCTGCATGGGGCCTCCTGTACCCCTCACCCCCACAGCTCCCAGCCCTGGGCCCTGCCCTAGCCCCCTCCTCTGCAGGCACTAATGACTGGCTGAGTTGGGGGTCACACTTGAGGTACTCCCTCGCATTTAACATACATCCATCCACATCTCCAGTCTCTGTCACCATGGAGAAGGCCCCACCAGGAGACTTCTTACCACCTGGCTCTTCCCCGGGACCTTCCTGATTCCCCGTCTTGCCCGCCTACTGTGGCCCCAGGTGTGTGTTTGAAAGGGCCAATCTGGGTCATTTAGATCCCAGACCCCTGGCCCCTCCTCATCTAACAGCTCCGCATTCTCACCCTGGGATCTGGTGAGCAGCACCTGTGAGCTTGCAGGGTGGGGGGTGGGTGATTAGGATTGGGGAGCCGGTTTCTCCTAAGCAAGTTGCATGTAATATTGAGGGGTCAGAGGAGAACGGAGCTGGAAAAAAGAACTTGTGCTTTACTGGTTGTCTTCTCATAACTCAAGTGAGTAAACCCTTGTTATGGACTGGGGTGGGAATTTGGCAGGGACTCATGGCCAAGAGCTCTGGAGGGACATTGGGGATCATCTGGTCTGTCCCCCTATTTTACAAAGGAAAGACCGAGGCCCTGAGCAGAGAGGAGGCCCTGCCTCAGATGGACGCCAGGACCTGTCCGCTCCACTTCCAGTCCAGGGCCACTCCCCTGTGGCAGCACCTTCTTTCACACCTCCCGGTCACTTGTCTGTGTGCGTCCCTGCTTTCCCTGCCAGCGCCAGTTGTGTCCATTGTCATTCTGAGGTCATCGGTCTGGTTAACGGTGGCGTGGGAAGGTCCCAGAGCGGCCTCGGGCCACCAGCCTGGGACCCACAGACTGGCTGAAACGTGGTTTTTCCTGGATGTGTCACGATGCCCCACCTTCAGCCTTTCTCTCTTGTTGAGCCTGGGGTTCCACTGCCTCCTGTCCTACCCAGCCCCCTGTTCGGGCTGGACATCTCACAGTTCGTCCTGCCGCCCGCCTCTCTGGGCGTGTGGAGATTTTCCGCCCTTCCAGAAAGACCACTCTTGCCAACGAAAGCTACTCCTTACACTCAGTGTAGGCCAGGCCTGCTCCTGAAGGCAGTGTCCAGACCCGCAGGGCCGGCACAAAGCGGTGGGCTCCTGGGGCACATACCCGGCTGTCAGGAGCAGGGTGGGACCAGGCGCCTGATGCAGTCTGCAGCTTCATCTCTATGGAAGCCCTTGTTGCTAAGTTACCGTTGCCCCTTGCATGCAGCCTTATTGCTGATGAAAGGGCGGTGCACAGATGGCATCAGACCCCATGGAAGTGGGCTCAGCAGCCTTTGTTGAGCAGGAGTGGGGACCTTTCTTCTGTCAAGGGCCATGTGGATATTTATAACACCATTCTTGGGCCACACAGGATTATCAACTTAACAATTAGCCTGCTGTATTTGGTCAAACATTTAATTGACTCACTTCTAATGCCCTGGCAGGGACAGACGAAATGATTTCGTGGGCCTTATATGGCCCACAGGCCAGACATACCCCACCCCTGGTTAGGGGGAGGACTTATTCCCTCTGTCCACCCATCCAGCATGTCTTTATTAAACACTTCCCATCTGCCAGGCTCCATGCCAGGTGACGAGGATACAGGAGTCAGCCCGCTGCTCCAGCCTCACCTGGCAGCCACTGCACCCTTTGTTACCTGAGCTGCAGCTGTCCAGTGCCCCAAGATGAGGACGGCATGGATACTGCACAGCGCTTGCTGTAAGACATCACCGTGCTAGACCTAACACTGTCTACTCATTCGATCTGCACAACTACCTCACGACGTGGTGGTTCCATTAGCATCCTCATTCTACTGAAGAAACCGAGGCACAGAAGAGGTGCCAACAACGTACTAACCAACAGCTAGTACACGGCAGAGCTGGAATAAACCCAGCCTATCTGGTTCCCAAGTGTGTCCTTTTAACCTTCAACTCTACCTGAGATTAGTCTCTACCCAGAGCAATAGGAATACATGGAGGGCTGCAACAGGAGGTTAGCGTGGTCAGAAGTTGTAAAATGTTAGACGGGCTGTCACGTGGACTGTGCATTGGATCAGCACAGGAGGAGGTGAAGGTGGGCCTGGAAGGAGGCTTTGGCAGGTCCCGGTGAGAGGTGAGGGAGTGAACACAGCGAGGGCGGGGGCTGAGAACAGTTGGGCCAACGAGTCCATGTTTATGGACTTGGTGTAAATTCCTATCTCCCAGCGTCTGCTATGCTCCCTTCTGCCCCTTGGCACCGGGGGCAAAGTCTTTAACTTTATGGGCACCTTTGGTATTAGAAAAACACAGTTCAGTCAAGTTTAAAATTCAAATCCCAAATCAGATTCAAACTTCATCTGATCTGTTTTTCCCAACCCTAACCAGCCTGCGGATTTGGGGTGGAAATGATGTATGGTCTTGTCTTTCATATTCTTCCCACTTCAGTACCTCTTCTAAAGTGGAGGTGGTGAGCTGGGGCTGGTTGGGGGGTACATCTCCTCCCCCTCCTCTGCTTCCGAGTCTACCCATCTGTGTGAAGGCTGGAAGGGGAGGCAGAGCCTCTGTTAGATCAGAAGGTGCCTTGCTGAGAATAGTCCTTCCCCATAGAAGGCACTCCCAGGTATGTGTAGAGTAAGTGAGTGAACATGCATTTAAGATGAATGAATGAATTCATGATCCCGTACGTAATGTGGTAGTGTTTGCTCTACAATAGAAGTTCACAGAGGTCCGGAACTGTGTGTGTGTGTTGTGTCTAGACAGACAGACAGACAGGCAGGCAGACAGACAGACAGATGATGGAGAGACACATACTTTTCGTTGTGTTTGCTCCATCCTGTATCTAGTACAACAGGGACTTGGAAGCGGTTTTTGACAGTGATGAGTCTAGTGTTCTGTGCTCTATCCTCCAACCCACCAGTCCAGTTCCTAACTCCCCTTCCCAATTTCCCTGCCTCAGTAAAACTCCTCGCTTTCTGGTATATTTGGCATCTTTTTTGAAGTTGCCGGGTGTGGGGGCCGAAGGGAGGCACCTCCTGAGAATCTGTAGATAAGGGAGCTAGGATGTCTGCCGAGAACTGAGCTTTAAGATCTGTACAGAGCGGAGATATGCAAAGGCACCTTCAGGAGTCAGAATGGTTCCCTGGGCGGCAAGATTTGACGGGAACCTGATTGAGCATATTAACACACCGGCAGGAAGCCCATGCTCATCAGAGTGGCACTGCCCAGCCATGTGCATAAAGAAAAGAGACTCACCAGGGCAGACTTGCAGCATCATGGCCAGCCCTGTGCCCGTGGCAGAAGCGGGCATTGTGGCCATTGCATTTTAGGTGTTTTCATCGCACTGGCCCGGCCTCCCTGGTGGGGAGATGGACACGCGATTGGTTTCAGCATGATGCCATTACACATAAAATGGCTTATGTGATGCTCCACATGGGTGCTGCAGAGTAAGAACTCAATGAACACAAGCGATCATTGCTGTTATTGTGATTATGAGTTGGCTTTCTGCACAAGGGGAGGATGTATTAGTCAAATAAACTGAAATAATCTGTCGTGAGACTATATAGTTCTTGGTAAAAAATGAATGAAATGGCATTCGATCTTCCTGGGAGCTAAGAAAATCAGGGGCTCCAGCCTGCAAGACTGACGGTCCAGCCTTGGGTGGGGTGAGTTCTGGAAGGGAATGGATGCCTGCCAAGCAGCCCCTGGGAGCCTGCCAGCTCAGAATGAGACCAGGCTGATCCTACCCCCGGCCACCCAGCTCCTTTCTCCATCTAAAGCCCGCCCTCGGTGGTGACAGTGTGTGCTCCCTCATCTAGGTTCTGGGCACCTGCTCTCTGCACCTCGTGGGGCATGGCGCAGGGGAGAAGAAGTAAACCAGGGGAGTCAAACTATGGGCTTAGGAGTTCTGGGCTCTGCAGGTAAACAAGCTGTGTCACTTGGGGCAAGCAACTTATCTCTGTGCTTCAGTTTCCTTCTCTGTGAAATGGAATAGAAATTGCGTCAACTTCATCGGAGCGTCGTAAAGCTACCGGAACGAATGTGTGCAAAGCCCGTGGCACTGCGCCTGTCACCTAGTAAGTGCTCAATAAAGGTCAGTCCTTGTTGTGAGTTGTTGCTTATCTTTCTAGGCACATGTCCTATCTCTGCAACTCATTTGTGAGTTCCTTAAGGTAGAGACTGTGTGTATGAGCTTCCATTCTTCCATTTATAAAATGGAAAGAATAACAACACTCACCACAGGTTTACTGGGAGAGTAAGTTAAATGAGAAGCATGAAGAGCCCTGTTGGTAAACCTATTTTTGCCCACCCTGTATATGTATTATGTGTTCAATACATTTTTTGTTGTGGTTATTACTTAGGATTTTAAAAAAATACATTTTATTGATTTTTTACAGAGAGGAAGGGAGAGGGATAGAGTTAGAAACATTGACGAGAGAGAAACATCAATCAGCTGCCTCCTGCACACCCCCTACTGGGGATGTGCCCGCAACCAAGGTACCTGCCCTCGACTGGAATTGAACCTGGGACCTTTCAGTCCACAGGCCGACGCTCTATCCACTGAGCCAAACCGGTTAGAGCTACTTAGGATTTTGACACTCATTTGCAGGCCCTCTGTTTGGCACAGGCCTTGAACATAGTTGTCTGGATGTCATATGATTGGGCGGTGGTGAGAGAGGTCCTCTCACACAGCAATCAGATCCTCTCCCAAGGGGGAGAGAGTGAATGCAATGGGCTTGTTACTTTATTCCCAGGGATTTTGAAAGTGGCTACAGGGGCCATGGTACATGCTGTCCAGCGATGTGGGCTTACTGTACATTGCTGGGCCTTTGTACATGCTGTTCCTCAATCTGCAATGCCCCCCCCTCACCCTCAAGACCAAGCAAATGTTACTTTCTTTGCTCTTTCTGACTTTCCCCTCCCCCCATTGCACATCCCCTTACCTCTACCTGTTCCTTCTTTCTAGCTTTCCATGCACGTATCATATAGCATGAGTCAGACCTTATCATTCATTCACCCATTAATTCATCTATTCATTCATATACATATACTAGAGGCCCGGTGCACGAAATCCGTGCATGGGTGTGTGTGTGTCCCTCAGCCCAGTCTGCACCCTCTCCAATCTGGGACCCCTTGAGGGATGTCCGACTGTCCCATAGATGGAGCCTAAATGGGCAGTCAGACATCCCTCTCACAATCCAGGACTGCTGGCTCCCAACCACTCGCCTGCCTGCCTGCCTGATTGCCCCTAACCACTTCTGCCTGCCAGCCTGATCACCCCCTAACCACTCCCCTGCCAGCCTGATTGACACCTAACTGCTCCCCTGCTGGCCCGATTGCCCCTAACTGCCCTCCCCTGCCAGCCTGGTCACCCCTAACTGCCCTTCCCTGCCAGCCTGGTTGCCCTCAACTGCCCTCCCCTGCAGGCCTGGTTCCCCCAAATGCCCTCCCCTGCAGGCCTGGTCCCCCCCAACTGCCCTCCCCTGAAGGCCTGGTCACCCCCAAATGCCCTCCCCTGCAGGCCTGGGTCCCCCCCAACTGCCCTCCTCTGCTGGCCCGCTCACCCCTAATTGCCCTCCCCTGCATGCCTGGTCGCCCCCAACTGCCCTCCCTTTCAGGCCTGGTTCCTCCCAACTGCCCTCCCCTGCTGGCCTGATTGCCCACAACTGCCCTCCCCTGCTGGCCACCTTGTGGCAGCCATCTTGTGTCCACATGGGGGCAGCCATCTTTGACACATGGGGGTGGCCATCTTGTGTGTTGGAGTGATGGTCAATTTGCATATTACCTCTTTATTATATGGGATACACATACGTATACATAGACAAGTTGGGCAAAAGTAGGTTTAGAGTTGTTCATACAGAAAAAGACATGCAGGTTATGATTATTACAGTAGCTTTATTCACCCAAAAGAATGCCACAATGGCACAGGGCACTGTGTAGACCTATGTTGCCACCCTGTAGAAGACATATTCACATCCGTCCGTCTCGTGAGCAGGCACTGAGCCTCAGTCAGCACTGAGTCTTCAGAGGCAGCAGCTGCTGGGTGGACGCTGCACGGCATTCAAGTGGCTGACATGCTCACAGTGCAGGGGCTCTGTGCTGCTTGTCCAGTGTCCGTGTCAGGGTTGCCCCATCTGTGTGCACTCCTGCGTGCACTCCTGCTGTGGCCAGAGACCACCTTGGAATAAGTATGTAACTTTGGAGCAAAGAAAGATTGCAATACCCTGGGCCCTTCATGCAGACATGGCAGCTCTACGTGTGCCGGGTGGCAAGGACCCACACAGCTTGGGCGGTGGGAACAGCAGGGGTCTGGGCCTATGGGTCGAGGCAGAGTACCTCTGGGAGGTAAGTGTCCCTGTCCTTGTTCTTGGAAACCCTGGAGGAGATGTGGAGCTGTTTTGTTTTCCCCTTTGGTCCTGGCTGGGAGGGAGGTGGGAGTGGCCTTGATCTCTGGGACCCTGTGGATTGCAGACACTGTGAGTGAGACTAGAGGAGGTTTGAGGACCGCCTTGCACTCAGGAGTCTTAAGGAGAGGATCGTGCTACATAAACAATGGCGCAGGGCTAAAGTGGGCTTTGTGTTTTTCTTTCAAGGGCCAGGGACTCAGCAAGCTGCCTTCTGGCTCTGCGTGGCCAGGCCACCCCCCTGACCTCAGGTTACTGCTAATGATAAGAGCTGGAGACCAGCTTCACTCGGGTGAGGGGGGAGCTGGACCCTGAGGTTAGAGATGTGCTTTCTCTTTTGGGATTTTCCAGTAGGTTTATTTTTAACAAGAAAAGATTTAAAGTCCCAGCAGCTCATTACAGCTGTTTGCCTAAAGCACATTGATTCTCAGGAGAGAGTTGAGGGAGGAAGCTTGAAAATTGTCCTCTCTGGCCAGGGGCAGCAGGTAAGCCTGGGAGGACCCTCTGAAAGATGAGGAATGTGTGACCCACGAGTCCCTCGCGTGCCCACTGCCCCTTGCTTGAAGGACATGGGCTAGGCCTTGCTTCCCGCGTCCTGGGGGTCAGCAGTGGGACCTGGCGGATCTGAGAAGACAGTGCAGTCGGCTGAGGTGGGAAACACGGCCGCGCTCTGCTCTGCACACTGCTGTTCCTCTGGTTGGTGCCCGCCCTCTAGACACCTGCATGGCTGACTCCTTCCTCCCCCTTCGGCTCTTTCCTCAGCATCACCTCTTCAGGGAGGTCTTCTCAAGACATGTCTACATCCCCCGTCTCCGCGTTGCTTGTCTCTTAGCGCTCATGACTAACTGCCATGAGCTAAGTCACTCTGCTCTATCGGTGAGGCGTGCTGAGCTCCATCTGAAGGCTCACCATGGCCGGGAAAAGGGAACATGGCGAATTGTCTGCTGGCTCTTCTCACTTCCACAAAAAATAACTCTCGTCTCTTGGGCTCCTATTTCACGGGGCCAACAAGTCCATGAGTCCCTCTAACACAGCAGGGAGAGAGCCTGCAGTCTCATGGCCTCCAGGGAGAACTGCCCTGTGTCAACGCTTCTCCTGACAGCCATGCCTGTGGACTAGCCTTCGGCGGCTTTCCATAGCTCCTAGGATAAGGGCCAGATTTCTTTATGGAATTTAAAGCCTCTATGTGATATGGCTCCGGTCTACCTCTCTTAGACTCGCATCTTAGCTAGGAGGCCACTTCTTCCAGGAAACCCTCCCTGATCACTCTGCCTAAGTTAGGGACTCTTCATTCCATGTGCTTCCATAAACCAGAGCCTCTTACTTAGCACATTACAACATACTTGACTGTATCTCCTACTACAAGTTCTTCTAGTGATCAATCAATTAGACTTAAAGTCAATCCAGTTGCTCACGACCAGTAGTTTAGAAAAGGAAATGGAACATAACAGGTTACATAATAGCGTATCATGTGTGGTGAGGGTTAGCAATGCTCTGTGAAACTTGTGCTTCCGTATTTGTGCATGTGGATTGGTCTTATGTGTTGGGCTGACTTGTCAAAGGCATTTCTTAATTTGGCTTGTGGTCAAATAAGGTTTAAGGCCACAGCCCTATCAGGCCTGTGAATTCCTTGAGGCCTGGGGCTGTGCCTGTCTCATTAGACCTGAACCACCAGTGCCTACCACAGTGTCTTTCCCCAAGCAAGCCTTCAAAACATTTTAGAAATTAGCTTATGAACAAATTCTCAGTGACCTGAGCTTACCTGGTCATCCCGGAAATGAGCTGCTATCTGGTCATCCCGGAAATGAGACTGAACAGCAATCAGCCTAAGCCCGTGGTCGGCAAACTCATTAGTCAACAGAGCCAAATATCAACAATACAATGATTGAAATTTCTTTTGAGAGCCAAATTTTTTAAACTTAAACTTCTTCTAACGCCACTTCTTAAAAATAGACTCGCCCAGGCCGTGGTATTTTGTAGAAGAGCCACACTCAAGGGGCCAAAGAGCTCCATGTGGCTCGCGAGCCACCGTTTGCCGACCACGGGCTTAGGCTGATTGCTGTTCAGTCTCATTTCCGGGATGACCAGATAGCAGCTCAGATTTCCAACACCAAGACTGCCTCCCTCCCTCTCTGCGCTCTCCTTCTCTTGCACTGGGCCAATGGACTTGTGCAGCACTAAGGACCCAGCAGCCCCCGGGCCCCACTGGGGAGCCTGGAAGGACCATTTCTATTCATCAAGCCCTCTCGGCCTCCTGGGCCATCCTTCTGTACAGGGACAGCAGGACACTGTTCCACTCAGCAAAGCCTCTCAGGAGTCAGGCAAACAGGGGTTCAATGCATTTCACTGCCTCCTAGGTTAGCAACTGCAGGTGAGGGGCCTCTCTGAGCCTGTTTCTTCTCCGTAAACAGAGGTAGCAGCACCTCCTTCCCAGAGCTGGTGTGAGGGTCAGAGAGATGTCTAGTATCCAGGCCTGGCAACGCAGGCATCCGAGAGGTCAGGCCTATTTCTTATCATTAACACCCGCAGGCTTTTTAAAGCACTTGGCACCCAGTGGGAGTAACTTACTCTTGGAGTTAAGGCACTGTTTACAACAAAAACGCCCCGGGTCCCTGGGAAGGGTAGAGACCTGAAGTCGTTAAGGACATCTCTAGTGTCTTTATTATTTTGTACTAAGAGTACAATGTCTCATCCTTTACAGTGACCCACCTCCACTGCAAGAGGCTAGCGGGCAGGATGCTACATCTCCGAGCCGTTGACTATGTCCCATCCGGCAGGCTCAGGGACATGACTCCCAGGACGAGTGCAGAATGAAATGTGGCCTCCTTGCTCAAAAGGGAGTGAAAAGCTTTCTCTTTCGTTCTCTGTATGTGCTATCGTGTTTTTATTTGCTGTTCAGTGTGTGCTCACTTGGGCTCATGATAGTTGTGGGCAAGTACAGGCCTTCACAGGCAGCTGGGGGCAGACCTGTGGGGCTGCTCTCTGGACACCTGCAGCCGGGGGGCTGCTGACGACCGTCCCAGGGCGACCAGAGGTGCGAGTCAGGACCACCTGCAAGCCGAAGCTCCATGGTCTCATCACTGACAAATCCCAAGTTCAAAGATGAAATTATTAAGAATTTCCAGATGACGACTACAGAGCATTAAGCCCAGGCACAGGGCTCCCTTCTGAGCACGGGGCCCTGTGTGACTGCAGGCGCCACGTCTGTCCATGAAGCAGCCTGCTTTGAGCTCTTCTGAGTGTTGCTGCCAGGGTCCCCCTGCTGCGTGACTTTCGTCTTCCCCTGGCCCCCCACAAACCCTCCGTGTTGATCCCAGGTGCCCCTGGGCCCTGAGCAGAGCCCACAGCAGCTGGCACTGCGGCTGCCCCTGCCTTTGCCAGGTTCCCCCTCAAGGTCACTGTGGGGGCCACTGTGCGGCCTGTTTTTCTCCCCTCGTGCAGCCTCCTGGTGGGTGTGGCCCCCTCACCCCGTGGGTGTGGCCTCCCAGTGGGTGCAGCCTCCCAGTGGGTACGGCATCCAGGTGGGTACAGCCTCTCAGTGGGTACAGCCTCCTGGTGGGTGCAGCCTCCTGGTGGGTGCAGCCTCCTGGTGGGTACAGCCTCCTGGTGGGTGCAGCCTCCTGGTGGGTGCAGCCTCCTGGTGGGTGCAGCCTCCTCATAGTACAACCGGGAGCCAGGGCCAAAGGAGAGGAGCGTGTCCCCCCTCCCCGTGCCTGCAACTGCTGCTCCTGGTTCTGGTCCAGAGGTCTCCGAGAGTGAAAAACGACTATTTGTGCACATTATTGATCACCTTGCCCTTTCACAGGAAAATGACTAACCTTTCCGTCCTGGCAGCCGCAGAACCTCCCTCTGACTTGGCTGGGAGCGACCCGGAGGTTCAGAACGCCAGCCAGGCCTGGGCAACCTGTGCACACGGAGGCCCTGCCTGCGTTCCTGGCCTCCGTTTCCACCAGGAAAGGAACACTCTCGGAGGGAACAGAGCAGGTCGAATGATAAGAATCGGTGCCTGGAGGCCTCCAGTGGCTCCGGCCCCGGGCAGGAGAAAGCACACGTGGAAAGCACTGAGGCCACAAGCTGGCAGCTTGGGATCTGAACTTCCCAAACCTGGGTTCAAGTCCTGGGTCATTTTCAAGCTGTGACATTTAGACTCCGTTTTCTTACCTGCAGAATGTCTACAAAAATAATTCCTGCTTCCTGCCATTGATGTCAGGTGCAAACGAACAAGGAAAATGCTTCCTAAGAAGCTATAAAAATATTTGCTGCTTCGTGGGAGGCATAATTCACAATTGCAATACTGCTTTGAGTATTGGGTACGATACTGTTTTTAAGTACAAAAGTACTGGTATTTTTCTTGGTGCAAAATACTGTTATTTTTATAATAGTAAAATAATAGGATTTAACTATTATGATTTATAGACTCCTATACTATTACATGCTAGGAAATGTTATGTAATATAAGTAAATTTAAAGTACATTATTATTATTTTCTAATAAGTACTAAATACTATTATTTCAAAAGTTTAAAAAAAGTGTGAAATCTGAATCTTTTCTATCCTGAGACATCCTGGGAGAGGTTTGCTGCATTAAAATTTCTGATCAGAGAAGTATTGTTTGGAAAGTACTGTGACTCCATCTTTCCTCCATGTAGAACCTTCTAAAGCATCTTCTTTCACAGTGCAGTCCCATTTCCTGGTTTACTAGTAAGGTTGGGGTAGTGGCTGACGCTGATTAATGATTCCTATGTTCTCAGAGCCCTTTGGGTCTCACCTGCCGCCACAGGCTCCCGAAGGCGTTTTCTTAGACTCAGGGGGTGACAGGAGATGCTAGGAGAAGCAGGCGGAGGCGTGTAGTGTTTGGGGGAGTGGGGGAGGGGACCCCCTCAGTTCTTCTCAAACCTGACATTCATTTCCTCTGCTTCCTCCCCTTTAACCCACCAGGGCCAAGTGGGGCCTCTGAGGGACCAGGACGAGGCCCGTCCGCCCTGGAAGTGCTTTCTCCCGTTGGAACAGCATCTGGGGATAAACTTTGGGAGAGCTGTGTTCAGTCCTCCTCGTTGTAAAATTCCAGTATTTGATATTGGGCGAATCAAAGGTGCTCATTTACTTCGCTGTTGCCATCACTGTGGATAAAATACGGAAATTTGGTGTCTGACAGCTCTGCAATTTTTGTGACTTCAGAAAACCACATCAGCTTTCTGAGCCTCAGTTTTTTTATCTTTAAAATGGGAGTTAAGTCAAATGGACTTATTGCCATAGTTAATGAGATCAATCCAGAAATGTGTGTTGTTGTTTCTTTAATTAAAAAAATTACTGATTTGAGAGAGAGAGAGAGAGAGAGAGAGAGAGAGAGAGAGAGAGAGAGAAACATCAATTTGTTGTTCCACTTATTGATGCAGTCATTGGTTGATTCTTGTATGTGCCCTGACTGGGGATTGAACTGGCAACCTTGGCATATCAGGACGATGCTTGGCATATCAGGAGGATGCTTTAATCAGCTGAGCTCCCCACCAAAGATATCCAGAAGTGTTTTGCAGGGCACCTGGCACATGGTGGGAGTCAGTGAAGGCAGACTCTTCTCCGATATTGTTACACTTCACAGTTCCACCTTAGCCCCAAGAATAATCTACCTAGATGACCCCAGCACTTCCCGCCCCTTTCACCCAACAATGTCTCATCACTTGGTCTAACATCCCAGTCACACAATGTTCGTGGCAATGGCGGTGGTGGTGAATTGAATCCTCTGATTAACTGTTCCTGAGAAAATTCCTTTGTCTTCACCTGCGCAGTCACACATCTCTGTGAATAGAGTGTAATCTATTGTCCCGCCTTAGCAAGGAGGGTTCGAAACCAAACAGGCTGTCTGTCTCCGATGACTCGCGTCCCTCTCCCAGCCCTGCACGTGCCGTCTGGAAAAGGTGGAGGATTCTGAGCCGGGCACACAGGGCCTGGAGGGTGGTCCAGAGGCCCATGCCCACCCATGAGCGTGCCTGTGAGAACGAAGGGGCAGGAGTGCGCGGGTGTGACTGGGGAGAGGATGTGCAAGCGGCACTCCGGAGCTGATTGCGGCGTGGTGCGCGGTGGCTGGTTTGGTTAAGTGAAAGTTCCTTTCAGTGAAGCGTCTTTGAGGCGGCTGCTTGTCTGCTGGTGGCCGGGCTGCTGGCCAGGCCCGCGGGGAGTGCTGGGGCGAGGCCGCGGGAGGCAGTGGGCCTCGGGGTCCCTGTGAGCACACGGTCCAACACCAGAGGCCTCTGTGTGACTGGCCGAGGGGTAGCTGTGCTGCTGTCTCAGGCGTTAACACCCCACTTCCTCTCCAGGACAATCCATTTGAAGCTGAAGGGGCTCGGCCGGCGCTGGGCTGGTTGAATGCCTTTTTAGGTTGCGGACACACAGGCGGGGCAAAAGGAAGGTTAGGGTTGTTGGGATGGGAAATACCATAGCCCTGGCCAGTGTGCTCAGTGTTAGAGCGTCGACCTGGATTCCCAGTCAAGGGCACGTACCTCGGTTGCAGGTTCATCCCCAGCCCATTGGGGCACGTGCAGGAGGCAACCAATCGATGTGTCTCTCTGACATCGATGTTTCTCTCTTTTTATCACTCTCCCCCCCCCCCGTCTCCCTTCCCCGCCCCCCCCCGTCTCCCTTCCCCGCCCCCCTCCGCTTGCACTCTCCCTGAAAATTAATGGAAAAAATATCCTCAGGTGATGATTAACAAACAAACAAACAAAAAACCCACGGTTCCCACAGAGATTACAAAAACATGGATGAGGAAGCTCATTGTGTGACAGAAGCAACAGAAACAGCAGCAGCAAAGCCTGATGGTCTGCAGCATTTGCTGAGCTGAGTGAGGCGGGATGGGCGCTCGCAGGCTGTGCTGTGGTCCGCAATGACACAGGCTGGGCTGGGTCCGAATCCCTGCAGACAGTGGGCAGCTGTGGTTCTGGTTCAGGGCTGGCTCCATCTCAGAGCCTTTCAATAGCAAACTTTGTGGGAACGCACAGCACCAGAGACTGACTGTCCCAACATGAGTAATTTCACTTCCACACACTTCCGGGAAGAGCCTTCAAGGTGCTGGGTTCTGTCTTGTCCCTGCGTGTTATTTCACTGTCACAACAACCCTAGGGGTCCCGAGAGGTCCATTTTATAGTTGGGAACATTGAGGCTCGGGGAAGATACCTTACTGAAGAGCACATAGCTCCGGAGTGGTAGGAGCAGAGTTTGAACCCAGGTCTTTGAGCTTCCTCAGCCCATCCCCTTACAGAAAAACTCCTGTGGTCCATCTTCTGGTTTCCACGGCAGAGCCAACAGTGTCGGCTGGTTACACCAGAATCACATGGAGCTTTAGAACTGCTACTGCGGGGCCCACCTTGGAGCTTCTGTGTAAGTGGTTCTGGAGTGGGGCCCCTGAATCTGTGACTTTAACCAGCTCATTGATCTCACCCCACATAGAAGAGCAGGTGCCCCATAAATACCTGTGTCCCTTCCATTGTCTCTAGTTGCCTAGGATGCCTTCTGGCTGGTGGCCCCCTTCCCACCTAGATCCCACCCAGATCCCTGGGAAAATCCTGAAGGTAAAGGTTAATTTCTGACTTTGGCATCTGTTCCTTTCCTCTGTGCCTCACTCTGCCAGTGTCACCCTTGCAACAGCGTCTATGACAGTCTGTGTGTTGACTTGGCTAGGCTCAGTACCCAGTTATTTGATCAAACACTAACCCAGGTGTTGTATGAAGGTGTTTTGTAGATGTGGTTAACATCTGCAATCAGTAGCTTTAGGTAAGAGATTGCCTTAAATTATGTGGGTGGGCCTGATCAGCTGAAGGCATTGAGAGCAAAAACTGAGGTTTTCCCCAAAAAGAAGAAATTCTGCCTCAAGACTATAACATTGCCCTAGCCTGTTTGGCTCAGTGGTCACTGAAGGGTCCCAGGTTCAATTCCAGTCAAGGCCCTGTATTTTGGTTGCAGGTTCAATCCCCGGCCCTGGTAGGGGCACGTGTAGGAGGCAACCAATTGATGTCTCTCTCTCTCACATCGATGTTTCTCTCTCTCTCTCTGCCTCCCGCCTCCCTTCCACTCTCTCTAAAAATCAATGGAAAAATATCCCTGGTGAGAATTTACAAAAAACAAAACAAACAAACAAACAAAAGACTATGGCATGAGTTTCCAGGCTGCTGACCTACCCCACTGAGCAAAGATGATATGATCAATGAGTAAAATGTTTGCCCTGCCCTCAGAGAGCTCACACTCCACCAGAGAGATATAAAATCAACAGGGGACTTATCTATAAAATAAAAGACCGGACAGCTGAACGACCTTCCAGATGTCATTCTGGACGTCCTTCTGGATGAAGCCGCGGCGGCGGGGGCCAAGGTAGGGTGGTTAGGGGCAATCAGGCAGGTAGGCAGGCAGGCAAGTGGTCAGGAGCCAGTGGTCCCAGATTGCAAGAGGGATGTCCAACTGCCGGTTTAGGCCTGATCCCAATCGGGCCTAAACTGGCAGTCGGATATCCCCCAAGGGGTCCCGAATTGCGAGAGGGTGCAGGCCAGGCTGAGGGACAAACCCCCCCATGCATGAATTTCATGCACTGGGCCTCTAGTCTATAATAATAAAAGTGTAATAAGCTAATTAGACTGGACGTCCTTCCATCCTTCTGGACAAAGCCAGAGCTTCGAGGGAAGCCCGAGTGTCGGGTGCCAGAGAGAAACCGGTGCCAGCAGCTGGGGGAAGGAAAGCCTACTCTTGCATGAATTTTGGCCTTCAGGCCTCCAGTCATTTATAAATAACTTTCACTTATCCTCTCCTTTAAATCCTGACATAACCTTTTTAGTTTAAAAGTACCACCATTATTCTCCTGCTAGATAAGAGAAGGTGCAGGGGACCCTTTCTCCTGCCCCCACCCCCTTCCCCTGGCTGTGGGCTCCCCCCGCCCCCAGTCTCACGGCTGGCATTCACTACTTCCTCCTCTGCATTCCCCTTGGTTCTTGTTTATGTTTTTCTTTTGACACATTATCTCATATCTTGCATTTCAGTTATTTGTTTACATAAATGCTTCCTCTCTGTATTGTAAGTTTCTCAGGGGCAACACAATGCTTTATTCAGCAAACATTATTCAGCACGTAGGATGATATGGGCGCCGTTTTCCTGGGTAGCAGTTCAGTAGTGACTCAGAGTGCGGCTCTGCGCCCAGACCACAGGCAGAGCTGGTTCCTGGATGCTGACCTTGGGCGAGCCACTTAACCTTGCTGCGCCTCACCTCCACCTCTGTGAGGTGGAGAGCAGAAAGCGTCTACCCCTTAGGGTCGCTGGGATGGATAAATGGTTTCATTTACATTAAGCGTTTAGAATGGTGGCAGGCGTTCAAAACTCTTAGCTATTGATAATAATTATTCTTCTCAGCATCTCAGCAAAGAGTAAATATTTGCTGAGGAAATGTTTGAATGAATAAATGTAGGATCCATATAACCTTGAAATCATCCCGTGTAATATCTGCTGAAAAGCTGGGGTACTCCACTTGGCAGTGAAGCAAAAACGCACTAATCCCAGCCGGGCTGATAACCGGACACATGTGCTGGGCATGCCATTTACCCTCTCGTTTCCACTATTTACGCCTCTCGTTTCCAGCTTGAAAAGAAAGCCGATTGCAGTCGATGGTCTGAAAGCCTGGCCTCCGTCCTGTGCCTGCCTGCCTTCGGTGCCAGGAGGACAGGAGGGCCCCTGCTGGCAGGTGTGCTCCAGAGCCTGCAGGACAGATCTGAAGGGCGCGGGGTGCTCGGAGCAGTGGGGTGCTGGCTTTGGTCATTAGCAGTGAGAAGCCTGGTGCCAGATTTATAAAGTCAGCATTTGCTGACTAGTCTATTGTGATGGGCTCAAAATAGCCTTCCGCCTCCGTGCAGGGTATCAGGCCTTCTCCTAATACCCAGTAACTTCGTACTCAAAACATCAGCCAGCTATTGTGTAACTCCAATGACAGCAGGTTCTTGCTACAAATCCTGAAAGCTGTCTCTTGGATACCCTTAACGTATTCATAACATTGGTATTTATGTATTTATCTCTGAAAACCACAACCTTGGAAAAAGCATTTAGGGGAAAGAAGGCTGTAGTGATTAAAGAAAGCTCTGTTCATTTGAACAGCATTAAATACAACTGGCATAATGACAACTGTGAGATCTGATAGAATATAGAGAAGGCTGCAAATAAAGGGCTTGTATTTTTCCCTGATGTAACATAATGGTCACATTTTTCTTTCACAATGGTTTTGCCGAGATAAAGAACAAATTATACTGATTTGATTGCTACTTAGAAATACTTAAAATTGAAAAAGACAGCAGGTGGGCCTGGTTAGAAAGGATGGTTATTTTAGCATAACAGATGCATGCATAAAACATCGCCCAGCCAATTTTTTAATCATAAGACCCCCCCCAAACTTTCTCTCTGCTACTTTCCCTTGGGATGTGAGCAAGCGGGAGAAATGAGGAGGGCATCTTGAGGGCACCGCTGGGTACAAAGAGCCAGCCAGCCCCACAGAAGCCCCTGAGAGGAGGATGTTAGAGGGGGAGGTACAACCGAGGCCTGGCCGATTGCAGGTGGGGAGGCAGGGCTGGACCCCCGGACAGGAGTCAGGGCCCTGCACTCAGGGTTCTAAGTCACAGGAAACCATGCTGTGCCTTTTGCAAATGCGATTTTCCACACAGATGGGTGCGTTTGCCCTCTCAGCCTTTCACCCCCTAGGACCCTCTTTTTCTGGGGTCTCTCCAGGCCTCAGAGTCACCTGGGTTCCAGAATGGCAGAAGCCAGGGTTCCCCGGAACCATGCTTTTTGGCTTCCAGTTTTTCTGCTGCCAAGAAACCTGAGTTGGAGATTGTGAGACAAATACGTGTTTATGGGCCACCTGAATGGTGCCTCGTGGGCTGCGGCCTCGCTCCCAGCTCAGCTACCCCCATCTTCTCTGCTGGAAGGCACACGAGGATGGCTCGCTCAGCTCAGCTATTTGTTAAAAGTGAAAGGACGGGTTTATTCCAGGTGAGCAAGCCCTGGCGTTGGGACGGGAGGAAACAGCACCGGTTTCAGACAGCTGGTGTGCGGCCGTTTCCCAGCTTAGCTCGTCTTGTTAACACAAAGCCTCTGACCTCTGCTCGCTTGACTCTCAACCAGGCAGACGGTCTCAGACGCGAGGCGGCGGCTAGTTATTTAGAGGCCGGAGCACTTCTGGGCAGGAAGCAGCACGACCTCAGGTTCAGGATGGAACTGGCCTTCCCCAAGTGCCCGCCGCGCCCGCCGAGGGCTTTGTTCTTGGTTTCCCAGTGTCGGAACGCCATCCAATTTGTTTCTGTCTCTGAACATTTGGCCTCAGTTACCTTCCATAAAGTTCCCACACAAGTCAAATCCTGTCTCTTCCTTCGACTTTTTTAAAAAAGTGTTTTTATTGTAGAATAGTTTCAGATGGACAGAAAAACTGGAAGACAGTACAAAGAGTTCCCGTCTCCCCACCCCAATTCCCCTTATTGCTAATCCCATATTAGTAGGATGCAATTTTCATAATTAACAGACCAATATTGATTCCTTATTTTAACTAAAGTTTACATTTTATTCAGGTTTCCCATTTCCTTATTTTTCACCAATTTCCAATTTCCTTTTTTTCTCCCTTTCTGCCCAGAAGTCCATTCAGGACACCACGTGACATTTAGTCATCATGCCTCCTTACCCTGCTCTTGGCCGTGACAGTTCTTAGACTTTCCTTATTTCTGACCTTCACCGTTCCGAGGAGTCCTGGCAGGCGTTTTGTAGAATGTCCTCAGATGCGCTCTCGTGGTTGGACTGGGGCTGTGTCCTGGGAGGAAGACGGCAGAGGCCGAGTGCCTTTTCCTTCACATCAGATGAAGGGTGCGTGCTGTCACGTGACTCACCACTGTTGATGCTGACCTTGACCACCTGGCTGAGGAATGTTTGCGGATTATTTACTGTAAAGTTATTTCCCCCACACTGTACTCTGGAAGAAAGTCGCTATTTGCAACACACACGTAAGGAGCGAGAAATTCTGCTCACCCCCTCAGTGAGGGCAGAGTCTCTACATACATTATTTGGCATTTTTTACCCAGGATATTTGTCTCTTTTTCCCCCATGTGTTTATTCATGTAATCATTCATTTACATCAGTATGGACTCAGGGACACTTATTTTATATTTGGGGTTATAAGGAATCATTGCGTATTTATCCTGTTCACGTCTCCCCGGCTTCGGCCAGTGGCGCTCCGTGGGGTTGGCTGCGGTGGCCCCTTGACCTCTGGTTCTTTGGTGTTTTGAGCACTTCCTCACTTTCTGGCACTATCAGCTTCTCCGGGCTCATCTTCTGTATTTCCTGACTCAGCCCTAGGAGCAGCCATTTCTTTAAGGAGCCATGATTTCTTTTACGGAAGAATGATATTAAAAATCAAGATATAGGTGCTGGGTGTTTCTTAGACCATTTAAAAGCTCAACTCTTGAGGTTCCCTTTAGTCTTACACAGATCTCCTCTCTTTAGCCCAGTGGTTCTCAACCTTTCTAATGCTGCGACCCTTTAATACAGTTCCTCATGTTGTAACTATCTGTGTTTTCCGATGGTCTTAGGCTCTACAGCAGCGGTTCTCAACCTGTGAGAACCACTAGCAGGGTCGCCTAAGACCATCAGAAAACACAGATATTTACATTACAATTCATAACAGTAGCAAAATTACAGTTATGAAGTAGCAACGAAAATGATTTTATGGTTGGGGGTCATCACAGCATGAGGAACTGTATTAAAGGGTCGCGGCATTAGAAAGGTTGAGAACCACTGCTTTAGCCATTTCCAAGGTGACTTCTCTATATTTACCTAGTGGGTCAGTTGCTTACAACCCAATATTTTCCAACACCCCATATAAACCAAACATGCATGGAATAGCCGTGTCTACAGCCAGTGAGGGAGTGAGGTGCACCTGGAGCCTGCTCTGAGGAAGGGCAGTAGTGTCGAGAGCATTAACATCACGGACAGTTCTGTCCGTCCAGCGCGGTATTTAAAGTCCCCCAAAGAAGACTGTAGTTCTACATGCTGTAAAGGTGACTGCAGGCTCCACATGGCCAAGGAGACATGTGGATGTGAGGACTGTTCCATGCACAGGCCACTAGGAAGGAAGGACCAAAGACTGACGCAGGAAGTCTGAGTGAGGGGCGACTCTACTTTAATAAAGTATGGCCCAGGGCTGTCTCTCTGGGACCCATCTGCTGTCATTTGGTGCCTCTGTGGCTGGTCAGACTTTGTGCTTGCCCTGGCCAAGCCTTCATCCTGCATGCCTCCTCCCTTCAGTCTTCTCCAGCACTGATCGTGCGCAGAGACATGGTTGGGATGCAAAAGCTACTAGTGCAACCTGATGCTCTCAGGGGTGGGAGGGTCCCTGGGGGTCATCTGAGTGGATCTCCTAGGCAGTGCCTGAGCCTCCTTCACGATGCTCCTAGCTGGGGATTGCCCAGCCTCGGTGTGACTTCCTCCGGATCAGGGAAATCATTGCCTACCCAGGATTTCTCCTACAATTTTGAACAACCACAACCATGAGAAAAATTATAATTGCCCCCAAATATGTTCCCAGGTGGCTTTCTCCTGTTGTTGCTACGTCTACATCTCTCCGAAGAGCCACTCAGAATAAGTTAACTTTCCCACTTAGCAGCCTTTCATATATTTGAAAGTGGTTTTCTTTTCTTTTCTTTTTTGAAATCAAATTCTATAACATGAATGTTTTCTCATATCTTTAAATATTCTTTGAAAACATGATTTTTAAGGCTTCACAATATTCCATTGTAGTTATGCACTATAATTATTTAGCCATTTTCTTATTGCCAGTATTGAGATGGTTTCCAATTTTTTGGTTATTATATGGAGCATAAGTCTTTGTATTCCAATGATTTCCTGAGGGTAGATTATTAGAAGTAATTTACTGAGTCAAAGGGTGGCTGTTAGATTGTGGTTTTGATGGAGAGTGGAGTCTCTCTGTTATGTGGAGGCTTCGGGACTCACCGCGGTGTGGACCTGGATGCTGATGGCAGCTCTGGACAGTTTCTGGAAGACGAGGATCCTTGCGTGTAACTGACAAGCGGTCCTCAAACCAGAAACGTGTGTTGTTCTGTGGCAACGTGAAAGTGAGGTGGCTGGTGTTTAGAGCAAAAATTTAAAGGTCCATTTTGGATGAGGACAAATTCGTCTGCAGGTGAGACTGCTGTCAAGTGGAAAGTGTCACATGCAGATGGAGCGACGCCAGAAGCAAGTCTGTGGGAAGGCGCCCACAGTGAAGACCAGCGTCAAGCTGTCCACAGTGCCACCGGAGCAGCCGTCCAGCGGCCCAGCGCAGACGCCGGAAAGGTCAGAGATTCACACATTCCGACAGGAGGAGGGCCGAAGAGTTAAAATTAGATAAAGGGCCGGAGCCACGCTGGAATGGAATCTGGACCGGGGCTCAGTACTTGCACAACGTTCACTGTGCGCTCCGAGTGATGGAGAGAAGCAATGGCATGTATCCTGGTTGTTTTAAAAGAAGACAGATGAAACAATACATTTTGAAATCAAATGCTAACTTAGGATGTGGTGTGTGATTAAGAAGAGCATAGGCATTAGCGCCAGAGGGAGCCAGGATTAACTCCGGTCTCTCCCACGACTGGCCAGTGACCTTGCATAAGTTAATTAACCTCCCGAGCCTTGGTTTCCTCCTCTAGAAAACGGGGATTATGGGTCTCACTGCATAGGCCGGCCCTGGGGGTCACCTAAGATTAGATGCAAATAATAGCAGGGTACCTGTCCTGTAGTGGGTGTCTCGTTAATGCTCGCTGCTGTTGACACTTCTGCTGGGAGCGGGGAGCTTAGAGCCCAAGCCTGCCGCGAAGAATCTCAGTACGTCTGAGACCTGGGCGAGTGTGAGCCAGGACCGGAAGTAAAGACAACGTTGCTTTATTTTATTGACATCAATACCATTATTCACATAGAATTCATTCCAGAGCACCAGACACGCCACCAGGCCTGTGATGTCGCATTCTGGAGCTTGGAGAGAGTGGGGGCTGTGCAAAAGGGTGCAGCTGCGACCCGTGCAAGTCTCTCCGGTCCGTGGTCGGAAAACTGCGGCTCGCAAGCCACGTGCAGCTCTTTGGCCCCTTGAGTGTGGCTCTTCCACAAAATGCCACGGCCTGGGCGAGTCTATTTTGAAGAAGTGGCGTTAGAAGTTTAAGTTTAAAAAATTTGGCTCTCAAAAGAAATTTCAGTCGTTGTACTGTTGATATTTGGCTCTGTTGACTAATGAGTTTGCCGACCACTGTCTCAGGTGGAGGGTGAGGAAGAACGCATGTTTCGTCGGTGCTGTCAGAATGGCCAATGTAGGACCAAACCTTTGCGTCCGTCACTTTTTACACCCTTAGGGAATGGCCGTGAAATGGGCATTTGTGTGCGGATTTTACAGATATAGAAAGTGACAGAGTCACCAGCTGAGCTCACAGCCTGCGCTCGCCGCTCGAACACGCCAACCCTGAGCGCAGACTGGGCCCTTGGCAGTCACTCACTCCTTCTGCGTCTCCGGGTTGCTATTAGAAAATCACAGTCACCAAAAAGAGTGGTTACTGCCCAAAATGGGAGACTGCCCACCTTAGCAATCCACTTGACTCACTCTGATTGGCTCCCAAACACGTGGGACTCTCTGTCAATCTCCAATTCCTGCCTGAAGGAATGGAGAACAGATGCCACGCAGGCCGATAGGCACCTGTGTCCCAGGCACATCAGGATGAAAGTGCTGATGTTTCCTCTGAGCCCTCACAGCTCCCGAGCCCTTTCCTTCGGTTCCCCGCCTTTATGGAGTCGCGGTGTTCTCTTGGGGACCAGTCAAGGCCTCTTTTAAAGGGAAAGGGGCCAGTCTCCCTACTCCCAGCCTCTCAGCACCTGCAGTTGCAATCCCGCTGTGGCTTTCCGATCAGGTGGCCCTCCACCCTATTGTGGGGTCTGTTTTCTCTCCCCAAGAAAATGTCATTTCTGGTTCCTCTTTGGTTCCCTGGACAGTCATCGACTCCAACAGCGGAGTATCACCCCTCCCCCCACTCCTCCACCACCCCCAGGATTATTGTTTCAAGGGCAGCTCCACTACCTCTTGTTCTAAAACTTTCAGAATCTGTGCATGGCTCCTTTAAGAAAGGAGCAGCAACTGTGGCCCAAGCGGCATCAGCAGGACCCTCTCCTTCCCCGGCATTGGCATGGGTCTGAGCTTCCCCCTGCCTGTGGGCCTGCCTCTCCCTCTGAGGGTCCTGGCCTGTTCCCTGAGCTCATCCTTGGCCTTTGCTCTGTTGACTTGCCCCTCTCTGACCCCAAACACATGCAGGCGTTGGCCCTGGTCCACCTTTCATCCAGGACCGATCAGGACAACTCCCCCCAGACACCCCGCCTGCCTGGTCCACTCTGTCCCCTGCTCCTCTCGGAGCCAGCGCTCTCCTGTGGCTCCCTGTCTCACAGTCCATGGCACGCCCTTCCTGACCCTGACACTGAGTCCCCGGGAGCAGTGCTGGGAGAGAATACAAAGTCACTGCCGAGGGAAGCACCCATGGTCCCTCTTCTTCAGTGACGTGCCGGTGTCTGCACTGAACTTGACCTCCCCCCTGGGAGCGGTCCATGGAGCTCACTGCCAAGAGCTCAGGGTTCAGGCTTTGTCTGCCTCTGGACAGCTCGACGTCTCTCGTGTCTGCTGAGATCCACTGCGGCCTCTGGGAAGGACAGCCCTAGCGGTTCCAGCGGCATGCCTGGCTCCTGAGAGCAGCGCGAAGCCCTTTCTGGGGCGTCTGTTGTTTCACTAACATGAGTTGCACCCCGTTCCAGGAAAGATGCTTTAAAAACGCCGGGGGAGACACTGTGCCACTGTTCTAAGCACTTTGCTCATTGAATCATTCTAAACAAGACCCTCCTTTTGTCTCCACAGTGCAGGTGAGGAAACTGAGGCACGGAGCAGTTGGATTCTAGCCCAGGTTCACGCAGCCCCCCACGGCCATTGCTGGTGCTTCCCGCGCCCCGCCTGGGAGCGGGAGCCTCGTCTCAGGCCTTCCAGGCACTGTCTTCTCTGCCCCAGCGGCCCTCTGTGGCAGGAAGCATGCTATCCAAGGAAGCCAAGACAGAGAGAGGTTAAGTAACTTGCCCAAGGTCACACAGCAGCAGGGTGAGCTGGCACCCAGATCCAGGCAGGGGCCTTGCCGCCTTGCTCTCACATCTTGTCCACTTTTGCAAGAATAGGATGGCGGGTCAGCAGAGGCAGCTCCATGCCCTTGTTTCTTGCACTCACTCCCCCACCCTTCCCTGCTTTCCGTCGGGAAACTCCTCTTCAGGCCCAACAGGAACCTCACGTGATAAGAAGGATAGAAAGGCTCACACTGCTTTCTCCAAGCCTGTTCACAGAACCCAGGTCCCTGTGGCTGGAAGGGCCTCCTGCGCTCGCTGATCTTTCGGCTCCGGGCAAGAGGGCTCGAGCCAGCCTTGCTGTCTGTAGGGCCTCTTCTTCATGGTTGTTTCCAGGGATGTGAAGACCCACGTCCCGCATGGTTCAGGGTTCGGGATCTGGAGAAGAGGCCGCACGCAAATGAAAGAGATGAGACAAGAAATAATAATTTGGAAATATTGGGGGCCAGGAGGGCAAGCCCAATGCAAGAGAAAGGATTTCCATGGGTGTTCAGGCCTCGCCAACCTTTTATTCAGTTTTGGATACACATCTAGCCCTCAGTCAGGCAGGCAATTGCGGTAACAGACAGACTGGCCTAAAGGTCAGTAAATATTGGAAAGATTTACTCTGAGACTATTTGGTCAGGAAATAGCTTGAGCCCCCATTGTCTGGACTAAACAATCGGTGCATAGCTCTGGCCCTTGCCAGAGGCTCAAGGGTCACCAGCATTCAGGGATCCTTGTTTACACGTCTCTGATAGTGAAGACAATGGGTGGCTTCCCACACAGGGAGAGAGGAGCTACCCCCAGTGAAGATACAAAGAGCTGCCTGGACGGGAGGTCGGAGGGACCTGGCTCCGACCACGGCCTGGGTGCCCGGGAAGCAGGGTCCAAGGGACCCTGGCAGGGACTGTCTGGAGAGCACCAGCCCAAATGGCCCGCAGCACCCGCCCGCCCCGCCCGCACCCCTGTGGCCAAGTGCAGAGAACAGTCGGAAAACAACTTGTCTGGCTGTGAGTAATGTCTGGTAACTAAACACTAATTAATTTGCTATTGCATTTGAGTTAATTTATAGTGTGTTCTCTTCACCAAGTATATTTTAATTAAGAAGACTAAAACAAATGACAAAGTAATTTCCAAAAAATTAATTTTCAGTAAACACACGCTATTGTTTTTCTTTGTATTGATGATAAAATTTAGAGTGATGCGTCCCTCACCCCCACTCCCTCATCTTCCCTCCTCTAACTATGAAGTGTGAGCTTAAGCCAAGCTCTTGGAGGCGGGCAAATTAGCAGGCAGGTGGGGCCAACAGGACCCACGGAGAGAGCCTGGGAGAAATCAGGCACAGGCCTCCAAGAAATCCACCAACTGCTACCTGCTTCACTGTGTGCCATTTCCAGCCAACGCTCGCTGCTCAGGGAAGGGAAGGGAAGGGAAGGGAAGGGAAAGGAAGGGAAGGGAAGGGAAGGGAAGGGAAGGGAAGGGAAGGGAAGGGAAGGGAAGGGAAGGGTTCTCTGTGCTTGCTCTGGTAGGAATGCTAAACAGGAAAGCAAGCGCTGAGGCGTTACATTATTACGTTTTAATTAATCAAATCGCATAACAAAATACAAAGAACAGGAGAAAGGAAGTAGGAAGGCTTCTGCTTTGCAGACTCCCGCGTGCTGCGCTAGAAATTCCGCAGTTACGGGTCCCTAAGTTCCAGATGAAGAAACGGAGGCCCCAAGCCAGACGACCGGGAAGTCGGATTCACAACCTGCTTTGTAGCCCTCGCGCTCTGCTCTCCACATCGTCACGCTGTCTCCTCGATTACATGGGGAACAAAACGAATTTTGAAATTAGTGTGCCAGGCCGTGCTGGGTCTGCTGCCTGGAGTTTGGTGTTGGTACTGATCTGTGTCTGGCTTGATTAGGAGTTGGGAACTGGGGTGGTGATGGCGGGCACCTGCAGCGGACGGATAAGAGTGGGGAAGCCATCCAGAGGCCCATCTCAGAGGGAGGCCTGGAGACCAGGGCAGCTGACGTGCAGGGCTGAGGAGGCTATAGGCTGAGCAGGAGCTCAGAGGGTGGGCTCCTCCCCTGCTGTCCCAATTGACCCCTCCCCTCCCTGACTCCACAGTGCCCTGGCACAGGTGAGCTGAGCTCCCTCACTGGAGAGAATGAAAGCATCACTTCAGACCCAGGGTCACTGGCAGAGGTAAGGGTGCCCGCCTGGGAGCAGAGCCCCTGCCACACCCCCGTCCCCGAGGAAGAAGCTAAGCAGAGGGTCTGAGGTTTGCAGGACCCTGCTGTTCTGCTGCAGTCACTCGGGGCTCCTGGGAGAGTGGGCATGTGTCCGGGTCTCTCTGTTTAATCCCAAGTCTGCCAGGCCTTAAGTGTGACGGGGCCCGACAGGTCTGGTGTTAAGCAAATACTCGGTGACCAGTGTCTTTGATGAGAGTCAAAGGGACGCTTACTCCTGAGGGGATGGCTTATTCCCAATCCCAGCCTGGGCATGGGTCAGGAGGAGGGGACCCAGGGCTGCCTGGAGCAGAGCAGGCCTGAGGGGCACTTGGGGACGGCACAGGAGGAGAGTCGGCCCCTCCAGTGTGAGTCCCAGACACCCAGCACCCACCCCGCTGCAGTCAAGGCCATCCGAATGGTGAGTTGCTTTGGGAGCACTTTCTGCCAGAATGGGAGTAAGGCAAGGAGAGGACAGCCCTTAGATGATGGCTATGCCCACAGCCTTGGGTAAACACAGAACTGCAGGGAGGCCAGGAAGGAGGGAGCGAGCCACTCCAGGGTTCCAGTCTGGGTCCTGGAAGGCAGGCTGTCCACGCAGCAGGCTGGGCTGGGAATCTCTGCTCCTCTCTGCACCCCAGAGGCAGGCTCTGGAGGGGGCAGATGGGAATCCGAGAACCCCTGTTCCCCCCTGGCTGGGGTGCCTGGGTCCAACCGGCCTCACCTGCTATCTGTCAGCCAGGAAGCTGGGCGAACCCTGGGCTGGGAGCAGGGTGGGGTGGGGGCCCTGGAGGTGTGGGCTGGGACCTGAGGCAGAGCCCAGGGCTGGCCGCATCTGCCACCTCCTAGCACAGCACCTCTGCTGCTCTCAGGAGAGGGCTGCTCAGCGCCTGGTCCAGGTACCTGGTGAAACTCTCATGGAGGAAAAAATAAATAAAGTAAACATTCTGCAAAGAGATGCTTAAGCAATCAGGCGCTGCCGGTGGCTCCTGCAGAGCTGCAGCCCCAGCCCTGGGGCCAATCAGCGCTGAGCGTGGCCAGCACCTCGGGTTCCCAGAGGCCTCAGACCCCCGGGGAAGGCTCAGCTGTTTGTTCTTTTCTCTTTCTCATCCTCACTGTGCTTTATCACATCAAACCCAATCTGTGCGGGAGGGAGGAGCCTGCTGAAGGGGCGGAGGGTGTGTGTGCTAGGAGACAGGCTCTGCTCCCCTGGGAGGCGTGGACTTCCGGAGCCTGTTTGGAGTCTGATGCAGAGACGGCACGCCTAGGCCTTCCTTCTGTCACCGAGCAAAGTATTATGGACTAAGAGGAATAAGAGGAAGGTGTGTGTGTGTGTGTGTGTGTGTGTGTGTGAGGGCTCCTGCCTGCTCGGAATGACAAGTTCCCAGAGGGGTCTGAACAAGGAAACAGAAGATGATGGTGATAATTGCTATGTGCCAGACACTGATTTAGGTGCGTTAGTGCATTTTCTCACTTAATTTTCATAACAATATATGAGGAAGATGCTGTTAGCCCATTTTACAGATGGGAACAGCCAGGCACTGAGGAGTTAAGTTAAATAACTGCCCAAAGTTATGCAGAGCAGGGACTTGAACGGAACTCGACCCCAGGCCTGTGTGTCAGCGCCAGCTGCCTCTGAGTAACCAACCATCGGAAGAGTGCGTTGGGTTTCTTACCGAGGCGTGGGCGTCAGGGGCAGGCGGCATCTTCACCGAGCCCTGGGAGACGCCGGATCTGTCCAGCTCCAGAGCAAAGGGCAGGGTGGCTCCCAGCACAAAGGACCACATTGGAAGCCCAGGCACCCTCTGTCCCAGGTGAGATTGGGCTGGGGCTCACTCCCTCTCCTAAACCCGCCGCCCACAGAAACCAGTGTGTGCTGGCTCAGCCAGGCTCCTCTCCCCTCGGAGCACAGGAGGTATGCTGACCCCCGGCAGCTGTGCAGATGTTGAACTAATACATCCATTAAAGAAGTGATTCAAGCATTTGCATCCTCAGCTTTGCTCACTCCCTCACCCTGCTCCCCTGGAGGGTAGGGCTCATCTTCTGGAGGGATCCATCTCTCCTGGCAGCCAAACGAGCTCTTCAGATCAGGAGAGTTTTCTCTGGAAATTAAAGTAATTCATTTTGCATCTGTAGTCAAATGCACACCCACACCCTCTTATTAAGATGGTCTCTATTTTAATTGGCTTTCTCCATAGCTAATTACCTATCAGATAAAAGGCTACTCCTTGCATGGAGGGCATTTACTCATCAGGGCATGGGCCTGGATGTGGGCATGGCATAGGCAAGGTCAGGGCAATAACACTCTGGCAAACCATCACCCAAGTGTAGGCCATGGGGCCAGGTGGGGTCCTGCAGGGGACTTGGGAGGTGGCCACCTTGCATAGACCAGGAGATAATAGAGGGAGGGGGCAGTGGCTTTCTGAGCCCTGCTTTGCCAAGAGCTGGATTCATTGGGAGTCGGGGCAACAGCTGACAGACAGAAGTTGGGGGATCCGAAGGCCTCAACTCTCCAGCTTCCAGGGAAGAGCTGGGCTTCCCTAGCCCTCACTCTGCTCCTTCGCTCTCCATTCAGGGCGCTGGGAAATGAACTGTCTGTAGAGACCGTGGGTGTAGCCTCTTATCGCCCGAAGAGGCTTGGAGTCCAACCTTCTAACTGTGCAGGAGAGGAAAAGAAGCCCAGAGAGGAGAAGTAAGCTGCTTGAGGGCACACAGCAACGTTGGGACTTGCGCCAGCTCTCCAGTTCCCAAATGCACAGTGCAGCAGCGGGTCTGGGCAGGGTGCCCTCTCTTCCGGGCAGGGCTCTCCGAGCCCTCTGCTTTGCATTAATGTTTAGAAAGTGGGAATTCTGGAGCAGGGCAGGGCTTGCGGGGGACTTCACTGTCTGTATCTGCCCCGCAGCCCATTGAGAGAGACAGGCCTGCAGGAGGTGAGGGCGGAGCGTGCCCTGCTGTCAGGGATGATGAGAGCTGAGCTGTTGATCGATGGCTTCTGGTGGTGACATCCACTGAGGCAGTGGCAGGAGCTGGGCCCTTGGAGTCACGTGGGTCAGAGGAGAGCAGGTGTGTGTGCACGTGTGTGTGGTGTGTGTGCACGTGTGTGTGTGGTGTGTGTGCATAAGCATTCGAAGATGGGACACTGGCCCAGGCACAGTGGCAGTGATCTGTAGCTTCCCTGCAAGGGGTGATCTGACAAGTTCTGCAAAGGCTTCTCGTCCTCCCGGGCCTTTGGCACCAGCTCCCATCCCTGCACTTGGTCCCAAGGCTCCCACCCCTGCATCTCCCAGGGGAGCGAAGGAGCGCTGTCTGAGGCGCTTTCCGCCGCACATCTCGGGGTTTAGTGGAAAGTGCGTGAGTTCAGTTCAGCTGTGCCTCTTACTAGTCATGTGACCTTGAGCCAGTTACCTGATGTTTGTGAGACCCAGACCTCTCATGTATGTGAGGGGCTTGCTGTGGGTGATCACATGACACAGAACATAGCCAGGTATTCACGACACAGCAGTCCCCCTATTCCTAGGCTCATTCCACGTTGGACTGTAGCCCTCCAATAAAGGCTCCTATGACCATTTTCTAATAAATCGAAGTATAGGTAATCCATATTTCCTTAACTCTAAATCATCACTCACGCGTTGGTAGTAGTTTTAGTATCACAAGAAAGGATGACTTCCATAGATGCTGGTCTGTGTTAAGCCACGCCCTCATCCGCATGGGCAGAGTGCAGCACAGCATTCGTGTTAGATCCCGAGGCAGCAAAGAGTCTTGACTTTGGGGGGAAGTATCTGAACAGCCGGAATCCTTGGCTTCTGCCCAGCCCTGGGGCTTTGGGACCTTAAAGACACCCACAACTCAAGGCTGACACAGTGTGATGGTGTCATTAGCCGTGAAGCCTCGGGAGAGTTACCTGAACTCCCTGGGCTCAGTTTTCTCACCTATAACACAGGGACAATAAAATACCTACGTCACAGATGGGACCTCGATGGCTTAATGCACCTGAGGCACTGGAACACACTTGCACACAGTAGGCACTCAAGAAAGGTCAGCAGCTATTATTACTATTCAGTTGTGGTAGCAGACAGAACTAAGTCTCCAGTCCCAGCTCTGCCACTGATTAGCTGTGGGCCTTGGGGTTGCTGCGTCATCTCACTAAGCCTCGGTTCCTCGTCTATCAAACGGGGACAATAGTACATACTGTCCTGTGTGGCCGTTGGGAGGATTAAATGAGGTCACGGACGTGAAGTATGTGGCACAACGCCAGGCACAGGGCAACTGCTTAACACATTTGGTTGCGTTAAGTGACATTATGTGGGCCCTGCACTGCCCACCGAGATCGTCTCATGGCTCAGGTCCCCGCTGCCTGCCTCCCTGGGCAGCCACGCACTCCCAGACACGGCGGCGCCGCCCTAGAGGATGGGTGTGAAGTGTCCGGAACCTGGGCTCTCCACTGGCATTGCGAGCTGCCTCACCAGCATGGAGCTCTCTGTTTCTCAGAGGGTTCATGTCTTTAATCCTAGCTGGTCCTCACTGCAATTCCACACGATACGGTGTGTATTATTAATCTCACTGTGGAGATAAGGAAACGGGCTCACAGAGGTTAAGTGATTTATCCAGTCATTCAGCAAGTTAACTGCATGCTCAGGTCTGAAATTCAGGTTCCACGAGAATAATGAACACTTATTTATTGCTGCGTAACCAAGGAAGACTTTCTCCTACGCTATCTCATCTGATTGTCGCAGCAGAGCTGTTGGGCTAGGGACGGCTGTCCCCCTTCCACAGACCCAGAGAGGCGCTTGCTCAGGATCGCCCAGCAAATAAAGGAAGCAAATGGGCTTTAAGCCCATGTTCACTGACTTTGAGGCTTCTGTTCTTTCTACTTGTCTTTTTCTCAGTCCTTCCTTCAAAAGCCAGCTTACAGCAACAACACAATTAACACCCCAGCTAGCCGGGGCCCAGGGGGAGTAGCTACCCTCAGACAGGCAGGCCACACTAACTTGTTGACAGCAGCAAGGAGCAAGGCCCCACACATAGCCTGGCACACCGCCCCCCCCACCCCCCCCGACCCCCGCCCAGCCAGGTCCCCACCGGAGGGAGTGATCGCAGGCTGATAGGCTGCACACGCAGTGCTGTGACGGGTCCACCTGCGAGCGGCCTGGCGCACGGGTCCTTGGACAGAGCGGAGCACTCACGGGAGATCTGGCTCCAGGTGCCCCGCCTGACCCCGGGGCAGAAGCCGCCCCAGGAAACAGGAGGAAGGGACCCACCTGGACGCTGCCAGTGGCAGGGCTATTTGCCACGATGCTCGCCGCACATGATGCTGAAAGTGTGACAGATTTTTAGAGGCAGCCTGGGCGGGAACCATGGAAACCGCTCAGGGAAGGGAGAAGATGATTGCTGTTCTCGCACTAGTGAGAGAGAGAGAGAGGGTGAGGAGAGGGTGCGCGGGAGGGGTGCGCCCTCCCTCCCCACCAGGCTCGGCCCCTGCTCCTGGCCCAGCTCCCTGGCCGGCTGTGAGGCTCATGCTCCTAAGGATACAGCCGAATGGGTGAAGGGAGGAGCGGGCAGCGTGGGGGAGGTGACAGACTGTGGTGGTTCCCAAGCCTGAGCCCTGGCTCCACACAAACCCGTCAGAAGAACAAGTCCCCACGTTCTGAGGGCGCCCAGGTGCTGGGCGAGGTGCGGTGCCTCCCCTCCACCATCTCCAACCCTCTCAGCAGCCCCGCAGGATGGTGCCTCCGTGTGGGTGAGGACCCCGGGGCGGGGACGAAGCACCTGGCCTCAGTCACAGCTGCTGACAGTTGAAGAATTGGGATCTGGAAGGACCTGTGTCCAGAGGCTGTGCCCCACCCATTACAACTTGCTTCCCGCCAAGGCAGGGCGTCCCTCTATAAACGTTCACAAGCCGTTTTCCAACCAGTCGGCGTGCACAGGCCGCGGGGCTGTCCCCAGCGGGGCTCTGTCTGCAGGGGAGTGAGCTGGCTGCAGCGCCTGCTCTGTGGGTGCAGCCAGAGGGCCTGGCCCCGGCTGGAAGGCCTGCCTCACCGTGAGGCCACATGCCCTTTCCCTGTGCCTTGGTAGGGCCATTGCTTTGGCTCCCAGTCTCCTGGGCAGAGACCCCATCTTCTCTTCCATCAAGAGGAGGGGAGAGGCTCTGGTGTGCGGGCCTGGAGGGCAGCCCTGGTCGCAGAGCTGTTAGTGATAGAGAAGCTGGAGGAGCCAGAACCCATCCTGGGGGGAGTGGGGGAACGCCCAGGCCCCAGATGCCATGGCGGGGGCTCAGCATCCTCTGGCCTCTGAGAGCGCTGACGTCTGTTTTCAATTGACTGCAATCAGCCTGGAGCCAAGGTTTGCAGCATCTGCGCTGTGCACCTGCTCAGGAGGGTGGCTCACGGGACAGCAGGCAAAAGGCGGTGCACATGTGCGGACACTGGAGACAGTGGGGCTTCCCGGTCCTGGGCAGGAAGTGTGTGTGTGTGGGCGGTGGGGAGCGCGGGAGTCCTGGGGAGAGTGGCTGAGGGTGGGGACGGGCACAGAGACCTCGTCAAGGCCTTTCCCAGGGCTGGGAGGCTGCGCCCTGGCTTCCATGAGACGGTGGACGCAGAATGCAAGCTTCTGGGAGGTTCTCTTTACTCTTCTCCTCTTGGAGCTAATTTGGAAGAAATCCATAAATACCGCCCTTTTTTGGCAAATTCAAGTGAAAAAAGACCCCCCAGCAGCTGTGGTAGACAGGATGCCAGCAGGGCGCAGTGGGTCTCATTTTTAGGTGCAGCATCTGCTTCCCTCCGTGACGAGGAATCATGTTCTTGTCCTGTTCTGGGAAAAGCCCTTCGTATTTGTGATCTCATCCCCATCCTGGGCCACCTTGTAACTTCAGCCTCTACCCCCAGTCTTCAGACAAGTCTTCCCCCTCCCAAGACCTTCCCTAAACCCTGCATTCCTCTTCCCCTCGGTACTAGCTCTCTTTCCTCTCATCGTACATTTCTTGAAAAGGTGACCAACATTTGTTGTCCTGTTTTTACTAGCTCTCCAGTCCATGACGATGAGTTTATGCTCCCACTGTCCATGTAGCTTTGGGTGGGCGATGCTTAATGAGCATCTACTGTGTGCCACAAGCACACCAGGTGTTGGATGCAGCTAACTAGTCTCTGTCTTTAGGACCTGAATCGCATCTGGCAGACATTAATGCAGATACCATAAACAAATGCCAGATGATAGGGAGGTAAGTGTAAAGAAGGCATGAGACGCGCCACTACCGGAGAAAATAACAGGCAGGTCTGACCTAGTTATTAGGCCAAGGACAGTGTCCTGTGGCCACCTCACTGCCAAATGTAATAGATGCTTTACAGTTGTGAGACAGTTGGGATTGCCCTTGAGGGAGGCTCCGAGGAATGCTCAGAGGGGCAGCAGAAGAGCTGGAACAGAATGGTACATACACCTGAAGCCAAGGGGTGAGAGAGTTCTTAGAGGGGAATCCTTGGGTTCTTTCTGACTAGAATGTCTTCCTTCCTTTCTGGGATTGGCCACCATCCAGTCTTCGTTAGGAAAATGAAAATTGGACCTTTTTTGGTAAAGGCTTCCCAAATTGCTTCGCCCCCATCCTGCCCGACCTACCCTATACTCTGCTAAACAGCACTATGCACATGCTCAGAATATTGGGCTGGGGTGTGTTTCTCATGTTCGCACTCCTTCCCCTCTCAGGAATGAGGGGAGCAAGGAACTCGGCAGGATGCGATGGATCAATCTTCTTATGCTCCCACCCTCCACTATCCCAGCACACACTCAGCCTTGCATTGAAGGGAGGGATGGATGGAGGGATGGTGGAGGGAGAGATAGATGGAGGGATGAGTGGGAGGATGGATAGATGGGTGGAAGGATAGAGGGATGGTGGAGGGAGGAATGGAGGGAGGGATGAGTGGGAGGGTGGGTAGATGGGAGGAAGGATAGAGGGATGGAGGGAGGGATGGGTGGAGGGATGGATAGATGGAGGGATGGATGGATAGAGGGATGGATGGAGGGATGGTGGAGGGATGGATAGATGGAGGGATGAATGGGTGGATGGATAGATGGGTGGATAGATAGAGGGATAGAGGGAGGGATGGATAGATGGATGGGTGGATGGAGGTAGGGATGGAGGGATGGGTGGGTGGATGGAGGGAGGGAAGGATGGAGAGATGGGTGGGTGGATGGAGGGAGGGATGGAGAGATGGGTGGGTGGGTGGAGGGAGGGAAGGATGGAGAGATGGGTGGGTGGATGGGTGGGTGGATGGAGGGAGGGAGGGATGAAGGGATGGGTGGGTGGATGTGGGTGGATGGATGGAGGGAGGGAGGGAGGGATGGATGGGTGGATGGGGGGGGGGTGGACGGAGGGATGAGCAGATGCTTCTGAAGTCCTGTGCCAGTGAAATGTTGTGGAAAGACAATGGCAAAGACTTGGAAGACCTGAGTTGGGGTCCGGCTAAGTCACTAAGAGCTGTGTCATTCTTTGCATTTTTCTTTACACCCTTGTGCCAGTTTTCCAATGGGTGAAATGAGGAAATTCGAAGGTTTGATTTCTAAGGCTCCTCCGCACCCTAAATTCCTATTTATTCTCTGTCTCATCAAAGGAGATAGGACCTCCTCTTGGGTGGAAACAATGTTCTGTCAGATCAACACGTCTTTCCTGGCTGTTGCCAGCAACCGCGGGCAGCCAGCAACCGTGTGCTAGAGCACAAGTCTATGAAGACAGGACGAGGAAGTGTTCGTCGCCTGCAGTAAAGTCACTGTTTAGTGGAAAAGTAAGTTTGGGCAACTGCTAGGTCAGGAATGGTGAAAAGGAACGGCTGCTTTCCCTGATCTCCTTTGCTCTCGGAAGCCAAGGCAAATGCCACTTACCCTATACCCACCGCTTCCTACTTTCTTGAGAAAAGATGTGGCCTCTTCCAGCTCAGCACCTCTGCACAGAAGGTTCTGCTCTCTTTGGGAGATGATTCTAACCTTTAAGGACCTGCCCTGGTTGCTAAGACTAGAATCTAACCTGACAACAGGCTTTCCGGTTTTCTTTTTTAAAGGTCCTAAGGTCCTGTCACTTTCATCACCTCGTCTCTGCTTCTCTCACCACTCCCTCCCTCCCTCCCTCCCTCAGCTTCACCCCCTTCCTAAGCCGGTATGAGTCTAAGTGGTGCCGTGTCATAAACTACCGAGTTGTGTCCGCTGGGAATGGAACACGATTAGGTGGAGAAGGAGCCCCGGCTCGCCTGCCCCCTCCACCCCCCACTCACAGCGGGAGTCTTGGCGATGCATGAGCACCTCTTCCTTCTCTCCTTCCTGGTGAGAAGAGGCCCACCTCTCACCATGTGGGTCCTCAGCCCACGGGCACAAGTGAGGGTGTCATGGAGAGTGGCTGCAGGGGGTGACCCTTCGGGGTAAGAATAGAAGCAGGAGCAGGCCTGCCTGGTTGGCATAATAAAAGCTTTCCTATAGGGGAGGTGTCCCTTGGGGCCCATTTCAGTTCAGATGCTCCGGTGGCATGTCTTTATTGTCCTCCCCACCCCCAAATATTTCACCAAGCCTAGAAGAGTGGAAGGGGTTTGCCGAGTGTGTCCCCGAGAGAGCCCTGGGTCAGGCACATTTGCCCAAGGTGAGTGCTCAGCGCCCTTGGCCAGCCCACTCTCCCCTCGCCTCTTGTGAGGACATCACAGATGCAAGCTGCTTTCGTTTGTGTTCATCCTGCAAAGCTCTCAGGGCCAGTCGCAGACTGACGGTCTTGCTCCTTCCAGCTGGCCGCCCTTGGTAGGAAGGCACCCGGGAGTCGGGGTGGAGGAGTGGCTGAGCCCTTATGAGGAGCCCGGCAGGACTCTGCCGCCTGAACGTCTGAGCATGTGGTGTGCGAGGCAGGGTCCAGGCACCGGGGCCTCCTGCCCAGGTCCAGCTGCCCCTGGACCGGCAGAATGCGGCAGGAATTGGTGAGGAGTCAGGGCCTGGGCGGGTTAGCTACTGAGGATGGCACTGGTGGGTAGAACGGCATAAACCCTCTCACAGACATAGGAGAGCCCAGAGCTGAACACTCATGAATACCCCAGGGAGCCGAATGCCTCATTTCTCTACCTATTTCTGATTTGGTACCTTTTCTGTGCTACTGCCCTGAACTCATCTGGCAAAGCAGTGTCCTTGTCAATGCCATGTGGAACCTGGGTCCTGTAACCGCACCCCCCTAACTCTGGGGTGCCCCCTGGCCCCAGACACCCTGCTGTGTATCTGGATTTTAAGGGGCCTCACGTGTAAGTTCACTAAAGAGCACCCCTCGACTCAGTCTACCCTCCTGTGTCTCACCACCGCCTCCCTTCACAGGTGAAACTGAGGCCAGAGAGAGCAGTTGGCACGAGGACCTATGTGGTTCCCACCTTCTTTTGCTCTTTCATTTCACGGCAGTCTCTACTTTGGTTTGGAGTTGAGGACTTTTGACCCATGGCAAAGGGTTCCTTGTGCCAGTGAGTCTGGAAACCATGGCTGCCCTTCTCCAGGATGTATGGTGGTCCTGGCTCTCTGTGACCTTGAGCAGAGGTTGTAGTACCTGTCAGGCCCAGACCCTTATTCCAAAGTGCCTGCTGGATACCTCTGCTGCTGATTCATTCTTGAATCTCCCTTCCTTTATTGCTCACATTCAATCAACACAAAGTGCTGTCAACTCTACTGTGTAAATACCTCCTAAATCAGCCCCGCCCGCTCATCTCTACAGCCACAGCCGTAGCTCAGACCTCGTGGTGTCTCCCCAGGATGATGGCCTCTTCTCTATCTGCTCTCCCCACCTTCATTCCAGCCCGACAGCCCACCCCTTGCCTCTAGGACTCTTTCCCAGACCTGACGCCCCTGCCCTGCCGAAAACCTTCCATGGCTCTCCATCACCTGCAGTGAGCCGTCCAAGGGCCTTCCCAACTTGCCTTCAGTCTGCCTTTCCGGGCTCATCTTCTGGAGTTCTCCCTTTCCCATCCTGTACTCCAGCATGCCGAGCTCTTACATCCCCCTCAGGACCTTTGGTCCACCCCTGTCCTCCACCTGCCTCCTTCCGCCCCTCTCCCGGCCTGGCTGCCGCTTACCCTTCCTCCAGGCCAGGGCGTGTTCTTCCTTCTCCCCGTGTGCCCGGAGTTAGAGCACCTTTCTCCGGTTCCTGTAGCGCATTGCTCACACCTCAGTCACTTACACTGACCCATAATTACCTGTACCCACGCAGTTCTCCCTCACTAAATACCCAGCTCCTTGTGCAGGACCCAAGCTCCTAGCATGACAATTGGCATAAACTGCAGGTGCTCAACAAATTACACTGAATAAATGTTAGAAGTTTGGAAGCCGAGAGTGAAGGGTGTGTGGGTCGGGGCCCACAAGGAGCCTGAGGAGCATTGTGTCTCCCGACGTCCCCCATGGCCACCGTCTGTGAGTTTCAGGGACTCCCTAGTGAGAAATGTTTGTTCCTGTTTCCTTTTCATGTGCATGCATTCGGGAGTCCGATGAAACCCTGTGTGTGTGTGTGTGTCTATTCCTGCTGTAGACAACATCACCGTCACCCACGGCGGCCCTGCTCCTTCTCCCGGCGCCTCTGTCTCCCGGACTCGGACACGCCTGGTCTCTGGTCCACATCGGGCAGGTCTGTGCGTGTCCGTGTGCTGGGCTGGAAAACGTGACCAGAGAGCGCAGAACCGGGCCAGTTCCTGATCAGCCACCCGCTGAGGGAGGCTGCTGTGTTTTCGTGGCTGGAGCCGAGGAGAAAACCCCTGTGTGGGTCCTGAAAGCAGGAGTTCGCCTCAGCTGCCCGGGGAATATGGCATTTAGCTGGCTTTTATTTGGCGTGCAGTGTTTTGTCCAACTCTAATGCATGGCTTTATGTGTTTAGCTTGTGTGCAAAGTTTATTCTCATAAACGGCTTATACTCTGTCTAGAGGGACTGTGAGTCCTGGCTGGGGTCTGTGAGCAGAGTGCGATATAATTCTTGTGTTTTATTAACCATAATCGCCAGAAGTCTCCCGCCACAAATATATCTGCATAGCGGTTTTTCTGAATTTCCAATTATTTTAACATTCAACGTAAACTGGACAGAAAAGTCATTTCCATGCGGTTGAGCTCTTTGTTCTCTCTAAGCTGAGAGCGAGGCACCTGCTGTGTGACCAGGTCCAGGGCAGCAAGAGGCTGTTCTCGTGACTTCGGCCACCAGGCCTGGTCCCTGGGGCACGGGCATTGACGAGGTGGAGGAGCTACTTCCTGTTTACCTTCTACCTTCGCTGGGACCGACCACCTCAGCTCCCACGCGGGCCTATGAAAACGGACAGAACACTCCCCACCCGCCAGATGTAGACCTGCCGGGCCCAGTTATTGCTGGTTCTTCTTTTATTTTTTAATCCATTGTTGTTTCTCTGTCTATTCCTTTAATAGGTGATAAAATTGATTAAATCTCTGGCTGTAGATGACTTCAGAATATTCGTTGGGATGATATTGATTTTTTTCTCTCTTTATAAAGCTTTTCTATAAAGCAAGCACCTGCCGACTTTAAATTATAAACTTTGGTTAAATTATGAACCTTTTAGCCTTGCATCAGAAGTGGAATCTGAAGCCTGATTTGCTGGATCAAACCACATTAGTTGTGTTATGTTATTTTCTAAAAACACATTTCAGAGAAATAACTCCAATCTGTGTTGCATTTTATAGAGGACGATAATTGAATGGTGGCCGTTTGTAATTTCAGCAATCTCTTAACCTTAATCATATTTAATGGCTTTTCTCTCCAGGCTGACGGGGGAGCGGAAACAGGTTCCAGCGCCGCGTGTGCCGGCGGCAGCCACGCACCCTGGTCCTTGGCAGCCCTGCGCATTCTTCCTCTCGGAATTGTTGGTTCGGGACAATCATTCAGCAGGGAATTACTTTCTCATCTATGAAATAAATGAGATGTTAAACTAGTTTTCTGCTTCCTGTGGTACAAATGTATCAGTGTGCAGCCCCGTGCAGCGAGGAAACAAATGCCCAGGGCCTCCGGCGATGGTGCCCGCAGCTGGAGAGGGGCCGGCGCTGCAGCCGGTGCGGCCGGGGCGGGGAGACGGAGTGAAATGAGCTGGAAAGGAGCGCGGCAGGGTGCTCCCCAGGTGCGGGAGGCGCTGGCCCCGGCACAGCAGAACCAGGCACAGCAGAGCCGCGAGGGAGCAGCTCTCGAGTGGAGGTGGGAGGGGTGCCTCTGGGGTCTCTGTGCCGCCACCCCTTCCCATGGGGAACAAAAGGACTGCCTGGCTGCCGGGGACACTGCGTGGATCTACTCACTTCCAATGGGCTTCTGGCTCATTTCCACCCAGGATCTCACTGGCGGTGCAGCCTGCTGGGACACTGGGAGAAGATGGGAGGGGTCCAGTCCATCTCAGAGATGGGGAGGTCGAGCACCCAGGAAGGGGAGATGATAACCGCTACCGAGTTAAGGCTACAAGCGGGCTGACAACTCAAGTCTGCTGAGGGAGTGTAGTCTGAAGATGCACCAGCCCTGGTCCTGGGGAGGGAGTGCGGGGAGGGGGCGTTGCTGCTGCTGCTGCTGCAAGGCAGCCTGGGTGCGGGAGACGCGCCCCTGCCTCCGGGCCTTCTCCTCAGGGGCCGCCTTCGCCACCTCAGCTCCAGGCTCGGGGGACCTGGCGGGGTCTGATTTTCTTACAGGGCCTGCCTGCTCGGCAGGTGGGCTTCCCGGGAGGCGCCCTCCTCGGCACCTGTTTGCTTGTCCTGTCCGGCACTGCAGGGTCCCTGTGGAAACAAGGTCCCTGGGACTTGTGGGTCCCCTTTGGGGAGGAGGAGGTAGAAGATTGGGTTGTGCTTCCTACATCTGATCTGCCCCAGGGTGGGAGGCCTCCCGAAACCAACAGCAAGAGGTGGGGTGTTTTGTTTGCTTGTCCGTTTGTTGTTTTGAGCGCCTGTTAAATGCCTTACATTGTGCCAGGAACAGCTAAGTCCATTGTCTTAGCTGATCCTGACAGTGATCCTGCAAGGTAGTTATCATACGCCCATGGTGTTAGCGAAGACCCAGAGACGCAGAGAGTATGGTAACTAGCCAAAATGCACACCCCAAGCAAACCAGGCACTTGGAATTCAATTCTACCTCCCTGGGCTTATGCTTGGTTTCCTTGGAGGAAACCTTATTTCACCAACTAGCTAGGACCCTGGTCATAGCTGCTCTGCTACGCCTGTTAGTCAAGTATTTGTGTAATAACCTGATTTCCAGCTAACTGCGGGCTCCACAAGGGCAGGAAGCACGTCTTCCTCGGTCTTACCCTTGGGCTCCTCAATACACGCTGAATGAGGGAATACGCCTCGCTGCCTACAAGCCCCTGAGCTCCCAGCCCAGCCGGTGAGAGAAGGGGTCTTGGGGGAGAGGAAGACTTTGTGTGCTCAGAGGCCGTGCTGGGGCCCGACAGGCTGCGTGACCCCCACTCCATTCCAAAACAAGGTCCTGGGGTTCCGAAGCCCATGCCTTGGGCCAGGCTGGCAGCTGGTGTCTCGTTCTGGGGCTCGGTTTAACCCGAGACCCAGCTCTGCTGCGAGAACGGCTTTCGCGTTGCCAAGGCCTAGTGTGTCGTTACTAATTAGAAAATTGCCTTTGGAATTGAAATATGTTTCACAGATGAATTTACTGCACTCCTCGCCGAGGTGTGATTCTCTCGTGCTTGTTGTGAGACAATCCCACTCGGAGGTGGCATATGGAGACACCAACATCTCTGCAGTCACAACATCCTCAGCGCCCCGCGACGCGCCAGTGCCTGGGTGCCTGCACGCAGCTGGGCTGGCCGCTGGGGAGGTTGGGGGCCTGGATCCGCCCACGGGGTTGGGGGGACGGCAGCGGCTCCCACTCCTCAGTTTAGTGCCCTCTGCTGGGTCCCTGCTTCTGGCCAGGGTTCGGAGAGAGGCCTTCTAGAAATAAAGCGGGCCCCAGCATATGCTGGGAGCTGAGCTGAGAACGCACATCTTCACTTGTGTTTATTTAGAAGAGTACCGTTCTCCCATTAACTGGGAGGGTATTTTTGGCATGATCAGAGAACAGTCCCTTAATGTGCCTAATTGAAAAAGTTTGACACCATTTAAAAAAAATCACCAGTAAATGGGAACACGTAGGGTAGATGGGCCAAGAGGTCCTCCTGCGCCATCATCAGGGAGGACTGGCCAGCTGTTGGCCTGTGGCACAGACCTGGGAAGGTGTCAGCTCAGAGGGTCTTTGTGGATGACACCTTCTCACCTGTGAAGAAAGCATGGGTACAACAAAGGCCCACGCAACATTGCTGCTACTCATGCTACTATTACCATTACAATTGCTACCTAGTATAGATTATCTTTTAAAAAATAATCTAGGTGTTGTTTTTTTTAAATCTTTATTGTTGAAAGTATTACATATGCCCCCTTTTTTCTCCCATTGACCCCTTCTAGCCTGTCCCAGCCCCCCGCCTCAGGCCTCCACCACCCTATTGCCTGTGTCCATGGGTTATGCATATATGCACACAAGGTCTTTGGCTGATCTCCTTCCATCCACCCAGCCACCCACCCCGCCTTCCCTCTGAGGTTGGACAGTCTGTTCTATGCTTCTATGTCTCTGGGTCTATTTTGTTTGTCAGTTTGTTTTGTTCATTAGATTCCACAAATGAGTGAGATCATGTGATACTTGTCTTTCTCTGACTGGCTTATTTCACTTAGCATGATACTCTCCAGGTCCCTCCATGCTGTCTCAGAGGGTAAGAGATCCCTCCTTTTAACAGCTGCGTAGTATTCCATGGTGAATGTACCACAGCATTTTTATCCACTCATCTACTGATGGGCACTTGGGCTGTCTTCCCAGCAGCCCCTAATCTAAAGGGAAGAGAATGACCTAGGGAGGCCAAGCAGTTACCCCAGGTGACCCAGCCAGATGTGGTGAGCTAGGTTGTAACTTAGAGCAGATGGACCCACAGCCCGTGTTCTTTTGTGGAGGGACAGACCCTGAGGGGAGAGTGTGTGGTGAGAGGGCATGAGACGAGGCCAGCGAGAGGGGCAGAGCTAAGCAGTGGCCTTTCACAGCTTCTGCGACTGTTGGCCATGGTGACTCCATTCTCCCTGGGCCTTCCCATCCACTCCGCCTATGATGCTTGGCACACTCCCCTCAATAAATGTTTGCGTGAATGAATATCTGTCCGAACAAAGTGGTTTAACATCAACACTGTCCTCAGAGGCCTCCCCAGGGGCAGGTGAGAGTAAGCGGAGGTGCAGGGCCAGGCATTCAGAGCCGCTGCCTCTGGAGGCCGGAGGAGACATCCGTGTCAAGAGCTTCCCGCGAGGACTCCTGGAGGAAGCAGGAGCTCCGAGCCGACTCTGGCAAGAGATCTTTCTCACTCTCCCCTGCCCTTCCTCCTCCCCCCTCCCCCAGGAACCGGCGTCTTACCTCATACCTGGCATCAACCAAGGACAGAAGGCGGGCAGTGTGGCCTGGGTCACCTGGCCCCCCGCATTTTCTTGGTTCCGGGGCCCCTTCCCTAAGGCAGGTGCCATGCTCCAGCTGTGGGCCTCGCCACAGGGGGCTGGGTCAGTGCCCTGGCTCAGCCCCACCCCAAGCCCAGTCCCCATGGCCCCTCCACGCCCCTCAGCCTGCGGGGCGAGGTGGGGGGGTCAGAGGCGTTCCCAGAGAGACTGACTGCTGCCTTTGCTCCAGCCCTCGGTGCTGCCAGGCCTCCGCAAGCATTAGAATTGCATTTGTCTCGCCACCTGGGAGCGTGCTCGTGTGCGTGTGCGTGTGCGTGTGTGTGTGTGTGTGTGTGTGTGTGTGTACACGCGCGCGCGCAGAGCTCCCATCTGATAGCAGAGGGAAATATTAAAGAAAGCAATCAGCTCCCTCCTCCCCATCAGGAGTACAAATAACTTTGCTATCTGGTGAGCTAATGGCCTGCCGTCCCCTCCCCCGCTAACGAGCTCTTTCCGAGCTGCCTCCCGCGCTCCTAATTGTTTTTAAATGTCTGTGCTAACCGCTTCACGCCGAGAGCATCCATCTGCGTGCGGGGAACCGGAGCCACGCTGCCGCGCAGGACGACACGTGTTTGCAGTAATTAAAAACATGCTTAAGAGGACCAGCCCTCTGCTTCCAGGACTTGGCCGCAAGGGTGAGGGCTGGGGCTACTTCCGGCCTGTGGTGGCCGAACGGGTTGGCCGCTGAGCCCACGTCCTCCTGCTCCATGGCTCTAGCTCTCCGCAGGGCTGTGTGCTGACAGCGGTCTCCAGCCGCTCCAGCAGGGCGTCCTCTGTGCAGGTGGTGCCCCTTCCCCGCCCCCTGTGCCGCTGTGAGGCCCGCACAGGGCCCGCGCCCAGTGCTCCGCCCGAAAGCCCCCAGGGAGCTGCCACCGCCGGCCTCGCCCAGCCACGTGCAAGGCAGGCCTGTGGTTGAGACCAGGGCAGGCGGAAGGACCCTGGGATGAACGAACACTTAGTGGTTCCTTGGTTCCTTTGGTTGCTTTGTGTCCCTGGGGCGGGGGGGGGGGGGGGGGCGGCGGGGGGAGGGAGAGGCTCTCGATGTGTCCTGGGCCGGAGCCAGGGAAAGTGTGGCGGGAGCTGGAGAGACCGGGAACGTGGGTGAGGCAGGAACTGCGGTAAAACCCAAGCGTGCTTTCTGCATCTGTGTACGTCCTGATGCCTGTCTGCCAGGATGCCTGGCAGAGAAACGCAGTCCTGTGCCGGGTAAGGGCATTTCTGTCCACGGGCCGCATGACGACGGGGTCCCACACACTGTAGTGCGGCTGGAGAATTCCTCCGGCTCAGTGGCTGTGGCTGGCATGGCATCCGGGCACAGCGGTGGCACCAGGTGGAGAGGGGACGACGTTAGCCTCAGCGTGATGAGGACGACCGAGGAGCCCTCGCCACCGCTCCTGATGGACGGACGGACGGACGGGGAGTGGCGGAGCTGGCACAGCCACGCACGGCTGCAGAGACCAGAGCGGGGAGACTGCAGGCAGGAGAGGACCCCCAGGAAACTCCCAGGGAAGCGTTAGCAGGAGCTTTTGCAGACCTCCACGTGCTCCTTAAAGAGCTGGAAACGTGGCCCCAACACGGAAAGGTTTTCATTTACAGAGAGGAGTGTTCACGGGGCAGTTGCCGCTCACAAGCAAATCTACAAGGAGGAAAAACAAGCAAACCAGGCAAGGTGCGGCGGACGTGTTTCTGAAAACAGTGCCGCCTCCTCGCACTGAGCCGCAGGCAGGTCCTGGCCGCAGTCCGGGAGAAGCCCTCCTTACCGGAGTGGGGCTCCCCGAGGGCCACTGCCCGGAGGCCTTCCCTGGGACAAGCTGTGGAGGGAAGGCGTGATATCGACGGTCCTGACGTGGTGCAGGCCTGGGCTAGTGTGTGCGCCTTAGTTTTTAACACAAAGTTTAAAAAGGAAAATATTTTAAGAATAGAAAAAGGCTTATAGAATAAGGATATAAAGAAAGAAAATACTTTTGCACAGCTGTAAAACGTGTTTGAGTTTTAAGCCGTGCTATTACAAAAGAGATGGACATTTAAAAAAGTGAATACGTTTATAAAGTGAAAAGGTTACAGTTCGCTAAGGCTAATGTGCTATGAAGAAAAAAATGTAGAACTCGCTGGAGTGCAGCTGGGACAGCGTCTGTGACGTCACAGTAGTGCACAGCGAGGCTCCACCCCACACTCACTCCCGGCCCCGCCCACAGCGACTTCTGGTGCTGAGCGCTCCAGGCATGGTAAGTGCCCTAGACAGGAGTGACGCTTTTTGTCTTTTATGCCACATTTTCACTGTCCCTTCCCTATGTTCAGCTATGTTTAGAAACACAGATACCCTGGTGAGTACTTAGTACAGTGACGCGCTGCCAGGTTAGTGCCAGGAGCCGGGCTGTACCGTGCAGCCCAGGCGTGCAGCAGGCCAGACCACGCAGCTCCGTGTAAGTGCCCTCTGTGACGTTCCGCGTGATGCAATTGCCCGACCACGTGTTTCTCGGAACTGATCCGTGCCATGTGACGCCTGACTGCGAACGCTTCCCTGGGAAAGAAAGGAGAGGGAGAGCAGAAACACGAGAGCCTGAGGTTCACTGGGTAGATGGCAAGAGTAGGACAGGCAGAACGTGTTGAGGATGAAGCAGGGGTAGGTACAGGATCACAGGCATGACTGTACGTCCTTGAACCAGAGAGCCAGGAAGAGGTCAAAGACATCATCCATGGACACTCCCGTCCTGTGGGGCTGGGCGGGGCTGAGGCTGGCAGTGAAGGACTTCTGTTCAAAGGGGCTCACGCTCTGGCGAGAAGAGCGAGAACAGCCTTCAGAGCAGGCAGTGTCCGGCAGAAGGAGCAGTTGGTGCCTGGCGTAGCCGAGAGCAAGGCCCCTGACAGGCCTGCGAGAGGACCCCAGCACCCGCTCCACCCCCAAGCTGCTCCTGGCCCCAGCTGCCTGCGAGGCCTGGCTAACAGAAAGTGGACCTGCTGGGGAGGTTGGACTCCAGGCTGAGAAAATTCCTTCCAGCCACAACTAACTATACACCCTCCCCCTCTCCCCCACTGGACCGGAAGGGTGTGTGTGTGCGAGGGTGCATAAAAACATAGATAAGTTCTCACAAATACATTTAGCCTACCAGACCCTAACTTCCTGTGGGATTAAGATATGCACCAGCTTCCAACAAAAATTGAACCTTGGTCCTTGTTTAAACTTAAGCTGCATGGAAACTGCATCCCCCAGGTCTCTAGCAACCAGGAACTAAATAACTAAATGCAAGGAGAAGCAGCATTCACAGAGAGCAGAGCTCTGGAGCGGTCCATTGCTGGGAGGAATTCCACTCCGTCCTCTGCGCGGGAGGTGAAGTTCATGCAGAGAAGCAAACCCAGCTACTCCCACCCGGCTCCCCTTAACCAGCTCATTATGCAATGAACCCGAAAGACAATACCTGGTGTGTTTTAAGGAGAACCACACTCATCACCTCAGGAAAGTCGTATTAACATAATCTCTGGGAAAGAACAATGGGGGAGAAATGGTAGTCGTTGTTGATGGAACAGGTAAGTTTCAGTAGCATGATCTGTTGAATATTCATACGATATTGTTTTTGACATTTAAGAACTCAATTATCTGGTGACTAATCAGTCTTTTACAGGATGTTATTTTTGTGACTAGAACGGAAATACTGATAAGCCCCGAGAGAGCCCGGTGCTCAGATGGCTTCATTAGTATTTTCCGACCCTGGCTTTCCTGGCACGCGTGTCCAGGGAAATTTATCCCTGTGACAGTGAGGGGCCGAGGGCCTGGCTGGAGTCAGCGAGTGCGTGGAGCCCAGATGCTGCGCCGATTGATTCTCTCTGGTGATTTTTTTCGGCCAGTGAGGGGCGGCCAGGACTGTGACGAGCCCAGAGCTTTGGGCTCAGAATCAACTCCTGGCTGTCACAGCCCCTGTAGGTGAGGGTGGGGTGCTTGCCAGTCTTCACCCCAGACCCCCCACCCTTGGGCACTGGCTCTCTGTGGGCATGGCTGCTTGGGGCTGGAACAGTGTGTTAAGCCTATTTTGGAAAGTGTCCGTGGTAGCTCTCCAGAAGCAAGGTCCCTGAGGTGAATTAAAGACTTTGCTACACGTTTTTTTCTACTCCTTCCATTGAGAGTGCAGTCTACTGCTCCTCCTCGGACCTGGGCCGGCCTCAGTGACTTTCTTGACTAATAGAATGTAGAAGAGATGACAGCCTGGAACTTTCGAGACTGGGCTGGAAAAAACCTTGCAGGTTTTTTAAAGAACATTTGTTTCTAAAACTCAGCCACCAAGAAGTCCGAGCCCGTCCAGTGGCGGGTCCACGGGGGAGGAGCCCATGTCCCTGGGGGGCAGTCCTAGTCGAGCTCCCAGCGACAGGCATCTTAGGAATGACCCCTCCGGCCCCCCTCAAGCTGTCCCTGTGGAAGCCACGTGAGTCAGAGACCCACCGTCCCCACCACACCCTGCCCAGGTGGCAGGTTTTTGAGCCAAATCATTGCTTTTGCTTTAAGTTATATGTCTTGGGAGGCTTGTTACGTACCGATAGATGACCAGGTCCCCAACCAGTCAACAGCAGCTGCTCCTTGAGCTGGGAACCAGCAGCCAGGTTCTCATTCTAGCTGTGCTGTTAGGAGCAAATACCTCCCCTCTCTCCTGAGGCCCCACGGCCCAAAGGAAGGAATTTATGCTTCAGGGCCAAAGAAATCTGAGTTCCCCTCCTCGATCTGGCACTTATTCATGACTTAGGGCAACCCATTTAGTCGTCCAGTCTTTGTCTCTCGTGTGCTGAGCAGGCACAGCCATTCTCAGGGGCAGTGTTGTGTTGACCACCGGTGCCCGGCAATGCCTTAGTGTGTGGTGCGTGGTAGCCCCTGTCCTCATCCGTAAAGTGAAGCGGACGGAGGCGAGCACTTGAACTCTGGAGTTGGGCTCGTCCAGCTCCCAGCTGAGGCTGCTGCTGGCACAGAGGGCATCTCTGTCTGAGGAAGAGAAAGGCAGAGGCAGCCTGTGGGTAAGGCAGCAGGCTGTGCCCGGTGCCACTGGACAGATGCCCCTCCCTCATGGGGGCCCTCCCAGGGGCTCATCTTGGTGAGCCGAGCGCAGGTTGGATTCCAGCCCCTCACTGAGGGCCTTGGCCACTGGACGACCACCCGGACTAGGGTTTTGTTTGGGTTTTACTTTGTAACAGGAACTAACTTTAAATTAGAGTTGTATACTCTCAGTTTCCATGTCGGACCAGCACTGATCGCTCACGGACTGCTGTGAGAAATAAGTGGGCAAACATGCAAAGTGCCCGCAGGGTGCCTGGCACACAGGTACGTGGTTACTTTCTTCTCCCTCTCCACACAAAATAATTTTTTTCTTTAAACTTTCTGCCAACCCCAGGAGTGGGTGAAGGAAGAGAGGAGTTGGCAGCAATGCCAACCGCTGCAGAAAAGCTAGGGACGGTGGTGGGAAGAAGGACAGCGACGCACTGGAATGGTGCGAGGGTTTCCGGGAAACTCCATATGCTATTAGTCTACAGTTCTATGACCTATTCGTTAATCTTGAACCCCAATAGCGCCAATTATTGCCAAGCATTGGCATCATTTCCATAGTCAGGGGTAGGTGCTGGCTGGCTGACCCAGTACAAGAATTGATGCACAGGTAGATAGCCAAAGATAGGTACCCTCCTCAGGGCCCCCAAGGCCATATTTATTTATTTACTTATTGCCACCTTTACCTAATTTTATACAAGTATCTGCTAAATTGTCTCCTCCCCTCTCCAGACCATGAGATCTTGGGGAGTAGTGCCTATGTCTTTCATCCTCATACCCCCGCACCTGGCAGGGTGCCGGGCACATCATGGGACTTGTTGAATGCTTTCTTCATGCCGTTTATTAGGCAACATAAATGTGCAGGGAATGTTATGTTATGTAAGTTGTCATTGACTCCTGAGGGCATCTCTGTGTATGGGAAAGTGGAAAGGGGATGACATTTGCTGAACCTGATATATGTACCAGGAATTCTTCTAGGGACTTTACCACATCATTTAATCTTTTAAACAAGTTTGTGAGTGCTGTTATACTCATTTTAGAGATAGAGATAAGAAGGCTGACAAAAATTAAACAGCTTATCCAGATCTATATAACTTATGGTCGCATAGTTGAGATTTAAATATAGATTTGTTTGACTGTGAAGTCCTTGAACTTTCAACTATACCATACACCTTCTTCAGGAGAAAGCAGAGACTGGGCGTCCCAGGGAACACAAGAGCCCGTGTTCAAAGACTGGGAGAAAGCAGGAGTTCAGGGAAAGAGACAGGTAAGACATCCAATCAATAAATATTTATGAAGGCCTACTTCATAAATGCCAGACAATATTCTAGCACCCTTGTCACATGGGGTATATCAACGAATGCGTTGGACAATCTGCCTTTCGGGAGTTTACAATCCACGAGTGGTATCACCCAAGAGCAAAGCTGAGAGTCAGGGCCAGGGTGGCTAGTGCAGGTTCTGGCTGACCATCTGCAGGAGTCCCCGGGCAGGACTGGAGGTAGAGGGTACAGGCTTGCAGGAAAGAGCTGCTGGGACCCTGGCTCAGGCAAGGAAAGCAGCCACCCCTGGATCATCAGTAGGAAATGTGGCTTCTGGAACTAGTCCCCATTGGATAAGAGAGTAATCAAGACTTGACATCTAGAGCGCAAAAACTGATACAAGGTACAGAGAGGCCCAGCCATTGATGAGCAGTATGCTAGTCTTCCCCTGTTTGTCTATCTGGGGCAGAGGGAAGCCTGCACATAGGCTTCAGCAAATTCACGGAGCCAGGCAAATCACTTCAGAAGCTTCCAGAACATGCGACCTCTCTACTGCTTGAGGGTAGCCATTAGCAGCCACAGTCTCACACCGGCATTTGGATCAACTTCCCACTTACCATCTCTAACTTGAGTGACCTGAGCCCCTTGGGATGTGAAGGGCATATTTGCTCTGGGATCAGGCTGAGGGTCTCTGCTCAGAATCCAGAGCAAGCAAACCATCCAGAAGTACGGTCAGTTCTTGGTGATCTGAATGGAGGTTACCTTCCCAGTCTCTCTTGGGCTTGGGTAAGGTAAAATAATGGAAACTCTAAAAACCATTTACATCTGGCCTTGGAATGAGTTATATTATTTTTTCAGTAGGTTTACTTTCATAATGATGTTTGATTTAAGATGATGTTAACATTCAGTAGCTTTCCCAAGCACACATCAGCTGGGGAGTGGGCAGAAGGAGATGGAAAACAGGGGCTCTGAGATGCTGGGAGGAGGTGGTGGCTGACAGGGCCCAGTTCAAAGTGTGGGCATTTCTCTAGAGGGCATGGCGAGGTCAATATTTCACCCTTCAGATTCAACTCAACAAGTTTTTTAATGTGTCAGACACTGTGACAAGCACTTTAACATCTCTATTTCGTCTAATCTGCCCAGTGGCCTCATAATGCATGTATTATTATCCCCAAATTGCAGAAGAGGAAATTGGATCTATGCTTCCAAGTTACGTAGCCAAGACTGGAGCCGGGCTTTAAAAGCCCGCTACCCTCCCCACATCTGCTCAGATGTGCGACCCCATCCGTTGAGCCGCGTTCAGTGAGAGCCTGCACGTGTCACCAGAGACACGGAGATGAAGAAGGCTGTGCTTCAGGATGTCGGGCGAGGCACCAAAGCTTTCCTGCCTTCTAACATTCAGATGAAAGTAAGATAAATGCCATGCATTAATCACAGAGAATTTTAAACAAGTCCCGCAGTGGCTGCCATCCAGAGGTTGTATCTGCTTTGGGGAAGGAGGTGGGAAGTGGGGTGGGTGGCTGACAAATGCAGGTGTGTCCTGTGTCTTGTCACCATTGTTCAGGCAAGTGCAGATCCTGCTGCCTCCCTACCCCGAAGACCTCAAACTGCCCTGTGTCCATTTTTTACTTATAGATCCCAGGACGGGTTATCGCTCCCTCCATCAAGGCCGCTGAGAAGGCAGAAGAGGTTGGACGATGCTCCCTGGCCTTCCTTGTAATGGCCAGACTGCTTTTCATTTTGCTCTGGAATCGCTCCCACCAGCCCTGCTGACTTCATTACGGTCCTCGCAGCCACAGCGTGGGGGAGGGAGCCTGCAGCCCAGGCACGGCTAACCTCTCTCCGGGGCACCTTCTTCTTTCTGAAGAGAAACAAGGGGCGGGTTGGGTCTCTCTGCAGAAGCCACTCTGTCTTGAACACAATTTCCTGGGCTGTGGAAGTCAGCGGCGACCGCGGCCTTTACAGTAACTGCCAAGCCTAATGGCATCTTGTGATGAGGTTTTACTGTAAACAGCGGAGAGGGTGGAGGGCAGTGAGGCCCCGCTTCCTGCTGGCATCCAGTGCTTTGTCCCATCTCAGAAATAACACCTCTCACGTGGGCTTCTTTACCAGCCGTGCACATTGTTCCATGTGCGGGGATCCTGGGATTAATACCCATGTCACCTGCTGAGTTTATTGTGCCTCTCACTATTTTTCTTTCCTTCTGTTTTTTTGAGAGGAGGCAGGGAAGAGGAGGAGGGACGTGTGAAGGCCTTTGATGGTGAGCGGACCCTGGCCACAGAGAATGCCTTCCAGAATGCTCATTCTCCCAGCAGGCCCTGCTTTCCTCTGCTCTGGGCCTCCTGCCGTTTCTGGTAGACTGTCAATAGCCGCTGGAGACAAAGCCAGTGCAGATCTATCTCTTAAGGTTGCAGGGTAGCTGGGATCCCCAAAAGCCTCACCTTCTGGACCCTCCCACCAGCCCGAGAGCCCTGTCAGCTGGTCCTGGAGCTGGCACGGTGCCTCCGCTGCTGGACGGGCAGAAGGCTGATCAGAAAGGGGGAGAAGAGCTGGGCTGCAAACAGCTGACTGCCCACTACCAGTCTCAGGGCCGCCAGCTGCTGGGCACTGCCTTTTCCCAGAGCCCTGCTAAAGGTGGGTAGAGGGCAGGTGGTGGCTAGGGCAAGCCTGTCACTCAGTTCTCCACAATGCAGCTTTGAGTGGTGGCTGCGTTCTGTATGCTCTCCGCCATCCCCTGCACCCACCTCATTTAACTCACATCATCCGAAGGAGAGAAGCAAGGGCATTCCCTCCCTGTTGGCAGGGGACCAGGACCAGTAGGCAGGGATGGTGGTGTGCAGGTGCAAGAGTGACTCAGCTATCTTCTCTGCCCTCCCGCCACTGCTGTTTGTGCTGCTGATGGCCCCGTGGTGCAGGCAAGCTGGGGAAATGGCTACTGTGTGTGCAAGTGGCCGCAGAAGCAGGCAGCCAATCACCAGATCGCCGCCTGATCCAGGCCTGTGCGTCGGCCACAGGAGCAGCAGGGCATGACTGGGGGTCATCACTCAGACAGGCGAGTAGTGTAAGAGCCGCTGATGACAAGGATGAGATGATGATGATGATGATGATGATGATGATGATGATAGAAGCAGTCTTGGATTCTGAGGCATTTATCTTCCTTGCCTCTTTCTTATCTTTGCTTCTTTTCAAACTCGCGTCATACTGGGAAGATGGAGAGCATCTATCTTCATTGTTTGCATGTGGAGAAACCAGGCCCAAGGTCACACTGGGTGCATCTCAGTGGAAGGGCCAATAGGACCATAAGAAGCACGACAGATCTTTTCTTGCATGCCTATTCTGTGCTGCTAGTTTCATTTGAATTTTGACTATGACAATGGTGCCATCACCATCCCATTGCACAGAGGAGGGTCCTTGGGCATGCAGAGGAATATCAGCCTTCCCATAGGCCCAGCTCATCGACTCAAAGCCACATTCTTAGCCATTGGCCACTGCCCTCAGACCCAGTATGCAGAAGTTCTGTCCTTCAGGCTAATTAGTAGTGCTTACCAAAACTGGAATGACTCACCCTGCTCTCCAGTAAGGCACTAGGGCCCAGGGGCAGGAAGGCTAAGGCAGGTGTGTTTGTTTGGTGGCTATACAGAAGCCACAGACTGGGTGACTCAAACAACAGCAGTTTTCCTCCACATTCTGGAGCCTGGAAGTCCAAAATCCAGGTGCTGGCAGGCTGGAGGCTGGTGAGTACGCTGCTTGGCTAACAGATGGCTCCCTCCCCACTGCACCCTCTCCTGGCCTTTCCTCTGTGCCTGGCCACTCCTGCTGTCTCTTCTTCTTAGAAGGACACCTGTTATATTGGGCTAGGGCCCCTTCTTTATGACCTAATTCAACCTAATTACCTTCCTAAAGGCCCTATCTACACAGTCAAATTGGGAGTTAGGACTTCAACATATGAATGGGAAGGGGGGGATGACGGGCATACAATTGATACCATAATTGTAGGGGGTGAAGAATTTGACTCCCAGGAGTAGTTGAAAATGCACAGGGTAAAGAAGCAAAACCCAGAAAACAAAGGCAGAGCCACGCCTCCCTGTCCAAGGGGAGTGCTTGCTGTGACCAACGGCAGGGCCTTCTCCTGCTCACTTGGCCCTTCGAGGGCCAGAGCCAGAGGGATTGTGGGAACAAGGACCATGTGAGCCCATGTTTTATTTTCCTATTTCTCTTGCCCTATTGAGTGTATGAGATTTACCCCAGGACTCGCCTGGAGCTCTGGACAGGTTAACCCTGCAGGGCAGACACCTCAGAGAACTTGTAAGGAGTGTGTGTCTGGCGCACCAGCGAGAGTCCCGGTTGGGCATGCGTGGCCTCCCACTATGACCAGACTGGGCCCCACCTGGGAGGGGAGCAGACGATGCTGAGAACAGTCTCTCCTGAGCGCCCTGCCACCCTGGGGTCAAGGTGCCACAAGAGGGGGCTTGTGCCCTCACCTGGTGCTTCTTCCGAGCCCGTTAAAGGTGAGGTGAGCGGCTGTGTCTTGTTTAAGGAGAACCCCAGCAAGGTTTTGTCCTGACCTATTTGCTGCTGGAGTCCTTTCTTCAGGGCCCCTGGCCCCTTAGAGATGGCCAGGCTCCAGTCACTGGCTGGAGGGAACAGGGGGCCCAGAGGGAACAGGGGGCCCCAGCTTGTCCCCAGGGAGCTGCCCCAGAACACCCAGACCCCACATCTGGCCTCCTCTCGCAGCTCCCGGCCTTGCCTGCCGCTTCCCAGGAGCAGAAGACATGCAGCCCAGGCAACGGTGGCTGTTCTTCCGCGGCTGCCTGGGCCAGGGGAGGCCGGGGCTGCCGGCTAAAGTGCGGTTTGGGGATTATCTGTGAACTTCAAACACCCATGTTCTTGCCTGAGGCTAATTGAGGCAGGTTTGTTCCTGCTTTTGCGTTTTCCGTGTGACAATCCTTCCCCTGGACAACCCCCGCCTCCCCCCTCCCCATCCCAGTGTGCATGGCTGGAGGAAAGATGTCTGAGGAGAAAGCCGTGTCTGCCAGGCTCGGGAAAGCCCCTGGTGGTTGGTTTTAATCTACAGTAGAAAACCTGCGCGTTTTCCTGCCGTCCTGGGATGTGACAGGTATTAATAACCCTATTAGCTGCAATCCCATCCGGCGCTATTTGCACCGGCCGCGTCTATGTCGCAGCAGCCACTCGGTTGCAAGGGACTGTGGACGTTCAAAGCTAACGAGACTGGCTTCTGTTTTTCTCCTCTGAGCCCGGGGAGTTGACAAATTAGGTTTCGGAAGGAGACCCCCATCCCCCCATGCGACGCTGCCTGTGGCCCCCTGCCCAGCGTCTCTGGAGGTTCTGCGGGGATCTCACCACTGTGAGGGAGGCGCCTGCCCTCCGCCCACCCTTCCGCTGCATCTGTAAAGCCTTGCCATCCTTCAAGATCTGGTTCAAAGTCACCTCTTCCTTGAACCCTCCCCGGAGACCCTCAGCTAAAAGTCAGCTTCTGCCCAGAACCCAGACAGCCTTAGTGTGGTTCGGCGGTGCCCTGACCTCTGCGTGCCCTGTGTTCTGCACGCACGCTGTCTCCCCTCTCCTCCCAGGTGGCACCGGAGTTCCACGGGCACTCTGCCCCTCCGCACCCGCTGTGCCTGTAGAACACGCTGCCTGCTGGGTGCAGGGAGCTGGCCACGCAGCAGGGAGTCAGCCCAGCAGAGGGGCAGAGCCTGCCCAGCCCGGCCACAGCCCCCGGAGCTGCGGGACCAGGCTGTGGGGACTGGCAGAGGCACCCTTGGGCCCCCTGCACAGGAAGGAATAGGGGTGAAGGGTGGGGATGACCAGGGCAGGAGGCTGACGGAGGAGCTGCAGCCGGGCGCTGTGAAAGAGTCTATAGTGTTAGCAGGAATGAGGCTGGAAAGTCAGAGTCTAAATTCCAGATGGATATGAGGAGGCCAAGGAAAGCTAGGAGAGGCTTTTAGACTGGGGGACAGGGTCAAGGGGGAAGGAAGAGGGGGGATAGACAGCATTGCCTTCTAAAGGGATTTCCACTGACCCACGTGGTACTTTTGAGTGAGTTTTAAAATGGAGGCATTTACTCAGGGCAACACAGCTCCAGCCAGCTGGGGAGGTGGGGCAGAGTGCAGCTGGATTTAGGCCCCCACTCATCGTCCTCACCTGGGCAGCTGTATCGGTTAGCTGCTGCCATGAAATGCATGTAACAGACCCCACCAAACCTCCGTGCTTGAAAAGCAACCTTATGTTCTTGTGAATCTGATGGTCACCTGAGGGTTGGCTGAGCTCCGCTGGGCAGTTCTGCAGCCCTCCGGAGGCCCCTCTGCAGGTGTGGGTGGCCGGGGCAGTGAGTAGGAAGGGCACAGCTGGGGCGGTTCATCTCTGTTCCCTCATCCCCTCCGGACGAACAGGCTGGTCTGTGTCTGGTCTTCCCATGACAATGCACAATGGAGAAAGCAGAGCCCTTGGCCAGTATGCCGGCTCGTGTCCCACCAGCCAGATGGCCGAAATGGAAGTCAACGAGCAAGGAAGTACATTTGGCCTCTTTGGTGAGAGGAACTGCAGAGTCACAGGTAAAGGGTGAAGAGGTGGGGCCATTGGTGCATTGAAGGTACATGAAGGCACCCTGAACAGGACACATGCCTGGCCATGTGCGCACCCTGCCTGGCACAGAGGTTCTTCCTGAGCCCTGAATCCCCTGGCCCGGATCTGCACCCCATTCTGTGTCTGCCTCAACAGTGGGACCTTCACCACTCCAGATGTGATGCATGCACGGTCTAGCTGTCTGTGATTTGTTTGTGTCTCTTCAGGCCCGTATCCAACCTTTCTCTCAGGGCAAATCATCTTCCGACCACTGTAGGTGGCACCCCCACCTCTCTCAATCCTGTGAGCGTTCCTCTCTCATGGTCAGCTGATGCCAGGACTGGATGTGGTCCGAAAGTATGGTCAGGAGGCATTAGGAACTATGAAGGGGGAAATGCTAACAAATTGAGAGAAGAAAAGTATTTTCCAGAATTCACCGAGCTGAGGAGTCAGTCCATTCCTCCTGTCTGATGCTGGCAGGTACTTGAACTGAATTACAAAGGTCACTTTGGACCCATCTCCAAAAATACCTCTTGGCTGTATGTCGTCTGGACGCGTGTCTGGAAGCTCCCCTCCCCCCCCCCCCCCCCCCCATGTCCACGGTCCTTAAATCTATTCTGATTTTGCTCAGCATTTTCGCTGTTTTTGTTGACCGGGTCCTCTCTGTGTTTAAACCAGCCACTTTTCCTTTTATCCTGAAGGAGACACACACTGGCCGTGTGTGAGATCCCCATTAAGGAAAGAAATGGAGACCCATTCTTCCTATAGATGCTTCCATTGTGAAGCAAAGAATCCAAACATTTAATCCTGAAGCAGGGACCCACTTTACGGCAGACCCCTTTTTATGCACTTAGCTCCTCTCAATGCACACAATTCCTTCTTGATGGAAACACTTGTATGTTTTCTCAGAGGACACTTTGGGGAATGAGGCCCTTCACGCTGATTTTTTGGGTTATTACACTGTCACATTTTCCCACTTTGCAGAAAGAGCATATTAAGCAAAATAGAGTTCTCAGGTGCAGGGTTTGCTATTGTTAGAGACATAATACTTGGGAAATAATTCCCCCCAATTTTGTCTTCATCGTTTTTCTGCGGTGCAAAGAGAGGAACAATTTATTAACAAGAGGCAAAAAAAATGTTAGTACTGCTAATGGGCAATGGAGGCTTATGGGGTCCACAATATATGTATTTTCAGTGGGTGAGAAGGCAAGACACTTTGGGAGCTGGAGAAATGCATTCCCAGTAGGGAAGGGTTGCTAAGGAAAAAGCCTCATTTGAATTTCACGAAGGCTTTGAACATCACGTATTGCAGACCCTATTGTTTCCCAGGCTGTCCGCTGGTGGAAAAAGGAGGTGTGGGTATGGCAAGGAGAGGCCTTGGTATTCTGTGCCCAGGAGCCTGCACATCTCAGTGATCTTTACAGCAAACAGCTCAGAACCCCCTGCCTTCTCTGCTGCCTCACTTCCTTGGTTTGTCTTCTGGCTTTGGGTTGGGCTCATTTCCAAGTTCAAGCTGGATGTTGGTCCCTGAACATGGCTTGTACTCCCACCTCTGGCTCCCCATGCTTTCAGCTGCTCTGGGTCACTCAGCCTACGAAACCTCTTCTTTGCTGTGGCACAACGTGTCCATCCTGGGGAAGGACAACTGCTTGGCCAACGTATAGGGGAAGGACAAGTGACTGGCATCTTAGACGGTAGAAAATGAACTTGAAGGTGAATAGGTCACAGGTATGCATTTAGGGGATGATACAAGCCAATTCCTAAAGCTGCCCAGGGTTCCCTAAGTTATGCACGGCCTTGAACCCGCACTGAAATCTTGTCATTATAGCTCACCCAGCCCCACGGGAGGTGTTTAAGTTTAACTTCAGTCACTGGAGACCCGGGGCCTGCCTGCAGCCGAGGTTCAACCTGCAGCCTGGCACAGGTGCAGCCCAGCCACGCGGGCATGCAGGCAGAGCCATGCCCAGCTCCATAGGAGGGGCCGAGTGACTCTATTAATGAAGCAAGGATATTGGAATCCAATTGTTGATGGATCATCACATGCCGGGAACGCTCTCAGCTGCACTGACTGGGCGAGCAGGGGGTATCATTTGGAACTTCTGGAGTTAATGAACTATGGCCTGAAATTTACAACCTGGTGGTGAGTGTTATGGATTTAACTCCAGAGCACAGCTCCAGGAAGCTGGCAGCGACTCCGCTCCGGTGGGCCAGAGGCCCTCCAGGACCTGGCTTTTGTGTTCTCCCGTTTCTCTGCAGCCCATTAAGGTTGTCCCCAAGTCCTGTTGCTTCCCGGGCCCCTGGGGGCTGGTGGGGGAGAAACATTGACTTCCACTGCGGCCCGGGGAGATGACGGAAAAGATGAACTGAAGCTGGAGTGCCACTGGTTTTAATGGGCCTGAAAGAACTTAGAGAAGCAGTTAGCGCCCGTGTGGGGCAGGTGGGGATGCGTACTGTCTCGGCCCCTCATTAAAACGTGCCTTTTTTTTTTTTATCCGCACACGTTCATTTATTAATGACTTCAGTCCACAAAGAGGTGTTGAGTTGTACGAGGAAAAAGGAATTGGGAGTTAATGAAGATTACCCTCTAATCTTCTTTGGGAACCAGTTATATTCACATATACCCACATCACAGCCATTCTAAAAAAATTCTCATAATATAAAACTATAAATAATAAGATATAACAATGCTTCATTAAAAACAGTTTCACGTACAAATCTTAATACAGACTTGGCTTCTACTATGAGTGGATCGAGAAGCTGAGCTGTTTCCAGGTTCACACACTGAAAACAGACCGCAGGGGGTGGGGGGGCCGGCGGGGGGCCAGGGGGATAGAGCGGGTGGGACGCTGCTGCAGGATCCTGGGCATCTGAGAGCTGGGTGACAGTGACAGAGGGTGAGTGACAGCAGTAAAGCGGTGACGAATGACTGACTTCTGGGTCCACTTTGAAGGTAGAGCCAAAGGATTTCCCATAGACTGGCCGTGGGGCCAAGCGGGTTTATAACAGCACAGGGCATGGCACGTGGCAAGCACTGCCGAGTGTTTGCTGTGGCTGTTGAAGGGCACGGCCAAGCGCAGCATGCGGGGAGGCCTTTCCATTCCGAGGAGAGAAGTGGTCACGTGAGTTGTTCAGGAGAGTGTCATGGTGGTGGTGAGATCTGAATAGGTCCTGAGGCCCGTGTGCAGACCAATCCATGATTGGTCGATCACCAGGATCTCCGCCTCCATCACCAAGCTGACCATCACCCAGCTTCTCCAGCCGAGCCTTCTGGGAGCAGCTTCTGGAAGGTGACGGGGTGCAGACGGGACACGGTTAAGTGCAGCGTAGTTAAGGGAGGCACCACCTTGATCCGAGTCACTTCGCAAGGCCCCGGGGGCCCCGGGAGGTCACCAGACGGCAGCAGGGAGAAGCGTCAGTTACTCCTTCCAGACGGCTACATCCCGTCCTTTTCCTGCAGCAGAGAGGTTCCCAGTGCCGGCACTGAAGTGCAGACAGGAGCTGTCAGAGCCGCAGACCCCAGCCCCCTGCTCCCAGGGCCTGGTCTCAGACCTTGACTGAGCGAGCGCCCCTCCATCTCATCCTGAAGGGCTCTGGCCTCAGCAAGACCAAGAGCTATGACACGTCATCTGAAAAGCAGAACCACGCTCAGGTCAAACAGTACTTTTGTCCAGATTCAGGGAGGCCAAGGTGAGGAGAAGGGCGTGCTGCAGTGTGAGGTGGGACTGAAGCAAAGGCCAGGGGTGTGGAGCTGAGGTGCAGAGGGGAGAGGGGAATTCATGAGGGCAAGTGGGCCTGGAATCATGTTTTCTGGAGTCCCTGAACAGCCCTGAGAGTCATTTCTGTTCTTTTTCATAAAATGAACCTGAAAAGCTCTATCAAGAGTGTCTGGCATGATGTCTTTGCCAGGTTAGCTGATGAGGCCCACCTGGCATGGGGCGGCTCCTGCCTTGTGGCCAGTATGCTCCCTCCCACGTCCTGAACGCTCACAGCACGTGGGCCGTGGTGCGCTGGGCACGGCACTCGGGGATGCCCTGCTCAACCGGGATTCTCGGGAGCAGAAATCTTTTCTGTGGCTCATTGGAGACCGTTGTGCAGAGGTGTCCCGGGAATGGGAAACAGGAACCGCAGTGACAGATGGGGGTGCTTCCCTGAACAGGGGACCTTCTGGAGCCGGTGGCTCAGCTACAAACACTATTAGGGGCTACCACGGCCCTGCACATAACGCCGAGGACACATGCGGCCTCCAGAGAGACGGTCACCCAGCACAGTGGGAACCACACAGGGAGCCAGGAAACACCAGTGGGATTTTCAGCTCCTTTTGCTGGAATCACGGCACCTTTAGGGACTCTGTGTCCCCGCGTCCTGGCCACTCCTAGGTGGGCATGGCGCACTTGGCACTGGGCGGGGAGATGAGGACTGTGATGAAGTCTAGCCTGATGGACTTCACAGGGACAATTGGGAAGACTCCCTACCCTGCTGCCCACTGTATAAAGCACCAGCTTAAGCTGAACAAAGCAGACCAGATTGGTAGCGAGGGGTTGGAGCCCAGTGGCAAGACCAGGCCAGGGTGTCCCGTGGCCTAGAGCTGAATGAACTGGCTGGATGTAGAGGGGGCAACATATAAACCCAAGACCTTAAGAAGAGATGAGCCTCAGAATTGATGAGAATAAATACCACCAGGAGTTCAAAGGTCAGAGTAGAATCACAGCGCAGAGGGGAGCCCGAGGGAGGGAGCACCAGGACACGCCCTCAGGACAACTGTTAGGAAGCGCAAAGGGGGTGTGTGTGGTGATGTCACTCCTGGGCTCGGAATGTGGGTGTGGGTTGGCTTAAAGGCACAGTGGTGGAGCGGTGGTGGACGCCAGCCAGATGAAAATGTACATGCCCTGCCTCCCATGGGTCACATCTGGCCACTGAGGATCAAGGCTGTCGGAGCCTGGCCAGCTGCTGGCAGCCCCACACTCCCCCTGCGCCGAGAGCCAATACCAGCTTTAATTTGGCTCGTGGGCTCGGGCCTGTTCCACGCTGCCTCTCCTCAGTGAATACTAATGGAACTCCAGATTGTTTTAAGGAAAGATCTGAGCGACGCACCGCCTTTCATCTTGTCCAGGGCTGTCATTTCTGACAGAGGTTTTGGAGTTTCCTTTCTAACAGACGCAATGCGAACTCCTCTCCACACAGAGCTGCAGATGCATCGCTGGCACTGGGCAATTGCAAAGCAGTCCGCATGGGAAAGGAACGGTCCTTGGCCTCCGGCCCCCGCCGCGCTCACTGTGCACAGAGCCTTCTGCAGCCGGACAGAAGGGATGAAGAAGGGAGCGGGCAGGGGAGCAGTGCAGAGGGCATCCGTAGAAGGTGGTGGAAGCCCGGGTTCTCTTTCTTTTGCAAGGCTGTTTTGATCATCTTAAATGTCATTTCCATTATTTCCGTAGCCATGAGGCCTTTAAGGTTTATAAGAATGGCTTCCTGACCATTTGAACTGCTCTTTAAATTATCATCTTTCCTTGTTTCATTCCATTTTGCGTACAAATGCTATGCATACATAGTTGCTACACAAATTGTTTTTTCATAATGACTCTCTCCTACTCAAAAATGCTCAGTGGCTCCCACGGCCTCTCAGGTTACCTTCTCCGACTAACCCTCTAATACCCTCCCCGCAATTTTCAACCCCGCCCATTGCTCTGCCTGCCCTTACCTGGCCCAGTGGCAGGGGCAGAAGGCCAGCCTCTTGCATGCTCACAGACAGTTCCCTAAACCAATGGGAGACAGGCCTGCATTAACGGATTTGCCTTTCCACCAGTGAGCAGAGTCTGGATTCATTCTTAAATCTGAGTGCCCCACGCCACACTAGTGCCTTTCTACCCCACCCCAACCCCGTGTTCTTAACCTCATTGTCCCCAAAACTCCAGAGGGTTTGCCAAGACCAGAACCTGGGATAAATATAAACATTTCTTACTGACATAGAGTGTCTAGCTCAACACCTGCTTCTAATTTTATGGGAGATACTAGAGCGCAACATTTAAGAACGAGGGACAGATGGTTTAATGGTTGCACTCAGATTCCTTGTCATCTTGGGTAGTTATTTAACCTAATTCTTATTTCCTCATCTATAAAACTAAGATGACCATTGTACCTACTTCATAAGTTTGTGATAATTAACTGAGATAATTAACTGTGATAATTAACTGAAGTATTAGCATGAAGTAAGGCACACAGTTAAGTCTTCAACAAATATTAGCAATTATTACACTATTTCTCTATAGCATTGATCGGGTCAATAGATAAAATAGGCAAGGCTTAATGTATGCACAGATAGACACTGTGCTCTACTGTGATTTAACAGTCCTTTTCCTTCCCTCTTCAGACACCGCACCCCAAGCAAAAATCAAGCACACCCCACAAAACAGCCTCTTTTCTTTGCTGACCGACCACTAAGCCAGAAGTGTTGTTTAGGTAAAGGCCCTGCCTCTCAGGCACCGGCTGGCCTGCCCATGGCCCTGATCTGTTGGAAGGAGACACACTCCCCTCGCTCACTGGTGATGGCGGGGAGGGAGGGGTAACATCTGCCAGGCCACTCTCCGGCACGAGCCAGCTGCCCCTGCCGCAGGACCGTGTTCTGCTGCAACGGTCCACAGCATTCGGCCCCCGGGGGCCCGGGCAGGTGAGCAGGCCAGGGCTGGGTGGGCTGAGAACACTCAAGGGCAGGGCTGGTGGCTGCTGGCCCAGGTGGCCCATCTGTGAGGCTGGCCAGAGGGCAGGAGGCCAGCTTCATGCAGCCCATTCCTAGGAAGGCACCCTCTTTGCTAAAACCAAACAAACCAAACAGAAAGGAAACTCTAGGTATAGGGTGGGGGTGGGGCACATTTCGCTGGTGGCTTGGCTGTTGTGGGCCGTGGCTGTGAGGAGATGATTTGGGGTTCCATCAAAAATATGGTCTGAGGAATGTTCCCAGTCTCTCTGCGGAAGCCCCTCTGAACCAGGAGGTTTTGTTCAGATTGCAAGTTCTCTTCTGGGCTCTGGGCTCTGGAAAACGCCATCCTCATCTTCCTGTCTTCACTTAGGCCTCTGGCTTCTCGTCCCTTCTCCGTCTCCTATTTTCATTCACAGTTAGATAAGGGGCTGCTCCGTGTTCACTGTTAATATGATACTTCTTCAACTTGGGATTCTTTCTCCCCCCCAGTGTATTGCACCTTTCTGTCTAATTTCTCAGATAATATATGGGTGCATTTTCATAAGATAAAAACAATATAGAAATAAGTGGAGCAAAACATAGAAGTCAGCTGCCCTCCTCCCACACCCACAGCTCGCTCCTTTCTCCAGAGGCACCTTGGTTACCAGAAGGAAGGACCTGTGGTGGTCTGCAAGCCTCCTCTCCCCATTTATAACCATATGTCTACACATGCCTAGGTGAGTTGGGGGTTTTGTTTGGGTTTAATTTAATTTTTATTTTTATCGAAGTTTTATATGCATGTAGTTTAGCAAGTCAGCTATTCGTCCAAGTTTATTATGAGAAACTGAAGGCTTCCCTCACTCCCTCTCCCTCTTTCCAGAAACAATCCATCTCGAGTCTCTTAGCCGATTCTTTGGGCATTTGCCCCCTATTGCTAAGTATAACCCTTACATGACTACTTCTTGAGTTTTGGGTTTCAGGCATAGTCTCTTGACTCTTCATATAGGAATGAGGGTTTGGTTGTCTTTCTCCCTGCCCCCTCCCTCCCCCTGGACCCTCCCCCCGCACCTCTCCACACTCACAGTGAGGTGTAGGTTTTTGTTATTATAACCATGCGAAAGCCCCGGGGCACCCTGTACCTGCTTCCCTCTTCCCACATGTTGTTCCCGAGAGTTCATCGTTGTCTTGCTTATTTATTTCTCCCTGTTATTGTCAATAATTCAACCTCAAGTACTTCCTCAGTTGCATAAATTTCCTCTCAATAGGTTCAACCGTATTAGATATTTAATCAGTTTCATCTTTTTGAAATCTCTCTGGAGCCTTCTGACCTGCTGAGTGTGAGCTGATCAATCTCCAGGCCTGTTGCACAGCTATCTTCCTGGGCTTTTCTTTCCCTGTCATCCCGCAAATGCCCTTTGATTCTCTCTTACACATGATTCCATGATGTTTGAACCCCTTGTCTTCCTATTATTTGATTTATTCCTTGTTTTGGGGGTGCTTGTTCTTCAGTAGCTTCTTGAAAGAAGATACATAGAATTAGCCCATTCATTCATTCATTCATTCATTCAACTTCATCAAGCACTTACTAAGAATTCTAAGTAAAACTGATTTTTTAAGTATTGGACACTGTTCTAGGTATTTGAGACTCATCAGTGGAAAAAAAATCCAAGATCCCTGCATTTGAGAACCTTCCATTTCATCAGAGAAAGTCTGATGACAAAAATAAACATAATGAATAAGTAAATTACATAGTATTTTAAAAAGTGGCAAGGGCCAAGGAGAAAGAAAAAGTAGAGAAGGATGAGGGGATCAGACCATCCTGCCCCTAACATCTGTGGAGCCTGAAGCAAGAAAGAGTTCAGGTGAGAACCATTTAATTGGCATCACGCGTGACTTCTGTTATCTCTAGACCTACATTTATACACACTTAAGGGCAATATGGATTGTTTCATATTGCAAATTATTCTTCAGCTGCCTCGTGCACATGCTGTGGACAGCTCTTAATTTGTGAGTATCTTGGAACTGCAAATTGGAATTCAAATAGAAGTAAGAAAATGGATGTACAGCACCGCTGGAAAATGTTACTTTCTTAGGTGAGAATCTATTGCATTCATGCGATCTGGGAGAAAAGATTTGACAAGTTAATTAATTTGTCTCTTGCTTAAATGTTTCTGCTACTCAATTCTCTCTGCACTCCAAAGTAGTGTCCCTCTCTGGTGTTGGCAGTGGCCCAACCCACAAACCTTCATGCAGTCAGTTGTACTTCAAAGACATCAAGAAAGAGATGGAGAGATGCATTTTGGGGGCCCGAATGGTGTTAGTCATGAGAGTGGACATTTACAGTGATAGTACTGGTCCAGCTTGGAGGACCAGAGTCCAACTGATGGAGGTGTCCATATATCCTTTAATAATGTGTGTGTGTGTGTGTGTGTGTGTGTGTGTGTGTGTGTGTGTGTGTGATATGCTGGGCCCTACAAAACCTAGGCCAGGTCAGCTGCCCTCTTGCATGGATCTCAGTGGTGCATTGGGAGCAGGAGCTGGGGTAGACAGAGTAAGTCAGGGTAGCCTTGTTGAGAAGCTGACGTGTGAGAAAAGTCTTAAAGGAGGTATGGCAATTAGATGTAATGTTATTTTGGGGAAGAATACTTCATACAGAGGAATAAATAGTACAAAGCCCTGAAGGCATATGTATGTGTCTTTAGTGTAAATTCACATTTAATTGATAGTTTGCATATAAAATTCTAGAAAGAAAATTTTTTTCAAGCATTATTACCCCATTGCATCTACCTTTTATCACAGAAGTTTGTAGAGTCTTAATTTTCTCCTTCCCATATGCCTTGCACTGTTCTACAGGAAACTCCCAGCCTTCATGGAGCTTATCTGCTAATAAAAGGGAAAGACCATAAACAAAATAAGCAAACCAGTTAGCGTATTAAATGATAATAAATACTATGGAGAAGAATAAAATGGGGAGGAGGGATAGGGAATTTGGTGGGTGGGGAGTCAGGATGGGTGCAATTTTAGATAAGGTGATCAAGGAGTGCCACACCAAGTGACATTTGAGTCAAGTCATAAAGGGGCTGAGGGGACAAGTGACTCTGAGACGTGGAAGAAGAGCATTGCAAGTTGTCAGGACACAGGATGCCTAGTGTGCTCAAGGGACAACAGGAGACCAGCGTGACCGGAGCAGACTGAGCAAGGAGCCAGGGGAGAAGATGAGGTATGTGTGAGAGGTAAGAGGAGTCAGATCATATAAGGCCTTACAAGCCATTAAACGTGTTTCGTTTCACTCAAAGTTGTATCGGAAATATTTGGCCAAATTCTGGTTTCTTTTGAAGTTGGGACCAACCATCAGGGTATTTTGGGGTGGTATGGAGGTGGGTACATGGGAGTGAGAAAAGATTCAGAGTTGATTAGATTTTTTTTGTCTGAGCAACAGAAAAGAAGGTTTCATCAAAAGAGTTGGGCAAAATTTGAGGGCTTGCATATGTGGGAGGGGATGATGGAGGATAGAAAATTGGCCATTAGACTGAGCAACTTGAAAGTCATGGGTGTCCTCAAGCTGAACAGTTTCATTGAACTTGTGCCCCAATGGGGACATTCAAGAGAAAATGGGCAGCAAGAAAGCAGAGCCAGCGGAGTCAGCTCTCTCCGAGAGTTTAACTAGACATAGAAAGAGAGAAATGACTGCAGGGAGTGCAGCCAAGCTTTTTTACGTTTTTAGTTGACAGAAATAATAGAAGGTTTGTATACTAACTAGAAACTCATGGCCTTCAGTTCTGAAAATTTTCTTACTTTATTATTACCCTAATGTCTTCTTCTCTTTCATTATTTTGGCTTTCTCTTTGAGACTATTATCTGAATGTTGGATTAGCTCTAAAAATTTCTTATCTTTTCCTCTCCTATTTTCTTATTTGCCTTTTTCTTCTCATTTCTGATTCCCCCACCCCCACCCTGTTTCATCATCTACTCCTACTGAGTTTTAACATTTTCTGTGTTCCTTTCTTAGAGCATTCTACCCTTGTTTCGTGGATACAATATGGTCACTCATTTCTCTGACAATGTTAGTGATATGTAATTTTTTATTAAGGTTTGTTGTCTTGAATTGGTTTTCTCAGTTACTTTTCTTTTTTAAAAAATAATTCTTTATTGTTGAAAGTATTACATATGTCCTCCCCTTTTCCCCCATTGACCCCCTCCAGCCCACTCCCACCCTTAGCCCCAGGCCTTCAGCACCCTATTGTCTGTGTCCATGGGTTATGCATATATGCATACAAGGTCTTTGGTTGATTACCACCCTCCCCCCTCTTCCCTCTGGGATTCCCCACTCTGTTTCATGCTTCCATGTCTCTGGATCTATTCTATTCTTCCGTTTATTTTGTTCATTAGATTGCACATATGAGTGAGATCATGTGATACTTGTCTTCCTCTGACTGACTTATTTCACTTAGCATGATATTCTCCAGGTCCTTCCATGCTGTCTCAAAGAGTAAGAGATTCTTCTTTTTTACTGATGCATAGTATTCCGTGATATAGATGTGCCACAGCTTTTTTACCCACTCATCTACTTGGGCTGTTTCCAGATCTGAGCTATTGTAAATAGTGCTGCTATGAACATAGGGGTGAATACATTCTTTCTGATTGGTGCTTTGGGTTTCTTAGGATATATTCCTAGAAGTGGGATCACTGGGTCAAATGGCAGTTCTATATTTAATTTTTTTGGCAAACTCCATATCATTTTCCATAATGGCTGCACCAGTCTGCATTCCCACCAGCAGAGTACTAGGGTTCCCTTTTCTCCACATCCTTGCTAGCACTTGTTGTTTGTTGATTTGTTCATGGAAGCCGTTCTGACAGGTGTGAGGTGATACCTCATTGTCGTTTTAATTTGCATCTCTCTGATGATCAGTGACTTAGAGCATTTTTTCATATGCCTCTTGGCCATCTGTATGTCCACTTTGGAGAAGTGTCTATTTAGGTCCTTTGCCCATTTTTTAATTGGATTATTTGTCTTCCTTTTGTTAAGTTGTATGAGTTCCTTATACATTTTGGATATTAACCTTTTATCAGATGTATCGTTGCCAAATATGTTCTCCCTTATAGTGGCCTCCCTTTTCGTTTTGTTGATGGTTTCTTTTGCTGTACAAAAGCTTTTTATTTTGATGTAGCCCCATTTCAGTTATTTTTTTTTCCCCCTCTGGTCTTCTTTTGAGCTTTGTTTTTTACATTAAGTGCTTTCTCAAATGCTCGTGATCCTTGGTTGTCTGACCATATTTAAGTTTGGGGCACTTAGCAGCCTATGTGGTGGAATTGCCAATGTGGCTCTCCTGTTGGGGTGGTCTGTCATGTGGGGAAACCCCCTTCCTCAAGTCTCTTCTTGGGGCTGTAGACTCTTCTGATTTCCTGTGTGGTGGTTAAATGCCTGGCTGCCAGTTTACTGGAACTTAAGTGGAGAAAGAAAGTCAGAGGTCAGTTCTCAATTGTCTGATGTAAACTTTTACTTAAACTCTCCCTTTTCAATATGCCTGTCTTCTGCTTTCCAGAGAATTCACCTCCAGTTTATGGTGAAGGGACAGACTCATGGTTACTAAGAGTATAGATAGAGTCTGCTTTTTAAATAAACTTCCAGCCAGTCCTCTTCTTTCTAAGCCACCTTCAGGCCCACTTCCAAAAATACCTGTGTTGCCCATTTTCTGAGCCCTTCGGGGGCTCTGCAGTGTAAATTGAGTTGCTCTTGTCTTTCCTCACCACAGGTTTAGAGTTCAGTGCTCTCCCAACTGCTGCGTCAGGCACTGAGCTTTCAACATTTTGTTATTGTAGCTTCCTCTCCACTACTCATTGTCCTCATGGGTTCATCCCAAAAGCTAAAATAAAATAAATCTGAAATCTGGAAGGCAGCAGAGCTAAATGTGAATGTCAAATCCTCCATCTTGAACTGGAAGTCCCAAATAATGGCCTTTAATTTTTTAAATACTTATTTAGTAGAAATATGAGGAAATTACATTTTCTTTATTAAGAGTGTATACTTTTTCTTAAAGTTCAAAGTAACATCACATTTAATATTTTTTCTTTTGGCATATTACAGTTTTATCATCATTTCTAACTGTTGCTAAGCTATCCAGTTTTTTTTTTTACAATAGAACTATTATACATGGTTATAGTTATAATCATGTTAAAATATATTTAAATTTCTCATTTTCACTCATTCACAAGTCTACTACTTCTAGTTTTTGTATATTTACACAAGCTTATATTTTGAAAAGTTTCAAAACTATAGAAAGATTGCAATAATAAAATAAGCATTAATATATCCTCACTTGAATTTATCAATTGTTAATATTTTGCCACATTGGTGCTATTTTTCTCTCTCTTGTTCTTGCCTTAGCTCTGTGTCTTTCACTCTATGCACATTATTTTTATTTCTCAATTTTTTTTAAAGTAGGCTGCAGGCATCCTGGCATTTTATCCCTAAACTCTTAGCACGATTCTTCTAAGACCAGGACAATTTTCCTACAGAGCAATATCACCATTACTATTACAACCAATGTGAGACAATAATGTTATTTAATGGATAGCGTTTTTTTCAACTTATCCTAATTGATCCAAATATTTTATTTAAGGTTATTTGCCCCCCATGCCCAGTCCTAAATCCAATCAAGGATTAGTTACCGAATCTGGTTATCATCTCTCTTAAGTTAGCTTAGCAAGAATACTACAGAGCCGATGCAGGGACTTCTTATGCATCACACACGGAGGCAGTAGCACAGAGTTCCATCATTGGTTTGATCTCTAGGATGAGGTGGTGTATGCCAGATATCTCTAGTTTAAAGGCAAAGGTATAAGCTTTTTTATAATTAAGAAATAAACTTGGTAGTGCTGGGGTGATGAGGGATGGGTGATATGCTGAAGTCTTATAAATATACCGTTTCCTAACAATCTTTAACCAGACAATGGTTTTAGCAAAATAGTGAATTTTCTAATTCTCATTTTTTCTGCCTTTACCAGATGGTAATCCCCCATGAAGAATGTTCTTCTTCCACCCCCTGTCCCTTTTCTGTCTCTCTTCGAATATCACTATGAATTTATAAATTTTTAAATTCAATGTAGTGTAGCCCATTACCTTCACCAGTCATTCTGATGCTCAAATTGTCCAACATTTTTCTAATCAGAGCCCTTGCAAGACAGCTCCTATGCCCTTTGGATATATCCCCTTCAGTCTTTGAGTCTCCCTTGCTTTCTAGAACAGAAAATGTTCCAAGCTCACTTTGCAATTTTTTCACCACACATCTGCAATCAGTCATTTCTTTAAGGAGCTCTGGATTCATTTAGTGAGCACTGGTATTTAGAAATCAAGTACTGGGCACTACATTTCATTATATTCCACCTTTTATGTGAGAAAGAATGTTGCACATGCGCATGTACATTTGCTTTTTTATTTTTGCAGAAAGAAACTAAAATGGGAATGACTCCCTATGGGAAGTAGGTGGGAAGGAGTGACGGACAGGAGAGGGTGCGAAGCTTCTCTGAGGACATCATTTAACGTGCTGGGTATCGTTCTCTTGGAGCCCTTTCAGTGGACAGAGCCAGGAAGCATATTTCAAAATGGTGTGTTCATATTAGTACCTCTAATTGAAATAGAGCATTGCCCACACTCACCCATTCTGTGTTTGCTTCTGCCCTCTTCACATTAAGAAACCAGTCCCTCAAAACATTGCTGTATTTATTCATTTACTATCTACAATAAAGAACTTCAGAATTACTATATTAATATCGCCTTTAACAACTAGCTTATGAAATAAGGTTTAATTTTTTTCTAAGCCTTTTAAAAAAGTCTTAGACTATATGCCACAATGTGTGTCCATCTAGAATGCTGTGTTCAAGAGTCACTTCAAGCAGTTTTGTTTCGTGTGATCATGCCGCTGTCTTCAGTACGACACAGTACCTGCTGTGAGAGGATGCCGTTTATCCAATATTTTATTTTGTTAGGCTCATTTATATCTATTTGCATTCACCTTTATGATTTGCTTTTTTCATCTTTCTTGATGTGATTTTACATTTGAATATGCTAACGGATTACATGGCTCAATAGTCAAAACCATATTTTATTTAAACCAAAGTTATAGTTAGAGAAGCCTTACTTTCTCCCCATTCCCACTCACTCACTGTAATGATTTTTGTTTCTAATTTTTCTTTCTTGATTTTTTCCAAAACTAAGTCCATTTTCTCACACACAAAAATCATATTTAATCTCTTTATAAATAATATATTTAAAATATATAAATAACATACATAACTCTTTTGTATATTTTAAATGTCCAAAATATTTTAAATTAAAAATATATCTTAGAAATCACTCAACATCAATTAATAGAAATCTTCCCCACTTTCTGTTACTGCTACACTGTGAGGAAATAAGTCATAGCTTAGCTATCCAGTTTTTATTGATAGGTACTTAGGTTTTTTCCAATACTTTGCTATTACAAGTCGTGTTTCAATGAATGACTGTGGACATACGTTGTTTTACATCCACGGAGGTGTATCTTCAGCTCCTGGTGTTCTCATCAGGCATATGCTATAGCTTTTGTAATTGTCTCACAGTTCTTGGATATGCTGTTCTTTTTTTAAAAATTATGTTTTTTTGTCTTTCAGTTTAGGAAGGTGTTTTGAGATACCTTTAAGTTCATTGATATTTTCTCAGCTGTGTCCAGTCCCTGATGAGCCCATCAAAAGCATTCTTCATTTCTCTTTCTGTGTTTCTTACTCTTTCTCAGTGTTGTAATATCTCTGCTCACATTGCCCATCTGCCCCTGCATGTGGTCCACCTTTTCCTTCAGAGTTCTTCGCATATTAATCATGGTTATTTTAAATTCCTGACCTAAAAATTCCTAAATCGTTGCCCCACCTGAGTCTGGTTCTGATGCTGCTGTCTCTTCAGACTGTGTGTTCTGCCGTTAGCATGCTTTGTCATGTTTGGTAGGACACGCTGTACTAAGCAGAAGGAACTGGCAGGACGTTAGTGTGAGGGTTTATGTGTCTCTGGCTAGGAGTTGGGCTGTGTTTACTGTTCGCTGTAGCTGTAGGTGTCAGAGGGTCCAATTTCCTCTGTGTTTTTGTTTTTGTCTCCTCTGTCGCCTTTGGGTTTCTCTAGAGACTTCTTAAATAAGGTCTGAGACTTGTAGTTCTTCCCGTTGTATTTCCCTGATATTCTATAGGAGCCCTGGGCGGAGGATGGAGGGAGGAAGCTTTCTACAATTGTAGGATTAGATCTGTCTTTTAGTGAGCCTGGGCACAAGGCCGAGACCTCAACATGCTTCTCAGCTTACCCCCAGCTCCCACCCGCTTCGCTGAGACAGAAGGACTAGAGGAAGCTGGCGTGGGCACTTTCCTTCCCCAGGTGAGTTAGGCTCTGGAAAAATCCCTTTCCTTGAGGGCAGGCCTTGGTTAAGGAAAACAGAAAACCCTGGGTGCATTTTGAAATGATTAACTCCCCCTTCCCTTCTGTAATTAGAAGGGCCTTTTCTCGGATTTTTACCCTCACTCAGAACCTATGAGAGTCTTGTAGGTAAAACTCAACATAGAGCCCTAACCGGTTTGGCTCAGTGGATAGAGCATCGGCCTGCGGACTCAAGGGTCTCAGGTTTGATTCCGGTCAAGGGCATGTACCTTGGTTGTGGGCACATCCCCAGTACGGGGTGTGCAGGAGGAAGCTGATTGATGTTTCTCTCATCGATGTTTCTAACTCTCTCTCCCTCTCCCTTCCTCTCTGTGAAAAATCAGTAAAATATATTTAAAAAAAATAAAACTCAACATAAATTTGGGGCCCATTATGGCTTGCTCCCAAGATTTTTGTCTTTAGCTTGCACACAGTCCCCATCGATTAGTCAATTCCCTTTGTTTTCCTCCCAGTTGTGGCCCCCACAGTGGATTCTGCTCCCAGTAAGCTGTGCATTTCTGAAATTTCCTGTCCAATTTTCAGAGTAGTCTCCTCTTGACCTCACTCCTCTGATGAACCTGAGCAGAATTACTGGTTTTTAGTTTGTTCTGCGTTTTTTCTTGTTGTGAGGATAAGAGTGATGGCATCTAAGCTTTTTATGTGTCAGACTGAAAACCAGAAGTTCATATAAATTCTGGAGGTGTATTCCCCACCCCCAGTTTTATAGAGATATAATTGATATATGTCATATATGACATATTATTGACATCGCATTTGGTTAAGTGTACAGCGTAATGATTTGATGTATGCTTATATTGAGAAAAGATTACCATAATAAGTTCAGCTAACATCCATCACTTCACATAGAGTATCTTAAGGATAAATCCTAGAATTAATATTACAGATTCAAAGGGTTAAGATATACACAATTTTGTTTGCTTTTGCCAGAGTCCCCCTACATTGGCTCATACTATTTTGTACTGCCACCAGTAATGTGTGAGATCGTTGGTTTATCAACAGCCTTGCTAACAGAATGTTGTCAAGCTTTTGAATTCTTGGCAATCTGATGGTGAGAAATAGTATTTCAATATAATTTTATTTTGTGTCTCTTGTTTTGAGTGAGATTGAGTATTTTTTTTATGTTTAAAAGACATTTGTATATCCTTACCTGTAGACTGTCTGCTCATGCATTTGCTCCATCTCTCACTTTTAAAATTTTTATTTCATATTTTAAAAACTGATCTTAGAGAGAAGAAGGTAGGGAGAGAGAGAGAGAGAAACATCAATGTGAGAGAGATGCATGGATTTGTTGGTCCCACACCAATTGAACCCAAAACCTGGGTATGTGTCCTGATGGGGAATCAAACCCACCGTCTTTTTATGTACAACACTGGAGGCCCAGTGCACGAAATTTGTGCATGGGGGAGGGGGGTCCCTCAGTCTGGCCTGCACCTTCTCCAATCTGGGACCCCTCAGGGAATGTCTGACTGCCGGTTTGTGCTCGCACTTTTAACAGATGAGAGCTCCATTGTTGTTTCTTTCTTTTCATGCTTAAACCCATTGGAATTAGTAGGTATTCAAAGTGTGTATACATTTGGGGGGAACACCCTGTATATCTCTAGTCAGCGGTGAAAGGAACCAGCAGCGGGTTTGGAACCCCTAGACAGCGAACCTCGCTCACTCCTCGCGTGTTTTCCCACTCCGCTTTCCACCTTCGTGGGCAGCAGGAGAATCAATGTTTTCTCTCATTAACTCAGAAAAGCACGGCCTGTCACCCGCTGCCCGGCAGGCCCCCAGCGAGCAAGACTCAGTCAGGGCAGCCTTCGCTCATGGGTGCCGGCACCCAAAGTGCACATTCCTCCTCTGCAGTCGCCCCGACTCTCCTGCCATTTCACTGAGAGGATGAACCTCCTCGCCTCCTCTGGGTTCTGATCTTGAACGCTGACCGAAGGCACCTTAGTGAGGGCTGCCTGTGCCCACCAGTTCTGTCTGTCTGCACCTGCTCCCACCTCAGCACCTGCATTAGCCCCACGGAGGTGATCTCGTCAGTGCACTGGCCTCCATGGGAACTGGGCGTCACCACTCTGCCCTCTCACTGTGATCTCACAGGCTCCCACCCCCAGCACCCAGAACACCCAGACACTCTCCAAAGGACGTGAGCATGCTGGAGGGGACGTGCGCACGTACTGTGGGGGACATAGGCATGCTGGAGTTGATGGAAGTGCGGCAGAGGAATGGGGGGATGGGCGGACTTGCACGTGCTATGGTCTGGGACTGTTGCAGGTGTGCATGGGGGACGTTCACACACCAGGGGGGTTGAGGGGGTGGGAGGAGAGGATGTGTGCACTGGAGGCTTACGGCTGCGCAGATCCACAAACCCCATGGTGCAGCTAGGAGGACGTCAATCTGGCCCACCACTGTGGCCGTCCCTGTGATTGTGCACCTCTGGGCCAGGAGGTGGGTCTTGCGCAGCAATTTCTAGGAGCTGATGGCCTGCTAGTGCTACTTCAGCTTGGCCCACAGGCTCCGCTTGGCATGCTCATGGCTGCTGCCCCCGCCATGTGGGGAGTGCAGGCTGCCCTCCACCTGCCTGCCTCCCCTGCCCAGAGGCTCTCCACGGCCCACAGGTTCTTCGCCCACCCTTCCCCGGCCGCTCTGTGCCTGCGCGGGCTGCCCACCAGCCCAGAGCAGCCAGCTGGGGTGTGCTGGAGGTTTGGCTTCCTTTGTTGCTGGGGCAATGAAGGATGCCAAGCGTCCCACTGGCTCCGTGGCCACTGCCCAGAGGCAAGCCCTTGGTGGCCGGCCTGGACATGCAGGAGGTTTGGTTTCCTTCCTCACCGGTGATGAAGGAAGCCAAGCATCCCACTCGCACTGGCCAGCTCTGTGGCTCCGGCTGGCGCCTCCATCTTTGTGGCTATGGGCGCTGCCATCTTTGTTGCAGAGTGATGGTTAATTTGTATATTACCCTTTTATTAGTATAGATTATTAGTATAGATGACCCTCCAGCCAACTGAGCCATACCAGCCAGGGTGCTCCATCTCTCACTTAAAAAAAAAATAGTGTTTTTCCTCACAATTAAATATTTTATATATGAGTGACATTAGCCCTTTATACATAATATATTTTGCAATTGTTTTTACTAGTTTGTAATTTGTTGATTGATTTTTATTTTGGTCATGCAAATTTTTTTTTGGATTGAGTTTATCTTTACTTTATTTGGATTCTGAATTATAGTTTAGAAAAAATTTCTCCACATATATGTTATAAAAGAATTTACCCATAAAACTTAAATAGTTTAAATTTAGATCTTTGATCCATTTGGAGTTTATTTTATTATATGATCTGAACCATTATTATTATTATTACTATTATTATTATTATTATTAGTGAAATCTAAATTCTCTCATTATCATTTATTTTAAAAAAAACATTTTTTATCCCAGTCATTGAGATGTAATTTTTTTTCATACACTAAATTTCCAGAAACACTTGGGTCTATTTCTTGATTTTTCTACTCATTCCCACTGGTCCATCTACTTGTGCTCCCTTTCCATGATGCTATAATTTCAGTGGTTTTGCAATATGTTTATATTTCTGGTATGGCCACCTTCCCTCACTTCTCTTTTTATCCTAAAGTTTTTTTCTCCTAGTTATTTTTAAATATATATTTTCATATAAACAAGTTGGAAGCACACTTCCAAGCTCTTTGTATGAAGCCAGCATTACCCCAATCCCAAAACCAGATAAAGACACCACAAAAAAAGAGAACTACAGGTTAATATTCTTGATGAACATACTAGTAGATGCTAAAATCATCAACAAAATTCTAGCAAATCAGATTCAGCATTACATTAAAAAGATAATACACCATGACCATGTGGAATTTATTCCAGGGATGGATGCAAGAATGGTACAATATCCACAAATCAATAAATGTGATAGATTACATAAACAAACTGAGAGACAAAAATCACATAACCATATCAATCAATGCAGAAAAAGCATTTGACAAAATCCAAAACCCTTTCTTGATTAAAAAAAAAACCAAAACTCTCAGCAAAGTGGGAATAGAGGGATCATACCTCAACATAATAAAAGCCTTATATGACAAACCTATAGCCAAAATCATACTCAATAGGCAAAAACTAAACTCATTTCCCCTACGAACAGGAACACTTTCATCACTTTCACCACTCCTGTTCGATATAGTACTGGAAGTACTAGCCATAGCGCCCAGACAACAAGAAGAAATAAAAGGCATCCAAATTGGAAAAGTAAAACTGTCCTTATTCACAGATGACATGATACTATACATAGAAAACCTCAAAGACTCCATCAAAAAACTACAAGACCTAATAAATGAATTTGGCAATGTAGCAGAATACAAAATTAACACCCAGAAATCTATGGCCTTTTTATATACCAATAATGAACTCACAGAAAGAGAAACGAAAAAAACAATCCCATTTACCATTGCACCAAAAAAATTAAGATACCTAGGAATAAACTTAACCAAGGATGTAAAAGACCTGTACTTGGAAAACTACAGGACATTAAAAAAAGAGATAGAGGAAGACATAAACAAATGGAAGAATGTACCATGTTCATGGATTGGTTGAATCAACATCATTAAAATGTCCATACTACCCAAAGCAATCTACAGATTCAATGCAATCCCCATTAACATACCAATGGCATATTTCAAACATTTAGAACAAACTCTCCAAAAATTCATCTGGAATAAAAAAGGACCCCGAATAGCCACAGCAATCCTGAGAAAGAACAAAGTTGGAGGGATCATATTACCAGATATCAAGCTATATTACCAAGCCACGGTTCTCAAAACTGTCTGGTATTGACACAAGAACAGACATATAGATCAATGGAACAGAACAGAGAACCCAGAAATTGACCCAAGCCATTATACTCAATTAATATTTGACAAAGGAGGCAAGAGCATACAATGGAGTCAAAACAGTCTCTTTAATAAATGGTGCTGGGAAATTTGGACAGATACATGCAAAAAAATGAAACTAGATCACCAACTTACACCATACACAAAAACAAACTCAAAATGGCTAAAGGACTTGAATGTAAGATGGGAAACCATAAAAATCCTATAAGACTCCATAGGCAGCAAAATAGCAGACATATGTAGTAGCAATATCTTTACAGACACATCTCCTAGGGCAAGAGAGACTAAGGAGAAAATAAACAAATGGGACTACATCAAAATAAAAAGCTTCTGCACAGCAAAAGAAACCATCAACAAAACAACAAGAAAGCCCACTGCATGGGAGAACATATTTGCCAATGATATTTCCGATAAGGGTTTAATCTCCAAAATTTACAGAGAACCCATACAACTTAACAAAAGGAAGATAAACGATCCAATCAAAAAATGGGCAAAGGATCTAAATAGACACTTTTCAAAAGAAGACATACAGAAGGTCCAGAGACATATGAAAACATGCTCAAAGTCACCAATCATCCTGGAGATGCAAATCAACACAACAATGAGGTACCATCTCACACCTGTCAGAATGGCTATCATCTGACTAATGGCTAAATCAACAAAGGACAAGTGCTGGCGAGGATGTGGAGAAAAAGGAACCCTCCTTCACTGCTGGTGGGAATGCAGACTGGTGCAGCCACTGTGGAGAACAGTATGGAGTTTCCTCAATAAATTAAAAATGGATCTCCATTTGACCCAGTGATCCCACTTCTAGGACTATATCCCAAGAAACCAGAAACACCAATCAGAAAGGACATACGTACCCCTATGTTCATAGCAGCACAATTCACCATAACTAAGATTTGGAAACAGCCTAAGTGCTCAACAGCAGATGAGTGGATTAAAAAACTGTGGTACATCTACACAATGGAATATTATGCCGCTATAAAAAAGAAGAAACTTTTACCATTTGCAGCAGCATGGATGGAACTGGAGAGCAATATGTTAAGCGAAATAAGCCAGTCGGAAAAAGATAAATATCACATGATCTCACTCATATGTGGATATAATGATCAACATAATTTGATGAACAAGAATAGATCCAGAGACAAATGGTAGGGGGGGGGGCGGTGGTTAGAGAGCAACCAAAGGACTTGTATGCATGCATATTAGCATAACCAATGGACACAGACACTGGACTGTGGGGACTTGTCCGGGGTGGGAATGGTTGCGGGGGAGGGGGTCAATTGGGGAAAAAGGAGACATATGTAAAACTTTAGACAATTAAAAAAAAAATCCTTAGGAGGAAGTCCATCAGTGTAATATGCCCAGCCCAGATGCTTCCAATCCGTTCTCATGTTGCCACATTTTTAATACAAATGGGAAACCAAGTGTCCTGGTGATCTATTGCTTCCTGAAGGACCACTCCAAAATTCAGTGGCTTAAAATAACAACTTCTTTATTAATAACAATTATATTTATTAATATTTTTTAAAACAACAATATCATGTATTAATGCTTTTCTAGGTTGTCTGGGCTTACCTGCCTTATTCTATTAGTCAAAGCAATCAAAGGGTCTTCCCATATTCAAGGGGGTGGAGATAGAGACTGCACTACGTGATAGGGGAGTAGATTTCATTGTAGAAAAGCATGTGGGAAGTAAGATATTATTGTGGCCATATTTGGAAAATATAATCTACAACATTAACTACTTTGAACCCTTGAGAAAAGTCTGCAGCTCAAGAAAGCCAATATAAATAATTAAAGGTCTCGGAGAAAATGAAGATTACCCAAAAAGTGGAAGATTCTCTGAAAAGCAAAGCAAAACAAAGTTTCAAAACTTAGTATCTCTCAGATAAAGTCAAGATAATGTTATATCATTATAAAAAGGATTTGAGTGCTACGAGAAAAGAGTGATCAGAAAAATAGAAAAGAACTTTTGAAACTCAAAAAGTGAGTGTTGAAATAATAATAAAAAAAGAGGTAGAAGAAGAAGGCTTGGCCCAGCCTCTGTTTGCTTGTATGCCTTGAAAAGCAAGCAAACGAAAATCTTAATGGGGATGTGTGGAAATAAAGTTTGAGTGGTTTCCTCTTGATGAATTTGTCTAGTCTGGTGAGAGAGGAACCAATTTACATTTTGGCACATATGTTAAGAGTTTAGTGTGAAAAACTGGATTAAATGACCCTGTATTCCAGTTAATTCATCTTGTGTTATGAGGGCCCTTCTTGAATAGAGCTCTGGGCAGCAGATAGCTTGGCGGGCTGAGCCTTATTCGGTGCTTCGCCCCATCCCCAGAGCCTGTTGAATTAGGAAACTCTCTCAAGGATCTCCTCACTATTACACTCGCCCCAAATCTGCATCTATAGAAAATCTGGCTAACATAAATATTAACAGCAAACAGCCCGAGCAAAGAAGGGTCACTGATGGCACTGGGCCACCTTCGAGGACTCACTAATAAGGGTGAAGTGCAGTTTAACACTAAACTTGCTGGCAACAGTGAGGGCAGCTTTTGGCTGATTATGAAATGTGTACTTTTGGGGGCACATAGTAGAGGCAAAACCACCTTCTTCCTTTTGATGTTCTCCTCAGATGTTACTCAGCTGCTTGTGGAGCCTGGATTAGTTCCTGAAGCTCCCATCTAAGTTGCCACACAATTAGTGCTTTAAGACAATAGACATTATTTTCTCACAGTTTTGGAGGCCAGAAGAGAAGAATCAGGTGTGATCAGGTGCTCACTCCCTATGGAGGCTCCAAGGGAGAGTCCTTCCCCGCCTCTTCGTTCCTGGAGGCTCCAGGCGCTACTTCACGTGTCCCTGCACTACTCCAGTCTCTGCCTTCACCTCCACTTCACCTTTTCCTCTGTGGCTTCTCTTTTCTCTCCGAGTCCTAGCTCCCTCTGCCTTTCACTTATGAGGACACTTTTCCTAAACCCACTTGGAAAATCCTGGATGGTTTTCTCATCTTAAGATCCTTAGTTCGGGGGGTAGGGGAGGTAGAAGAGGGTAAAGGGGGAATGAATGGTGATGGAAGGAGACTGAACTTGGGGTGGGAAACACACAATACAATATACAGATGATGTGTTGTGGAGTTGTATACCTGAAACCTGTATAATTTTATTAACCAATGTCAACCCAATAAATTCAATTAAAAAAAGATCCTTAGTTTAATTATATCTTCAAAGACCCTTTTCCCAAATAAGGTGATTCAGTCTTTTAATGTATAAGTTAATATTCACAGGTTCCACTTAACTCATTACAGAGAAGTTCCTTGAAGTGTGGGGACTGAGGTGAGCCTACCGATTCCATACACAGTTCCTGCTGACCATGGCCTCCGGGGTTAATTTGACTAATGGCCTGGGCTTCCTGCTTGCAGCCTTGTGCCTACACATCTGAACTCTTCTTGGAATTCAGAGTACCAGGGAGGGCAACACAGTGAGGGAACAGGTTGGGCCAGAAAGACCAAATTTTGACAACACAAAGTGGGCAGTTCTCTGCAAAGGACTGTGTGCCCTCCTCGGCATGACAGTGCAAGATTGCTAAGGTTTGGTTCCCGAGGTGCTCCTTAGCAGGCTGAATCTGAAATGAGAATTACTCCACTTAGCAAAGAGGATTAATGTTTCATAACAAAAGATAATTTAGTCAATTGTATGCAAAAGAGGTGGTAGTAATGGCATGTATAAAACCCACTTATTTTTGTCTATCATTACATGTGTTTAATTCTTATGAAACACCAGTAGCTCTACTGAGTACCTTTGGAGAACTTGACCACTTCCAGAATAAATTAGATTGTGTTAATTAAATACACTTGACTTTGATGAAACTGAAACCTGATAGGCTTTCAAGGAAATGAGGCTTAGCAAGCTTTAGTGAATTTTAATAGAGAGTGGATAGAATTAAATACAAGATCAGGCAGCTCTGGTTTTCAACAACAGGAGTGGTGAGATGACACCAGTCATTTCTGCTGATCTGCCAGAGGTATACCTATTAAAGGCTCATGTGGCCAAGCGGAGAGAACGCCTATGACACCCCAAAAGTTCTGTCTATGATCCTATCCAAGAAAGGTTGATTCTCCCATATTAAAGACTGATACCTAATGTTACAGATGAAAGAATCAGATTTTTAATTATCATAATAGTATGGGGCATGAGGTTAACAAAGTGAGATGAAACTGAACAATGAAAACCATAAAGTGTTTCGTTTAAACAGTTAATGGAACAACTGTAGGGTTTGGGTATGTGGCTTTGTAGTAATTCATGTGAAAGCTGGGGATTCAGAATAATCGCAATCTCAGATTTAGTCAAGGAAAACAGAGTTGCCTAAAATATTGACCTTGCCTTGGGTTGTATTAACAGAAGAACTTGTGCCCAGAAGGGTTCAGTCATGGATAAGACCAAGTTGGGGGCACCTTGCTTATTAGGCCTACACAGGATAACCACAGACAACTTGAAAACACCCAGGTCAACTGACCACCATAGGGAGGGCCTGGAAACCATAGCGTATTAGGCATCGTTGAAAAAAACTGGAGTATATTCCTGGAAGAGAGTGGATGTGGTTTAGGGAGGACATAATACTTATTTTTCAATATCTAAGGAAATACATGGGAATAAGGATTAAATGTATTCTCTCTTATTCCAGAGATTAGATATAAGAAATGACAGTGCATTCCTCAGATATTCCTTTGATGCAGATAAGAGAAACCAGCTTGAATTAGTTTAGGCAAAAGGGGGATTTTATCATCTGACCTAATGATGGTATCAGAAATGCCCCAACCTAGTGACTTAAATCTCAGAAGACTTTCATTTCTACCTCTTTCCGTGTCATCTTCATCCTTTCCAATCACAAAAAGCATATTCTTTCAGAATGTGGCCACCACCATAGAAAAAGAAAGTTCTCCTAGCTCCTGGTGAAAAATAAAGCTCGAAGGGAGAGCTCTGGTTGGCCTGGCTTAGCCCACATGTCCACCTCCTGAGGAGTCACTGTGACCAGGGCTCAGTAGCCTAGCTAGATGCAGAATCCACTCCGTAGGCTCAGGTAGGAAGATGGCCACGCCCATTCAGGCCCCAAGTTGTAGGAGGCGGGGGATGTGGTTGATCAGAAGACAAAAGGGAGGGGTGCCGGAAGACAAAGCAATAATTGTCTGCTACACAGAGAAACTGGTTTGTATAAGAAATAGGGAAGACCATTTTAAGAATGAGAAGTTTCCAGGCAGGTAGCCCAGGGCAGCCCTTCAAGTAGCCATTCATGATCCCGCAGGGGACCACAGGAAAGGCACTTGCCACACACGGTCCTGTGTCTGCCCCTTTGTCTAACCACAGCGCTCATTCTCTTGAACCTCACATTTTCTCTCTCCCAGTTAGAACTGGGAGCTTCTGGACTATGTTTCTGCCTATGTTCTGGTGACATTCACACTTTACCTTGGCTATTAGCCTTTCAGGTGAGACCCAGTTCCTAGCCCCTGTCCTCACGTGGGGCCTTGGGATGTTCCTCTGCATGTGTGTTCTGGTCAGTGCTCTGCTGAAGATGGAAAGGGGACGTCTGCAGATCTCTGAGATTCTCTCCCTGCGCCATCCTTTCTTCCCTGGTAGTCTGTCCTTGAACTCTAGCTGCCTTGACCTCCCAGACTCTAAGCTCAGACTCCTCAATTCTGAGCCCTCTGAGTCCCCCTTCCTGTGCTGTGGACTTACATCTCTCTTCGGGCAGGCCTGGGGCAATCCTAGGGCTCACCTTGGCTGTGTTCCATATCTTAGGTATCACTATACTTGTCTGTTGTCTACTTTCTTGAACACTGTTGTTACACATATTTTGCTGTTTTTGAAATTTGCTTCAAGTGGGTGGGTCAATCCAATCCTATTGGTTCAGCTTAGGTTTACTATGCCTAAAAGTTTTGTTGAAATGTATGTTTTCCCTGTATCTGGTACTCCCAGGTCTCTTGAGCTCTCTATTTAAAGTCAGAAAAACATTATAATTTGTTTTGCAATTGGTAGAAGCTATAGGATTGCATTTTCTCTAAATTGAAGAACATTTCCTTTCAACTGAACCTTTAAAAAATATTTTCCTTACTCCTCCTCTCACTCCAACCAGTGTATTTAAATGAGTAGTGTTATATGTATTCATTACCTACTTTAATCATAACAACTTTAACTCAAAGAATAAATTGTAAATTATTTTATTAAAAAAGCCTAGTGCCCGGCTGTGGTTTCACATCAACCTATGAACCAGGGGGTCATGGCTTGATTCCTGGTCAGGGCACATGCCCAAGTTGCGGGCTTGACCCCCCAGTGTGGGGCTTGCAGGAGGCAGCTGATTGATGATTCTCTCTCATCATTGATGTTTCTATCTCTTTCTCCCTCTCCCTTCCTCTCTGAAATAAATAAAAAAATACTTTTAAAAACAGGTTAGTTATATGTACGCATAAGGAACTGTTGGGCATTGAAATTGGGTCTCAAAAGAACTGTTGGCCCAGAAAGAAACTCACTACAGACTGATTCATTTGCCTGTCACCATAACCATTATTGCTTGTCTCATTTTCGGTTCTTATAAGTGTATTTCTAATAGCACATGATCTCACTCATCCAGGGGAAATAATGAACAACATAGACTGATGAACAAGAACAGACCCAGAAACAAGGAGGCACGGATCAGACTGTCGGGCTTCAGAGGGAGGGTAGAGAGGGTGGGGGTAAAGGGGAGAGATCAACCAAAGGACTTGTGTGCAAACGTTATGAGCCTAATCAGCGGTTAAGGGCAACAGGGGTATGGGGGCATGTGTGGGGAGGGGTGTGGGATGGGGATGGGGGGATGAGGACAAATATATGATACCTTAATCAATAAAGAAATTTAAAAAAAAAAAACAGGTTAGTTACAATAATGTCAGTTTTTATCAGAATAACAATAAAGCGTGTAATAGAGGCTCAAGCAGTGGGGAAATGGTTGTTTTTTACTGTGAAACCCTGAACTGTGAGGCAAAGAGAAAGTGACACCAGCAATGGGAAATAGTTGGAGGGCCAGCTTTCTCTCTTGTATTCTTTTCTTCTTCCCTTACTCGGTACATACTTAACAGGGCTAGGCTAAATCTCCTCTTAAATATGACCAATACTTGAATCTACAAGATATTATATTGAAAATTGGCACTGCACTGTTACTTACCTTATAATATAAATTTCTTAAAAGCATCTAATAAACTAAATTTTAAAACAACTTTTATATTTTCAATAATTAGAACTATACTTCGAATCAGAGACCTGATTTCTGTGTAGCTAAGAATCATGTGTGATTAGCACATCAATTATTTGGGTGTAAATGTCTATTCCTAAAGTAACAGTGAGTGGTTCATTAACTTAAATAGTCTCATCACAAATTAGTTAAAACCTCCCTGTAAGTTTTTTAAATAGCACTTATCAAAGTAAATTCCAGTTTAGGACACTGATGAATTATCATAAATTGTAAGTGAGTAAGGTCCAGATCAATGAGGCTTTACTATCAATTCATCCAGGGCATAGTAGACAGACCGTCCCAAGAGAGAGCAGATGTGTGGTGACAGGAGGGCCCCTGATACATTGCATTCACTGAGGTTCACATGTGCCAGGCACTCAGCTGAGCGCTGTACATGCATGATCCACTCAGTGCTTCCAACAACACAATGAAATGGTGCTCCCTATTTCAGACAAACGCACAGTTTCCAAATGGCTTGACAATCCAACTGAGACACACTTGGAAGAAGTAGCCAGGCAGGTTCCAGCTCAGACCTTCCCCGTGGCGAGGCACCCGATCTTTCCCACAGGGCAAGCGGTGTGTCTGGGACACCCAGGGGTGCCCTGGCTGCTTCTCCGCATACGTCAGCAGTACTGTTTGCTCTCCCTGCCTTCTCCCACCTCTCGGCAGCCCTCCCAGACTCCCCACCCATCCCTCAGCCTCTTGGGTCTTGCTCTCTTGGGGCTCATTCAAGCCCATTGTCAAAATGGAGTCTAAATCAGCGGGTGTTATTGGCTGTCGAAGGCCCTGGGAAGTGTTATGTCTTTTGTGAAAATGGCAGTTAAGGTTCTAAATAACAGCAATAGAGGATATTGGAGACAGTTAGAAAAGGGGTTTTGTTGGCTGATTTATAACCAACTTTTGAAATGAAATTTAATAAATCTAGGAAGATATATGAGCCTTTCAGGTCTTGTTATATGAATTGTTTGTAACTGATTTTTCCCCCCCAGAGAGCCTCATATCAATTTCTTTTATATACTTCATGTATTCTTGGAAAGGGAGCTCTAAGAATCAGAGTTCCTTTCTAGCCATCTTTGTCTCTTGTTTCTGGACAGATCTGGATCATTTCATGTTCAGCAGGATTCCCTCTCCTAGAAGGACGGGGAAATGTGGGCAAGTAAGAGACTTGCCCTCCAGCTCACCTGTCTTTCCTGTCTCCCTGTGTGACTCTGGGCGTGTCGCAGACTTCTTTGAAGTGTAACCATAATCTACTTCCCTCGCCCTGATCCCACCCACCTCCAACCCTTACTAACACCTGCATGAACCTCTGGCTCCATAGCCAATAGCCTCTCTCAGAATCTGGCCTCCACCATTTGTTCATTCACTCAACAGGTGTTTATTGAGTGACTGCTAAATGCCAGGCACTATCGTAGGTGCTGGGAACATAATGGTGAAGAAGAGAAGTAAGGGCCTGCCTTTGAAAAGCGTTCACTGCAGTGGGGGAATAAACAAGCAAACACATTAGTAAGATAATTTCATTAGGGAGAGATGTCTTGGGGTGAGTGGGTGAGCATGATTTTATACAGAGCGGTCAGGAAAAGTCTCTCCAGCTTCCTGGTGGAAGAACCCATGAGACAAAAGGAATGGCTACTGCAAAGGTCCAGAGGCAGAAATCAATTGGCACCAAAACAAGGCATGGTGGCTAGAATATAGTGAAAAGTGGTCCATTTCACATAGGTTCCTGTACCCTACCATTAAGACTGGATTTTGTTCCAGATGCGGTGGGTATTTTAGATACTGTTTTAAGAGTACTCTGGTTGCCTGGTGAAAATGGAGTGTCAAAGAGTCTGTCTTCATGATTTAGACAAGAGACCATGGTGGCTGGGATTAGGGTAAGCAGGGGCTGTGGCGGGAACTGGTCAGATTCAGGAAATATTTTGGAGTTGTTGCTGATCCGTCTTCCTGATGTATGGGGTCTGAGGGATGTGAGGAAAAAAAGAAGAATTCCCTGTGATTCTCCATGAAAATACCTACGTATGTATCAGACAGACAAATAAAACCCCCAAAATGACACAGAAAACTAAGACCTCACCCCAGGTGATTCTCTCCTTTCCTAACCAGACTCAGGTTTGTGTTTAGGCTTTCAACGTCTTCCCCAAACTGACCTCAACTTCACCCCAGAGGCACAGTGACCTGCTCTCGTACCACACGGATTATTCTGAGACCTAAGCCAGTCAGGGCAAGCATTTCCTGGTCACAGTGATTGGTTCAAAGGTGGCCAATCAGAGTCGAGCTTGGGGTTTTCTTCAGTTATGGTAGGCGGTGAGGCTCTTCCTCTGTGTGGACGCTCAGGATGAGCGAGCTGCTCTGGTTGCCTGTGGCAGCCCCTCGGAGAGCCAGCCTGGTGAAGACTGAGATGGGGAGCTGGAGCTCTCCTCCAAACCTTCCTGGCTGCCTCAAGCTGGTTTCACGGTATTGTAACTCAAAGCATCCCAAGCAATATCAGCTGTTCCCACTGGGGTGTAAGGACATGGCAGGACCAGAAAGCTCCTGGGAAGAGCAAGTTGGAGTAAGGGAGTTACCAGAGGATATGAGTCAAGAGAAACCAGGCTGGGTGAGGGAGGAGTCAGAGGGTACTGGAATTGCAGTGGAAGAATTAAAACCCCGTTGGAAGCAATGAAGAGCAGCTCTAACTCTGTGGGCAGTTAAAACAGCAATGCTTTCGCTTTTAAAATGAGAACAGCAACTCTTCTCTATTGCAGAGGAGCTTGGAGAGAACAGTCTAGGTGTGGAAGACAGAGAGCGGTTTGCAGGTGTCTTTGAGGTACAACCAACATCTAGTGTAACAGAAACAGTAAGCAAGGCAGAATCAAAGGAAAGTTTCCAGAAATGAGGAACAATTTAAATATGCAGCTCACAGGGGCTCCCTCTGGTCCAGAAAGCGATCATGGGAAGCGCCCCAGGCTGCTTCCAGCAGGAAAACGAAACAAAACACACCACCCACCCACAACCACAAAACAGGCTGATTTTCAAGGGTTGAAAATCCCGCTGACCTTTGATTTCTCAACACGAAACATGAAAGCCAATAGAGAAATTTCAATTTGGGTTTTCAGAGTGGTTTTCAGTTTGCCGACTCAAGAATTACATACTGTGGCTCCTTGTTGTTCATGCTCTAAGGTGGTCAAGGCCTTGTAAATTGTGCAAAGTGGGGATAATGGCAAGTGCCTCATATAGAATTTCAATGTCATGGAGAGTTATTTTGATTCTAAAAGATATAACCCACATAAAGCATCCTGTACATCTATATGCTCTTAAACTGTTGGCTATTGTTATAACCGACAATAACAGTGATATTCTTCATGGGAACACAACTACTTGAGGATGTGCCTCATGTGAAAAGATGGAACAAATGTGTGAATTCATGAAAAAGGAATCCATACTTCAAATCTGTACCTAAACAATTTAAATCCATGAGGAAACTTAAAATGATTAATTTTTATAATTACTTCAGAATTATGTACATAAACTTATTTTGATTTTTCAAGAAGTCTTGGTTAATGGATTATTTTCTCAGAAATAAAGATTTTCAAACCGACGACTTTTACCAGTGGATACTTTCAACTTTCAATAGCACATAATCTTTGTGCTATATAAACTATCCCAGAACATCAAACTACATCAATAGCTCTACCCAATGCAGCTTGTGAAGCTATTGAGGGACAAATGTCACAGTGACTTTATGGGTAGAAATTGAATTGCTGGACCAAATTTTTGTCATCTCTAGTTTTCTGTCAACCACCAACTTTATCTCCTTAAAACAAAGTAGCTAGAATGACCATATATTTGATAATGATTTTTCTTTTCTTCCTTTTTATTCCTAGCTAGTTGCTTTAGAACATCAGTTACTTCTCAAATTCCTCCAATAAAAGACTCAGATCCAGGTTTATGTGACTTATGAATGATTTGGGGTCTTCAGAGGGCATTACTGATCTTGACACATCAAAGATGGATCATACTCATGAGATAAGATAGCTTGTGACTTATCTGGTGGGAGAGAGTGCATGGTGTTGGAAGGACATGAAAGAAACTACTGGAATATTCATGTTTCAAAATTGTTCCTAGTTTTCGCTTTCTGAATCCAACCTGGCCTCCATGGCTGCCCAACTTTCACAGCATGGTGAATGCTTCATGATCAATAACATTTCCTAAGACTCATGCAAATAGTGCTCACTATTGTTCTATTTTAGTGCAACACATCAAGGGTTAGTCCTACCAGAGGAATGGATCCTGGTTGTCAAAACAGCCCAACAGTGGTAGAGGGGTAAGAGAGGGAGTAACAGATGCTGACTCCTAGACTTACCCTGTGCCCAGGGAGCTACTGCTGTGTTGTAACCAGACGTACCAAGTGCCTTATTTTTCATTCCTTATTTTCTCCAGAAAAACAAATACCGTCATTGAGACAGCCTAAATGTCACTTTTGACACAAATGCCAAAGATTACTTTCTGCACGTTTAATGCCCTGGCCTATACAAAGGTTTCATCAGTAACAATCAAATTACTATTGGGAAAAGTTGTTCTTGCAGACTCTTCAACATAAAATATTAACATCTTAAATATTATGCCATTTGTAATGGGCTAAACTTGGTCATTTGTTTTTGTGTTTATGTTTCTTTTTAATATTGAAAAAAATAGTGTTCATAAAATAAGACTAATATCAGTGAACCCACCATCCAGGATTAAAATGCTAACAGTTCGTATTTTTTTGCTTTAAGTGTGTTTTTTTTTATAAAATAAACAGAATACAGATCAAACTAAAGTTTCCTTTATTCTCATCTCTCATTTCTCTCCTCTTTTTCAGAGAAAACATTCATCATGAATTTTTTCCATATCATTCCAGTTCTTGTTTTTATACTTTTTCTACTTAAAAAGGTACATCTATGAAAAATACATACAGTATTGCTTTGGGTTTTTGACTTCTGTATAAATCTTTTATATTTTATGTATCTTATGTTTTTTTAGATATTTTCATGTTGATACACATAGATCTAGTTCATTCTTTTAACTATTGTATTGCATTCCTTTGTGTGTGACTATACCACAATTTACTCATTCCTCTATTTGATTTTTTTTTCTAAATGTTTTTACTGTTGTAAGCACTGTGGCAATGACATCCTTATATGCATTTTCAAAGTTTATGTTTAGAAGATCAATTTCTAGACTATGGGTATGTATTTCTCAGTTTTGTCTGCAGCAGTGATTTTAATAATTGTCCTTGCTTCTTCCCTGATGACTTTTGTTGACTTGAAGCTTCTACAGTAGTCCCCCGTTACCCACAGGGAATAAGTTTCAAGAGCCCCAGTGGATGCCTGAAACCGTGGATAGTACCAAACCCTATATTTACTATGTCTACATAGTATGTTTCCTATACATACACACCTTTTCACTTACAGGAAGCACTTGGCAGCTTCTCTGTGGCGTATTTGAAATGCCAGCATCACCACTCTTGCATTTGAGGCCGTTATTAAGTAAACTAAGGGTGAGCTGAACACAGCACTGCAAACCACAGTCCATCTGATAGCTCAGACGGCTACTAAGTGACTAATGGGCGGGAGTACCTACAGTGACACTCCCTGTACAAAGGGGGGATTCCCGTCCTGGCGGGGAGGAGCTGAACCTTGTGCGATTTCACCACAATATTCAGAATGGCATGCAATTTAAAAGGTGTGAAGTGCTTCCTTCTGTAATTTTCCATTTTATATGGTTTGGGCTGCCATTGACCACGGGTAACTGAAACCATGGAAAGTGAAACTGCAGACAAGGGGGACCACTGTGCTCTCTCGCGGACTCTGACTTCACCACCGTCTCTCTCTCTTACATCATCTCAACTTCAAGGTCAGTCTTTTGGGAAAGCTTGATTGGTTGCATCCAATTATACTTCTTAACAACTCTTACCACAATTGTAATTCATAAATTTTTGTATATTTGTATCTCCAATAGATCCTAACCTTGATGCCAGCAGGGATCTTTCTGCCTTATTTATTTCTTTACTCCCAACACCTACCACAGTACTTTATAAATAATAATTATTTTTAAAAATAAGTATATTTACCCTCCTCCTCCCAAGAAATACTCCAACTGTCTTTCCCAGGCATCCAGACATCTGTCAATATGAGGTGGCCTTGTTGGCAGTGGTTAGTAATAGGTGTTTGAGAGCCAAAGTGACTTGGGTTTGAGTCATGGCTCAGCACTAATTAAATGTTTAGGATATCAGGAGAGTTATTCAAACTTTCTAAATTATAGTTTCAGTCTTGGTGAAAAGGGAGATGATATTACTTATTTCACAGGTTTGTTATAAGAATCAATTTACATAGAACATATAAAGTACTTAACATTGTACCAAACACATATTATATACAAAAAAATGTTAATTATATAAAGATATGAATAAGCAATTTAGGGGAAAAACCTAAAGATTAATAAGCACATAAAGAGATGCTGAAACTAATTTGTGATAAAAACGTAAATTAAAACATCACTGACACATCACTTTATAGTATAGTCACGACCCACAGGTTGAGAACTGCTAGCAGGGTCCCCTAAGACCATCAGAAAACACAGATATTTACATTACGATTCATAACAGTAGCAAAATTACGGTTATGAAGTAGCAATGAAAATAATTTTATGGTTGGGGGTCACCACAATATGAGGAACTGTATTAAAGGGTCGCAGCATTAGAAAGGTTGAGAACCACTGCTTTATACCTATTACACGGGCAAAATTATGATGATGACACGTGTTGGTGGGAAGGTGGGCCATCAGCATCTTGGCGCAGGGCTGGCAGCATTAGCCTGGTGCAGCCGTTCTGAAAAGCAGTCTGAACTCAGCGATTTCACGGGGCAATGTCCCATGTCCAGCTCCTGGTGGGATGAACCCAAGGTAGATTCTTACAAGACCCAGAAGACAGGCGAGGACGTCCTTGTAGGGCTACCTGTGGTGGGAGCTGACGGCATCTGGGCATCCGATGGTGGGAATGCGGGCAGGTAAGACGGGGATGTGAAGGGGATGTGTGCACGCACAGCGTAAAGTACCAAGCAGCATCTAAAAGCAGCAAATTGTATATATTGATGAATGGATCCTAAAAACAGTGCTGAGTGAAAAGAAAATATATATATTGCGACATACATTTCACATGACACAAAATGCAAAATACCTGTGAGGTTGGAACTGTGGTGGGGTGAGGAATGGAATAAAGGGAGGTACGTTTTTAAAGCTATATCACCATAGAGAGGTCCTGCACAGATGAAAGTATGATGATCCACTCGGACTATGACTCAGCAACTCTCTACACCTGCAGTATTTTTAAAAAAACAACTAGCAAGGGGAACAGCCTGCCAGGACGGCCTGATAAGAGCAAGATGACCACCTGGAACAGGGTTTCCCTCTGACAAGACGGTGTGGGAGATCCACGCACTGGTCACCCACAAAACTGGTGAATACGATTTTTACGAAATCGTTTAAAGTGCCTGGAAATGGTCACACAGCAAGTGAAGAAACATTTATTGAAGAGCCACTCCCTCCTCCCAGCCCAGTGGGACAGGAACCCTACTCTGAACTGGTTCAGACAAGGGCATGGCTCCCTTCCCCAGCGCCCCGCCCCGGGCGGCCTCCTAACGAGGCACTGACTGGTCATCAGCATCCTCATCCTGCCCGCAGCTGTCTGTTGCTGAGACTAATTCCTGTCCACATGGTTCTCAGTTTAAAGAGCAAAAGGAATAAGGAATGTTCTCGATGTTTATATTATCAGGCTCTGTTGTAGGTGCTGGAGATAAGCAGGAGGGAAGGGGGCGAAGTCCCTGCATTTGTGCAGCGTACATTTCCGCTGGGGAGAGACATACAATAAACAAACAACGGATACATAAATAATACAGTACCAGGCAGCGAGAGTGTTATAAAGACAGTAAAACAATGTAAGGGCTAGAGAATGGCGGAGGGGCTGTGGCGTGCTGTTTTGGATGTTATGGTCAGGAAAAGCCTCTTCGACAAGGTGCCTTTTGAGCAGACATGAAGGGAGGGAGGGAATGTGGCCGTCTGGGGAAAGAACATTTCAGGCTTCAAAAGCAGCCTGTGCAAAGGCTCTGAGACAGGAGTGTGCTGGGCAGATGGGAGGACCAGGGAGGAGGCTGTGTGGCTGGAGCAGAGTGGGAGATGGCAGAGTAGTCATCGGCGAGGACAGAGAGGAAGCCAGGGAACAGGTTAGTTGTGGTGCCCTTGTAGTTGTCCCAACAAAAGACAAGTGATGTCTTGGACAAGTTAGTAGTGATGGAGATAGGAAATAATTAGTTTCTGCCTTGCTCTTAAGTAGAGTTGGCAGGATTTTCTGACAGTTTAGATAGGGATTCAGGTCTTTCTCGACCTTGACATTTTTTAAAAGTATAGCTTTTTATTTTTTCTGAAGTCACTTGTAGTACAAAAGAAATGGCAGCAGAGTAAGTGAATGCTGCACAGACATGCTCCTAGGAACAAACTGGTATTACAACTAAAATACAGAAAAAATTCCTGAATAATCAACAGAAGACTCGAAGGAGAGAACCCTGACACCCGAGAACTGAAAGTGGAGACCACATAGAGACTGGTAGGAGGGGCGGAGGCGTGAAAGGACTGGCCGGGCACCCACAGACAGTAACTGAAGTCCTGGAGAGATATCTCACCTGTGGGGAATTGCCACTGAGAACTCTGGAATCTAATCCCAAAGCTGAGCCCCTGAGCAGAGAGCACCAAAACTGAGGAAGGTACTCACATAACATCTGGCTATGAAAAGCAGCGGGGTGCTGTCAGCAAGGGAGTAACAGCTGAAAATTCAGGCACCCTCTTAAAGGGCCAACACACAAAATTCCCTGTGGAGCCACCCACCTTGTGCTCTGGCAGAGGGAGAATGAAGTGGACTGGAGCTGTGAGAGCAGAAGCCAGGACTGGGGATGCCGGGGATAGAGCTCAGAAGGCAGACACCCCAAGTTTCCTGGGCTGAGTCATTCCCTCACACAGTGGAGAACATCTTTCCCACATAGACATTTGCCTTGCTTTGGAGGAAGACAGTTGACACACCTTATTGGAAAATACCTTGCCCTGAGGCCACTTAAGAGATTAAAAATAACAATTAGCCTCCAGGCAGAAGCAACTGCCCCACCTATTGAAAAAAACTCGCCACACCTGAGGATGATTGCCTGGTGGGCAATTCAAGTCAGAATCCTATCAGTCTGTAGGAAGAGGGGGGTCTCTGGAGGCTTTGAGTCTATGCCTGATCTAATTAGTCAGAAACAGCCTTTAACACTGTCCTGCACCAGAGATTGAGAGGTGTAGAGGATCTACCTAATACATAGTCACAAACCCAAACAGGAAGCCAAAATGAGGAGACAAAGAAACAACCCCTAAATGAATGAACTAGAGAATTCTCTAGAAGAAGAGATAAATGAAACAGATAAGAAACTTATCTGAAATAGAGTTCAGAGTAATCATGGTAAAAATGCTTAACAGCATGAAAAAAAGATATAGTAACTATGAAAAAAGAACAGTCTGAGATAAAGAATGACATAACACAAATAAAGAACACATTGGAAGGAATACACAGCAGATTAGGGGAAGCTGAGGATCAAATCAGTGAATTAGAAGACATAGTTGAAAATATCACTCAATCAGAGAACCAAAAAGAAAAACAATTAAAAACCAGGAGGACAGCTTAAGCGAGCTGTAGAACAGTGTGAAACAGGACAATATTAGGATAGCAGGTGTGCCAGAAGAGGCAGAAAGAGAGAAAGGCATAGAGAAGGTGTTTGAAAAACAATGGCAGAAAACTTCCCTAACCTGGTAAAGGAAAAAGTCACATAGGTTCAGGAGGCACAGAGAACCCCAAACAAAAAGAACCCAAACAGGCCCATGCCCAGACACATTATAATTAAAATGCCAATAATTAAAGACAAAGAGAGAATCTTAAAGGCATCAAGAGAAAACTGTTACTTACAAAGGAGTTCCCATAAGGCTGACACCTGATTTCTCATCCGAAACTCTACAGGCCAGAAGGGAATGGCATGAAGTACTCAAGGTAAAGAAAAGCAAGGATCTGAGACCAAGATTACTATATCCAGCAAGGCTATCATTCAAAATAGATAGTGAAATAAAGAGCTTCCCAGACAAAAAAAGACTAAAGGAATTCATCACCATCAAGCTAGCATTACAAGAAATGCTAAAGGGATTGCTGTAATGAGAAAAAGAAACAGAGAGAGAAACCTAGCCATACAGAATTAAAATGGCAATAAATAAGTACCTATCAGTAATAACCCTATATGTAAATGGATTAAATGCTCCAATCAAAAGGCATAGGGTAGATGAATGGATACAAAAACATGACCCAACTATTTGCTGTCTCTAAGAGACCCACCTCAAACAAAAGACACACATAGATAGGGGTTCACAGAAGAGAAAGAAATGTCAAGAATGACTCATAGGGTTCAGGGCCTGGGCAGCCAGATGAATGAAGAAAGCATTGTTGGGTAGGACCTGTGTGGAAAAAGAGGACTAATCCTTGGTATGGGGACACACCCATCTGAGGCCAGCCCAAGTTTTCCTCCTTCAGTGAGTCCAGCTTTTTCAAGAATTTAATTTTGACTGCTAAGATTATAATGCTTATTAGTCATCCAGTTGGGAATGTAGACTAGAGAGTTGGATATAAAGTCTGGAATTCAGGAAAGAGGTCAGACCTACAGATTTGAAAATGAGAAGCAATCAGTATACACTGTAACTGAAGCCACAGAGCTGGATGAGATTAGAGGAGGTCTGTGGCCAGAGTTTGAGGGCAACTGTGACTTAGAGGTCAGGGGAATTAGGAGGAACTGGCAAAGAGACTGAGAAGGAGCAGCTTGGGGAGAAATTTATAAAGAGTAGGGTCCCCCAAACCAGGTGAGAGAATGTGTGAAGTTGGCGGTGGAATCAACTGTGCTGAATGCTGCTGAGATGCCAGTGGCATGAGGACTGAGAATTGACATTGGGAAGGTGGAGGTGGTGGATACCTCCTGTCCAAGAAGAGGGACAGGAGAGGAGACCTTGAGAACAGGCTGCTATTACAAAGCCACAGAGCAAAATGGCTGGAGAAAGATATGAACTCAGCAGACTTCTGCGATCTGTTTTCTTTTTTTAAATATGAAGAAAGTGGAGCGTTATTAGTCACTTGGAGCGATCATGTAAACTGGAAACAGTGATGGTGCAAAGTGAGAGGCCAACTGCAGGAGCAAAACCCTTGAGTAGACAGAGAGGGGGCTCCAGTGCAGAGCGCAGGCGCAGGAGCGGGAGGCTCATCACTATCAGGAGCAAGCCCCAGAGGGTGCACACAGAGGTGCAGGCAGTTGACAGTTTGGTGGTGGGTGGATGTAGAAATTCTGTTTTCATTGTGTCTGTTTTCTCAGCAAAATAAGGAACAAGATCATCAGTTGGGAGTAGAGAGTATGAAGGGTAAAGACTGTTGGAGATTTAAGGAGAGAGTGGTTATCGGTTAAGATTTTATTCTTCTAGGAGTAATGAACACCCATAGTAACAGTGGCTTAAATAAATTAAAAATTCGGAAGCAGCCACCCAGTGCTGGAAGCACTATGCCATGAAGCTCTAGGGGACTAGTTCTTTCTGATTTCTGCTCACCATTCCTGGGATAAGGCCCTCATGATCGTGGTCTGAAATGAAGCTCTGCTGTCACATTTATAGTCAAGGCCCAGAACCAAGAGAGGGAAGGAGTAGACTGGTTGGATCTCTGCAGTCTTTTAAAGAAAGTTTCCAAAAGTTGCCACATGAAAATCCCACTGGGCCAAAGTTGACCTTCAAGGAAACTGGGAAATGTAGTCTTACTTCTGGGAAGCCATATGTCCAACTAAAAATCCTATTACTAAAGAAGGGGTACAGATTTGATGGGATGAACATCTGCCATGATGTGAAGTGGTAAACTGGGAGAGTGCGTAAGGAATTAAGGAAATGTAGTAGAGGTTTTGAGCAGCCATATCTTACTGCTTCAGTGCAAGTGTGTAGAGAGAAGGGAGTTTTGCCAGATGAGTAAAGACTTTTACTCAGAGGAAGAGGGCGAGAGGGTAAAGGGTATGTTTAAGGGAGATATTATAGTGATTGGAATCTAAGAGATTATATAGATTTGGAATCTGGGCTGAGTAAGAAGGTACAGAGGACAAGAGAACATGAGAAGAAGTTTAGACAGGAGGGAAAAAAGAGAAGCCCATGCATAGAAGTTATTGATGGGATTCAAATGATTTTGGAATAGAGGTGCCAGGGTGAGTGAGTGGAGGAAGAGAAGTTGGTGGCCGGAGACTAAGTGAAGCTGGAGGAAAACTACTCACACCATTGGAAGTGAAGAGTTCAGGATGTGAGAGGCTGGGTGTTGTCTGAATTGCCCACGTGGGTGATGAATGGAGTAAGAAGACAGGAGAGGTAGGGCAGCATTGCAGTGAGGTGACAGCATGGTTGGTAGGACACTGCAACAGGGGCTGACAGATAGGTTACATGTCCTTGGAAGGAGCTGGAGGGTTAGAGGAAAGGCGGGGAGAGACGGCCTGGGAGCAGCAGTGAAGGTCAGGGGAACGCTTGCCATACTCCAACTGTGGTGGAGGAAGCACCAGGGGCTGCCGTTTGAGGGGTTCCCAGAAAAGCAGTGTCTCAGGGCAAAGCCTGACTCAGCGAACAAGAAGGTGACGGGAGTTTTCAGAGAAGAGCTTGATCATCCTCTATCAGGATCTCACTAATGAGAACATGAGTTCCACAGGATACGTGGTCCTGGGTTTGGAGAGGTGGGTATTGCATAGCATGTGTATTTTCGAGTGGGGATGAGAGAGGGGGAAGGGAGGTAAGTAGGGTTGTGGGTTCTGATGAAATAAGTCCCTAAAATCTTTAAGGGGGGATGTGTCGTCGGTTCTCCCTGCGGCCTCCTCTGGGGATTGTTCTCCCTGGCAATGTCAACATGACAGGGTGGGTGTCTTACCAGGAACGCATGGAGCTCTAGGGGCTTTCTTTCCACCTGAGGTCATGCCACAGTGGGCGGCTGCCCCACAGGGAGCAGGCCGGGCTTTGGCTTTGGCGGCTGGAGCTCTGGACGTGCTCCTGATGGAACTCAGGGAGGTCTTGCAGCAGGGGGTGGTCAAGCCAGGATAATCCTCTTTGGGATTATCTCAAGGGATGCTGAATGAAAACACACCTGGCAAAATGCAAGGCCTGTTCGTGATTTAAATTCGGAGTAGAGGGGCACTTCCTTCACACAAAATTAAAGCCAGCATCATGCTTAAAACTTAACAACGCACTTCTGTTAAAGTCAGTATTAAGGATGCCCACAGTTCTCACAATCATTCAGCATTACTTTAGATACCATGTGCATATTAGAAAAAAGACATACTGAAAAGGAAGGTGCAAAATCACTATTTTTTAGATATGATTATAAATGTGCAAAAACTGAGAGAAGCACTTAAAAAACTATTAATAACTAAAAAAGAATTTAGCAAAACAGCTGGTTAAAAAGTTTAGACTATAAAAAATTAATAGATGCATTTTATATTAACAATAACCAGTTAGACAATGTAATGTAAGAAAAACTTCCATTCATAATAATAATAAAGAAATAAAATATCAATGAATAAATATGGCAAGAGATGTGTAGGTCCTGTATGAAGAAAAACTGAAACTCTAATGAGATTTAGTAACAAAAGTTCAATAAATAAGAAGACATACTGATATTTCACAAGCTAATTAACTTTATAGTTACATCAATCTTCCCAAATTTAAAGTATATTTCATTGTGGTACCAGTCAAAACACAGGAATTTTAGGAGGAATTTGACAAAATAATGTTACAGTTCCTCTAGAAAAGAAACCATGGAAAAAAGCTAGGAAAAGTGTGAAGGAGTTTATAAATAGAGAAATATTAAGACACTGCCAGAAATTAAAATGTATTATGAAGCTGAAGTACTCTATTTTGGAGTTAGAAATAGAAATACAGAGTCTAGAAATAAACCCCAATAAGTTATGGAAATTTAGAATATGCGGAAGGTGGCATTTCACATAAGTAGTGGTGGCTTTAAAAAAAAAATAGGGTTAGAGCCACTTACTAGCAATTTGGAGGGAAAACCCCAGAGCTCCACCGGCTGTCTCCCTGTTGGCTCCAGGCTGGTGGCCCGACCCAGTGTTCCTGCAGGAAAAGTCAACAGTAAAAGCGCTGGGTGACCCTTCCCCACTGGGAGCTCTGACATGAGCACTGGCAGCTTACGAAAGGAGCTCAAGTTCTCTGTGGATCCTGAGCTGAAATGCTGGGGGGAAGAAGAAGGAAGTGCAGAGACCGTGAGACAGGCACATACCGGATGGTTCCCATCCCTGTGCCTGGAGCACAGTGAGGGGCACGCAGAGGGATGGGCGTTTCTAGACCTTCGAGGCAGGTCAGGCAGGTCACGCAGGGGCCGCAGCCGTGCGGAGTTCGGGTTTGGTTGTTGAGCCCAAGGAGAAGACGCTGGCAGGCTTAAAGCTGCCATCGGTGGAATGATAGGATCTAATTTGTGTTTTTTAAAAGATCACTGTAAAATGGTTAGGATGGTAAACTTTATGTTGTATGTGGTTTATTATAATTTTTAATGCTAATTAAAGAATGATCACTGCTCTGTTTCAGGAGCTGAATAGCGCCTCCTCCTTTAAGGGGCCTGTTTTCACTTTCCAGTTCACTGCCATGCCCTCAACTCCACCCGGTCATTTTCATTCATGTATGTAACTTTCCGGCTCATATATGCCATCCGCCTGTGCATTTGTGTTTGCAACTCTTGTCTATAACAAAATCAATTCCAGGAGGATAAATCATTCAAACACCAACATTACCAACAGAAGAAAACATGGGTGGGTGTTCCACCTGGAATCCCGAAAGGCCGTCCTGAGCATGACAATGATCAGAGGACAGAAAACACCTCGTGGGACCAGCACAGATGCTATAGAAACCCTGTGAACAGGAAGAAAGGAGAAGCCAGAGGAAGATCAGCAGAAGACATGGCAATTCACCAGGGGCTTTAATGAGACTAAAAATACCTAAGAGGTATTATTTATTGAGCATGCACAATATGCCAGGCATTGCGAAAAGTACTTTATATACATTACTTTGTTTATTCTCACAATGGCACACTCACAGGCCAGTCTTATTCCCCTTAAAAAAAGAGAGAGAGAGAGAGAAACCTGAGCTCAGAATAGTTACCTGTCCAAAGACACACAGCTGATAAATGGGAAAACTGGCATTCGATTGCTGGCTTTAAGCTGGATAGCTTCTGTTTGCTCACCCAGGTGCTCTCTGCACCAAACTTTACCCCGCTTTGTACCCTGGAGAATCGGACTCGGGAACTTCATCAATGAGCTCCCTTCCCTGCAAGGTCTTTCCACGCCCACCCCCAGGCCCTGCTACCTTTTCTATCCTAAGCTTCCAATTGGGTTTTGACAGCGTGGTGATTGGTGGAGAGTGAGGTCGGGATATTTAGCTCTCGACCTTCCTTCCCGTGGGTTTCCACTGTCAGCTGGGTGCCTCTTCTGGAAGCCACAACCTTTCCCTTTTCACATCTTCTCTCTCTCTTTCCTCTCTTGCTCCTTCCGGCCTAGGAGTGGTAATGGCTCCCTGCTGCCTCTGGCCCTGCTCTTCCCAAATCTTGTGCGGGCTTCCCTAAGGCTTCCCACACTTTGTAAGTAGTTCCTATACTGAATCTCCTCCCTCTCCCCTTCCCCTGCCCTGGTTTCCAGTGTGCCCTGCTCTTGCTGGGATTTGACTGGCCCAATCTGATTCTAAGGGCCAGGATTCTTCTTAGCAGGGGGCACACTGGAGCGGAGGGGGTGGGAATGAGCCAGGACTGTGAGTGGGCTGGTGGAGGGGGTCTTGGGTGGGCAAGGAGCAGAAGGAAGAGCTGGGGTCAGATGAGGAGAGTGTCATTTGCACAGCTGAGACTCCTCTTTTAAGGGGCCTGTTCCAAGATTTTCTCAGCTTTCAAATGACCACACCAGCTCTTCACGGACAGAAGTGGGCAGATCCCTAAGGGTCAGGGAGCTGAGGTGGGATGAATTGAGCCAAGTGTGTTTTGGGGTGAGGTGGGGTGGGGGATAGAAGACATGGCTGTGATCGGAGAGAACGAGAGCAGAATATGTTTCTAACGACTCCAGTTTGCACCCTTTTTCTTCTTGCTCATTCCCTGCAAGGTCTTTCCCGCCCCCGCGCCCAGGCCCTGCTACCTTTTCTCACTGGCGGGAGCGTTCGCTCCGGAGACCTCAGTTCAAGATTGATGGCTTCATAACCTGCTCGGAGTCCTTGTGCTCCGGCGCCGCGCCATGAATCACTGATGGCACATCACCCACTCCCGCCAAAGAGGACCCGAAGGACACTCCTGGCCGTGGGCGGGCAGGGAGCCGCTCCTGCTGGGGCTGGGGCTGGGCGGTGAGGAGGGGGTGAGGCGCTGCAGGCGGTGGGACTGCCCTCTGGGTGCGAGGGCCCAGCAGCCTGGGGTCAGACAGCTACGGAGGGTCCCGGTCCGCCTGCCCTTCCGCCCAGCTCTCCGGTGTTAGTTTAATAGTTACGGCATCACAACAACCACAGTGATGAGCAGTGATTTCCGTTTACTGAATCAGGTGCTTATGCTAAATTAGGCTTTATAGTCACTTGCCAGTTTGATCTTCTTGGCAGAAATGCAAGCTGTTCCCCATCCCCACTTACAGGTGGAGAAGGTGAAGCCGTGAGGGTGAACCAGGACCCACACGGCTCCAGTTCCAAAGCCTGAGCCCTGCCCACGCGCCTGGCCATGGAAGTGGACGCCACAGTTTAGAGGACCTCGTTCAGGCCCCTCCTGCAATGGCTCCCGTGGGCCCCGCCCGGAGAGGCCAGGTTAGGCTCTGTCTCGGTTTCCTGGGGCTGCCGTGACCAAGTTCCACAGACCAGGCGGCTTAGCCACAGAAATGCCTTGTCTCAGAGTCTGGAGGCTGGAGTCCGAGATGAAGGCGTCAGGGGGCCAGGCTCCCTCTGAGGGCCCAGGGAGGGTCTGTTCAGGCCTCTGCCCCGGCTTCTGCCAGATCCTTGGCTGGTGGCAGCATCGCCCCAGTCCTCACGTGGCGCTCCCCTGTGTGCCTGTCTGTCTACAATTTCCTGTAAGGACATTAAAAATCACACAAACAACACCCCCCACCCCCCGTCATATTAAATTAAGGGCCACACTAATGACCTCATGTTAACTTGATGATCTGCAAAGACCGTATTTCCAAATAAAGCCATGTTGGCAGCTGGTGGGGCTAGGACTGCAGCGTCCTTTAGGGAGATTCCATTCAACCCGCACAGACGCCCTCACATATGTGGAGGCTGCCCTGCCTGCTGCGCTGCGCGGGCTCCGCGCCAAGACAGCGGGCATCCTGGTAGGTCACCAAGGGGAGAACGGGAACACGGCGGGGGAGTGGGGGGGGGGAGAGGCAGGGGGCCTTCCTTTGGGGTGGGGGAAGGGAATGAGGAAAAGGGAGGAAAAGCAGCAAATCCATCTGCCGTTGGCTCCCTTGCGGAGAGTTGGTGCCATCAGAGGCTCCGGGGCCTCGCTGACGCCTCGGCATCTCCACTTAATGAAACGGCGGCTTGCGGCTGCCGCTCATGGCAGCACCGACACCGCTAGCGACGGCACCTCACAAGCACCGCACCCACTGTCCGGCTCACCCAACCAGCCAGCCCTCCCTTGGGCGAATCTCTCAGCTGAGGGCCTGGCTCCACCAGCAGCTCCGTCTTTCCCTGCCCGGGAGCCCGGGCCACTCAATATCCCGGACGATAGAGATCAATTCCAGGGCCCACAGAGGAAAGGTACCAGCTGAGGAGGAGAGGGCCCACTTAGAGATGAGCATATGGGGCGGGGGGGGGGGGGTAACGACAGCGAATTCAGTCCCACTTACTGTGAAGCCCTCCAGTAGGAGGAGTCATCTAGAGTGAGCAATGTCGATCTGCTGGCAGCTGGGAAACTGATGGCGTTCTGCGTGCTGGCTGCTCGCCCAGCGTCTGTGTCCTGCACGTCTCTGGTCTGGCTGGCGAGGGCAGCTGAGCGCCTGGGACAGGGAAAGGGTTTGCATTGGATAACAGCATAAGGTCAGGGGCACCGTATGTGAATACAGATGACAGATTTGTAAGCCTACCTACTACTCACTACTCTTCATTCACTATTTACTCAACAAACATGCAATAAGCAACTACTAGGTGCCAGGCAGGCGTTGTGGTGGCCGCTGTGGGCCACAGTCGTGATTACATTACAATTTCTCACCTTCTCCTGGTCTAGCAAACAGAATTTTTTTGTTGTTAATCCTCACCCGAGAATATTTTTACATTGATTTTTAGGGAGAGTAGAAGAGAGAGGGAAAGACAGAGAGAAACATTGATGTGAGAGAAACACATCGATTGGTTGCCTCCTGCATGAGCCCTGACCAGGGCCTAGGCCAGGGAGGAGCCTACAACCAAGGTACGTGCCCTTGTCTGGAATCGAACCTGGGACCCTTTGGTCTGCAGGCCAACCAACTGAGCCAAACCAGCCAGGGTGAAAACAGACAGAATTTAAGTGATGAAACATCCCTCAGAGTGATGAGCACTCTGGCCGGCATTTGTTTTGGGAAACGTGGAAGAGGGACAAGCTACCTCAGGGAGGGAGACAAGACCCTGGCTGAGGAGCATCACTGAGGAGGGGATGTGTGGGCCACGTTTTGAGGGTGAGTAGCATTTCCGGAAGACACAACCTGTTTTCCACCTCCCATTCACACAGAAGGCCAATGATGTCAGGGGACGTTTCCAGGGATCCAGGCGTAAATGGCAGAGCCGCATTCGAACCCAGGGCCCGGCTTCAGAGGCCACACTCCTCCTGTGATCCCATTCTTTCCACTCCCAGCCCCGTTAGCCTGAGAGCTGGGCGGGCTGGAGACAGCACCCCGGGGGCTTCGGCCGGAGCAGCTGCGGTGCTGGGCACCCAGTGGTGCCCGGAGAGGCTGCGGCTCAGGATGCCCACAGGCCTGGACGCCACCCCGGCCTCTGGCACATGCTGGGAATGGGCGGCCTCCCGCCCTGCATAGGCCCGGCTGCATTGCTTCCTGTAACAACTGAACTGATTAGAAGGAAAGTTCGACTTGATTAGTGATTATTGTCTCAGTGCAGCCGTGGCTCTGAGCCTGATCATTTGGAAGCAGGGAGGGATGTTTTGAGCAAACACGCATGCATCAATCTCGTTGCCTGGGTGAAATGCAGGCTTGTCTCAGCCCCTCCCCACATCTGGTCTTTCTCCGCTTTGCTTCCAAACTGGTGTGGGTCAGCCTTCCCCTGGAGAGGCCGGACAGGCAGGGCAGAGCCAACGCCTTCCCCAGACCACCCCTCTGTGCACAAGGTCCTGCACACATCTACCTGAACCCTGGCAGCCCTCCCTGTGCCATCCCCTGAGTCCGGTCACAGAAGCCAGACCTCAACCTGCATGAACCTGGGCAGCGAGCGTCCGCTCAGCTGTAGTTAGCCGACCTGGGCTCCCCACTTCCGACCCAGGAGGCCTTGGGAAAGCGGCTTGACTCCTCTGTGCCCGCTGTCTCCCCTGCAAATGAGAATAATAGTATCCACCTCCCAGAGACCCAAAGGAGCGCGCTAACAAGGCCGCGTGTCTATTACTGTCTTTGTTGTGAGTTACAGAAACCCCAGCTTGGCTTCTGACTATGCGCCGTGGACACCCTCCTCGCATCCCTGAACTCGAGCTCCCTCCCTGGTAAGAAAGATATTATTCTTCCCTCCTGGGATATTCGTGCTGATCAAACAAGCCAGTGAGTGTGAAATGCCCGATGCAGGCAGCTTGCAGGCAGAACGGGGCCTCCGGGTGCACTCGGTGGATCTGAGGGTGCCTTGTGTTGGACACTCACTCAGCCCAAACCCAGACCAGGGGCCCCTGGGACCAGGGGCCCGGATGGCACTCACTGTGGATATTTGAAGGGAATGGGAGGTGTCGTCTCTATTCTGGGAAAGTTCAACCAAAGGGGAGAAACGGAACTTCAGACGTGAGGATGTGTAAACCCCTGCAAACCAGCACTTGGTTGCTGAAGGGACTCAGACGCAGAGGGGAGGCGTGAGCTACGTGAGAAGTGGATGAGGGGCAGGGTGGGGACACTATAGAAACCAGGTGAGGGCGATGCCAGGTGGCTGAGGAGAAGGAAGAGAACCTCCCAGCCGGATTCGTGCCAGGGCTGCTCACCCATCGCCTCATCGAATCTCCCCACAAGTCTTGAAGGAGCAGCACTAGCCCCTTGGACACCCAAACAACCGGGTGCAGAGAGGCTCCAGACAGCTCAGGGTCAAGGTCAGGACATGGAGCTGGGACTCGGGCTGCCTCCCACATCTGTGTTGTGCTGCTGTGGTGGGCAGCATTTTCCAGTCTTGGATAGTCCCAGCTCGTCTGTCTTCCTCCAGGCCTTGGACCCGAGGGCCGGTGCTAACCTGGGGACTCTGCCCACCGTGGCATCGCCTCACCCGGCGTGTGCCAGTGTCCATTCTTTCTGCGCTCAGCAGGACCTGCCACCGAGTAGGTGCCAACTAAATACGTCCTTGTTGCACAGAAACAAGAAAACCCACACGTTGTTTGCTCTTTGCTGGACCCCTCTAAGAAGAGGGCGTTGGTGGTGCTTTTCAGCCCAGGCCGGGGCACGCCTGCCCCCTGGCTCCATCGTCCAGTTCCCAGGACTGGCCGACCTTGATCCGGTGCCGCGGGGGTGTCTCTCAGGTCCTGGTGGACGCCAGGTGCCCATCTCTCGCCGCTCCTGCACATCTTTGTCTCTCCCTCTCTTTTCTCTTATTCCCTTCATGTTCCCCTTTCTCTTCCAACTCTTCCTGCTTCCTTTAGTCTCATTCCTCCCCCCCACTCCCCCTCACCCCCCCGCCCCACCTCTCTGCTGTGGGCCTGTCCCCAGCAGTCATGGGCCTGGCTTGGGGAACTCGCTTTTGCTCCAGGGCAAAGGCAGAGAGTCAGCTGGGCGGTGGGGGGCATGGGGGGCTGGCCTGCAGCCAGGGAGGTGGAGAAAGTGTGGGACGGGGTGCTCCTCAGCCCGCTGCGCACGCCTTCGGACTTTAGGCGAGGCGTTTGAACTCGGAGTCCTCTTTTCACGTGTGTTCCGCCACCTCACGGACTACGGTGGGAGGCAAACAGGTCAGACCCGAGCCTGGGATATGGGGACAGAGGACACACCGTGCCCCTTGACACACGTCCCGGCTCTGCTGTGTGACTTCGGCCCCTTCCCAGTCTTCAAACCGCAGTTTCCCTCCCTGAAAACATAAATACTTTGTAGTCTAGCCGGTGTGGCTCAGTGGATAGAGCATCGGCCTGTGGACCAAAGGTCCCAGGTTTGATTCTGGTCAAGGGCATGTACCTCGGTTGCAGGCTCCTCCCCGGCCCAGGCCCTGGTCAGGGCTCGTGCAGGAGGCAACCAATCGGTGTGTTTCTCTCACATCGATGTTTCACTCTGTCTTTCCCTCTCTCTCCCACTCTCCCTAAAAATCAATGGAAAAATATCCTCAGGTGAGGATTAACAAAAAAAATAGAAATAAGTAAGTAAGTAAATAAATGAATATCCCACAGATAGGCAGTGAGGAGCCACTGTGGTGACTGTGGGAACGCGCCTTACAAATGCTAGCGCTCTGTCTCACCACAGTTTTGTGGCCGGTGCCCCGAGCTGTCCTCCATCCACGGCTTCCTCCCTGGAAAGCGCTGGCCACGTTCCCAAGGCCAACTGTGAAGGTGCCCTTGCTTCTCTCCCTTCCCCCGGGGACCGTCCTGCCTCCTCCCGCCAGTCACCTTCTCCACCAGCTTGGCCACCTCGCCCCAGGGGAGCCCCTCTGAGCAGGCCTGTGTCCAAGAGCGAGAGCGGGGAGCCTGGCCGTGTGGGGTGTGCCCGCAGCCCGGCAGCCGGCCGCTGATTTATCTCCCCACGCACTCTTTGCCATCTGTTTTTATATTGCTTTCAGCACAAGATAAGTGGCTCCCACACAGCGCTGAGCTTCAGAGATTGCGAAGTTCATGAGTTTGCAGAATTTATGATAAGGCCGAGAATTGTCTTAGTGCATCATTCATGTGCGCAAGGTCCAGAACGGATGCCGCTGCTTCCAGATGTTCCTCCTTCCCTCCCATTCCCTTCTCAGGAGGTGGGATGGCCGGCTGGCGGCCCTGCCACTGATGCCTGAGCCTTGGAGTGCACGGAGATCCACCAGCTTCTGCAGTGACACCGCAGGGAGCATCTCCGTGGGGAGGAGGAGGAGGAGGGGAAGGCAGGAGGTGGCTGACCCGTCGCCATGCTCTGTGTCCTAGAAGGGTGGTTGGCTGACTACTGAGGTGCTCGGTGATAGTGAAAACCATTGTCCAGTGTTTTCTTTCTCTTTGAGCTTTTGCTTTGTAAAATATGTCACCATCTAGAGTGGATATGTATCATTAATTACAACTGTACATTAAAAAGACCATGAATGGCCCAGCCAGTGTGGTTCAGTGGTTGAGCGTTGACCTATGAACCAGGAGGTCATTGTTTGATTCCCAATCAGGGCATATGCCTGTGTTGTGGGCTTGATCCCCAATAGGGGGCATGCAGGAGGCAGCTGGTCAAAGATTCTCATCATTGGTGTTTCTCTCTCTCTCTCTCCCTCTCCCATCCTCTCTGAAATTTATAAAAAATATATTTTTAAAAAGACCATGAATGACTGTTCAAAGAGCATACTTCTCTACTCCACTACTCTCTACCTTTTGGAGCTCGATGATATCATCCATTCATCATCCATTTGTTCACTTCTCCTTAGACCGCCCGACTGAGTGTTCGGGCTTTGGAGTTCATTCCTCCAGGCAGGAACCTCACCCCCTCGCACAGTTGGTTTTACTGGGACAAGTGATTTAATGTGTGGAAGCCTTGCGTTCTGCATCTGAAAAACAGAGCGCATAGTACAATCTACTTCGTAGGTTCATTGAGGATTAAATGATCATGTATGTCAAGGGCATGGTCCCTGGAAGCAGAATAAATACTCACTACAGCCCTAGCTGGTTTCGCTCGGTGGATAGAGCATTGACCTGTGGACTGAAGGGTCATGGGTTCGATTCCAGTCAAGGGCACATGCCCGGGTGTGCAGGAGGCAGCTGATCAATGATTCTCTCTCATCATTGATGTTTCTGTCTCTTTCTCCTTCTCCCTTCCTCTCTGAAATCAATAAAAATATATTTTTTAAAAAGTGCTCACTACATACTTGCTCCTATGATCCATTCTTTCTGTGTCAGGCATGGGCTGAGGGTCTGAGGTGCCTTCAGCTCTCCGGAAAGGGAGCCCAACATTTCAGGTGGAGGAAGGCTTTGGAGGATGTGGTTGGGGGCTGATTGGTGGATGTCAGAGCCAAGCAGGGGAAGAGGGTGGGTGCAGAGGTCCCAGAGGCAGCAGAGCTGGGGTTGGTTCTGAACCTCCAGGTGGTTGGGAAAGGCCAGACTGGAGAAAACCTGTGGGAAGTGTGCAGAATGAGATGGGGAAGATGCAGGCTCAGCTGGCACAGGGCCGCGTGCACCATGCCAGGGATTTTGCACGCCATCCACGGCAAGCCCCTGGAGCTGTTCCCACTATTTCAGTTCAGCTACCACAGATTGAGTGCTTCCTATGTGCTAGGTATTGAAATGCACTTTCGTATTCCTCTCATTTATTTCTCACAGCAACTCTGTAAGGCAGATCTTATTATGCCCATTCTACAGAAGAGAAAATTGAGATACACCATTCAATTAAGATCGTACAACAAATGATAGAGCTGGGATTTCTATTTGGGTCTTTCTGACACTAATGTCCTTCGTCACTATTCCATGTCACCTCTTAGCTTATCCTAATGCCATAACTCAGGATTGGGGTGGGCACAGCCTATACATCAGAGCAAGACTGGAGAGGCATGACATGGAAGTACTGGGATGGAGTAGGTACTGGGTTTAGGGTGGCACGCTGATTTAGCTGGCCATGCTCAGTAGGTCCTTGGTGGCACTGGGGATGAGTCCGGGTTGAAAGGGCAGATATTTTCAACATGTGGGCAGAGGTGTTTGCAAAGCATTCGGGGCGTTTGCAAGGCCTGACAAACAAACAAGAGGTCTTGGGGCTCTCCCATTCCGAGATCCTACATTGGCTGCGTGCAAGAGGATTGTTCTGAAACGTATACCTCACGTGCACACTTAGCTGCCTGGACTGCCTGGCCCCCTTGTCTCTCCTGAGAGTCCCTGTTTCTGCTCAGGCCCAATGCCATTAGGCCTCAAGTGGACTTCAGGCTCAAAGAAGGCTGCCCTTTTCTCTGGGCTTTTCCTCTCAACTATAGCTTTTCCCTCCACCCTCCCAGCCCCCTGGCCGTTGGATAAGGCCCTGACATGTGCACCTGGCCCCCAGAGCACTTCTACCTACGTGCACCTCCTCACACAGCTTGCCTTTGTATTGTAGGTTGAACAAGACAACGTCGAGTGACAGGCCATGACAAAGTAAGTGAAACAAGTCCCGGGCCCAGGAGAGCAAGAGGCATAGCATCAGAAGGGGCGCTTGTGAACAGGGCCAGCGGTGGAGTCCACGTCTCAGATTGGGACCCCATGTCTGGTCTGATGGGACAGGGGTGGAGAGGGGTGCAGAAGTAAAGACCAGGCTCCAAGGGAACATTCAAGTCATTATGGGTCTGAAAATCCACAGATCAGTGCTGGCGCTGAAACAACCATTATCAACAGAACGCACTTTTGGGGTCCCCTTGGTGCCTCCATGTTCTAGGAATGTAGATACTCAATAATCCTGTCTGAGTTAAACAAGCAGAGCCCCGATAATGGGGACTGGTCTGGGCAACGCTGGGAGAGTGCTTTTGGGTGACAGAGGAGCGGGAGGGAGAGGGCCAGCTCTGGTGACACAGGGCTAGGGGAAGGACATGCGCTGACGCTGCTGAGCCTGGGGGGCCCTGCCAGCTTCTCTTGCTCAGCCCTGATCCAGCTCTGCGGGTGGCTGTGGGCACCCTCTCACAGACCAGGAACAGCGCAGAGATGTTAGAAGACTCAGCCAAGGTCACACAAAGGGTAAGCGGCAGTCTTGATTTGAACTCAGGTCTACCCAGCTCCGGGATTCACACTTTTGACCAGTGAATGAGGCCTCTGAGTGTCTCAGCTAGTCTGAGCTCAGCACCGGCCCAGCTTCAGCATTAGCTGGTATTTCCCAGAGGTGTTCCCATTTTAATGACGAGCTCTTGAAAAGAGAAAATACATCATAACTCAAATAGCAGGAGTTTGACTTCCTAGTACTACTTTTCATAGAGGGTTTTTCTTAGATCTGCTAGCTCTGTGCTGTCCGACGTGGTAGCTACGAGCCACATGTGGCTCTTGAACATTTGAAAGGTGGTTAGTCCAAATTGAGATGCACTAAGTGTAAAACGCAAGCCAGATTTTGAAGACTTACTATAACGAACGATGTAAAAATATTTCATTCATATCTTTTATATTGATGGCATGTTGAAATAATAAAATTTTAAATATATTGGGTTAAATAAAATATTGTATTGAAATTAAACTTGTCTGTTTTATTTTGCCTTTATTTCTGTGCCTACTAGAAAAATTTAATAATATATGTGGCTATGAGGCTTGCAATTTGGGGTTTGCATTATATTTCTATTGGGTATACTTTTCTAGATGACAACATGCCCGTATTCTTTATTTTTTTCATTCAAAACATATTTATTAATGGTGACTACTTTCACTGGTGATTTATTACGTTTCACGAATCTGCATAGTTAGCATATCTATACATATAAAGAGGTAATATGCTAATTTGTCCGTTATGGTGTCCCAGTCATATCCTGTCTGTGGGCGGGGACGGGGGCGGGGACTTCCATCCCCAGCGTTAAAGTCCCTGCCCAGCACTGAGGTGAAGCTGCCTGCCTGCATCCCCGGCTAGGGACGTGACACTGCTGCGGGGGGACTGGAGGGGAGAGGGGCTTGACAGGGGACCTCAGGCCACGCCCCCCACCCCAGCTCTGGGCTGGGAGACCTCAGGCTGCACCTCCTGCCTGGTGGGGCTTGACAGGGGACCTGAGACTGCACCCCCCCCCTCCCCCCCGACCTGGCATCGGGCCGGGGGACCTGAGGCTGTGCCCCCTTGCCCGGAGGGGCTTGACGGGGGTGGGGCCGGCCAGGTCGGGGTCTCCTGCGTTTTTGAAGTGCGTGTGTGTGGTGGGCGGGTACTTGACTCTAGGTCCCGCGGCACACCCCAGACTCTGACTGGAGGGAGATTTTATATACATTTTACTAATTTTCTTTCATCTCTGACACTTCTATTATAAAGAAAGGGCAAATAGCAGTATTAAAATATTTCTTCTAATTAATTCCCTTTTAATGTGCACGAATTTCATGGACCGTGCCACTAGTAATAGTTATAAAGAGTATATAATATCTAAGTATTATTCATTTTGTAAGTGAAGAAGGTGAGAACCAGGTTAATTAAACCCATAGTCCATCAACCAGTAATTGACAGCCAGCACATGGTCCCAGGTGTGGACTCTGGACCGGTTGTCCTGGATTCAAATCTCACTCTGCCACTTACTAGTTGATGACCTTGGGCATAATACTTAACCTCTCCTTGATTCAGTTTCCTGCTCTGGGTTTGGAGATAAAAAACAAAACTTAGACAAGTTAGGAAAACTCCGTGATTTCCTACATGTTAAATGACGATGACAACTAGCTGTTATTGTCCTTAAGGGTCAAGAACTGGATCTAAACCTGCTTTGCCCAGGTACATGCCCTTGACCGGGAATCACACTTGTGACTCTTTGGTGGGCACGCTGACATGCTAACCACTTAGCCACACCAGCCAGGGCTGAAACGCCTGTCCTGTGCCAGGTACACTGCTTTGATGCTTTGGCATATGTGATATTAATAAGAAACAAATCTTGCCCTCAGGGGACTCACAGTCTAGTAGAAAAGATGAGAAATATACATCAAAACTACAATATAGAGCAGGAAGAAGTAAATGGTGACCCAAAAGGATGACATGAGGATGTGGAGACAAAGTGCTGCAGGAACTCTTATTAGGCCGAAATCGCTTTGACTTGGAAGCAACCAGAGGAGGCCTCATGGAGGAGGTGGCATTTGGCAGGACTTTAAAAATGCATAAGGTCGTGTTAGGCAAAGGTGGGTTGGGGCATTATGGCTAAAGAGAAGAGAAGTCGCAAAGGCACAAACAGGAGAAGGGAGGGCAGGCTTGGAGAGTGGCTAGGAACGCCCTGCTGCTGGAGGGGGCATTGGTGAGTGGTCTGAGGGACTGGCTGGGCCGCCAGGTGGGCGGGCTCCTGGAGGGCAGGGAATGCCGGGCTGAGGAGTTGTTTATCAAGGGCCAGTGTTCATGGTGCTGCACGTGTCTGGGCGGGTGGCACACTGAACAAGGGTACAGAGCCAGGGGGGAGGGAGAGGTCGAATCCCCCCTTCCTCTCTCCATCAGCCATGCTTCCTTCCCAGGTAGGAGGCTGTGGGGATGCCCTGTTCTAATTTACACAAAGGTACCTGAGCCCCGTCAGCTCTGTCACCAGTTTGTCCCTTTACTTGACTTGCTGACCGCTGGCACCTCCACGGCGTCACCTTCCCATCCTTATGCCTCACTGCGGCGGCTAAAAGGCTCCTCCCTGCCTCATCCTGCAGAGCCTCCAGGCGCTGCTGTCTTCCCCCCAGTCCCCCCCAACCATAAATGACAGCGCTGTCCCCAGCTGCTTGGGATCATTTCCACGCAGGCTGGCATCACCGATGCACCCATCTTGTCTCGGGGTCACAGCAGGAGGAGGCCTGGCTTGTGTTTGTTCAGGTAAAAGTGCCCCATGCCAGTGTCTGTTGTGACCCCAACCCCAGTCCTGTCCCCATGGGGTCAAACAAACTAATAGTGCCTCTGCTGTCACCTCCGGGGAGCCCTGCTCGCTCAGACTGAGTTGCTCACTGTTCCTAACTCTGCCGTCCCCACTTCCTCCTGCAGCCTATTAAAGCCCTATCCCTGACTAATGTAGCTGAACACACTTCCCACTCTTGTCTTGTCAGCAGCAGCTGCACAAAACTCAGCTCTGTCAGGCAGGCCTCTCCTCTCCTCTCCTCTCCTCTCCTCTCCTCTCCTCTCCTCTCCTCTCCTCTCCTTCTCTCTCCAAGAACCACCCCGTAATTGTCCTCCCCAAATATTCCAGAAAGCTCCCATGCCCTTGAGCCGTCCTCAGCCTGGATTCCGGGACTCTGGGGCCAGCTGCTTGTCTCCTGAGCGGGCAGCCGGCAAGGCCCTCCCCCAGCTGCCATCTCCACCAGCCCATATGGGCAAACAATATGCTTTCTATACAGCCTTTCTAAGTCCCGCCCCGGACAGCACCCCGCTTCCCAGCCCTGCCCGACAGCATCTACAGGTGCGATAGGAACAAATCAGACAGTTTGTTGACACGCTAAGCACATGTGGCTTGGCACTGGTTCAGGTCAAATGTGTTTGGATGTGTGTTATGTACGTTTTCAATTTGCAGCCTTGATTTCATGCCTGTACATGCCATACACACACGTGCACTGTTCTTATGAAGCCATAGAAACACAGAGCCACAAAACTTCACAGCAAGCAGGCAGGCTTCTCTGTAGAGCTGCCTCTTCTACTCATTGTCTGTTTTCTCTGATTTTCGTGGAATTGGGTGCTAGTGAATTCTGGGGTGTTGGCCACAGTCCCTGGGGCAGGGAGCAGGGGTGAGATAAGAAGCATCAGGCATGACCCAGGTCGAAGGAGATGGAGGCATTTTGCAAACGTTGGAGAGTAGAGGGCATGAAGATCTGCTTCCATCTGAGGAAGATTTTCTGGTGGGTTTTTAAAATATGTGTTATCTGAAGAGAGAGGCTCACCAAGTCCACAGCAGGAAATAAGACACAAACCTGTCCGTTACAGCGCTGTCTCTGCTTCTGCTGCCCAGGCCACTCATTGCACTAATTAGTTCATTCCTTCATTCATCGAGTTATCCACGTAATTTCACTTCATTCATTCATTTCACTTCAATTTGTTTTTGTGACTTTTTTTCTGATTATAATAGTAATGCATATTCATCCCAGAAATTTGGAAAATCCATTAACGTGCAGCGAGGAAATGCAAGTCACCTCTTTCTGAAACCAACGCTGCTGACTGTTGAATATGTTGGTGCATTTTCCTTCACGAAGGTGTCCCCCACGCAGCTGCACCAACTCAGGTGCCTTCAATTCCGGCCCAGACACGCGGACAACTTCTATCGCGGTAAATCAACCTTCACAAAGTAGAAGAGAATGAAGATTTTGCCAAATTTTCAGGGGAAGGCAAAGGAGGAGCATGCAGTACATAAAATTAAATTTAATTTTTAAAAACCTCCAGTAGACCTCTGAGTTCTTTGCCACATCCCTAAACCCCATCCTCTGCCAACGGCCTCAACTGCGTGCCTGTCAGGAGTCCTGCCATTGGGAGCCTTGCTGCCCCTGCTGCACTCTCCTCTCCCCACAGCCTCGCATGCGTCCCCCTCTCTGGAGGCAAAGGACCCTCCATCTTTATGAGCCAGAAAGACATGTGTGTTCTTCCTTGTAACAGATCATGTTTTTCTGTTTCACTCAGATACATATGTATGTACTAGACGCCCGGTGCACAAAATTCGTACACGGGTGCGGTCCCTAGGCCTGGCCAGCGATGGAAGTGTGAGCGTCTGGCATGGAAGGGCAGGTCCCAGCTGACCTCTGGGCCCTGGGCAGCACCTGGGACCCCGGGCCCGCGGGCCCCCTCCACCTGAGTCACGGCACCCAAGTCCCCACGCAGAGATGTGGTGAGTGTGGCCGGACACTGCGGGCCAGGCCCAGCATCGGCCTCTGGGCCACCCAGCAGCACTGCACGGAAGCCGGGCTGGCAGTGTGCTCTCTCCCTGACGGCCTCACAGACTGGCTCCTGCACAAATCCACGGGGAGCCCGACTGGTGCTTGGGTCCCGGTGGCTGCGGCCTGGCTCACCTGGAAGAGGCCACATGGGTGCAGGGCGGGCTCCCTGTGGTGTGGACACCCTGCACCTGAGCTCGGGGGCTTCCCTGGTGCACGCAGGAGCCCTGGCGTCTCGAGGGAGGGTAGCAGGGGAAGTGAGAGCGAGCTTGGCAGACACCCCGCATTCTCACCACACCTCCATCCAAGTCACCCCCACCCCCAGGTAGCCAGCGAGAGGTCACAGCACATTGTTGCCGCCCCCTGGTGGTCAGTGCATGTCATAGCGAGTGTTTGAACCCCTAGTCTCCAGGTCGAACAACCGCCCAAGGGGACAATTTGCATATTAGGCTTTTATTATATAGGATGTATGTATTCATGTGTGTGCATATATGTGTACACATTTACATAGGTATTTTGTTAAAATGATATTTTATTGTATCTAGTAGTTATTTAACTGCTTTCTCCCACATAATATATTTTATTTCCCCTTACAATGAAATATTTTTTGACAATATGGTTTTTCATAGTTGTACAATACTTCATTATATCATTAATGTACTTGACTGGTACTCTATTGTGCGATATTTTTGTGTTTAATCATTTTTGCTATTATATACAGGACAGTGATAAACATCCTATATATTTCCAATTATTTTCTTTGTGAACATCTCCATTTTTTTTCCTTAGGATAAATTTCTAGACTTGGAATTTCAGGGTCAAATTGAATGAACATTTTAAAATTTGCTATAACTTGGCCTCCAGAAGCGTGTCAGCATGGAATACCTATTGAGCATTTACGGGGTACCAAGCACTGTGCTCGCGGCTGGAGAGTCAAAGCTATGCGATGTGTTCTCTGCTACCGAGGAGTTTGTAATTTAGTATTTGCTTTAACTGAGGGCTAGGCCCTGCACCCCTTAAAGCATCTCTTTGAATTTGCACTTCAAGGTATGATTGAGAAGCTGAGGGGTTTGACCCTAACTTTATTTTTTTAATATGTTTATCACATGCAAAGAAAACCTTCCTAATTATTGAAGCCAACTCAAAACTTCTATATATAATAATTGCCAGTTTATAAAACATGCAGGATACACAGTGCTTCTGATTTTATGCCAAAACCACATCTTGAAGAAAAACTTCTTATGTATGGATTGAAAGCTGTATTAACTTGGTCTAGGAGAGGTACCCACTGTTTGCTCCTATAGATGTTACACCCTGAAATCCTGCGGAAAACTCTTCATTCTGCTTCTGCAGGATTAGGCCAATAGGATGTGAAATGTGTGTCTTTGCTCGGACATTTTCTGCTGCCTCACTTCATCACTGGCATCAGCTATCGCCTCTAAGTGCACTTCTTGTTTAGATCATGTATATTTCTTAGCAGTCTTGCAGTAATGGAAATTATGTAAGCCATGAACTGGAATTATATATGCCTTGGTAGTTTGTATTCTTACCATGAAAAAAATTGCAGAGATTTCTCACCCCTGACTCCTGACTCAGTGATGTCAGTCTCTGCCATGTGATCAACTTTGGCCAATGAAATGTGTTAGTGACATTGGCTACTTCCAAACATAAGCTGGTTCTGCCATGTCTTTTCTGCCTCTGCCTCCAGACCATGCTCCTGACAGGAGCCCTGTTTCAGCCCGAGTCAGGAAGGAAAGATGACCCGAGAACCCCGTAATGGAAGCGAGCAATAAACCTCGGCTGTGGAAGCCACTAAGAACTTGGGGTCATTTGCTACCACAGCATAATGTAGCCTATGATGACTGTGGTATATGCAAGAAGAAGATGTAGTGATTATGACATGATCCTTGCTCTGTCCTTCATAAAGTTAATTAATGTATATCTGAAGCATGTGGCTTTTAACTCGGAGTACAGGTACGTTGGACTGAGTAGAATTTTTAGACCATCTTTTTGGAGGGTGAGGAAGGGGAAATGCATTTTTACATACCAGCCAATTAACTATCTTGTTAAAAGTACTGATATGCAAAATTCCCAGCTCTTATCTTCAGCATCAGGTGATTGCCTAAGTTTACTCTAAGGTAAAATGCAAGAATCAATTTCAATTCCATCAACTGTCCATAAAAATTAAAATCTCGCAAGTCCCTATCCCTGTCATGCCCATCCTGCCTCCTTGTGAGTTTTATGTGAAGTCTTCTACAAATTCTTCAGGCTGGTTGCTCTTACTCTGCATTTCCATACACTTAACCTTGCCTCTCACAGAGGAAATGACACTGATTTATAATTATAGTTTATACTTTACTGGGTGGACCATCCCTTGAGAGCAAGGACTGTGTCTTATCCAACGCTTCATGCATATTAAAAATTTATTTTTACAACCATTCCTTCATTCAACAAATATTTATTGGATAATTAATATGTGTCAGACAATGTTCTCTGTGCTGGGAATCTAAGTGGTTAACAAAACAAAGATGTTCCTACCCTCATGGAGGAGACAGGTAATAAACAAGCAAGAACAAAAGTCCAGAAAGTGCTTACGTCCTATAAAAGAGAGGTACACGGTGAAGTAATCACAGATAATGGCAGGTTTGTGGATACAAACCTACCTAGGGGTGGCAGGAAGGCTTCTGGAAGGAGGTAAATTTATGACTTGAAGGAGCTTGGCTTATTCCTTGTTTGAGGAATGCAACAAAGTTATTGCAGAGACACCTGAGGAGGGCGTGGAGAGGCAAGCGCTTATAGGACACAACAAGGATTTGGAGTTTATTCTAAGAGAAGTGGGAGGCTGCTGATGGGTTTTAAGTAGAAGAATAACATGATCCTTTTCTTGTCAGGTTATGGATGGGTGTGTGGGGAAGCAAGAAAAGAGTGGAGGCAGCTACTGAAACTGGCCCTGGGAAACATGATCATAGCCGAGATCATGGGGGTACCATGCAAGTGGAGAAAAAGGGAGGATTTTGGATATATTTCAGACAAGAAATGATGAGAGTTGCTAATAGCCTGAATTATGTGGGTGAGAGAAAGGGGAAATCAAGGTGCGCTTCATGTTTTTGGCTGAAGTAAATGCACAGTTGGAGGTGTTGTTAACTAAAATGGGTTTGTCTGGGAAAGGAACAGTCTTACGGTGGGGAGGAGGTAAGGACCTTATTTTGGATACCCCAAGGCTGAGGTGCCTGTGAGACAGGTGAGAGGAGGAGATGTTGCATAGGCTTTAGGATACATGAGTCAAACCTGAGAGAACTGTGGGCTGAGATACAAACTTTGGAATTACCGGCATATAGATGGTATTCAAGCCGTGGGACCGAATGAGATCACCTGGGAGAAAGGCCCAGTAAGTGTTTACTGAGTGAATCCATGGATGTCAAGAGAGGTAGAGGCTGTTGATTCCCTCGCTGAACAGGGTGAGGCCAGAGGTAGACGCAGGCTTAGCAGTGGGGACAGAAGCGACTGCGCTAGGTTTGGGTTTGTGAGTTGCAGGTGCCTGCTCCTCCTTCCGTTAGAGATTTCCAGCAAGTGCTCACGGATGTGTGGGAGCTTTGGGGAGAATTACAGCAGAAGAAAAGTATGTAAGCGCCATCGGCCTCTTGGGAGGTTGAGCGATGGGAATGGCTTGGATGGCTGGGAAGACCACGTAGAGCGAGGAGAGGAGGGTTACTGGTGGAAAGACAGCGTCCAAAGTGGGTGGAGAAGAGGGGACCCTTCAACAAAGAATGCCTGGAGTTGGGGCAGAGGTGGAGTGATGTGTGGCCCAAGGGTCGGAAAGAGTTCATTGTCAATAGTGTCAATTGCTATGGAGAACGGGGTCATTGATTTGGCGAATTAAAGCTGCCCTTGCAGAGGGCAGTCTCAGAGTCAGGATGGGAGCAACTCGGTGAACAGTGGCTGAAAGGCAGGCTCTGGAGAGGACGCCTTATTCTCCTAAGAGGCTTGCTTGATAAGACCCGGGAAAGGTAATTCGAGGGAAGGTGGTCCGAGAAGAGATTGTGCAGAATGAAGACGCGAAGAGGTCACTAACTCTACTGACTGAGAATACCGATAGCAGGGAGAACATGGTCACTGCATTGCACACTGGTTCCTCCTGGGGAAAGGGCTGGCTTTGCTTAGGAAAATACTTCAACGGGGTGTTATGGATTCAAAAGATGAGACTCCCAGCATGATGTAAGAAGACACAGCAAAATAAGGAAATAACCAAGCTACTCTGTGTAAGAAATGAACGGGAATCTGGGGTCTGGGACAGGCAGAAAGAGAGAAGATAGAGGACAGTAAAAGAGAAAGGAGGGAGTGGACATTTAAAAAAGGGGGGTGGCATCATAATCAGGTAAGGTGGTGTGGCATGTGTCCCTGTCCGAAGCTTGTTGCATGCACAGTCTGAGAGCTGCAGTACTGGGGGAACCGGGGAAATCAGAGGGGCGTCCAATCATTGCGTGGAGTGGAAAGGGGAGAGCTATCTCATTGGGTAATAAAATGAGTCCCAAACTGAACAAATTCAGAGGTAGCCAGAAGCAGCCTCAACGCCTCCTCCGAGAATCTTTGGAAAGAATGTGTTTTCTTTGACGAGTGGGTTTGGGGATATGGGCTAATTTCATTTGAGTCTCAGAGGATAAGGCTGACTAATTAACAGCAGAGTTTATGCATACTCTGGGCAAGACCTGGTATACCAAAGACTTTAATAGCAGGCATCTTGCTTATTTTTCAGAATGACACTAAAAGGTAACTATTAGAGCCCTAGCCAGTTTGGCTCAGTGGATAGAGCATCGGCCTTCGGACCTAAGGGTCCTGGGTTTGATTCCGGTCAAGGGCATGTATGGCGGTTGCAGGCTCCTCCCCGACCCAGGCCCTGGTCTTGGCAAGTACAGGAGGCAACCAGTCAATGTGTTTCTCTCACACCGATGTTTCTTTCTGTCTTTCCCTCTCTCTTCCACTCTCTCTAAAAATCAATGGGAAAATATCCTCAGGTGAGGATTAACAAAACAAAGATAACTATTAGAGTATTTAATAGCTCACATTTCCAGATGAGCAAAGTGTGACTCAGAGGGGCTGAGCCACCCATCTGTGATCACACAGTTTGCGTTAGTGAAGGAAGGACTCAAACTCAGATCTTCCTGTCTCTGAGGCTCTTTTTATTTCACCAAACTGACTGTGGACTGGGCTGAGGGGAGGAAGTAGAAAGACTTGAAATATTAATAGCTTGCATGAGAGGAGGAGGAGAGGGAGAGAGGGAGAAAGGGAGAGAGGGAGAGAGGGAGAGAGGAGAGGAGGGGGAGAGAGAGAGAGAGAGAGAGAGAGAGAGAGAGAGAGAGAGAGAGAGGATACAGGAGTAGGAGGAGGTATTTGATGAAGCGAGGTGATTTCTCTATCCCTTCTCCACCCCTGCCTTCCTTCCATCTGCTCCGGAGATTCGGAGCCTGGCACCAGGCTTCTGGGCAAAAAATGAGAGCAATTAGAGGCCTCTCCTCCCCTGTTTAATTTTACATGCCTAGCCCCTTTATGGAGTAGTTACTCTCTATTTGGCTGAGCAGATATGAGCAATGTTAATTCTGTAATTGGGCCTGCCACCCTGGGTGCTTGAAAAGCATTAGGTACCAAACAGCGTTATTCCAGCTGAAATAGCCGCTCCTTCCAGCGACTGGAGCCCATGTGCAGGCCCTGAGGCCTGTACATGCTTCAAATCAGCTTAAACTGCGCACTTAGTGGTTCACAGCGGGGGCCCGGCTCCCACAGCACTTGGCATTTGCAAGGATTACTCTGGTTATGCTCTGGCTTATTTATGCTAAATGATGATTCCCCTGTGCCCACATGTGAAAACAGGCCTCGATTCATAACTCTCCTGCCTCTGGGTCTGCACTACAGTTTTTAGGCCCTTAGTGGTCATTGGCGCCACGTCTGCATGGCTGGTGAGTGCCTGGGAAATGGCAGCACGGTGTGCTGGGTAGAATCTGGGCTGGAAGTTGGAAAACCTGGTGGGAGGTCCAGAGTCCACTGAAGAGCTACAAGGCCTTTGCTTTCCTGGACCTCAGCCTTTTCACAGGCCAAGGAAGAAGGTCGGGCTGGATCAGGGAAAACAAACACACTGCCTGCCCTTTGAGCTGTGGCAGACATGACCGTGATCTCCTGCCTCCCTGGCAGTGGCCTGGGCGCCGTATTAGTAGTCTGGATTTAACATTAGGAGTCAATGTCATTTCTTCCCACGCAGAGAAGAAAGCCCCACCCTGATGACTGCGATCCCTCGCCCCCCCCCCCCCCCCGCCCCTGCCCCTCTTCAGGCTTCTTCCTTATCTCGAGGTTTCTTCATCCCTCCCCCTCCTTTCCTCACCCCCCTGTCTGTCTCCCCATCTCCCCTGCTTTTCTAGGCTCCACCTCTCTCCAGGCCGAGGTGCCTCTGTACGGCCCCTCATCTCTGGAACCTACCATGTCTGCGATTGTTCTGGCCTTAAGGACGGGCTGCCTCAAACCTGTCCCAGACACATAGGAATCTGTCTTGATCTTCATTTCATCCAGGATTCCATCATTTTCTTTCATAGCCTTTATGGGCATTTTCAGGCCGTCCTGTTGGAAATCTCTTTGGGTTTAATCTGAAAGCTCTCCTGTTAAAAGGCTAGCCTGTGTCCCCATTCTTTGGTGGAGTAGAATAAAATTAGATTTTATCATTTGAGATAGGGAATGACCTGGGAGATCACCAACTAATGGCTATTAACAAGAGCCAACATTTATTGAGGGCTGACTACCTGCCCATCACTGTATTCGGGTCTTACATACCTTAGCTCCTTTAATATGCAAAACAGATACAGCCACCTGGAGTCACAGGCAGCCTAGTGTTGATTTACCTAATGGACTCTAGTTACTCCACTCCATTGGCAACCTTCCACAATGTGTCTACCCTCTGCCTCTGCACCTGAACTGCCGAGAACTCTAAGGGGAAACTCCATAACCAAGCGACACCCTGAGCTCTGCAGCACAGCTGGCCGATTATTTTGTCACTCACTCTTCCCTCCCCACTGCTCATCCCTTTCTCTCTTCTCAAGCTTCCTTCCAATCTTCCCCTTCATACTCTAAGCAGATGTTTTCATCCATCCCTTCATTTAAAAAATCCGAAAGTTGAAGTGATGTCTCTTTACCCTCACCATTTGGACCCACACACCTCTCCCCTGATCCAGCCCCACCATCAGGAAGGATCTTTCTTCCTGCTCACAGCTCACTCCCCAACACACCTTGATCTCATCCTCTTCCATCCACCCTGGGCCTCCTTTCCCTGTTGTTCTTTCTCTCTTCTCCATCACCAACTTCCTTCTGCTTGTTCCTTTTTGTTGTCCTATAAAAAGAGAGATTTCTGAAATTCTGAACAGCAATTCCTTGATCCTGGGTCCTTTGTATTTTTATTTTCCAGTCTAGACAGTTGCTTAGAAGATTAACTACTCTGCCTATTCTCAAGACTCCTATTCAATCCATTCACTGGAACTAGTTACTGCCCTCCCTTCCCCTGCCCCATGGCCTGACTGAACTGTTCTGTCAAAGGTCACTTATCAAACCAGGAGACATTTTTCAGTCCTTTTCCTGCACTTCTCTGTATCATTAGATGTAACCACCACTCCCTCCTTCTTGAAATTCTCTGCTCCTTTACTTTCCATGGTTCTATTTTTTTCTGGATTTCTCCCCTAATTCCTGGATTTTTCCCCCCATAGACAACTTTCCAGCTTCTCTTGTCTGACTGCCCTTTAAATGTACTAGTAGGTGCTGTGTAGTCCTCCTCTCTTCCCACACAGCTGCCCTCCCTAGAAAATCTCATCACCTCCTATGGTTTTAACTGCCAGCTTTGTGTGGATTGCTCTCAGCTCTAACCTCTCAGCTCGGCTTTCCGTTCTCTCATCCAGGCGACTTCTCATTCAGGTGACCTCTGTGAATCAATTTGCATGTCCCACAGCACTTCAGACCCGCAAATCTACAGCTCCGGGAGCGTCTCTCTCCGTTTCCCTTTACCTTTAGGCCCCCTTACCTACCTGTCTCTGCATTTTTTATACAGCTTCATGGCGCGTCCATGTACTCTGCCCATATATCGAGGAATCTTTGTTCCTTCTTCTCATGTACACTTCATTTTCAAAAAGCCACTGATACTGTTCAAGTTTTTATCTCAAACATTTCTCAAAGTTGACCCTTCCTTCTTGCCCCCAACCCCATTAGACACTCATATTCACTCAACCTGGAACTTGCAACCTCCTAATTAGTCACTTTACCTCCAGCTCTACTACCCTCAAGTCCCTTTCTAAATCCCAGGCATCCAGTCTGGCCTTTAAAACACAAATCTGACTATGTCCCATTCCTGCTTAAAATCCTTCCACAAACAAAATTGCTTATAGGATAAAGAACAATTGCCCTACTCTGTTTGGTAGGAGAGCACTGAGGCTAAGAGTGTGGACACTGGAGCCCCACTACCTTCTTGGGTCTAAATTCCAACTTCATCACCTCTTACTTTGGGAAAATTTCTTAATCTAAGTGTGGATAAGTTATATTTTCTGTAAAATGGGAGAATTTAGATTTATTTGAAGATTAAATGCAATAATACATACAAAGTGCTTTATATCATGTCAGTTATTTATGGTTTATTGTAGTAGTGCCATTACCACTTCTACTATTGCTATTATTACATCTTTGTTCATGCAGTGACTTCTCTAGAATACCATCCCTCTATCCTGCATCCCCCTACCCATCCTCTATTCCCATCCCCTCTCTCTGTCACACCACACACACACACACACACACACACACACACACACACACACACCACGAAATCAATGAACTCAGAGCTTAGCCCTCACCAACTCCCAGCTGTCACCAAGCCTGTTCACACCTGACCCTGGCTAAGACGGCCCCTTTGTGCATTCTCATCACCACCTGTGCCACACTGAACTACAGCCTGTCAGCCTATAAAAACTCATCCGGTTAGTTTTGTCCACCATTAAACTGGGAGTAACTAGAGGAAAGAGATTAGCACAATTCCTGGTATAGGAATTGCTGGTTGTTAACCAAAAGAATAAATGAATGCGTTGTGAAATGTGTCTATGCCTCCTCAATACCAAGAAAGCTCATTTTTTTTTTTTTGTACATTTACTCTTGATGTAGGACCTTATCTTTATCACTGTCCCCCAGGCCTCAACTCTAGTTAACCCATTGCCAATGGCTCTGTTGGCACAACTGGAGGATTAAGAGTGGTGGCAGGATACCCTTCTTTCTCTGAAACTCTGGGGTCCCCTATAGCTTTTGCGAGCAAACCCCCAAGTTTTCCCATGAATGAGGCATCCTGTTTACTCTGAGTATAAGTTGGATACTGATGGGGTCACTACTACTCCACAGAAGAACAGGCTCAGGGGTGGAGGAAAAAACATAAATGGCCCTTTGAAATGTTTTGTAATTTGCTATGAATCACTCAAAAATATTAACCTATCCCTGTCACTCCAGCCAACCTTCTCTCTTCATTTAATGTACAAGGCAGGCATCCAAATAAGAACTGGTCTTTGGTTTTACAAGAAAAGGGCAGAGTCAGAGCTGAGAGGAGCTAATCGTTTTTGATTAGTTAGTTTCAGACTTCACTGAGTTTTGTTGGGTCTATGTTATCTGGATCGTTATTAGGGGAGCTGGAGTTGGCAGCAACCTCAGGAGCAGTAACATTTGTGTGAGTGCATTTAAGCCACATAGTCCTATGTGCATGTAGGTGTGCTCACGGTGCCTTGTACGTGTGTGGCCCATTGTGCCTCAGGGTGGGGACTGTGGCATAGGCACGTGACATGCCTGTGTGGGAAAGAGATGAAGGTTTCCGAGATGCAGCGCCAGTCCCTACTCTTCTCCTCTAGCCCAAGCCCCTGAGAGGTTTGCCTGCCTGGAGGTAATTTTATTTAATCTTGGCAATCTTCCGGGATAGACTTAAGTAAACAAGGATCAAGCCACTCACAACCTTAATTAGGCTACACATAAATAATGGATTGCTGGATTAGCCGAGAACATACAGGAGGGATGTGAGAGCAATAAAACCAGCTTTTCTTAAGTGGTCCCTTCCTTCGAGGAGCTCCAGTTTCTCCAAGCAGATGTCTGTGTCAGGGGCCGTGGAGACATTTCAGCAGTCCAATTCCCACTCATTTATTCTTTCATCTGTTTCTTCATTTATTTATACCTTATTTATTCATCCCACAAATTCTTACTAATCCCTTCTGAAAACAAGACGTGGTGCTAGATGCTGTGGGGGAAGGCAACGGTAAAGCAACAGGAATTCTTTCTCACTGCTCACAGGTACAAGATGGGCTTGTAACCATGAGTGAAAATCGACGGAAGGGTTTCCTGATAGAGCATAGTGTCAGACTGTCTTTCCCAAGGATGATCACAACAAAATCTCCCATTCCACATGCTCTTCTTACCCGGTGACCTTGACATTCCTCCCATCCCGTGGTGGAGTCTATGACCCTGACAGCCTATTGAACGTGGGCAGAACTCTGTGGCCGCCTTCACCAGCAATGGAAGTGATGCTCTGTGACTTCCAAGGCTAGGTAAAAGGCCGTGCACGTTGCTCCTTCGGCATGCTTGCTCCTGGAGCTTCGTCACCATATTGTAAGGAAGCCCAAACCAGCCCAGGCCACATGGCTTCCGGCCACAGTTCAGCTGAGGTCCAGACTGACAGCCAGCATTAACCATCAGACATGGGAATAAAGGTACCTCCAGGTGAGTCCTGCCCCCGTTATTAAGTCACTCCAGTCTTTGAGACTTCCCAGCTGAGGCCCAGACATTGCCACCCACACACACCATCCCTGCTCTGCCCTTCTAGCTTCCTAACTCACAGAATCTGTGAGCGTAATCAAAATGGTTGTTTGAAGTTGCTAAGTTAGGGGATCATTTGTCATCCAGCAACAGTGACTGCAAGAAGCTCCTCCGTGGGAGAAAACTTGGCATCTGGGAATTTTGTTTCTCCTACTCAAGGTTCAACAGTTAGCAAGTCCAATCAAGTCTCTATTTTTTAAAAAAAATCTCCTTTATATCTGTTCTCTCCTCTTCATCTCTAGCAATGTTGCTCCTCTTAGCAATGCTAACTCTTATTGGTCCTCATCCTCTGGCCTCATTCTTCCCACTGCCTCCTTTCTAATGCTCACACCTGAGCGTTACACGCCTGGCCCTCACATCGTGCCTCTGAGCTTGCAGTAGAACTCCACGGGGGATTTGGCTGTGTGTTGGGGTAAGAGAAACCGTAAGATGAACATGGCACGTCCTGATTTTACTCAGGATTGTAAATATTATTTTTGTATTAAAAGAAACAGATAAATTAAAGCATAGAACCAAAATTGGCAAGAATTTTGAAGATAAAACCAAGACTCTGAGGGCAGTTCTATTGCAGCAAGAACTTCCTAAAACTACTAGGGGTGTGGTTTTCCTTGCTCCCCGCTGCTGTGTGCTGTGTGCTGTGTGCCTGTGGGGAAAGCTGAAAGGAGCTGCCCTTAACTTTGCAACAGCAATGGCTTGAGATGAAGCTCCACCCTCCAGCAGAGCATGCGAGGCTGCCACATCCCCAACCACAGCCTCAGGCTGGCTCCTCACTGTAGCCTCCCACAAGCCCAGCTGCTCCACGTCCATGGCACGTGCAGAGGTGTTTACCTGGAGGAAGGAGAGAAGCTTGCACGGGCCCACTTAAGAAGAATATCGCTCTAGTTAGGCAAATGATTCTTTGCTGTAGTCCCGAGCCTGTCATGTTTTGGTGCTTATGGCTTCCTATCTCTGGAGGGACTCGGCTTATGTCCTTCCCCTCATCCTGAAGCTTTTCCCGACACCCTTCTGGAATTAGCTGCTCCTTTCTGGGCTCCCATAGCACTTCGTGCATCTAATATTCAACACGTGGGATTATGCTGTGCTGTGTCTGTGGCCGTCTTAGCCACTAGACTTTGAGTGCCTCAAAGACAATAATAAAGTCTTACTTCAAACAAAACTCTCCACCCCTTGCTGCCCACCTGATGTAGTCCCTCTTAAACAGATGGATCTCTATGATCACTTGTTGAAACAAGCTACTCCATTTACTTTTACTTGTATTTATTTTAAGAAATAGCACCAACGAGGCCGGCCCTCAGGCCAGGCATCCCCATCCCACCTTATCTTGATGGGCTTACGGATTCTCAAGAGAGGTGGTCCCTCATCGGCTCTGGAATTCATTTTCCCCTAGTTGGGGCATTCTTCCGGCACAGCCAGCCCTTCTCCCCGTGAGGAGGAGAGGAGGACTGTGGAACGGTGCACAGCCGATTGCTTTCCTTATTGAGTGAGGGGCAGTCCCTGTCTCTCCAAGTCACACAAGTGGGCCATGTGGGCCGGGCCATGTGAGGAGATGGAGAAGACCTGTCCCCGGGTCTCTCTCAGCCACAAAGGAATCCTCCCATCCTCGGTCCTAATTCTAGAGATTTATTCCTTGACATGAAGGTTTTAGCCTTTAATGTTCCCTGTTAAATGCAGATACTGCTGGGAGGGGAAAGAACTTGAGGTTTTTTTAAACTACCGCCTTGGCAAAGATTCAACGATAGCTGGGCTGAGAGCAGCAACCTTAAAGAATTGGGACAAAAGGTAGAAGCAATTCTGTTGAAAAGAAAGAAAGAAATATGTTCACCAAATTGTGTCAGTGCATCAGAAAACCTCCGCTTGCCCTGTCGGTGGGTGTCCAGGCTGGCGGCTACGCAGCGCAGTGGGTGAATTCCCGGGCTTGAGCGCTGCCTGGAAATAGGAGCTTCTGCTGGAGTGGGGGCGGGGGGGGGGGGGGGGGGGGTGGTGGTGGTGGTGGTGGTTTGCTTCTCTTGTATAACGTCCTCTTTTTCCTGGAAGATGAGGCTTTCCTCACTTAGGATTCCAGATCTGAGAAATCATGAGAAGGAGGTTAAAAAGCTGTCTTTTGTCTTGTAGGAAATAAGATCTTTTTGTATAATTTCAAACATTGGCAAATACTGTATCTCAGCATGGGGGCGGGGGGCCGCAGAGAAAAACAACTGGCGGAGGGAGTAGGAGTAGAGGGTTGCATTCATGGGAGGATGACTTTCCACTCCAGCTGCTCGTCCTATGCGTTTTAAAGTTGCTTTAATATCTGTCTGTTTCGTTAAGAGAAGCCCCACACACGGTCGGAACTCTTGGAACCAGATGGCACCTTGGAGATCAACTGGTCTCACCCTCACTCAGAGAGTGAAGCGAGGCACCCAGATCGCACAGCAGCTCCCGGCCCAGAGCGCACGGCACCCACCCGCCTCGCCCAGCTCTCTCCCGGGTCCACTGCAGAGGGGCTCACTGTCTCCCCTCCATTGGACACAGATGCTCCCACTGCCCTCGGTGGCTTTAATGCTACAACAAGGGGAGCCTCCAACCAGGAATCATGCTGGGCTGTCACGGGGACACAGAGAGGTGGGAGCTCCGGAGCCACTTTCATATTACAGGCCCAGGAATGAGGGCCCTGCCTACCCGGAACCTGTTTCTGGGGGTTGGCAAAGAGCATCTGCAGGCACTTTCTAGGGCAGCAGAACAGCTGCTGGGCACAGCAAGGCTTGGGAGGCAGCTCCCCACTCATGGGCACCCCTGCCTCTAGGGCAGAGATCTTGGGGGCAGGCTCTGTCCCTGGCTCACCGCTGCCTCCCATCAAGTCTGCTGCTCTGCCCACAAAGGCATCGGTGAGGGGCTGTGCCCACCGCCCTCGCTGTGATTCAGAGCCTGGGCTGAGTTACCTATAATTCTTTCCATGGTGGCAGTTCACCCTGGTTCAGCAGCCGCGCGGGCGCGATCGATCCGTGGGTGTCCCTCTCCTAATGATGCGAGCTGTGAGAAGCTGAGCTGTTTACACAAGGTCACTTTATTAACAGGGAAATCGCTCTTATGATAAATGAGCCTGCGGATGCTGCTGCTCTCTCTCTCTCCTCCAAGAGCTTTTCGGAGCTGCGGCTCCTGCCTGCATCCTTAGCTGCTCCACCCCTTTGGCACTAAGACTCGGTCCTCCCTTTAAGACCAAACAATTAAGGTCAATGTCCCAGAAAAGAGGAGGGAGATAATGAGCCTCTTCACACAGCTTCCCAGGGAACCACATCCTTTGCTTTTACATCCTCACCCAAGGATATGCCCATTGTTTCTAGAGAGAGAGGAGGGGCGGGGGGGAGAGAGAGAGAGAGAGAGAGAGAGAGAGAGAGAGAGAGAGAGAGGTCAATGTGAAAGAGAAACATCAAACAGTTGCCTCCTGCACACGCCCTGATTGGGCATCCAACCTGCAACCTAGATGTGTGTCCTGACTGGGAATCAAACCCACAACCTTGTGGTGCATGGGACGATGCTCCAACCAACTGAGCCACCCGGCCAGGGCGAGAGCCACATCCTCTTTGTGGACAGGATTTCAGATCAGTGATGGTCATCTCTTAGACTTGCATAGCACTTTACAGTTTCCAAAGAGTTTTTACCCATTCTTTACAGTAAACCATTTTGTTGGTTCTTTCCGAGTGAGTATTATTGTTTTTATTCCCATTTTAGGGATGAGAAAACTGGAACTTAAATACAGGGTCAAAATAAAGGCCTGTTGAATCCTTTGACTTAAAATCTAAAAGCATGAAATTTGGAGCCAGAAAAGTTTAGTTTAAATCTTGGCTGCCCATGTTCTAACCAAGTAACCTTGGAAAGTTGGTTTTGTTTTGTTTTTAATAATAGATTTTATTTTTAGATCAGTTTTAGGTTACAAAAAAAGTTAAGCAGAAAGTAGAGAGCTTCTATATACCCCCCGCCCCACACACGCACACACAGCTTCCCCATTAGTAACATCTTGCTGTGTACACTTATTACAACTGATGAACCACTATCTTATATAATAAAGAGGTAATATGAAAATTAACCCTCACAAGATGGCTGCCTACAACCAGGCCGGCAGGGAGGTTAGTGAGGGACGACCAAATGACTGAACAGCAGGCTGCATGGGGTGACCAGGCCAGCAGGGGGACAGTAAGAGGTGACCATGCCGGCAGGGGGTGCAGTTGGGGGCAACCAGGCCAGCAGGCGGGGCAGTTTGGGGTGATTAGGCTGGCAGGGGGGCAGTAAGGGGCAACCTGGCCAGCAGGGGGGGCAGCTAGGGGCTATCAGGCTGGCACGCAGAGGCAGTGAGGGGCGATCAGGCTGGCAGGGGGGTGGGGCAGTTAGGAGTGACCAGGCAGGCAGGCAGGTGAGCGTTTAGGAGCCAGTGGTCCAGGATTGTGAGAGGGATGTCCAGCAGTCAGACATCCCCCAAGGGGTCCCGGATTGGAGAGGGTGCAAGCTGGACTGAGGGGACCCCCCCTCACCCCTGTGTATGAATTTCATGCACTGGGCCTCTAGTTGGTACATTATTACTGACTAAAGTTCAGTTTACAACATGGTCCCCTCCTTGTGTGGTACAGTGCGTGGGTTTGACAAATGCAAAATGCTCTGTCCCCACCATACAGAGTAGGTGCCCTGAATGTGCCCTGCGCTTCACCCGTTTATCCCCTCCCTCTCCAGCCCTGGCAGCCCCGGTCACTAGACTGTCTCTGAGTCTTGCCTTGTTCAGAATACTGTGTGGTTGGAAGGATAAAGCATGTACTCTTCCCGGATTGGTCCTTCCACTTCACAATATGCACTGAGCCTCCTTGTCTGTCCTGGCCTGGTAGCTCATTTGTTAACTGACACATAGAGAATCAAACCAGTGCCTGGCCACCAGCGCCGGCCCCTCACTGTGGTTGTTCTTGTTTCTCCTGCTACTGTCATGGTTACCGACTCCAGGGCTGCAGCTGCGGCTGCAGAGGCCTGTTTAGGACTGAGATGGGAGGTGCACACTGAAGGGAGAGGAGGAACCAGGGTTCTGGGCTCATGCTGTGGGGCCAACACCCACTCTGTCAGCCCAGATCACTTTAACTCTGTGAGTCTCCACGTAGTGACCTGGGAAAGTGATGTGCAAGTGCCTTTCAAAAGACTGTTGGGAAGACGACGTGTCTGCCTGATGCCTCTACTATGGCTGAAACCCCACAATCTAGCGGGTTCCCGGGGTCCTCTTCTGATTTCTCCAGGAAGAGAAGGACTAGCTTTGTCTATGGGATCCTCAGGTGGGATAGGGTCCTTCCCAGAAAATAGAGTAACTAGAGGTCTGCTGAAGCAAGGTGATTGGCAGAGAAAGGTAGATGTTTGTTTATCTGCTTGGCCCGAAGGGGTCCAAAGACTCCACAGACTCACTGAATGTCTGAACCAAAGGGCTGCTGAGGTCAGCGAGGGAAGCTGTAGGCCTGGCGACTTGGCAGTGTGGGCGGGGATATATCTTCTCAGATTACCACTCCTGTCTCTCTCGCTTTCCTCCCAGCACTAGCATAAGGATCCAGTGAGGTGTTTAGAAAACTGCTTTGTAAACAGAAACCTAGTAAGAGTGTTATTTTCTAAATACCTATTCTGCATACCTCACAATCCTAGGTAAGGTGTTTAACTTCTCAAGCCTCAGCTTCCTCATCTGTGGAATGAGGAGCAATAGCACCAAGTTCATGGGGTTGTTATGCGAGTTGATGAGATAATCCAGCAGGTAGCCCAGTGCCATGTGCATACATATATGTGTGTATAGTTTTGTGTGGATATAGGTGGGTGTATATGTATGCGTGTGTGGTTATATGTGTGTATATACATATGTGTGTAATATACACACATGTAGTAAGCACACAATCAATGCCCACTGTGATTCAATTATTACTGTCACCTCAATTAAAACTATCAAAAAGCTGTTTGAATAGCTATTATGATTCTCCCCACTTTATGGATGAGAAGACTGAAGCTTGGGGAAGATAGCATGCTTGAGAGCACCCAGTAAGAGAAAGAGTTGAGATTTGAGCACATGCCTTTTTGTCCCCCATCCCAAAGCTGATGCTTTTCCCACCAGACCCCTAGCTGTGAGCATGCATGCTACACATATGCAAGATTGTATTTCTGTTGGAAAATACCATGCAGCATGTTTCCAGCTGGGGGTTATTTAGGTCTCTGGTCCTCAGCGGTGAAGAAAAGCAAGGCTGTGGTCATAATGGCGAGAGAAATGGCTCCAGTCGAGCTGAGTCGGTGGAGTTCAGCTTCTGAGCCTGGGAGGAAGTATGTGCCGCTGCGGGGCTGCATCTGTATTCAGGGAGGAAAGCCATGCCGGTCAGGGAAGAGAATGACTTAGGAGGAGCTGCTGCGACACTGGAACTCAGCCTCGTGTTGATGTATGATAACCAGGGCACGTTACTGAAAGGCATAAAATAATACAAAAAGTTATTTTTCAGCCAATATGCTGACTTAGCACCATTTGGGGTCCCTAACTGAAAGTGATATATGAATTATCTCAACCTAAAGTCGGAAGTATAAATTATAGAATATATCTTTCACTGTTTTATTTGGGCTGTAAAGTGACACCTTATTATTTCTCCCTCCTGGGCTTCGTTTAATGAATCGGGATTTGAAAGTGAAATATTTATTATATTGCAGGGGAGAGATTACACTGGGCTTCAGAAAGGAGGGAGGATGGGTTGTAGAAATCAGGAGGCGTCTTGGAAACTGGTCTCTCTCTTGTCTAGGAGAAATGGCTGATGCGGTGTTTTCCCGAGGAGTGAGAAGCGTACTGAAGAGGGCCCTCCAGCGTGGCGCGCACAGAGACGTGGGTTGCTGCGTCAGGGATCCAGACCCCCAGATGGCTCTCACTGTAAATCTCCCTCATCTGATTGGGAACATCCAGTGGACGAGAGACGACAGTTGATTATGATGTTTCCTAGGCTGCGTGGGGAGATGGAGTATCATGAGCCATCTTATTAAATCAGGACAGGACGAAGTGAAGAGAGGGAAGAGGAAATGCCTTCGTCTCCATTGGTGATTGGATGTTGGGCAATGGCAATCGATTATTCAAACTGCAGGGCAGTTACTGAGACTCAGCACTGGCTTAATGGATCTATTTCTTCCACTCGCTCCCAAACCAGTTCTGATGGACAACTCAGGGAGTTTACTGGGTCCTATAACTGCTCAGAGCAGACAACCAGACTGTCCCCCCGGCCAGAGGGAGAGCAGTGTTCCTGGGATGCTAGAGGGTGCCCAGTGTCCCCACGACACACTGGGGGAGAAGAAATGGGTTACAAGTTTGGACCCACATCTTAAGACAGGGTTACCAAGCAGCTACACCCCATTTCATGTGGCTGTGACCACAGCTCAGGGCTAACCATCTACACAAAAACTCAGGGTGTTTACTCCTCACTAATGTGTTCAGCTGTCTATTAAGTGGTATGAGCAGGTGTGTGTGCTATGCACTGTGGACAGGAAAGAAATAACATACAGTGTCTGCCCCGATGACCTGTGGATAAACCACAGCCAGAAATCAAAAGGCCGTGTGAAGCCATACCGTGTGGGTAAGGATGCAGTGCTGGGCACAGGAAGGCGACGACTGAGTGTTCCCCAAGGGAGAGGGCGTGAGAAAGATGTCAAGTCTCCACAAGTTGATTCATAGACGAGTATGCATGGATGCACTTCTTCCTCGTCAATGAGGAGATAACATTTAAAAGGAAGAGGGGACATTCTGGAGCATGCACGAAGGCCAAGAGCTGGAAGCAACACGACCAGGCGTGCTGGAAACAGGATGGCCAAGCTCCCAGCGTGGGCAGTTTGTCCTGGATCTCCATTTGTGGGCACAAATCCTCTATTTTCATGATGAATTCTCTTTCCCTACCACACCGACCACCTGATCCTGATTATCCTGATACATATATTGTCTCTCATTACTCCAAAATAGAAATATATCTTTGATCCCTTAGCTTATACAAGCTGTACATGTTCAAGGGGCTGCCAGACATTGATGGAAGTGGACACTTTTGTTCCCCCTCAAGAATTGGGATAGGAAGACCAGTGCCCACTGCCCCCACTCCCACACTTTTCTTGCCTCCAGCACTCTGTCCCTGGCCATTCCCTATCCATTCTCTGATGGGTCATCACATGAGCTGCCTGTGGGGCGGGGGTTGGGTACCTTTCTCCCGGAGCCCTAAGCATTCTGGTCCAAATAGCCTCCTTTGCAAGCAGGAGGTTGAGATGGATTTGACTGGTGCTCTGAGCCCGGGAGGTTAGAGGGCTGCTCTCTGTTTGTCAGGGAGGTGTTTTTGTGTTGAATGCCATTAGCACCAGGCAGGACCGCTTGGTGCACCAGCGAAATGGCAGCAGCCCCTGATGGGGCCAGCAGCAGGGACCTTCAGTGGGGGCTCTGCAGCGATCCAGTGTCAACGGTTCAGAAGGACTGGCAGTAGCACTGAGCTCTCCCTGACAGCCAGCTCCTGGGAGCTACAAGTTAAGCTCAGGCACCTGCCAACTGTGTTCTCTGAACAGCCCAGGTGAGGCCCTGGCACGTCTCCCTGACAGGGATGACATACCGAATGGTTGCAGTGATTTCAGCTCCTTGTCATGGCAGAGCATACGCATCATTCCTAGAAACAGCGGACGGGAGCTCAGCCACAGCTCAGCCCATGTCTTCAGTTGTGTATGCGGATACCATGAGTGGATGATGGCAGACAAGTTCAGATGTGAACCCTGGCCTCCTGACCTCCCCTCTGTCCCCTTCTGCATCTTCCAAAGCTCATGGGGAAGGGAAACGGGGAGAAAATTCATTGCAAGAGACAAATAGTGGCGGATTCAGTGTGCATCTAATATCTAGTGCTCAGTTTATAAATTGTTTCCAAACTAGTTTATCTTCTAACTTTTGCTAAGTTTTTAAAAGAAGATTCCTAGTCATTTATTGTGTTTATCACTATGTTTTACTTGTAGAGGATTGCATTTTTCTCCCTCGCCTCAGCACATCTGAAGTTCTATTCCAGTTGGTGAGATCCAAAGAAATAACTTCCAGGTGCTGGAGCTCAGCACCAAGGGTGGCAGGGGCTGGGCCCACCTTGCCTGGGGCTCAGCTTGGCAGAAGCAAGGCGAGGAGCCGGGTGGTGGCCACTAGAGATCTCTTTCTGCCCTTGGATGAGACCATGCCCAGCGGCTGGGCCCTCCGCCCAGTGTGTGTGGGTGGGCGCGCAGGAGCGGTGGGCTACCAGATTGTTGGGCCTCAGGGAAGCAAGCTTAGGAAAAAGTACCCCAATATTTACAAGAAAACACCTACCACACAGAGAATGTCTTCAGATGTGGGTAGGTGGTGTGTGTGTGTGTGGGTGTGTGTGTGTGTGTGTGTGCGCGCGCAAACTGGCATGGCAAGACAGTAGAAAAGGTATTCTCTCCTCCACAGTCTCCTCCCCAACCCCACCAGCCTCCCTCCTATTTCAATCCCTTCCAGAAAGAATCAGGGATTCCCTATCCTGTCGTAAGCTTAGCCGTGTGTCTCTGTGGTAATGAAAGTGAGTTTTTAGAAACAAACACTCCAGGACCTTTATATACAGGGGCCATGCCCTGCTCCCTTCATTATTTCGAGAGCTGCTGCCACCCTCTCCAGCCGAGCGCTGCCACTGCCCACATCATCTTTGGAACCTTCTGGCTCCTCAGTGCACATCTTCAGTTGTAACTTTGGGACTCAGTCAAGGTCATGCAGAGCCAACTCTGCCTTCAGGGATTGGGCTAGGGATTGGGCTGGTTTTGACCAGAAACCACATGTGGCTCTTTGGTAACTAGACTGTCTCTTCTAGTCTTTGTCTACCTGTCGTTGTTTTCTACCATGGGAACATGCTTAGCCATACCCTCTCCCCAGCTGTGTAATTCACAGCCATTGTTGCACTCTAAACAACCACCACTACCACGCACAGCCCTTGTGGTATTAACTCTTGGTGTAAGTAGACTGACGCTCCCTCCTCTCCATTATCTTCAACCTGTTAGCAGGGAAAGAACACTAAGGGATCTTGAGAAGCCTGGGCTTGACTTCGAGTCATGTTATTTACCAGCTGTGGGAACTTGAGCATGTCACTGGACCTTTGTGAATTTCCATTTTCTAAACTATAAGAAGTAAATAAAAATGCTTACCTTGAAAGCTTATTGTGAGGATTAAATGAACAAATGTGAAAAAGTGTTTGGTGCATAGTATCCTATATAATAAGAGCCTAGGTGGCATCACATCCTCGCACAACATTGTCACAAGATGGCCACCACAAGATGGCCGTGCGCACAGTGGAGGCGGGGCCTGGCAGTCACTCTGCACAATGAGACCTGAGGGTCCCGTGGTTCTGCACAGCATGGAGGAGGCTGATCCCGGCATCTCTGCTGGAGGCGGGTCCTGGTAGAAGAGGCGGGTTGTGGCAGGGGAGGGCAGTAGTGGGCAATCAGGCCAGCAGGGAAGGACAGTTGGGGCGATCACATCAGCAGGGGAGTAGTTAGGCATCACTCAGGCCAGCAGGGGAGCAGTTAGGGGGCAATCAGACTGGCAGGCAGAAGCAGTTAGGGCCAATCAGGCAGGCAGGCAGGTGAGAGGTTAGGAGCCAGTGGACTCAGATTGTGAGAGGGATGTCCGACTGCTGGACATCCCCTGAGGGGTCCCAGATTGGAGAGGGTGCAGGACGGGTTAAGGGACACCCCCCACCCCAGTGCACGAATTTCATGCACTGGGCCTCTAGTATGTTTAATAAATGTTTGCATCTTATTTTACATAAGGTAGCAGCTGGACTGCTTTATCTTTTGATTCTCTCTTCTATTTCTCTCCTAGTCCTGCCTTCTTGCTTTCTTGACCTTCGTTGCAGCCATGTGATATCTTCTGAAGTCTCTCCCTTTCACCAAGGAGCTGCTGGGAGGTGGACGAGCAGGAGTGTAGGGTAATTAACAGCATGAATAAATAGAGATGGTTGCTCATGGCTCCATGCCCAGCTTAGGAATGACTCTAGACCTTAGACCATAGGTCCCACTGTGATAAAAACACCCTCACAAGCCACTAGGCTCTATGAGGCGGGGTCTTAGCTGACAGCTGAGGTCCTCCCCTCTGCTCCATGCTAAGGGCAGAGGATGCTACGGTGAACACGACACAGTCCTGACTTGAGAGAACTTAATGCCTCCAGGTCTCTGAAAATTGCTGTGGAAGCAGGAGAGGTATCATGGGAGCCTCTACACTGGCCCCAAATGGTCCCTGCCTCTAGGAATTCCCATGTTCATTCAAGCTGCTGCCCTGGCTGCAGACTGGGCCTGGTGACTTCTCTCCAATACCTGAAACACAGCAACAGAGGTGGGATGTCCCTGCTGATATTAGGGTACCAATAGATGTGACTCCGAGGAAAGCCACCTGGTGCTGTTTGAGATGCTCTACAGAGAGGCCCATGTGGTAAAAGACCCAGGGAGGCCCCCTGCCAACAGCCAGCTGGGAGCTGAGGTCTCAGTCAAGCAGCGCACAATGAAGTGAGTCTTGTTAGTAGCCACGTAAATGAACTTGGAAGCAGATCCTTCCAGGTGAGCCTTGAGATGAGACAACGGCCCCAAGCAACACCCTAACCGCAGCCCTTGGAGAGACCTGAGCTGGAGGCAACCAGGTAAGGTATGCCTGGATGCCTTAATTTGTTGTTTGAAGTCACTAAGTTGTGGGTACTTTTTATACAGCAATAGATAACTAAGAAGAGAGTGTGGGGGAAAGGGGACTCTTCTGACTTTCATATGTTTTTACCCTTTACCAGCTTTATTGCGATGTAATAGGCACATGACATTGTGTAAATTTAAGGTGTACAATATAGTAATTCTATCTATGTACTAGTACATTGTGAAATAACAATGACCTGGGCCCAATCACTGATCAGTCAGCACTGCACTGCCCGACCTGCTACACAGGAGACACTCAGTAAGTATCTGATTGACCAGCAACCCTGGGACTGGAGGCGTTCTCTGAGGCTCACCCGCACACACTGTAACACTGTGGCCTGCCCAACGAACACAGAACTCCCGCTCAAACTCAAATTTCAGATTAGGAGTAACAGTCTGCTGCGCACTGGAGATACGTACACTGAGGTTTTGTGTTTGCTGTTGTTGCTAACTCGGGAGACTCTGCGTTGGGTGGGGAACAGGGGAGCGGGGACCAGGGAGAAGCAGGACAGACAGCAGGGGCACAACAGAGCCGGCAGCACCCATCCTGTCACCCCACCGTCATAATTCTTTTCTGTGTGATGAAGCCTTGTTAAGATCTACACTCTTAGCAACTTTCAAACACAGGACTCAGCATTGTTAACTACAGTCACCAGGCTGTACATTACGTCCTCTGAAAATTCATGAATTTTTTTAAAAAGCAGAATGTCTGGCCCCTAAAAAGGACGAAAGAGAGGAATCTTCTGGCGGAGCTGACTGGTAGAGCAGTTGGTGTTGTCTAACTTTGAGGCCTATGAACTCAGGTGCAGGAGCTGCTGGCTGGCTGATGCTTGTCAATCCCTTGCCAGTTTCTGCAGGAGAGCCGCCTTCGCCCTCTCTCCTCGGCCTCCTCCTCCAATCCTCCCTGCACAGCCCACTTCCTGCGTCTGAGGGCCCCTCGCCCAGCCCAGGCTGCCCTGCTTTGCAGCCCAGCTTGCAACTGAGGAAGAGGCAATTTTATCAGCATCCCCAGGGCCTGGGGCCCTCAGCGCCCAGGGACTCTGCGCCGGAAGGCCTGGCCCCGGTTATGTCCTCAACATCTCAAGTCCAATACTACGTCTCAGGCAGCAGAGGCCCCACCGAGCTGATTTATGACTTTGCACCAGCTGCCTGGCAATGAGATGTCAGCCTGCCAGACCACAGGGTAGAGCCCGGGAGAGCTCTCTCATCGCTCCTGCCAGGCCTCACGAGGGATAGGAAGCCCGGGTTCCAGAGGCTTCCACCTGCGGATACACCAGAGCCAGACACGTCCCTATTCGAGGGGTCTTTCTTCAGCCATCACTGTCCCCATAACTGGTCAAGGTGGCTTCCTGCCCATCCCTCACAGACTCCCCTCACAAACCTCAAAACCATAATCATTCTCATCATCTCAGCCTGCCCCTGTCACCACAGTCCCACCCCATGCTGGTGTGTGCCTGCCATCTGAGGTGCACACGCACACACCCACACTCCCACCCCTCTCTTCTCAATATCAAGACTCTAAGTCTTCTGCAGAAATGAGATCTATTATCTACTCAAATAATCGTCTCTCCACCACCCCTCCCCCTGATGATTGGTATCCGTGAGCATTATTTAAGCTGCTTGGTTTCCATAAAGCTGTTCCCCCTCCCTTTCATGCCCAATTCCCAACGTGGGCCCGATGCCGGGCGCAGCTCGGCGGGGCCAGAGAGGTCAGCTCTCATTAATACAGATCCCATTTATTTAAAAATAGCAATATTATGCCACTTTCAAACAGCCCGAGTGAGCGAGGCCATTAAAGGACTGTGCGTCGCTGCCTTCGGACCTGTTGTGAAGGCTTAATATTTCACAGCACAGCGACACACGGCACACAACCCAGGGAGCAGCGCTGTGGGCCTGGCTGTTCTGAAGCGAGAAGTAGGAAAATAATTGAAGAGCGCATTTTACAGCCGAGCACAGAGGAAGGAAAGAGCTGCTTGGGAATGTTGGGAAGCCTCCTGAGCTCAGGGGGCCTGCGGTGCAGGTGGAGTGGCTCCGCTAACGATGCCCCTGTAGTGTTCAGGGCGGGGCGGGGGATGGATGGCTGGAGATGCCGTCTCTCCGTCCCCTTCACAATGTGGTCATTTCCCAGAACGGGCATTCCTGATGTGGCTACAGCACTGGCCTTCCAGGTGTTTCCACTCAGAGCCAGGAACCGGCCAAATTATGTGATGATAATTTGGGGATGAATTGGGGGTGGAGGGATTGCTAAGGAAGCACAAGCAGCTTTGCTATGAAGACAAATGTCCGTTCTGATCTCCATTCCACCTCTCACTATGTGACCCAGCATACACTCTTAGCTTCTAGAACCTCCATTCCCTACATCTGCACAATGGGGGTGATAAAGCTACATCCTGAGGCTGTGACGAGGGTTGAACAGGTGACGGTACTCAGTTAATCCTGGTTGCTTCCTTCTTGTATCTCTATTCCCTGTCATGACCCTTTTCCTTGTCCCCTGGACCTCCCTCCTCCTAACACACTCTCTCCATCACTAGGCTCCCGAGCCCTGGCCCTGCCTGGGGGTGTGGGTCACATGTGCACTTTGCTCCATGGAAATGATTCTGTTCCCCCTTCTCCCCTAGTCCTAGCCTTCCTCCGTCTCATGCTCTTCCCCCAGCCTAGGCCCTCCCGAGATTGCTTTTTATTTTTTTAATATATTTTTATTGATTTCAGAGAGGAAGGGAGAGGGAGAGAGAGAGAGAGATAGAAACATCAATGATGAGAATCATTGATCGGCTGCCTCCTGCACGTCCCACACTGGGGATCAAGACAGCAACCTGGGCTTGTACCCTGATCAACGGGGAATCGAACCTTGACCTCATGGTTCATAGGTCAACGCTCAAACACTGAGCCATGCTGGCCAGGCACAAAGATTGCTTTTTAAAAAAAATCTTTGTTGTTGAAAGTATTACAGATGTCCCCCCCCCCCCCGCCCCATTATCCCCCTCCTCTCCACCCTCACCCCCACCCCAAGCCTTCACCACAGTATTGTCTGTGTCCATAGGTTATGCATATATGCATATAAGTTATTTGGTTTATCTCTTCCCACCCCACTCCACCCCAACCCCGACTCTTCCCTCTGTTATTTGTTAGTCTCTTTAGTCTCTTCCAATCTTTTATGTCTCTGAATCCATTTTGGTCATCATTTTATTTTGTTCATTAGATTCCACATATGAGTGAGATCATGTGATACTTGTCTTTCTCTGACTGGCTTATTTCACTTAGCATAATACTCTCCACGTCCCTCCATGCTGTCTCAAAGGGTAATAGATCCTTCTTTTTTACAGCTGCATAGTATTCCATGGTGTAAATGTACCACAGCTTTTTTTTCCACTCTTCTACTGATGGGCACTTGGGCTGTTTCCAGACCTGAGCTATTGTAGATAACGTTGCTATGAGCATAGGGGTGCATCTATTATTTACCTGTGCTCTTCCCCAAGAGGCCAGGAGGCGATTGTCAGAATAGACTTATGTTTCTTTTTTGTTGTTTTTGTTAATCATCACCTGAGGATATTTTTCCATTGATTTTTAGAGAGAGTGGAAGAGAGAGGGAAAAACCGAGAGAAATATCAATGTGAGAGAAACACATCGATTGTTGCCTCCTGCATGAGCCCAGACCAGGGCCCGGGCCAGGGAGGAGCCTGCAACCCAGGTATGTGCCCTTTACTGGAATCGAACCCGGGATCCTTTGGTCCACAGGCCAGTGCTCTATCCACGGAGCCAAACCAGTTAGGGCTAGACTTAGGTTTCAAAGACCCACCAGTGTTCGGTGTAGAACTTAAGACTTTGAAAGAGCTGGCTGGAGCGAAGTCTAATGGCCCCAAATTTTCCATGGCTGCTTCCCAAGTCTCTGAGTCCTGCTGTGTGCAGCTCATACCTGGGCATCTTCCTCCAGGCGGGCTGGTTAGATTCTCTGAAATGAGGGAGTGAGTGTGGCATGTGCGCACCTGGACCTCGGCAACCCCTTGACCGAATGTGGCCCACGCCCTGTATCTGACACAGTTCAGATTCATGAGCGGGGAAGCGATCAGCCTCTGCTCAGGCCTGCCTCCATGGAATCCACCCGCTCCAGCCGGAGCGGCGGGGCTTTCCACAGGCATTAGTGAGAAAATGGGACAAAGTCCCCTCTCCCAAAGTCCTCTCCCACGTCTTGCACCCTGCTTGCCTTGTTATTTTCAGATTCTCCTTCCTCCACTGACCTGGCCCTCTGCCTGGGGTAACCACCTTCCTATTCCTTCATTCTCTAGCTGTTTCTTAAAACAAAATAAAAACATGCTTTCCCAAGTCACAGGGAGCACAAGTGGCACCTTCTGCTCTGTTGGTCTCTTGAAAAAACATCCTTTGATTTCTTCCTCCTTTAAGCAGTGGGGGCCTTTTGCCCTTTGCCACAGCTTCTGAGCACAAGAAGCTCAATCGTAGCTCCACAGACATTTAATTAAGCTGTGTGTGTGTGTGGGGGGTGTTTTTCAGGGGTGCAGGGCTGGGAGAGTTGGCTTGTTCCTCCTGCAGCTACAGAGCAAAAGCTGCTTCTAGAGCTGAGAACTCCCAGGGGGTGGGGCAGAAGTGCCGGTGGGGAGCGGCACAGAGAGTCAAGGTGGGGAGGGGTCGAGCTGTGCTGCTCATTCTTCCCCAAATCCTGCTGAATGAAACACTATCTTTCTCAGGAACATCTTTCCCAAAACGATGGGATCTCCCAGAAATGAAACCATCCTTCATGGAATTGCAGTGACCTTGAAAGGTCATCCAGAGCAGTCCCCACACAGCAGGGGGTGGGCCTGGGTGTCAGTCCTGACATCAGCGCTCGAAGAGGAAAGGCAGAAGAACTCTAGTCCTTGCAGCACATTTAACTTAGGTGCCTTCTGTATTAGCAGCTATGCGTGACCCCAAAGATCCCTTAACGCCTTTTCTTCCTTTTTTCTTTCTTTATTCTCCTCTTTGAATTCCCCTTCAAAAATCTAAGTAGCAGAAGATGCAAAACAGGGATGATGCAAAACAGGGACCATATTCAGAGGTATTGTATGGTCACCACTTCTGTTCCTTTTTCTCCTGCCTTAAGCCTGGCTTCAGAGAATAAGCAGACCTATAAATGAAATGTAGCTCATTCATGAATTGCTTGTGAATTACTTGGGAACACATTTTCCCATCAAAAATGATGGATGATTCAGTTCCCATGCTGGCCCACAGATGCCCATTTAACCTAGCAGTGACCTTGAAATATGAGTCTCTTCAAATTTCCTGCGCATTCTCTGAGCCAAGCCCCAGCAGCCTACATGTAAATCCCCCAAGCTGAATTTTAGATCCTCTGTGAGCCCTGAGTGCTCGGCGCAGCCTGAAGCCCTGTGAGGTGGAGCTGGGTGGGGAGGGCAATTGCTGAGGAGCCATTCCCATTAGCTTTGGAATTAAGACAGACTTGAGTTCTATCTTAAAAAAAAAAAAATCTTTATTGTTGAAAGTATCACATGTGTCCCCCTTTCCCCTCCATTGTCCCCTTCTAGCCCACCCCCACTCCCCAGCCCAGGCCTTCACCACCCTATTGTCTGTGTCCATGGGTTATGCATATATGCACGCAAGGTCTTTGGTTGATCTCTTTCCTTAGTTTGATCGTGATTCCAGAAACTGGGGCAGAGGAGGGGCTGGGAGGCGGGTGGCACAGCCCTCCCTCCTCGGAAGGCAGGTCTCCCAGCAGAAAGCGCACCAGGCTGGCTGTCGGGAACATGGATCTAAGCCTTGGCTTAACCACTTTTACTTTTGCATTATTGAGTGAGCCATTTAGCATCGCCGGGCCTCATTTTCCTTAATGAGAACACAGACAAACATGAAGGAGGGCGGCTCGCAAGCCTTTCCAGAAGAAGCACGAGTCTATAAATCCGTCCTGAGAACGCAGGGCACCGGGAGAGCGCCACAGAACCGAGTGCAGGTGGCGCGGGAGAACAGAGAGGAAGCGGGAAGAATATTTATTAAACATTCGCCGTGAATCAGGCACCATCTTGGGTGGTTTTCATAGATAGAGCAAGTGGGAAAATATTATTTAAATATATCACATCAGCATTCCTCTGAAGGAAAAGATCGTCTTTCTTCAGAAAAATACCTTTGGTAAGCCACTTTGCGTGTGGAGGGTGAGGTATTGAGGGCATCTTTTAGGAAGAGGCAGGGACACAAAGAGAAACCAAGCCATTCTGCATGAGACATGAATAGCGTTTCTTGTTCAAAATGGCAGACCGAGGCCCATAAATTAACCTCCAACCTCTCCAGAGACCCCATTAAAACGGCGCTGAAAGAATGCAAAGGCAGATAAACCCATAGGGATAAAGGAAATAGGTAGTGAGGTCAGAATCACCAGCAGATGAGACATTTGACAGCCCTCGGAAGCTCAGGAGCAGATTGCTGGCAGAGGCCCTGGCGTGGGAGCCAGGTGCAGGAAGGTGGCGGCTGCAGAGGAGCCAAAGCCTGGACAAGCTGGGGGTGGGGCTGGTTGCAAAGGGTAGGCAGTAGGGCTTCTGCGGTGGCACTGAGCCCCACAAGCCTTCTCATTCTGGCCCAGCCTTTCTGGTGACTTGCATGCCTACACCCCGAGGCACAGCCCACCACTGAGCTGAGGAGCTCTGTCCTCGGGCCCCTTCTCACCCAAGGAGGCCCATCAGGGAGAGGGACTGCCATACACAATGGCTACTTGGAGAGTCAGTAGGGTCCGTATTTTTAAATCCTAGCGCACAACCGCAGATGACCAGGTATACCAGAAAACCCAACAGAGTCGGGGTTAAGTCCAAGGTGAACAAGCAGAACAACCGACTGGAAGGAAATATAATTCACTCAGAGCAGGAGAAAACTTTCTAAATGCAAACTAAGAAATTCACAGAACTTCAAAACAACATTGCAGCCATCGCCATCCACCATCGTCATCGCAGCCACCGCATAACTGGCCCTTCCTCAGCACTTCCCTGGGACAAACACTGCCTGCAGAACTACATGCATGAACTCACTCAAGCTTTCTAATCGTAGGAGGCACTGATTACAACCATCCCCACGATGGAGACAAGGAAACTGAGCACAAAGACATTAAGTGACACAACCAGTAAGCGGCCGAGTTGAGACCTGAACTCCACTAGTTTGAGTTTCTGAGTTTGTGCTTTTAATTACTACATTAAACTTTCTCTCATTAAAATAAATAAATAAATTGAAAGTTTTTAAAGTCCAAAAACAAAACTAAGTCTACCCAAACAAGTCTATGAAATAGAAATAACCAGAGAACAAGAAAGTCCTTGTGGAAATTAAAAATATATGATTGCCAAAATAAAAAATATTTACAGAAGAGCTGGAAAATGGTAAGTCAAAGATACCTCCCAGAGTATAGACGAAGGTGGGGGAATGTGGGGGGAGGGAGAAAGATAGATAGATAGATAGATAGATTGATAGATGATAGATAGATAGATAGATAGATAGATAGATAGATAGATAGAAGTGTGACCAAAAGAATTATTCAAGAATATTTCCCAGAGCCAAAGAAAATCACAAGTCCTTTAGGCTAAAAGGACATATGAAATATGAATAAATGCCCCACACATCGATGGCACTTGAGAAGGACAAGGATAAAGAGAGAAGCAGTATGCAACCATACGGACCGGCTGATCACCGCCAGCCTCAAGTGGCCCCTGACGTTACCCTGCACCCCACTACACTTTCCTAGTCCGCTCATTGTCCCATTCACTTTGGCCGTTATTTCAGGTCATCTCCTCTCTTCTCAGTTAGTCACACACCATGCCCCTCTTTTCTCTCAGCTGACAAAATGAAAACAGCAAAAGAACTTGCCCAAGCACCCAGCTACCTGCACCTGTGCCTGAATATTCTGCCTTTACTTGTAGCTACTGTACACCACGCTGCCTGTCTTACACCTAAAACCAACACGTTGTTTCATTCATTTATCTAACTTTCCTCTTCCCTGTTCCTGCACAATCTTTTTTTTTTAATTTTTATTTTCTTTCTCTCCTTTCCTTTTCCCCTCTTATCTCGTCTTTTATCTTATTTTGGGTCTATCTGCTTTCTCCTCTATTTTCCTTTTCAATTTTTTTAACTTTTCTTCCTCCTTTATTTTAAACCATTTTCCTTCCCCAATACCCCTAACTCTTTATTCTTATGTTCTTTAGTTCAGCTCAGCACCTATATATTCCACCCCCCCCCCTTTTTTTTGGGTTTTTGTTTGTGTGGGGGTTTTTTTGGTTGGTTAGTTGTTTTGTTATTTTTCTCCTCATATATTTTCTTTCTTTTCTTCTATCATTCTTCCTCTCTTTTCTCTTTCCTAATTCTTTCTTCTCTGGTGGTTGCTTTTGCTGTTGCTGTAGGGGTCTTGTGTATGTTTTAGTTTTATTTCTTTTGTTTCGCATTTTGTTGTGTTGTATTATGTCTTGTTCTGTCAGCACCTCCACAACAGCTCACTGGATGTGGGCAAAGGAACAAAGGAGAAAATAAACAATTAAAAATGGGCAAAGGACCTAAATAGACACTTCTCCAAAGTGGACATACAGAGGGCCAAGAGACATATGAAAAAATGCTCAAAGTCACTAATCATCTGAGAGATGCAAATTAAAATGACAATTAGGTATCACCTGACATCTGTCAGAATGACTACCATCAATAAATCAACAAATGACAAGTGTTGGTGAGGATGTGGAGAAAAAGGAACCCTTGTACACTGCTGGTGGGAATGCAGACTGGTAAAGCTATTATGAAAAACAGTATGGAGTTTCCTCAAAAATTAAAAATTAAACTGCCATTTGTCCCAGTAATCCCACTTCTAGGAATATATTCTAAGAAACCTAAAACATCAATCATTACACACCTATGTTCATAACAGCACAATTTAGAATAGCTAAGACTTGGAAACATCCCAAGTGCCCATCAGCAAATGAGTGGATAAAAAAAGCTGTGGTACATTTATACAATGGAATACTACACAGTGGTAAATAAAAGAAGGAACTCTTACCATTTGCAACAGCATGGATGGACCTGGAGAGTATTATGTTCAGTGAAATAAGCCAGTCAGAGAAAGACAAGTATCACATAATCTCACTCACATGTGGAATCTAATCAACAAAATGAACTGATGAACAAAATAGATCCTGAGACATAGAACCATGAACAGACTGATAAATTTCAGAGGGAAGGTGGTGGTGGGGGGAATGTGTGTGGGGGAGAGGTTAACCGGGAAATTTATATGCATATATGTATAGCCCATGGAAACAGACTACAGTGTGGCAAAGGCTTGGGAGGCAGGTGCAGGGATGAGGGGGTCAATGAAGGACAAAAAAAAAAAAAAAGCAAAATGGATATTGTTGTAATTTTTTCAACAATTTTATAAATTAAAAAAATAAATATTAATGAATAACAATGAATTAAGTTATGCTGAAGTAACAACTCTCATCAACTTAACACATGAAAGTTAATTCCTTGGTCAATCTATATGGCTCAAGCAGCTCAGCACAGCACTCTGCTTCTCCTAGTCACTCAGTGGCAGAGGCTCTGCCATCTTGGTGCTGTACCCTCTAGAGCAGTGGTTCCCAACGTGGGGCACATGCCCCACAGAGGGGCAATTTGATTGTTAAGGGGGCAATTCGAGAATGAATCTTTAACAGTGAATTTGGTGCATTTCTTATGGTTCTAGGGGCCTCATATACAGTATATAAATACATATTGTGACATATTTATGCATTTTAGTTCTCTATTGTGTTTTGAAACTTTATTTGCTATTTTTTCATATCACTTCATATTATTATTTTTTTAACAATGATTTCTTCCTCAGTACTTCAACTGTCCTTTCATTCTTTTATTTTTCTCTTTCATGGATGCCGTGTTCTTTGGAAGCTTGTTTAGACCAAATCAATGGCCTTTTAGGCTTCCTCCCCATGAATAAGAGTTCACTTTTTGAATAATAAGAATTGTATGTCACAGGGGGGAGTCAGGATTTTAGAGATGCTTAGGTGGGGAATAGAGCCCTGGTCTCAAAAAGGTTGGGAACCACTGCTCTAGAGTATTTTGCTCCAGCTTAAGCAGCAGGGAAAGAGAAATCAGCACATCTCACTGGGTTTTCACTATCTCCACCTGAAAATGACACAAGATTTCTCACATTTCACTGGCTAGAACCAGACCCTGTTCTCTCCCCAGCCACTGGTACGTGGCATGGAAAATGTGGGAGAGCAAATGGAATATTTGCTGGGCATTACTGCTCACCATCACTCTTCACTGACATTCAAATTTTAGAATAACTTATATGAGAGTTACAAACGGGTCACCTGGCGCAAGCACACACTGCAAATGAACCTGGTTTGAGTACAGAACTTGAAAAAAACTTGAATGTCTATAATTTGGACACACTGCTCACTACAGTCCTCAATGCTCCCCTTGCTATGCCTCTGGGCCCAGTGGACTCATACACAGCCAGTCTGAAGGCACTTGTGATCCCTACACCATAATGCAAGGCAAACCTGGGGGGCACAGTCTGATGTAAATGTTACTGGGATGGGTAATGCTGACATAGAGGCACAGCTGACCAAGGTGGAGTCTGAAAAAGTAGAAGTAGATGGAACAATAGGTGTGCTTATGTATTCCTTTTTTAAAAAATTAAATATAGCCCTAGCTGGTTTGGCTCAGTGGATAGAGAATCAACCTGTGGACTCAAGGGTCCCAGGTTCGATTCTGGTCAAGGGCACATGCCCGGGTTGCGGGCTCCGTCCCCAGTGGGGGGTGTGCAAGAAGCAGCCGATCAAAGATTCTCTCTCATCATTGATGTTTCTATCTCTCTCTTCCTTTCCCTTCCTCTCTGAAATCAATAAAAATATATTTTAAAAAATAAAATTAAAGTTAAATATATTTTTTATTGATTTCAGAGAGGAAGGGAGAAGGAGAGAGAGATGGAAATATCAATGATGAGAGAGAATCATTGACTGGCTGCATTCTGCACACCCCACACTGGGAATAGAGCCCTGACCAGAATCAAGCCATGTGTGACCTCCTGGTTCATAGGTCGATGCTCAACCACTGAGCCCTGCCAGTCGGGATCATATATTCCTTTTGTAGACCAGAAAGGCAAGAAACACTGATATAGATAAAACAAGACATACATACTTACATGTATTATTTAAAATCATGAATGTAATTAATACTAGTAGAACTAAAATATAATAAGTTTAAAAGTTGACAGGGAAAAAGAAAGGACAATGAATGGGTATGAATATAAATCCTTATTATTTATAGTGGGTAATCAATAGATAATATCTGTGGTCAATAAAACAAGAAACATGGGCATAAATAAATCATTTAGTGTAGAGAGGAAACCAGTAGGAGCCCTCAGGACAGAAATGGTTTGAAGTGGTTTCCCCTGGAGACTGAGGTCTAGGTGGGGAATGTTAGGAAAGGAGCCTGTGGATTTCATGATAAGGATGTCTGTACTATTTGATTTTTATAAAACAAATAATATTCATTCATTGCTGTAATTAAAATATTTCAATGTTATTTTTAAAAGAAATGAAGAGAAATATGGGTGTGGGAAAGATCAGGAAAGATTTGAGAGAGGGCGATAGCCAGGGTACAGATGGCCTGGAGGGAACGGAAATCTGTGGAAAACGAAAAGTGAGATGAGCTCCCTCGAGTGGCTTAGGCCTTCAAGGACACAGAGCCTAACAGTCAATGTTAGGCTATTCATATTGTTGGGATATAAGCCCTTGTCATTGCTCCAAACCTTCTAAACGTCTGCTCCACACACAACTGGCTTATATGTTGAACTAGGAGGGAAACTAGAGAAAGGGACTGAGTAGCAAGAACAGGGCACAGATAAGCAGAGAGATGGCAGTGAGATGGGAACGACACAGAGTCAAAGCAAGAATTCAGACTGAAGGGGCATGAAGATTTAAGCATCTGACATTCACAGGAATCTGGGAGAACATTAGTTTCCTGTGGAATGTGAGATAGGAAGCGTGTCTAGTGTATTTAAAGTCAGAGGACACAGTAACCTTAGCTGACATCTGGAGTATTTAAGTTTTCTTATTTAATTCTCAAAGCAACCTTATGAGTTATTTACTCATTAATTCAACAAACATCTATTAAATATTTACATATAATATTGTTGGGTGAGTATCATGATTCTCAAGGCACTTAATAGTGTAACGCTGGAGATATTACTAGTACAATGGAAGGTGATAAATGCACGTGCTAGTCCCATGGAAAACATGGAGAAGGAACAGATAAATTACCCTGGGGATGGGAGAGGGTAGAAGTCTATGCAATAAGATTACTCAGGATAAATTCTGAAAAATAAAAAGGAAGTTGCTTCGCAAATGAGAGGGGTGGGAGGCAGAGCATTCCAGGAAGGGGGAAACATATGTGGAAAAGCATTCAAGCAAGAAACCCTGTGAGTCACTAGGCACTTCTAAGGCTGTGTGTCAAGGAGGCCAGGAGATAGACAGGGGACTACTGTATGGGACCCCTGTTGACACTCAGTCTCCTGCCATTCCATGAAAGATACCTTCACTGTTTAGTAGGAAAGCTCCACGAACCAGGTCCCCCTCCTGGAACCAGCACCGGGCCAAGGCCTGCCAGGAGTCCTGAGCTTCTCTGGGCATCTGGTCTACTCCATGTATGGGGTAGAGTGTCAAGGAGCACTTCAAAGGGACAAAACAAAAACCAAGGGCCCCTGCTGGCCCTGGCTATGAGGGGACTTAGACAATGTGAGAAAACCACTCCAAAGTGTGGGAGCCCCTCAGGCATGGGTCTTGGAGAAAGGGCCCCACTGGGTTGTACTGATGTTAAGCTAAGGTTATCTTGCAAACTGGTGAGAGCAATTGAAGGATTTTAAGCAGAGTCATGATATGATCTGGTTTGGTTTTCAGAAAGGTGTTTCTGGCAGATATTGGGAGAAGTTCACTCCGGGAGTAAAGAAGTTCAGGAATGAGGGTGCTGAAGAATATAGTCAAGAAATGAAAAGAGTCTGAATAAACCCAAGCACTACTCATATGAATAGAGAGCGATGATACGTAATAGGATTTATGAGACATGCTATTGATTAGAGTGGAAGGGAGGAGACTCCAACAATTCACAGATTTCCAGTTCAGATGATTGAATGAACAAACACACCACTCACCCAGCTCCAGAATACTGGAGCAGCACATTTTGGGGTGGAAGAAGGGGAATGAGGAGCTGTATTTGGATCATGTTGAGTATGAGATATCAGCGATTTGGTGATGAATTGGTGGTACACAGGGCCACTGCGAATTCTGCCCCCACTTTCTGAGTCTGTATACCCTGGCTGTTGAGACACAGCACTGCATATCAGCTCTTGGTTCAATGCATATACGGTGTCCTGCAGAGCAGCACTCCAACCTGGAGGGTGCCACTCCCAGGCTGAGGCTTTTGAGGGGCCTGCAAGACCACTCTCTTGTTCTGGCTCACTGCTTCAAGTGGAGTGGTATATGGTAATCAGTGGGTCCCATAGTCATGAGCCCACTCTCACATCTTTTTGCCCAAATATGGCTCCTTGGTCTGAGACAGCATAACATGGGGTCCTGTGTCAACAAATCCCCATTGCCCCACCCAGCCTTCAGAAAGAGGTGTTGGCAGAGGCGCGTCAGGTAATGAAGACAAACCCACATCCAGAGTCAGTGTCAGTTCCAAAGAAGGTAAACCTCCGCTCCTTCCCATGTAGAAGGGCCCCATGTAGTCCACTTGCCACGGGTGGTAGATTTGCCTCCTCAGTGTATGGGACCTCACTGAGGTCTCAGCCTCGGCTTCTGCCCCTGATAGTTCGTAGGGTCCAGGCCCTGCAGCCTCCATCCCTGTGGCACGGGGGACTCCACAAGACAGAAAAGCCCTCAGCGAGTTGTCCACTGCAACTGGGGTGAAGCCACATGTGAGGTGAGGGCATGTGACACAGAAGCATGTGATCCAACTTCTTTAAGAGAAAGACTAACAACTAAAAAATAACTTCCTTTTGGAGAAATGTTCTTGAACGGTCACGTGAGGACATTGCTAGGTGCTGGAAAGGCCTTTGGGAGTGAGAGGTGCTGACGAGGGTCCTGGATGGGGTTTGGGTGCTTATTAAGCATGAAGGATCCAGCTGGGAAACCTTCAGAGGAAGTTGTGGGAACCTGCAAAATGCAAGTATTGCTTGCTGACCTGAGGGTTGCTGGTGCTTTCTTGGTTTAGCATCAGAATCTGCCAGAGTTAGGTGGGGCAGTAGGGACATCCCAGTCGAATCCCCATTTTACAGATGAGGAGCTTAGGCCTGCAATTAAAAAGGGTAGCCCAGGGTCACTCAAGCACTTACTGGGAGAGATGGACTAGAACATCATGGCTTCAGGGTAGTGCTGGGAATCTTAAGCAAAGTTCCTCAGTAGATCTCCTTATATCTTTTAATTAGAATGTAAGCATTTGCTCAGTGAGCACCTGGCCTGCATTCTTGCCCCAGCAGAAAGGAGGGTATAAAGAAATGCTTACCCATGTGATAAATGGCTCACCTGTCCAAATTTCACCTGTCCAAAAATGGACTGGGAAACAGAAGTATAGCCAAAATGAGACTTTTAACATGTTCTGGAGAGCAGGCATCTATTGTACAGGCATATATGTGGGGCAGGGAACATAGCCCATTTATTTAGTCCCTCGTCTCGTTGAGTATTATGAGGTCACCTGTTTCCTCATAAGTCGTCTAGGTCTTGCTGTTCCCATTGGGCCATTTTAAAAAATTGGGCTGAGGCCTTTCTAGCTGCCTCTACCTCTCTTGTCTAGCAGAGGCAGACCCCTGGAAGTTTCCACCATGTTGGCCCACATGCACAGCTCTTTGTTCCTCTTCCCTCTTCCCTACATTCTGTTTGCCCTGGGGGAATTCAGTAAATTCCATCAAAAGGTGACCATGCTGGAGATGGGGCACAGAGGTCCATTTCTTACATCCAGACTTTATATCAGTGGTCATTTGCCTTCCTTCCTCATCTCTAGCCCAGGGCCCTAAAAGAGCCTTCTATTAGATTATGCATTTGCTGCGCATCTGTTGCTTGCACTTCTCTTCTAAAAATGGTTTAAAATGATTTTTGTTTTTGCATAAAATATGTTTCAGTTCTTTACATGCTGTAAAGTTATAAAATCTTTTCTCTTACCTTTTGTCTTCTCTTTTAAAATCCTAGAAATTAACATACCATCCAAGATAGATTAATCTATTCATCCACTCACTCATCTATCTAGCATCTATCTATCTATCTATCTATCTATCTATCTATCTATCTATCTATCATCTATCTATCTATCTATCTACCTATCAGATCTGTTAAGCATTTGTAAAGCAAGAGTGTGGCTTTGGGGGAGGACCCCTCCATGACCTGGAACAGGAAAATGTTAGTGGCTGCACTGCTCTGTGATGTGTTCTGCTCCCTGGCTGGTGTCAGTAATGGGAGTTCTTCCACCACCACTTATCTTTCAGGACAGAGCCACTCCCTTCATTCTATGGGAGACTCCTTTCTCTCAGTGCCTTTATCATGTAATGACTATAACCTGGTAGAGTTCAATACTTTGTCATTCTAATTTTGGCTACTTTAAGCTGATGGAGCAGGAGCCCAGGGACTCTGGAAATAAAAGACACCAGAATAGAAGAAGCAGAAATCATTTGGGTGTTTTTTTTTTGACAAGGAGCAAAAAAGCATGGGAGATATGGTAAAAATAGCCTGCAAATCAGTGGCCAACTGCTTCTTCTGCAGACAGACTTGACCTGGTTTTGAGTCCGGGTGCCCTGCACTTCTTTGTGAAATTATTATGACCCAGGTAATCTATCTCTTCAAGGTCAGTATAGTTTCGACTTCACTCAGTGTTCAAAACATATTGCCTGCCTGCCTGATTGACTGAATGAATGAACTCACTTCATTCAAGCCTAAGACCCCTCTTCTCTTCCTCCCTTCTCATCCTCACTCTCGGAAATTGTAAAAGAGCCATCTCTGGGTGGGAAGCTTCGGGAGGATGCCATCCAGCCAGGACTGGCAGCCTGTCCTCTTCCCTGTCCCCTCCTCTGCAGGGCTGTCTCACTCTTGCCGATCCCCCTGCCTCTCCCGCCTCCTTGTCTCCTCCCTCCCTCCCTCCCTCCCTTCCTCCAGAGGCCCCAGACTCAAACTGCTGGGAAGTCTCTTCAAACAGGATTGAAATTGCTTTAAATATTAGAGGATTAGGGCAGACAAACAGACCTGGGGAAGGTCTGTGTTTGGGGATTAGGCTTAGATCTCCTCTGCTGTCCAAGCATTAGCAGAGGCCAGCTGCCTGCCTTCAGCTCTGTCCTCTGGGCCCAGGCGGCTGAGGGTTAAGCTTCAAGGGCAGCCCACATCCTCGGGCAGGTCTCTCTTCAGAGCTGCATAGGAACTTCAGATTAAGCCCAGCTCTACAGCCTCTGCTGCTTCTCACCTTAGTCCTGCTCTCCAGCAACCACCACCGAGTTAGCCTGAAATAAAGCTGTTTTCTTTAGCTGATGGGCACCAACAGACAATACTTGGGCTGGCTACTCGGCTCTGAACTAGGGTTAGTAACAGAGGGAAGAGAAGTCCTGTGACCAGGAAATAAAAAGTAAAACACAATATGAGACAGGAGCATAGGATTATGTGCATCCGTGTTTGTTTATGGAAATAAGCATTGAAGTGTATAATCACTTACACCATGGCCAGAGCTCTCTACTGGTTATAACTAAGTATTTATCAAAGTAGATTTTAGTACTAATTAGAGTCTGAATTGTACTGTTTGAATAGACCACAGAGGCAGACCTCCTTACAGCATCTCTGGTGAGTTCTTACCCACTTTCTTTTGTTACCTCCTGGGTGCCAGGGAGCGAGATGCCCATCCCATGCCTGTTTAGCCTGAAATGCTAGGAAATCCTCTCTGTACTGAAAATACGCCTTCTCAGCAGCAAATCCATTGGTCTTGATTCCACTCCCAGAACTAAATATAAATCTCAACTTGGAATCTGAAATGCTTGGAGAAGAATTTCTTAAGTGGGACATAAAAAGAATTAATCATAAGTTAAATGAAAAGATTTAAAGTTATAAATCTGTTCATCCAATACCCCATTACGTGATGTGGCATGCAAGCCAAATACTAGGGTGAAATAATGGATGCACATACATCTGACAAAGACTCCAAGTCACGACATGTCAGAAATTTCTCCAAGCAATGAGAAGAAAGAAAGGTAACCTGGTGAGAAAATAGGCAAAAGACTGGACCAATCCTATAAATGGCCAATAACCATGTGAAAGGTGTTCAACCTCATTAATAACTAGGTAAATGCAAATTAAATCCATATTGGAATATTGCAACATACTCACCACATTGGCAAGAAATATAATTATGGCAATAGCAAATATGTAAAAAGATGAGGTGCAGAGTTAAACTTACTACTATTGGGATAGTTAATTGGAATGAGTTTGAAACAGTGTTTAGTATCGTGTGATTAAGTTAAGTATATGCAAGCTCTATGACCCAGAAATTTCAGTCCCTGGCATATACTCCACGGGTGCACATGTGTACCAGGATACACAGATGAGGCTGTTTCCTAGGAGTATTGTCAGTTCAATGGCTATAGACTAGAAACGGCCCAAATATTCATTAACATTAGATTGAATTAATAAAGTATTATACAAGGGGAGTATCATACACTAACCAAAATGAACACAATGTAATTATAAGCAACAATAATGGATGAGTCCTAACAAACCATGTTGAGCAAAAGAAGTGAGCACAGCGTAATTAACCATGTTATTTGTGACACATAGTTAGGTGATAAACTATCTAAAACTTTAAAATGACTGATTGCCATAGAAGAAGGAACTGTGAGGATGGTGGGGACTGTTGAGGGCAGGAAGCAGGGTGTGGTTGAGAAGAGGCCAGGGGTGAGGGAGGTGGCTGGCACTGCTGCACATCTTGAACTGGGTGGTGGTTACATGATATATTGTTTAATGATTGGTTAAGCTCCATATTTATTTTTCACACTTTTCTGCATATATATGATTCTTAGGAATTTTAAAAAGCGGTCCTAAAGAGGTCATTCTACTCCTGAGAGCTATCATGTCCCACTTAAGTTTTTTTTTTTCCCAAATTAAAGATCATCCCTTCAACAAATGTGATTTCCAAAGCTTTTGTCACTCTGGAGACCAATTCTTTGTATCTATCATCTATCTATCATCTATCTATCTGTCATCTGTCTGTCTATCTATCTATCTATCTATCTATCTATCTATCTATCTATCTATCTATCATCTATCTATCATCTATCTATCTGTCTATCTATCTATCTATCTATCTATCTATCTATCTATCTATCTATCTATCATCTGTCTATTTAAGCAATGACTGCTACTTTAACTGGGGCCCATGGAAAACCTAAGGTAGCAGAGGTGAGGACAACCCAAATAAGAGTAAGTACAAGTTCAATTTGTACCTCGTAAGGTTCCATGAGGACAGATGCCATCACAAAATAAACAAACCATTAAATAATAAATACACCATTAAATGCACAAACCATTAGTATGAGAACAGAAGTGTCTATGAATTCATAATTTCTTAATTTCTTATCCTTGATGATAATGAGTCCACTGGCAGACATTAGTGGGTATAAGCTGCAAACAGGTGCCGACACAGGTAAAATCAGCTGCAGCCTCAGGCTGCCCAAAAAGCCTGCCCAGGACTGGAGGAAGCGTGCCATCTCATTATCTCGCCACGTGTGGCCGCTGTCTCCCTCAGGGCTCTGCTTGGCAGCCTGGGGGAATGAGATTAGCTCCCAACCTCTCCTTGCTGAGGGCCTTGGGGCTGACCCGGTCTCAACACAACAGGCGCCACGAGAGACTTCCCAGCCAGGCCTGATTCAGGGGTGACCGATCGATCTTCCCCTTCCTCCCACCTGATTCCCCAGGGAAGGGATAAAGCTTGGGGAGAGGTGAGGTTGTGCTTGGCCACTTGCAAATGCTAGTTAGCGAGGCCTGTCTGGCTGCCTCAAGTCCCTGGGATTGGATTGCCTGGGAAGCGAGAGGAATGCGGAACGCACAGGTGGGGCTCTGCAGCTGACAGCCCCTTGGAGTGGGAGCCGCAGCACAGCTCTCCCGTCACCCCCCATTGCTCAGGCACTGGAGACAGGGACACCTGCATCTAGTCAATCAAAACATCTGTCTACCTGAAGCTTTGTTCCAGATCTTCACTTACCATGATTATGCCATCAGTTCATCCAGCTTCACCATGCATGCAGCCCTCCCGGGCCAGGGCTTACCAGTGAGTGCAATCACATCAAGGTGAAAGTCTGTTTGTCCTGCTCCTAGGGGGGAAAAAAGCAGGGGGCTAAGCCCTTGACATTGGCTGTGGCCCCACTGAGGCACTGCCTTCTGTATCACAATGAGTGGATTATAAATGGATCTAGGCAGATCGGGAATTTAATTCTGCTTTTCGATGAAACATACAGAGCTAGTTGGTGCATATTTTCAGTTGAAAAGGTGCATTTCAAGTGGGAAAAATAAGGTGTCTCCTGGGATTACAGACCTATTTAAAATTTTTTTCTAAGACAGTGCAATCAGAACAAGCATGGAGATTCAAATCAAGCCCCCCTCCCAAAACAAACAAACAAACAAAAAACAGCAGCCTTGTTTCTCCAGACTGTGCACCCCCTTTCTCCTCCTTCCTCTGTCCTCTTCCCCAAAAGTGCTTTTGGAGACAGGCATCTGTGGCCTCTGCCAACGTGGGAGGTCTTGGGAATACCTGGATTGTTTGAGAGGGAGGCCGGTGGGAGAGGTGTCTACTTGTGCCACCGGGGGCTTGAGGCTGTGTTGCATGACAGGGCTGAGCCCAACCAGCCCGGGGCTCAGGAGTCACCTTAGAGGCTGTGTTCTCTTAACCTATGTAGACTGAGTACCTACTGAGGGCCAGGGGCTGTGTCTGAACTCTTCACCCTTTATCCATTCTGCTGCCTTCCGATCATTTCCAGGCGTTCTTTTCATGCCTGTGGAATTGTTACATTGGGAAAGCCTGATAGACTCACTGTCTCTCTCAACCCTTTTACTGGGCGTCAGCAAGGAAGGTACTTTGCCTTAGATTACTAAACTAACACTTAGCAAATTAGGACTTGAACCCAGATCTCTCAACTCCGGATTTTGTATTCTTTCTGTCACACTTGGTTGAGAGGGCACCTTTGCGTGTCCTTGAAAATGCATAATTACAAAACCTCAAGCATTTGGCAAAAAGGGACAAGCGGACAGGTGGCATGACCTGCCCAAGGTCACTCAAGAAGGTGGGGCAGAAGATGGGAGCTGAGCCTACTCAGCCGGTGGTTTTCCTGGACTGAAATTTTTCTTTCGCTCCCTTTTTCACTGTCTCCTTTTGGGATTTTGCCATAACCTCTCTCCTCACACGGAAGGCTCCAAATCCCATAATGGAAACAGCCACCCATCCAGTAGAAGGACACCTCATCTCCCGTCCACCCACCTGGGGCTCCTGGTGTCATGGCCAGGACAAATGTCTGCTTTGGAGATGGGATCTGGAGACGAGGAATAGTAATAAAGTGAGAGCTGAACAAGACTGAGCACTGCACACACCTCCCCATCTGCTCTGGTACAGGCTGCTGGATTTGCTTGAGATTAGGTCTCTGTTTCTGATCTGACAACAGATGCCTGAGCCATAAATAACTGTGTGTTTCCCTTGAACTTTCGCTGCCATCTCCCGATGTCTTGTGTCACATTGCATTCTGGGGAGAGGTGCAGTGGAGCATGACACCACCTTCTAGTCCTCGATATGTCCTTCTTCTCTGAGCGCTGCCACCCCCGTGATGCCTAGGGTGGGGAGGGCCCTGCAGGCATTGGTGGGAGCTCCTGTGAAACCAGCAACCAGGGACCCAGGAGTCCCCGCCCTCCCCTTAGCTCAACCCTGGCTTCTATCCTGAGACTGAAGCTGTTGCTTTGTTTGCCGGGCAGGGATCATCTTTGTGAGGTCATGGTAAAGCCAGATTTCTGACTTGGAGTTGGGCAGAAACAGAGGAGGTAAAGGGAGACTTTGCATGTTGCCAGGCCAACCCCACAACCCCCAGGGCAATAGATGCCTTAATGTGGCACAGAGCCTGCGTCTCCAAGGAGTGACATGAATGTGTAAGGCAGTGTCTCCTCCAGGCCTGCAGGGCATTGATGTTGACTCCCTTCTCCTTACCTGGTGCGGTATACATCTTCCCTGCCCCACCCCCTTCCCTTTCTCTCTCTAATGTGTTTGGTTCACTTAGAAATCCAGAGAGGTTACCCTTGGTACAGATCAGAACGGAACATTCTGTAATTAACAAAACCTGAGCCTGGCTCTTTCCGCTTGTCTTAGTGATGGCTGAAAATTGACAGCAGAATAGCAAGTTCAGTTGTTGGCAAAGGCTCAAAATCAGGCTCATTTTTTGCTGCTCCAACTCCATGCTGTATATCTTCTTTCCTTCTCTCCCTTTCCCCTTCCTCTCCCTTGACCTCCTTTTCTCTCACTATCCTCTCCATCTCTCGACATCTCTCTCAATTTCTCTCCCAATCTCCCAATCATCCTTGTCTTTTTTCCCTTTCGTATCAGCTTCCCTGACATCTCTCTACATAGCTCTCTTTTCTGTCCTGGGTTGCCTCTCTCTCTCTCTCTCTCTCTCTCTCTCTCTCTCTCTCTCTCCACACTGCTCTTTCTCATTCCCTTTCACTGTGTTCTCATTTCCTCAGTCTCCAAGGTTTTTTTCATGAGATGCTCATGAGTTAGCCAAGCCCATGCTATGCTATGTCATCACCTGGCTGCTTCCCCACTCCAGGTGACAAGAAAGAGGACACTTAGTGCATTGCCCTTCCAGCGGCCTGGCTCCAGGCAGTTCTCATGGCGAGGGGGTCTCAATGAAGGATCAGGGATTCTCTCGGGGCGCACTAGGCTGAACCTCTTCCCACACTAGGCTGAGCCTCTTCCTTCCTAGCCATTGACCTTGTGCTCCTTTTCTAGGGCTCACACGTTCTGTTCTCCTAGTTTTCTCCCTGGCCTCTAGTCTCTCTCTCTCTCTCTCTCTCTCTCTCTCTCTCTCTCTCTCTCTCCCTCACTCTCGCTGCAGCTCCTTCTTTGTTCATCTCATCTCCCCAATGCTATTTTTCTCTTTCTTTTTGTCCTGTTTCATGACCCAACTCTCTTGCTCTGTTTCCTTCCTTTTGTTTTTCTTTTTCATACTCTAACTCTCCCCCTATTCACTCCCATAGCCCAGTTCACTCTTTCCCTTGGAGGAGCCCTAGCCCCTCCCTTGTAGCTTAAGCAACATTTCCTACTATCGGTGCCTTGGCCCTTCTCTTGGTCTTCCCACACTGGAGTCTCTACTCTTGGTGTGGTGTTTACGTGCTCTGTGCAAAGCAACTGCGGCTCCCTAAATATCTTTGCAGGCCTACGTGTTCCTGAGCAGATTGAGTAGAACATGACTTACCACTTAAGCAAGATGTGAAAAACCAGAAACAACAGGACAAAAATGAAAGAAACGGTTGTGAAAGATCTGGGGATTAATTAGCATTGTGAAGAGGAGACTAAGGGAGGACAGAGTTATTCTGCAAGTAGGTGAAGGGGTGCTGTATAGAGGGAGGCATTCACAGCTGTGTTTCATCTCTGCTATGTACAGAAAAATAAAGAATGAAGGATGAGCTGCTGCCCTGGACCTCTGGCTAAGAGATCCATAAACAGCAGAGAACATCGCCCATGCAGATGAGGGGCTTCCGTAAGGTAGTTTGGTGAAGGGTCAACATATCTTAATGGAGTGGTTTTGGTGTTGTCCATCCCTATGGTAGATGATGGAAAAGGCGACCTCCAATTCCCTTTGTGTTTTTTGCTCAGGCTTCTTGCTTCTTCCTCAGTCACAACAACATTCATACTCTGAATTTGTGACTGCAGATGCCTCATTAGCCCCTGTAAATAGTGATGTAGCCTTGCTATGTGAGCCATCACAGGCATGATTCATCATTCCAGAGCACTGATTTGACACAGCCCACTCCTGCCTTAATGCCTTTTCCTCTTGAAATGCCTCTTTTCTTCCCTCCCTCCCTCCCTCCCTCCCTCCTTTCTTTCCTCCCTGCCCCCATCCCTCCCTCTTCCTACCCTAGGGTACCAGCCACATCCTCATTCCCATTTATCTTCCCTAGGAAATGGCCAGATGATTTTGAAGTCCTCAGGCACTTGGGGTTCTCAGGCCTATGTCCCACTTGCTCAAGTCAGACAAGTGGCCCAATTTCAACTCTGCTATGGACAGTTCCCACCTCCCTTCTCTGTGTCACTTCAGCATACAAAGCAAGGCAGGGCTGCTGGCCAGCCAAGACCATTCTGCATTTCCAAGCTTTGAGACAGAGTCGTCAAGGTCTGAAGACTGCCAAAGGGCATCTTATTGAGTGAGACATGCATTTTTAATAGTCTATATTTGACTTCTATGATGGGCAAGTTATTAAGTCATTTGACAGCCAATGGCATGAGGAAATGAAAGAATACCTTAAAGGTAGACATTTCTTGGCAGATAAGGGAAAAATTCAATGGGCTGAAGGCAATAGAAAAAGAAATGCAAATAAAGATATGATGCTTTTACCTATCTGCATATAGTGGAGAAGCCATTAATAACAGTGAATAGTGGGATTTTTTTTTTATCACTACTTGACTTGAAAGTCTTGAAAACTGGGTCAGCCTTGAAAGGATCAGTCTTTGTAGCTCTGGACCAAGCCCTAGTCTTTTGTCTCTGTGCTGAAAAGATGAATTTCTTTTCTGATGTGTTTTTCCTTTGCCCCCCTTTTTCTGCATCCTTCTGAAATGAGCTTTGGGTTGGTTTTCCACCACCACCTGATTTGGATTTATTAAGGATAATGATAAGGAGCAAATGGTTCTCTCTTACCCAGAGGCACAATATTAAGTTGATAAATGCAGATCTAGACAGGTGATTACGTGAATGCTCCCCAATGTCAGGGACTTGGAGGCCCAGCTTCCCTGTGAGCCTTTCCTGGCCACTCTGGGAGTCCAATGAGCTGCCTGATTCTCTAAACCCTACAGACTGTCTGCCCATTTTACCTGTGTGTTGGGCTCCATCTTTACCCAGAATTTGTAGTTTTCTTTACAAGTGCCTATGGCTTTAATTTTTCAACCTCTGTCCTCAAGACCTGTGGTAGGACTTGAGATGGCCACAATCCGTTCCCTAACCTGGGAAGGGGAGACCACCCACCTTGGGGCATTTAGGAAGACAGACTAGTCAGAACAATATATGCCCTTAATAGCAGGGTTTTTACTATCGAGTCAGGGCTGACAGGTACTTGAGAAGCCCAGGACTTATGCCCTGGAAGAAGTGCACATAGAGATTGCTCAGAGGCCCCATGCAGGGGCTTCTGCCTTGTGTTGTTCTGCCAGCACCACCGCAGGGATTGTAGAGAAACCAGTGTTTGTAGAATGTATAATATGCTTGTGGAGAACTTGCTGGGGATGAGGATGCGGTAGATAGACAACATATCTTATTGTCTTAAAGCCCTTTCCTCATCCACAATCCTATGAACTCCTGATTTCCTCTTGCCTAAATACTTGCATCGATGCCCAAACTCAAAAGCCTTCTGCTGAGCACTTCGGAGTTTGAGCAGCTCCATTGCCGTCTTGCTTTAACTGAACCTGGCTCTTCCCTGAAGATTTTGTTTCCCCCTGAAACATGTTCAGTATTGCCTCTTTTTGCTCCTATTCCTCTCTACCTCTGTGAGGCTGGGTTATATGCTCGCCTTGGTTTCTAGTGCTGCATCCAGAGTTGTTTCTCTCCCTCCCTAAAACCACCCAACTTTTTTAAGTCATAGGACCATACCTCCCTGACCTTCTCAAAATGACTTCTTAAATGCCTAAGAGAAATATCACAAGTCAAACTTTGTTTTCACGAGCTCCACCCCCAAATCTGTGTCTCCCATCAGTTTTCAGATCTCAGTAAATGGCACCACCTTTCACTCCGTTGCTTTGGCTGAAAACCATGTAGTCTTCCTTGATTTTTATCTTTCTCTCATTCTCTACATTAAATTTTAAAAGTAAGTCTTGTTGCCTCTTCTATCAAAATATGTTCTGTGACCACTTATCACCACTTTCCACACTACCTCTCAAGTCTAAGATGCCACGGTCTCTTGCTCAATCTACTAAACCGGCCTCTTAACCAGTCTCCTCTCCTCTCTCTCCCATCTATTCTGAGCAAGGTAGCCAGGATGACACTATGCAAACATACATGCAGCATGTTCCTCCTCTGCTCAGTACTCCCAACTGGCACAAAACCCAAAGTCCTTACACAGCCTGAGAGACCTAAATGGCCTTGTCCTGGTGATCTCATTAACAACCACTCTTTCCCTTGCTCACGCCACTCAAGCCACACTCTCTTCCTTTTTGTTCATCAGACATACTGCATAGTCTCCCCATCTGACTCTATCAGGCATTCACATTCCCTCCTCCCTTATTCAATTCTCTGCTGTGCTCGAATATCACCAGCTCAGAGAGGCACTCCTGACCTTACAGCCCTGCCCAACATTCTGAATGTCCTCCTAAGAACACATGCTGTGTGACAATATATTATTATCTTTATTCATTTAATTATTTATTGTCCATATCTCCCACCAGACTATAAAGTCCATAAGGGAATGGGTTTACTTTGTTTTCTTACTATTGTATTCCAGCTCCCAGACCAAGCATGTGGTTAGTGTTTAATAAATATTTGTTGAAAGAGCAAAGGAATAATGGGAAGCGCTAGATGTAGGCCACAAGGCAGTAGGGAAAATTTTGTGTACAATTCTAGATACTAATGTCAGAAAGAGAAAAGGAGAGAAAAGCATCCACTTATGGGGCTCCCAGCAAGGGATAAACTAAAATAGCATCTTTCTTCCAAGCATAGAAAAGAGATATGACAAACGGGCTCTAAGAAAAATGAGTGTGAGAACTTAGATGGCAACAAGAGGAAGACACCCGGGCCACTCAAGGGCCACACCTACTTGGCAAAAGTGAGGAGGAGTGGCTCTTCTCCCTCCAGAGATTCAGTCACTGTCCCAGCCATTTGCCTTACAGATAATGGCGGGAGGCCTCCACCTCTCAAGGGAAGAGAAGGCACTGCATTTCTTTTATTTTTAAAATATATTTTATTGATTTTTTACAGAGAGGAAGGGAGAGGGATAAAGAGTTAGAAACATCGATGAGAGAGAAACATCGACCAGCTGCCTCCTGCACACCCCCTACTGAGGATGTGCCCGCAACCAAGGTACATGCCCTTGACCGGAATCGAACCTGGGACCCCTCAGTCCGCAGGCCAATGCTCTATCCACTGAGCCAAACCAGTCAGGGTGGCACTGCATTTCTTAAGGGAAGGGGTCCACAGTAGGCACAGACACCCTTCTTCATTTTACAAACCACTATGGATTACTGGTTCTTCAAGAACCTCCTAAATACCATTTCCTTTTCCTTATTATCTCAGGCAGAATTACTTATCCTTTGAAACAGTACTTTTCCCATTGGGTGATCGGTTGCTGTTTACACATCCACTTCCCCTGCTTGATTGTGTAGGTGGTGGCTATGTCGCATTAATCTTTGCATACTGCACACGACAGTATCCAGTAAACACTGGCTAAATTAGGGGCCAGCTCTATTTAACCAACCCGTGGAATTAAAGGAAGGGACTTCTCTCTTTCTCTCTCTCTCTCTCTCTCTCTCTCTCTGTGTGTGTGTGTGTGTGTGTGTGTGTGTGTGTGTGTGTGTGTGTGTTTCTGAAGGACTTTAAAGGCTGGTTATAATGCAGAATTGCTTCTTTTTAACTCACCTAAAGCCTACCTATGTAAAGCTTATTAATACCCGTTACCCGATAGAGCACAATGAAGTTTTGCTTAAAAGAGTAACCTCTGTTTTCTAAACATCCACCTTCACCACCTCAACTCCAGAATGACATCCTATAGCCTGACTCTCAGTTTATTGAACTCTGTCTATCCAAGCTACTCAGCAAGCATTCAAGGCCCCCTATGGTCTTTCCAGATGGCCTGCTGAAGGAGCTAGAGAAATAAAGGGTTGAGACATAGTTTATCTCAATGCTCCCTTATCCATGGAAGTAAGTGCTCAACACTAAACTCTCCAAATAGACTTGTTTAATAAGGTGCATGGACCCAAGGAGGACCCTGGAACAGAGGTGCCCATTTTCTCTAACCCCCTACTCTTGGCCGGAAGAAAAGATACTGGGTGTCCTTTCTTGGCCTGGATGTGACTGCAACAGGTATGAGTGTCAAAGGAGAAGCGGAGGGTGAACAAGCAGAATATCTGTTGAAGCAGCTCCATGCTGCGAGGAGGTCTAGTCTTCTAATGTCCTCTATTTCTTCCTGTATCAACTTGAGACCTGTTTCTCAGAGTTCACCTCCTCTAAGATTCTTCTTCAAAACTGGACCTTACTTCTCATTGACTTGTTCACACACACATTAGAAACAGAGGTCAACTTGTTTAGTGAAAATCATTTAAATAACACAAGAAGAATTTCTGGTCTGAAGACTGGCTATCAAAGTGCTTGCTCTGATTCAAACTCCAGCCACTGTCTTCCTTGCCGTATCTCTCAACAATCACAAACAGAACTTTGAACGCCCCCTGCATACAAGTATACTTTTCCAACCCCATCTCTTGCTCTACCTGCCATCAATTCTTCCTTCTTCAAAGGACCACACAAAAAACCATGCTCCTTCCCAGAGGCATGTCTTTACCTGTGCAGCTGACCCCACCCAGGTGTCCTTCCTTCGTCCTCTGCTGCCATGCAACCTCCCCAAGTGGATTGCACAGACCATGTTACTCCTCTCTCCACTTACAGGAACTTGTGTTGTATATTTGGAGTTGATGATATGGTTCATAGTGTATTCTACCCCACATGCTAGGTATATCATCCAAAAAGAGCAAGAGGGCATCTTCTCCACTGACATAAAATTATATATATATAATATATATGGTTTCTTTCTCCCACCAATTTTCTCTAGTTAAAGGCCATGGAGTACAGCTCCAGGTCCACTCTCCCAGGTCTCCCATAGCACATCTCATCCATAACAACTCTAGTATAATGATTCCCCCATAATATTCTTGCCATTAGTAATAAGAAGAATGAGATTTTACTATGTGTAGTCATTGTACCCTGGGCTTCACATACCTTATCTCATTTAGTCCTCACAATATCTCTGAAAGGAGGGCCCTACCACTATCCCCACTTTACATAGGAGAAGGCTGATGTTTAGGAAATGTTGGTTGATCGACCTACTCATGAGACCATAAGATTTCCAGGGCAGAGACCAGAATACAACTTTGTTCCCTCCTGCTACATAGAACATTCAATAAATTATGACAGGGATATTTTTAAAGGAATCTTCAAACTAACCAGTGCTTGATCATTGTAGACAAAGGTAGCAGAGTTTAAAGAAAATTAAGCTTTAAGTCCATACTTCTGAGTCCTGAGGAAAGAAAGAAGAATGGGGTGATAGGCAGGTGTGTGTGTGTGTGTGTGTGTGTGTGTACATGTGTATACTTAGACTATATATAGGAGCTAGGGAAAGAACTGCAAGACATCTGATCACGCCGTAATCTCACTTTTGAGTTTATCCATAAAGCAACGGCGAGTTCTGTGAAGTTGTGAAGGCTGTCCCTTAGCAGAGAAGGCTGTGATAAATCCCACCAGCCCTCCCAGAGCTTAGCCCACTGTATCACAGAAGCGGACGTTGAGTCTCAGGGAGACTAAGACAGGTTACAGTGCTAGGGAGTGGCAGACTAGGGCTGGCACACCTGTTTTCTGAAACACGGTTCCTGCCACAGCGATCGCTTCCTTGGCTGATGACTTAGCAGAGGCTGGTAACCTGATTTGGGGATGATGGACTCAGAGGATGCTGAGCTCACCTCATTTTTTCTTGTTCAGCAGGGCTGCTATACCTCAGTCAGGCAAGGAGAGTTTTACTCTTGAGCAATTAATGGTCTCTGACATGGTTGTTTATGATAGGTTATATAAATTAGATTTACTGAGTTATGGGAGCCTTGAATCTTGTGCCCTCTGCATGAGTGTTAACATCTGTTTGTGAGGTTTTCTTTTTAAAGGCCTTCTCTCCAAAGAGTGGGGGGTATTTTAATACCTCAGGTATGTGTGTGTATGTGTGTGTGTGCAATTGAAAAGTCTGTCCCTCAGTTAGTTTCCTAATCTGTAAAATGGGAGTAATAATACCTGCACTGATTATTTCCTAGGATAGTAATGTGAATCTAGTGTAGTAACACATGGCAAAGTCCTGTGTGAAGGTAAAGTGCTGTACAAACCATGGTTGGGATGAATTAATTGGACTTAAAATAGTGATTTTATAGCTTAGGCCCAAATTTGCTTTTTTTATAAGACAAAATAAAAATTAAGTTAAAACATGATCTCTGCAAAGTTTCACAAATCTTATCACCTGCTTTTTTCAGGATGATGGGCTAGAAATAACTGTAATGCTTAGTCAGGGCCTAGGGTGCTGGGTCAGCTCCTTGCCAGTTGTTCACAAGAGCACGTGTAGGGCCAATGGGTGTGGTGTTGGTCTTTGCAGCCTTAGCATGTCTTGAATAGATGTGCAGAATGGAAAGAGGTATCAGTTGGTATGATTTGTCAATAGCCTTATAGATAGATTCAAGACCTCGGTATCATGTTGTTCCCCCCCCCCCCCCCCCCGTCCTTAGCAGCCCCTGCCAGGTCACCACTAGTAATAAAGTGGGTAGACTCACGCTTTTTTCATTCCGCAGCATAGCTGTTTCCCATGCTTGATGGAGAACAGGCAATTCTTTCAGAGGCTGACCTCGGGTTGAGTACGAGCTCCTTCGCCTGCTATCTCCCCCATAGCCTCACTGTGGGGCCTGCCCTGCTCCCTGGATCTTCCCATGTGGTCAGCCCATTGTGCTTGGTGTCCTGTGTGTTTGGGGAAATTTGTGGGTTCTCCCTTCACCATCTCCCCTTCTCCAAAGAAGCCCTGCTCTCTTGCCCTCCAGCCAGAAATGCTGCATTTATCTCAGTGTCATTTCTTCAAGATGTGAGCTGGAACAAATCCGGAGCAGCTGCTTCCTTTCTAAGTGTCCTTTAGGGACCCCCTCGGCAGACACTTTGCAGAGTATAATGATGACATCCTAACGAGCATTAATGTACATGTTGTCATTTTTCTATATTTACTCTTCCCAAAGGAGGCATAGCTCTGAGAAGGGAATACAAACTCCAGGGAGACAGGGAGAAAGTTTTGTGGGCAAACCTCACTGCAAACCCACTGGCTGAGGAGAGAAAACCATGGGGGCTGGGAGTTGGGGCAATGAACACCTTGGAAGTCAAGAGAATGGGAAGCGGAGTGAGTGTGGGGGTATGCCTGCGCGAAGTAGGAGGCAGGGATTTGAAAGGAAATAAAGTTTTCAAAATTGATTTAGGACTCAAGATTGTCTTTCCAGGTAAAGAATATTATGAATATTTTCTTTAGTTTATGACCCTGACCACTATGTGTTGCATTCACTCATTCATCCATCCATGTGACAGACACCGAGTGAAACCTTCCTACATGGCAGACCTTGTGCAAGGCCCCAAGAATAATTCACAAGGGGATAGAAGAAGTGCAAGGACCTCTCAGAATTTAATTTCTCCATAGTGGGTGGGTGGGGCCCGGAAAAGGTTACATTGCATCATGCCATTGAGCCCTTACAACAACCCTGTGAGGTAAGTGCTATTTCCCTCACTTTGCAGAGGAGGAGGAAAGCTCAGGATAGGTAAGTAAGTTCTCACAGATGTCAGTGTGTGCATGGCCACACCGAAATTTCCAACCAGCTCTGTCGGTGCTGAAAGACCGTCACCCTCTTCATGTTGCAGGAAACTTGGGCGAGGGTGAGGTGGAGACTGAATCCCCTTCTGTGGATTCTGAGAGCCTGGGGGGGCGGGGGGGGGGGCTTCTGGGGTGTCTGTTAGGAACTGTCAGCACAATGCACTGAAAGCAGAGAGCAGGGCTCCTTCTGCTTGGGGTTAGCCTGGGTTGCCTGTTACCTGAGGCTGAGACAGGTACGGAGGCAGTTCCACCGGCTCCTGCCAACCTGACTTTCCTGGCAACTTTACCTCTGAGTGGGCTCTGCAAATACCTCACAATGTGTTCCACTAATTAATGAACTGACCCATGATTAATTATACACCTCTTTATTTTTTCGCTGTTTGCAAAGCTTCCATATTCATCATCATCATAACGACTCTATGAGGTCGGCAGGGGAAGAGCGAGCACCGCAGTGGACAGATCAGGAAGTAGGGCCTCAGAGATGAAAACTTACTGACGATAATCAGCCAGGAAGCAGCAAAGCCAGACCTCCGGCTCCAGGTCTCAAACCCAGCCCCCTGCTCATCTCAAGCCTCACAGCCGCCATGGACCTTGAAAGCTGGTGAAGGCTGCAGAGATCCCCTCCTCATTTTAGAGATGGGAACCCTGAAGAGAATACCAGCCCAAGGTCACCAGCTGGCCTATGCCAATATTCTTTCCCCAACTCGGGGCCACCCCAAATGGAGCTTGGGTAAGCCACTCTGGTCTCTGTCTCTAAGAAGCAAATCAGAACAAGCATGAAATCTTTGAAAAACATTTCAAGGTCGAAATCAAGCAAACGTGTGAGTAGGTGTATAGATCCCAGGGAAAAAGTGAAGTCAAGCAGGGTGTCTGCGGGGTGATAGTCCCAGCGCTGTAAGGGGAGCTGAACCTTCTTCGCAAGGGCACAGAGAGAGGGGGCGTCCTGAACAGGCAAAGGGAAGATCCCTTAAAGATGAAGGATAAGGTCAAACTTCGTCCTCTCCTGCCCATAGATGTTATCTGGATGGATTGTATCAAATAAATAATGTATCAGAAGATTCCTCCCCTGTTCCATTAGCCCCATCAGGAGGGAGAGCACAGCCTGGCTGTGTGATAAGTGGTAATAAATGGCGGTGCTTGTCGGTGGAAATTTTTCTGGCAAATTTCCGAACCAGATTAAAAAGTAAATTAGATTTCTTCTGAAGAGTTATTTTCAAGGGTTTTTATCCACTGACGTGTGTATGCAAGATTGCAGCTTTGCCAAGGGGGAAGAGAACAAAGCTGGGAAAAATAATAAAATAAAATAAAAATCAGCATGCAATTATCTGTGTGAACAAGGCTATCGCTGGGAAGGTGCCTAATCAGAGATGTCTTAAATTTGCTTAAAATACAATGTGCAATATAAAATGTATTTATAATGTGCCTCTGATGCTCCATAAAATTGTTACCATGACCAGACAATTGCACGAGACAGGGGTTGTAAAATGGAATGGGTTGAATCAAATCAGTTGTTAATAATAGCTGAATAAAATACAGCTTTCGAAGAGTAGTGGATTGTTGTGCTGGCTTTTTGTTGGCTTGACCAAGTCTCTTAAGTCATGTGTGTGTCAAATGCCGACGACCCTCGCTCCCTTCTGCTGCGTCACTCCGCCCTCGGCAGGCCCTCCACTTCTCTCTGGTTCCAGTTGCCTCTTGACTGCTTTTCCTGCCTTCCCTCCCGCCAACCGCTGCTGGGCCACCTTCCACACTCACAGGTCAGCGTGACCTCCTATTAAACGAAACCGACTGTGCCATCCCCATTCCTCAAAGGGGAGTCTAAATTTAGCCAGCCCTGTAAGAGCCTTTGTTACCCGAGTCCGGCTGGCTGTTCAGCCTTATTTTGTGCCCTTCACCACCTCCCGCACTCTGTGCTTTCAGAAAGACAGGGAACACTACAAATCCTGTCTGGGTCTCCCATCGCTCCCAGCTACTCAGTAAATAATCAGCAAGCGAATGACTGGGCAGAGGGGTGCAGTCTCTGGGGCGTGGCAGGTGTAAGGAGAATTTTGAGACTAAGGAATTACAATGCCATCTTCCATTGCTGGGCAAGCCAACACATTCGCTAAAAAGACTATTCTCTTTCTTAAACACTATCAATAAAGGGCCCATCAACTAGGGTCACTCTGCACCTACTGAAAAGAACAGGGTATTGGTTAGGTTCTAGTTTTCACTAGGAGTCATTGTTCCGTCTGGTTATTCAAGACTATTTCTCCACGTTGTTCACATTCACTTATCTTTCATTCCAGTGTTTAGAAGCAGAAGCAAGAGGTTGAAAGTCATCCTACTTCCAGTGAAGGCAAGCTTGGGGTGAATGGTGAAGGTTTTGGCTGTAAGCTGAAATGAGCGCCGTGAATTTAAACTCTGCATTCTCCTTGCCAACAGGTCCCATTACCCCTGATAGAAGAAAAAAAGAGTTGCCTCCTACCCTTCAGAAGGATGGGAAGCCCTGCAGTGTTTTTCTAAGCGCTCCTCGCTCTCTGCACACAGGTCACTCACCGCTCCTTCCTGCTAACCTTCCAGCAAAGTGTGATTAGGAAAATCCCTTAAGAGCAATACCGCACTCCCTGCCCAAATAAGTGAATGACTCTCTCCATCTTAAAAAATTAGAAAAAAAGCCCAGCCATCTGACGGCGTGGCTCAGTGGTTGAGCGTCAACCTATGAACCAGGAGGTCGCGGTTTGATTCCCAGTCAAGGCGCATGCCCTGGTTATAACCTTGATTCCCGGGGCAGGGGGGGGGGGGGGGTGCATGCAGGAGGCGTCCATTCAATGATTCTCTCTCATATTTGATGTTTCTATCTCTCTCTCCCTCTCTCTTCCTCTCTGAAATCAAGGAAAATATATTAAAAAAAGAAAAAGAAAAAAAGATTAGAAAAGAAAGGAGCATTGGGGTCTGGTGGTGTTATGTGTGAAGAAGAAGGCTGGCAAGGGAGAAGGCATCAGGAAGATGTAAGGACTTGGGCCAAATCAAGCAAATTAAGTGGGTCTTGGAATTAACTGAAGAGCCACTCATTTGGTCCAGTCCCCAGGAGCCTCCCTGGGGAAGCTGAGGGATAAAGGTGCAGAGAGGCCTCCGGCTCTCCCTTCCCTAATGATATTTACTCTGACCTAAGTGGGATAGCTCTCTGGAATACCCACACTCGAAAGCCACTCTGAGTGCTCCACATGGGTGATACCACAGGGGGAAGACGCCCAGCCCTCCTCAGAGAACAGTGAGAGCCAGGTGAGTGCTGCCCAGAGCACTTGCTGGGTAACTCCTGTTGCCATGTACCCAGGACACAGCTGGAGGCACATGTGCCTGGCCTGCGGGTCAGCACAGCTGCAGTGTCTACTGGAAGTCAGGTGCAAGGAGGTGCTTTGGGAAGGTCTGTGGGGTTCAACCCAGGGAAGAGAGAAACCCGACTGGGGCCTGTGCAATCCAGCGGGGCCTTTAGTCTCCCCCACAGACTCCAGCCAGCAGGTTTCCATGGGGCCTCCCCACACAGATCCGCCCGAGGAGCTGATGACAGGGAAGAAGGGTGGGACCCTCACTTATGCTGTAAGTGCCCATTGGTCCCACATACCAGCCTGCACTGGGCCTGCGGCATGTTTGAGCTGTAAGAGTCACACTTCCTTTGTGCAGTGGCCTAGCAGTCACCTCAACTGACAGATGTTCCAGACACAGGTAGGCCCATGTGGACCCAACCCTGGAGCCTTGTGAGGATGCAGGGGTGGGCAGCAGAGGGCCCAGGGGCCAGCAATGGGTGCTGAGAAATTCCCAGAAACTCTCTAGACCCATTTCCTCTGTCCCCTCCTGACCACCACCCTGATTTCTTTATCTACACTCTCTCCCCTCTGACTCTCCACTTTAGCCCTGTGGGGTTTTTTTCTTTTCTTTCTTCCTTTCCTTTCTCCCCTCTGTTCCCTAATGGCATTCTTTTCTCACCTCCCCCTTTTCTCTTCCTTCTGCCCACCTTTGGTCTCCTTTTCTTTCTGTCTTCATGCTTCCCTTCACTCTCTTCTCCTTCCCTTCTCCATTCCTGCCATTCCATAAACTGTTGTTAAACACCATGCGTTCCAGGCCCACAGCTCAAGGGCCAGGTTACAAAGATGAACAAGAGATAGATGCTGCCTCCCAGGAGCTCTGTCTGGGTGGGAGGCAGGGAAGAAAGCAAACAGTCCTGGAATAGTGCCTTGGAAGGAGGTGGGTGCAGCATCCTGGAGTCCACAGGAGGGAAGGACAACTTCTGCCTCAGGACCTCTGGAGGGGGTGGTACTTGAAGGGTGCCTGGACGTTTTCTAGGTCAAGGAAGAGCTGAAAGGCCTTCAACTCAGAAGAAAGCCTAAGGCAAGACATGAAGAAGCGACACTGCCATCTTCATAGCTGGTCAGTGTGTCTGGAACACAGCTATGTGGAGACAGGGCGAGAGCTGACCTCACCCCATTGCATGGGGCGTGCCTGGGCTCAGGAGTTTGGGTTTCCTCTTTCAGTCCATGGGCTTCTTAAAAGGTTTTTGAGAAGGGAAGGACAAGATGCCCTTCCTCCTTCGTGCCTGCCGTATCTCCTGTGTCCTCCTTCCTCTCTTCCTCTCCTACATCTCTTCTCTCACCATCCTCCCTCGTCTCTGCCACGGCTCGCCCCAGCTGTGCTCTGCTCCAGCCAATTTTACCCTGGACTTGGGGTCGTTCAAGGTCACAGGTCCACCTTTGGAGGCAACAGCTCCCTCAGCACAGGCAGAGCAAACCTGCCTCTCTGGCCCTAAGCACCCCACTCCTGCTCCTCCCATACCAGCTCTGATGCTAATCCAGGACTAGACTAACACCAAACACGGAGAGCGAACCCGTGTCTTCCAGTTTAAAATCATCCTGTGCATGGGCAACTCCTCATTCAAAACTCCCAGCGAGTCAGGAAATGTCTGCAGAACTCCTATTCTGTGCCAGGGATTGTGTTAAGGGCTTCACATACATGCTGTCTCGTTTAATGCTCACAGGATCTGATGAGAAACGCATGTATTATGTTCTTTCTGAAAATGAGCAAACTGAGGCTCAGAGATGTCAAGTAACTTAAACCAAAGTAAAGGAAGAGCTTGGTCTTAACCCAAGTGTTCTGACTTCAAGCCCAGGATTCTCTCCAACACATATATACTAACGGGTATGTTCACTATTTACATATTACAGATACTGCATTTTTAGAGGTGAAAGTCTAACCTTCCATGACACAGATAAGTAAAGTGGGTCTTGGGCTTTTGGATGTGAGTGCGCAGCTCGTACTGGAACAGCCTCCTACAAGAACATATGGCTTTTTGCTGCTCTACTGGTTGCATGGTGCTCCTTCTTCCCACCATCCTGCCACCCCAAGTCAGCATCAAGGGACAGACAGACCTGGGGGTGACAGTCTAGGTCACTGGGGCAGTGTTGTGGGGAAGGGCCTCTGGGCCCATCTGTCACTGTGACAGCCCCATATGTCTCCTGATCGGAGAGCTCTTGCCTGCCCCGGAGCTGCTCATTATTCCTCCCAATGCTGTTGCCCGAGGAGCTGAGCTGGCCTCTCATGCTGGTGACTGACGAGGCGGCGGAACAGCAGCATCCAAGTGCAGTCCCAGCTCTCCAGGGCACCTCCGCGCTGGGGAGGCAGGTGCGGGCGGCCTGGCCATTGCTCTGACAGTGGCATTGATCCATCCTGTGCAGATGCAGCTGGAGGGGCAGGCTGCCTGCCCGGCCACCTTGTTAGTCAGAGTCACTCAGAAAACCAGCTTGCGACTGTTTCACATGCGAGAGGAAGGAGGGCCCCACACATGGGAGCACGGGTTGGCAGGACGGCGAGCTTGGATCAACTCTGCTGGGTGCTGGATGGGAGCGAGTGGTCCAGGGCACGGCCCCTGCCATCCAGGGGCTTCCAGTTGATGGGTGGACGAGGAAGGAAGTGTAGGCTTGGTTTGCGTGGGGATCAGGGGAAATCGGGGAGAGTTTATTTAAGAAAAACTCAACGTTTTCATGACAGTCTGGTTAAGTGGGGAGCATAGAGACAGCACGTTTATGGTTGAAAATGAGGCTTTTGAGGTTGAAAATGAGGCTTTCTGAACTTCATTCTCCTCATCTGTAGAGTGGAGGTGGCAATAGCACTTATCCTAAAGGTTGCTGGGAAGATGAAACAATATAAGGCAAACCAAGGCCTTAACCCCGACTGACACGTTGCCAGGCCTAGGAGGTGGTGGCTAGCTACTGTGGATGTCGGGATCAAAGCAGCGGCTCCACATTCCTGCTCGCTCTCATCCGTTCATCACCTTGGATAAGTGGCAGACTTTCTCATCTGTGAGGTGGGATGATGGGCTCCATCTATCTAAGGAGGTTGTGGTAAGCACCATGCAAGGTAAACTATTAAATAGCCTGGCACATAGTAGGAGCTCAGTAAATGACAGCAACCGTTAGATGCCAGCAGAGGTAAGAGTTGGGTTAACCTCATTTCTGACAGGAAATAAAACCCTGCCCCGACTTGAATGTCCTGGAAATTAATTTTGTATACTTACTCATGGCTATTACTTTAATCAAAACAAAATGTCTCACTTAAAGGCAAATGATTAGTTGTGCTAATAGAAAGGCAGCCGCCCACACCTGCCTCCCCAGAAAGAGCTCATCAATGACCTTCCTATTGTTTTTCCTGCCTCAGATCTGTGTGGAGTTACACACGTTGCCGCTGCCCAGAGCTGAGTGTATGCCCTGCAAAGCCTCCTATCTCTGTGGCTGAATGATCTGGCTCTGGCAGCACCTCCGTCCCGCATCATGCCCTTACAGTGTGAGTAGCTGACAACCCTTTAATCTTGCCAGAGGTATTTGCAAATTTAAACTAGGATGTTATTATTCCCACTTTCATATTCCACTCCCTTAATCCATTCTCCACACAACAAAGTGATCTTTTAGAAACACAAGCCTCATCATTTTTCTCCCTGCTTAAAAGTCTTTAATGACTCCTCATTGCCCTGAGAATAATCCCCAAATTCCTTATCAAGGTTTACAAGGCTCTCACTTATAATGCCTGCCTAGCCCTGCAGCATCCTCTCCTCCGTTCCACCCCCCAGCCCAACCTTTCTCCCATCGTACTCATTGTTTCTCTCCCTGAAATACCCTGGGGTCCTCCCAACTTCCAGAGTTTGCACATAGAGTTTTCTCTGACCAGAATGCTCTCCACTCTGCTGACCTCTATTTTATCCTTCAAATCTCAATCTTAAATGTTCTTTCGAGGGGCCTTCCCCAGCTCCCTAGCTTGGCTTTTTGCTCCTATACCATCAGTGAGGACAAGCCAGTCCCCAGCTCTAAGAACGTAAAATGTGTAAATAGCCTCTCTTAAAAAGCTTAACAGACCAAGTGGTAGATGGATACGAGGATGGCTCAAGTACACCCCTTCCTCTGCCCACGTCCTTTAAATGTGTCTTTGCAGCTATTCCTATCAAAAGGCAGATTGTTTCCTACCCCTGGATTTGGGGCTTGTCCTGTGACTTGTTTTGGCCAGCAGATTGCAACAGGAGGGTAATGTGGCAGTTCTGAGCCTCAGCCTCAGAACATTTACACATTTCTACCAGCTCTATAGAAACTCTGCCAAGCTGCCATGTGAAGAAATCCAGACCAAGCTGCAGAAGGTTAGAGACCATGTTTTCCAGTCACCTCTCATGCCCTGGTCAACATCCATCTACCCCCCAGAAGCAGAGCTGCCTAGCATGTCAGTATCTGACAATAGCAATGCGAATAAACTCAGCCGAGGCCAGAAGAATCGGTCAGCTGAGCCCAATCAAAATTGCACCCATAGACTCATGAACAAAATAAATGGTTGATATTTTAAGCTAAAGATTTGTGCAGTCGGTTGTTAAACAGCATAAACGAATGGATACAGGCCTTTTGTAGGATGAAATAAATATTTGCACGAGCAGGTAAGCAACAATACACGGTAGCGTATGCTGGCTCTACTGCAAGTGGACAGACAGACATAAGAGCACAGAGGAATGAAAGGTCACTGAGGACTGGAGTTATTCCGAGGAGATGGTTAATGCAGGCACATTATTATTATATCCTCAAATAGACCGTAAGCTTTCGGAGAATGTGGAATGTGTCTTAATATTACTTTGTACTTTCTGCAATGCTTAGCACATTTAAGCTACAGCATTCAATTCAAAAGTACTCGATGGGTCATTTTAAAACAAGGCTAAAAGCGCTATCTGTGTTCACTTTTATGTTCTCTGCATCTGTACTGTGCCTAGAATATAGGAGGCACTTGGTAACTATGTAGGAATGAATAAATGACTCACTTCATGGATTTTTAAGAAAAATGTATTTGTGAAGTGTCTTTCCAGATGACCTCAGACAGTGTTTATAGGTATAAAAGGTGGGGAGAAAAGCACAGAAACCTGGATGGTGGGAGGACAAACCACATTACCCAAACCCACCTCCATTGGTAACTGCTGCAAAGCACAATACATGGCACGTTTGTCCATTGTTCTCTTCTGACTTCGCTTTGGGTTTCTCACCATCCTTTTTCCTTCTTTTCTCTTCCCTTTCTCTTTCTCTTTCAGTCCTGTTTTCCTGTGCTCCTGATACTTTCTGAGTTAGCATATTTAGTGTATAGTGATGATCAAGTTCAAGGTCATGGCTTTATGTTGGAAGGGACTGGGGAGGTGGGGGCGGCAGATGCAGGGTCTCCATGGCAGGTGTGGTGTGAATAGACTCTGCACGCTCAATTCCCTTTCTCCTTCCCCTTTCTATAAAAAACAAGTCCAGGAAAGCATGGGGATAACATGAAAAGGAAACGGTATATGTGTGCAGTCCGTGACTGACTGTCTGGGCTGTTCTTTCACATCTGAACTTGCCATCTGAGAGCTGTCTTCTTGCTGTACTGTGTGTACCTGCAGCCTTCCAGCGTCTTGATAGCTGCATCCCTTGACTGGCAGCATGGAGCCGGCCTTTGGGTCAGAATGCAGGGACTTCTGAAGCTAACTGTGAGTCTGCATCTAGGTATAGGCCCTTTACATGTAGATGCAATTTGTATGTGTCCTCTTCACAGTGGCTCTGGTTCAGCTCTTCCCTTTCAAGACCAAAACCCTCTTCTTCTGATCAATCTACCCCATTTTTTTGTAACCTTCCTTGTCTTGGCTCCCCCTAAACCACTGTATGTTTCTGTACATTACTCATTTAATGTTTGCCATGCAATAAATTGCCTCATGACGTTTCCTATTGTAAGCATAACTAACATCCTAGAAGGAAAGGCATAGCCTTTCTTTGCATTGCTCCCAGAATCAATTGGACACATTGTTCGAGTTCAAAAATCATTTTCTGAATGATTGTATGAGTGCATGCCCCCTGGGAATGGCTGCTTTGCTGTACCTTTACCTTTAAAAACACTTAGTTTTTCATAAACATTTATTATGTGCCAGGTACTGCACTAAGCACTTTTCATGGTCTATGTAATTTACTCCTCATGAAAGCACTGTGAGTGGGTACTGTTATTATCTCCACAGCTAGTGAACCAGGGCTCAGACATTCCATCCAGCCAGCTAGGTTCTGAAGTGGGCACTCTCAGCCCCCTGGCGAAGATTATTCCCTTAGAAAAACTGCATGAACGTTGTAGTCACACTTGGGCCACCCCAACTGGAGAAACAGAAAACGATGTAGTGCGCCTTCTTCGTGAAAACAAATGGGGTATGTTTCAAGGGAAAAGAGTCCCCTTCCCGATGGCTCTGGGCATATCAGGTCACCTGGTTCTGAGCGGTCTGCAACTATCACATGTGCATTCACGTTGTTTACTGAAAAAGAAGATAACAATTGTTATATAATCAGAGCTACCCTTTATTACCATGTGTCAGTACTCTGCTAAGCACTTCATATTTAGTATTTCACTTAATCTGTTCTGTAGCCCTGAACATTGATATTCTTATCATTCCTCCTTTATATTTGGGAAACTGAGGGTTGCGGGTGTAAGCAACTTCTCTGAGTCACACAGTCAGTGGGTGTCGAGCTTTCTATTGGAATCCCAGTCCCTCCTACCCAAAATTGTCCTTTTAAATACTAAACCATTGGATTTCAAATTTCAGTGTATTGGGAATTTCCTGGGGAGCTAGTTAAATGCAGACTCCCAGCCCCCACTGTCAGAGGTTCTCTAGCAGCTGTGCCATGGTGTCTAGAATCTTCCATCTTAACAGCTGTTTGTGTGAACCTGTGCAGCTTGTGCATGGCACATGCCACTAGTCCATCTTCCCGGCTCCCTGTTAGTAGCAGACTGGCAGTAGCCTATGAGGAATTCATTCGTGAGCTTGCTCTGTGGCCTGCCATCATGATCAGGATTTAAAAGCCCATGGCTTTTTCTTCCTTATTTATTCTGCCCTGAATGCTCTCTTGCTCTCCTATTTTGGGGGCCTGGCTGGAAACCTTAAAAACCCTTCTCTCCTTCTGTCTTAAGGTGTCGCCTGACTAAACCTCTAGTTCCATGCCTTCTTCTTTCTGGATCTCATGCCACCCACCTCTCTGCAGCTGCCACCCAAGCAAAAGGCATTTCCAACCCTCAGAGCCATAAAGCAAGCATGTAGCTCTTCCCAACATCTTGCCTTCTTCCCTGAAAGAACTACTCTCTGGTTCTGAGAAGAGTCTTAGTAGAAAATTTACACAGCGGCCCTATAATTTCCTTTTGTTCTTCACCAGAAACTAGAAAGATCATTTGCAAGGTTTCATACGTGTCAATCCTTTGATTAATTTAATGAATTCAAGCAAGAGTGTTGCTGCCTTTCTTGTCCCAGGGGACATCTTCCCTGAATGTTGGGAAAGTCCTGCCTGCTCCATTGCAGAGCTGCTTTTCTTTTCCCAGGTGGCTCCTTCTCTCAAGGCCTTTATGGGTGTCTCTTTCAATATTAATGTGACACCTGCAGATGTAGTGTTGAGCAGAGAGTGGCATGGCTTCTCGTGACTAACAGTCCAGGTGTGAGGTGTAGTGTGAAGTCAAGCTGTCACCAAAGGACCATGTGATTCTGGAATGTGTGAGACCCCTATGCCTCCAGAAAGAGCAGTCTTTTTTTTAAAATATATTTTATTGATTTTTTATAGAGAGGAAGGGAGAGGGATAGATAGTTAGAAACATCAATGAGAGAGAAACATCCATCAGCTGCCTCCTGCACACCTACTGGGGATGTGCCTGCAACCAAGGTACATGCCCTTGACTGGAATCGAACCTGGGACCTTTCAGTCCACAGGCCGACACAGAAAGAGCAGTCTTAATAGCAAACAATTCTACTCAGTGAGTCAGTCAGGCAATGGCTTTGAACACTTGTATAGATATAACAGGACACGTTTATACTATAGTGGTGACTGCAAAATAATTTTTTGGTGACTGATTTAGAGGTTTATTTTGTTTTGTTTTGTTTTTTGGGGGGTGACTGGTTTAGTGTTATTCTGAGTCACTTAATTTCTTAAAATATGCCTGTGCTGACCATAAACCTCTATATTAGAACACAAAAGGTGGCACACTATTGGACTAAATTTATAGTTCATTCAGAGACATTCATTCACTCAAATATTTATTTGACCTGTATGATATACCGGGCACTGTGCTGGAAACTAAGGCAAAGTATAGAAGTAAAACAGAGTCCTTCCCCTTAAGGAACTTGCCATCTGGTAGAGAAGACACAGAGGTTATAATGCAATGTGCTATGTGCTCTTTTTGAAATGTGCACAGTGTGGCAAATATGACACAAGGGTTAAATCCTCTTGTTGGATTGCTCCCTTTATCATTATGTAGTGTCCTTTTTTGTCTCTTACTATAGCCTTTGTTTTAAAGTCTATTTTGTCAAATATAAGTATTGCTACCCCAGGTTTGTTTGTTTTTTCATTTCCATTTGCATGAAATATCTTTTCCATCCCTTTACTTTTAATCTGTCTGTGTCTTTTGTTCTGAGGTGGATCTCTTGTATATGGGTCTCATTTTCTTATCCATTCAGCTACTCTATATCTTTTGATTTGAGCATTTAATCCATTTATGTTTAAAGTGATTATTGATAGGCATATATTTATTGCCATTTTATTATTTTAACTATGTTCCTCTGGTTCTTGTAATTGTTGTTGTGCTTCTTCTTCTTCTTCTTCCCTTCTTCTTCTTCTTGTTCTTCGTCTTCTTTTCCTCCTCCTCCTCCCTCTCCTCCTCCTCCTCCTCGGAAACTTTTAACATTTTTTGTAGTGCTGGTATGGTGGTAACAAACTCTGTTAGCTTTTTCTTGTCTGGGAAGCTCTTTATTTCTCCTTCAATTTTAAATGATCTCCTTGCTGGGTAAAGTAGTCTTGGTTATTTGTCCTTGATTTTCATCACTTTGAATATTTCATGCTATTCCCTTCTGGACTGAAATGTTTCTGTTGAAAAATCAATTGACAGTCTTATGAGAGCTCTCTTGTAGGTAACTGTCTTTCTTTTGATGCTTTTAAGATTCTCTCTTTGTCTTCAGTCTTTGCCATTTTAATTATGATGTGTCTTGGTGTGGGCTTCTTGGATTCATCTTGTTTGAGATTGTGCATTTCCAGGACTTGTGTGTCTTTTTCTTCACCGGGCTATGGACATTTTCAGTCACTATTCTTCAAATAGGTTCTTGAACCCTTGATCTCTCTTTTCTCTTTCTGGTATCCCTGTGATGCAGATCTTGTGACTCTTCATGCTGTCCCTCAAATCCCTTAAACTATCCTCATTTTTTTAAAATTCTTTTTTCCTTTTGCTTCTCTGATTGGGTGTTATCTGCTATGTTGTTTCCAAATTGCTGATTCAATCCTCTGCTTTGTCTGGCTTATTGTTTATTCCTTCTAGTGTATTCTTCATTTCAGATATTGTATTCTTTATTTATTACTGGTTCTTTTATGGTTTCTATGTCATTTTTCATGCTGTTATAGTACTCACTAAGGCATTAATATCCAAAATTTATAAAGAACTTATAAAACTCAACATGAGGAAGACAAACAACCCAATTTTAAAATGGACAGAAAACCTGAATAGACACCTATCCAAAGAGGACATACAGGTGGCCAATAGACACATGAAAAGATGCTCAATGTCACAAATGGTCAGAGAAATGCAAATTAAAACCACAATGATATATCACCGCACACCTGTCAGAATGGCTTTCGTCAATAAATCAACAGACTATGTGTTGGCCAGGATGTAGAGAAAAGAGAAAGAGACCCTCGTGCTGTTGGTGGGAATGCAGATTGGTGCAGCTACTGTGAAAAACAGTATGGAGTTTCCTCAAAAAATTAAAAATGGGACATCCTTATGACCTAGCCATTCCACTTCTGGGAATATATCCAAAGAGACCCAAAACACTCTGAAATAATATATTCACCCCTATGTTCATTGCAACATTATTTACAATACCCAAGACCTGGAAACTACCCAAGTGGCCATCAATAGATGAGTGGATAAAAAGGCTGTGGTACATTTACACAATAGAATGCTGTTCAGCCTTTAAAAAGAAGGAAATCTTACCTTTTGTGACAGCATGGATGGACCTGGAGAACATTATGCTAAGTAAAATAAGTCAGTCAGAGAAAGACAAGTACCATATTATTTCACTATGTGGAATCTAATGAACAAAATAAACTAACAAACAAAATAGAAACAGACTCATAGCTACAGAGAACAGAATGACAGCTGCCAGAGAGGAGATGGGTTGGGGAGTTGGGTAAAAAAGGTGAGAAATTAAACAAAGAAAAAAAACTCAGGGACACAGATAACAGTATAGAAAAGGGGGTAGGGGGATGTAGAATACGGTAAAGGGGGGATAAATGGTGATGGAACAAGACTTGACTTTGGGGAGGAGAACACACAATACAACATACAGATGATATATCATAGAATTGCACACTTGAACCCTATGTGATTTTATTAACTAATGTCACCCCAATAAATTTAATAAAAAAGAAAAAATATGCACAGGGTGCTGTGACAGTCCAGAGGAGAGGTGCTCAATCAACCCAAATGGAAGTTGGGGCAGGAGAGAGAAGCGGTCAGGGCAAGTGAAGAGGTCCCTTCTAGAGAAGGGGCAGGGAAATGTGTATTCAGAGGCTAAGGGTATTTGACAAGAAGGAGGTGGGAAGGTAAAACCAGAGGCAAGAAGAGAAAGAATTAGCAGTTTCATTTTCTCCAGGTGTCAGTCAAACCTTGCCAGTTGTCCTGGTTTTACCATCTGTCAACTAAAACTTAATTGAAAGAAATCTCTCATCAAGAGGTTAATCGTGACACAGATTCCTATATCCGGGGGAAAAATCCATCACCTGTGCAGACTGCTTCTTTTTTGGCATCTGGAACAGTCCTGTCTGTTAGCAAAATGTAGATATTTGCAATAGAGTTATTTCTATTCTCCAGGTCCTTCCTGAGCTTCTCATCTTTCCTTGAATATTTACACTCTATATTTAGCAGGTTTTGGCATTCCTTTCCAAATGGACTGAGATTGTCTCTGTCTCTCTTTGACCCATATTTCCCTTGTACCCCAACCCTGAATTCGACGTGTTCTCAAGGGCACCTTCTTTCTTGTGAGCAGAGTGGAATTCTCAACCCAGGAAACCGAAAACTCACCAGGCAAACCTCATGACCTTGCAATCCCTGCAGTTGCAGCCTCCTATTCTTTATTCCTCCAAGTATCCTTTCTCTCATTCTCACAACTGTGACCACTGTTCTGACCTCTACTTGGGGATTGCCTCAACCTGTAGCTTCACCTAGCATCTCCTTCCTCTTCTCTCTCCTGCCGAGCCTCTCTCCTCCTCCCTTCCCTAACCCTGTTCTTATTTGATCTGCTACTCTGAGACGATGCGTGTGCCTGTATGCATTGACTTTTGAGATGCCATTGGGGAGAGGTCAGGCCGCCTGGCACCTGGAGAAAGTGTGAGCAGAGATAATGTCCAGATGACTCCAAACTTCACATGAGTCTTAATTCTATATAGTTTTTTAAAAGAGTGGAAATGTAAATAAATTAATAAAGTTGTCAGGAGGAAGTAGCTAGATCAAAGTTCCAGGAAATTATATGGGACTATATGAATAGCAGACCCAAGCCTGGGATCCTCTAGAGCTACATAGGTAAGACCTTCTATTTGTTCTCTGGGGATCATGGCAGGGATTTTTGTCCTGGGCATTTATTACAGGCAGCTCTTGTCTTTGTTGGTCATTATTATGTAAAAGCCACTAGAGTTCATAAGGAACTGAGGCCCAGAATCTAAAAAGGGGCTCAAGCAGGAATCCTGCAGAGCAGAGGGGCAGCTGGAGCAGTGTTGCTCTGGCCCAGGTGAGACAGGGGCTGTTAAAACAGGGCGGGGACCATATGCAGAGGCAGATGTCACTGGGAAATAAAGTTGTTAGGTCCAGTCTAGGTTGTATGTGACTTTATAGCATCCCAGAAAATTAGGGAGTATTTTCACAGAGGCCACAAATATGGTTGACAATCTCAAACTGTGGTGCTTATAAGCAGAACATGCTGGGTGAGCAAAGTTAGGGTGTTGTCTATGGGGAGCATGGGCTATAGAGTCAGACAGACCAGCTGTGAAAACTGGGACTGGTTACTTAACTCCTCTGGGCCTAGTTTCTTGAAATGAAGATGAGATCATAAAGCCTACCCTATAGGACTGTGACATTGCATGTGAAGTCCTAAGCACAATACCTGGACAGGCCTGGCTATCCAGGATCACCTAGACTAGCCTTGTGAGGCCTAGCCAGGTGAAATATCAGAACAAGGGTAAGACTCTCAAAATTGGAAAATGACTTCAATAATATTTTTATTTCAGCACATTTATTTGTTTTGTTAATTTTTATTTGTATTTTTTATTGATTTTAGAGAAAGAGAGTGAGAGAAAAAGAGAGAGACAGAGAGAGAGAGAGAGAGAGAGAGAGAGAGAGAGAGGGAGAGAAGAGAGAAACATTGATTGGCTGCCTCCTTCATGTGCCCTTTCTGGAAATTGAACCCGCAACCTGGGTATGTGCCCTGACAGAGAATCAAACCTGCCACCTTTTGGTGTACGACATGGTGCTCCAAGCAACTGACTCAAACTGGCCAGGGCTCAACACACTTATTAAGCAACTGTTGTGCATTGGCTCTGTGTCAGGGCAGACAAACAAGGATGGCATGGGGCTTTTCCACAAGAAATTCTCAGCTGGTAGGGAAGAAAGGCAGAGGAATAGAGTGGCAAGGCCAGGGGTGAGCATTGTGAGAGAGATGTACACACCACATTTGGGAGCATGAGCTCTGGGAGAGAGGTCAGGGAAGGCATCAGGAGAAGGTAACACTGAGCTGGGCTGGAACCCCAGGGAAGAGCAGTGAATGAGCTGTCACCCCAGCCATGGGAATGCATAATAGCAAGGGGACTCAGCCAAGGGTGTCAGGGTGGAGATGACCCAGCCTTACAGCTCATGTCCCTTAAGGCAGCTCACACAATTAAGACTTCAACCATTTGCAGCTACTTCACACTCACCTTGTCTGTCATTGACAGACATTGGCAGCCTTTCCATTGAGATAAATACAGTATGGGAGTGTAATTAGATGGACTAATTTCTCAGCCAAGGGAGCTCCAAGGCTTCAGCTTCCTTATGGTCTTTGCATTCAAATTGCTTAAGAATTGAGAGTTAGCAAGGACCTGGAATTAAGGGAACAGAGTGGAATGAAGGGTGGACACAAGCCATAAGGAGAGGATGGGAGTAGCATATACCCAGACAATTACCTTTACTCCCCACCCCCACCTTACCAGTCCATCTATTGATTAGTTTACTAAATCGCTTTAATACATTTTCTGGCTTAAGTGTTAACAAACACACATGAGTCAGGTGGGTTTCCCAGGAAAGCCCAGAGAGTGACCTCGGTCAGTTCATTTCTCCCTTTCTTCCTCCCAGTTTCTTCATCTTTACCACCGGCCGTTTGGGTGACAACAGTCCCTCTGGATTTGTTCAGCTCTAATATCTAGGGCGTATGGACTTGGGTTTCAGAGAGTACAGTTCCCTGGGAAACACAGGTCCTGAAGAGAAATATGCAGAGTGGAGAAGAGAAAGGCCTTTAGTGCAGAGGAATTTGGCCACTGGGGAGCCACTAAGCAACACTGCATTACACTAACCCACCACATGGTTCTGTGGCAGCCCTGGGCAGAGAGCTGTTTCCCATGACAACAAGGTGTTTCAACTGACACAGCCTGGGTGAGCCAGACTGGCCCTTCTTACTCACATCTGTGTCCCCGGCATCTGGCAACATGCTTGGCACATGGTTTTTACTCAGTAAATGCTTATTCTGCTAGCTGAACCGAATATCCAGACCTGCAGGGAGCCAGGGAGAGGGATGGTGAGTGGGGGCAGCCAGTCCTGCCCCCTGGATTTCTCCACAGGTAACTAATCTTGTCCATTATGGTTGAGTCTTGCTAGTTTTCTCCCAGAGGTTAAACTTATTTCTAGTTCTGTAGACGCCTCCTTCACCCCATATGCTGAGCACCTTTCCTCTGGCTTGGGCTGGAGGTCTTTCCCCTCCTCACACGACCATATGCCTTCTTTGTGGCCGTGGCACCTTAAAGGCGAGGATTCCCAGTGTGAGTCAACTGGTTAGTGTTTACCTTCAGCTATTTTCATGCTTCCCAAGTTCAGGCAGGCCAGGCTCCTGGGCTTCAGAAACTGTTTGGTGGTTGACAAACCTATTTAGATGAGATACAAAAGCCAGCGTGGGGCCAGTCTCTCTGAGGAGACTGGTGTTGATTACCAGCTTATGCGAAGAAGATCCCTCCTTCTTAAGCTGGGAAATGTTGGGATAAAAATTCTCCCTCACCCCCCACCCACCCTTCGCCCTGCCCCACTACCCCAAGGAGAGAAAACGCCTGGCCAAAGCTGTTCATTGAAATGCTGGACTTCAGAAGGCCTTACTGCATCCTGAATGACAGCCCTGTCCTGGCCGCAGGGACGACCAGGGGACTGCTCATTCAGAATGTCCCTAACCCTATTGCACTGAGGTGGCTTTCACTAAATCTCACATAGCACAGGCACTAAACTCTGTTCTTGAAAGGCAGTCAGCTATAGGAAGAGGAGCATGGACCTTGTAGACATAAATTCAACTTCTAGCTCTATTACTTCTTATCTCTGAATCCCTTCTCTTATCTCTCAAACAGAAATAACTGTATCTACTTTAAAGTTATTGTGAGGATTAAATAATACTCAGTTATTAATTCAACAAATATTTTATTAAGTATAACATATTAATCAGGATAAAAAACTCCAATGCCTCAATAGGTAAGCCCCTGTAGCTCAGTGATACACTGCAACAAAAGTCTGAAGAGCTTGCTGTAGGCTGGTCATGGCTATAATCCATCCAGTAACTCAGGGATCCAGGCTCCCTCATCGTGCCATGCCCCCTCTCACCACTCTGTGGCAGGGAAGGAAGATTGTGGGGTAGATTGTCTCTTCCATGTCTCGAACCAGAAGTGGCACATCACCTCTACTCAAGTTCCTATTTGCCACAGCTAGTCATGTGCTCCCAGTTTAGCTCTAAGGGAGACTGCAAAATGAAGGAGGAAGCCATTGGGTGAGGAACAAACAGTGTTGTCTCTGCCACAGCATCTAGTGAGAGTTGGGAACTATACCAGGTGATGGGGACACAGAGATGAGCAAAGTCCCCGTCCTCATAGAGAACATGGGCCAGAAATGAGAGTGGGCCTGTCAGTACTAGTAGCTCTTAGGATGATGCCACTCCCCCTTCAAGGCTGTAATTACAGTAACTCAATCCAATCTGTATTCAAGTAATCTGTAATTTGCCAGTATTTCCTGTTATCAATAATTATTTATATCCTAAGTACTCTGTATTCTTAAAACTTTATTCTATGCCTATCAGCTTCCTGCGAGTCATTCCCACCACCTCCCACAGCTGGTCAATCCCTGGGGCTGGGCTTACGGCTTGGTCAGCCCACCTGGGACCTAACGTGGTGCCAGGAAGACGCAGAGCCCCATTCCCCCGGATACTGTTGAATTTGAGTTTCTGTTTCTATCTTTTGTCTCTTTTCTTAATTACATAGTTCTCTCTCCCTCTGCTCATGGCTTCACCAAGGCTCTATCTTCTCCTGACAGATGGCCACAGGCCTGAAGAGGAAACACCCAGTTTCTCAGCCCAGCTCCCCCCACATCTCCAATGTGGTGTCCTCCCCATCCTCTCTCTGCCTGCCAGACTCTCCCTCCTGGGACTAGCAGGAGGTCCCCCAGGGAGCTGCCCACAGAGCTGACCTGCAGGGGCAGGAGCCGCTGTAAGTAAACAAGTCACAGGGGCCCAGAGAGGTGGGAGAGGTGCAAAGGGAAGCTGGGGCCTCCAGGGAATCCCCTGAGGGACTTCGCTGGCTTCCTTGCTCTGCAGTCGCCTCACACACACCTCCCGTAGTCCCCACGGGTCAGGGTGAGGGTGGCAGCACCCTGTGGCTGGGCCTGCTCCGCTCCTTCCTGACATTACTGGGTCCCAGCCGGGCCTCGCTCTTGTCCTGGGCAGCCAGGTCCTGCCCTGTTGGTGAACAATGAGAGACCCGCCTCCATTCATCATTCCAGGCACCTTTCATCAGCGGAGTGAGCCAAGCTCCTGCCCAGGCCTCATTTAGATTTCTTGTTTGTAGCAATAATACTCTTTTAATATGCTAAATGAGTGAGCAAATGAGCCTTCCTCAGGGCGCTGGCAAGGTTTTAAAACCGCCCCTTCTTTAGTGGAGGAAGGTCATTCTTTTGGCAGATTAATACTTAACTGGGAGGCCCTGCGTGTTGTCCGGGGTTACATCCGTGGCTGTGGCCGCATATTAAAGACGCGGGATTGCCCGTGCGGAACAATGCAGTGAGGTGGGCGACAGGAGGGGCGGACCCTCGCCTGGTTCCTTCCCTGGCTCCCATTTAAAGTCCACAGCCGTTAGTAATACTTTAATTTGTAGTGCGTTAATGAATCCTAATCCCCATTATATGCTGAGCAAATGGGCATTCGCCAGGCTCTGTGCAACCCCAGCAAGTCCGGCTGCGGGTCAGGCAGATACACTATGGCATTAGCCAGGCAGATGCAGGTGCCTCTAGGCAGGCCAGGAGGGGCAGCCCAGCGGCACGGGGCAGTGGGCAGGGGGCCAGACAATCTTGAAGGCACCAACTGTTTGAGGGTTTTCACACATGAGCTGTGAGCTCCTCCCCGCGCCATGAGGGCTTGGCCCAGTAGGGGACCCATGTGGCCAGGACCACAGTGCACCAGCTCGCCTGTGTCCCCACCCTCTGCCACCAAGGTCCCTGAGGGGCTCCTTTCTGTAGATTCCAGCATCCACTCCTTCCCAAACTCAAACAGAGCAAAACAAACACTCGGGTGGGTAATGTACCTCCACTGCGGGCAACAACGAGCCGCTTTCTTCCGCTGATGTGGACATTTTGTCAGACTCAGATTTTGCCTTCAGTGGGACCGGGTCCTCTCCGCCGCGCTGGTGCAGCCCAGCGTGTCTCTTTGCTTCTTCTGACAGAGATTTAATGGAGCTGAAGTTCAGAGAATCAGAAATCAAAACACAAAGGAGGAGACACTGGTGGAGTGTGCTCTGCAACGCAATGGGCTCTCTGGCCAAGGGTCTGTCTTGCTGTTTCCTGAGTTTCCTGACGTAGCAGCCTGAGGTCACCAGCCAGCCCTGTCCTCCACCTCAGCTCAGAAGTCCGGGCTCGGAAGTGCTCACAGGGCCAACGGCAGCCTTCACCAAGGAGTTGTCAAGTCAGGTCCTGTCCCGTGTGTCTGGGTGGGGGGTGCAGTGGGCAGGTGCGTGTAAGAATATGAAGAATGTGGAGTGGTGTGTGTAGGTGACTGGGGATGTGTACGCATGAGTTCATATGAATAATATATGTGGCAGGTGGTGAATGGGCATATGCATGAATGGAGGTTAGTTGTGTATTTATTATTGGGGGTATAAGAAAATTACAGGTGTTTGAATATGTGTGTAACAAATATACCTTTAGTGTAAATCAGTGCTTGAGTGTATTTGACATGTTGGCAAATTTTTGGTATATATTTAAATGGGGTATGTGTTGGTGTGTATGTGTGTTTTAAGTAAGTAGGGACATAGGGTATATGGGAATGCTGTGTGTATGAATGAGTATAACCAGGTTTTAGTTGAGCTTGTATTTTTATGATTGGATTGTATGAGTTTGAGGACATCTATGAATTGGGAGTTTGTGAATATAGATAATGTAGCAATGCGTGTTATATATATCCAGGTTCTACACGAACACCTTGCGTGTAAAGGTGGACAGGTGCAAGTGTGAGTATGTGTACGATGAAGGCATTAGTGAAGTGTATGTTTATGAGGAGTTAGAGACATGTGTGAATAAGTGAGATTGGATATGCATGTAGAACTAACCTGATGGTTTGGTAGATGTATGACAATGAAGGCATATGCACTGGTGTGCTGGAGCTGGCTTATACTGGCCTTACAAATTTAGGAATTTTGTAAGCTGGTTCTTAAAATCGGCTGTTATTAAAAATTAAATTGTATACATTTATAATTATATAAATCATATAAAAATAAAAGTAATTATTAAAACTCCCCCCCTTCCGGATTAGTTTGCATGTTACTCATTTCTACGCTTGAGGTTATTTATTTACGTCTACTCCATCTGTGTGGTGGGGTGGGTGCTACTGCTCATCTCTTCCCACCTTCACGTCAGTGACTCTATTGGCCACTTGAAACTGGCCTGGGTGGTAGTATTTACACCATGGAACCTGGCAACTGCCGCCATCAGGGCCTTACTGTTTAACATCTCCCATCACCCAGCGAATATGAAAGCGTTGGTTGGGTATTTATGAGGCAGGATTTGAAAATGCATGTGTATGAAGTGATGGATAAGTGTTTGTGAGTAGAATGTGAATGTGTGTATTGCTGTAGAAGTGCATATGCTGGATAAGTTGGGTAATGTTTAACCCGTGATCCATGGCTCTTCCAGGTGTCCATAGAGAGAATTGAGAGGTTCCATGAACTTAAATGGGGAAAAAATTAAATTTTTATTTTTACTAACGTCTAACTAAAATGTGTCATTTCCTCCAATATGAATGTAAGCAATAAATCATAGTAGTATTAAGAGTGTTTATGATTTTATTACCAATAGAAATCACAGATATTTTCATATTATTTTACAGTTCTTGTAGATATATCAAAATATCATTTATAGTCACTCCAACATTCGCTATAAGATCAATCATAAGATACTATTTAATGCTTTAATAAGGAAGTCCATGTATCACCAAACGACAGCTTTGTGTTTAAAATACTTTGAAAACTGAACTTCAATATAATAGTTTTCCTTTGTAATTCTATGTATTTTATTTTATGCATTTACAAACAGTTTTATGAAAGGGCTCACAGGCTTCCTCAGACTGGCCGAAGGGGTCTGTAGCACAAAAACCCATCACATGGACGCTATGTGTAGCCATGGTCAGCAGATCAATGAGTAAGGTGCTGTGTGTGTCTGCGTGTATGAGATTATGCTTTGGGATATGGGAGTTTACCTGACTTGTAGGCATTGGAGTGTGGGTGAATAGGAATGGAAAGATGTTCATGATCCAATCTCTAAAGCCACATTCCTCCCTTTTTTTCTAGGGAAACTCAGGGAGCCTGGGTAGGAGGGGTGAAGGGGAGGAGAGTGTTTCATCAAGGGTGGGCATGAGCTGAATTCCAAACATTCTCCTTCTAACATGGACTTACTCTAAGGTCTTGCAGACTCAGATCTCTGTGGACACAGCACTTTGGCCTCACCATGGATCTGTTATTTTACATGTTTATCTCCAGAAACTCTAAAACTCACTCTGACCTACTGTACTTAGCCCTCTTTTGCTTGGCTAAACACCATTGATCCTTGAACACCAGGGTTAGAGATGCTGACCTCTGTGCAGTCAGAAATCCATATACAACTTTGACGCCCCCAACACTTAACCATTAGTAGCCTACTGTTGGCCAGAAGCCTTACTGATACCATAAACAGTCAATTAACACATATTTTGTATGTTATACGTATTAATACTGTATTTTGACAATAAAGTAAGCTAGAGAAAAGAAAGTGTTATTAAGAAAATCATAAGGAAGAGAAAATACATTTACAGTAATGTAGGTATATATTGAAAAAAATCCACATATAAGTGGACCCACGCAGTTCAAACCTGTGGTTGTTGGAGGGTCAACTGTACACTCTACTCTGCTTGGGGAATCACACACTCGCCCTGCACACACCCTGGGCTTTCCTTCACACAACATCACCTCTATTTGATCAGCTCTGCTTCTTGGCTGGGGTGTCTGCCAACCTGGCTCAGCTAGGGAACAGCTTTAGGATTCTCCCAGGAAGTAGCTTTGCCAGCAAAGGGGAGGAGGAGGACAAGGTGAAAAGGAGAGGGCGGGAAGAGAAGGGGCTGGAACTGCATTCTGGGGCTTCCTGTTTAAAGGGTTCAGGCCCAGAACTAGGGGTCTCTGAGTCAGCCCTTGGGAGGCTGCAGTTTACAAGTTCAGTTTTAGCACTGATGTGGCTTTCATCAGAGTATTTACTTGTCACTGGCCTCCCTGGCTGAAGGGAGGGACACATCTCTTCTCCTTCTCTGGACATTCAATCCACCTCCTTCCTCCAGGTAAGGTGCTTCCAGATTCCCCTGAAGGACAGCCAGTGGACATGCCCATGAGCCTCTGGAGAGGTTAAAGCCTTTTTAAATCGGGTCTCACAAAGCTTCCTCAAAAGCTGTTCTAATACAAAATCTCCCCTGCTTCAGCATAAGCCTCTTGATCAGCCCTTGGAGGAGGCAGAGCAGAGCTATGTGATCATTGAATTTGGGGAGATAGCAACTAGCCTCTTTGGAAACCAGCCAGGAAGCCAGATGGCCTGAGAGCAGCGCTAGGGCATGACCTTGAGAGATCTCTGGAGCCTGAGATCTGTGCCCACCTGTGTGTGTGTATGGAGGTGGGGGGTGATTTCTGAATAGACACAAATTTGGCTGCCTCTGTGTCTGTACCCTTTGTGGGAATGGATGTCTGATCACCCCAGGACTGTGCGCCAGCTTGAGTGAGGACCCTTAGGTGGCCAAATACACAGCAATGCTTCAGCCTCTGACCTAAGCTGATATAGGAGAAATAACCAGAAATAAAACCAGAAAGGACCTCATACACTGACTGTGAGAAGCAAGGAGTCACTGTTCTTACGGCTTACATGATTCCCCTCGGACTAAGATTGTTTGGGGAATCACACACAAAATGGGCCTTTCTTGGGGATAAGAATAGCAACCTTCCTTGTCCTCTAAGTCATGTACATGGCAACCTAGCTGGATGCACTGGTCTGATTCAATGCCCTTTAGTCTGTGCCACACGCAGTGAGGCCATGAGTTAGTCACTTGAAGTCAGGCCTGTGTCCTGAATTTGTGTCCAACTCAGGGATGAGTGGAGAAGGTCTGACTTCTTCCAACAATGCCTTCATCCCCATGGGGTGCTGCTGGATAGACGTATTCTCTGTACTCTTCTTCTGAAAAGTCCCACTAGAAACCCTGGTGGATTCTCTGAGAATCCCATCTCTGGATTGGGAGGACAAGTTTTGCTGAGTGGTCCTCACCCAAGCCTGGCATTCAGTGACATAGGACATGCGACTCCTTGGTTTCTGATAGTTCTACTTGAGGTGGATGGACACACTGATAAGTTTACTAGAGATCGAGAATGACCCAGGAAGGGAGTTCTGGTGCCCAGAGCTCTGGTGGGGACACCTGGTGACTTTTGATGCTTTCCTGTCAGAGCTTATATGTATTTGTGTTATACTCACCAAGATAAAATACACAACTTGGTCTTTTGAACATAAGATGCCTAGGTGTTCACCTGTCTCCATCCTTCTCAGGATAGAAAGTCCACAAACCTCTTAGATAAGAGCTGCAACTGCAGACTGCTAGCTGCACTCCCCTTTCCAAAGGAGGGAAAAGCCAGGCGGACATTCTGGGTGGCAGAGGGTAAAACTCTCCCCGTCTTGAATTGCTCCAGGTCCTCATTCTCATGTCTGGGTTGGAATCAAGTCATATCCTAGATCAATGCAAAAGGCATTCACCTACCCACCACCTCTGTATTATTCCTTTCTCACAAAGTAGCCATGTCACTTAGTTAAGAACATAGGCTTATGGGCTTCTAGTACCAGGATCATCACATTATTTGTATCAGTTTGGCAAATTACCCAGCCTTTCCAAGGGCTGGCTTTATCTTTTTTACAATGGTGATAACAATCTTTGTCACGTGGTTATTACCAAAATTAAGGTAAGCCATGTAAGACCATCAGCCAAAGCCAACATGCATTAGCAGTCTATAAACATCGTCAGTGGCGGTGTCACTTGTCTTCCATTCTCTTGGACCTCCCACTGACTTTGTGGCTTTCCACTCAGCTTTCGCTCCATTCTTCAAACCCCATTCGTTGGGAGGACACTCGCAGGAACAGAAGTAGCCTGGGATAGCTTCCCAATGGTAGACTGTGGAAATGGGTTACAGTATGCCTTGAGCACTTATCCCATCAGCACTTGTGGTGGTCAAGGAATCCTGAGAAGTTGCCTTCTGCTTTGAGCCGCTTTTTGGGGGGCTCCTCAGAATGCTGCCAGACCAATGGCACCCCGCATGAAAATGCTAGGGAGCACCTGAGTTAGAGAATATTGCCAAGAAGACCACAGAAACATCACCTCAGGTCAAAGTTGTGGTCCCTGCAGCCTGAGCAGAGCTCGGGGCTCAGGAGAGGAGCCTTTTGGAGTTTCCCTCAGTGGGAGGCTCGTGGGTATGCTGGTGAGAGCGGGACGGAGGAAGACAAGTGTGTCAGAGCTCTGGGGAGAATGCCCCCACTTGAACTTGAATAATGCCCTGTTCATTGTCTAGAGTGCCCAGCGTCAGGTATTTTTTTGCCTGGATTCTTGCACAGTCTCCCCTCAAATGTTTTTCATTCTTCTTGTTCTACTAAAGCTTCTTTGTGGATAAGCCATCCTCTCTTGGTTGTTGAAAGTGTGAGGAATCCTGATTCTAAGCAGCTTATTTCCTCTCAGATTACTCACCAGCCCTGGTAGGTGGCCCTGGGTTTCTGAGAAACACCTCTCAAACAAGCTTCCTCGGGTCCTGTGAAAACATCTTAATGCTTACAACAACCTCGTCGAGGGTTCTTGACCTCGTCTGAAAAGAGACATCAAATAAATCCCCTTCCAGTCACACAGGGTTTGATGGGGGTGAAGAAACCACAAAGGAATCCCCCTCATAGTCCCAGTGGAATGTCTCTCTCCGCTCAGCAATGCTAGCCTCCCACGACCCCGCGTCCTGCACCTCACTCTGCTTTACCCAGAGGGTCTCTAGGAAATGTATTCTGGGCTAAACTTCACAAAAAGTGAAACAGAATCCCCAAATGTCCATCCCAAAGTCTATACCTAAAAACAAACAAAGAGAAGCCACCTAAAATGTGACAACTAATCACCAAATTGCAGTGAAGAGGAAGCTTGAGGCATAGAAAAAATAATTTTATGTTTAAAGAAAGAAGCATAACTTCACATGGCTAGTGAGAACCTTCAGGAACCCCTTACCCTGTGCTTGGCTGGATTTGAAAAATTAAAGATATTGACAAAGAGAAGCCGGTGAATTTTACAAGATCATTAAGCAGCACTGTTTGTAAACCAGCATTTCCATCAGGAACGTTCCTAGGCACTTACTGTTCTTTGTTCGGTATCATTTTCACAACAACTCTGTAAATTAGGGACTGTAGGTCTTCCCACTTTACAGAGAAGACTCATATAGGTTAAGGAACACATGTAATTGAGATGAGACCTGGGAATCAAACTTACATCTGTCTAATTTCAAAGCCTGTGGTAATACTTCAACTATTCTACATTATTTTTCTAAGGTAGACAAAAATCTATGGAGCAACTGTTTACCTTTGTAGGTTGTTATCAGAATAAAGAGCAAAATTGCCATTCATTTATTCATGCACTCCCGAGTTTCTTCCTTTAACAAGTGTATGGAGAGTGACTGTTCTGTTCCAGGCACTGTGTGCTTGGTCACAGCATGCCCCTTGGGTCCACGGTTTAAAATAATCCACCAGGTTAATAGCTAGTAAGGAAATATTCTACTTCCATCACTCATATCAAAGTAGTAGAAAGATATAGATAAAAGGAGCTGAAGTCTTGTGGCCTTCCTTATTTCTATCTACTGTAATGTTCCAATTGTATCATCAGTATAATTTCTAATCAGTGATGCTGTCTCCCTTCCCCCATGGGATTCTGGTGTAAGTGAACCATGGTTTTTCAATGGCCAAAGGCTAAGAATCATTTGTCCCAGGAGCTGGTATCCTGTGTTTCCAAGTCCTCTTGTGGGTAAAAAATCACTTTCATATAAATGAATAAACTTTGTAGAGTAAGAAGCATAAACTATCCATGGCCCAAGCAAGGCCAATAGCTCCATCACTATATTAGAAACCATCTCCTGATTTCTAGTCAAGAACATTTATTTAGCCCTGGCTGGGTGGCTCAGCTGGTTGGAGTGCCATCCTGTACACACAAAAGTTGTGGGCTCAATCCCCAGTCTGGGAGCATACAGGAGGCAACCGATTGATATCTCTCTCTCTCTCTCTCTCTCTCTCTCTCTCTCTCTCTCTCTCTCTCTCTCTCCTTCTCTCTCCTTCTCTCTCCTTTCCGCTCTCTAAAGGCAATAAAACATTTAAAAAAGAATATTTCTTTAGTAGCCACACTCTTCTCTTGAAACATTATCTTTCCTCTCTCTTCTGAATCATTTTCTCAGCACTCATACATGCTGTGCTTTCTCCCACACTAAATAAACACCTGACCCCACTCCTCTTGCAGTCATCTCCATTTCTCTCTTTCCCTTTTCAGCAAGACACCTTTGAAAAGTTGTCTTTGTTCATTTTTTCTAATTTGTCTCCTCCCATCTCTGTTTAACACACTCTAAGAGATTTCTCCTGACACCTCACCAAAACCTCTAATCAAAATCACCCTAAACGTGATGACCATTTCCCACTCCTCATACTATTTGACCTGCAACAGCAACATTTGGCCCAGCTGATCCCTCCTCCTTGAAACACTTTCTTCACTTGTCTTCCTGGTTACCATATTCACTAGTTTTCCTTTAAATTCTCTGGCTGCTTTGTCTAGAGTTACTTTCGTTGACTAATCTTCATCTGCTCAACCTCCAAATGATAAAAGCTCTTCTCTTTTCTACCCACACACATTGCCTGGGGAGCCCATCCAGTCCTGTGGCTTTAAATGCCATCCCCAATGCATTCTTTGCCTCTGCTCCAGATCTGTATATTCGTGCCTACTTCCTATGGACCTATAATAGGCCTCACAAAGCCAACAAGTGCAAACTTGAGCTCCTGATCATTCCTCCTGCACCATCCTCTCCTGCACCTCCTGCTTCTCCATTTATGGCAACTCATTCTTCCCATTGTTCTGGCTCAAAGTCTCAATGATATCTTTGACCCTTCCCTTTCTCTCACTTACCACATCTGATCTGCCAAAAAAGTCCTCTCCATTCTTGCTTTCAAAATATTCCAAGAACTCAACCACTCCTCACCCTCCCCATTGTCACTACCTTGGTTCGAGCCACCATGATCTCTTGCTTGAGTTACTGCATTAGCTTCCTAATTATTTTCCTTGATTCCTGTTCTGGTCTCTTACACTCTATTTTCAAAACAGCAGCCAGAGTGATCCTGCTCAAAATGCTCGGATGCTTCCCAGGCCACAGGCTAAAAGCCTCACACGGCCCAGAGGGCTCCCCCTCTCCTTTGTGGCCTCAACTCTGCTCCAGCCTCACCCATCTGCTTCTTAGATACAATAAGCACATGTCTGCTTCGGGGCCTTTGCACTTGCTTTTCTCTCCACCTAGAATGTTCCTCCTCCAGAGAGCCAGTTATGTCCATTTCTTTTAGACTAGAGGCCTGGTGCATGAAATTTGTACATTGGGGGGGGGGGGGTCCCCTCAGACCGGCCTGCACCCTTGCAATCCGGGACCACTGGCTCCTAACCCCTCGCCTGCCTGCCTGCCTGATTGCTCCTAACCACTCTGCCTGCCTGCCTGATCACCCCTAACCACTCTGCCTGCCTGCCTGATCACCCCTAACCACTCTGCCTGCCTACCTGATCATCCCTAACTACTCTGCCTGCCTGCCTGATTACCCCTAACTGCTCACCTGCCTGCCTGATCGCGCCTAACTGCCTCTGCCTCAGCCCCCACCACCAGGCTTCATCAGGATGGATGTCCAGAATGACGTCTGGAACGTCATTTGGCTGTCTGGTCTAATTAGCATATTATGCTTTTATTATTATAGATCTTTACTCAAACATCACTTTTTCAGTAAGGTTTTTTTAGACCAATATCTCAAATTTTTCTTCCACCCCAGAATTTTTATATCCCCATTTCCTCCTTTATTTTTTTCTCCAAATAACTGAACACCATCTACTACTATATATTTTACTTAGTTATCTTATTTACTCTTGGTCTCTCCCAACAGAATATAAACCCGGTGAGGACAGCAAATTGTGATGGCTCTATTTATTACTGTAGTTCAGCACCTGGAAGAGTACCTGGTATGTAGTATATTCTCAAAAGTACTGAGTGAATAAATCGGCTATTGAGAAAAGAAAGATGACCTAGACTAGAAAAACTGCCTAGCTTGCAAAAGAAACCTAAAAAACACCAAAAGATGTAAAAAGTCACTTCTAAAACCCTAACACTGGGAAGTTACTACATACTAGGTCTTATATTTCTAAATCTTGTCTATAAAGTGCTTAATAAAGTAAAATATTTGCTATTCTCTTCTGGGGACTGGAAGGGGGAAAATTGCAAATATTGCAAAAGTATAAGGTGAAGGCCAATGATAAATTAACTAGAATATTGCTTATCATGCTTTAATATCAGCAATAATACAACACAATACTAGCCTTGAGTCGAGTGCCATTGTGAGCTTTTATACACCCAAGCTTTTTCTAGAGGCAGTTGAGCTCTGCTTCCTGGTCCGTGAAAACGTGGGCAAGTGTTCAGATGATAAACACTTCTTCTCATCTGAGGAGGAAGCCTGGCAGTGGGACTGCTTGTCAGAGAAGGTGATAAAGCAGGAGCTGCACCCAGTGTGAGAACTGCCTTCTCTTCTCCCGGGGAGTCTCACATGACAACACAGGCCCATTTGTTAAGCAGATCTGAGAAGTGGGTGCTAACAGCAAAGTCTTCTCAGCATCGAGGGGAGCCCAGTATGGGGAGGTGTGACTGTGGATGGTGATGAATGAAAGTGAAAAATGTCTATTAAGAGGTTTCAAGGGTACAGAAAAGCCTGACTTCAGCATTACTTTAAGCCACCCCTCGCGGACCACACCTTCAGTTGACAGTCAACAAAGGCAAGGCTTGTACTGCAGGTCTCTTACCAGCTGTGGTCTCCACTCCCAAGGCTCCTGTATCTGGCCAGCTACTGGTTCTTAGTTCCAGTTCACTGTGTTGGTCCTAGTCCTACACTTCGTGCTTGCTGACTGCCCTTAGTTTCCCCAGTTTCCACCCAAGTGCTGACAGGGACTTCCGGTCAGGCTCCCCGGCTAGCTCTGGGCCCCTGAACATAAGACACCCTCCTCTCTCCCAACCTTGCAGCCCAAATCCCCCAAGTGGAAGGAGAAGAAGGAAGCCCAGGCCCAGTGACTTCCTAGGAGGGCTTTACTTGTGCACCTTTGGCAGAAAGAGGATGGAACTCGGGCAGCCGGGGTCACCTCGTCTTAACCAGCCTCTCCTTGTTCTGTGTCTAACAAACTCCATGGCCACTCGGGCCCTACTCAGCTTGTCTGCCCTTCCTGACCTCGCTGTGATAGCTCTCTTGCTTATCTGAGTGTGGTGTGGGACTCCCTCGCCAAGTCTCCTCTGACTCTCGCACCAGCACCATCGCAGTGAGTTGGGGGGCCCCTCTGGGGAGCCGCGGAGAGGGCAGGGTCCAGCCTGCAGGTGGAGGAGTGTGAGCCAGTCTCTGCTCTTGCAAGAGCCCTGTTCTGGAGGCTCCAGATCAAGTGGGGAAAGTGAGTGGTTGTTGACTTGCATTCAGTGAGAATCTGATATGCACCATGGTCTAAAATTTCTTCATTTGGGGGGGCAGCTACCACAACGTGTTGATGTTTGTGTCATTCAGGATACCTCCCGACAGCCAAGTGTGAGAACCCATCCTCTGTCCTTCCTCACCTATAACTCAGTCATTTATGTGTGGTTGTCAGACGTGTGCCCCCCAAACCGAGGCTTCTCAGGGCCATGACAAACATCCAGAAAGGCCAACGGGAAGATAGGAATCTGCCATCTCACAGCCTACTGGCTTATGCTGAGCCTTTATCACGATCATTTTTATAATAAATACCATTTTATTATTTTACTATCCTTTCTATTCTTATTTGGCATTTGTAGAGCATCAGACAACTTTTGAAGCGTTTTCTCACACTCCCGCCTACTTGGCTCTCACAGTGTCCTCTAAGGAAGGAAGTGAAGGTATTGGTGGTGTGTCCTCCTGAAGGTAGTCACATCACACTGCAGTGGGGAGAGCTCGAGGACCTGGGTGGTGTTGTACTTGAGCCCAGGCCCCCCGGCTCCAGGTCCACGGCTTTCCCCACGCAACACCCTGACCCTCTGACTGTGTGCCTCACTGGGTTTCAGAAGGAGGTGTGGCCAGCAGAGTGTGAGAATGTGAACAACAATGAGACGGCGACACTGGGGCTCTGCACCACCATGCGTGTTGTTCAACTGAGGAGTGTTGGTATCGTTCATCCCTCCTCCTTTCTCTCGAACCACCTCCCCTAGACAGTCAATTTCTCCTGCCTCTGCTGTCCTGTACCATGTAATTCAAAAGTGCTAGGAAACACTTATATGATTCAGTACAGGTTGGTGTAAGCTGGTGGCTTGGCTGAGAGCAGAATATGACAACTCTGAGGTTAAGCAACACTCGCTCCGAGGCCTCTTTGAGTTCTGTGCACAGAAGATCACTCAACTGCCATGAAACATGCAGGCACGTGGTTACATGGATCCAGGCGTCTGGCAATATCCTGTGATTTCCCTGGGGCCTTGGAGCTCCATGGGAAATAGTCTGGAGCTTTACTTGGAATTCTGAGCTTCACAGATGGATCTGATGGAATGAATGGAGAAGGGTCCCCGCGGAAAGGAGAGAGAATGGGAACCTGTCTGGCAGGTGAGCTGGGCTCAGCCACTTGAGGATTGGAGGGAACAGGAGACCTTGGTGTGGAGTGAGGCTGCCCTGGAACCCGCCCTCCACTTCCTCTAGCGAATCTGTGGACTATGCAAGAGAAGGGATCAGGCAGGAGCCCCATGTGATTACCTGTCCTCTCCCTCGGCTCTGGATCCGGGTCCTAAAAAAGTGTGTCCATTTCCCTACAGCTACCAAGAGAAGTGATCAATGGAGTTCAGCAAGAGGAACATTAAGATCTGAAGAACTGCAGAGGCCCTGTGGCAAACTGGTGACTCACTCTGTGAGCATCCGTGCCAAACCCTGACACAGCATCCAAGATCCAGAAAAGGAGGGGCAAGACCACATGGGCCAGCAGCAGCAGCAGCGCGGCCTACCTGTGAAACATCCCAGCTCTGCCAGGGGCTCCTATAAAGACACCAGAAGTGAGGAAGCCCGAGGCTTGCGGATCCAGGCAAACTCTTACTGGGTGGAATGGAAGAGCTCTGAGAACACTGGACGATGGTGGGGGCGAGGACCTCCAACCGGAGCTGCAGGGGTATATGCGACTTTGCCCTTGGTAATGGCAAGGCTTCTGGCAGGAAGCAGGGCTGATTCGTCTTTAAAATTGGAGGATGCTCAATGATATTACAGGCCCTTGTGTTTAGAGGTTAGAGGCTTCTTATTTAAAAAATAATAATAATAATTTATTTTGTAGTTTTGGTAAAATATTCCAATTACAATTCACCATTTTAAGCATTTTTTAGTGTACAGTTCAGTGGCATTAAGGACATTTACATTGTTGTGCAACTATTACCACCATCCATCCACAGAACTCCTTTTATTTTATAAATTTCAATTCTGTGCCCATTAGGCAATAATTCCCCATCCCTCCTCCCCCAGGCCTTAACTATTCTACTTTCTGTCTGTATGAATGTGATGACTCTAAGTCCTCGTGAGTGGAATCATGCAGTGGTTGTTCTCCTTGTGGTGGCTTAGTTCACTTAGCGCACTGTCCTCAAGGTTCACTCATGCTGTGGCATGTCAGGATGTCCTTCCTGCTTAAGGCTGATTAATATTCTACTGTATGCATGGAGTATTGTTTATCCATTCATATGTCAGTGGACACTTGGGTTGCGTCTACTTTTGGGCTATTGTGAACAACGCTGCCATGAACACACGTGTGCAAAGATCCTCCTCTGTATTGTTTTGCACATTATTTCTTATCCCCCCATCCCATCACCCTCTCAGCTCTTGTGCCTTCTGCTCTCACCTGCAATGCTACTTCCTCCAAGGAGCTTTCCTTGGCTTTACAGACCAACTTGGTTGATTCTGCCAAGGCTCCCAACCTCCCCAAAGCACAGCTCACTGTTATCGCCTATTAGTCTTCCCCACGAGCCTGTAAATTTCCGATGAAAGGGGCACTGCCTAGCCAGCCCACCACTGTGTCCCTCAGGCCTAGCACAGTGCCTGGACCATGGGGCATCCCTGAAGGTAGGAACACAGCCATCAGGTCACATGAGATCAAATGTGCAGCGCGTGCACCCGCCAGCAGCCTCGGAGGCTTGCGTTCTTACATGGCTTGCCCTCCGCCATCTGCTGTGGTTCTTTCACTAAACCCTGAGACCAGCAAAAGCCATGTCAGTTGTGTCACCTGAATTCCTAGGCTGCGAGACTAGTCGAGGAGATGTGTGAGGCAGAACATGATGAACTAGTGGAAGATGCACTAGTTCCCTGTGTCCTATAACAAATCACCACAAACTCAGTGGCTTCAAATGATCCAAACGTACTCCCTTACATTTCTGGAGTCAGAGGTCTGAAGCAAAGGTGTTTAATGGCTGCGTCCCTTCTGCAGGCACCAGGCGCACACTGGTCCGGCCGCCTTGTCTCCTCGCCTCATCCTGCACCTGGAGGCTTCTGCACTCCTCAGCCCAGCTCCTTCCTCCGCCTTCAGAGTCCATCACGCCACCCCCTGGCGCTGTCAGCACGGCTCCTTGTCCAAATCTGGCCCTCCCATGCCCGCCTCATAAGGAGCCTGTGGTTACCTCGGGCCATGCAGACAACCCTGGACTTCTCCCTCTCCGAGTCCCGCAGGTGATCACAGCTGCAGAGTCCCTTTGCCACACAAGGGAACATGGGCACAGATGTGCTGGTGGAGGGAATGGGCATCCTTGGGCACCATTCTTCTGTCTGCCATGGGGAGTGTTCCACAAGCCAAGCAGGGAGGGGGCAGCTATGGGTGGGGCCGAGGAAGCTCAGAGAGGAGGGAGGCAGCAGATCAGCTTGGCTGCACATGGAGGACATGGCTGGTGGAGGAAAGGGTTTTGGTGAAAGGTGTGTGTGAGGCAATGCTGGGGAGGTGAGGACGTTTGCCCAGGTTTCCCAGGGCCCTGGCTACTAGGCAGAGCCATCTGGTGTGGCTGGGATGGTCATAAACACCCCGGGCAGTTTCTGTGTGGCAGCTCTGCACTCTCTGCTGGGCCGGCCCTGGCTCCCCTCCCCGCCATCCTTTGTGGCATGCTCTTTAATGAGCGCTACGATGGAAGTGGAACAAGTCTCCTCAGTCCCTTCCATGAGCATTTTAGTTGCTGTTCCCTGCAGCCCTTGGTGCCAGCAGGTGAGTAACAGTGACACAAGGAGCTGGAGGCTGCGGTTCAGAGAGGAGAGCTCAGCCCTGAGGTCTGGTGCCCAGCACAGCGGCTTCCCCAAGAAAACTGTGCAGCCACCTGCTTCCAGAGAGCCCAGGAGACCACAGAGGGGTCCAGCTTCCCTAAGGAGGCCCTCTGCTCCCGCCCCATCAGCACGCTGCAGAGCCAGACCTGGCTGAGCCTGGGGCTCATCTATGCTTCGATTCCCTTTTCCTGTGTCTGCCTCTGAGGGTTGGGGTCAGTGGGGATGCAGCAGCTGCTGGTGCTGAGGTGAAGAGCTCAGCGCTTTTTCTTGCCAGAATCTGAGCCGGCACCACCTGGTGGGGCTTTGGGGAGAATGTGCCACCTGGTGGGGGCGGGGTGGGGCGGGTGGGGCCTGGGCCAGGCTGCCCATGCCCTTCAGCACCAGCCTCCCCAGCCTCCTTCAGGAGTGGCCACCCCAGGCTGCCCGCTGGTCTGTGCCCTCACAGCGAGCCTTGCTCATGTCCGGCCTTGCCCAGGTTTTCAGTGATGCTGGGAACTCACATTGTCAGCCCCAGCCCTGCACTCTTTTCCAGCCGAACCCGCCCCCTCCCTCAGTCTGAACACACAGGGTCACTGAACTGCCACTGAGCACAGCCCCGCCTCCACGGCCTAGGGCATGACCATGCCAGGCAAATCCCTCCACACCTTTCCGGTCCAGCAATCACCTCCAAACTCCTGTCACTGCTTTTACCCTTGATCCTCTCCAGTTAATCCTCACGAAGCAATTTAAGAGGCATCAGATCCCATCATTCCCTGCTCAATCCTTCTGGCTTCCTCTCCACAACCCAGCTGGCCTCGCATGGCCGGCTCCTGTGGGCTTCCGTGATCCCACTTCTATCACTCTGTCCAGCCTCCCTCTGCTCCCGGACACAGGTTACTCCCACCTCACAGTCTTTCTTCTCACACTTCCTCCAGATTTCAGAGCTGCTCTTCTCCCCTTTGCTCAGCCTCTACTTGCGGGTGACCGTCTCCTAGAGGCCTCTTCCAGCCACCACCTCTAAATGATGCTCCTTCCGCCTGGCATCGTTTATCTCGGGGTGCTCCCTGACATCTGACATTTATTATATGGCAATGTACTCGTGCTCCCCTGACTCCCCACTACAAAGTGAGTTCCATGGGGGCTGTTTTTTTGTCTCAGTCTCCAGTGCCTCACACAGTGCCTGGCCCAGAGCGATGTGTAATCAATATTTGTTGAATGAATAGATGAGGAAATAATTTATGTCACAGACAGTGACCGAGGTTCTTACATGCAGAGCCTGTCATAGGTGGGCAATGTTTATTCCCTGTTCCCTGGGAACTCACAGCCATTTGAGCAAAGATTAGAAAAATATATATTTATATGTGATAAATGCTACAAGTGTAATATGCACGAAGTAGCATAGGAATGCACATGAGGCGACAATTAATTTTCCCCCAAGGTCTAGGGAGCTATTAGACAAAGGAGAAGGATTTAAATTCACTTGAGCTGCCCACTCATCAGTTGAAGGTGTCTGAATAATCCTTAGTTGCTTCTAAGTCCTCCACCTTAGCTGAGCAACCACAGATGAAGTTGCCTAGAGATCTAAGGACGCCTACACCCAAAGAGATTGTTGAAAAGGTGTCAGGGTCTGATACTGGCCCCAGAGGCTTGCCCCTGTGAAGCCAATAGCTTCAGACCCTCATCAGGAACCGCAATGTCAGTGTCACTGTTGCTAGGTCCTCCCCAGGGAAGGGCTCCCTAAGGGCCACCCTCTGTGTGTTGCCAAGCCTTGAAGACTGACCATTAGGCCACTTGTGGTAGCCAACACTGATGAGAGGGCCTGGCCCTGTCATACAGAAGACTCTCCCAGCTGTGCCATCCTGGGTGCTGGAGGCTGGGGTGCTGGATGCCAGAGAAGCTAGTTGTGGCCATGAGTGGCTGGGGGAGGTGTGTCCAGGCTACCAGGTGTCTTTTTCAAGAGTGAACAGGACACTCTGATGTGCATCCCACAGGTAGCATCTGTTATTCAGGGTGGGAGAGGCTGCTCCCCCTGAAAGCAGTGATGCTGCTGAGGAGCAATGGCGCTGGGAAGGAGAGCAGATAAAGCATCAGAGCCACGCTGCCCGGTCAGCCCCTCTGCTCCCAGGGAGTCTCGTCCATCCAGGCCAGGCTCTGCAAACAGAAGGATGATCGGTAATCACCCCTTACCCATCAGAGGCTTTTATACATTACATAATTTGGTCCTCACAGCAGTCTTCTGAGGTGTATTTGATCATGCTTTAAATAGTATTTTTCCCTTACAGTTTATTATAGAAATTTTGGAATATGTATATGAAAAGATACACTGAATAAAATAAAAATCACATATAATCCAACCATGAAAGTATCTACTATTAATATGTTGGAGTATCTTCCACCAGACTTTCTCCCAAATGCATAAATGCATAAAATGATGTCAACTTATGGCTCACTCTGTCCTAAAAAAAATCGGCTCAAATTCCTATTTTATGGCTCTTAGAAGTATATCTGAAAATTCTTAGAGAGATTTATAGTCTCATAGTGCATTCTGGCTCCAAGCTACCATCATCTTTGAATTTTTCTCTCAAGTCCACTCAAGTTCCTATTGTTTTCACAGTGACCCTGCAAATGTGGGACTCTATCCTTTCTTGTTTCTACTGCTCCCTGTACACTCACCAAAAAAACCCCAGTCACACTCAGCATTTTTTGTGTGCGGAAAAATGCTTCAGGGAGAAATGTTTAGGGAGAGAGAAGATGTTTTTATAGCAGTTCAAACAACTTTACCCTGTTCAACAGAATTTCCCCCTCTTCTGTTCTGTTCTCTTTTTCCAACGCTTTATTTATTCTTAATGTAGAGCTGTTTAGGGATAGCTTTTGTTTACTAGTCTCCATTCTCCTTGCTCTTGTACTCTTACTTTCCACTTCTATCTTCTATCAAAGAATTCTCCTTAGCAAAAAAGTTCCCTCCTATATCCTGTAAGGTTTCTTAGCTGCAAGCCGCAAAGACCAACCAACTCAGGCAAAAAAAATAGAAAATTTATCAGGAACAGGTGTTATCTCACAGAATGAGAGGGGAAAAAAACTAAAGAGACAATCTCAGAAAGGACAGAAACCAAAGTATCTATATATATAAAAGCCAAGTGACCAGAATGATGGAAGGACTGGAACAACCGGTCTCTATGACATGCACTGCAGTGGCCAGCCAGCCTGATCAGGGCCCCTCCCCCTGGCCAGCCCCACTCCCGATCAACCCCCCAATTGGGGGTGGGGCCAGCCAGCCAACCTCCTGCGGCCCTGCTCCCCAGCCGGACCCAGCCCCCATCGTCCCCCCCAATCAGGGGCAGGGCCACAGCTGGCCCAGCCCAGATTGGCCCTGATTGGGGTGGGGCTGGCCGGACCCCACCCATGCACGAATTCATGCTGTGGGCCTCTAGTCCTAAAATAATGGATAGTTGAGAGCCCACCCACCACCACTATGATAACTTGAGACTTTTCCAATCTTTCTTTCTTTCTTTTTTTTTCTTCTTTTTTTAGAGATAGTGGAAGGGAGGGGGAGAGACAGAGAAACATCAACGTGAGAGAGGCACATTGATTGTACGTGCCCTGACCAGGGCCTGGGATCAAGTCTGCAACCGAGGTATGTGCCCTGGACTAGAATCGAACCTGGGACCCTTCAGTCTGCAGGCTGATGCTCTATCCACAGAGCCAAATTGGCTAGGGCTCCAATTTTCTTTCAATGCACTCAAGATTGACATTTCAAAGAGGGTGTCTGATCAACCTAGATTATTTCATCTACTCCAGTGATGGGCAACCTTTTGAGCTTGGTGTGTCAAACTTTGCCAAAAAACTGAGCATAACTCGGGTAGTGTGTCACTTTGAGGAAAAAACATTATTTCGCAAATGTTTCATCCTCAGGAGCAGCAAATGCTTCATCCTCGGCATGCGGCCGCCTCAGCGGCCACGTGTCAACAGAAATGGCTACGCGTGTCAGTGCTCACACACGTGTCATAGGTTCGCCATCACTGATCTACTCACAACTTGGCCAGGGAAGGACAGCCCCACCAAAACGGCTTTCTACAGCAGGCAAATAGTTCTGCAAGGCAAATGGGGTTGCTATGTAGTACCCATCATGGGAGAAAAGAAACGGGGCACCCTGCTCACTTATCTCAACACTCTTTAACCACTAATTTATGGGGTTGGGAGATGTTCAGTGGAGGTAAGATAGTCTAGTGTATATTTCTTTCTTTCCATAGAATCCACGTTTGATACCCTAAGGCTTAGGGCCTAAGCCAATGTCACTTGGCGACTTCCCATTCATTCTTTTGTATTCAGTTCTCAATTTATATTTTTATTTTCTGAGATATCTTCCATGATTCCCAACCAAAATATGGGTTAGGACCCTCAATTTTGTGTTCCCAGAGCACCACGCAGGTCTTCTTAGATAAACTGTAGGTTCCTCAAGAGCTTGAACACCATGGATCAACACGGCAGATCACGGGGAATGGTGTGGAGATGGCACACCAGAAACACTGTGGATTGACCTGTCTGCCATGAGGAAAGTGTCCTCAGAGAAACTGCACAGGGATGAGGAAGAGGAGGCAAAGGGACCTGGAATTGATACCAGAGAGGAAAAAACACCTGATTTTAGAGATAGTGGAAGGGAGCTGGAATGAGCATCCCACACATGAAAGAAACACACACCCCTGCATACCCTGCCTGAAATGGACGAGGGACAAAGGCGTTGGAGAGTATTCTACAGGCAATGGCAACTTGACGCTGTCAACCAAACTGCATGTCCTATGGATTCCAGGTGGGTGGGCTGTAGGGGGGGGGGAGCCCTCAGTGGGAGCACTGCAACATTTAGCTGGAGGACCAGGTCATCTGAAGAAGGACAGGGATGTGGGGCACAGAGAGGGGTGCACAGGTTTCACCAATGTTCAGTACTAAAAATAACAGAGTGAAATTTTGTGGGGCTAGTTGATTAAACTTGTTACTCTATATGCTCTTTAAGTGTGAAAGGTCACCATTCAAGCCAATGTGATATATCTTCTTACATACTAGTAAAACAGCTAACACTTAGAGTGCTCTTCATGTGCCAGGCACTGTGCTAAAGCACTTTTCATAAACAATCTCATTTAAATCTCACTGACGGCTTAGGCCCGCTCCCTGACATCAGTCAGACATCCTTAGCACTGCCGAGGAGGCAGGAGAGGCTCCTGCCACAACCGCTGTGCTTGCCAGCCGTGAGCCTGGCCCGTGGGAGTGCACTGACCACCAGGTGTTACCTGCAGCTGCACCCTGACTAAGCCAAGTAGTACTGTCCCCATTTCATAGATAAGAAAACTGAGGCAAAGAAAAGTTACATAGGAAGTGTGGAACTGTGTTTTGGACTCAGGAAGTTTGCCTGGGTCCAATACCCATCTACCACCATGCTATTCATTCATGCTTCCATCCCACAATTAGTTATTGGAGACTTTCTATGTTAATCTCTGGGGATGTTATAGTAAAAAACCAAGTAGAAAATTCTTAATACCAGTTCTCCTGACTTGCAACAGAAAGTAAGATAGTTATAAGTACATCTCAATAGTGGTATATTTTGCTACAGGCTTGCACTGGAAAGAGACATGCAGCTTTTAAAAACAGGCATTCTGCATCAAAATCAGGTTATAAAAGAGCTGGTTGCTAAAGGGATTCGATTTAAAATTTGGTTTACACATAATTCAGTCAAAATATAGATAAGAATGAAAGGAGAAGGCTAGGAAGAAAAGGGTGAGTTAGCAAATAGGTTGTCATCCTTTTATTTCATGGAGCCCTTTGATCGTCCACCCCTCACCATCCCCCACACACTCTCCACCACGCCACCTCAGCAGCAGTAAGTGGCTTCAGCACTCCTGGCTGCCTTTTGGAAGTCCGCCTTATGGATAAAGAAGATAAGTTATGGGTAGGGGGCTTGAAAGAAGATGCTTCCCCCTGGAAATTCCTTTCTGGTGCTGCAATGGAAGAACTTGGTGGTTAGGTCATGAGAGGCGACAAATCACTGATCGCTGATAGAGAAAACTCGTGAGAAGCAAGGACTCTCCCATAGAGGCTTAATCTTCTGCTGCCTGAGTAAAGACTCCAGGGCCAGTAATACCTGGTGAAGTCACATGAGCACTGAAGCTGTAAATGTGCCTCTGGAAGGAATTTTGACTCCGTTTCTAGATTGAGAGTGATTTGAAAGAAGTATACTCAAGGTTAGGGATAAAACCAGGGCAAGATCATTGATAATCCTATATAATAAAAGGCTAATATGCAAATCGACCAAATGGAGGAATGACTGGTCACTATGACGCACACTGACCACCAGGGGGCAGACACTTAATTCAGGAGCTGTCCCCTGGTGGTCAGTGCACTCCCACGGGCCAGGCTCACAGCTGGCAAGCACAGCGGTTGTGGCAGGAGCCTCTCCTGCCTCCTCGGCAGTGCTAAGGATGTCTGACTGATGTCAGGGAGCGGGCCTAAGCCGTCAGTGAGATTTAAATGAGATTGTTTATGAAAAGTGCTTTAGCACAGTGCCTGGCACATGAAGAGCACTCTGCGAGAGGGTGCAGACCGGGCTGAGGGACCCTCCTGAGTGCATGAATTTTATGCACCGGGCCTCTAGTAATGAAAAATTAGTTAGAGAGATACCCAAAACTTCCTGAGAGATTAGGTTTTCTTTTCTTTAAAGACTTGCACTTTTGGACTATTCATATCCTTCTTGGACATTTATTTATTTCAATAAAGAATCCTCTTTTATAACATCAAGAAGCTATGTCTACTGGGTGCCCAGATGTCCAGGCCATATGTTTATCCCCAAGGTAACTTGAAGATATCAGGTCCTAATTGCTGGGATCCAGAAAGAAAAAAGAATTTTGTGTGCAATGCACTTGGGGATCTAAATGTAAAAGTGACAGCAAAATTTTGCAGAAAACTAAGTCAAAAATTACTCTAAGAAGAAGTCTTGAGGCAAATGTGAGCTTGGAAGAAGCTCAGGTGAAACATGTGTGCCACATCGGTGGTTTCATTTGTTCTAAGAAAATAAGGATCTCTGATCCCTTGCTGTCAATTCATCAGTTGACATTTGAGACACTTGCGATAACAAGAAATTTCTGTTTTAATCACTCAACTCAATTCAAAATGCACAAATATGATGAATACCTACCATCCACCAATAAAATATGTATCTGCTTCCTACTATGTGCTATATTTAGGAACACAAAAGATATGTCAGTCGAATAACTGATGTTGGAAAACTAAATAAATGCAAGACTTATAAGATAACTGTTTCTTCCCCTCCCCTTTCTGAGAGAGAATTATTATTATTAATTTTATTTTGCTCCTTTGAAGTTGGACTGTGACTTGTGACTTGCAGCAATAAAATGCACAGGAAAGTGACATGAGTCACTTTCAGGCAGACATTTTGTGTTTTTTTAATAAATCTGTATTGTTGAAAGTATACATATGTCCCCCATTGATCCCTTCCAGCCTGCCCTACCCCCTCCCACCCCAGGCAGAAGTTTTAAGACCCACTTCTTGTTTGACCACTGTGGCCTTTGCCGTGATGACTGCGATGTTGCAATAACAGCTCCTTAGTCCACCGGATTCTTGGAGAAAACAAGATGGAGTCCATTCTTAACTGTGCTACAAGGGACATGTGGAAAATAACTCTGTTTGTAAGAAGCGATGTTTTAAGGTTACTTGTTACTATAGCATGACTTAGCCTATTCTGATTTACATGAGACATCTCCATAAAACTAGCATTTATTGAGTGTTTACTATATGCATTATCTCATTGAATTTTCATAAAAACATCATGAAGCATATATAATATTACTTAAGTTTTTTAGATATTGAACTGAGTCTCAGAGCTAAGTTCAGATCATGCTCTGTATATGGTATTGTAGTTGAGTTTCAGAACCTGGTTTGCTTGGCTCCAGAGCCTGTGAACTTAACTATTATGCCATACTGCCATACAGAGCAGACTGAGCAGAATCGCAGGTCAAAAGGAAATTTTTGGAATAGACTGTAAGTGCTGTGGGTAGTTCAGAGGGGAGAGAGCAATGTACACTAGGACTTCTTGGGGAGTGCTTCATGGAAGAGGTGGAGTTTAAAAACAGGTAGGTCATAGATGGGAGGAAGGAAGCTGTCATTCCCAGGCCTTTTTGGGATGGGTGGGGGGGGAAGGGAAGAGACCTCATCTATCTGGTGAAATAAGGCAAAACAATGGATATGCCATATCTGGAAATTGGTTTAGTCTACCCTTAAGAATTTCACAGTCAGAGAGGAACAATAAGACATTTACTCAAATTGCTATCATAATTCAGGGAAACTCCATTAAGAGGCATGCTGGAATTCTCTATGAAGTGTGTTAAGATTTATCAAACCAAGACGAAGCAGAAATCTTTACCCATGCAGAATAGGGGTTTAGAAAAAACACATCTGCTGCAGAGAAGGCAGGCTATGGGCCCAGACACAATATCTCAAAGCACGTAACAGTCACTGTCCCAAATACAGAAGGGGCTGGTATAGAATTAATACAATTATGTTGGTGGAAGATGGCAGGAGAAATTATCCTTTTGATTGTCCATGACAATTCCCAACACATTAGAAGAGATTTGGCTAGGGGGGTACCAGGACTGTTTTCTTCCTGTTTCACTGGCTCAGGCCTGAGAGGAGGCCAAGGCTTTGTGGGCTCCTCAGTGAGGGCAGTCAGAGGGAAGTGTCTCTGGTCCCTCCCTCGTCACCCCTGGAGATTCTGTTTTAGGAGGTCTTGAGTTTCACCAGGATTCTTAATTCTTAATGAACATTCATTAGATTCTAAGGTTGATGGTCTGTGAATCTCATTTAAAAAAGAAAAACAACCAATAACACCACCAAATAAAACATTTTTTGAAAGTTAAAGAATACTTGCATTAAAACCAACTGAAATACAAGAAATAATGAGTTCTTCAGAAGGTTATGTTATGCTTTAAGAATTCAGTGATTGAGATCCAAGATGGCGGCATAGATAAACATCTGGGCTGCTGCCGTCCACAACAATTTCCAAAACTACAACTAAAAGACAGAACGTCTATCACCCAGAACCATGGGAAAGCTGGCTGAGCGGAACCTCTACAACTAGACTGAAAGAGACGGGTGCAATCAGGACACAAACGCTGAAAAACTGAGGTACAGGGGAGCACATGGGTGATATGAGCTGGCGGCGGAGCCCAGCTGGAGGCGGGCGTTGCTTTCTTCAATCTGAAGAGAGACAAGCCCCCAATCTCTCTGAAATCCAGTTTCCGGGGAGAGACTGGGCTGTCTGCCATTGGGTCGGAGTGAGGCTGGCTTACTAGCAGAGCTGCATGGAGGTAGAATTGTTGGCTGCGCCGGGGCGCGAGACTGTGGGGACTCGGTTGCAGGGATGCGGTTGGAGGCGGCTCACTGCCAGCCATTGCTGTTTGCCACGCCCTAGCCTAGTGATGCCCTGAGACTCCGCCCCGCACAATCTACAAACACACCCAAGCTCCTAGCTGCGGCTTTTGCATATGAATGGCCTTCTCTATTGCAGTTTAAACGAGTAAACTTGCAACCCGGTACAGACAGCTCCAAGACCTCCAAGCTCCAAGCAGGGAGGAGAGGGCCGCAGTTCTAGCTGTAGCTCCTGCAGGGTGGCCTCAGACAGCAGCTGAACTGCACCCCATTGGAGATTCAGAAGCCAATGCACCTAGTGGTCAGTGTGAGGCACCAGATTTCAACTCCTCACATCCATAAGTGACACATTCGGGAGGCGGACTCAGTGAGCACCAAAGCCCCACTCAAACAAGCCCTGTACCACAAGCGTGTCTCCAGAGCAGCAGTGCTTCCATTATAGACACAGCGAGTCCTCACAGCCAATTGGCCTGGAGGTCAATTCCTCCCAGTGTACCAACAGCAATCAAGGCTTAACTACACCAAGACTTTGCACTCAGCCCACAAAGGGGTGTACCAAGAGCAACCACCTAGGGTGATTGGGGAAGCTGAGCTACCGGCCCCTATAGGTCACTGACCACACAAAGCCACTCCATCAACACAGGGAGGCAGCCAAACTGTGGAGACACCGAAGTATGTCACAAATAGAAGAGATAGAGGAAAGTAAACTAATGGATGACACAGTGTTCAGAACCACATTAATAAGGTTACTCAAGAATCTTCTAAAAACCGCTGAGAAACTTGAAGAGACCTTCAAGGACCTTAATGAGAATACCAAAAAAATGGAAAAGGACCAGTCAGAAATTATGCATACACTGTCTGAAATAAAGAATATACAGAAACTCAACTGTAGATCACCGTACCCAAAGAGTCAAACCAAAGACCTGAAATATGAGGAAGCAAAAAACACCCAACCAGAGAGGCGGAAAGAAAGAAGAATCCAAAAGTGTGAAGATAGTGTAAGGAGCCTCTGGGACGGCTTCAAGCGTACCAACATCCGAATTTTTGGGGTGCCAGAAGAAGAGAGAGAGCAAGATACTGAAAACCTATTTGAAGAAATAATGACAGAAAACTTCCCCCACCTGGTGAAAGAAATAGACTTACAAGTTCAGGAAGTGCACAGAACCCCAAACAAGAGGAATCCAAAGAGGACCACACCAAGACACATCATAATTAAAATGCCAAGGGCAAAAGACAAAGAGAGAATCTTGAAAGCAGCAAGAGAAAAACAGTTAGTTACCTACAAGGGAGTACCCATATGACTGTCAGCGGATTTCTCAACAGAAACTATGCAGGCCAGACGGGAGTGGCAAGAAATATTCAAAGTGATGAACAGCAAGAACCTACAACCAAGATTACTCTACCCAGCAAAGCTATCATTCAGAATTGAAGGTCAGACGAAGAGCTTCACAGACAAGAAAAAGCTAAACGAGTTCATCACCACCACACCAGGATTACATGAAATGCTGAAGGGTATTCTTTAAGAAGAGGAAGAAGAAAAAAAAGGTAAAGGTAAAAATTATGAATAACAAAAAGACATCAAATACATACCTACCAACAAGTGAATCTAAAAATCAAGTGAACAAAAAATCTGAAGAACAGAATGGACTGGTGAATATAATAGAATCAGGGACATAGAAAGGGAGGAGACAGACAATTATCAGGGGGAAGGGGGTTTGAGGGGTGCAGGAAGAGATTGGACAAAAATCTTACACCTATGGATGAAGACAGTGGCGGGGGGTAAGGACATGGGGTGGGGTGGGGAATCAGGTGGAGGGGAGCTATGGGGGCTGGGGGAGAAGAGGAACACCTGTGATAATCTGAACAATAAAGATTTATTAAAAAGAAAGAAAAAGAATTCAGTGATTGAAAAATAAAATAAAATTTAAAAATAAAAATTAATTCAGTGAGCAACAAAAGGGAATGGGGGTGTGGCCCATAAACTCTGAAATTACATGCAAATGTTCTGTTGGCTTTGTATCTTTCCTGAAGAGGCTATAACTCAAAATGTTTAAGAATCACTAAGTCAGAGTAGCTGCCATTTGACCTGGACTGTTTTGTTTTTTTAATTTTTATTGATTTCAGAGAGAGAGGGAGAGAGACATAGAAACATCAATGATGATAGAGAATCATTGATGGGCTGCCTCCTGCACACCCCCACACTGGGGAGCAAGCCTGCAACCCGGGCATGAGCCCTGACCAGGAATCAGACTGTGACCTTCCGGTTCATAGGTCAACACTCAACCACTGATGCTGGCTGGGGTCACGTGGACTTTAATAGAAAGCTGGGATTTTAGCAACCAGAAATGGTAGTATCAGCAACAGGAATGGCATGAACAAAGGCACAGTGTCAGAAAAGTAAGAGAACAGTGATGCAGTAAGTCTGGGTAGAGTGTGAGATACTTGTAAGACAGTTGTGGGAAATAATGCTGTGAAAACAGGCAAGCACAAGATCATGGAGAGCCTTAAGGCTGATTATTTGAATTGTAATAGGAAGCAATTGAAGGTTTATTTGTAGAACAATGGTGTGTTGAATCTGTGCTTCAGAAAGATGAATCCATCAGGTATGCAGGATGGAGTGGAGGGTAGAGAGAATGGTATAGATACTGCACAGAAGGTTGTAGTTGGTCCTAGCAAGAAGGCTGAGCATGTGAAAATCTGGAAATAGAAACAAGACATATTATTAAAGAAGAATTAACAATACTTGGTGATTAATTGTATGGAGGATGATGTCTAGGATGACTACCTGAGGTTGACTAACAAAAGGAAAAATTATGTCATTTATAGGAAAAGATAAGACCAGTGAAGTAACAACAACTCACATTCATTGAACCATGATTATGTTCCAGGCACTAAACATGGTGATTTGGGTACATTATCTCTTTTAATCTTCTCAAGAACTACTTGATGTAGGTACTTCTACTTTCCTATCTCACAGATTAGGAAATAAAGACACAACAATGAATTTTTTATTATGACACATCTAAAGCAGAGAGAAGCTGAGACTGGAACCCAAGCCCATAAAATTTGAAAATCTATTATCTTAACCATTAGCCTCTACTGTTTTGATGGAAGTTCATATTTAGACCTGTCTGCTTGAATATGTCATTTGAACATCCATGTGGAGATGTCTACAACACATTTGGAAAAGTGGAAATGGAACTTGGGACAGTGGTCAGAAAGGGAGTCAGTGATATATGGATAATGATGAGATCATGGGGATAGACAATATCACTTGGGTAGAAAGGGGGTTGGGAGGGAAGGAGAGCTAAGTGCAGGACCTGGTGGCCAGCTACAGTTAGAGACAGGGAGAAGAGGGGCAGCCAAGGATAAAGGGCAGAGAAGAAGGGATTGCAAATATAGAAGAATCATCAGCGTAGGGCACCGTCATGCAAACTAAGGGAAGTGACAGCTGCAAGGAGAGGCCAATTATGTACTGCAGAGAGGTCAAGAAGAGCGGGGCCAGAAAGGGGCCATTGAGATTGTCAATTAAGAAAAGTTCAGCTGTGTAGAGTGTAATTTAAGTTAATTGTTTAGAATGGGAGCCAGAAAAAGATGTTCAAGAGTGTGGATGGTGATAAGAGAAAGCAGTGAGAATAAACAGCATTTGGAATAGCTGGGCAGTAAAAGGAAGGAAGAAACAGAGCAGTTAGTATTTCAAGGAGATAGCAGGGTTCAAAAGAAAGTTTCTGTTTATTTGTATTCACTTCTTAGTGTATGGGGAACCTGAGCATGTTAATAGTGGGAAAGTGAGGAGTGTTTGATGATGTATGGGAAAGTGGAGAGAATTGATGGCATAAGATATCTGGAGCATAAGCTAAGGAATGACCTTGTACAGGTAGAATGTTATTGTTCATACAAAACTTCCATCATCATTGCTATTATCCTAATATATAAAAACCCTGGGTCCGCAACTACCGGGAGGCTCGACCAACTAAAAGTCAGTCCTGTAGTCAGTGTTGGGTTGCTGTGGTGACCCAGCACTGACTGCTATGGCTGCAGGCACAGTGACCAAGCACTGACTGCTGAGGGGGCTGCAAATCAGGCCCAGAGAGAGGCCTGAAGAGAGAAGCAGGGACTGATCTGTTGATCAGCACTTGCCTCTCTCTCTCTTTAGCTCTGGGCCTGGTCAGCAGCTGCACCTCCATTTCTCTCCAGGCCTCCACCGGGGCTGCTGATCAGCCCCGCCTTTCTGATCAGGCCCCATTGATAGGCCCAGAGACACTGACTGGCATAGAAACTGACCAATCAGAACCAAATCTGGGTCAACTGTGAGGAGCCAATGGCTGCCTAGGAGGTGGAGCTTTTGACGCTGACTGGCATAGAAACTGACCAATCAGAACCAAATTGGCCTGCACAGGGGTGACCAGGCTGGCAGGGGAGGGCAGTTGGGGGCGATCGGGCTGGCAGGGGAGCGGTTAGGGGCAATGAGGCAGGCAGGCAGGCATGTGTACGGTTAGAAGCCAGCAGTCCCAGGTCGTGAGAGGGGTGTCCGACTGCCAGTTTGGGCCTGATCCCGGCAGTCAGACATCCCCTGAGGGGTACCAGAATGGAGAGGGTACAAGATGGGCTGAAGGACATCCCCCCCAGTGCACGAATTTTGTGCACCGGGCCTCTAGTTGTTGATATAACAAAAATGACAATAATAGCAGCCTGGGGTATGGCAATAAGAATTCTATGATTAATCTAGGACTATTGCTTAAAAAAAAAACAAAAAAAAACCTTCTAACCCATCCTTCTGAAAATAATCACCTAGATGTTGGGTCTTGGACCTGGTAGCTTTTTTGATTGAAGTTATTTTAACTTCCCCTTTGCAATAACTTGAAACTACTCAGCAGCTCAGCAGCTCTGCAGTCCTTGAGCACCTCAACAGTCTGTATGACAGACCTGCCCCTAGGATTTCTTATTGGGCAGTTTTATTGCAAGCTTATAGTAAACTAGAGGCCTGGTGCACGACATTCATGCACTCTGCAAGGAGGGTGGGTCCCCTCAGCCCAGCCTGTGCCCTTTCGCAGTCCAGGAGCCCTCGGGGGATGTCTGACTGATGACTTAGGCCTGAGGAGTAGGCCTAAGCCAGCAATCGGACATCCTTAGCACTGGCGAGGAGGCGGGAGAAGCTCCCCTGCTGGCTTGATCGCCCCTAACTGCTCTCCTCTGGTGGCCTGATCATCCCTAACTGCTCTCTCCTGCTGGCCTGATCGCCCCTAACCACCTCTGCCTGCCTGCCTGTTCACCCCTAACCACCTCTACCTGCCTGCCTGATCGCCCCTAACTGCCTCTGCCTGCCTGCCTGATCGCCCCTAACCGCCTGTGCCTCAGCCCTCACCACCGTGGCTTTTCTGGAAGGACATCCGGAAGACGTCTGGTCTATCTGGTCTAATTAGCATATTACCCTTTTATTAGCATAGATTATTAACTATATTCTCTATGCTGTACTTTACATCCCCCTGACTATTTTGTAACTACTAATTTGTACTTCTTAATCCCTTCACTTTTTTTATCCAGCTCCCCAAACCCTCCATTTTGCAACCTTCAGTTTGTTCTCTGAATCTATGAATCTGTTTCTGTTTTGGTTGTTCATTTATCTTGTTCTTTAGATTTCACTTTTAAGTTAAATCATATGGTATTTATCATTCTCTGACTTATTTCAGTTAGCATAATACCTCTACATAGGTCTATGCATGTTGTCACAAATGATTTCATTCTTTTTTTTTTATGGCCGAGTAATATTCCATTATATATGTACCATTTCTTTACCCAATTGTCTATTGATGGGCACTTGGGTTGCTTCCATATCTTCTATTATAAGTAACACTGCAATGAACATAGGGGTGCATATATCTGTTCAAACTCGTGTTTAGAATTTCTTCAAATATACATCCAGAAATGGAATTGCTGAGTCACAAGGTATACCTATTTTAATTTTTTTAGGAACCTTCATACTGTTTTCCACAGTGGCTGCACCAATTTGCAATCCCACCAACAGCATATTAGGGTTTCATTTTCTCCTCATTCTCACCAGCACTTGTTGTTAGTTCATTTATTGATGATAGCCGTTCTGGTAGGTGTGAGGTGATATCTCATTGTGGTTTTAATTTGCATTTCTCTGATGATTAATGATGTTGAGCATTTTTATATGTCTATTGGCCTTGCATATGTCCTCTTTGGAGAAAAGTCTATTCAGGGTCTCTGCCCATTTTTTAATTAAATTATTTGGGTTTTTTGGTGTTGAGTTGTATAAGTTCTTTATAAATTTTGGTTATTAACCCCTTGTCAGCTGTATCATTGGCGAATATTCAATAGGTTGTCTTTTCATTTTGTTGATGGTTTCCTTTGCTGTGCAAAAACTATTTAATTTGATGTAGTGCTATTCGTTCATTTTTCTTTTTGTTTCCCATGCCTGAAAAGATACATCAACAAAACTATTACTAAGAGAAATGTCATAGAGTTTACTGCCTATGTTTTCTTCTAGGAGTTTTATGGTTTCAGGTTTTACATTAAAGTTTTTAATCCATTTTTAGTTTATTCTTGTTTATGGTGGAAGAAGGTGGTCTAGTTTTATTTTTAATGTATCTGTACTGTTTTCCCAACATCATTTATATTCTTGACTCCTTTGTCATAGAATAATTGACCATATAGGTGTGGGTTTATTTGGGGGCTATCCTGTTCCATTGATCTATATGTCAGGTTTTATTAAAATTCTTTCTTTTAAAAAATATTTTTATTGATTTCAGAGAGGAAGGAAGAGGTGGAGAGAGATAGAAACATCAATGATGAGAGAGAATCATTGATCAGCTGCTTCATGCATACCCCACACTGGGGAGGAACCCTGACCAGGAATCAAACCTGACCTCCTGGTTCATAGGTCGACATTCAACCTATGAACGAGGCCGGGCCTATGTGTCAGTGTTTATGCCAGTACCACACTGTTTAGATTACTATGGCCTTGTAATATAATTTCATATCAGGTAACGTGATACCTCCAAATTTGTTCTTCTTTCTCAAGATTGCTGTGGGTATTCAAGGTCTTTTGTGGTTCCATATAAATCTTAGTATTACTTGTTCTAGTTGTATGAAAAAATGCCATTGATATTTTGATAGGGATTCCATCAAATCTATAGATTGCTTTGGGTTGGACACTTTAATTATGTTAAATCTTCCTATCCATGAGCATGGTATATGCTTCCATTTATTTCTCTTTTTAAATTTCTTTCTTCAATGTCTTATAATTTTCTGAGTACCAATCTTTTACCTTCTTAATTAAATTTTTTCCTAGGTATTTTATTTTTCTGATGGAATTGTCAATTTCTCTTTCTGATAATTTATTATCCTATATAATAAAAAGGTAATATGCAAATTGACCCTAATGGCGACCAGGAACGACCGGTCACTATGATGCGCACTGACCAGCAGGGGGCAGACACTCAACACAGGAGCTGCCCCCTGGTGGTCAGTGCACTCCCACAGGGGGTACTCGACTCAGCCACAAGCCAGGCTGATGGCTATGAGCACAGCGGCAGTGGCACGAGCCTCTCCCGCCTCCTAAGCAGCGCTAAGGAGCAGGCCTAAGCCTTCAGTTGGACATCCTCTGAGTGCTCCTGGGCTGCCAGAGGGATATCTGACTGCCAGCTTAGGCCCGATCCCCCAGGGGTCCTGGACTATGAGAGGGTGCAGGCCAGGCTGAGGGACCCCCTGAGTGCATGAATTTTCATGTACCGGGCCTCCAGTTGGTGTATAAAATGCTACTGAATATCTTATATCCTACTATTTTACTGAAGTTATTTTATAGTTCTAGTAGATTTTTTGTGGAATCATAGGGTTCTCTACATATAATAGCATATCATCTGCAAATAATAACAGTTGTACTTCTTTCATCCAAATTTGGATGAATTTTATTTATTTTTCTTGTCTTATTGCTGTAGGTAGAACTTGCAAAATTATGTTGAATAAGAATGGTGAAAGTGGACAACTTAGTCTTATTTCTGATGTTAAGAAGGGTGTTTTTAGTTTTCACCTGTTAAGTATGATGTTAGCTTTGGGTTTGTCATATATGCCCTTTATTTTATTGAGGTATGTCCCATCTATTTCCATTTTGCTGAGAGTTTTTGTAATAAATGGATACTGGATTTTGTCAAAAGCTTCTTCTGTGTCTATTGGTATAATTGTATGTTTTTATTCTTCATTTTCTCATGTTGTGTATCATATTGATTGATTTGTAGATATTGAACCAACCTTGCATCTCATAAATAAATCCCACTTGATCATGGTGAATAATCTTTTTAATAGATTGCTGAGTTTGGTTTGCTAATATTTTGTTAAGGATTTTTGCATCTATGTTCATCAAGACTATTGGCTTATAATTTTCTTTCTTTGTAGTGTCTTTATCTGGTTTTAGAATTAAGGTAATGCTGGCCTCATAAAATGACTTTGGGAAATTTTCCTCCTCCTGATTTTTTTGAATAATATAGAAGAATATGTGTTAGTTCATCTTTGAATGTTTGGTAAAATTCAACTGTGAAGCCATTCAGGACTTTTGTTAGGAGTTTTTTTTATTACTAATTTGATTTTATTGGTATTAGTAAGTCTCCTCAGATATTCTGTTTTTCTTGATTCGGACTTGGAAGATTGTCTAATTTGTTGGCATGTAATTGTAATTTTTTTTATTGCTGTAGTGTCAGTGTCACTGCTCCTGTATTGTTTCTGATTTTATTTATTTGGGTCCTCTTTTTTAAGATGGCTGATTAAAAGGTTTATCAGTCTTTTCAAATTTATTTCCTTCCTTCTACTCATTTTGGGCTTTGTTTGGTGTCTTTTCTTTTTTATTTCTTTTATAGTTCCTTTAGGTATAAGATTAAATTATTTATTTGAGATTTTTCTTCTTTCTTGAAGTAGGGCTGTATTGCTATGAATCTCCTTCTTAGGACTGCTTTTACTATGGTCGAAAGGTTTTGCTTGTTGAGTTTTCATTTTCATTTGTCTCAAGGTATCTTTTTATTTCTTTCTTGATCTCATTGTTAACACATTCATTGTTTAATAACATGTTATTTAGCCTATATGTGTTTAGTTTTTTTTTCTTGTAATTGATTTCTAGTTTCATACCATTGTTTTTTGAGATACTTGATATGACTTCAATATTCTTAAATTTATTGAGACTTGTTTTGTAGCCTAACATGTGGTCTATCCTGAAAAAAAAAATGTTCCATATGCACATGAAAACAATATATATTCTGCTGCTTTGAGACAAAATTCTCTGAAAATATTAATTAAATTCATCTGGTCTAGTGTATCATTTAAGGCTGCTTTTCCCTTGTTTTTTGTCTGCAAGACCTACCCACTGATATCAGTGGGGTGTTAAAGTCCCCTACCTTAACTATATTACTGTTGATTTCTCACTTTAGGTCCATCTTTATTTGCTTTGTATATTTAGATGGTCCTATATTTGGAATGCACACAACAATATTTTCAAGGTTATATACTCTTGTTGGTGTGGTTCTTTTATCATTATGCAATGTCCCTCTTTGTCTCTTATTATAGCTTTTGTTTTAAAATCTATTTTGTCTGATTAAGTATTGCTACACAAGATTTTGTTTGTTAGTTTCCATTTGCATGAAATATTATTTTTTATTTATTTAATTGTCTAAAGTTTTACATATGTCCCCTTTTCCCCCAATTGACGACCCCCCCCCAGCCATTCCCACCCCAGACAAGCCCCCACCACACCAGTGTCTGTGTCCATTGGTTATGCTAATATGCATGCATACAAGTCCTTTGGTTGCTCTCTAACCTTCCCCCCCCCCCCCCCGCCTACCATTTGTCTCTGGATCTCTTCTTGTTGATCATTATATCCCACATATGAGTGAGATCATGTGATATTTCTCTTTCTCTGAGTGGCTTATTTTGCTTAGCATAATGCTCTCCAGTTCCATCCATGCTGTTGGAAATGGTAAAGTTCCTTCATTTTTATAGCAGCATAGTATTCCAGTGTGTAGATGTACCACAGTTTTTTAATCCACTCATCTACTGATGGGCACTTAGGCTGTTCCCAAATCTTAGCTATTGTAAATTGTGCTTCTATGAACATAGGGGTACATATATCCTTTCTGATTGATGTTTCTGGTTTCTTGGAATATAGTCCTAGAAGTGGGATCACTGGGTCAAACGGGAGTTCCATTTTTAACTTTTTGAGGAAACTCCATACTATCTTCCACAGTGGCTGCACCAGTCTGCATTCCCATCAGCAGTGCAGTAGGGTTCCTTTTTCTCCACATCCTCACCAGCACTTGTCATTTGTTGATTTGTTGATGATAGACATTCTGACAGGTGTGAGATGGTACCTCATTGTTGTTTTAATTTGTATCTCTCAGATGATTAGTGACTTTGAGCATGTTTTCATATGTCTCATGGCTTTTTGTATGTCCTCTCTCAAAAAGTGTCTATTTAGATCCTTTGCCCATTTTTTGATTGGATCATTTATCTTCCTTTTGTTAAGTTGTATGAGTTCTCTGTAAATTTTGGAGAGTAAACCTTATCAGAAATATCATTGGCAAATATGTTCTCCCATGCAGTGGGCTTTCTTGTTGTTTTGTTGGTGGTTTCTTTTGCTGTGAAGTAGCTTTTTATTTTGATGTAGTCCCATTTTCTTTTTATTTTCTCCTTAGTCTCCATGGCCCTAGGAGCTGTGTCTGTAAAGATATTTCTACAGCATATGTCTGCTATTTTGCTGCCTATGGAGTCTTGTAGGATTTTTATGGTTTCCCATCTTACATTAAAGTACTTTAGCTATTTTGAGTTTGTTTTTGTGTATGGTGTAAGTTGGTAATCTAGTTTCATTTTTTTCGCACGTATCTGACCAAATTTCCCAGCACCATTTATTAAAGAGACTGTTTTGACTCCATTGTATGTTCTTGCCTCCTTTGTCAAATATTAATTGAGCATAATGGCTTGGGTCGATTTATGGGTTCTCTGTTCTGTTCCATTGGTCTATATGTCTGTTCTTGTACCAGTACCAGGCAGTTTTGAGAACCGGGGCTTGGTAATATAACTTGATATCTGGTATTGTGATCCCTCCAACTTCTTTCTTCTTTCTCAGGATTGCTGTGGCTATTTGGGGTCTTTTTTTATTCCAGATGAATTTTTGGAGAGTTTGTTCTAGATCTTTGAAATATGCCATTGGTATTTTAATGGGGATTGCATTGAATCTATAGATTGCTTTGGGCAGTATGGACATTTTAATGATGTTGTTTCTACCAATCCATGAACATGGTATATTCTTCTATTTGTTTATGTCTTCTTCTATCTCTTTTTTCAATGTTCTGTAGTTTTTCGAGTACAGGTCGTTTATGTCCTTAGTTAAGTTTATTCCTAGGTATCTTAATTTTTTTGGTGCAATAGTAAATGGGATTGTTTTTTCATTTCTCTTTCTGTGAGTTCATTATCTTACCTAATAAAACAGTAGTATGCAAATTGACCACACCTTCGCTACACCCATAAGCCACGCCCACCAGCCACGCCCACCAGCCAATCAGAAGCAAATATACACGTTAAACCAGCAAAGATGGCGGGGGAGAGGGCAGCACCTATGCCTGTGAGATCCAAGCCATGATGGTGGACTGGGGCAGGCGGTTAACCCCGCAGCCGGCTGCCCTGGTCCACAATCACGGATCTGCCCAGATCAACGATCACCAATCACCGATCTGCCCAGGTCCATGATCACCAATCGCTGACCGGGGCGAAAGGGCAGCCGCCTGCCCAGGTCCGCCAACACCGATCGCGGACCTGGGCAGGCGGCGCGGGTTAACGCCCGCAGCGGCCTGCCCAGGTCCACGATCACGGATCGCGGACCGGGGCCGAAAGGGCAGCCGCCTGCCCAGGTCCGCCATCACCGATCTCGGACCTGGGCAGGCGGTGAGGGTTAACGCCCGCAGCGGCCTGCCCAGGTCCACGATCACCAATCGCGGACCGGGGCCGAAAGGGCAGCCGCCTGCCCAGGTCCGCCATCACCGATCGCGGACCTGGGCAGGCAGCGCGGGTTAACGCCCGCAGCGGCCTGCCCAGGTCCACGATCACCAATCGCGGACCGCGGCCGAAAGGGCAGCCGCCTGCCCAGGTCCGCCATCACCGATCGCGGACCTGGGCAGGCGGCGTGGGTTAACGCCCGCAGCCGCCTGCCCACCGGGGCCGAAAGGGCAGCTGCCTGCCCAGGTCCGCCATCACCGATCTCGGACCAGGGCAGTTGGCATGGGTTAGTGCCTGCAGCCGCCTGACCAGGTCCTGGATAAGGGCTTCCATTCAGCTGCTGCTGACAGAGGCTGACTCGAAGCCCCTATCAGGGATCATGGACCAGGGCAGGCGGCGTGGGTTAAGGCCTGCAGCTGGCTGCCTAGGTCCGCCATCACTGATCATGGACCAGGGCAGGCGGTGTGGGTTAAGGCCTGCAGCCACCTGCCCAGGTCCACGATCAGGGATCACAGACCAGGGAAGGCAGCGTGGGTTAGCGCCCGCAGCCGCCTGCCCAGGTCTGCCATCACGGATCTTGGACAAGGGCAGGCGGCGTGGGTTAGCACCCGCAGCCGCCTGACCAGGTCCCGGATAAGGGCTTCAAGTCAGCCATCGCCAGTGGCAGCTGACTCAAAGCCCCTATCAGGGATCATGGACCAGGGCAGGCAGCGTGGGTTAAAGTCCACAGCCGGCTGCCCAGGTCCGTGATCACCGATCTCAGAGCAGGACAGGCGGCGTGGGTTAGTGCAGGCAGCCACCTGACCAGGTCCGGGATAAGGGCTTCGAGTCAGTTCCCGCCAGCAGCAGCTGACTCAAAGACCCTATCAGGGATCATGGACCAGGGCAGGCAGCGTGGGTTAATGCCTGCAGCAGGCTGCCCAGGTCCCCGATCACGGATCCAGGTGGCGTGGGTTAGCACCCACAGCCATCTGACCAGGTCCACGATCACGGATCACGGACCAGGGCAGACGGCATGGGTTAGCACCCACAGCCATCTGACCAGGTCCCCTATAGGGACTTGGAGTCTAGCATAACGAAAAGAATAGTCAGCAAAAGCAGGAGACAAGGTTTCATAAGTTCTCCCCCAGGTCACCACTGTTCTCTTACACATTTTAATTATCCCAGACTTTGCCTGATGGGATTTGATTTGAATTATGCCTGATAGAGATTACGTGGCATGAATTGTAGGCTCATTCTTTCTTTTTGTGGTTGCCTGACTAAGAAAGGCCTTGGAATGAGAGAAGGCACTTTTATTTTCCTTTTTCATTCTTTAGAGGCTGAGGAATTACAGTTATATGAAGAACTTAGTGAGAGAATGAAAGTCTCATGCTGTATTTTTCTGTAAGTTTTATCATGTGGACTATCAAAAACTTGATGGGATTCTTTTCAAGAGGTGTTACAAAAATTATGTTGGAATTAACATTCAAGAGTAAAAGGAGAGAAGTGAGTGGTGGGTAAAGGAAAGAACTTTGTCCTAGAAACCAAATAGAAGCCACATAAACCTTCAGATTCTTACTCATTGTGCTTTGGAGGTATTAAAGGATAATTTTTTAAAAAGTTAAAATCATGACTTATAATCTGTATAGATAAAAGGCTAAGTGACCGACATTTGTCCATCCGTCTGACCAACTGGTACATATGACGCACTGGAAATATAAAAATAAGCTTTGACTCGCACATGTGCCATACATATAAAGCTCTCGCTGGCGCTAATTTGAATGTTGCATTTGGTGGGAAAGTTCTTTTCAGAGGGAATTTTTGTGTTGCCATGCTATACGATTGGCCATAGTACAAATAAGTTTTAAAGTATTGTAGTGTTTGGGGATGTTTCAGACAGTTGTCTCTTAAAACAAATATGAGATCAGAGGATTCTGCTTATAGTGAATGGTTAGTAAAACTTGGAGATGGCAAACTTGATAGCAGTTTTCATTTAGGAATGGATATTATTGAAATTCCCCATGAAATGATTTTTAATGGATCTATTATTTAAGCCATCTTTGGAAATATATCTAAACATGCAATTCTTTGTTCAAAAAATGAGCACGTTCAAAAATTAAATGAAGAAATTTTGGATATACTTGATGGAGATTTTCATGCCTATTTGAGTGATGATTCCATTGACTCAACAGATGCTGAAAAGGAAAATTTTCCTATTGAATTTCTTAATAGTATTACTCCTTCTGGAATGCCGTGTCATAAATTAAAATTGAAAGTGGGTGCAATCATCATGCTATTGAGAAATCTTAATAGTAAATGGGGTCTTTGTAATGGTACCAGATTTATTATCAAAAGATTGCAACCTAATATTATCAAAGCTGAAATATTAACAGGATCTGCAGAGGGAGAGATTGTTCTGATTCCAAGAATTGATTTGTCACCATTTGACACTGGCCACCCATTTAAATTAATTCGAAGATATTTTCCTGTTATGCCAGCATTTGTGATGACTATTAATAAATCACAAGGACAAACTCTAGACAGAGTAGGAATATTCCTACCTGAACCCATTTTTGGACATGGTCAGTTATATGTTGCTTTCTCTCTCACTTTTTTTAAAATTATTTTTAAAAAATATTTTATTGATTTTTTTTTACAGAGAAGAAGGGAGAGGGATAGATAGTTAGGAACATCGATGAGAGAGAAATATCGATCAGCTGCCTCCTGCACACCTCCTACGGGGGATGTGCCCGCAACCAAGGTACATGCCCTTGACCTGAATCGAATCTGGAATCTTTCAGTCCACAGGGCGACGCTCTATCCACTGAGCCAAACCAGTTACGGCTGTTGCTTTCTCTTGAGTTCAAAGAGCATGTTACGTTAAAGTTAAAGCTATAAATACTTTATCTCAAGGGAAATTAGTCAAGCACTCTGAAAGTGTTTTTACTCTTAATGTGGTATACAGGAAGATATTAGAATAAGTTTAATCACTTTATCAATCATTATTTGCATCAATGTTGTTTTTATATTACGAGTTTGTTATTGTTATATCAGTTTGTTATTGTTATATCAGTTTGTTATTGTTTACTTATTAATAAATTTATGTATTATTTTCATATACATTGTACTCATTTCCTTTTATCTCTCACACTTTTATTATAGAGAAAGGGCAAATAGCAATATTAAAATATTTCATCTAATTAATTCCCTTTCAATGTGCACGAATTTCGTGCACCGGGCTACTAGTTGGTGTATAAAAAGGCCATAGATTTCTTGGTGTTAATTTTGTATTCTGCTATATTGCCAAATTCATTTATTAGGTCTTGTAGTTTTTTGATGGAGTCTTTGGGGTTTTCTATGTATAGTATCATGTCATCTGTGAATAAGGACAGTTTTACTTCTTCTTTTCCAATTTGGATGCCTTTTATTTCTTCTTCTTGTCTGATCACTATGGCTAGCACTTCCAGTACTATATCAAACAGGAGTGGTGAAAGTGGGCAAACCTGTCTTATTCCTGTTCTTAGGGGAAATGAGTTTAGTTTTTTCCCATTGAGTATGATGATGTTGGCTGTAGGTTTGTCATATAAGGCTTTTATTATGTTGAGGTATAATCCCTCTATTCCCACTTTGCTGAGAGTTTTGTGGGGGTTTTTTTGTTTTGTTTTTTTATCAAGAAAGGGTTTTGGATTTTGTCAAAAGCTTTTTCTGCATCGATTGATATGATTATGTGATTTTTGTCTCTCAGTTTGTTTATGTGATGTATCACATTTATTGATTTGCAGATATTGTACCATCCTTGCATCCCTGGAATAAATCCCACGTGGTCATGGTGTATGATTTTTCTAATGTAATGCTGAATTCGATTTGCTAGAATTTTGTTGAGGATTTTAGCATCTACTAGTATGTTCATCAAGGATATTGGCCTTTAGTTCTCTTTTTTGTGGTGTCTTTATCTGGTTTGGGGATTAGGGTAATGCTGGCTTCATACAAAGAGCTTGGAAGTGTGCCTTCCTCTTGAATTTTTTTTGAATAGTCTGAGGAGGATAGTTCTTCTTTGAATGCTTGGTAGAACTCCCCTGTAAAGCCGTTCAGACCAGGGCTTTTGTTTGCTGGAAGATTTTTGATGGCTGCTTCAATTTCTTCAGTAGTTATCGGCCTATTCAGGTATTTTTATTATTCTTGATTGAGTTTTGGGAGCTGTATTTTTCTAAGAATATGTCCATTTCGTCTAGGTTGTCCATTTTGTTGGAATAGAGTTGTTCATAGTATTTTTTCATAATTGTTTGTATTTTTGTGGGATCAGTTGTTATTTCACCTCTTTCATTTCTGATTTTGTATATATGGGTCCTCTCTCTTTGCTTCTTAGTGAGCCTGGCTAGAGGTTCATCAATCTTGTTTATCCTTTCAAAGAAACAGCTCTTGATTTTGTTGATCTTTTGTATTGCTTTTTTTGGTCTCTATGTCATTTATCTCCACTTTGATCTTTATTATTTCCTTCTGCTTACACTGGGCTTTTCTTGTATCTCTCTTTCTAACTCTTTGAGTTGTAGGGTTAGATAATTTATTACCATTTTTTTTCTTGTTTTTTGAAGTAGGCCTGTAGAGCTATGAACTTCCCTCTCAAGACTGCTTTCGCTGTGTCCCATAGATTTTGAATTGTTGTGTTTTCATTGTCATTTGTTGCCATGATGCTTTTTATTTCTTCTTTAATCTCTTTGGCACCCTAATCATTGTTTAATAGCATGCTGTTTAGCCTCTAGGTGTTTGATTTTTTTTTTAATTGTTTTTATTGTAGTTGATTTCTAGTTTTATGCCATTGTGATCTGAGAAGATGCTTGATATGATTTCTATCTTCTTGAAATTGAAAAGACTTTGCCTGTGTACCAATATGTGTGCACTTGAGAAGAATGTATATTCTGTGGCTTTGGGGTGAAATGTTCTGAAGATGTCAATTAATTCCATCTGGTCTAGTGAGTCATTTAGGATTGATGTTTCTTTGCTGATTTTTTGTTTAGAGGATTTGTTCAGTGGTGTTAGTGGGGTATTAAAGTCCCCTACTGTGACTGTATTGCTGTCAATCTCTCCCTTGATATCCTCCAGAAGTTTTTTTTATGTATTTGGGTGTTCCTGTATTGGGTGCATATATGTTTACCAGGGTTATATCCTCTTGTTGAATTGCTCCCTTTAGTATTATGAAGTGGCCTTCCTTATCTCTTGTTATGGCCTTCACTTTGAAGTCTAATTTGTCAGATATAAGTATTGCTACCCCAGCTTTTTTTTCATTTCCATTCACCTGAAAAACCTTTTCCCATCCCTTCACCATCAGTCTGTGTGAGTCCTTTGTTCTGAGGTGGGTTTCCTGTAGACAGCAGATATATGGGTCATGTTTTCTTATCCACTCAGCTACCCTTTATCTTTTAATTGGGGCATTTAATCTACTTACATTTAATGTTATTATTGATAGGTACTTATTTGTCACCATTTTTATTCTTTATGCCTGTGTTCCTTCTTCCCTTCTTAATTCTTCTTTTTATAGCAGACCCTTTAGCATTTCTTGCATTGCTGGTTTGGTGGTAATAAACTCCCTTAGTCCTTTTTTGTCCGTGAAGCTCCTGATTTCATCCTCAATTTTGATTGTTAGCCTTGCTAGGTACAGTATTCTTGGATTCAGACCCTTGCTTTGCTTGACTTTGTATATTTCATTCCATTCCATTCCATTCCATTCTGGCCTGATGTGTTTCTGTTGAGAAATCAGTCCATAGTCTGATGGGAGATCCTTTGTAGGTAACTTTCTTTCTCTCTCTAGGAGCCTTTAAAATTCTTACTTTTTTGTTGGTGTTTGCCAACTTAATTATAATGTGTCTTGGTGTCAGTCTTTTGCGGTTCATCTTGTTTGGGACTCTGTGAACTTCTTGGACTTTTGTGAGTTTTTTCTTCCTGATATCAGGGAAGTTTTCTGTCAATGTTTCTTCAAACAGGTTTTCTATTCCTTACTCAGTTTTCTCTCCTTCTAGTACCCCTATTATGCAGATGTTGTTTCATTTCATGTTGTCCCAAAGTTCCCTTAGTCTCTCCTCCTGTTTTTTAAGTTTTTTTTTTTTATTAGAAGCTGCTCTGCTTGGGTATTTTTTCCTACCTTGTCTTCTAGCTCACTGATGCCATCCTCCCCTTCATCTGGTCTACTGTTGATGCTTTCTATTGAGTTTTTTATTGCAGTGATGTCATTTTTCATTTCTTTTTGGTTCTTCATTTCCTCTTGGTTCTTACACATATTGTTTAATTTGTCTTCCAACCTTTTCATCGTCCTTATGTCCATTACTCTGAATTCTTTCTCTGACATATTGCTTGCCTCTATTTCGTTTACTTCCTTTTCTGGTGATTCCTCCTTTTCTTTCATATGTGGGCTGTTTCTTTGTCTCTCCATGATCATTCCTCTCAGAGTGTCTGATTATGTAGCTCTCTCTCTCCTGCATTGACTTTCTCTAGGCAATCTCTGATCTTTCCATCCGCAGATTGCCTCACCAGCTGTGTTTAATTTGCCAATTCCAGGTGGGTGTTGTTCGATTCAGCTGTTCCTTCTATCTGCTCTGTGAGAAGACACAAGGCCCATCCATGTGTTTGGCGCTGCTTTGTCTCCCCCTGGACAGACTTTTTAGGCACTTGTGGTTGGGAAGACTGGAGTCCCAGTGTTTGTGGGTTTGCAGCTGAAGTAGCTGGTCCCTGGGCATTGTGGTTGCAGGGTCCCAGGAGGTATCCAAGGTCTCCTCGGTTGAAGATAAGGCTGGGCTTCTGATCACAGCTGGTCTCCCCTTCAAAATGGTGTGGTCTCTGCACACAGCTGGCTGCTTTGGGAGAGCTTTCAGCAGGAGTAGAGGCTGCCTAGCCAGGGGAGCCTGGTCTGCCAGTCTCCAACAGTCCTGTGGAATATAGCTGTCCCTCTCTCACAAATACAGACACTCCCTTTATGTCCACACACTCTCCTTTCATTCTCTCACTCACACACTATCTTGCAGCCTGCCATCCCATCAGCAGCCATCTTGGATCTCTCTGGAAATACTATTTTTTATCCCTTGACTTTCAGTCTCTGTGTGTCTTGATCTGGAGTGAGTCTCTTATAGATATCATGTGTATGGGTCTTGCTTTCATTGCCATTTAGCTATCCAATGCTATTTTTTATTCTCACCTGAGGACATGTTTACTGATTTTAGAGAGAGAGGAAAAGAGAAAGAGAGACAAACATCAATGTGAGAATGAAACATCGTTTAGTTGCCTCCTGTACACTTCCCAACTAGGGATCAAATCTTCAGCCTAGTTATGTGCTCTGACCAGGAATTGAACCTGTAGCCTTTTCTGGTGTTCCAGTAAATTGTGCCACCCAGCCAGGGCTATTCTATGTCTTTCCATTGGAGCATTTAATCTATTTACATTTAAAGCAATTATTGATAGGTATTAGTTATTGCCATTTTATTATTCATATTTATTGGTATGTGTTTTCCTTCTTCTTCTTAAAGAAGTCCCTTTGACATTTCTTGTAATACTGGTTTGGAGGTAATGCACTCCTCTAGCTTTTTCTGGGAAACTCTTTATCTCTCCTTCAATTCTAAATTATATACTTCATGGGTAGAGTTGTCTTTGCTATAGGTCCTTGCTTTTCATCACTTTAAATATCTTGTACCAATCCTTTCTGTCTTGAAAAGTTTATGCTGAGATATCGACTGACATTCTTATGAGATCTCCCTTGTAAGGAACTAACTGTCTTTCTCTTGCTGCTTATAAGATTCTCTCTGTCTTTAACCGTTGCTATTATAATTATGATGTGTCTTGGTATGAGCCTCCTTAATTTCATTTTGTTTGGGACTCTGCACTTACTGGACTTGTATGTCTTTTCCTTCACCAGGTTAGGGAAGTGTTCAGTCATTATTTTTTCAAATAGGTTCTCAATCCCTTGCTCCCTCCCTTTTTTTCTGGTACCATAATGCAAATGTTGTTATACTTGATTTTGTCCCAAAGGTGCCTTAAACTAACTTCTTTATTTTTTTCTGTTCTGATTGGGTGTTTTTTGCTACCTTCTCTTCCAAATCACTGATTTGATTCTCAGCTTCATGTAATTTGCTATTAATTCCCTGTAATGTAATCTTCATTTCAGGTACTATATTCTTTATTTCTCACTGGTTCGTTGTTATGGTTTCTATTGTTGTTGTTGTTGTTGTTTTAATGCTTACTATTTTTTGTTGAAGTTCACACTCAATTTCTCGAGCACCCGTATAACCAAGTGTTTTAAACACTGCATCTGGTAGATTGCTTGTCTCCATTTTACTAAGTTCTTTTTCTTGAGATTTTTCTCCTGTTCTTTTATTTGGGATATGTTTACCTCCCTATTTTGGCTAGATCTCTGTGTTTGCTTTTATGTATTATGTAGATTTGCTATGTCTCTCAGTCTTTGCAGGCTGGCCTTATGTAGTAGGTGTTCCGTGGGGTTCAGCAGCAGACTCCCTAATCACCTAAGCCAGGTGTCTTTTGAGTGAGTTGCATGTGCCCTCCTGTTATAGTTGAGCCTTGATTGCTGTTGGCATGTTAGCAGGTGGGATTGAACCTTAGGCTGACTGGCCATGAGCATTGGCCACAACCAGAGAGTATGAGCTGCTGTATGGGGAGCTAGCCCCATGGAGTAGGATTAGTCCTAGTGGGGTCTGGTGCCTGCTGAGACTATACTTTGGGTGTGCCATTTGTGGAGCTAATGGAGTAGTGCTCTGTTGTAGTCTGAAGCCAGCCACCAGGTACATTGGTTCTGTGGCCTCTTGGGAGGGACTCCAGTGCAGGTCAATGTCAGATGCTGCCTATGACCAGCCTGGGGCCACCTGTTAGGAGCCACAAAGTGATTCACAGTTGGTAGCTTTCTGTACTGGGCCTGGATGTGCTTGCGATAGACCATCTTGAGATCCAAGACCAGCTGCCACCAGTATTCAGCCTGGGGCAGGTTAGCAAAAGGCACAAGGCAGCCTGAGACCTGCCACTACTGCTGGCTAGCCATAAGGCTTAGCTGCTAAAAAACCCTCATGTGGTAAGTGAGTTGGTTGAGGCAGGGTGTCAGGGAGTCACCAGGGTGGGGTGAGTAGTGTCCACCAGGCTAGTGTATATCTAGTGTATATTTAGATGTGGCACCAGTGCTGGGCCTGAGGCACTCAGCAAAAGCCTCGGGGTACACTGGGGACAGAAGCCACCCACCTGAGGCCTGCAAACTTTTGCAATGGGGTGGGGTCTCAGGGAGTTGTCAGGGTGGAGCTAGTGGAGGAAAGCAGGCTAATGCAGATTTAGATTTGGGCATGTGGGGGAAAAGCGTATCACACACACAATGGTGGACGTTCCTTCAGCTCTCTCCCTAAAGCCACACAACTCAGTTTCTCCGTGTATGTCTCTGGTGCTGCCTGAGCCACGGTTCCTCTGCAGGAGCCCAGGGTGAGTGTCTGTGAGTGGAAGTTTTTGTGGGGGCTCTTTAAGGGAATCCTGAGTTTCCAAAGGACTTCCTTCTCACCTGGGTGAATGGAATCCTCACTGATTTTCACAGCCAGATGTTACATGGGAGCCTCTTCCCAGCATGAGTGTCCAGGGTTCAGGAGCCTAGCGCAGGGCTGAGATCCCTCACTCCTGAGGTTGGACCTTTGCAGCTGAGATATCCTTCTGGTTTCTTAACCAGCACACATGGGTAGAGCCAGCTTGGTTCGAATCTCCACCCCTCCTTCCAGTCTTAAGGTGGCTTCTTCCTTATATTTTTAGTTAAAAGACTTCAGTTCAGCTAGTCTTCAGCTGTTATCCAGGCTGACTGCTCTATAATTTAGTTGTAATTTTGATGTAGTCATGGGAGGAGCATTCAACCACTCAACCATCTTGACCAGAACCTCCACTGTACCTTGAAAAATAGCTTATATACAGAACATCACCAGGAAGTTTTCCTATAAACAAATATACACTTCACTAGTTTTTTTCTTACCACCTACTTCAGGCTTTTCTCCTCAGAGCAGAATAAATGTTCAAAGCCGTGCTTCAGGATCCGCTGTGGCTCCCAGACATAGGAACAAAAATGTCTCTTGGTGCTTATTTTCCTGTCACCGAGGGTATTAATTTTCTATTGTTGTTGTTACAAATTACCATGAACTTAATGGTGTAAAACTACACAAATTTATTCTCTTACATTTTCACTGGGCTAAAGGTCAAATGTCAGCAGGCCTGGTTTTTATAGAGGTTCCAGGAGAGATTTTGTTTCCTTGCCCATTCCAGCTTTCAGAAGCAGCTCATGGCCCTCCTCCTCCATCCTCAAAGCCAGTAGTGGAGCATTTTCAAGTCATTTTCTCTCTCTCCCTTTGCTTCTGTCATCTGTCTGACTCCTCTTGCAATGATGATAGATAGATAGATAGATAGATAGATAGATAGATAGATAGATAGATAGATATTGATTTCAGAGAGGAAAGGAGAGGAAGAAAGAGATAGAAACATCAATGATGAGAAAGAATCATTAATTTGCTGCCTCCTGCACACCCCATACCGGGGATCAAGCCCGCAACCCGGGCATGTGCCCTGACTGGGAATTGAACCGTGACCTCCTGGTTCATATGTCGACCCTCAACCACCGAGCCATGCCAGCCAGACTCTTGCTTCACTTTTATAAGTACCCTGGTGATCACATGGGTCCCACCTAGCTAATCCACCCATCTCAAGATCCTTAACTTAGTCACATGAGAAAGTCCCTATTGTGATGTAAGATAATATCCACAGGTTTCGTGATTGGGACATGAACATTTTGGAGAACCATTATTCAAACCACCACACAGAGTAAGAAACAAATACACAGTGTTGTAAATACATGCCAAGAAATCAATTAGCAAATATTTAATAAACCTGTGCTACATGTCAAACTTTAATAGAGGAGGTATAGGAAACATATAACAATGTAATGCATGTTCTGTTCCCTCAAGGACATCACATATTTTAAGAAATAGAAAACTAATATTCATGAAACAATTATATTCTAAACTCTAGGGTATTGATTATAAATGCCACAGGGCCCCAGAAAACTCACTTGAGTTGTATTGGTTGGGGCAGTCAACACAGTTTTCATGGGGAAAATACAGAGACTCAAATAGATATGTAGGCTATAGATGGAGAAGGAAGGGAAGGAGGGAAGAAAGCAATTCTAAATGAGTTGGACCACAGTAGCCAAAATGTGAATAAAATAAGGCTGAGAAACATAGAGAATCCCCTAGATCATGGGCCAATAAATATGGGCCACAGGCCAAGTTCAGTCATCTACCTATTTTTATAAATAAAGTTTTATTGGGACTCAGCCACACTCATTTTATTTATGGCTTCTTCCATGCTACAGTGACAGAGATGAATAGTTGCAAAGGAGATGATATAGTCTGCAAAGCCTAAAATATTTACAATCTGTATTTTTACAGAAAAAAAAAATTTCTAACCCCTCCCTTAGAAGAATAATCACTAAGGTTCTTGAGCAGGAAAAATACTAGAAAGGACTCAAAGCAAAGACATAGCAATGAGGGAACAGATCCAGCTGAAGCTGCTCTTTAGTTCAGCTCAACACAATGCTGTCTGTGCACAAAACTTCCACCTGCACTCGAGTTTTAGAACTTCTCCTGAAGTTTGCTTTGGATCCTCTGGTGCAATGCAAACCTTGGACCATTGACTGGTGGAGACATGTTTAGGAAAAAGGCAGGTGGAGGCAAGGGCAAGTACAAGGTGGTAACTTAGGAGGCTAGTTCTTGGGTCCCTCGGCAAGTCAGGCCTGGTTTCCATATATCTGTTTCTTCCTATGGAATATAAAATGGACCATCTCACCCCTTATCTGCTTACCCTGGGCTCCTGAGAAATTCTCATGAATGACAAGTATCTCTGGTACAATCAGAGGAAGTGGACTCTGACAGCCCAGGATATATTTACATTATTGTTTCAAATGGGCAGGTGTGTTTGTGTTTATTTAGAATATAAGAATGTGCTTCCTGCATGGCTCAGGTCAAACTAGTCCCTTAGTTTGCCTCTCTCCACACTTCCGAAGGCAGCTCCTGTGCCAGCCATACTTTTCATAAGAGCCTCTTGTAGGTCAGAAGCGGGACTGGTCAGAGAAAGGGCATGTATCAATCAGCAAAGGCCACCTCCTTCCTTCAGAGTTCCTTCAGAGCTTATTTGTATTTGTTTCATGCACAGACTGTATAGGAAACAACAGAAAAACTTGGTCTCTGCCCCCAGGAGTTCGGAGCCTAATAGAAGAATCAACAGAAATTCACGAGGAACAGTTAAGTGAGAAGAGAAAGCAGGACACAGTGGGAAGGTGCTGGCTTTCACCAGAACATGACCGTGCTGGTGACTTGATCTTGGACCCCCAGCCTCCAGAACCATGAGAAAGCCATTGCTGTTGTTTATAAGCTACCAGCCGCTCTGTCTGTGGTATTTTGTGACAGCAGCCAGCATGGCTGCGACAGGTACTCACACTGCACTTCCAGGTACCGCTGGGTCTGCAGGTTCCCGGTGACGGCAGGGTGCTCCACCTGGCAGATCACTGGGACCCCGTCGTCCTCCCTGCGCACCTTCAGCATCAGCTGACTAGTCACGGTGTACATGTCCGACCACTCTTCCACCTCCGATTTGCCTTTTAGCTCCACCAAAACAAACCACACAAACCAATCCAATTTAAAAAATGGGCCAACGACCTGAATAGACACTTTTATAAAGAGGACATGCAGATGGTCAATAGGCATTTGAAAAGATGTTCACTATCATTAATCCTCAGAGAAATGCAAATTAAAATGAGATATCACCTCACACCTGTCAGAATGGCTATCATCAATAAATCAATAAACAAGTGTTGGTAAGGATGTGGAAAAAATGGAACCATCGTGTACTGTTGGTGGGGATGCAGACTGGTTCAGCCACTGTGGCAAATAATATGGAGATACCTCAAAAAATTCAAAATGGAACTGCCTTATGACCCAGCAGTTCCAGTTCTGGTAATTTATCTGAAGAAACCTGAAACACTAATTTGAAAGAATATTTGCACTCCTATGTTCTTTGCAGCATCATTTACAATAGCCAAAGTTTGGAAGCAAACCAAGTGCCCATCAGTAGATGAGTGTATAAAAAAGCTGTGGTACATTTACATGGTGGAATACTATTCAGTTGTAAAAAAGAAGGAAATCTTACCCTTTGTGACAGCATGGATGGACCTGGAGAACATTATGCTAAGTGAAATAAGTCAGTCAAAGAAAGATAACTACCATATGGTTTCACTCATAAGTGAAATCTAATTAACAAAATAAACTAACAAACAAAATAGGAACAGAATCATAGATAGAGAGTAGGCTGACAGCTATTGTGGGGGGAGGAGGGCTGGGTGGAAGGGTGGCGGGATTGAGCAAAAAAAGAAAAAACTCATGGACACTGACAACAGTATGGTGACTGCCAGGGGGAGGTGTGTGTGTGGAGGGAGGGAGAGGAGGAGGCTTAAGAATTTTTCATTTATGTCTACTTTGGGCTTTCTGTGGAGATGCCTAAACATGGCCTAACATATAACCTACCAGCAACCTCACACTTCAGAGTGTAAGAAGCCATGCCAATGAAAAAATTATTTAGATATGCCCCACATATGGAGAACAGGGTCAAGTATATCACACATATAGAATTACAGCTTTGTCCTACTTGGAAGATGTCCTTCATGGGGAGTTTCTCAGCTCTGGGTTATTTCTGCTTGGTAATCTCATTGGACATTGTTGATTTCTACTTTTCCAAATAGTAACAAATTATATTTTTCCAAAGATGGATGCAACGATATTCTGCCATCTTTCATGCTTTTCTACAAGGTAACCTTGCAAACTCATCCATCAAGAGGTTATCAAGAGAGTGCAGTGAAAATGATGTTTTATGACTTTCAAGGCTAGGTCAGAAAAGATCACACACCATCCACCAAGTTCTTTTGGAAAACTCACTTTGGGGACACTCCCTCCAGAAACTCAGCTGCCATCTTGTGTGAAACTCAAGCCATATGGAAAGGCCATGTGCCAGCTGAGCCAAGTCTTCAAGCCAGCCTCTAGACACATGAGTGTTGAAGCCTCCAGATGCTGGCCCCCAGATGTTCCCCCAGAAATGGTGAAGCAGAGGCCATTGGTCCTTTCAAATGTCCAATTCACAGAATCTCCAATAATAAATTTATACCACTAGGTTTTGGGCAATTTGTTACACAGCAAGAATAACTGGAATATGGACCCACAGGTTTGAGATAAAAATTGTAATCCCTTTGCTGTTTCCTTTATCATATTTGTCCAAAGTCCAGTTTACTCTCAATTAATCATTTCCAACTCTTTCTTTGAATATCTTAATTATTTTCCCTCTTTTTTAGCTCCTTCACTTCTTCTCCTAACTAGAGTTTCATGTTTTTACCCATTATTAGATTTCTTGTTCACTAATGAATAAAACTAAGTCTTCTTAAAACTTTTTGGTATGATCCATTCTATTCTGCTCCTACTAGAGTTACTAGAAATGTTGTATATGCTTCTAGGGACATGCCAGAAGAATATATGTAACTTGGAATACATTCAACAGAGAGTGACAAAAATGTTTTGGGACTTTAAATTTTGTTACAGAATGACTGAAGTGGTAAAGATAGTTCAGGATGGAGTAAAAATAATAAACTATTCAGGAGAGGGAGGTGGGGTGGTGAATTTGAAATCACTATCATTAGATGTGAGAGCCTAAGAAGAGGGATAAATATTATTTTTCTGGGCTCTGAGGGAAAAGCCAGAGACAGTGGATGGAATGACAGACAGACTTTAACTCTCCATTAACCTCTCTAATTAAATGTGTAAAGATAAAATGGACAATTGTAAGCAGCAGTGACTTTCCCATCACGGGAGGTTTGGAGGCAATGACTAAAGGTCTACTTGATGAGAATATTGCAGAGAACATTCATGCATTGAAAAGGGGGAAGCAAAGGGTGAGGAATGCTGGAAGAGATGACCTTTATGGTCCCTCCCCAACCCGGGATTCTATGAACACTTTATTTGATTTTATATTTGGTTCAGTGGGAAAACAAAAACATAGGTAACTATTGACACCAACAGCAATTTTTCCAGAGGCATGAGCTTTTGTAAACTGGTCAGGCTTTGGAGTGAGTAAAGTGCTCAATTCAGTGGAGAGGGCCCAGTGATCAGGATGAAGACAAGCAGAAGGTAATTGAGTGAAACGTATTAGGGGAAGGTGGCCAAGTGTAGCTAAGTCAGACTTTGATTTCAACTGGAAGGTGAGAAGAATGTGATCCTCTGGAGCAATTTGAAATAGGAAATATGGTAGAATGGGGAGATGGGGATAAGAACCAGTGAGTCAACAAAGCTGCTCTGCCCAGAGAGAGATACCAGGTCATGTGTGGGATAAACTCAATAACAGAACTAAACTCATTAACAAAACTACAACTTTACGAGTGATGTTGGCTTTCAGGAGTGGGGAACATATAAGGTCCGAGAAATCATTTGGTCTGGCCCTGCCAAGGCATTAGGGGTGAGTTAATTAAATGTTTGACCAAATATAGCAGGCTAATTTCTAAGTTGATAATTTTGTATGGCCCGAGAATGGTGTTATAATTATCCAAATGGCCCTTGGCAGAAAGAAGGTTCCCCACCCCTGCTTTAATGGAAACTAGCAGATAGTTAAAAACACCTACAGAAGAGCCTACTTTTGCAAGTTAATAAACAGCACCACGCACTCAAGCAGAGCCCAAGAATCAGAGTCAGTTGGTGTATTTATGTCCTGGGGCTGCTGTAATAAAGAACCACAAGCTGTGTGGCTTGAAATGACAGAAGGGCATCTCGCACAGTTCTCAAGGTGTACACAGGGCCGTGCTTCCCCTGGGGCTCTGAGGAAGCACCTTCCTGTACTTCTAGCTGCTGGGGGTGCTGGCAGCCCTGGTGCCGTAGCTGCATCACTCCAACGTCTGCCTCCATCCTCCCATGGCATCTTACCCCGGCAGCACACGCCTCTCTCCACAGGACCTTCTTATAGGGATGCCAGTCATTGGATGTAGGACCCGCCCTAATCCAGTATGATCTCCTCTTAACTAATTACATCTGCAAAACCTCCATTTCCAAATAAGGTCATTTTCTGAGATTCCAAGTGAACATGAATTTTTTTTAAGGGGGTAGGGGGATACTATTCAACCCAGTGTAGTTGGGGAACTAAATTTTTGTTAAATAGTGCTTGAAACTAGTTGAAAATAGAGAGGGCCATCAATGTGTGCCTACATGTTAGTCTTCTTTACAAAGTTTTGATTGACCATTTTTTCTCTTTTCGGCACAATGATAGCTAGCATTTGTTGAATACTTCCTTTGTGCCTCATACTGTACTCCGTTCTTTACACACACTCTGTTCCTGAACCTTCACAAGGGTGTGACTATTAGCCCCACTTCAAAGAAGAGGCGACTGAGGCTCAGAGAGGATGAGTAACCTGCTGGAAGTCACCTCAGCAGGAAAAGCCAGAGCGAGGCCTCGAGCCAAGGTCCGTTTGCCGGAGACTGGCGGAGATAAGTGATTACTGACTAATACATATTTATACTGCTCTCCTTCTGAAGCCATGTTTATATTAGCATCATAAGTGGGTGGAATATATGCATTAATCTAAGATCCTCGGTTATCTCCACTTGGGAAGGAACTTACTCTTTTGAACGTTTCTTATCCTCTACCTCATGGCAACTGTGTTGAGCTGGAGGTGCACTGCCTGGAGGGAGCCAGCCGGACGGTGCCTCCAGTTCTACCGAATGAAAGCATTTCCAAAGCACCCACCTTTACGTGCAGCGCATGGAAGGTGCCTCGTGCTCATGCCTGGTGAAAAGGGAAATTGCAACTGATGAGGAGGTGATCCCTCACACGTGATTGTTATTACTGTCATTCTTCTCTATCATCATCGTCTAAAACAGTGTTTGCTAACTAGGGTGATATTGCTTCTGGGGACACTGGGCACTGACTGGTTGTCACAGTGCGGAGAGGGAGCTATTGCAGGAAGTGGATAAAGGTCAGAAGTGCCACTTAACCTGGTGCACTGCACAAAACAGCCCACAGCAGACCGACTGGCCTGCGTCTCAGTGCTGCGGGAGGGAGAACCCCGCGTGCACAGCCTGCGGTAAAAGAGGGTGCCTTCGGGTCTCGGTCCTGAGTTCCAGGACTGCGCTGCTTTCCTCCCAGCCCCTGGCACTTAGTAGGATTTTTCCTGATCCCCAAATAGTGCCCCTCTCTCAGTGGCGATGGCGGCTGATAATGATGGCTAGGACTTACTGAGTTCTTCCTAGGTGCTGGCTGTTTTAAGTGCCATTCGTGTAGCGACCCAGCTAGTCCTCCCTGGGACTCTAGTGAAGTGCCATCACCATTCTCACTGAACAAATGCGGACTGAAGACACAGCCAGTTTGAGAACCTCTCTCACGGAACGCTTAGCTCACATCCTCTTCCAAGTCACATGCCACGTGTGGATTCTTCCCCCTCCCAAGAAGTTTCCTCTGAGAGTGAGGTGTGCCTTGCAGAGTTTGAGCAGCTGCAGTAGTGCCAAGTATATACTGCTGTCTGGATGAATGAATGAATGAATGCAAGGAGGGAGGGAGAGAGAGAGAGAGAAAGGGAGTGAGGGATGGGCAGATGGACAGGTGACCAAATATTGAGCTACCAGGAGGACTCAAGAAATGGTAATTTAGGAGAGAGGAACTTTATTTCTAAAACTGCGACTGTGATCAGGAATCCCAAGTTCTCAAAGGTGGCAGCAGAGCTGGGAGCCTGCAGAGCTGGAAAGAGCCAGAGACCAGAGAGAGAAGCAAGACCCGCAGTGTACCGGAGCCCAGGTCCCTCCGCACCCATTGGGCCTGGGCTCCACACGGCCTGGAGGCGAGGCCCGTGCTAATGTGTTTGCCCTGTTTCTCCTAGACCAGGCTTCTCAGCCTCAGCACTGCTGCCATGTAGGGCCAGAAGTTCTGTGCTGGGAGGCTTGTCTTTTATTGTAGGGTGTTTATCAGTACCCTTAGTCTCTACCCACCTGAAGCATGTGATCAAAGGGAAAGTCTCTGGGTATTGTTGAATGTCTGCTGAAGGGGCCCGATCACACCCAGTTTAAAATAACTCCTCTGGATTGTGAGTTCCTACAGGACAGGGCTGGGTTTCTTCATTTTACTGGGGATTTCAGAGCTTAACACAGTGAGGAAACCTCTCTGAATGTCCATGGATTGATACATTGCTTATCTCCTTTGGCAAGAAAAAAGAGTCAAGTTCCAAGGGGAGAAAACTGCTGGAGAAATGAGGCAGGGAGAGAGGGTGGTAGGGAGAGAAGGGAGAAAGGGATGAAGGGAGGATTTAGGAGGGAGGGAGGGGGAGAGAGGAAAATAAAAGAGAAGAGGACGGGTGGGAGAAGAAAGAAAAGGTGCTCACAGATGCCAGCAAAAGCCCCACCCATGCCCAGTTCCTGTGCTGATGGCTCAGCCTCGGGTATGAAGTGATCTCTCGAACTCAGCAAGGAGCCTCAGGTGACGTCCCCTCTGCTTGAACCAGAAAACTCACACCGTTTTTGCATTCATGTTGCCTTAGAGGGGACCAGGGTTAATCTCTCTCTCTCTCTCTCTCTCTCTCTCTCTCTCTCTCTCTCTCAGAGAGAGAGAGAGAAAATATAATTACTCATCACTGATTAATCTTCAGACTGAGTCAAGCATTCATTGCAAATCCTTGAAACAAACAAGTCTATTTATATTTTAATTATTTTTTGGATTTCAGGTTGATTTGTCTTTCTTCTGCATATTTATGAAGCTGCTGATCCTATGGTAACCTCACCCTTACCTCTCTGGAGCAGGAGGAGAAGAGAGTGAGAAGACAGACTGGGAAGCTGGCTTTTCCCCCCCTTCCCGGGTGCCTCCGCATTGGCTTGGCTCCAGAGGACAGTGGGGATGACACGGAAGAGAGCCAGCTTTTTAAATTAAGGTGCAATTCATTAACTGGGAGCCCCTGCCCACGGCCGCCGTTCTTGTCTAAGGCGGCCTCAGCTCTCTCGCCGGAGTCTGACTGTGGTCCTGGCTCCCTGTGCTTCCCTGTTACCGTTATGCTCAGTCCTCCTGCGAATTCACTCTCCCTACGGTTGTTCTCAAATAGTGCAATTTTTTTCTATAAAATTTCATCAGTGAATTTGTGTTATTGGGGAAAGTTTTTATTACGTAACATCTGGACATGAAAAATGGAAAAATTGAAAATGTGAAGTCAAGGGTAAGCTTAGTCACCAGGCTGGCAAGGGGATCTCCAGCCCACCTCCAGCGATGGTCCAACTAACCCCGTCAAAATGGCAACATACTTAAACAACTGGATCCAGCAGCTTACGCTAGACCCTGCTCAGCTAATGTTTTGGCTTCTGTAGTATATTATTTGTCAAAAAATATTTACTGCCCCCAAAAGACCTCCATGGCGAGCAAGCGCCCCTCTCCGTTGACATTGGCCTGGCTGTTGGGCTTGCCTGAGCCGCACGTGAGAGGTGTGCTATCCTGTTTCCGGCTGTGGCCGGTGGGGTATTGACAGATGGGATGCGAGCAGAGGCTTGGACTCGTGAGCTTCGGACGATCACCGTGAAAAGAACATGCCACAGAGCCGCTGCTCCAGAGACACATCCTCCTGAGTCCGACCTGCAAATGGGAGCCTAGCCCGGCCGACCCTGTCCTAGATCCACTTCAGTTGACCGGCAAATACATAAGCAAGAAATCAAAGCTTGTTTTATGCCAGTGGGTTTGGGGATGAGTATTACACAGTTTCCAAGCGTCATTGCCTTGACAGACTTTACCAAAAGTGCCTCTAAGACACGTGATCCTCTGTCAGGGCCAGAGCTCAGGAGACCACCGTCTGTACCTTTCCAGGATCACTATTACCACTATTAGGGAACAACTGTTCGCATAAGAATTGTGTGATTTTCAAAGTACTTTGACACACTTTGCTCATCTAACACTTCAGGACTCTAAAGTGATGGTATTTTATCTCCATTTCACAAGCGAGAAAACAGGAGCTCAGGTAAGTTACATGATTTGACTAAGATGACACTGTCAATAAGTGAAAGATCTGGACCTGGGTCTTCTCCTGCCTAACCTTGCACTGTACTGCCTTGCTGCTGTGCATGTAAACTAGACGAGGCGACGGGTGGTGAGGGGCGTTTTCAGTTCCCCTCCTTGCCCCGCTGCAGCCGCTTTTGACGTGGGCATCAGGCAGACATATTGCATATTATCCTCTCAAACTTGTTCTCAGTCTGAGAAGACAAGTTCAGACGCTCAGCCTCCTTCCTCCCCACTCCTCACCGCCACATCACCTGCCCCCTAAGAGCTACTTGTCTTGGCTTAAGGGTCGCTGAATATCATGCAGGTGGGAACTTCTGCTCTGGAAAAGTCAGTCCCACTCAGCATGTTTTAAAATCAAATCAAGCAGGACGCCTAATCTCAAGACACGACAGCAGAGGTTGGCAAACCGTTTTCTGTAAGCGCCACATAGTGGGTGTTTAGGCGGCGAGGCCAGACGACCTCTGTTGCAACTGCTCAAATCTGCAGGCGTGGTGTGAACGCAGCTATAGACAATAGGTAATGCACAAGCCCAGACAACTTGATTTACAGAAATTGGTGGTGGCAGGAGTGAGCCCCTGGCTGGGATCTGCCCACCCCTGGCTGGGATCTGCCCGCCCCTGGCCTACAGACAAACGGAGGAGAGGCCTGAACTCAGGCAAACACCAACCCTCCCATCTTTGAAGTTGTATCTTATAGCAAGACCGTGTCTTTATCTTCTTCTCTTTGTTCTTTCTGGTTTTACTTCATCATCCTTCCTTCTTCCCTTAGTTCTTTTCTTCCTTCATTTGTCTCTTCTTATCTATTTCTCCTTTCCTTCCTCCTTCTCTCTCTCCCTCCCAGGATTTCTTCCCTTCCCCTTTCCTTCCATTCTTCCATTCTATCAGCATGTGTCTATTGAGCACCTACTTCCATTCTATCAGCACGTATCTATTGAGCACCTGCACTGGACACACAGGTCAGGGGTCTCTGCCCCAGCTCTGCCGGTTCCTCCCACCTCTGCAAGTTCAGGGCACTTTGTTCCTGCCTGTGCCCTGGGGAGCCAGGAGGGAGGGGGCACGGAGGCGAGAAGGGAAAGGAGACTCAGGCAGGAGAAGGAGGCCTGCTCCAGTGCCATCACCCCGGGCACGAGGCCTATAGGTGCAGACTCCCGAGTCTTGCTTCAGCACTCCTTTCATCTGGAGAAAGACTCTTTAATTTGTAAACATTAATAACCATTATTATTATTAAAAAGGAAAGAGAGTGAGTAGCCCTGTAACTAATTACTTTAAGTGTTCTCAACAAGGCACAGTTCACCTCCTTTATAAAGCCTCCTGCTGTGAGGACCAGATTGTCATTATGATCACATCCTTCCTTAGACCTATTAATTTTACCCAGAATAACAGCAGAACAGATGCAAGGAGAAGGCTAGTCTGATTAACATAATTCTTTTCAAAGACCATTTCCTCCCTAAGGGCCACGCACTGAGTCTTCCATCTTGTCTCAGATCTAATTACATTCAGGAGAATTCAGACACTGACGCCGATCGCAGCAGATGTCACTTCTCAGATTTGAAGCACACTTCAGGATATGAAGCCTTATCAGAAAATCAATTGAAATTAACAGCTCCCTCTCTTTTCTCTCCATCTCTTCCCTCTGCAAACGCTCCCTCTCCCCGAGTCTTTTCCTCCCTCTTTCCCTTTTCTTTGGCTAGATTAAAGTTGTTTCAAAATAGTGCTAACCTTTTTCAGAAGGAAAGACAGCATTTCCGGGAATTCAATAAACCTGAAGCTCACACCTACGCTTACCTTTTGAAGTGTTTCTTGGCTTCTTCCAGCCTCAATATAATGAGTGTGTGTGTGTGTGTGTGTGTGTGTGTGTGTGTGTTATGAGCAGCAGTCCTTGAGGATCACTATAGGACATCAAAATAAGGTAAAAGCAGGAGAAACCGAGGGGCTTTCTGCAGCATGTTGAAAAGGTACACACCACAAGCTACCTCTTAAGCAGCTGGCCTCTGATTGAAGCCAGAACTGATTTGGATCCCAGTGTCTGATCTTTGAAGGGCAAGAGCCGTGGGTTTACAATGGAGTCTCTTGCTGCTTTTAATGAAGTATTTGACTTTTCACCTGCTGCTTTCAATTGAGCTCTGGGCACTTTAGATAGAAGCTCTTGGGTGAGCAGCAAATGAGTGGCAGCTGGGGTTTAGGTGCCTGGTGCCTGGGTCGAGATATGGCAAACCTGGGGTCCCGGCAGCACCGGAATCTCCTCTCTTTACCCCACTTCACCCTTCACTGCAGCGCCTTTTGTTCCGGGATCCCAGAATGTAGACGACGAGGCCTGGAAACGCAATTACCTGAAACCCAGCCGCTGCTCCGCTGCCATGCCTGCCCTCCACTTGGTCTGGGTGTGGGAATAACGCCCCCGACAGGAGTGTTGGAGGCCATGACTGCGGGCAGAGAGCATGGAGGCGCCGTCTATGTTGTATTTCCTGGGAGAACGATGAAGAAGGAGGCGGAACGAGGAACATGCAGCTCTGCATTATGCATTTGCTCTTCGCGTTTGCAGATGCCGCTCGAGCCTGGCGGACACGGAGCAGGAGCCGGCCCCGCTCCCCAGAGCCCCGCTGCAGCAGCTGTTCCTGCCCGCCTGGGCCTGGCCTGCGTCACTGCGGGGCTCCTCCGGGTGGCCAGCTGGCCTTCTCCCCAGGGAGCCCGCAGCCTTGGCACTGCCCTCTGGAAGCTGCCAAAGCTGGAGCATTGGAGCAGGATGGGCATGAGCCTCCCTCGGCGGGGACACGGAGCAGCCCCCCAGCTTCACACGGGCGCAGTGGGAGCTGGGGAGGACGGCGCTGAAGTGGGTGGCGAGAAGTGTGGGAACCAGGGCGTCTTTTCTGGCTTGCGGTGCACATCTTGCTCACTAGCCCCTAGAGGCTGGGAGAATTTGGCTTTGAAAGACCTGGCCGTGCTGTATGGCCTTTCCCGGGTCCGCCCTGAAAATGACACCATGTGTGTCACTGACTAGGGGGGAGCCTCCTGGCTCTGAATCAGGCTTGACACTGGGGGTTCTCAGGAAAGGTTAGGCTTACGCAGTAGTTGAGACAATAAAACAACCAATAGGAAACCAACCCCTTATTCTCTTCCAGGTTTCACGGTGTAATGTCATCATTACAGTCTGCTCTTGTGGGAGAGAGGAAGCTCATTATGGTGGAAGGCAGGTCCGAGCTCTGTCAGGGGGTCCTTAACAGTAGGCGGTTTCTCGTGCCATCTGTGCTGTCACACAGCCTGTAGGCAAACAAATGCATTAAGGTTGGTGCCACTCAAGCCTGCCTGGGCCTGGAAGGTGTCCCCGCAGTGCTCAGCTCGCTGCTGCCTTTGGGGAAAGGGAGCTTGTCTAGGGATCAAATGAAAAGGATGGAAATGCATGTCAGAAGCCCGGCCTCCTCCTTGCCTTCTCTGAGTGAAACACAGAAAAGGTAAGCTCTACCTGGAATAGGGGGTCTGAATGGGAAAAAAAACAAAACAGGATGGTTTATGATCACAACATCCTTGTGGCCGGTCTAATCTAGGATTCAATGAAAAAATAATTACTGAGTGTCTTCGATGAGTAAATGTTTTCATTTCCTTGGCATTTATTAAGCATCTACTCTGTGCACTTCAATGTGATAGCTGCTAGGGAGCGGTGAGGAGAAATGAATCAGACATGGTCTCTGATACACACACACAATACGGAGGGTGAAAACAGGGACATGTTAATACGGAAAAAGCCAGTTTCAAGTTCCAAAGGAATTATAGGTTTTGTGATATACAGGTGCTGCTTTTACTTTTAAATGACATTTTTTTCCCCCTTGAAAACAAATACATAGAATACTTGCTTACTAGTGAAAATGTGAGGGGGAAATTCCTTCTAATACATCACCCAGATATAATCACTATTAATGTTGATACTTGGCTGTGGCATATAAGACTCAAGTATTATAAGTTTATAACTGAACTCTTAATTACACACACACACACACACACACACACACACACACACACACACACACACACACACTGGACCAAACCTGAATGTTCTCTTCTGTCCTATCACAGCTCCTCCTAAATGGTACCACCAGCCACACAGTTATTTGAGGCAGAATCTGAGTCGTCTTGGATGACTCCACCTCCTCCAATTACCCCCAAGTCTCTTCTATTCTAACCTACGCAACACAATTCAGCCCATCTAGTCTCTCCCTCTTTACAGCCACACCTAAGCTCAAACCGCCTTCTGCCCTAGGTTACTGAATCGTCTTTCACTACTCCTACTTAATTCACTCTTGCCTCCTTTCACTCCATTCTCCATATTGTAGCATTATTTTTTAAAATATAAATTAGGTCTTCTAAAAATAGCTTCAGTGGTTTCAACTGCATTTAGAATAAACTTCTGTTTCTGAGAATGAGGCAGGCTAGGTTGTTTGGACAATCCTCATGCTGAAAACTAAAAATGATAAATAATGTTTAAAGGATTCTTAAAAGCATCAAAACACTGACCATATGGCCTCAAATTACTACATCAAAATCAATGTCAGATTAGGAACCCAGAGAGTCAAGTAGGGCATTTTTTTACCCTGATGGCATTTTCTGAACTGGATAAGCTGATTACAGCCTCATGGGCCAATGGAGACCCTCAACTCCCCAAGCCTTTTTAAAGTGGGGTACATCATAGGATGCCTCCTGCCACAGAGCTGGAAGGAAGAGGGCCATACCTTCAGGGTGGCCACCTCATCTCAGGAATTTCAACAAAGATTTCCTCTTCCTTGAGCAGACCGGAGCAGACGTGAGTTCTCCCCTGGAACTCATAAGCACAAAATGGCTTTGTAGTAAACTTGTGGGCTAAATGCACATGCACTGGAAGGCACATGAAAAGCTGTAAATTTGGTTTGCTGTGATCAAGCATTGGGGGTAAGCATAGGTTAAAAAAGACAAACAACAAAAACAACCAAAACCATAAATAACTTGCCAATGGCAATGAGTAGCATACCATAGAAAATACCAAGATACAAAAGAGGTACTATGTGGGAGAACCAGGACAAACAACAGATAGCAAACACAATAAAAAAAAACAAAACTTTAGATTGAATAACAGAAACATTTTATAATTTACTATGCTTATTGATTTAGAGAAAACAAAACTTAATAATAAACTTAAAGATATCTTCATGGAACCAAAAACTATAAAAAGCAACCTAGAATATTTGAAATAGAACTTTTAGAAATGAAAAATGCAATAATAGAGACCTAATCACTGGGTTTAAGAGCACACACACTAATTAAAAAAAAAAAAAACAACCACAAGAATTCATGAACTAAAAGATAACTCAGACAGATATTACCCAGAAAGAAGCACACAAAGGAACAAGAAATAAAAATGTGAAGAGAATAAGAAGGTAGAATGAGATCTGGTGTTTAATTCAAATTCTAGATGGAGAAGGGAGATAAAATGAGGCAAAGACAATGTTTGAAGAGATGATGGCTGAAAATTTTCCAAAAGTGTTTAAAAGATAGATTCAAGAGTTTCTACAAATCTAAACAATATCCACTCTTAGATACATCACAGTGAATTTGAGGACACCAACAATGGTGAGGCAATCTTAAAAGCAGTCAGAGGAAAAAAAGTATAAGGTTAAAGAAGAGGCATTTATAATGACAACTGAACTCTCAAAAATATTTATAATAAAATCTTAATTCCTTCCTAGCTCTGAGACTGTGTGATCTATGGTGCCCTCCTTTCCTACCTTCCCTGTGCTGTTCTCTGCCTCTCACTCGCTCGCTCTGCTTCACTAGACTTCTCTCATTTCCATGGTCACACCTCCCCCACCTTTGCACATTCTTCTCCCACATTCTTCTCCATCTGCCTGAATTGTCCACCTTCTCCTTGTACAGGACTGGCCCCTTCTCCTCACTCAGATCTCAACCTAAATGTCACTTTTTCCATGGAGCCTTCCCTGAACACTGGTCTAGATTAATTTTTAATCTTTTTCATATAATTTTATTTTCTTTCTTTCTTCATTTTGCATATCTTCCACTAGACTATGCTCCTGGAATACCAGAACCATAACAATTTTGTTCACACCTCTATACCTAGCACCCTGAAGAGTTTCTCACTTACAATAAGAATTCAGTAAGCCCTAGCCAGCTTGGCTCAGTGGATAGAGCATTGGACTGTGGAGACAAAGGGTCCCGGGTTCGATTCCAGTCAAGGGCATGTACCTTGGCATTAGGCTCCTCCTTAGCCCCGGCCCTGGTCAGGGCTCATGCAGGAAGCAACAAATCAATGTGTTTCTCTCACATTGATGTTTCTCTCTGTCTTACCTTCTCTCTTCCACTCTCCCTAAAAAATCAATGGAAAAATATTCTCAGGTGAGGACCAACAAAAAAAGAAAAATTATTTGCAGTAAATAATTGTGAAAAAATTTTAGTATAGATACTGCTGGTCTTTACCTAGGTACATTCACTTATATGATTATATGTAATTTTTGCTTTTTCATTTTTTAAAATATGTCAACATTCTATTCTCTAGTCTACATTTTACATTTACAATGTAATGTTTCCATGCTGATGAACATTCTTCTACAACTTGATTTTGCATGATAGTCCATCATAGAGATATCATCAGTTATTTAACCAATCCACTGTTGTTGGATGTTTAGATTGTTTATCTCAGTCATGATGTGAATAAATCAATGTCTATTTCCTTGGCAATAGCACCTAGGTTGAAATGCAAGGGGGGCAAAAAAGTGTACCCTGAAAAGTCTCTCTCTTATTTTTGTATTCCAGTCACCCAGTTTTCCTACCCAGGCATAAACACTGTTACCTATAAAAATGGCAATTTTGTCAAATTTTCCTTTCCCTTTCCATAAGTTGAACCTTAATAAACCCAATTTACTCCATTTTGTTTGTTTGTTTGTTTGTTTGTTTTCTTAATAGTATACCTTGGGATTGTTTTATATCAGTACATAAAGATTTGTCACAGTCTTTTTAACTATTGTATAATATTCTACTGTATGTTATGAATACACTATATCATAATGTACTTAAGGAGTGTCTTATCGGATACATCTAGAATAAATTCCTAGATGTGAAATTGCATATTTAATTTAGTTTTATTGATCTTGCTAGCCAGGTCTCTTTAGAAATTGTACAAAAACGTATGCCCACCAGGAACATATGAGTGTGGCTTTCTTGCACTCTCAGTAGCAATACCTTATCAAACTTTCAGATGTTTTCATATGTTACATAACAAATGGTAGCTTGTAGAAATGCAAAAATACTGAGAATAAATTGCATTTCTCCTTTAGGAATAAGGTTGACAACTTTTTTGTTCATTTAAGAAACATTTGTATTTACTTTTCTATGAAGTGCCTGTTTATGTTATTGCCTATACTTTAATTGTGGGTATTTCTTTATTCATAAATACTCTTTATATATAGACCCTCAATGTCTTATTCACACACTCTGTAATTTACTTTTATAAATTCAATGCCAATACTCATTTAGTTGTAAAACTTGACATGCCTGGCCCTAGCCAGTTTGGCTCAGTGGATAGAGTGTCAGCCTGTGGATTGAAGAGTCAAAGTTTCGATTCCGGTCAAGGGCACATGCGTGAGTTGCGAGCTCAATCCCCCGTACGGGGTGTGCAAGAGGCAGCCAATCAATGATTCTCTTCTCATCATTGATGTTTCTATCTCTCTCTCCCTCTCCCTTCATCTCTGAAATCAATAAAATATATATTTAAAAAAAAAAAAACTTGACATGCCTGGATTTAATGTGAAGTTTTATCTATCTCACTTGGTGTGACTAATCAATTGTTTGCTGCAAAAATAATTATGTATTTGATTATAGAAAGCTGCCTCACACTTTATTGGTGTTGTTCCATAATATTCAATATATTCACAATGTTAGCTTTCCAAAAAAAAAAAAAAAATTAAAAACCCAGTGGTTTCGGATGAAAAACTATGAAAAATATTGAGAAAAATTTTTATTTCAGATTAATGCTTCCCTCCCCAATATATTCAAAACCAGAAAATCCAGGAAAAGGGCAAAATAAAAGTTTCTTTAAGTCCACTGTCTAATCCAGATTTTGCATTTTGGGATTATAATCTGCCCATATTGTGGCCATATTCCCATATGGAAGGCATTTCAAAATACATGATGGAATCAAAGTAGCCCATTGAAACTTGCAAATTCAAGAATAGTCTGCTTACAGAAATGTTAGTCACAAATATGGACTATATTTCACACAATAATATCATCTTCTATTACCTAATAAATTATATATTTACAAAAACAAATTTTGAGACAACTTAGTGGAAACGTCTTCCTCACTCTGAGATTATAAGTGATTGCTCCCGTGTTTTCTCATGATACATCTATGGATTCCTTTTTCACATTTTATGTCTGACCCACCTGGAATTTATTTTGGCATAAGAAGTGAGGTAGGGCTCTAACTTAATATTTTATCAGATGGCTCCCCAGTTGTTCCAACCAGGTTTATTGATAATCCATATTTACCACATTAATTTGAAATGTCATCTTCATAATACTCTAAGTGCTGATGTATATTTGAGTCTATTTCTAGGTTTTCCTGTCTGTCCCTTTAATAAGTCTATTTAGTACAAAAGGAGGACTATTTATTGCTTCTCATAATTATATTGCTCTCCAGAAAGGTTCTATCAGTTTATACCCCATCAACAGTGGATGAGTATCGTGCCCCTCCCTACCCTTGACAGCACTCATGACATCGTATTTTAAATCCTTTTCATTTTGGAAGATAAAGAGTATAATTTAATTGGTTTTTATTTGCATTTTTATTACTATCAAGGCTGAGTGGTTTTTTTCCCATTTATTGAACACTTATGTTTCTTCTTTTGTAAATTAACTGTTTGTATCTTTTGACCATATTTCTAAAGGGACAGTCAACTGTTTCTTAATGCTAAGGTCATACTTTAAATCTTTGTCAGAGGTGCAGCTGATGTTAAGAACCGAGATCAGGCCTGGCTGGTGTGGCTCAATGGTTGAATGTGGAGGTCATAGTTTGATTTGCGGCCAGGGCACATGCCCAGGTTATGGGCTCAATCCCCAGTAGGGGGCATGCAGGAGGCAGCCAATCAATGATTCTCTCTCAACATTGATGTTTCTACCCCTTTTTCCCTCTCCCTTCCTCTCTGAAATCAGTAAAAATATGTTTTCAAAAGAGAAAAAGAACTGAGGTTAGAATAGTAGGCTAGATGGAGGAACCCATTCTAAAATATACTAGTATCTGCAACAGTAGGTCCAAATGCAGAGGGTTTTGCTGGATTGGAAGGGGGAGCTAGAAAATAACCATCCCTGTTATGGATTGAATGTTTGTGTCCCCCTAAAATCCGTATATTGAAGCCTCATCCCCAGGGCAATGAGAGCTGCAGTGGGCTCCGGAGGTGATGAGGTCATGGCTGTGAAGCCCTCAGGAGCGGGATCAGTGCCCTTGAAAGAAGAGCCCTGGCAGAGCTTGCTTTCTCTCTCTCTGATCTCTGACATGTGAGCAACTAATAAGAAAACACCACCTGCCAACCAGGAAGAGAGTCTCACCAGAACCCAACCATGCTGGCACCTGATCTCAAACTTCCTGGCCTTCAGAACTATGAGGAATACCTTCTGTTGTTTAAACCACCCACCTGTTGATGGTATCCTGTCTAATAAAAGAGTAATGTGCAAATTAACCATCACTCCGCTACACCCACAAGCCACACCCACCAGCCAATCAGAGCAAGTATGCAAATTAACCCCAACCAAGATGGCTGTGGCCACGGAGTGAGCAGGAGGGAGGCTTGGGTTTCCCTGGCAATGGAGGAAACCAAGCTTTCCGCACACCCTGGCCAGCCCAGGCCTCTGCTTAAGGCTACAAAGTTTCAATTGTAGAAGATAAATAAACCCCATATACCAGGGCCTCCACTTGGGTCACCAGGGGACGTGGCCAGCCTGCAAACCACCACAGGCCCCTCACCCTGGCTTCCCCACGCCCCAAGGGATCCCCCACCCTGATCCGGGACACCCTTCAGGGCAAATCAGCTGGCCCTCACCCATGCACCAGGCCTCTATCCTATCTAATAAAAGAGTAATATACAGATTGACCATCACTCCAACACACAAGATGGCTGCCCCCATTTGGTCAAAGATCCTGCCCCCATATGGACACAAGATGGCCACCACAAAATGGCCAGCAGGGGAGGGAAGTTGAGAGGGACCAGGCCTGCAAGGGAGGGCAGTTGTGGGCTATCAGGCCAGCAGGGGAGGGCAGTTGGGAGGGACCAGGCCTGCAAGGGAGGGCAGTTGGGGGCGATCAAGCCTTCAGGGGAGGGCAGTTAGGAGTGACCAGGCCTGCAGGGGAGGGCAGTTAGGGGTGAACAGGCCTGCAGGGGAGGGCAGTTAGGGGCAAACAGGCTGGTAGGGGAGCAGTTAGGCATCAATCAGGTTGGCAGGGGAGTGTTAGGGGTGATCAGGCTGGCAGGCAGAAGCGGTTAGGGGCAATCATGAAGGCAGGCAAGTGAACAGTTGGGAGCCAGCAGTCCTGGATTGTGAGAGGGTTGTCCAACTGCCCCTAAGAGGTCCCAGATTGAAGAGGGTGCAGGCTGGGCTGAGGAACACCACCCTCCTCACCCCGTGCATGAATTTCGTGCACTGGGCCTCTAGTGCTGTTATAATAGCCTGAAGTGACTAAGCCAATATCTAACATTTGCTCGCCGCTTATGCACCAGTACTTTTCAAGTGTCTGTTCATTGTACCATCAGAATAACCTTACAAGGTTGGCATTACCATGCTCTCCATTTCTCAGGTAAGAAAAGTGGGGCTTAGTGATTAAATACCAAACTGAAAGTCACATAGCTGGTGCATTATAGAATCACAACTAGAACCCAGCTCTCTGACAGCAAAGTGGGTCCTCTTCCCGTCTGAATATACTGAATTTCAATAGCTACAGACTAGTGGACAAGCTAGATCTGTTCATATACAAAACTGTGTGAAAGACAGAGTTTGTCTGCAGCTGGCTGGTTCCTGTGTCTGTCACACAGATGAGCATCGGTCTCTTCCTGCGCCTGCCCGCCTCATCAGCACCCGCTGTCCTGCTGCCTCCCAATAAACAGAGTCTTAACCACAGCACCCATTAGACCTGATCCCCATTGGGGCACGCCAAGTTTTGAACATGTCCCTGAACCCTTTTCTGCTCATCAGAATGTATCTGGTCTTTGAACTAAAAGCCACAGTTTCTGCTAATTTGCTCAATAAATTAGAGTTTTTAATGCATGCTAATGAATTAATGTATTATTCACATAAAAGGCAGGAAGGAGAGAGGTAAAGAGAAAGGGAGGAGAAAATACTGAGCAAAGTTTACCAAGTGACAAATGTGAGTTTGGCTTCCAGGGTAATGTAGAAATCCTGGGAGGAAAGGAAACCTTGGGCCCAGGCTAAATGGAAGGAGGAAGAGGATCCAGAGGACCAGGTGGGCCTCAGCAGCTGGGTGCACTGTGTCTCCCTTCTCTGGCTTCATGGCAGACCATGGACTCATGGCCCACTTATCGATGCAGCTCTTGCACCTCAGGAGTCCAGCTGGGCTCACTGAGTGGTGACTGTGTGAGCAGTGTGAGGGGCGCTGGAGGGAGGCTGTCCTTGGAGAGCTGGGCCTTCCAAGGGAACGTGTTCCCGTAGGTAAATCAGGGTGTTCAGGTGGTCAGAACTGGGGAAGACTCCTCCAGCCCCTCAAACTTCTCCAGAGCTATTAAAAGGGTAAGAAAAGACTCAACTAACCCTGGCTTCCCATGTACCTCTCAAAACCTTTTCAATTTGAAGGCAGTTCCCACTGGAAGAAGATCTACTGTATTTGCCTCCCTGAGGATTGTACCTGCAGCTTTGACATGAAGGACCAGGAGAGGAGTTGAAACACAACATGAGGGAGCATCTTTGTATTCCCACCTTGGACTGTACAAATGGCTCTGCTTTGGCAGGAGGAAAAGGAGTGGGCAAATAAGAGGTGATCTATGTATTTTTCAATTCACAAGAATAATGAAATATTTTCAGAAATGTCTGCTTGAGGCTCCAGGTTTTCTCTCTAGACTTTTTCCCTTTGCTGAGAGATGCTACTGAGGGGCGCACAGTGCAAAGACCTGGCTCTGCCCAGAGCTGTCTAGTCTTAAAGCGACGGACTGGGTGAGAGGAGCTCTGGGTCCTCTCCGCCAGGTGCTGCTGCGCGTGTCTGGCTTTATCTAAGTGATGAACTGTTTCAGGGTAGGGGATGAGACAAGATTAATTACACTCAATTGGGTAAAAACATTATTAAGAATACCCCTTGCATTTATCTTATTACTGTGCCTTTTTACTCTCTTGAGGCACAGTAATATTTTAAGGCTACATGAGTGTAAAATAACCTCACCACTAGCCCTTTGGAATAGGAAGGAGACACTGAGGCCTGGGAGGTCCTGGCACTTGATGGGAACCCTAAGGGGCTCCCAGGTCCCTCTCTGCCTGGTGGAGCGCATCCACCTTCCGCAGGAGGTCCTACTCCCGCAAGACGCGCTCTGCTGATGAGAGCCGTTTCCTTTTCCTGAGCCCCACTGCATCGGGCAGACACATTAAAGGCCTCCCCATAGACAAAATTCAGGGGCCGACAGGTAGTTTTCCATTAATAAAGCAAAAATACAAATTAAGCCATCCTCTGGGTGGTTCTAGAATAGAACTTGACCCCTCCTCCCCAGCTCCACAGGAATCCACAAACACATTTTTAAATAACAAAAAGAAAATTGAGTACTTGATGCTGTTAGCAGAGGCCCTGGGGGGCTGCAGAGACCAGAAAACAGTCTATTATTTTGCACCTGTCCTGCCCATAGCTCGTTGTGCAGCAGTATTTACTTAAAAAGCAGAGGAGGAAATCATTATTTGCTCTTAGTCCTGCGATTCCCCTGGCTACACTGTTTGGAGAAAGTGTTTTATTCTATTTCTTTTCCTCCTTTCTCCCCTGCCCAAGTTGCAGGAGGTAAGAGTGACAGTGCCTCGCACAGATGACATAGAGAATCAGCAAGAGGCCAGGTAGGGGCTCAGCCTCAGCCCTCCCTGCTTCCTTTCCAGTCGGACTGCCGAGAAAGGGAGGGGGTCTCTTTCTCTCTCTTCCTCTCCCTCTTTTATTCTCTCTCCCCATTTAGAAAAGCTGTATATACTTTAGATATGCATGCTATATGTGCAGGTATACATTAAGGACATAAACATATACACTTTGTTTACATATGCATATATTTCATACATATATGTGTGTATCATACACATGCCATCTAAACATATTTCCATTGTAGACGTGTGTATTAAATACACACACCCCCCGCGGGCACACACACAGAGACATACATACATCCCACTTCCTCCTGCAAGTGGAAGAGCTGGGGGAGCACCGAACAACAGAAGATGCACAGCCTGCAGCAGAACCGCGGAAAAGCAAAGCCCCGTGTTACATGTGAGAAGTATCTGCCCGTCACTAGTGCTTCTCCCTCTTCATGGCTTGCTTCTCCTGCTGGAAGTTGGCAGCAATCAGCCTTACAAGCGCTGGGGAAAGTTCCTTGGACAGATGACAGGGAATCCCACCCTCCCGGAAGCGCCCCCCCGCCCCCCCCCCCCCCCCCCGCACAGATGATGCGGCGCCCCTGCTGGACAGGAGGCAGCACAGCTGGAAGGAGCTTGTTTCCTTGGAAAATATAGTCATCGGGCAGGGAGGACAGAAACACGACTGGACTGGTAAACAGGCTATTGTCAGGGTAAGAGGGTGCTGAGGGCAGTGCCTACCAGGCGCAGAGCATTTTCTAAAGCAGTGGGCAGAGGGACAAGTGGCCCTGGGGAGAGAGCGCCCAGCAGGACCCGCCGGCTTCCCTTTGGCAGCCTCCAGCCCTTCGCATCCACACGTGTTCCTGCAGAAAGGGGCCCACCGCTCACCCCTTCCGCCCAGAGAGGAGGGACGGCTGAGTAGTTCCAGGGGGAAGTGGAGCTGGGATCCGAAGACCTCCAGCTGCAGGCGGCTGGCGGTCCACCCCCGCGGGGAGTCCAGTGTTCTTTACAGGACTAGAGCAGTTTTAGTCTTTCTGTGAATTGGGGGCTCTCAGGGAGAGGAGAAAGCGAGGAGCCAGCTCTAAGCCTCTGACCTGTGAGAAATGGCTCACCTGTCCGAATGTCAAATGAGGGGCTAGGAAACAGAAGCGTGGCGAAAATGACTTTTAACAGCACTTTCCAGAGCGGGCGCCCTTGTACAGGATCACGCGTGGGGCAGGGAACATAGCCTATTTATTTAGTCCCTCCTCCGGTTCCTCATTGGCTGAGTCCTATGAGATGACCTGTTTCCTCATATGTCACCTAGGCCTTGCTGTCTCCCATTGGGCTGTCTCCACCTCCCTTTGTTTAGCTATCCCCTCTTCCCACCCCCACATCCTGTTTGCTCTGGGGAAATTCAGTAACCGCCTGGCCACATGCTGTTTCTTTTCCTTGAAGATTAATCAGAGGCATGTTTCTTACATGACCCAACCACCTTCCCTCAGAGCTGCTCTCCTTGTATTGTTCTCCTTATTGGTCGTCTACAAGCTCAAATTGTAAGAGGTTCTGTGACTGCAAAGATTAGGAAAACCAATATTTCCTGGTTGGTTACCTCTGGGCAGCCTCTTAGGCTCCCCGTTCTTTCTAGGGCTCCCCTGTTCCCTGCTCTTGGTCCTAGACTTGACCCCCCTTCTCAACTTACTTTTCCCACCAGATTGCTTAGGTACCATATTTTTACCTTGCTGCTTGTTCTTTCTAGGGACACTAGGGACAAAGCAGTGACTACAGCAAAGAAAACTCTTGCCCCTTAGATACTAAGTGATACTGGGCATGAAAGAAACAAGATACATAAGTAACATGGCTAGAATGGTGGTGAGTACAGAGGAGAAAAATGAGGCAGAGGAGGAGTAAAGGCAGTGTGATAAGTGGGCCTGCATCTTAGATAAGGAGACTCCAGAGAGCTGATGGAGAAGGTGACTTTTGAGAAAGAGCTGAGGCCTACAGGGGAATGAGCCGTGCCTATAGATAGTTGGGCAGAGAGCATTTCAGGTAGAGGCAACAGCAAGTTCTAGGGCCCTGAGGTGAGAGTATGCCTGGCATGTTTGAGAGACAGCAAGATGCCAGCTTAATGGAAGAGAGTGAACAAGTAGGAGGTGATGTCAAGAAGGTAATAAGGGAAGGAGGTCAGATCCCATCCAGTTCTGCTGCCACTGTGGACCAGTGCATAAACAACGGCTTTTACTCTGAGTGAGATGGGAGCTATGGAAAGTTTAAGCAGAAAGTGTGGCATCTGCTTTACATTTAACAGATCTCTCAGGCTGTTGTGCCGAAATTAGACCATAGGGAAGTAAGGGCAGAGGCAGGGAGACAAATTAGGAGATGTAGCGATAATCTGGGCAAGAGGTAATGCTGGCATGGCTCAGGGGTTTGGCAGGGCAAGTGTGGAGTACAAACCATCTTCAAGTGTCTCCACCGATTAGCCCACTCATCTGTCAGAATCCTGGGGAGCCTTTGTGATTCCCTAGATGGTGTGCGTGATTCCCTTCCTGTGCTCTCTTCACAGCTAATATGCTTGTCTATATCCATGCCATCCAGTAAGGAAGCCACTAACTACATGTGGCTCTTGTGTAGTTGAAATGTGTCTAGTGCCGTAGGTTGAAATGATATTTTGGATTTATTCAGTTAAAATTTGTTATTAAAATTAATTTTATTGGTTTCTTTTTACCTTTTAAAAAATTGGCTACTAGGAAAATTTAACTTATATTTGTAACACCTATTTCCAGACAGCACTAGCTTGAGTATTTTCATACTATAATGTGACTATCTGAAAGCATGTCCATCTTCTGCACTAGGAGCAAGAGAAAAATTTTCATCTTTGTGTCCAAAGACCCTTGAAAGGAGCCTTATCCATAATAAATCCCTCTTCCCAAACACTGAAGAAATGAATGAGCTCTGTAAGAAAAACACAAACAGAGTAAGGCATAGACAGGGAGGATTTTGACTTATGGACAAGGGGAAGTAGAAGGAAGTGGTTTCACAGGAGAAGCAGGTGTGAATGATGTAGGGGTCTCTGAAAGCATGGACAGTCAGTAGTGGAAAGTGAATGATTTGAATGGAAGCAAAGATTAAAAGATCAGCCATGGGCATCCAGGATGAAGGGTCAGGACTCCTGTAAGCAACGGGAGTCACTGAGGATTTGTGAGCCTAAATGGCTGCCATGATCACATAGTGCAGCAGTCATGAGTAGAAGGCTGTCACACTATTTGCCTGTATGAATTATTTGCATTTCATCACTTGGTTTGTTTCTTCATCTCAGTGCTTGTGGTTTAGAGCCCTGATTTCAGTATCGCCAGGGAAAACCCCTGCTTGACTTCCCATTCCCCAGCTCAAATCCCCTGAGCCCAAACCTTTTCCAGGGAGGAGAGCAAACCCATTTCCCATGAGGATCTTCGCTGTGAGAGTTTACTTTTTGTTCCCTGAGAGGTAACTTCGGAGCCCTCGGGAACCAGGAAGAAGGATTCCAGAGCTTTTCAGGCTGTGGACTCAGAGCTTTGGTTCCTTTGAACACCACTGCTCTGGAAAAAAGCCAGTAGTTGGCCAGGCCATCCAGCTCCAAGCTTGAGCTGAGGCTGCTGGGCTGTTGATGGGTGTGTTCCAGAATCAGCCTTGGGGATAATTAAAGCTTTTTTCCATAATGAGATCCAATTGGCTCCTTAATTATATTTCCCTCATCTTATATATCTTTAAAAAGTGAACTACCTAGCCCAGCCAGCATGGCTCAGTGGTTGAGCATCAACCTATGAACCAGGAGGTCACAGTTTAATTCCTGGTCAGGGCACATACCCAGGTTGTGGGCTCAATCCCAGGTTGGGGGGGGGGGCAGGAAGGAGGTGGCTGATCAATGATTCTCTATCATTGATGTTTCTATCTCTCTCTTCCTCTCTGAAATAAATAAAAATATATTTTTTTAAAAGTGAACTACCTAGATTGGTTAATCAAAACATGTGTAGAATGAGATAAAAAATGGTGGTGGAATAAGTGGAGGCAACACAGACACACTCCCAGGACCAAACTGGAATTACAACTAAATATATATATATATATATATATATATATATATATATATATATATATGTGTGTGTGTGTGTGTGTGTGTGTGTGTGTGTGTGTCCTGAAGACTAGCTGGAGAGAACCCTGATAACCAAGGATGGAAAGTGGAGACCACATAGAGACTGGTAGGAAGGGTGGAGGCACGAAAGGGCTGTCAGGGCTCTCACACACAGTAGCTGAAGTTCTAGAGAAATATCTCAACTGGGGGGGTTGCCATTGAGAACCCTGGGGTCTAGTCCCCAAGCTGGGCCCCATAGTAGAGAGCACCAGAACTGAGAAAGGTGTCCACATAACATCTGGCTATGTAAAGTAGCAGGGTTGTGGTCTGCCAGGGAGAGATAGCTGGAAATGCAGGAACACTCTTAAAGGGTCAATGCACAAAATTTTGAGTGCAGCCACTCACCTGGGGCTCCAGCATAGGGAGGTCAGAGTGGACTGAGCTTGTGTAAGCATAAGCCAGGGTTTGGGTCTCTGAGGTTAGAGCTCAGAAGGCAGATACTACAGTGCTGAGTCATTCCCTCATGTGGTGAATGTCATCTTTCTCAGACAGAATTTTGCTATCCTGGCAGTTTTTGCCAGGGGAAGAGAGGGGAGAGAAAGTTGACTCATCCTATTGGAAAACCCCTCACCCCACCCTGTGGAATTTTTGAGACCCATTAAGAGAATGAGAATAACAATTAGCCTACAGGCAGAAGCAATTGCCCCACCCTTTGGAAAAGCTCTCACCCCACCTATGGACCATTGCCTGAGACTACTCAAGACTAAATTCAGTCAGTCTGCAGGCAGAGGTTGGTCTCTGAAGGCTTTGAGTCTTTGCCTGATCTAATTAGTCAGAAACAGCATTTGGGTCCCCACAACAGATACACAGGGAAGCGAACACCAGCAGGAACTCATGCACATCTCCTTGCCCCCCACCACAGACACTATCCCAGACCCACACAGAAAGGCAAAAGCCAGAGGGAACCCAAGCTCCTGCAGCTGACACCTGCAGGTCCAGCTCCTTGGGGCAAGGGAGTACAGCTCAAAACATGGACTATCCAGGTGTGAGACTCAAGGCAGACCCAGTCTCTGGGCTAAGGAGTCCCAAATCACTGAACAACTAGGGGAGTCAACCTCTCCGACCTCAATTAGGTTGCCCAGGGCCAGAAAGGAACAGTGACCCACATTCACCAGCAGTGAGAAGCTCCCAGGAGGCCCAGGATAGACACACCAAGGGACGAGATTCAACAATATCAGAGCAAAATCCAGCAAGCCACTCAAAAAGGACCCAAAGCACCTGTATAACAGCTGGCATGATGACATTGGGGTTGAACCTCACTGGAAGCAAGTTGGAGGGGAGATCCCTCCCATGAATGGGACATCAACAATCAAGTCCCAATGACAACAGGAGAGCCCAAACAATGCACACAAGGGGAATTCCTAGAGCATCCAGCTCAGGTGAACAAAGAGACTACATCACTGGACCCCTCAAGACACTTTCTACATTAGGCCAGCCCACAAGGAATGGGAGGCATAACAGTTCTATGTAATACAAAGAAACAGATAAAATGGGGAGACAAAGAAACAACCTCCAAATGAGAGAAAAGATGGAATCTCCAGAAAAAGAACTAAATGAAATGAAAGCAAGCAACCTATCAGATGTAAAATTTAAAGTTGCTTAAGAAACTTAATGCAAAGTACAACAGCATGAAAAGGGAAATAGAGGTCATGAACAAGAACCAGACAGAAATGAAGAATGATATATCTGGCAACAAAAACATCCTGGAAGGTATTAAAAGTAGATTGGATAAAACAGAGGATCAAATCAGTGATTTGGAAGACAAGGTAAAAATAACTACCCAATTAGAGCAGCAAATAGAAAAAAGAAAAGCAGGAAGATAACTTAAGGGAGTGCAGCCACTCACAGAACATGAAACATAACAACATCCACATTATAGGAATGCCAGAAGGGGAAGAGGGTGAGCAATGAACAGAGAACCTGTTTAAAGAAATAATGACAGAAAACTTCCCCAACCTCATAAAGGAAAATGTCACACAATCTCAGGAGACACAGAGAGTCCCAATCAAGATGTACCCAAAGAGACCCACACATAGACACATCATAATTAAAATGACAAACATTAAAGGCAAAGAAAGAATCTTAAAGACAGCAAGAGAGAGACAGAAAATTACTTACAAAGAAGTTCCCATTAGAATGTAATCTGTCTTCTCAATAGAAATACTTAAGGCCAGAAGGGAATAACATGAAGTATTCAAAGTACTAAAAAGCAAGAGCCTAAATCCAAGACTACTGTATCCAGCAAGGCTTAACAATTAAAACTGAAGATGAAATAAAAAGCTTTCCAGACAATATAAAAGTTTAAGTACATTACCACCAAGCCAGCAATACAAGAAAAATTAAAGGAAATGCTTTAAGAAGAAGAAAAGGTGTGAGAGAGGATCATCGGCATAAAGAAAATAAAAATGGCAATAAAGAAACACCTATCAATAATAACTTTAAATGTAAATGGATTAAATGCTCCAGTCAAAACATATAGAGTGACTGAATAAATAAGAAAACCCATATATGTGCTATCTACAAGAGACCCACCTCAGAACAAAAGATACACATAGACTGATAATGAAGGGATGGAAAAATATATTCCATGCAAATGAAAAGGAAAAAAAGCTGGGGTAGCAATACTCATATCAGACAATATAGACTTCAAAACAAAGGCCATAACAAGAGACAAAGAAGGCCACTTCATAATACTAAAGGGAATGATTAAAAAAGAAAATATAACCCTTGTAAACATATGCACCCAAGTTCATAAAAACTCTTGATGGACTTTAAGGGAAAGATTGATAGCAATACAGTCATATTAGGGGACTTTAACACATCACAGAAATCACTGGATAGATCTTCCAGACAAAAAAATTAACAAGGAAACAGAGACCTTAAATGACACACTAGATTAGATGGACCTAAACAATATTTAAGGAATATTTCACTCCAAAGAAACAGAATATAAATTCTTCTCAAGTGCACATGGAACATTCTCAAAGATAGATGATATGTTAGGGCACACAGCAAGTCTATACAAATTCAAGAAGATTGTTATAATACCAAGCATTTTCTTGGATCACAATGGCATGAAGTTAGAAATCAACTACAATAAAAATTAAAAAAAAAAAAAACACACACTCAAATATATGGAAGCTAACTAGAATGTTATTAAACAATGAATGGTTACCAATGAGATCAAGCAAGAAATAAAAAACTTCCTGGAAACAAATGAAAATGCACACACAACCACCCAAAACCTATGGGAGATAGTGAATGCAGTCCTGAGAGGGAAGTTCATAGCACTACAAGCCTATCTCAAAAAATAAGAAAAAGAACTAATAAACTATCTAACCCTACAACTAAATGAATTAGAAAGAGAACAGCAAGAAAAGCCCAGAGGAAGTAGAAGGAAGGAAATAATAAAGATCAGAGTGGAAATAAATGACATAGAGATTTAAAAACCAGTACAAAAGATTAATAAGTCCAAGAACTGGTTCTTTGGAAAAATAAACAAAATTGATGAACCCCCAGCCAGACTCATCAAGAAACAAAGAAAGCAGACCCAAATAAATAAAATCAGAAATGAAAGAGGCGATATTGAAATGGACACCACAGAAAAAAAAGTATTGTAAGCCAATACTATGAACAACTATATGCAAACAAACTGGACAAACTGAGCAAAATGGACAAATTCCTAGAAACATACAATCTTCCAAAACTCAATCAGGAAGATCAGAAAACCTGAATAAGCCAATAACAACTGATGAAATTTAAGCAGTAATTTAAAAACTTCCAGCAAACAAAAGTCCTGACCCAGATGGATTTACAGGTGAATTTTACCAAATGTTCAAAGAACACCTATCCTCCTCAAACTATTCAAAAATATCCAAGAGAAAGGAACACTTCCAAGCTTTTTTGATGAGGCCAGCATTATCCTAATTTCAAAACCGCATAAAGACACTACAAAGAAAGTAAAATATAGGCCAATATGCCTGATGAACACAGATGCTGAAATCCTCAACAAAATATTAGCAAATCAGATCCAGCAATATATTAAAAAGATCGTACAACATGATCAAGTACAATTTATTCTGGGGATGCAAATCTGGATATTCACAAATCAATAAATGTGGTACATCTCATAAACAAATTGAAAGTTAAAAACCACATGATCATATCAATAGATGCAGAAAAATTATTTGACAAAATCCAGCACTCTTTTTGATAAAAGCTCTCAGTAAAGTGGGATAGAGGGATCACACCTCAACATAATAAAGGCCATATATGAGAAACATGCAGCCAACATAATACTCAATGGGCAAAAACTAAAAGTGTTTCCCTTAAGAACAGGAACAAGACAAGAATGTCTGATTTCACCACTCTTATTTACCATAGTCCTGGAAATCCTAGCCATAGCAATCAGTACTGGAAGTCCTAGCCACAGCAATCAGACAAAAAGAACAGATAAAAGGCATTCAAACTGAAAAGGAGGAAGTAAAACTGTAGTTTTTCACAGATAACATGATATTGTACATAAAAAACTCTAAAGACTCCACCAGGAAACTACTAGACTTAATAAATTAATTCGGCAAGGAAGCAGGATATAAAATCAACATTCACAAATCAATGGCATTTTTATACACCAATAATGAACTCTCAAAAAGAGAAACTAAAAACACAATCCCATTTACCATTGCAACAACAAAATAAAAAAGATACCTAGAAATTAACAAAGGAGGTAAAAGATGTGTACTTGGAAAACTATAGGATGTGGTTTTTATCTTTCAATTTGTTTATGAGATTTGCATCCCCAGAATACAAACAAATGAAAGTATATACCATCTTCATGGGTTGGAAGATTAACATCATTAAAATGTCTATACTTCCCAAAGCAATCTATAGAATCAACACAATCCCTATTAAAATACCAATGGAATACTTCACAGAGCTAGAACAAATACTCCAAAAATTTATATGGAACCATAAAAGACCCTGAATAGCTGCAGCAATCTTGAGAAAGAAGAATAAAGTAGGAGGGATCACAATATCAGATATCAAACTATACTACAAAGCCATTATAACCAAAACTAGAGGCCCGGTGCCTGAAATTCGTGCACGGAGAGGGGTTGTCCCTCAGCCCAGCCTGTACCCTCTCCAATCTGGGACCCCTCAAGGGAAGTCCGACTGCCCGTTTAGGCCCAATCCCGGATTGGGCCTAAACGGGCAGTCAGACATCCCTCTCACAATCCAGGACTGCTGGCTCCCAACTGCTTACCTGCCTGCCTTCCTGATTGCCCCTAACCGCTTCTGCCTGCCAGCCTGATCACCCCCTAACCACTCTGCTGCCAGCCTGTTTGCCCCCAACTTCCCTCCTCTGCCAGCCTGGTCACCCCTAACTGCCCTCTCCTGCAGAGTTGATCACCTCCAACTGCCCTCCCTTGCAGGCCTGGTCCTTCTCAACTGCCCCCCTTGCAGGCCAGGTGCCTCCCAACTGCCCTCTCCTGCTGGCCATCTTGTGGTGGCCATCCTGTGTCCACATGGGGGCAGGATCTTTGACCACATGGGGGCAGCTATATTGTGTGTTGCAGTGATGAGCAATCTGCATATTACTCTTTTATTAGATAGGATAGAGGCCTGGTGCACAGGTGGGGGCCAGCTGGTTTGCCCTGAAGGGTGTCCCGGATCAGGTGGGGGTTCCCTTGGGGCGTGGGGCGGCCTGAGAGAGGGGCCTGTGGTGGTTTGCAGGCCGGCCATGCCCCCTGGCAACCCAAGCGGAGGCCCTGGTATCTGGAATTTATTTTCCTTCTACAATTGAAACTTTGTAGCCTGGAGCAGAGCCAAGCCTGGGGCTCCCTCCGAGGCCGGCAGCCATTTGTGTTGGGGTTATAATTGAAACTTTGTTGCCTTAAGTGGGTGGGCCCGGCCAGGGTGTGCGGAAAGCTTTGCTTCCCCTGTTGCCAGCGGCTACCCTGGCCTGCTCTCTCAAGCTCCATTCTGCCGCCATTTGTTTGAATTTGTTTACCTTCTATAATTGAAACTTTGTAGCTTGAGTGGAGGCTTAGGCCTGGCAAGGGCAGGTGGAAAGCTTGGCTTCCTCTGTTACCTAGGAAACCTTGCTCTCTGTGGCTGTAGCCATCTTGGTTTGGGTTAATTTGCATGCTTGCTCTGATCTGATGGTGGGCGTGGCTTGTGGGCGTGGCTTGTGGGCGTGGCTTGTGGGTGTGTCGGAGGTATGGTCAATTTGCATATTTGTCTATTATTAAGTAGGATAGCCTGGTACTAGCACCAGAACAGGCATATAGACCAGTGGATCAGAACAAAGACCCCAGAAATTGACCCACACCATTACAGTCAATTAATATTTGACAAAGGAGACAAGAACATACTATGGACTAAAAACAGTCTCTTCAATAAATGGTGCTGGGAAAACTGGACAAATACATGCAAAAAGATGAAACTAGACCACCAACTTACACCATACACAAGAATAAACTCAAGATGGATAAAAGACTTAAATGTAAGGCATGAAACCATTAAAATTTTAGAGAAGAACATAGGCAGTAAAATCTCAGACATTTCACATAGCAATGTGTATGGATACATCTCCTAGGGCAAAGGAACTAAGAAGAAACTAAACAAATGGGACTATCCTACCTAATAATAGTCAAATATGCAAATTGACCACACTTCGCTATGCCCAAGCCATGCCCACCAGCTAAGCCACGCTCACCAGCCAATCAGGATGAGTATGCAAATTACCCCAACCAAGATGGTGGCTAATTTGCATATCAAGACAGCATACAAAGAAGCCAAGAGCTGCAGAAGGGAGCAAAGCTGCGGAGAAGCAAGCAAGCCAGGGGGAGGAGAAGGGAGGAGCGGAGGCAGGGCCAGGGGAGAAGGAAGGAGAGCAGGCGGCTGGCAGAGAAGGTGGGGCAGGGGAGAAGGGAGGAGAGCAGGCAGGGCGGGGTAGAGTGCAGCAGGAAATCCTATTGCAGGATTTTTCCTGCAACAGGAACGCTAGTATCAAAATAAAAACCTTGTGCACAGCAAAAGAAATCACCATCAAAGTGAAAAGTGAACCCGCTGTGTGAGAGAACGTATTTGCCAATGATACATCTGATAAGGGTTAATATACAAAATATATTAAGTATTTATACAACTCAACAAAAAGAAGATAAACAATCCAATTAAAAAATAAGCAGAAGAGCTAAATAGACATTTCTCCAAAGAGGACATACAAATGGCCAAGAGACATATGGAAAAATGCTCAAAGTCACTGATCATCAGAGAAATGCAAAGTAAAACCATTATGAAATACCATCTCACACCTATCAGAATGGCTATCATCAAAAAATCAACAAACAACAAATGCTGGAGAGGATGTGGAGAAAAGGGAACACTGTTTCACTGCTGGTGGGAATGCAGATTTGTGCAGCCACTATGGACAACAGTATGGAGTTTCCTCAAAAAATTAAAAATGGAACTTCTGTTTGACCCAGTGATCCCACTTTTGGGAATATATCCTAAAAACTCCTAAACACCAATCAGAAAGAATATGTGCAACCCTATGTTCATAGCAGCATCCTATATAATAAAAGCCTAATATGCAAATTGTCCCCTTGGTTGGTCATTCGACTGGGAGTTCGACCGGGAGTTTGACCACTCACTATGATGTACAGTGACCACCAGGGGATGGCACAGAACATAGCGGGTGTCAGCAACACAGTGCTGGCAATGGGAGGCAGTGGAGGTGCTGCCAGCCCCGATGGGCCCCAACAAGAGTGGGACCACAGTGGGATGGTGGAGCAGGTGAGGGGGAAGTGCCAGGCTGTGAGGCTGCAAAGCTGGGGGTGCAAGCTGGGGCCCGATCTCCACAGGCCACCTTGAGGGACCCCACCCATGCACAAATTTGTGCACTGGGCCTCTAGTTATTTATAATAGCTAAGATTTTGAAACAGCCCAAGTGCCCATCAGTAGATGAATGGATAAGAAAGCCATGGGACATTTACATAATGGAATACTATGCAGCTGTTAAAAAGAGGGATCTGTTACCCTTTGGGACAGCATGGAGGGACCTGGAGACTATTATGCTAAGTGAAATAAGCCAATCTGGGAAAGACAAATATCACATGATCTCACTTATTTGTGGAATCTAATGAACAAAATGAATTGACCAGCAAAATAAGACCCAAAGCATGGAGGCAAGGAACAGACTGATATACCTCTATGTGGGGTTTGGGGGATGAGAAGATATAAACTAAAGAACTTATATATTTACTAGAGGCCTGATGCATGAAATTCATGCAAGAGTAGGCCTTCCTTCCCCCGGCTGCCTGCACCGGCTTCCCTCCAGCACCCAGGACCTGGGCTTCCCTCACAGCCCCGGCTTCATCTGGAAGGTCATCCAGAAGGACGTCTGGAAGTATGTCTGGTGTAATTAGCATATTATCCTTTTATTATTATAATAGACTAGAGGCCTGGTGCACGAAAATTCATGCACTCAGTTGGGAGGGGGCGGCTCTCAGCCAGATCTGCACCCTCTCACAGTCTGGGACCCCTCAGGGGATGTCCACCTGCCGGCTTAGGCCCACTCCCCAGGGGATGGGCCCAAGCTGGCAGTCACACATCCCTCTGGCAGCCTGGGAGCCCTTGGGGGATGTCCACCTGCCGGCTTAGGCCCGCTCCTCTGAGGAGCGGGCCTAAGCCGGCAGGTGGACATTCTTAGCACTTCTGAGGAGGCAGGAGAGGTTCCCGCCACCACCGCTGCACTCGCAGCTTCAACCTGGCTCGTGGCTGAGTGGAGCTCCCCCTGTGAGAGCTCACTGACCACCAGGGGGCAGCTCCTGTGTTGAGCGTCTGCCCCCTGGTGGTCAGTGCACATCATAGTGACCGGTTGTTCCCGGTAAATTTGCATATTAGCCTTTTATTATATACTAGAGGCCCGGTGCACAAAATTTGTGCACGGAAAGTTCCCTCAGCTCAGCCTGTACCTTCTACAATCCAGGACCCCTCGGGGGATATCTGACTGCCGGTTTAGGCCCGGGCCTAAACCAGCAGTCAGATATCCCTCTCACAATCTGGGACCACTGGCTCCTAACTACTCACCTGCCTGCCTGCCTAATCGCCCCTAACTGCCCCCCCTGCTGGCCTGGTCACCCCAACTGCCCCCTCTGCCAGCCTAGTCACCCCCAACTCTACCACCCCCCCGCCAGCCTGGTCACCCCAAACTGCCCCCCTCTGCCAGCCTGGTCACCCTTCACTGCCCGCCCCCTGCCAGCCTGGTTGCCCCAACTGCCCCTCCCTGCCGGCCTGGTCGCTCCACGCAGCCTGCTGTTCGATCATTTGGTCACCCCTCACTAACCCCCCTGCTGGCCTGGTCGCCCCACGCAGCCTGTTCGGTCGTCCATTTGATTGCAGTGGTTGCTTAGGCTTTTATATAGAGAGAGGATATGCATAGCCCATGACATGGGCAATAGGGTGGTGAAGACCTGTGGGGAGGGTGGAAGGGGCTGGGAGTGGGAAGTAGGGAATGGGCGATATCTGTAATACTATCAATAATAAAAATATATTTTAAAAAGCTTGTGTAATATGAGGTGGGAAGAAGGAAAGGATCCAGTTTAAACCTGAGCTCTCAGTTTTTATTAGGAGATGAAGGAAGAAGCCTAGGAGCGAGCTGACTCCAGAGCCGGATTAGAGCCGCGGCTGACAGGGGCTGCTCAGCTAATGGCACATCCCCCAGGGACCCGCGGAGCCTTGGGCCAGGAACTCAACTCCAGGAAGTAAGCACTGGAAGAGGTTTGAGAGGTGTTGGTCTGAAGCTGTCATTCTGTTGAAGGGAGGTCTCAGCTTCAGAGGTGAGAAGTGATTCGGCCAAAATGACACTCACTGTTGTACCAGGCAGTGTGCTTCCTCCTGAGACTTCAGCCAAAACTTTGGTGGAATGATGGTTTCCCTTTGCAGAGTACTTTATGCCTGAGACAGCTCTTTTCTAGCCACTCTCTCCCTTACTCCTCATGACAATCCTGTGAGCTAAGTCAAGCAGTTTTCAGTTTGCCTTTTTTTCGAATCTGAATTTCCGCATGGCTCAGCGTTTGCCTGGGGCTGGAAGCCTTCCCCAGTCCATGTCCTTCCCATTTCTTTCACTATATTCTCAGTGCTGATGTATTCTCTCATGCCGGGCCCTGTGCTGGGCAACTTTCCTGGTGTCTGGCCTCTTTCTTCCAAGTCCTATGTGCCTCCCTGGAGCAATTAGGGTTTCAGTCATAGGAAGAACATCATCTGGTTTGAGCCGTGGAAAATCTCTCCCAGAGCGTGGGAAAGACAGCTGGTGAGGGCAGAGCCTGGAAGCAGAGAGACTAGCAGCCAGCAGAGGGATGAGGAGGCCTGGACACAGAACTAGCAGAGAACTGAGAGAGGGAACAGTGGCTTTGAGGGAGATTCAAAGGAGGATGGCCTTGCTGCGGAACAGAGAGCCGTGGGAAGGAGTCTGAGATGTTATAGATTAGTTACTCGGTAGGTCCAAATCCTGTTAACCAGGTCTAGGAGGTAAAATAAAGAGCCCGGGTATCTGGGGGTCATCCAGGTTTAAATGTCTCACTACTCAGCATGGGCACCTCTGAGTCAGCAGTTGAAGAGTCAGCAGTGCCCGGGGTGTTGGGGGGAGCACGCGCTGGGGAGTGATCACCCCAGAAAGTGCGACAAACAAGAAGAGGGCCTGCGGTGAATTCCGGCCAGGCTCTGGCTCTGACAGGCTCCCCGGGCTAAGTCATTAACCTCATTCTCCTCTGGAAAAGCTGCAGCTGATGGCCGGCACACTGCCTTCCCGCGTTGGCATCCATCGCTGGGATTGGACTCAAACAACGCGAGGACACTGCAGGAATCCGAGTCTGGCCCCATCTCCCAGCTCCCTGGGCCTCCTGGCTGCAGTTTTAAAAAGCTGGTGGCCCCGTAAAGCCCAGTGCCCGGTGCCCTGCGTTCCCTGGCTCCCTTCGGCCCACACGCAGCCTGCTATTGAGGAGCGGCCTCCCCAGCAGCCACTCTGCATGGCTGCCCTCTGCCCGGGTTTTATGACTCCGTGAGCGATGTTTGCCTGGAAACACTTTCTTTATGACATTAATAAAAAGCGAGAAGGGAGAAATGGAAGAACCACAAGGTAGGAGCGCAGGATTGTATCTAAGTAAAACACTTTTCAAAGTGTCAAAAGGTCTTTGGGGAAATAGGAAAAATAAATGAGGCAAAGTGTGAAGTGGATGAGAGGCAGGAAACTTTGGCTTCAGGAATAAGTCGGCAACAACAGCAATTTGCACTGAAACAAAGCAAATCAAAACAAAATAAAACCCGACAAAATGAAAACTAGTAATAATCATTGCCATACTCCCCATCACAGTCACCCTCACCACAGCCGGTGTCGACATATTATTTCGAGACTGGATTGATCTGAACAACAACCAAGCCCTAAAGGAGGGATACAACAAAGGCGTCGATGGCGGCAGGTGGATCAGGAAGAAAGAAGAGAGTGGTCGGAGCTGGCCCTCGCTGGCCCTGGGTCCCCGACAGGATGACCCTAACTCCCACCACCTAAGTCCCACTGGGCTGGAGATCTCCAGGGTGAGGCAATACCTTGGACCAAGCTTTGCTTCAGAATCCAGGGTCTCTAGACTCAGCACCTGCCCTGGAATTGTCTGCTCATTGAAAAGTGGGAGGTGGCCACCAAGATTGCAGATCCATGCCCCATGGGTAAACTGGGGCAGTGGAGGGTGGGGGGTGGGCGCTGTACACTTTGTGACTCTTCGAATTCTCTGTGAGATGTCGGGTTAAGGTGCAGCCTGCCAGTGGCCTTCCTAAACTCGCCGTGACAGTGCCACGGCGGAGCCTTCGGGAAAACGATGCTGCTCTCCTACCCGTTGCTTCTCCATTTCTGAAAGTTTCCAGTTTCAGGGGGTCCCCAATTCCTTCCCACTGCCCTCCCGCCCAGGGTCCAGGACACTCGCCAACCTACAGGGTATTTCTCCCAGTTCCTCTGCTTTGTGGACCCCCCACCAGGGTTCGGTTCAATTGGGTCTTCTACCTGGAGCCCCTCCCCACTTTCAATTCTAATTCTCTCGCTTTAAATCCTACTCAACGCACAGCTTGATGCTTCCAGATAGAAGTTCTCTTCCTTTGCTCCACTTTTTATTGTGCATAACATATTCATGCATATTTTATGAATAGCTGTACACATGCAGGACTTATCTTCCCTACTAGACCACAAACTCCCTCAGAGGGGGGACCTTGTCTCGTTTATCTGACTAATGTTCAGCAGGGGGAGCCCAGGAAATTTTCCAGCTGTACGGAAGCAAGTGGGATGAGTGCTGGATGCTCTCCCAGCACGCACAGTCAGTTTCCCAGCAAACTGAACGGAGTGGTTTAAACCCAGCTCACCCTGAAGGACCAGTCAAATGCCACCTTGTTCCTAAAGTCTTAGCAGATATCTCCATCGGGAAGTGGACTCTGCCTGGGGTTCCTAACAAGGGTGCTAATGCTGTTCACCAAATATTTCCAGTTTTTCTTCTGGATACATGGTCAGGTTGTATTTCCCTGGCCCCTCTGAAGTTCAAAGTGGTCGTGTGACTTGTTTTGGCCACCAAGTAAGAGCAGGCATTGCTAGTGTCACTGCTGAGTTGAAACTTCCAGAGCCTGGGAAAGAATCACGCTGTCCTCGTCCTCCTGCCCAGCAGCGGGGGGGGGGGGGGGGGGGGGGGGGAGAAGCGTGGAGACACAGCTCCCGGTGACTGGAGTTCTTAAGTGAGGACGTCATCCCTCAGAACACCTCTGCTGACCCGTGATAAAAACACCCGGGGCAGGAAATAAAACTTCTGTGGTTACAAACTGCCGAGAATTGGGGTTGCTAATTACCACAGCATAACAACCTGTCCTGTCTGAAACACATACGGTACGCAATCCTTCCCAGCGCGTTATTTGTGGACTGCCATCTCCCTTTGAACACTTACTCATCGGTTCACTCATTTGCCTGGCCTTCCACTTACCCAGCAGCTATTTATACACCCCGCCATATGGGAGGCACTGTGCTAGCTGCCTGAGAGCGCACAATAAGCAAAGTGTCTGTTCTCAACCGGCTTTTGATCTGGACGGGAGGTTGGAGTACGATGCATAACAGGGGAAATTCCGAATGCTGTGGGAGCACTGGGGTAGGGCGCCTAAACCCTCGGAAGTTCGGAAGTTCGGGAGGACCAGGAAAGGACTGCTGGAGAAATTTCCATCGAGGCTGAGCCTGAGAGACAAGTAGCAGTGATTCAGGTGAAGGGGTGAAGGCAGAGGAGAGTAATCCAGGCACAGGGGAAGGCAAGATGGGCAGGAAGGAGCAGAGGAGGCTCAGGGACCGCAGGTGATGCAGTGTGGCTGGCGCCTGGAGTAGGAGGTGGGTGGGAAGGAGACTGAGCAGGATGAGGCCGGGCAGGTAAGCTCACCTCACGTCTACAAGGGCCCTGGATGCCAGGTGAAGGACGTCAGCTGGGACTTTGTCATAAAGGCAGTAGAGAGCCATGGAAGGGTTTAAAAGTAAGCGAGTGATATAATCATATTTGCGTTTCAGATTTTAAGATTATCCTGGCGGCTGCCAGAAGAAACTGGAGTAGGGCAGCATCATGAGCCTCGAGGGTAGGCTGTGGCTGGCTCACCCTGATGGCCTGTCCCCCTTCTTTCCCACGCAGCCCCCAGTACTGCATTCTACATGCCAGAAGTGCCTCCTGGACGGAGATGATGAGGGGCACGCAAGTCCTCAGCCCTGGGAGTCTCTCTCGGTGACACCCCCAGGCCTGAGCAGTCACTCCCCATGCAGCCACGTGCGGTTTGGGGGGGGGAGGGGGTAAGGGTTTCAGATGCTGGTGTTGTCAGGAGTAAACCTGAGCAAGCCCCAGCCTCTCTGTAATCGTCAGCCTCTTCCTAGGAGACAGAAGCATCTGGGCGTTTCTGGAGGAAGACCAGCTCCGGAATGGACGCTGCCCGGGGAGGGCCACTGTGCACACACTGCCCTGGACTGCCCGCATCACTCCCGGGCCGGCTGCCGGCTGGCTGCTCTGCGCTCCCCCAGACCTCCAACCCGTGGAGGCGGGTGAATGGAGGCTCCTAAGGGTCACAGACTCCAGCTTTCTCACCCTCCCGCCGCAGCACCACTGCTCCAGGGGCGAGCTGTGCTTCCCGGAGCTGGGCTGAGGGCCGAGCCAGGTGCTGCTGCGCAGGAGGCTGCTGGCACTCCGAGAGCCAGGCCGTGATTCCAGAAGGCGAAACTTCAGTGGGTTCCAATTTTCCAAAATAGAAAAAATAAAGCAAATCAGAGCAGATGTTCCAACATGTAATTATCAACTAATCAGTTTGGGCTTTTTTTAAAAAGGAAAATTTCAAAATGGGTCCCAGATTTCATCAACTACGGCCCTGCTGGGGGGCTGGCTGGGTAGCAAAAGCATCACTGCAGAGGCTGCCGGTGCCCAGGTTGGTGGGGGCGGCGCGGGCACGGGGGCAGGTGCCACTGCTGCCACTGCTTCTGAGGCTGCGGCTGCTGCTGCGGGGCAGCCGGAGGGAGCGCGCCGGGCTGGGCTGCAGGTGCCAGGCTGAGGCGGCTGGGCCTCGCCATAGCAGTTCCCTGGGATGAGTCAGTTCGTGCCTCCTGCCTACAGCTTGTCTCTGGCAGACTCAAATGCCGGGCCTGGGAGAACATAAGTGGAGCACTTTATCCTCAAGCTTAAGGTGTTAGCCACCCCCCCCCATCCCCCATGCCCACTCGTTCTTTGTAAGCAAATAAGAGGCAGGAAAGAAACAGGACGTGTCCTTGGATGGGCAGCAGTCCTTGAGCTCGGGAGCCCTGCGCTCTCGAGTTCACTTCTGGAGTTGGGTCTGAACTCTGCAAGGCGGAAGTCTCTTTAGATGCTGTCCAGACCTTTGAGTGGTTCCCTAGCAACACATAATGCAAGGGAGGCAGCAGAGGGAAGGAGGGAGCAAGCGAGGAAGAAGGGAGCATGGAGAGGGGAGGGAGAAGAGAGAGAGAGACCTAGGCGAAGCCCCCCACGGTGACATCTATAACTGTATTAGGTGTTTACCGTAGAGTTCTGGATATTAGACATTGCTTAGAAACGGACAGTCTTTTTGCTGAGCGATGCATGTGTGTGTGTGGCTGGAGCTCTGCAGTGAGCTGCACCTTAAGCACGTTTGGTTTGCTGGAATGAGCACTCTGCAGTCCCAGAAGCCTTAGGAGCAAAGTGTTATTAACACACAAACACACTTCACAGCTTCCTGCGCAGGTGCTGAGTCCCGGTTTCCTGGCCCACAGGCAGCCCCTTGCCCTGCCTTCCCGGTGGAATTTAGCTTCCACCTGGTTCCCAGGTGAGGACTGGACTGCCCCCACCCCCACCCCTCCTGAGTGCCTGCTCCCAGGACCCAGTCTCCAAAGACCACACAGGTGCACAGTGGCTCCAGGGGCTCTGCCGGCTGCCGGGCCGCGTCCCAGGCTCCTCTCTGGCTAGCTGCGTGTCTTTGTCCAGCTGCTTAACCTTCCTGGCTTGCATCTCCTCCTCTGTGAAGTGAAGATCACGGAAATGCTTATTGCACTGGGTGGCTGTGAGGCTTGCAGGAGGGAACGCACAGGAAGTGTTGGTGCACACGCAGCAGAAGGCTGCCCTCGGAGCAGAGTGCGCCCCGATGGCCTGCTTGTGCAGGGCTGAAACTGCGAGGGCATCGGCTGGGAGGACACAGCAAATGCCCTGGAGGGCTGGGTGTTTCCTTCCAGGTGGACGCTGCCCAGCCCTGGGAACCCCGTGAGATCCTCTCTACTTTTTTTTTTTTTTTTGAGCCTTGGTTCTAGCATTCCTTCTCCTATGAATGTCATTTGATCTTCTCCCCATCTTTACAGAGTCAGACTGAGTTGACTCCGTAGGCCCAGGTCAATGCTCACCTCCTACATGAAGTCCTCCCAGCTGATGCATCCCAAAGCTTTTTGGTGCTCCCCAAATTCCCTTAGCACCACATCCATGTATTTCTTGATGTTACGTGTGGCTCTCTAGCTTGTGTTATAGTTATCTGTATATACATATTAGCTCTCCTGAGAGACTGAGAGATCCTTGAGGAAAGGTCTCTGTTGGGTCCATCTGGACAAGAATGCCCCCGTTCCCATGATTGCCACAGTGCCTGCCACGGGGCGGGGGGCTGGGGGGGGGGGAGGGGAGCGCAGGTGTGCTCAATCCATGCTTTTAGCATGGTCATGAAGACAACTCATACTCTGCATGAAGCCTGGCTTGTCAACATGCAATGGAGAAGGAAGCCACAGACCCGCCTTCCAGCGGCACATGAGGGAGGCCTGCAGTCCAGGGGAGCAAATGAGCAGGAGGTGTCAGGGGCCGAGGAGCTCCCCTGCCAGCACACGCCAGGGGCTTTGGCATGTGAAGGAGAGTGGTCTGTCCTCGCCGTTAGATGAGAAGAATTGCATGGACTTCGTTTCCCTTCCTCTTGCTTATCATTGAGAGGCCGCTCAGTGGGTGGGTACGAAGAAGCACTTGAGTCCGATTGCCTGGAGTTGTGCTTCATGCCACCATGTGCCTGATGTGCAACCCTGTGCAATAGGCTTGGCCACCCTGTGCTTTCCCTTAACTCCAACCTGTGGACAATGATAGTACCTGCCTTTTAGGGCTGTTGACAAGAGAGAGTCAGGAGAGCCGGGGTCCCGTCCTAACCCACCCGCTCTGTGACTGGGAGCTACTCTGCTTCCTTGAGCATCGGGGCCTCAGCTTTTGCATCTGCAAAATGAGAGTTGAATTTGTTGATGTCTAAAAGCTTCTCTTGTGTTCTGTTTTAACATTGATGGATATTGAGGAAGAGACCAGGGATGGGAAACCAACATCTATACTCAGATGCTAGCTTTGCTACCCTTTTCTCCCCCTCCATGCCTTGGTGTTATCTCCTTTCTCTTTCCTCCACCATTCCTTACAACACATCCAATTCGAGCGCTCCCTCTCCTCCGCCTCTCTCTCTCTCTCTCTCTCTCTCTCTCTCTCTCTCTCTCTCTCTCCCGGCCACGCAGGCACATTGCCCCCTTCTTCTTATTATCTCATTTCAACTCACCCTTTGGGACCTGCCCCTGGCACACCAGCTTGTCGGGAGCCCTCCGGGTTAAGGGCCCGGGCAGGGGCGGAGCAGGGCTGCCTCCATCCCTGGAAAGCTGAGGAGCGCAGGAGGATTCGGCTTTATTGGATGTCTATGCCCCGGCTTTACAAGGGCTGAGCTCTCCGTGGCACATCACGAACTGTGGGCTTGACAAGTCATCAGGGCGCTGGAGAAAAAAGAAAAAGGGTGTTTTTAATTTTTAAAATAAATGATAAAGAAGGAAGAGAAAATTAACAAATTCCAGAGCCCTCCCTGGCTCATTTTGCCTGTATGGAGGTCAGGGCACAGGGGAGGGGCGGCCTGAGGAGGGGCGGGGCGGGGGGGGGGGGATGCTGCTCTAGGGCTTTCCTCCAGGGAGACCACCTTGTCTCCTCTGCTCCGCTGCGTCTCCCTCTGCCTCTTTCCCTGTTGCTGACTCTCCCCCGCTCCCTCCCCACCACCCCCTCTCACACCCCCTCCCCAACCTTCACGGAGAGGAGAGCGGAGGCTCCAATTACAGCAGAAATGGCAGTTTGGCTCCTGAGCTGACATCTCTGTTGCTGCACAAGCGCTGGCCGCTGACAGCAATCCTTGGCTTTCTTACCTCCTTATGTGCTGTGCTGTGCTGTGCTGTGCACAAAGGAAAACAAAACCACCACAACCCACTGTCCCCGCTCTCGGCGGTCTCCTCTCCTTCCTGCACCCCTCCCAGACTCCCCCAACCCCATCGGTGTGGGCTCTGCCCATCCTGGCTGCCCCACGGGTGGCAATGCCGTTCTTGTCGCATTTCAGGGAGGCTTTGAAGGAGGCAGCAGAGGCCCAACCTGACCTTGGGGACCCCTCGCTCTCCTGACTATATTCAAAAGTTTCAGGTTTATAGCTGAGTGGTTCCCAGCACTGTCCACTCACAGATGCACTTTGCGGAGCCCCCCGGAGTCCTGGGTTCCCTGCAGCCCGGCCAGCAGGGTCCTGCACTGTGTCCCTCCCTTGAGAGGCAGCGCCAGCTCGGGCCACTCTGACCCTGCTCCTTGCTCTCCCAGCCTCACCGGCCCGCTGCCAGCCTGGTGTCAGGCTCCTGCTGCACCTGCACCACTGCTCTGCCCCCCCTCCCCACCCCCCTTCACCCTCGGGGCCAAGGCCTACTCATTACCAGCTCCCAACAGCACATAACCCCACCACCACCACATCAACCTGCTCTTCCTCCTGAGTGACAGTGTCACTGTCCTCAGTCCCCAAGACTAGACCCATGCCATCCTAACCTGCTCTTCCTCCTGAGTGACAGTGTCACTGTCCTCAGTCCCCAAGACTAGACCCATGCCATCCTCAGCCCGCCATCCTTCTGGCCTCCCCAAGCCCAGCACGCGTAGCCTGAGGCTGTGGCCTTAGAGCGCCTTAGGGCTCCTGTCTCCCTTCCCACTGTCGCATCGCCTGCTCTTGCTGCTCCATGGCCCCGCATGCTCTCCTGGCCTTTGTCCCTGCCACTTTCAGCCACTCTGCTCTCTCCTTCTGGGGTTCCAGTCCTGCATTGAGGCCGCCTCTTGTCTCTGCCATCCTCAAAAGCTGCAGGGGCTCCCTATTGCTTATGGATTGCAGTCCAAGTCCCTGTCCAACCTCATGTCGCACGGTGTCACTCCACCCACCTAGCTGCCTCCCCACCTCTCCCCGACCTCCCACCTGTCTCCCCTGTCTCGCAGCCTGCGACTTCCTTCCCCCAGCCTGTCCTCGTGTCTTGCCTGACAATTTATGCTAATAAGCTATCTCGCCTGGGAAAGGCACATAATAAATATTTGTAGATTGATAGATTCATATTTGAAAATCTAAGAGTCGTGTATTTATTTTTTAAATATGCATCGAGTGTCTACTGCGGGTCTGCGGCACTAGACTCTGGAGATAGAAGAGTAAGAAGCAGCCAGGGTTCCTGCCTCCGATGTGCCCACAGTCCAGAGAAAGGCAGAATGGAAACAAAGGAAGCACAGGGCACCTGTAATGATAAGTGAATCATCACGTACTCGATGTCTGTCTGTGTCAGGGACTGTGATGGGTGCTGAAAATAGGAAAAGGGACGAGGTGCAGTCTTCACCGTTGAGGAGTGTCCGTTCTGGGGGAAGAGGCGACAAGGGAAGTGAGGACAGGTGGGGTTTATCCCGTGTGCCCTGGCGTGTGTGGCAGGCACACCATTCAGTCTTGCAGATTCCGGAGACCGGGTCTGCGCTGAGCAACGGGAATGAGCGGGGGATGGCAGAGTCAGGAAGGGGGAAGGATCGAGGTGTTTAAGCAAGCACAGAGCTGGTCCGTTCGCACTTTAGAACCATCCCTCTACAACTCTCCTTCATGCATTATTCACTCACTCACTGGCTCTTTCAGCATCCACTGAGCGCCTACTACATGCCAGGAGTGATGCTATGCATGGTGGGAGGGGGAGGTTAGAGCTCGGGGTTCAGGGCAGAGGCTGCAGCAGAAATCAGGAGGGAGGGCAGTGGTCTGGAATAAACTGGTGGGAGTGGGTGTGGAGCCGTTTCAGGAGTAGAAACTTCAGAGCTTGATGATGGAGTAGATGGACTATGTGGGCCTGAGAGCTGGTAAAAGTAATTACAAACAGTTACTGAGCTAACATTATATGGAGGCATGATTCCATTTTATATGTGTTCTCTAATTCTCACAGCAACCTCATGAGGTAGTCTCTGTGGTCGACCTCATTCTCTGAATGAGGAAACGGCAGCACAGAGAGGCTGAGTGACTTGCCTAAAGCCACACAGTTAGTAGACTGCAAAACCAGGATTTAAATATGGGCCGAAGAGAAAGAGAGGCCCATTCCGAGGATGGAAACAGCCTGAGCAGAAGGGCAGAGAAGAAGTGGACATGTCAGATGGGGAGGAGCAGAAACATGCAGGTACTGTATTTCCTCCAGTTTGGCGATTGTAGACAGATTAAAAACCAAAGTGAAGAAGTGAAGTCCTACAGCACCTTTGAAGTTTGAGATTAAGCTGTGGAGAATACTTCCCTAAGGGAAGATTTCTAACAATTTCTGAAGAGCGAACTTAACCTGTGGAATTGGGGGCAGCCTGCTCAGAGGACCCCGTTTCCCAGATCCGGAACCTCCTAAAGTAGAGGGTCCTTTCCTCATTGGGTTGGGACAGTCCTAAGAGCTGCTATTTTGCATTATTATTTTTGAGGCCTTCCCGGCCCGCTCACTCCAGGGAAACCTCTGTAACATTGTGTTGCACCAGCATTCCAGTGCGTCCTCAGAGCATGCTGACAAGACAGTTGCACGTATGTTCTGAAGTGCGCATGACAAGACTAGCTACAAAATTTGTGGGGCCCAGCACAAAGTTCAAATGAAGGTCTGCTTGCTCAAACATGATTAAGAATTTCTAGCAAAAATCATTAAGTTTCAAGCAGAGCATGAAGCCACACATAGGCCCTTTCTAAGCCCCATGTGACTATGGGTTACAGACCCACAAAGCTGGCCCTGCATGGACCACTCATCCAATTGTGTTATAAATTTCCTTAGGGTGAAGACTGTTTTCTGTGCAAAAAGTACCTGGGAGTGCAAAACAGACTCGTCAGATTTTAGGAAAACAATACAGGAGAAGGAGTCCTTACAGTACTGTGCCAAGCCCTGCAGTGGGTGTGCTTTCTGGATGAGTGAACAAAGGTGCAGGGAGCTGCCTAACGCTAATTGCTGTTAATGATGGATGGAGTGGAGATAGGCATGCGCATTTCCCTGCTCCAAAGCCCACACATTTGCAATACACCTCCAGTGGAGTGATGATTTGTCTGATTCCTTGAACCTTCCGTCTCCCTCATCAAACCAGGAAGACCCCCGAGATGCTCAGAAGGACGGGGAGCTTGGTGCAGGATTGGATTCTTGACCTTCAGAAGGCCCCACCTGACCTTCTGGGTAGTGCCCAGTCTTTATAGGAATCGGGAAAACTGCAGCTAGAGATGGCCCAGGGACCTGGGATGGGCTGAGGCTCAGCAGGGGTATCAGTTAACAAGTTAACCAGCATTAACTGAAGACCTACTAAGGGTCTGACCCCATGCTGTGCTGTGAGCCAGGAGTGGAGAGCATGTCCAGGATAAAGTGAGATGCAGGGACGGGTCAGGATCCATGCACATTTTATTGTTAATTTTTCAAACTGCAAGTTTAATTTTTAAATCAAGTTTCTGAAATGTCCCCAGCATAAAAATAGCCCCATTATAATTTTCGCTCCTTTCAAATTCTAAAAATACTTCCAAATCTCCCACATCAAAGCAGTTTTCTTTTGAGTTATCTGTTCATCAAGAAACTGTGTAATGACAAAAAGCCACCCTTAAAAATGTGTTTTATTCACCACAATTTTGATAACATTTAACAAATAACTGCACACCATGTATGTGTGAGATACATCATGACAGGAGCCCAGGGACTGAGCTAGGTGCGTGTGAGGCTTCACTCACCCAAACATGCCCTATCGCATACATGTGCAGGTGTGGAAACGCACACACGTGCAGGTGTGGAAACGCACACACAGGTGCAAACCCGCGAGCCGCACACAGAGCCCTGCTGGGTGACCGGTCTGTTCCCGGGGGCTGTGTCTGGAGATTCTCAAGTGTATGTTTGCAAACCCAGTCTGGCCTGGTCCCTCCTCAGGTCTAGAGAAGCGGCAGACATATGAGCTTTCTGATTTTTTTTTTGGGGGGGCTGCATGGAGGGGACGGAAGGGGGGTATTGGGAACAGCTACCTGAACAGCATCTCAGACAAACTCTGAGAATGAGGGCACTGCCAGAGGGCGGTCTCGTGGCAGTAAACCTCTGATGACACCTCTTGGCTCTAACCACTGGGCGGATAGAGCAGCTCTGTCCAGTGCAATTCTTCTCCCTGTTGCCGGCTTGCCTGTGATGATTGGCAATTGGAACTGAGAGGGGCACAAATAGCTATCCAGGTGCCCATTGTCCGGGGCGCTGGCATGAACAAGGATGAGTCAAGGGGGGTGACGTTGGTACCTCCCAGCCAGCCGCTCTCCCCAGGGTGCAGCCACAGGCTGGGACTTGGCTATTTATAGTCAGACTCTGCCCACAGGTGTGACGGCTACTTTATGGAGAGAGCACCGCACAAAGTAATTGCAGGTTTGTGGTGCATTTATTCTTTCCCATCTTACTAGTATCTTTTCTTGCCACCTCCCTGCCCCCTAATTCCCAGCACCACCACTACCCCGTTTTTTTGCAAAGATCAGAAACAGCACAGTGTTACTGGGAAGTTGGCAGCCCAGCAGAAGTGCACCACCTCCATGAGCCCCTGGAAAAGGTGATGCCCTCCAAGGTGCCAAAATACACCAGACTAGGCTGGATTCCTGAAACCTTGCTGGCCAATCCCCAGATTTTTGCTCAAACGCCAGCATAATTCCAACAGAGCATGCACCTTAGCATCTGCGCTGTGGACAGCACCTTGGAGGTCAACTAGCCCAACGTCTATGTGGGGTGTCTTCTGAAGAGATGACTCACCCCTCTCCAGGGCCACCTACTCCAGATTTAAAATAATTCTAATTATTAGCAAGTTCTTGTTTTGAACTGTAATACGCCTCTTCAAATACACTCTTGATAAAAAGAAAGAAAAAGTGATATCCCTTTTCCACAGGACACCCTGTTACCTCCTCAAAGACAAGCTCAGGCAGTCAGGCCGCCTGGCTCCAGCCTCGGCCTCCTCCTCCAGCCCCCGCTAGGGCCACTTGGTCCTCACCTCTGCACTCAGCTCTGCTCGGGGTGCTAGGACTAAGCCTGGCCTTGGGCAGGAAGGATTTAAGGAGCTCAAGCTCAACTGTGTGGGATTAAAAATCAATTTTCCCTCAACGCTAATCTGGATAATGTGAGTTTTCTGTTGTGTCCTTTTCCTGATTAAAGGGGCTTCTACTTCTTTTTGTGATAGCGATAGCTATGGTTTCTGAGTGTTTGCTATCTGCCAAATACTGTGCTAAGCAGGTTATGGTTTCTTGAATTCTACCAGCAGGTCCCTGTGGTGGATATTATTACCCTCGGTTTGCAGATGAGGAAACTGAAGCCGAGGGAGGGATAGAACCTTCCATGGTCACAGAGGTAACAAGTGAAGGAGCTGTGGGGACAGCCCAGGCAAGCTTCACTCGGAAGCTCCATGTTAGCCACTCGAACGCGATGCCCTCTAGCTCAGTGTCCCTCTCAGTACCCGTAGGGCGAGGGCATACCCTTCTCGGTCCCCAGCGCCCCGATTGGAGTCCTACTTGAATCCCAGCCCCAAGGTGGAGCCCAGCCATGTGCTTAGAGACTTTGTTGTCTGCTTCTGTGTCTGTCTGCATGGTCAGTTTCATCCGCCTCGCTGCCTGGACACCCCACCCCATGCCCTTTTCCTGCTCGGTGTGGCATTTGGTATTTACATGTTTTCTTCTCTTCAGACTCACAATGGTGAGGCTTTTGGAGAGGAGGTCTCCCCCACCCTTCGTGTTTAACTCCTGGTGGGCCCCAAATGTAACCTAAGGATTCTTAACTGCCCCGTGAGAGAAACTCATAATGAGAAAGCCTTGTCTCATCTCACATTTAAGGAGACAGTTCTGATTGTATCTAACCCCACTACCTCCTTAGCAGTGAGCAAAGAGACTTGTTACTGGGACCCCCAGTCCAAAGGCAAAGGAGGTAGAGATATATTCTAGAGAGAAAACATCCCTTACGTTTCAAATCCCTTTCATGTCCATGGATCTAATCTGTCAGGTCTGGAGAAGGGTGTGAGTTTGCCCAAGTTTACATCTTTTTCCAGGAAGCCATGTCCCAGGTTCAGGAATGTTGGTTTTTTTACAAGGACAGAACTCTTTTGTGAAGGAAGGATAGTCACATATCAACTCACTCATTAATTGTCTTGCTGACCCCAATCTGAGATGGTTCCTAGTCTTCATCTTGATTCTACTGTATAGACAAAAATGAAAATTTTTTTCTAAGATCCAATGTTTTAAGGGGCAAATAAAAAGTGGCAACCCAAATATGCTAACTAAAAACAAAACAAAAGAGAGAACATTCAAAATCAAACCAAAAATTGACCAACAAAATAAGACCCGAAGCATGGAGACAGGAAACAGACTAACATACCTCAATGTGGGGTCCCATGGACACAGGCAATGGGAAAATGAAAACCTGGGAGGTAGAAGGGTGGGGGAGGGAGGCAGGGGTCAGAGGTAGAAGCTGGGAAGAGGGGCTAAAGCGGGGGGGTGGGAGGGGAGTGGGAGATATCTGTAATACTATCAACAATACAAATATATTTGAAAAATCAAACCAAAACAAAAAGTAAATCCCAGTCTCTGGGCTCAAACTAAACATGATTACATTATGATGAACAGCCAGCCCACAGTGAATAGCAAATTAATTATCCCTGTTAATGTTTCCCCCTTCAGCCTCAGTAGGGAAAGGGTTGACCTAGTGTTCTTTTAAGACAGAGCTCTGGACCCTAGGATCACACTGGAGCTGATAACATGGCTTCCCGAGTGAAGGTTATAAAGGGGCAAAACCATAGATCTCAGCAAATCCCAGAGCAAATCTCTTAACCTTGAGGGCAGAGTCTCCAAACCAGGTCATGTGAGTCTAGAGCATAGGGAACGGGGTGATCAGAAATCTTCCCTGACACTTAATGAGTTTCTTCTGGTCATATACTTGGGGTCACTGAGGGGTCCCTTTTAACAACCCGACTGAGGAGTCAGAGATTGCAGAATGCAGTCAGGTGCATTGCATGGACAGCCTTTTAGGGTACCCTGAAATTGCCCTCTCATATAGTAGCCATAAAAAGGGACTGAAATATGCATCTTAAATAGACCAACTAAGTCACCGTTATGGAATGTGCTATTCACATCACCATTTTTTGCTTAGCAAATTGGGGTTGTCACTTTTTTTTTTTTACTCCTCTGAAGTGTGTGGGCTTAGAAATACATTCTTCCATTATTTTCTGCACATCGAATCAAAACAAAATTGGGAACAAACCCAGATAAGTGTCAGAAAGGCAATTACTGAGTGTGTTGCAAGGCAGCCAATTCAGAATAATTGGCAAGGGCCAGCTGGCCCATGCTTCTGGGCTTAGTGCAGCCTATTACGGAAGGGAGGCCCTTGGGTAGGCAGAGTGGTGTAGAAGTGGTCATCTATTTTCCCTTCGATACGCCGATCCACAGGGAAGAACCACCAAACCAGGAGACCCAGCTGCCATGGCCTCTCTGTGAACACTCACCCCTGGAATCAGAGGGTCTGGTGCCCGCAGAAGGTTCCTGGTCCTAGGGTTTTCTTTTCCTTTCTTTTTTTCATGACCCACTTTACCTCCCAGTATAAAGGTTGAGTGCATCAAACTCAACTTGAGATAAGAGCAAATTCATTTACTTAAACTTGATGAAAGATATCAAACAAGAAGAAACTCTAAAACCCAGGCCATCATGTCATACTATATTGGGAGAGATAGACAGACACATCAAGTTTACAATCAGGAATCTGATCCAGATTGAAAAGTAACCCTAAATGTTCTGCTCTCTTCTTTTTTAAAAAAATAAATAAATCTTTATTGTTGAAAGCATTACATATGTCCCCCTTTTTTCCACCATTGACCCCTTCTAGCCCACCCTTATCCCCTGCCCCAGGCCTTTACCACCCTATTGTCTGTGTCCATGAGTTATACATGTATGTATATAAGTTCTTTGGTTGATCTCTTCCCACCCACTCTCCCACCTACACCTTCCCTCTGAGCATGTTCCATGCTTCTACATCTCTAGATTTATTTTGTTCAACAGATTTTGTTCATTAGATTCAACATATGAGTGAGCTCATGTGATAGTTGTCTTTCTCTGACTGGCTTATTTCACTTAGCATAATACTCTCCTGGTCCTCCATGCTGTCTCAAAAGGTAAGATATCCTTCTTTTTTACTGCTACATAGTATTCCATGGTGTAACTATATCACAGCTTTTTTATCCACTCATCTACTGAGGGGCACGTGGGCTACTTCCAGATCTTAGCTATTGTAAGTTGTGCTGCTATGAACATAGGGGTACATACATTCTTTCTGATTGGTGTTTTAGGTCTCTTAGGGTGTAGTTCTAGATGTGTGATCACTGGGTCAAAAGGCAGTTCCATATTTAATTTTTGAGGAAATTCCATACTGTTTTCCATAATAGCAGCACCAGTCTGCATTTTACCAGCAAGTAGTATACTGGAGTTCTCTTTTCTCCACATCCTCACCAGCATTTGTCATTTGTTGATTTGTTGATTGTAGCCATTCTGACAGGGAGGAGATAACACCTCAGTGTTTTAATTTGCACCTCTGATGATGTGTGACTTTGAGCATCTATAAACCGTAATATGCTAATTAAACCGGACAGCCAAACGACCTTCCAGACATCATTCCAGACATCCTTCCGAACGAAGCCACAGTGGCAGGGGCCAAGGCAGAGGTGGTTAAGGGCGATCAGGCAGGCAGAGCAGTTAGGGGCATCAGGCAGGCAGAGTGGTTAGGGGCAATCAAGCAGGCAGGCAAGTGGTTAGGGGCAATCAGGCAGGCAGGCAGGCCAGGGGTTAGGAGCCAACTGTCTCAGATTGTGAGAGGTACGTCCCACTCCCAGTTTAAACCAGCAGTTGAACATCCCCTGCGGGGTCCCGGATTGTAAGAGGGTGCAGGCCAGGCTGAGGGATACCTACCCCCCGTACTCAAATTTTGTGCACCGGGCCTCTAGTTTTTTCATATGTCTCTTGGTCATGTGTATGTCCACTTTGGAGAAGTGTCTATTTAGGTCCTTTGCCCATTTTTTAATCGGATTTTCTTCCTTTTGTTGAGTTGTATATTTAAGTCCCTTGTATATTTTGGATATTAAACCTTTATCAGATTTATCATTACCAAATATGTTCTCCCAGCCAGTGGGCTCTCTTTTCATTTTGTTGATTTCATTTGCTGTGCAGAAGCTTTTTATTTTGATATAGTCCCATTTGTTTATTTTCTCTTTAATTTCCTTTGTGCTAGGAGATGTCTTGGTAAACATATTGCTACTAGAAATGTCTGAGATTTTGCTGCCTATGGTTTCTGCTAGGATTTTTATGGTTTCATGACTTACATTTAAGTCCTTTATCCATTTTGAGTTTATTTTTGTGTATGGTGTAAGTTGGTGGTCTAGTTTCATTTTTTTGGATGTATCTGACCAATTTTCCCAACACCATTTATTGAAGAGACTGTCTTAACTCCTTTGTATTATCTTGCCTTCCTGGTCAAATATTAATTGAGCATAATGGCTTGGGTCGATTTCTGGGATCTCTGTTCTGTTTCATTGATTAATATTCCTGTTCTTGTGCCAGTACCAGCCTGCTTTGATTACAGTGGCTTTGTAGTATAATTTGATATCTGGTATTGTGATCCTAACAACTTGGTTCTTTCTCAAGATTGTTGCAGCTATTCAGGGTCTTTTTTTGGTTCCATGTAAATTTTTGGAGTATTTGTTATAGGTCTGTGAAATATGCCATTGGTATTTTACTAGGGATTGCACAGAATCCGTAGATTGCTTTGGGTAGTATGAATATTTTAATATATGTTAATGATACCAATCCATGAACATGGTATATTCTTCCACTTGTTTATATCTTCTTCTATCTCATTATTCAATGTCCTGTAGTTTTCCGAGTACAAATCTTTTACCTACTTGGCTAAGGTTATTTCTATATAACATTAACTTATTGTTGCAATGGTAAGTGGAATTGTTTTTTTAGTTTCTCTTTCTGAGAATTTTTTATTAGTGTATAAAAATGCTATCAATGTATAGGTATTAATTTTGTATCCTGCTACATTGCTGAATTCCTTTATTAAATCTAGTAGTTTGGGGTAAGTCTTTAGGGTTTTCTATGTACAATATCATGTCATCCACAAATAATGATTTTTACTTCCCCCATTCCAATTTAGATGCCTTTTATTTATTTTTCTTGTCTGATTGCTGTGGCTAGCTAGGACTTCCAATACTAGGTTGAAAAAAAGTGGTGAAAGTGGACATCCCTGTCTTGTTCCTGTTTTTAGGGGAAATGGTTTTAATTTTTGCCCACTGAGTATTATGTTGGCTACACTAGTATGCAGATCATATATGGCTTTTATTATGTTGAAATATGATCTCTCTATTCCCACTTTGCTGAGATTTTTTATCAAAAAATGGGTATTGAATTTTGTTGAAAGCTTTTTCTGCGTCTATTGATATGATCATGTGATTTTTGTCTTTCAAATTGTTTATTTGATGCATCACAATTATTGATTTGCAAATATTGTACCAGGTTTGCATCCCTGAATAAATCCCATTTGGTCATGGTATATTATCTTTTTAATGTATTGCTGGGCCCAATTTGCTAATATTTTCTTGAAGATTTTTATCATCTATGTTCATCAAGGATATTGGCATGTAATTCTCTTTCTTTGTAGTGTCTTTATGTGGTTTTGGAATTAGAATAATGCTTGCCTCATAAAAAGAATTTGGAAGTGTTCCTTCCTCTTGGATTTTTTTTAGTAGTTTGAGTAGAATAGGTGTTAGTTGTTCTTTGAAGATTTGACAAAACTCCACATTCAAGCCATCCAGACCAGATCTTCTGTTTGCTGGTAGTTTTTTTTAATTACAGCTTCCATTTCATCCGTTTTTATTGGCCTATTCAGGTTTTCTGATTCAGTTTTGGAAGATTGTACTTTTTTTTTTTTTTAGGAATTTGTCTATTTCATCCACATTGTCCAGCTTGTTGGTATATAGTCATTCATAGTTCTTTGAATTTCTGTGTTGACAATTGTACAATTCTCCATTTTCACTTCTGATTTTATTTATTTGAGTCCTTTCTCTTTGTTTCTTGATGAGTCTGGCTAACGGTTCATCAATCTTGTTTATCTTTTCAAAGAACCAGCTCTTGATTTCATTGATTTTTTTGTATTGTTTTTTTAGCCTCTATGTCATTTCTTTCTGCCTAGTTTTTATTAGTTCCTTCCTTCTACTTACTCTGGGTTTTTCTTGCTGTTCTCTTTCTAATTCTTTAAGTTGTAGGGTTAAGTAGTTTATTATCAATTTTTCTTGTTTTTTTTGAGGTAGGTCTGTAGTGCTATGAACTTCCTTCTCAAGACTGCTTTTACTGTTTCCCAGAGATTTGGGGTGGTTGGTGCTCATTTTCATTTGTTTCCAGAAAGTTTTTTATTTCTTTCCAGATCTCATTGGTAAGTTATTTATTGTTTAACTAGAGGCCGGGTGCATGAAAATTCATGCACTGGGGAGGGGATCCCTCAGCCCGGCCTGCCCCCTCTCACAGTCTGGGAGCCCTCAGGGGCAGGAGGTGACCCGGCAATCAGGGGACGGCAACGCCCCATCACACCTCTGCTGCTGCCACTGCTGACAGCACAAGCCTCGGCCAGCCCTGATTACCTGAGCCTCGGGTGGCCCTGGGAAGCTGGGCAGCCACCATCCGAGGCTTGCCTGTGCCTCAGGCTGGCCCTGGGCGGCTGGGGGGCTGAGGAGACTGGGGGACTCCAGAGGCAGGTGCATGGAGTGGCCTGGCCCACCTGGGGGTGGGGCTGGCCTTGCCATGCACCTGCCACCCCGGCAGAGCTGAGGGGACTGGGCGCCACCATCTTGTGGCTATGGGCCCCGCCATCTTTGAGGGAGTGGCAGTCAATTAGCATATTCCCTCCTTATTGGCTGTGGTGCCGCCATCTGTGAGGGTGGGGCAGTCATTTAGCATATTCCCTCCTTATTGGTTGTGGGTGCCACCATCTTTGAGGGCAGGTCAGTCAATTAGCATATTCCCTCCTTATTGGCTGTGGGTGCTGCCATCTTTGCGATGGCGTGAGGGTCAATTAGAATATTCCTTTTTTATTAGATAGGAGGATAACATGCTATTTAGCTCCCATATGTTTGAATGTTTTTGAGGGTTTTTACTGTAGTTCATTTCTAATTTTATTTCATTGTGATCTGAGTAGATGCTTGATATGATTTCAATCATCTTGAACTGGTGGAGACTTGTTTTGTGTCCAAACATGGGGTCTATCTTTGAGAATGACCCAGGTATAGTTGAGAAGAATGTATATTCTGCAGCTTTGGGGTGAAATCTTCTATAAGTGTCAATTAAATCCATTTGATCCAGTGTGTCCTTTAGAGTCTCTGTTTCCTTGTTAATATTTTGTCCAGAATATCTATTCAATAGTGAAATCAGCAGTGTCAATAATATGACTGTATTGCTGTTGATCTCTCCCTTAAAGTCCTCCAGAAGTTTTTTGTATATTTAGGTGCTCCTAGATTGAGTGCATATATGTTTACCAGGATTATCTCCTCTTGTTGGATCAATCCCTTTAGTATTATGTAGTGACTTTTATTATCTCCAGTGATGGCCTTCATTTTGAAGTCTATTTTGTCATATGAGTATTGCTTTTTTCCTTTCCATTTGTATGGAAATTTTTTTTCCATCCCTTTACTCTCATCCTGAGTGAGTCTTTTGTTCCAAAGTGAGTCTCTTGTAGACAGCATATAATTGGTTCATGTTAAGTATCCATTCTGCTACCCCATATCTTTTGATTGGAGCATTTAACCAATTTGCATTTAAAGTTATTATTGATGGATATGCATTTGTTACCATTTTAACTATTTATGCCTATGTTTCTCTACCTCTATTTCTTCTTTTCATTACATCAGTCCCTTTAGCATTTCTTGCAGTGCTGGTTTGGTGGTGAAAAACTCCTTTAGCCTTTTTTTTTTTGTCTGCAAAGCTTTTTATTTCCCCATCTATTTTGAGTGATAGCCTTGCTGAATATAGTTATTTTGGTTTCAGATCCTTGTTTTTCATTACCTTGAATATTTCATTCCATTCCTTTCTGGCCTGTAAAATTTCTGATGAGAAATTAGTTGACAACCTTATGGGAGCTCCTTTTATGTAACAAATTGCTTTTCTCTTTTCACTTTAATATTCTCTCTTTGTCTTTAATTTTTGGCATTTTAATCATGATGTGTCTGAGTGTGGACCTGTTTGGGTTCTTCTTGCTTGGGAGTCTCTGTGCCTCCTGAACTTGTGTGATTTTGTCCTTCAGCAGGTTAGGGAAGTTTTCTGCCATTATTTCTTCAAACACATTCCTTATCTCTTGCTAGCTTTCTTCTCCTTCTGGCATTTCAATTATGTGAATATTGTTACATTTAATGTTGTCCCACAGCTCCCTTAAGTTGTCCTCCTGATTTTTAATTGTTTTTTTTCCTTTTGTTTCTATAATTGAGTGATTTTTTTCTACACTTTTTTCTAATTCATTGATCCGGTCCTTGGCTTCCCCTAATCTGCTATGTATTCCTTCCACTGTGTTCTTTATTAGTGCTATGTCATTCTTCACAGTTTCAATATCTTTTCTCATGCTCTTGAGCATATTTGCATCATTATTCTGAAGACCATGTTTGATAAATTTCTTATCTCCATTTCATTTAGCTCTTCTTCTGGGGAATTAACCTGTTCTTTCATTTGGGGCTTGTTTTTTGTCTTCCCATTTTGGCTGCCTGTTTGGGTTAGTGTCTGTATTAGGTAGATCTGCTATGACTACCAATCTCTAGTGCAGGACAATGTCAGAGGCTGTTTTTGACTGGCCCTGAGTGCCTTGTTTGGAGCTCTTGGCAATCCACAGGTTGTGGCTCCCTCTGCTGGGGCTGGGTGCCTTTGAAAATATCCAAGTTGTGCACCTGGATCTGCTTTTCCTAGCCCTAGCCCAAGAATTAGATCAGACATAGACACAAAGCCTCCAGAGATCCACCTTTTCCTGCAGTCTGATTGTATTTAGTCTTTATTAGCCTCAGGCTATTGACCACAAGGTGGGGTGAGAGATCTTCCAGTAGGGTGGAGCAACTGCCTTCCCCTCAGGCAAAAACCATCTGGCTAGCAAAGTTCCACCACTGGAGAAAGGTTTCCTCCATCGCAGTTTGAGGGAATGACTCAGCACTGGAAACCAGGGTGGCTGCCCTCCAAGATCCAACCCTGGACTCACCTCACACAGGTCCAGTCCACTCTGCCCTCTCTCTGCTGGAGCCTAGGGTGAATGGTTGCACACAAAATTTTATGTGTTGGCCCTTTAAGAAGGTGCCTGCATTTCCAGCAGTCTCATGCTGGCAGACAGCAACCCTACTGCTTTTCACAGCCAGGTGTTATATGGGCACCTTTCTCAGTTCTGGTGCTCAGCACTGGGGAGCCCATCTTGGGGTTTAAGACCCCAGAGTTCTCATTGGGAATCCCACACACCTGATATATCCCTCTGGTACCTCAGCTGTTGTCTGTGGGAGCCTGACCAGCCCTTTAGTGCCTTCACATTTCCTACCAGCATCTAGTCTCCACTTTCCACCCTGGGTTATCAGAGTTCTCTCCAGCTAGTCTTCAGTTGATTTTTTCAGGGTGGTTCTGTATTTTAGTTGTATTTCCAGTTTGGTCCTGGGGAGTGTCAGTGTAATTTCCACTTACCCTGCTGCCATTTTTGGATCTCTCTCATTTGATAACTTATTGTTCTGCTCTCTTCTAAGAAAAATGTTCATACTAGATTCCAGTGAACACAGAACAAGCCCAAGCCAATCATTTATGTTATTCTGCTCTCCTGGCTCATGTCTGGTTCAAAGAGTGGGCTTGTGACCCATGTCACACCAGTCAGGGATCTTCTTTAGGCTATTTCAAACTGAAGTTGGGAGGAAGAATTTTCCTTTCCTCTTACATTGAAAAGATGAAATTCAAAGATGTCTGTGGCTATATTCTCACCAAATATAAAAAATATTTAATGAGAACTACAGATGGAAATGGAATGAGCAGAGAGAGAGAGAGAGAGAGAGAGTGAGAGAGAGAGAGAGAGGGAACAGAGTGGCAAAGAAAAACAGAGCTCTGATAGCATAGTGGATCTTGAGTCCTATTGTTCCTGTGGTCAGTCCTACTCTTGCCTGAACTATTACTAAGCTAATAAATTTCATTTTATTCCTGGATATTCCTCTTTTAATTGATTTCTCAATATTGGCATCTTTAGTCCCAAACTATTTACTCATCTTTATTCATACTCATTGTATTGGTAATATCATCTAGTATCTTGGCTTTAAATTCCATTTATGCTAACATTGTCATTTATAATTCTAACTCTGACCCCTACACCCATATATCTGGCTGCTTATTCAACAATGCCTCTTGGCTATCTGGTAGTAATTTTGATTGGACTTGTCCAACACAATACTCTCCCCTTCTCCCACAAGACCCTCAACCAGCCTTCCCATCTTGTTAATGGAATCACTGAAGGCGTTTTTCAGTTATTCAGATCAGAAACATAAGTATCATCTTTGAAATCCTATTTTACACCTTTGACACCCAATCCATCACCAAATTCTGCTGGTTCTACATCTAAAATAAATTTCCATCTACTTTATTCTATTTCACCTTTTCCCAGCTTGGTGTAACACAACAGTCTCCTATCTAGTTTCTTAGCTTGTGCTCTTGACCACTATTTTCCATCTCCATATAGCACACAGAGAATTCTTTTTAGCATTTGAATGACACTTCTGTACTTTTTTATCTTCTACAAGAATTAGTAAATTCCAAACTTCTTATCATGGTCCACAAAACTCTACGATCTGCTTGTGTCCATCTCTCCAACTAATTTTCTTAATTGTCTTCTTTCCTTGAAACTGTCAAATTTGTTCTCTGCCTCAGGGTATTTGAATTTGCTCATCTCTACCCAGAATGTTTGCATAATTGCTTTCTTTTCATTATTTAAATGCCTCAAAGAAGCCTTTCCTATTTCCCAAATCTAAGTTGATTTCTCAGTAATACTCTATACTCTATGGTATTTTCTTCTTATCCATTCTTTATATTTTATCTCTCTGTACTAAAATACAAACACCATAAAACTTGGAAATTGCTTTTTCAGTACCATATTCTCAGCACCTAAGACAGTTCCTAGCAAAAGAAGTGCTTAATAAGAGTTTATAGAATGTAGAAATAAAAGCTATTTAGTTGGGTTTCTCTCACTTTCAAGTAAAGGGGATTTCAAGAGATACAAGATATTTCTTCATAATTCCACACAAAAATCAATGATAATAAGTTTGATAGTTATGGACCTTAAGTTATAAAGCTGTATTGAATGCCATAAAAATAGCAGAACAATGATGCTTTCTATTTATTGAGCATTTACTATATACCAGGCACAGAATCTTCTTTTCACAGTGTTGGAAACTGAGATCAAGAGAGATTTCATGACCTGTTCAAGATTATATAAAGTAAAATTGGTAAGTCTTGAACTGGAACTTAGGAAGTTCTGATTCTAATGTCAGTATTTACCCATATGTCATCACACTACCTCTCCAAAGTAAATATAATAAATGAGTAGGAAAGAGCAATATTTAATGAAGTCAACTTTTCAATGTCTTACCAAGTATGAGGTCTTTAGGTATTTGCTAGATAGAAACTTTACTGCTGAAAATGATAGAATAAAATATAAGTTTGAATAATCAATGTCAAAAGTCTAAAGTTCATTATCTATTGCACATTTTAATATAGTGTAGCTTTAGAAGACATAAAATAATATCTACCCAAGCAGATCATAGTGATAATGAGCTTGTGAAAGTTATTATGAAAGCCTTTTAAGTAAGAGAAAATGTATCATGCATATATGAAGTTTAACTATTTTTAGATGGTTAACACCTTAATCCCAGGGACAAACATCTGCTCATCCAAGGAGCTTGCAATTTTTTTTTTTGGGGGGGGGGAGCGGTAAGATGCCATAGACCAATGGAATGTGTTATGAGAGGTGAGGAAGATGAGGAGGAGGAGGAGAAGGAGGAGAAAAAGGAGATGAAGCGGGGAGAGGAGGAGGAGGAAGGGAAGGGAAGGAAGAAGGAGGGAAGGAAGAGACAGAGAGGAGGGAAGAAGCAGGCAAGGAAAGAGAGGGAAAATGAGGAAGACAAGAGGGAAGGAAGGAAGGAAGGAAGGAAGGAAGGAAGGAAGGAAGGAAGGAAGGAAGGAAGGGAGGAAGGGAAGGAGGGAGGGAGGGAGGGAGGGAGGGAAGAAAGAAGGGGAGCTATCAACCTTACCTGCAGTGAGGTAAGTGCTCTGGATCAATCACTATAGGCCCCTCTGTGCTCTCAGTGTTTATAGATGCTCCCTCTGGTGCGGATCTCTGCTCCAGCTCTGGGGCTCCCAGGCTGGCCTCACATCTTCTTGTCACTCTTTGTTTGGGTGCAGCCGCTCTGACTCCTTCTGCCTCAGAGGTCTGGGAGAACGATTGTAAGCAACGCACAGAATCCACTGTCTAATTTCCTTTCAACCCAGGGAGACCCACCACTGGAGCGCTGCTCCGTCCTGAGTTGGAATCTCAGTGCTTTCTCCTTGGCTCTCTCTCCCTTCGGGGTGTCCCTTAGTTTATAATGGCTACCCTCATCGCCATCTCATTTTCATGGTCTACCTCCTCAGGACCACTCTATCCTTTGATATATTCTTATGAAACGCTTATTTTCCTTAACTCTTCTCCAAATTATAACTCAGCCACGATTTTTGCCAACTTTATCTTCTCCCAGCAGTCTTAACTGATGCAGCCAATTTTTTGCCCTATTCCCTCTCGTCTTCTCCATTTCTAGGACAGATGTTTCCTTCTCTTCTTATTAATGATCACAAAAACCCAAATAAAACCTAAATATAGGCTAACTTATGTTCTCTTTTCTCTCATTAGGAATTAAAGTACTACTATCTGTTTCTTTCTGTTGCTAAGAAAATCCCTGGGTAGGAAAATGAAAATAAAAACACTGAAATCACCCATTTATTTAATTACAAGGCACTTGCTTTCATAAGCCACATTTTCACTGCTGAGAAGATTCTGATTTGGCCACAAAAGGCACAAGCTATTTCTAGTGAGAGCAGCCAGGAGTCGACGTTAGCGATGTGACAGGGTGGAAGACACATGTGGAGCCGCTTTAATGGCTTTCTACCTTTGAGGGAGGGGCAGCCAGGAGGTGGGACACAGGATGGGAAGGCACAGAGAGAGAGATGGGTAAAGTGAAGGTAGGAAGATCAAGGGATGGAACGAAATGTTAGAAAGGGATAGAGTTACGCAAAGAAACTTACATACAGACACAGGGATGGAATAAGGGGCCAAGAAAGAGTCGTAGGGAGTAAAAAATGGAAACTAGTGAAGGGCAGACAAAGTAAGAGATCTATAGAGAGAACGAGATGAAGTTTACAAGGCAAGGTCATTAAGTGGGAAAGATTGCCTGGGTCAATGCTGCACTTCAGATCCTGGACCCCTGAAGGTGGTGGCAATTTTAAGGTTCACATGTTGCCATTTACCTGTAAAAGTCTCAGGGGTAAATACACAGGATTCAAGTATTACTTGGTATATTTCTATTGAAATGGGTTTTTGTTGAGATAGGAATATATATTAGAATATTGTTCTCTCTTAGAGATAAGTAACAGTAATGTAAATAAAAGCAACAGTTGAAGAAATTAAATGATCTAGGCACAGTTGAGATGTTATAGTCAATTTAACTATAGTTTTGGTTATTCCTCAGTTTTACTATGGTTTCTGCTTGGATAGTTAGACCCAAAGTTGATTTTTCCAGACCTCGCAGAGCAGATCAGGGACGTGGCCTGGAAACCGTTGCTTTAAACTGTCCTGTTCTGACACCAGCTGCTCGAGGCTGTGGGTCTCAGAACCTCACATGAAACCTGATTGTTCGTATGAAGATTCTAATTGCGGAGCTATAATATGAGCACATGCACACAGAGCTCATGGATTCCATCTAACGAGCTGCTGCAATAAATGCCCTGTCTGTCTCTCAGCTCACCGGAAAGGTCATGGACCTCGTTTAGCTCTGAACGGCAAGTAGGTTTCATCTCAGAAGCAAACGCTGGTTCGTGGATGGGAGCTGCCGAGGAAGCTTTGCTGAGAAAGGCCGCGTTGAGAATGAGCGCCTGTTCAGAGGAGCAGAGTGCGAGGCTGGTGAGCTCCGTTGCCATAAAAAGGGGAGCAGGCAGGGAGGGCAGGATGCTTGCTGGGAACGGAGGACCGGAGGACCACAGGCCTGGCCGCAGCCACCTTCCCAAGCCTTATATGCGTATCCACCTGAGAGGTGTGAGCCTGTTTTCTTCTGTAGGCCCGGAGGAGAGAAAGATGGCTGTAGAACTAGCCTCAAGTCACGAGGCAAGCCACTCCTAGTTTTCAATGAACTCTTCTTTCGCCTTCTAATTTCATGTCAGTTTGTGTCCAGTAGCACTCCCGGGAGAAAAACGAGGAAGGGACAATAGTTTCATTCATTCCCATTAACATAAATATCGTGACTAGTGTATGCCAAGCACTAGGTTACAGTGATTAATATGACTTTGTTCCGTGCTCATGGAACTCACAGCCTAGGTGGGATGGGCAGGGAGATCAGTCAAAGTAAGAATTATTTGAATGTACAATGAGTCATGCAGTATTAAATAGCAGTCTCCTACACACAACCTTTCTGTGACCCACTGCTTCTTGCCTAAAGGGCAAACGTCTCCCTAAGACACAGGGATCTCTGCTAACACGGATCCCACCTCCCTCTCCAGCTTCCCTCCCCCACCTCTGCGCTTCATCTGCACTGAACTATTTTGAATGTCCCACATCATATTTCAATCAACTCCAGACTCTCACCATACTACCATCTAGGAAACTCTCATCCCCTTTGCCCCGGATGCCCTGCGTGCTCTGCTCCCTAACTCTTCCCCAGCTTCCCCAGCGGGCTTGCTGACCTCCCTTGCACTCTCTCTGTTCCTCATCATATTGTACTTTGCTCATCGGAGCAGTGACCACACCGCTTGTTACCGCTTCTGCCCGTAGACTGTTTGCTCTGCGAGGGCAGGGACCGGAAGCGCCTGCTCATCATTGCATCCCCAGCAAGTGGACAGAGCCTGGCGCAAATCAGGTTCTTGCAGGATATTTGTCAGATAAGTAAAAACGCAGAAGTCATATACTAATGGGTGGGTCACTATATTTTCAGTTTTACTGTTGAATATTGAACACAGAAAGGGGTCGCAGAGATTTATTTGAATCTCAGAGAAAAGAATTGATTACTTCTTCATCTCAGTAGCTTCTAAATTTTTCTAAGAATATCACTCTAGGTCATTCCCTGATACTTATTTTCAGTTGTTAAGCTACAAGATGTTAGCTAATATACATAAAATTTTACCCCTCCCATGGACATTTGAAATTAAAACTTGGTTTTAGAAGGTAAAAAGTCTTCAAGGACTGAATAAATGAAAAGCAATAATAATTAATAAGTGCACAGAGCTTTAGAATTTTAAAAAGCTTCCCAAGCATTTTTATTTGCTTCCTACAGTAAACGAAGTTTCAAAAAGCTTAATGATCTGCCCACTATGACAAAGACAGAAAGAACAGAACCAGGAATCACAATGGACTGATCTTTTAAGTCCAAATTCTATGCTCTTCCTTCTACAATACCGGACTCCCTGTAGCTGGTGGATGAATTCAGGCACTGAACAGAAGTGTGAGAGAGCTATTTGGGGACAGGGTGGGTGTGCCTGGAACCATCCAAATCACACCACATTAAGTGACTTCCTCCTCTGCCCACCGAGAAGCTGTCCCAGGGACAAGATATGGCAATACCCTATGGAAACCCATTCTTGAACTCCAACCCGGGGTCCAGTGTTAAGCTGGTTGAATGGATTCTGGGGCTGTCACTGGGGTGTCACCTTATACCTAACATCAGAGTAAGACGTGCACAGGGTCATGATGGCCAGAGGTAGAACAGTCTCCATGGCAGGGTGTCATCCTAACCGGAAAAAGCGGCTTCTCTCGGGGTTGCACTGGATGCCAGTTGATGGTAGATGTGGACTCGTGTCCTGGTAGTGTGGCCCCTCCCAAATGTCACTGCTGCCATGGGAGTGCCCACGCTAAGGTGGAGAGCCAGGCCTGAAGAGACGGGAGAAATTGATGCGGAATTCATCTGAGGTTGGAAACTGGTGTCATTTGAATCTAAGAGGCATTCTTGAATCTAAGAGGCCAGGGCAGTGGGTTAGGGGAACTCTGAAGTATGCATGCAAGGACCAGATGGAGTTGTCTGGGCAATATTCTGTTGTGCCCGGATTCTTTTGGAAAACGTAAACCTTGTAATCCTGGGAGGGATTTGCTCTGAGCAGAGCTTCAGACAGCTGACAGGAAACCCGCTGGCTGGGAAGAGGAATACAGAAGGGAGGCAGCATCGACGTTGATAAAGGAATCTCGTCTCTGAAGTTCCTGGAGTCTTTCTTGTGCCCCCCGCACAGTCTAGACCCAGCCTTCTTCACTTCCCAGTCCCATCGCCTACACCTCAGGACGCCTCTCCCCTTCCTCCCGCTCCTGGGTTGGCAGCACAGGAACCTAATGTTCGCTGTCACTCAGCCTTTCCCACCTCAGGGAGCAACTGCCACCGGTTACAGGCCTGCCAATTAAAGCTTCCGGAGACTTATGTGAGCATTGTTATCAGCTACAAAATACTGGGAGCTGTTTATCAGACCCCATCTTGTTGTTTACGCTGCCAGTTCCTGCCGCGCTCTCTCGCCTGCTCTGAGAAGCAGAACTGTTCCAATGCCACCTGAGTTCTCAGAGCTCACGGAGACTGGGTTCCTCCTCGGGATTCGGGACTCAGTTCAGCCAGCCCCTGCCTCAAAGCGGGCTTTCATCACATCAGTGCAGATGAGGAACGTAGGGGACTGGAGAAGATAGACGATAGGGATCCCTAATTTAAAATTGCCCATGAATGGGAACTCCTCCACATCCCTGTGTCATGGCGGAAACATTTGGAGGTCAAGTCTGACCCCACAGTAGTGGCTGCACACAGAACAGATTGCGTCTCTAGCATTACCTTTCCTGTGATTCCTGCAGCCAAACTCTAGGGCTCACTGAATTCTTGCTTATTTCTCACGTCGGCTTCTCCAGGTTGGATTCTGTGAGCCCAGTGGGTTTCTATTGCTTATTTATTTATTTGTTTGTTTATTTGTTTATTTATTTATTTTTGCTTCTTGCCCATCGTTGTAGGGGCATGGTCACACCAGCATCCTGAGTGCTTATGAAATGCCACAAGATGCTCTGGAAATCGAAGGTCACCTAACTCAGTTCAGGTGGGCGTATGAGGTGTCTCAGAGGCCACACTCAGCTGGTTCTTGAGTGATATTAGGACAAGGTGATAAGGGGGCAAGGGTGCTCCATGGAGAACGAGCAGCAGTTGCAAAGGCCAAGGACGTGAGAGAGAATATGGCATGACCAAGCAACTGAAGGGAGGTTCTGGGTCCTCCTGTGAAGAGCGTCCATAGGGAGTAACTGGAAATGAAGCTGGGAAAGTGGCAGAAGGCGTGAACTTTGTTCCGAAAGTGGGGGCGTGCCAATGGGCGGGACTAAGCAGACAGTGCTCCATTTGATTTGTGCCGTGGCGGGCAGTTGTGTGGAGGGAACCCTGGAACAGTACAGCCAGGAGGCAGGCAGGTCTCTCAGAGCAGGAATCCAGGCAGGAAACAGGGAGTCTAACCGTAGGGAGACGGCACTTTTCAGGTAAAGTGGGATTCAGGAAAATGCAAAGCAAACAGAACTGTCTCAGAGACAAAGATGCCAGCGGAGGGTACATGGGAAAGGTGATAAAAATTAGCATAAGCACCCTGCAGCAAACAATGGGGCCTGCGAACGTGAGATATAGGAAAGGCTAGACAGAACACCAAGTCCTTAAAATAATCTTCTCTCTCACTGATTCCATGCTCCCCCGCATATGAACCCTTTAGCTTCATAGTCCAGACTTCCCCATCCCCATCCTCACGTACACTTTGCTCTTCCTCACCCTCATTTCCCAAATTCTCCATGCAAAGCCATTCTCCTCTGTACCGGCAACATGCAGTGATTTGTCCCCGTAGTTTACCACCTAGAACCCCCTCTGTTCTGCTGTTCCTGTCGCCGCCCCCACGGAAGCCCAGGTGCAGCCTCCGCATGGCTCCTGCCAACTCCTCCCGGTCTTACTGGATTCTCTGTTATATCTATAGTCAGATCAACACAATAACCATTTACTAAATGTACTGCCTTACTATTTCTTATTCAAGAAAACAATAAAATTTTAGCTTGAGGGCAAACACTTTGTTTTATATGTCTCTTGCTTAGCCTGTAAAATTTTGCACAAGAGAGAAAAAAATGGTGACAACCAAAAAAAATGCAGTAGTGTTTATAATACAATTATCAGGGCCCTACCCAGGGTGCCACAACTCAAGGTAAACTGGAGCAACCAAGTATCATCAAAAACCAAGTATCATATGAGAAAAAGTTGAATTGCAGATGTTTTGCAAATTTTAAGAAAAACATGGGGGATATGGTATGTAAAGAGCTATCATGTGGTGGAGGGGTTTAGACCTGTTCCATCTTACTAAGGTATAAAACCAGGGAAATTGATAAAAATTACAAGGAGAGGGTTTTTAGCTCAGCATGAGGAGGTGCTTTCTCAAGGTCAGAGATGTCAAAGACGAAACAGGGTGTCCCACGCAGCCATGGGGTCCTCTCTACTGGAGACATGTGACAGAAGCTCCAGGACCAGAGTCAGGGCTGTCAATGTGGGATAGTGGTTAAGAGCATGGGTTTTGCTTCCTAAACTACTGGTATACACGGAGATGACAACATTTTTCTCACAGATTAATATCAGGATTAAATGATACATATGCAAAGTGTTTAGCAAAGGTCGTTAATGGTAGCTCTATTTTGAAACAATTAATATAATAAGAAAAGTTGCACGCTGAATGGGGGAGGAATCAAATTAAATATCATTGATGGATTTCTACGATGGCAGATGTCTCCCATGGCAGGTCTTTACTGGTGAACTTGGATCGATAGAGATGGTTCAGTGGGGCTTGCACTTCCCTCGTGAGTTGCAATGATCATTTTAAGTCCAGAGTAGTAGTGAGGCAGGAATCGCCAGAAACACTCTGGATGTAAAAGAGAAGAGAATTATGAAAATATAGATACAGCAAGAAATCAGAAATCAAGGTTACCGAGCCAAATATGTGACATCAGGAATAGGCAGAGGGTCAAAACCCAGACTGCCTCAAGAGCATCTAGAAACTAAGAGCATCTGGAAGTAAAAGTTTACTTTATGATAAAAACTTCAGTGGGCAAGAGCTACTTCTTCACCCAGGGCCCACTGGCATGCTCCCTGGTGGACCCGGGCTCTGGGTGCCCTTTTTCAATCTAGTGAAGGCACACTCATGGGGATGGAGCCCATGACACTTTAAGGAGGCCACCCTCTCCCAGTATGGTTCCTGTGTAGGGCTTGGAGTGTCTGAGCATTCTCCTCCACAGTCTTCATCCCAGGTTGCTAGCTCCCAGGGTGGACTTCTCCTCCCACCACTGCTGCTCAGCTTACCCGATGGCAACTCGTCTTCTGTTTCAGTGCTGGTCTCGGTCTACTTGACCCACCTCACCCACTCTTTCATCGATGCTTGAGTTGGTGACACCCTCAGTCTCCTTAGGCTCTGACCTGGACTCAGCCTGATTTTCGTTTCTGCACTCCACCATAGTGCTGACACCTGCGACTCTGCCTGAGTTACGACCAGCCCAGGGGCACTCAGATGTGCCCGCCCTCTGTCGAGGTAAGAAGCAGCGAAAGCCAAGGTGAGCGATGGAGGAGCACGTCTTCCGACAGGTCTCTGGCCTCATACAGTCCCCGGGTGGCCTGGCTTTCTCAGCAGCTCACGGAGGGGCCTAATTTCAGTTGAAAGAATAGCCTGGACATATGCTCAACCCGGACCTTCTCTCCCACAACCGCAAAATATCTGGAAGAGTACATAAGCGCCTGCATTAGCTCAGTGCAACGGGAACCCTGTAATAGAACAAGGTTTATTACCCTTTCTCTCACTTTTCTGAAGTGAAATCATTCTGTTGTCAACGCTGGTGAGGGTTAGCCTGTTTGACTGAAGCGGTAATTTGACAAGATGTGTCTTTCCTGTCATTCAAAGTGTGTGATCGAGCTCTTAGCATCTGCAGGTTTGTTCTCCCTGCCACCTCCATCTCCTCCTTGTAAGACTTTGCATTCCCCTTGGAGATACGCCTCCTTAAAGAGTAAGAAGGAAGAAACTCACATAAGCCAGGGCGTCAAGAGAGCACTGGTGAGCTCCTAAGATTCAAGATGAGCCACGATGCCAGTGGGGCCTCTGCAGGGACAGGGAGGGGCAGAAATCAGGACCAAGAGCAGCGTGGGCTCTGCTGGCAGAGCCTCCTGCCTATCTCCATAAATCAACCCCGATGAGTTAATTCCTCATCAAGAATGATGAATGAAAGGCTCCAAGACCTGGCATGAGGCTGGGCTTGGTGAGGGACCAAAACTGCTAAAGTATCTGCCTGACTTGTCCCAGTGGTTGGGAACAGGGGATCAAAACCAGGGAAGACTCCTGTGTACTTCTGGCTCCGACTGCTGCCCTGGCTGCCAGAGACACCGACAAGGCTGTTGATTTCTAGTCACTCTGGGAAATCAGAGCCAGCCAAAATCTGGATTTTTATACTGATACAGCTTAGTGATTAAGATTATGAGTTTTAGAACTGGAGACACCTGAAACTCTGGCTTGTAAGCCTGGGCAGGGCATATGACTTTTTCAGCTATAAAATGGGGATGATGATACCCGTCCTGGAGAGTCAGTAGATGGTAGCTGCTATTGTAAGTGTATCATCTGTCTTCCCAACTGCACCCCTGGCCCATACGGGGGCAACCGTGTGGTCTGGAACTGGGGGTTTATGTGAGACCTGAGCTGACCAGCCAGGGAACCAGGAAATGGAAAGGGAATCTGTCTACTGGCCATTATTTGCAATTGCCCTCCCCTCCTGGGTCTCGTCGTCCTGACTGCATGGCTCAGCCCTGCTGGGCCCGCTCTACGGAGGTACAGTGCCCTGTGGGGAAGCGGGCGAGCCTGGGCAGACCTGCCTCTGACAGATCCTTGAGCTCGTTATTGAAGCTCAATGCAGGTCTTCTGTGCACACATTGCCAGCAAACGTGAGCATGCAGCGTGCCGGGGTCGCCCTGGACAGAGGGACACGGGTAAGTGAGATGTGAACAGAGGACTAAATGAACAGCAAGGAAGCCATGTGAGGGGCGCAAGCAGAGTGAGTGAGCCATGAGAAAGGAAAGAGTCACGAGAAAAGACACAGCCCAGCTGCTCCGGGAAGCCTGACCTTCAGGGCGCTGAAGCCCGCCTTTGTCATAGCGCCTTCACCAGCCAAATTGGCCTCTTCCCCACCCCCTCCCACAGTACCGCCCATCTCAGCACTCGAGCATTTTGTTTCTTTTGTGTTTACTTTCTTCTCCTGAACCAGAATTAAACTCGGGTTAAACTCTGTTTGTGAAGTACCGGGCACACAGTTGATGGATGGTGACAAATGCTCCTTCCTTTTACTCCTTCCCTCCTTGAGGCGGTGTCTGTCAGAGTTGGTTGGACCGTGTGAAATGGCCATTTTGGCAGGTCTAACATGGTTGAATGTTAGTCATTTCATGTGGTTCAAGTCCATATTTTATTCAGTGAGAGGAGGATGATTCAGCTTAGAAGAAGACATCTCCTCCAGGCGATGGCTGCGGGTGGTGAGCGGCCTTGTCCTGCATATCCTGCAGGTTTCAAATACCAGCTACATGAGCCACCACACAGGGAACTGGGGGTGTAGATGTAGGCGGATTCTGCCCTCAAGGGGCTGGCAGTCCAAGAAAGAGAGAGGCAAGAAAAGTTATAATTCTATATGCAGATTAGTTAGCAAAAGTCCGCCCAGCCGATGTGGCCCAGTGGTTGAGCATGGACCTATGAACCAGGAGGTCACAGTTGGAATCTGATCAGGGCACATGCCTGGGTTATGGGCCCCATCCCCAGGTTATGGGCTCCATCCCCAGTAGGGGCGTGCAGGAGGCAGCCAATCAGTGATTCTTTCTCAACATTAATGCTTCTATCTCCCTCTCCCTTCCTCTCTGAAATCAATAAAAATAATAGTAATTATAACAATAAAGTCCAAATAATGTGCTATGTGAAGGCAATAAGGGGAACGAGGAGCTTGGTCTGGGCAGAGCTGACAAAGACCCAGAGAAGGGGTGATTTTGGACCTACCACACCAGCATTCCGAGCAGCAGAGCCAGAGCTAAGTCTCCAAAACAAATATGAAATCGTGAATGCGAGTGCTCTCATAGAGACCTTTAAAAGGAAACCAGAGCTACGGGTACTGTACCTGTGTTCGCTAGGAAGATGAACAGGATTCCTCCTGGGGCCCTTCCTCCGAGGAGGGGCGTCTGGCTGCCTCGGCCCGGCTCCTGCCTCCCTCCAGCAGTGTCTGTGCAGCCACAGCCGGGCCCACCAGCCTCTGGTTCCTCCTTCTCCTCTGAGCCCGGCCAGGCGGTCAGGGAGAGGGTTTCTCAGCCTTCCACAGGGCTGGCCTCCCCGCGCCACCCTCCCTAAACTCTGCTCTGCCAGAAAAGAGGTTGTTTCTTTGTCCTTCTCCTCACGGCCACAATGTAAGCCCGTGCTGAGGGCAGCAGCTCCATCGATGTTATTGATGCTGCCAGGGGCGGGGCGGGGGCTGGCTGTCCGTCAGGCACGTGTGCTGGATAAATCGCTCCCGTGGTACTGGCTGCTGTCCTCCGGAGTCACACCTCCCACCTCCAAGGTCTTCATCACCTCAGGTTGCAGAAGCCCCAGGGGAGGCCCTGAGAGGCCCTGGTTGGGGGATGTGGAAAGTGGGAGGGGCCGAGTCCCAGGGAGACAGGTGCCAGGCAGCTCCTGAAGAATATTCAGCCCCCGAGAAAGAAAGCCAGTCTTCTGTAAGTTCCTCCCATGTGGCCGAATTTTTGTAAAGAACAGAATAACTACATGTATACAAAAGAGCTCCTGTGTTTTCTAATTAAACTTACTTTGTCAACAGATTTTTAGGACGAGCTCGGGCAGTCTGATGCTCCCCAGCCCCTCCCCTTCCCTACCACCCCCATCCCAAATTAATATTTTAGCAGGTGTCCTACTCTCAGTAGATATGCCAGGATCAATTGTTTGCTACAGCGCGTGCTCATATCCACTTAGATGGTAATACCTTCAAGTTGATTGGATCTTAAGACTGTAAGAGGTCCCTGGTGTCATGACTTTGCTGGCATTGTCAGGCCAGCCATTGTCTCCCCAAGCACTTGCTTATTAAAGCACAATCCCCTGCCCGCCCCCCACTGCCACCCCATACCAAGGCAACAGGAGAGAGCTGCACCAGGCACCCACTGAGGGAGGCTCACTAATGGTGAAGCAGGAGGTAGCCTCACTAGGCCCTGCCCCCCATGACCTTGGGAGTGCGGATATGTCTCCTTGCAGAGCCAACGGAGGCTCCAGGCTTCCCCCCTCTCTCCCTTTCTTTTTTCTTTTATATGCCCGTTGACAGTGTCATCTCTCAACTTGATAAACTTGTCAGAGGGAGCTCTGGGAAAGCATGACACACGGAGGTGGCGTGATTGCTGAGTATGCAGAGAGAAGGGGCTGGGAGTTGTGAGAGGGACGGGGACATTAGCCTGGGGGCGGGCAGCTGTTCTGGGGTGTTCCTGGCTCACTGGCAATGAGCACCACCCCCATCAGGCATCTTAGCAGACCAGGACCTGGGAGGAGGGAAAGGGAGCTTCAGGAACCAGAATGAGATGGGAACTAAGGGAGATGTGGACGGACAGTGCCAGCAAGGAGTGTGCGAGGCTGTGTGTGTGCACCTATGTAGGACACTGTGTGTAACATGTGTGGAGCATGCATGAGACAGGCCAGGTGAGGCTATGTGGAGATGGCTGAGTGTGAAGGCGGGATGGAGGGTGAAAAGCAAAGAGCACTAGAGCCTTCTTGGAAAAGCAAAACGGAAACTATGACTTGGGGTTGCTGTTGTTTCTGAACTCTTCTTCCAATTTCACCCTGAAAGCTCTTCTCAGATATCTGCCTGGAATGTGTAATTATCCATAATCATGAAAGTTTACACTAAATGTTCCTCTGAACATAGAAGGTAAGTAAGCAGCAGTCACTGCAGCTCTGAGTCTGGCACAATGCTTTAAGTCACTGGCAGGCTATTGATATCAATCAAACAAATGCTGAGTCAATGAAAAAAAAACACACAGAACTTTTGCCTGACCTCATGTGCTGGGGGATGGGGAAACCCAGGTTAAATGAGTGTGGGTGCAAAAGGGTAACATACTAAGCCTGACAAGCTCAGGGGAAGCCAGCATGGCAGGTCCTACGAACTCAGAGGCTGAAGGTGACCACATTGGGTGGCCTGAACATAAACATTCCTAAAAGCGGGCCGTGGCAGTGGGCCTGCCGTTTTCTTGACAAAGACCCATCTTTACCTTAAGTGAGCCTGTCTGTTGTCTTTTTACATCTCAGATGACAGACCTTTGAAAGGTCAGGGTACCTTTTCCAGGCCCCTCAGGGCATAGCCTCTGCACCAGAGCCCAGGCCACAGACCCCCTCATTGTTATCTTTAGCCCGCACCCTCTGCTGTAAATGTCAATTATTAACTATCCTGTCCCACCAGTGTAAAAGGAGCAGTGTCTCCTGTTTTACTGTTTACCCAATCCCAGCGATTCCCCACTTTGCTTTCTCTGACGGACGAAGTCTACCACCAATAGATTTTTGAATTCTCCTTACGTCTTCTCCTTTGACTCTAATGTATAAAATTAGCTGCAAAACTGCCATTCTCCAGAGCATTTTCTCAATCCATTGAGATTTTTCTTCCTGGCAATTGTCAGTTTGACTCAAATAAACTCAGAAAGAGTTGAATTTGAATTCCAGCTCTGCCCAAATTACCTCTTCTCTCCAATCGTGTTTCCTCATTTGTACTAGGGGAGATCTGAACATTCATTACAGACGACAGCATCCAATATCCTAACTTCTAGATAGAAATCCCAAGTGCTGTCATGGAGATCCGTGCAACAGTAACTTACAACCCACCCCGCCTTCATGTTTCCCTCCAGCGGGAAGGACCCCGAAGAACAGGTGTCCTCTTTTTCCTGTGTCTTTAACAACGTGCAATACGCTTCTGCTGGCGCCTCCGAGCGATTAGAACACATCTCAGGTGCTGCCTTGAGGAGCCGGGGCCAAGAAATTCACCTCAGCTGCGAAGTGCAATAGTTGTTCTATGGTGCCTTGCCTAGCGCGTGATATCCTATATAATAAAAGGCTAATATGCAAATTGTCCCCTCGACCAGGAGTTCAACCAGCAGGCAGGCCGGCCAACCGCCCATGTCCTCTCCCCCTGGCCAGGCTGGCCAGCCCCCACCCATGCACGAATTCATGCACCAGACCTCTAATATATTTATATATACACACACACACACACACACACACACACATACACTGAGTGGCCAGATTATTATGCATTCAGAGATCATAATAATCTGGCCACTCAGTGTAAGTAACATGAAAGAACAGAGCAGAATAAGAGGGATCAGAAATGTTGGAGAGAGGAGAATTGCACTGTTAAGTGATAAGAATTTTTATGTAGAATTTTAATTTTTATTTAGAATTATCTATATATATAAAAGGCTAATATGCTAAGTGTCCTTCCCACTGTCCCACTGGTCGTTATGATGCACACTGACCACCAGGGGGCAGACGCTCAATGCAGGAGCTGCTGAGCTGCAGTGACTTGGCAGCGGAGGTTCTTGGGTGACGCACCCCAAAACCAGAGAGGAGGGAGCCCGATTCCTTGCTGGGCCATGCGATTCCACCTTCGGCCATGGGTTATGTTGTTGCTGAGACACTGTCGGCCCTGAATCTGGTTTATTGCACACTTGCGTTTGCGTTCCATACATACCCTGTACCACAGCAACTTTGCAGTGTGTGACAGGGACCCTTCGGGGGATGTCTGAGAGCTGGTTTTAGCCCGATCCCCCAGGCCAGGCCTAGGGACCCCACCTGCTGGAGGGACCCTGCTCACTCCACAGACGCCAGGGAGGGACAGTGGGAGGTTAGCTGCAGGGCGTGTCCGGCCCATCTTGCCCAATCCTGCCCTACCGGCCACCTTCTAATTAATGTCCTTTCAATGTGCACGAATCTGTGCACGGGGTCACTAGTTTGTATCATAAGATAAGGTTTAGGGCTAACAATAAAGAAAACTGTCGGAGTTCAGGATTATTGACACACGTGTGAATGACAACACTGACCGCTAATGTGAAGAGCTCTAGCTGTGTCCAGGCTTCTAAGCTGGGAGGGGGGTTAAATTAAACAATTAGGCCATTGACAACAGCCAGGGAGAGAGGAACCGGCATCCCAGCCCACCGGCTCGCCTTCTTGGCCTTCACATAAAGAGAACTACATTTGGAAGCACATGTAACTAAACACACACACCAAACACACAGGGAGGAGGTAACTAATGCAATTAATACATCGAAAGGGCATCGATGAGCTCCTACTTAATCGAATAATACGGTTAAAATGAAGTAACTGCATTATCATCCAGAGGCCACCCATATTCAGATATAACACAGTAGAGTGGGAGTAACAGGAAACAGCAGTGGAAGTGCAGAGGTGTGGGGTCTTGGTCCCAGTTTTGCATCAACCAGCCCATGACCTCTGGGGCTCAGTTTCCTCAACTGCAAAATGAGGCGCTTGGACTAGAAGGTTTCTAAGGTCTCATCCAGCTTTGACAGCAAGTATAATGCCGTTGGTCTTTGTTGGTACAGTGGCCCTTTGGGGTCCTACGTGCCTGTGTCACCATTTTGAACGTGAGTGGCCTTTGTCCGAGAGTGTCAGCTGGTGGAGGCCTGACTAATAGAATGGGAGCGAGCAGGGCTACGGTTGTCACTTCCTTCTGCTCTGCAGCGCTTCTCTCGTTGGGGCGCTAAATGAGACTGGTCGGTGGTGCTTGCTTTTTAAATGTTCTGGTTTTTATCCACACCTCCAGCAGAGATTTTCGGTTTTCATTTACCTTCACTGTGGGTTTCAATCTTCCCCAGTCCCCAAAACAATCTCTCCACACTGTTGCATTAAAAAGGGAAAAGAAAAAGCTTCAAATTGGCTCTGCCTCCTTAAGCTTTTAGAAACTTTCCTGTGTGGGTCTGCACAACCGAAATTTGGGGCCTGTGCTATTTGGTGGTATCTCTTCGAGCTTTTTTCCATTTCAAAGCCCTTGGGTCCACACAAATGCTCACAGAGAGAGAACTGCCCCTCCCCCTCACCCCTTAGCAAACATTCAGGGTTGTCACCAGGAGAAGAGAGGTTTTTCTGTGGAAATCTTCCTCATGCTGGTTAGAAAGCCACTCTCATCTCAGTGTGAACTCTGCTAACTCGCCTGTTGTCTTTGTGAGTGAGAAGTGAAAGCCGCACAAAGGTATAAAGAGCTGATCCATATAAAGATTGCTCTCGATTCCATCGGGCAGCAGCTTTCTGATGACTGCATCTTTGCTGCAGACAGCTGTGCAATTGAGACAGCAGCAGGACTCCAGATGTGCTGGGACTTGCTAGGCAACAGACTTAGAAGTTTGGCCAAATCAGCCCCCAGATAATCACCAGGGGTGAGGGGTGAGGGGTGAGGGGTGGGGGAGTGCAGGGCTGCTCCAGAGATTTTGTTATAATTCGGAGCCTGGGGGATTAACCCCATGGACAGAGGGAGCAAGGTGGGATATAAGGTTGACTTCTCGTGTAATGCGTGAGGTCTTTTCTTTACCTGTAAGAAATTCCTAGGAGAGAAGAGCTGGGAGTACCTTCTGGAGAGGGGATGTGCACGATGGTTAGAAGCCTGGGATCCTGAGTCCAGCAGACCTCCGTTTGAGTCTTGGCCCTGCCTCTGAGTAGCTCTGTGACCTTGAAGCTAGTTTATGGGGTTGATGCTCCCAAAGCAATTGAATATTTGACACATTTAATCAGAGTGGCCTCTTTTTCTTTTTTTAAAACCCGCATCTGAGGGTATTTTTTCCATTGATTTTTAGAGAGAGTAGAAGGGAGGGAAGGAGGGAGGGAGGAAGGAAGATGGGAAGAGAGGGGGGAGAGAGAGAGAAACATGGATATGAGAGAGACTCATTGATCGGTTGTCTCCCGCACACTCCCCAACCAGGACCAGGGATCAAACCTGCAACCCAGGTACATGCCCTTGACTGGGAATAGAGCTTGTGACCCTTCAGTGCACCGGCTGGTGCGCTAACCACTGAGAACACCAGCCAGGTTGTGGTCCCTTCTTTTCAAGGAGAAACTTAACAACAAGCAAGACACTGTGACTAGATGAAGTTCAAATAGCTACTAGGCAGTAAAGATTAATCTGAAATCCGTTCTCCTAACTCCCTATTCAGTGGTCTTTCCTCTATACCAGTGACTCCAAATTTGAGTAATTCAGATTCTGAAATCTGAATATTAATCAAATGTGCCAGGTGAGTCTTAAGATGAAAAAGACAAATTCAAGAAAGCCCCCCCACACACACACACACACACTGCACTACAGCACCTAAGATGGAATTTCTCAGGGAAAGGCTCTCATTGCTTATGTATCTATTCTACATGTACAGAACATGGGAAAACACAAAATATCAATCCCAAGAGGTAGGAAGGACCCCAGAAAGAGCAATCCGAACAGTTCTTGGTGATGTCTTTGCACAAATGAGGTACCTTTCCACAGAACTTCAGGAGAGAGCAGCTGTGCGCCTTTTATGTGAGTGAGGCCCCTTCCAGCGATTGCTGAGAAGGCTCCGTGTTCTCTCCTGGGCACATTTCAGAGAGATCAGCCGGCTTCAGGATGCCCTGGCTTTTCTTTGGACTTGGCTAGGAACCTGGGAGCTATTCGGGGCTTGTACCAATCAGGCATTCAAAGAGGCACACTGGAAAAGGGCCGCTCAGGTGGGAACAGTAGAGAAGCAGATGGTTAAAAATGTTTTTGGTGTCTCTTGAACATGAACGCCCTGGAAACTTTGTTTTAACTTGGGTTTTTATGGTTACTTTGGGCACCCACAAAGGATAAAGAACTGTGGTGGCAGCTACGCAGGGAGAGGAGAAGCACGTGTCCTAAAGCATTTTAGGTACAAAGGCAGGTGGCTTCAGATCAACTGCAGGCCATGAAATGGAAAAGCCTATTGTCGTTTTGGACTTTGCAGGGATCCAAGAGTAAATAATCCTTCTCATATAGCTTTAGCCCTGTGCTATCTTAATTGCAATCTCTGGTGAGATTTGGAGTTATGCGTTTTTAACAAGCAAACCATAAAATAAGGTTTAATCTCCCCGGAGTCCTGGAGTTAATTTATCTGTCCGCAGGCTAAGATCTTTTTAAAGGTTAGGAATGCTTGGGTTTTCTTCTAGGTCTCTGGGTTGGCTGAACGCCTGCAGGTGTCTCCTATGGCTGGCTGCTGGACGCTGGCTTTCATCAGCGCTAAAGACCCAGCCCTCGGGAAGCCAGGCGATAAGAATCAGGGGTTGGGTCCTAGTATTCACCACTCTCCCTTGTTCTAATGGAGAGAAATTGGTATCTATTAGAACTATGTCTGTGGCAAAAACACACACACACACACCACACATTTGTTTGAAGAAGAGCAGGGATCAACTCTTTTCTCTGCAATTAGAAGCTGTGGGATTTGGGGAAAACGATCTAACCTCTCTGAGCTTCAGTTTCCTCATCTGTAAAATGGGTATAATAATATCTACTCTGAAGTTCTTCCAAGGGGTTCTGTGAATGTTAAATGGTACATGAGTGGCTTAAAAAAAACAGTAAAACACAAAATAGTTGTTAAGCTCGCTTTCTTACCTCGTCATTCATCCAGGTGGAATCTGCTACTTTGGTCCAGAAAGTACTTTCCCATGAAGTCATACCACGGAGCGCAGTTCCCAGGCATTCGGAGCACAGTTAGAACCTAATTCTGGCTCCACACTGGCCAGCACAGGTTTACTGACAAAACACTGTAGAGAGCACGGTTAGCACAGCCCTGGGTCCCCACTGCCTTGCAGAATCGACACGCGTATATCATCTCCACCAGCAGCTGCGCCGGGCCTCACGCCCTGGTCGGAGCACCTTTCCTGCCTTGTTAGCCTCAGGGGAGGCAATGATGCTCCGGACCCTCCGGTTGTGGTCTCCTCTCGTCAATCTGCTGTGCCCCAGGGGGACAAAGTACAGAGAGGCTTGCCTGCATCTGGGCGGAGGCGGAGGGGAAGAGCTCTGGAGAACGGGTTGTGTGGCCCATTATTCACAGACCACTCTATCCGAGTAGTCCTCCTCACCCGGAACTCATAGCCTGGCACCTCCATTTTCAAGTCCTGCTACAACCTACTCACTCCCCTCCTCCCCTCCTCTCCACATACCGTGCGGCCTCCTGGCCCCACCTGCTATCCCCACTTTAATGAGTCTTCTCCCTGGATTGTCCCCCTCCTTCACTTCCTGCCAAATCCTTTCACTACTTCCTGGAGATCCCATCACAGGGCCGGGGCTTTTAGGAAGTCCTTCCTCTCGGGTTGACTGCTTCCCCCTCTGCTCTCATCAGCTTTTCCTGCCAATCCCGTCAGCATCTGTGTGTTAGATTGCGTTATTATAATGCCCCTGTAATGCAAGTCAACATGGCTGTGGACAGGGACGTTTTGGTGCTGGTCTCAGGGATACTGCCGCTGGCATTCTGGGACTCGGCCTTCCTGCTGCAGGCATCCAGGAGGGTCTCTGCACCGATGTGTGCCATTTAGTTAAAGTTACTGAATTAGGTCGCGGCGCATCGGGAAAAACCCTCTGCTGTCCCAACTCTGCTGCAGTACCCCACCCTGCTTGTCCTTCTCTGCTCCCGGTCTGGCACCCGTTCCCACAGGCAGCACCCCACACCCTCATGAGCGTGTAGGCGGCTCAGGTAGCTGAGGCTGGGGGGACCCACACCTGTTCCTTGGCCTGAGCCCGGAGATGGGCGGCCACTGCAGGAGGACCGTGGAGTGGAACCTGCGATCGTTCTCCGCCTCCCCACTGCCTCTTCCGTTTGCCTTTGTCTGCGGCTGTGGAACTGTTTGGGAGACAGCCTGAGCCAGCGGGGGAAGCAGCAATAACCCAATTAAAGCGCCTGGCACTCTGGGCTGGTGGCCCCTGGGCGGAGGAGGTGGACACGGCTGTTTCTGGTTGGTCTGTGCGTGTTTTACCGGCTGTGGACACCTACAGGGGAAACGCGAGCGGGAAGGTTCACAGACAAACCCAGTGGCCTCTGCTTCCTCCCCGGGGCGTTTTCATGAGAAATTGGTTCTGGGCAGGGAGGGGACAAGACTCCCTCTCTTCCTTCCCTGGCTCGGGGCATTCAGAGCGGCTTGAAAGAGGAAAGCTTGGAGGGAGGAAAAGGGTAAATCAGAGAACCCAGATATTGTTTAAAGGGTAAAAAATATCATTGGGGCCAAGTGAGTTTTTAGGGTGAGGCCTGATTCCCCTCCCTTTCCCGATTCTCCCTGCTGCTGCCTGCCCTCCGTTTTCTCACCGTCTTCTCTCCCCGGTCTCCTTCTGTCACTGCTCACTGCGCATCTCTGGGAGTCGGGGGGTTGTTTGGGCCAAACAGAGCATGGGGTTGTCCCCTGAAAATCAGAACAGAAGACCCACGGTCCCACCAGCACCCTTTCATGGAGGAAATCCAAGCTCGCGGCAAGAGCCTCCATGGAGCTGAGCGACCCCAGGCAGGTGCTGCCACTCTCCCAACCGTCCGAAGAGGTGGCTCGGCGCCTCGCATTCCGGCCTCTGTCACCCTCACCCGCCTCCCAGCCTGGCCACAGAGTGGACCCCTTCCCAGGTACACCTGGGTTGTCACCTCAAGTCCCCACACCCCCTGAGGCTGGCTCCCCCGCATCACACTCCGGGCCGCCTTCCCGTGTGATGGCTGGGAAAAGTTGAATGCTTTCCCCTTCATTATCAGAAAGAGTTTTATTCTGATTGAAGTGAACAATATGAAGAGACTACAGAGCGCTGGCGGAGGATGAAAAGTTCCTTGTATCCACAGAGTCCCACTTCAAAGTGTCCTGTGACAAGGTTCCACTTTAATTAGGGGGAGGAAATCGCCATCTAACTTAATTAATATCAGAAATACCTCTTCTTATTTACAAGAAAGAAAGGTGGCTACCGAGACAGGAAGAGAGGAGCTCCCAGAGAGCCTGGCCAGGCCTGTGCACAGGAGCCATGAGGATAAGCTGCGTTTTCAATGCCTCCACGTGCGTCTTCGGCTCAGTTCAGAACTCTAAAGCCACAGTGAGCTCTTTCCACAGAGGAGGTTTTCGGCCTCCACCCCCAACACTCTGGCTTTTGTACAAAATAAAGCAAAGGCCTGAGATCGTTATCTGGATATTTCAGAGAGAAACACGGAAATCAGGTTTTAATTCCATTTCTAAGAAGGATTTGCAGAGTGGTTTTGGAGAGCTGGGCCACGTGGCTCCTTCAGATACTCCCCAAAGCCTTTTATGGACACTGTCCCTCCTCAGGGGTCCCTGTCCTTGTCATCACATCCCATCTTCCTTCCCCCCGAGTTTTCTGGGAGGCCTTCCAGGCATTTCTCTGGTCTCTCCTCTCTTCGCACAATCAATCCACCATCTCCGTCCTCCCTCCTAGTTGCCTCTCAAGTCTGTCCTCTTCCTACGGCCACCACAGGCAGGGCCTCTTCCTGTCTCCCCCGAATGAGTTTCCAGGAGGCTCCTAAAACACCTAATTGGTGTTTTCTTTTTTCTCTTGTCCGTGGGAGTCCATTCTCCAACCAGCAGCCAGTGTTCTTTTATAAGAGACTAGAGGCCCGGTGCACGAAATTCGTGCATGGGGGGAGGGGGGAGTCTCTCAGCCCAGCCTGCACCCTCTCCAATCTGGGACCCCTTGAGGGATGTCCGACCGCCTGTTTAGGCCCAAATGGGCGGGCGGACATCCCTCTCATAATCCAATCCCTCTCACAATCCAGGACTGCTGGCTCCCAACTGCTCACCTGCCTCTGCCTGATTGCTCCTAACCACTTCTGCCTGCCACCCTGATCACCTCCTAACCATTCCCCTGCCAGCCTGATTAACACCTAACTGCTCCCCGGCCGGCCCAATTGCCCCTAACTGCCCTCCCCTGCTGGGCCTGGTCACCCCTAACTGCCCTCCCTGCTGGCCTGATTGCCCACAACTGCCCTCCCCTACAGGCCTGGTCCCCCACAACTGCCCTCCCCTGCAGGCCTGGTACCCCCCAACTGCCCTCCCCTGTAGGCCTGGGTCCTCCCCAACTGTCCTCCACTGCAGGCCTGGTCCCCCCCACAACTGCCCTACCCTGCAGGCCTGGTCCCCCCCCCCAAATGCCCTCCCCTGCAGGCCTGGGTTCCCCCCAACTGCCCTCCCTTGCTGGCCTGGTCACCCCCAACTGCCCTCCCCTGCAGGCCTGGTCCCCCCCCCCCAACTGCCCTTCCCTGCAGGCCTGGGTTCCCCCCAACTGCCCTCCCTTGCTGGCCTGGTCACCCCCAACTGCCCTCCTCTACTGGCCTGGTCACCTCTAACTGCCCACAACTGCCCTCCTCTGCAGGCCATCTTGTGGCAGCCATCTTGTGTCCACATGGGGGCAGCCATCTTTGATCACATGGGAGCAGCCATCTTGTGTCTTGGAGTGATGGTCAATTTGCATATTACTCTTTTATTAGATAGGAGGATAAAGGCACATCACTCCTTGGATCAAAACCCTTTGCTGGCTTCCCATCATCCTTAGAAAAAACTAGAGATTCCTTACCGAGGACCTCACGCAGGCACTGCATGATCTTGCTCTGCCTAACCCTCTCACATGTGTTCCTCACCCTCACAGAGCTCATGGTGCTCCTTCTGCTTGGAACACTCTTCCACACTCCTCCACCCACTGGACCTCAACCTAACTCACCCCAATACATCTAACTTAAGTGTTATTTACTCTTGGAAGGATTCTGTGACACTCACCCCCATATCTAAGTTAAACCCCTATGTTACAAGAATATTACACTTCTTTGTAACACACATCAAAATTGCAATCAGTTAAATATTTGCTCCAACAGTGGTTTGATGTTTATCTTTCCTTGACAGTAAGCGGGTAGAAGTAGAGACCAAGTCTGTCTTGTCACGGCTGTTTGCTGAGCTGCCTGCATGTTGTCAGAGCAGACATTGTTCTAATCTCCATCAGCTTATTTTGACCTAACAAACCCCTAGGAAACACCATTTTATTAAACCCATTTTACAGAAGTAGAACATGAAGCACAGAGACTGGGTATGACCCAAAGTCACACAGTAGTAGATGGTGAATAGAATGGCTCCTGAATCTTGCTTTTCATCACTGTGCTTTTCATTACCTTTCACACAGGAGCACAGTGTTCATTTATGGAAGGAGGGGAGGAAGGAGGGCAGGAGGGAGGGAGGGGGAGAGAGAGAGAAAGAGAGAAAGAGAAAGAAATAATTGACCTACAAGTAGTTAGTGAAGTGACCATATTGTACCAGGCATAACCCTATGGACTTGCACCCCACTCATGGAGGTGCCATTCCTTCTCAGCACAACACGCCCTTAACATGTCCAGGAAGGACCCTGGCCTCGTGATTGTCCCTAGAAATGCCTCTTTATGGAATGAGCATAATCTGCAAATGTGTCCCAAGAAAGTTAAGACGCGGGCTTGTCTCGCAATTTTTCTGTCCCCATTCTTCACCCCCATCCCACTTCCCTCAACATGAGGAGATGCGATCAGTGCATAGAGTAGGGCCACAACCCATGCCCCAGCGAGTCCTGGGACACAGAGCACTCACACAGCCCTGCAGGACACTTTCATCTGGGGAGGGGAATGGAGATTCTCAACCACTGCCGGACACCGAGCTAACTGCCACGAACTCCAGGAAGCTTCCAGTTTTGACATGAGCTCTCTCCATTTCCTTCAACGGGTCCTATCGTAATGAAGGTGAATATTCTGTGGTTGCTGTGATGGAGGCAAGTCCAACACAAAATTCGACGTGGAGCGAAAAGCGAAGGTGGTTGTGTGCAAGGTTAGTGTACATCAACAGTTACACACAGCCATTAGTAAGTACTTATGATGATTTAAGAATGAAATAAACATTTTTTCCCTTTCAGTTTATTTTTTTCCAATCAGCTATCGAATTGTGAGGTGTTAATACTGACAAGGCTGTTGGACGCTGGCTAATTGAAGATGGAACTGTAGTTCTTTTGACCCAGGGGCACCACCAAAAGCTGCTGAGACTAAGATGCGGTGAGCCGAGCCAGGGTGGGGCCCTCTGACGTGGGTTCTGGGATAGTCAGACTAATAATGCAGCGGGAGAAAGGACAGCTCCCCTTAAACGGGGCCGCCTCAGACAGGACACTGGGGGTGTCGCCTAGACGAGTTGCAATGAGTAGAAAGGGGAAGCGAAGAAGCAGGGGACGGCCAGCCCCACCCCCAGGGCCTCTCCTGCACATGGCACACCCATTGGCCAACAGAGCGGAGCACCGCTCGGCCTCGGGCTAGGTCTGCTCCACCGCAAAGAAGAGCCTCTAAGTCCCAGTGCTTCCAGCACAGTGCCCATCATCAGCCGCAGAGGCGCTCGGCCGCCATCCCTCCAAGATGGGGGCAAACAGGTTGGCAGGTGGGCAAACGGACGGACGCGATGCCAGCGCCGTCACACAGCGTCGTGCAGGTCATTGCAGCACGTGTTTGGGACCCTCCTTCTCTGGGGCGCCGGTGCCGCCCTGGTATTTCCGAGGCTGGGGGGGCAGGGGGTGCGGGACGGGCAGCCTGCTTTGCCGGGGCCCCTGCGGAACAGGGGAACAGGGCTGCCCATCAGGGGCGCTTTGGGGCGCTGAGCTGTTGCCTGGTGGGTCTCGGGCCTCCCAGGTAGGGAGCTAACCTGCAGGAGGGGACGCTGTGGGGCTGCTGCAGACGCGCGCCTCTGCCCCACATCCCCATCAGGGGCCAGGGGGCAGGCACTTCACCTTTCTCCGATGTTTTCTCAGGAACTCGGTGGCACCCCGTCCAGGGTTCTCATGTGCGCCTTCAGCATCGCAGTAAACTGAGTGCTGGTGCGCCCTCCACGCCCAGGCCATGGCTCCAGGTTTCCTGCTCACGGAAAAGGTGGTGTTCTCTCGGCCTCCTCCACCCACGCTGTCCCTCCTGCAGCCCAGGGGCCTGCACACGGCTGCTCAGGCCTTCGTTCTCTCCTCGACCATCTTCCAGGCCCTGGTCTAACCCAGGGAGGGCCACCCAGCCAGCTTCACCCCCTGCACTGCCCGAGAGCCTGAGCCTGGACCCGTGTCCGCCCGGGAGGCACAGGCCTGGAGGAAAGGCCGGAAGGGAGAGCGGCTTCAGCTGCGGCAGCGCCCCATGCTGGTGGCCGAGCTCCGCGTCCGGAGGCCTGCAGCTTGGCAGCCCCCGTGGACCTACTGCCAAGAGAATGTGCTACCTTGTTCATCGGTGCCCGCAGTGTGTCTCCAGCTGCCACAGCGGCAGCCCCCAGCTGCAGGACCTGCTGCAATTTCATACAGCGCTGTAGACAGATATTGAAAAGACATCTGGAAAAATGATAGCATATCAAGGCAAAGATTTCAAAAAAGTCATTTTTTAAATGTCCAGCCATAGGTACCAGCGTGCAGTCCTCGCAGACACACATTCAAGGTCTCCCAAGGCCTTTTTCCTGATCTTAGAGCGCCCCCTGTGGAAAAGACTCTCCTACTGCCCTGGCTGCACCCGCTTTGCCCACAGGTGAGCCTGGGATGGAAACTGGAAAAGGAGAGGGAAGCAGGGCAAAAGGGGCAGAGGGAGAAGGAACTGGCCCCCAGGGGGCACCACGTGGACACACTCTCCCCCGGCAAGCACTGCGCCACACACTGGACATGCATACTCTCATTAAGCGCTCACCCAGAAAATAAGCCTCCAGCCCCAATTTACTAACAAAGACACAGGAGATCCAAAGGCACACGGGTGGTGGCCGCCAGGGCCCACGGTTCCTCAGATAAGCAAATCCAAGCTCTTTGGTCAGAAAACTGCACAGCAGCTGCTCCCCCACGCCCCCTCCCTCCAAAGGCCTTTGCAAGCTCTGCACTGAGATCACAATGAGAAGAAACAGCTGTGCTCAAGGGACGGCCAAGAAGGTTTAGGAGCTGTGGCTGGAAATGGAGGGCCCACCTGAGGTCACAGTAGTCAAGGGCAGCTTTCACAAACGCTCCTGTCCCCCACGCTTCCATCTTGCCTTGCTCAGTGGCTTGTGGGTGGGTGGCAGCCGCCATGAGAGTCCAGACTTGGAGCCAGAAACCTGCTCGGACACAGGCGGGCCAGGGCAGCAGCATTTGGCCGGTGAGGAGAGAAAGCATGGTGCCTCAGGGTTGGTGGCATCCAGGAGGCAGTTTTGAGCTGTGGAAGCATTATCTGGTGATCTCAGGGAGAGGAGCATGAGGCCGAAGGGCAGGGGAAATCCAGGGGCTGAGGAGACAGGAGCACGGAGAGAGGAAGAGGCAGTTCTCCAGAAGGGCCTCCAATGGGACGTGGGCTGAGTCGAGGGCCGAGGGGGAGTTTCTCCTGGGAGTGGGGCACTGCCATCCCAGCGGGTCGGGGTGCAGAGAGCCAGAACAGAAAGTGCTCAGGATGCTGGGGGGTCTGCAGGCTATGAGCTTGACCCGGAACCCAAGGTTCTGTGTCTTTTGAAGGAAGGAGTCTGGGGTGAGAATGGAGGAGCTAGTGCATAAGGAATCTCTTTAGCAGAAATGCCCTTCCCTGCGGGTCTGTGCTTGAGTGGAAGCTGACTTCCCTATTTCTTCTTGGCAGGGAGCGTATCTCAGGGTTCGTGAGCCTGCGACCACCTCACTCGTCCCTCGGCCTCCATGCTGCACTGCCTCCCGATCTTTGGTCTGGAGTTTGGTTGACCATACCAGAACCAATTCCACTTTGAACATTAGAGAGGGCTCGGAAGAGATGTCCATGCGTGTCCTCCCCAAATAGCACCTTGGGATGTCTGGAGAAGAGGGAGAGAAGCAAGCTCCGATTGCATAATGCCATGATGAAGGAAGACAGAAGATGATGCAGAGATCATCCGCAGGGGTGAGGCTGTGCCCCACCTCTGCTCCTCAAAGTGCCAAACCCCTCTTTCTGAGTGACGACTGTCTTCACGAGCAAACACATCCGTGAGGCAGGGTAGCGAAGGCAGGGCTGTTTTTGTAGGGGACCAAGAGCAAAGGTACTTTTTCCGAAGGACCTTGTTGAGTCAGACATGGTAGGAGTCAGTAGCCTTCCCCTCCCTGCTGACCCTGAGAGCCGAGGTGAGGTGAGCACAGTTCCGATAGAGCTGCGGTCAGTGTTTGAGCTCTCAGTGGGCAACATAACCCTTCAAAGAAGAAAACTCAACTCCCGAGCCCCGGGCACTCAGAACCTTGCCTGTCAAATGCAAGGCAATGAGTACTGAGTATTGATGAAACCATTCTCTATCTCCCAGTGTCTCCTAAATGCTGCCCCACACTAGAAGTTTCTCTCAGAATTTAGAACCAGGACATTTTTTAATCCCCTAAGAATAGAGGATAGTGGGAAAGTACACTTCCCTCTCTTACATGATGCGCACTTTGGTAATATGCTATGTTTCATTTTTTACTTTAACTACCCGGAAGCTCCAATCAGATTTGTGTTAACTGCAATAAATATGCTAATTAACCTTTTGGATTAATATGTTTGTTTACTCCCTTCTTCTTCAATCCTGGTTTCCCTTTTTGATTTCTATTTAACTATCTTATTGTAAATGTCCTTTGTGTACGTTGCCCAAACCCATCTTCAGAAAGAAGTAGATATTTCGATAAGAGACATAGGTTACCAAATGCACTTCCATGGGGACAGCTGGAGAAGCCAACAAAGGCTGCACTTTTTTGGCCCGAACCCACAGTACAACCACACTGTCTTCAGATAAAGGACAGTCTCTGCATTCCTGCCCTCCCTCTCCCCTGCCACCACCCTCACAAGGACAAAGTGTCGAGGGCATTCTTTAATCTCCTGTCTTCTAATTGGTGAGAGAAAGTGGTGCCACTCATCAGTGCTGTAAGATGGAGAGATTTAATTAGATCTAATGACCAGATAAATGGAGAATTCTGAGTAAGGACCTTTGGGGACTGACTGGTGTGAAGAGGATTATGTTGTTATGTTTCCCTGCACTCATCACCATGGCTGAGGCCACAATAGAAAGAGAGACAGGGCACCAACAAGAGTCAGATGTGGATGCTGTTGTGGTGGAGGTGGAGGAGAGAGCAGGAGGGTATCCTAGGGCTTGGTGGAGAAAGCACTCAGAGCAAAGTGCAAGGTCAATGCAAAGATGAGGTGGGAGAGAGCACTCAAGAGGATCAAGATATTTGATTCCACTGCCCAAGTAATTGCCCCTCCTATGCGATCCTGCCTGCTACCTGACCTGTTTCCCAGGCCTCTGTCTCCCTGTGACCCTGGCACCTTCCTCACCCTTGAGGAGAGCCCCAAGCTTAGCCCTAGAATGGATAGAACCATTCACTTGTCTTACTTCCCGTGAGCTGGTGCTAAGACAACCTGTCCTTCTGTGACAAGTCGCCTTTATCTAGTATGAGCAGGATCATTTTTAAAGTCCTTGTGCTGTCACTTAGGCCTGGAGTGTCAGAGATTTCTCTCTCCTCAAAGATCATCTGTCAGAGTTAGTGGGGTATTCTAGTCTCAAGAGCCCTGAGGGAAAAGTTCTGGGGTCTGTGGGGGTGTGGAGGAGACAGGGATGAAGTCAGTCAGCAAATACTCCAGATCTGACTCATTCCCAATGGGGGTGATGCATTCCTCCCTGGAGAAAGGTCAGTTTTGAAGCTCTGTGGCTTGAGAGAAGGAGAGATAACTTTTTTTGAGTAGCCAACATATGTCCAGCATTTAGACAGAAACTTACATCTGTAATATCACATAATTCCTATAGCATCAGAGCCTGGTGCATAATACAACCTCAGTAAGCATAAATAAAATGGATGAATAATTGAATTGCCCTGAGAGGTATCACAGTTCTCATCATACAGAAGAGAAAACCAAGGCTTAGGGAAAATAAACAATTTGCCAAAGTTCACACACCAGTGGATTTGAACATAACTCTTTCTTCTTGGTGCCAAAGATCGTTCTCTTTCCAATTTGACATGAACCCAACACATTGGCCACAACCCCCGCTATGCTTCCTCCAAACGGGAGCTTGTTAAAACTAGGCTTGTGCATAATTTGATCTTATTAAACCTCAGTTTGCTCACCTATACAATGGACTGGCCGGACAGCACTTTGTGATGTAGGAAGCAGCTACTGTTTCTTCCCTAGAGGCCTCCTAAAGCTGAGATCATGTGTATGGCGATGCAGCCACCTCTCCTCTACATCCAAAGCCCTGTGCTTGGTGATAAGCGCATCCATGTGCTGTTAGCTCTGTTTATCTGGCTCTCTACCCCAGGAGATGGGTCTACACATGTGCTAAATGTGTTTTACCAGTACCTAAGGGTGATGCTTTATTCCATTCTGGACACCTGGTAGCAGCTCAGGCTGTTAAGGAAGCAACACACACACACACACACACACACACACACACACACACACACTGGAACACGATAGCAGCAGGAGACAGAGGGAAGGATCCTGGCAGGAGGTTCCATTTACAAATATAAATGGCAAACAACCTCTTGTTCCAACTCTCTGTAAGGTTCTTAAAGATGCTTAAAAGGGCCTGCCAGGTCCTTTACATCCCATTACTTCTCAGAATTACTCAATTTGACTTTGGGTGGTGGAGACACAATGCAATGTACAGATCATGCATCATAGAAATGTACACATGAAATCTACATAGTCTTATTAACCAATGTCACCCCAATAAATTTAATTTTTAAAAAAATATTTATTCCAATGAAAGTAGAGTTTAAGGCCCAAATTATTCTAATTGTTGTCTACATCCTCTCCTGTAGTTTTGTGTGGTTTTTTCTTTTTCCTCTGCTATAGTTTGGCCAAGAGAGGGCCTTTGTAGGTTTGGCCAAGAGAGACCTTTGTAGCATGAAAACAAGGTCAGTCAGTGAGCCCCACAGAGCTCCTGAGGCACATGGACCACGCTTCCCTAGCACAAACATTGCTAACTTTCATTGAGCAAGTTATGTCCCAGGATCTTTGCTGAGGGCTCCAAATAAGTTATCCCATTGAATCCTCACCACAAGTCTTAGAAGTTTGAGTTATTATACCCATTTACAGATGAGGAAATGACTAACTGGGCCATAGCTACTCACTTAGCTAATCCTTAGCAGAAGAAAGGTGTAAACCCACGTCTGCCTGAGTCCTAACTACGCAAGACCACAGACTTCAGTGAGATGGTGTTTAAGGCTTGTGGGCTGCTGAGGTGAAGGGGATCATTAAGGAGATTTAAGAGAAAGAAATTTTGCAATTTTTTACCATCATGTGCAGTGTGCCATGGACAGTACACAGTTGTGGGGAGTCTTGGGCCAAGTTCTCTAGGAGGCAGACAGGACAGGTCACAATTTTCTCCCATTCATTCATCCATGACTTAATTCAGGCGGTCAACCAACAGGTTCTGTGCTATTCAGTGAAAATACAAAATTAAATAGCATCTAGTTTCTACATTCAGTAAGCTCACAGCAATGGGGGAAACAGATTATAAATTAATTATTACACTGTCAATGCATGCTTTGTTGGATGGGAGCTATGCAAGCCCATGGGAGAGGTGTCCAGATTAGATGAATTTACAGGAGCCACTTTCATCAAGTGTCTCAGTTGAGCAGAATCTTAGCAGGGTTCTTTGACGTTTTCTTCATCTTCATTCTTCATTTTTATTTCTAGTATTCCAAGTCCTATTATGTTCCCTCCGATCTGCTTTTTCCTCATTGTTCTTACAGATGCAGGCCCTCATTAATGTACTGTAGATTACTGTACTAAGAGTCTCTGATTTTGGGCTTTCTACTTTGTGCTCTTGATTCCCCCTCAAGCCACCCTTCAGAACTTCTTCACCTGACAGTCCCTGTCACGAATGGGGAAGAGTCCATCTGACAGGGGCATCAAATCCGGGCTCCTCAGAATATAATTTGGCTCCATCCAACCCACCTTGCTGTCACTGACTCGGTGATGAAAAGAGACAAAGGCCTTTGAATTAATTTAAACAACAATAGAAACAACTAGATTTGAGTCCTTTTTGTGTGATCTTAAGCCAGTTCAGACCCTTTGAACTATATACTGTCATTTTTTTCTGGATTACAAAAGTACCAAACTAATTATATTACCAACCCTAAAAGGGTTGTAGAGATGATTAAATGAGTTAGTGTAAATAAAAAATTATTATTCATCATAATAATGGCAAAGATAGAAAATGGTAAGTTTGAAAAGGCATGAAAGCAATGTAAATATTTCCATAATACAGGATTAGGCAGCAAGCAGTGCAATAAAATTGATGTTGATGCTCCAAGAAAATGGGTTGTTCTGGGAATTTGATATCACCAGCCACCCTTCAGGGAGCCAAATTTCTCCATGTGGGATTGAGGAGAAAAAATATTTTCAGAAATTGGCAGGTATAATTCTTCCTACAGTAGGATAAAAAAACATAACCAATACTTTTCATTAGATCTCAAAGAAATCGATTAATCAAATCATAAGTATTTATTGATCACAGCCATGTACCCAGTGCTGTGGTGATTTCTGGGTAGAACTTCAAAGAACTAATGAGGTAGTTAGAAAGAAAGGAATAAGATATTTTAAATAATTAACTACCAAACTGCAACTACCTCTGGTCACAGTGGGAGCAGGGAAAATTTAGTATAAGCCCAAGCAGTGAAAGACGCTTTCATGGAGAAGTGGGAGTTGAATTATATCTTAAAGCAAGTCAAAGGTTGAAAAAGCAAGAAGGTAGCAAAAGAGGAAGAGAATAAATGAAGGGAAGAGTGGGTCGGCTGGGAAAGTTGGAGGAACATAATGAAGTGTGGGGACAAAGGGAGGAGAAATGTAAAGGGAGAGAAAAGCCTGAATAGAAGAATGAGAGAATTTTCAGGGAAGCTGGACGGCTTCTGGAGGGGCTTGACCAGAGGCCAAAGAAGCCAAGTCAGTGACAGCAAGGTGGGTTGGATGGAGCCAAATTATATTCTGAGGAGCCCGGATTTGATGCCCCTGTCAGATGGACTCTTCCCCATTCGTGACAGGGACTGTCAGGTGAAGAAGTTCTGAAGGGTGGCTTGAGGGGGAATCAAGAGCACAAAGTAGAAAGCCCAAAATCAGAGACTCTCAGTACAGTAATCTACAGTACATTAATGAGGGCCTGCATCTGCAAGAACAATGAGGAAAAAGCAGATCGGAGGGAACATAATAGGACTTGGAATACTAGAAATAAAAATGAGGAATGAAGACGAAGAAAACGTCAAAGAACCCTGCGAAGATTCTGCTCAACTGAGACACTTGATGAAAGTGGCTCCTCTGGGGAAAAGTAAAGTGTTTGGAAAGAAGTGTGATGACATCAAGTGGGAATGTGTGCAGTGTGAGGTGATGGGCAAGTCACTGCAATGGGGAAATCACGGGAGCAGCTGGGATGAGATTGAAATGGCGGAGGCGAGATCAGGGCTGGCCAGTACACAGGAGAGATGTACTGGAGTGACAGGCAACAAGCCCCAGGAGGGACAAAGATGAAAGGACCAAAGAAAGGTCCTCAGAGAAGCCTCACATTGAGGAAGGCAGGATAAAAAATAAAACATTGAAACCAGACAAGGAGCAACCCCAGAGATGGGAGCAGAACCCCCAAAATCTGGTGTGCAAAGATCAAAGTAGGAGGAAATATCACAAAGAAGGGAATTGTCAATTATTCCTGCAGAGGTCAGGAATAATGGAGCAGGGCGGCAGAAAAGGCTCTTAGTTTTGCAAAAAGACAGACATGTCAATATAATGTGGGAGGGAATGCCAGCAGTACTTAAACCAAGAGTGGGGTATCAGAAAGTGAAGGCATCTGCAAAGACCATCAGCTTTAGGAACAAAGAAGAGGGGGGATCAGAGGTGTGAAGCATCAAGCACTGGGCTTTCTAGAGCTGGACGTTGCAGCAATGGAGAGACAGAGACTGAGGCTGTGAGCGTGGAGCACCCCGAGGCACCTTGTGGAAGCACAATCCCAGCAGGGACACGGGTCCAGAGTTCACATGAAGCAGCGGTCTTTAAACAAGAGGAAAGAAACACTGCCTTTGAGAAGGAAGGGAAAGTCTACTTCAGAGACAGAGCTTTCCTGTGGTGAAATGAGGGTACATGAGATGTTCACAAAGGTGGCCTGACTCTCCCGCTGCTCCGAAATGCCACGTAGCAAGAGTGAGAAAGAAATCTTTGATGGTTTGAGTTACTGAGATTTTCAGATTGTTATTGCAGCATAACCCATCCCATCCCAAATGAATACAAGGAGAGGGCTGCCTCCTGAGATTAGGACAGCAGGGAGGAACTGGGGTTTTAAGGAAAGAAAAGGTGTGACATAATAGCAGTAATATCCAAGTGATTCAAAAAGGTATGCTTTCCCAACATGTGTTCTCAAAATTTCAAACCTATGGAAAAGTTCAGAAACTAATATAATGCCCACCCACAGGCCATCCACCGAGGTTCACCAATTGTCAACATTTTGCCACATCCGCATACTCTCTCTGCATGTACTGTGTATGGACACACACCAACGCCTCCTTTCTTCTTTCTTTAAGTAAAAGCATTTGAAAGTAGATCCCAGACATCACGTCAGTTCACTGTGAGCATTTCAGCATGTGTCATCTAAGAACAAAAATGTTCTCCCATGGAACTATGATGTCATTATTATACCCAAGATCTTAATATAAATACAACAATCTTATTTCGTATACATACATATTCAAAACTTCCCGGTTGTGTTTACATTTGCTCCACAGCTATTTTCCCCATTCATGGTCCCATCAATGATTACATGCTGTATTTGGTGTGTATATAGACAGCCTGACTCTCCAATGAGGGGATAGGCGTTATAGCAGGTGAGGAGATCTGCGTGGCCGGAGAACACAGGCCTTTGCCTGACACTATCTGTGAATACATCATGGCAGTGGTGTGGTGATGATGATGATGATGATGATGACAATGAAAAGGAAGATGAATGATGCATAGAATCAAAAGAGAATAATAAATTTTAGATATTAAAGCCCCAACAAAGAAAAAATAGAAATACAATTAGGCAATGTAAAAATTAATATTAATTAGGCTCTTTATACTCTACCAAAAATGTTTCATTACCTTGCACTAAATAATAAATCATTTAATCTATGTGAAATTAATTTACGCTAGGTTCTAGGCTCAATTAGCTTGGCCAACTCCTCCCAAATTTAATTAGAGTTGGCACTGGTGATGGAATATTTCTTTTTGGACCAGGTGCAATGAAAGAGAAAGGGGCTATGTTCATACTAGGGAATGCTAGGAGGGATTTAAGACACGAAAGACTGAGAACTAGAATCTCAGAGTGAATGTGACCTTAATGGTCTTTTATTTCACTAGATCCTTTCATATCACAAGAGTCTGTGATGCCTACATGCGAGGCTGTGTGCTAACATGATGACTAACAGACATGCTAGATTTACTCATGGTATGGCTGCACCGGCTAGATGAAGATCACAGGTTTTTATGTTTTGTTTCATCTTTGGCTGGGATTACAGGAACTCTTTGCAGTAACATTGGTTATCTTCTGCAGACCAGATGCTCCAATAGCAGTTGATGTTTTTGTTGGAAAAAAAAATGAGTAAGAAATAATTTTTCTTTAATCAATGAGTTTATTTGGTAGAAGTGATTTTTATAACAAAGGGAAAGGGCAAAGTGCTAAGGGAACTTACAGGAGACATTCCTAGAGTGAAAAGATAGAAAAACACGATTCTTGCCCCAAGCCCTCATTTTATAGATGACGAGATTGCCCTGATGATAACAAGTCTCCAGCAGGGAAGCCAGTCAGAAGGCTGCTGCTTGCAAACCAAGGGGGCAACGGTGCCCTGATTTCAAGCAGAGGGTGGATTGGAGTGTCACGCAGGAGCCACAACAACAGGCCTGGTGGCTGAGTGGCTGTTGGCCTGGGGGTGTGAGAAGGGTGGGGAAGAAAGAAACATCAAAAATGATTTTTTTAAGATGACATGCAGATTCTCCATGGCCACTTTTGAACAACTTCATTTGCTAAGGGAGGGAGCCCAACAGAAGAAATAGAATTGAAGGCAGACCAGGAAGTGATCTCAGAAGGTGTAGGAAAGCTGAGATTCTAAGATTTGTCTCTGGTCCCAAAGGATTCTTGGGAATTTCTAAATCCAGAGTCAGAAAAATTGGGAAGTGCTCCCAGCCTGCAACCTAGCTCTGTGCCCGCAGTTAGAGGTCTCTCCACTCAAGGCGGACACCAGGGGTCAGTGCAGCCCAGTTCTCTATAAGGAGCCTATAGGTCCCTTTCCCTTAATGTCTGTTCATTACCAAGAGAATTCTAAAAGGCAGATTCGTTTATGATAGCAGCATTTACAAGCAGTTGTAATTATGGTGTATGGAAAACAATTATTCCCTCCTAAAATTGCTCTTTTAATTTTCTCTCATTTGTCCCAGAGTGAATGTTAAATAAGCCTCATTGCCTCGCATCCTGCCTTGGATTCTCGCACTGAAATATCCAAGCATCGGGCTCTGCAGCTCAGCCTGCCCTCCAGCCTGAACTCTCACGCTCACGCTCTGATTCCACAGACAAGGCCGGCACAGCTCATCGAAACGCCTAACACAACCCCTCCCCACCCTCTGACTCCTCTTCCAAATTCACCTCGAGAGCTTCCTGCCCTATGAAACCTTCCCCTTGCCCCCCACCCCTCCAGAAGACTGGCCACTCCATCCTTTATGCTTCCATGTCCCCTGAGCAGGCGTTTTTCACTTGTGAAACTTGCACCTACCGTTTTTGTTTACATCGTCAATCTGATGAACCTTGAAGGTGAGGGCCTCACTTTGTGTGTTTCCAGTCCCCAGTGCTTGGCTTAATAAATGGAACCCCTTGATCAGTCAGTTTGGGGTTAAATAAATGAATACTTAAGCCTGAAGAAGACTGGCTAAAGTGTGTGGGGAGACAAGGAAGAGGGCAAAGGTCAAGCACCGATGAAGGCTCCCCTTGTGGCGGGAAATGCCAGGAGGGCGCTGAGCTGGCCGGAGGTTCTGGAGAGACGGTGCGATGAGATGCTGGGAGCCACACCAGACTGCCGTGGGTGCTCTGAGAGAAGGCGCCGGAATTCGGGCTTGAGGTAGACGGTCACGTAAAAACAACTCATTTCTGCTTTCTCTCTCGGGCCACAGTTGAACATACTGCTTTCCTAACAAAGGCCACAGCGCTGGGTGCTCTCCGGAAATGTTTGGCTGGAAAATAGCTCAGTTTCCATCTCTCCAGCCTCTGCCAAGGCGTCGGGAGCTGAACCTGCTGCTGTCTGAGGCTCCGCATAGCAGGGTGCTTTCGCAGACGTGCGTTGTTCAAATGTCTTGGGCGCCGGTGAGAATGGGAACGGGCAGGGACACTGGGCGCTCCAGTTCCACCTCTGAGAGAGGTGTGCTCAGAACCAGATTCTGGGAGGTGGGCAGCGATGATAAACAAAGCAAATCTTCACGATCAGAAGCAATGACATTTAATAAAGTGCTTAGACGGTAAGATTAGGTTCTCAGGCTATCTTGGAGTGATTAACGTGGGTGGATGAAGGCCAGATCTGCTAGGGAAGGGGTGTGGAGGGCCGTTCTTTTTATTAAAAAGTGTGTGTTGGGGGGCGGAGGGGTGGCTGTAATTTCAGGGAAGTGTTGTTATTAATTGGTTGTTCTAGCCTTAAAATGGTCTTGACTATTAAATAGCTTTCTCTCTGCACAGTGGTAGGGTGAGGGGGAGGAAGGAGTTTCATGAGAGCGACAGAGGAAGGTCCTGCTGCCAAGACTCCTCTGTTGGCATCAGACATTGTCTGCGATACATTAGTCTTCTGCATCCAGGACATCCCCTTGTTTCGACTCAGATGCTGAGGGCGCTTCCGGATTCTTTTATTTCCCTTTACTGCCAGGGACTGGCGCCATCCTGAGAAAGCTACAGCTTCTTATTGCAGTCCCTGTCTGTACTCCCAGGCCAGCAAGTCCACAGGAAAGAGGCCTGAGTCTTCATTCTCCCTCCGATTTCTGAGCTCCAATCGAGGGTGATGAAGGAAGATTGATGAAAGCTTTGTTAAGCACGGCTTCTGTTGAAAGCAGTGACCCTTAGAAAAGTACCATGTCGACAGAATTTGAGAATTAATAGGAGACTTAAAATCTTCCAGACCGCCCCGCTGGTGTGGCTCAAGGGTTGAGCACCTATCTATGAACCAGGAGGTCATGGTTTGATTCCTGGTCAGGGCACATGCCTGCATTGTGGGCTCGATTCCCAGTGTGGGGCATGCAGGAGGCAGGCAATCAAGGATTCGCTCTCATTGTTGATGTTTCTATCTCTCTCCTCCTCCTCCCTTCCTCTCTGAAATCAATAAAAATATTTTTTTAAAAAGGAAGATCAATTTTTAACATTGTCAAATTAAGAAATAAATTACCACCCACCACTAACAAAGTTACAGAAAATGCAAAAGGTAGGAAGAACATAATCAAAATGACTAAAGGAAATTAAGTGTACTACAATTTGCTTTATAAAAAAAAACTTACTCTTTTCTAATTTTCCTCATTTTGTAGCTTACTTCTTGACCAGCCAAATACCCATGTAACTGGAGAAGGTTTGCATATACAATTTCCGATACGCCAACAGAAATTGACTTGATATGGAGAATAACTACTAGTATACTCAATCAATAAACACTCACTAGGTGTTGGTAAATTGGAAGTCAGAAACTTACAATGGCTAACTTTCCAATGCTTTATTTTAATGAATTTTTACATGTATTAATTCATTTCATCTTCACGCCATCCCTAGAGGTGAATACAATTATTACTCCCATTTTACAGAGAAGAAACTGAGGTACAGAGCCCAAGGTCTCACAGCAGAGGCTGGTAGAGCCAGAATTCAAACCCAGGCCCTCTGGGCAAGGCCTTGGGCCCTTGTGTGGATTACCTGACTCAAATGGAAACAGTCTGGGTGGGTGAAACCAACCAGTCAGTTCGAATCCTTGGTTGGGAATTAGAACGAGGAGTGTGTGTGGTGTGTGTGGGTGTGTGTGTGTGTGTGGTGTGTGGTGTGTGAGAGGGGTGTGTGTGGGTGGTGTCTGTGTGTGTGGTATGTGGGGGGGTGTGGGTGGTGTGTGTGTGTGTCTGTGTGTGGGGGGGGTGTGTGAGGTATGTGTGTGGGGTGTGTGTTGTGTGTGGGGTGTGCGGGGTGTGTGTGTTGTGTGTGTGTATGTGTGTGTGTGGTGTGTGTGGGGTGTGTGTGTGTGGTGTGTGTGGTGTGTGGTGTGTGTGTCTGTGTGTGTGGTGTGTGTGGGGGTGTGGTGTGTGTGGTGGGGTGTGTGTGCCTGTGTGTGTGTGGTGTGTGGTGTGTACGTGTGGTGTGTGTGTGTGTGTGTGTGTGTGTGTGTGTGTGGTGTGTGTGTGTGTGTGTGTGTGTGTGTGTGTTTACCAGAGAAGGGTTATTCAGAGAAGAACATCTGCTTGGATTGCTGGCAGGACTGTGAGCTTACACAATTGTGGGGCTAAGTATTCTGGGAGGTTTGTTTTCCACTTCTCTCTCTGGAGATTGCAGGCCACTGGGGAGGCAGTTGGGAAGGAACAATGATGTAAAGAGAGAGACCCAGGGCAAATTGAAGCCAACAACAGGAGGGACAACGCCCAAGATGACAGAAAACCCTGTCTGTTCTTGTCTAGTGGAACGCATGTCTGAGAATCAAGCCCCTCATCTCGGAGTTAACTATGCATCCCGCCCCGGGGGCGTGGAAACCAACAGCAGATCGGGAAGGTGACAGGCAGTCCACCTGCTGCCTCAGACTGTCGAGTTGGCTCAGCAGATCAGCACACCACAAGAATGAGCTCCAAAGTGGCTGCTGCTTCGCTCCCATCCCCGTAATCCTCCACAAAAGTCTCCCAGTGGCCCTCGTAATCAGAAATACGTAAGTGAACATCCTGAGAACCGCCTCAGCCTGTTCCAGGTGGCACGTACCGAGCAGCAGCATGTTGTCTGCAGGTGCTGGTGAGATGGTCAATGCACGTCCACGCGTCCAGCTGGTTTTCTGTCCATGTGTCGTATCCATTTGTGAGAGAAGGACAAATAGAGAATGAGTTCTCTAACTACATTTGTATTTTTATACTTCCCCAATTGTACATTTCATAACACGTCCAATAAAAATGTACAATTAGCCACTTAATCCATGCTTGTACGTTAGTGGTTATTCACTCCTATTGCCTCTTCGTGTAATATTAAGGAGGAAGAGCTCTTAGTCTTAACTAATTGCAGTATACATATATGATGTAAATATGTATACATTTACATTTATAAATATGTGTAGGTTTCCTATATATACAAATACACATATAACGTGCACTTTTTAAAATTAAAATGTATAGCATGTGAGTACACCGTGAGGGCCCCTCCCGGGCCTTGGAAGGGCCCATGCAAATAAGCACCTTTTTTTCCTACATTTTTTTCCTCTGACCTAAGTTTTTGCCTCTGATTTTGGCCCAGGTGTGTCTACAAAGACCCGAATCTTGATCACTATACTGTCTCTTCAGTGAGAGACTCCAGGCCAGCATTCAGGAATGACTCAAATACAGGTGCTCTCCTCTCTGTTTAAAAGTAACAATATATTCCAGACTTCCAACGTGATCCAACCAGGGCAGCAACATATCTCAGTAAATTCACTTACATTTGTCCCAGAATGTATCCTGTGTTTTGTTCGAGAAAAATGTGAACATTCAACCAAACCTCCCAATCCCAATGTTAAAGGGGAGGCAGATGAACATTCGAAGGAAAGCTAAGGTTAAAATCCCTGCTTCAAGTAGGAAAGTGGATTATATTACCTTCCTGCAGAGTTATTCCACTTATCTCTCCCTTCCCCAGAAGAGACAGTTCTGCCTGAATGAAATTTGTCCATCTAATTGTCATTCACTCATAAATTCTGTACAGATTGGACTCATTGAACAAGTGCCTATCATAATCCTGATAAATAGTGAATAAATCAAGCATGGTTGATGTACACTCAAGTGTGCTCCTGACACTTCGCCACTGGATTAGAACATAGACACAGAGTCTTGTGGGGATGGCTCCTTCCATCAGAGCTGGCAGTAAAGAGAACATAATAATGATGAGGGCAATCGTATCTTACTTTATTGAGCAGTTGCCATATACCTTATTCTCTGCTAAGCACTTTACACACAGTATCACATTGAATTGCTCCAATAACCCTGGAGGCAGGTACTTACCCACTGATATTACGGAGCCAATGCCCTCTTAGCAAATGGCAATCATACTCTTGAGTCAGTGAAATTCACCTAGAAATGGGAGAGGTTAAGGGATAGAGATGAACCAAAGTATCTTCGAACAATTGCAACACAACTCATAATCTGCTCACAAATATTGCCATTCTTCCGCAGGCTTTATCCTCTCCACCCTGTGGCAGGGGGCGGGGAGAAGGCTCTTTAATAATCAATGACATTTAATGCCAAGGACAAGCAAACAAAACTTTTTATGAGAAATTTACCGCCATTTTTAATCAAGAAAGCATCCCTCTATTCCTTTCCCAATAAATCCTGGCTTCCATCCACCCACATTAATGACTTCAAAATGGCCCGAGAACTTATTTAATGTCACTGCTTAATCACTTTATTAAATGCCACTGCTCCCAAATGTGAATATTTGTTTTTATCTCATCTCTGACATCTTCCATAGAGCCCCACTCCAAGAACCCCAACTCCTTTTCAGAAGAATATGAGTTTTCCACTGTGCACCTTTGCCACTCCTTACCATAAAGATCAAATGGTACATTCTGAGATACATCATAAAAACCCTTCCTTCCAACATATCTTCCTTTTAGTATTATTGTCTGAAATCCTATCACGGTAAGTTATTGTTATAGACTAGGTATGTCCTGCTGCAAATCCTTCCCTTATAGGAAGGCAATATTTTAACTTTAATTTTCATTTTTAGTTATCTGTTTAGAGGAGAGGAGGCATGAAGCTTCAGGAGTAAAAGGTTATTGAGTTAAAAAAAAAAAAACAGCTAAGAAACAGAGAAAATGATCTTCTGTCACTGATAGAAATGTCAACAAAGCAGAGTTTTGCTCCAGTGACTGAAACCAAGATATTATTATATGACTGGGCTAAGACGTCACACTCAACCTCAATGGCAGAAGGTGGACATATGAGAGGAGAATGAGTCGCATAATTGGTTCAGGTTGAATCTGCTCGGGAGGGAGAGAGTCGTTTTTTACTGTGGTGAATATATTCTTAGAGAGACAAAGAAAACAAAACTTAGTTACTGAGTGTTTCCTATATGAAGACCCATTCTCTGGAACAAATACTTTTTTTTTCTTTGTTGATTAAAGTATTACATATGTGTCCTTATCCTCCCATTGCCACCACCCCCCCCAATCATGCATGCCCTCAACCCTCCTGGTGTCTGTGTCCATTGGTTAGGCTTATATGCATGCATACAAGTCGTTTGGTTGATCTCTCCCCCTTACTCCCACCCTCCCCTACCTTCCCTCTGAGGTTTGACGGTCTGATCGATTATTCTCTGTCTCTGGATCTGTTTTTGTTCATCAGTTTATGTTGTTCATTATATTCCACAAATGAGTGAGATCATATGGTATTTATCTTTCTCTAACTGACTTATTTCACTTAGCATAATGCTCTCCAGTAGCATCCATGCTGTTGCAAATGGTAAGAATTCCTTCTTTTTACCGCAGTGTAGTATTCCATTGTGTAGATGTACCACAGTTTTTTAATCCACTCATCTGCTGATGGGCACTTAGGCTGTTTCCAAATATTAGCTATGGTGAAGTGTGCTGCTATGAACATAGGGGTGCATATATCCTTTCTGATTGGTGTTTCTAGTTTCTTGGGATATATTCCTAGAAGTGGAATCACTGTGTCAAATGGGAGTTTCATTTTTAGTTTTTTGAGGAAACTCCATACTGTCCTCCACAATGGCCTCACCAGTCTGCATTCCCAACAGCAGTGCACGATGGTTCCTTTTTCTCCACATCCTCACTAGCACTTGTCTTGTTGATTTGTGCCAGAATGACAGGAAGAAGAACAAACCTATTTGAAGAAATAATATCAGAAAACTTCCCTGATGTGGGGAAGAAAAAAGTCACACAAGCACAGAGAGTCCCAAACAAGATGAACTCGAAAAGACCCACACCAAGACACGTCGTAATTACAATGGCAAACGTTCAGGACAAAGAGAGAATCTTAAAGGCTGCAAGAGAGAGACAGAAAGCTACGTACAAGGGATCTCCCATTAGATTATCAAATGATTTCTCAACAGAAACAGAAAGGAACGGAAGGAAATTTACAAAGTAATGCAAAGCAAGGGACTGAGTCCAAGAATACTCTATTCAGCAAGGCTATCATTCAAAATTGAAGGGGAAATAAGGAGCTTCACAGACAAAAAAAAAAAAAAAAGGCTAAGGGAGTTTATCACTACCAAGACAGCAATGCAAGAAATGCTAAAGGGTTGGTATAAAAAGAAGAAATAAAAAGGTAAGAAGGAACACAGGCACAAAAAATAAAGGCTACAAACAAGTACCTATCAATAATGTAAACCAACTAAATGCTCCAATCAAAAGACATCAAGTGGCTGAATGGATAAAAAAAAAATACATGACCCATATATATGCTGTCTACAAGAGACCCACCTCAGAACAAGGGACTCACACAGACTGAAAGTGAAGGGATGGAACAATATATTTCAGGAAAATGGAAATGAAACAAAAGCTGGGGTAGCAATACTTACATCTGACAAAATAGACCTCAAAGTAAAGGCCATAACAAGAGATAAGGAAGGCCACTTCATAACACTAAAGGGACGATACAAGAGGATATAACCCTGGTAAACATATATGCACCCAATGCAGGAGCACCCAAATACATAAAAAACTCCTGGAAGATATCAAGGGAGAGATCGACAACAATACAATCACAGTAGAGGACTTTAACGTCCCACTGACATCACTGGACAAATCCTCTAGACAAAAAATCAGCAAAGAAACAGCAATCCTAAATGACTCACTAGATCAGATGGACTCAAATATTTTTGTTCCAGGGATGAAAACTTTATTCCTGCATGCCTGCCAATGCCGACGGCTGCCAGGGCCCTGTGTTGAGAAGGATTCTGAGGCCTGTCCATCGCCGCTAGGGAGCGCTGCGGTGGGTTAACGCGGCCTGCTGTGGAGAGAGGAGAGAAGGGTCATGACTCCCACATACCTGCTGACCCTGCACTGACATGTTGGTTAATCTTCCACAGCTGCCGGCCATAGGACGCGAGGAATGCGGGAGTAGACTCTCGCCTTTTATTTCACTCACCCATTAAATCTCCTTTCTCACAGGAATTTGAAACTGAGGCCATTGGTTGCGTCTATTTAAAAGGGGTGTTAGGGATCCTCTGCACCCAACTCCTCACTTTATGAATAAAGACTCTGAAAACACAAGCAGTCGTTTACTTATTACCACTTCAAAATCCAGACTTTTAAGTGCACATTTCTGCAAATAGGGTTATTTTATTGTATAAAGCAGAACAAATTTCTGAGAGGGTTGCAATAAGATACAGATTTCAGAATATTTTTCCGTTGGCATCCATTACATAAATAAATTTATAGAGAAAAATTATTGGCTACTGAGAGAATTATTGTTATGCTAAAGATTTAGAAATATGGGAAGAATCACATTTTAGAAACTCAAACTAAGTGTGATACTCATAATGAAGTAGAAATCTTGGACTGCAGAATGTAAACAAAGGTTTGTTTTTAACACTAAGAACGTCACCTTTTTCCTCATTTGGTCCACAGCCCTAAAGCACTATGATGTTAGCCCCATTTGGCAGGGAGGACGTGCGGCGGTGCTAGTCCGTGCAGGCTGAGACTCCTGCGTGGGCTCGTCTCAGGCAATAGTTTGGGCTCTTAATGCCTTTGTTCTATCGCCTCTTTCTGTGACATTTGGCAAAGAAAGAGCATGTCATCCCCTGTGGGATAATAAAGACAATTCACCAGGATTACAGAGTATGAAAAGCCCACTACGTGGGCCCAGGAAGAAGAAAAGAAACTACCAGCTGGTGGCAGGAGGAAGTGCTGGGGGTGCAAGTGAGAAGTCAAGAGGGCTGGCTGCCTCCGACACAGAGGGTCCAGGGTGTGATGGGCCCTAGACGGGACGTATCATGGTTTTCATCCCCAACCAGGCCAAGGCGTTCTTGAGGGGAAGCGGGTGGGCAGTGGGGAAGCACTCTGACGAAGGCTGCTTATCACAAAACAGTGACGCTCAGGACCCAGGCCCATGGTGTTTCTTATTTCAACTAAGGTTGGGATTAGAGGGGCATTCGGAACGCTAACAGATGTGGCTATTTACCTCAATGGCCTGGGGTAAAGGTAGGTTTATAGTTGTTCATATGGAAAAGAATACAATGGTTAATAAATAATAATACAAGAATAAACTCTTGCATATTCACAACTATAAACCTACTTTTGCCCCACCATGTATTTTAATATTTTAACAATCAGCATGGCTACAGCTGTGCATATGGTTGGATATTTGCTCCACTGTTAGTATAATAGTCAGATTGATTTAACCCCTTTCTAGAATCTATACTAATAAAAGGGTAATATGCTAATTAGACCAGATAGACCGGACGTCCTCTGGATGTCCTTCTATACAAAGCCACAGCGGCTGTGAGGGCCAAAGGCGGCAGCACGGGAGAGGCGGCGGCACGGGAGAGGCGGCGGCACAGGCCGGTCCAGCACCACGGCTCCTTCCGCAGAGGCAGCCACAAAGGCAGCGGCGCAGGCCCAGCACCACACCTCCACAGAGGCTGGACGGGGTGCAACCTGCTGGGCCTCAACCTCCCACAGCCCCTCCCACAGCCAGCTAGGCCCCAACAGTGGGCAGGGGGTGGGTCCAGAGCTAAGAAGTGAGGGCCAAGGGCCGGCAGCCACAGCGGCTAACAGTGGCAGCAGCAGTGGGGTGATGGGAACAGCACCTTCCCCTGATCGGCCGGTCACCTCCCACAGAGGGAGCAGGCCTAAGCTGTCAGTAGGACATCCCCTAAGGGCTCCTGGACTGTGAGAGGGGGCAGGCTGGGCTGAGGGACCACTCCCCCGGTGCTTGTATTTTCGTGCACCAGACCTCTAGTTTTATTATAAATAGATAGATAGACAGACAGACATGGAGCAAGCAAGCTGTCTGCGAAGCTAGTAGTACAGAATAACATTTGGTTTTCTGGACCATAATTTAAGATGCTGAAATGCTGGTCTTTTGACAGAGAGAACACACATTTAGTATATGCAGGCTACCTGGGTGCTTACTGAATTATCAAACAGACTTTTACACTCAAAATAGAGGCAGAGAAAGGAAATGTTTAGAAATGAATCAGGGTACCATCCATAACAAAAGAAGAAAAATAATAGTGGGAGCAATGCCTGGTGCTTTACCATGGGAATAATGGGAAGAAATGCTGAAAATAATACTAAAAAAAACAAACATAGTAGCCTTAGTCCATCCCACATACCACCCCTGGGTAACAAAGAAAGGCATCATCATCTCTCTGCAAAGCCTTCTCTTCAAACAAACATGCTGTTAATTCTCCCATTTTAACTAAACCCCCTTTTGATCCCCTTATCTCCAACTCCATCTCTATTCCCCTTGAGAGCAAAACCCTTTGAAAGAGTCACCAATTTTCCTTTCACTTTCCATTCAGCCTGACTCAGAACCTCAAGGACCTGTGTGGTGCTTATTAGCAGGAAGTTCTCAGCTTACTTGGACTCACAGTGGAGCAACTATCTAACCAGCAGCAGCCACACTGATTGTGAAAATATGAAAATACAGGGTAGGGCAAAAGTAGGTTTACAGCTGTGAATATGCAAAACAGCTTATTCTCGTATTATTATTTATTAACCATTGTATTTTTTTACACATGAACAACTGTAAACCTATCTTTACCCCACGCCATTGAAAAAAATAACCATATTTGTTAGTGTTCTGATTGCCCTGCCAACCATGGCTTCTTCCTGAAACCCACTCCTTCCTTTCTCAAAATCCAGAAATTAGGGAGTTAATCCCAGGCACTACAGGGAGCTCCAGGGCCCTGCTGCAGCAAGCACAAGGCCAGATTCTATTCTCATTGATCATCAATAGTGTATGTGCTACTTATACCCCCAAGAGTCCTTACTCCCTGGCCTTGCCTTCTCCCCATCCCCCATGCCCTGCCTACACTCCACACAGCCTTGAGGATCTTCAAGGGGCAATACCTGGGAGGCTTCTTGGTGTCCACTCATCCCTAGGAATGCCAACCAGCCCACCATGGCCAGCCTTGTACCTTGGCTGTAGTAGGCCCAGACATGGTAAAGCATGTCCCGGTGAGCCGTGTATCCAAATCTTAGCTCCCTCTGGTCTCCAGTGCTCTAGCCTCCTGCTGCTGGTACTCATCCCGGCACAGCCTTCCGGAACACGGCCGCACAGGACTGGTGCAGCCTCCATGAGACTTTGCCTCAGAAGGGACCTGGGAGAGGCAGGAGCACAGGTGGGCAGAAGGGAATAGATAGGCTCCCTGGGGACTTAGAGGTCAAGGAGACCCAGAATACGGGCCACTGCTGATCATCACTTCCATTTAACTGAACAGGCTCATCAAAACCCACCACAAGCTTGCCCATCACAAGAATTAGCGCAATGATTTTTTATTAATAAAAATGAGAGTAATCACATAATATTTGCTCTGTCTAGTAACTGTAAACTTATTTAAGTATGAAATGATTATCATCCCCATTTTTACAGATAAGTGAAGCACCGAGAGGCTATTTAGAACTTAAATGGCAGAACTAAGATTCAAACTCAGGCTAGCACCGTGCCGACCACCCTTAACCGCTACAGCACACTGCCTCTTGTTTTGCCTGAAGGATTGTATTCCACCCAATTAAATATGACATTTCAGAAAGATTTTCTTGATTTAGTTGATAATAAAGATTTTAGCATACAAAATCTCAGTGATATAATGGCTAAAACATTCGGGAGGGCAGAACATTTTTTATGTAATTGCTTTTCAGCAGAAGCTGAGAGGATTTGGCACCGTGCTCCACATTATTGGTGTGAATTTGACACTCTAAGTCACCAATGACTATTAATTTAGTGGGGAGGTTTTTGTGTGGTTGATGCGGTCTCCTTTATCAAAGCAAAGCTCAGGACAGGGGCCTCAGTTAGCTAGTGACAGCCTCCTCAAATAAAACCAACGACGTCTAAAAATGACAAAAGATTTGGAATTTATTATAGTGATTTGATGAACAGTTTATACTCTGTGTCACATGAGGGAATGGTATTTAGCTTAGCTTTTTTAAGGATAAAAGGGGATTTCTTTTAGATTGCTATATACACACTTTTCCATTAATTTCTTTTACCATGCTGACTGCTAAATAGTTTGACTATCGCCTCACCTTTCACCAGCATTTGACACTTCCCTCCTCCCAAGGACATGTTTTCAATCAACTTCAATGCAACGCATTCTCATTTTCCTCCTAGTTCACCATGGACACGTCTCCATTTCCCTCGCTGGTTATTCCTCATCTTCCTGATCTCCAAACCTCAGTGTGGCCTAGATTCAGTCCTGGGACCTCTTCTCTTCCGTATCTTCGTTCTCTCCCTTGGTTAACTTACCCAGTACCATCCATACACTGGACACTCAAATGATTATCTGGTCTTACCTCTTTCCTGGATGCCAGACTATACTATGTGCAAATAGTAACCAGACAGTTCCAATGGGGTGTCTAAGAGGCATCCTAAATCTAATCCGTCTAAAACTTGGCCCTTGGCATTCTTCCCCAACTCCCACAACTTCCCCAACTTCCCCAATTCTTTCCCCATCCTGTTCCATGGCAGCTCTGTCCATCTAGTTATTCCAGCTCCAAACCTCAGTCATTCTTGAGTCATCTCTTTTATATCCTATATCCAATCTATCAGCGAATACCTGCATATTTATTTTCAAAATAGATCCAGAACTAGACTGCTTTCAGGTAGACCCTGTTCTATCACCTGGACCACACCATCATCGTTTTCACCTGTTCTATCCTCTGGACCACTCCATCATCATTTTCACCTGCTCTATTACCTGGACCATGCCATCATCGTTTTCACCTGTTCTATCCTCTGGACCACTCCATCATTGTTTTCACCTGTTTATCACCCTGGACCACTCCGTCATCGTTTTCACCTGTTTATCACCCTGGACCACTCCATCATCATTTTCACCTGTTCTATCCTCTGGACCACTCCATCATTGTTTTCACCTGTTTATCACCCTGGACCACGCCATCATCGTTTTCACCTGTTTATCACCCTGGACCACGCCATCATCATTTTCACCTGTTCTATCCCCTGGACCACACCATCATCATTTTCACCTGCTCTAGCACCTGGACCACTCCATCATCATTTTCACCTGCTCTATTACCTGGACCAGGCCATCATCATTTTCACCTGCTCTATTACCTGGACCACGCCATCATTGTTTTCACCTGGATTGTTTGTAGTATCTCCTTAACAGTCTACCTCACTCCACCCTTACTCTCCTACTCTTCATGACTGCTTTTTAAGGGTGTAAGGCAGATCATGTGACTCTGCAATTAAAAATCCTCCACTGACTTCCATTTAACTCCGAGGACAAGTCTTAGCCATTGAAGTGATCATCTAGACCCTTCACGAACTGACGATACATTTCCTCTCTGACTCATCTCCGTCCTTCACTTGGCTTCAGCCACACTGGCAGCCTTTCCACTCCTTGCACATGCAGACACACTCCTATCTCAGGATCTTCACCTCAGCTGTTCTATCTGCCCAGAAAGTTCTTCCCATAGAGGTCTACTTAGTCTTTCCCTCTCTTTCTCCATATCTTTTTTTCAAATGTCACTGCATTAGCTTCCTATTGCCTCTGTAACAAATTAGCAGAAATCTAGTGACTTAAAACAGAATATGTTTATTATCTACTAGAGGCCCGGTGCATGAAATTCATGCACGGGGGGGGGGTGAGGGGGGGTTCCCCTCAGCCCAGCCTGCACCCTCTCCAATCCAGGACCACTGGCTCCCTGGCTCCTAACTGCTTACCTACCTGCCTGCCTGATCGCACCTAACTGCCCCCCCCCACTGGCCTGGTCACCCCCAATTGCTGCCCCTGCAGGCATAGTTGCCCCCAACTGCGGCCCCCCCCCCAAGGCCTGTTCGCCCCTAGTGCCGCCCCACCGGCCCGGTTGCTCCTTACTGTACCCCCTGCCAGCGTGATCGCCCCCAACTGCCCCCCCACCAACCTGGTTGCCCCTCACTGCTCCCCTCTGCCAGTCTGGTCACCCCCAACTACCCCCCCCTGCGGGCCTGGTAGCCCCATGCAGCCTGCTGCTCAGTTGTTTGGTCGCCACTCACTAAACCCCTGCCGACCTGGTCGCCTCACACAGTGTGTTCGGTTGTCTGTTCGGTTGTTTTGGATGCGGTGGTCGCTTAGCCTTTTATATATATAGATAGTGCTGGAGGTCAGAGTTGTAAAGTTAAGGAATTAGCAGGGCTGCATACTCTGGGAGGCCATTCCTTGCCTTTTCCAGATCCCAGAGGCATCTGCACTCCTTGGCTCCTGGCCCTTCAAAGCTAACAGCACAGCTGGTCCCTTTCTCTGGCCTCTGCTTCCACCATCACATTATGTTGTCCGACTCTGATCCCCTGCCACTCTCTTATAAAGACCCTTCCCTGTACTAGTAATTGCATGAGGCCTGCCCACATCATCCAGGATGATCTCAACCATCTCAGGATCCCTAACTTCATCCCCTCAGCAAAGGCCTTTTACCCTGTCCTGTGAGATATTACAGGCTCTGGGCATGAGGACAAGGGCATCTTTGGGTGCCACTATTCAGCTACCACAGGGAATTTCGTCGTAGACCTTTTCCAACTGAAATATTTAAGTTTACAAATCTCTTTCTCTACCATAAAGCCTTAGCTTCCTTTTCGGCTTAATTTTTCCATCATACTTGCCACCACCTGACACACTATATTCTAAAATGAAGGGTGTGGGGGAGGTGGGAGAGGTTATAGGGGATAAATGGTGATGGAAGGAGAAGGGGTGGTGAACACACAATACAATATATAGATGATGGATTGTAGAATTGTACCCTTGAAACCTATAAACTTTTATTAACCACTGTCACCCCAATAAATTTAATTAAAAACATTTTTAAAACTAATGGTAATGAAGAAATTTAAAAAGTGATAAGAGAAGAAATTATACTAGCTGTCTTAAAAATCTTGTTATATATAAATTGCATTTATTTTGTTATTTATTTTTGAATGAAGAACTGTTATAAAATGTTTGTATGCCTAGGCAATAATGATAATGGCGACTTACAGTTAGTTGGGAATAAACTTGAATAACCTTTTCCAGTAATGGTGCTGCATTACAGAGAGTCCATCCATGCTCTATTGTGTTCAATAAAGTATATTTGTGATACAACTTATTGGAGTAAAGGTTATACTTTCTACCTTTACAATTTCATTGGTAAAATTCCTTGTGTGTGCAGTTGCCACCTGCATATTAGTACCCTGCTGAAACTTATCGAGATGAATATTTCATGCAGGGTGCAATATTTATAATTACACAATTATGAGTAGCACCATAATACATTATAATTTACCCATTAAAGTATGGCAAAGAACATGAAAAATCAACCAATAACATGTGTCTATCTAAAACCCATCATCTGGAGGGTAGGAGGGTTTTGTATCTTCTGTTTACTGCTACATCCTCGCTGCCTAGAAGGGCACCTAGAAAGTACAAGGCACTCAATAAATCACAGGGGTGGGATGAGGCTCAGCTGGAATCTGAGCCAGTATCGAGCTCTGCCTTGTTGGCACACGGAAGCCTGCACTGTCAGCTTCTTTGCAGTTGGGTGGGACCCTGTGACTGGTTCTGACCATTGAAACATGACCATAGTGATGTATGTCGTGTCCGGTCTGAGGCAGTGAAAAACCATGCACTCTTCTCTAGGCCCCGTCCGCCCGAGGCCACCAGGGCCCAGCTGTGTCAGGTGGCACAGCTACAGATGGCAGCCTGGCAGCCTGCGTTTCTGAGCAACACAGAGCCCTCCCTTCCTCCCCGCCACCCAGAGAAGCCCATTCATTGGGATCAAGAAATCAACTTCTGTTGTTGTATTAAGACAATAAAACATTGGATTGTTTGCTATCAGAACATAACCTAATCCATTCCAATTAATAATTTGTTATCAGAAGTTGAGTGCCCTCGTAAAAAAATATATATATATGTGGAGCTTACTTCACTGTTAGATGGTCATCATTGGCAAAGGAGCTGGTGCCTGAGGTTACCAAGGCTGTAATCCCTGTGTCATAGTGACCAAATAGTTAGCAGGACTGTCACTCAGGTAACTTGGGAAACAGATCGTGACTTGAGTGAACCTGCAGCTCCAGGGAAACACATTAGAATATTTGTTTAGTGATATTAGTCGCGTTCAGATATGGATCATAAGAACGACATAGCCCAGAACAGAATTGCCCAATTTGAAAGCAAATGGAGAGATTTAGGAACTGGGGCTTTGCATGGTTAAAAAGCAACTGCTTCTAGACTCTAAATAGTGTAATATTAGAGTCAGAAAGCAATTTTAAGGGAGATGCGAATAAATTCTTTCAACAGATTATATTACCTAAGGGCAAGGATCCGATTAAGGTTATATTGCTCAGTAAATCTTTTCAACTCTACGAAATTACTCATGTCAAATATAAGGGTAAAACTTGCCCACAGAAGTGGGCTAGAGAACAAGAACTATGGGAGTGAAAACACAAAGAAACACTAGACATGAGGAATCTGTCCCAGAGGAACTGTGAGGGTCTCTCTCTTCTCCTCCTTAAAGGGTTTGGCCCAGAAGCCATTAGGTGGGCAGAGGAAGGTGGACTCCCTCACCTGGAGCAGGGGTGGGGCAGCCACCAGAGCCTGAGCTGAGTAAGGATGGCATCTGCATAGGACAGCTGCCCAGGTCTGAGCCCGAGTGGGCAAGAAGGGTGTCCACCTAGAGGAGGCAGTGTGAGGGTCAGGGCCTCAAAAGGGCGAGGAGGGCACCCATGTGGAGGGGAGCTTCCTGGCAAGGGGTGGCAGAGCCTGAGGGGCTGAAGACTGGTGGGGATCAGAGGACACCAAGCAGCATGGGCAGTCAGGCCCCCTGTGGATTGGGGGGCTCTGTGCAGGGAGGCGACTGCTGAAACAATCAGGCAGGCTTCCTATTGGCAGAGAAGGGCACTGTGAATAAGGAAGGGAGAAAAATGAAAGGAGCCCTGTGATGCATCAGTGTGAACTTGCAGAGATTTTCTTTATATTTTTACTAGAGGCCCAGTGCACGAAATTCATGCACGGGGGTCCCTCAGCCCAACCTGTACCCTCTACAATCCAGGAGCTCTCAGAGGATATCCTACTGATGGCTTAGGCCCATGCCCCATGGCTCTCTGCTTTCTGCGGGGCCTGGAGGTTTCCCTGCAGCCATGGAGATGAAGCCCCCATGCCCTGCTGTCACTCTCTGCCTGCTGCCGCCAAGTGCCATGTGAAGGAAGCCCCAGTGCCCTGCAGTGTGCTCTGTCTGCTGGGCCTGGGGGCTTCCCAGACACGGACACACTAAGGAAGCCCCCATGCCCTGTTGTCCAGGCTCTATCTGCAGGGCCTGGGGGTGTTCCCACCACCACTGCCCACTAAGGAAGCCCCCAAGCCCTGCTGTCTGGGCTCTGTCTGCCATGTCTGGGGACTTCCCTGCGACTGCCCCACTAAGGAAGCCGCCAGGCCCGGCTTTGCAGGGCCTGGCGGCTTCCCAGCTGCCAAGATCAGGAAGCTGCCATGCCCTGCTCTGCTGGCACTGGAGTCTTCCCGATCGCCTCGGCAACCATCGGGAAGATGCCATGCCCTGCTCTTCCGCCGGCTCCGTGTGCACAGGGCCTGGCGTCTTCCCGATTGCCGCTGCGACAGGCCCTGCTCCTCCACCAGCTCCGTGTGTGCAGGGCCTGGCGTCTTCCCAATTACCTCGGCGACCATCGGGAAGACGCCATGCCCTGATCCTCTGCCAGCTCCGGCTCCGTGTGTGCAGGGCCTGGCGTCTTCCCGATCACCGAGGTGACCATCGGGAAGACGCCATGCCCTGCTCTTCCGCCGGCTCCGTGTGTGCAGGGCCTGGCGGCTTCCCACTGCCGCAGCACTAAGGAAGCAACCATGCCCTGCTCTCAGTGCTCTGTTTGCTGGTGGGACAGGCCAGACACTCCAGCAGTGGGGCTGAGGGGACTGGGCGCTGCCATCTTGTGGGTATGGGGGCCGCCATTTTGTCTTGGAGTGAAGCCTAATTTGCATATTACTCTATTATTAGATAGGATATGTATTTTATATATTTTTATACGGTGAGTCTTCACTTAACTTTGTCAATAGGTTCTGCAAATTTAAGCAAAATGATATATAAGAAAACCAATTTTACCACAGACGAATTGATATAAATAAGAGTTAATTTCCTCATCTCATCAACTTTATAATGAAATGATGTTGAACAAAATGATGTTAGTCAATAATATTGTATATAGGTGCCAGCTGGGTACTGGAAATATCAGGGGGAACACTTTGTAAAGTATATGATTACCTATGCACCTGCTGTATACCTGAAACTAATACCAAATAATACTGAATGTAAACTATAATTGAAATTTTGTAATTAAAATTTTCAAAATAGATATAAATGTATATCTGTAAATACATTATATTCATACACAACAGATTCTCTGCCTCTGTCCTCTGAGAGAGCCTTGGAGAAGTAACACCGGCATACCTATGGGCTTACCAATCCTAGATCATGGCTTTAAGATACCTAATCTCTACCCAAGGAATTGGCTCCCTGGAGAAATGGCCGCTTCCAGAGCTGGGGCAGGAAAGTGTACAGTGATCTCAGAGTATCTTGTTCTAGAAAACAAAGAATAGCTCCAAGAATGATGGAAGTGTGTCACAGGTCACATGCCCACCTGAAGAGGCACACACTGGTCACACTAGGACAATGATTATCCAAATAAATAATGATGGCAATGGATTACAATCCATTAAGTAAAATGGAAAATGTATGTATTCATAAAAGTTAATGAATAAATTGAAAGTTAGCGGACACATGGAGTATTACATAGTTCCAAAGTTCCTTCCCACAAGAGTTATTAGTTGCAAACAGAAAAAGAGTAACTTTATAGAACAGACTTCATAATCTCATTCGAGTGATCAAAGTGAAAAAATGAAACTAATAGCATGCAGTAAGAACACAGCATTGTCTCCGATATTCCTGACAAAATGTAACACAAATCTGGTCACAAGGAAACATGAACCAGATGCAAATGGAGGGGCACAGTACGAAGTAATTGGTCTGAAAGCTTGGAAAGTGTCAGGTAATGAAAGTCAAGGAAAGGCTGAGGAACTGGGCCACTGTGAGGGACACTAAGGACATATGGCAGTGAAAAGCAGCTCATGGTTATGAACTGGATTCTTTTGCTATGAAGGACATTTTTGAAATATCAGGCAAATTTGAGTGTGTCTGAGGTTAACTGAGGGTAACAGGTTGGTTTCCTGATTTTGATGGTTACATTTGGGTCGGGTAAGAAATGCCCTTAGTAGAACATGCACAGACTAGGGAGTGATGGCGCATCCGACCAGCAGCTTGCTCTCAAATGGCTCAGGGCTAAGACAGGTGCTTGTGTCCTTCTGGAAGCTTCTCTGTGCGTTCGATATTATTTGAAAAAGTGATTTGGGTGTGGCTTCTGACAGGTGAAGATAACTGGAATAGAATGGGAAGGAACTTTCTGTGTTGTTGTTTTTTTAAATATATTTTATTGATTTTTTTTTTTACAGAAAGGAAGGGAAAGGGATAGAGAGTTAGAAACATTGATGAGAGAGAAACATCGATCAGCCCTTGACCGGAATCGAACCTGGACCCTTCAGTCTGCAGGCCGACGCTCTATCCACTGAGCCAAACCGGCTAGGGTGCTTTCTGTGTTTTTGAAAGATTGTGAGACCCTGTGGGCTGCCAACCTTTTTCAGCCAGAGCAGGGGCTGTGAAATCTGCACATCCTTGTAGAGGGCCTATTTCCCAAGGCCAACTTCAGCTGCAGCTGGAGAAGCAAATGAGAAATGGAAAGTCTTCTAAAGACACCAAGAGGCAAAGGACAAGCAGCTCTCGGGGTAGAGTGACTGCCAAGGAGACTGAGGAGCTCCTGTGGACCAGAGACTCACTCCCTTCCCTGGATGTTGTGTCCTGGGCCCAGGGCAGGGCAGATAACTTGCCATTTTCACTCACAGTCTCCAGACGAAGAGAAACCATCCTCGATCTGAAGTAGAGACTATGACGCTGAGCTTTGAGCTCAGTGCCACGACAAGGGGACTTTCAGTTGCTCTCCTGGGAAGGTTGTTGGAAGAGAGTGTCGTGAATATTTGGTGGTTAGAAGAGGAACTGTGGTAGCGATTCTTAGCACTTACCAAAATCTGGTTCTTCTCCTCTTCTGGGCATAGGGAGCCCTGCAATTATTAGCCCAAATGACTTGTGACTATTTCAGTCCAAGGACATGCATCGCTTCTGTTAAGGGGCAGAGAAGCGTCCCAGTCTGCGCCCTGTCTCTCCTGCTGTGGTGGGCGCAGGAGCCGCGTGCTGCAGGCGCTGCAGCTGTGAGATGCAGTCTCCGTCAGCTGGGTGTTCAGTATCATGCTAGGGTCAGACACCTGATGGAACCTAGACATAAAGTGAGAGAGCAAAACAGTTCTTAAAAATTAAACCACCAAGTTTGAAGGTCGTTAATTACTACAGTGTAATGTGGCCTATATAGATGCATACTGCAAAGAAAGGAACCTGGGTAGAGGGAAGGGAAAGATGTAGTCATCTGACTGAGGATAGAAGGAGAGGTAAGAACGTCTTTGTGTGCTACTACCAGCCAAAGAGATATCCTTGACAGGATCCTGGCTCAGCCGACAAAGATAATATCTATATATATAAAAGCCTATGCAACCGTCTGACCATCTGACCGGTAGCTATGATGCGCAATGACCACCAGGGGGCAGACACTCAATGCAGGAGCTGCCAAGCTGCGGTGACTTGGCAGCTTTGGTTCTCGGGTGATGCACCCAGACCCAGAGAGGAGGGAGCCTGATTCTGGGGGGTGTCACCCAAGAACTGCCCTCTCGCAATCCAGGACCCCTTCAGGGGATGTCGGAGAGCCGGTTTTGGCCTGATCCCCGCGGGCCAGGCCTAGGAACTGGGCCTATAGTGATACCATAATTGTAACTGGTTACCTACATACCAGGAATACTTAATGATGGCCAACACCCCACTACTGAGGGCACAACATGGTTGCCAAATTGTAGATCATTTGTGGTAGAAATTCCCCAAATACAGATTTTGGTCAAATGCCCGATGGTCAGGTGCTAAAATCAATACTCAGCTAAAGCCAAGCCAAAGCTGAAAAGGGCCATCCGAGAAGGAAGGTGTGGGTTCAGAACATAGTCTTTTATTTGTGTGTACACAAAATTCATTATTTATATTATATCAAAAACATTGTTGCTACGATTACAGCTTTATCACTATGCTATGAGAAGTGAAATGTCAAGCTTATCGTGTGAGTGTCGGAGTGGTGCTGGCCGAGCAGGGCCGGCTCCAGGCCCCTACAGAGTGCACGTGCTGAGGTTAGGAAGTTAGCAAAAGAACAAATTGGGGGGCATTTAATTTTTCTGTGTTTTTCTCTTGCATGCTACTCTCGGGTTTCTTATTATATCTAGTTTTTGTATGTGATTTTAGAGTTTTCTCATGAAACGTGTAGGTCATAAAGTTGACACCCTTACTTCATTCTTACAAGACAACCATTCCCCAAAGAAATTTTTCTTGAGAGAATCATGGCTTAAATAATATCACAAAATTAAAATTTCTATATAGCTCTTAAAGCTTATTTTGTTTAACATACATCTTAGGTTGCTTGGTCTAGATCTTTAAACAAAGGTTACTCACTGTCTTCCCACTCTGCTATTTACTGACTGTTCAGTAAAACTATGGCATAATCATATTTTTATTATTCTGCTTTGTATTATTTAAGTTCTTGTAAATATTCATTTGCTGAGAAAAATAACTGAATTTATCCAACTAAGGCAGCTTTCCTTAATTTTTGTATTAACTGCTAACCTATATCCTTATTTATCCATTTAAAGATTCTGAAAGGTTTTTAAATAAAAATAACAGCTTTCATAGTAATTACTGCTTCATTTTATAATTGCAGTAATTATAATTGCATAAATTATTATGCCTTCATTATTTTAATGGAATGTGAATGATCATAAAGAGATTTCATTCTAAATAATATTTAGAATGCACAGTCAACAAATCTGAATAACATATCATGTTTGTATAACTTATGTTGCTAAATTGGTTATACACAACAGTACTACAGGATGATGTTATTGACCGTGGGCAAGTTCAGGATGCCCAAAGTTGTGTTTAAACATGTACCTAGGTTGTTCTGATATCCAAAAATGAAGATGATAAAGTCATGGTTGAAGAGCATATTTCTGGCCAATTCCTAAGGAGAAGCCAGACTTTGCTGTATTGCTAGTGTGTGCAAAAAACACCTCGAAGACAGTCTCTGATGGCTGGAGTTATAGGCGGGGAATGCTGGCGACCAGTGCACACCAGGCATAAGCTAACAAGCAAAGCATCCTGCTCGTGAAGTCAGCTCTTGCGTATGGCATTGAGCTGGGTAAGCAAAGTCCTCCAGGGGCAACTGGGAGAGCACAGTTCTTAGACACGAAGAGGAGCGGAGAAACACACCTCCCAGCTTTGGTAAAGAAGACTTACCTTAACTAAACAGAAAGCTCACCTCAACTGTTGACCCAAAGGCAGAGCAAAAAGGAACGGGAAAGAGATGAGGAGGCAAAGGTCTGGACCGTCTTCCCACTCTGCTATTTACTGACTGTTCGGCTTTGATCAAGGGGCCTGAACCTGCGTTTTTCCACCTATGAGATGTAGGTAAGAGTACCTACATTATCAAGTTGATAACCTACAGGAAAGTTGAAAGTTTTGTAAATTCTAAAGCTCTGCATAAAAATTTTAAAAAATAGGTGTTACACATCCACGTAAGCTCTTCGTTAATGAATCTTATTCTGTTCTGCTGAGGCCCTCACCCCTCTGATTTGCTTGATACTATTTTGATCATGTTTACCTGCTACATTATAAAAGGCAATATTAGTAAATACCCAAATTCCCTTTGCAGGTAAGGAAACTGAGGCACAGAACTAAGATTACATAGCCAAAAAGAGTCATAACACACATAGTTCACTGACAAGATCAAGTTTGAGAGCCCAAAAGGCTGGATCTAGGCCTTGGTGCATGCTTACTTTGCTAAGCAAAAGTCTCTGGAGCAAAAACATCAGTCTTTCCTGATAATCCCCTGAACTCTATGTCGAGTCTTTTTATTCTATTAAGATATGTTTCCATAATTTAAAAAAAAAAGTTTGGTGAAATATTTAAAATGAAGGCTTGCTGCCTAAAATATGTTTTACTTAAGGTGTTTGAATATTCATTGCAAAAAAACACAACTATCCCTAACACCAAAGCAGATGATCCAAATGTGCCAAAACTCAGTCTTGAAATCCCCAAATAAAACCAGCCGTGCTGGGTTCAGCCAAAACCAGAGTGAGCTGACTGACCTGAGACAGCGAAGGAGGCCTATTGGAATCAGTCAGATCCACACAATATGAGCGACAACACTCTATGACACGGACTTATGCGTTGGACAACCAGGATAATGACTATGTTCAAGAATTCACACCATCATGCGTGTGGGAGGGGCCATCCCAAGCAGGGCCAGTGGGGAGGGACACGTCTAAGACTCGGTTCTTTTTTATACAGTCTCAGGTGATTCTTCTGCACACCAGTTGGACCTGACAATTTATTTGAGGGAATGGCCACGTGCGCTGTAGTTTAAGGTCAGGTCTCACTTGGACTTGTTCCTAGGAGTGACTGCATGTGCTTTCCTTTCCCTCCCACTCCACTGCCGCAACTGAAGCAGACAGGTTGGCCTCTCAGATGGGAACACGCGTGTAATTGGCCTAAAGAGGGGAACCCCTAAGCCTTGGCTCAGACATATCCCAACTGCTGTAGGTCCCTAAGCAAGAAACGGACAAGAAGAATGGTATCAAAGGAGCCAGAGAAACGGAGGCAGAAGGAATATGGTGGCAGCACTAGAGATTGTTCATGCTTGTCGATAAAAGCAGCTAATTCAGTGCCTGCGCCCTGAACACAGAGTCTGCCAAATTCTGAGACTCATTGCAGGAAGTCATTTGGATAACATGCTTAAACCATGTTGTACAATCCAGTTTCCATTAGTAAAAATGATAATAATATAGAGAGACTTGCTTTTTATTTCTTCCTTCTCCATCCTGCACTACTACAAGGCAGCAAGCTCGTTGAGAGTATCTGCACCGCAGAAGCAAGCAATGAAAATAAACTTTACAAATATAAATGAGAAGAGCATTCTACCTAAAAAAATTAAAACACAAAATAAATTGAAGGACTCTGAGAAGTGGGAAGCCAATTGTTGCATAAGCCATGCCCTGTAATCCCACTTATACCAGTAAGGAACCAATCTTTTCATTTCCATCCATGTCACTATTTTGTCTCTCTCGGTGGGCTTACAATTCTAGAGAGGCGGCTCGGGGTGCCATTTATTAGAGCCCTTCAAACCCCAGATGCCAGAAGCCAATTCCAGCATGTCATAATTATAAGAGTTTTATCAAAAGGTTGATGAAACTTGGGGGCTCAACAAGGGCTGAGTCACATATGTAATTACCTGTTGGAGTGGCTAAAGGGCACTTCCCCCAAACCTGAATAGGATGATGGTTTGCTGCCAGACAGCTCAGGGCATCTTAACCTACATGTTATTGCCTCCTGTTGGCCAAACACCTGAACAGCTGTAGGCTATTCCCCAATCTGACAATGCTTCTGTAAACCCTACCCTTTGAAGTTTATGTCTCCACCTTGCCTTAGGACAAATTGTGTTAATAAAAAGCAAGGGTCCTGAGACAAAAAAAAAAAGAAAAAAAAAAGATCTTTAGCTCCTTTAGCTGAAGCTCCTCTGACCCCCAATGCCTTTCAAATTTATCTTTTGTCTTTGGACTCTTACTTAATCTACACACAGCCTTTCTCCAAATTGTTGAGCTCTTCTTAATGCTGGGACAAAAACCCCATCACCCAGACTTGTGTCCAGGATTCACTGCTCAACAGATGTATGTTGCATCTGTGATTCAATCCATCCAAGTATCAGTTTTCTCATCCATAAAATGGGATAATAGTAAAAACTACTTAAGGATTGTTTGGCAGGATGACATGGTATAACCCAGGAAAAGTGTTCAGCAGAGTTGCACATTTTAGGTGCTCAAGAAACATTGCCTATTGCATATATGATTTAATATTTAAACTCATTTTTGTACTTATTATAATTTTGATCTTTTCTGCAGAAACATATTGCTCTGTTTCTTTTGAAACTCAGTGTTGATATCAACTAGTGCCCAAACCCAGCTCCACCTAATCCACGTAGAAAGGGATTTGCCATATTAGCTGAGTCGATGAAGATGGGATTGGGCATTAACTGATGTCAGTGGAGATGGGACTGGGGTGTTCCCGATGTCAGTAGAGATTAGTTTGGGCATTAACTAAGAGCAGTGCTGAAAGAACTAGTTTAAAAGGAAAACACAGCACTAAAATTCTGGGGCAAAGATCGAAACTGGACAATTGTCAGAACATAGAAAATAAGATAAATCCAATTGTGTAAAGGAAGAAGCAAGTTTAACTGTGTGTCCTAGGACAAGAGTCAAGTAAATCAATACCTTGCAAATTGCTAGCACTCAGAGGTTGGCGGGTTATCACTTCCATAGAAAGAAAGGAATAAGCAGATTTTAGAAGCAGGCTTCCCAGGAACAGCACGAACAGGCACAGATGGTGCCATGCAGGACTGCTGAGCTAAAGATCAAAGAGATAGAGACCGATATTTTAACAAAAGCCTATAGCTCAGGTGCTACAGTTACTTTCCTGTTGCAGGCGGTCACCCCACAGATCTCCTGCAAGCTGGAGCCGGGGTTGTTGCATCATGTCAGAGGAAAGCAACTGCACCTAGATCAGTGATGGCGAACCTATGACACGCGTGTCAGCACTGACACGCGTAGCCATTTCTGATGACATGTGGCCGCAAGCCAAGGATGAAACATTTGCTGCTCCTGAGGATGAAACATTTGCGACTAGAGTCTTGGAGTTAGTTTTTTCCTCAAAGTGACACACTACCCGAGTTATGCTCAGTTTTTTGGCGAAGTTTGACACACCAAGCTCAAAAGGTTGCCCATCACTGACCTAGATGATGCTGATAATGACAGAATGACTGACAACACCTCCCTCACGGTTAGTGACCCCAGGTGCCAAGCCAAGCAATGTGCATTCATGATCTCATTTCATCTTCATACCAGTCCTATGAGATGGATAGTTTTAACTCCATTTTTCCAATGAGGAAACAATGGTCAGAGAAGTTAAATGGTTTCCCTACGTTCACTTAGTTAGTGTTAACGAAAAAACCATTGAAACCTGTAAAGAATTTTGTGAGTTTATTTGAGCCAAATTGTCGACATATGCCGGGAAGCAGAACCTCAATGAATTGAGATAATGCTCCGAGGAAATGGTGGGTTACATCTGTATTTATACATTGCCATCAAAGGAGGGACATAGGTCGGCTACATGAAATTCATTGGTGACGGATTAAGGAGGTGGGTTAAAGTCAAACGGTGGGAAACCCCTGGGATTGGATAAAAAGCAAAATGATGGACACATACTTAGGTGGGTACAGGAACAATTAACATGATAATGAAGGAATTTGAAGTATCTGTCCTGGCGCCCACCACATTTGGTTGTGCCCCAGGGGCTCCAGCAAAAGAAGGAAGTTACAAGTTACCCAGACATCTCACAGATATGTTATCTTAGAGGCAAAAAGGCAAATGGGCTCAGTAAGGAAGATCTAAGTTGATCTTTGTCAGGGAAGATATCGGACTAGGACATGACTACCCACTATAACCTGTTTGTAGTTAAATATTTAATTTTCAAACCATCCTTTGTGGTTATTTCAGGTCTCTGAGTTTGCAAGACTGCCACGCAGGCCTCCCCTGAGCTTGTCAGGTTAGCATGTGGCTCCTTCCGTTCACATTAGAAACTTGTAAATTTGGGATGCAAACCTAGCTTATCAGAGAGAAACAAAAATTGCCACATTATAAGAAATCCATCTGTAAAAATACAGCGGAAGAAGGAAATAATAAGTGGATTCTGAAGGATTCCAACAGCAGAGGTTAAAAAGAGAAACCGTTATGCTCTTAGAAACATAGATGAGAGTTCAGGCTCTTTTGAAGAAGGTTATTCTGGGTATGCTGGAAAAGTGAAACGACACCATGCTTTCAGAAATGCCAGAAAAAGTTCCCAAACACGGCAGGAGGACGAGACACAGAGGTTATTGATACCTCCCTGCTGTGCCTCAGAGAAGTGACAGTCACCCAGGCACGTGTGCTTGTTTTTCCCGGGGAAGCTGGACGGTGTACCACTTACCAATCACAAGGGTACAAATAACATGCAGGAGAGGATGCAACTGTGAAATTAAGTAAGTTGGAGATCAGGCTTACTTTCCTTTTCTCCTAATGAAAGCCACCGCTGTAAAGACAAACAGCATCTAGGAACATGCATTATTACCCACACACCTGGCAGTAGCAAAAAGCCTTGGTTCCCTGAACACAACCAATGTCAGTACAATGAGTACTTTGAAAGATTAAAAATGAAGCTCAACAAACATGTAGAGTACTGTGCTCACACACTGGGAAGGAAACAAGATAAATTATCTTTGCCCTAAAAGTTGCTCATCTCACAACTGAGAAATATTTGGAAGACATACCTATTGATATACAGGAGAGTTTTAAAGTTATAATATCACTAGAGGCCCGGTACACAAAATTTGTGCACAGGGGTTGGGGGTGTCCCTCAGTCCAGCCTGCACCCTCTCCAATCCGGGACCTCTCGGGGGATGTCCAACTGCCGGTTTAGGCCCGAACCCAGGGATAGGGCCTAAACCAGCAGTCGGACATCCCTCTCACAATCCTGGACTGCTGGCTCCTAATCACTTACCCGCCTGCCTGCCTGGTCGCCCCTAACTGCCCCCACCTTGCTGGCCTGATTGCCCCTCACTGTCTCTGCATGCTGGCCTGATCGCCCCTAACTACCCCCCCCCCTGCTGTCCTGGTCACCCCTAACTGCCCCCCACTGCCAGCCAGGTCACCCCCAACTGCCCCCTCCCTGCCGGCCTGGTCGCCCCCAACTGCACCCCCGCTGGCCTGGTCAACCCATACAGCCTGCTTGTTCAGTCGTTTAGTCGTCCCTCACTAACCCCCCTGCCAGCCTGATCGCCCCACTCAGCCTGTTTATTCAGTCGTTTGGTCATCCCTCACTAAGCTCCCTGCCGGCCTGGTTGTAGGCAGCCATCTTGTGAAGGTGTGAGGGTCAATTTGCATATTACCTCTTTATTATATAAGATATTAAAAGATCTATATAAAAAGGATGCATTTTCATGCAAAAGACAAAGAAAACTTGGAACATCTAATACTAATGGAATACTCCACCCCTAACTCAAACAGAGGGTTTCTTTCTTTTTTTTTTTCTTTTAAGACAAATTCTCCCAAGATTTAAAATACCAAATAATTCTGGTGCTATTTAAACTATTCCGGAGCATAGGGAAAAAAAAGTTGGAGAACAGATTGACCACAAACTCTTGCCTCCACCTCCTGACCTAAATCTTAGAAATGGCATAAAAGATATTACTTAAAGGAATAAATTCATAAATGTGCTATAAAACAAAAAAAAAATGCATATCAGAAATCGTGAGGAATCATGAAATACAGAATACGCACATAGGGTTGGATTAGCAGAAGGAACTGTCACCCAGAACAGGCGCGAGGACCACTAGGACTGTTGGCAATGGCTCTGGAGGTGCTTCAATTAAAGGTGTACTGGATATAGTGGGTCAGGAAGGACCCATAGCAATACATCTGGGTAAGTGATTTAAAAAGTATATTTCGATTGTTCAAAGAAGTTGACCCATAGAACAATGACACCCACTGTCTGCTTGTATTAAGGATCAGCCAAGAGAACATTAACCTCCAGGCTAAGCTATGAATATGAGTACCCGGGCAAGGAAGAAGGGCGATGTATGAGGTGACTTACACCACCCAGGAAGAAGCAGGAAACCTCTGCTCTCCCCTCAGATCACTCTTCTTAACTCCTTTAAATTTATTTTATTGTTTCATTACTCTCAATGGGCTGAGGCAGGATTGCTCCCCTCAATAAATAGCACCCATGGAAAATAGAATAGGGAAACTCTCACAGGAAATGAGTATGTAGCAAGAAGTACCTAAGATTGTGGTAATTCATTACAAAAACAGCACTGAATTCAATAAACAGGACACCCAAGAAAATAGTTCACAGAACAAACTAAAAAATTTCAAGTCAAGGTAATATTTTCAAAAGAATAAGACCGAGTTACATGCCCTTAACCCGACCCTTTAGTCCTCAGGCTGATGCTCTATTCACTGAGCAAAACAAGCTAGGGCTCTCCTCCTGTTTGTAATACTATCTCCAGTCAAGCTTTTCCAATCCTCTCTTCCTCTATGCTACTCAGATTTCTAGGGGGCCCTTATTTCATTCCGTCTATTTTCTTTTGGCATGCCTTTTGTATTTACATCCTGCATCCTAATTCTAGTCGTGGGCAGTACAGTCAGTAAAGGCATAAGCTTTAGTCAGACCTGTGTTCAAACCCTGGTCCAGCCACTGATCATTGGCAGATTACTTAACCTCTCTGGCCCAGTCTTCTCATGAGGTGATTTTAGTACCTTCCTCGGGGGTTATTATGGGAACTACAGAATAATATCAATACTAAAACCCTCTCATATGTGGCTGACACATCGTTAACTCCCCATAGCCATCATCACCATATTTTTACTCCATTTTTTTCTGTCAGCTAATTCTCACTTGTTTTTATTCATCTCACTACTTCTGACTCCCTGATTCCCATCACAGGTGCCCTCGGGCTATCTCTCTCTTAACAATGGGAATCTAGAAACAGGCATAATCCGAACAAGAAATAGCAGCAGGTTACACATGTAAAGTTATAAACCCACCAACATAGATAATAACAGAGACAAGCTTTGTGACTTGCACAGAGCACTTAGTCCGTTCTTTATCATTTCAATCCTGCTCTGAAGGAACATTTGAGAGCCCTGAGGCACACAGAGCAACAATGACTGATTCAAGAACTTAAAAGAAATCATGAATAAGCTAAATCAGACGGTTTCACTGAACACTACTGCCAGCTCAGATCTAGTGTGCACAGCCTCAGCCTCAGGGCGGCCCTCAGAGGAGTCGCCTACAGTCCTGCCGCAGGTGAGCGAACACCTGGGCAAAGGAGAGAGTCCCGGGGATTCTCTAAAGGCCAGGACCTGAAGGAGGTCCATTAGAAAGGATGGCCAACTTCAACACCGCAAGCTCACCTCACTTCAGGATTTTATTGAAACCTTTGCTCCTTTAATCTGATGAGCATGAGAGACCAAAAGAATAGAACTATTTCACTACAGTGAATTTGGTTTATTAAAAGTAGGTATCCTGACATATAGAGTGGTGCTATCATATTGTAACATGCTTCCTTTCCTCGAAATGATGAGTCAACTGGTAGATTAAACAAAGAACATTATGCATAGTAGATATCAATGAGTGTCTATTGTTAATGTTGACTTTGATGATAAAAATAATAGTAGCTTACATTATTGCTTACTTATATTGTTCCAGTCTTATTTTACTAAGCGCTTTAAATCAATCCTAGGATGTGAATACTATTATTACCCACTTTACAGATAATGAAACTGAGGTACAGAGAGATTAAGTAACTTGTCCAGGTAATAAAGAACAAAACTGGGATTCAAATCCAGGCTGTTCAGAGCCCAGTCTCTCAATCGCTATTTGATTATGATTGTATCAATTTATGGGCAGATACATCCATCATTCATTCACCCAGCAATTATATATTAACTGGCTCCTCTAGCTCATATAATTTTCCAGGCATGTTGATACAGACAAAATAAGGCTAGAACTCAGTCCTTAAAGTAGCAACTACTGAACATTTTCTCCTTGGACAGACTTATCCTCAAAATTCTGAGTTTGTTCTGTTCCTAAGGCCCTAGCCAACTCTCTCAGACCTCAAACATTTCCTGGTGCCCCAATACCTCTGGTGACCCTCAGCTCCACAACAGACACAGCGGGAGGATCCACTGGGCCATGTCTAGTCCTGGATTAAGCAGAGAGCTGTGGAAGAAATGGAGGGAAGGATGAGAAACCTGCACCCTGCCACTGGGCAGCGGAGGGAAAGTAGGGAAGCTATGTGCCAAGCACTGTGTGGTGTATTTACTCATACCTCTTCTTACTCTTCCCAATCCCTTCTCCCTGAGAGGTATATTATTTCAAATTTGCAAATGAGAAAACAAGCTCATTGAGGTTAAGTGACTTTTTGAAGGTCACCCAACTAGTTAAGTGGTGAAGATAGTATCCTATATAATAAAAGCCTAATGTGCTAAGTGTCAGGTCGTCTGGTCAGCCTTCAACCAATCAAAGTGTAATATGCTAATGATATGCTAAGGCTGCTCAACTGCTCACTATGATGTGCACTAACCACCAGGGGGCAGACAGTCAACCAGTCGACCAGTCACTATGACATGCCCTGACCATCGGGGGTAGATGTTCCAACCAGTAGGTTAGCTTGCTGTTGGGGTCCAGCTGATCGGGACTGAACCAGATGGGCCGGACACGCCCTGGAGCCCTCCCGTGGTCCTTCCCCTGCTAGCCAACCGCCCACATCTCTCCCTGGCCCCGATTGTGCACGGGTGGGGCTCCCTTGACCTGGCCTGTGCCCTCTTGCAATTCGGACTGAGACACCCCCCACCCCCTGAGTGCACAAATTTCATGCACCAGGCCTCTAGTTTGAATATAAGAATGTTTAACTATAGAATGGTGGTCTTTCCTCTATACCAGATGCCTCACACCTTTAGGGATCAGACAGTGGTATACTGGAGTCAGCTCCCACCATCTAACAACATCTGATTATGTGCATAGCTCCTAATTTCATATTCAATGACATCGTGTTGGTAGCTTGAAATCAGCCATGAATGGAAGTATTTACACCACAGAAATTGGCAGATGCTACAAATCAGGGCTTTTTTGCCCAGCATGTAAAACATTTACCTACAAACCACACACAGGACAGGTATGTGAACTAGGTCAGAAATGACTCTTAGCTTGTCTTCATGGTGGAGCCATGAAGAGTTACATTAAGAAGAGGGCCAGCCAGGTAGTAACCGGGTGCCTCAGTCTAAAGGGACTTTAAGGCAAAGATCAGCAAATCTATATTATAAAAACCTAAGCGACCAAAACAACTGGTCACTATGATGCACACTGACCACCAGGGGGAAGACACTCAATGCAGAAGCTGCCCCCTGGTGGTCAGTGCGCTCCCACAGGGGAAGCACCGCTCAGCCAGAAGCAGGGCTCATGGCTGGCAAGTGCAGAGGCTGTGGTGGGAGCCTTTCCCACCTCCATAGCAGCACTAAGGAGCAGCAAGCCGAGCGGTAAGAAGCAGTGAGCAGGCGGGTGGTAAGGAATGAGGGGTCCTAGACATCCCCCGAGGGGTCCTGGACTGCGAGAGGGCGCAGGCCAGGCTGAGGGATTTCCCCTCCAGTGCACGAATTTTGTGCACTGGGCCTCTAGTTTTCTTATAAAGGGCCAGATGGTGAATATCTTAGTGTTTGCTGGCCAGAGGTTATTCTTTTTTTTTTTTTAATATTTTATTGATTTTTTTACAGAGAGGAAGGGAGAAGGATAGAGAGCTAGAAACATCGATGAGAGAGAAACATCGACCAGCTGCCTCCTGCACACCCCCTAACGGGGGATGTGCCCACAACCAATGTACATGCCCTTGACCAGAATCGAACCTGGGACCCTTCAGTCCGCAGACTGATGCTCTATCCACTGAGCCAAACCGGTTTCAGCCGGAGGTTATTCTTTATTTTTATTCTTTGAAAAGGTAAGAACCATTCTTAGCTCACAGATAGTATAAAAACATGCTGTAGGCTGGGTCTGGCTGGCAGCCATTCGTTTGCTGACCCCTGCTATAAATAACACCACATATTCATTTATTCCAATTGTTCTTTTTTAAAATATTTATTGTTGAAAGTATTACAGCTGGCCTCCCTTTTCCCACCCAGTTTTCACCCAACCCCATGCCTTCACTACTCTATTGTCTGTTTTCATAGGTAATACATATCTATAATAATAAAAGCGTAATATGCTAATTAAACTGGATGACCTTCCAGACAAAGCTGAGGCTGTGAGGAAAGCCTGGGTCCCAGGTGCCAGAGAAAGCCGGTGCCAGCAGCCAGGGTAAGGAAGGCCTACTCTTGCACTAATTTCATGCATCGGGCCTCTAGTATGCATATAACTTCTTCGGTTAATCTCTTCCTGACCCTCCTCCTCCCTTCCCTCTGAGATTCATTAGTCTGTTCCATGTTTCCATGCCTCTGGTTCTATTTTTTTCACCAGTTTATTTTGTTCATTTATTTTGTTTGTTTATTTTGGTTTTTAGATTCAATTGTTGATAGATATGTATTTATTACCTTTTTAGTGTTCATATTTTCTTGTTATTCTTCTTTTTCTTCTTTCCCTCATCTCCTCCTCCTCCTCCTCTTCTTCCTCCTTCTCCTCCTCCTCTTCTCCTCCTCCTCCTCCTCCTCCTCCTTTTCTTAAAGAATACTCTTCAACATTTCCTGTAATACTGGTTTGGTGATAATGAACTCCTTTAGCTTTTTCTTATCTGTGTAGCTCTTTATCTGACCTTCAAAGTCTAAATGATAGCTATGCTGGTTAGAGTAATCTTGGTTGTAGGTCCCCAAATGTTCTTAAAGAATGTGCTCTTTGTGATTGGAAGGAATACTTTCAACTGCTTAAAGTATAGGACATTGAAACACAACCTGTCTACCCCCTAAAGGGCATAACCAAGTGACCATGTCCTGATACCAAACTGTCTTCTGTGTAGGGAAGGTCCTTTTACTCACAGGCTTTTATTTGGCTTATCAGGATATGCAGCTTTGGGGTAGAGGACAATAGGGCTGGTGCTGAGCTTTCTCTGCCTTACCACCATGCAGTCCTGGGGTTCTCAATGCATGCTGACCAATTACAGTGCCACGTGATTATGTCTCTGCCCAGGTCCCACCCTACAGGAAGGACGTATATCTGAGATCCAGATAATTAACAGAGATAAATAAAGGATACAAGAAACATACCTACCTATATTTCAGAGCATTTGTATTTTATCCCCATCACCCCTGCCCTGTTCCTAGGGTAACCAATATGTAAGGAATGTAGTGACCTTCCTTGGACACCAGACCCCTTTTTTATGTTTTTATTGATTTCTAGACAGAAAGAAAGGGAGAGGGATAGATGATGAGAGAGAATCATTGATTGGCTGCCTCCAGCACATCCACTTCTGGGGATCCAGCCCGCAACCTGGGCATGTTCCCTGACAGGGAACAAACCACAATCTCCTGGTTCCTGGGTCGACGTTCAATCACTGAACCACACTAGCTGGGCCAGAACCCCTTTTTGATGAAGTGCAACCGAAGAGGAGGCATGAAGACCTAGTTTCCAGGTGAGGATAGAGTCAAGCTGCATGGTGATCGGGCCCCACTGAGGCTGCTTTTCCTTGTCCAGTGGCCGATGAAGTTCCCACAAGGACTATGAGTTACCTATCTTGGGAGTTCTTCCCTCTGCTCCCAACAGCATTCTGTGGTGAGGATCCAGCCAGGCGAGAGGTTTAGATAAGAACTGAGGAGGAGCCAGTGGACATGAATAAGCTGCTTGACCTCAGGGAATATAATGGAGAGGAGATCATTTAGGATGTGATTCCTAAATGGATCCTATTGCCAGATGCCAGAATAGATGCATTAGAATTGCATTGGAAGACTAAAAATATAGATTCCTGGGCATCACCCAGGAAAATTCTCATCTTATTTGGCTAGTCAGAAGTTAGGCTAGCAACCCATGTTTTTTAAAACCTTCACAGGTTGCCATGGTGCCTAGCTCATGGGGGAATTGACTTATAGGAGAAAGTGCTAGGTCACAGACTATGGTCTTCAGTAGCTTATCAGGGGTCAGAGATGTTTGGTAGTTCTCAAAGAAAAACACTTAAACACTTTATTGACTTATGTTTCATAAATTTAAAGTGAAATACACTCTTTCTCACTCCTCTTTAGGCTATTTTTAGGTGGATTTGTGTTGCCTGTAATAAAAAAAAAACTGTCCCTATATTTTTAATAAAAACTGCTTTCTCAAAGGTGGTGCAAGAATCAGAATGTCTGTTTGGTCAGTTACTCTTGACTAGTATTCAGTTGACATGAAACAGTTTATCTTCGTGAACATATTTTTATGTCATGCAAGTTTTCTTTACATGGATTAAATTTACATTTTATTGGTTTCTATTATATAATTTTACATAATAACCACAAAATAAATAAACCAAAGGCTTAACAGTTGATTATTGAAGAGTAGTGATAAAATTAGTAACACAAATACTTCAATGAAAAATAATTTTTAAGCACAAAGAACTTATTTTCAAACATCTGTGAATGTGGTGATTTTATACCATTAAATAAAAAAGTGTAAAAAATACAACACTGAATCTCGTCATTAAATTTTATGGGACCAGTAATCTATTTTCCTCTTTATGAAGACTTAGTTAAATATGTCTGCAGTAGAAGAAAAATATTTTCTGTCTATATTCTTTTCTTCACTTGTGGCAATGGAATCTTGGCCACAGAAATTAGTATATGCACTAGTCTTAATCATCAAAATTATCTTCCTGATCACTGTCATTGGTTCCAACATGGACACATGTCACAATCTGGGACAACTGGAGTCTTCTCTATGTCACTTATCCATCTATAGGCATTAGGAGAGGGTTCTATTCCTCAGGGATCACAAGCCACAAGGATTGTGCAACCTTTCAGCTGTCATGTATAAAGAATTTGCCTGAAAGTGAAACAAACAGTAAAACATAGAACCAAGAAGTGGCAAGGAAGGGCAGAGGCCTAACAATATTCTTTATACATCTCAATGAGATATCCCTCAACTTTTGCCCTCTCTGCAATTTCAGTTATGAGTCAATATATTCCTTCCCACCCCTCCTTAGGTTAGTTTGAGGTGGATTTCTATCACCTGTATAAAAGTCCTGTCTAACAAAGAGGTTTTCTATAATTGTCTGACAAACACAGTCACAACTCTGCTAAAGCAATCTGCTTTTCTAGTGCCAGATCAGAAAGAACTGTTGGCAAAACCCCTTTATCAAATGATACTGCCGTATAAACACAATGTCAATAACATACAATGTGAAGTGAAAGGTGTGTACTAGAACACCTTTTGCGTTATAGTAGGTTGAAGTGATTGATACACAGAATATGAATAAGTTCTTGGCCTCTGTGCAGCATTTATAAGAGATGGCAGCACTTGATTACTTGCTTCTGTTTGTCATTGAAAACTCATGCTGTAGAGGAGGAATGTTCATGTAAGTTCTTTGATGAGCTATAATGTAAATAGGAAAAAGCATTGGGGTTACTCCTACTATGGCAGCATGCTGGAGTCTTTTCTGCATCTACAAGGGTTCAGGAATCTGGAGAAGGGCTGTGCATAAATGAATGAAGAGACTAAAGAAGAAATATGAATTTGGAAGGCATTTTGGGGTGCCAGATGGAAACTTAGTTCTAGCGACTAAGCTCCCCGAATCTCCGGACCCCTGGCTTTTTATTCCCACATTTTTCCCTATAGCAAAGCAGATATACATATCAAAGGTAAGGTTTGGTAAACAGTAAAAGATTATCAGGTTAGGGGAAATGCCCTCAGCTGTCTGGCAGCAGGCAATAATATATGCAGATCTTCAGCCCTGCTGAAGCCCCAAGGTTCATCAGCCTTCTGATGAACTTCTTGCATTTCATTATGCCCTGCTGGAATTTGCTTCCAGCAGCAGCACCTATCTACACAGCCAATTCACATGCTGCTTTATTAACAGAGAACAAACAGTTGGTTTTTTAACAATATGACTCATTATGGAAGAAAATAAAGAATTCAAGTTTTAACAGGTACTGATCAATGGGGACTATTTCATTTCAGGCAGTTGGGGAAAAAATGACATCGTCTTCATTTCCCTGTGAAGTTTATTTGCTATGAAAGAGAAAAAAAACATCAGGTTGTGTGAGTGTGATGTGAAAAAACACATACATTTACTATTTTCACCATGTTTCAGAGTACAGTTCAGTAGCATTAAGTGTACTCACATTATTATGCAGCAGACCTCAGAGCTTCCCTAGTACACTAAAACTCTAAACCCACTAACCACCACCCAGCCCTTGATAACCATCTTTCAGTATTGTTTCTATAATTTGACTACTTTGGAATCCTATAATGTTTGACTGCTTTAGAATCGTATATTTGTCCTTTGGTTACTGGCTTATTTTGCTTAGCATAATGTCCTCAAGTTTCATCCACGTTGTAGCATGTGACTGGATTTCCTTCTTTTTAAAGACTGCATTATATTCATTGTATGTATACACCACATTTTCTTTTTTCATCAATTTGTGAGTGGACAAAAAATGGCGACGGAATAGAGTCGGGTTTGGAGTCTGTTCCTGGGGCGGAGAGTCGGAGCAGCAGAGGCTCGCAGAGGGAGTGTATGTGGGCAAGCCAAGGGACAGCTAAACTCCAGGAGAAGGCGGGGGAGTGCTGGGCAGTGTTCCTCTGACCGCGCAGCACCCACAGGGGCTGGGTCCCCTCCCGGAGCTGCGGGCTCGCCAGGCGCCTCGCCATCTTGCAAGGAAAGGAGGATTTTAGTGGAAACCTGACTTTCCGCGACAACTGCAAACACTGAACTGCTGGGAGCACCAGACCACCGGTCCCCTATCAACGCAAACATTCGGATTCAAAGAAACTCTTCACTGCACCACGGAAAGGTCAGATTTCGCCTGAAATGAGGGGCGGTTTCTAATCCCCGCGGTGGGTGAGGGAAGCGCTGGGTGAGGGAAGCGCGGCAGCCGCAGGACCGGCAGGAGCCGGGAGGTCTGTGCCTAGAAAAATCGGCGGCAGTTGGAACTGCCGTGATCCGTGAATGAGGAGGGGGGTCTTCTGAGCTGCTAACAGAAGTGACCTCTTGAAAGCAACTCATTTTAATCTGACGAGGAGGGTCAGACTAGGAATTTTCAAAGGAGTGCAGGCTCCTTAGCCTGGTGCACAGACCCACGGTCCGCACACTTGGGCTCTTTCCGACTCTGATTGCTAAGCCCAGTGCAGAGGTAAACCCAGGTGGAAACCCTGAAAGACTGCAGGGGGAAGGTGTTTTCTCGGAACCTGGGGACCAGAGCTGTGTGTGACCATCAGAGAGGCAGCTCTGAGGCGCACACCTCCACAAGCTCTGAGGCGCACACCTCCACAAACCCGTAGTGAGTGCCATAGAGGGAAAAAAAAAAAAAAAAAAGAGCTAGAGAGGCCCGGAAGTCAATTCAGAAACACTGCCACCCAGGGGCTGAAACGCTAATTGTCTCTGGTGTAATAAAAAATAAATACGAGAAATTAAGACACGGCTGGCTTAAAAAGCAGGACTGGCTTCCAACACTGAGGAGCCCTGGAATGAAGCTGAACTGAAATACCGCCCAGACTGGGAAAAAGGCGTACCAAACAGAATAATAGAGGAAGTGAATGACAGCCGCTACTGCACATTTTAGTCTTCCTATTTTTTAATTTTCAATTCTTTTTTCAATTTTTTAAATTTTTTATTCTCATATTTTTTATTTTCATTTTTTGCATCTTTTACTTAAGAAACTAATTTTTTTTTCTTTTTCCTCACTCGATTTTCACCTTTTTAATTATTACATTTTTATTTTCAATCAGCACTATTATTACTATTATTTTACTTTTTTTTTTTTTTAATGTCATTTGATTTTCTCTTTCTTTTATTTTTGGATCAGTGTCCTACATTCGATTTGCATCTTTCCCTTACAATCGCTTTACCCTATCTCAAAGCTAACATTATGCCATCACTCTCCTCCTAACCTTTCCCCCTTGGTCCCCAGTTTATCTTAACCCTTTCTGGCTTTAGATTTTCCCTACTTTTTCAGTTTACTCCCTGCTAAAACTTCACCCTACTTATATATCTAATTCCCAACCCTCTGCTCCAAATCCATACAAACCTCTCTCTACGCTACCTTAAAAAAATTATTTTTCTCTCGGGCCTTTTGCTGTTGTTTGCTTGAATGTTGATTAGATTGAATTTTTATGCTTTTTTATGAGATTGTTTTGATTATTCTTTTTGTTGGTTTGGTTGGTTCTTTTGTTTGCTTTGTTTTTGTTTGTTTTTTACTTTTGCTTTCCCTTGCCTCACTTGATATTAGCTGCTGTTGCAGTTTGTATTAATCTCCAGGCTCGTGTTGCTGGAATTTGCTGGGAATAGTGGTTGTTCTAGTGGAGTTTACTCCCCATATATATAGTTTGTTCCCTTTTCTCTCTTAGTATCGTTCTTGTCTCTCTTACTTTTTTTTTTCTTTTCTTTTCTTTTTCTTTTCTGTTTTTTCTTTTTCTTTTCTTTCTTTCTGCTCTTTTCCCAAGTTCAGATTCACACTCTTTGTTTTTTGTTTTTTTTTTTTGTTGTTGTTGTTGTTCTTTCTTTTTACTCTCCCTCTTCCACTCCTATTCCCTAATTTGTCTTTCTCTGGTGGTTACCTTTATTGGAGGTTATTAATATCGTGAATACAATTCTGTTCAGTGCCTTGTCTGTTGTGCCTGGTTGTGTTGTATTTTATACCTTTAAATCAACGCCAGAGAGAGAAATCTATATAACCAGACATCCGGAGAAGAGAGACCATGAGGAGACAAAGAAACAGCCCCCACAGGAAAGAGAAGCAGGCATCACCAGAAAAGGAAGTAAACGATTTAGAGGCAAACAACCTATCAGAGAAAGAATTCAGAGAAATGGTCATAAAGTGGCTGAAAAGGATGGAAGACAAATTCGACAATATGAGTAAGAACCAAGAAGAAATGAAGAAGAACCAAGAAGAAATGAAAAATGATATCGCTGCTGTAAAGAACTCAATAGAAAGCATCAAGAGTAGACTAGATGAAGCAGAGGACCGCATAAGTGAGCTAGAAGACAAGATGGAAAAAAATACCCAATTACAACAGCTTCTAGAAACAAAAATTAGAAAGATTGAGGAGAGCATAAGGGAACTTCGGGACAATACAAAACAAAACAACATCAGGATAATAGGGGTGCCAGAAGGAAAGGAAACTGAGCAAGGAATAGAAAACCTGTTTGAAGAAATAATAACAGAAAACTTCCCTGATATAGGGAAGAAAAAACCCACACAAATCCAAGAAGCTCACAGAGTTCCAAGCAAAATGAACCCCAAAAGACCGACGCCAAGGCACATTATAGTTAGGTTGGCAAACACCAACGACAAAGTAAGAATCTTACAAGCGGCCAGAGAGAGACAGACAGTTACATACAAAGGAACCCCCATCAGACTAGCAACTGATTTCTCAACAGAAACTCATCAGGCCAGAAGGGAATGGAATGAAATATACCAAGTCATGCAAAGGAAGGGTCTAAATCCAAGAATACTGTACCCAGCAAGGCTATCAATCAAAATTGAAGGTGAAATCAGGAGCTTCACAGACAAAAAAGGACTAAGGGAGTTTATCACCACCAAACCAGCAATGAAAGAAATGCTAAAGGGTCTGCTGTAAAAAAAAAAAAAAGAAAGAAAGAAATAGGAAGCAAAGAAGGTACACAGGGGTATAGAATAAAAATGGCGTCAAATAAGTACCTATCAATAATAACTTTAAATGTAAATGGATTGAATGCCCCAATCAAAAGACACAGGGTAACAGACTGGATAAGAAAACAAAACCCAGATATCTGCTGTCTACAGGAAACCCACCTCAAAAAAAAGGATGCATACAGCAGACTGAGAGTAAAGGGATGGAAAAAGGTTTTCCAGGCAAATGGAAATGAAAAAAAAGCGGGGGTTGCAATACTTATATCTGACAAATTAGATCTCAAAGTGAAGGACATAACAAGAGATAATGAAGGCCACTTCATAATACTAAAGGGAGAAATCCAACAAGAAGAAATAACTCTGGTAAACATATATGCACCCAATACAGGAGCACCAAGATACATTAAAAAACTCCTGGAAGATATCAAAGGAGAGATTGACAGTAATACAATCATAGTAGGAGACTTCAATACCCCACTATCACCATTGGACAAATCCTCTAAACAAAAAATCAGCAAAGAAACATCAAACCTAAATGACTCACTAGAACAGATGGAATTAATCGACATCTTCAGAACATTTCACCCCAAAGCCACAGAATATACATTCTTCTCAAGTGCACATGGGTCATTTTCAAAGATAGACCATATGTTAGGACATAGGCAAAGTCTCTCCAAATTCAAGAAGATAGAAATCATATCAAGTATCTTCTCAGATCACAGTGGCATAAAACTGGAAATCAACTACAATAATAACAACCCAAAGAAATCAAACACTTGGAGACTAAACAGCATGCTATTAAACCATGACTGGGTTACCAAAGACATCAAGGAAGAAATAAAAAACATCATGGCAACAAACGACAATGAAAACACAACAATCCAAAATCTATGGGACACAGCGAAAGCAGTCCTGAGAGGGAAGTTCATAGCTCTACAAGCCTACTGCAAAAAACAAGAAACAATGGTAATAAATTACCTAACCCAACAACTCAAAGAGTTAGAGAGAGAGCAACAAGATAAGCCCAGTGTAAGCAGAAGGAAAGAAATAATAAAGATCAGAGCGGAGATAAACGACATAGAGACCAAAGAAACAATACAAAAGATCAACAAAACCAAGAGCTGGTTCTTTGAAAGGATAAACAAGATTGATGGGCCTCTAGCCAGGCTCACCAAGAAGCAAAGAGAGAGGACCCAAATAAACAAACTCAGAAATGAAAGAGGTGAAATAACAACAGATCCCGACGAAATACAAAGGATTATTACAAAATACTACGAACAACTCTACTCCAACAAACTGGACAACCTAGAGGAAATCGACATATTCCTAGAAAAATACAACCTTCCAAAACTCAATCAGGAAGATTCTAAACAGCTCAACATGCCAGTAACTATGGAAGAAATTGAAGCAGTCATCAAAAAGCTTCCGGCAAACAAAAGCCCGGGGCCAGATGGCTTCACAGGAGAGTTTTATCAAACTTTCAAGGAAGAACTAAAACCTATCCTCCTCAGACTATTCCAAAAAATTCAAGAGGAAGGAACACTTCCAGGCTCCTTCTATGAAGCCAGCATCACCCTAATACCAAAACCAGATAAAGACAACTCAATGAAAGAGAATTACAGGCCAATATCCCTCATGAACATTGATGCCAAAATCCTCAACAAAATTCTAGCAAATCGGCTCCAGCAGTACATCAGAAAGATCATACACCATGACCAAGTAGGATTTATCCCAGGAATGCAAGGATGGTACAATATCCGCAAATCAATAAACGTGATACATCACATAAACAAATTGAGAGATAAAAATCACATAGTCATATCAATAGATGCAGAAAAAGCATTTGACAAAATCCAACACCCTTTCTTGATAAAAACTCTCAACAAGGTGGGAATAGAAGGCTCATACCTCAACATAATAAAAGCTATTTATGATAAACCCACAGCAAACATCATACTCAATGGGCAAAAACTAAAACCATTTCCCCTAAGAACAGGAACAAGACAGGGATGCCCACTCTCACCACTCCTGTTTGACATAGTACTGGAAGTATTAGCTATCGCAATTAGGCAAGAAGAAGAAATAAGAGGCATCCAAATTGGAAAAGAAGAAGTGAAGCTGTCCTTATTTGCAGATGACATGATATTGTACATAAAAAACCCAAAAGATTCCATCAAAAAACTAATAGACTTAATAAATGAATTCGGCAATGTAGCGGGATACAAAATTAACGCCAAGAAATCTATGGCTTTTCTATACACCAATAATGAACTTACAGAAAGAGAGACTAAAAAAGCAATCCCATTTACCATCGCACCAAAAAAATTAAGATACCTAGGAATAAACTTAACTAAGGAGGTAAAAGACCTATACGCAGAAAACTACAGGACACTGAAAAAAGAGATAGAGGAAGACGTAAACAGATGGAAGAACATACCATGTTCCTGGATTGGTAGAATCAACATCATTAAAATGTCCATACTACCCAAAGCAATCTACAGATTCAATGCACTCCCCATCAAAATACCAACAGCATATTTCACAGACCTAGAAAGAACTCTCCAAAAATTCATCTGGAATAAAAAAAGACCCCGACTAGCCTCAGCAATCCTCAGAAAGAAGAATAAAGTAGGTGGGATCTCAATACCAGATTTCAAGCTGTATTACAAAGCCACTGTTCTCAAAACAGCCTGGTACTGGCACAAGAACAGACATATTGATCAATGGAACAGAATAGAGAACCCAGATATCGACCCAAACCACTATGCTCAATTAATATTTGACAAAGGAGGCAAGAACATACAATGGAGTCAAGACAGTCTCTTCAATAAATGGTGTTGGGAAAACTGGACAGATACATGCAAAAAAATGAAACTAGATCACCAACTTACACCATACACAAAAATAAACTCAAAATGGATACAGGACTTAAACATAAGACGGGAAACCATAAAAATACTAGAGGAATCCACAGGCAACAAAATATCAGACATATGCCACAAGAACTTCTTCACTGACACTGCCCCTAGGGCAATGGAAGCTAAAGAGAAAATTAACAAATGGGACTACATCAAAATAAAAAGCTTTTTTACAGCAAAAGAAACCATCAACAAAACAACAAGAAAGCCCACTGCATGGGAAAACATATTTGCAAATGCTATCACTGATAAAGGTTTAATCTCCAACATCTACAGGCAGCTTATGCAACTTAATAAGAGGAAGATAAATGATCCAATAAAAAAATTGGGCAACAGACCTAAACAGAATATTTTCAAAAGAAGACAGAAGAAAGGCCAAGAGACACATGAAAACATGTTCAAAGTCACTTATTATCCGAGAGATGCAAATCAAAACAACAATGAGGTACCATCTCACACCTGTCAGAATGGCTATCATCAACAAATCAACAAACAACAAGTGTTGGCGAGGATGCGGAGAAAAAGGAACCCTCGTGCACTGCTGGTGGGAATGCAGACTGGTGCAGCCACTGTGGAGAACAGTATGGAGTTTCCTCAAAAAACTGAAAATGGAACTCCCATTTGACCCAGTAATCCCACTCCTGGGAATATATCCGAAGAAACTAGAAACACCAATCAGAAAGGATATATGCACCACTATGTTCATAGCAGCACAATTTACAATAGCTAAGATTTGGAAACAGCCTAGGTGCCCATCAGCAGATGACTGGATCGGAAAACTGTGGTACATCTACACAATGGAATACTATGCTGCCATAAAAAAGAAGGAATTCTCATCATTTGCAGCAACCTGGATGGAATTGGAGAACATTATGCTAAGTGAAATAAGCCAGTCAATGAAAGAACAATACCACATGATCTCACTCATTTAGGGATAGTAAAGAACATTATAAAGTGGTGAACAAAAAGATAGATACAGAGACAGTAAAGCATCAAACAGACTTTCAAATTACAGGGGGAAAGTTTGGGAAAGGTGGGGGAGTTTTGAAATCAAACGAAGGACTTGTATGCATGCATATAAGCATAAACAATGGACGCAAAACTCTCGCGGGGGGAGGGCATGTGTGGGTGTGGGGTGGGGGGGTAATAGTAAGATATGTACACATATAATACCTCAATAAAAATATTTTAAAAAAAAAATTTGTCAGTGGACATTTGGGTTGTTTCCATATCCTGACTATTGTGAATAATACTGCAGTGAACAAGGGAGTGCACATAAGTCTTTGGTATTCTTATATTCTTATTTCAGTCCTTCTGCATACATACCCAGAAGCAGGATTGTTGAATCATGTGGTAGTTTTACTTTTTATTTTTTTGAGGAACCTCCATACTGTTTTCCATAATAGCTGCACCATTTTACATTCCCAGCAACAGTGCATAAGAGTTTCGAGAAACCAAGATGGCGGCATAGGTTAAACACCTAACCTGCAGCCGGGCACAACAATTTCAAAAATACAACTAGAGGTCAGAACGGACATCGTCCAGAACCACAGGAGAGCTGGCGGACTGAAATGCCCACAGCTGGGGGGAAGGAGAAGGCCACTGGGACAGTCGGGGAAGCCGTAAAAGCCTGAGGTATGGAGAAACGGGCGGAGACACGAGCACACGCGCCTGCGGGGAGGATGGAACCGGAGAGGAGGGGGCGGCTGATGACCTGGCCGGAGTTCACTGGCAGGAAGGAGATAAAGGCTCCGGAGTGCACTGAGCACCGGCTCCGATTGCACTGAACCCCATTCCGGGCGAAACCCTGGGAAACTCACTCACTTTCGCAACTCCGCCGCCCCGCAGGCTGCCCGGCCCGGGACGCTGGGGACACCGCCGCAGCGGCGGCGCCCGGAGCCCGGCGGCCTCCCAGCACCCGTCCCCGCCGCGCAACCCCCGCGCGCCTGGTGCCGCGGGCCGCGCGCCCCGCACACCGGACGGAGGCCCGGGCGCCCTCTCCGTGCACCTCCCGGCGGCGCTAGACTTCAGTAGAGTTGACTGAATTCAAGGGATTAAGAAGTATAAATTGGGGGGACGCCGCGGCGGCGACGTCCGGAACACGGCGATGGTGGTGCCTGGAGCTCGGCGGCCGCCCAGCGCCCGTCCCAGCCGCGCGGCCCTCGCGCGCCTGGTTTCGCGGGACGCGCGCACCGCGCACCGGACGGAGGCCCGGGCGCCCTTTCCGTGCACCTCCCGGCGGCGCTAGACTTCAGTAAAGTTGACTGAAATGAAGGGATTAAGAAGTACAAATTGAGAAGTTTGAAAAAGATGGCGGCGGAGGTTAAAGGCTGTTCTGTTGCCTCGCACCCAGCGAAATCGGAGGGGATGAGGTGTGGAGGTGCGTGGGTCTGGCTGGTGGCGGGGGAAAGGGGCTTTTGTTCCAAACCTAAGGGAGATTAGCTCTCCATCACCCTGAAACCCATCTTCTGGCGAACCCCGGGAGACCCAGATGCCTGCGGGGAGAGGCAGGACTCTTGCAGAGGTGCGCCCAGCAATTAGTGTTTGCTGCGCTGGAGTGCGGAACGAGGGGACTTAGATACATGGAAGGCAGAAGGACCAGACTCACAGCCATCGAGGCTCGCCGCACCATGGCCTGTTGGCGCCCTGAGACCCCGCCCCGCCCTGGGACCCGCCCCGCACGTCTTGAAGACCTGCCCCGCAAGTCTTGCAGGCACACCTGCGCCCCAAGCAACGGCTTATGCATGTGGGTGGACTGCCCTCTGGCAGCGGACCAGATGATCTGCTGTTCTAATTGGACTGCTCCAGGGCCACTCAGACAGGAGGAAGAAACTACAGTTTTTGCTGTAATCCTTGCTGAGTGCCTAAGGCAGTAGCTGATCTACACCCCATTGGAGACCCAGAAACGAGGGCATCTAGTGGTCTGTGGGAGATGACACCAGATTTCAACCACGTGCATAAGGGACACATTCAACGGGAATATTCAGTGAGCGCCAAAGCTTTGCTGCACCAAGACCCGGCCCATAAACGTGTCTCCTGCACAGCAACTCTTCCTTTATAGACAAAGAGAGCCCCCCCCAGTGACACCAACAACAATCAAGACTTAACTATACAAAGGAGGACCAAGATGGAGGCATAGGGCGGAAGCCTGATTGTTGCCTACCACAACAACTTTGAGACTACGACAAGAGAGCAGAGCAGACACCATCCAAGACCACCATAGGGCTGGCTGAGTAGATGCTCTACAACTAGAATAAAAGAGGGGGATGTGGGATGATGCGGATGCCGGTGACCCAAAGACCACACTTTAAGAACTACAGCTCAGGCGACACAAAAGAACTATGGCTCAGGCGATACAACAGCGGCCTGGAACGTGCTCGGCGCAGTTCCCCCGGTGGTCTCCGGCTGAGGGGACGGCTCCACTGGCAGCCAAACACGGACAGACGAGCCCCTATGAGACATGGGGTGGGAGACTCCGCGCTTGCTGACCTCTGAGTCCGTCAAGAATCTCCACGCCCCGGAAGCGGCCAGGTGCGCATGCTCGGCGACCGGCCACCGATGCAGACCCAAGGGCCGACACAGCGACGCCAGACTGGCCCACCGCCATGCACCGGGTGCACCGGAGCTTCGCCGAGCCGCCGCCCGACGAGTTCTGCAGCAGCCATACTGGAGCTCCGGAAGGATGGCCAGGGGAATTGCTGAGGGGGGATTGACCGGCAGGAATTGGGATCGGGAAGACGGGGCCCCGCTGAGACCCGGGTGCGGGCGGGGTTGCGCGCCTCTGGGCTCGGGTGTGGTCACACGCCTCTGGGTATAAGTGAGGCCTCACGTCCCTGGGTCTAGGTGAGGCCACATGCCCCTGGGTCCAGGTGAGGCCGGACTCCGGGTCCGGGTGAGGCCAAGTGCCCCTGGACCCGGATGACGCTGGATCCCGTGCCCGGGCGAGGCCAAGCGCCCCTGGGTCTGGGAGAGCCCACACACCCCTGGGTCTAGGCGAGACCATGTGTCCCTGGATCCGGGTGAGGCCGCGTGCACCTAGGCCCGGGTGAGCCAAAGTGGCCCTGGGTCTGGGAGAGGCCAAGCGTCCCTGGGTCCGGGTGAGACCATGTGTCCCTGGATCCGGGTGAGGCCTCGGGCACCTAGGCCCGGGTGAGGCCACGTGCCCCTGGGTCTGGGAGAGGCCAAGCGTCCCTGGGTCCGGGTGAGACCATGCGTCCCTGGATCCGGATGAGGCCTCGTGCACCTAGGCCCGGGTGAGCCCAAGTGGCCCTGGGTCGGGGAGAGGCCAAGCGTCCCTGGGTCCGGGTGAGACCATGTGTCCCTGGATCCGGGTGAGGCCTCGTGCACCTAGGCCCGGGTGAGCCCAAGTGGCCCTGGGTATGGGAGAGGCCAAGCATCCCTGGGTCCGGGTGAGACCATGTGTCCCAGGATCCGGGTGAGGCCTCGTGCACCTAGGCCCGTGTGAGCCCAAGTGGCCCTGGGTCGGGGAGAGGCCAAGCGTCCCTGGGTCCGGGTGAGACCATGTGTCCCTGGATCCGGGTGAGGCCTCGTGCACCTAGGCCCGGGTGAGCCCAAGTGGCCCTGGGTCTGGGAGAGGCCAAGCGTCCCTGGGTCCGGGTGAGACCATGCGTCCCTGGATCAGGATGAGGCCTCGTGCACCTAGGCCCGGGTGAGCCCAAGTGGCCCTGGGTCTGGGAGAGGCCAAGCGTCCCTGGGTCCGGGTGAGACCATGTGTCCCTGGATCCGGGTGAGGCCTCGTGCACATAGGCCCGGGTGAGCCCAAGTGGCCCTGGGTCGGGGAGAGGCCAAGCGTCCCTGGGTCCGGGTGAGACCATGTGTCCCTGGATCCGGGTGAGGCCTCGTGCACCTAGGCCCGGGTGAGCCCAAGTGGCCCTGGGTCTGGGAGAGGCCAAGCGTCCCTGGGTCCGGGTGAGACCATGTGTCCCTGGATCCGGGTGAGGCCGCGTGCACCTAGGCCCGGGTGAGCCCAAGTGGCCCTGGGTCGGGGAGAGGCCAAGCGTCCCTGGGTCCGGGTGAGACCATGTGTCCCTGGATCCGGGTGAGGCCTCGTGCACCTAGGCCCGGGTGAGCCCAAGTGGCCCTGGGTCTGGGAGAGGCCAAGCATCCCTGGGTCCGGGTGAGACCATGTGTCCCTGGATCCGGGTGAGGCCTCGTGCACCTAGGCCCGGGTGAGCCCAAGTGGCCCTGGGTCGGGGAGAGGCCAAGCGTCCCTGGGTCCGGGTGAGACCATGTGTCCCTGGATCCGGGTGAGGCCTCGTGCACCTAGGCCCGGGTGAGCCCAAGTGGCCCTGGGTCTGGGAGAGGCCAAGCGTCCCTGGGTCTGGGTGAGACCATGTGTCCCTGGATCCGGGTGAGGCCTCGTGCACCTAGGCCCGGGTGAGCCCAAGTGGCCCTGGGTCTGGGAGAGGCCAAGCATCCCTGGGTCCGGGTGAGACCATGTGTCCCTGGATCCGGGTGAGGCCTCGTGCACCTAGGCCCGGGTGAGCCCAAGTGGCCCTGGGTCTGGGAGAGGCCAAGCGTCCCTGGGTCCGGGTGAGACCATGCGTCCCTGGATCCGGATGAGGCCTCGTGCACCTAGGCCCGGGTGAGCCCAAGTGGCCCTGGGTCTGGGAGAGGCCAAGCGCCCCTGGGTCCGGTTGAGACCATGTGTCCCTGGATCCGGATGAGGCCTCGTGCACCTAGGCCTGGGTGAGCCCAAGTGGCCCTGGGTCTGGGAGAGGCCAAGCGTCCCTGGGTCCGGGTGAGACCATGTGTCCCAGGATCTGGGTGAGGCCTCGTGCACCTAGGCCCGGGTGAGCCCAAGTGGCCCTGGGTCTGGGAGAGGCCAAGCATCCCTGGGTCCGGGTGAGACCATGTGTCCCTGGATCCGGGTGAGGCCTCGTGCACCTAGGCCCGGGTGAGCCCAAGTGGCCCTGGGTCGGGGAGAGGCCAAGCGTCCCTGGGTCCGGGTGAGACCATGGGTCCCTGGATCCGGGTGAGGCCTCGTGCACCTAGGCCCGGGTGAGCCCAAGTGGCCCTGGGTCTGGGAGAGGCCAAGCGTCCCTGGGTCCGGGTGAGACCATGCGTCCCTGGATCCGGATGAGGCCTCGTGCACCTAGGCCCGGGTGAGCCCAAGTGGCCCTGGGTCTGGGAGAGGCCAAGCGTCCCTGGGTCCGGGTGAGACCATGTGTCCCTGGATCCGGGTGAGGCCTCGTGCACATAGGCCCGGGTGAGCCCAAGTGGCCCTGGGTCGGGGAGAGGCCAAGCGTCCCTGGGTCCGGGTGAGACCATGTGTCCCTGGATCCGGGTGAGGCCTCGTGCACCTAGGCCCGGGTGAGCCCAAGTGGCCCTGGGTCTGGGAGAGGCCAAGCGTCCCTGGGTCCGGGTGAGACCATGTGTCCCTGGATCCGGGTGAGGCCGCGTGCACCTAGGCCCGGGTGAGCCCAAGTGGCCCTGGGTCGGGGAGAGGCCAAGCGTCCCTGGGTCCGGGTGAGACCATGTGTCCCTGGATCCGGGTGAGGCCTCGTGCACCTAGGCCCGGGTGAGCCCAAGTGGCCCTGGGTCTGGGAGAGGCCAAGCATCCCTGGGTCCGGGTGAGACCATGTGTCCCTGGATCCGGGTGAGGCCTCGTGCACCTCGGCCCGGGTGAGCCCAAGTGGCCCTGGGTCGGGGAGAGGCCAAGCGTCCCTGGGTCCGGGTGAGACCATGTGTCCCTGGATCCGGGTGAGGCCTCGTGCACCTAGGCCCGGGTGAGCCCAAGTGGCCCTGGGTCTGGGAGAGGCCAAGCGTCCCTGGGTCTGGGTGAGACCATGTGTCCCTGGATCCGGGTGAGGCCTCGTGCACCTAGGCCCGGGTGAGCCCAAGTGGCCCTGGTTCTGGGAGAGGCCAAGCATCCCTGGGTCCGGGTGAGACCATGTGTCCCTGGATCCGGGTGAGGCCTCGTGCACCTAGGCCCGGGTGAGCCCAAGTGGCCCTGGGTCTGGGAGAGGCCAAGCGTCCCTGGGTCCGGGTGAGACCATGCGTCCCTGGATCCGGATGAGGCCTCGTGCACCTAGGCCCGGGTGAGCCCAAGTGGCCCTGGGTCTGGGAGAGGCCAAGCGTCCCTGGGTCCGGTTGAGACCATGTGTCCCTGGATCCGGATGAGGCCTCGTGCACCTAGGCCCGGGTGAGCCCAAGTGGCCCTGGGTCTGGGAGAGGCCAAGCGTCCCTGGGTCCGGGTGAGACCATGTGTCCCAGGATCTGGGTGAGGCCTCGTGCACCTAGGCCCGGGTGAGCCCAAGTGGCCCTGGGTCTGGGAGAGGCCAAGCATCCCTGGGTCCGGGTGAGACCATGTGTCCCTGGATCCGGGTGAGGCCTCGTGCACCTAGGCCCGGGTGAGCCCAAGTGGCCCTGGGTCGGGGAGAGGCCAAGCGTCCCTGGGTCCGGGTGAGACCATGTGTCCCTGGATCCGGGTGAGGCCTCGTGCACCTAGGCCCGGGTGAGCCCAAGTGGCCCTGGGTCTGGGAGAGGCCAAGCGTCCCTGGGTCCGGGTGAGACCATGTGTCCCTGGATCCGGGTGAGGCCTCGTGCACCTAGGCCCGGGTGAGCCCAAGTGGCCCTGGGTCTGGGAGAGGCCAAGCGTCCCTGGGTCCGGGTGAGACCATGCGTCCCTGGATCCGGATGAGGCCTCGTGCACCTAGGCCCGGGTGAGCCCAAGTGGCCCTGGGTCTGGGAGTGGCCAAACGTTCCTGGGTCTGGGTGAGACCATGTGTCCCTGGATCCAGGTGAGGCCTTGTGCAACTAAGCCCGGGTGAGGCCACGTGCCCCTGGGTCTGGGAGAGGCCAAGCGTCCCTGGGTACAGGTGAAGCCAGATCCTGGGTCCGGGTGAGGCCGTGCGCCCCTGGATCCATCCGGGTGAGGCTGGGTCCCAGGCCCGGGTGAGACCACGCGCCCCTTGGGTATGGGTGAGGCCACGTGCCCCTTAGTCCAGGTGACGCCGTGCCCCTGGGTTCGGCCGAGACCAAACCAGAGGGAGTCGGACCTCCATTACCACCATTTGTCCACCATCCAGAGCTGAGGGGTCAGTGCTGACATGTACACATAAGGAACTACTGGACATCGAAATTGGGTCTCAAAAGAACTGTTGGTCCAGGGGGAAGCTCGCTACAGATTGATTCATTTGCCTGTCAGCATAAATATTATTGCTAGTCTCACATTCAGTTCTTATTAGTATATATCTAGTGACATTTGATCTCATTCATCTAGAGGAAATGATGAACAACATAGACTGAGGAACAAGAACAGAACCAGAATCAAGGAGGCATCGATCGGACTATCGGGCCTCAGAGGGAGGATAGGGGAGGGTGGGGGGAGGGGGAGAGTTCAACCAAAGGACCTGTATGCATGCAGATAAGCCTATCCAACGGTTAAGTTCAACAGGGGATTGGGGCATGCGTGGGGAGAGGGGTGGGATGGGAATGGGGGGATGAGGACAAATATGTGACACCTTAATCAATAAAGAAATTTAAAAAAATAAAAAATAAAAAAAAAAAATAAAAAAAATAAAAAAAAAAAAAGAGTTTCAACTTCTCCGCATCCTCACCAACACTTGTTGTTTTCTGTTCTTTTGATAGTTGCCATCTTGAAGGGTGTAGATGATGTCTCATTGTGGTTTTGATTTGCATTTCCCTATGATTAGTGATGTTGAGCATTTTTTTTTTATATTCCTGTTGGCCATTTGTATATCTTCTTTGGAGGAATACATGATTTGCAATTGTTTTCTCCCATTCTGCAAGTTGTGTTTTCACTTTATTGATTGTTTTCTTTGACATAAAATGTTTTAAGTTTGGTATACTCCCACTTGTCTATTTTTTACTTTGTTGCCTGTGCTTTTAGTGTTATATCAAACAAATCACTGTCAAATCTAATGTTCTGAAGATTTCCCCTATGTTTTCTTCTGTGAGTTTAATAATTTTAGGTCTTATGCTTAAGCAAGTTTTTAATTTATTTTGCTTTAATTTTTGTGTATGGGTATTAGGTAGATATCTAACTTCATTCTTTTGCATGGAATATCCAGTTTTCTCAACACTGTTTCTTGAAGAGATTGTCCTTTCTCCATTGTGTAGGCTTGGCATCCTTGTTGAAAACCATTTGGCCATATGTGCAAGGAGTTATTTGGGAGCTCTCTATCTGGTCCCATCTGTCTTTATGCCAGTGCCACAACATCTCAATTACTATTGCTTTGTAGCATCTTTTTAAATTAGGCAGTCTAAATTCTCCAACTTTGTTCTTTTTCAAGATTGTTTTAGCTATTCAGGCTCCCTTGAGATCCCATACAAATTTTACGATTTTTTTCCCCATTTCTACAAAAGAATGCCATTGGAATTTAGATAAGGATTGTATTGAGTTTGCATCAATTGAGATGATCATGTGCTTTTTGTCCTTCATTTTGTCAATGTGATGCATTCCATGGATTGGCTTTTGTATGTTAAACTGTCCTTGATTCCAGATATAAATCCCACTTGATCTGAAGTATTATCCTTTTAACGTGCTGTTGAATTTAGTTTGCTAGTATTTTGTTTAGGATCTTGGGTCAATACTCATCAGGGATATTGATTTGTAGTTTTCTTGTTGTGTCTTTGGTACCAGATAAAGCTGGCCTCATAGAATGTGTTTTGGAAGTGTCCCCTTCTGCTGTGAGGAGCAATTTAAGGTTTGGTATTCATTTTTCTTTAAATATTTGATAGAATTCTACAGTGAAGCCACCTGGACCTGGGCTTTTCTTTATTGAAAGGTTTTTGTTAATGTTTCCATATCTTCATTATATTCAATGTAGTTATAGGTCTGTTTAGATTTATTATTTCTTTAGGATTCAGTCTTGGTAAGGTTTATGTTTCTAGGAATTTATCCATTTCTTCTAGATTGTCCAGCTTGTTGAGATATAATTAATCATAAAAGTCTTTATACTCCTTTTTATTTCTGTAAAATTGGTTCTCTATCCTTCCTAATTTTATCTGTTTGATTCTTCTCTCATTTCCCTAAGTAGTCTAGCTAAGAATTTGTCAATTTTTGTAATCATAAAAGAATAAGTTCTTGGTTTTGTTGATTTTATTCCATATGGTCTTTCTAATCTCTATTTATCTTTGCACTGATTTTTAAAAAATCTTTATTGCTGAAAGTATTAGATATGTCCCCTTTTTATTCCCATTGACCTCTTCTAGCCCACCACTGCCCCAGCCTCCATAACCCTATTGCCTGTGTCCATGGGTTAGGCATCTATGCATACAAGTATTTTGGTTGATATCTTCCCTCCCACCCACTCTCCCCTGCCTTCCCTCTGAGTTCCACAGTCTGTTCCATGCTTTATTGTCTCTGGATCTAATTTGTTCAACAGTTTATTTTGTTCATTAGATGCCACATATGAGTAAGATCATGTGATACTTGTCTTTCTCTGACTGGCTTATTTTGCTTAGCACAATACTCTCCAGGTCCTCCATGCTGTCTAAAAGGGTAAGCAGTCCTTCCTTTATACTGCTGCATAGTATTCCATGGTGTAAATATACTACACATTTTTTTATCCACTCATCTACTGATGGGCACTGGGCTATTTCCAGATCTTAGCTATTATTGTAAATTGTGCTTCTGTGAAGATTGGGGTGCATACATTCTTTCAGGTTAATATTTTGGGTTTCCTGGAAATATTCCTAGGAGTAGGATCACTGGATCAAATGACAGTTCCATATTTAATATTTTTAGGAAACTCCATACTGTTTTTCATAATGGTTGCACCAGTCTCCATTCCCATTATCACTTTTCTACACATTCTTGCCAGCACTTGTCATTTGTTGATTTGTTAATGGTAGCCATTCTAACAGGTGTGAGGTGATACCTCGTTATTGTTTTAATATTCATCTCTCTGATGATCAGTGACTTTGAGCATTTTTACATGTGTCTCTTGGTCATCAGTATGTCCTCTTTGGAGAAGTGGTGTCCCTTATATATTTTGTATATTAACTCTTCATCAGATGTATCATTGTCAAATATGTCCTCCCCTACAGTGAGTGAAATGTTCTATACATGTCAATTAAATTCCTCTCATCCAGTGTGTCATTTAGAGTCACTGTTTCCTTGTTAATTTTTTTGTCTAGAAGATCTACCAGTGAGGTCAGCGGGGTGTTAAAGTCCCCTACTATGACTGTATTGCTGTCAATCTCTCCCTTAAAGTTCTCCGGAAGTTATTTTGTATATTTAGGTGCTCCTTTATTTGGTGCATATATGTTTACCAGGATTATGTCCTCTTGTTGTATCAATCCCTTTAGTCATGACTTTTATTGTCTCGTGTGGTGGCTTTCATTTTGAAGTCTATTTTGTCAGATATGAATGTTGCCACCACAGTTGTTGTTTTTTCATTTCCATTTGCATGGGAAAATTTTTTCCTTAACTTCACTCTCATCCTGTGTGAGTCTTGTTCTGAGGTGGGTCTCTCATAGACAACATATAGTTGGGTCATGTTTTGTATTCATTCAGCTACCCTATGTCTTTTGATTGGAGCATTTAATCCATTTACACTTAAGGTTATTATTGAAAGGTACTTATTTATTGTCATTTATTTACTCGTTTTACTAGGTTTCTTTCTCTACTTCTTCTTTTCATTACAGCAGTCCCTTTAGCATTTCTTGCAGTGCTAGTTTGATGATGACAAATTTCTTTAGCCTTTTTTTTTTTTTTTTTTTTTTTTGGTCTGGGAAGCTCTTTATTTCACCATCTATTTTGATTGATAGCCTTGCTGGATATAGTAATCTTGGTTTCAGATCCTTGCTTCTCATTACCTTGAGTACTTCATGCCATTCCCTTCTGGCCTGTGGAGTTTCTGATGAGAAATCTGCTAACATCCTATGGGAGCTCCTTTGTAGCTAACAAATTGCTTTTCTCTTGCTGCCTTTAAGATTCTCTCTTTGTCTTTAATTTTGGGCATTTTAATTATGATGTGCCTGGGTGTGGGCCTGTTTGGGTTCTTCTTGCCTCCTGAACTTGTGTGACTTTTTCCTTCACCAGATTAGGTACGTTTTCTGCCATTATTTCTTCAAACATGTTCTCTATCCCCTGCTCACTTTTTTCTTTTCCTGACACTCCAATTATGAAAATATTGTTACAATTCATGTTGCCCACAGCTCCCTTAAGCTGTCCTCCTGTTTTATAATTGTTTTTTCTTTTTGGTTCTCTGAGTGAGTGATTTTTTTTTTATCTTCTAATTCACTGATCCAATCCTTGGCTTCCCCTTATCTGCTGTGTATTCCTTTCAGTGTGTTCTTTATTAGTGCTATGTCATTCTTCATAGTTACTATATCCTTTCTCATGCTGTTTAGCATCTTTGCCATCATTATTCTGAACTCTGTATCTGATAAATTTCTTATCTCCATTTCATTTATCTCTTCTTTGGGAGAATTCTCTTGTTCTTTTGTTTGGGCTTTTTTGTCTCCCCATTTTGGATGCCTGTTTGGGTTTGTGACTGTGTATCAGTAGATATGCTGCAAATTTCAATCTCTAATGCAGGACAATGTCACACGCTGTTTTGACTGGTCCTGTGTACCTTATTTGGAGCTTTCAACAATCCACAGCTTGTGACTCCCTCTTCTGGGTCTAGGTGACTTTGGAAAGGACCAAGATGTACACCAAGGCCTGCTTTTCCTAACCCTGGGCCCCAAAGGACAAACCCTGTCTAATAAAGAGGGAATATGTTAATTGACCCTCATACTGTCGCAAAGATGGCAGCATCCACAGCCAATAAGGAGGGAATATGTTAATTGACTGCCACGCTCTCAAAGATGGTGGTGCCCACAGCCAATAAGGAGGGAATATGCTAATTGACTGTCACGCCCTCAAAGATGGCGGCGCCCACAGCCACAAGATGGTGGCGCCCAGTCCCCTCAGCCCTGCCAGGGCAGCAGGCACGTGGCAAGGCCAGGCCCGCCCCCAGGTGGGCCCAGCCACACTGCGTGCCTGCCTCTGGAGTCCCCCAGTTCCCTCAGCCCCCAGCCACCCAGGGTCGGCCCGAGGTGCAGGCAAGCCTCAGATATTGGCTTCCCAGCCACCCAGAGATGGCCTGAGACACAAGCAAGCCTCAGATGGTGGCTGCCCAGTCACCCAGGGCCACCCGAGGCTCAGGTAACCAGGGTCGGCCAAGGCTTGCGCTGCCGGCAGTGGCAGCAGCAGAGGTGTGATGGGGCATCGCCTTGCCCTGATTGCTGGGTTGCCTCCCACCCCTGAGGGCTCCCAGACTGTGAGAGGGGGCAGGCTGGGCTGAGGGACCCCCCTCCAGTGCATGAATTTTCATGCACCGGGCCTCTAGTACTCTATAATCTGACTAGAATGAGCTACAATCAATAGTCTAATTCACAGAGACAGCAAGTAGAATGGTGGTGGCCAGGGGCTGAGAGAAATGGAGAGTAGGGAGTTACTGTTTAATGGTACAGAGATTTTGTATGGGATGTTGAAAAAGTTCTGAGACTAGAATGAGGTGATGGTTACACAACATTGTGAATGTACGTAATGCCACTAAATTACTCATTTTAAAATTATTTAAATGGCAAATTTTATGTTATGCATATTTTACTAGAATGAAACAAAAACTTAATTTTATTTTCTCCTCCCTTAGATTGTTTTAAACTACCCTTGTAGGATAAGTGATGTCATCTACAAAGAATGGTTAGTAGTGCTTTTTTGTATTTTTCCTCTAACAAATATAATTTAAAAACATGTTCATCTGGCCTGGCCAGCATGGCTCAGTGGTTGAGCATTGAGCTATGAACCAGAAGATCACAGTTCGATTCCCAGTCAGGGCACACACTCAGGTTGTGGGCTCGATTTCCAGTGCAAGAAGCAGCTGGTCAATGATTCTCTCTCATCACTGATGTTTCTATCTCTCCCTCTCCTTTACTCTCTCTGAAATCAATAAAAAATATATATATTTAAAAAAAAAAACACACAACAACAAAACAACATGTTCATCTGATTTTCAATCACATAACCAAGTGAACGGGCATGGTTAGTGCCATATGCAATAGTCATGTCCTAGGCATTAATAATACCCATATTGAGATCCACATAAATGTCCCTCATGATAAGATTCTGACTACAGCCGTGAACTTCACCGAACATCTCCGCATGCAGGCACAGCTCCCTGGTGTTTACTGCTTAGGGATCACCTTGGTCTCCGGGCTTCGCAAGAGCAAACATTCCGTGTCCTTTTGCACATGGACGGCCCTGCTGATGAAAATGTTGATGGGAAAGGGTCTGAGGTGCTGTGTCTCTGTCTCCTGCTCCCTGGTCAATTTCTCGTGGGATATAGTTTTCATCTTTCACAGGGAACAGATTCCTGTTAATAAATGGATGACCATGCTGTTCCCACTGAATCAAAATGCCTTTCAGCATCCAGAAGCATGTGGCTGAAAGACCCCAGTTCCACGGTGGTCGAAATATTTGAAGGCTAGTGGAAAATAAGTTGATAAATCTCTTAACAAAAGGAAAATAATGATGAAATTTTAAAATGCACACAACATGTCTAAAATTCTATCCAAGATCATTTCTAGCTAGAATAGATGTGCTGCCTATGGGAGGTAGTGAACTTTACCAAATACATTAAAATCTTAACAAAATTTTGAACATAAGATGAAGAAGAAAAATGTTAATATTTGTGAATAAAATATAAAATTTAGCATTTTATTAAAAACCCTAATCAGAAAAGAAAATCAAAGAATTCTAATTAGGTAAAAATAATCTCCAAAATGCAATATAATTTCAAAATAAAATAACATACATACTTTCAGAACTTTTTGTAAGTAGTTAATCGTTGACACAGTGTTGAATCTCCCATGAGGTAAATAAGTTTCATTTTACTCCATCTGTTGCAAAATGCTGTGACCCGCCTTTTCCACAGTATGACCCCTGGGAGAGGTATCTTCATTCCAAGCTGGCATTTCTAAGTTCTAACTCTCTGGCAATAAAAATTCCCTCAGTAAGTCATTTTTATTACCACAAATAATTTAGGAAACACCTTTCTCGTTTTCTCCCCCACCCCTTTCTCTTTTCCCTCCACCCTCCTCTATCTCTGCCCTCTGCTCTTCCACAAATATTGGTTAAACAAGTTCATCGTAAAGGGGGGATACAACGTTCCCGCTGAATCGTTTTTCCTGGTGCGGGATAGATTTTCTCCTGCGCATTCACAATGTTTCCGTGGCTTCAGCCCAGGCCACTGGACCGGGAGACAGCTAGCCAAATCAGGAGGAAATGTTCGGCCGTGAAACAGCAGAACCCGGTGTCCCCGCTGAACTCTGTGCTGATGACAATGGCCTTGCTGAATTGTAAATCTCCCCTCCCCAAGCTACTTACAAGGGAAAACTCTTGAACATTTATGAAATGAGTGCCACATATATCTTACTTTGTGTGTGCCAGAATCATGTTCTCTGGCTAATTCTAAAACCCCTTAAATGTTTCATTGCTGTGCTCAGAACTGAACGTAATAGTCTGTGTGGTCTGATTAGGGCAGAGAAAGACAGGACCCATTACCTCCTTATTCTGAATACTCCGCTATAAAAGAAGCCTAGTCCTGTACACCAAATGGGTGGGGGTTCCATTCCCAGTCGGGGCACATACGCAGGTTAAGGGTTTTATCCCCAGTCAGGGCTCATAGGAAAGGCAACTGATCTCTCTCTCTCTCTCTCTCTCTCTCTCTCTCTCTCTCTCTCAAATCAATAAATGTATCTTCGATGAGGATTCTTTTAAAAAGTAGCCTAAGCTGTATTCACTGACTCATATCAGGCTTCCACTAGGTAACACTCAGCACATTTTTATATTTGTGCCACTTTAACCCTTTGCACTCGCTTGCTTTTTTCTCGATTCCTTTATTCTAATGCTAACCGTGTCGAGTCACACTCGACATCCGAGTGCAAAAGGTTTTAAAGCCACACCTTCTTTGTCACCTACCTAGAGTGTTGGGATTTGGGGTATAAGCTTAGGAACTTAAACTTATCCGTATTAAATTATACCAGGTTTATAAATGGTTCTGAAAAATAACAGTCTGGCACTATCTTCTAAGAAACCACCAACTTTACTAGAAATCACTGTCCAGGCAACAGAGAAACCAGAGAGATTAAAAGGACTCAAGTTGCCTCAAGAATCTAAGAACCTTCTTTGGTGTAAAAGTTGGGCATGGAAGATGGTTGCCATGGCAGAAAAGGGAACTGACTTTTCCACAGAGCGTGAACTTTAGAATGGGTTCTTTATTTATACCTATGTTCTCCACTGGGATTTGCAAAATTCTTTGCCTAGAGTAGGTCCTCAATAAACATTTGCTGAATTCATGAACAGAGTGAATGTAGGCTCTGTTGACTGTTATAACAGAAATCTTTTACTTTTCTGAAATTCACTTTAATTTCAGAGTAACAGAAACATCACTTTTATGAGTGAGATGGTTTTATATTGACCACTGAAGTCCATGTGGTAAAATTGAGGGCGGGGGGGAAGAATCACAAAAATTGCTAGTTTATGGGCCTTTGACTGAGATGGTTCGGCTGAAAAACAGGGTAGAAACCACCAAAGGTATTTCCTAACTCCGAGTTCCACCTGACACATTTTCACAGAGCACCACTGCCCAATTATTGGCTTTTCAGAAATAAATCTCAAGTTTAAATAAAAATAACCTGTAGATCCCTAGCCGGTTTGGCTCAGTGGATAGAATGTCAGCCCGTGACTGAAGGATCCCAGGTTTGATTCCTGTCAAGGGCACGTACCTTGGTCTCAGGCTCCCGGCCCTGGTTGGGGACATGCAGGAGGCAACCAATCGATGTGTTTCTCTCACATCGGTGTTTCTCTCTCTGTCTTTCCCTCTCCCTTCCACTCTCTCTAAAAATCAATGGGAAAATCTCCTCAGGTGAGGATTTAAAAAAATAACAACAATAACCTGCACATTTTGAGAATAGGTAGCTGAAATTAAGGGTTGCCAAGTTTTTTTACATCTGACTCCAGACAAAAATGCAACTCCTACAAAAATAAAATCTCTTCTATAAAACCCAAAACAATTGATGCTATTTGTCACAGGAAATGAGAGATCAAAATGGCAAATGTCACCCCAGTCGGTTTGGCTCAGTGGATAGAGCATCGGCCTGCAGACCAAAGGGTCCCGGGTTTGATTCCAGTCAAGGGCTTGTACCTTGGTTGCAGGCTCCTCCCCAGCCTGGGCCCTGGTTGGGGCTTGTGCAGGAGGCAACCAATCAGTGTGTTTCTCTCATATCGATGTTTCTCTCTGTCTTGCCCCGTCTCTTCCACTCTCCCTAAAAATCAATGGAAACATATTCTTCTGTAAGGATTAACAAAAATTTTTTTAAAAAATAACTGATTGACAAAAAAAAGAAAAAATGCCTTGTATATATAGAAAAAAGAATTTTAAAGGTAAATGTCAAATACCTCTTAAAATAAGAATGTCCTTCAAGTGTATAAATTGTGAACATAACAAGCAATAGCACAATAGACTTACTGTTGCATTGTAAGACCTTGCTGCAGGTAAAGTCAGCAATTCAACTCCCACGTTGGACCTTCAAAAAAATGGAAAGCCTGATACCTTCCCAGATATTGAAGTAAGAATTAATCACTGGTTAAGGTGGATTGAACCACCCTTAACTTTCTCTGTAGATTTTTTTTTCTTTATTTGGACTTATTTTAGATATTCTGGGGGAGTGAATGGGTTAGAATTCTGAAAAACTGTTCTCCTGCTAATACCAGGAGTCTGGAGATCCAGAGGGAGTCACTCATGTTCCATGTCAAATTAATCAGAAATATATTTCTTTGCATTTCCTTCTAATTTTTTAATAAGCCATCTCTGCACACTTGACCACCTGTAGTAATTTGGGCTTTCATTGGCATTTTCCCAGCGCTTCTCCACCTTGTGCATGCATCAGAGTTATGTGGAGTGCTTGTTGCCACTCAGATGGCTTGGCTTCATCCCCACAGCTTCTGATTCAATAGTTCTGGGAGCTTGAAGAGAAATCTGCACCCCCAGGTTTGCAGCAGAATTAGTCACATTAGTCATGCGTGAAAATAACCTATGTGTCTGTCAGTGGGTGAATGGATAAAGAAAGTGTGGCCTATACTAGTATATAAATTATTCAGCCTTAAAAATGAATGAAATCCTGCCATTTGTGACAACATGGGTGAAGCTGGAATATATTATACTAAGTGATATAAGCAAGATACAGAAAATGATCTCATTTTTTGTTGCTGTTGAATTTTAAAAAGCCAAACTCAGAGTAAAATGGTGGTTTCCAGGGTTGGGGGCTGGTAGAAATAGAGAGATGATGGTCAAAAGGCATAAACTTATAAAAGGACTAAGTTCTGTGACTTAATATACAGCATGGTAACTATCCTATATAATAAAAGCATAATATGCAAATCAATGTAATCCTATCTAATAAAGAGGGAATATGCTAATTGACCATCATGCCCTCATAAAGATGGTGGTGTCCACAACCAATAAGGAGGGAATATGCTAATTGACTGCCACGCCCTCAAAGATGGAGGCGCCCAGAGCCACAAGATGATGGCACCCAGTCCCCTCAGCCCCGCCGGGGTGGCAGGTGCATGGCACAGCCGGGTCCGCCCCAAGGTGGGTCCAGCCACTCCGTGCGCCTGCCTCCGGAGTCCCCTAATCCCCTCAGCCCCCCAGCCACCAGGACCAGCCCGAGGCGCAGGCAAGCCTCGGAGGTGGCTGCCCAGCTGCCCAGAGCTGCCCGAGGCTCAGGTAACCAGGGCCGACCGAGGTTTGCGCTGCCGGCAGTGGCAACAGCAGAGGTGTGATGTCTCCTTCCCCTGATCACCAAGTCGCCTCCTGCCCCTGAGGGCTTCCGGACTGAGAGATGGGGCAGGCCAGGCTGAGGGACCCCCCCTCCAGTGCATAAATTTCCATGCACCGGGCCTCTAGTACTATATACTAAAAGTGTAATATGCAATCAATGGAACAACAGAAGGATAGGTCGCTATGACATGCACTGACCACCAGGGGGCAGACACTCAATGCAGGAACTGCCCTCTGGTGGTCAGTGCGCTCCCACAGGGGGAAGTGCCGCTCAGCCAGAAGCCAGGCTCACGGCTGGTGAGCACAGCGTTGTGGCGGAGGCCTCTCCCACCACCGCTGCAGGTGGGCAGTAAGGAGCGTGGGGCCCCAGACTGGGAGAGGGATGTCTGACTGCCAGCTTAGGCCTGATCCCTGGCCCCTGAGGGGTCCTGGACTGCGAGTGTGCAGGCCAGGCTGAGGGACCCCTTTCCCCCCAGTACATGAATCTCGTGCACCAGGCCTCTAATACTTAATAATAATGTAGTCTATCCTTACAATTTGCTGAGACAGTGTATCTTAAGTGTTCTCACCACACACACACACACACACACACACACACACATAAATGCTCTGTGAGGCGATGGATATGTTAATCAGCTTGTTTGTAGTAATCATTTCACAACAGATAAGTATATCAAAGCATCACATTGTAACCTTAAATATATACAATTTTTATTTGTTACTCATTTTCCAGGGCATCAATGAGGGGAAAGGAGGACATATGTAATACTTTCAACAATAAAGAATTATTTTATATAAATAAATAAGTAAATAAATCATTTTTTTCAAAATTGAAAAGGTTTGTCTGAATCCCAGGAAAGGATTCGTTTAGGTCAAGTGAGAATAATATTCCCCTCAGCTAGCGGGACAGAGGCTGGAGAAGTGAGAGGCCAGGGAAGCTGGCAGTGAGGGCTGCATGGCATGCTAGAGTCATGGGAGACAGCGCTATAGCCCATTGACCTTTGTGTAAGGTAGACTGAGATTCCAATTCTAACTTTGCACTTACTAGATATGTGACTTTGGCCAAGCTACTTAATATGTCTGTGCTTACATGTCCCCGTGTGGAAAATGGGCATGATAATGACCACCACAGAGTGCTTTACTGTGGATCCCATCGGACCTATTTTGGCACAGGATTAAAATTTCTCTCAGTGAGAAACTTGCACTTGGTCAAATATTTATTCCCCCAAATCTATTCCAGGTAAGGTTGAAGCTGACAAAAGATACCAATACCTGGCCTTCTAAATTTAGTTACCAATGCCAAACTTTGATGAGGCATTAAAATTAAGATGAAAAATATGTCTCCATGGTAAAAAGGCATCTTATCTTAGTATTGAGCATACATATGTGTATACAGGTGTGTATTACATTTCAGAAGGGTGTCCATAACATTAGACCATAACATAAATGGAAGAATCATCACAACTGTGTTTTCTGTATGATGTCTTCTCATGTGGTAGCCTCTGTTTATATTTTCCCATCATTATTATCAATAAAACTCTTAAATTTAAAAATAAAACAAACTTTTTTGACTTTGAAGGAGTGAGTGTCTGAAGAGATAGCGCCTGAATCTGTAGTCAGGAACGGCAGAAAGAGTCCTGCTGGGAAAGTGTACTCACTGTGTTATAAACGAAAGGGAACCAGGCTTAGTCTCTGGACCTGTGGGATGAAAAAGTGTCATAGAGCCTGGCTTGGGCCAATGAAGGGACCCTGGGGCTCAGTGACAGAATAGAATGATCCCTGGGAGTTCTTGGATATGGAATCACTCGTGAAGTCCAATTCCTAATACACATACTAACTCATCTGTGAGGAGACTCAAATCTCTGCTTCCATGCAGTAGAGAAAGAGCTGGACAGTTTGAACAGAGCCAGGGATCCGGGGAGGAAATGTGTCTATTGGGAAGTAAACAGGGCCAAGCAGACTACTGTCATGAACACAGGCCACTTGAGAAGCATTATGGGACCTAAAACACAGGCAGGTCTGCCAGACCCGGGCCTGGGGATTTCCTGAGAGCAGCAGGGACAGTGTACATGGAAAGTCCCTCCAACAGGCTGCAATGAGGACCATCTCAAGAGGGAGCCAGGTGTGGCCAACAGGGAAGATAGAATCAGCACAGGTGGTCTCTGCCCTTCGAATTAAGGCATGGATTGGAGACCTTCAGAACAGGCAAGCCTCTATGTCTCCATGACCATTTTTCCTTTTGTTATTTGTAAACCATTTATTCGAAAAAGTCTAGCCTCTTTGGGACAAACTATAGAAAAGATATTTTTCCATACCTTGATTGAGAAAACAAAAAGAAGAGAGGGTGAGATAGGGTTGAAAGGAAAATCTTGTCAGCATTATGCCCTGCATCCTGCCCTTGAATTGGGTTTGAATTTGAATCTCTAGGATATTATGCTATCCAGCTTGCTCTCCTGAGCCCACATTAGAAAACCAAGGTATTTATACAGCAGGGCTTCTCAAACTGTGGAACCAAGTTCCTGAAAATGATCCATTAAGTTCATGTTCCATGGTCAAGTCATTTGGGGAAATGTTTTGTGCTCTATCCCCACTTGAAGAGATACATACTAAAGTTGCTTTGAAGGACTGCTGCAAAGAAACCTGTTTAATTGTTCTCCCAGATTGTATGTCACTTATTCTTTCCCCCAACGGGTACTGAGATGTCCTAGGTGTTAAGCATTATGCTTGGCCTGTGAGACAAAGCAGTGGCCATTAATGGCTTCCTGTCATACATAGATGGCCTCTACGGTGCTTCCTACCCATCTGGCCTCCTCTCTCCTTCGCATTCCAGCCTCAGTGGTCCCTCTCGGGATTCCTGGGACATCCCAGCATGCTCTTGCCTCAGGCCCTGTCCCCTCTCTAGGGAATGTTGTTTCCCCCAGAATTCGCATGGCTCACTTCCTCACTTCCTTCAGGTTGCTACTCAAGACAGGTCTTACCTGACCACTTTTTAAAATAGTGTCCCCCATCACCTACAAAACCCCTTATTCTGATGACTTTATGTTACAAACCTATTTGTTTATTTGTTTGTTGTCTTTCTCATCCACTAAAATGTTGACTTCCAAGCATCTAGAGCTATATCTGGAATACAGAATGTGCTAACAACTATTTATAAACTGAATGAATGCATGCATGGTGAAAAATAGAGGGTTGCCTTACAAAGCTTACGAAGTAGCAGAAGATATAAACATGTATTGAAAATTTGATAGTGTAGTAAGTGTTCTGATTGGAGAACAGAATGCAGATGTGGAGGAAATGCCATCTGAAGCCAGGCGTGTGACGTGCTAAGGTTGAAAGGGAACATGGTCCGTTTGTGAAATAAAAGTTAAAGTGAGGCAAGACACTCCAGAGCTTGGAAAGTTCTGTAAACATATTAAAGAGTTTGGATTTCATCCTCAGAGCATTAAGGTCATATTAATGGTTTTAAGCAAGGAAATGTAGAAGTCATCTGTGTTTAGAAACACCAGTCTGGGTACAGTGTGGAGAACAGATGGAAGGAAACAAGACTGTAGGCAAGAAACCCAGCTCTGGAGTTGCTGTAGCCTAATTGAGGCACAATGATGGTTTATACAAGGACAGGGGCAACAACAGGGAGTGAAGTGTCTGGGCTCAGCAGATATTTGGGAGGTACAATTCATAAAATTTGGCAATTCATTTGCTGTAAAGGGTAGACTACATAATGCTACCATTCACCCCCCTTTTGTATTTTGCAAAGCATCTATTAATACTTTATAGGATTGGTATTCCATGGAATACATGATAGGAAGTGATGGGCTATACAAAATTACTGAATCTGGAAGTATTATAACCATGGAGAACTATATATGTAGAAAACACTTCTTTGGTTATACTCCTTTTAGCAAATTGGATCACTAAAACCACAGTTGTAGAGGTGACCTGTATGGGGCCCTGTGATTTTACTACCAGCTAAGTGACTCTGAGCAATAGGTCTAATTAACCCTAGTCATTAGTAATAGACAAATAAAGGAGTCTGATTAGGAAAAGTTGGTCTGAACCAAATCTGCCCTTTTGTATCAATTACTGTATTTGAAGTCACTGGCATAAGAATTAACTATGTAGCTTGGCCAGCATGGCTCAGTGGTTGAGCGTTGCCCTGTGAATCAGGAGGTTATGGTTTGATTCCTGGTTAGGGCATATGCCCAGGGTGCAGGCTCAATCCCCAGTGTGGGGCATACAGGAGGCAGCTGATTCTCTCTCATCATTGATGTTTCTGTCTCTCTCTTCCTCTCTGAAATATCTTTAATTAATTATATAAAACTAGAGGCCCTGTGCACGAATTCATGCACCAGTGAGGTCCGTCAGCCTGGCCTGCAGGATCGGGCCAAAACCAGCTCTCTGACATCCCCTGAGGGTTCCCGGATTGCGAGAGGGCACAAGCCAGGCCAAAGGACCCCACCGGTGCATGATCAGGGCTGGGGAGGGACACAGGAGGTTGGCCAGCCGAGGAGGGACTGCGGGTGGGCTCCAGGGTGTATCCAGCCCATCTTGCTCAGTCCTGATTGGCTGGACCCCAGCAGCAAGCTAACCTACCAGTCAGAGCATCTGCCCCCTGGTGGTCAGTGCATGTCATAGAGAGCAGTTGAGTGGTCAACTGTCTGCCCCCTGGTGGTCAGTGCACATCATAGTGAGCAGTTGAGTGGCCTTAGCATATCATTAGCATATTACGCTTTGATTGGTTGAACGGATGATCAGACGACTGGACACTTAGCATATTAGGCTTTTATTATATAGGATAAGTATATGTTATTTGCTGATTGATTTTGAAGTATTTACCTTTGCCATTTATATAACTTAAGAAGTGATCCCCTCAATAAGTCTAGTACCCACCTGGCACCATCCATAGTTATTACAATAATATTGACTATATCTCTATGCTGTACTTTACATCCCCATGACTATTTGAAACTACCAATTTGTACTTCTTGATCCCCTTACCTTTTTCATCCAGGTTCCTAAGTCTATTTTCTGTATCAATGAGTTTGTTTCTGTTTTGTGTATTTATTTTGATTTTTGGATTCCACATGTAAGTGAAATCATATAGTACTTGTCTGTCTCTGTTTGACTTATTTCACTTAACATAATACCTTCTAGGTTCATCCATGTTGTTGCAAATCGTAAAAGTTCATTCTTTTTTATGGCCTACTAATATTCCATTGTGTATATGTACCACATCTTCTTTATCCAATTATCTATCAATGGACACTTATGTTGCTTCCATATCTGGGCTATTGTATATGAAATGTCCTTTTAGGTCTCTTGTTACAGTCTTTGTGTTAAAGTCTATTGCAAGATGGCACAGGCCAGGACAAAGGACCCCACCGGTGCATGATCAGGGCCGGGGAGGGACACAGGAGGTTGATATCAGCATTAATTACTACCCCAGCTCTTTTTCCGATTTCAATTTTCTATGTTTTCCTCATTTCAGCTATTATATTCTTAATTCCTAACTTTTAAAAAAAAGCATTTTTATTTATTTCAGAGAGGAAGAGAGAGATGGAAACATGAATGATGAGAGAGAATTGTTGATCAGCTGCTGGCTGCTTCCTATACCTCATACCCCCTCCCCCTCACTGGGGATTGAGCCTACAACCTGGGATCCAACTGTGATCTCCTGGTTCATAGGTCAATGCTCAACCACTGAGCCACGCTGGCTGGGCTTAATTTCTAACTTTTTAAAATGTTTCCCAGCTCTCTGTTGAAGCTCTCACTGAGTTTATCTACTCGTTTCTTACGTTTCTTGAGCATCCTTATAACCAGTGTTTTGAACTCTGCATCCAGTACATGGCTTGCCTCCATTTTGTTAGTTCATTTTCTGAAATTTTGTCATTTTTTCATTTGGGACATGTTTGTCTCCTCATTTGGCCGCCTCCCTGTGTTTGTTTCCATGTAGGAGGTAGGTCTGCTATGTCTTCCAGCCTTGGCAGAGTGGCCTTATGTAGCAGATGTCCTGCGGCTCTTGTGGCAGTCAGCCATGTTCACAACATAGCTTCTCCCAGGCACCGCCACGTTCAGCACATGCAGCTACCACTGCAGATCACTTCAGAGCTCCTGCCAGGTGGCCTGAGGCTGGGGCTGGGCCACAGGCAGCAGCTGATCTGGACCTGCACCAGAGCCCCTCTCTTTGTTCATCATAACTATTGTCAAAGACGTTTTTAGAACAATGTAAGTAGTTATCCCAAAACAATTATGCAACATCACATATATCATATTCTAATAAATAATTGCATGAATGAAAGATTCATGAAAAATTCATCTTTTTTCTTAATTTTATTTTTTCAATTAGTTTACATCCAATATTATTATGTATTAGTTTCAGTGGTACAGCACATATAATCATATACTTAATGATTTCAAGTATCTACCTGGCACAATACACAGTTATTACAATATTATTGGCTATATTTCCTTTGCTGTACTTTAAATCCCCATGAATATTTTATAGCCACCAATCTGTACTTCTTAATAATTTCATCTTTTTCACACAGTCCCTAACACCCCTCCCTTCTGGCCAACATCAGTCTGTACTCTGTATCTGTCTGTTTCAATTTTGTTTGCCTATCTGTTTTGTTCTTTAGAGTCCACATATAAGTGAAATCATCCTATATAAAAGCCTAATATGCAAATCAACCAAATGGTGGAATGACCAGCTGGCAGCAGGCAGGGCTGGTGAGCGGGCGGTGCCAGGCCAGCCAAGGCAGGTGCCAGAGGGCAGAGGGAGGGGACGGCAATCGGGGGATGGCGGCAACTGGCAGTAGTGAAGGGGTGATCGGGAGGCAGGGTCGACTGCTCACCAGCCAGTGCCATCCCCCGATCAGCCAGTCAGTCACCTCCCACAGAGGGAGGCCACTGGCAGTGGTGGCGATCGGCCCGCCGGTCACCTCCTGTAGAGGGAGACCACCAGCAGCAGCGGCAGGAGGATGGGGAGTGGGGCCAGAGCTTCCCCCATAGGGAGAGCACCACTCAGCCACAAGCCGAGCTGATGGCTGGCAAGCGTAGCGGCGGTGGCAGGAGCCTCTCCCACCTCTGTGGCAATGCTAAGGATGTCTGACTAAAGCTTAGGCCCACTCCCCTTCACCCTTAGGCAGCTTAGGGGAGCGGGCCTAAGTCATTAGTCAGACATCCCCCAAGGGCTCCCAGACTGGGAGAGGGTGCAGGTCAGGCTGAGGGACCCTCCCAAGTGCATGAATTTTCATGCACCGGGCCTCTAGTCTATATATATAAAAGCTAAGTGACCAGAATGACAGAACACCCAGAACAACTGGAACGACAGGTCCCTATGACCCACCCTCCGGTGGCAAACTGGCCCAATTGAGCCCTGATCGGACCTCCCACAACCTCCCATGACCCCTCCCCATGGCTGGCTCCACCCCCAATTGGGTCCCCCAACCCGATCGGGGGCAGGGCCCATAGGGGTGGGCCGGCTGGACCCCACCTGTGCACGAATTCATGCACTGGACCTCTAGTAGTTTAATATCAGGTAGCATGATTCCTCTAACTTTATTCTTCTTTCTCAAGATTATTGAGGCTATTCATGATCTAGTGTGGTTTCATATAAGTTTTTGGAATATTTGTTCTTGTTCTGTAAAATATACCATTGGTGCTTTTTTAAAAAATCTTTATTGTTGAAAATATTACATGTGTCCCTTTTTTCCCAGTTGACACCTTCTAGCCATTGGTATCTTGATAGGAATTGTGTTAAACCTATAGATTGCTTTGGGTAGTATTTACACAATTAAATACTACTCAGCCATAGAAAAGAAGGAAATCTTACCTCTTGTTACAGCATGGATGGGCCTGGAGAGCTAAGTGAAATAAGCCAGTCAGGGAAAGACAATTAGCACACGACTTCACTCATATGTGGAATCTAATGAACAAAATAAACAAAGTGGAGACAGACTCATGGATACAGAGAACAGACTGACAACTGTCTGAGGGGAGGAGGTTGAGGGATGGGTGAGAAGAGAGAAGGAATTAAGCAAAGAGAAAGAATCATGAGCACAGACAACAGAATGGTGATTTCCAGAGGGAAAGAAGGATTGAGGGAAGTAGAAGAGGGCAAAGGAAGAATAAATGGTAATGGAAGGAGACTTGACTTGGGATGGTAAACACAAAATACAGATGATGTCTTGTGGAATTGTGCACCTGAAACCTATACAATTTAATTAACCAATGTCACTCCAATAAATTCAGTTTTAAAAAAACTATGTGCAAATTTTATTGGTGAAAATGGAGACTTACTATTATTTTAAATTATATTTAAATACCAGTGTGTTTCAACCTTAGTTTCCTTCAAATATTTCCTTCTTCTCCTCTCAATGGTCTATTTCCTTTGACCAATTCTTTAATTTTGATTTCAATGCTTTTATTTCTCAGTTCTTTATATAATAAACATTGTAACAGTTAGTCTCTCAATTTTACACAAAATGTATTTATCAATTTACTGCTTGACAGTTTTAGAGGTATTTAATATTTAAAGCACTGAAAAATTACTTTGTCACACAACTTGTATTGCTTCTTATCTTAGACTGTTCTCCACACTTTAATTTTCTAAATATTCAACTCTATTTTTTCTATACTTTTCTCCACAACCTCTGCAACACTTGTCTTGTTGATCATAGCCATCCTAAAAGTTTTTTCATGTACTTTTTACCCAGTTTCCCTAATCGTGACAGCTTTCAAAATTCCAGTAAAATATCACAACCAGCAAGAGGACACTGATATAGTCAAGATATAGAACATTTCCATTACCAACCATAAAGCTCCTTTAGGTTGCCTTTTTTTAGCCACACCTATTTCCTCCTACCCCACCCTCCCTAATCCCTTAACTCCTGGCAACCATTTTTCTGTTCTCTAGTTCTATAATTTGTCATTTCTATCATTTGTTAGACTAAAAAAGTAAACACAGATAAAAATCCTTGCTTTTATGTAGGTCACCTTGTAGTAGGTCAAGATAGACAATCGTCAATTAACATAATAAATAGATAAATTATACAGTATTTTAATTTAGAAAGTAAAGGGTATTATTGGGGAAAAATGTCAGGATGAGGGAGATATTAAGAGATGGAGATGAAGCTGTTTCTAGTATTAAACAAATGATTGTGTAACAAGTGATTAAAGTAGGCTGAGACTGGAGGCAGGGAAACTAATTAGAAAACTATTTCAACACCATAGACAAGAAATGACAAAGGACTAGGACTAAAGCAAGACAATGAGGGTGGAGAAAACAGGATAGATTTGAGAGATATCTAGGAGGTAGAATTTATGAGACTGCTTGTGGAGAGAGTTTTGGCTTGGTTGACTAATGAACTGTGACAACACAGGAGAGGAAGGAGAAGAGCAGGCAATTTGTTTCCAGCTGATGCTGGGTTTTTGTTTTTGCCAAGGAGGGTGGTGGGAGATGATAAATCAGTGCATTTCTCTTTGCTGGGGACACGAGTGGAAGACTGAGGTGGAGATTCCCGATAAGCAGCACATGCAGGGTGTGGCAAAAGCAGGTTTACAGGTGTTGCTAAAAAAATAATGCAATGATTAATAAACAATAATAGAGGAATAAACTCTTGTGTACTCGCAATGGTAAATCTACTTTTTCCCACCCTGTATTTCAAGAGTGGGAAACAGAATAAATCTCAGTTCTGGGAGTACATAGGCAGAGATTCTTAAACTTTACCCTAAGAATCATCTGGGGGGGGGGAGGGGGGCTTGTTAATACTTAGGCTCAGGCCTAAGAGATTTCAGTAGCTCTGGAATAGGACCTCAAATCTGCATTTTACATGTACATGCACAAACACAGGTGTTCAGGTCCAAACCTCACTTTAAGAAGCACTAATTTGGTAGTGTGCTGCGACCTGCACAGCAAGGTTCAGGATCTGAAGGAGGGGCCAATGCACAAATGAAAATGCTATACAAGAAATATGAATTTAGAAGGCATGGCGGGGGTGGGGGATGGGCAGGTGGAAACCTCTTTTGTGAAGAGGCTCACCAAGACTGGGTCCCATCTGCTTTTTATTCACTCTGAATACACATTTTCCCTTTAGCAATGCAGACAGGCAGATCAAAGGTAAAGTTTGGTATACAATGTAAAGATTATCAGTTTGGGAAATCACCTTGAGCCATTGCAATCACAGCAGGGCAGTTGCTCATATTCAGCCCTGCTGAATATCAAAGTCCATTGGCCTTCCAATGTCTCTTTTTGCACTTTTATGCTAATTGCTGTCTGCTTTAGCCTCCTGCAGTAGTGGATAGGATCTGAGCGTGTAAATTGAAGGATACAAGTGTGAAAAAGAAGAGGATTGAAGGAAGAAAGGTAGGTAGAGAACAAAAATATATAGGGAGGAATTGCAAAGAGAAACATTCTGAGCTGTGGTCGGAGAGCTCTATTATTCACCAGTTCACATCAATGCCTGAATGTCCTGGACTTGTGGCCCTTCTTGTTTGGAGCTGGGAGTTTCTATTAGACTAAGGCAAGAGACATTTTGAAAAGAAGTAGGGTTCAAATGTAGAAGAACCTTGAGTGGCTAAGGAGTTGCTCTGGTTCTGTCATGTATGAAAACCATGATGAAAGTATTTGATCGGGACAAGAGGATGATGAAGGCAGAAGTGTTGAAAGATCAGTTTTTTACTACCTGGTTGGGAAGAGGAGAAAGTGAAGCGAGATCAGTTAAGAAAGACTACAGAAAAGGAAAATAAAAGCACTAACTGAGCTATGCAAAGAATAAGAAAACTGCTGTGAAGAAGGCAGAGAACTGAAACGGGTTTAATTGGATTGGAGCCTCAGAGACAAAGGCAGGAGAGAATTTTTAGCCAGGATGATTAGAAGTGCCAAATTATATAGAGATGGCTGGAAATCCACCTGTCACTAAAAAAAATAATAATATCATAGATATTGTCAGAGGGATTTTGGCTAAACAGAGAACCGTCTCACCCACATCTGTTGCTGAGATGATATGCTTTTAACTTAAATTTTGCCTTGAGAAAGATGAGTATTCAAAGTCACTGTGATCTTCCCTGAAATTCTAAAAAAGAAAAAAATTCCTACCTTTATTTCTTTTAAAGACAATTAAATGGCCCAGAAAACTAAGATAAATATCAGCATCACCAGTAATTTATGAGCTATTGCATTTGGAAACTTAGTGAGTACACCATAAGAAAGAGGAGAAATAATCACACATTAAATAAATTAAACATGACATTGCTCTGTATATTTTGGTTCCTCTTTAGTGCTTTCCAGACAGGATTATGTTCTATATGCTGCTATCTCCTGCGTTTCTGGAAAGTTCCATTATATGTTATAATAGAAATCAGAAACAAACAACCCTCTTTGAAGCAGGGACTTGAACTGATTGAAGGTCTCCTGATTCCTGACCTTCTTCGGTTTGAAGTGACATCCAGGCTCTGAGCTATTTCTCTCATCAAGGTTTTTACCCAAAGCAACTGTTTACCCTAAGAAAAAAACATTTTTCTGGTGCCCTCCAATGAATCCTGGTCTCTAATTCTCTTGGATACACACGCATGCACACACATGTTTTTATCTGGTGCCCTTCCTCCCCAATCTTCTCTGCCTCCGGAGACTTCATCCTGAATCTCCCATTTGTGTCTTTAGGTAGACTGCTTCCACCTCAGGCTTTTAGTCTTCTCGTGCTGAAGAGGTTGAGAAAATTGCATAAAGGGAAAGGAGGCATTCTAGAGAATTGTCACTGTTGAATGGTTGGGATTTTAGTTTTGGTTTTTTAAGTCCAGAATCCCAAAAGTATGTGGCAAAGAGCTAAATTATGGCAGTTTTTCTCAAACTTTTTTGCCCAGACCCACAGTAAGAAAATCATATCAAAGCCTGTTTCAGGGCAGGCACACACACACACACACATACACACACACACACACACACACTACAAGTCTCATAAAACGACATTCATATTACTGCGTATTTTCTAGTTATTCTATTTTAATCCATTCCATTTTAACCCACTTCTAAAGTATTATTCATGTCCAAGTAAACAATTTTACTATACCAAAGAGCTGTAACGCACCATTTGAAAAGCAATGGCTGATGTGTTGCGCACCCTCCTGTCTCTGCCATTAAACGTGCAAATAAGAGTTGGGAGGTACCACACCTGTGGATGAATATTTCCTCCATCATATTCTCATACTCTCTCACAGGGATTACAGTTGTCCTGAGTATTTTGGTTAGAACAGTCTTTGCATTTATTTCAGGGCTGGAGTTTCCCTATAAGCTTCATTGATCAAAAGCTGAAGAGCCATTTGTGGCGACCGTGTGCCAGCTGGAATCACAGGCACCCCTTTCACAGAGCCAGAAGACGGACGCCAGGAGGGAGCGGTGAGTTTGTTTAGGGGATGGATGTGGCTAACCACAGCCCAGGATCACCTTTGGTTGAGACCTCACGTATTTCCGCGCAGTGCCCTTCCCCTTTCTTGCCTTGTTTTGCTGTCCTGCGGGATTCGTCACTTCCCCGGTAGCAGGAGCAGTGTCAGAAAAACTGGAAAGAGAGAGAGCAGAAGCTCTTGTCCACAGTTCCTGCACCACTGAGAATGGATTTGGCTGGTTCTTCTCAATCTGTGGAGTGCGTTCTGTTTATTTTTCCTTCCCCCGCTCCCCCCAGTTTATTTTGTTCATTAGATTCCATGTGCAAGTGAGATCATGTGATAATTGTCTTTCTCTGACTGTTATATTTTGCTCAGGATAATACTCTCCAGGTCCATCCATGCTGTTGCAAAAGGTAAGAGTTCCTTCTTTTTTTATTGCTATGTAGTATCTCATTGTGGAAATGTACCAAGGCTTTTTTATCCACTTATCTCCTGAGGGGCACTTGGGCTGTTCTAAATCTTAGCTATTGTACATTGTGCTGCTATGAACATAGGGGTGCATATATGCTTTCTGATTGGTATTTCTGGTTTCTTAGGATATATTCCTAGAAGTGGGATCACTGGGTCAAATGGGAGTTTCATTTTTAATTTTTCAAGGAAACTTCATATTGTTTACAACAGTTGCTGCACCAGTCTGCAATCCCAACCGCAATGTACTAGAGTTCCCTTTTCTCCACAACCTCACCAACACTTGTCCTTGGTTGATTTCTTGATGGTAGCCATTCTGACAGGTGTGAGGTGATACCTCATTGTCACTTTAATTTGCATCTCTCTGATGATCAGTGACTTTGAACATTTTTTCATGTCTCTTCACCATCTGTATGTCCACTTTAGAGAAGTGTCTATTGAGGTCCTTTGCCCATTTTTAAAATAGATTGTTTGTCTTCCTTTTGTTAAGTTGTATAAGTTCCTTATATATTTGGGAAATTAACCCCTTATTGGATGAATCATTGGCAAATATGTTCTCCCATACAGTGGGTTCTCTTTTCATTTTGTGGATGTTTTCTTTTGCTGTACAGAAGCTTTTTATTTTGATGTAGTCCCATTTGTTTATTTTCTCCTTAGTTTCCTTTGCCCTAGGAGATGTATCTGTAAACATATTGCTATGAAAGATGTCTGAGATTTTGCTACTTCTGGATACTTCTATAGTATCCAAAGGTAGGTCTCACGACTTACATTTAAGTCTTTTATTCATTTAGAGTTTATTCTTATTTATGATGTAAGTTGGTGGTCTAGTTTCTTTTTCTTTCTTTTTTTTTTTTTTTTTGCATGTATCTGTCCAATTTTCCCAACAACATTTATTGAAGAGACTGTCTTGACTCTATTGTATGTTCTTGCCTCCTTTATCAAATATTAATTGAGCATAATGGCTTACGTAAATTTCTGGGTTCTGTCCTGTTCCATTTATCTATATGCCTGTTCTTGTGCCAGTACCAGGCAGTTTTGAGTACAGTGGCTTTGTAGTGTAACTTGATATCTGGTATTGTGATCCCACCAACTTTATTCTTTTTTCTCGAGATTGCTGCAGCTATTCAGGGATCTTTTGGATTCCATATAAATTTTTGGAGAGTTTGTTCTAGGTCTTTGAAGTATGCCATTGGTATTTTAATAGGGATTGTATTGAATATATAGATTGCTATGGATAGTATGGACATTTTAATGATGTTGATTCTACCAAGACATGTACACAGTATATTCTTCCACTTGTTTATATCTTCCTTTGTCTCTTTTTTCAACATTCTGTAGTTTTCTGAGTACAAGATTTTTCCTTCTTGGTTAAGTTTATTCCTAAGTATCATAATTTTTTTTTGTTGCAATGGTAAATGGGATTTTTTTTTCATTTCTCTTTGTGGGAGTTCATTATTGGTGCATAAAAATGCTATAAATTTATGGGTGTTAATTTTGTATCCTGCTACATTGCTAAATTAATTTATTGAATCTAGTAGTTTTTTATGGAGTCTTTAGGGTTTTCTAGGTACAATATCATGTCATCTGAAAATAATAAGAGTTTTACTTCCTCCTTTCCAATTTGGATGCCTTTTATTTTTTCTTCTTGTCTGATCACTATGGATAGTATTTCCAGTACTATCTATAATAATAAAAATATAACATGCTAATTAGACCGGACATCCTTCCAGATGACCTTCCGGACGAAGCTGGGGCCGGAGGAAAGCCCGAGTCCCAGGTGCCAGAGGGAAGCCGGTGCTGGCATCCAGTGGAAGGAAGGCCTCCTCTTGCATGAATTTCGTGCATTGGGCCTCTAGTGTTGAATAAGAGTGGTGAAAGCAGACATACCTGTCTTGCTCCTGTTCTTAGGGAAAATGGTTTTAGTTTTTGCCCATTGAGTATGACGTTGGCTATAACATAACCTTTTGATGTTGAAGCATGATTCCTCTATTCCCACTTTGCGAGAGTTTTTATCAAAAATGGATGTTGTATTTTGTCAAATGCTTTTTCTGCATCAGTTGATATGATCATGTGACTTTTGTTTTCCAGTCTGTTTATGTGATGTATCACATTTATTGATTTTTGAATACTGTACCAGCCTTGCATCCCTGTAATGATGTATGATCTTTTTATTGTACAGGCAGTCCTCAGGTTATGTTGGACTCGACTAACGTCATTTCGTGGTTACATCGCCATCTCCCATTTACAGTTTTTATTAAAAAAAAAAAAAGTTCCGTCATTTCAACATATGTACATATGTACTTTATGTTTTTTATTATTTATTTACCACATGTAAAGGTCAGGAATTGTTATCTTTCTTTTACATTTTTTTTTACTGTTTCACTTCATTACTGCTGTGTATGTGCTCTATGTGAGTGACATAGGTGCTTATGTAGGTGGGTTCCGACTTACGGCGAAAATCGAGTTACGTTGCGCCATAGGAACTGATCTCTGACATAACCCGAGGACTGCCTGTATTGCTGGATCTGGTTTGCTAATATTTTTGTTGAGATTTTAGCATCTATATTCATCTGGGATATTGGCCTGTAATTCTCTTTCCTTGTAATGTCTTTATCACATTTTGGAATTAGGGTAATTCTGGCCTCATAATGAGTTTGGAAGTGTTCCTTCCTCTTGGATATTTTGGAATATTTTAAGGAGGATAGGTGTTAGTTCTTCTTTGAATATTCAGTAAAATTCCCCTGTGGACCTGTCCAGACCAGGGCTTTTGTTTACTGGAAGTTTATTTTATTACGTCTTCAATTTTGTCAGTTGTTATTGGCCTGTTCAGGTTTTCTGGTTCTTCCTAATTGAGTTTTGAATGATTGTATTTTTCTAGGAATGTGTCCATCTCATCCAGGTTGTCCAGTTTGTTATAAATAGTCATGCATAGTATTTTTATGATTGTTTGTATTTCGGTGGGGTCTGTTGTTACTTCTTTCCTTTCATTTTTTATTTTATTTGTTTCTTTGTTTCTTGATGAATCTGGCTAGAGGTTCATCAATCTTGTTTATCTTTTCTTTTCTTTTTTAATATATCTTATTGATTTTTTACAGAGAGGAAGAGAGAGGGATAGAGAGTCAGAAACATCGATGAGAGAGAAACATCGATCAGCTGCCTCCTGCACACCCCCTACCGGGGATGTGCCTGCAACCAAGGTACATGCCCTCGACCGGAATCGAACCTGGGACCCTTGAGTCCGCAGGCCAACGCTCTATCCACTGAGCCAAACCGGTTTCGGCTTGTTTATCTTTTCATTTCAAATAGCCAGTCTTGGTTTTTATTGATCATGAATTTTTTTTAGTCTCTGTGTCATTTATTTCTGCCATAATCTTTACTATTTCCTTCCTTCTACTTATTCTGTGCTTTTCTTGTTCTCTTTCTAATTATTTGTGTTGTAGTGTAAGATAGCTTATTAAAAGTTTTTGTTTGTTTGTTTTTCAAGGTAAGCCTGTAATGCTATGAACTTCTCTCTCAGAACTGTTTTTCACTGTGTCCCATAGGTCTTTGGGTTGTTGTTTTCATTGTTTCTAGGATGCTTTTTTATTACTTCCTTGTCCTCTTTGGTAACTCATTCATTGTTTAATAACATGCTATTTGGCCTCTATGTATTTGAATGTTTTTGAGTGTGTTTACTGTTGTTTATTTCTAATTTCATGTCATTGTGATCCGAAAAGATACTTGATATGATTTCAATCTTCTTGAACTTGTAGAGACTTAATTTGTGTCCTAACATGTACTCTACCTTTAAAAATGTCCCATGTGCACTTGAGAAAAATGTATATTCATCCCTTTGGGGTGAAATGTTCTGAAAATGTCAGTGAATTCCATCTGATCTAGTATGTCTTTTAGATTCACTGTTTCATTGTTGATTTCTTGTCTAGAAGATCCATCCAAAGATTTCAGTGGTGTGTTGAAGTCCCCTATTGTGATCGTATTACTGTTGGTCTCTCCCTTAAAATCCTCCAGAAGTGTTTTTATATATATTCGGATGCTCATCTGTTAGGTGCATATATGTCTTCCAAAGTTATATCCTCTTCTATCAAAACTTTTAGTATTATTGAGTAGCCTTCATTATCTCTTGTTATGGCCTTTACTTTGAAGTCTATTTTGTCACATATGAGTATGGCTACCCCAGCTCTTTTTTTTTCTTTTTTTTTTTCATTTCCATTTGCCTGGAACATTATTTTTCATCCCATGTGAGTCCTTTGTTCTGAGGCAGGTCTCTTGCAGTTAGCATATATATGGGTCATGTGCTCTTATCCACTCAGCTACCCTATGTCTTTTGATTGGAGCATTTAATCCATTTACATTTAAGGTTATTATTGATAGGTGCTTATTTATTGCCATTCTTATTCTTTATCATTGTGCTCTTCTCTTCCTCTTTATTTCTTCTTGCAACAGTCACTTTTGCATTTCTTGCAATGCTGGTTTGGTGGTAACACATTCTTTTAATCCTTTTTTGTCATAAATTACATTTGAGCTTTTAGATAATATTCTCATCTATCTAATAATAGGGTAATATGCAAATTGGTTGGGACGCCATCATGTAATGACCCATCAGCAGGCTGCATGCGCAGCAGGTGCGGGTGGGCGGGGACTTGCACTGCCCGGGGACGTGAGGCTTGCATCCCTGCCCCCTGCACTAGCCCAGGGACTTGAGGCTCGTGTCCCCACCCCTGGCAACAGGCCTGGGATGTGAGGCTCACATCCCTGCCCCCTGCACCAGCCTGGGGACATGAGGCTCACATCCCTGCTCCCAGCAAAGGGCAAATAGCAATATTAAAATATTTCCTCTAATTAATTCCCTTTTAATGTGCACGAATTTCATGCACCGGGCCACTAGTTTAACTCATAAACTTGTAGAATTGAAAAACATTACCCACATTATATAGATAGACTCAAAACAGTAAAATAATTTGCTTATATTTATATAAGCCTCTTTCTAAGCTGAGGGAGAGAGCAGTGAAAGCTATGACCCATAGACCAAATCTGGGCTGAGACCTGTTTTTATAAATAAAGTTTTGCCTGGAAGACAACCACACTCAATTGCTTACATGTTACCCATGATTGCTTCTTCCCTACAACTGCAGAGTTGAGTATTTGTGACAGAGACCATATGATCCAAAAGCCTAAAATAGTTATTCTCTGGCCCTCACTAAAAATGTGAGTGGAGTGCAAGAAGAACAGGAGGTTGTACTCACTCAGAGAAGTGGTAAAGTAGCAGAGAAATGATGGCTAATAACAAGTTATAATACGTGCCCAAGGGTCTAATTATCTAAAGTTGTGTAAAGAGGATTGAAGAGAGACAATAAACTATGAGGATTTAGATGTCAGATGTGTCATTCATGTGGTTATTAAGAACTCACAGAATGAAAATGGGATTTGAGGTGGGGAGGAAGGTCATGAACTCAATACTAAACTCTTTTACAATGTTAGGGAGAAGTTAATAGCCAAAAAGGAAAGTGGTTATGGGTATTAGCAGAAGAAAAATGATCCTCAAAAAGAGGCAGAATTTTACAGAAGAGGGTGCTAAGGTGAAACCAAAAGTGAGTTCCATTTCATATTCCATATTCCATATTTAGTACCCTCCAGCCCCAGAGTGAACTGATTTTCCCTCAATTTTTTCCAATATGTGATGCTTTTCCTTTAGAGAACATAGCCCGTGAAACTATTTTTTTTTGTTTTAACAGCTTAATTGAGCTATGATAAATCCACCCATTTTAAGTGTATAGTTTACGGACTCAATAAACTTCCCAGTATGAAACCATTTCTAAAATTCCATTTTAGAACATTTCCATCATCCCAAAAAAATCCTTCATGTCCATATGCAGTCCCTCCTCATTCTCATTTCAAACCTCAGGCAACCATTAATCTGCTTTAGCACCTTCACAAAAAATTAATTGATTATAAATGTAAGAGTTGATTTCTGGCTCTGAATTCCATTTTATTGATATAGTCTCTTGTAGAGAGCGCCTGGGAAGGCACATGGGCATTCTTCCTTAATAATTGTCAGCTGAATCCAAGGCGACAGCAGAGCCATGTCTTGGATACACATCTTACCAAAAAGGCAGATGTGTTCTCAGCATTGACTCTTATCTTTGCCCAGGTGTCAGGGAATGGGTTTTGATATGTAAATCCAGTCAAGCACCAGGAATGAATAGGATTTGGGCCTATTCAAGAATGCAAATAATCTCCTTTGTCTTGAATTTTGGTGAAACTTCCTGGTATTTGGTGGTATAAAATAAACCTGCTGCATCGGCTCTGGGTCACTGTCTCTCCATCAGAAGAGGGCAACGGTCCACCCAGTCCCAGCTTTTTCTTTCTATCTCTGTGTCTTGTCTCTTTCTTTTATTTCTCAATCCTCAGCCCCTCTACTCGAAGAACCGGATCATTCTCTTTCCATGCTGGACGTGGAAAAGAGAGACCCCGCTATAGTCTCTCCATAAGATCAATTTGGAGAGAATTATCATTCTAACAATATTAAGTCCTCTGATCCATGGGATATCTTTCCATGTTTAAGGTCTTATTTAGTTACTTACAATAATACTAGAGGCCTGGTGCATGAAATTCATGGGCGGGGGGGGGGCTCTCGCAATCCAGGACCCCTCGGATAGGGTCCCTAGGCCTGGCCGGCAATCAGAGCCTCTCAGGGCTTTCCTTCCCTTGGCTGCTGGCAGCTGGCCCTGCCCCCGCTGCTGCCACTGCTTGCCATTTGTGCAGCACTGATCCCCTACCGCACCATCAGACTCCTCCCTCTGTGGGTGACAGGTGTGAGGTGCGATTGCTTGTCTGGCCTGGGACCCCCTCTGTGGGGCAATCACTGGCTAGCCCTGCACCCACCACAGTGTCACTGGCCAGTGACCTGGGGCTCCCTCTATGGGGCAATTGATCATGGGCCTCCCTCATTGATCGCCCCGCAGAGGGTTGCCTGGGCCTCCCTCTATGGGGTGATTGTGGGACAATGGTGGGGCCCCCAATCAATTGCATCGCACCTGCCTTGGCTGGCCTGGCACCGGTGTGTGTCATAGTGTGGTCATCTGGAAGGTCATCCAGACAGTTGTTCTGCTGTTCAGTCGTTTGGTCAATTTGCATATTATACTTTTATTATTATAGATTTTATAATTTTTAGAATATAAAATTTTTACTTACTTTATTTCATTTATGCCTAAATATTAATTATTTTTATGCTACTATAAGTGGACTTATTTTCTTAATTTCATTTTCAGATTGTTTATTGATAATTATAGAAATACTGCTGATTTTTTGAATATTGATCTTTTACCCTGTAAACTTGCTGAACTCACTTATTTGTTCTAAATGGATTTTTAGTGGATTGCTTGGGATTTTCTATATAGGGCATTGTCACCTGCAAACAGAAATAGTTTTACTTCTCTCTTTCCTATATGAGTGCCTCATTTCCTTTCTTGCCTAATTGTCCTGACCTTGAATCTCCAGTCAAATAACAAAAAGCAGTGGGGGAAACAGATATTCTTGCTTTTTTTCTGATTCTAGGAGAAGCTTTCAGTCTTTTACCACTAAGTATTGTGTTAGTTGTGGGTTTTTATAGATGCCTTTTATCAGTTGAGGAAGTTCCTTTCTATTACTAATACGTTGAGAGTTTCAGTCATGAAGACTATTAAATTTTGTCAAATGCCTTTTTTTAGTATCTATTGAGATGCACATGTGAGTTGTAGCACCTATTGATAAGTTGTAGCACATTCATTTTCATGTGTTAAACTCACTTTGTATTATTAGGATAAATTCAACTTGGTCATAGTATTATGATTAATGGATTTGGTGTGCTTATATTTTATTGAGATTTTTGTGTTTATATTCATGAGACATTGGTCTATAGTTTTCTTGCAGTGTTTTGTCTGGTTTTGTTATCAGAGTAATGCAGGCATCATAGAAAAGGTCTGTTAGATGCATGTATTTTTATAATTGATTGTTATATATTCCTGATGTATTGAATCTTTTATAATTAGAAAATGTTTCTCTTATTTCTAGTGTCTCCTGTTGACAGTATATAGTTGTATTTTTTCCTACTAACCAATCTGGCAAGCTTTGTTTTTTTTAATTTCACAATTAATATTACTATTGAGAGTTACTTTATGAGGATCCAAGATGGCGGCATAGGTAAACACCTAAACTGCTGCCTTGCACAACAATTTCAAAACTACAATTAAAAGACAAAACGTCTATCACCCAGAACCAAGGGAAAGCTGGCAGAGTGGAAGTTCTACAACTAGAAGGAAAGAGAAAAGAGCATTGAGGTGAGCACAGTGCTGAAAAGCTGAGGTACGGAGGCGTGCAATCCGGGCTGGTGGCAGGCGTTGCTTTTTTCAACCCGAAGTGGGACAAGCTCCCGATTACTCTGAAATCCAGTTTCTGGGGAGGTGCGGAGGACCCAAACTCCTATGGGGAGAAGCTGGGCTGTCTGCCATCAGGTTGGAAAGTGAGGGTGGCTTGCTTGCAGAGCTGCGCGCAGGAATAATTGTTTACTGCGCTGGGGCATGGGACTCGGGGACACAGTCGGAGATGCAGAGACGGCTGACATCGCTGTTTGCCACGCCCTAGCCTAGTGACGCCCTGAGACTCCACCCCGCACAATCTACAAACACACCCAAGCTCTGCACAGCAGCTTTTGCATATGAATAGCCTGCCCTATCGCAGCTTAACCTAGCAAACTTGCAGCCCGGATCAGACAGCTCCAAAACCTCCAAACCCCAAGAAAAGAGGAGAAAACTGTAGTTCTCGCTGTAGCTCCTGCTGGGTGGCCTCAGACAGTAGCTGACCTGCACCCCATTGGAGATCCAGAAGCCAGTGTATCTAGTGGTCAGTGTGAGACACCAGATTTCAACTCCTCACATCCATAAGTGACACATTCAAGAGGCAAACTCAGTGAGCACCAAAGCCCCACTGAAACAAGTCCTGCACCATAAGTGTGTCTCCAGCACAACAGTTCTTCCACTATAGACACAGCGGGTTCTCACAGCCAATTGGCCTGGAGGTCAATTCCTCCCAGTGTACCAACAGCAATCAAGGCTTAACTACACCAAGACTTTGCACTCAGCCCACAAAGGGGTGTATCAAGAGCGTCCACCTCAGGTGATTGGGGAGGCTGAGCTACTGGCCCCTATAGGTCACCTACCACACAAAGCCACTCCATCAACACAGGGAAGCAGCAAAATGCGGAGACAAAGAAACATGTCACGAATGAAAGAAATGGAGGAAAGCAAACTACTGGATGACAGAGTTCAAAACCACATTTATAAGGTTACTCAAGAATCTTCTAAAAACCTCTGAGGAACTTAGTGAGACCTTTGAGTATCTTAACGAGAATGCCAAAAAAATGAAAAAGGACCAGTCAGAAATTAAGCATACACTGTCTAAAATAAAGAATATACTGAAACTCAGAGGAAGAAAGATGGCGGCGGAGGTGAAAGGCTGATCTGTTGCCTCGCATGGCAGTTTCGGAAATACAACTGAAACATGGACTGCTGAGGGTGGCGACTGCTGCTCGCGCCTCCCCAGACCGGGCAGCTGCTCCCCTCAGTCAGTACCGCAGCCGGGGCCATGAGCTCGTGGGGGCCGCGGTGGCTGCTGTGGTGGCAGCCGCGGACTCGGCGCAGCGGCTCTCAGTGAAGAAAGAGACCATCTTTCTGCAGGAGGGGCTCACCTGCGCCACCGACCTGGCCGAGCTGTGCACTGAGATCCTCGGGGCCCCGGACGCCGCCAACACCGATTTGGAGGATTCTTAGGAGTTCTCATCTTACATTCAAGTCCTCTAGCCATTTTGACGGAGGAGAATCAAGAGGACGGCTGGGCTAAACAAAGGAACTGCGATCAGGGGCGCGACTGGAGGACGGAGCATCTGCAGCCCAGAACTACAGGAGAGATGGCTGAACGGCAGATTTACAGCTAAGAGGGAAGAGGAAACCAGCGAAATCGGAGGGGACGAGGTGCGGAGGCGCGTGGGTCGGGCTGGTGGCGGGGGAAAGGGGCTTTTGTTCCAAACCTAGGGGAGATTAGCTCTCCATCACCCTGAAATCCAGCTTCTGGGGACCCGCGGGAGACCCAGATGCCTGCGGGGAGAGGCGGGACTCTTGCGGAGGTGCGCCCAGCAATCAGTGTTTGCTGCGATAGAGCGCGGAACGAGGGGACTTAGAAACTTGGAAGGCAGAAGGAGCAGACTCGCAGCCATTGCGGCTCGCCGTACCATGGCCTGTTGGCGCCCTGAGACCCCGCCCCACCCTGGGACCCGTCCCGCCCTGAGACCCGCCCCACCCTGGGACCCGCCCCACACGTTTTGAAGACCCGCCCCGCAAGTCTTGCAGGTGCATCTATGCTCCAAGCAACGGCTTATGCATGTGGGTGGCCTGCCCTCTGGCAGCGGACCAGATAAACTGCTGTTCTAGTCGGACTGCTCCAGGGCCACTCAGACAGGAGGAAGAAACTACAGTTTTTACTGTAATCCTTGCTGAGTGCCTAAGGCAGTAGCTGATCTACACCCCATTGGAGACCCAGAAACGAGGGCATCTAGTGGTCTGTGGGAGATGACACCAGATTTCAACCACATGCATAAGGGACACATACAACAGGCAGATTCAGTGAGCGCCAAAGCCTTGCTGCACCAAGACCCGGCCCATAGGAGAGTCTCCTGCATAGCAACTCTTCCTTTATAGACAAAGAGAGCCCTCCCGGTGGCACCAGCAACAATCAAGACTTAACTATACAAGGGAGGACCGGGATGGAGACATAGGGCGGAGGCCTGGATGTTGCCTGCCACAACAACTTTGAGGCTGCGACGGGAGAGCAGAGCAGACACCACCCAAAACCACCGTAGGGCTGGCTGAGTGGATGCTCTGCAGCTAGAATAAGAGGGGTATGCGGGATGATGCTGATGCAGATGACCCAAGGACCACACTTTGGGAACTGCGGCTCGGGCGACGCAGTGGCGACCTGGAGCGTGCTCGGCGCGGTCCCCCCGGCGGTCTCCGGCTGAGGGGGCGGCTCCACTTGCTGCCGAGCATGGACAGACGGGCCCCTGTGAGACGTGGGGTGGGGGACTCCGCGCTTGCTGGCCTCCGAGTCCTTCAGGAATCTCGGTGCCCCGGGGGCGGCCGGGTGCACATGCTCGGCGACCGGCCGCCGCTGCAGACCCAGGGGCCGGCGCGGCGACGCCGGGCCGGCCCGCCGCCACGCACCGGAGCTTCGCCGAGCAGCCGCCCGACGAGTTCTGCGGCGGCCGTCCTGGAGCTCTGGCAGGATGGCCGGGGGGGTAGCTGGGGGGGGTTGACCGGCGGGAATTGGGACCGGGAGGACGGGGCCCCGCTGGGACCCGGGTGCGGGCGGGGTTGCGCGCCTCGGAGCTCGGGAGTGGTCGCGCGCCTCCGGGTATGGGTGGGGCCTCGCGTCCCTGGGTCTGGGTGGGGCCGCGTGCCCCTGGCTCCAGGTGAGGCCGGATTCCGGGTCCGGGTGAGGCCAAGTGCCCCTGGACCTGGATGACGCTGGGTCCCATGCCCGGGTGAGGCCAAGCGCCCCTGGGTCTGGGAGAGGCCAAGCGCCCCTGGGTCCGGGTGAGACCATGTGTCCCTGGATCCGGGGGAGGCCTCGTGCACCTAGGTCCAGGTGAGGCCACGTGCCCCTGGGCCTGGGAGAGGCCACGCACCCCTGGGTCCGGGCGAGTACATGTGTCCCTGGATCCAGGTGGGGCCTCGTGCACCTAGGCCCGGGTGGGGCCACGTGCCCCTGGGTCTGGGAGAGGCCAAGCGTCCCTGGGTATGGGTGAGACCATGTGTCCCTGGATCTGGGTGAGGCCTCGTACACCTAGGCCCGGGTGAGGCCACGTGCCCCTGGGTCTGGGAGAGGCCAAGCACCCCTGGGTCCGGGCGAGACCATGTGTCCCTGGATCTGGGTTAGGCCTCGTGTACCTAGGCCCGGGTGAGGCCACGTGCCCCTGGGTCTGGGAGAGGCCAAGCATCCCTGGGTCCGGGTGAGGCCAAGTGCCCCTGGACCTGGATGACGCTGGGTCCCGTGCCCGGGTGAGGCCAAGCGCCCCTGGGTCTGGGAGAGGCCAGGCGTCCCTGGATCCGGGTGAGACCATGTGTCCCTGTATCCGGGTGAGGCCTCGTGCACCTAGGCCCGGGTGAGGCCACGTGCCCCTGGGGCTGGGAGAGGCCAAGCGTCCCTGGGTCCGGGTGAGACCATGTGTCCCTGGATCTGGGTGAGGCCTTGTGCACCTAGGCCCGGGTGAGGCCACGTGCCCCTGGGTCTGGAGAGGCCAAGCGCACCTGGGTCCGGATGAGACCATGTGTCCCTGGATCCGGGTGAGGCCTCGTGCACCTAGGTCCAGGTGAGGCCACGTGCCCCTGGGTCTGAGAGAGGCCACGCACCCCTGGGTCCGGGCGAGACCATGTGTCCCTGGATCCGGGTGGGGCCTCGTGCACCTAGGCCCGGGTGAGGCCACGTGCCCCTGGGTCTGGGAGAGGCCAAGCGTCCCTGGGTCCGGGTGAGACCATGTGTCCCTGGATCCGGGTGGGGCCTCGTGCACCTAGGCCCGGGTGAGGCCACGTGCCCCTGGGTCTGGGAGAGCCCAAGCGTCCCTGGGTCCGGGTGAGACCATGTGTCCCTAGATCCGGGTGAGGCCACGTGCCCCTTAGTCCGGGTGAAGCCGTGCCCCTGGGTCCGGCCGAGACCAAACCAGAGGGAGTCGGACCTCCGTTACCACCATTTGTCCACCATCCAGAGCTGAGGGGTCAGTGCTGACATGTACACATAAGGAACTGGTGGACATTGAAAGTGGGTCACAAAAGAACTGTTGGTCCAGAAAGAAACTTACTACAGACTGATCCATCTGCCTGTCAGCATAACTATTATTGCTCGTCTCACATTCAGTTCTCATAAGTATATATCTAGTGACATATGATCTCGCTCATCTAGGGGAAATGATGAACAACATAGACTGAGGAACAAGAACAGAACCAGAAGCAAGGAGGCATCGATCGGACTATCAGGCCTCAGAGGGAGGAAAGGGGAGGGTGGGGGGAGGGGGAGAGTTCAACCAAAGGACTTGTGTGCATGCATATGAGCCTATCCAACGGTTAAGTTCAACAGGGGGTTGGGGCATGCGTGGGGAGGGGTGGGATGGGAATGGGGGGATGAGGACAAATATGTGACACCTTAATCAATAAAGAAATTTAAAAAAAAAAAAGAAAAAAAAGAATATACCGAAACTCAACTGTAGATCAACATACCCCAAGAATCAAACCAAAGATCTGAAATATAAGGAAACAAAATACACCCAACCAGAAAACCAAAAAGAAAAAAGAGTCCAAAAATATGAAGATAGTGTAAGGAGCCTCTGGGACAACTTTAAACGTACCAACATCCGAATTTTTGGGGTGCCAGAAGAAGAGAGAGAGCAAAATACTGAAAACCTATTCGAAGAAATAATGACAGAAAACTTTCCCTACCTGGTGAAAGAAATAGACTTACAAGTTCAGGAAGTGCACAGAACCCCAAACAAGAGGAATCCAAAGAGGACCACACCAAGACACATCATAATTAAAATGCCAAGGGCAAAAGACAAAGAGAGAATCTTGAAAGCAGCAAGAGAAAAACAGTTAGTTACCTACAAGGGAGTACCCATATAACTGTCAGCTGATTTCTCAACAGAAACTATGCAGGCCAGAAGGGAGTGGCAAGAAATATTTAAAGTGATGAACAGCAAAAACCTACAACCAAGATTACTCTACCCAGCAAAGCTATCATTCAGAATTGAAGGTCAGACGAAGAGCTTCACAGACAAGAAAAAGCTAAACGAGTTCATCACCAACAAACCAGGATTACATGAAATGCTGAAGGGTATTCTTTAAGAAGAGGAAGAAGAAGAAAAAGGTAAAGATAAAAATTATGAACAACAAAATGACATCAAATACATACCTACCAACAAGTGAATCTAAAAATCAAGTGAATAAAAAATCTGAAGAACAGAATGGACTGGTGATTATAATAGAATCAGGGACATAGAAAGGGAATGGACTGACAATTCTCAGGGGGAAGGGAGTTTGAGGGGTGCGGGAAAAGATTGGACAAAAATCTTACACCTATGGATGAGGACAGTGGCGGGGAGGTAAGGGCATGGGGTGGGGTGGGGAATCAGGTGGAGGGGAGCTATGGGGGGAAATAAAAGAGGATCACCTGTAATAATCTGAACAATAAAGATTTATTTTTTAAAAAGAGAGTTACTTTATGATTTGTTTTCAATATTTTCCATATCTTTTTGTTTCTTCCCTTTTTACTTCTTTTTTTTTCCCAATTTTTTTATTAAGGTATTATATGTGTACATGTTTTACCATTGCCACCCCCCACCCCACTCCCATATATGCCACCCCTCACCCCCCTACTTCTTTATTTTTTATTAAATGAATATTTTCTAGTATAAATCTTAATTTCTTTAATGATATTTTCACTATTTTCTGAATTTTAAGGGCTGTTCTAGCAAGATATACAGTAGATTCTAATTATTTATGGTAGTTGTGTGGGGGGGGGGGGCCGGGGGGGTTTCTTTCAAATTACTATCTGGGCCACTTACTATCAGCCAGAACTTCTCTTACTGTTTCTTGTAAGTCAGGTTTGTTGGCAATAGATTCTCTTCATTTTCATTATCTGGGAATATCTTTTTGCTGGATTCAAAATTCTGGTCTATGAGTTTCATTGATTTTTTGTTTTTATTTTTCTCTCAGCACTTTGAATGTCATCCTACTGCCTTTCTGCTTCATTGTTTCATAATAAATCAGCTGTTGATCTAACTGTGTTTTCCTTGTGCTTAACTAGTCAATTTTCTATTTTTTATTTTATTTTCACTTTGTCTTTGTCTTTCCAGATAAAGATCTCTAAACTCTTCTCCTTGGGGTGATGTGAGCTTCTAGCATGTGTAGATTATAGCAGTTTTTTTAATCAACTTTCAGAAATTTTTAAGCATTATTTCTTAAAATATTTTTCTACTCTTCTCTTCCTCTCGTTTCCTATGGTTCTTGCATTATGTTCGTTGATGTACTTAAAATTGTACCATATATTGCTGGATCTATTTTTTTTTTCATTATTTTCTATTCTTCAGAATGTATTATCTCTATCAATTTTTCAAATATGCTTATTTGCCCATTCAAACTTAGTTCACTGCTAGTGAACTTTCCTTTTCAGTTATGGTACTTCCATCTTTAGAATTTCCATTTGGTTATTTGTTTCTTCATTTTTTATAATTTCTCTTTTATGAGATATTGTCAGAAAACCTTTCTTTATATCTTTAAGCAGTTTTCTTTCATTCTTTGAACATATTTATAATGCTTAACTACTAGACCTGACGCCTTGTTCTCCCTAAGGTAGTTTCTGGTGCTGTTTTTTTTTTTTTTTTTTTTTTCCTATTTGAGGTGGGGAGGGAGTTTATACTTGTCCATTGTATTTCATGTCTCTTATTTTTTGTTGAAAACTGAATGTTTCAGATAATATATTATAGTAACTCTACACTCTGATCTCCCTCTATGAAGCTTGCTGTTGTTTGCTTTTTGTGTAGTGACTTGGATAGACTATGTTAGTAAAGTCTATTTCTTCTGGATTATGCAGCCTATCATGTTGCTCCTCAGAGAACATAACCATGGATGTTTGCACAATCACCCTGAGATGACTGGTTTTATTAAAGCTTCTTTGACTGTCTCTTATGCTGATCCCTCCATTAAGCTGTCTGCATCTGTTGATATAACATTCAGCCATCAGATGTCAGTAATGGCTGACTTGATGGCTCCAGTTTTGACTGATCCAATTAAAGTGGGCCCCTTTGCAGGGGCAATCCTTGAGACTAGTCTTTTTTCAGAGTGTCCTTAGGCTTGAACTTCTCAAATAAAATTAGTTCCCTTTGGGAAATCTTTGAAGTATTCTGTTCTATATCCTGCCTTTCTCACACATCTGCTATGGTTGCAGAACTGAGGACCAGGACAGTAGCCCACTTTTCTCAGCGTGAGACCCTAACTTTGCACACAGATATTCTCAACTCATCTCTCCCAGCAAGTAAATTGGCATGGGGGTGATGATTATTCTGCCACACCTGGAATAGTAAGGGCAGGGTGGAAAAGTTCTAGACTCAGCCACTCTTGCCTGGATTAGCACTTCTGCAACATGAAGCCAGAAGTGAGAAATGCTGGTGGTTTGGCCTTTCTCAGAGATACCCTCTTCTAGGAGCTGGGGGAAAGGCAGCCCTGTGTTCCTGGTTGTGCCACCAGAGTAGTTTCTGTCATTCTGGTGGGAGGATGGGGGTGAGGAAAGGAAACATTTTTTTTGGCTCAAATGCCATAGATCTTGCTGTTCTTACCAAGATTTAGATTTGTTTTAACATGTTTATTCATTTGCTGTATGCCTTCACAATAACTTCCAGAGACTTTAAAGAATTGTTTGTTTTATAATTTTCACCAGTTATGGTTCTCTCCCTGGGAGGAGGGTCCACATTGCCCCTCACCCTGCCATTATAAGAGCTGTCTCTGGACCGTTACTGTTTTTTAACTCATCCCTGAGCATAGGGCTTTCCTGTGGAGCTCTGAACCAGGTCACTCCTCCAGCTGCCACTCATCATGGCATCTGCCCGTGGAGCTGGGTGTGGTATGGGAGCAGCCCTGAGAGTGTCAGAGATTCCACTCTCCTGATCAAGATTCAGTAGTTTTCCTCAAAAAACAAACAAAAAGAAAACCAACAACACTATTATATTTATTGTATGCATTTGGTTATTTCCAGAGTTCTAAAATGGTTGTTTTTGATAATTTTGTCCAGTTGCTTTGGAAGGAGGGATTTTCCAAGGTTTAATGCTACTGCTCCATAAGTCATGCCTAATAGTCTGACTTTATACTTAGAATATTCATTACAATATGCACTAACTATTGATACGTTGTAAAGAAAACTATAAAGATAAATCATAATTCCTGCCCACCTCCATTTATCGTCCTAGCTTGTTCCTTTTCCCACTTGCCCCCTATGTCAGACCAGGTTCTAAAAATACCCGTGTTCTCATTCACACCTTCATGGATTTGGTCTTCCTCTTCCTTCTCTCTGGAGTAGCCTTCACCCTCTTTTACCCGGTTAATTTCTACCTGTATCAACCAGAGTCCATGCAAAAACAGAATTCATACACTAGATATTTCAAGAGAGAAGTTAAATTAGAGAACAGATGTTGGAGGAATTAAAAAGCCAGAGGGGAGGAACAGTGGGATACCTGAGACTAAGGTATCAGGAGGAAGCCACCACTCCAGAGCTGGGGGAGCACAGGGAAGCATAGGTGGAGGTTTTCAAAACCCTACACTTCAAGGAAGGTCCCAATGAAGTAGGGCTCAGGAAACTTAAAAGAGGGCACTGCTCTGTGGATGCTTACAATCAGAAGAGAGGTCAATGAAAGTAGTTCTTGAAAAGCCCAAAGAAACTAGATGCAACTGCCAGGAAGAAAGGCAGAATACTCGTTTTTCCTGGCAGAATAGAAATCAGAGAGGAAGGAACCGTCCCTTCTTCTTTCAGCCCCGAAGTCCCTTTCTAGTGCCCTTTAATGGCAGACCTAGCAAGGGTCCAGCTGACTCCTGCAAAGTCCCAGCCCCAATGCCACAAAGCAGAATAGAGCTAGTTTGGATTTGCAGGGCAATAGCTTAATAAGCACATTATCCACCTGCCTAGATATACCTCAAATGTCATTTCTAAGAATACCTCCTGGACATCCTTCTCCTGGTCAAGGCTGGAGCCCCTCCTTTGTGTACCCATAGAACACCAACCGCACGTTGATCATAGCACTTACCGTAATGTCTGTTTGCCTCTTTTTGTACATGACCCAAAGTCAAGAGCTGAATCTTTTATTCCTGTGTCCTCTGTGAATTAGATTTCCATGCTGTGTAACTTGGTAATCTACAACAATAAAAATTTACTATCACAGTTTGTGTGTTAAGAATTCAGGAGTGGCTTAGCAGAGTGGTTCTGGTTCAGAGTCTCTCAAAATGTCAGCTAGAGATGCATTGTCACCTGAAGGCTTGACTGGGCTAGAAGATCCCTTTCTAAGGTAGTTCACTCCAATGGCTGTTGTCAGGAAGCTTCATTTCCTCACTATGTGGCTCTCTCCAAAGACTCTTCTAGTGTCCTCATGACATGGCAGCTGCTCCCCCCAAAGCCAGCACTCCAACTGAGAAAGCAAGCAAGAAACCATAATGTTTTTTTTATGATCTAATCACACACTTCCACCACATTATATTTGCTACAAGCAAGTCCCACTCCAGAGGAGGATCAAAAAATGTGTGGACTTAGTTTAAATGCACACCCTGCCTAGCACAGTGACTGACATGTAGCATGTTTTAATGAATGACCTCCAACTGAATGAACACTTAGAAGTCTATTATTTCAGAATTATGCTTTAAATCAGTGTTCTAGGAAAAAACTTGTCTAGTCATTAATCATAACCAGGTTAATAAGAAATACATTTTTTTATATTCATTCTGCACTGTTCCTCAACCTCTTGACTTGTTAAATGAAAAGAACTAATTTAAAAAACCAGAAAGATTCCTTAAGTTCTAGAAGAGGAAAGCCAGCTCCATAGCTCTCTGTCAGTCAGGATCTGGATCCTCATGAAAATAGCTGTAGATACTTAAGTAACTCACTGGACCACATAGTTATCATAGCACAGGCAGAACAGCAACTAGCACACAGTAGGTGCTCAATAAAATTTTGTTGAATGAGTAGTGTTTTGTACTGAATGTATCTCCCCAAAATTCACATGTTGAAATTCTAACGCTCAATGTGATGGCATTAGGAGAGGAGGTCTTTGGGGGGTGATTAGGTCATGAAAGTAGAGCCTCGTGAATGGGATTAGTGTCCCTGTGAAAGGAACCCTTGAGAGCTCTCTGCCAATTTTCTGCATGTGAGGACACAGCAAAAAGTCAGCATCTGCCACCCAGAAGAGGGCTCTCACCGGAACCCAACCATGCTGGCACGCTGACATCTGACTCCCAGCCTCCAGAACCGTGAGAAATAAATATAAGTTGTTTATAAGTTACCCAGTCTGTTGTAATTTGTTATTCGTAGTCCAAACAGACTATAAAAATGGGCACATCCTTTAGAAATGGGGAGCTTAGGTGTTCTTATAATGTTCGAGCCTGTGTCTGTGTTTCTGAAGCATGTGTGTTTTTGTGATAGTCTCAGCCTATCAATAACCCAAGTGTGGTTGGACCAGCCTTTGTGGATATTGCTATGATTACAAGACACTCCACAATAACCATCAGGAAACTTTAAAAAAATAAAGATTTATTACTGCAGGACCTGGAACTCACACAGCCCACCTGGGGCCCCACAGCAAAGTCACAATAGAGTGGGCCTCGACTTCTGCTTTTATTGAATCGAGAGTGGGGGACTAGGGTTTCTCAGGATCCCTCTTTATTGGTGATTTTAAAACATAAGAATGTGAATTTAAAACAGGGGGGAAAGAAAAAAAATGGGTGACTCAAATGGTCAGTTACCAAAATCGACTGAAATCTCTAAACAAAGGTGCTTCGGTGAGGGGCAGTGGCCTTGGTCTTTAGCCAGTTACATGGCTGGGAATGTGATTTCTCAAGACAGCATCTTTCAAGGGGACAGCAATCAAAGCTCAAGCCAGGCACTTGTATGGAAAATGAGAAAAACTATCATGGTTTACACTGCAGGATGTGTGCATGTGAAAAGGGTGTGGATGTGTGTAGGGTGTGTTCTGTGTGTATTATATAGAGGTGTGCATCCTGTGAATGAAGTCTGGTGTTTGTTTTTCCTTTAGTATTTCTATCCATCATGACTGAGCAAGAATTCAGTTCAAACAGAGACTCTAACTACAAGGAAAACACAAATACACTAAAAAAAAAAATTCCAAGAGGGGCTGATATTCTAGTAAATATGTTTGCCACATGCATAAACTAGCAACCTAATGTGAGACTTGGGTCATTAACAGCTCTTTAAAAAATATTTGGTGAAATTATGCCTGATTTCAGATCAAGAAACTGAAGATTAAAGTGGTTATATGATTTACTAAAGACTATCTACACTAATAAAAGAGAAACATGCAAATAAACCATCACTCCGCTATACCCACAAGCCATGCCCACCAGCCAATCAGGAGCGAGTATGCAAATTAACCCAACCAAGATGGCGGCCAGCCACAGAGCTGGAGCAAGCCGGAGGCTTGGGTTGCCCTGGCAATGGAGGAAGCCAAGCTTCCTGCCCGCCCTGGCCGGCCCTGGCCTCCACTCAAGGCTACAAAGTTTCAATTATAGAAGATAAATAAATCCCAACAAAAATGGTGGTGGCCACGGAGCTGGAGCTGAGCAGGAGGCTTGCGTTGCCCCCGGAGATGGAGGAAGCCAAGCTTCCCGCCCTGGCAGGCCCTGGCCTCCTCTCAAGGCTACAAAGTTTCGAGTATAGAATATAAATAAATCCTAGATACTTGCTTCCAGCCGGCCCTGGCCTCCACTCAAGGAGGCACTGGGGGGAAAATAAAGAAAAAGAAAAAAAGGAGGACTGGGACCTTGGGTCGCCAGGAGGTGATCAGGCCAGGATGGGACAGCAGGGGCAGTTGGGGGTAAGCAGACCAGCAGGGGGTCCAGTTGGGGATGAGCAGGCCATCAGTGGGGGTCAGTTGGAGGTGATCAGGACAGCGGGGGCGGGCAGTTTGGAGTGAGCAGGCCAGCAGGGGGGGCAGTTGGGGGTTAGCAGGCTGGCATGGGGGGAAGTTGGGGGTGATCTGGCTGGCGGGGGAGATTTGGGGGTGAGCAGGCCAACAGGCAGAGTGGTTAGGGGCAATTAGGCAGGCAGGCAGGCAGGTGAGTGGCTGGAGCCAGCAGTCCCAGATTGTGAGAGGGATGTCTGACTGCCGGTTTAGGCCCTATCCCTGTAAACCGGCAGTAGGACATCCTTCGAAGCGTCCCAGATTGGAGAGGGTGCAGGCCGGGCTGAGGAACATGCCCCCCCAACCCGTGCATGAATTTCGTGCACTGGGCCACTAGTCCTATATAATAAAAGGCTAATATGCAAATTGACCAAAAGTCAAAACGACCAGTCACTATGACATGTATTGACCACCAGGGGGCAGACACTCAATGCAGGAGCTGCCCCCTGGTAGTCAGTACACCAGAAGCTGGGCTCATGGCTGGCAAGCACAGCAGCAGTGGCGGGAGCCATCATTTGGACAACCCCCAAGGGATCCCGTGCTGCAAGAGGGCGCAGGCCGGGGTGAGGGCCCCCCTGAGTGCATGAATTCCATGCACCAGGCCTTTAGTATAATATATTGAACAATGAATTTAGGACACAACAGGTCTTTTTTTAATGTTTTTACTTATTCAGAGAGAGAGGAAGAAAGAGATAGAACATCGATGAGAGAGAAACATTGATTGGCTGCCTCCAACATCCCCCCCTCCACTGGGGATTGAGCCCACAACCGCAACTGGGGCATATGCCCTGATGGGGAATCGAACCGGTGGCCTCTTGGTGCACAAGACAATGCTCAAGTAATGCACACCAGCCAGGCAGAACAGGTCTTTTAGTTACCAATCCAGTCAATTTCAGTTATACCATGTTACCTTTTGAAAAATATCTATACATATAAAAGGCTAATTTGCAAAATGTCCTCTCGGGAGTTTGACCAGGAGACCAGGAGTTCAATCTCTTGCTATAACGTGCTGACCACCAGGGGGCAGCATGGAACAAAGGAAGGCCCCAGCCAGCAGCTGGCAGCCAGCAGCCAGGGAAGGAAGGCCCCGGCCGGCAGCCAGAAGGCCCTGGATGGCCCTGATCTCTGGCCAGGCCTAGGGACCCTACCCATACATGAATTTCATACACCGAGTCTCTAGTCCTAATATATAAAAAGCCAGGGGTTGTCACGACTTAAACGACTAGACAGACAACCAAACAGCAGGCTGTGTGGGGCAACCAGGCCAACAGAGGGGGCAGTAAAGGGCAACCAGACCAATGGGGAGGGGGGCAGGCCAGCAGGAGGGGGGCAGTTGGGGGTGACCAGGCCAGCAAGGGGGACAGTTAGGATAAATTTGATGGGTCTTGGCATGGCAGGAGGGAGCTCTGGGCCTGCCAGCCAGGAATCCCATTCACCTGCATCCCAGACCCTGATAGGAGGGAGGAGGGAGCCTCATTCCTTGTGGAACTGGCCATTGGTCAGCTTGCTGTCAGCAGCCTACCAACCAGGAATCCCATTCACCTGCACCCCGGACCCTGAGAGGAGGGAGGAGGGAGCCTCATTCCTCGTGGAATTGGCCATTGGTCAACTTGCTGTCAGCAGCCTGCCAGCCAGGAATCCCATTTCCCTGCACCCCAGACCCTAAAATATTTTCTCTAATTAATTCCCTTTTAATGTGCATGATTTCATGCAGCAGGCAACTAGTATATATATAACTACCTTTTGTTTGTGAGTCCATGGATCATATTTCAAAACAAATCAGAACTAATCTGGATATACACATTTTAAAATCTTAGAATAACATAATTAAATTATGTTTAGGGGGGAATTTTCCCCACCCCCAAGTTAAAGGTAATTATCAAGCTGTGAACCTTTCACTATAAAGATGCTGCCAGTGGCTCCAAACAAACAAAAGCAAAAATGCTTCTGTGTGTCAGGAAGATGATCTTGTAAAGGGGGTTGAACCTGCTTCAGGAGAGAAAAGGTAGGAAACTGACAGGGCCTTAGAGAGAAAGGACCTGTCCTTTCTGAGGTCCAGAATGTGCTACAAATTATAAAGGCAGGAATGGTTGTCCAAAGATGTGGAGATTCTTCAGAAATTTGGAAAAAGTGCAGTAGGGCTGAATAAGTCTGGATGCTGGGCGGTTCTCATAAGGTGCAGGATATTGTGGAACATTGGAATCAGAACGATGTAAATTCAATTCTTGACCCTGCCAATAGCTCATCTCTTCTTCTGCAAAATGAGAATGATAACAACAAACAGGTTTGTCAGGAAGATAAATGTTTTTTATAATATTGAACAATGAATTTAGGACACAACAGGTGAAAATATAGGTCCCCAGTACATTGTCCGTGCTCCATAAATAGTAGCTTTTGCTAGAGCAATGTGGTGTAGGAGGGGGCAGTTATGAGGAGGAGCTTCTAATTTTGACTTCTTAGCCCTCCTCTGAGTCCCTGGATTTTGACCTTCTCTTTGTCTTAACATTTGCCACCTACACATTCTACCTTTCTGACATCAGATTATAAATTCTCTCTAGCATACCAACTGTCTCCCACCCACACTGTACCCAGAGCCGTCAGTTCTGGCTCTCCATGTCCTGCTAACACTCAGTGTTAACTAGGAGGGCTTCCGAGATGTTGTCACAGGGTTTTAAAAGGTACATGTCTCTTCATGCTTGAACATCTTTGAACTTTTCAAACCTCTTTATTTTTAGAACTGATATATTGAGTACTGATATAACCCTCAGGAAAGTGTGACTTTCAATGTGATAATAAAACATTTATTGTGTTCATAAAATTTTTAAACTTTGGACAAGTTCAAGACACATTTTTGTTAACAGATCATGAAGATGTCATTCCTGAAACATTATAATTGGAGAGATTATTGGGAGGTGAAAATCAGTATTTCAAATTATTTATCATACTAGAGGCCCAGTGCACGAAATTTGTGCATGGGTGGGGGGGTTGTCCCTTAGCCCAACCTGCACCCTCTCAAATCTGGGACCCCTCAGGGGATGTCCGACTGCCGGTTTAGGCTCTATCCCACAGGGATTGGGCCTAAACAGGCAGTCGAACATCTCTCTCACAATCCATGACTGTTGGTTCCCAACCACTTGCCTGCCTGCCAGCCTGATCATTCCCTAACTACTCCCCTGCCAGCTTGATTGACACCTAACTGCTCCCCTGCTGGTCTGTTTTCCTCCAACTGCCCTCCCCTGCAGGCCTGGTTTCCCCCAACTGCCCTCCCCTGCTGGCCTGGTTGCCCCTAACTGCCTACCCTGCTGGCCTGATCACCCACAACTGCCCTTCCCTGCCGGCCATCTTGTGGTGGCCATCTTCTACAACATGGGAGCAGCCATTTTTGACCACATGGGGGCGGCCATCTAGTGCGACAATGTGAGGGTCAATTTTCATATTACCTCTTTATTATAGAGGATAACTGGTTAAAAGAATATTTTAAAGAATAGCAAACATTTAAAAAATTATCTCAAAAGGTATGGTAAAACTATTTTATATATCTACTAGAGGTTCAGTGCATGAAATTTGTGTAGGGTGGGGGATCCCCTCAGCCCAGCCTGCACCCTCTCCAATCCGGGGCCCCTCGGGGGATGTCCAACTGCTGGTTTAGGCCCAATCCCGCAGGGGACTGCTGGCTCCTAACCGTTCACCTGCCTGCCTGCCTGATCACCCCTAACCACCTCTGCCTGCCAGCCTGATCACCCCTAACCCCTATGCCTGCCTGCCTGATCACTCCTAACTGCCTCTGTATGCCAGCCTGATCACCCCTAACTGCCCTTCCCTGTTGGCCTGATCACCCCTAACTGCTCTCCCATGCTGACCTGATCACCCCTAACCACCTCTGCCTTGGCCCCTGCCACCATGGCTTTCTCCAGAAGGAGGACTAGACAACCGGAAGATGTCCAGTCAACCCGGTCTAATTAGCATATTACCCTTTTATTAGTATCCTATATAATAAAGAGGTAATATGCAAATTAACCCTCATGCCCTCACAAGATGGCTGCCTATGACCAGGTCAGCAGGGGGGTTAGTGAGGGACGACCAAATGACTGAACAAGCAGGCTGTGTGGGGCAACCAGGCTGGTGGGGGTGGGGGGGGGGGGGCAGTTAGGGCCAACCAGGCCGGCAGGGGGCCTATGAGAGGCAACCAGGCTGGCAGGGGGGGCAGTTGGGGGCAACAAGGCTGGCAGAGGGGGACAGTTGAAGGCAACCAGGCTGGCAGGGGGGCTGTAAGAGGCAACCAGGCCAGCGGGGGGACAGTTAGGGGCAACCAGGTCGGTGGGGGGGGATGCAGTTGGAGGCAACCAGGCTGGCAGGGGGAGCAGTTGGGGGTGATTAGGCTGGCAGGGGGACAGTGAGGGGTGACTAGGCTGGTGAGGGGGCAGTTGGAGGCAACCAGGCCGGCAGGGAGGGGTCAGTTGGGGGTGACCTGGATGGCAGTGCAGGGCAGTTAAGGGCGACCAGGTCAGCAGGGAGGAGGGGCAGTTGGGGGTGACCAGGCAGGCAGGCAGGGGAGTAATTAGTAGCCAGTGGTCCACGATTGTGAGATGGATGTCTGACTGCCAGTTTAGGCCCGATCCTGGCAGTCCAATTGGGCCTAAACCAGCAGTTGGACATCCCCCGAGGGGTCCCAGATTGGAGAGGGTGAAGGCTGGGCTGAGGGGACACCCTCCTCCCAGCATGAATTTTGTGCACCAGGCCTCTAGTAGACAATAAAATTCTAATTTATGTTTTCATTGAAAATGGGGATATAAGGTAATATATGATGCTATGTATTTAAGTGTGTAGAAAACAACGTTTGTCTCATATGGAAGCTGTACCTTCAAGGAGCTGTGTGTGTGTGTGTGTGTGTGTGTGGTGTGCAGAACAGTCTGACAGAAGCAAAGGTGAAAAATGAGTCTCTTCTAGCTTTTTTAAAGTCAATATATTGTGGTATAATTTGTATGCAGTGAAGTTCACCATTTTTCTGTACAGTTCTATGAAGTTTTGACAGTAACGTGAGCATTACCACAATCAAGATATAGAACAGTTCCATCACCCAAAACATGATCTCATGGCCCTTTGTGGTCTGTCTTTGTCCTACGCCCAACTGCTAGCAACCCCTTAATCTGTTTTCCAGAATGTCATATGTATAAGCTGTTTTTGGCTAGGTTCTTTTTCTTAGCATAATACATTAGTGATTTACACATGCTGTGTGTCTATCAGTAGTTTCTTTTTACTGTTGAGTAGAATGGGCCTGGGTCCACCCTAGTTTATTTACCCAGTTGAAGGGCATTTGGATTATTTCCAATTTGGGGCAATTGTGAATAAAACCTCTATAAACATTCATGTACAAGTTTTTGTATGAACATAAGTTTTCATGCTTCTTGGGTGATGGTCATGCTGGCTACCATGGTAAATGCATTTTAACATCTCTATAATAAAGAGCCAGAGTGTAACCACCGATCACGACCAAAGGCTGACCAACCGGAAGTCAGCGCTGGGTTGCCATGGTGACCCAGCGCTGACTACTGAGGCTGCAAGCCCAGTGACCCAGCAATGACTGCTGAGGGGGCTTTGAATCAGGCCCGGAAAGAGACCTGAAGCAAGAAGTAGGGGCTGATCTGTGGTGTCTGTGGCAGCTTTTGACTAGCACTTGCCTCTCTCTTTCCCTCCAAGCCTGGCCAGCAGCCCTGCCTCCATTTCTCTTCAGCCTCCACAGGGGCTGCTGATCAGCTGTGCCTTTCTGATCAGGCCCTGTTGATAGGCCCAGAGATGCTGACTGGCATAGAAACTGGCCAATCAGAACCAAATCTAGGTCAACTGTGAGGAGGCTGCCTAGGAGGTGGAGCTCTTGACACTGACTGGCATAGAAACTGACCAATTAGAACCAAATTGGCCAGCAGAGGAGGGCAGTTGGGGGTGAGATCAGGCTGGCAGGGGAGGGCAATTGGGGCAACCAGGTCGGCAAGGGGAGGGCAGTTAGGGACAAGATCAGGCCGGCAGGGGAGGGCCATTGGGGGCAACCAGGCTGGCAGGGGAGGGCCATTGGAGGCGATATCAGGCAGGCAGGGGAGGGTTGTTGGGGCAACCAGGCTGCCAAGGGAGGACAATTAGGGGTTATCAGAAAGGCAGAGGCAGTTAGGGGAAATCAGGCAGGCAGGCAGGTGAGCAGTTAGGAGCCAGCAGTCTCAGATTGCGAGAGGGATGTCTGACTGCCGGTTTAGGCCTGATCTCGATCGGGCCTAAACCAGCAGTCAGACATCCCCCAAGGGGTCCCCAATTAGAGAGGGTGCAGGCTGGGCTGAGGGAACTGCACCCTCCATGCACGAATTTCGTGCACCGGGCACTAGTTACTAGTATAAGAAAATGCCAAACTGTTTTCCACAGTGTCTGCACCATTTTTGCATACACCATCAGCAATGTCAGAGAGTTTCCGTTGTTCCACATTCTTGTCAGCATTTGATTCTGTCAGTTTTTAAAAAAACATTCTGATAGATATGTAGTACTATGTCTTCATAATTTTAATTTTCATTTCCCTAATGTGATGATGTTGAGCATCTTTTTATATTTTACCATCTGCATATCATCTTTGGTAAAATGTTTAAATTTTGCCCATTTTAATTGTATTGTTTATTTTATTATTGAGTTTGGGAGGGTTACATATATATGTAAGTCCCCATCCAAGTCCAAAGGCAAGGGAACCAGAAGTACTGGGGATAGACAAAGAGGTGTCCTGACTAAAGCAGAGAAACCAAATTCCACCCCCTCCACCTTTTCATTCTCTCCTGGCCCTCAGTAGATTGGATGATACCCACCCACATGAGTGAGGACTGAGGGTGATCTTTATTTTTTTTTTAAATATATTTTATTGATTTTTTTACAGAGAGGAAGGGAGAGGGACAGAGAGTTAGAAACATCGATGAGAGAGAAACATCGACCAGCTGCCTCCTGCACACCCCCCACCGGGGATGTGCCCGCAACCAAGGTACATGCCCTTGACCGGAATCGAACCTGGGACCCTTCAGTCCGCAGACCGACGCTCTATCCACCGAGCCAAACCGGTTTCGGCTGAGGGTGATCTTTAATCAGACTACCTTCATCAGTAATCTCTTCTAAAAACACCCTCACAGATACACCCAGAAATAATGTTTTACCAGCTATCTGGGCAGCCTTTAGCCCAGTTAAGTCGACATGTAAAATTAGCCATCAAAGCCATGAAAGGCATACTTCTGTGTAACTATACCATCTGATATTTCTAACATCTGGGTTGTCTCTAAGTCTGATTCTAATGATTGCTTTGCTCCTTTACTGGGAATTCTTTTCCTTGAGTTTTTATTTATTATCAGAAATAAATTTTAGAAAAATATAGACTGAAAATTAACTGTATTTATACATAGAAATAGTATAACTCTTCTCCTAGGCCATTAGTGTGTGGGGAGGAGGGGGACTTCACTTACTCTAGTCAGGAGTTCAGCTGGGTTTGGGGTTTTTGTTGCTATGGCGACCTAAAATTCACCATCAGCTTTAAATTTCTCTGGAGTTACTTAGTGCTTAGGGTGGGGATTATTTTTTAAAAATATGTTTTTTTAATTTTTCAATTAGAGTCGATGTACAATATTATATTTTAAAATATTTGTATTGATTTTTAGGGAAAGAGAAAAGAAGAGGGAGCGGGAGAGAGAGAGAAACATTGATGTGAGAACACAGCATTGATTGGCTGCCTCCTGCATGCCCCCTACTGGGGGTCAAGCCCACAACCAGGGTATGTGCCCTGATCGGCAACCTTTTGGTGCACAGGATGATGCCCAACCAACTGAGTCACACTGGCCAAGGCCATACAAGAGATAGAAAAAAATATAATACAATGTAATACAATATTATATTAGTTTCAAGTGTTTAGCCCAGTTATTAGACATTTATACAACTTACAAAGTCATCAACCTGATAGATACAGTATCCATCTGACATAGTTATTACAATATTATTGACTATATTCCCTATGCTATAATTTACATCCTCATGACTATTTTGTAACTACCAATTTGTACTTCTTTTTCTTTTAATATATTTTATTGATTTTTTACAGAAAGAAAGGGAGAGAGATAGAGAGTTACAAACATCGATGAGAGAGAAATATCGATCAGCTCTTCCTGCACACTCTCCACTGCAGTGGGTCTCAACCTTTCTAATGCCGCGACCCTTTAATACAGTTCCTCATGTTGTGGTGACCCCCAACCATAAAATTATTTTCGTTGCTACTTCATAACTGTAATTTTGCTACTGTTAATGAATCGTAATGTAAATGTCTGTGTTTTCCGATGGTCTTAGGCTCTACCGCAGCAGCTCTCAACCTGTGGGTCGCCTAAAACCATCGGGTCCTTGACAGCTGTCCCCTTCACCTTCTCCCCAAAGCCACACCTTCTCTCTGAGCCACCTTCCCTCTGCTGGAGCCCAGGGTGAATGGCAGCAAATAAGATTTTGTGTGCTGGCCCTTTAAGAGGGCACTTGAGTTTCTAGTAGACTCCTGTCTCTCCCTGGAGGACAGAATCCCTGCTGATTTTCAGAGCCTGATGTTATATGGGCTCTTCTTCCCGTTCTGGGGCTTCAGTCTGGGGAGCCCAGAAAGGGGTTGAGATCCCACGTTCCTCAGGGGGGACATTTGCATCTGAGATAGCCCTCCAGATTCTCAACCACCGCACATGCATATGCGGCCAGCTCGTTTTGTATCTCTGCCCTTCCTACCATTCTCAAGGTGGCTTCTTCTGTAAATCCTTGGCTAAAAACCTCTGTTCATCTAGTTTTCAGTTAGTTATTCCAGCTGATTTATTATGTAATTTAGTTGTATAATTTGTAGTTAATCTGCAATTTAGTTCTATAATTCCAGTTTTGTCCTGGAGGAGGTGAGTGCCGCTTCCACCTACTCCACTGCCATCTTCTCTAATTCTTTTCTTTCTTCTTCCATCAATTACGTTGTTACATATTTTGAAAATATTTATTTTTTGTCAGACTTTGCAAATGTATGATATAAAGTCATTCTGGTATTCTCTAATGATTTCAAAAATATTCCTGGTATCAGCTATGATATACCCTTTTTTATTCCCAAATTAATTATTTGTATATTTGTTTATCCATCAACTTTATTGGAAAGTTGTTTGGTTTTTAGTTTTGTTCTAAGAATTAGCTTTTTATTCTGCTGATTATTTCTATTGTTCCTTTGTTTTATCTTTTATTAGTATCTCTTCCTATATTATGATTTTCTTACTTTTACTTTCTTCAGATTTACTATGCTGGTCTTTTTCTATTCTTGGACGTCTAGCTCATTGTAATTCTCATTGCTATTTAGTAGCTGCATTTACAGTAATATACTTCTCTCTCAGTATAATTTGGTTGATATAAAGTATTTTCATTGTTATTTACTGTCAAATATATTGCAATTTCATTGTGATTTACATTTAAATTACGAATTTAGAAGTTGTTGAGATTTCTCTTGTGACCCAGTATGTAGTCTTTTATTTTCACATTTACTTGAAAGTAATGTAGTTTCTCTGTTTGTGTCTTTGGTTTTTACCCTTCTTTTCTAGGATTCTTGTTAAATACAGATATTGACCTTTTTATATCTTTGCTGCATATCTTTTAACTTGTTTTTTATATTCTTTCAACTCTATACTTCTTGATGATTTCAGGGAGAGTTCCTTCACCTGATTTTCCAGCTCACCAACTTGATTTTTGTATGCATTCTACTCGTGCACCAGACTGTTATTTATTTCAGTTATTATATATTTGAGATCAAGAATCTTCAACTAGTTCTTTATGACTGCTTGTTTCTGCTTTACAGTTAGCCAATCAGTATTTTTATCTCTCTCATGATAATGATATTTATTATGCTTAATTCTAACTCTTGCTCTATGTGGTCTGTTACTTTTTCCTTTCTTATATAGTAGTTGTGCTCTTCAAATGTCTCATTATTTTTTCTGTGAGATCACATTTCTCTTGGATTATGTGTTACTATCAACAGTAATGTCTCCTTAGGGAAATAAGCCAAATTCCAAGCTTTAGGCAATGTCCTTGGTATTGAGATTCTTAGACAGGTTCTTCTGTGCTAAGATCCTGTTTTGATCAGTCCTCAACAGTTTCCCATTCTGTCCCTCACACACAAATTGTGACACTCACCTCAGATGACGTTTTGTACCTCTACCCAAGCACACCTTTTCTCAAGAGCTGTAGTCTTCTTGGGATCTAATCATCTAAACCAGAGGTTCTCAACCAAAGGTGGTATTTGGAAATGTGTGAAGGGAACTTGGAGATTGCTATAAAGATGCATTTGGGGCAAGGGGTTGGGTATACTAAACATACTATTTTGTATGTAAAACCCCACATAATGAAGTACTGTCCCAAACAAAATGACAGTAGCGCCCCTATATGTAGAAATGGGTGAGGATTTAAACTTTAGGACTAGCTCATTTATTTATACATGTAAGTCTCTCCTCTCTACCCGCAGTGTTCTCTCGTTGTATCTGACGCTACTGCACTGCTTCCAGTCAACTACTTGGTAAATGATATGGGGGGAAATCATTTCATAGAGAAATAAATTATTTTTTTTAAAACCTTTGTTTTTAAATGTTTTGTTTTGAAATAATTTTATAATTACAAAAATGTTTCAAAAATAGTACCAAGCCCTAGCCAGTTTGGCTCAGTGGATAGAGCGTCAGCCTACAGCCCAAGGGTCTCAGGTTCGAGTCCAGTCAAGGGCACTTACCTTGGTTGCAGGCTACTCCCCAGCCAGGGCCCTGATCTGGGCTTGTGCAGGAGGCAACCAATCAATGTGTTTCTTTCACATCGACATTTCTCTGTCTTTCCCTCTCTTTTCTGCTCTGCAGTCTCATGCAGTTGGTGCACAAGATTAACCAGGAACTTATATGCATACTAGAGGCCCAGTGCACAAAATTCATGCACGGGGCGGGGGGGTGTCCCTTAGCCCAGCCTTCACCCTCTCCAATCTGGGAACCCTCGAGGAATGTCCGACTGCCCGTTTAGGCCCGATCCCACCAGAATCAGGCCTAAACGGGCAGTCAGACATCCCTCTCATAATCCAGGACTGCTGGCTCCCAACTGCTCGCCTGCCTGCCTGCCTGCATGATTGCTCCTAAGCGCTTCTGCTTGCCAGCCTGATCACCCCCTAATCACTCCCCTGCCAGCCTGATTGATGCCTAACTGCTCCCCTGCCAGCCTGTTTTCCCCTAACTGCCCTCCCCTGCAGGCCTGGTCACCCCTAACTGCCCTCCCCTGCAGGACTGCTCCCCCCCAACTGCTCTCCCCTGCAGGCCTGGGTCCCTCCCAACTGCCCTTCTCTGCAGGTCTGGTTGCCCCCAACTTCCCTCCTCTGCCAGCTTGGTCACCCCTAACTGCCCTCCCCTGCAGGCTTGATCGCCCACAACTGCCCTCCCTTGCAGGCCTGGTTCCTCCCAACTGCCCTCCCCTGCTGGCCATCTTGTGGTGGCCATCTTGTGTCCACATGGGGACAGCCATCTTGTATGTTGGAGTGATGGTCAATCTGCATATTACTCTTTTATTAGATAGGATATGGACACAGACAATAGTGTGGTGAAGACCTGGGAGGAGTGGGTGCAGGGTAGAGGGTCAATGGGGGATAAAGGGGACACATCTGTAATACCTTCAACAATAAAGATAAATTTAAAAAATAATAACAACACCAGCCCCACGACACAACCACACACACACACACGCACGCATACACGCACGCACGCGTGTGCACATTGGGGGCGGGGGGCTGCAGAAAGAGTAGGTCATAAGCTTGACAGTCAGGTTGCCTGGATCTGAGTCTTGACTCTGGCAATTATTAATGTTATGGCCATATGCAAATTTTATTAACTTCTTCATGTTTCATTTCCTAATCTATAAAATGAATAGAAGACTGAACCCACCTCATAGAGCTGATTGTTTCCCCACATTCACTGAATAATTATGTAGTTGGCTAGGTCTTCATCTTCTCCCAAAAATCCTCCTATTGCTCTGAAAGAATTTAGCTCCCATTTACAGAGCAATTAAAACCTCGAGCCTTCTGGTGATTCTTCTAAATACTAGTGACCTTCTCATCTAAGGTATCTGGACAACCCACTTTGAGGACCAGCCTGGAACCTTGTTATCACCACAGCCTCTTTATCTTCTATATTTCTTATACTTTTACTCTCATTACACCTCCCAGAAACCAGAATCCACCCTCTAATTCAGTAAACAAGTATGTACCAAATGCCTTTTTTGTCCCAGGCACTGTTTCCTTGATTCTTCTATTTTCGTTCAATGTATAGGACACCAACTAGCCACAATTTCCTTTTCTTCCTGTAGTTAATTACTTGAACTTCTTTTCTCCCTAAGCCCTCAAATGGATTGAACACATTTTTTTTTTCTGTTTGAAGTCTCAGTTTCCTCAAAGGAAAGCAAATATTAAATCTCCTTGGACAGTTTCATCTTTCTGAAGGTTAAAGAAGTAATCAGCAAAGTTGTTTTACTAGATATCATACATGGCTGGAGGTTAGAAGTTAATTTGTATCTAACTTCATCACACATATCAAATAAATCTCAGAGTATTTATAGACTCAAACTCTTTTTTTAATCCAACTATTACAACAAACTCAGGGAACATAGTCCCAATGAGCCCTTCTTTTAAAAACGTAGAAGACCAACTTCAACTAAACAAGAGATAAATGGCAAAAACTCTAAAACAGAATGGTGACAACTACTGAATCCACTTAGTTATAGGACTTGCCAAACAAACAAAACTGTGGAGATTATTGCTGGGAAACAGAATGGTAGATTATCAACTGTGAGGAATGCTGTAAATAACAAAAGTGGAAGAGGGTGCAAGAGAAAGATCCTTATCACTTTTAGTCTGGTATGAAACGATACTTTTTGTCCAGCCAGTGTGGCTCAGTAGTTGAGTGTTGATCTATGAACCAGGAGGTCATGGTTTGATTCCTGGTCAGGGCACAAACTCAGGTTGTGGGCTCAATCTTAAGGAAAGACTCATGGAAAGAATATTCCCCATTGATAATAGCTTGTTGTAACTATGACTGAAAATCATTTTGACTAGATATAAAATTCTTAGTTCATTTTTTTCTTCTTTCAGTATCTTAAATTTGTTTTCCTATTGTTTTTGGAATAAAGCATGCTATTTAAAAAAAAAAACTGCAATTATAGACACAAAATAAAAGTCCAGAAATAGACCTACAGAATGCAATCAACTAATTTTCAACAAAGGCACCAAGATGATTAAGTAGGAAGTAGACAATTTTTTCTACAAATGGTATTGTAACATCTGGATATCCAATGGGGTGGGGGAGGTGAATAACAAATCTTGACATATACTTCATTCAAAGAGTTATTTTGGGATTGATATAGGATAAAACAAGAAGATAAAATAGTAAACCTTCTAGAAAAAAAACATATTAATATATTTGTGATATTCAGGTAAGTAAATATTTCTTAAATGAAACACAAAAAGCAATGATTCTAAAAGGAAAAAGTATTAAACTTCATTAAAATTCAAATCTTCTATTCTTCAGAAAACACTACAGACTAGAAGAAAATATTTACAATACATACATCTGACAAAGAATTTATATCCAGAATATATAAAGAACTCCTAAAATAAATAACAAAAGGCAAAAGGCTTGAACAGACATTTCACACACGCAGAAATGTTATGTGAATAGCCAATAGGCATACAAAATGATGCATATCATAAGACACCAAAGATATACAAATTAAAAACACACTGAGATCCTATTTTATACTCAATAAAATGGCTAAAATTAGAAAGACTGCCAATACCAATTGCCGATGTGGAACTACTGGAGTCTGTGCAGTTCCAGACATAGTATATAATGGTACAACAACTAGAAAAACAGTTTGGGAATTTCTTATAAAGTTAGACAAACATCCACGCCCTTCCTCAGCAATTCTACCAAGTATTTACCCAAAAGAAATGAAAACATGTACAAAGAAAAACATTGACAGAAATGTCAAAGTAGCTCTATTCATAAGAGCCAAAAACAGGAAAAAAAACCAAAGTCCATCCCAAGGAAATAGGATAAAGAAATTGTGGTAGTGTCATACAATAGAATTTTTTAAATTCAGTATTTTAAAACTTGGCAAGGTTTTTTTTTAAATGAACTGCTAATATAAGCCATAATGTGGGTTATTCTAAAAAGCATTATGTGAGATTCCAAAAGGGAGGCAGTGTAAATAGAAGTTACACTGACAATCCCCAGGACTAAACTGTAATTACAACTAAAATACAGAAAAGCCACCCTGAAAAATCAACTGAAGACTAGCTGGAGAAAACCCTGATAACCAAGGATGGAAAGTGTAGACCCCATAGAGAATGGTAGGAAGTACAGAGGCATGAAAGAGTAGGCCGATTCCCACAGACAGCAGCTGAAGTTCTGGAAGTATATCTCAGCTGTGGGTAGATTCTCACTGAGAACTCTGAGGTCTAAACCCCAAGCTTGGCCTCCCAGCCCAGAGCACCAGAACTGAGAAAGTTTCCCACACAACATCTGGCTGTGAAAGGCAGTAGGATTGCTGTCTGCCAAGGAGAGATGGCTGGAGATGCAGGCACCCTCTTAAAGGGCCAATGCACAAAATTTCGTGTGCAACCACTCACCTTGGGCTCCAGCAGAGGGAGGGCAGAGTGGAGTGGAGCTGTGTGAACATAAGCCAGAGTTGGGGGTAATGGGGTTAAAGCTCTGAAGGCAGACACCCTGGTTTCCTATGCTAAATCATTCTATCATTCTGCAGATGACATCTTTCTCCAGCAGACATTACCATCCAGACAGCTTTTGCCTCTGAGGAAGCAATTGGAAATTGGAAAACCCCTGGCCCCATCCTGTGGAGTTTCTGAGGCCCATTAAGAAACTGAGAATCACAAATCCCCTGTAGGCAGAAGCAATTGCCCTACCCTGTTGTAAAACCTCTTGCCCCACTCTGTGTAGCTTATGCCTTGCTGTGCTCTATAGCCTGAGGCTAATCAAGACTGAATAACACCCTAGCCAGTTTGGCTCCATGGATAGAGCATAGGCCTGCAGACTGAAAGGTTCCAGGTTCGATTCCAGTCAAGGGCACATGCCCGTGTTGCGGGCTCAATCCCCAGTGGGGGCATGCAGGATGCAGCTGATCAATGATTCTCTTTCATCATTGATGTTTCTATCTCTCTTCCTTCCTCTCTGAAATAAATAAAAATATATTTAAAAAATAAAAAGACTGAATAACAATCACACTGCAGGGAGAAGTGGGTCTCTGGAGACTTTAAGTCTTTACCTGATCTAATTCAGAGCTCTGGGCTAGGAAAAGCAGACCTTGTTCCACATCTTGGCCCTTTCCAAAGGCACTCAGCTACAGCAGAGGGAGCCACAAGTTGTGGACTGCTGATAGCTCCAAACAGGATACTCAGGACCAGTCACAAACAGCCTCTGACATTGTCCTTTACTAGAAATTGGGAGTTGTAGCAGCTTTACCTAATACATAGATGAAAATCCAAAGAGGCAGCCACAATGGGGAGACAAAAAAAAAAAAAAAAAGCCCCAAATGAAAGAACAAGAGAATTCTCCACAAGAAGAGATAAATAAAATGGATATAAGAAATTTATCAGATATAGAGTTTAGAATAATGATGGCAAGAATGTTCAACAGCATGAGAAAAGACAAGTAACTATGAAAAAAAACAGTTGCAAATAAAAAATGGCATAGCACTAAAAAAGAACACATTGGAAGGAATACACAGCAGATTAGGGGAAGCTGAGGATCTGATCAATGAGTTAGAAGACAGGGTTGAAAAAAAAAATCACTCAATCAGAGAACCAAAAATAAAACAATTAAAAAACAGGAGGACAGTTAAGAGAACTGTGGGACAACATGAAATATAACAATATTCACATAATTGGAGTGCCAGAAGATGAAGAAAGTGAACAAGGGCTAGAGAAAGTGTTTGAAGAAATAATGGCAGAAAATTTCCCTAACCTGGTGAAGGAAAGTCACACATGTTCAGGAGGAACAGAGAGTCCCAAGCAAGAAGAACCCAAACAGGCCCACACCCAGACACATCATGATTAAAATGCCAAAAATTAAAGACAAAGAGAGAATCTTAAAGGCAGCAAGAGAAAAGCAATTTGTTAGCTACAAAGGAGCTCCCATAAGGCTATCAGCTGATTTCTCATCAGAAACTCTATAGGTCAGAAGGAAATGGCATGAAGTACTCAAGGTAATGAAAATCAAGGATCTTAAACCAAGATTACTATATCCAGCAAGGCTATCATTCAAAATAGATGGTGAAATAAAGAGCTTCTATTTCAAAGGCCTGCATTTCCAGCAGTCTCTCACTGGCAGACAGCAACCCTGCTGCTTTTCACAGCCAAAAAAAGGCTAAAGGGGTTTATCACCACCAAAACCATCACTGCAAGAAATGCTAAAGGAACTGCTAGAATGAGAAGAAGAAATAGAGAGAAACATAGGCATACAGAATTTAAAAAGGCAATAAATAAGTACCTATCAATTAACCTTAAATGTAAATGGACAAAATGCTCCAATCAAAAGTAGGGCAGCTGAATGGATACAAAAAAAAAAAAAATGACCCAAATATATACTGTCTATAAGAAACCCACCTCAGAGCAAAAGACTCACACAGGATGAGAGTGAAAGAATGGAAGAAAATTTTTCATGCAAATGGAAACAAAAATAACCTGGATTAGCAATACTCATATGTGACAAAATAGACTTCAAATTGAAGGCCATCACAAGAGACAACAAAGTTCCCTAAATGATACTAAAGAGATTGTTCCAAAAAGAGGCTATAACCCTGGTAAACATATATGCACCCAATATAGGAGTACCAAAAAAACAAAAACAAAAAACACAACAACAATAACTTCTGGAGAACTTTAAGGGAGAGATTGACAGCAATAAAGTTATAGTAGGGGACTTAACACCATGCTGACTTCAATGGATAGATCTTCCAGACAAAAAAATTAACAAGGAAACAGTGACTCTAACTGACACACCGGATCAGATGGATTAAATTGACATGTACAGAACATTTCACCCCAAAGTTGAAGAATATACATTCTTCTCAAGTGCACATGGGTCAACATAGTACTGGAAGTGCTAGCCACAGCAATCAAATAAGAGTAAAAAAGCTGTGGTATATTCACACCATGGAATACTATGCAGCTGTAAAAAAAGAAGAATATCTTGCCCTTTGAGACAGCATGGAGGGACCTGGAGAGTATTATGTTAGGCAAAATAAGCCAGAGAAAGACAAGTATCACATGATATCATTCATATGTGGAATCTAATGAACGAAATAAACTGATGAACAAAATAGATTCTGAGACATAGAAGTATGGAACAGACTGCTGAATCTCAGAGTCAAGGCGGGGGTGGGTGGTAAGTGATCAACTAAAGAACTTGCATGCATAAATATATAACCCATAGACACAGACAATAGGATGGTGAAGGCCTGGGGTGGGTGGCAGGGATGCACTAGGGAGTCAATGGAGGGGGGAGGACATTAAATAATCTATAATAATAAAAGTGTAATATGCTAATTAGACCAGACGTCCTTCCGGATGACCTTCTGGACGAAGCCAGAGCTGCGAGGGAAGCCCAGGTCCTGAGTGCCAGAGGAAAGCTGGTGCCAGCAGCTGGGGGAAGGAAGGCCTACTTTTACATGAATTTTGTGCATCGGGCCTCTAGTAAAATAAAAGCATTATGCTGAGGGGAAAATGTCAGCCATAAAGGAGGATACACTGTGTGATTTCATTTATATGAAGTTCATGAATTGACAAAATGACTGTGGTGATAGAAATTGTAACAGTGGTTGTCCAGAGCAGGAGACTGATTGAAAAGGGTATGAGGGAACATTCACAGGAGTGGGAAGTTAGGTATCTTGCTTGGTGTGTTGGTTACACAAATTTGTCAAAACTCATTAAGTTGTACAATTAAGACATGTGCTCACTGTGTGTAAATTTTACTTCAATAAAAACCTTAATTAGAAACCAGCCTAGGGCCTGATGGGATTGGGGCAGTCCTCTTCCAACCTGAAACTGGGGCCTCAGATGCTCTGAAGGTGGCAGCCTCTGGTTCCAGCACCGATAAAGGGCAGAGCTGGGAGGATGTGGGCTTCACCATTCTTGGCCAGATGTGTCTTGGAGAAAACCCCTATATCTGAATAACCAAAGAAAGGTATGGGAAGGAATGCAAAATCTGTGCCAGGCCGTTCACAGTGTGTCGCTGGTGCCCTGGGGTCCACATGCATTTTGAGAAGACTGACCTGTGCCAAACCTGTAGTAAATTGAAGAATATCTGTCAGACCTGCCTCTTGGATCTAGAGCATGGCCTGCCCATCCAGATTCCTAATGCAGGGTTGACATGCCACCGTCAGATGGAGAGGGAGATCTCTAACTCTTCTGGAACATGGCCAGTTGGCATGCTGGGGAAAGCCATGTCGACCAGCAACATGCTGCTCACACTGGCCCGGGCCACACCCTACTACAAAAGGAACCAGCCCCACATTTGCACTTTGTGGGTGAAAGGAGAATGTAAGAAATGAGAGGAGTGTCCACACAGACTTGAGCAGCCTATGGATCCAGATGAACCCCTTGCTGATCAGAACATTAAAAACCAGTATTATGGACTCACGACCCTGTGACAGGTAAGCTCTTATAGCGGGTTTCAACAATGCCTCGTCTGGACCCACCAGAGGACAAGACTCTCCCCACACTATATGCTGGTGTTCTGGGCGATACCACTGAGACTGATCTCAGAAATCATTTCTACCAGTTTGAAGAGATCCGGACAATCGCCATTGTACAGAGACAGCAGTGTGCTTTCATCCAGTGTGCCAAAAAGCAGGCTGCAGAAGTGGCCGTGGAGAACTCCTTTAACAAGTTGATTGTCAATGGCATAGACTCAACATGAAATGGGGAAGGCCATTTCAGGGCTGCCGAGAGCTCCTCCTCTTCCTCCTGCAACAGAAGAAGGCTCTACCAACTACAATCTACTCCCCAGTGGCCCTCCAGCTGGTGAACACTGTCCTGCCGCCACACCCTGGCATTGTCCGGCCCCACCCTCAGGTTTGGAGCCACACATGCTCCATCCAATGGGACCACCTCCTCCTTTCATGATGGCTCCAGGACGAGTCCACTGTCCTTCTCAGGACCCTCAGAGAATGGGAGCTCATGCCAGGAAACAGCAGCCCTGAGCACATTGTCACCACTCGGGCCCTACAAAAGACAGGGCGCTGAAAAATCCCAGTACACAAATCTTGGAATAAATATGTATTTCCCTTTAAAAAAATCTAATTGTACACTTCAGATATTGCATTTTAAAGTTTGTAAATAATACTCAATTTTTATAAAAGTTTAAAAATGCAGTGACAGAAAAGTTTTTTAACTTATAAAAACAATAAAATCTAGCCCTGGCCAGGTGGCTCGGTTGGTTGGAGCATCATCCAGTACACCAAAAAGTTGCAGTTCGATTCTTGGTCAGGGCACATACCTAGGTCGCAGGCTTGATCCCTGGGAGGCAACTGATCAATGTTTCTGTCTCACATCAATGTTTCTCTCTCTCTCTCTCTCTCTCTCTCTCTCTCTCTCTCTCCCTATCTCTCTAAAATGAACAAAAACATATCCTCAGGTAAGGATTAAAAGTTAACTTTTAAATCTACAAATCAATATTGATATGATTAGAAAAACTATATTCAGAAAAAAATCTCATAGCCTTAAGTTTATGTATTTTAAAAATAGAAAATGATAAAATAAAATAAATAGAAAATGAAAATAATTTTTTAAAAAGTGTCAAAAAAGAGAAAAGCTTAAGAGATGAAGAGAAATACATGAATAATAATATAAAGATAGAAATTATTAGAAAATAAAAGCAATAGATTTTATCAATCTAGAGCTAATTTCTATGAAAATATCAATAAAATGGGCAAACACCTCATAGATTTAAACAATAGAAAACACACTGAAATCATTAAAATTGAGAATTGGGCTTTATGCACAGATATAGGAGCATTTTATAATGGCATAGAACATTTAAATGTACCACTCTATGTTAAAAATTCTGAAAATAATGATGAAACACACGATATTCTAAAAGCCCATAAACTTCTAGAAATGATGAGAAAGTAGTCAATCTAGATACCAATAACCATCGAAGAAATGGGCATTTCTCCCTAAATAACTCCAGATGCTGCACCACGTCTAGACAATTTACAGTGAGCTCTACCAGAGCTTTAAGGAAAGATAATTCACATATAATTTAGACTGTTCCAAAGCACAGAAAAAGATGGCACACTTCCCAATTCATTTTCTCAAACCAGCAATACGAATTCCAACGTCTAACAAATGGAGCACAACAAAGGAAATCACAAACTAATCTCCCTATTAATATAAATAGCATGCTAATCCAGGAGCATGTTAATATACCAGTCAATTAATTAGTCACTTCAATACCTCAGAAGATTAAAAAATAATTACTTTAATGAACACAAAAATCAAAAATAATTAAATGCAATATTTTAAAAATACAAAAGCTTCCTGATACTAGAAGCAAACCTACTTAATCTGTTAGAAAATAGTTATTGCATATAAATAGCCAATATTATAGTTAACAATGAAATACTATAGCCTATTTCCATTAAACTCAGGACCAAGAGTGGTGTGTTCATTATTAGTTAACATTTTTCTGGAAGTTCTAGTGAATTCAGTAAGACAAAGAATTTTTTAATTGATAAATTTTAGAAACACAGAAAATTAATCTCTATTTTCAGATGATGCTTTTCTAAATAGAAGGCCTAAGTTAATCAAATAAAAATTCACTAGTAGAAGTCAGTAAGGTACTAGTTTAAAAATATACAAAACTCAACAAATTTTTTCTATAAACTACCAGTAATCAGTTCAGAAATTTAACAAGGAAAAAATCCCCATTTTATACAACCACCACAATCATAAAATGCTTAGGAAACATAAGAAATGTGAGTTTTTATGAAAAATGGCTGCAGAGTAAGTGGAGCTCACAGACCCATCCCAGGATGAAACTGGAATTACAACTAAAATACAAAAATAAATAAATAAATCTGATTAATCAACTTAAGACTAGCTGGAGAGAACCCTAATAATGAAGGACTGAAAGTGGAGACCTCATAGAGACTGGTAGGAAGTGTGGAGGCATGAAAAGTAGGGCCAGGCTCCCACTCACAGGAGCTGAAGTTCTGGAGAGATATCTCAGTTGTGGGGGGTTGCCACTGAAAACTCTGGGGTCTAATACTCATGCTGGGCCCCCTAGCTGAGAACACCAGAACTAAGAAAGGTGCCCACATAACATCTGGCTGTGAAAAGCAGCAGGGATGCTGTCTGCCAGAAAGAGACTGCAGGAAATTCAGGCACCCTCTAAAGGGCCAATTTCAAGTGCAGGCACTCACCTTGGTCTCCAGCACAGGGAGGGCAGAGTGGACTGGAGCTGTGGGAGCAAAAGCCAGGATCTGGGGATTTAAGGTTAGAGCTCAGAAGGCAGCCACCCCTGTTTCACACTGTGGAGGTCATCTTTCTCTGGCAAACCTTTGCTATCCAGGCAGTTTTTGCCTGTGGGGAAGATAGCTGACCCACACTATTGGAAAATCCCTTGTCTCACCCTGTGGAGTTTCTGAGGCCCGTTATGAGACTGAGAATAACAATTAGCCTACAGGCAGAAACAATTGCCCCACCCTGTCAGGAAAATCTCTCACCCCACCTGTGGATGATTGCTTGAACGCACTCCAGACAGAATCAAATCAGTCTGCAGGCAGAGGTGATTCTTTGGAGGATCTGAGTCTTTGCCTGATCTAGTTAGCCAGAAACAGCAGTTTGGGTCCCTGCCACAGATACCATCCCAGACTGCTCAGTGAGGCAAAATCCAGCAAGACCCCAGGGGCCTGCAGCTGACACGTGCTGGAGCAGCTCTTTTGGGGAAGAGAGTACAGCTCCAAGGACAATTAAGGTGTAACACTCAAGGCAGACCCAGCCTCTGGGTGAAGGAGTCCCTGACCACTGGACTACTAGGAGATTCAACCTCTAGGTCCTCAATCAGATTGCCCAGAGCCAGAAAGGGACAGTGACCCACATTCATCTGCACTAGAGAAGCTCCCAAGAGGCCCAGAATAGACACACTAAAGGACCAGGTTCGACAACATCAGAGCAAAATACAATGAGCCCCACCAATAGCAGGCCCAAAGCACCTGTATAATAGCTGGCACGATGACATTGGGGTTGAACCTCACTGGTAGCAAGTCGGAGGGGAGATCCCTCCCATGAATGGGACATCAACAATCAAGTCCCGATTACAACAGGAAAGCCCAAACAATGCAGACAAGAGGAATTCCTAGAGCATCCAGCTCAGGAGAACAAATAGACTACATCACTGGACCCCTCAAGACACTTTCTACATAAGGCCATCCCACAAAGACTTGGAGGTATAGCAGTTCCATCTAATTCATAGAAGCAAATACAAAGAGACAGCTAAAATGGGGAGACAAAGAAACAACCCACAAATGAGAGAAAATAAGGAATCTCCAGAAAAAGAACTAAGTGAGATGGAGGCAAGCAACTAATCAGACATAGAGTTCAAAGCAATGGTTATAAAGATAGTTACGGAACTTGGTGCTAATTACAACAGCATGAGAAGGAAAATAGAGGCCATGAGCAAGAACCAGAGGAAAATGAAGAATAATATAGCTGACATTGAGAACACACTGGAGGTTATCAAAAGTAGATTGGATAGAGTAGAGGATAGAATCAGTGATTTGGAAGACAAGGTAGAAATAAATAACTAATTAGAGCAGCAAATAGAAAGAAGAATTAAAAAGCAGGAAGATAGCTTAAGGGAGCTCTGGGACAACATGAAGTGTAACAACATCTGCATTACAGGAATAACAGAAGGGGAAGAGGATGAGCAAGGAACAGAACCTGTTTAAAGAAATAATGACACAAAACTTCCTCAACCTGGTGAAGGAAAATGCCAGACAAGTTCAGGGAGAAGAGAGAGTCCCAATCAAGATGAACCCAAAGAGACCTACACCTAGACACATCATAATAAAATGGCAAATGTTAAAGACAAAGAAAGAATCTTAAAGGCAGCAAGAGAGAGACAGAAAATTACCTACAAAGAAGTTCCCATTAGAATGTCACCTGACTTCTCAATAGAAATACTTCAGGCCAGAAGGGAGTGACATGAAGTACCTGAAGTAATGAAAAGCAAGGGCCTAAATCCAATACTACTGTATCCAGAGAAGCTATTATTTAAAACTGGAGGTGAAATAAAAAGATTTTCAGACAAAAAGAGGTTAAAGGAGTACATTACCACCAAACCAGCAATGCAATAAATGTTAAAGGGACTGCTTTAAGAAGAAGAAAAGGAGAGAGAAAGGATCATAGGCATAAAGGGAATAAAAATGGCAATAAATAAATACCTATCAATAATAACCTTAAATATAAATGGATTAAATGCTCCAGTCAAAAAGACATAGGGTGACTGAATGGATAAGAAAACATGACCCATATATATGCTGAATAAAAGATACACACAGATTGAGAGTAAAGGGATGGAAAATGGGGGGAAGAAATAGCTGAAGTAACAATACTCACATCAGATAAAATAAACTTCAGAACAAACACCTTACAAAGAGACAAAGGCCACTTCATGATACTAAAGGGAATGGTTCAGCAAGAAAATATAACCCTTGTAAACATATATGTACCCCAATATAGGGGTACCCAAGTACATTAAAAGACTATTGCCCTAGCTGGTTTGGCTCCGTGGATAGAGCGTCTGCCTGCGGACTGATAGGTCCCAGGTTCGATTCCAGCCAAGGGCACATGCCTGGGTTGTGGGCTCGATCCCAGTAGGGGGGTGTGCAGGAGGCAGCCGATCAATGGTTCTCTTTCATCATTGATGTTTCTATCTCACTATCCCTCTCCCTTCCTCTCTAAAATCAATAAAAATATATTTTAAAAAAACTATTGATAGACTTTAAGGGAGAGATTGACAACAATACAGTCATAGTAGGGAATTTTAACACCCCACTGATATCACTGGATAGATCTTCCAGACAAAATATTAATAAGGAAACAGAGGCCTTAAATGACACACTAAATCAGATGGATCTAACTGATATGTACAGAACATTTCACCCCAAAGAAACAGAATATATATTCATCTCAAGTGCAGATGGAACATTCCCAAGACAGACCACATTTTAGGGCACAAAACTAGTTTATACAAATTCAAGAAGACTGATATAATACCAAGCATCTTCTTGGATAACAATGGTTTGAAGTTAGAAAGCAACTACAATAAAAAAAAATTCAAAAACACTCAAATATCTGGATGCTAAATAGCATGTTATTAAACAATGAATTGGTTACCAATAAGATCAAGCAAGAAATCAAAAACTTCCTGGAAACAAATGAAAATAAACACACAACCACCCAAAAGCTATGGGAGATGGTAAATGCAGTCCTGAGAGGGAAGTTCATAGCACTACAGGTCTACCTCAAGAAACAAGAAAAAGGACTAATTAACTATCGAACCCTACAACTAAATGAATTAGAAAGAGAACAGCAAAATAAGCTCAGAAGAAGTAGGAGGAAGAAAATAATAATGATCAGGACAGAAATAAATGACATAGAGACTAAAAAAGAAGAAGAAGACGAAGGAAAAAAAGACACAGTACAAAAGATCAATAAATCCAAGAGCTGGTTCTTTGAAAAGGTAAACAAGATTGATGAACCCCCTAGCCAGATGCATCAAGAAACAAAGACAGAGGAACCAAATGAATAAAATAAGAAATGAAAGAGGCACTATAACAACAGACACCACAGAAATACAAAGTATTATAAGCAAATACTATGAACAACTATATGCCAACAAACTGGACAAAATGGACAAATTCCTAGAAACATACAATCTTCCAAAACTCAATCAGGAAGAATCGGAAAACCTGAGTAGGCAAATAACAACTGATGAAATTGAAGTCATAATTTAAATACTTAAAGCAAACAAAAGTCCTGGAACAGATGGTTTTATAGGTGAATTTTACCAAACATTCAAAGAAGAACTAACTCCTATACTCCTTAAACTATTCCAAAAAATTTAAGGGGAAGGAATACTCTCAATCTCTTTTTACAAAGCCAGCATTATCCTAATTCCAAAACTAAATAAAGGCACTACAAAGAAACAAAATTACAGGCCAATATCCCTGATGAACACAGATGCTAAAATCCTCAACAAAATATGAGTAAATCAGATCCAGCAATATATTAAAAAGATCATTCACCATGATCAAGTGGGATTTATTCTGGGGATGCAAAGCTGATACAATATTTGCAAATAAACATGATACATCACATAAACAAATTGAAAGATAAAAACCACATGATCGTATCAATAGACACAGAAAAAGCATTCAACAAAATCCATAACCCTTTTTTGAAAAAAACTCTCAGCAAGTGCAAATAGAGGGATCATATCTCAACATAATGAAGGCCACATGTGACAAACCTTTAGCTAACATCATACTCAAAGGGCAAAAACTAAAAGCGTTACCCTTAAGAACAGGAACAAGACAAGAATGTATGCTTTCACCACTCTTATTCAACGAAGTACTAGAAGGCCTAGCCACAGCTACCAGACAAGAAAGAGAGCTAAAAGGCATAAAAGAAAAAGCATCTAAATTAGAAGGGAGGAAGTAAAACTGTCATTATTCACAGATGACATGATATTGCACATAGAAAACCCTAATAACTCCACCAGGAAACTACTAGACTTAATAAATGAATTCAGCAAGGTAGCAGGATACAAAATCAACATTCACAAATTGATGGCATTTTTATACACCAATAATGAACTCTGAGAAAGAGAAACTAAAAAACCAATCCCATTTACAAATTCCACCAAAAAAAAAAAATAAGACACCTAGGAATAAACTTAACCAAGGAGGCAAAAGACCTGTACTTGGAAAACTATAGGACATTGAAAAAAGAAATAGAGGAAGCTATAAACAAATGGAAGCATATACCATTTCAATGGATTGGAAGAATTAACATCATTAAATTGTCTAGATTCAACACTGTCCCTATGATAATACCAATGGTAGCCCAGTCGGTATAACTCAGTGGTTGAGCATAGACCTATGAACCAGGAGGTCACCATTCAATTCCTGTTCAGGACACATGCCCATGTTATAAGCTCAATCCCCAGTGTGGGGCATACAGGAGGCAGCTGATCCATGATTCTCTCTAATCATTGATATTTTTATCTCTCTCTCCCTCTCCCTTCTCTCTGAAACCAATAAAAATATATTTTTAAAAATAAATAAAATAAAATAACAACGGCATACTTCACAGAGCTGGAAAAAATACTCCAAAAATTTATATCCTGTATAATAAAAGCCTAATATGCTAAGTGCCCGGTCATCCAGTTGGCCATTCAACCAATCAAAGAGTAATATGCTAATGATATGCTAAGGCTCTCAACTGCTCGCTATCACATGCACTGACCACCAGAGAGCAGACAGTTGACTGGTCAACCAGTTGCTATGATATGCACTGACCAGCAGGGGACAGATGCTGCGACTGGTAGGTTAGCTTGCTGCTGGGGTCCAGGCGATTGGGACTGAGTGAGATGGGCTGGACATGCCCTGGAGTCCTCCTGTGGTCCCTCCCTGGCTGGCTAACCTCCCACATCCCTCCTCCACCCTGATCGTGCACCAGTGGGGTCCCTCAGCCTGGCCTGCACCCTCTCGCAATCTGGGACCCCTTGGGGGATGTCAGAGAGCCCATTTCGGCCCATTAGCCAAATGACTGGTTGCTATGACACGCACTGACCACCAGGGGGCAAATGCTCAATGCAGGAGCTGCCCCCTGGTGGTCAGTGTGCTCCCACAGGGGAGCACTGCTCAGCCAGAATCCAGGCTCACGACTGGCGAGTGCAGCAGTGGTGGTGGGAATTTCTCCCGCCTCCACGGCAGCACTAAGGATATCTGACTGACGGCTTAGGCCCGCTCCCCGTGGCGAGTGGGCCTAACCGTCAGTCGGACATTCCCCAAGGGCTCCCGGACTGCAAGAGGGCACAGGCTGGGCTGAGGGACACCCCCCCACCCGAGTGCACAAATTTCATGCACCGGGCTTCTAATGGTACCATAAAAGACCCTCTGCAGCAATCTTGAAAAAGAACAGTAGGAGGGATCACAATACCCGATATCAAACTATACTACAAAGCCATTATAACCAAAATAGCCTGGTGCAGGCACAAGAACAGGCATATCAACCAATGGTTCAGAACAGAGACCCCAGAAATTGACCCACACCATCACAGTAAATTAATATTTGACAAAAGAGGCAAGAACATACAATGGAGTGAAGACAGTCTCTTCAACAAATGGTTCTGGGAAAACTGGACAGACATATACAAAAAGATGAAACTAGACCACCAACTTACACCATACATAAGAACAAACTCAAAATGGATAAAAGGCTTAAATGTAAGGCATGAAACCTTAAAATTTTTAGAGAAGAACATAGGCAGTTAAATCTCAGACATTTCACATAGCAATATGTTTATGGATACATCTCCTTGGGCAAAGGACACCAAGGAGAAAATAAACAAATGGGACTACATCAAAATAAAAAGCTGCACAGCAAAAGAAACCATCAATAAAACAACAAGAAAGCCCACTGCACAGGAGAACATATTTGCCAATGTTATCACCGATAAGGGTTTAATCTCCAACATTTACTGGGAACTCATACAACTTAACAAAAGGAAGATAAACAATCCAATAAAAAAAGTGGGCAACAGACCTAAATAGATACTTTTTGAAAGAGGACAAAAGGAAGGCCAAGAGACACATGAAAACATGCTCAAAGTCACTAATCATCTGAGAGATGCAAATCAAAACAACAATGCGGTACCATCTCACACCTGTCAGAATGACTATCATCAACAAATCACAAATGACAAGTGCTGGCGAGGATGCGGAGAAAAAGGAACCCTCGTACACTGCTGGTGGGAATGCAGACTGGTGCAGCCACTGTGGAGAACAGTATGGAGTTTCCTCAAAAAACTAAAAATGGAACTCCCATTTGACACAGTGATCCCACTTCTAGGAATATATCCCAAGAAACTAGAAACAACAATCAAAAAGGATATATGCACCCCTATGTTCATAGCAGCACAATTTACCATAGCTAAGATTTGGAAACAGCCTAAGTGCCTATCAGCAGATGAGTGGATTAGAAAACTGTGGTACATCTACACAATGGAATACTACGCTGAGGTAAAAAAAAAAAGAAGGAGTTCTTACCATTTGCAACAGCATGGATGGAACTGGAGAGCATTATGCTAAGTGAAATAAGCCAGGCAGAGAAAGATAAATATCACATGATCTCACTCATTTATGTAATATAACGAACAACATAAACTGATGAGCAAAAACAGATCCAGAGACAGAGAAACATCGATCAGACCGTCAAACCTCAGAGGGAAGGTAGGGGAGGGTAAGAGTAAGGGGGAGAGATCAACCAAAGGACTTGTATGCATGCATATAAGCCTAACCAATGGACATAGACAACAGGGGGGTGAGGGCATGAGTAGGAGAGATAGGGGCGTTAATGAGGGAATAAGGACACATACGTAACACCTTAATCAATAAATTAAAAAAAAAAAACCTGTGTGAAATAAGAATGGGAGTTCCATTTTTAGTTTTTTGAGGAAACTCCATACTGTTCTCCACAGTGGCTGCACCAATGGACACAGACACCCGGGGGGTGAGGGCATGAGTGTGAGGGGGCGGGGTGAGGGGAAGCAATGAGAGGGATAAGAACACATATGTAATACCTTAATCAATGACAAATATGTGATACCTTAATCAATAAAGTAATTAAAAAAATACCTTAATCAAAAAAGAAATAAACATAATAAGTACCCAGAATTCAAAGATTAAAAAAAATGAAAAGGGAACCCACTGTATGGGAAAAAATATTTGCCAATGATACATCTGATAAGGGGTTAATATCTAAAATATATAAAGTACTCATACAACTCAACAAAAGGAAGACAATCCAATTTTTTAAAAAGGGGAAGACCTGAATAGATGTTTCTCCAAAAAGGACATACAGATGGCCAAGAGACACATAAAAAAATTCTCAAAGTCACTAATCATCAGAGAAATGCAAATTAAAACCACAATGAGGTATCACCTCACACCTGTCAGAATGGTCATCATCAGTAAATCAACAAACAAGTGCTGGCGAGGATGTGGAGGAAAGGGAACACTAGTTCACTGCTGGTGGGAATGCAGACTGGTGCAGCCATTATGGACAACAGTATGGAGTTTCCTCAAAAATTAAAAATGGGACTTCCGTTTGACCCAGTGATCCTACTTCTGGGAATATATCCTAAAAAAAAAAAAAAAAAAAACTAATCAGAAAGAATATATGCACCCCTATGTTCATAGCAGCACAATTTACAATAGCTAAGATTTGGAAACAGCCCAAGTGCCCATCAGTAGATGAGTGGATAAAAAAGCTGTGGGACATTTACACTTCAGAATACTATGCAGCTGTAAAAAAGAGGGCTCTCTTACCCTTTGGGACAGCAAGGATGGACCTGGAAAATATTATGCTCAGTGAAATAAGCCAATCTGAGAAAGACAAATATCACATGATCTCACTTATTTGTGGATTCTAATGAACAGAAGGAATTGACCAACAAAATAAGACCCAAAGCATGGAGGCATGGAACAGACTGACATACCTCGATGTGGGGTTGGGGAAATAAGAAGAGATAAACCAAAGAACTTACATGCTTACATGCATAGCCCATGGACACAGGCAATAGGGTAGTGCAGACCTGGAGGGGTGGGAGGAAGGGGGGGAATGGGAGGATAATAGGAGATATCTGTAATACAATAAAAAGTATATTTTTTAAAAAGTAAATGTGAGCCTAGCCAGTGTAGTCAGTGGTTTAGCGTCAACCCATGCACCAAAAGATGGCTGGTTCGATTCCCAGTCAGGGCACACACCCAGGTTGCAGGCTGGATCCCCAGTAGGAGGTGTGCAAGAGGCAGCCGATCAATGTTTCTATCTCTCTCTCTTTTGTCCCTCTCCCACTCTCTCTAAAAATCAATTTAAAAAAAATTTTTTAAAGAAATGTGAAATATATTATATGATAAAAACTACCAAACTTTACTAAGGCCCAGAAATAAAACCTGTTTATTAGAGTGTTTGATATCATAAACATTAAGGAAATCTTAATGAAAATACCAATGAAATGTTTAATTTTAAAGAGCAAACAAGTTATAATTGGCAGAAGTTACTTTAAAAGATGTATAATATTTGTTTTACCAAATATTAAAATGTACTAATAAGATATATACATTCAAATAATAGAGTACTACAACAGGAATAGATAGAAAGAATCAGCACCAATTACATATAATCACTGCCTCTGTAATAAAAATGCCATCTTAAATTAAAACAACCCTCTATGGCCCAGGCTGGCATAACTCAGTAGTTAGAGCTTCAGCCATGCACCAAATGGTCACAAGGTTCAATTCCCAGTCAAGGGTACATATCTAATTTGAAGGTCCCCGAGCACATGCCGGGGGGGGGGGGGGGGGGGGGGGGGCCGGGGGGCAACCAATTGATGTGGCTCTCTCAGAATGATGTTTCTCTTTCTCTCTCTCTCTCTCTCTCTCTCTCTCTCTCTCTCTCTCTCCCTCTCTCTCCCTCCCTCCCTCCCTCCCTCTCTCCCCCTCACCCTCCCTTCCAATCTCTTCAGAAAATGGAAAAATATCAATGAAAAGATATCCTCAGGTGAGGGTTAAAAAAAAAAAGCCCTCTGTGAATGGTGGAGGAACTATTTCCATTTAATAGAGGAGGAAACTGAGGATCAGATAGTAAAGTAACTTATGCTAGGTCATCTAAATAGCACCCAGCTAGAAAACATTATTAACAAGGATTATTTCCTGGAGATGGAATTACAAATATTATTTTTCTACTTTGTAATGATCCCTTTCTATAGCAAATTCAAATAATAAGGATAATTTTTTAAAATATTAAACTGATGTCAATTTTATTTCCGATATGTTGTATTATCCTGCCTAATCAACAGTATTCATCACTTTGAGGAGGAAAAGCGTATTTCTCAGTGTAAGAACAGGAAAAGGCCTTTCTTTTTCTTTGCTGTGGCCTTCCACAATTTATGAGAAGCATCTTGTAATTAAACCCCAAGATTGTTAGCTCCCCTGATTCAATCAGCCATTCTGTTCAAACTACAAGACAAGATGAGCTATTCTCAAGGCTAAATTCTTGCATTCCCTCTCCTCCTGGCTTTTTTCATAATTCAGAGATAATTTGCACCAAGAAGTCTCTAGTTAGTAGAAAGTTCCCTTCTCCGCTCCCCTTCAAACAAGCCTCTTTTGAACTCTTCATGACTTTTGCTCTGACCGTGTTTTACAGGCTTGGAAAAAATACTGACAGGATACCTCCTTAGGACATCTGCCCAACTGTCTCCTGGAAAGCGAACAAACTGTAACTTTTCAAAACAGCCCCTGGTATCTGCTCAACTTCAGCCTCAAGTCCTCCTCCCTTCCATGTCACCTAGCAACAGCAGCCACTACTCTTTAAAAGTGGAAGCTGCTTTTTGTTCCTGCCCTGTATTGACTAGCGATACACCAGCCCTTTCCTCTCTTGGAAAGTAAAATAAACTTCCTCTCTGCATCTCTTCTTTTAGTTGTGAATTCTTTTGCAGCCTGTGTCACCAGCCAAACCCTAATCCTCAGTTTTGATCTTCAAACCAGAATTGTAGTACACAGAAACAGAAAAGACGTGAAAGCTAGGTTGGTTTGCTTTCTGAGGAGAAATACTCTCAAAAAGGTATTTAATGCCTCCATACATCAAAACAGTCAAGTATGGCCAACTTAATCGGAGTCTTACAAAATCCATAGAGTATACAAGAAAGAAGACATAGCATTCCCACAATTTAGATGCAAAAGGTAGAAAGCCCCCTGGGCCCTGGGGAGAGGGCAGAAAGAGCTCATCAAAGAAGTCCTCGATTCTGTTCCCACACCCCACAGTCAATAAAAGTGGGAAAGGTGCAATAAAATGCCCCAGATAGTTTGAAGTCATGCCAAAATCTAAAGGGAGACACAAATCCCACTTTCTATTTGAACTTTGATAAAAGGATCATCTGCAGGTCCCTTGTACAGTGATATATAGTAGAATGAAAACAAAGACATGGGTAAACAACACCAAGGGATGGAGGCGTGGAAAGGGAATGATGCTACTGGGTCACAGGAGGTCATCCACAACAGTGAGCATTAAGAGGAGCTCAATCACCAGTGGGACACGATGGAGAACTTTCCCAAGAGCAACCATCTTGAATTTCCCTTAACTGGAAAACGGGTCACAAGCTACACCAGCCACAAAAGCATCAGCAACAGATGCAGAAAGGACCGAAGCAGACACTCAAAGATGAGGGGGTGCCCTGGCCAGGTGGCTCAGTTGGTTGAGCATTATCCTCTGCACCAAAAGGTTGTGGGTTCGATTCCCAGTCAGAGCAAGTACGGGAGGCAACTGATCAATGTTTCTCTCTCACATTGATGTCTCTGTCTCTCTCTGTGTCTCTCTCCTTTCCTCTCTCTAAAATCAATAAACATATCCTCGGGTGAGGATTAAAAAAAGAGATGAGATGGCATGAGTTACACATCAGAGTTCAATGGGAACCAGCAAAGGAAGATCTGTTTTAGGACTTAAATCTCTCCAGCTGCCAGTAGGTCACACAGCTTCTCTCTGAGCCCAGATAGCAACCAGACACAGGGAAGAGAAGGAAGGGAGAGTGGCCAAGAGGGACATGGCAGGGAGAGGAATCCTCCAAGACTGTCCATTTACCAACAAAACAAACAAACAAAAAAAATGGGGAGATAATCTGGAAGAAACCATCTGAAAACTGGAAGAGACATTGACCTATGATGAGAAGTTTTATCTTTGCCCCCTCAGCAGCAGGAACAATATTAGTCCAGCCACAGGAAAGTCAGAGGACCTACATTGCTTTACATATATGAGTTTTAGTTCATCAATGATGCTATGTGTTTTCCTAAGACTATCTATCATGTGTTTAGCACTTAAGGTGTGTCAGGCACTGTGGTAAATGCTTTACATTCAAATCCTAGTCTATACAACAATCTCAAGAGGCAGGTGCTGGCAGTCGTCACTCCCTTCTGGGTACCAGCTCCCCGCTGCCCTGCGCAGGCGGGGCATCGGGCCCAGGAACAGCGGAGCAGGTCTTTGGGTCCAAGTGTCTCGGCAGCGCACTCCAGGCGAGAATCGGGAGGAGGAGCCGACTGCAAGGATAGGCCCAGAAAAACAACCAGGAAAAAAATCTCATCATGGCAGATATCCACCACGAAAACGAAGAAATGGAGCAGCCCATGCAGAATGGAGAGGAAGACCGCCCTTTGGGAGGGGGTGAAGGCCACCAGCCAGCAGGAAATAATAGACGGGGACAGGCCCACCGACTGGCCCCTAACTTCCAATGGGCCATACCCAATAGGCAGGTCAATGATGGGATGGGCGGAGATGGAGATGATATGGAAATGTTCATGGAGGAGATGAGAGAAATCAGGAGAAAACTCTCTAATCACCATGACCATCATGATGAATTTTGCCTTATGCCTTGATTCCTGCCATTTTCTATGAGATTAATACTGTGATTCCACTGTTGTTTTCTTTTTTCCTTGCATTTTCTGATATGCCTTTACTGATCTGTTTGCTATGAACCTTATGTAATTTCCATGTGTCAGGTGGGTTCTGTGTTACCAGCTTCTAATTGGAGATTGCCTTGGTACACAGTCTTAAGTTTCTGTCAACAGTAGTTTCACCCATTTGCATGGAAAAATGTAAAGTTAATAAAGCAATTAAAAAGAAAAAAAAAAAAGAGGCAGGTGCTATCATTACCCTGGGACTACAGAAGAGTAAACTGTGATTTAGAAATGTTAAGTAAACTTCAGGTTAGACAGCAAAGAAGTGATAAAGATTTGAATCCAATGCCAGAACCCACACTCAAAACATTATGTAACACTACCTATGTACTACCATTATGCTCACTCTTCAGATGTTAAATAACCCAACCAGCAAGTGGCAGAGCTGGGTTTGAACCAAGGCAGTCTGGTTCAAGATATGCCAGTTTCTATTTCTTGAATAATTTTTAAGTATTTTAACGAATCTATTTATTTTTTTACAATCTTTTTATTGATTTTGGAGGAGAGAGGCAGAGAGACAGAGAGAGAGACATCGATTTGCTGTCGTCCCACTTATTTATGCATTCATTGGTTGATTCTTGTATGTGCCCTGACCGGAGATTGAACCTTCAACCTTGGTGTATCGGGACTGTGGACGGAAAAAAAAAAAGGCCACATGCTAATCTGACCAGCTCAGGGAAGGCCTGCATGGCAGTCTTACAAACTTAAAGACCTAAAGTAACCACAAAGGATGGTCTGAAATTAAAACATTAACTAAAAGCAGTTATGGTGGGTAGTCACATCCTAGGTTGGTATCTTCACTGACAAGATCAATCTTTACCTTAACTGAGCCTATTGTCTTTTTGCATCTATGATAACATACCCTTGAAATGTCTGGGTAACTTGTAACTTCTTTTTTTCCGGACCCTTTGGGGCACAACCTAATGTGCCTGGGTGCCAGGACAGATACCACAAATTCCTTCACTGTTATCATGTTATTGTTGACTGTTGGCTGTCCTACACCCACCTAAGTATGTGTCTATCATTTTACTTTTTATCCAATCCCAAAGGTTTCCCCTGCTTTGCTTCCTCCCTCCTCTCTAATCTATCACCAATGGATTTCATGTAATCCACCTACATCTCCCCCTTTGATTGTAATGTATATAAAACAAGGTGAAAAACTGCCATTTTCTAGAGCATTATTCCAATTCTTGAGATTCTGCTTCCTGGCAATTGTCGACAGCTTGGCTCAAATAAACTCACAAAAACTCTTGACAGGTTTGCATGTTTTTACATTAACAGGACAATGCTCTAGCCAACTGAACTACCCGGCCAGGGCCTGTTTATCAACATTTTAACTCTTCCTGCTGCTGTTATAACTATGAAAAGCACAGGGAACACAAATTAGATTAGGGTAGTGGGAACTAAAAAGATAACAGGATATAAAGTAAATTCAGCAAGGTTGTATGAATAGAAACTTTTTGAAAAAGAGAGAAGTGTAGGAAGGAGTGAAATTATTGGTAGCTGGACACTGGGAGCCATGAGAAGAACTGTGATAATCTAGCAACGCAGCATTACAACTAACAACCGCTGAGCGAATCAGTAGGGAGCCCAGAAAGGCATGCTAAAAACCCCTGTGGATTGTACAGCTCACATCTGCTGGAGAGAAGCTGAAGAAATGACAAGCATGCCGAATGGTGCAGGACAACCAGGATCTTAGTGTACTCAAATTCAGAATACAGGGCGGAGGTCTGGAATGACAGGTTGGAACAGTGTGACAGTATTTGGTGTGCACTGGGGGAAAAGTGGCTGCTCAGGACCACTAGTTGTCAACTCATTAGCTAGGGCACCTTGCACGTGCTTTCATGATAGGGATGAATAATACAGGAACATAATTTGCTGTATTGTATATAGGGAGAGATGGAGGAAGGGAGGAGGAAGATTTGCAACTGTTTGAAATACAACTAAACCTAAGGGAAATGCTCCAAAATCCCAACTAAACAAGCATGTGTAGATTCTTTTGTTTGTAAGGAGATTTCCTGAGAGTCATTTTCCAAAACCCTTTCATGGGTACTTAGCTAACATCTAGACTTCACAGATAGCTCTACTTGTTTAACTCTGGTTTGTTAAATCACAGTTTTGACTAGGCTAGTGTCTTGAGTGCCGCAGGTTGATTAATGGCCTTGTCTCAGAGCTAAAGGCTGCATTCCTAACCTCAGAATCTCAGAAACAATGGTGATGAGCCTTTACACTATTGTCTTCCATACTTGGATTTACACTAGGCTGCGGGCCACTTAAAGAGCAGAAGATATTTTTTTCATCTCTATATCCCTGAACCTTACATAGCTAAGTGTCTGCCCTTGGTAAGTGGGTGAGGAAAGGGCAAGCTTATAAACCACCACTTGGTAAGGAGCACAAATTGAGCAATTCTCTTGTAAAAAAATATTTTTATTGATTTCAGAGAGGAAGGGAGAGGGAGAGAGAGGTAGAAACATCAATGATAAGAAAGAATCATTGATCAGCTGCCTCCTGCACATCCCAAACTGGGGATTGAGCCCACAACCCAGGCATATGCCCTGACCAGAAATCGAACCCTGACCTCTTGGTTCATAGGTCGACACTCAATCACTGAGCTATGTGGGTGGGCTTGAGCAGTTCTTTAATGCGTCTTCCTGACCTTCCTCTGGGTGATTTTATTCACTCCCTTTCAATTACCATCTATCAGCTGACCATTCGCAAATGCACATCGCTAGTCCAGACCAGCCCGGAGCTCCTGACCTTCAAACTGCTGTATCTAACTGCATACTGGCCATCTCTTCAGACTCTCTGTGTCCTACCCTCAATGTCCATGTGCTTGTTACTAAAATTTGAAACTTGGGAGTCAGCCTTGATACATCCCTCTCCTTTAGCATCCCCTTTCACATTTAAATGATCAAAACACTCGCTCAGTGGATAGATAGAGCATCAGCCTGCAGAATAAAGTGTCTCAACTTCTATTCCGGTCAAGGGCACATGCCTGGGTTGCAGGTTCAATCCCCAGTAGGGGGCATGGAGGAGGCAACCAATCAATGATTCTTTCTCATCATTGATGTTTCTATCACCCTCTCCCCCTCTGAAGTCAATAAAAATATATTTTTAAAAAATAATCACAAAATCCTAAATATCCCAAAACCTGTCCACTTCTCAAGCTACCAAGAATTCCTTCTTTAACTGCTGCAATAGCCACCCAACTGCCCTAAGACAATTCTTGTCCACTCCCTCCACCAATCCGTTCAAATCCAATTATTTCAATCTCTGTCTTTATAAATCCTTCAAAGGCTATAAAACCCAGAATGTCTTGAAGGGAAGTGTTGAGACTAACTATACCAGGGTCCTAAGAGGAGCACCAAAACCAGAGAATCTAAACCTCTAAGGATAGGCCCAGACACTGAAAATTCAATCCCAAATCGCTACTATGGTTTAGAGGTCCTACATCAATCAACTGACCTCTGGCAGCCGCAGGCAAGGGTGGGGCCCTTTATTCACCATCCTGTCTGTCCCCCAGCACCTGCACTTCCCTGGGAGCAGCACTCGGGCATTGGTCACTGTGTTACATGTCTGATTCCTGGCCCCAGGGTAAGCTCCAGGAGAGAAGGCTCCTGCCTGCTATGTTCACCAATTATCCCTAGAGCCCAGCACAGTGGGCACAACAACAGCATTATTTAATTCACTGCCATTCAGAATCCAAGAGAATTTAAGACAAAGGACTTTCTCCACGGTAAAGTTGGCTAAACATGCCTGAAAACATCTTCATTTGTTGAAATAGTGTACAGACCAAGAAGAAAAAAGGGCTCAGGTAACAATGACTGGAGAAATTAATGAGTGGCCTTAAGGAGAAAGTTTAATCTTCAAAATCAAAGTACTTTTTTGAAGGTTGATAACAAGCTTTTCTCCTATCTCCAGTGAGATCAAATGAACAGAAATGAGCTTTGCGCTACATTCAGCAAGTTTTTGATCATAATGAAACCAAAATGTGGGGTTTGAGTCCGAGTTCGTTGTCTTGTGAAATCGAAGATTGAAGTCCCAGACAAAACCAGTTAGTGGAACCAAAGTTTATTGAGAAGCCAGTCCTGGGAAAGGTGCAGCAGGTGTTCAGGCCAGTGTCACAGCTTCTGTTCCATGTTGTAGCTGCGTGTCATTCAGCATCCATGCTATTAAAGCCTGTCAGTCCATGTGTAGAGTCCCACATGGCCACAAGCCACGTGGGCACAGGGGAGCATCCCCACTCAAACCTAGTGCGCAGGGGAGACCAGGAACCTAGTGCGCTAGGGAGAGAGAAGACCGAGAGGAAGCACTCACTTTTTAATCTAGTCTAGGGGGTAGATACAGCCTTGCTAGCTCTTGATTGGTCCTTTTAAAGAATTTTGCCTTAGCAACATCTTTGGGATTGGTTTATACCTTATTGCAGTGGTTCTCAACCTTTCTAATCATAATGTAAATATCTGTGTTTTCCGATGGTCTTAGGCTCTATAGCAGCGGTTCTCAACCTGTGGATCGAGATCCACAGGTTGAGAACCGCTAGCAGGGTCACCTAAGGTCATCGGAAAACACAGATATTTACATTACGATTCATTAACAGTAGCAAAATTACAGTTATGAAGTAGCAACGAAAATAATTTTATGGTTGGGGTCACCACAACATGAGGAACTGTATTAAAGGGTCGCGGCATTAGAAAGGCTGAGAACCACTGCCTTATTGCCTTGTGATTGGTTATCTGCAAGCTGCCTGTCTTAGCAACAATCCATACATTTTAAAGTTTGTCTCTCTTCTTTTCACCCCCCTCTTCCCCTCTTCCCCGTGGTCCCTGTCCCTGTCTACCTAGCTCCCTTTTGTGCACTCAATAAATACTGTAAGGGTAAATACAAACCTTAAAAAGTAAACCTGAATTTTCTCTGGTGTAAGAAAGGAGAGAGATCCCCCTCACACATACCTTTTCTTAGAGCATTTCCTTTAGAAAACTTACGAATTCTTTGTTTTTCTGAAAATGTATGTAAATATTCTTAAAAGCTAAACAAGCCTGCGATCAGTTTTACAACCCAGGAATGTCTTTCTCAAAGCCCTAGGAGCCATCTCTAAACGTAAACATCAGGAAGACAGCTCTGTGAGAGCTTAAACTGGGCATCTGGCTCCAGTCAACCTGCCATAGGTATTTGACACTTTCATTCTTCTTCTAGATAACGGCAACTAGCAAACACAGATGGTCACCACATTTCCAAGTGAGTTTAGGATGAACTATGTGTGAGAAATGGTGCCACCACGTCCTCTGATCCTGAGGAACAGTTATTTTTGTCCTGGCAACACGGATGGACAGGCTGTATCTGCCTGGTTGTACCGAAGGGTGAGATGTCTTTACATTCTTCAGCTGACCCCCCGTGATGCACATCACATTTTGGTTAAATGCTTGTTCAATAATAAAACCGTCTTCTATGTTTATGGAGAGGTTTTCTGTGTAAAGAGATTTTATTTCTCCACTGTTAGGGTTCGGCCAATAATACGGGCTGTGAAAGAATTCACAACAAAAGAAGAGATGCAGAGAGGAAGTTTATTTTACTTTCCAAGAGAGGAAAGGGCTGGTGTATCGCTAGTCAATACAGGGCAGGAACGAAAAGCAGCTTCCACTTTTAAAGAGTAGTGGCTGCTGTTGCTAGGTGACATGGAAGGGAGGAGGACTTGGGGCTGAAGTTGAGCAGATACCAGGGTCTGTCTTGAAAAGTTACAGTTTGTTCGCTTTCCAGGACACAGTTGGGCAGATGTCCTAAGGAGGTATCTTGTCAGTATTTTCCCCAAGCCTCCAAAACATGCTTAGAACAAAAGTCATGAAGAGTTTAAAAGAGGCTTGTTTGAAGGGGAGGGGAGAAGGGAACTTTCTACTAATTATCCCAGAGTTCTGAAAACAGCAGGGAGGAGGGGTATGTAAGAACGTAGCCATTAGAGTAACTTGTCTTGCAGTTTGAACCGAGGGGCTGTTTGAATCAGAGGGGCTAACAATCTTGGGGTTTAATTACCAGTTACTTCTCATAAGTCATGCAAAGCCACAGCAAAGAAAAAGCAAGGCCTTCTTCCTGTCCTGACATCCACCGGTACCAATCCCCAGCCAGAATGACTAAATGAAGGTGGTGAATAAATAGCCAAAAGCTGTTTACCAGTGGGGAAAGCAGGGTACAGCGGCTAAAGCGTTTCAGCTGGGCCTTGCTCTGGGGAGCCTGCACTGCGGAGTCAGTGGGAGTACCCTGCCCTGAAAAACTATTCATCCACTTTTAGGTTACTTCTTTGGCCCCCTGCCCTCCTGTCTCCCCTGACTCCTACCTCCTGATCTCAGTGTTTCTTTAAATGCTCTGGCACGTGAGCAATGGAAAGCTCAGGCAGGATACGCGCAGACCCAGACCCACAGAGGGGCATAGAAGAAGCCCAAGGAACTCGGTGAAGGCAGATTTATAGACAAACAGAGGAAAGTGGTTGAGATGAAAAGGATGAGATGGCCCCAGCTGCTTTGGCTCAGTGGACAGAGCTTCAGCCTGTGGACTGAAGGGTCCTGGGTTCCATTCCAGTCAAGGTACAAATCGATGTTTCTGTCTCTCTGTCTCTCCCCCTCCCTTCCACTCTCTCTAAAAATTAATGGAAAAATATCCTCGGGTGAGGATTAACATTAAAAATAAATTGTTTTGTGGTTTGTTTGTTTTTTTAATTTATTTTTATTGATTTCAGAGAGTAAGAGAGAGGGAGAGAGAGAGAGAAACATCAGTGAGAGAGAATCATTGATCAGCTGCCTCCCGCACACCCCGCACTGGGGATTGAGCCCACAACCTGGGCATGTGCCCTTGACCAGAATCGAACCCGGGACCCTTCAGTCCACAGGTGGACACTCAATCCACTGAGGCAAACTGGGTAGGGCTGTGGTTTGTTTTTTGCTTTTTTAATGCCTGGCCAGCATGGCTGCGCTTGAGCATTGACCTATGAACCAGGAGGTCACGGTTCAATTCCAGGTCAGGGAATATGCCTGGGTCGTGGGCTCAATCCCCAGTGTGGGGTGTGCAGGAGGCAGCCAATGAGTGATTCTCTCTCATCATGGATGCTTCTCTCTCTCTCTCCCTCTCCCCCCCTCTCTGAAATCAATAAAAATATTTTTTTTAAAAAAAGAAAGAAAAGATGAGGTGTACCAGAGGGAGTGACACCAGCAGAAACTTCATATTAGGTGAGCTCCCGGAGATACTGCGCAACATGGAAAGAGGAAAGGATACAAGGCTGGAGACACTCAGACCCAAACGCAGAAAGGAGCGGGACAAACAGAAGAGAATCTGTGTTATAAGCTGTGTCACGAGAAGGCAAGCACTGTCCAAACCAGCCTTCGTTAGTTTTTTTATAATGAAATAAAGTACTTTAATTTACAAGTTTCTGATGTTTTAAATTTCAGGGCACTGTAGATGAATATTAGTTTTACTATTTTCTTCACTTTCCAATACATTAATAACCAACATTAGGAGCTAGTTAAAATGTAGAATGTTTTGACAAAAATTTTTAAAAGTCACATAACACTCAGAATCTTTCCCATATGGATCAAGCTGGCATGATCTTGCTCTATCGTGCAAAGCAAGGATCGTCTATATTTCTTATTCCTCATTAAACAAGTTAATAGAAGTGCCTAAAAGAGTGTTTGTCACACAGTAAGTGCTCAGTAAATGTCACCTATTAATTAAAAGACATTACATTACTGTTTTTCACCTTTAGTACAAAACATTTTCTTTTTAATGTCTAGACTTGCTTCCTCAACATCTCTCCTTCTATTCTCTCTTAAAACCATTCCAATTAGGCTTTTGTCCAAAATTGTTCTCCTCAAAGTAATCTCGCAGAACTAGAACAAATAATCCAAAAATTTATATGCAACAACACACGCGTGCGCGTGCGCGTGTGCACACACATACACAAGGATAGCCTCAGCAATATTGAGGAAAAGAACAATGTTGGAGGACTCATGCTACCTGATATCAGACTATACTACAAGGCCCTCGTAATCAAAATAGCATGGTACTGGCATAAAAACAGACATATAGATCAATGGAATAGAATAGAGAGTCCAGAAATAAACCCATGCCTTTAAAGTCAATTAATATTTGACAAAGAAGGCAAAAACATACAATGGGGTAAAGACAACCTATTCAATAAACAGTGTTGAGAAAATTGGACAGGTACATGCAAAAAAAAAAAAATGAAACTAGACCACCTCCTTACATCATATACAAGAATAAACTAAAAATGAATTAAAGACTTAAATGTAAGATGTGATATCATAAAACTCCTAAAAGAAAGCAAGGCAGTAAAATCTTGGGCATTTTTCTTGGCAATATTTTTTCTGATATATCCTTTTGGCCAAGGGAAACAGAAAAATAAAATAAACAAATGAAACTACATAAAACTAAAAAGTTTTTGCACAGCAAAGGAAACCATCAACAAAATGAAGACACAACCAACTAAATGCCTCCCGCACACATATTCACCAATACAACTAATAAGGGGTTGATATCCAAAATTTATTTAAAAAACTCATAATACTCAATACCAAAAAAATTCAATTAAAAAATAGGCAAAGGAACTGAGTATACCTGATAGAATGGCTATCATCAATAAATCAACAAGCAATAAGTGTTGGCAAGGATGTGGAGAAAAGGGAACCCTTGTGCACTATTGGTGGGAATGCAGACTGGTGCAGCCACTGTGGAAAGCAGTATGGAGTTATCTCAAAAAATTAAAAATAGAACTGCCACCGAAACCAGTTTAGCTCAGTGGATAGAGCGTCTGCCTGCGGACTCAAGGGTCCCAGGTTCGATTCTGGTCAAGGGCATGTACCTTGGTTGCGGGCACATCCCCAGTGGAGGGTGTGCAGGAGGCAGCTGATCGATGTTTCTCTATCATCGATGTTTCTAACTCTCTATCCTTCTCCCTTTCTCTCTGTAAAAAATCAATAAAATATATTTTTAAAAAAATAGAACTGCCTTATAACCCAGCGATTCCTCTTCTGGGAATATATCCAAAGAAATGTGAAGCACTAATTCAAAAGAATATAGGGCCCTAGCTGGTTTGGCTCAATGGATAGAGCACTGTGGACTGAAGGGTCCTGGGTTCAATTCCAGTCAAGGGTACATGCCCAGGTTGTGGGCTCGATCCCCAGTAGGGGACGTGCAGGAGGCAGCCGATCAATGATTCTCTCTCTCATTGATATTTCTCTCTCTCTCTCTCCCTTTCCCTTCTTCTCTGAAATCAATAAAAATATATTTTTAAAAAAGAATATATGCACCCCTATGTTCATTGCAGTGTTATTTACAACAGCCAAGCTATGGAAGCAACCCAAGTACTCATCAATAGAAAAGTGGATAAAAAAGCTGTGATACATACTAGTATATACAATGGACTATTACTCGGCCATAAAAATTGAAATCCAACCCTAGCGGTTTGGCTCAGTGGATAGGGTGTCGGCCTGCAGACCAAAGGGTCCCAGGTCCAATTCTGGTCAAGGGCACATACCTTGATTGCAGTCTCTTCCCTGACCCAGGCGCTGGCCAGGGCCCATGCAGGAGGCAACCAGTCGATGTGTTTCTCTCACATCGATGTTTCTCTCTGTTTTTCCCTCTTTCTTCCACTCTCCCTAAAAAATCAATGGAAAAATATCCTCAGGGGAGAACTAACAAAAAATAAATAATAATAAAATAAATTTTTTAAAAAATAAAAAAATGAAATCTAACCATTTGTGATGGTATGGATGAAATACTTAAGAGCAAGCATGTCAAACTCCAGGCCAGTGGGCCGCATGCCTCGAGTTTGACATGCTTGCCCCAGAGGGTATTATGCTCAATGAAATAAGTCAGTCAGAGAAAGACAAATACCATACAATTTCACTTATATGTGGAACCTAAGGAACAAAATAAACAAACAAAATTGAAACAGACTCACAGACACAGAAAGAGAACTAGTGGTTGTCAGAGGGGGAAAGCTGGGGAGATGGGTGAAAAAGGTAAAGGAATTAAGAAGTACAAATTGGTAGTTACACAATAGTCATGGGGATGTAAAGTACAGCATAGGGAATATAATCAATAATCCTATATAATAAAAGGATAATATGCAAATTGACCATAATGGCAGAACAACTGAGAACGACTAGTCACTATGACATGCTCTGACCACCAGGGTGCAGACGCTTAATGCAGGACTGCCCCCTGGTGGTCAGTGCGCTTCCACAGGGGGAGTGCCACTCAGCCAGAAGCTGGCTCATGGCTGGCCAGTGCAGCGGCGGTGGCACTAAGGATGTCTAACAGCCTTAGGAGCGGGCCTAAGCTGTTAGTTGGATATCCCTCAAGGGCTCCTGGGCTGCCAGAGGGATGTCTGACTGCCAGCTTAGGCCCAATCCCCCAGGAAGCAGGCCTAAGCCGGCAGGTGGACATCCCCCGAGGAGTTTCGAACTGCAAGAGGGCGCAGGCTGGGCTAAGGGACACCCCCCCACCCCAGGCCCCCGAGTGCACGAATTTTCATGCACCAGGCCTCTAGTACTGTAATAACTATGTATGGTGTCAGATGGGTACTAGATTTATTGGGGTGATAACTTTGTAAGTTATATAAATGTTCAATCACTAGTTTATACATCTGAAACTAATATAATATTGTATGTCAACTATAATTGAAAAATAGAACATTAGTTTTTTAAAACATCACTGATCACCACTGAATGGTTAAATCCAATGATAGGTGTAAATCTTAATGTATTTGGCAGCGTTTAATTCAATTAATCACAACCGACCTTGGCTTCCAAACACCACACTCTCCTGTTTTCCTCCTACCCTAGGGGCTAATCCTTTTCAATTTCCTTTGCTAATTACTCCCCTGCCTCTCTGACATCCAAATGTTAGAGTGCCCCCAGGGCAAAGTCTTTGAATTCCTTCTCAACCCTCCCTCACCCTGACCCTTCTCATTTCATCATTCTCTCTCACACACACATAACTTACCATATTTTTTTATGTATAAGATGCTATTTTTTTTTTTTTCAAAAATTCTGAGACTAAGAATTGAGGGGTGTCTTATACACAGAAGTCAGCCAAGGAGGGGGCGGGGGCAGGTGCAGAGCTACCCATACCTTGTCAAACAGGCTTCCTTCAATCATGAGCCTTATTGTTACTGACATCAGGAGGTGGAGGTAGAGAGTGCACAGATGCAACAGAGACCAGAGCATTCTGAGTCCATAAACATGTCAAAAAATAAAAAAGATAAATACCAGTGATTGTTTTACTCTGCAAAATTCAAACTGAAAGTAATCAGCTCTGCAAAAGAGCATGGAAATAGAGCTGCAGAGAGACAATTTGGACCTCCTCCCACTGAGTGTGTGATCAGACAGTGGAGAAAATAGGAAGAACAACTCCTTAAGATGCCAAAAAGAAGAAGGCCTTAAGAAGAAAACCAGCAAAATGTTTAAAATATTGATTTCTTCATTTTGAGTTGGAAAAGTGGAGAGCGTCTTATACACAAAAAATTACAGTATATCAAAGCCACTGATATTCTGTCAACCTGGTACTGTTTGGTCATTAGAACTATCCCCAGTTTAGAGAAGAGAAAACCGAGCTTCAGAAATGTGATATACTTGTGTAAAGTCACACAAGTCATTAGTGGTAGAACTGGGATTTGTGCTAGCTTTAGAATTTTAAAATGGCAAATTTCCTCAATTCTGGTCATCAAGGTTTCAAAAAAAATTGAGGTATAATTTCAAGAATGCTTCTGATACAGACAAAAACAAACAAACAATTTTTAACAGTTTTTTCCAACTGTACAATCCAATAACTTAATATTACACCCAATAACCAAAATAGTATGTAATGGAATTTCTCTTTCAGTTTTATAATCTTTGAGTTGGTCTATGTAATTTTTTAAATTGGGGTACTTTTACTTTTTTGTTTTATAATCTTTTCAATTCAAAATGTATCATAACATTTTAGTCATTATAATAAAAGTACTCTTTTAAAATTAAACTTTAATATTTTAGAAACCTTGAGTACTAGAAGTAAGGAAATTTGCCATTTTTAAACTGCAAGCAGTTTTTCTATTTCTCTGAAAACAGAGGATTAAATTCATTGTAGGGAAGAAAAAATAATTTTCCTCCACCCTCTTAGGTTTTAGGCCGAGACTTCCTGTAATGAAAAGACAAATTAACAGAAGACAAAAAATAAAAAAGAGTTTTAATTATATACACAAGATCTCCATAAATATATGAGAATTAAAAGGCAGCCAGGTAATTACATACCACCCTGAGCCAAAGAAAGGGATAGAAGTCTGGAGCTTCAAAGTGGGGGAAGGTAATTCACAGGAAAGTGTGAAAAGGAAATGTATGGTAAACAAAGTTTGCCCTGCTATGTAGATAAGTCTTTCCCATGAAAAAGTAATCTCTGGTAACAGCTCTCTTCCTGGTACATGCCCTAATTTATGTAAATCTCCCTTCTTAAATCTCCACTGTTTCAGAGCTTCTCCTGTGTCTGCAGTTTCTCAAAATAATTATGCCACAGAAGCATAGTTGGGGGTATCCCAGTTGCTACCCTACATCACCTTTAACACACTGATTGTTTGGGCAAAACCACACTTTCATTTTGCAAAGAGGCAAAGATCCATTTTGTCAAAAAAAATATTGATAAAATAAAAAGAATATTGCTGGAAAACTGAATACACTTCATCTGATCTGATTTCATCACTGTCGCAATGATGACTTGAGAAAAGTGGTATTTTGGGAGACCCTCAGAAAAATCCTGACAACTCTCAACATCTAATATTTCTTTTCTAAGAGAGAGATGAAATTAGCAGACTATAGTTTTTATCTTCAGTCATAGCAATACTTGTGAGCTTCTTTTCCAAATAATATTCTACACTTAAGGATGAAAAAAATAGCACCTCAAAATTGCTAACTCAAGGGCCTTTCCATCACCACAAGAGGAAGGAAGGAGCCAGCAGAAGACTGTGAGTCAGACCTGATTCCTCCTTACGGTATCTGCATCCTCGGGTCAGATTCATTCTTTCTTCAGGCACCTAGATGCAGCTGTACAGGAGACCAAGTCCTGCTCTACAGAGAGCTCAGCTTCCAAGCCAAACACCCTCACTGGGTGATTTTTCTTTAATTAAATCTATACTGTTGAAAGTATTACATATGTCACCTCTATTCCCCATCGACCTCTTCTAGCCCACACCATCCCCTGACCCAGGCCTTCACCACCCTGTGTCCATGGGCTATGCAAATATGCATACAGGTTCTTTGGCTGACTTCTTTCAATGCTCCCACCCTCCCCTGTCTTCCCTCTGAGATTCCACAGTCTGTTCCATGCTTCTGTGTCTCTGGATCTATTTTGTTCCTCAGTTTATTTTGTTCATTAGATTCCACCAGTGAGTGACAGCATGTGATACTTGTCTTTCTCTGACTGGATTATTTCACTTAGCATGATACTCTCCAGGTCTCTCCATGCTGTCTTAAAGGGTAAGAGATCCTTCTTTTTTACTGCTACATAGTATTCCATTATGTAAATGTACCACAGCTTTTTTATCCACTCCTCTACTATTGGGCACTTGGGCTGTTTCCAGATCTTATATATTATAAATTGTGCTGCTATGAACATAGGAGTACATACTTTCTTTCTGATTAGTGCTTCGGGTTTCTTAGGATATATTCCTAGAAGTGGCATCACTGGGTCAAATGGCAGTTCTGTTTCTAATTTTATGAGGAAAATCCAAATTGTTTTCCATAATAGTTGCATCAGTCTACATTGCCACCAGCAGTGTACTAGGGTTCTCTTTCCTCCATATCCTCACCAGCACTTGTCATTTGTTGATTTGGTGATGGCATTCATTCTGACAAGTATGAGGTGGTACCTCATTGTCATTTTAATTTGCATCTCTCTGATGATCAGTGACTTTGAGCATTTTTTTCATGTCTCTTGGCCATCTGTATGTCCACTTTGAAGAAGTGTCTATTTAGGTCCTTTGCTCATTTTTTAATTGGATTGTTTGTTTTCCTTTTGTTAAGTTGTATGAGTTCCTTATATATTTTGGATATTAAGCCTTTATCAGATCTATCAATATGTACTCCCATATAGTGGGCTCCTTTTTCATTTTGTTGATTGTTTCTTTTGCTGTGCAGAAGCTTTTTATTTTGATATAGTTTCATTTGTTTAGTTTATTATCTCCTTAGTTTCCTTTGCCCTAAGAGATGTATATGTAAGCATATCGCTACAAGAGGTGTCTGAGATTTTGCTATCTATGGTTTCTTCTAGGACTTTTATGGTTTCACCACTTACATTTAAGTCTTTTATCCATTTTGAGTTTATTCTTATGGTGTAAGTTGGTGGTCTAGTTTCATTTTTTTTTTTTTTTGCATGTAACTGTCCAATTTTCCAAACACAATTTGAACCGTGTCCAGCATGGTCAGTGGTGAACCTGAGGCGGGGGGGGGGGGGGGGGGGGGGGGTCGGTGGAGAGGGGGCAGCGGGCAGTGAAAGATTAAAAAACACAGACAAGAGACTATAGCTGGGGCCAGGTGGGAGACTGTTCTTGGATGGAGAGACAGTAACACAGCCTGTAAGCCGCATCTTTATTTTAGTCAAATCCCACGAGGCAAAGCAAGAGTGTGGTCAAGATGTTTACAATGTTCTCATGAATTTCAAATCTACTTAATTACATGCACCTGAGAACTCTGTCAAGCTTTGTTTTGGCAGCACTTGCTGCCCCTCCTGCAGCTTACATCACTCAGTCACCTGGGACCACAGGTTCGGACCATAAGGTCAAGCTTACAACCATAGCCTTTGGCTATAATTGTGCTGGGAGGGCTTTGCCCTCCAAGCTGGGACCTGCATGTGGCTTTGCCACGAGACGAACATGCCCTCTCATTAGTCCGAGGATTGAATCTGTCCAAACGCTGTAGCCACTTTCCACAACAATTTATTGAAGATTGCCTCCTTTGTCATATATTAATTGAGAGTAATGGCTTGGATCAATTTCTGGGATCTCTGTTCTAGTCCATTGATCTATATGCCTGTTCTTGTGCCAGTACCAGGCAGTTTTGAGTACATTGGCTTTGTAGTATAACTTGATATCCAGTATTATGATCCTTCAAACTTTATTCTGCTTTCTCAAGATTGCTACAGTTATTTGAGGTCTTTTTTGGTTCCATATAAATTTTTGGAGTGTTTGTGGTAGATCTGTGAAATATGTTATTGGTATTTTACAAGGGATTGCATTGAATCTGTAGATTGCTTTGGGTAGTATTAACATTTTAATGATGTTAATTCTACCAATCCATGAACACAGTATATTCTTCCACTTGCTTATATCTTCCTCTGTCACTTTTTTCAATGTCCTGTAGTTTTCCGAGTACAAGTCTTTTACTGCCTTAGTTAAGTTTATTCCTAAGTATCTTAATTTTATTGTTGTAATAGTAAATGGTATTATTTGTTTAGTTTCTCTTTCTGAGAATTCATTACTGGTGTATAAAAATGTCATCAATTTCTGGGTGTTAATTTTGTATCCTACTACATTGTCAAATTCCTTTATTAAATCTAGTAGTTTTTTGATGGAGTCTTAAGGATTTTCTATGTACAATATCATGTGATCTTCGAATAATGTGAGTTTTATTTCTTCCTTTCCAATTAGGATGCCCTTCATTTCTTTTTCTTGTCTGATCACTGTGGCTAGGACTTCCAGTACTATGTTAAATAAGAGTGGTGAAAGCAGACATCCCTGTCTTGTTCCTCTTCTTAGGGGAAATGGTTTTGGGTTTTGCCCATTGAATACGATATTGGCTGTAGGTTTGTCATATACGGCCTCTATTATTATCAGATATGGTCCCTCTATTCCCACTATGCTGAGATTTTTATCAAAAATGGGTGCTGTATTTTGTTGAGTGCTTTTTCTGTGTCTATTGATATGATCATGTGATTTTTGGCTTTCAATTTGTTTATGTGATGTATCATGTTTATTGATTTGAAAATACTGTACAAGCCTTGCATCTCTGGAATAAATCCCACTTGGTCATGGTGTATAATCTTTTTAACATATTGCCGTATCCAATTTGCTAATATTTTGTTGAGGATTTTAGCATCTATTTTCATCAGGGATATTGGTCTGTAATTCTCTTTCTTTGTAGTGTTTTTATCTGGTTTTAAAATTAGGATAATGCTGGCTTCATCAGAAGAGCTTGGAAGTGTTCCCTCCTCTTGGATTATTTTGAATAGTTTGAGGAGTATAAGTGGTAGTTTTTCTTTGAATGTTTGGTAAAGCTCCCTTATGAAGCTGTCTGGACCAGGGCATTTGATTGCTGGGAGTTTTTCTATTATTGCTTCTATTACATCAGTTGTTAATGGCCTATTCAGGTTTTCTGATTCTTCTTGATTCAGTTTTGGGAGATTGTATGTTTCTAGGAATTTGTTCATTTAATCCACATTGTCCAGCTTGTTGGCATATAGTCATTCATAGTATTTTCTTACAATCTTTTGTATTTCTGTGGTGTCAGTGGTTACTTCTCCATTTTTGTTTCTGATTTTATTTATTTGGGTCCTCTCTCATTGTTTCTTGATAAGTCCGGCTAACGGTTTATCAATCTTGTTTACCCTTTCAAAGAACCAGTTCTTGGCTTCACTGATATTTTGTATATTTTTTTAGTCTCTGCCAATTATTTCTGCTGTAATCATTATTAATTCCTTCCTTCTACTTCCTACAGGCTTTTCTTGCTGTTCTGTTTCTAGTTCTTTAAGTTGTGGGGTTAAATAGTTTATTATTAATTTTTCTTGTTTTCTCAGGTAGGCCTGTAGTGCTATGAACTTCCCTCTCAGGACTGCTTTTACTGTGTCCCAGAGATTTGGGGTTGTTTGTTCATTTTTATTTGTTTCCAGGAAGTTTTTTCTTTCTTTCTTTATCTCATTGGTAACCCATTCATTGTTTAATAGCATGCTATTTAGCCTCTATGTGTTTGAGTGTTTTTGCTATAGTTGATTTCTAATTTCATTCCATTGTGATCTGAGAAAATGCATGATATGATTTCAGTCTTCTTGAACTTGTAGAGACTTGTTTTGTATCCTAGCATGTGGTCTACCTTGGAGAATGACCCTTGTACACTTGAGAAGAATGAATATTCTTCATATTTTGGGTACAATGTTCTACAAATATCTATTAAATCCATCTAATCCAGTGTATCCTTTAGAGTCACTGTTTCCTTGTTAATTTTTTGTCTGGAAGATCTATCCAGTGAAGTCAGCAGGGTGTTCAAGTCCCCTACTATGAGTGTATTGCTGTCAGTCTCTCCCTTAAAGTCTTCTAGAAGTGTTTTTATATATGTAGGTGCCCCTATATTGGGTTCATATATGTTTATCAGGGTTATAGCCTCTTGTTGGATTGGTCCCTTCAGTATGATGTAGTGACCTTTGTTGTTTCTTGTAATGGCCTTCATTTTGAAGTCTGTTTTGTCAGATATGAGTATAGCTACCCCAGCTTTTTGTTGTTATTTCCATTTACATGGAAAAAAATTTTCCATTCCTTCACTCTCCTGTGTGAGTCTTTTGTTCTGAGGTGGATCTCTTGTAGACACCATATAATGGGGTCATGTTTTTTTATCCATTCAGCTACCCTATGTCTTTTAATAAGAGCATTTAATCCATTTACATTTAAGGTTATTTATAGGTACTTACTTATTGCCATTTTAATTATGTATGCCTTGGTTTCTCTCTCTCTCTCTCTCTCTCTCTCTCTCTCTCTATATATATATTTATATATATATATATATATATATTTGTTCTCATTATAGCAGTCTCATTAGCATTCCTTGCAGTGCTGGTTTGGTGGTGATAAACTACTTTAGGCTTTTTATGTCTGGGAAGTTCTTTATTTCACCATCTATTTTGAATAATAGCCTTGCTGGATATAGTAATCTTGGTTTAAATCCTTGCTTTTCATTACCTTGAATTCTTTTCTTTTCTTTTTCTTTTTTTTTTTTTTGTCTCAAGTTTTACATATGTCTCCTTTTTCCCAGATTGACCCCCCCCCCAAGGCATTCTCACCCCAGGCAAGCCCCCACCACCCCAGTGTCTGTGTCCATTGGTTATGCTAATATGCATGCATACAAGTCCTTTGGTTGCTCTCTAACCCCCCACCTCCCCTGCCATTTGTCTCTGAATCTATTTTTGTTCATCAAATTATGTTGATCATTATATCCCACATATGAGTGATATCATGTGATATTTCTCTTTCTCCAACTGGCTTAGTTCACTTAGCATAACGCTCTCCAGTTCCATCCATGCTGTTGCAAATGGTAAAAGTTCCTTCTTTTTTATAGTGGCACTAGAAGCCCAGTGCATGAATTTGTGCACAGGTGGGGTCCAGCCGGCCCGGCCCCAATAGAAGGATTGGGGCTGGGCCTGCTGAGAGGAGGAGATGGTAGCAAGTTGGCTGGCGAGCCCACTCCGATCGGGGCCCAATCAGGGCCAGGCCAGCCAGGGGGAGGGGCCACGGGTGATTGGCCGGTGGGTCCCACCCCCAATTGGGGTGGAGGGGCTTATTGGGGCGGGGCCAGTCATGGGGAGGGGCTGTGGGTGGTGGACCAACTGGCCCCTCCCCCAAATGGGGCTGGAGGAGAGACCATGGGAAGTTGGCCAGCCAGCCCCAGCCCTGATTGGTGTGGGGGCAGCTGATTGGGGGTGGAGCTGGTTGGGGGGAGGGGCCACAGGCCAATCGGGGTGGTGGGGGCTGATTGGGGGAGGGGCTGTGGGTGGTGGGCTGGCCGGCCCCATCCCCGAATGGGCTGGGGAGCCCTGATTTGGAGTCAGTGGCCTAGGAGAGGGGCCATGGGTGTTTGGCCAGCCACCCTTCCCCTGATCGGAGTGGGGGGGGCAGATCAAGGTGGTGGGGGCCCATTGGGGATGGAGCTGGCTGGGGGGAGGGGCTACAGGAGGTTGGCCAGCCGACCCACCCCCTATTGGAGTGCGGGGGGGTGATCAGGGGCAGGGCCAGCCTGGGGGAAGGGCCATGGGAGGTTGACCGGCCAGCCCCACCCCCTGATCAGGCCGGTTCGCTGGCCGCAGTGAGCGTCATAGCAACCTGTCGTTCTGTTCCTTAAGGCATTCCAGTCACTGGCTTTTTATATACAGTATATAGATAGTATTCCATTGTGTAGATGTACCACAGTTTTCTAATCCACTCATCTGCTGATGGGCACTTAGGTTGTTTCCAAATCTTAGCTATTGTAAATTATGTTGCTATGAACATACGGGTGCAGATATCCTTTCTGATTGGTGTTTATGGTTTCTTGGGATATAGTCCTAGAAGTGGGATTACTGGGTCAAATGGGAGTTCCATTTTTAACTTTTTGAGGAAACTCCATACTGTCTTCTACAGTGGCTGCACCAGTCTGCATTCCCACCAGCAGTGCATGAGTGTTACTTTTTCTCCATATCCTTGCCAGCACTTGTCGTTTGTTGATTTGTTGATGATAGCCATTCTGACAGGTGTGAGATGGTATCTCATTGTTGTTGTTTTTTAAATATATTTTTATTAATTTCAGAGAGGAAGGAAGAGGGAGAGATAGAAACATCAATGATGAGAGAGAATCATTGATTGGCTGCCTCCTGAACACTCCCCACTGGGGATCGAGCCCACAACCTGGGCATATGCCCTGGACCAGAATCGAACCTGGACCCCTTTAGTCTACAGGTCGACGTTCTACCCACTGAGTCAAACCGGCTAAGGCTCATTGTTGTTTTGACTTGCATCTCTCAGATGATTAGTGACTTTGAGCATGTTTTCATATGTCTCTCAGCCTTCTGTATGTCCTCTTTTGAAAAGTTTCTATTTAGGTCCTTTGCCCATTTTTTTATTAGATTGTTTATCTTCCTTTTGTTAAGTTGTATGAGTTCCCTGTAAATTTTGGAGATTAAACCCTTATCTGAAATAGCATTGGCAAATATGTTCTCCCATGCAGTGGGCTTTCTTGTTGTTTTGTTGATGGTTTCTTTTGCTTTTTATTTTGATGTAGTCCCATTTGTTTATTTTCTTGTTAGTTTCCATTGCCTTGGGAGCTGTATCAGTAAAGATATTGCTACGACATATGTCTGCTATTTTGCTGCCTATGGAGTCTTGTAGCATTTTTATGGTTTCCCTTCTTACACTTAAGTCCTTTAGCTACTTTGAGTTTGTTTTTGTGTATGGTGTAAGGTGGTGATCTACTTTCATTTTCTTTTCATGTATCTAACCAAATTTCCCAGCACCATTTATTGAAGAGACTATCTTGACTCCACTGTATGTTCTTGCCTTCTTTATCAAATATTAATTGAGCATAATGACTTGGGTCAACATCTGGGGTTTCTGTTCTGTTCTAGTGGTCTATATGTCTGTTCTTGTGTAAGTACCAGGCAGTTTTGAGAACTGTGGCTTGGTAATATAGCTTGATATCTAGTATTGTGATCCCTCCAACTTTGTTTTTCTTTCTCAGGATTGATGTGGCTATTTGGGGTCTTTTTTATTCCAGGTAAATATTTGGATAGTTTGTTCTAGATCTTTGAAATATGCTGTTGGTATTTTAATGGGGATTGCATTGAATCTGTAGCTTGCTTTGGGTAGTATGGGCATTTTAGTGATGTTGATTCTACCAATCCATGAACATGGTATGTTCTTCATTACCTTGAATTCTTAATGCCATTCCCTTTAGGCCTGTAGAGTTTCTGATGATAAATCAGCTGACAGCCTTATGGGAGGTCCTTTGTAGGTAACAATTGCTTTTCTCTTGCTACCTTTAAGATTCTTTCTTTAATTTTTGGCATTTTAATTAGGATGTGTCTGGGCATAGGCCTTTTGGGTTCTTCTTGCTTGGAATTCTCTGTGCCTCCTGAACTTGTGTGACTTTTTCCTTTACCAGGTTAGGAAAATTTTCTGCCATTATTTTTTCAAACACATTCTCTAGACCTTGCTCACTTTCTTAACCTTCTGGCACTCCAATTATGCGAATACTAGAGGCCTGGTGCATGAAAATTCATGCACTTGGGGGGGAGTCCCTCAGCTTGGCCTATGCCCTCTCTCAGTCCAGGACCCCTCGGGGGATGTCCACCTGCCAACTAGGCTCATTACCCAGGGGATCGGACCTACACTGGCAGTCAGACATTCCTCTGGCAGCCCAGGAGCCCTCAAAGGATGTCCAGCTGATGGCTTAGGCCCACTGCCTAAGCCATCCTTTGGACATCCTTAGTGCTGCCGAGGAGGCAGGAGAGGCTCCCACCACAGCCACTGTGCTCACACCTGTCAACTCAGCTTATGGCTGAGCAGAGCTCACCCTGTGGGAGTACACTGACCACCAGGGGGCAGCTCCTGCGAAGAGCATCTGCCCCTGATGGTCAGTGTGCATCACAGCGACCAGTCGTTCTGGTCATTCCACCATTAGGGTCAATTTGCATATTACCCTTTTATTATATAGGATTGTTATGTTTCATTTTGTTTACAGTTCCCTTAAGCTGTCCTGTTTTTAATTGTTTTTTTTCTTTTTGGTTCTCTAATTGAGTAATTTTTTCAACCATGTCTTCTAATTCACTGATTTGATCCTCAGCTTCCCCTAATCTGCTGTGTATTCCTTTCAGTGTGTTTTTTATTAACCTTTTGCACTCGGATGTTGAGTGTGACTCAACACGGTTAGCATCGGTAGCAGCTCGAGAAAAAAGCAAGGGAGTGCAAAGGGTTAATGCTGTATCATTCTTTATTCCCAAATCGTCTTTTTTCATAGTTACTTTATCTTTTCTCATGCTGTCAGCATCCTTGCCATCATTATTCTGAACTCTGTATCAGATAAATTTCTCACCTCCATTTAATTTATCTCTTCTTCTGGGGATTTCTCTTATTCTTTTTGTATCCTCATTTTGGTTGCCTGTTTGGGTTTGTGTCTATGTATTAGGTAGAACTGCTATGACCCCAACTCTCTAGTGCAGGACAATGTCAGATGCTGTTTCTGAGTGGCCCTGAGTACCCTGTTTGGGGCCATCAATGATCCACAGCTTGTGGCTCCCTCTGTTGGGGCTGGGTGCCTTTGGAAAGGACCAAGATATGCACCAAGATCTGCTTATCCTAGCCCCAGGCCAAGAAGGAGATCAGGCAAAGACTCAAAGCCTCCAGAGATCCACCTCTGCCTGCAGTCTGATTGTTATCAGCCTTGACTGGCCTCAGGCTACAGACCATGGGATTGGATGAGAGGTGTTCCAACAGGGTGTGGTGACTGCCTTTCCCCAGGCAAAAACCACCTGGATAGCAAAGGTCTGCCTGAGAAATATGTCTTCTGCACCATGAGGGAATGACTCAGCACAGGAAACCGGGGTTGTTGCCCTCTGAGCTACCACCCTAGAGCCCCCAATCTTTGACTCTCCTCACACAGCTCCAGTCCACTCTGTCTTCCTTCTGCCAAAACCCAAGCTGAGTGGGTACACACAGAATTTTGTGTGTTGGCCCTTTAAGAGGGTGCCTGCATTTCCAGTCACCTCTGGTTAGCAGACAGCAACCTTGCTGCTTTTCACAGCCAGGTGTTATGTGGGCACCTTTCTCAGTTCTGGTGCTCTGAGCTGGGGAGCCCAGCATGGGGTTTAAACCCCAGAATTTTCAGTGGGAACCCACCCATAGCTGAGCTATCCCTCCAGACCTTCAGTTACTGTCTGTGGGAGCCCAGCCAGTCCTTTCACGTCTCTGCACATCCTACCAGCCTCTATGTGGTCTTTCTGTCCTTGGTGTTCAGGATTCTCTCCAGCTAGTCTTCAGTTGATTATTCAGGATGGTTTTTCTGTATTTTAGTTGTATTCCAGTTTGGCCCTGGGAGAGTGTTAGTGTAGCTTCCACTTACTCTGCCACAGTGGGTGATTTAAAAAAAAAAAAAATATTTTGAGATTGTGGGAGTCCAGCAGATTTTCAAGAACACAAATTACTCTTCAAGAAAAGAAAACAATTCAATCTTGACAACATATGTACCATGTCCAGTCTACAATAAAAACTTCCTAGACTTGTAAAAACAAAACATAGCATCCACATGGAAAAAATTCAGTCGTAAGAAACTGAGATGGCTCAGTTATTGGATTTAAAATACAAAGACATGTTAACAGAAGTTTAAAGTCTTGATGAATAATCTGGACTTAATGGTTGAAGAGATAAAGGAATCTCTTAAAAATGACCTAAAGGAAATTTTAGGAGTAAAAAGTATAATACTTGAAATGAAAAATAAAAAACTTCGTACCAGAAAAGAATAGCAACAAATAAAAAATATATCCCCAATAAAAACATGATTGGTAGAGTAAAGCAAAGAAGAAAACTATATTGAGGAGATGAAAAACTTGACCTTTAAAAGAAAATAAATAGGAGAGATCCAAGATGGCGGCGTAGATAAACATCTGGGCTGCTGCCGTCCACAACAATTTCCAAAACTACAACTAAAAGACAGAACGTCTATCACCCAGAACCACGGGAAAAGCTGGCTGAGCGGAACCTCTACAACTAGACCAAAAGAGACGGGAGCAATCAGGGCACAAACTCTGAAAAACTGAGGTACAGGGGAGCTCGCGTGCGATACAAGCTGGCGGCAGAGCCCAGCTGGAGGCAGGCATTGCTTTCTTCAATCCGAAGAGAGACAAGCCCCCAATCTCTCTGAAATCCAGTTTCTGGGGAGAGACTGGGCTGTCTGCCATCGGGTCGGAGAGTGAGGGTGGCTTGCTAGCAGAGCTGCGTGGAGGTAGAATTGTTGGCGGCACCGGGCGCGTGACGCAGGGACGTGGTTGGAGGCGGCTCACTGCCAGCCATCGCTGTTTGCCATGCACTAGCCTAGTGACGCCCTGAGACTCCGCCCCGCACAATCTACAAACACACCCAAGCTCCTAGCAGCAGCTTTTGCATATGAATGGCCTTCTCTATAGCAGTTTAAACTAGTAAACTTGCAACCCGGTACAGACAGCTCCAAAGCCTCCAAGCTCCAAGCAGGGAGGAGAGGACGGCAGTTCTTGCTGTAGCTCCTGCAGGGTAGCCTCAGACAGCAGCTGAACTGCACCCAATTGGAGATCCAGAAGCCAGTATACCTAGAGGTCAGTTTGAGATACCAGATTTCAACTCCTCACATCCATAAGTGACACATTCGGGAGGCGGACTCAGTGAGCACCAAAGCCCCACTCAAACAAGCCCTTTACCACAAGCGTGTCCCCAGCGCAGCAGTGCTTCCATTATAGACACAGCGGGTCCTCACAGCCAATTGGCTTGGAGGTCAATTCCTCCCAGTGTACCAACAGCAATCAAGGCTTAACTACACCAAGACTTTGCACTCAGCCCACAAAGGGGTGTACCAAGAGTGACCACCTAGGGTGATTGGGGAAGCTGGCCTACCGGCCCCTATAAGTCACTGACCACACAAAGCCACTCCATCAACACAGGGAGGCAGGCAAAATGCGAAGCATGTCATGAATAGGAGAGATGGAGGAAAGTAAACTACTGGACAACACAGTGTTCAGAACCACATTTATAAGGTTACTCAAGAATCTTCTAAAAACTGCTGAGAAACTTGAAGAGACCTTCAAGGACCTTAATGAGAATACCAAAAAAAAAAAATGGAAAAGGACCAGTCAGAAATTAAGCATACACTGTCTGAAATAAAGAATATACAGAAACTCAACTGTAGATCACCGTACCCAAAGAGTCAAACCAAAGATCTGGAATATGAGGAAGCAAAAAGCACCCAACCAGAGAGGCGGAAAGAAAGAAGAATCCAAAAGTGTGAGGATAGCGTAAGGAGCCTCTGGGATGGCTTTAAGCATACCAACATCCGAATTTTTGGGGTGCCAGAAGAAGAGAGAGAGCAAGATACTGAAAACCTATTTGAAGAAATAATAACAGAAAACTTCCCCCACCTAGTGAAAGAAATAGACTTACAAGTTCAGGAAGCGCACAGAACCCCAAACAAGAGGAATCCAAAGAGGACCACACCAAGACACATCATAATTAAAATGCCAAGGGCAAAAAACAAAGAGAGAATCTTGAAAGCAGCAAGAGAAAAACAGTTAGTTACCTACAAGGGAGTACCCATATGACTGTCAGCTGATTTCTCAACAGAAACTATGCAGGCCAGATGGGAGTAGCAAGAAATATTCAAAGTGATGAACAGCAAGAACCTACAACCAAGATTACTCTACCCAGCAAAGCTATCATTCAGAATTGAAGGTCAGACGAAGAGCTTCACAGACAAGAAAAAGCTAAAGGAGTTCATCACTACCAAACCAGGATTACATGAAATGCTGAAAGGTATTCTTTAAGAAGAGGAAGAAGAAAAAAAAGGTAAAGGTAAATATTATGAACAACAAAATGACATCAAATACATACCTACCAACAAGTGAATCTAAAAATCAAGTGAATAAAAAACCTGAAGAACAGAATGGACTGCTGAATATAATAGAATCAGGGACATAGAAAGGGAGGGGACAGACAATTCTCAGGGGGAAGGGGGTCTGAGGGGTGCAGTAAGAGATTAGACAATAATCTTACACCTATGGATGAAGACAGTGGCGGGGGGTAAGGGCATGGGGTGGGGCGGGGAATCAGGTGGAGGGGAGCTATGGGGGGGGAAATGATTATTACACCTGTAATAATCTGAACAATAAATATTTATTATATATTAAAAAATAAAAGAAAATAAAAAATTAAAATAGGTAGCCAATAAGACAAAAAACTAAAGAGTACAATATTAACCAAGGTATGTAATTGTCCCAAAAGGAATCACAAAGTCATGGAAGAAGCCATAGGTACTTCTGGGACTTTATCCAAAGAAACCCAAAACACTAATTCAAAAGAATATTTGCACCTCTATGTTCACTACAGCATTATTTATAATAGTCAAGATTTGGAAGTAGTCCATGTGTCCATCAGTAGATGAGTAGATTAAAAAGCTGTGGTACACTTGAATACTACACATTGGAATACTACCTGGAAGAAAAGAAGGAAAAATAAGGAATCTTACCCTTTGCAACAGCATGGATGAACCTGGAGAACACTATGCTAAGTGAAATAAGCCAGTCAGAGAAAGATAGGTACCATATGATTTCACTCACATGTGGAATCTACCAGTAATGAACAAAATGAATTAACAAGCAAAATAGAGACAGACTCTTAGATGTAGAGAACAGGCTGATGGCTTTGGGGGTGGGGGTGAAGCTAGGGGAATTGAGGATTTGAGAATAAATAAATAAATAAATAAATAAATAAATAAATAAATAACTTGCCCGGTCAGAGTGGCTCAGTTGGTTGAACATCGTCCTGTGCACAGAAAGGTTGCTGGTTTGATTCCCAGTCGTGGCACATATGGAAGGCAACTGATTGATGTTTCTCTCTCACAACAATTTTTCTCCCCCACCCCCTTTCTCTCTCTAAGCATGTCCTTGGATGAGGATTAAAAAAAAATAGGGGAAAAAAAAAACCACATGGACACAGACATGGTGATTGCTGGTGGAAGGGAGGGTGAGAAGAGGAGGGCACAAAGGGGATAAATGGTGATGGATGGAGACTTGCATGGGGTGGTGAAAACAATAGTGTACATATGATGTGCTGTAGAATTGTGCGCCTGAAACCTGCATAATTTTGTTAACCAGTGTCACCTCTATAAATTCAATAGAGAGGAAAAAAAAGAAGCCATAGGTGATATAGATGATACTGGTAGAAACTGCAACATCCATATAGAAATTACAGGAGAGAGCCAAGAGCATGGGTAGGATGTAGAAGCCAAAAAATTGAGAGAAGAAAACATCCCTCAGATCTTCAAGAATAAAGAGAAAATCTAAAAGACGGAACAATACTCACATTGGCAACAGACTTTTCATCAGCAACACTGGATGTTAGTAAGCAATAGAGTAATGTCTTCGACATTCTGAGGGAAAATGATTTTTAAGCTAAAATGTTAGGTCAAATTAAATTAGCACTTAAATGTGATGGTAAAATCAAGACTTTTTCAGACATGCAAAGTTTCAGCAATTTAGCCAAAACTCTTTTAGAAAAGAATTACTGAAAGATGTACTTCCAGAAAATGAAAAATAAAGAAAGAAGGAAGAATAGATGGGATTTAAGAAAAAGTAGATAAAACTACTAGTCTCAAAGCATGAAGTTGGAGAGCAACCAGTGATGGCTTGAGCTTTCTATTTATTAAGAGGTAAAGGTTGCTGAGCCAGAGAAAGTAAAAAACTTAGAGACTCCCAAGGGAGAGGCTTCAGAGTTAAAGGAAAAAGAAGCCCTCAGGGAGGAAGAGGCCTCAGAGCAAGAGGAGGAAGAAAAGTAGGCTTCAGATTTGAAGGAGGGAGAAGAGGCTTCAGGGCTGGAGAAGGCAGAAGCTCAGAGTTAAAGAAAGGAGAAAGGACCTCAGGGCTGAAAGAAGAGAAGGAAGACACTTCAGGAATGGAGAAGGAAGAAGAGGCTCAGAGTTGGAGGAGGAGAAAGAGCCTCAGGCCTGGAGGAGGAAGAAGAAGGCTCAGTATTATGTAGGAAATAACACTCTACCTTTCAGTTTTATGCTTTAGTAAATATAAAGCATGAGGTTGAAATAACCAGAGATATGATGGAGAATATTTTAATTAAAAAGGTAGAAGATTCTGAGCAAGAGGAAGAAAAAGGCTCAGAGTGGGGATTTCTGAGAAGATGAAACACAAACTATCATCTAAAGAAACAGACTTAATACAAGAAACAGAAGAAAACTTTGGAAGAAACATAATTAATTTATTCAGAGAGATATAAACGGAGATTAGAAATAGTAAAAATAACCACCTGGAAATAAAAAATTACCAGTTTTGGAAATAAAAGCCTCAATAGCTACTCTGAGTAGCGGAATAGACACACTTGTAGAGAGAATGAACAACCTAGAAGATAAAATTGAATAACTATCTAAGATACAATGCAAAAGGCCAAACAGATAATTAAAGAAAGAAAAAGAGAGACAGAGGATAGATCCAGAAACTCAAACATCCATTTGATAAGAATTCCAGAAAAAGATAATAAAGAGAACTGAGCAGAGGAAATAAACAAGGAAATAATTGAAGAAAACTTGGCAGAACCAAAGAGTCAATTCTTGAGATTATCAGTGCCTATCGAGTACCCAGTAAAATTGATGAAAAGAGACTCACTCCAAGACATAACTTGATGAAATTTTGGAATGCTAAAGAAAAAATCATAAATGCTTCCAAAGAGAAAACAGGGATAATCTAGAGAGGAATAAGAATTGACAGCAGACTTATCATTAGATACTCTGGATGCTAGAAATCAATGGGCAATATCATAAAAGTTCTGCAAGCAAAAGGCTTTAAACCTAGAATCCTATATCCAGTCAAATTGGCATTTGATTTTGAGGGTAAAATTGGGCAAATATTTTTTTTAATGTCAAAGAATTCAGAAAGTTTATTTCTTGCATACCCTCTTTGAAAGAATTACTAGAGGACGTAATTTAGCAATCCAGGGTGAGTCTAAACACATACAATATACTCTTCCTGCACCAAAAATCAACAAGGAAACCTGGGAAATAAAATGCTACATTTTTATCCAAGAAGATGAACAACTAGCAGTAAATGGGGATGAAGGGAAAGGAAGATTACACATATTCCCTAGATGTTGGTAAATATAAAAGGTGTATTAACATTTTTAATGATAATCCTAACATATGAGGGAGAGAATCTGTCAATGTAACACAAACAGGAAAGGTGGGAGGGCCGGGGGAGTAATAGAAGAGCCTAGGTAAAAACATGGCAGGGTAAGTTAAGTAGGAAAAAGATATAAAAGTTGAACTCTTATTAAGAGAAGGATATTTGATTTTCATCATTTATCATGCTGGGAATCTTGAATCTTTATATTAAACTTCTTTTCCTGGGGAAAAAAATCACTAATTCAATAACCTCTTTGAAGTCTGTACTGGAGTTTTTATTGAAAAACAGATATAAAAAAGAGAGAAACAACATGCCCCTCATTTCCCAAACAAGTAAAGTCAATTATGATAGGATGACACTATAGATGCATTATGTCCGTCATAAGAATGCATAGTCTTTACTTGCTCCCTTTGAAACAGTGGGCTGCCTTTTGAAATCTGCTGCTAGCAGATTCCTCTGTACAGCAGTTCCCCCTCATCTGCAGGGGATGTGTTCTAAGATCCCCAGTGGATGTCCGAAACCAGAGATAGTACAGAACCCTATATATACACTGCGCTCTCCTATATATACTTACCTATGATAAAGTGTAGTTTATAAATTGGGCACGTAAGAGATTAATAATAATATAGAACAATTATAACAACATACTGTAATAAAAATTATATGAATGGGCCAAGACCGGTTTGGCTCAGTGGATAGAGCGTCAGCCTGCGGACTGAAAGGTCCCGGGTTCGATTCCGGTCAGGGGCATGTACCTTGGTTGCGGGCACATTCCTGGTAGGGGATGTGCAGGAGGCAGCTGATGGATGTTTCTCTCTCATCGATGTTTCTAACTCTCTATCTCTCTCCCTTCCTCTCTGTAAAAAAATCAATAAAATATGTTTTTTAAAAAATTATATGAATGGGGTCTCTCTCACTTAAAATATCTTATTGTACTGTACTCACCCTTCTTCCGGTTGTGATGATGTAAGATGATAAAATGCCAAATCAGACATGGCCAGATAGCTCAGTTGGATAGAACAGCATCACAATACTCACAGGTTGTGTGTCAATGCCCAGTAACGGCAAACTTAAGAAGCAACCAATGAATGCATAAATAAGTGGAACAACAAAATCAGTGTTTCCATCTATCTATCTATCTACCTACCTACCATCTATCATCTCTCCCTTCCTCTCTCTCTCTAAAATCAATTATTTTAAATGGAAGTGCATCAAGCATCAAAGGAATAGACGAAGGTAAAATAAAAACTTCTTTTTAAAAAAAATGCCAAATGCAGTCCTGAATCTGTGTGACCATCGCTCACTTGCAGTGAACCAATTGGTGTCCCTTGTGTCAGGGTGCCCCTTGCTGAAGTCTTCATGGAAGCTCAATGCTTTCTGGTGCAAAACATGGCTGTTAGTCAAAATGTATCTCTGTTCGTCTTCCATCTGAGATATAAGGCCTTTTCCATATTAACTAAGCACTTACCAGGCACTGTGGTTGGAGGTTGCAGTTTGAGGTGTTGTAACAGACAGACATGAGCAGAGCAAGGACAATGGGCCAGGTACAGAAGGTCACCAGAGCAGAAAGCCCCGGGCGCCCAGCAACAGCAAAACTGGAAAAGCAAGAACCTCGCCCCCAGGGTAGCCTTTCCTCCCCTAGTATATCATGCACTTTGGATCCCTGACCTTTCATATCACTGTTTTAGATTCCCCTGACTTTTCCTCCCTAGAGATAACATCTAGACCTCAGTTGTATTTCATCTCCAGGCCCAGAAAAGCAGCAAAACCAGACAAGTGACCAGCTGTATTGACTAATGACCTCCCTGTGTTGGGCTGATCAATCAGTGGAGACCATGACACTGAAAAAGCACACCTGGAAAGCTGATGAATATTCTATAGAGACCCCCTACCCCCTCTGAGAGCTCTCCTAAAATTTCCACCTGCAAGAGAAATAAATCACTCAGGATGAAGGACCCAGTGTGCACTCTTCCTCTGAGGGCACGCCCACAGTCAAGTATCTCCTAAGCTCTAAGGGACCTGACAAGACTTGCAACCAGGGGAGCAATGGGCAGCGGCAGCTTGTTCCTGGCTGACCCCCTGAACCTGTCTCCAAGGCCCCCTTTTCCCTAACTTTCATGCTAAACTTCCTTGTTTCACTGCCCTATGTTTTTGCTTCGGCCAATAAATTCTTCCTTGTTTTGCTGCATTTTGTCTCATGATTATAATCTTTCCTTCAAGAAGAAAATAACCAAGTTCTCCTCATCTCGCCAGGAACAGTATGATGGTAAAACTAGCACAGGTTTCTTTTTCCTCCTTCTCCATTGCAAGGATATAAGACTTGCTCTTAACATAGATCTTACAACCTCAGCATAGGATTTCTTTTCTTTCCTTAAAAGGAAGCACTTTACAACTTCTCTTTGGCATATCTGAATTGCATCACTACTCTTGCGCTTTGGGGTCATTACTGAGTAAAATAAGGGTCACTTGAACACCAGCACTGTGATACCAAGACAGTTGATCTGATGACCTAGATGGCAGCCACTAAGTGACTGATGGGAGGGGAACACCAGTGTGGATACACCAGGCCCCAGTGGGGTGTGCGGCGGAGCAGGACTCGCAAGATTTCATCATACTGTTCAGAATGGCGAGCAATTTTAAACTTGTGAATTATTTCTGGAATTTTCCCTTTAATATTTGCAGACCATGGTTGACCATGGGTGACTGAAACTGCAGAAAGCAAACCATGGATAAGGGGCACTGCCGTATCTAGTCCCAACACTGCTTACTAGTAGAAGGTCCAGGACATGTAAGAGTAGGGTCTTATCTTTGGGAGAAGCTAGGAAGGACCACCACAACCAACTGTGCAGCTTGTACAATGCCAATTATTGATTCCTACCACCGCATGCTCACTGTCTGTCCGACAGCCCCTCAACTCTATCCCCCACCTCTCTAAATTAACCTATCAGTGGGGTTCTCCCACAATTTCCTATATTCATTTACTGTGATTCTGATGACTTTTAAAAAAACAGTATTACAGGCCAGTTCTAATGTCTTCTTTCAACACAGCTCCTCCAGTACTGCATTTAGTAAATAATCTCTACGATTGTGGCATGTGGATGTTTATTTCCCTGTTTCCAGGGCCCATTGAAAACTTGTCCTATTCTGGGGTCATCTTAAATCAGTTTGGGGAATGTGGGGAAGCCTGTGTTGAGGCTTACATATTTCCTAGACCTCTATTCTATATAAATCTCCTCAAAAATAGGCCTCTTTTTTTCCAAAAAAAGAAAAGATTTAGCTTTTGTTAGTCAAAACTGTGGACCAAATTGGATTTTAGTAGAAAACAATGTGCTCAGAAACTCTTGGTAGGAACTAAGACATGTTTTATAAAAAATCCTGCAATTATTTTTTACTATCACAACATAAAAATACTAGCAGCTCATAGATGTATTAATAAGCTAACTGAAGCCCTGACCTTGGCTAAGGTAAGTGTTATTTCTTCACTGTATACAGAAGACACATTTTCCCTCAGATGCTTGATAATGTGCATTACGAAGCCACTTGAAATAAAACTGTCAGTCAGAAGGTTATATTTTCTTGACACACTTAAATTTGGGGTCACTGTTATATTGTAAGGATGATTATATTTCAGAGTTATCTATTATTTGGAAGCTGTCATAACAGATGTGATATTCATTAACTTACGAAACTGGCGAAGATTGGAGCTCACATACTTCGACCTCCAACTGAATTCTGCCTCCGCACAACATTATCTCTGCCCAATGGTCATCTTCTCTCTGCAATAAAAGAAGACTAAACTGCTCTACATAAAATAAGAGGGAAAAAAATGAGGATATTTGTTCCTGAAAAAGAGGAAGAAAAGAGGAAAGGTAAAAAGAGTAAGTTGAAATGAAAAGCAAATACCAAATTGGGGGGGGGGGGGGAAATTATAGCAAGGGATGATATCATCTTAAATACGAGAAGCCTGGGGGGGAAATAGGGAGGAGGGCCGGCTGAGGGGAGGGGTCGTGGATGGCCGGGGGTGGGGCTGCGGGTGGTTGGCAGGCCGGACCCAACCCCAATCGGGGTTGGGGGGCAACTGGGGATGGGGACGGCCAGAGGGAGGGGTCACAGGCGGTTGGCCGGCTGGCCCCACCCCCTGGTCAAATTCCCGGTCAAGGGGACAATTTGCATATTAGCCTTTTATTATATAGAATATAAATAGGTTTTACATATTAATTTTGGGAAAAAAACACATTGCTTCAACAATATAAAATAAGAACAATTCACATTGAATGGCCAAAAATTATCATATTATCCAGTACGGCTCACCAGGGAACAAGGAAATCAGTACTCTAATACACTACTGGGGGAGTCTAAATTGACACTAAACAATACACAAAAAATCAGTCTATTATGTAATACTAGGGGCCCAGTGCACGAATTCATGCACCTTGAAAGGAACAGTGTGCCGCGGGGCTGCGGTGGGCACAGGGGTGGGTCTCAGTCCATCCTCTGTGCCCCTGCCCGGCCCCTCCCACTGCAGCCCCTAGTCTGCCAGCCGCCCCTCTCCCACCACCACCGCTTCCACATGCTGATGGTGCTGGCCCTGCTCGCATTCACTGACAGTGTTGAGCAATTGGGGCCAGCACCAGCAGCAGGTGTGAGTGGGGCCAGTGCCGACAGCAGGTGTGAGCGGGGCCAGTGCCGTCTACGGGTGTGAGCGAGGCAGCTGCTGGCCCCGATCGCCCCTCAGGAGCAGGGGTAAGTGGAGAAGCCCTCAGGGGCGATCAGGGATGGCAGCCACCACTCGCACCCGCTGAGGGTACTGAGTGATCGGGGCTGGTGCTGGGCACTGGCAGCGGGTACGAGCGGCGGCTCTGGCACTGGCAGCAGGTGCAAGTGCCGGGTGGAACCATAGCGTGCAGGAGCAAAGAATGTTCAGTAACCACCAGAGGCTCGCCCTGATGACAGCGACCAGCGCCCCACCTTGGTCTGGTGCCCCTGCTCATCTGCTCCACCATCCCGCTGCGGCCGACACCCGCCATGTTCCCTGCTCTGCTGCCTGCTGCCAATGCCCGCCATGTTCTTCAGTGCACATTATAGTGACCAGTTATTTGGTTGCTCGGTTGTTCCGCTGTTCGGTCTATTTGCATATTAGGATTTTATCTAGATAGATCATATGGACACAGTACTAAGAAACCTCAGCTTATCAAAAATAGAGATATTAAGTCCTTAGCCAATTTGGCTCAGTGGATAGAGTGTTGGCCCACAGACTGAATGGTCCCGGGTTCAATTCTGATCAAGGGCATGTATCTCAGCTGCAGGCTCAATCCCCGGTCCTATGTCGCATGTGCAGGAGGCAACCAAGTGATGTGTCCCTCTCACATCGATGTTTCTTTCTTTCTGTCTCTGTCTCTCCCCTTCCCTTCCACTCTCCCTCTAAAAATCAATGGGAAAATATCATCAGGTGTGGCTTAACAACAACAACAAAGATAAATTAAAATCAAGGCTATAAAAGGGAGAATGAGAATAGAGTGGAAAGTTTCAGGACTGTAACACCAAAATCAGTTCCACTGCAGCAATTTCAATAAAGGTGTTTTTATTCATCCAAGTACATTTTGTTACTTCAAGCTACAAATAACAAATTCATTCAAGAAATGTCCACAAAGAAAACAAATCCTACCTTACAGAGACATGTTTGCTGAGTATAAAGTGGCACTATTATAAAAAAGAGACTTAGAGAGGTTAAACTATCTTATGTGCCTGAAAACTAAAATATACTCAACTAAATCATATTCGTTTTAAGGACAAAATTATGAGGAAATTTTAAATAGACTTTAAGCTTTTAAAAAGAACATGTGAAAATTTTGTGAGATACAGCCATGACTATACAACTACATTTAGAAGGGAACATTTTGATACCAATAATTAACAATAAAGTAATATACTTGCTTTATGCCCTGTACTTGAAACTTTTTAAGTTTTTATTCTTTTATATTTTCTTTTTAAATTTTTATTCTTTTATATTTTCCATCACCATTTATCCCCTCTATGCCCTCTTCCACCTCCATCCACCCTTCTACCCCCCACAATCACCACACTGTTGTCCATGTCCGAGTTCTCTTTTTTTTTTCCTTTTTTGCTCAATTCCTTTCCACCCTCTCCACCCACTCACCCCCAACCCCCAGCTGTCTGTCTGCTTTCTATCTATGAGTCTGTCTCTATTTTGCTTGGTAGTTCAGTTTGTTCATTAAATTCTACATATGAGTGAAATCATATGGTACTTGTCCTTTAAACTTTTTAAAAAATATATTGATTTATTGATTTCAGAGAAGAAGGGACGAGGGGGAGAGATCAATAGAAACATCAATGATGAGAGAGAATCACTGATCGACTGCTTCCTGCATGCCCCATACTGGGGTCGGAGCCGGCAACCTAGCATGTGCCCAACCGGGAATCGAACTGGGACCTCCTGGTTCCTAGGTCGAAGCTCAACCACTGAGCCATGCTGGCCAGGTCTTTAAACTTTTAATTGTATTTTTATTGTAAAATATAACTGGTGAAAATGAAACACACATATTTTTCAAAGAATATCATTTCTATAAAGCAAAACACCTAGGTAAACACATTTTGTATAAAGAAAATATTGCTGCCCTGGCTGGTTTGGCTCTGTGGATAGAGCGTCGGCCTGCGGACTGAAAGGTCCCAGGTTCGATTCCAGTCAAGGGCATGTACCTTGGTTGCGGGCACATCCCCAGTGGGAGGTGTGCAGGAGGCAGCTGATCGATGTTTCTCTCTCATCGATGTTTCTAACTCTCTATCCCTCTCCCTTCCTCTCTGTAAAAAAGCAATAAAATATATTTTTCTTAAAAAGAAAAGAAAATATTGCCAAAAATTTAGGAGCTTCTGGTGTGCCCCTCTCCCAATCACATCCTTTCCCTCCTCTGCAGAAGTAACTCACTGACTTCACAGGAGTCTCACCTATGTGTGCATTCCTAAAAAATACACTGCTTAATGTTGGTCATTCCTTTAATTTTACTGAAATGGAAGCATATTGCATATATTCTTTTGTAGCCTGATTATCTTGCCACTTACAATAGCATAGAAAAATATAAAACACATTGGAATAAACTGAACAAAACCTTTACAAGACTATAGTGGAGAAAATGATAAAACTATATTGAAAGAAATTAATGGAAACTTAAAAGAAATGAAGAGAAATACAAGAAAGACTCCGTATAATGGAAATGTCAATTTTCCAACATTTTATTTATAGAATCAGTGTAATCCTAATAAAAATCTCAACCTTATTATCCTGTGGACCTTTGATTAAATGATTCTCATATTTGTATTGAGGCCCGACCAGCGAGGCTCACTGGTTGAGCTTTGACCTATGAACCAGGAGGTCATGGTTCAATTCCCCATTGGGGCACATGCCTGGGTTGTGGACTTGATCCCTAGTAGGGGGCGTGCAGGAAGCAGCCCATCAATGATTCTCTCTCATCATTGATGTTTCTATCTCTCCCTCTCCCTTCCTCTCTGAAATCAATAAAAATATACTTTTTAAAAACTTTGATAAGGACAAATATGTGATACTTTAATCAATAAAGAAATTAAAATAAAAATAAAAAATAAAAAACTTTGTATTGAGGTTCAAGGGCCTACGTATTGGACCACTCTTGAAGAATGGTCCAGGAGGCAACCAGTCAATGTGTTTCTCTCACATCAATGTTTCTTTCTCTGTGTCTTTTCCCCTCCCTTCCACTCTCTCTAAAAAGCAATGGAAAAAATATCCTCAGGTGAGGATTAACCAAAAAAAAAAAAAATTTAAAAATGATTGGGCTCTCATGTCAACCTATTTCATAAGACTCTAAAGACAAAATAAGGAAGTAGAAAGATTTAATAAAGTACCTTAGAATCCCTAGAACGGTAAAGACAAGAGTGTGTATAAGAAAAATAAATGAGCCTGGCCAGAGGTGAGGCCATCCCAGGTCCAATTCTCGGGCACATACCCAGGTTGCGGCTTGATCCCTGTAGCAGATAAGTAGAAGGCAGCCAATCAATGATTCTCTCTCATCATTGATGTAGAAACATCTATCTCTTCCTCTCTTTTCCCTTCTCTGAAATCAACAAAAACATTTTAAAAAGAAAGAAAGAATTTAAAGAGCACACAACCAAGATGAATGAAAGTATCAAACTATATAGTCTCTAATTCAACAATGAATTCTATTGTTCAATATAAGTTGTGAGCTGGTGAGATGGAATGCAAAAATGAGTTTTTTTCACAGAAACAAAATAGGGCTGGGTTCCAGGGCAGTCTACATGAGCCTCTAGATTATCCAAGATTATCCAAGAAGTACCCCTAACTCAGAATTCAAAAACATCTCCATCCCAACACATATGGCTAAATTTAGAAACAAGGAGATGAGACACTCCCAAAGGATATTAATTTGTTCAATTTCCTTTGTAGACCAAACCAGCAATTCCTTCTACCACTTTAAGCTGACACAGCAGAAAGCAGTGCCCTAAATTGCCCGCTTCCTTCTATTATATATTGGAAATCAAACGATTCTAGGAATGCTGTAAATTCCTTGGTTTTTCCTCCCAAGGGCATAAGTGAAGAGTTCCAGAGTTCAAGGCCACAAGCTGGGTCCCATTATACACTGGTCCTAAGACTGGATCATTCTGAAAATGGGTCATGGCAAATTATGTATCTTTTTTAGTGGTAAAATATATATAACATAAACTGTATCATTTTTGCCACTTTTAAGTATACAGTTCAGTAGCATTAAGTGCATTCACATTGTTGTGCAATCCAAATTATGCAACTTACTCTGGGTCTCCAAGGATTCTGTAGGCTGTTCATGGTATGTTTTCATTTGCACAAGAACATATTTTTGCTCCCCACTCCCCAATCTTCCCATTCTCTAGGGCTTTTTCCTAATGAGAGACTTCTGTTTTCTGTATCACAGATTACCAGTGGTATTATAACCCACGCACAAAACTAAATGAATTAAATCATCCTGAAGACCAAGTTAAGTCTCGGGTCCTATGCATTCAACTTGACAACTCAATTATGAAAGCAACTATTATATCTGCCTACATTCTAGTAAAACGAAAAATTTTACTCCCTTGTTAGTAGTGTTTGAAACATGTTAACAACTTTATTGAGATATCTTTGACATACAGAAATATGTTTAAGGTATACAACTTAATGATTTTATGTAAATGTACACATTGTGGGGGAAAAAATCACCATCAAGCTAAATAACCTATCCACAGTTACCCTAGTATGGTGTGTGTGTGTGTGTGTGTGTGTGTGTGTGTGTGTGTGTATGTGTATGTATGTGTTGAGAAGATTTAAGATCCACCCTCATAGAAAACTCCTCTATTCAATAGAAAATACTCAACGAGGGAGGAACTCTTTTACCAGCATGACAATGGTTTTATCAGGAGCCACATAGAGAGGGAGTCAAAAGGTAAAAAAAACAAAGACCCACATAAAATTAAAAGCTTTCAAATAACTAAAATCCATTCATTTTGACAACAGAAACACAGTATCAATAGGTAGCATAATAGCTTTTGCCTCATCAATAGACATAAAGTAATATCATAGCTTATATTCTCATTAATCTGCTTCAGATGTCTTACCCTAGCAACAGCCCATTTGCTACTGTCCTTGCTGGAGTGTACCTAGGACTTTCGTGAACTGTCACAAGGCAACCAATGTGTCAAATTTTATTTAATGACAAAATTGAATTTAAACACTATGACAAGCTATTCTTTATTTTTTTTTAAGACTTGTACATATAAGAACACTAGTTCTGCCAAAGGAAACTACAAATTCCCCCATGAATTTGTCAGCTAGTTTATTAATAAAGGAATATATTATTTGGTAAACAAAAAAACCACAGGTGTCTGGGGTTCCGTTCCTATCTCCTATGGCTAAGCTGCTGAAGGAAGGGGGTCCTTCCTGCCCAGGCACTCGGGACAGTGGCTAGGCAACCATGAACACTGGAGGAACACGGAGACCATCACAGCAGACGCAGCTCCTGAGTGCAGGCAGGGGGAACATCCTGGTGATCCTCAGGATAGAGCTGGCAGGATAATTACAGCACCGACAGAAGGAACCACTGACTGAAAAGCCCCCGGGGGCACTGGATCGGCAAACTCTGCTAAACAAACACTGATCATTTTTAAGGCTGCAGATATATTTAAACCAATTTGCATGCAGTTCATATCACAGAAATTACTTCGTAGCTTCAGGAATCCCTGTGAAACCATAGTTACCTGCACTACAAATGGTATTTATTTGTAAGCAAACTAATAAATTATGAACTAACCACTAAACCATCATGTCTTCACACAGACTTGCATCAGACCAGACTGGCTTCTCTCGCAGGCCATCAATCATTTCACTAAAAATGAACATGCTCCATTGGGAGTAACGGAGAATTCTGCTATGTAACGAAGATACCAAACAGAAACTTAAATCAGCTGGCCATTCACGTGACACAAGATTTAAAATGAACACCAGGAGTTAAAACTCCTAAGAAAACTAAATGGGCCCTGGCCAGTGTTGCTAAGTGCTTAGAGTGTCGCTCACACACCAAAGGTCGCAGGTTTGATTCCCAATCAAGAGCACGTACCTGGGTTGCAGTTTCAATCCTTGGCCCCGGTCAGGGCCCATGCAGGAGGCAACCAATCGATCACATCAATGTTTCTCTCTCTCCCTCTTTCACTTCCTTCCTTCCTCCCTTCCACTCTAAGAAATCAATGGGAAAAGTATCCTTAGGTGAGGATTAAAAAAAAACACACACACAAAAAAAACTAAATGGTAGGGCTCAGTTAACATGACAAACAGGCTAGCTACGTGGGAGAAATCCTACAGCATGAACAGCAGTATCTGCTTCCTGTGACCCTCTTTCGCAAGCCCGGTGTTTTCATCTTTTCTTACATTACAATTTATAGCATTCCTGGGAGTCAACCAAGGACAAAGACCATCCTGCCAAATGTTAGTGAGAAGCACTAAACCAATCAGTCACACAGTTAGTGACGTTCGTAACAGTCCTCAGCATCTCAGAGTCACAGGCATCCAGTGAACCCTGAGGTTAACGCCCAGCCAGCACAGCCCCTCCCAGAGATCCTAGACCGAGACCACCCGTTACCATGATGCATGAGCTATCTCCAGGGGGTGCTCACTGCACCAGGCACTGGGCTCAGCACTACACTACAGTGAGTAGTATTTCATTTACTTCTAACAATTCATTCTCATTGTATAGACAAGAAAACTGAGGCTCAGAAAAGTGAACTTGCCCAAGGGACTCTGCATGTCATGGAGCTTGGTGTGAGCCCAGGTTCTGACTCAGAGCCCGGTTCTTAACGATTACACAGTCCTGCCTTCCAAAACACTGAAGTCGGTACCAGGGCTGAAGCCCAGGCCACTGCAAACAGTCAGACAAGTCCGCAGACATGTTTTCATAAACTCACACACACACTTGTGAACTGAGCCTTGAATTACACTTGGGAAAAGTTACACTAAGATCTCTCTCCACTCCTTAGGCTGCTCTGTGAGTAAAACAGCTTAGGAAATGAAACTGGGAGAATTCTGGTCTGCCATCTAGCGATTTCCGTGTCTGTCACTCTTCCACAGTAGGTCCCACTGCTATGTTCGCTCACACAGTGGCCAACATCAAGTTGGAATGTAACTGGAGATCGCTACTGAAGTCTCCCAGTCCAATGGTCCTCTAGGAAAGACAGGTCACCCGCGGGCCTTTCCCAAATCCGATTTCTTAACGAGAAGTGAGATGTGTTCTGCATGATTCTAATGGACACTCTGGCTGAGGAATCACTTTAGTACTATGCCCTTAGGAGTTAAGATATTCAGACTGAAATCCCTTCTCAAATACTTACTGACCATCAGACCGAGGGCAGCCACCTATTTACGCCACCTATTAACATGGCAGAATGATAGCCATGCACATAGTATCTACTCAATAAATCTATTACCTAGAGAATCCCTGTCAGCTTACTTACTGGAATTTCTTGAATAGAGTGAAGAGTAGCTATTCCAAGCCTCTGTTAATTTGGTAACTGTAACAATGAACCCAAATCTGCTTCTCTGAATCTATCTCAAGTTGTTCTATTCTAGACTTGTAAAGCAAAACAGAACAAGTTCCCTTCTTGTTTCACATGAGAAACTTAATCTGTCCCTAATGGCATTATGAGGACTTAAACATTAGCCATACTAGTTAAAAACAAAGAAAGGGTCATCATTTTTCAATGATTAAACTACTAAAAAAATAGATGGTACACAAAGGTTTGCATTTCAATAGAACTAGGTTTATTCTTTTAAAAAAAAGAAAGAAAGAAAGAAATGGCCTAAAAGCAAATGCAGATTTGTACCAAGGGGTGGACAAGACCTGGTACTTACAAAGGTGCTGCTGTGTCATAAAGGAAAACGGCATGTCGGGAGAAAAGTAGTATTTCAGGTGCTGTCTGCTTGCACAGCTGGAGCTGCGGGTTAACTGAGGGAAGGTGCTCTGCAAGCCTCCGTGTGAGCAAAACCACCAGCAGCTGCTCCAGAGAACTGTGGTGGCAGCACGGACACTGGCATCAACTCACAGTCTTCTCGTTCTCCCCATTTTCCATAATTTTCCTCTTCTTTTCATCTGTTTTTTTCTTGAAGATGTTATTTCGGTAAAACTGAAGTTCTCTGATGCTTTCGCTAATGTCATCAAGTGCCCTACAAGCAAACATACTATACTGAATTGAAATGCCCCAGAACAGAGACAATGGCCACTTTACAAAGCACAACCTTGTATTAATAACTTAAGAACAGGCCACCATCTGACATCAAAACCTGGAACATTTTGCCCTGGCAGGTGTGGCTCAGTTGGTTGGGTGGGCATTGTCCCGTGCATGGAAAGGTTGCCGGTTCGATTCCTGGTCAAGGGCACATGCCCAGGTTGCAGGCTTGATCCCCAGTAGGGGGTGTGCAGGAGGCAGCCGATAGATGTGTCTCTCTCACAGCCCATGGATGTATCTCTCTCATTGATGTTTGTATCTTTCTCTCTCTCTCCCTTCTTCCTAAAATTCAAGAAAAAAAACTGGAACATTTCAGTAAAGCATGTGTAAGCACTTTTTTAAAATGTTTGATTAAAAAAAAATTCTAATATATGACATTAGTTTCCCAAAACAGTTCCATAAGATGGTGATGTATTCCACAGAAAAAAAGAATTCCATGGTCAAATAAACTTAAGAAAAACTAGGTTAAAAATTTCCTTTTGAAGTCCTTTGCAAAGCATTTAATGCACTAACGTGTACTGTGAATTGCAAAGAGAAGGTTGTACTATACACAGTATTTCTAAAACTTAATCGACCACATCTGTGGAAAAATTAACAACTCAGCTGGCTGGTGTGACTCAGAGGTTGAGCATCAACCTATGAACCAGGAGGTCAGAGTTCGATTCCAGGTCAGAGCACATGCCCGGGTTGCAGGCACAGCCAAGTGCAGGAGGCAGCCAATCAATGATTCTCTCCCATCATTGATATTTCTATCTCTCTCTCTCTCTCCCTTCCTCTCTGAAATCAATAACAAAATATAATTTAAAAGTAGAAGAAAAATTAACAACTCATGAAGCACAGTCTGGGAAACAATGAGCAATACTTAGTGACGTCCCTGCAGAAAATACACTAACATCCTGGAACATAACTGATGACTCAATCATCACAATAAACATCAATTATCAGACACCACCTATCCATAAAAGAGATCTACTCCTCTCTGTGATGGTTTGTGCTACAATCAGGGGCAGCCTGCCTCCATCTGCCTTTCTTCTCCTCCAACAGCTGTTTCTTATCTGTTGTAGTCTGAGAAATCAGGTACCAACATTATTAAAACAGTGTGCAGATAAACCAGTAAGCTCAGAATGACGGGCCAAGGGTCTCTTCTAGAGAATAAACTGCACCAACTTCAGTTATTCCTGTGGTATGGCAACAATTTTGCTGTCTTCCCAGGTCCTAGATATATGGTGGAGAGCTAAATCTATAAAAAATACAACCTCTGGCCTGGCCAGCGTGATTCAGTGTTTTAGCATCAAACTTATCAACCAGGAGGTCATGGTTGATTCCCAATCAGGGCACATGCCTGGGTTGTGGGCTCGATCCCCAGTATGGGGCTTGCAGGAGGCATCTGCTCAATAATTCTCTCATCATTTATGTTTCTATCTCTCTCCCTCTTCTTTTCTCTCTGGAATCAATTTTAAAAAATATATTTTTTAAATACAGCCTCTGGCTAAATCAAGGTACACAATATCCTATCCACAATACTGAAACCCAAGAGAGATCTGAAAACCCAAAGCACTTTTATAACCCAGGATGTGGTAAAACCTGACCAATCTTGATGTGAGGCTACTTATAGTCACCAGTAATGCCCTTCAGTGTGAATGCCCATACATTTCACTGCAGAAGTATCAATGTTTGTGATTACATGGTGCTTCCCCAGACCTTGTTAGGAGTGTTACATAATAATCACTACAGATGTACTATTACCTCTCTAAAATGTGAAAAATTCCAAAACCCAAAACACATCAAGCCCCAATTATTTCAGATAAAATATTCTCCCCATGTATTATTGTGCTGTAGTCCATGCAAGTCCAATTAAAGAAAACCAAAACAAAAAACTAAGAATGCCAGACTCTTTAGAGCAGGGACTTTGTCTTTCTATGTTTGCCTATAACTGTTCCTGGCACAGAGTAGGAGCACAGTAAATGGATGAACCAAATGCTGCCCTTAAATCCCCCACCAAGTTGTAAGTTCCTCCTGAAAGATTACAGAAATCAAAAAGTAAAAGAGGACACTAAATACATAATATCTTTAAATTCCTTATGTACTTGTTCCTAAAGCTGCAAACATAAAAGAAACAATCTGAAAAACTGAAGTGTCAAAGTTAGGTATACAAAGTGTTCTAATTTTAAATGGCTACAAGCTTATAGACTTGCTGGGAAGGAAATTAATACTGCTTATTACTAGAAAAGTTAGACAATTTCACATACCTACATGCTAAGTTACCTAAAAGTTTGAAAATTTCAATAAAGACATGACCCACCCAGCCGGTGTGGCACAGTGGTTGAGCATTGACCTATGAACCAGGAGGTCACAGTTCAATTCCCAGTTAGGGCACATGCCTGGGTTGCAGGCTCGATCCCCAGTTTGGGGCGGGCATGCAGGATGCAGTCGATCAATGATTCTCTCTCATTATTGATGTTTCTATCTCTTTCCCTCTGAAATCAATAAAAACATATATATATATGTATATGTACATACACATATATATATGACATAAGACCCTATATATCTCAGAACTAGTGGCCCAGTGCACAGATTCATGCACATTGAAAGGAAATTAATTAGAAGAAATATTTTAATATCACTATTCGCCCTTTCTCAACATAACCCACGGCCAAAGGTGGAATCGCGCGGCCCCGTGAGGAATCGAGTTCCCACCTCTGGTTCTGGGGTGCGTCACCCGAGAACCTCCGCTGCCAAGTCACCGCAGGTCGGCAGTAAACCAGATTTGGGGCTGACAGTGCCACAGCAACAACATAACCCACGGCCAAAGATGGAATCGCACAGCCCCACGAGGAATCGGTCTCCCTCCTCTCTGGTTCTGGGGTGCGTCACCTGAGAACCGCTGCTGCCAAGTCTCCTGTGTTAAGCATCTGTCCCCTGGTGGTCAGTGTGCATCATATGTACCGGCCGGTCAGACGGTCACTTAGCCTTTTATATATATAGATGGAATGCTAGAATCCTAACCAGAATTTCTGCTAGTCTTAGCAAAAGAAAGTTATTCTTATGTGAGTTGTCCTTTCTTTTCCCCCAAGGAAAAGGAGTGGAGAAGAGACATTATTTCATGCAGCCAGGCATCTGGCATGTCAGATTGCCAAGCAGTGGAAGGCAAAACTTACCTGTGAGAAGCAGCCTTCTTTGGTGCAAATTCATATTCTTCTGGATACCAGCGTCTACACAGCAAAAATGGAACTCTCAAAGGCGTCTCAAATATACTGAATAATGTAAGCATCTTATTAACTGAAAAAGGCATCTGGGTTGTGACTATCAAGTTGCCTCCTTGCCTGGGCCTATCTCCCACCCTCTCCTCTCTTCAGTCTCTGTACTCTTTGGGCAAGCTCATCAATGCCTAAGATTCCTACATCTGCTAACTCCAGCCCAGCGCTCTCCTGTTTGTCTTGAATATTCAACTGACCGCTGGAGACATCTAAAAACCCACCAGACACTAACAATTCAACTATATAACCACACCCAGCCTCCTCAAGATCTTCCCTCCCCCATCTACCAAATCCACTCTTTCTCTTACTTTCCTCTTTATCTCTGAACATCTACCTGCCAAACTAGAAACACTAAAATATCTTTATCTCTCTTCCTTTTCCTCACTCCCCCAAACATTCAATGCCAGCCAAATGACTTTCTCAAATACTTTATTCCATACCCTCTCTACCACCCAAGTGTCATTTCTCTAGCTCATTCTTCTCTCCAAGATAATACAACTCCCTACCTTTTCTTGTCACCATCTAATCAGCATGATCTAATCACATCACACACTCCTCTAAACTTTTCAAAGGAACCCCATCCCTCACAAGAGAACTTCAACCTCCTCAGCATGGCATACAAGCCCTTCCTAATTGGACCTCATCTCCCACTTTTCCCAACCTCCTGCTTTGCACTCCAGCATTCATGAACTATTTGCAATTCTTTGAACTTTGTTTTGTCCTCATCTTCCTGCTTCCTCATATCTTTATACCTCTTCCCATTCTCTAGAATGTCCCCTTCCTTGATACCTAGAAAACTTCTACTCCTCTTTAAATCTCAACTTGAAAGCCATTTCCTCTCCTTTTCCCAGTCCCCTCACTCCAGCACTTAGACGCTCCTTCCCTGGGGCCTTCAATGTTCTGTATGCACATTTCCGTTAGAGAAGTCAACGGTATATTTTTAGGATGTGTTTTTTACACATCTGTCAACTCATTAAATTCTAAGCTACTTAAGGGATTTTCATCTCTATATATATACATACCCAGCACATAAGCCAACACGTGGCACAGAATGGGTACTCAATTTTCTGAATTAATGAAATTTATATGGAAGATTTTGACATTGTTTCCCCAATTCTCACCAGCATTGAATAAATTAAGGTCCTGGTCCAAGTGACTATGGGTTGAGGAAGTTAAATGTCCACTTTGCATCCCAAGTTCTACAGCTCTATGCAATTACTTTCCACAAGTTCTCAATTAAACATGCTAAATGAGCCCAGAGAGTGTGGCTCAGTGGTTGAGCACTGACCCATGAACCTGGAGGTCACGGTTCGATTCCCAGTCAGGGAACGTGTCCAGGTTTCAGGCTCGATCCCCAGTAGGGAGCGTGCAGGAGGCAGCCAATCAATGATTCTCTCTCATCATTGATGTTTCTATCTCCCCATTCCTCTCTGAAATCAATAAAAACATATTTTTAAAAAAAGACAAACCCTTAGATTAAAAAAAAAAACAACATGCTAAATGAGGCAATTTAATGGTTCCTCAATAGCCCTTACCTGCACAGTTCCTTAACAGTGCTCACATCAATTATTCTATAATGAAGATGTTTCATGAACTGGGGCATGTATTTGTCAAGAAACTTCTTATCTGCATGAACTGAATTTCCTAGAAAGACATGAAGTATACCGCATCTATGTATTTCTAGTAGCATACAACAGGATATAAAAATTCATAAACTATATTTGAAATGGAGATAATTTTTTTAATTCATACACATCCTAAAAGCACCTCATATTTGATGTGTCTGATTAGGTTATAAGTATAGATTCTGAGCATTTAGTTTGTCTAGCTCACAAATAAATTTGTAGACAAAAGGATAAATCTATCATTCCACATACTTAAAACAATGCACAAATCTATCCGTTACTTTTTTAAATCAACCAGATGTGCAAATTTTCTCCCAATGTCACAAAATCCACACCACTAACACTAAAAATTTAACTTTTAATGAATCACATAAGTTGAAACATTTATTTACATTCCAATTTTAACAAACCATATCATTTGTGTTTCCATACAGTAATTTATATTAAAAACACTAAATTTTAAATGAGAACTGTAAAACAGACATCAGCTCCATTGGCAAGAGGGAAAATTTATACAATATATGCTCTAGTACTTAATGTCAAAACTTTATAAATGTTTAAGAAAAATGTTAGGTACTGTATCACTTTACATATACAAATTCAAATACATCTCCATAAAACATTAACTTCCCTGACAAGGCATTGCTTTCAAAAACCTAGAATTAGCTGTTTCTTTAAAAAGTCAGTGTCACAAGGAAAAAAAACCAAAGGTGGACATTTTAGATTAAGAGAAGAGACATAATAACTAAATGAAATGCAAGAGCCTTAATTAAATCCTGGTTCTAAAACAATTAGACATTTTGGATGTGGACTAGATAGCAACTGTTACTGAATAATTTTAATTATCTTAATGTGATAATGCTATTGTGGTTACAAAAGAAAATGTCCTTACTAACAGGAAATGTTTGATGAAGTATTTACTAGTAGAAAGAGAGTATCATGGTGCCTGCAATTTACTTTTAAATGTCCAACAAAAAATAGACAGGTAGCCCTAGCTGGTTTGGCTCAGTGAATAGAGCGTCAGCCTACGGACTTAAGGGTCCCAGGTTCAATTCTGGTCAAGCAGTCAGGGGCACATGCCCAGGTTGCCAGCTCGATCCCCAGTAGGGGGTGTGCAGGAGGCGGCACATCAATGATTCTCTCTCACCATTGATGTTTCTATCTCTCTCTCCCTCTCCCTTCCTCTCTGAAATCAATACCAGTAAACATATTTAAAAATGTATTTTAAAAATATATTTTAAAAAATAGATAGGTAAAACAAACATGGCATAAGGTTAACATTTACTAAATCCAACTTTTCTGTACATTTGAAAATTCTCCGTAATAAAAATATGGGGGAAATGTTTATTGAGTTAGTCTGAATACCTCAGATCTCTTATCAGGTTTCAGGGCATGTTCCCAATATTCATGTATAAATTATACAAGGACACTTAAACACAAAAGTAAGATGTATAATCCAAATCAGGGTAAGTGGAAGACATGATGGTCTTGGCTGATCTTTCTGGAACTGCAGTCTCTTGAACCCCTAGAATGGAAGACGACCTACAAGGCACACATAGGATTGAACTTTACCTGCAAGTGGACAGAGCCCCGGAGGAGTCTGCTGTCGCACAAAGGACAGAAATTCATACTCTGCCTGCTGCAATGTCACTGTGCTCTCCTTCACTGCTTTGGTTAGACCAGACTGCAAGAGAGAATCCCCGCCCCACCAAAAACACATCAAGTCGGTTTTCAAAGGCATCCAAATGAAACTTCACTTCTAAAAGGAGCAAATATTTAGACCATTTATAGAGCCCAAGTTTAAACTGAAACTGTTATCTTTGCACAGATTTTTTTTCTTAAGAATCGAAGTCAAGCTATGTTCCCGATAGTTAATAGCATTTCCACACAGTCAAAAAAGGTGCTACTTGAAGTCCAAGGATATAATCTCTGGGAAGAACAACTATTAACAGGAGAGCAGCATTCCCCCTGGTCTGAAAGTTGAAGTCTAACCTTATCCAAAGACTGATCTGAGCAATACTTGACAATCCACAATGTGGTGGCGACAGACTGAATGCAGGAGAGGAAAAAGAGGACCTGAGGAGAAGATGATCTCGAGGTCCCAGAGGTGCAAAGTAAACAAAAAAGCAGCTTCCCAGGCTCGCCAAGCAATCTTCCGCTAACCCGCTTTAAAATACCATCCAACAATGGTATCGGATTCAGATGCCGTTACTGATCCCCAGGGCAGGAATCCTGTTATTTGATAGTGTTACCTTCCCATGATGCTCCTTGCACCAATCTGACATGCTGTCCAGTAACTCATCTGGCTGTTTTATAATCAGGTTAGGACCCTGTGGATGGGAAAAGCCATTAGTCATCCAGAATCAACAGGGATAACCTTGGTTTCTGAGGTAAAGTTTAAACTATTTTAAGGATTAAATACTTATACCAGAGAAAGTAAGAGATGAGGATATTCTGTTAACTCTAAAGTGGCCCTCACTCATTCTACCACTGTTTATAATGGCAAAATAGAATCAATGAACACACACATACACACACACAACTGAAACAACTGCTTATTGAGAAGAACTAGTTATCTATCAAGGATCAACAAACTATAGCCCAGCCTGTGACTTTTTTGCTTTATTGCCAGAAAGCTAAGAATGCTTTTTACATTGGTAAATAGTTATAAAACAACCAACCAAACAGGTAATAGTGAGGTATATGGCACTGTAAGCCTAAAATATTTAATATTTGGTCTTTTTTAAAAAGTTTGCCGACCCCTGATTATGAGTTCATTTTTAAGTGTCTATATTGCTAACTGAAAAAAGAAAATTGCAGAACAGTATATACATGCATATGATTTCACTTACGGTTGTTTAAAAAATATATTTTATATATATATATGTATGTGTATATATATGATTGTTTAAAAAATATATTATATATGTATGTATGTGTATATATATGTATATGTGTGTGTGTATATATATATATGTATACATATATATATAAATACTATATATATGCACACAAAATACCAAGAAAGTACATAACCTTTGGGGAATATTATAGAGCAGAACAGGATGAAAAACCAATACCTTCCTATGTAATACTTTCAACAATAAAGATTTTAAAAGAAATAAAGAAAAAGAAAAACCAATATCTTAATATGTATATATGATGAAGTTATACTGTTTAATTTTAACTATATTTTCATATTAAAAAGGTAATTGTTGACAACTGAAAAATGAAAGTGCCTTTGAGTTCTCAGTCCATGTAATAGAACATTCAACTGCAAGTGTCTTGGATGAGGCCCAGCAGTAACAGCCCAACTTAAGTCATCACAGCAAGTCACCGAGGCTTGGTTTCTCCTGGACAATGGAGATATAAACTGGCCCCCTTTCCTCAAAGGGATGTTAACAAGATAAAAGAAACTATAGGTCTGAAAGTTCTTTGAACTCTCTAGAAGAAAAGTACTATAAATCCACGGTATTATTACTACTAAGGTGGTAAAAATAGTTTGCAGTGGCTGAAAGAAATGGCTAAAATTTGACTAAAATATGCCTAACATCCTACAACTAACAAGGAGTTTTAACCAAATAAGAAAACTGGTAATGGCAAACTCCATGAAGAAGCAAAAAATGTGCTCTGATACCATATTTAAAAAAAACAAAAACACCTCATATTGTAAAAAAGAGTTCTAATGAACTTGATGGAAAAAAACTACTATCACTCTAAGGCTAACTTAGTCTACACCCCAGTAAGCCACACACAGAAATACTTCCCAAGTAGGATATTTGTTCTTCTACCAGCATAAGACATTTTCCCTCAAACTCATATACAAAAATAAGACTTATTTTCCACGGAACTGACCCTCTACTGCCAACAGCCCCTAAGCATTTTCTTTTTTTTAACATCCTTATCCTCATCTGACTGAGTCTATTTACAAATGTCGCACTCATCTGCAGCTGGGGAATAGACCCAAATTTCCTCCAGGGTACACATCAACTAACTGGTCCATTAAACTGTCAGGATTCCACATTATATCAACAGCCTACGGGAAAATCTCTTCTTCAGCCAAGGGTAAGCAGGGCTGGTAAGTACAGGCACTTCTCTTCACTATTCATCTCTAGTAAATGCCAAGTGGCAGGGTAAAACAACCAAACCTAAAACTCAGGGCTTTGTTTATTTATTGACATTACGTTACTTATTTACTTAAAGTTTTTTTTAAGCTAGTTGTTACAAGAAGGTCAGTCTAATGACTCTCCTACAGCTGATCTCTCAGGGGGGACTCCAAGATGGATGCCTGCTGCTCCACAAAAGCAGCAATTCCTCTATAGATGCCTTCTCCCCTCTTACCCACCCAGGAAAATAAGTCTTACCTATAGATTTATTAAACTTATCCAGTGCCAGTAACACATCAATCCTACCCTCTGGGAACTTATTTTAACAAGACTCTCTTTCCCACAAACATACCTACTGTGTTTCTATTCTAGTCTCTCATTGCCTCGGATTATTGCTGACAACTTGAAACAGAGTTATTCAACGCCAGGGATTTCACCCTCTACCAATCAGGTGCTGTCACACACTTATTAAATGTTTCATGAGTGCCCAAAAGGCAACAAGTGTGTTTTATTTGTTTTGTTTAATGTTTCGGTTAAAGGCATCATGTTAAAACTTTAATCACGTCCAATGTCAACAAGAGAATGTTTTATGATTCTGCACCAACAGATTTTCTCTAAAACCTCAATACAGATCTAGAAAAATCAAATGTCCTAGTTGAAAAGGCAAAACCTGGATATATGGAGTCAAGTTAAATTTAAAGTTATGATAGAAAGATGTCAGCTTTGGCGTGAGTCACCACTCCTGGTGGCACTGTAGAGTTGGTTGTCTTACTGGTTAGGGGCACGTTATTCATACTGCCTGGGTTAAACCCCCTGGCTCCTGCAATAACTAGCCTGGTGGCCTTGGGCAAATTACCCAACATCTCTGTGCCAACATGTCCTCCATATAAAATGAGTATAACAGTACCTACCTTACAATCATTCTTTCGATTACGAGTGAATCCATGTAAAGCACTTAGAATTGTGCCTGGCACACAGTAAGTGCTCAGAAAATGACAACATTTATGTTTCTGTAATTTGGGGCATGGCTTACTGAAAAATAATCAGGTTGTGAGATGAATTACTCTGGTTCTAGCACCAACCTTATCATGCATGACCTAGCACATTACTCTGTACCTTAATCTTATTTTTTAAATAAAGAGATAGGGAAAAACAATCTTTGGATCTCCAATATACTCTAAACAGTATTCGAGAATAAGAGGGCATTGCGTACTTCAGCCAAAATGTTGAGATCAGAGTCGGTTATCAGACAGGCCATCTCAATAATCTGGTCCTTCTCAATGTCCAATCCCGTCATCTGTAATAAAATATATACATATATTATACATAACACACACAAAACCATCTTTCTGGACTATTTTACCCAAGTTTGTTTAACAGGAATTCCCTCAAGCAAATTCAATTCATATCCCAAAGCCCTCAAAAGCGTTAAACATTAGTCGTCTATTCAATCACATTTATCAAAAACTTGCTATATGTCAAGCAACCTGGTTCTACTCTAGGACAGATGCAAAATAAGCAAAACTGAGTGCTGACAGCATTCGATTTTGGCAGAGTTAGAGAACTAACATCGCTACGTCTCTGCGGAGTTTACAAAGTTCTCATCCTGATTACACCACTTGATCTTCACCGCAATCAAATGTAGAAAAAGTACTGTTATTATCCTCATTTCATATATGAGAAAAGTCAGGCTTCAAGGAAGGGGATGTTCTTGGCAGGAGGGTGGAAAACCTAGAGGGAACAAAAGTGGGATCTACTCGCAGCTCAGATCCGCACCAACAGTCCGGCTGGAATGAGCGGACTGCTCTTGCTGGGCCTCAGTTTCCTGGTTTGTGGAATGAAGGGTAAGGCTGAGTCATCTCCGGAGTCCCGTCTGGCTCCAACAACCCGGGTCCCGCAAGGCTGGGCAAGTGGGGCTAGCGGAGCCGCTGTCCCAGCCCACCCTACCCGTCACCCAAAGCTCAAAGCGACCCGAGTTAGCGAGTCTGGCGGGGGGGCGGGGGGGGGTGTCAGGGGGCAGCCATATGGATGACTCCTCCCTTCTGAAAAGAAACCCCAGAGTCCAGCAGAGTTCCCAACACCCCAACACCCGCAGAACTCCTGCCCCCCGACTTGCCCCGCGCCGCCCACTCCCGGGAGGCACTCACCTGCCACATCCGAGACCCAGACCCCCGCCGCTCTCCCCGGACAGGCTCACACGAAACCTCACTCGCCTGCCCTCACCCACCACCGACCTCACTCACCTCCAGGTCCACCCAGACCATCCGCTGGGCCATGCTCTCCCCTGCCGCCATGGCTGCGCCACCTTCGCGGACACCCCGCACCCCGAACTGCCCGCGGCTCCCACCCACACCTCGCAACAGCCGGGAGCGCAGGGAGCCGCCTAGCATCACCCGGCACGCGCAGCCGCTACCCCGGCCTCAGCTGGCGCTGGCGCAGGCGCGGTAGTCGCTAAACGTCGCAAACCCGCGGGGAGGCGCAGGAGCAAAAACCACAAGTCCCAGCATCCAGTGCGCCGGCTCGCCCTGAACAGCCCGGCTTAACTGCCGAATAGGATGATGGGACTTAGAGTCTCGCCTGTTATTGCGACCGATTTCTCCACCCCCGCCACGTGTTTTCAGATGTTATTGGACGCGCTTGTTTTTCAGAACTAAGTTTATTCGTTTCAAAGAGTCATTTCCTGAGTTTGGATTAGTTGTAAACTGCCTAGTTGTCAAAGAGACTCCTTATGTTGTTTGGTCAAAAATGACCTCGTTATCTATTTTTAGGTTAGGAGGGTCAAATATATCTTTGATTTTAGGCTCGCTCCCCCTCCCCCGCCCCTCTTTTTACTTACCTGCCCCTCCACTACACACACTGGGTATTGTTCTCATTTGATACGTATTAGTTGTGGAAGTCCCTTGCTTTCATTGGCAAAGAGTTATTCCATATTTCTTCCAGAGGGATGTTTGTTTCGTTCAGCTGTTAGGTATCTCTGGTAATGATTACTCCTCCACCCTTACAAGTTCTCAAAGTTAAATCTAGACCTTGTATGACGAATCCAGGCGGCAAATTAAGTGAAAATGAACTAAAAACTCTAAATTCGCTCTGTAATCTGCTTTGATTTTTGTTGTTTTGAGAGAGAGAGAGAGAGAGAGAGAGGAGAGAGAGAGGGAGAGAGAGGGAAACATCGTTGCCTTAGGCTCCAGGCTCATCGTGGAACCGGCAACATTGGTTTATTGGGAGGATGCTCTAACCAGCTGAGCTACCAGGCCAGAGTTGCTTTGGTTTTAATGAAACTATATTTACTCCATCATTTCGGCAAGTAAAGATGGCTACCAACAGGACCTTTCAAGTCTCTTAAATGTTGGCTATTCAGTAGCAAATTTCTGTGCGGAGTGCAACTTTGTCTCAAGCATTGGATTCAGCCTAGAATTATATCCTCTATATATTTTCCTGAAAGTCGTATTGCCACTAATTACAGAGCTTGTGATCCTTCACATAGTGGTTCCTACATGGTAAGCTGGCATGGTGAGAGAGAAACTTTATTGCCTTATGAGACTGTAACAATAGAGTGGATTTCACCTTTAATTCCTTTGTTGTACCCAACCCACCACCAGCCCAGGCTCTGAGAAACTCTCTTTGGAGTCATCAAATTGTGTGCACGGATTACACACATACAGTATGAAAACTTTCATTAAGCAGATTGTGTATAGTTGTAACCGCATTGCCTGATGAGTCACATTGTTTTGCTATAGCTATTTATTCATTTGTAGCCTACTTTTAGGTGAATGGCATTATAATGTAAGATTTACAGTTTACTGGGTTTTATGTGTAATATCATTAGATTAGTAATCTTCAATATTAATGTCCCAAAGCAGAGCAATGTATGCATCAAATTAACAAATCAAAACCATGAAAATAAGAGAGAGGACAGACTCAAGAAAATGGAGCCCTAGAATCTGAAAGCAGCCTTGTCCCACAGTGGACTCAATCATTTCTTTCTCTTTTCCTTAACAGAATTTATCTCAAAGCTACACCACTCTAAGAGACTTTGTTTTTTTCAAATCTGTTGTGAAACCATAAAAACTGCTTTTGTTAATTAACATCAAGTGTATAGGACCAAGAAATCTTGCTCTTTAAAATCATAGACAATGAGAAACTGCTACTTGGTGTTATTTCAGTGAGAATAGAACACCTCTTATTGAAAGAAGCTGAGCCATTTAGGTCACTTTGACACAGAGAAGCTGCTTCTATTTCTAACCCAGGGGCAGAGATTCAGATAAAAAGTCTTCAGCCAGCATTCCATTTATCTTAACTTTGTATTTTCTAGGGAAACAAGGCCCTGAGTCAGTGTCTCAACACTGCTGGTAGTCAGGCTATAATGTTCCTGTCATTCATCTATGACAATGTTTCTAACAGGACATGGCCAAGGCCACACAAACCCTCCCTTATAATAAGAGATCTCTAGATCTTTTTTTTTTTTTTTACAGTTTTTTAAATTGTGGCAAAATATGCATAACATAAAATTTCCCGTTGTAAACAATTTTTAAGTGTGCAATTTAGTGGCATTCAGTACATTCTGATTGTTGTGCAACTATCACCCCTATCCATCTTCAGAATTTTATCTTCCCAAATTGAAACTTCATACCCATTAAATACTAACTCCCCATTTCTGCCCAGTTGCTGTTCACCAACATTCTATTTATCCCTATAATTTAACTACACAAGGTACCTCATATAAGTGAAATCACACAGTATTGGTCCTTTTGTGTCTGGCTTATTTTACTTATCATAATGTCCTCAAATTCACCCAAGTTGTAGCATGTGTCAGAATTTCCTTCCTTTTCAAGGCTGAATAATAATTCAATGGATATATACAAATACCACATCTTATTTATCCATTCATTGGTTGATGGATACTTGGGTTGCTTCTACCCTTTGGCTATTGTGAATATTTACATGGATTTTAATTTTATTTTTTTTTTACTGTTGCTTTCTTACCAGGACTTCCCCAGCCCTGCTTTTTTCCTCTCACATCCTAAAGAAAGATTACTGTAAAAACAATCCATAGATGATCCTCACTTCCCTTAGTTCTTCTTTAGAATCATCCTAAACCCTATTTTTTTCTTCATTGATTTTTAGAGAGTGGAAGGGAGCGAGGGAGGGAAGGAGGGAGAGGGAAAGAGAGAGAGAGAAAAAAAAAAAAAGACACATCGATGTGAGAGAGACACATTGATTGGTTGCCTCCCGTATGCGCCCTGACTGTGGCTGGGGAGGGAACCTACAACCCAGTACGTGCCCCTGACTGGACATCGAATCCATAACCTTCAATGCATGAGCCACTGAGCAACACCAGCCAGGGCATCCTAAACCTTATTATTATTTTTTTTAATCCTTCTCTACTTCTTAGGAGAGGTCTCTGGTTCCTCTTGTTAATTATTACATAGTTCACAAATCTAATATTGTTAATGTTATGTTCCTAATGAGTTTTATCTGATATGCTTTATCACATTTCTACTAAAATAGACTTTAATTTCCAGAATATATGTATTTTTATACTTTAAAGCACTAGCACAGAGCCATATTGTAATGGTAGTAGTACTAGTTATAGTAGCCAAAGTAATGAGACTATCTCACAACTGTAAACTGTCCTGCAGTTTATAAAGCATTTTCAAATAGGCAGTAGGTACCTCACGAAGAGTTACTCGTTGATGATAATATCTCTTCTTTTCTCCTTTGTGGAACTTTCTCTTGAGAAATGTTGACATCAAGTTTACTGCCAATACTGATAACTGCTGTCTACTTCCTTCTAGCAGTCTGGGGAGGAATAAAGGATGATAAATCTTTTGCCTTTACCTTATATCATTGTAAAAAAATATATAAAACAAACATAATCTTCAAAACGCACCTTGGTCAAAATGGACACCTAAAGGTTTTCACGAAATTTGAATTGCATTTTATCTCTGTTCAGATCAACAAACATTTACAGAATACTTGGTGTGTATCAAACACTTTGCTAGAATGCCAAAGTAAAAATGCATTTATTAAGCTGGTATTTATTATACCACACATTATAGGTATTTAAGATTTTAATGGTTCATTTTGGGTTTAGAATTGTTTATTTAGCAGATAAGGAAGTAACTTTAATATTTCCTTCTATGAAATGAGTTGTATGATGATTTTTTTTTTTTTTTGGCATGGCATGCGTTTCAAATTTTATTGCACTTTTTCCATGACCATTGAATCCTGCTGGGCTCTGTGTCCAGGGCTCTGTGTCCAGAGCTCTGTGGCCTGGAAGGGTGAAGCTATGCAGCAAGCAGTTCACATGGAGAGACTGCCCGAGGAGAGCAGCGACCAATGACCTAGTCGCAATGGTTGCAAAAACCCCTTCAGGGCTGAACCCTGTCCTTGTTGCTGTCAGCCATCGGTCCTTGACTGTCCCTGGGTCACAGGCAGGAAGCGTGGCTGGTGGCTGCAGCTCACGTCCACAATCTTAAGGTGAAACAGTGGATCCTACAAGCCTAGCAGCACAATTTCAGGTCTTGGAAAGCCCTTCTCCACACCGCCTCCCGGATGCTTCCCTCAAACAGGGAGCACTTTCTGTCAGAAGCAGGCGTCTGGGAACGTCTCCGGAGGCTGCTGCATAGCGAGGCAGGGATTCCCCGAGAACCTGCTAGAAAATGCTGGAGATCGATGCAAGGGCCAGGCCAGATTGAGGTCCCCTAGATGAGCCCACCAATGGTATGATGATTAAATAAAAACATGAACATCTAATATGTTACATAGTAGGTAACCTTGAGAAAAATGAAAATAAGAACACAACAACACAAAATCTATGGGACACAGCAAAAGCAGTCCTAAGAGGGAAATTCACAGCAATATAGGCCAACCTCAAGAAGCAAGAAAAATTTCAAATATACCATCTAAACTTAAACCTAAAGGAACTAGAGAAAGAACAATAAACAAAGCCCTAAGTAAGTAGACAATGAAGATCGGAGTGGAAATAAATGAAATAGAGTCTTGAAAAATACAGTGAAATCAATAAAACCAAGACCTGGTTCTTTGAAAAGATAAACAAATTGACAAACCTATAACCAGACTCATGAAGAAAAAAAGATAGAATGAAGTCACAAATAAAAGAAAAGTAACACCTGACACTGCATAAATACAAAGAATTATTTTTTGAAATATTAAGAGCAACTATAGGCCAACAAGTTGGACAATCGGGAAGAAATGGATAAATTCCTACAATTATACAATCTTCCAAAACTAAATCCAAACGAACCATAAAATCTGAACTGACTGATTACAACTAATGAAATTGAAGCAGTAATCAAAAATTCCTGACAAACTAAAGTGTTATATTCCAGAAAATTCAACAGCAAAGAAGACTCCCAGGCTCATTTTATGAGGCCAGCATTATCCTAATTGTAAAACCAGGAAAAAACACGACAAAGAAAGAAAATTATAGGCCAGTATCCCTGATGAACATAGATGCTAAAATCCTCAACAAAATATTAGCAAAATGAACCCAACAATACATTAAGAAGATCATTACCACAATCAAGTGGGATTTATTCCTGGAATGCAAAGTTGCTACAATATACACAAATCAGTTAACATGACAAACCACACAAACAAAATAAAAGATAAAAATCATATGATCTTATCAATGGTTATAGAAAAAGCATTTGACAAAACCCAACACCCATCTATATATATAAAAGCCTAAGCGTCCGTCACAAGCGAAACAACCAGACGACTGAACAGGCTGAGTGGGGCGACCAGGCCAGAAGGGGGGTTAGTGAGGAGCGACCAAATGATGAACAGCAGGCTGCATGGGGCAACCAGGCCATCAGGGGGTGCAGTTAGTAGGCTGGCAGGTGAGCAGTGAGGAGCCAGTGGTCCCGGATTATGAGAGGGCGCAGCCTGGGCTGAGGGAGGACCCCCCGCCCCGTGCATGAATTTCATGCACTGGGCCTCTAGTTTATGATAAAAACTCTGAGCACAGTGGAAATAGGGAGAACATATCCCAACATAATAAAGGCCATATATGACAAACACATTGCTAACCTCATACTTAATGGGGAAAACTGAAAGTATTTCCCTCACAAACAGGAACAAGACAAAGATGTCTGAGTTCACCACTCATATTCAACATAGCACTGGAAGTCCTAAACATAGAAATCAGATAAGAAGAAGAAATAAAAGCCATCCAAATTTGCAAAGAAGAAGTAAAATGGTCATTATTTACAATGACATGATACTGTATATAAAGAACACTAGTAGTCCCACCAAAAAGTTATTAGAACTGATAAAGAAATTCAGTAAAGTAGCAGGATACAAACATATGTCCTGACCAGGAAGGGAACTGTGACCTCCTGGTTTAGAGGTCGATGCTCAACTACTGAACCACATCAGCCAGGCAGGTTTTTCTTTCTTTTTCTTTTTCTTTTTTTAATTTATTTTAGAAAGGAAGGGAGAGAGAGAAAAAAACATTGATGTGATAGAAACATTGATCAGTTGCCTTTCATATGCACCCCTGACTGGGGATCCAACCTGCAACCTAGGTATGTGCCCTCGATCAAGTATCAAACCCATAACTTTTTGGTGTATGGGACGATGCTCCAAACACCTAAGCCATGCAGCCATGGCAAAAGATGCAAATCATGTGTTAATTAACTTATTGGGGGAATTCTCTCACAATGTACATCAAACCATTAGGTTGTACACTTTATTTTTATTTATTTATTTTTAAGTGTGTGAAGTCTGAATTTATTTCTATTTTTAAAAAATGCTCAAGGAGGATCCAAGATGGTGGCCGACAAGATGGCAATGAGGGAGATAGTTTGAGTAAGTGAGAGAGTGAAAGGAGAGTGCGTGGACATACAGGGAGTGTGTGTATGTGTGAGTGAGGGACAGTTATATTCCACAGGACTGTCGGGAACTGGTGGACTAGGCTTCCCTGGCCAGGCAGCCTCTACTACTGCTGAAATCTCTCCTGGGACGGCCAGCTCTGCCACAGAGACCTTGCCATCTTGAAGGGGAGAGTGGCTGTGATCAGAAGCCCAGACTTACCTTCACCCGAGGAGACCTCAGATACCACCCAAGTCCCTACAGCCAAATGCTCAGGAACCAGCTGCTTCGGCTGCAAACCCATGAACACTGAGACTCCAGCCTCCCAGCTGCAGGCACCTAAAAAGTTTGTCCAGGGGGAGACAAGGTGGCGGCCAAATGGGCGGACAGGTCCTGCACCTTCTCACACAGCAGATAGAAGAAACAGCTGAAGCGAATAACATCCACCTGGAATTGGTGAATTAAACATAACTAGGGAGGGAATCCATGGACAGAAAGGTCAGAGATTGCCTGGAGAGGGTGGGATCAGGGACCGGGGCTGGAGGGAGAAACGTGCACAGCCGGGACTAGAGTCTCAGAGGGAGACTGTGCTGAACCACATTCACGTCCCTTGGGGTCAGTGTAGCCCTCAAATGTGGAAGGGGGTCCACAGGGATGCTGGCAGTAGGGGACTCTAGATCTAAGCCCACAGCCATGGGAGGCTGCGCCCAGAAAGGCAGCCTGAAGTTCTACACGGGCCGCACAGTGCAGGGGGGAGAAAGATGCTAGGTGGTGCAGTAGTTCTATCTTTATAATTTCCTTGCTTTTCCTTGCTAAACCCAGTGCATGGGATCTTTCAAATAAAAACACTCATCGAGACTGCAGGGGAAGGTGGTTTTTGTGGAAACTGGGGAGCAGAATAGGGAGAGATGATCAAGGGACATTTTTCTCCTGAAGACCAGGCTCCTCCTAACAGCGCAGCTGCATCCAGCCTTGAGCTCGGCAAGGAAACAAAGATTCAAAATACTCCCAGGGAGCCCTCAGGGACTGGGTTGAGGGGCCATTTGGTTCCGGAAACTAATACAGAAACACTGCCACCTAGGGACCATGTCAGAAATAGATGCTTATGTAAATATAACTGAAAGCAGGTGGAAAAACAGAGTGGGCAGATGGATCCCGCCTGGCTGAAACCAAGGCTGTGGCATCTGACACAGAGGAGTGGTGGATCACTGGGAACTTCAATACTTGCTGACTAGGAAACTGAGACGTGGAAGGCAGAACAGTAGAGAGGGGTCTTAACCCAGCCCCAAGGGACATTGAAGCTCCACTGAAGCGAACAAACTTCACTTTTTTATTTTTTATCTTTTACATAAGAAACTAAAATTTTTTTCACTTTATTTTATTATTTATTATTATTATTTACCTTTTAAATTTTTTTGGATTAGTGTTCTACATTCTATTTTTATCATTATTTTACTCTAACTCATTTTTTTCCTTTATGCCAAAACTTTCTTCCTCACTCTTCCCTTTCTCATCCTGTTTCTCTTCTCCTATTCCTGCTTTAGTTTTTCTCTATCCTTTCTTTTTACTCATTGTTAAAAATTGATCTTCTTGCCCTGGTCGGGGAGCTCAGTTGATTGCAGCATTGTCCTGAAATGCCAAGGTTGCAGGTTCTATCCCTGGTGAGGGCACATACAGGAAACAAAGAGTGCATAAATAAGTGGAACAACAAATCAATGTTTCTCTCTCTCTCTCTCTCCCTCCCTCTCTCCTTCTCTCTCTGTAAAATTCAATAAATAAAAATTTAAAAAATCATTTATCTTCTTTATCGACACCTTACTATTAAAGTAGTCTCTGTTGGCCTATTCATATATCTAATTTCCTCTCCCCTGCTCCAAGTCCATGCACACTTCTCTTTTCTCTTTCTTCACTAGCCAATTATTTTTTCTTTTCTTTCTTGTTGTTTTGTTTGTTTGATTGTTTGTTAATTTTTTTTTTTGTTTTTTTATTTTATGCTTTTGTTTTTCCTCTCCTCACTTGTTCTCTTCTTCTACTAATAGTTTAATTAGTTTCAATCACCAATTCAGGCCTATCTGCTCTCTATTCTCCTTTTCCAAAAATAGATGAATACATAGATAGATAGATAGATTAAAGAAAGGGAAATATTTATATATTTTTTTCTTTTATATATATATTAGAGGCCCAGTGCACAAAATTCGTGGATGTGGGGGGGTGTCCCTCAGCCTGGCCTGCACCCTCTCACAATCCAGGATCCCTCTCGCAATTCAGGACCACTGGCTCCTAATCGCTTGCCTGCCTGCCTGCCTGCCTGAACATACCTAACTACTCTGCCTGCCTGCCTCATCATCCCTAACCACTTGCCTGCCTTCCTGATCGCCCCTAACCACTCTTCCTGCCTGCCTGACCCCCCTAACCACTCACTTGCCTGCCTGACCCCCCTAACCACTCACCTGGCTGCCTTATTGCCCTTAACCACTTGCCTACCTGCCTGATCTCCCCTAACCACTAGCCTGCCTGCCTGATTGCCCCTAACCATCTCTGCCTTGGCCCCTGCCACCACAGCTTTGTCCAGAAGGATGTCTGGAATGACGTCTGGAAGGTTGCTCGGCTGTCCAGTCTAATTAGCATATTATGCTTTTATTATTATAGATTTTAATATATATTTTTAAATTATTTTTTAATTATTATTTTCTACTATTTTTTGAGTATTTTGTTTTTTACTTTTCTTCTTATACACTCATTCTCTTTCTGCATACTCTATACTGAATCATGGCCATTTCCCCATTCATTTGATTTCTTTACCTTACCTTCTGGAAATAAGCTCTGCCTCTTCAGATTCAGCTTCTCTCCTTCTTTTCTGAGTGTTTGTTGTTTGCATTTTTTGGATTAGTTGTATGTTTTTTGGAGTTTTCTCCCCATATACATATATTTTTTCCCTTCTTTTTTCTTCTTTTCTTTCTCTCTTACCTTTTTTCCTTTTCTCAATATCAATTTTGAGCACTTCTCTATCCCCTAATTCTTTTCTCTGGTGGTCACCTTTATTTGGGGTTATTGGTATTTTGAATACATTCCTGTTTTGTGCCCGATGGTTGTGTCTTGTCAAGTTATATTTTGTTCCTTTAAGTCAATGTGGTAGAGAGTGAGCCACATAACCAGACATCTTGAGAGGTGCAAACATGGGGAGACAAAATAACAGCCCCCATATGAAAGAAAAAGAGGACTCACTGGAAAAGGAAGTAAACAAAATGAAGGAAAGCAATTTGTCAGAGAATGGATTTACAGCAATGGTCATAAGGATCCTGAAAAGGATGGAAGACAAATTCAACAACATGTGTAAGAACCAAGAGGAAATTAAGAAGAACCAAGAAGAAATGAAGAATGGCATAGCTGCCATAAAGAACACAATAGAAAGCATCAACAGTAGACTAGAAGAAGCTGAGGACTGCATCAGTGAGCTAGAAGACAAGGTAGGAAAAAATACCCAAGAAGAACAGCAACTGGAAAAAAAAAACCAACTTAAAAAACAGGAGGAGAGCCTAAGGGAACTTTGGGACAACACAAAACGAAACAACATCCACATAATAGGGGTGCCAGGAGGAGAGGAAACTGAGCAAGCAATAGAAAACCTGTTTGAAGAAATGACAGAAAACGTTCCTGATATTGGGAAGAAAAAAATCACTCAAGTCCGAGAAGTTCACAGAGTCCCAAACAAGATGAATCCAAAAAGACTGACACCAAGACACATTATAATTAAACTAGAGGCCCGTTGCACAAAGAGATTTGTGCAGCAGGCCTTCCTTCTCTTGGCTTATAGCACTGGTTTTCCTCTGGCACCTGGGACCCAGACCTTCACTCCAGCTGGAATCTGCTGTCTTTGCTGCAGACTCTGGCCAGAGTCTGCCTTCTTCGTCTTTGCTGCAGACTCTGGAGTTTGCAGTCTTCATCTTCGCTTCAGCCAGAGTGCCACTCCTGTAGATCCCTTCACTTGCCGCCCTCCCTCTCATAGCAGGCGTCCTGCCCTACCCAGACACTTGGCGCCTGGAGCACCTGGGCAGCTGCCATCTTTGGCCATCTAATTTGCATATTCCCCTGATTGGCTGGTGGGCGTAGAGGGGTGATGGTCAATTTGCATGTTTCTCTTTTATTAGTGTAGATTGGAAAACACCAATGACAAAGTAAGAATCTTTTTTTATTAATTTAATAAATCTTTATTGTTCAGAATATTACAATTGTTCCTCTTTTTTCTCCGCATAGCTCCCCTCCACCCAGTTCCCACCCCACTCTCTGCCCTTACCCCCCACACTGTCCTCATCCATAGGTGTACGATTTTTGTTCAGTCTCTTCCTGCAAGCCCCACACCCATTTCCCCCTGAGAATTGTCAGTCCACTCCCTTTCTATGCCCCTGATTCTATTATATTCACCAGTTTATCTGTTCATCAGATTTTTTTATTCCCTTGGTTTTTAGATTCACTTGTTGATAGATATGTATTTGTTGTTCATAATTTTTATCTTTACCTTTTTCTTCTTCTTCCTCTTCTTAAAGAATACCTTTCAGCATTTCATATAATACTGGTTTGGTGGCGAATGAACTCCTTTAGCTTTTTCTTATCTGTGAAGCTCTTTATCTGCCCTTCCATTCTGAATGATAGCTTTGCTGGGTAGAGTAATCTTGGTAGTAGGTTCTTGCTATTCATCACTTTGAATATTTCTTGCCACTCCCATCTGACCTGCATAGTTTGTAGGTAACTAACTGTTTTTCTCTTGTTGCTTTTAATATTCTCTCTCTGTCTTTTACTCTTGGCATTTTAATTATGATGTGTCTTGGTGTGGTCCTCTTTGGATTCCTTTTGTTTGGAGTTCTGTGTGCTTCCTGGACTTGTAAGTCTCTTTCTTTCACCAGGTGGGGAAGTTTTCAGTCATTATTTCTTCAAATAGGTTTTCAGTATCTTGCTTTCTCTCTTCTTCTGGCACCCCCATAATTCGGATGTTGGTACGCTTGAAGTTGTCTCAGAGGATCCTTACACTATCTTCATATTTTTGGATTCTTTTTTCTCTTCCAGTTGAGTGTTTTTTGCTTCTTTGTATTTCAAATCTTTGACTTGATTCTTGCGATCCTCTAGTCTGCTGTTAGATCTCTGTATAATATTTTTTATTTCAGTCAGTGTATGCTTAATTTCTAGTTGGTCCTTTTTTCATATCCTCAAGGGTCTCATTAAATTTATCAGCTTTTTCTAGAAAATTCTTGAAAAACTTTATAACTGTGGTTTTGAACTCTTATCCAGTCGTTTGCTTTCCTCCATTTCTTTCATTTGTAATTTGTTTCTTTGACTCCGCATTTTGGCTGCTTCCCTGAGTTGATAGAGTGGCTTTGTGTGCTAGGTGTCCTATAGGGCCCACTGGCTCAGCCTCCCCAGTTACCTGAGGTGGACACTCTTGGTGAACCCCTTTGTGAGCTGTGTGCACAGTCTTGTTGTAGTCAAGCCTTGATTGTTGTTGGTATCACTGGGAGGAATTGACCTCCAGGCCAATTGGCTGTGAGGATCAGCTGTGTCTACATTGGAAGAACTTCTGTGCTGGAGACACCCTTATGAGACAAGACTTGCAAAAGCCTCTGTGCTCAGCTTGGATGGGGCGGAGTCTCAGGGCGGAGCAGACAGCATTGGTTTCCCATCAGCCCTGCCTTAATAGGTCCCTTGTGTCAGTGTCCCGTGGTAATCACTGCAAGCACCTCTGAGAGAAAGCCGCTCTCGAGTTCCACCTGTTGCCAGACAGTTCAGTTTCTCCCCGAATGAGTCTGGGTCCCCAGAGTCTCACCCAGAACTGGAGTTCAGAGCTGTTGGGAGCTTTTGTCTCCCTCCCGCTTGAGAAAGCCAGCTGCGTACTCAGTTGCCCACCCTCTCCGCGCACATGCCTTGTTACCTCTGACTTCAGCAGTTTCTCTGAGTCTCAGTGTGCTTTACTCTTTCTTGACAGTCCAGTTTCACCCTGCATGAGTCTGGGTTCCCAGAGTCTCGCCCGGAACTGGAGTTAAGCATAGTCAGGAGCTTTTGTCTCCCTCCCGCTTGAGAAAGCCAGCCGCACACTCAGTTGCCAGTCCTCTCCGTGCGCACGTCTCAGTAACTCTGCCTCCTGAAGCTTCTCTGAGTCTCAATGTGCTCTTCTCTTCCCTTCTAGTTGTAGAATTGCCGCTCAGCCAGCCTTCCTGTGGTTCTGGATGATGTCCATTTTGCCTTTTAGTTGTAGTTTTGAAATTGTGCGAGGCAGCAGTTTAGGTGTCTACCTATGCCGCCATCTTGGTTTCTCTCCCCAAAGTAAGAATCTTAAAGGCTGCCAGAGAGAGATAGAAAATAAACTATAAGGTATCTCCCATCAGACTATCAACTGATTTCTCAACAGAAACACATCAGGCCAGAAGGGAATGGAATGAAATATACAAAGTAATGCAAAGCAAGGGTCTGAATCCAAGAATACTGTACCCAGCAAGGCTATCATTCAAAATTGAAGGTCAAATTAGGAGTTTCACAGACAAAAAAGGACTAAGGGAGTTTATTACCAACAAATCAGGAATGCAAGAAATGCTAAAGGGACTTCTGTAAAAAGAATAAATAGGAAGGGAAGAAGGAACACAGGCATAAAGAATAAAAATGGCAACAAACAAGTACCTATCAATAATATCTTTAAATGTAAATGGATTAAATGTCCCAATCAGAAGACATAGGGTAGCTGAATGGATAAGAAAACATGACCCATATATCTGCTGTCTACAGGAGACCCACTTCAGAACAAAGGACTCATACAGCCTGATAGTGAAGGGGTGGAAAAATTTTTTTCAGGCAAATGGAAATGAGAAGAAAAAAAAAAAGCTGGGGTAGCAATACTTATATCTGACAAATTAGACCTCAAAGTGAAGGCCATAACAAGAGATTAGGAAGGCCACTTTATAATACTAAAGGGAGCAATTCAATAACAAGATATAACTCTGGTAAATATATATTCACCCAATACAGGAGCACCCAAATAGTCTCTTCATTCATTTATACACAGCCCCTTTTCCAGGTTCCTGAGCCCTTGCAGATGGTGTTGGGAAAATTAGACAAGTACATAAAAAAAAAAAAAATGAATCTAGACCACCAACTTACACCATACATGAGAATAAACTCAAAATGGCTAAAGGACTTAAATGTAAGACAGGAAACCATAAAAATCTTAGATGAAGTCATAGGCAGCAAAATAGTAGACATATATCCTAGCAATATCTTTACCAATACAGCTCCTAGGAAAATGGAAATTAAGGAGAAAATAAACAAATGGGACTACATCAAAATAAAAAGCTTCTGGACAGCAAAAGAAACCATTAACAAAACAACAAGAATGCCCACTGAATGGGAGAACATATTTGCCAATGTTATCTCCGATAAGGATTTAATCTCCAAAATTTATAGGGAACTCATACAACTTAACAAAAGGAAGATAAACAATCCAATCAAAAAATGGGCAAAGAACCTCAATAGACACTTTTTGAAAGAGGACATACAGAAAGCAAAGAGACATATGAAAACATGCTCGAAGTCACTAATCATCCAAGAGATGCAAATCAAAACAACAATGAGGTACCACCTCACACCTGTCAGAATGGCTATCATCAACAAATCAACAAAGGACAAGTGCTGGCGAGGATGCGGAGAAAAAGGAACCCTCATGCACTGCTGGTGGGAATGCAGACTGGTGCAGCCACTGTGGAAGACAGTATGGAGTTTCCTCAAAAAATTAAAAAATGGAACTCTCATTTGACCCAGTGATACCACTTCTAGGAATATATCCCAAGAAATCAGAAAGAATATATGTACCCTTATGTTCATAGCAGCACAATTTACAGTAGCTAAGATTTGGAAACAGCCTAAGTGCCCATCCGCTGATGAGTGGACTAAAAAACTGTGGTACATCTACACAATGGAATACTATGCTGCTGTAAAAAGAAGGAACTCTTACCATTTGCAACAGCATGGATGGAACTGGAGAGCATTATGCTAAGCGAAATAAGCCAGTTGGATAAAGATAAATATCACATAATCTCACTCATTTGTGGAGTATAATGAACAACATAAACTGATGAAAATAGATCCAGAGACATAGAAGCATCGAACAGACCAGCCATCCAACCTCAGAGTGAATGGGAGGCCGGGGTGGGTTAGAGATCAACCAAAGGACTTGTATGCATGCATATAAGCATAACCCATGGACACAGAGAGTAGGGGGGTTAGGGTATGTGCTGGGGGGTGGGAATGGCCGGGGAGAGGTCACTGGTGGGAAAAGGAAACATATGTAATACTTTATAAGTACCGCGCGCTAACCGATTGCGCCACTGGAGCTCCTTTATGTAACACTTTAAATAATAAAGAGTTTAAATTAAAAAATAAACAAACAGGGCGCTGCTGGGTCCCCATCAGGGAAGCAGTGTTCCACCCAGTCCCAGCTTTCCTTCTCTTGTCTATCTTTTCTCAATCCTTCATCGCCCCCACTCGGGTTCACCCTTGGCCGTGCATGCGTGACACAAGTGGTGCCGGAACCGGGCCTGCGAACGGGGGATCTACAATTATTAGGTGAAAGGAGGCCCAAAGGCGTGTGCACACAGAAAGTAAGGTAGGGAGCCGAAGTGTGTTAATAGCTCGGTGTAAAACATGGGGAAAAAATAAAAATAAATAAAAAATAATATATAAACAGCACATCAATGACATCAATGAGTTATGGGACATCAATCAACATTATATAAGTGTAGCTAGAGTTTCCAAAGAGGAAAGTGAAGACAAAAATAATTCTTTTGGCCGTGGCCAGGTAGCTCATCAACCCAATACACCAAAGTTGTGCGTTCAATCCCTCAGAGCGCATACAATAATCAACCAATGAACACATAAATAAGTGGAACAATAAAATAGTGTTGTTCTCTCACTCCCTCATCCTCTCTCTCTCTCTCTCTCAAATCAATAAAAAAGTTTTTAAAATGTTTTAAATAATGGCCAGATTTTTCCAAATTTGATGAAAACGATAAACCATACAGGTTAATGAACCCCAAGCAAAAGGACATGAAGAAAATAACACTAAGGCACATCACAATCAAATTGCTCAAAATCAACCAGAGAAAAATAACACATTATGTACATGACAGTAGATTTTTTTTCCCATTGATTTTTTTAGAGAGTGGAAGGGAGAGAGAGAGAGAGAGAGACAGTGATGTGATCAATTGGTTGCCTCCTGCTCGAGCCCCGATGGGGGGCGGGGATCAAACTCACAACCAGGTATGTGCCCTGACTGGGAATCAAACCCGTTACCTTTCAGTATACAGGATGATGCTCAACCCACTGAGGCACATAGGCCAGGGCTGGAGCCACATTTTTATAGTATTGAAAGAAAAAATCTGTCAACTTAGAATTCTACATCCAGCAAAAAATATGTATTTTTAAAAGGTTGAAAAGACTTTTTCAGACATACAAAATAATTTATCACCAGCAAGCCTGCAGTATATAAAAAAAAAAAAATCAAGTTCTTCTAGCAGAATACCCGATGGATAAATGGATCTACACAAAGGAAAAAAGAGCTACAGAAATGACAAACTACTGGAAAAATATGTATGGCTTTCTCTTATTTAAATCTCCTTAAAAGAAAATCTGTTTTTAACAACAATGCAGTGTTGGCTTATACATATGTAAATATAAAATGTATAAACAGCACAGCCACTAACAAATCTGGGTGTAGGAGGGAAGGCGAAATACATCAGAAACTAAAACTGAACTATCATTAGAGATAGTCTTACAAAAATTGTAAGAAATACTACATACAACACCATTAATGTGGAAAGATACAAAAAATGGTTGATTTTTTTGAAGGATGTAAGGTATCCACATTGACTTCTGAGAAAGTAGAAAACATGAATAGAATAGCCATAAAGGAAATTGAGAAGGGAATAAAAGAGTTACTTCTAAGACCCCAACCCTATATAATAAAAACCTAATATGCTAAGTGTCCGGTCATCCGGTCGTCCATCCAACCAAAACGTAATATGCTAATGATATGCTAAGGCAACTTAACCACTCACTATGACGTGCACTGACCACCACGGTGGGGGGGAGGGGCGGGGGGAAGATGCTCTGACTGGTAGGTGAGCTTGCTGCTGGGGTCCGGCCAATTGGGACTGAGCAAGACGGGCCAGACATGCCCTGGAGCCCTCCTGTGGTCCCTCCCTGGCTGGCCAACCTCCTGCATCCTGCCCCAGCCCCGATCATGCACTGGTGGGGTCCCTTGGCCTGGCCTGCGCCCTCTCGCAATCTGGGACCCCTTGGTGGGGGGGGAGTTCAAGAGCTGGTTTCGGCCCGATCCCGCAGGCCAGGCCAAGGGACCCCACTGGTGCACAGATTTGTGCACCAGGCCTCTAGTAGGTATATAAATGAATTTAAGTCTTCTAGAAACAGAGAATTCCTGTATTATTCAAATTTTTCCCAAGGCACTGAAAAAGATAAGCTTATCAACTCGCTCTACAAAACTAGTAGAACCATAATTCCAGAAACAAATTAAAGATTTTTTAAAGAAAGCCTAATGAATACAGATCAAAAACTTCTTAAAAATTTGAAAACCAAATAGAATTCTAGAGTGAATTAAATGCACAATATATTGAGATACATAGTTTTAATAATAAAATGCAATAATGGTTCAAGGTTAGCAAATCTATTTTTAGGAAGTTTTCTATGTTGAAGCCTTCTTTTTAAATTCAATTATTTGATAAATGTTCCTTCATCCATTCATCAAATATGTACAAAGTAGCCCTGTCTGGGTGGCTCAGTTGGTTGGAGTGGCGTCCCATACACCAAAAGGTTGCAGGTTTCCCAGTCAGGTTACATATCTAGGTTCAGGTTCCATCCCCAGTTGGGGTGAGTACAGGAGGCAACAGATCGATGTTTCTTTCTCACAGGGATGTTTCTCTCTCCCCCTTCCTCTCTCCCTAAAATCAAGAAAAACATATCCCTGGGTGAGGACTAAAATAAAAAATTTGCCTGGTCAATGTTTCTCGGTGGTTAGAGCATCAGCCCGTGGACCTAAGGGTCTCAGGTATGATTTCCGGTCAAGGGCACATACCTGGGTTTCAGGTTCAAGCCCCAGCCCCAGTTGGGGCCCATATGGGAAGCAACCAATAGATGTTTCTTTCTCTCTCTGTCCCCTCTCCCTTCCTTCCACTCTCTCTAAAACTCAATGGAAAAAAATATCGTCCGATGAGGATTAACAAAAAAAAAAAAAATAAGAAGAGAAAAATTTGCCAAGTATATTTATGCCAGGCACTGGACACTGCAAATTTCAGTAGTGAATAAAATATGGTCTCTGCTTTCATGAAGCTTAGATACACAAATAAAAAGAAAATGAAAATACAGTATAAAGGCTATTAAAGAGAAATAGAGTAGTAAGAAAATACATAAACTGATACTTAAATATTAGGGTACTGTTGGAATAACCCTGTTGTGAGGAGTGCCCAGTCTAAGATGGTGGCAGTTGGTAAAAGGAACATGGGCCTTACAACATAACTAGAAAGTGGTATAAAGTTTATGGTTGATTGGATGGAGAAGGGTAGAGTCAAACATTCTTTGGGGGGGGGGTTGGAGTGCCTTAATATACATCCTATATAATAAAGAGCTAATATGCTAATTAGACCAAACAGCAGAACGACTGTCCGGATGACCTCCTGGACGAAGCCAGGGCTGCAAGGGCTGGCTGGGGCTGCGAGGGCCGAGTCCCTTCCACAAACTTCATGCATCAGGCCTCTAGTTATGTATAAAAAGATAAAATAAGGGTCAAGCAAATTTGGAAAATACAAGGTTAAGTATAAACAGATTTCTTCTTTTTTTTGGTTAATCCTCACCCGAGGATACTTTTCCATCGATTTTGAGAGAGCAGAAGGGAGTGGGAGAGACAGAGAAACAGTGATGTGAAAGACACAATTGATTACCTCCCATATGAGCCCCAACCAGGGCCAGGGATAGAGCCTGCAACCGAAGTATGTGTCCTTGACCAGAATCGAACCTGGGACCCTTCAGTCCACGGGCTGACTCTATCCACTGAGCCAAACAGGTTAGGACGTAAGCATATTACTGGAGTGCTTGTCAGCAGCTTTATGGTGCTGTTCTTTATCATTCTCTTACAGAAAGTCAGTAGTAGGTTTGCCAAACATTTTATTACAGAACCCTATTTCACAGAACATGTGAGTAGTATTTCATGGAACACTCTGGAGAAGCTGCTCTCCTGCAATCTCCTTCTTACTCCTGCAGCTCTCAACACCTACGTAAACTGTTCACCAACTAGACTCAACTCTTTAGGAATGTCTTGTTCTATCCCTTTACACAGTACACTTAGTTACTTTCAATGAGGTGCGATTAAAGTGAAAAAGATTAACTGGAACCTCACAGGTGTGCCCCAAAAGGCACTGGAAAAAGATTATTCTGAATCAGGATCACCTATGAATCAATATGAAAGAACCTGACCCACAGGTAAGTGGCAATAGAGCAGTATTAACCTTTGTTAATATCTACAAATGCTACTGAATTGTCATGACACTTGAAAATAAGTTTATTGGAAACAAATCCTTCTATTAAACTGCTTGAGATGAAAAATTTGATCTTCATGCTCTCTATGCTGAATGGTTGAGTAGCTCCATTTACCTAGACAGAAAAAGGCATGCATTTAAAAAGAGGAAACTTGAATGTACATAAACTCCTAGAGACCAGGGAGAGTATAGTACTTGGAAAAATAATCCATGTGTCACTGGAAGTCTGACTCTAAATACTAAGTTCAATATGTACAAAACGTTTATTTCTAAGATGCTTGAAAAACTGATATTCTTTTTTTTAATTTCATGTTTTTTATTTTAAAGAGAGGAAAGAGGGATAAAGAAACAGAAACAAGGGAGAGGGACAGAGATAGAAACATCCATCAGCTGCCTCCTGCATGATCCTTTTGGGGATCCAGCACACCACCCTGGCATGTGCCCTGACTGGGAATCGAACCAGTGACCTCTTGATTCATGGGTCCACGCTCAAGCACTGAGCCATACCAGCCAGATGAACTGATATTTTTACCACCAATCACTGAATAAAAAGTATGTTGCTAACTTTTTGTGTACAGTGTCTCTATAGTGACATTAAAAAAAAAAAAAAGAGCCCTGGCAGGTGTGGCTCAGTTGGTTAGGTGTTGTCCTGTCCACGGAAAGGTTGCTAATTTGATTCCAGGTCAGGACACATGCCTGTGTTGAGGGTCCAAGCCCCAGTCAGGAAGCATGCAGGAGGCAACCGGTCCATGTTCTGCTCTCATCGATGTTCCTCTCTCCCTTCCTCTCTAAAAATCAATAAAAATATTTTTAAAAAGAAGACACATACCCCTTTTTATGTTTTCAATATATTAAAAAGTAACAGTACAAAAATGCTAGTTATTAAAAAGGATCCAAATATATCAAGGAGTGAATTTGTATAAACAAGTTCTACAATTAAAGGGAAACATCTTGATACATAAACGTTTTAACAGGATTTAAAATTTTTAAAATCAGAATGCGTAAGCCTTAACTCTTTCAAATGTTCAAACATAAAGACAACATGTACAATCCCTATAATAAAATGTGTCCTTGCACACATACCCTGGGCACTTTAAAAAATTGTAAATTTTTAAAGTTTGAGTAATAGAGGCAGCACTTAAAGGCTTTGTGAACTTTTCCCCAAACAAGCATACTTTCAGTAAATCCTTTTATCTGACTCTGCATTTGCATTTTTGTTCTTCCTGAAAAGGAGAATTTACACTAATACTGAATTTTTAATTTAAAAAAATACATTTAGAGATATTTAACTTCCTGAGTGACTTCAGTTATTCAGTCAAACATGATTTAATGAGAAAATTCTAATATTTTAGAATGAAATAGGAAGTGTAGATTTACACTTGATATCCAATTAGGGAAAAACTCAAAGAGCATGTCACAGAACTTACACTTACATTCTTCATGAAGTTAAACGATATGATTATTCACAAACTTTACCAATAATCTTTCTCAAATGTTAGTAAAACAAATCATTGAAATTACATTTTCTCTTTTGTTAACAAAATACTACTGTATTTTAAACTACCAACTTGACTGTTTTCTATCATATACACAAAATGTGATTCACTAATAAGCAGGTTCTTGCAATACAATAGATAATAGATCATTAAAATATTTGCTTTATGATACAACCAATACATATAACATGTGCCTTCCTCAATTTCTAAAACGATTAGGAACTGTGGAACTTTCTTTTGCATAAAACCCTTTCCTCTTCATGAAACCCTGAGGTGAAAGGTTATCAATGTAAAAACTGTAATCATAAGTCTTCTCATTTCTGTATCAGACTATAGCTATGTTTAAAAATTTTTATATAGAAACGTGGCAACTTATAAAAATGCTTTGTACAGTTTTAACAAAACACTCCCAGACCAACTTAGTCCAAAGGGCCTAGGATGACTCTATAAAAACAATGTCCTTTGGACACTTGTTAGTTTCGAGATTAATGCCACTTTCCAGCTCTACTGCTGTCTCTTCTGTTATCGTGGTCATGGCTCCAGCCATCGCGATTCCTGTCTTCATAGAAGTAATCATCTCTGTGTCCTCTATAATGCTGTTCGCGGCTATAGTGTCTGTCTACAAGGTAGGGATGAGAACTCTGCCTGGTTTTACGCAGTGATGATGGCGTATCTTGACGCCACTGGGAGCTTGAAGACTGGTTATAACTATGATTATGTGACTGAACTGATGGGGAAAATCCTGATTGATCAAGATGTGGAGAACCAAATTTCCCGCCATATGGCATCTGTCTCAAAACGTTGTTCATCTGAGGTAAGACAAAAAGAAGGAAATCGTAATTGCAAACATTTCTACATATCAAAGCCAATGGTTAGTTAGTCACAGTTAACCAAACTAATATAATAATAGAAAAGCAAAATCACTCTTGCCTAGATGGATCTTAATTTAAATATAACTAAAAGTAGTACAATACAATAGCTTCATTCACTCCACTGTATAGCTACAGGATATTTGTACATAACTACCACTCCTTGCCCTCACAGAGACGACTTAGAAGGGAAGAAATCCTACAAAATGACTATAATATGGATCACTATGTGATGAACATATAAAGAGCCATGAGCTCAGTATTATTAGGAAAGGCTTCAGGAAGGTGGCATCTGATATAGGTATCAAAAGCATGAATGGGCCATTTTTAGAAAAATATTTTAAGGAGGTAAGTATGCCAAGGAAAGAAAACTGTACAAACAAACAAACAAAAAAAAAACACAAAACAAAACAAGGAAACACTGAATGGGTTCACAGAATAGCAAATAAATTCTGACTGAAACACATTAAAGATCTCCTAACCAGTAAATGGACAGTAAGGCTAGAAAGATTTATTTGAATTACAAGATAAAGTGCTAATTAAGTTGGCTAGAAAATTCTGATTTTATCTGCAAACAATGAAAAGTCACATCACCAGGATGATAAGCAAAGCAGAATTATATTAAATTTGAAGCAGTGTGTGAGATGGACTACTGAGGATAAAATGGAGAATGTACTAACTGCCTAGGCGAGTGGTTCCCAAATTCTATGTGTGAATAGACATTAGCCAAAGATGATTTTCTTTAATGGCCTACAACAAAATGAGACAAATAAAATGTATATAAAAGTTAATTCCTTTATATTGGTCTCAAAATTTTACTTTATTTCACCATTATATTTTGTAGACCTGTGAAATTCAAAAGGGTAGGAACCACAAGCCAAAACTATGATTTGGGCAAAGAAAATAAAAAGAAGTGTGTGTAAGAAAAAGAAAAAAATAAAAGGAGTTGGCAACTGAAAGGAAACAAAGGTGAAACATCTCATGGAGATATTACAGAAAAAAGGGGAACATTCAAGGGGCAGCTAGTTTAGAAGACTCCAGTATATTAAAGTATTGATATTCAGTATTAAAGAGAGTATATGATTTAAAAAAGTCACTCAGCATAGGGTTGCAAGAACAAGAATGAATTTAGAGTATTTGAAACACACACACACCAACTGTGAAGAAAAATAAAAATGTGAAATGCAATTCTATCTATCTTCAATCCTTAAATATATATTTAAGGTCAGTGAAAACTAACATGTGTGATCATGAGGTCATGGTTCGATTCCCGGTCAGGGAAGAAATCAAGATACCTTGAAACAAATGGAAATGAGAACACAACCCAAAATCTATGGGACATAATGAAAGCAGCCCTAAGAGAGGTATTCATAGTATTTCAGAAACAAGAAACCTTAAGAAACAAGAAAAATCTCAAACAACCTAATTCTATACTTAAACAAGAAAAATCTCAAACAACCTAATTCTATACTTAAAGGAATAGAAAAATAACAACAAAGCCCAAAGTGAGAAGAAAAAAACAATAAAGATCAAGTCAGACATGAACAAAACAGAGTTTAAAAAAGAACAAACAAAAGATCAATGAAACCAAGAGCTCATTTTTTAAAAAGACAAACAAGATTGACAAACCTTTAACTAGACTCATCAAGAAAACAGAGGACCCAAATAAATAAAATTAGAAAAGATAGGACAAGTAACAACTTACAATACAAAGGATTGTAAGAAAATATTACAAACAACCGTATGCCAACAAATTGGACAGTCAGGATGAAATAGATAAATTCCTAGAAATATACAATCTTCCAAAACTGAATCCAGAATAATCTCAATAGAGAGATTACAACTAATGAAATTGAAGCAGTAATCCAAACTCCACATGTGCCAGAATGGCTACTATCAACAAACAAGTATTGGCGAGGATGTGGAGAAAAGGGAACCCTTGTGCACTGCTGGTGGGAATGCAGACTGGTGCAGCCACTGTGTAAAAATAGTATGGAGTTACCTCAAAAAAGTAAAAATGGAACTCTTATACCGAGCAATTCCACTTCTGGGAATATATCTGAAGAAACCCGAAACACTAACTCGAAAAAATAGATGCACCCCTATGGTTCACTGAAGCGTCATTTACAATAGCCAAGATTTGGAACCAGCCCAAGTGCCCATCATTAGATGAGTGGATAAAACAACCTGTGTACATTTTATACAATGGAATACTACTCGAACATAAAAAAGAAGGAAATCTTACCCTTTGTGACAGCATGGATGGACCCAGAGAATATTATGGTAAGTGAAATAAGCCAGTGTAAGAAAGACAAGTACCATATGATTTCACTTATATGTGGAATCTAATTAACAAAATAAACTACCAAACAAAACAGTAACAGAATCAGAGACAGAGATCAGAATGATAGCTGTCAGAGGGGAGGGGAGTTGCCATGTTGGGTGAAAAGGGTAAAGGGATTAAGCAAAGAAAAAAAAAACCTCATAGGCACAGACAACAGTATGACAATTATGAGAGGAAAAGGGGGATGATGGGAGGTAGAAGAGAGGAGAGTAAAGGGGGATAAAACGTGAGGGAAGAAGACTTGACTTGGGGTGGCGAACACAAAATACAATATACAGATGATGTTTTATAGAATTGTACACCTGAAACCTATATAATTTTATTAACAAATGTCACCCCAAAAAATTCATTAAAAAAAAAAGAAGAATCATCTGAACATTTTAAGTATTTTGTTTTTTAAGTAATAAATTGAAAAATCAGCCTACCACTGCTTGTTTCTGAAAATTTTCTGGAGAAGAGAAAGCTCTCTGAATTATCTGTGGTGATGGAGTCATGTTATCCACAGTCCTTTCATGTCTGCAAAAAATAATAAAACAACATTTAATCATTCATTCAACAAGAATTTACTACATAACAATCATGTGCAGACACAGCTCTCAAAGGAATGAACAAGACAAGGTTATTTGCTCTCATGTAGCTGGGGTAAGGATTCAGACAATAAGACAGCTTCACATAGTTGTAAGTGATATGCTGAATGACTAAAGAGAAAGTAGAGATGAGAGAGAGAGGATTCTATTTTTGCTTAGCTTGTCAGGGATAGTCTTTGTAAATAGACATTTGAAGTGAGAGCTGAATAACAAGGTTACCTGGAAGAAAAACATTCCAGCTGAGGGAAGGAGTAGTAAGGTGTCAGCAAACTATAGCCCATGACCAAATCATTTTTTGCAGTTTTATTAGAACATAACCACACTCTTTTGTTTTCATATTATCTATGTAGTGCTACAGTGGCAGAGCAAGAAACTGTATGACCTGCAAAGTCTAAAATATTAACTATCTGCACTTTTATAGAAAAAAAAATGGTCAATCCTTGGATTAGTGGAAAGGCCTAGACAAAGAACTAAAATGTAAAAGGTCTGATGGTGCCCTGGCCAGTGTTGGTCGGTGGTTAGATCATCGGCCTTCAAACTGAAGGGTTGCGGTTTGATCCCCGGCCCTGGTCAGGGTTCGTGTGGGAGGCAACCAATTGATGTGTCTCTCTCACATTGATGTTTCTCTCTCTCCTCTCTCACCCCCCAATGCAAAAAATATCCTCAGGTGAGGATTAACAACAAAAAAAGAAACAGATCTGATTAATAAGATATGACAGATGAGAGAAACAGAAGAAAATAACATTTAAAAATCTAGGTATTTAAGCAATTAAGTAGACATTACTGAGACAGGAGAGAGCAACAGTTTTGGGAAGTAAGAATTTTAAGGACTTATACTTTATTCCTCCCTTCCTGAAGAAATAACTTGCTCTACAGAAAATCTCACTTAAATTAACTGTATTTTAAAACATGTCTTTGGAATCAAGTCACCAACTTATTTGTCTTATAGTTTAGATCTTTTTGAGTTTTCTTGAATTAGTTGTATATCTGTATGTTAAATGGGTGAATTGTATAATTTTTTTATAACAATATAAAAATAATGTACACTCTAGCCTTTGATGAAAAGTAGTTACATATTCCCTCCCACCCCCACATCAAATTCTAAGGAGGTAAAAGCTTTTTGTCTCCATCTAAAATACCTTTGAAGGTTCTAAAGTGGGTGGAGATGCTTCGAATTCCAACTGTATTGAGAAGTATCTAAATACAATTTCAGCAGGCAAGAAAGGACACAAAGAGGGTACCATTTTTACACTACTGTTTTCTTACAAGTTCCTCTTCCAATATCTTTTCATATCATTTCTCTCCGGCTCTTGGCACTACTCTAATCCAAACCAACCTCGCCCCCAAGAACTTCCCTATCTTGCTACCAATAGCTTTCTAATAGATCTATTTTCACCGCTGTCCCTCCAATCCGTTTTCCCATTTCCTCTTTAAAATACAAATCTAAAATAAATAAAATAAAAAACAAATCTATTCCTATTACTACCCTACAAAAAACATTTCAATGTCTTCCAATGGTTTTTAAGGTAAAAATCACAAAATCCAAATTATAGGCTATAAGAAAGACTGTATCATCCAGCGTCTATGTACTTCTCCAATGTCATCTACTCTGTTTTTCATGCATTAGATCTAAGTACATTGTCCTCTTTCAGGTCCTCAGTCATTTATATCATCTTTCCTTGTTACAACTTTCTCCAAGCACTTTCTACTTCTTTCTTAGAGAACTAATTATGAGTAATTAAAAGGGTAGTCACAAAATACATGTATTATGTGACTTCATCTAGACTTTAAGCTCCACTAGGCAGCACATCGGAGTGGCTGGGCTTGATCATACTGCCTGGGTTTGACTCTCAGCCCACAATGTAAGAGCAGTTCAGACTTGAACAAGTTAACCTCCAATCCTCATTTTCTTCATATACAAAGAAGACATAATAATCCCTACCTCATAAGACTACTGTGAAACATAAAGGAGATCATAAATGCAAAAAACTTGGTAAAGAATATACCAGTGAAAAAACTGTCCCTGGTAAAATTTCTGCCTCCCCAAAGCAAATAAAATTATTTAAGTAAATAAAAGAGTGTGGTTATGTTCTAATAAAATTATTTAAGGTATCAAATAAATATGATACCTTTCTTAACCCCCAGGAGCTGGAAGGCATTTTAGAGATCATTTAATTCAATTTCTTTTCCTTACAAATGTAAGGATAGGAGCAGAGAAATGATACTCAAGATTACACAATTGGTAGAGGCAGACCTAGAATCCAATTCCATGAACTCTTAGTCCAATAGCCATAGTCCAATACTAACATGTATTTTTAAACTGCAAGTAACCAATTAGTGGTATAAACTAATTTAAATTTTAAAAGATAAAATAAAATGTAAATTGAGTACATTGCAAGTAATAAGTGTAAGTAATATTTTGCGAAATTTTGTTATATAGATGTATATTTGGGTGTGGGTATGTCTTTATAAGTGGAAATAAACATAGTTTTATATATATCTGTTTTAAGGGGATTATATATAATTTATACATCTACAGTCCCCTTAGAATAGATATATAAATAACTATAATCCAACATAGCAAATAATATAGCACAATAAAGAGATAGGAGCATTAAAGAGAAAACCAAACATTATGCATTCTGAGATTACTACCTAAGAAAATTCCTGATAAAGGATTTAACAATAGGTGAGAAATATTACCTGTTAGGAGATGTGGAGGTAGGGCTTGAATTTCCAACATGATGCTGGGAATATGACAAACTAACATCCTGTGAGGCATGGCTACTTCCTAAAATAAAATAATTTGAGAAATTCTTCTTGATAGAAAATTTAATTGGAAATTTTCTCTCTCCCACCCCAAATCACTCCAAAAAGGTACACCTAAGCTAAAAGAGAAAAACCTCAAATGCTTTAGAGTTTCATCAGAATGAAAATTCTAAACGTTCATTAGCAGATATAGCCAAAACAAACGGTCCCAAATAAGGGAATATCTGGTGTATAAATATCCACTCTATCATAATATTCTGATCCTCACACTAAATTGTAAGACTGGACACATGCAAAGTTTCATTCCCACATGATCAAAAATCAAAACTTATAAAAGTAAATTACAAAGCAACCAGGAAAAGTATTTTCACCTGGCTGGTGTGCTCAGTGGTTAGAGTGTCGCCCATGCAGCAAAGGAAAGGGTCAAGGACATGGACCTGGGTTTCGATTCCTGAGCCCCTACTGGGGCTTGTTAGAGAGGCAACCAATGGATGTGTCTCTCACATGGCTGTTTTTCTCTCTCTCCCCCCTCCCTTCCTTCCACACTCTCTCTGAAAAGCATTGGAAAAAAATATCCTCTAGTGAGGACTAACAACAACAAAAAAGCATTTCAGAAAATAATTCTTGTTTCTTTCATAACATGGACCCAAAACCCAAGTCTTTCTAACAATAATGTTTATGTTCTGTTAACTAACCCAAGCTGAAATTTTAAACTAAGTTTTTAAATTACAACTTTGAAAATTCATGTTGTCAGTGTTACCCACAAAGCTTACAGTATTTTCATCCATAAAGGTTCTTTAAAACGGAATAAAATTAAAAAAAGCCAAAGCAGCAAATAATCCCTCCCCCCAAACAACACAGATTTAAATATCTTAATGCTGCAATTGAATAGTGAGTTACCTGATCTAAACTGAATTTTGATGGGCCTTCCAAAAAGTTTTATTCCATTAAGTAGATTCATTGCATAAGGAACAGATACTTCATGTTTGAAATTCACAAATGCAAACTGCTTTGGTTTACCATCCTTATCTTTTGGAATTTTCACTTTTATTACTGGCCCAGCCTATAGACAAAAAAAGAGTTTACAACTTAAATAAGGCAATTTCAGAAGAATATTTAAATTTTACAAGATTAAAAACAAAGAAATGTAATCAGGAACTCTAACAAATACATACACACAGATTTCCATTTCGATTAGAATAAAGATCCTACAGATACATTACTGAAGATTAATTTATTTGGGGTAGGGAACCCTTAAGGAACTAGAAACAATCACTGAATTTACATTTCTCAGCACTTTACAACTTTAAGGAGATGGCCAACAACAACCATCGGCATTTCCTCTATAGAAATTAATGTTTATCAACAGTAGTTTCTTTGGACCAAAAATTCAGTTTTGTATGGCTTAATCAAACTTACCAGTGGTTGGGGGGAACAGGATACTTCAAATTTTTAACACGTTGTAATACAGAAACACCACAATGCTACTTTTCCAGGGAGTATTTATGACGCTATTTTAAATATCTTAATGCTGCAATTTTGTAAGAAACTAAGTGGAAAAGACAGACTGACAAGGAAATTGAAATATAATTTGTCGGACAAACTAAAGACAGTGTCTTAAGGGGAAGACGTGAAAAGGAGGAACAGAAAAAACACTGTTCTCTATAAATGTCTTAATCACTGTGTTGTACACCTCAAACTAATATATTATCGTTTGTCAACTATAATTAAAAAACTAATTAAAAAAAAAACAAAAACAAAACACTGCTCAAGAGAGAACCCATGTGTATTACCTCCGTGAGACCCCTGAGTGTTTGGCTCGGAAATGCTTTATTGAGGATCCTCCCACCACCTTTGGTCCTCACTTCCGCGAGAGCTAACTAGGGTTCGACACCCACCGACGCCTAACGCGACCTCAGGCGCCCCGCTCCCCCCTCCAGGCCCCCCCCTCCGGCCCACCGGTAGGGTGCTCGTCCGGACAGCCCAGCGGGCACGGAAGGAGCGGGGAGCCGTGGGGCCCGGCCCTACGCAAGCGGAAAACGAAAGGAAAAGGCCGGTCCCAGCCGCTTACCTGGTGGAAAAGCTCGAAAAGGAGCTCCTCGGTCACTTTAGTTTCTAGGTTGCCCACAAAGAGAGTACGATCCGCTTCCGCCGCCGCCGCCCCCATCTCGGCGTCGCCCCCTCCCGAGAGAGGCCGAGGGGTCGCCGCTGACGCTCCCACTGCGCACTCTCGAAAGCCCACGTCCTTGCGCTCCCAGGCGTCGCCGACGTAAACGTCAGTCACGCTCGCTCCCGCCTGGCGTCGACGTGCGCTGACGGAGTGCGCAAGCTCGCGAGGGGAGCGCTCGTTGAAGGCTGCGGCTCCCAGCATGGATCGCGGAGCAGGCCTTCTCCGCGCCCGGCACGGGCTGGACTGACCGGCGGAGCGCGGAGGCCTCCCTGAACCGAGGGACGTGAGGGAGGTCCAGCGGCCGCGTTTGAAGATGGCCCTGAACGACGTGTCCCTGTGCACCGGCGACCGAGGGAACACGGTGGCCCACCGCGCTCCCCGCGACGGCCTCAGCCCGCCGGCTTCAGCGCTGGCGACGGTCTCCGGAGACAGCGCCCTCGTGGCCGGGCCCGAGGCGGCCCACCCGGGACTTCCTCCTCGGCAGGCAACACGGCCAGGCGTCCGGACCGAGAGCCGTCGGGCGCCTGGCAGCGGCTGGAGCCCGCCGCGCTCAGTGAAGGGAAGGGACCCGGATGGGCGGCGCCGAAGCCGCGCGGCGAGATTCTCCCCGTACCCGACCCCCGGCGCGGGACTGGACCTGCTGCGGAGCGCGCGGCGCTGCGAGTGCGATCCCGGCCCGCATTTCGGCTTAAAAAGCATACCGCCCCGCCCCCCGATTAGCATGTGAACAAGGCCTCTAAATTAATCCTTTCTTGGTGCAGTCGCAATCTCATTTTTAAGGGGAATATGAAAATACGTACGAGTCTTGTTAATATAGCCTAGCACAAGGAAGATATTATTGCTGAATTCGGATGGGTTTAAGCCGCTAAAATGATTAGTTCGGGAAGGAGGGAGAAGACTTTCTTCTTAGTCCTAAAATTGAACTAATGGGAACACCCTTCCCAAAGGTCAACAATCCTTGTATTCACCCTTGGTGCACGCCATCCCCCACAATGGCTCCACACCTCTCTGCACAAGTCTTCACTCCCTGGCAGAGTGACCTGCTTTGAGACTTGTAATTGAGCTTTCTTAACTGCCTGCCTTTCCTCACGTTAATCCCTCTTCCTTCACTTCTGTTGGCGAAAAGGAAATGCTTCAATTTATTACTCTGCTTCTCTTCCCCTGCCCCAGGGCCCAGTAATCCTATGATCTTGTCCTTAACATTTACCCTCTTCCATCTCCCTCCTTCATCTTAAGGAATATTTACAAACTTCCATCTCAACCATACTAAAAACAAAAGCAAAACCTAAACCTCGATATTCTCAAATTATTAAATCAGTTTACATTTCTTTGCCAAAAGCTCCAAATGAATTTTTGCACTTACATTTGTCATTTTAATATTTGTATCCAATTCCAGCTTCCTTAATCAAAACCTGTCGTCTCAAAATTACTGAAATTGATCTTCCAGCCTCTGTTAAGAAGCTGTTCACCTACTCAGCATCTTCCTTGGACTTTTTTTTTTTTTTAAATATATTTTATTGATTTTTTGCAGAGAGGAAGAGAGAGGGATAGAGAGTTAGAAACATCGATCAGCTGCCTCTTGCACACCCCCTACTGGGGATGTGCCCGCAACCAAGGTACATGCCCTTGACCGGAATCGAACCTGGGACCCTTGAGTCCACAGGCCCACGCTCTATCCACTGAGCCAAACCGGTTTCGGCATTCCTTGGTCTTTCTTGTTTGTCCTTACTTACTCAACCATCCCACAATATATGAAGATCTCTTTGATAAGCATATGGATGAACTTGATGCATTCTTGCCTTGGAGGAGTATACTCTAGATGGAGAGCCTAATGAATCAATAGGTAATCTGCACACTAGACTTACCTATTAGGTGCAGTGATAATAGGTTCAGTGATAGGTTCATTAGGTGCAGTGATAAGCACTGGTTGTGATGGCTTTCCGTAACATTGCACTATGGTGTTCTCTTATTTGGCTGATTACTTCTTATTGGCTAATAGTTTTATTTCCTAACCATACATTTCTCAAAGTTTAAAGGATAGTATTGGGACAAAGTAGTTTTTCTAAGAGCCAACTCTATGCAAGCAAGTAGACTAGCTTTTTCCCAGTGGACCCTTCAAACAGCTAAATTACCACACACCACACAGAACTGAATTGTTAGAATTACATCTTAAGGAAAATGTTGATAAACCAGAGAGCTTCCATAAGAGGGTGATGAATATAGTAAGGTCAGAAAACCAGGTCATAGGAAAAATGAGAGAATAGTAATAGCTGCCTTTTATTGAGTGCTATGTGCAAGGCAGTGTGCCAAGGACTTTTATTCAGTGTTTATTCAGATGTTCATTGAGAACTTAATTCTGTGCTAGGCACTTAGAATAAAGTTGTGAATAAGATAGATAAGGTCTCTGCTTTTATATATGTCATTTAATTCTCACAAAGGCCCATAAGAGGTATTATACGTGTTTTTTTTTTCTTTTTGCTGAGAAGCGGAGGCACAAAGATGAAGTAAACTTTCCAAGGTCACAGCTAGTAAATGATAGAACCTTAAGCCTTTCAACCTAGGTTTCTCATTTGACTCATGCAACTCAAATATGATTTGAGAAACTATTTTCTCAATTCTCCCAAGGATAGTATATAACATATTCTTTTTTTAAAAAATATATATTTTATTGATTTTTTACAGAGAGGAAGGGAGAGGGATAGAGAGCTAGAAACATCAATGAGAGAGAAACATCGACCAGCTGCCTCCTGCACACCCCCTACTGGGGATGTGCCTGCAACCAATGTACATGCCCTTGACCGGAATCGAACCTGGGACCTTTGAGTCCGCAGACCGATGCTCTATCTACTGAGCCAAACCTGTTTCAGCAACATATTCTAGATATCTAAAAAGATGTTAATTTATAATATACTAGAGGCCCGGTGCACGAAATTCGTGCATGGGGGCGGGAGGGTGTCCCTCAGCCCAGCCTGCACCCTCTTCCAATCTGGGATCCCTCTCGCAATCAGGAACCACTGGCTCCTAACCGCTTGCCTGCCTGTCTGATGGCCCTAACTGTCCAGCTGCTCTCCCCTCCTGGCCTGATCCCCCTAACTGCCTATCTGCTCTCGCTTCCTCTTCGAGCCCTTCAGACTTCTGGCACAGGCATGCTGAGAGCTCTCTGCCATGGCCCTGCCCCCATCCTGATTGGTTATTATGTGACAGTATTCTGGCCAATTTGCATATTCCTCTATTACTAGTATGGATGAAAAATACCTTAAGCTGGGCATTATGATAACCCATGGTTGGCAAAGGAATCCCAAAATTATTGAATGGAGAGTTTAGACTGGGAAAGAAGAATAAAATTAAGGCTAAAGATAAAAGATTTTCATAAAACTTAGAGATAAATTAGGAAAATATCACATCATAAGGTAATGAATTAACTGCCCAAAGTTCAGTTAATTCCAGTAAAGTGTAAATAGGACTAGCTGACTTAAATTCTTTCCCATTTAACCTATAATTCTGTATTCTAAAAAATGATTAAAATTAGAAATGGAGAATTAAGGGGAAAGAGAAAAATGATTTATAATATGTAGGATGACCATATTTACTGTGCAAACTAGGACCCTTGAGAGTGGAAGAGGATGCTATCACTTGAGCTGGGGCAACAGGCATATTAGGATTGTCCCAGGTAAATTCAGTGGGTGATAAAATCCAAGGAGAGGATACAGCATTAGATATGCCTTTGAGGCATATTCTTCAGCCTCAGAGAAAGGAGACTGAGATTTGTGAATGAAGGAACAAAAGTCTGGCATAAAAGTGCATGAGGAAGGGAGGACCCAGTGGGAGTGACTTCATTTCTGTCCTGGCATGGGGCCATCAAGAGTAGAGCTTTGATTGGAGATAGTGTACATGTGCAAGGGAAAAAAAGAATGTGAGAAAAGAAAATTAATGTGTCTCAGTTGGTAGAGTCATCCTGTACACCAAAAAGTCTTGGGTTCCATTCCTGGTCAGGACACATACCTAAGTTTCAGTTTGATCCCCAGGTCTTATTGGGGCAAGTGTAGGAGGCAAGCCATCACTGTTTGTTTGTTTCTTTTTCTCATTCTTTTTTTGTTAATCCTCACCCAAGGATTTTTTTTTTTTTTTTTTTTAGGGAAAGTGGAAGAAAGAAGGAAAGACAGAGAGACATTGATGTGAGAGAAACACATCTATTGGTTGTCTCCTGCACAAGCCCCAACCAGACACAGGGCCAGGGGGGAGCCTGCAACCAAGGTAAGTGCCCTTGACTGGAATCAAATCTGAGACCCTTTGGTCCACAGGCCAATGCTCTGTCCACTGAGCCAAACTCTCTAGGGCTGTTCTTTTTTTTAAAGAATAGTTTATTGATTTTTAAAGTTTACTTATTTTCAGAGAGAGAGGAAGGGAGAAGAGAGAAACACCCATGTGAGAGCCTAACATCCATTGGCTGCCTCCTGCACACCTCTTACTGGGGATCGAGTCTGCAACCCAGGCACTGAGCCCTGATCAGAATTAAACCAGTACCCTTTTGTTGCATGGGACAATGCCCAATCAACTGAGCCACACCAGCCAGGACTCTCCTTGTTCTTAACATCTACACTGGTGACTAAGTTACAATGCATTCCTAGATTCACAAAGAATGTATTGTGGAAGCAAGAACCAACATAAACCTCTTTTAATGAAAATACATGAAGCAGGGACAAGTTTCCCAAGAATAGTACTTGTTATTAAGGATTTGTATACAAAGTGAATTCTTATATAATGTCAGTGATTGAATATAGCATAATGTCATTCTAAAATAGATGAATTTTCTAAGATTAATTCAAAAATAGTCCAAAAATTAATTGTTCTGTAAGTTTTTTAAAACCATTGTAATTTTCTGTTTGTTTTTATTGTCCCTTAAGTGTTAGAACTTACTAAGCAACTGACCAGCATGTGTTGAAGTGAAATCCTATTATAATATTGCTTCCTGTAGTCATCAGCACTAAAACTCTTTAAAAAAAAAATGCCCATTAGGGGTAGAGAAAAAAAGGAGGCCAATGAAACTGTTTACCTAGGAAGGAAGGAAGGAAGGAAGGAAGGAAGGAAGGAAGGAAGGAAGGAAGGAAGGAAGGAAGGAAGGAAGGAAGGAAGGAAAAGAGAGACAGAGAAAGAGAGAAAAACTGTTTACCTCAGTAGCCAGATTTAATGATAAGCCTAATTCTAAGAGGGGTAACTTGGAAGGAAAAAAGGAAAGGAGGGAGAAAAGTCCTATAGGGAAGCAGGGAGTAAGTAGACTTCTCATGGTCAAAGTTCAACTGCCTGATGAGCAAAATTAATTCTGTCTCTCATTCCTTTGGGGAATCCATATCCCACTCAGATTCAGATTTTGTCTTACCATTTTCCATGAAAAGCACTCTGACCAAATGTATAAGTTTGAATACCTATGATTCCATACCACCTATTATTACCTGTGTTCATTGCCTACATCCATTTAACTGCAAAGTCCTGCCCATTTTATCTTTACAATGTGTTTATCCTATATAATATGCAAATCAACCAAACGACTGGTCGCTATGATGTGCACTGATCATGTAATTTCTACTCCAGTGTTTCCCATAGTCCATAGAACTTCCACTAGAAATGCAAGATACTCCTTTGAAAAAAAGTTAAGTCAGTAAATTTGAAAGTGATGTATGTTTCATCATCATCTTAGGGAGACATAATTTGTAATAACATGTTAAAAGTTCTGATAATACGCCCTAACCGGTTTGGCTCAGTGGATAGAGCGTCGGCCTGCAGACTGAAGGGTCCCAGGTTCGATTCCGGTCAAGGGCATGTACCTTGGTTGCGGGCACATCCCCAGTAGGAGGTGTGCAGGAGGCAGCTAATCAATGTTCTCTCTCATCGATGTTTCTAACTCTCTATCCCTCTCCCTTCCTCTTTGTAAAAAAAATCAATAAAATATTTAAAAAAAAAGTTTTGATAATACATCATCTTAGGGAGACATAATCCTATCTAATAATAGGGTAACATGTAAATTACCATCACTCCGCTACGCCCACGATTGGGCGGCGGGAGGCTGGGGGGCGGGACTCGGGGTGGCCTATCCGGCTATTGAGAGGCACGGATCCGCTGCCACTGACGGGAGCTACCCTGCTGTTGAGAGGCACAGGGGGCGGGACTCCCGCCCCCTGTGCCTTTCAACGGCCAGATCCGCGGCCACTGAGGGGGCCTGCCGCGGACACCTGGCTGCACCTCTCAACGGCAGGGTAGCCAGGTGTCCGCGGCAGCTCCCCTCAGTGGCCGTTGAGAGGCGCAGGGGGCGGGAGTCCCACCCCCTGCGCCTCTCAACAGCAGGGTAGCCCCCCTCAGCGGCTGCGGACCATCAAAAGCATGGGAGCTGGGTGCCTGTCTGCTCCGGCACCCAGCTCCACTGTAAAAACTGAAAGCATGTAGGGGACCCTACACGTGCATGATTCAATCATGCACTGGGCCTCTAGTTTGTAATAACATGTTAAAAGTTTTGATAATACTGACCACCAGGGGGAAGGCACTCAACACAGGAGCTGCCCCAGCCTGCAGGCCCTAGGCCCCCCCCCCCCCCCCCCCCGATCCCTCCGCCAGTCGCCCTGCAGAGGGAGGCTACCGGCATTGGTGGTGGCGGCAGGACAGGTCTACCGAGTGGGTGGTGCCATGCCGGCCAATGTGGGTGCCAGCAGGTGCCCCACGATTGCCCTGCTGGTCACCCAACAGATTGGCCTTGATCGCCAGCCAGGCCTAGGGACCCTACCTGTGCACGAATTTTGTGCACCAGGCCTCTAGTGTTTCTATAATCACATCACCTATACTATATTTACCTGGACATTTAGCCTGTTTTGTTTACCTCTAAATGTATATAGCATCCAGACTAATGAGCCTTTTAAGGCATGTTTCTGATCACATAATTTCTACTGCAGTGTTTCCTATTGTCCATAGAACTTCCACTAGAAATGCAAGATACTCCTTTGAAAAAAGTTAAGTCAGTAAATTTGAAAGTGATGTATGTTTCATCATCATCTTAGGAAGACATAATTTGTAATAACATGTTAAAATTTTTGATTATACTTTTACAAAAGGAAACCCTTCATTTGTATTTTAAGTTCATTTTAACCAGTGTTTCACAAATTTATTTGTCCATAAATTAAATTTTTTTCATACTACCTTTCTTCCTGATATATATTTCTCAGTTCCTCAGAAATCATTAGAAATGCTGCCTACTTAAAAAGCTCCATTTGCTCCCCATGTCAGTTATTAGAAATGGATTTTTATATAGTATGGCAGAATTTAGTGAGCTTTTAGAATGTTATCAATTAGGCAAATTAGTTTCCTCACGCATGGTTTGACAAGGTTCAACCCCATCTTTATTCAACATGATGTCTTCGGCGAGTGAGTGGGAGGAAGGAGGCAAGCATGCAGCTGAGATTCCCTAACCACTGAAGTCACGACTGGCATTGTTACTAATTAAAGGCATTAGGAACATCCTCTGTTGAATATAGATAGATGCAATTATTAATATGCGAATGTAATGTTACAAAAAGGTAATGGTCTACTTTATTATTGCACTGGAATATTTGAAGGCAGACCTACTTCAAAATAGACTTGTAAATCAGAGGGGAGAAAACATTGCCTTCAGCTTCCCAAAGACCTGAGAGTAATTGAAGTAATGCAACTCTAAAAAATTGCACAGTCCATAAACAGACTTTCAAGACTTTCCATAATCTGTCCAAGTTGTATTGCCATCCTTATTTCTTATTCATTCTTTTCCCCAGGTGGTTGATGCTTGTTTCTGCCTGTGTCTATGCTATTCTAGTCCCTTTAACTAAATTGCTTGTCTCATTTTTTGCCATCCAGATTAGTCAAAGGTCTTTACATTGCAAAGCACACACCCATTTTAATCAGGTCAAGCAAAAAATGGACTTTATTGACTTACAGAGCTGGAAAAGTGTGGTGAATGTCTGATATTCTGTCTACCTAGCAACTGTCTTTCATATTTAACATTTCAATTTTTTCTTTCCTTGAAGCCTCCTCCCTCATGTATTTGAGGTGAGACTTCATACCTAGGGATAGAGGTATAATCTAAGTTTTATCTTCCCTATTACATTGAAGCTCCCCAAGGGCTGATGACATATTTAAATGTATACTGTATTTGTTTGTACCTATTGTCTAAAGAGTACCTATTAATGAATGCCTGTTAAATGATTGAATGAACTTTATAGATAGGCTATCGCCTTAGAATCAAAATCCAAAAATGGAACATTCCAGGAAGGCAAGGGCAGAAATTGTAATCTCTTTAAGGATCTAAATTTAACTAGTTGCTGGGACAGGCATGAGTAATATGGTAAGACAAATGAAGTTTACTTCAATTGAAATGAATCTGCCTCTAGGAACATACCCTAAAGACAGATCCAAATCAAAGACAAATACTTAAAGCACATAGTATTTAATGCATTTTATTTTATTTTATTTTATTTTTAATTTTTATTTTTTTTAAAAGCATCTGTCTTTAATTATTGTTTGTTTTTAGGAAATGAATGGCAAACTATATACACTGTGGAGTCTGAATTCCGCCATCATAGAGTGTGAATGATGGTCCTGTTTCGAAGCTGCTGAATATATTCTTTGGCGTGGGTGACTGCTGTCTTTGGTGGTTCAGGTGGAGGTGGAGGGCCTTCTACCAACTTCACAAAATAATGGCAATAAACCTTCTCCATGATCCCAAAGCGACCTCTGCCATGGTATCGAATGCGTTTCAGGTACTGGCCTCGGCCTGAGGTGGACGCAGCTATGTATAAATTGGATCTGAATTCCACATTGTGGTCTCTCACTGCCATATCTTGTGCTTCTAAAAGAATCTCTTTAATTATTTGGGCTCCTTTTTTGTCACTGAATTCCAATTGAGCCAAAGCCTGGTCAATGGACATTCCTCGAATCAATTTTGCCAAATACCACATCTTGTCTTTGCTGTACTTTATTTGTCTTCGACAATGGTAGATTTCTGCTGGTCTCCGAGGTTCTCCAGGCAGTTGTGGAGGATAAACAATTTTATTATTCTTCTCCCATCTTCGAGAAATGTCAAGAGAAGCACTTGTGTGGATGTGTGATTGGGGTAAAACACTCTGAGATGAAAGAAGCCCCAGGGCCAGCTTCCGCCTCAGATTCTGCATCCATAACGCACCCAGCCGGTCCAGTACTGCCGCCGCCATCTTTCTCCTCCCCTCTACGGAAGCCTCCAAATATTTAATGCATTTTAAAATTTACCTACATATAATAAAAAATATGGAAACTATATATCCAAAATAGATGATGGATAAAGAAAAAAATGAGTGCTTACTCTATGTCAGGTTGCTACTGACCACTTTCATAAGGATTGTTTTATTTAGTCCTCACAATCATTTTGTGATGGGTTGAAAAACTTTTTCTGTAAAGAGCCAGGTAGTAAATATTTAAGACTTTGTAGTTGTCAATGTAAGAAATGTCCAAAACTGTAGGTAACTTTTTTTTTTTGTTAATCCTTACCCAAGGGTATTTTTTTCCATTGATTTCTAGAGAGAGAGTGGGAGAGAGGGAGAGAAACATCAGTGTGAGAGAGACACATTGATTGGTTGCCTCCCACCCATGCCCAACTGGGTGGGATTGAACTTGCAATCGAACCTTCAGTGCATGGGCCCATGCTTTAACCACTGAGCTATGCTTGCCAGGTCTGTAGATAACTTTTTTATAAGAGTTTATTTGAGCCAAACTGATGACACATGCCAGGGAGCAAGTGTTACCAGAAAGGTTCCAGCCTGGAGCCTTTTTGCCTCGGACCAGCTGGTAATGTGTGGGTTTTTATTTTCATGCAGGAAAGATCTTACATGAGTCCAGATGATTTTAGGAGTATGTTTATCAAAGCTGGGGACAGTGAAACAAGGAAGGGCTTGGGATAGAAGCAGCAGAAAGGACAGAAGTGAGCCAACATGGGTCTGTTGTCAGTTCACTAGAAAGTCAGAAAAAAGGAGGCCTTGGAGATAGGTTCAGGGGTAAGCCGGGAAAAGTGCCCACTGCCTGCTGATCCCCTGGGTGCAAGTTTTGTGGGGATCCTTAGAGTTTAGGAGATACACGCCTGTGAGAGGAGAGGTAGAAGGAAAAGGCCTGGGCCTGCTCCTGGGAGGGAGAGTACAGTTGGGCCCTTTGGTCTTGAGGGTTTTAAAGGCTTGGAGTTCAGCCTGGCTGATGTGGCTCAGTGGGTTGAGTATCCTCCCATGGATCAAGAGGTCCCAGGTTTGATTCCCAGTCAGGGCACATGCCTGGGTTGTGGGGCTCAATCCCCAGTGGGGGGCATGCAGGAGGCAGCCAAGATCAATGTTTCTATCTCTCGCACTCCCTTAATCTCTGAAATTAAAAAAAATATATATATATATATATATATATATATATATATATATATATATGGCTTGGAGTTCAGGGGAAGTCTTAGGGGAGGTAATCAATAGAATATTCATCAGCTTTATGCTAATGCACCAAAATTAGATTTATTCCCTTAACTTGATCCTTTCTTGGTTGGCACAAATGGCACCCCTAATTGGATTTTTGCTATTTCTCTGAATAGGGTGATTTAAGCTATTTATCCTCTGGGTGGGTAGGAGTATAAAACATTTACTCTTAAGCATCTTTGGTTAGGGAAGATAGGATTTTTTGATTTACTAGATGGCTGTAAACTGCTTGGCTATTTAACTATTATCTCAGTTTCCCTATTCCACTTGCCCTGGCTTACTAGCCTGTCTCACAAGATTTCAAATGCTGTAGAGAATAACAGTTTTGCAGCTTCTATTATGCATTTGAAATTAAGAAGGGAAAGTAAGGAAGATTACATGGAGATGGGAGAAAGCAATGTGGGCATCTGATTACATGATAGGCAACAAGATTTTATGTGCCCTTTTGGACCAGAATTGAATCTGGGACCCTTCAGTCCCCAGGCCAATGCTCTATCCACTGAGCCAAACTGTTGAGGGCTCTTCTGTTTTATCTAATCTAATAAAACAGTAATATGCAAATTGACCGTACCTTCGCTATGCCCACAGCCAATCAGAGCGAACAAGATGGCAGTTAATTTGCATATGCTGAGGGAGGGAGGAGTGAAGAAAGCAGACAGCATGGTGGCTGTGCCGGTGGGCGGTGGCGCAGCTGTGGAGCACGCGGCCATGGTGGCCTTTGAGGCAGTGGCGGGCAGTGTGAGCGGCGGTGACGCGGCCACAGCGGTGGTGGCGGCGGCGGTGGGCAGGGCGTGCAGTGGAGGCGGCAGGCGGGGCATGGTGGGTGGTGTGCGAGGCCGCAGTGGCCTTGGAGGCGGTGGTGGCTGCGGGCGGGGCGTGGTGAGGTGGGTGACACGTGGTGGGGTGGGTGGGGTGGGTGGGTGGGTGGGGCCTGCAGCAGCAGCCCGCGGGGCTGAGGAGGCGGCGGCAGTGTGCGCGGCGGGTCAGGGTGATCAGAGGCGGCGGCAGTGCACGGCCACAGAGGCAGCTGCGTCAGCGGGCGCAGAGGGTCGGGAGTGCGGGGCGAGGTGGGCTGGGTTGGGTGGGCGGGACGGGCAAGAGGCGCCCCGCCCATTCGGCCCGTCCCGCACCGCCCGCCGCAGGCCCGCTGCAGCGGGAGAGGTGGGGGGGCGGGAGGGAAGCCCGCCAGAAGTCTTGCAGGAAATATTCCTGCAATGGGTCCCTAGTTTTTAATAAGAGGAATTCTAGATTAAAAATGGTGGCAGTAAGTGGATGCTGCACAGACACATTCCCAGGACCAAACTGGAATTACAACTAAACTACAGAAAAACTTCCTGACTACTCAATGGAAGATGCACTGTAGAGATCCCTGATAATAGAGAACAGAAAGTGGAGATGGCATAGAGACTGGTAGAAGGGGTGGAGGTGCAAAAGGGCTGGCCAGGTTCCCACATACAGCAACTGAAGCTCTGGAAAGATATCTCAGCTGTGGGGGGTTGCCATTGAGAACTCTGGGGTCTAATCCCCAAGCTGGGCCCCCCAGCAGAAAGCACCAGAACTGAGAAGGGTGCCTACACAACATCTGGCTGTAAAAAGCAGCGGAGTTGCTATCTGTCAGGGAGAGATAGCTGGAAAGCAGGCACTCTCTTAAAGGGCCAATGCACAAAATTTCCTGTGGAGCCACTCACCTTGTTCTCTAGTACAGGGACTGGAGCTGTGTGAGCAGAAGCCATGATTGGGGGCTCTGGGGTTAGAGCTCAGAAGGCAGACACCCCAGTTTCCTGTGCTGAGTCATTCCTTCACGTTGCAGAAGTCATCTTTCTCATGCAGAAATTTGCAATACAGGCGGCTTTGCCTGGGGGAAAAACAGTTGACCCATCATATTGGAAAACACCTTGCCGATGGTACACAGTTTCTGAGGCCCATTAAGAGACTGAGAATAACAATTAGCATCCAGGCAGAAGCAACTGCCCCACCCCATTAAAAAAAACTCACCACACCTGTGGATGATTGCCTGAGGGTTTTTCAAGATGGAATCCTATCAGTCTGTAAGGCAGAGGTGGTCTCTGGAGGCTTTGAGTCTTTTCTGCTCTAATAAGTCAAAACAGCGTTTGACACTGTCTTGCACTAGTGTTTGAGAAGCATAGCAGATCTACATAATACATAGTCACAAACCTAAACAGGGAGCCAAAATGAGGACACAAAGAAAAACCCCAAATGAAAGAACAAAAGAATTCTTTAGAAGAAGAGATATATGAAATGGAGATAAGAAATTTATCTGATATAGAGTTCAGAATAATGATGGTAAACATGCTCAACAGCATGAGAAAAGATATAGTAACTATGAAAACAGAAATAAATAATGAAATAGCACAGATAAAAAAAACACATTGGAAGGAATCCACATCGAATTAGGGGAAGCTGAGGATCGAATCAGTGAATTAGAAGACAGTTGAAAGTATCACGCATTCAGAGAATCAAAAAGAAAGAAAAAAGCCTATCTAATAAAAGAGTAGTATGCAAATTGACCATCACTCCAGCACAAGATGGCTGCCCCATGTGGTCAAAGATGGCTGCCCCATGTGGATACAAGATGGCCACCACAAGATGGCCAGCAGGGGAGGGCAGTTGGGAGGGACCAGGCCTGCAAGGGAGGGCAGTTGGGGACAATCAAGCCTGCAGGGGAGGGCAGTTAGGGGTGATCAGGCTGGCAGAGGAGGGAAGTGGGGGGTGACCGGGCCTACAGGGAAGGGCAGTGGCGGGGGGGGGGGCAGGCCTGCATGGGAGGGCAGTTGGGGATGATCGGGCTGGCAGGGGAGCAGTTAGGTGTCAATCATGCCAGCAGGGGAGTGGTTAGGGGGCTATCAGGCTGGCAGGCAGAGTGGTTAGGGGCAATTAGGCAGCCATGCAGGCGAGTGGTTAGGAGCCAGCAGTCCTGGATTGTGAGAGGGATGTCCGGTGGGATCAGGCCTAAACTGGCAGTCGGACATCCCCCAAGGGGTCCCAGATTGGAGAGGGTGCAGGCTGGGTTGAGGGACACCCCCCTAGTGCATGAATTTCATGCGCCAGGCCTCTAGTCTTATATAATAAAAGGCTAATATGCAAATCGACAGAATGGCAGAATGACCAGTCCCTATGACATGTACTGACCACCAGGGGGCAGATGTTCAATGCAGGAGCTGCCCCCTGGTGGTCAGTGCACTCCCACAGGGGGAGCACCACTCAGCCAGAAGCCTTGAGCCAGGCTCATGGCTGGCAAGTGAGTGCTAAGCTGGCAGTCGGACATCTCCTGAGGGCTCCCAAACTGCAAGAGGGCACAGGCCAGGCTGAGGAACCCCCCAAGTGCATGAATTTTGTGCACCGGGCCTCTAGTCTTTTTATAATGCTAATACGATTAAGGAGAAGATAGAATTATTTGGGGGGGGATATCATTTTCCTTAATTGGAGTTAAAGTTAGTGTTTTCCATCATCAAAATCAATAGCAAATGCTCATCTATTAATGTGAATTTTTTTTCAGCCAAGAAAAGTAAAGATTTATGAAGGAGATGGAGCAATGACTGGAGTTACAGGTAGCTCATGCTTAAACATATGGCTAAGCTCATGTGATTTTAAGTGAGATGTTATGTATTTTATCTTTGAAAAATGTCTGAAGTTTTCTGTCATAGCTGTTGCTAAATACTGATACTAGTCCATGAGCATATTTGTTGAAAGGCATTTATACAATTCTATTAAATTATTCTCAATATTTACCTTTTAGCATGTCATTATGTTGCAGGTTAATTGCTTTCAATTAAAGTTTAGGTGGGAGCTCCTTGATTGCACAGTTAAATGGGTTTTTGAAACATGGACATTTTCTTTTTACCTACACCCAGGTCTGAAAGACACTGTTGGAACTGTAGTTTGAATTCAGAAAATGTATGTACTGCAAATTCGTTAGTAACAGCACAGCAAGTATATAACACAGCTTTAGATCACTTGTGATTCAAACAATGTTAGTTGTTGGGATGACTACTACAGTATAAGTTTGGTGTGTAAGTGCTGTTTGCCTTATAGCTTTAGGCTTAATTCATTGAGAAATATTATCAAGCCCACAGCAAAAGCTAATTTCCAAAGCCATTTAGTTCAATGACAGTGGTTGAGGGCAGTTTTTCTAACGCTTAAAAATTGTACAAACCATTCTTAGATGGAGGACAGTACAAAATTGACAAATAGCCCAAGCTTGTTTGATTCAGTGGATGGAGCCTCAGCCTGCAGACCAAAGGGTCCTGGGTTCGATTTTGGTCAAGGGCACATACCTCGGTTGCAGGCTCCTTCCTGGCCATGGCCCTGGTCAGGACGTATACAGGAGGCAACCAATCGATGTGTTTCTCTCACATGGATATTTCTCTCTCTCTTCCACTCTCTCTAAAAATCAATGGAAAAATATGCTCGGGTGAGGACTAAATATAATAATAAGTAAATAAATAAACAAAATTGACAAACAGCTGGATTTCTTCTGCATGCCTTAGTTTGGAGAGACTTTTAGTAACTGCCCAAGTCTACAGAACTATGTAGCAGTGGAGTGGGGATTCCGATTTGATAGGGCACCTGCCCTTAGAGCCCATACACTTGGTGACTGTGCTGTGCTACTGGCAGCTGTGGCCAAATCCAGAGTGGCTTGCAGGTTTCTTGCTTGTTTAATTTGTTTGTTGTTTGTTTGCTTTCGTTTTGTTTTTGTTTGTTTGTTTTTAGAGAAAGAGAAAGGGAGAGAATGAGAAAGAAAGAGAAACATTGGAGGATTGAACCCACAACCTAGGTATGTGCCCTGACAGAAAATCAAATCTGTGACCTTTTAGTGTATGGGACGATGCTCCAACCAGCTGAGCCACACTGGCCAGGGTGAGAGATGTTGAATTTTAAAACATTATACAATAATATGTACAAACAGTGTATGTAAACTGAAACCAACAGCTGTGTACTTAGCACCCAACTTAAAATATTGCCCCACTCTTAAAATCCCTTCTGTTTACCACTTTGATCACCTGTATTCACATCATTTCCTCCCACCTGATGCAATAGCCCCTGACTTTGATGTCTTGCATCCCTTGCTTTTATTTTTAATACTACTTTGATTACATATGTGGCCCTAGTGTATCTTTAAATGTAGCATGGAAATGTTTTACTGTTTTAAAACAATGTGTATGGTGTGATAGCTGAGTTTAAGAAGTGCAATATTATTCTAGCTGGTTTGTCTCAGTATTTAGAGCATCAGCCTGCACACTCAAGGGTCCCAGGTTCAATTTTACTCAAGGGCACATACCGGGGTTGCGGGCTCGGTCCCCAGTAGGGGGCGTGTAGGAGGCAGCCTATCAATGATTCTCTCTCATCATTGATGTTTCTGTCTCTCTCTACCTTTCCCTTCCTCTCTGAAATAAAAAATGTATATATAGATTTTAAAAGTGCAATATTAAAACAAAAGTGGAGTCTTTTAAGCCCATTGTGTAAAGACACACTATGAATTATAAATCAGTGGCACTCCCTGGCCAGGTGGCCAAGTTGGTTGGAGTGTCATCCCAATAAGCCAAGGTTGCAGGTTCAATTTCCCGGTCAGGGCACATGTAAGAGTTAACCAATGAATGCATAAATAGGTGGAGCAACTAATCAATGTTTCTCTCTCCCTCAAATCAGTAAAAGGAAATTTAATCCTCACTTGAGGATATGTTTATTGATTTTTTTAAAAATTGGTTCTCTTTTATTTCTTTGCACATTTGCTTCTGTTTCAAAATCTGAAGGTATAAAATAATATACTCTGAAAAATTTCCCTCCCAGCCATGTGGCGCCAATTTCGGTTTCCTCTGAACCCTGCACGTGTGCGCACTGGAGGGAGCAACAGGGAGCTGTCCTGGGGCGAGGACTGGGACTGCATCCCCACCCTTCTTTTTTTTTTTAATTTAATAAATCTTTATTGTTCAGATTATTACAATTGCTCCTCTTTTTTCCCCCCATATCTCCCCTCCACCAGGTTCCTATCCCACCCTCTGCCCTTATCACCCCCCGCCACTGTCCTCATCCATAGGTGTACGCTTTTTGTTCAGTCTTTTCCCGCACCCCCCACACTCCTTTTCCCCTGAGAATTGTCAGTCCACTCCCTTTCTATGCCCCTGATTCTATTATATTCACCAGTTAGTACTGTTCATCAGATTTTTTATTCCCTTGGTTTTTAGATTCACTTGTTGATAGATATGTATTTGTTGTTCATAATTTTTATCTTTATCTTTTTTTTTTCTTCCTCTTCTTAAAGAATACCTTTCAGCATTTCATATAATTTTGGTTTAGCGGTGATGAACTCCTTTAGCGTTTTTTTGTGTTTTTTTTTTATCTGTGAAGCTCTTTATCTGACCTTCAATTCTGAATGATAGCTTTGCTGGGTAGAGTAATCTTGGTTGTAGTTTTTTCCTGTTCATCACTTTGAATATTTCTTGCCATTCCCATCTGGCCTGCATAGTTTCTGTTGAGAAATCAGCTGACAATCGTATAGGTGCTCCCTTATAGGTAACTAACTGTTTTTCTCTTGCTGCTTTTAATATTCTCTCTTTGTCTTTTGCTCTTGGCATGTTAATTATGATGTGTCTTGGTGTGGTCCTCTTTGGATTCCTTTTGTTTGGGGTTCTGTGTGCTTCCTGGACTTGTAAGTCTATTTCTTTCACCAGGTGGGGGAAGTTTTCTGTCACTATTTCTTCAAATAGGTTTTCAGTATCTTGCTCTCTCTCTTCTTCTGGCACCCCCATAATTCGGATGTTGGTACGCTTGAAGTTGTCCCAGAGGCTTCTTACACTATCTTCAACTTTTTGGATTCTTTTTCTTTTTGCTTTTCTGGTTGAGTGTTTTTTGCTTCTTGGTATTCCAAATCTTTGACTTGATTCTTGCAATCCTCTGGTCTGCTCTTAGGTCTCTGTATAATATTTTTTATTTCAGTCCATGTATGCTTAATTTCTAGTTGATCCTTTTTCATATCCTCAAGGGTCTCACTAAATTTATCAGCCTTTTCTAGGAAATTCTTGAAAAACCTTATAACCGTGGTTTTGAACTCTATATCCATTCTTTTGCTTTCCTCCATTTCCTTCATTTGTGGCCTGCCTCTTTGTCTCCGCATTTTAACTTCTTCCCTGAGTTGATGGAGTTGCTTCATGTGCTAGGTGTTCTAGCAGGGCCCAGTAGCTCAGCCTCCCCAGTTACCTGAGGTGGACACTCTTGGTGCACCCCTTTGTGGGCTGAGTGTGCAGTCTTGTTGTAGTTAAGCCTTGATTGTTGTTGGTATCACTGGGGGGAGTTGACCTCCAGGCCAATTGGCTGTGAGGATCAGCAGTGTCTCCGCTGGGAGGGCTTCTGTGCTCAGCTGGGATGGGGCGGAGTCTCAGGGTGGAGCAGACAGCCTTGGTTTCCCGTCATCCCCACCCTACGAGGGCCCTGTGTCTTCATGTCCCGCAGCAATGGCTGTGCGCACCTCTGAGAGAAGGCTGCTCTCGAGTTTCACCCACTGCTAGACAGTCCAGTTTCTCCCCGAATGAGTCTGGTACCCAAAGTTTCACCAGGAGCTGGATTTCAGTGCAGTTGGGAGGTTTTGTTTTCCTCCCAAACGAGAAAGCTAGCTGCGCATTAGCTGCCCGCCCTCTCCGCACGCTGCGAGAAAGCCAGCCGCGTATTCAGCTGCCCGCCCTTTCCATGAACACGGGTCTCCGCACCTCCACAGTTCCTCTGAGTCTGTGTCCTTTTCTCTTTCCTTCTAGTTGTAGAATTTCCACTCAGCCACCTTTCCGGTGGTTCTGGACGATGTCCGCTCTGTCTTTCAGTTGCAGTTTTAAAATTGTTGTGTGAGGCCGCAGTATAGATGTTTACCTTATGCTGCCATCTTGGTTTCTCCTGTTTATTGATTTTTTTAGTGAGAGAGAGAGGGGGACGAGAGAGAGAGAGAGAGAGAGAGAGAGAGAGAGAGAGAGAGAGAGAGAGAGAGAAACATCGATGTGAGAGAGAAACATTAACTGGTTGTCTCCTGTATGCACCCTGGCTGGGGATCAAACCCAAAACCTAGATATGTGGCCTGACCAGGAATCAAACCTGCAACCTTTTGGTACTCCTACCAACTGAGCCACGTGGACAGGGCAAAAAAAAAACCAACATAAAAACAATAAAATAAATAACTCAGTAACACAACTGAAAGAAGACTTTTTAAAAATTAAAAACAATATAAATGGTATTATACTACACATATTCTTCTGTGGCTAACTTATTTCTCTAGTTGATTTGGCCTGGGTTATCTGGACTCTGTACATTATTATTCATGGCCTACTTCATTTCAGGCAAAGCAAAAGACGTTGTCACCCCACAGAGAATTTCATGATTGTTGGGGAGGAATTCTGTAAAACTTGCCAAATTGGGACATACCAGCAATTTAAAAATAATCCAGTATGTTGATGTGGGAAGGCTGTGCATATAAATTCTTTAATTATCTCTCCTTTTGGCTAAATTTGAGTTTTGTGGCATGAGAGTGGCTCTGCATTTGCACTGCTGCCATGACATTTGATGCCAGTTTCACTTGGCTCCTTCCTCGGACTGAGTTCGGAGCAATGTGGCAGTTCTGTGATGTGGCCACAGTTTCTACGGTAAAGCCATCCATTTTAATAAAGTAAAGGTCTAGCCCATTGAGTCTAGTTGAATACAGCTGTTGCATTGATCTCTTCTGATGCTACAGCCGTTGAGTTCATTTCCTTAATCACATTTTCCATATGGGTAAAAGCATGAAGCTGCCTGGTATCTTCCAGAGTGCATGCATTCTAATTTCAGAATTTAATCAAATGGAACTGGCTTCCTGACAGAATAAACAGAGCAAAATACTGTATCCAGACCAGCTGCCAAACTAGTAGCCTGAATTTATTTTCCCTTGCTTTGCTAAATGCATCTTGAATTTTTGAAAACATAGTCCAGGTTAAGGAAATTTAGAGTTTTTGAACCAAGACCAGTCACTTCTAATATTCTTCCATAAATACATCCATTAAATTTCAAAAACCAGGTAGCTGAGTTAATCCTTTTTCACATGTCTGAGGCCAGAGAAGAAAACACATTCCTCTTTCCTACGAACACAGGGATTGTGTGCGCAGACCCTGCCATTTGGGCTAATCTCATAGTAGAGAGTGCCTGTAAATATCTATACGTTTTTTCCTGGTTACTTCCCCTGTGCTTCTTATTTGATTCTGACAATCTAACTCATATCTGAAATCTCTCCTGGTATTTTCTATGCCACTTTTTATGTCTTATTCCATATATAAATATAAAATATTTACTTGTAATGTAGATACAATGTAGCAACCAGGACACATAGAGAGAAATAAGAGTCAGCTGGTTCTCAAACCACTTGGCTTGTGAAAGGAGGCTTGAGGAGGCGCAGAATGCATTACTAACTCCTTTGTTATTGCTAATTTTATTTTTTTCATCTGCAAAATAGACTCTTTTATTGCATGTGTGTCTTTCATTAACCACAAATATTTTGTTTATATTTATGTTGCAATCTCATTTACCCTTTAACACCAAACTAGGGATGGGCTTTGGAAGGGGGATATATATGGACAGAACTTTATGGTTCAGTCAGAAGACACTTGGAAATATCCTTAAATGGACACCACTCCCCACAAGCGGTTTATTCACATCCTAGCTTCCTGGAGGCCCTGAAATTACCTTTCCCACCTCCAGTTCATATCCCAGCTCCTTTCTAGGCTAACCCCTAGTCGTATAACAACACTGGGCTCAGCAGTCACTTCCTCCCAGAGCCTTTCTTGCTCTCTTCTCTTCTGTATCTTCACACTCTTTCTTGGTTTTTAAAAACATCCATAATATAAGGACTCCCAAAATTTAAATTCCTCATCCAGGTTTCTTCTGAGCTTCAGATATTTATGTATAACTAGAGACCCTCTCGCATTCCGGGACTCCTCAGGGGATGTTGGAGAGCCGGTTTTGGCTCAATCCCTGCAGGTTGGCTCCAGGGCGTGCCGGCCCATCTCACCCAGTCTTGATCAGAGCTGATGGGGGCCAGCCAGGGAGGGACTGTGGGAGGTTGGCCAGCCAGGGAGGGATCGAGGGAGGGCTCCAGGGCATGTCCTGCCGTCTCATCCAGTCCTGATCAGCCAGACTCCAGCAGCAAGCTAACCTACTGGTTGGAGTGTCTTCCCCCTGGTGGTCAGTGCATGTCACAGCAACTGGTCGGACAGTTGTAAGGGACACTTAGCATATTAGGCTTTTATTATATAGGATTGTTTACTATCTCCACTTAGATGGCATCTGAAACTAAACATGCCCAAACCAAAATCATTACCCCTCCTTCAAAAAACCCAAACCTGGCACTAATGTTGAATTAGTTTTCTATTACTATGAAACAAATTGCCAAAAAATCTGGTGGTTTAAAGCTACAGTAAACATTTCTTGTCTCACAGTTCCTGTGGGTTGGGAATTTGGGATTAGTTTAGCTGGGTGATGCTGGCTTAAACTCTCTCATGAGTTTGCAGTCAAGATGTTGGCAAGGGCTGCAGTCATCTGAGAGCTCAAATGGGTATGGAAGATCCCCTTCCAAGATAGTGACTCATATGGCTGCCAAGTTGGCCGGACACCTTAGTTTCTTCACACATGAACTTCTCCACAAGGCTTCTTAGAGCTGCTTGAATGTCCTAACAACACAGTGGCTGGCTTCCCCCAGAGCAGATAATCCAAAAGAGAGCAAGGAGAAAGCTATAATGTCTTTCATGACTCAGCCTCATAAGGTAAACACTTGGTCAGTATTCTATTGTTCACACAGGCTACCCATGATTCAGTGTGGAAGGGAACTACGCAAGAGTGTAAATACCAGGAGACGAGACTCATTGGGGTCATCCCAGAGGCTGGTTACCATCTCTGTCTATCCAGTTGTTCATATCAGAAACCTGAGAGTCATCTTTGACACCTCTGTCTGTTCCCTTTAGTTAATACCAAGGCTATTCTACCTCATCTATACTTTGATTGTATCTACTATTATTGCTCTGGTCCAAACCAATTACCCCTTGTCTAGTCTATAATACTGCAATAACCTCTAAACCATTCTCTCAGATGATTAGTGACTGACGATTTTTTCGTATGTCTTTGCTTTCTGTATGTCCACTTTGGAGAAGTGTCTATTTAGGTCCTTTGCCCATTTTTCAATTTGGATTGTTTGTCTTCCTTTTGTTAACTTGTATGAGATCCCTATATATTTTGGAGATTAACCCCTTATCAAATGTATCATTGGCCAATATGTTCTCCTATGTAGTGGGCTCTCTTATTATTTTGATGATGGGTGTGTGTGTTTGTTTGTTTGTTTTTTGCTGTGTAGAAGCTTTTTATTTTGATGTAGTCCCATTTGTTTATTTTCTCCTTAGTTCCCATTGTCCTAGGAGATGTATCGGTAAACATATTGCTAAGAGAGATGTCTAAGATTTTGGTGCCTATGGTTTCTTCTAGTACTTTTATGGTTTCACCTTTTACATTTAAGTTTTTTTTATCAATTTTGAGTTTGTTCTTGGTGTATAGTGTAAGTTGGTGGTCTAGTTTCATTTTTTGGCATGTATCTGTCCAATTTTTCCAACACCATTTATTGAAGAGACTATCTCTGCTCCAATGTATGTTCTTGCCTCCTTTATCAAATATTAATTGAGCATAGTGGTTTGGGTCTATTTCTGGGTTCCCTGTTCTGTTCCATTGATCTATATGCCTGTTCTTGTGCCAGTACCAGGCTGTTTTGAGTACAGTGGCTTTGTAGTATAACTTATATCTGGTATTGTGATTCCTCCAACTTTGTTGTTCTTTCTCAAGATTACTGTAGCTATTTGGGATCTTTTTGATTCTATATACATTTTTGGAGTGTTTGTTCTAAGACTGTGAAATATGCCGTTGGTAATTTAGGGATTGCATTGAATCTATAGATTGCTTTGGGTAGTGTGGACATTTTAATGATGTTGATTCTACCAATCCATGAACATGGTATATTATTCCACTAGTTTATATCTTCCTCTATCCCTTTTTTTCAACGTCCTGTAGTTTTCTGAATATAGGTCCTTTACCTCCAGGATTAAGTTTATTCCTAAGTATCTTAATTATTTTGTGGCAATGGTAAATGGGATTGTTTTTTTAGTTTCTCATTCTGAGAGTTCACTATTGGTGTATAAAAAAGCCATTGATTTTGGGGTATTAATTTTGTATCCTGCTACGTTTCTGAATTCATTGATTAAATCTAGTAGTTTTTTTTATGGAGTCTTTAGGATTGTCTATGTATAGTAGCATGTCACCTGCAAATATTGAGAGTTTTACTTCCTCCTTACCAATTTGGATGCCTTTTATTTCTTCTACTTGTCTGATCGCTATGGCCAGGACTTCCAGATTTATGTTGAACAAGTGTGGTGAAAGAGGGCATCACTAGCTTGTTCCTGTACTAAGGGTAAATGGTTTTAGTTTTTGCCCATTGAGTGTAATGTTGGCTGTAGGTTTGTCATATATGGCCTTTATTATGTTGAGGTATGTTCCTTCTATTCCCACTTTGCTGAGAGTTTTTATCAAAAAAGGGTATTAGATTTTGTGAATGCTTTTTCTGCATCGATTGATATGATCATGTGATTTTTATCTTGCAATCTGTTCATGTGCTGTATCATATTTATTGATTTGTGAATATTGTGCCAGTGTTGCATCCCCAGAATAAATCCCACTGGTCATAATGAATGATCTTTCCAAGGTATTGCTGAATCTGGTTTGCTAAAATTTTGTGGAGAATTTTAGCGTTTATGTTCATCAGGGATATTGGCCTGTAGTTCTCTTTCTTTGTCATGTCTTTATCTGGTTTTGGATTTAGGGTGATGCTGGCCTTATAGAAAAAGTTTGGAAGTGTTCCTTTCTCTTGAAATTTTTGGAATGGTTTGAGGAGTAGAGGTGTTAGTTCGCCTTTGAAGATTTGGTAAAACTCCCCTGTGAATCCATCTGGACCAGGGCTTTTGTTTGCTGGGAGTTTGTTTTGTTTGTTTGTTTGTTTATTTTATTACTGCTTCGATTTCACCAGTAGATACTGGCCTATTCAGGTTTTCTGATTCATCCTGAGTGAGTTCTGTAAGGTTGTATATTTCTAGGAATATGTCCATTTAGTCCAGGTTGTCCTGTTTGTTGGAATAAAATCAACTTTTATTACAACTTTTTTTGTATTTCTGTGGGTTCAGTTGTTACTTCACCTCTTTTGTTTCTGATTTTGTTTATTTGGGTCCTCTATTTTTATTTCCTGTTGAGCCTGGCTAGAGGTTCATCAATCCTGTTTCTCCCTTTGAAGAACCAGATCTTGGTTTTATTGATTTTTGAATTGTTTTATTTGTTTGTTTGTTTCTACTAGTATATCATTTATTTCTGCTCTGGTCTTTTTAAAAAATATATACATATATTTTTTATTGATTCAGAGAGGAAGGGAGAGGGAGAGAGATAGAAATATAAATGGTGAGAAAGAATAATTGATCAGCTGCCTCCTGCTCACCCTACACTGGGGATTGAGCCCATAACCTGGGCATGTGGCTTGACCAGGAATCAAACTGTGACCTCCTGGTTCATAGGTCAACATTCAACCACTGAGCCACACCTGCCGGGCTCTGCTCTTTATTATTTCCTTCCTTCTATTTGTTCTGGGATTTTCTTTCTAATTCTTTAAATTGTAGTGTTAGATAACTTCTTACCAGTTTTTCTTATTTTTTGAGGTAGGCCTATAGTGCTATGAACGTCCCTCTCAGGACGGCTTTCACTGTGTCCCATAAATTTTGGATTGTTTTGTGTTCATTTTTATTTGTTTCCAGGATGTTTTTTTTTATTTCTTCTTTGATCTCTTTGGTAATCCATTCATTGTTTATAACATACTATTTAGCCTCCATGTATTTTATTGTTTTGATAGTTTTTATTGTAGCTGAGTTCTAATTTCATACCACTGTGGTCTGAGAAGTTGCTTGATATGATTTTAATCTTCTTGAATTTGTAGAGACTTAGTTTGTGTCCTAACATGTGGCCTATCTCTGAAAATGTCTCATGTGCACTTGAGAAGAATGTATATTCCCTAGCTTTGGGGTGGAATGTTCTGAAGATGTCAATTAGTTCCATCTGTTCTAGTGTGTCATTTAATTTTGCTGTTTCCTTGCTGATTTTTTTGTCTAGAAGATTTATCCAGTGATGTCAGTGGAGTAATAAAGTGCCCTACTATGATTGTATTGCTGTCTATATCTCCCTTGATATCTTCCAGAAGTTTTTTTTTATATATATATTTAGATGCTTCTGTATTGGATGCATATATGTTTACCAGAGTTATAGCCTCTTGTTGTATCGATCCCTTTAATATTATGAAGTGTCCTTCCTTATATTTTGTTATGTTTTCTTTGAGGTCTATTTGGCAGATATAAGTATTGCTACCCAGCATTTTTTTCATTTTCATTTGCCAGAAAAATATTTTCTATCCCTTCACTTTCAGTCTGTGTGAGTCCTTTGTTCTAAGGTGGGTCTCTTGTTGACAGCATAAATAGGTCATATTTTCTTATCCATTCAGCTACTCTATGTCTTTTTATTGGAGCATTAACCCACTTACATTTAAGGTTATTATTGATGAGTACTTGTTTGTTGCCATTTTTATTCTTTATGCCTGTGTTCCTTCTTCACTTTCTATTTCTTCTTTTTACAACAGTCCCTTTAGTATTTTTTGCATTGCTGGCTTGGTGGTAATAAACTCCCTTAGCCTTTTTTTTTTGTCAGTGGAGCTCCTGATTTCACCTTCAATTTTGAATGATAGCCTTGCTGGAGAGTATTCTTGGATTCAGTCCCTTGCTTTGCATCACTTTGTATACTTCATTCCATTCCCTCCTGGCCTGATGTGTTCCTGTTGAGAAATACAAGTTGATAGTCTAATGGGAGATCCCTTGAAGATAACTTTCTGTCTCTCTCTGGCAGTTTTTAAGATTCTTATTTTGCCAATTTAATTACGATGCATCTTGGTATCGGTCTTTTTGTGTTCATCATGTTTGAGACTTTGTGCTTCTTGGACTTGTGTGATTTTTTTCTTCCCAAAGTCAGGGAAGTTTTCTGTCATTAATTCTTCAAACAAATTTTTTTAAAAAAATGTATTTTATTGATTTTCCACAGAGAGGAAGGGAGAGGGACAGAGAGCCAGAAACATCGATGAGAGAGAAACATCGATCAGCCGCCTCCTGCAGACTCCCCACTGGGTATGTGCCCGCAACCAAGGCACATGCCCTTGACCAGAATCGAACCTGGGACCCTTGAGTCCGAAGGCCGACGCTCTATCCACTGAGCCAAACCAGTTAGGGCTTCAAACAAATTTTCTATTCCTTGCTCAGCTTCTTTTCCTCTGGCACCCCTATTATGTGGATATTGTTTCATTGCATGTTGTCCCAAAGCCCCCTTAGACTTTCCTCCTGCTATTTAATTTTTTTCCAGTTGCTGCTCTACTTGGGTTTTTTCTACCTTGTTTTCTATCTCATTGATTCAGTCCTCATCTTCTTCTAGTGTACTGTTGAAACCTTCCATTGTGTTCTTTATTGCAGCTATGTCATTCTTCACTTCCTCTTGATTCTTATACATGATGTATTTCTCATCCAGATGTTTGAGCATCTTTATAACCATTATTCTGAATTATTTCTCTGACATTGCTTGCCTCCATTTAATTTAGTTCCTTTTCTGGTGAGTCCTCCTTTTCTTTTATTTGGTGGTTGTTTCTTATTTTTGCTGTTCCTTTGTAGTTGTTTCTATGTATTAGATCAAACTGCTATGTCACCCAGATTTTTTGAATTGGTCTTATGTAGTAGATGTTTTGTGGGACCCAGTGGTGCAGTCTTTCAGTTTTCCAGCACTGGGTGTTCCATGGAGGTTCCCTACTTGAGATTCTTGGATTCTCCTGATGTAGTTATGTCTTGAATGTTATTGTCCCATTTGTGGATAGAATCTTCTCTCAGGGTGTCTGATTATGTAGCTTCCTCCCTCCATGTCGTGCCAACTATTGTGGAAGTGTTGACTGAACAGCACAAAATACCACACTACAAGACATGACATGACATAGAAGGAACAGAACACAAATGTACACAAGACACCTATAATCCCAATAAAAGTGACCACCAGAGGAAATAGAATTAGGAAAGAGAAAAGAGAGCAAGAGTGATAGCAAGGAAAAAAAGAAGGAATACGGGGAGAAAACAAAGAAATAAGCCAAAAAGCACAAACAAAAAACACCCAGAAAAAGGTAGGGGGGCAGAATCTGTAGATGTAGAGATTAAATAAAGAAAATAAGGTTAAGGAATTGGAGGAATAGGGGAAGGACCATGGTTTAGAATATAGGAGGGAGCAAAGAAATGAGAAGACAAGAAGAAAAATAAAAAAATTAAAAATAATTTTTAAAGAATAGAGTAGAGAGTAGATAGGACTGAATTTAGGAAGTGAAACAAGTTAAAAAATTAGGAGAAGAAAAGAGCAAGAGAAGAGAGAAAAATATAGTGAAAAAGAAAAGAGAAGGGGAAATGGAGTAGGAGCAAGGAAGAGGAAATTAGATATATGAATAAACCAACAGAGACTATAATAATAACACATCAATAACGCAGATAAAGAAGATCAATTTTAAAAAGTGGTGGGGGGGGGGGAGAGAAAGGAAGGAGGAAAACTAAAATGGAAAAAGAAGAAAATTGGAAGAAAAAAATAGAAGAGAGGAAGAAAACGGTGAAAAAAAGAAATAAAAATAATTAAAAAAAAAACCTGAAGTGCAGTTCACTTCAGGAAAGTTTTAATACCCCAATGGGAGCTGGTTTAGGACCCCCACTCTTCTGTTCTGTCTGCCAGTTCTGGGCTTCCTGTTAGGTACTTAGGTGTTGGTCATTGTCAAGCACTGTCTTTTGGCTTTTAGCACCCTGCTTGAAGCTCCAAGTGATCCACAGGTCTTCTGCTTTTGTCTGTCTCCACAGGCCTTGGCTGCCAGCAGGCCAGGCCAATCTGCCCTCTTTGACTGTCTGTCAGTTGTCAACCTTAGTCACTCAAGCATCTGTTTCTAATAGGGCTTTAGGTGGGGGTGGTACTGTTTCGCTTTCAGGGAATAAGATGGATGCTTTTTCCTGACCCAGAGCTACTCCTCCACAAGTGGCCCAAAATATTACTCTGCCCTGGGTTGGTCAGAGATCTTTGTATGGAGACCAAGGGGGTTGTCTGGCAACCTGGAGTCTTTATCAATCTGGTTCCCAGAATAGTATGGTGGTCACTGAGGGCTCCTAGAGTAAGGTGACCAGATTTTAACATTGGTAAAGCGGGACACCATTGACCGGGGCGGGGAAGGGGGGTCTTTTTTTATATATATATATATATATATATATATATATATATATATATATATTTTCTTTATTGATTTCAGAGAGGAAGGGAGAAGGAGAGAGAGATATAAACATCAATGATGAGAGATCATTGATCGGCTGCCTCCTGCATGCCCCCTACTGGGGATCAAGCCTGCAACCCAGGCATGTACCCTTGGCCAGAATCGAACCTGGGACCCTTCAGTCCGCAGGCCGATGCTCTATCCACTGAGCCAAACCGGCTAGGGCCGGGGGGGGGGTGGGGTTCTTGATTAAAAATTTGGTCTATATGGAGCAACAAAAATTTTCATAGAACGCAAAAATAGTATTGTAATATATTTTTTAAAATTTCAACGTAAGTACAATTTACAAATACAATAAATAAAAAAATTATGTATAGTATTATTTTATTCTTTGGCATATTTCTCATTTGAGTGAATTTTTTTTTAGTAGATTGCTGTCGTTGTTTAAAAGGTCATGAAATTTTTCACAAGAATTTGTTAAATTATATTTCACACATAAAATGGCTTTCAAAGTCTCAACACTTAATTGTGATTTTTCTGATGTCCACACTTTATTTACCGTAGAAAAAAACGCGTTCAGTCGCAGCATTAGTTCCTGGTAAGGAGAGCGCGGATTCCACAATTTTTAATGCATTATTGTATGGAACATGGTTTGTTTCAAAATGATGAAATATTTCTAACCATTTGTTCTCTATTGTGATTTTTGCTGATGCCCAAGATTTAACCTTTTCCTTATCAATATATTTTTTTAATAATGATACCTCATTAAAAAGATCATTTTCGGAAATATTACTATATGGGAAATTTTGAGTAATATGATCGAATGATTTTTGCACATCATTCCAATTAAGTTCTTGTTTTTTTTTTTTAAAATATATTTTATTGATTTTTCACAGAGGGGAAGAGAGAGGGACAGAGAGTTAGAAACATCGATCAGCTGCCTCCTGCACAACCCCCACTGGGGATGTGCCCGAAACCAAGGTACATGCCCTTGACCTGAATCAAACCCGGGACCTTTCAGTCCGCAGGCCGCTGCTCTATCCACTGAGCCAAACCGGTCTCGGCAAATTAAGTTCTTGTTTTAATGTAACCCAATGAAAATATTCAATATCATTGTAATGTACCGTCCACTCTTCTAAATAATCTATGCAGTTACTATAGAACTTTTTGACGTGATTCATGATATCTGCACGATTTATTGCACCTTGTTCTTCTAGCTGGTTTATACTATTACGGATAGTTAACGGAAGAAAGTTATTTTCTAACCACTCTTGACACTGAAATTTTAAATTATTAACTTCATTTGCCACTTCGATTACCGAAATTTTGTCACCTTCAATAAGTTTTATAGCATTTTGAAAAAGAGCTTCTTGATTGTGTACAAACTCTAGCCAAATTTTTGAAGATTCTTTTTCAAAAAACTCTTCTAAAATTCTAGGACAGCCAAAACCGGTTTGGCTCAGTGGATAGAGCGTCGGCCTGCAGACTGAAAGGTCCCAGGTTCGATTCCGGTCAAGGGCATGTACCTTGGTTGCGGGCACATCCCCAGAAGGGGTTGTGCAAGAGGCAGCTGATCGATGATTCTCTCTCATTGATGTTTCTAACTCTCTATACCCTCTCTCTTCCTCTCTGTAAAAAATCAATAAAATATATTTAAAAAAAAAAGAAATACCTTAATTAAAAAAATAAAATAAAATAAAATAAAATTCTAGGACATTTATCCTGTGATAGAAAGTAGGATTTCAAAGGATCGTATATTTTCAAAATTCTTTCGACAGCTGGCAAAAGAGCTAACTGGCGCGTTTTACTGTATCCCAAGTATTTTTTGATATTCAACTTCCACAGTTTCACAAAATTCTTTAAGCATTTCAACGCGCATAGTGTATATATAGAAATAAGAATATATTTTAATAACAATATTTTCCACACCTACGGGCAACAAGTCAGCAGCTGTTTGAATGGCGTTATGTATTATGTGCATTGCACAACCAACACCAATAATGTTTTGATTAAGGTTTTTGTTTAATTTATAAAAAATATTATTTGTACCTCTTCTCGCTTTTCCTCCAAAATTTGCATTCGTGCTGTCTGCACAATATGCAATCATTTTATGTTTTAAATTGTTTTTTCCCAAAATATTAATAATGGAACTGAAAATTATTTCAGAAGTTTCGCCGGGCAAAGAAACGAAATCTAAAATTCTAGTTTTTATTCCAATTTCCGAATCAAAAAATCTAATAATGGTTGGAAATAACTTTATATCCTTATGATTAGATGCATCAGAATATATGGATATAAAATTAATTTTTTCTAGATTTTTGTTTAATTCTGAAAATGCATATGGGGAAAGCACATTACACACAATTGCCTCGGATTTTGTTCTAGCACAGGCAAATTTTTTGTTGAATGAGTTTTTGACAACTTATAATGTACAGTCCATAGATCTGAAGGAATGATTGTGATTAATAGCATGAAAAGACATAAGTCCTTCTGCTAATGCTAATTTCTTTTCTTCGTCTCCATAAGTTGTTTTCCGAAAAAATTCCTGTATTTTGGAGGAAGATGCAGCAGTATTTAAATATCTTTTATGTTTCTGTGTCTCCAAGTGCTTTGAAATATCATTCTTCCCACCGTGCGAAATAGAAAATTCACCATTACATTTCTCACATTTTACCATGTAATCGCTTTTGGTTTTTTTAATAAAAGGAAATTCACTTCTTAGATTATCGTTGAATTTGCATCCTCTTTTCTTACTCTTTATGTTAAAAATCTAAAAAAAATAATTTAAAATTATAAATTATTATATATATATTGCTTAAAAACACAGTAAGTAGGTACATAATTACATGAACATATTTTATTGTTAGTTTATAAATTAAATTAATTTGATTGTTATAAAGTAACTATATTTTAAAAATTATTTTCATTTTAATCCTATATTTCTTTTTAAATAATAACAATACTAACTTGTATTATTTTTCCCCTGAATTTGCCGTAACGTAAGTCGTGTTACTTTCAAGGCCGGCACTAGACTTTTTGCCGCCACTATAAAATATAAATAATACAAGAACTGTCTGCTAAATTCAAGAAAATTTATGTATTTATGAAATAAATAAATAAGTTACTTACCTAAATTATCTGAATAGCTGATTTGTAATGACATCACTTGTTTAACTAGCTTACTAGCACGCAGTACGATGTGTATCGTCTGAGAGACAGTTACAAAATGTTTTCGTCGTTGCCAATCCCAAAAAATGCCATTGTTCATTCAGTCCAAACAATGGTGGTCGAATTCTAACAACTGATCAACAATGTGAACTTTGATAAGCAGTTCTCTATAATCAGTTCTCAACAATTATTTGTTATTATTAAAGTTTAACATTATAAAATTAACCAAAATAATATAAAACTCATATCCTGACTAAATAGCCACATGGCCGCCGAAAACCGTATATTCCCTTCCCGTTCTCCCGCCGTTCCCTAGCTTGTCATGCATTCTTTCCAAAAATCGGGACTTTTTTAAAACGCCACAGGACGCGGGACAAATTGTTAAAAATCCGGACTGTCCCGCCAAAAGCGTCCCGTCTGGTCACCGTATCCTAGAGACTATTCAGACCTGTGATCTACCTTTTCTTTCTCAGTAAAGCTCAAACTGCAGGGTGTGGCAGGCTGTATTATCTGCCCTGAGGCTACTGGGAGGGGCCAGCTCCTTCTAGGTTTGGAAGCTTAAGAATATCCCAAAGCCGGAGTCCTGGCCATGTCCTCCCTGCCCTGCTTCCCTCCCCAGCCTCTCCTCAGGCACCTCAAATCCGCGCTTCCCTCCCTGGGCCAAAGCCTTGGGTGAGTGACTGCAATGGAAAAGTCCTGTGTTCTGAGTTTAGAGAATAAAAACAAAGACAAGACAAAACACAAACAACAACACGGTGGCTTTCTCTCCCCCAGGACCGCGCTGCTTTCTTCTCATGGCACAGCTTTCTCGGCTGTGGTTTTGGGTCCAGACTCCCTGGCAGCCAGCCACCAAGGGAGTCAGCCTTGGTGCTCAACCTGGGCCGGGCTTCTATTTTTCTGAGGGAACAGATTCTCCCGTAGCGCAGCTTCCTCCTCTCCCTCTCAACCCACTGGCCTGCCACCCTACTGGAGCCCCTGCCACCCTTCCTACAGTCTCCAGGCGTTTTCTGCCCTTCCTTGTTGTAGGTGGTCTCCTCACCTGGGCCTAACTTGTTAATTCCGGGGGGATGTTCTCTGATTTAGTTATATTTCCAGCCTGTCCCCGAGATGAGGTGCATGACACGTCTGCTTATTCAGCCATTATTTTCCCCATCCCAAAGCTTATATATTGTATTTTGAAGGTATAGTTGAAAGTCTGAGACACATCCTGCTTTTCTTTTTTTCTTTTTTTAATAAAAGAAAGCTTATTTAGAAAGTTACAGGGGAGTAGAAGTGAGCCAGCTGGGCTGCGTAGGCTCAGGAAACAAGTTACAGAGGCAGAAGGGTCCTTGGAGCTTAGGAGAGAGAAAGGCAAAGGTAACAGGGGTGGGGAGGAGAGGGGGGCGGGGCGTGCTCCAGGGAGGGAGAGCCTCCACATCCTATTTTTCACACGTAGTACTGTACACATCTTGGTCCATCTTTTGACATTGATATCTTCTTTAGTAATGTTAATGTAAGAAACACGCAAACCTGTGAAGAATTTTTGTGAGTTTATTTGAGCCAAACTCATCAGCAAATGCTGGGAAGCAGAATTTCACCAAATTTTGAAAAAAACCCAGATTAAGACAATGCTCTGAAGAATGGCAGTTTTGTACCTTATTTTATACACTAGAGGCCTGGTGCACGAAATTTGTGCAGGTGGGGGTGTCCCCTCAGCCCAGGACCCCTTGGGGGATGTCCAACTGCCAGTTTAGGCCCGATCCTGGGGATTGGGCCTAAACTGGCAGTCGGACATCCCTCTCACAATCCGGGACCACTACCTCCTAACTGCTCACCTGCCTGCCTGCCTGATCACCCCTAACTGCCCCCCCTGCTGGCCTGGTCACCCCCAACTACCCCCCACCAGCCTGGTTGCCCCCACTGCCCCCGTATCCTGGCTTGGTCAGCCCTCACTGCCCCTCCCCCGCTGGCCTGGTCGCCCCATGCAGCCTGCTGTTTGGTCATTTGGTCGCCCCTCACTGCCCCTTCTGCCAGCCTGGTCACCCCACACAGCCTGCTGCTCAGTCTGTACCTCTGCTACACCCACAGCCAATCAGGAGTGAGTATGCAAATTAACCCGACAAAGATGGCGTGTTAATTTGCATATGCAGGTGTGGAGCGGCTGGGAGGGGCGGGACACCTGCTATGAGGGGGAGAGGGGTGGTGGAGGGAGCTACAGGAGCGGTGCTCCGGCCCGGGAGCAAGGACTTGCAGGCTCCCAGGCGGCTGGGAGCGAAGCCAGGGGAAGGAAGGACTATTCTTGCACGAATATCATGCAATGGGCCTCTAGTATATATAGATTACAATAAAAAGAGGAGTTACATGAAATCCATTGGTGATAGATTAGGGAGGTGGGAGAAAGCAAAAGGGGGGGGGGGCGAAACCTCTGGGATTGGATAAAAAGTAAAATGATAGGCACATACATCTTTTACACAGGTGGGTACCAGACAGTTAACAGTCAACAATTAACATGATAAAACAATGAGAGGATTTATGTCCTCCACCGCCCTGGTTGTGCCTTGTGGGGTCTGGAAAAAAGGAAGTTACCCTGACATTCCAAAGGAATGTTATGGTAGATGCAAAAGACAATAGATGGCTCAGTTAAGGTAAAGATTGACCTTTGTCAGGGAAGATACCAGCCTAGGACATGACTACCCACCATAAATTGCTTTTAGTTTAAAAAAGTGTTAATTACAGTCCATCCTTTGTGGTTATTTTAGGTCTCTGAGGTTTTGTTGTTGTTTTGTTTTGTTTTGTTTAATATATGTTTATTGATTTCAGAGAGGAAGAGAGAGATAGAAACATCAATGATGAGAGAGAATCACTGATTGGCTGTCTCCTGCATGCCCCCTAGTGGGGATCGAGCCCCCCGCAATCCAGGCATGTGCCCTTGACTGGCATTGAACCTGGGACCCTTCAGTCCGCAGGCCAATGCTGTATCCCCTGAGCCAAACTGGCTAGGGCAGGTCTCTGAGTTTTTAAGGCCACGAGCAGGCCTCCCTGAACTTGTCAGGTGTAGCATGTGGCCCCCTTTCATCCATAGTGATCAGCCTATATTGTCACAGCCAGTGAGTAGCCAAGCTGCACTGGGGTCCAGATCTCCTGCTGTAGAGCTCATTTCAGGCGTTGCCACCCCAGAATCCCACCTTCAAGATCCTGTCTACTGTCAGGGCAGAAGCCTGTCTGATTAGTGCTGCCTTTTCATAAGGAAGTTTCTGTCTGGCTATAGAATCAAGTGAAAGTATACATGAGAAACAAGCTTTTAATCTTCCTTCCTCCTCTAAAGAAGGAAATGACATTTGCTTCAAAGAAAGTACAGCTGGACAACCAAGGGGTCCGGGCTGCCTGTCACTACTTGAGCCAATTAAGCAGTGACAGGGTTGAATCATATATGAACGTTTATTCCAATAATGCCGGCAGTATGGGAAGAGCAGTCGATCAGCCACAAAAATCTGCTCTGCACCCCACCATAAGCCAGCTGCTTATATTAGGTAGAAGGTCAAAGATTACATGGGGAAGTAGGAATTACAAGTATGGGAAAGTGGGCATGGATAATCATTGCAGGTTACTAGGCGTGCGGGATGGGGGGTTAAGAGGGCTTGCAAGGGGACACACGCCCCTGGGCACTGGGACCAGATTACATGTAACAGGGGCCTGTAAAGAGCAGGTGCCTCCGGGACTAGATTGTCTGAGCCACGAGGTTGTAAGTCTTTCCATAATGATAGGCAGTTGGGACAAGAGGATGGACTGCATTCCGATGTTAGCTCCCATGTCCCAGGGCGTACAACTCTCAGCCAGGTGAGAGTGTGCTTGCTAATCAGAACAGAACCATCAGTTAACAGAGCATGATTAGTATTCCTTATAACTAATAGCTAGTCCCCAATATTTCTGTCCCTAACAAAAGGTCAAGTAATCTTAGGCGGGGAGGGAAGCTAGTCTGAGGCAGGCAGAGAATTGAAAAGATCAGAAATCCTGCGGAAGTATGTCAAGTAGAATGTTGGAGGGAAAGGAAAAGATTTCTGTAGGTGGATTGCATATGAATGGAAGGGAAAGTTTGTGCAACTTTTTTTGGAGGGAGCAGCAATTCAGAGCCCAGATCAGAAACGTGTCTCAGGCTGCGCCCAGAGGTCTACACTCCATGCCTTTATCGCTTCCCATTGCTGGGGCTACTGGAAAGACTGGGTCATTTGCAGGGCTCAAGGACAAACAGGAAGTCCCGAGGAGGACACACTGAAACAGGAAAATCCAGGCCCAACGGAGAAGCACCTGAGGCAAAAAATTGTTTCTTAGGAGGTGAAGTTGCGGTACGCTAGGGGATTTCAGAAATCAGATCCAATTAATGTTCTTGACTTGTGTCCTCCGCAGCTCTGGGGACCAAGGTGGTACAAAGGAAAGGCCCCCTGCGCCTGGGGGGAGAGCTGGCTCCCTCCCAGTCCTGTCAGGGCAGCAGGGAGCTTTGTGTGCCCCCCTCCCCGGGGGCTCAGGGCCTCCTGTGACTCTGTAGGAAATGGACCTCTGTGCCCCATCTCCAGCACGGTGGGCTTTAATGGAATTTACTGAATTCCCCCAGGACAAACAGCATGTAGGGCGGAGGGAAGAGGAACAAAGAGCTGTGCATGTGGGCCAACATGGTGGAAACCCCCGAGGCGTCTGCATCACTAGACAGGAGGTGGAGGCAGCTAGAAAGGCCTCAGCCCAATATTTTAAATGGCCCAAGGGGAGACAGCAAGACCTAGGTGACAGGAAGCAGGTGACCTCAGAGTGCTCAGCTATGATCGCTACTCCATGTGAGACAGCCACCCCCTCAGGAGAGTGTATTGAAGGTCTCATTTTCACCATACTTCTGTCTCCTCCAAGCCCGTCATTTGAATTCAGACAGGTGAGCCATTTCTCACAATTCCGAAGCTTAGGCAATAATGGAACATGTGTGAACCCCTCCCCCAGGGCTTTCTGCATTGCACAAAAAGCTAATTCCTGGGAAATACAAAGGGATGCGTCTCTAATCTCTTAAAGCAGACATGCCAAGTGCCCTGACTGCCAGTGGGTAGAGAGGACACTCTCTGTGGGTAGAGAGGGGGCTGAGCAGCCCTGGTCAAACTCGGGCGCACAGGGCAGCTGTACTGAGTTCTGCTCTGCTCCCCGAGGTGCTGTGGGCTGGCTAATTCCTTCCCCAAACATCTGCTTGCTGTCAGGTTAGGAAAGCTACACCTGCTTTCCACTTTTTCAAAGACTTGAGAGGATTTGGGAAGGGCTGTAATGAAGGGAACTGGGAAATTCTTGACACAGATATTGTTTAATAGCTTAAGTGGTGCCTGTGAGTAAGCTCACATGTGGAGGACTGACAGTTGCCTGGGGCAGTGGTCGGCAAACTGCGGTTCGTGAGCCAAGTGTGGCTCTTTGGCCCCTTGAGTGTGGCTCTTCCACAAAATGCCACGGCCTGGGCGAGTCTATTTTGAAGAAGTGGCGTTAGAAGAAGTTTAAGTTTAAAAAATGTGGCTCTCAAAAGAAATTTCAATCATTGTGCTGTTGATATTTGGCTCTGTTGACTAACGAGTTTGCCGACCACTGGCCTGGGCATCAGCCAAGGTTCTTGGTGGCGAAGGGCAGGCCCCGGGTGAGGTGTTGTCTGCTGCTGCCGCTCGGCAGCATGATGGACATGAACTCCAGCCATCCTTGTATCAGGCTGGTTATGTGCAGAAGCCGGCAGAGGGGATGTGGCCACTACCTCCCAAGACTCACCAAAGAGGAGAAGGTGTGTTAACAGGAGGCAAGGGTTGATATCCAACACCCAGATAGTAACATGTCTGTTGCTCTTGTTTAATTTGCTCTGCATAGTGAATTTGTTAGGGTCAGAAACAGAACAGTGGAGACTAGCTATAGTTATAAGAAATATTAACCATGTGCTGTTAACCGTAATTGTTTTGTTCTGATAAAATAAAGCACATTCTAACCTGGCTGAGAGTTGTACACCCAGGACCTGGAGTAGCGGGCCATCCTCCTCATTGGAGAGCTGCCTATTACCATGGAAAGGTTAACGACCTTGGTGCAGAAATCAGAGGTGCCTGCCCTTTGCAAACCCTCAGCCCACATTGACTGTAATATGTAACTACTATACCCATTTTTATTCCTTTTTGCCTATTTCCCCATGCCTGCATGCCCATTCTATTCCCTTTGCCTACTTCCCCAGGCAATCTTTGCCCTTCTACTCAATATAAGCAGCTGGCTTATTGAGGGGGTATAGAGCAGATTTTCGCGGATGACCTGCTGCTCTCCCATACTGCCGGCAGTATTGGAATAAATGCTCATCTATTATTCAACCCTCTCTCTGCTTAATTGGCTCAAGTAGTGACAGGCAGCCCAGACCCATTTTTTGTCTGGTTTCAAGTTTAGGCTGGATAATTCACTCCGGCAGTTCTTAGTTTTTCTGAATTGTTGCTTCCATTGATGTCTTATTCAATTATGTGGCAGCCATAATCTATTTGTAAAACACTTTAGTTTATATGGAGATGTCACATCCTTTATTTTATTTTATTTTATTTTAAAAATTTTTTTATTGATTTTTAGGGAGAGAGAGAAACATTGGTGTGAGAATGAAACATAGATTGCCTGCCTCAAGCACACCCCTACCAGGGATCGAGTCTACCACCTGGGCATGTGTCCTGACTGAGAATTGAATCAGCAACCTCACGTGCACAGACGATGCCCAACCAACTGAGTCACACTGGCCAGGGCACTGCCTCTATTTTATTTATTCATTTTTTTACTTCAAATGGTTCTACATTTCTAACAGTGTCCAACTTGGATAAGGTTAAACTTTAGGGAACCCCAAAATAAATAGCTTGAGTATGATACTTTATTCCTCCCACATGTAAAGAGACTTGCTCAGCAGGCCATTCTCCTCCCCACAATAATTCAGGGACAAGTTCTCTCCATCTTGGTTCTTTGTCTAATTTTGAGTGGGCATGTCATCTGGGTTGTAGCCAGTGGAAAGGGGAAAGCATATGGCCTCTCTTGGTCTGGTCTCAAGACACCAGCTATAAAGGGACATCTCACTCCTGTCACACGTCACTGGAGAGAACTTAGTCACATTGTCTGCAGGGAAGGTGGGGAAAGGTAGTGTAGTTGGGCAGCCCTGCGCCTTGCTACATTTCTGTTACTGTGAGAGAAAGAAAGGATGAAAGCCAGCAGGGGGTGCCACACTTACATGAGGTTGACACCAGTTCCCTTTTCCACAAAGAACAGATTAAGAGAGATAGTGGACTTACTCAAAGACGCACAAGGTTAAGGGCCAGTGCTGGAGCACGGATAGCTTGGCACCTCAGTTCTTTTCCTTCTCCAGACCATTCTCCCAGGACAGTGATCCAGGTCATCTGAAAGTGCTGTCCTGGAAAAGCTAGGCTGTATCACTATCAGCATTTGGAGCCAATGGGGCTAAGTGCAAGATGGTGACATAACTGTGTCCAGCGCCTCTGCCTTTCCCCTACCCCCAAGCACAGAGACTGAGGTGATAACTGCTCTGTGGGCTGGAGTCCCACCCTTTGGACAGTGGGTGTGTGCAGACACAAAACCAGACAGAGAGTGTTAATGATATCAGGAACAGTGAGCTGATGCCCCTCTCCCTGCCCCCCATCATGTCTCGTGAAGCTGAAGAATAAAATCATGGACCAGAAGAGCTAAGCAAAAGTGTGGAAAATTTATTTCAAGCAGATTTAGACTCCCTGCACTGGGAGGGGGCCCAATAATGGGTTTGAAGCCTTGTGGTCTAGGGGCATATAATTGCTACAGGCCTGCTCTGTATCTACCCGTGTCGGCCACCTGGTTGATTCCCTCAATTGTTCTTGCCCAGCAACAGACCTGAACTTTCCCTGTTCCTATGCCTCAGCTCACCTTGTTGTTGCAGACCCTCCCTAGTTTCACATGCCCCCCGCTCTAAGTCTAAAAACACCCTTTTATTTCTGCATGGTTGTTTCTGTGGTTAGGCTGCTCAAACTGCCGTGTCTGCCCCTGACAATGTTCTACCTGCCTTTGTTTTCCATTCGACCCCTGTTCTGTCTGCCTGTGTGTCAAGCTAACGCCTCTCATTAACACTCTCCCTACCACCCTTTTGAAGCCAACTCTCTCTGCCACAGATGTTTTCCTGTGACCATTCTGGTTCCCACTGGCTTTTTTTTTTTTAATTTTTAAAAATTGATTTTAGAGAGAGAGGAAGGAAGAGTGAGAGAGCAAGAGAGACTTGTTCCATTTATTCATTGGTTGATTCTTGTATGTGCCCTGACCGGAGATCAAGCCCACAACCTTGGTGTATCGGAATGATGCTCTAACCAGGCAGTGCACCCACTGGCTTCTATTATTCTAGAATTCCTTATGCGCTTAACTACTTGTGTCCCCAGTACAATCAGTCTATAAAGAGTAAGAATTTGTGTGGTTCAGTGGTTGAGCGTTGACCTAAGAACCAGGAGGTCATATTCGGTTCCTGGTCAGGACACATGCACAAGTTGAGGGCTGGATCCCCAGTGGGGGGCATGCAGGAAGCAGCCGATCAATGATTCTCTCTCATCATTGATGTTTCTGTCTCTGTCTCCATCTCCCTTCCTCTCTGAAATCAATAAAAAATGTATTTTTTTAAAATAAAGAAAACAACAGATCAAAATGGAGTCACTTTTGCTAAGCCATGTCAAAAAACCCAAAACTTAATAACTAACTGAATTGCAATTTTAAACCAATCAGTCTGGAGTTTTCTGATCAACTGCAGAGAGGTAATTTGCCTTTAGCGGGGACTAAGGGAAGATGCCCTGGCCTGAAATAGTCCATTCTTTTAGCTTCTAGTCTCACCCTCTTTCTGCCTATAAGAACCTTCCATTTTGTACAGCTCATTTGAGCGCGCTTCTAGTTGCTAGATGGGATGCCACCAGATTCATAAATCACTTAATAGAGCCAATTAGGTCTTCAAATTTATTCAGTTGAATTTGGTCTTTAACACCTGGAATAAGCAGCAAAGTTACTTTTGCCTAGTCCTTTAATACAGCACAGAAATAGGGAAATAAATTTCAGTTCTAAAAAATTTCAATGCATTTGTGTCACACATAGGTTGTCTTGTACTTTTTTTAAAAATATATATATTTTATTGATTTTTTACAGAGAAGAAGAGAGAGAGGGATAGAGAGTTAGAAACATCGATGAGAGAGAAACATCCATCAGCTGCCTCTTGCACACTCCCTACTGGGGATGTGCCCGCAACCAAGGTACATGCCCTTGACCGGAATCGAACCTGGGACCCTTCAGTCCGTAGGCCGACGCTCTATCCACTGAGCCAAACCGGTTTCGGCTGTCTTGTACTTTTTATTTCGTGCATGTTTATCTAGCTCCTTGGCTAAATTCAGAGCTTCTTCAGGACCGGAGTTTCATTGCTTGCCTTAGGTAATTTGACAGTACATAGCACAGTGTTGAGCATAAATATCACAATTGAAAAATATCACCTCTTCCACGAAGTCTCTCATGATGCCACCCACAAGTTCTCAGTAATTTTACAGGCCTTTGTTCACCCCACTATTTTGGCTCGTTACCTGTGGCAAGATAGGGCTTTCTTCCCTCTTTTCCTCCTTTACGATTTCTTGGGAGGGGCAGTTCTTTGGTAAAACTAAGTAAAGAGACAAGAATGTGGTTAATGTAATAATTCATTGAAGTTAAGCCTTGAGAAGCAGTCATACTAGGGAGAGGGGAAAAGTGTGTTATTTATGAATGTGGAGGCACTAGAGCCTCCCCAGCAACTGCAAACCACCGAGGAGTTGATGTTGTCCCCCAAGTGGAGGTGGGTCTGGGGGAAAATGAGAGAAATTGAATGAAATCAGGGAGACTGTAGGGAAGGAGGGTGAGGGAGACTGGAGAAAGGTCACCCTAACAGGTGAATGGTGGTGACTCAATGGGAAAAGTAGAGTAATGTTCTGCTTCATCCTTTTTAACTATGTGCAATTAGCCCGTGTGCCTGCCTGTTCCTCTGCTAGACTATGAGATCTAAGAGGGTGGGCCAGGACTACGGCTTCTCACTTTTCATGCCCCACTGCCTGCCAAGGTGACATCCCTTCACAGGAGGGAGTTATGAACAGAACTGAAGGTGAGGCCGAGTTCCTTCATCATCATGATTGGATACATTTGTTGTTTAGCTGTCTAAAATTTAGTAAAAGTGACTGTAATTACCTGTTGTATCTACCTTCCTGGTCTAAATTTGGCAGTCACATATAGTAGCCACCCTGTAATCCAACTCTCTGATCTCCTTCATTAAGAGTCTCTTCAAATGTCCTTTGAAGCCCAGCATCATTATATCATTTTTCACTGATACTGGTCTTGGGACCAGTTTCCCCTCTGGCAGGCTCCTTAATTGGTGATTTGGCAACATTGGTTTTTTTTCTTCCAACCTGCCAGTTCCCTTCATTTAAAGCAAATTCTGTCAAATGAATAAGTGCCCATAGCACAATTACCAAGCACAAAACTAAACTGCAACTATGCATTAGCTTATCAGGGTAGTGCCTGCTTTATTAAAAAGAAAGACAAGCCTATGAGATTGACAGGAACGGAGCATTTCATTTTTCCCAGCGTTTTATTGCTGCAGTATCCCATTTGATGGCCTCCCACTTGCAGAGCGTCAGCTCCCTGCAATGACACTAATGAAGAACTGCTGCCTTGTGTTCATTCTTTAACCAGCCGTGTTGGTCTTTAATGGGAATGTGGCACCCCTCCCCCGTTCCCGCGGAGTTAGGATCAGCTGGGTCTCTGGGGTACCTCTGATGTGTACACAGCACTCCTTTCCCTGTAGGATTTCTCTGATTAGATGGTAACTGCACTTTCTGTCGATAAATTCAATGTGCTGTGTATTTCAAATTATGGGCAGAAACAGGGATATTTTTCCAACTGGGAAAATTAAAAAGCCCAAGTGGGAAGAGTGATCACTTTATTTTTCATCACATTTCTCTGCTTTGTGGGATATACTGTTTTAATTATTCCCTAATCATTTTCTTCAGTGTATACCCCATGACGGCACCCACATTCAACCATGTTGGTTAATTCTTGCTCATGACTGACTTCTAAATAGTTTCACATTTAACCATGTTGGTTAATTCTTGCTCATGACTGACTTCTAAATAGTTTCTCATTTAAGCCGAAAGTTACTCTGTCGCTTCGCCGGGATGTCCAGTCTGGCTTGATTTCCCCTGGGGCTCATTTAGTTTCTTTTCTGCTTCCTTCTTTGGGTTCCCACCACTTGCCCAAAGTATAGACATTTGATCTCATGTCAGTTCTCAGAGATTCCAAAATAAGTGAAGTCAGTTTAAGCTGCCAGCATGGTGAGGGCAGTGAGGTGAACGGTATTTTCAACTCAGTTTGATCCCCCTATCATGAAATGTAACTGAGTCCAAGGTTCGGTCTGCACAGCTGGGACATCACCTGAGGTCACTATCAGAGCAGACCTGCTTCAGGGCCAGGGCCAGAGGGAGTAGCAGCTGGAGGGTAGGGAATAGAGTGGATGCTCCCCTCCCCCGTTGGAGCATTTTATTTCTAAGGATAATGGACAGATTTTGATTTTTCCAGACAATAAATGAGTATCACACAGAGCATCAAATTGACTAGAAATGGCTCGATGTTTCAAATGAAGCTTCTAAGATTACATTAAAATAAGAAATTTCTTATTTTCAGTTGTGGGAAAAGAAAAACTGATGCAATGTTTTAAAATAAATTTATTTTTTAAAATATATTTTTTTATTGATTTCAGAGAGGAAGGGAGAGGGAGAGAGAGATAGAAACATCAATAATGAGAGAGAATCACTGATTGGTTGCTTCCTACACGCCTCCTATTAGGGATGGAGCCCAAAACCCGGGCATGTGCCCTTGACCAGAATCGAACCTGGGACCCTGCAGTCCTCAGGCTGGCGCTTTATACACTCAGCCAAACCGGCTAGGGCAAGACTTTATTTTTTTTAATATTACTGAACTGTTGAGCATGAATGCCTAGCAAAGGCTTGCTAACATTATTATTGTGATCACTATTGCTCTTATTAGCAATTCAAATCAACAAACATTTATTGAGGCACTGTAATAAAAGATGGGAGGAACATAAGTGACAAAATTAAACGATACAGTTCTTGAATTTAGTGGCCAATAAGATCAGGTAAATGGCTACTTATAAAGCAGGGTGGAATGACCTATGTTCTAAGGAAGCAACCCAGAGGGAGGAACAGGAAGTTCTGACTTTGAGGCCACTGCTGTGCTTGGCATTGAGGCGCATGAAGGGTTCTGGGCAGTGAAAAGCCCTGGGGTATTTGGATTGAAAGAACTGTATCATCACAGCCTAAAGGGCAGGGAAGTGAAGGCAGGTGCTCAGGGGTGAGGAGGGGCCGGGCGCACCTGGAGCCCAGGGCTGCAGGGGCCGGGCAGGAAACGGGCTTTAGGTTGGCCTGAGTGCCATCCCAGCACTTTGTATTTTAAGGCGGTGCCATAACACGCTACAAGGAGTGTAGCAGAGTGGGTAAGACTTAAAACCCAACTCTGACATTTGATAGCTTCATGAACTTGGGCACCAGTTTTTTAACCCATAAATCAAAGATAATTATAGTACAGATGCTCTTTGTTTTATAATAGGGTTACAACCCAATAAACCCATTGTATGTTGAAAATACCATAAGTCAAAAATGCATGTAAGACACCTAACCTACTGAACACCATAGTTTGGGCTAGTCTACCTTAAATGTGCTTAGAACACAATATCCTAAAAACACTGGCATCACACACTGTAGAGTATTGGCGTTTACCCTCGTAATCATGGGCCTAACCACTGAGGCTCACCCCTCTGTCCAGCACCACAGGAGAGTTTCGTGCCACGTATTGCTAGCCCAGGAAAAGATAAAAATTCAAAGCACGGTTTCTACTGAATGTGCATTGCTTTTGCACCATTGTAAAGTAAAAAACTGCGGGTCGAACCACTGTCAGTCAGGGACCATCTGGAATTCCCATCTAATTTGTGAAAATCAAATACATGTGAAAGAACCTAGCCCATTTCTAGGCACAAAGAATGCTCCCAATAAAGGGTTGCTAGTATAAGTGGTTTAACAATAGGATAGATTATTGTAGTAGATAATAAGAACTAATTGGAGCAGGTTTGGCTCAGTGGATTGAGCGTCAGGCCCTCGGACTAAAGGGTTCCGGATTCAATTGTGGTCAAGGGAATATACCTCAGTTGCAAGGCTCGATCCCAAGCCCTGGTCAGGGCCCATGCAGGAGGCAACCAATCGACGTATCTCTCTCACATCAATGTTTGTCTCTTCCCCCTCCCTTCCACTTTCTCTAAAAGTTGAAGGAAAAATATCCTTGGATGAAAATTAACAACAACAAAAATAACTATTTGGAAATATAAGAAAGGTAAAGGAGCCCGGCTGGTGTGGCTCAGTGGTTGAGGGTCCAACTATGAGCCAGGAGATCATGGTTAAATTCCCGGTCAGGGCACATGCCCAGGTTGCAGGCTCAATCCCCAGTGTGGGGCGTGAAGGAGGCAGCCGATCAATGATTCTCATCATTAATGTTTCTCTCTCTCTCCCTCTCCCCTCCTCTCTGAAATCAATAAAGATATGTATATTTTAAAATGCCAGCAGGCCCAGGCTCCCTCTTTGTCAGGGAGAAGACTTCCTTGCATTTGCTGCTTGTCAGCAATCCTAGGTCTACCTCAGCCTATCTTCATCACTCCGATTTTCACCTCCACTGTCTCATGCCGGTCTTCTCCTGGTGTGTGTCTCTCTTCCTCTTTTGAGGACAACATACTGTTGGATTAATGGTTCACCTTGCTCCAGTATGACCTCACCTGAGCCAGTTACATCTACAATGACCCTATTTCCAAATAAGGTCACAGTTACAGGAACTAGGGGGTTAGGACTTCAACATCTTTTGGGGGGACCCCATAACAATGAGTTTCTGGTACTGATGGCCCAGCAAGGTTAGAGCTGTACAGTGTAAAGTTGAGATGTGCAGGCTGGAGCTCAGGAGAGAGGTCAGAGCTATAGATGCTATAGATGATGGTTGAAGAATCATCACGTTAAGTTGGCAGTTGAAACATGTGAGCGACTATATGAAATTGGTCAGAGAAAGAATATAGCATGGAAAGAAGGAAAAGAATACAACCTAATGTAATTTTTCTTATCATTAATACCAGCCTCTGTTCAAGGCCAGGCCAAGAATTACTGAGGGTGGGTTTGGTGGTGGGTAGCTGTTGAGTAAGGACTGGACCAGAATTGGCATGGGATAAGGGCTGACAGCAGGAATAAGCCCATAGTGGTCTATCTAAGGATATGGGGTTGGATGAGGCATTGAGATTTCTGGGTAATAGCAAAGTCATATGGAATAGAAAACCATGTGTGCATCAGAAAGTCAGCTTCTGCTTCCTGGAATGACCTGGGATGGATCGTTATCCAGAGCAGTGGTTCTCAAAGTGGGTCCCCTGTACCTGCAGCAGCATCACCGGGGTGGTCTCAGGGGTTAGAAATGCAAGTTCCCAGGCCCCACCCAGACATACTGATTGAGGAATGCAGGGCCAGGGCCCAGCACTGTGTTCCAGTAGCTCTCCAGGTGATCACAGTGTGCACTAACATTTGAGAAGCACCAGGTCACAAACTGAGAAATTAAACCTGGGAGGAATATGCTGGTGGGACATCTCATAGCAACCCACTGCCCAGAGGTGGCATGCAGAGCGGTGAGGATGATTTCCCCTTTAAGTCCAGAAGAGAGAAGCCGAGTTTTAAGTTAACAAGGTGATTAATAACAGCTGAAGATTAGTGCAATGGCATCTAACTATATCTTTGTATTTCAACTTATTTTAATACTAGAGGCCCGATGCATGAAGATTCATGCAAGAATGGGCCTTCCTTCCCCTGGCTGCCCGCACCGCCTTCGCTCTGGCCAGAGCAGCCTTTCTGTTCCGGCCCGGAGCTGCCTTTCTGCCTTCCCACGCTGTCCAGAGGCCCCAAGCAGCTGGGGTGGCTCGGAACGCCTGCCCCACCCCAGGCCGCTTGGCGCCTGCATATGCAAATTAACCCGCCATCTTTGTTGGGTTAATTTGCATACCCACTCCTGATTGGCTGCTGGGCGTCGTGAAGGTGCGGTCAATTAGCATGTTACTCTTTTATTAGGTAGATAATGACAATCATAGCTATTAATTTTTATCATGTTTACTAGTATAAACAAAGAATATTTTATTAGGGACATAGTATTTTATAATTGGGACAGTCAGGCATTCCTTTAGACAAGCACAGGTGGCACATTTCAGGACTGAATGAATATGTTAGGACTTAAGATTTCAAAAATAATGAACTAATCCTTAATATGCAAATGAACCCTGGCACTTTCAGTTAGTTACTCCATCTGTCAGATGAACACATTCACTGGTTTCCCTAGAGGGGACGGGAAATTCCACAAGGCCAGGGTTTAGCAGTGGAGCCCTCATCCATTCAGTCCCATCATTTTGTTGCAATGTACTGCAGTTTACATGTGCCTGCGTAAGTGGAATTTTGGACCTTATCTAGTTTTACCTAAAGTCACCACACCCTAATAGACAGGTGACTTTCAAATATTCTTGAAAATAAAGTGTAGACTGAAGTTTAATTCTCATAGTGAAAAAATAAGAACAGCAAAAAAGTGGGAGAGGCAGCTTAGTTCAGTAGATAAGAACAAGAATTTTGGAGCCAGCAGCTGTGTGACTTTGGGCCAGTTACCTAACCTCTCTGCTATAGGTTTCAAATGTTTAAAGAGGGAATAATAACAGTACCCATCCCACAGGGCTTTTAGAAAAATTAAGTAAGTTAATACTTTTGAAATACTTAGGACAGTGCCTAGCATAGAGCAAACAATGAGTTTATTAAAATAAAAAATATTTTGAGCCCTAGCTGGTTTGGCTCAGTGGATAGAGTGTAGGCCTGTGGACTGAAAGGTCCCAGGTTCGATTCCAGTCAAGGGCACATGCCCGGATTGCGGGCCTCGATCCCCAGTAGGGGGTGTCCAGGAGGCAGCTGATCAATGATTCTCTCTCATCATTGATGTTTCTATCTCTCTCTCCCTCTTCCTTTCTCTCTGAAATCAATACAAATATATTTTTAAAAATATTTGAATTCTTTGCCAGCAATATTACAAAATAAAAACAAAGATCTATTTATGGTTAATCCTCGCCCGAGTATAATTTTCTGTTGATTTTTTAGAGAAAGTGGGAGAGGGAAAGGCAGAGAGAAACATCGAGGTGAGAGAAACACATCCATTGGTTGCCTCCTGCACGAGCCCCAACCAGGCCCGGGCTGGGGAGGAGCCTGCAACCGAGGTACATGCCCTTGATCAGAATCGAACTCAGGACCCTTTGGTCCGAAGGCCGACGCTTTATCCACTGAGCAAAACCGGCTAGGGCAACAAAGATTTATTTACGTTATAATAAAAAGTTAGTCAAAAAATTGTTTAATTATCAAGACTATTTGAATAATGGATTTAAATCCACTGTCACTAAATGTGAGCCTATCCCCTCAGTATATTTTGTACTTTAGACCTTGGGTAATGACAGTATGAAATCATCACAATTAAAATTATACTTGAAAGCATTATTGAATCCATATCTCATTTTTTAAAAATATATATATATTTTTATTGATTTCAGAGAGGCAGGGAGAGGGAGAGAGAAAGATATATATCAGTGATGAGAGAGAATCATTGATCAGCTGCCTCCTGCATGCCCCACACTGGGGATCAAGCCCGCAGCCTGGGCATGTGCCCTGACCTGGAATCAAACCAGTGACCTTCTGGTTCACCGGAGGATGCTCCAACCAACTGAGCCACACTGGCCAGTGCTGCACTTGGTTTTGTTTAAACTGATAGCATACACAATAAAAAAAATTAGAGACAACTCCTGTAGATCAGGTGTTTGCAAACTACCTCTCATGGGTCAAATCCAGCCCACAGCTTATTTTTGTAAGTAAAATGAATTGTAACACAACTACACACATGTGTTGTCTATAGCCATTTTTGCACTACACTGACAGAATTAGAAGTTGTGACAGAGACTGTAGGTCCCACAAAACTGAAAAATTTGCTAACTCCTGCTTTAGGCCACTCCTTGCTTGCCGGCAGCTGAGGTGAATTATGGATATACTAGTAAAAATCTGGCTCAAATCAGATAACCTCCAAAAATCAAGCCTCGTAAGGACAAACCTGCAAACTTGTGGTAGACCTCACACCCACCAGAGGTCAAGGCTGTGACACTGTGGCAGAGAATGCAGACATCACTTGTCTCCAACCACCAGCTTCTCCACAGGGAGGAGAGCTACTCCAGCAATTGCAGAGAGAGGTCTGCAGGTCCCAGGCTTCTCCCTGGGATGGGAAGGCTCTCCCTGAAGACTGCTTTCCTATTTGGCCCGCAGGCTGTCAGCCCAGTGCAGGCTGTCAGCCCAGTGCAGTGGTCTGCTTGGCCACATCAGGAAATGTTCGAGCAGATGTGGGCTGTTGGCAGAAAGAGATTTGTCCCTGTCATTGTCATGGCGCCGGAGGCACTAGCTAGAAAAACATGTCTAATCCTTTGGGTCACTTATTTATAGGACAGTTCAGATCACAGATAAAGTGTTCTCCCATCGTTTACAGATGATCAAAGATAAACTGGAATGATAAGAAGTGAGATTTTTGGCCATATCTGTGTGTTTCAGGGAATCTACTGTTTTAGAGTCATTTTTGTTTTATCAGTGGCCAAAGAAATCAATCAAACACAAAGCAAATGTGAGTTAGTTGGTAAAAGGGGTTGACAATTCAGTTAATCGAAGGATTGCTAGGCAAGGTGACCTTGGTGTGTCTGGGAAAGTGAATCAGCTGAAGGACTTGATCCACGGAAGCCACATTCACTCTCCATCATTTCTCAGAAGTTGGTCTTTCAACATCAGATAAATAAAACCACAGGAAATTCTTTTGAAAAAGTAACTGCTATTGAAAGTATTCTTAATCTCATCCCTCAAATGTTAGCAATAGAGGGGTTTGATCTTTAATGTCAAAACCCATCATTAGATAGCAGAGCTACAACAGATCATTTTGAATGTATATGTCCTTTTAAAAAATAAGTCCTTTTTTTTTTTTTTTTTTTTAGTTTAGCTGTGTAAATGGAAATGTTGAGAACCCAGACTTAAATTCGTCTCAGGATGCTGCAGACATGATTGTCCATGACATGAAGGACAACTCAATACAGCTACCAAGCATGAAAAATGAACGCTCTGGGACTTCCTGGTACCGGCAGTGACAGGATGCTGTTTGAGAATCTTATAAACAACAACAGCACCTTCTCCATGGCAGGGGGTGGTGTCTAGGCTCAGGAGCACCCGCCTTAGCAAGAGGAAAAGGGTAAGCATCGGGTTTCCCGGCCCTGGAAGGAGCTGCATTTCTTAGGCTCTATCAGTGCAGGGAATGAGTTTTGCTCCCGAGAAAAGCTGTTTGCTGTTTGTTCCTAAGGACGGTTAATGTATAAACAAACCACACTCCCAGAGCGATGACTGACATCATCAGTGTTGCTGGTGCCCAAACAAAGACACTAATGAAAAACTGCCTTTGGTGGAGGCAGAGGGAGAGTTTGGCTAAAGTGAAGTCATTTTAGGAGCAGTAGGTAAAAGGGCTAGAACAAAGCAAATGCTGCAAACAATGACATATTTAAATTCCCTTCAACCTGAGTGGCAGGAAAATTTTACTTAATCACTTTCTGCTCTGATATGTCAAAACACATAAGCTTCGGAGCTCTTAGGGCCCCTGTCCCCTGGTGAAAAATAAGAGGCCAGATGTCCACGGGGCATGTGACACCATGTGATGGGCAGGCAGGACATCAGCAAGCAGCTTTGTCACTCATCTCTCTGCCACGGAGCTGATTGCATGTCGTCTGTGCCTGTCTCTCCTCTCAGCTTCCCGGATGTTTCGGATGCTGCTGCCTCAATGGCTCACTCCACCCAAAGACCATTCATGCTCTGAGGGCTTCAGAAATGGAGATTCTATCCTGGGTGGGGGTGGGGTGTGGGGAGCCCGAACGGCCTCAAGTTCTGCCACCCTCGGGAAAATGCTGTCCCAATTACACGAAATGATAGAGTGGTTGGCTGCAACCACGGAAAATGACAGTTATTTCTCTGAATAGCCTACAAGAATGGGTCACCCTAGCTAATACACTAACAGCATACTCTTCTGTGTGGGCAATCTCCATCCCATCCTCTGAGTGCCAGGGAGCTGCCTGACACGGGCACGGAGCAGGGAAGACAGCTTCTTTGCATGTGTTTCTATGAAAGCAAAGCATTCATACATGAGCTCCATGACTTGTTCTCCGAGTAAGTCATGCATGCATGGTAAGAAGAAGGAAGACAGCTTTGAGTTAGAATATGAGGGACTTATGGGCCAAACAGCTGCATCCACATAACAGAGCCTACAGAGCCAAGAAGGGGAGGCATGCTCCTTCTCTCTGTGTGTGCTCCACGTACAGGGCAGTCTGGGTCTGTCAACAAATGTGGGCTCCACTCTGTCCCCAGGTGTCCCAACTCCCCTCTTTTCATCTACTGGACAAGAAAGTAAGGGTTGTAGGGAAAAGCAGGTCATTGACTGGTTTAGTTATTATCTTAACTATGGATGCCTCACTGGGCCAAGCTTCTAGATGTGCTGCTACTAGACCAGAACCTGGCTAGAATGAACAAAATCCATTCCTATCTGTCTCGGAAAATGCAGGTGAGGTGGAGGTCTGGGAACCTCAGTGCTTGCCCTCTTAGGTCAGTGGCTCCATTTCCAGGAGCCGCTGTGGTGTCAGGCTGTGGGCTGACTGCCTCACGCAGCCGCCTCTGTCCCTGGGGACACAGGGCCTCCGTGAGGGAGCAGTGTGCCGGCTGCAGAATCTCATCAACGAGTGCACCTGCTGCTCCTCAGGGTTGCACGACCGATCTTTGGAGTAATGTTGATTATAGGCCAACCAGCTCAACAAGCACGTGTTGGGATCTGTTATGGACTAGGGATGGTAAGGGATTAAAACAATAGATCTCTTCTTCTATGGTGTTTCTCAGGGTATGGAAGGACACCTGTCCTTTAGCAAGGGACACTTGTACCCACTTCCAGGGTAGGCGTCTATTAGACACAGCCAAAGCATAGCTGTTCTGAGTTGCTCTGAGTCCATATACTATTCTTCTAAATTCTCCTCGACCAGCCAAGTAGCAGGGCAGGTTCCTTCTCAAACCCTGCCCATTGCACTAACTGTCAGGGCCTAGCCCCTCTGCCAGGGGACTGGACCTTCTTGGACACCGGGTGGTAGACGGAGAAGCCATGAGAAGTTGTGGGTGTATAAGAATGAATCTTATTGCAGAAGCCAGTGGCCATATAACTATCAGACAAAACAGCTCTTTAAGCAGTTCATAAAACAGTCAGCCGTACACCGCTGGTGAACAGATACATCTTTCCCACAAAAGCAGCATTACTCTGTACCCACAGCTGTTATCTGTGCAGCCGCACGCTGCCTCTAGACCTATAGCTTTACATAGCAATAGTACCTGAGCTCTCCCTTAACGCTACAGCCTCAGTAGCCTCTCCAGCCTCTCTGGCTCAGCAGCTTCCTGTCTCCCCGGCCCAGCACACTGGCTGGTCCCTGTATCCTCACAGAGTAACTGCCTCTGAGCTTCACTCTCAGCACACTGGCTGGTTAACATGGTAGCTATATCTGAGCTCTCTGTGAGCTCTTAGCCTTACATCGTAGCAGTACCAGCTCTCAGCTCTGTCTGAGCTCTCTGGCCTTAGTAATATACTTTTAATATTGCTTAGACAAAGGAGGCTGGTAGCCAACAATGACATCAATCATTCGGCTATAGAAGGGCACAGCGTACTGTGAGATCGCTGTGGCCTTGCTGCTGTGTTCAGAGCGGCCTTGGCCGTTCCGGCATACTGACAACAAGGCCTTTCACACTCTGAGTGGCCTTGGCTGTCAGGTGACTCTGGTATGGTTCCCACAGTGTCACCCCGCGTGGAGGACAGCAAAGCACTTACAATGCCTGCCACCAGGAGTAGCAATCCCAGATGTCAACCCACTACAGGTTTGCAGGTGTTAGAGTTGCCAAGAAAGACACCACTCAGGCACTGGATGGAGCAACACTTGATTCGAATGGAGAAGAGGGAGAGCAAGATCAGGTTCAATAGCATTGGTCTCCCATGGCCAGCAGATCTCCTCCCACGGCCAGTGCAGGGTGATGGTCTGCAGCATCCCTCTTGTGCTTCAGGCAGGACCCTGTGTTCTCCCACCAGGAACACCCTAGCAGGTTGGCTGGGTGCCATATAATGCACACACATTAAGCAGAATGAAGGAGTGCACACCAGGCCCAGGATGGGGAAAGATTCTCCCAAATAAGACGCTAAGCCCAGCACAGGCTCTGAGCACCCCCTATCTCCATAAGGATATGTGTCAGGCCCAAGGCACACTCTGCCGCAGCCAAACAGAGGCTGAGCAAGTGTGCAGGACTGCTTTCCAACCTCCCTCACGCACTGAGGAACAGTAGGCTGGTGGGCAGGGTGTATGTGAGAAAACACCCATTGTTTTTGTAATATAAACAATGCAGAGAGAAGTTCAATGTAAGCCCTTAGCTGGTGAGGACATAAACAAAATGCAGTGATTCTCAAGGGTAGTAGCATATCTGGAGTGGAGGAATTTAATAAATAAACCAATGGAAGGTGGACTGGGAGCAGCGTGAGAAGTTGCCTCAGGAAAATTATACAATTAAGCGTCAAGAAGTTGCCTTTTACAATGGCTTGCAATAGTGAATTTTCTAACAATAATACTCATCAGGAAAAAAATAAACAAAATTGTGCACTGCAATATAAATATAAGTAGCTCTAATTAGCTTATTAGAATAACTGAATCCTCTTTTGTTTTTGGTGTGTGTGTGTGTGTGTGTGTGTGTGTGTGTGTGTGTGTGAATTCTCTCTAATTTAGTTTTAAGACACATCAGCAATCTCTAGGACTGTAACGTTAGTATCAAATTTCTGGGGAACTATCACTGAAAGAAAAGGAAACAAAAATTAAAGAAGAAACACAACCTGCCAAAGGTATTTGAGTCTACAATTCTAGTTTCTGTGATACCCGGTACTTTCTTTGAGTCCAGAGGTGTTTTTCCTTTGATTCTGTAAACTACCTCAGTATCCTTCCAGGAATTCCATTTGGAGCTTAAACTAGTTTGCACTGAATTTATTTCTTTAAAACAAAACATCCTTCATAACAGCACATGCTTATAGATAAGCCTTTTAATTCTGGACGCAGATTCAAGGCGCCCAAGTTCCAGTTCCCCTGCCTAGTTTCCCTGTGCTGCTTCTCAGTGTAGACCCTTCGGCCACCCAGCCTCTGACAGGGTTTGCTGCATGAGGAGGAGTCCTCCCAGCGTCCCACAGACCTACGATTCCACCACCAGAAAAGTCCTGACTGTCTAGGATGGACCTTTTGGAGGCCTGTTTGCGTAGGATGTAACCACCATGAAGCTTCAGCAATTACCATTTTGCCATTCTTATTTTATCTATATTGCCAAACGCTCCCCATTGCCAGTGAAATAATATAATTTTACAGTTCTTTTTAAAGTAAAATTTACATACATCGAAACGCACAAATCTTAGATGTCCCATTTGACAATAGGATGCACCTGTATAACCCCACATGTCTATCAGTTTCAGCCTCCCAGAAGTTCCACTTGTGTCCTTCTCAGTCACCAACCTCCTAAAATCCGCAGTCATGATGTTTTTCCCCTTAGATGAGTTTATTTTTCCATTCTAGAATGTTATGTACATGGGATCATGCAATATGACTGGCTTCTTTCATTCAATATAAGGCCTATGAGATCCAGTCACACTGTTGCGCTTACCAGTAGTTCCCTTCCTTTTACTGCTAAGTAGGACTCCCTTCTAGATTACAGCCCAGTTTGTTTATCCTTTCACTGTTAATGTGCATTCGGGTCATTTCCAATTACTGCCTACTGTGAATTAAGTTGCTATGAACAAGTCATTTTGAACACATATATTTCATTTATCTTGAGTGAACAGGAGTAGAATTGCTAGCTTAAGTGGTGCTTACATATGTCAAAACTTTTCCAATATGGTTGTACCATTGTCCATTCCCACTAGCAATGTCTCAGAGTTCTGCTTACTCCGTTTCATTCCCACATTTGGTATTGTCAGTCTCTTTCATTATAGTCACTCTAGTATGTACTATTATCTAATTGTGGTTTTAATTTGTGATTCTCTGATGACCAATGATATTGGGCACTTTTTGTGTTTATTGGCCCATATGTTTTTCTTTGCAAAGTATCTGTTTTAGTCTTTTGCCTATTTAAAAAATTGAGCTGCTTTATACTTTTCTTCCAGTTTTATTGAGATATAATTGACATACAGCACTATGTAAGGTTAAGATGTTAGCATAATGATTTACATATATTTCAAAATGATTACCACAATGAGTTTAGTTAACATCCATCATCTCATACAGATATAAAAAAAGAATAGTTTTTTTCTTGTGATGAGAACTTTTGGGATCTAATAACATCCAATTATACCATTCAACAGTGTTAACTATAGTCGTCATGTTGTACATGACATCCCTACTACTTCTTTATCTCACAAGTGGAAGTTTATACCTTTTGACCACCTTCCTCCAATTTCCCCACTCCCTATCCTCAGCCTCTGGTAACCACAAATCTGATTTCTATCTCTTTTTCTGAGTTTGTGTTTCATTTTGTTTTAGCTTCCACATATAAGTAAAATCATCCAGTATTTGTCTTTCTCTTGTTTGACACATTTTATTCTATTGTAGGTATTCTAGATGTAAGTCCTTTGTAAATATATTCCCCAGTAAGTCGGTTGCCTTTTCATTTTCCTAACAATGTTTTTTGATGAGTATAACTGCTCCAATTGGATGGGCTTAGTTACCAATATTTTTCTTTAATGGCTATTGCTTTTTTTGTCTTGTCTACCTGCTTACTGTAGATCGTGAAGATATTATCCTGTGCTTTTTACTACACATGTCATTGTCTTAGCTCTTATATTTATAACTAGAGGCCCAGTGCATGAAATTCGTGCATGGAGGGGGAGTTCCCTCAGACCAGCCTGCACCCACTCTAATCGGGGACCCCTCGGGGGATGTCCGACCGCTGGTTTAGGCTTGATCACTGTGGGATCGGGCCTAAACCAGCGGTTGGACACCCCTCTCACAATCTGGGACTGCTGGCCAAATCTGCCTGCCTGCCTGATTGTCCCTAACCCTTTCTGCCTGCCTGCCTGATCGCCCCTAGCCTCTCTGCCTGCCTGCCTGCCTGATCACCCCTGACTGCCTCTGCCTGCCTGCCTGATCGCTCCTAACTGCCCTCCTCTGCCAGCCTGATCTCGCCCCCAACTGTTCTCCTCTGCTGGCCTGATCTCACCCCCAACTGCCTCTGCCTGCCTGATCACCCCTAACTGCCCTCCCTTGCTGGCCTGACCTCGCCCCCAACTGCCTTCCCCTGCCGGCCTGATCTCGCCCCCAATGGCCCTCCCCTGCCAGCCTGATCTCGTCCCCAACTGCCCTCCCCTGCCAGCCTGATCTCGCCCCTAACTGCTCTCCTCTGCTGGCCTGATCACCCCTAACTGCCTCTGCCTGCATGATCACCCCTACTGCCCTCCCCTGCCAGCCAATTTAGTTCTGATTGGTCAGTTTCTATGCCAGTCACTGTGTCAAAAGCTCCGCCTCCTAGGCAGCCATTGGCTCCTCACAGTTGACCCAGATTTGGTTCTGATTGGTCAATTTCTATGCCAGTCAGAGTCTCTGGGCCTATCAACGGGGCCTAATCAGAAAGGCGGGGCTGATCAGCAGCCCTGGTAGAGGCCTGGAGAGAAATGGAGGTGCAGCTGTTGGCCAGGCTGGGAGAGAAAGAGAGGCAAGTTCTGATCAATGGCTGCCACAGAGGCTACGGATCAGACCCTGCCTCTCTCTCTGCAGGCCTCTCTCTGGGCCTTATCCGCAGCCCCCTAGGCAGTCAGTGCTGGGTGGGGGCTCTGGCAGTGGCCCCAGTCAGTGCTGGGTCACCACAGCAACCCAGCACTGACTTCTGGTCTGGTCGAGCCTTCGGTTGTAACGTTCATTATGACCCTGGCTCTTTATTATATAGAAGATATACATCAAATTAATTTTGTGTATGATATAAAATATAATTCATAGTTTCTTTTTTCTCTATATATGAATATTTAGTTGTTCCAGCACCATTTGGTGAACAAACTTGACTTTTGACTGACTATATAAGTATAGGTCTATTTTGGGCTCTGTTCCATTGGTCTAGTCCAGTGGTTGGCAAACCATGGCTCGCGAGCCACATGCGGCTCTTTGATCCCTTGAGTGTGGCTCTTCCACAAAATACCACGGCCTGGGCAAGTCTATTTTGAAGAAGTGGCATTAGAAGAAGTTTAAGTTTAAACAATTTGGTTCTCAAAAGAAATTTCAATCGTTGTACTATTGATATTTGGCTCTGTTGACTAATGAGTTTGCCGACCACTGGTCTAGTCCATTGATCTCTTTGTCTATACTTAGATGTGATTACTGTACCTTTATAAGTCTTGAAGTCAAGTAATGTAAGTCTTCTAGATTTGCTCTTCTTTTCTAAAATTGTTTAGGCATTCTAGAAGCCTAGCATTTCCATATCAATTTTAGAGTGAACTTGTTAATTTCTATTTTTAAAAAACAGCCTGCTGGTATTGTCATTGATATTATATTGGCTCTACAAATCAATATGGGAAGAAGTGACATCTTAACACTACGGAGTTTCTGCTTCATGAAGATGATATATCTCTCCATTTGTTTAGGTCTTTAATTTCTCTCAGTCATGCTTTATAGTTTTCAACATATACATATTTTTTTTATTGTTGACACTATTACAGATGTTCCCCATTCCCCTCCCCCTTACCCACCTCCACTCAGTCCCTCAGCCCCTCCTTCTTCTGACTATTACCACAATCAACATAGATATTATACATGATTGTCTTTTTCATTTTACTTGAAATATCCATTTTATTTTTTTATATTATTGATTTATTTTATTTTTTATTTTTATTAAATTTATTGGGATGATACTGGCTAACAAAATTATACAGGTTTCAGGTGCACAAGTCTACAACACATCATCTATACACTGTGTTGTGTTTCCACCACCCCAAGTTAAGTCTTTTTTTTTTTTTTTAATATGTTTTATTGACTTTTTACAGAGAGGAAGAGAAGAGGGATAGAGAGTTAGAAACATCGATGAGAGAGAAACATCGATCAGCTGCCTCTTGCACACCCCCCCACTGGGGATGTGCCCGCAACCAAGGCACACGCCCCTGACCGGAATCGAACCTGGGACCCTTGAGTCCGCAGGCCGACGCTCTATCCACTGAGCCAAACCGGTTTCGGCTAAGTCTTTTATTAAATGATTCATGAGTATCTTATTCATTTTTGACACTTGTTAATGAATTAAAATTTTCTTTAAGCTGCTAGGTTATAGAAATACAGTTGATTTTTATATGTTGACCTTGTAGCTTGAGACCTTCTGTTTTAGTTCTAGTAGTTCTTTGTTCATTTGTTTAGATTTTTAGGACTTTCTACATAAACAATCATGTTGTCTGCAAATAGAGAATGTTTTACTTCTTTGCCAATGCAATTTCTTTCCTTTCTTCTTGCCTATTTGCTCTGGGTAGGAGAGCAGACATCCTTACCTAGTTCCCAATTTTAGTGGGAAAGGGTTCAGAGTTCAGATACTATGATGCCAGTTGTAGGTTCTGTTTTTCATAGACACCTTTCATTAGGTTGATGAAGCTTCATTCTATTCTCAGTTTTCTGGGAATTTTAATCATAAATTGATGTTGAATTTTGTTAATTGCTTTTTCTTCATCTACTAAGATGCTCATATTGTCTTTCTTTTTTATTCTGTTAAAATGATAAATTACTTGGATTGATTTTAAATGTTAAACTAACTTTGTATTCTTAAAATGAAACCCACTTTGTCACTACCTGTTATATTTTATGCATTTTGCTGGATTTGATTTGTTAATATTTTGTTGAGGATATTTTGCATTTATCCATGAGAAATTTTAGCCTGTAGTTGTTGTTATTTTCTTGTAATAAGTGTTAGGGTTTGGCTGGTGATGTGGGCTATGAAATAATTCACAACTGAGAAAAGAGATAGATGCAGGGAGAAAATTTATTTTACTTTCCAAGGGAGGAAAGGGCCAGCGTATGGCTAGTCAATGCAGGGCAGGGAAGAAAGAGTGGCTGGCACTTTTAAAGAGCAAGCAGTTGCTGTTGCTAAGCTATAAGGAGTGGGGGGCAGGTTGTGTTGAAGTTGACCAATTTGTCTTGAAAAGTTACCGTTTGTTTGCTTTCCAGAAGTCAGGCAGATGTCTTAGTATTTTTCCCAAACCTGTAAAACAAGCTTAGAACAAAAGGTATGAGGAATTCAAAAGAGATTTGTCTGAAAGGAAGAGGGGTAGGGAAAGGGAAGATGAGGAGGAGCAAATTATCCTGAAGCTGTTAAAACAGCAAGGAGGAGGGGATGAAAGAATGCAACCTTGAGAATAGTCTTATCTTGTCCTGAAGTTTGAACACAGAAGGCGTTTGAATCAGAGGGGCCAACAATCTTGGGGTTTAATTACCAGGTGCTTCTCATAAATTGTGAAAGGCCACAGCAATGAAAAAGAGAGGCCTTTTTCTGTCCTTACAATAAGGACTACTTTTTTTAAAATTCTCACCTGAGGACATGCTTAGAGAGATAGAGAGTGAGAACCATCTATCAGTTGCCTTCCATACATACTCAGACCAGGGATCAAATCTGCAACCCAGGTATGTGCCCTGACCAGGAATCGACCCGACAACCTTTCGGTGCACAGGACGATACTCAAACAACTGAGCCACTTGGCCAGGCAGGACAATATTTTCATGAATAACTAATATAGAAATGACTGGGGCTATGGGTGAGTATATTGAGGGTTGGTAGGCTTTTTGGTGATTCTCAAATTATATCAGTAGACAATCACCCACAGTACTTTAAGATGCATGGTATATATATGGTTTGTTTAAACATTGTTATACAAATATAGTTGGTATATTATCTTAGGTGATTTCAGTGACTCAATCCAATTGATTGCACAGCAGATTTGATAAACTGGACAAAAATGGCACAGCCATACACACACACACACACACACACACACACACACAACACAAACACACACTGAGTGGCCAGATTATTATGATCTCTGAACACATAATAACCTGGCCACTCAGTGTGTGTGTGTGTGTGTGTGTGTGTGTGTGTGGGCCTCATGCACAGAGGCCCAGTGCATGAATTCGTGCATGGGTGGGGTCCGGCCAGCCTGGCCAGGGGGAGGGGACATGGGCAGTTGGCTGGCCTGCCTGCTGGTCGAACTCTTGGTCGAGGGGACAATTTGCATATTAGCCTTTTATTATATAGGATATACACTGAGTGGCCAGATTATTATGCATTCAGAGATCATAATAATCTGGCCACTCAGTGTATAGATAGATAGATAGATAGATAGATAGATAGATAGATAGATAGATATAGATGGAGAGAAAGAGAAGGAAAGAGAGCCAGAAGCTTTTTTTTTCCCCATTTCGTTGTAATTTTCTTGCATTTAGATTTATAAATTTCAAAGTGAGGAAATTTAACTTACTGGGATTGGAAGGGAAGGTTTTTGGGTCACCTGGGTCGTCCTTATGTAGAGAAGCATCTGCAAAATCAGCACTGCGGCTGGCAGGTCCTTGTAAACGACAGGTTGGGATGGGCTTTTCTGACAGGTCTTTGGCCTAGTTTCATTTGAGGGCCTCCTTTTTAAAGCCTCTGTCCCACATCACTATCTTAACTGGGGGTGGGGGAAATAGTTATATCTGGCTAAGAACTAGAAGTATAAAAAATGAACAAACTGATGGAAAAGAGACAAGATAAGTGTTTCACATTGTTTTCAGATGTGAAGACAGGGGGAAGAATATGACACTAATGTGTTAAAAACACATGTTTTGACAAAACTGACACAAGATCTTTGAAGTGGCTGCCTCTTGGATCTGAGCCTGCCTGACACTGAGACAAAAAGTGTCCTTGTCCTTATTTAAGAAGGACAGTTTTGAAATCAGAGATATAGGCAAAGACATATGTACAACACTGGGATTGGAAGAGAAGGTTTTTGGGTCATCTGGTCATCCTTATAATTAATCATAATTTTCTAGTAGTAATGGGACTGTTAAAAAAGACATAGAATATATATAACGCAACCAGAAAGTTATATTCATGAAGCATATGCAATGTTATAGGAAATGCTGTGATAAAATGTAACAAAAGTCCATACACACATATCCAAATATTGTAGGCCAAAGGAAAATAATTAATTAAAAATACCAACCCTCAGACACTAGGTATACATGCATAGAATAAATGCTGGAAAAATTACTAAACTGGTAATGGAGGTTATCTCTGTGTGACAAGAATATATGTACTTTTTTTTCTTCTTAGAATTTTCTGTACTTTTCAATTATTTTTTAAAACCTGTATTATTTTTCTAATAAGAAAAATAGATTTTTTTAAAGACTTGGCCTGGGAAGTGTGTCACATGAGAGAAGAGAATAATTTTCCACTCGGCTTTAAAGATGTACTTGTGAAATAGCCAGGATTCAGATCAAGGGCTATCTGTGCTTCAGTTCAGACAACGTACTTGGCCTCTTAGTGTTTTGGTGAAAGTTCCCGTGAGCCACGTTTGGTTGTTAAAGAAAGGTTCAGGCAGCCACATCCTAACAGCGTGACCACTCTCCTTTCTGACATGGAGGGTGCCAACCTCCTCGCTCCCAGTACTCTGAACACCACAAGCTGTCAGCTTCCCCGTCACTCGGCTCTGTGGGTAGCTTTGTAAGCAGGCTGCTGTGCAGTAGACCTGTGGCCCTAATAAGAACTGGGGACTGCTCTGCACACAGGCCAGGTATACACTAGACAATCAACTCACTTTGAAGCCAATATATACACATTTGATCTTGCTATTTAGACCTAAGTGGAAAGGAAACACTGGGGACTTGGCTGTAGAAGAACTGCATCTGAGCCCTGCCTGACACTGGGAAAATCCTCACAGCTCACTTATGAGTGGGTGCATTGAGTAACCTTTTCCATACCTCTGTGTCAATTGTTGTAAATTTCAAAAATTGTATGTATGCTATCAACAAACCCATTCTAAATTTTATATAGAAAGGCATAAAACTCAGAATAGCCAACACAATATTGAAGGAGAAGAACGAAGTCAGAGTACTGAACTCTGCAATTTCAAGACTTACTATGAAACTAATCAAGACAGTATGATATTGGTAAAATAAAGACAAATAAATCAATGGAACAGGATAGAGAGCCCAGAAATATACCCACACAACTATAGTCAACAGATTTTTAAAAATTGATATTAGAGAGACAGAAGAAGGGAGAGAGAGAGAAAGAAAGAAACATCGATTGTTGTTCCCCTTATTTGTGCATTCACTAGTTGATTCTTGGATGTGCCCTGATTGGGGATTGAACCCGCAACCTTGTTGTGTCAGATGACAATCTAACCAACTGATTTTTGACAAAGGAGCAAAGGCAATACAATAGATAAGGGATAGTCTTTGTAACAAATGATGCCGAACAACTGGACATCCACAAACAACAACAAAGAATCCTAACATTAACCTTATACCCTTCACAAAAATTAACTTAAAAAGAATCATAGACCTAAATGTAAAATGCAAAGCCATAAAATTCTTAGAAGATACCATAGGAGAAAATCTAGGTGAGCTTGGGTTTGACAATTTTATTTTATTTTAATTTATTTATTATTATTTTTAATCCTCAACTGAGAATATGTTACTTGATTTTAGAGAGAGGGACAAAAAGGGGCAGGGGGAAAGAGAGAGAGAGAGAGAGAGAGAGAGAGAGAGAGAGAGAAACATCGATGAGAGAGAGAACATTGATTGGCCACCTTCCACAGGCGCCCAGGGATTGAACCTGCAACATTCTGGTATACGGGATGACATGCCAACTAGCTGAGCCACACCAGCCAGGAAGCAATAACTTTTTAGATATACTAGTAACAACAAAAGCACAATCCATCAAAGAAAAAACTGATAAATTGAACTTCATAAAAATTAAAAACATCCTCCCTGGCCAGTGTGGCTTACTTGGTTGGGCATCGTCCTGTGCACCGAAAGGTTGCCGGTTTGATTCCCAGTCAAGGCACATGCCTCTGTTCTATGCTCGATCCCCAGTAGGGAGCATGCAGGAGGCAGCTGATTGATGTTTTGCATGTATCTGTTCAGTTTTCCCAACACCATTTATTGAAGAGACTGTCTTTACTCCATTGTATAGTCTTGTCTCCTTTGTCAACTATTAATTGAGCATGATGGTTTGGTTCAATTTCTGGGGTCTCTGTTCTGTTCCGTTGAACTATATGCCTGTTCTTGTGCCAATACCAGGCTGTTTTGAGTACAGTGGCTTTGTACTATAACTTGATATCTGGTATTGCGATCCCTCCAACTTTGTTCTTCTTTCTCAAGATTGCTACAGCTATTCAGGGTCTTTTTTGGTTCCATATAAATTTTTGGTGTATTTGTTCTAGATCTGTGAAGTATGCTATTGGTATTTTAATAGGGATTGATTTGAGTCTGTAGAATGCCTTGGGTAGTATGGACATTTTAATGATGTTCATTCTACCAATCCATGAACACGGTATATTCTTCCACTTGTTTATATCTTCTTCTTTCTCTTTTTTCAACGTCCTGTAGTTTTCCGAATACAGGTCTTTTGCCTCCTTGGTTAAGTTTATTTCTAAGTATCTTAATTTTTTTGTGTGGAAATGGTAAATGGGATTGTCTGTTTAGTGTCTCTTTCTGAGAATTCATTATGGGTGTATAAAAGAGCCATCGATTTTGGGGGGTTGATTTTGTATTCTGCTACATTGCCAAATTCACTTGTTAAATCTAGTAGTTTTTGGTGGAGTCTTTAGGGTTTTTCTATGTACTATATCATGCTATCTGCGAATATGGAGAGTTTTACTTCCTCCTTTCCAGTTTGGATGCCTTTTATTTCTTCTTCTTGTCTGATCACTATGGCTAAGACTTCCAGTACTATGTTGAATAAGAGTGGTAAAAGTGGACTTCCCTGTCTAGTTCCTCTTCCTAGGGGAACTGGTTTTAGTTTTTACCCATTGAGTATTATGTTCGTTGGAGGTTTGTCATATATAGCCTTTATCATGTTGAGATATGCTCCCTCTATTCCCACTTTACTGAGAATTTTTACCAAAAATAGGTGTTGGATTTTGTCGAATGCTTTTTCTGCATCTATTGATATGATCATGGGATTTTTGTCTTTCAATTTGTTTATTGATATGTCATGTTTATTGATTTGCGAATTTTGTACCAGCCTTGAATCCCTGGAATAAATCCCATTTGGTCATGGTTTATAATCTTTCTAATATATTGCTAGATCCGATTTGCTAATATTTTGTTGAGTATTTTAGCATCTATGTTCATCAGGGATATTGGCCTGTAATTCTCTTTCTTTGTAGTGTCTTTATCTGGTTTTGGAATTAGGATAATGCAAGCCTCATCAAAAGAGCTTGGAAGTGTTCCTTCCTCTTGGATTTTTTGGAATAGTTTCAGAGGATAGGTGTTAGTTTTTCATTGAATGTTTGGTAAAACTCCCTTGTGAAGCCAGTCAGACCTGGACTTTTGTTGCTGGGAGTTTTTTTTTTTATTACTGCTTCTATTTCATCAGTTGTTATTGGCCTATTCAGGTTTTCTGATTCTTCCTGATTCAGTTTTGGGAGATTGTATGTTTCTAGGAATTTTTCCATTTCATCTACATCATCCAGCTTGTTGGCATATAATTGTTCATAGTATTTTCTTACAACCCTTTGTATATCTGTGGTGTCAGTTGTCACTTCACTGCTTTCATTTCTGATTTTATTTATTTGGGTCCTCTCTTTTTGTTTCTTGATGAGTCTGGCTAGTGGTTCATCAATCCTGTTTATCTTTTCAAAGAACCAGTTCTTTAAAAAAATTTTTTTCTTTATTGATTAAGGAATTACATATGTGTCCTTATCCCCCCATTGCCCCCCCCCAACCCCCCACTCATGCCCCTGGTGTCTGTGTCCATTGGTTAGGCTTATATGCATGCATACAAGTCCTTTGGTTGATCTCTCCCCCTTACCCCCACCCTCCCTTACCTTCCCTCTGCGGTTTGATGGTCTGATCGATGCTTCTCTGTCTCTGGATCTGTTTTTGTTCATCAGTTTATGATTTCATTGATTTTTTTAGCCTCTATATCATTTATTTCTGCTCTAAACTTTATTATTTTCTTCCTTCTACTTACTCTTAGGATTTTCTTGTTGTTTTCTTTGTAGTTCTTTAAGTTGTAGGGTTAAATAACTTGTTATTAATTTTTCTTGTTTTTTAAAGATAGGCCTGTAGTGCTATGAACTTCCCTCTCAGGACTGCTTTACTGTGTCTCAGAGATTTGGGGTTGTTATGTGTTCATTTGTATTTGTTCCAGGAAGTTTTTTATTTCTTTCTAGATCTTGTTGGTAACCCATCTATTGTTTAATAACATGCTATTTAGACTCTATGAGTTTGTGTTTGAGTGTTTTTACTGTAGTTGATTTCTAATTTCATTTCATTGTGATCTGAGAAGATGCTTGATATGATTTCAGTATTCATTAACTTATAGAGACTTGTTTTGTGTCCTAACATGTGGTCTATGCAGGAGATATTTTCTAAGACAGCTAATTGGTCAGCAATCCCAAATCAATGGCTTCAGTCACTTGGATGCATTCCTGAATGAGTTGCTGGGTGAGAAGCTAACTAAGTTCTCCTCAGCCCTGATGGAGGCCAGGAGTCCTAAGTAACTCCTCTACCTGGTTTGCTATGTCTCAAACATAAGACAATCCACTTCACTTTTCCCCAAAATCATAGGTCCTGACTACAAATGTTTATAATTTGTAGCTATCTAAGGAGAATAGGAAATTTTTCTAAATTATCTTGAAGTGTTTGGAGAGTTGAGATTACCCCAAAGCCTACACAGTGATGTGAGGAGCAGAACCTGTGAGGCTCGGTCCTCACTTGTGCTAATTATGTAGTAAAGATGGCCACCTGCCCATGCACACTGCTTTTCAGGTGCAGGAACTGCAGAACACCTAAATCTTTTATTGTTTCCGTGGTGGTATGGCTCTAGAACTGATATGTGATATATATATATATATTTATTTACAATCTCCTAGAACTCTCCTGGGAAGATACCTGAGGCTTCTTGTGTGGAATGCATCCAAGGGACCATCTGAGAGGGAGATCCTGCCAGAGGAGGTCTAGAATGGGAAAGTCTGGGGTGGAGTCTGAGCAATTGTCTTAGAGGCAATTAGAATAGCAGCAAGTTGGGAAAAGGTGATGAGAGACCGGGACAATTGCTGTGAAAAGCATTGAGGTGTTTACAACTTAACATCATGGGTTGCTAGAGGCATGGAATATGAGTGTACTCATTCCAATCCCACCTACAGATTCAAGTCCAGTTAAACATTCTCAAACATCTTTTGCCTGGTGAGGCAGTTTTGAGACATATGAGGCTCTCCCAGTCAATGCTTGTGATGCACTGTGGGGCATTCTTAGGGTAGTCGCTGGTTCCCAGGACCATTCTTTGAGTAGAGCCCTTCCCATTGCATCAGGTGATGGAGCTGGTGCTGGCTCTGGTAGGAACATAGTTCCTATTGCATTGCATTCATCTCAGATTGTAGAGGCCAGTTGTGTATGGAGAGTGGCATCTGCTTAGGCCAGGCAGAGTAGAGAAGGCAAGCCTTCACAGATGGGGATAATTAGTGATGAAATAGATCAGAGAAAGGAGGGTTCTAGAAGAGTGTCCCAAATAGTGTGAGCAGTTTGACGCTCACTCTTATTAAAAAGCTTCTTCAACTTTGGGTAAAGTGGAGAAAGTATACTAGAGTTAGGATTACAACCTGGACCACTTCCTATGACACCATCAACACCCTGCCCTCAGAAAGTCCTCCTGTCCATCTAATGGCATTCCTAGTTAGCAACATTGATATTTCTTTTTTTCCTGAAACATTCTGAAATTTCCTCTGATAGTTTAAAATTATATCTTAAGAATGTTATCTTTTGCCCTGGTTGGTTTGGCTCAATGGATAGAGCATCAGCCTGCGGACTGAAGGGTCCCAGGTTTGATTCCAGGCAGGAGCACATGCGTGGGTTGCGGGCTCGATCCCCAGTAGGGGGCGTGCAGGAGGCAGTCAATCAATGATTCTCTCTCATCATTGATGTTTCTATCTCTCTCTCCTTCTCCCTTCCTCTCTAAAATAAATAAAATATATATATTTTAAAAGAATGTTATCTTTTGCCAATTTACATGTATTATTGAAGGGTACTTGGAAACTGACCTTAGGAGAAGGTAAAAGACCAGTGAAGCCACTAGGAATAAACCCAGGAGAGCAGGAAATAATCAGAAAGCATAGCTGAGAAGTTCTCCATAAGCAAAGACAAAAATATACATCATATCTCAAAGCTAATAGCCCTGGAGGGTAACTGGGAGAATAGCTTCACGCAAACCTTAAAGAGTATAAAGTACTATTGGGGGTGTTGAGTGGAGGATAATTACAAGCAAAACTAGGAATTGTAGGCATAGCACATAATTGGCTACTCTAATAAAGGGTGGGAGTAGAGGGGCATTGTATTTCAACATTCTGATAAACGGAATAAACGATTCTCTGCGGGCTCCAAGGGAATTGCCTAGTAAAGGTAGATGATTTCCACTATCCATTAATTAAAAGTTAGAAGCAAGTATAATTGTGGCTGAGTTTGTACCCAAATAAAAATGCCTTAGGATTGATCTAGAGTAGTGGTTCTCAAACTTGAGTGTGTATCAGAATCACCTAGAGGGCTTATTAAAACATGGATTAAGGGGGCCCCACCCCCAAGCTTCTGATTCAGTAGGTGTGGAATGAGGCTTGCGAATATACTTTTCTAACAAGTTCCTAGGTGATGCGATGCTGTTGGTCTGAGAACAACCAATTTAGAAGAGCAAAGGGGTTGATAACTGTTCTTTTTATTCCTTTTTAAAAAACCAACTTTGTTCTTCACATTCCACAAAAGGAAGGGGTTCTTTATTTTGTGCATGTTTATCAGAATTAAAAATCATATTACAAAAAGAAAAAGGATGCTTTTTCTAACAACTAGGAGATTATTTCTTTATATGATTTAAAACAAGGAAGAAGCCCTGGCTGGTATGGCTCAGTTGGTTGAGTATCATCTGGTGTACCGAAAGGTTGCTAGTTCAATTCCTTGTCAGGGTACATGCCCAGATTTTGGGTTCAGTACACGTACTGATCTCTCTCTCTCTCTCTTCCTCTCTCTCTCTCTCTCTCCTCCCTCTCTCTTTCTCTCTCTCACTCCCTCCCTCCCTCCTTCCCTCCCTCCCTCTCTTTTCCTCTCTCTCTGAAATTTAAAAAACATTTTTTTAAAAATGGAAGAAATTCAAAGTAAAAATAATGATGTATAGAATTATATAAAAATATAAAACCATGAAATTCCACAAAACCAAAACAAAAAGAAATAGAATAAGAAAAATGTTTGTTATAAATATGGCTTCTTACTTAAAGTTTAATGGCTAAAATATGTCGAATCATTCAAACCAGGTTCCCAGTAGAGACATAGTCCAGGACACACATAGGCAGTTCATTCACTGGAACAGCCATCATCAACCAACATTTGAAACACTAAACCTCAAAAGTAATTTAAAAAATTCAAATGAAAACAATTATAAGGGTCCATTTAACACATATCCAATAAGCAAGGATAAGGATAAATGATAAAATTCAGTACCAGTGAGACTAGTGGGAAATGGTTGCTGGTGGAAGTGTAAATTGGTTGTTGTTTTTTAGTAAGAGTCATAAAAATGATCATACCAGAAAACATATCTCATCTAAGTAACTCAAAAAAGAACAAACCTATAATTATAAAAATACTTATAGCAGAATTATTTATAATAGCTAAAAATGAAATACTCAAGTAGGGAAGTAGTAATGTTATGTTAATCTAATATTCATCAGCAGAAATGGAAGCCCATGAGGACTCCGCACGCAGAGGGAGGGTAGGCTTCACTGATTGGGTTGGTAGTGGAGAGGCCTAAAACCAAATGACCTTCCACTAAGGATTCAAACTTCCTCAACTGTGTTAGCCTTCTAACAGTGCAGTTCTTTTTTTTTTTTTTTTTTAATATATTTTATTGATTTTTTACAGAGAGGAAGAGAGAGGGATAGAGAGTCAGAAACATCGATGGGAGAGAAACATCGATCAGCTGCCTCCTGCACACCCCCTGCTGGGGATGTGCCCGCAACCAAGGTACATGCCCTTGACCGAATCGAACCCGGGACCCTTCAGTCCGCAGGCCGACGCTCTATCCACTGAGCCAAACCAGTTAGGGCAGTGCAGTTCTTTTTACAACCTAGCAGCTCTCAAATGTTTTGACTACTGTAAAAATTAAGAAATTTGCCCAGCCAGCATGGCTCTGCGGTTGAGCATTGACCTATGAACCAGAAAGTCACAGGTTCGATTCCTGGTCAGGGCACATGTCCAGGTTGCAGGCTCGATCCCCAGTAGGGGGTGTGCAGGAGGCAGCTGATTGATGACGTTTCTCTCTCATCAATGTTCTATCTCTCTCCCCTCCTCTCTCTCTAAAAAAAACAATAACATTTTTTTAAAAAATTAAGAAAGTTTACATTCTGATCCACTATGAACACACACAAACACATACACACATACACACACACCCTTACTAATGGTAGCACATGGTGGTCTGTTTTATTCTCAATTTCATTCCTTTCTACTCCATTTAAAAACACTAGTCACTAAAATGAAATGATTTAAAACCCACTAATATATCACAACCATCAGTTCATAAAACACCAGTCTCATTTATAGGATTGCTCAAAGTTTATTGCCAACACTTCTCTCACCTCTCTCTAACATCCATACCCTCCCCCCCAATCACACTCACACACACACACTAAACCCAAAGAAAGCTCTAATAAAGGTCATGGCCAAAATAGAGCCATAGATGGCAGTAATTGTAGTAGTCATGCAACCTTTATACCCAACTAAGTATAGGATACTAGAGGCCCGGTGCACGAAATTCGTGCACGGGCGGGGGCAGTGTCTCTCAGCCCAGCCTGCACCCTCTCCAATCTGGGACCCCTCAAGGGATGTCCGACTGCCCATTTAGGCCCGATCCTACCTGGACATCCCTCTCACAATCCAGCACTGCTGGCTCCCAACTGCTCACCTGCCTGCCTTCCTGATTGCCCCTAACCGCTTCTGCCTGCCAGCCTGATCACCCCCTAACCATGCCCCTGACAGCCTGATTGATGCCTAACTGCTCCCCTGCTAGCCTGTTTGCCCCTAACTGCCTCTCCTGCAGGCCTGGTCACCCCTAACTGCCCTCCCTTGCAGGCCTGGTCCCTCCCAACTGCCCTCCCCTGCTAGCCTGATTGCCCCCAACTGCCCTCCCTTGCAGGCCTGGTCCCTCCCAACTGCCTTCCCCTGCTGGCCATCTTGTGGTGGCCATTTTGTGTCCACATGGGGGCAGCCATCTTTGACCACATGGGGGAAGCCATCTTGTATGTTGGAGAGATGGTCAGTTTGCATATTACTCTTTTATTAGATAGGATAGAGGCCTGGTGCACGGGTGGGGATCAGCTGGTTTGCCCTGAAGGGTGTCCCAGATCAGGGTGGGGGTTCCCTTGGGGCATGGGGCAGCCTGGGAGAGGGGCCTGTGGTGGTTTGCAGGCTGGCCACGCCCCCCAGTGACCCAAGTGGAGGCCCTGGGAGCTGGGATTTATTTATCTTCTATAATTGAAACTGTAGCCTTGAGCAGAGCCAAGCCTCCTGCTTGCTCCATGGCTCCAGCCATTTCTTTTGGGATTTATTTATCTTCTATAATTGAAACTTTGTAGCCTTGAGTGGAGGCCTGGGCCAGCCAGGGTGTGCGGAAAGCTTAGCTTCCTCCATTGCCAGGAAAACCCAAGCCTCCTGCTCACTCCATGGCTGCATCCATCTTGGTTGGGTTAATTTGCATACTCGCTCCTGATTGGCTGGTGGGCGTGGCTTGTGGGTGTAGCGGATGTATGGTCAATTTGCATATTACTCTTTTATTAGATAGGATATATATCAGAAGGAATAATGATTTCTTTTGTTGCTGTTAATCCTCACCTGAGGATATTTTTTTTCCATTGCTTTTTTAGAGAGAGTAGAAAGGAGGGAGGGAGGAAGGGGGGGAGAGAGAGACACATCAACTGGTTGCCTCCCACACGCACCCTGACTGGGGGTGGGGAACAAAACTGCAACTGAAGTACGTGCCCTTGGTCAGGAATCAAATCTGAGACCCTTCAGTGCCCAGGCCAATGCTCTAAGCATTGAGTAACACCAGCCAGGGCAGGAATAATGATTTTTATTATAACTGCACTGGGTTAACATGTTTCTAAGATGGTGTTAATAGCTAGTTCACAACTCTCTTGGGCTATTTCTTCCTTCCTTCCCTCTTTTCTCCCATAGCTCAAAACCTAGAAACCATATGGCTTCTTATAAAAGTCACATGACCTGGTCAGTGTGACTCAGTTGGTTGAGCCTTGTCCTGTGCAATGAGGATCACAGGTCTGATTCAGGTCAGGGCACATACCAGGTTGTGGGTTTGATATCCTCTATCTTTAGGTCTTCCTCATCTCTACTTTTGTATAATGTGTCTATAAATAATACTAAGTGAAAGGACAAATAATTCTTTGAACATCATGTCCAACTCTATAAATACTATAAATATGGCTAAGGACTAGGAATTTATATATATATTAGAGGCCCGGTGCATGAAATTTGTGCATGGGGGGGGGGGTGTCCCTCAGCCCAGCCTGCACCCTCTCCAAACTGGGACTACTCAAGGGATGTCCGACTGCCTGTTTAGGCCCGATCCTACCTCCCCTGCTGGCCTGATCGCCCACAACTTCCCTCCCCTGCCAGCCATCTTGTGGTAGCCATCTTGTATCCACATGGGGGTGGCCATCTTTGATCACACGGGGGTGGCCATCTTGTGTGTTGGATTGATGCAAGGGAGGGCAGTGGGGGCGATCAAGCCTGCAGGGAAGGGCAGTTAGGGGTGACCAGACCAGCAGAGGAGGGAAGTTGGGGGTGACCAGGCCTGCAGGGAAGGGCAGTTGGAGGGGACCCAGGCCTGCAGGGGAGAGCAGTTGGGGGGACCAGGCCTGCAGAGGAGGGCAGTTAGGGGTGACCAGGCCTGCAAGGGGAGGGCAGTTAGGGGCAAACAGACTGGCAGGGGAGCAGTTAGGCATCAATCAGGCTGTCAGGGGCATTGTTAGGGGGTGATCAGGCTGGCAGGCAGAAGTGGTTAGGGGCCATCAGGATGGCAGGCAGATGAGCAGTTGGGAATCAGCAGTCCTGGATTGTGAGAGGGATGTCCGACTGCCCATTTAGGCATGATCCTCCCTTGATCGGGCCTAAATGGGCAGTCGGACATCCCTCGAGGGTCCCAGATTGGAGAGGGTGCAGGCTGGGCTGAGGGACACCGCCCCCATGCACAAATTTTGTGCACCGGGCCTCTAGTATTAAATAATTTTGAAAGAAATGGTGAACAACAATAGCAGGGGCATCAAGGAGGGTGAGAACTAAGATGACGTTTGAATTTGAATGTGATGACTATGACATCATTGGTGACATTAGAGAGAACACCTTAGAACAGCCATGGGCATGACATTCTGTGGCTAAGAAACATGGAGTAGATAGTAAAGGGAAGTGACGGGAAGAAGAGGGAGCAGTAACTCAAGAGAAAGGCAGGGTTAAAACAAGGTATCTTTCAAAATAGTAGAGTCCATGTGGAGAGATCAAAGACACAGGAGACTCTGAAATTCAAGGCACGTTGTAAGGAAATCGACTCAGAAAGAAGATGTTTCCTCAGAGAAGAGGAAGAGAGGATCTAATGAGGCAGGTTAGTAAGAAACTAGGAAAACTCCTTGGCAAGTGGAATGAGGAAACAGACAAGTGCTGAGCAATTAACAGCCAGCTGATAAATCACAAGGCTCTATCCTCCCTAACCAAAGACACCTAAGAGTAGGTGATTGAAATCTATTCCCCCTAACCCAGTGGTCGGCAAACTGCGGCTCGCGAGCCACATGCGGCTCACGAGCCACGATTTGCCGCTCTGTTGACTAATGAGTTTGCTGACCACTGGACTAGACTAAATATTACCGTGTAGTTGGAAGCTGTGAGGATTAGGCAATTGTGGCATATTGTGTGCAAAGAGGTAAAGGGTAGTATATGACAGTGGTTGGCAAACGCATTAGTCAACAGAGCCGCAGTTTGCCGACCACTGCCCTAACCAAAGACACCTAAGAGAAGGTGGTTTAAATCAACTTAGGGACATGGATAACAAAAAGCCAAGTAGAGCCAGACTAATCAAAGATAGAGGCGAAACCAATCACTCTACACTCATTTGGATACATCAGCATACTAACCAACACAACTGGAGGTGTAATGAATATTCTGCTGAGATCCTCCCCTGTGGGAGGACCCCTAAAATTCCCGCCTATGGAAGATAGAGAAAACCCTGAGGACAAAGTTTGCCAGCATATGCTCTTCTCTGAGTGCACCCATGGCCCCCTTTCCTCAGGCGCATTCTCTGCTGCTTCTACTCTAAGCTCTAAAGGTCCCAACGAGATTATGGGCAGTGGCTCCTGGTCCCAGGCTTACTCCCAATCCTGTCCTCAGTGGCCCTTCCTTTGTCTCACTATCCCAAGCTTTAGTGAACTTACTCTCACTTTCACCGGGACTCGTGTCTTGAAATTTTTCCTGCATGAGTCAAGAACCTGGAGGTTGCCTGATATGCAAAGGGTCCCAGGCCATGCCGGGGCAGGGCCAGCCCCTGGTGCAGAAGCAGTCCAGTAACAATGCTAATTGTTCCTCCAAGTTGAACATCAGTCCCAACTTCTGAGCAGTGCCTCTCTCTTATGCCATCATACACTTTTATTCGAGCTGCAGCTGGGAGGAGAAAATCTCCCAGCTAAAAGTCACAGTTCTGGTGTCTGGAGTCGGACTGCTCCTTTACAGAACTGATATCTGTACAAGGCAGTTCCCGAGAGAGAGCATCACTGCTACATTGTTTATGAAAAGGTAAGTGCCACCTTACATCTGTGTTCAGTTTTCATTTTCATGTATATAATTTCATCCATCTCTGCAACTCTGGGATAGGGTAGACCTCGGTATCAATTCCTACCTTTTTACCTCCCTTCCCACCTTCCCCAGGTCCTCCTGGCTTCCTACCAAAGGAGCTCACACACAAAGAACAGCTGGATGGGAAAGAGTACCGTGCTATTAAAGCTGCCAGGACAAGAACCCGCTATTCTAATGCGAAGGTCTGGTAAAGGCTGAATTGGCAGTGGTAAGCCCAGGTCAAAGTGAGGGCTCCTCTCTCCAAACTCATATTCAAATTTAAGAGCGGCACTCTTGGGGGACCTGTGGATGGAGAATTGACCAGATCCCAAAAGGGTTCTGTTGACCAATTTCACCACAAGAAGTGATGGGAAAGGATGTTTGGGTGTGCCCAGATAGGTTCTGCCTTGTCTGCTTACCCACAAAGGGAAAGGAAAGAAGAAAGGGGCCGTGCCATATATGAGGACTGACCTTCATTCAGCACTTTTATAAATAACTCCACCTTCTAGTGTAACTAGATGAATGACAGCTAGCTGACCAAATTTGGAGTTTTTCCTTCCTTTAGGAGGAGCTAGTAAAGAGGAAGAGAGGGAGGCCATATGGGTAGGGGTGGAGATGATAATTCCCATTTTTATGGGCCCAAGACTAAAACATGGGACTAAGAACAAAAACATTTCCTCTTTCTTCCACACAAAATGGCAAGGAGGTTATTATGATCCTACTAGTGCCCCAGTGCACAAAATTCGTGCATGGAGGGGGGTGTCCCTCAGCCCAGCCTGCACTCTCTCCAATCTGGGACCCCTTGGGGGATTTCTAACTGCCAGTTTAGGCCTGATCTCACAGGCAGTCAGACATCCCTCTCACAATCTGGGACCGCTGGCTCCTAACTGCTCACCTTCCTGTCTGCCTGATCACCCCTAACCACTCTGCATGCTTTCCTGCTCACCCCCAACTGACCCCCCTTGCTGGCCTTGTCACCCCCAACTGCTCCCCTCACCAGCCTGCTCACCCCCAACTGTCCCCCCCCTCCGCCTCTGGCCTGCTCGCTCCCAACTGCCCCCCCTGCCAGCCTGATCACCCTCAACTACCCTCCCCTCCTGGCCTGATCGCCCCTAACCACCTCTGCCTCGGCCCCGCCACCATGGCTTTGTCTGGAAGGATGTCCGGAAGGTCTCCCAGAAGGTCTCCCAGTGCAATTAGCATATTACCCTTTTATTAGTATAGATTATCCCCATTTTATACATGAAGAAACAAAAATTAAATGATTGAGTTATTATACAGCTGGTGAGTATTAATATTGGTCTGATGATGCCTCTTTCATCGTTAGTAGTGCTAAAGGTAAGAAGGTGGCCAACATTCTGAATCTCTGATTCCTATACCAACACCCGCTTATCAGCTCCCTGCTGCTGCCCCATGTGACTCCGGAGCCCACTGTCACTAGGTAGAGCCTTGCTCTCAGACCTGGTCTTCTCGCCAGATGAGCTGGGAGGTCACAGGTGAGCCTTTTTGTCTCTTCAACTCCAGCTAGATGAGAGGTTGGTCTACTCCCTGTTTCCTTTCCTCCGGGCCTCATCCCGGTGCTGAGTCCCCAGTCTTTCCCTTGCAAGACTAGACAAGATAAAGCCAGGCGCTTCTCTCCTGGGAAAGTACAGTACGCCCTTTTGGAGCGCTTGCCATCCGTGCCCTCTGACCCAAGGACCTGGTTTCCATCCCTCCCTCACACAGTTGGTGCTGGGGAGACTGACTTTAACCCAAGGTGGGTCCCACCCCTTTCCATCATCACAGGTAGGATTGAACATATAACCTAATTAAGGTGAATAAAAGACACGTTTTTTGGAGAATTCTGGGGAAAATGGCTTCACTCTTCTTTAGAAACTACTTGAGGAACTTTCTCCTTTATTTTTTGTTTGTTTGTTTTGCAACTTTCTCTTTAGGATGTGAAGAGGGACATACTTAGCCCTCACAGCTACCTGCAGCCATCTAGTGGCCACGAGTGGAAATGCATGCTGTGGATGCAGGAGAAAAAAGGGCTCAGATCTGCCTGTCAACCCTGTTGCGAGAAGCCTCGGCTGAAGCCTGGTATTACTAGTCTGTTCAGGTATATGAGCCAATAAATTTCCTTTATGTTCAAGCCAATTTGAGTTGCATTTTCAGTATTTGCGTATTTAAAATTAACATGTACTATGACACATAAGCATATGAGTTTAGGAGGCCTATTGCATGGTTTCCCTAATCCTACTAGAGTTTTCAAAGGAAGAGGTGATCCCCAACCCTAGCTGGTTTGGCTCAGTGGGTAGAGTGTCGGCCTGTGGACTGAAGGGTCTCGTATTCGGTCAAAGGCACATGCCCGGATTGTGGGCTCGATCCCCAGTAGGGGTGTGCAAGGAGGCAGCTGATCAATGATTCTCTCTCATTATTGATGTTTCTATATCTCTCCCTCTCCCTTCCTCTCTGAAATCAACAAAATATATTAAAAAAAAAGAGGTGATCCCCAGAATAGGAAGTCAGAATTACCTACATCATCCGGATGGGAGAGAAGAGAGAGCCAAGCTCAGGTAAACAGAAAGATCTTTAATAACATTCCTCCAACATACATATATCCAAAGGAAATAAGATAAGCAGAGGGCCTGGTATATAAAGTCACAATCAAAACTAAATACTAATATTGATATGAGAGAGAGACACATCAATTGGTTGCCTCCTGCACGTGCCCCCACCAGGGCTGGTGATGGAGCCTGCAACCGAAGTACGAAGTATGTGCCCTTAATTGGAATTGAATCTGGGACCCTTCAGTCCGAGGACGGACACTCTAACCATCGAGCCAAACTGGCCAGGGCTGCAGATTCTATTTTAACTCAGTTATGGCACTTGGGAAGGAAAGGACAAACCTTCAGCTACCCTTATAACCTTGAGAACATGACCAATAGACTCCAAGGATATGACAGTTTCTTCAAGAACAAGGAAAGTTGCAAAAGACACAGAGCTCTGCCATATAGGAACTTGTGTCATCCAAGGAACTGGCATTTTCTGAGTCTTCAAAAATGAAGACAATGAGGGAACCCTTATACTGGGAATCTCCAAATTCCCAAGCCAACGAGGGTGACTCTTCAACTTGTTCCTAAATAGAAGTGGCTGCCACAAGCCTGCCAGGTTCGGCAAGGAGGTGGTAGGAGTCGATAAACATCCTAGTGATCCTTTGTAAAGGAGGTCTCAGGCTTCTCACCTCATAATCAGTGATTTTTCTGACTGTAATGCAACCCAGATGCTTCTGATAAAAAAAAGGGGGGAGGGCTGGTGTTCAAGCCATTTGCTAATTCTGCCTAGAGGTAGAGGGAAAGCAAAAAAGGGGGTGCCCCACATCATTAATTTTAAATATCCTATTTTGTTTTATTTTCAGAATGAAATGGTATGGAACAGTGTAATGAGCAATAGAAATACGGAACCAAGAAGCAATTATATCTTCAAAGGAGCAAAATGAGAGCAAATAAAAGGCCCTGCACAAGTTAGCACACAAACAAACAGACCAGGACATCACTTACAGCGTCCAAATGCACGCCTGCGGTCATGTCTGAAATTACCTCCCACAAACATCAGGTTATATCACTGAAGAACCATTTCTGGGTTACAATAAGAATTAGATTTCCCAAGAGTCTCTAAAACATCTCAAATTCAACTTCACCAATGTGGAGTATCTCTAAGCTGCAGCCGTAGTGCTAGGCACTGGGGCAGCAAGGTAAGCAGGGCTTACTCTCCACCCTCAGAGTGCTTACAGTCTAGTTAAGAAGACAGAGCCACACACAAATAATGTGTCGGGTAACACAGTAGAGGGCAACTTTATTGTTTGAAAGACAGGGGAAGGCTTTACAAAGGGAACTGAAGCCAGGCAGTACAAGCAAAGCTGGGTCAGCAAGGTGTGGAGGCTGGTCTGTAATCATTCAGACAGGAACTTGCCTAAGGGCATCACATGGAAATTGGAATCCAGCTTCCTGTCTGAACCCTGGGGCCAGGCCAAAGGTACCACCCAGTGAAGGGGGGGGGGGGGGGGGCTAAGATAACGCCTACTAAATTCTTAGAACCTTTCTGTTTAGACAGGAAGCCGTGATTCTTGTATAAAAACAGGAATTGGGCCTGTGTATGGCATCCAAAAATGGTACTATATACAATCAATCAACCATTGGATCAAGTGGATATACTACATATAATTGACCCCAATGCCCAAATTCTTATACAAAGATTTAGTTTAGAGCTGTGTATCTCAGAGGACCAGGCTGATGCAATGATGAAATCATTCAATAGGGAGGAGCAAGCCGGGTAAAGAATTCCCATCATGATCAGCTTTCATACAAAAATTACAAAGCACTTAATGATATCCATAATAATGAAAGCTGGTTGGCAGACCCAGGAAATAGGAAAAATCACACCTAAGGAAACAGAAATAATGGTGCAACTAGCCAAGGTGTTTAAAACAGGTTTGTTTGGAATCTTCAGAGATAAGTGATGAAATAGCATACTCAAAATGGCAACAGGTTATTAAATTGGAAAAGGCATATGTAAAAAAATAGCCAAAATAAGAAAACCGATTTCCTGACTGCAATCAAATAAGAAAAATGCATAGAAAAGTGAAAATAAAATCATAGAAGTTCTTTGGTTGCCAAAGACCTTGTATGCATATATGCATAACCTGTGGACACAGACAATAAGGTGCTGAAGGCCTGGGGGGGGGGGCGGGGCGGGCTAAAAGAGGTCAATGGGGCAAAAAGGAGGACATACGTAATACTTCCAACAATAAAGATTATTTTAAAAATCACAGGCTGATCTGAGAAGCTCCAACATGTACAAAATTGGTGTTCCAAATGCTGAGAATAGTTAAAATGAGGGAGAGAAAATATTACAAGAGATAATAAACTGAAAATTTTCCAGAATTAAAAACTATAAATTCTTAGACTGAAAAAAAAGTAATCCAGTGTACAGTTTACCTGCAGTAGTAATTTTCACAATAATGATTTTAAAAAGTTTTGACCAAAGCTTAGAAATACACTGTAATCATTTTCTAACTCTTTATTCATTAACTCATTATTGTATTCATCCATACAGGAAATAAGAACTCCTTATCTGTCCAATTCCTTGTTAGGCACTTGGGTTTTACAGTCTAGTGGCAATCATTATAGAGAGCACAGTCTGGAGAAGGGAGGGATCGAGGCATGCTGACATAAAATGGCACGATACATCAAAAAAGATGCTAGCCCTAGCCGGTTCGACTCAGTGGTTAGAGCATCAGCTCGTGGACTGAAGGGCATGGGTTTGATTCCCGCCAAGAACATGTATCTCGGTTTCAGGCTCGATTCCCGGCCCTGGTTGGCTGGGTGTGTGTGGGAGGCAACCAATTGATGTGTCACTCTCACATCAATGTTTCTCTCTGTCTCTCCCCCTCTCTTCCACTCTAAAAATCAATGGAAAAAGTATTCTTGGGTGAGGATTAACAAAAAAGAATAAAAATTAAAAAGATGCTAGTAATCAGTTAAGGTAAGAGTGGAGGAAACATCTAGGCAAGTAGCTAGTGCTAATACAGTAGTCAGGAGTCAGATTCTGAACTTTGCAAAATAGCTTGAAGCCTTAGAAGCAATGTGCTCACTGGATGATTTTAAGGTAATAAAATATTTTCCTGAAAAGAAATCTCTCTTCCCCTTGCCTGTTTGAAACACCAGCACAGTTCCAAGGAGCCATAGATTCTGAGTGGGACAAAACATTTTGCTTATGTCTCACCAACACACACGAGAGAGGAGCATCTTAGCTGGGGACACCATTGCTGGGACCCGTTCCTCTTATCACCTTAGAACTTTGCAAGTGGGAAAACTGGTGAAAATGCAAAACTGAAGAAACCTGGGAAATGGGCTGCAGAGGGAGACTATGCAGGAGGCAGGAGAAGGGGTGAGAGCTGGGGGGCTGCACCAGGAGACATAACTGACAGCCAGGGGCTTGGGGCAGAAAAGCTTTGGGGGAGAAAAAGAAAGAGAAAGGAGAAACATTTGCTGTTGGGAGAGATGGGGCTGAAGAAGGAGATTCAGAAGGAGGGTTTTTGGGAAGTCTTGCCCTGTGTTGTACAAGCCACACCCCACTGCCTCGGGACACCTCAGATACGACCCTTGTTGCTGTCAATGCTTTAGAAGTCCGATTTAAAAAATTTTCATTTTAGAGTAGTATTAGTGGAGGCTGGCCACAAGTTTTATTTGGGTTGCACATTCATGCACTGTTTCTTAACAGTGAGAGTTGCAAGGGCGAAACACCCACAACCATGAAAGGAACCCTGTGAGAGGGAGCGAAGGTGCAGGCTGCGGCCGCTGGGCAGCAGGAAGGATCTAGAGAAGGAGAGAACTGGGTGGTGTGGGGTAATGGAGACAAATTTCATTCACTTCATCATTTTGACCAGATCCATTCTCGTTGTACAAATGGTCACAAGTCCATAGGCCAAGGCCTTGGAGAATTAGATTAGACCTGAATAATATAAATGACGGTCAAGGGAGAACTTGTTAAAGTGAAAACATTACCCGCCGCGCTGGGCTGTGCTAAGACTGTCACTGTCCTCAGAGGCTCCTCAGAGAGGCCGGCTGCGTTAGGGAAGCTCGTGGGGGAGGTTGGTCTTCCCTGAGATGAAATCAGCCAAGCGGTGGCAGGCTGGGGCGCTGTGAGGGAGACAGTGGGGGTGGGGGCCCTCTTTATCTTCCCTGGGGGTAGGGGTGGGAGACAGATCCATGCACTGCCTCTGGCAGCAGGAGAATTTGTGGTCGTCTGTTCTCTAGAGACCTTGGCCTTTCTGTTCCTGGAAACGGCTGACAACTTGCTCTGAAGTATGGACACTGGGGACATGCCAGAGTCTCCTCCAGCCTCAGACCTTCCCGTTGGCTCCCCTAGACTCCCGTGGCCACTGGAGGGCCTCCAGTGAGGACTGTCAGCAGCTCGTGGTGTGAATGGGGACAGTGTTTTTGAGAACAAAGTGTAGTTATGTTCAGAATCAGAATATCCAGGCCACAAATGGGCATTGAGTCTCAGTTCCCCCAGCGGGGAAGGAGCTCCCCTCTGGCCAGAGGACTGTGGATGTCTCTGTACCGAGGTGGCTGTTCTTTACACGCCTTCATCCCTGAGCCGTTTCCTCAAGGGTCAGCCCCTGGGCTCAGTCAACAGATGATGGCAGATAACCTGACTGTTTGAGTATCCCACTCTGACCCGAGCCCGTGAGGGATGAGCACTGAGGCGTCTTCCCTCCATGGGCTTCTCTCATGCTACACATGCATGCCTTCTAGATCCTGGGTGGTTGAAGCATGATCTTATCACTTCTGACATAACCCGGTTCCTGGCTGCTACCTGAGAGACCTTCATACCCAAGGTCATATCCTCTCTGGGCCCCAACTTTGCTGTTTGGCACCAGCCTATCACCCAGTGCTGTCAAGAACCCCTCACCCCCCAGGCCCCTGCAGTGCCTATATCACTGCCTTCAAGCAAATAGGTCCCATCGAGACAATTCACTTGCCACAGCTAAGTGGAGACCTTTCTTGTTTCACATATAAGCAGAAAACCTTCCCAGACAATAATAGCCTTGACCATTTGCTTTCTCAAACCAAAGAGTTGACCATCCAATTATGGTGAAGGTCTTGTATTTCCTTTCCAAACATCTCTCCACAAGAGCTTAGATTCACAGGAGAGTCCAGCAATTAGCATGTGGACTTCTGACTCGGCCTGCATGCAAATCCTGCCTCCATCCTATATAATCCTATATAATCAAGAGGTAATATGCAAATTGACCATCACTCCAACACACAAGATGGCTGCCCCTATGTGGTCAAATGGTTGCCCCCATGTGGACACAAGATGGCTGCCAGAAGATGGCCAGCAGGGGAGGGCAGTTGGGGGGACCAGGCCTATAGGGGAGGGCAGTTGGGGGGACCAGGCCTGTAGGGGAGGGCAGTTGGGGGGGACCAGGCCTGCAGGGGATGGCAGTTGGGGGGGACCAGGCCTGCAGGGGAGGGTAGTTGGGGGGAACCAGGCTGGCAAGGGAGGGAAGTTAGGGGTTGATCAGGCTGGCAGGCAGAAGTGGTTAGGGGCAATCAGGCAGGCAGGCAGGCGAGTTGTTGGGAGCCAGCAGTCCTGGATTGTGAGAGGGATGTCTGACTGCCCATTTAGTGGGATCGGGCCTAAATGGGCAGTTGGACATCCCTTGAGGGGTCTCAGATTGGAGAGGGTGCAGGTTGGGCTGAGGGACACACTCCCTCTCTCCCCTCTGTGCACGAATTTTGTGCACCGGGCCTCTAGTCCTATATAATAAAGAGTAATATGCAAATTGACCATCACTTCAACACATAATATGGCTTCTCCCATGTGGTCAAAGATGGCTGCTCCCATGTGGACACAAGATGGCCACCACAAGATGACTGGCAGGGGAGGGCAGTTGTGGGTGATTAGGCCAGTAGGGGAGGGAAGTTGGGGGGGACCCAGGCCTGCAGGGGAGGGCAGTTGGGGGTGACCAGTTCTGCAGAGGAGGGCAGTTGGGGGGACCAGGCCTGCAGGGGAGGGCAGTTGGGGGTGACCAGGTTGGCAGGGGAGGGCAGTTAGGGGTGACCAGGCCAGCAGGGGAGGACAGTTAGGGGCAATGGTGTGGCAGGGGAGCAGTTAGGTGTTGATCAGGCTGGCAGGGGAGTGGTTAGGGGGTGATCAGGCAGGCAGGCAGGCGAGCAGTTGGGAGCCAGCAGTCTTGGATTGTGGCAGGGATGTCGGGCAGTCGGACATCCCTCAAGGGGTCCCAGATTGGAGAGGGTGCAGGCTGGGCTGAGGGACAGCCCCCACCCCACCCCCGTGCACAAATTTTGTGCACCAGGCCTCTAGTTACTTCATAAGCAAGTACTATTATAATCTCTAAGCCTTGGTTTCCCCATCTGTAAAGTGGGAATAATAGTACCTAATTCAGAGAATTCTTGTGAGAACTGGGTGAGAAAATACATATGGAAAATCTCATAGTAATATCTCCGTTAGTTGTTGCTGTTATTTCTTGCTGAATGATAACGCTTCACATAGCTCACAGCATAGTACTCACTAGACTCATGTGGAAGAAGGAGACACATAAACTACTGTGATACTGTGGTTTATAAGAAATATGCATTTGGTCATTCCGCTTGTTTGCGTAGGTAGTTAGATATTAATAAAGGAAGAGAGCAAAAGAACCCAAACATTATTCCGTGTAGTTGACTAGGAGCACAGGCTTGCTTCCCCAGCAAGTTACAGCTTCACACACTCCCCAGGGAACAAACAGCTGCACAGGTTTGTTTCACGAAGATCACTAGGGGAAGGGATAGAACAATAAAGGGGGTGGCACATGCGCAGTAGGAGCCAAATGTCGACCCTATCAGCCTGTCAGTCTAGCCTGGGAGAGGGATTGGATTGGACAGGGGACATGAAGCCCCAAAGATCTAAAGAACGGATTGGTTAGGGGGTGGACCCATCAGAAGCCCTCAAAACCTTGGGAAGTTGATTGGTTAGTTTGAAGCATTACCTGGTCCTTCCCAAACCCGAGATAATATAACCTGAGCCTAACAAAGATAAAGCCTCTCTCCCTCCCTCCCTCCCTCCCTCCCTCCTTCCTTCCCTTCCTCCCTCTTCCTCTTCCTCTCCCTCTCCCTCTCCCTCTCCCTCCCCTTGGTCCTGGCTGCATTTTACCTGGAATATGGGTCCCCTTTCCCCACCCTCCACCAGCAACATATGCTTGGCTTACTCTATTCATCCTTTAGGTCTCAGGTTCAAAGTCACTTTCTCCCGGTCGGACCCGTGTGGCCAGTGGTTGAGCATCAACCTATGAACCAGGAGGTCATAGTTCAATTCTGGGTCAGAGCACATGCCTGGGTTGCAGGCTCGATCCCCAGTCCGAGGCATGCAGGAGGCAGCTGATCAATGATTCCCTCTCATCATTCATGTTTCTATCTCTCTCTTCCTCTCTGAAATCAATGTGTGTATATACAGTCACTTTCTCCTGGAAACCATACCCGTGCGTGTTCCCTACTCACACTTTTCACACTGAATTGTTTGGCTTGGCTTTATTGTCCATCCTTGCCAAACAGGCCATAACCTCTGAGAGGGCAGGGACTGAGCATGTCTGGATCCCTAGCACCTGGTGCCTGGGAGCCCAAAGGCAGAGAGAGAACAGGTTCCCCTCAGGGGACCTGGGCATCAGCTCACCTAGTCTGTGAATGGTGGGGCTCTGCATCACACTGGAGGTGCAACGTCCCATTCTCCGCTGTGCATCCCGCAGGCCGGATCCAGGTTTCCTTAAGCCCCACGCACTACAGAGGACGATAAAGCTCCTGAGGTGCTGCCTTTGCCCCCGGCTAGCAGGACCCTCTGTGAACCGAAACAATGGACTCTGATACTAAGGACTCAGTGTACTAAGTGCACTTAACTGTTATAATTACAGTTGCATTTTCTAAAGGACAACAATCATCCTTAATTCATGGATTATAATTCTTGCCTGGGAGCAAGAAACAAAAACAACAACAACCACGTTGCATTGGCAGAAGAGGTATTTCCCTGCTTTGCTTTGCAGTGGATTTTTAAATTCTTTCTACTCGTCTCCCACTCTGACCCACTGTGGTAAGTCATGCACCCTGATCTCTAGGGGGTAAAGGCAGGAAGTAACATGTGAGACTATTTTAGATTATGTCGGAGAGTGTCTAGTCTTGTAGGTTCAGAAACTTCTTTTTTCTTTTTTTTAATGTTTTTATTGATTTTTTTTATAGAGAGAAAGGAAGGGAGAGGGAGAGAGAGAAGCATCGATGTGAGAGAGAAACATGGATCAGCTGCCTCCTGCATGTCCCCTACTGGGGATCAAGCCTGCAACCTGGGCATATGCCCTGATTGGGAATTGAACTGGCCACCTCTTGGTGCATGGGACAATGCTCAACCTACTGAGCCACACTGGCCAGGGTCAGACACTTAATTTGGTCACTGATTCACACTAATCAGACTCATAAGAGTCTGAGTCATAACCAGAACCCAGACTCTTTACTTGGTGGGAGGAATGTGTATTGCCAGAACTCAGAATATCATTGGTTGTCATCCCGGGAGGTCAAAGGACATTTGACATTTTTTTGAGGTATGTACCCTGATAAAGATCATGCTTTACTGGGCCTTGGTGTCCTTACTTGCAAATTTAGATCAGGGCTGTTTTAACTGGGATCCAAGTCTTCAGAAATCTGAGTGGAAATATCACATAAGAATTTTTATTGAGAACGGGAGTAACTTGAGTAGGTAAAGCTACTGATGAATGGGGCTCAAATTTGAACCAAGTGCATAGAGAGAATTCAGTCTCAACAATATTCCCTTCGTCATTGTCTTAGCTTAGGTTCCTTAGAAGCAGGTCAGGGGCTTGGGAACATGTAACTTACTGCGGGAGTGCTCTGCAGGGAAAACCGCTTATGAAGGGAGGAGGGGGCCGAGCGAGGTGTGGTCTCAGTGAAACTAGCCTTGGTCTGATCCACGAGGGAGAAGGAGCTTGGAGCATAAATTGCACTGATAAAGTGTACCCCCCACCTCACCCCCACTTCCAGCAAGAAACAGCCTTTTGAAACCCAGTATCAGCCAGTGTGTGGGCTGCCCTGGGGATGGGGCGAGAGGGGGTAATGGCTTGTAACTTTCCAGATGAGAAGGGGCAGCCAGCACTCCCGGCAGGTAGGGGCGGGCATGCGTCCTGGAGAAGGGGTCTGGGTGGGCACTGCAGCAACTACTGCAGGCACTAACCTGGTATTGCTCCCCTCACCTCCGGCCCGTACCCTATGCTCTTCTCTCCGCCCCAAACTTGCTTCCCTCCTGTTTTCACAGGTAAATCTTACTTTCCCTTTAAGTTTTACCCTAGGCCTCACTTCCTCCAGGAAGCCTTTGCCAGCCCTTCCAGACTAGACTACGTCCTCCTCTGCTTTCCCCGCTGTATGACACCAGCATGTTAAGGCTGACCTGCTTGCCTGTGCCCCCGGAGGTCAGGGGCCATGTTTGTCCTGTGCTCCTCTCTGTCCGTCCAGCACCTGCAACTGTCCCTGACGCTCAGTAAATGCTCTTTGTGTACAGGAATCAATGGTGCTTTTCTTGAGGTTTCAAACTCGAAAAAAGTCTTGGAAAGCTACAATTACTTCCTGAGCTAAGCCAGGCATACCACAGTGCAGGCAGCAGGTGGGAGTGAGACCGCACAATGCCGCCAGGACCACGGACGGTGGCAGAGTGTGCATGGCCAGGAAAAGCCCAGCGTGTGCGAACAACAGCTGGTTTGTTTGGAATTTGTAAGTATAGGGAACCTTGTAACTATTATTTCCTTTTTTTTGCTTCTCGTGCTAGGAAGCTCAGAGCCCAAACCAAAAGGGGGGATGAACTTTCTAATTAAATACAGGCACCCTGCCGTAACCGGTTTGGCTCAGTGGATAGAGCATCGGCCTGCGGACTGAAGGGTCCCAGGTTCGATTCCGGTCAAGGGCATGTACCTTGGTTGCGGGCACATCCCCAGTAGGAGGTGTGCAGGAGGCAGCTGATCGATGTTTCTCTCTCATCGATGTTTCTAACTCTCTATCCCTCTCCCTTCCTCTCTGTAAAATATCAATAAAATATATTTTAAATAAATAAATAAATAAATAAATAAATAAATACAGGCACCCAAGTGTCTATGAAGGAAAGCACCCTGAAGGCTTGAGGGAGGTGAAGCCCCAGGGGTGTGGTCTGGACGTGCAGACACGGGTACAGGCATTTGGGAGGGGAGCCAGCGAGGACAGGGCTGGAGACAGCAGAGCAGCATAGTAAGGGCACGTGGAGAAAGCCAGTCACCCCAGAAGGTGAAGACAAGGGTGCTGGGTATTTTAAGTTGCTGCGTTCCTACTGTGCGAACTCCTAGCATTGTCTTGAAACTTCCGTAATGTCTGATACTCATATGTTGGGGCCAGTGGAATTTCAGAGAATGAAGATGAGTCTGGTCAAGGGTCATGTGACACAGAAAAGGATCAGCATGTGCTTGAAGTGAGATGATTCACAAACTAGAACCCAGCGACTGGGGGAGCTCAGATCCAGGGGTCACCAGGAGAAATAGAACTCACTGCCCCCTTCACCCCCCCCCCCCCCCATTCCCTGAAACAGTAGAGGAATCATGGGTTGCACGAAGGATAGCGTTTTGAGCCAATTTCTATTGAATCTTTTAAAATGGGATTGGCTAGGTGGCACGTGTTGGCATTCCATTTTAACAGCTTTGTTCTCTGATTCATAAATCGGAAAATGTTGCACTTTATAGGTAGCCAATTCAACCTCTCATTTCACAGGAGAGATTGAGGCATAGAAAGGTGAAGGCTCTTTGGCCCAGGTCAGTTTCAAAGCCTTCACCTATAAAACAGGAGATTTTGACTTTTAATTTTGTAAATTTTAACTCACAAGTAAGATATACATTCTATAGGACAAGGATCACATCGAGTAACTGGGATTTCCACAACATTTACCGAATGTTAGAGGGTGATGAGGAGGGGCAGAGACGGGCCCTCGAGGAGAAAGGGGGCAGCAAATGCTTTACCCGCCTTCCAGAAACATCTTCCCCGCCCTGGTTGCCCAGGGAGAGCGATGGCCAGAGAAGACCAGTCACTGGGTGGTAGGCTTTCAAGCGAGTGGTTCCTGTTGCTACTGATCTTTGTTGGAGCAACCGAACTATGTTCCCAGTTTTGTGTTTTATCCTCTTCTGTTTAAAGGTGCCAGGCTTTTCCGTGACGGGAGAGAGACAGTAGACGGCCAGGGAAGAAAGCCTGCCCTGGTCTCCAGCACTGGGCAGAACAGAAGCGATATTCACAAGGATTTCTTGAGGGTTTGAAACGCAACCCCAGCTCTTCCCCTGAATCCATCAGACGCTATGAAAGTAAAATTTAAAGTTTTAAACATCATGGTTTGGCCCCAAACCATAGAAAAACTATTTTTTAAATAATAAAAAACTGAGTTTTGAAAAAGCACAAAAACTTTCAGTTTCTTCTTTGAATAAACAGGAAATAGGAGATGATGGTGAGTTAACTGCATAATCTAACATTTAACATTTCTTATGCTTACCTGGCCCAGAGCCTCTGAATGGTTTATTAAAATTTGCATTTTGGGTATAGACGTCAAAGGGGAAATGTTTAAACGTATGCATCTGTAAAAATAATTATACGTATTTTTTGTTAAGGAAAAATAGACTGATTCCCTTCCCCTTTCCCTAGCAGCCCCGAGCAGAGAGCACAAAGGATACACTGTGGCCGGGCTTCTGGCTGTGAAAGGCTTCACTCAATTTAAATTCCTCGCCGCAGAAAAGGGCAAATTCAGGAAGGAAAGGCTCCAGCGGTAGCCTCGCTCGCCCTCTTCTGGTTGTCGAGGGCCAAGCAAAGCATTTCATCCAAAACGTGCCAGCAAGAGGCAGGGCGAGTGGTGGGCATGGAGGAGGTAGTCCCTGCTCCTCTGGGAATACGTGGACAGCCTCTTATTCCACTCACTCCGTTTGTCTTTGTGATCATCTTTCTTTAAATATTTTTCTCTCTCTTTTTTTAAAAAAATATTTTTATTGATTTCAGAGCGGAAGGGAGAAGGAGAGAGAGATAGAAACATCAATGATGAGAGAGAATCATTGACTGGCTGCCTCCTGGGGATCGAGCCCACAACCCAGGCATGTGCCCTTGACCGGAATCAAACCTGGGCCCTTCAGTCACAGGCCGACGCTCTACCCACTGAGCCACACCAGCCAGGGCTGTGATCATCTTTCTTAAACAGGTGATCCATAGTGGGGGTTTGGTTTGTTTTTGTTTTCTCGTTTTGATGGGCTCTGTCAGAAAGGGCAACCTGACTTGAGAAACAAAAAAAATCTAGTACTTCTTTTCTTTTCTCCGTTTTAGGACTTACTTTAATGTTCTGTAAGAGCGCATTATCTTCTGGTCTCCTTCACAGCGACATAATCCCATGAGGCTACGTCACCTTCAGTCTTGCATCCTCCACCCTCAAGCCCAATGCCTGGCACCCAGCAGGCACAGCAAATACCTCCTGACAGAATGAGCAGCTACAAAGGTGCGTGGTGCTGACTTAGATATGAAGCATACGCAAGGCGGGTCTCCCTAGCCAGGCTGGAGCCTCTCCATGACGCCACCCAGCTTTACAAGAGCTTTTGAAGGCCACCCCCACCCAGGTCATGAAAGGAATCTTAATGAGTGTAGCAACACCGGGCACAGCGGCTGCCTAGGCAGGGTTAATAATACCAAAGCGATCTCATAGCTACACATAACTTAACAGGTCACAAGATGGCCTCAGGCATCTCATTTGACTCAGTCCTCCTGAGAAGTGGCTGTTGGAGACAGGTGGAATGAGGCTTTCATAGCAAGGAAGCCATAAGGCAAAGATTCACACACAGTTTCTGTACCGCAATCTTGTTTTCTTTTGTTTTGTTTTGTTTTAAATATGGAATGCTTCATGAATTTGCATGTCATCCTTCTGCAGGGGCCACACTAATCTTCTCTGTATCATTCCCATTTTAGTATATGTGCTGCTGAAGTGAGCACCTGTCCCACAATCTTTTTAAAGATATATTTTTATTGATTTCAGAGAGGAAGGGAGAGGGAGGGAGAGATAGAAGCACCAATGATGAGAGAGAATCATTGATCGGCTGGCTGCCTCCTGCTTGCAGCCTACTGGGGAGCAAGCCCGCAACCCCGGCACGTGCCTGACCAGGAATCCAACCGTGACCTCCTCCTGGTTCATAGGTCGACGCTCAACCACTGAGCCACGCCGGCTGGGCCTATCCTGCAATCTTGAGCTTTTCCCACCTTTCCGTAGCCTCCATAAGACTTAGTGGTCATGTCGCATTCTCCGGTTGCTGAGGCTAAAATGAGAGGGGGCGGTCCCGGCTTCTAAAGATCTGCCTGGTAAGTCCTGTCATGGACGTGTCCTCGTTCCTCTTGACAGCCAGATGAGGGGCGTGGCGGAGGCTGGGCTGTCGGGCTGCGCAGCACCCAGCGGTGAACAGCCTGGTTAGCAGCGTTGCCTTCCCGTCCTCGCCCAGGAGATTGCAGGACGTGCGTCTTCCTGCGTCACAGCCGTTTGCTCAGGGTGAGACTGTTGAACATCTTCCCGGAAAGTGGACCAAAAAATGACTCTGGGCTGGGTCAGCGGTCAAAGATATTTATAAGTAAGTACCAGAGTGAACCCCAGCCCGTGTTTGCTAGTGCCTGGGTTGGCCTGTTTGACCTCATGTAAAACAAACACAAGACCAGCAGCCAAATATCTGCTTAGGTCCCAGCTTCAGTTGGACGACAAACCTATGAGAAGGGTGATTGCCCCCTCCCATCTGCTAAACACACCCCTGGTCAGCTCACAAGACCCAGAGCAAACAGCACCTTTCTGGACAACCCCCACCCCCCCCCCCCCCCGGCATGGCACCGTGTGCCTACTCATCCCAGAGCCCTTGCCATGCCCATGCTAGCGGAGTGCCTGTCCATGCCCCGTGGCTCGGGGTTATTTAAGAACAGGGCCACGCCTTTCATCTCTGTTTGAAAGGAAAATGTTGGCTACTGGGAATGAGTCCCAGAACCCGGAGTACAGTCCAGTGACTTTCAAATATTTTTTATCACCACCTGCAGTAATGTACACTGAGTGGCCAGATTATTATGATCTCTGAATGCAAAATTAATCTGGCCACTCAGTGTACTTCTCTTGAGTACCTCATTTATTTGATATCAAAGATACTATAAATCGTGCACCTGATCAGTTTTCCCCTTTGCACTGGCTGATAGAAAGCTCAAGGCAAACAGGTGGTTGATCTCCAGCAAAAGTCTAAAACACTTTTGGTGCCCATTTGAGATACAAATACACTGAGTGGCCAGATTATTATGCGTTCAGAGATCATCATAATCTGGCTATTCAGTGTATAGATATATTGTATATCATGATGTAGTAACAAATATATATATATGTAAATATGCAAAACTTGACAAAATAATACCATACGAAATGCTACATCTGGAATTTTGCCTTCCAGTTTACTCACTATTATTTTTCCCAAATGTTTGAGGTGGTGCACTGAATTGATTTTATGATTCGCTATTGAAGGCCAACTTGCAGTTTGAAAACTATCAGTGTAGTTGTCTTCATCTACCCCCCCCGCCCCCCATTTTCTGTCTGTAACTATTGAATGCTTCACACTGGGCAGGAGGAAGGAGTTCTGACTGGGGGAGGCAGCAGGGGAGAGTGATGGAGCATGGCTACACCTTGAGGAACAGTGTTCTGCTAGTCCCCTTCCTGCTCCAGTCTGGACTGGGTTTGAGCTCCTGCCCGTAGGACTGATGTTTGAAACTAACCAGAATGCCCACGAGAGACCTTATAAAACCTTGGGCACAAGCAAGCTTGCTTCAGGGACAAGATCAGGCATCAGTAAAGGACAACCCTTGTACCAAATGCCAAATCCATTCATCGACCTCTTTTTGGAAATAAAGTTTTATTGAAACACAGTCATGCCCATTCATTGGCATACTGTTAGGTCTGCTTTCATTGTAACTGCAGACTTGAGTAGTTTCCATCCAGACCATAAGACTTGCAAAGCCTAAGATATCTACTCTATGGCCCTTTGCAGAAAAAGCTCACTGACACTCAGAATAGATGCAGCGTCCTCTCCCTCACTGGGAGGCAGCCAAACAGAACTGGCATGCGCAGTGCCTTTCTCCAGACAGGCCTAGCCGTCCCCGAGCAGTGAGCAGAGCTGGGCGGGGGCTCCGGGTGGGACCAAGGCTGCAGCCCGCAGCGCACTGTGGAAACGGGAAGCTACTGTGGCTGACACTGGGTTTTATTGGCCTCCCCAGTTCCTCGGGTAGGAAAGGGAGGGTGCTAAATACATGTTTGCTAAATACTTCTTAAACGAGAAAGGAATTGGGGCCTGCGGTGTAGAAGCTGAGTTTCAGCAGAGCCCCTCTGGGAGGCATTGACAGTCAAGGGCCTGGACGCCTGCAGCCCAGAACGGAAATCTCCTCTCCTCCTTGGAGACAATACAGCTGGTCTCAGCCTCTTCGGCCGCTACCACCACCGGTGGAGGTGATGAAATAACGATTATAACTCAGCACTGTTCTAGGTCCTTTACAGGTAGCCATTAATTTTTATTCTCTTGACAGAAGTTCTAATTTCATTTCATTTTACAGATGGGGAAACTGAGGTGCAGAGGAACTAGGTAACTTGCCCAAGGAAAAACAGCTAGTAAGTGGCTGAGCCAGAATTTGAAAATAGGATGATCTTTGTAGCTGGGGGGGGGGGGGGGGGGGGGGGGGGGAATGGGTTGCTAGGATGACAGAGATGCTGGCTCTTTCATTGAATCCCTGAGCTTTCTTTTTTCTTTTTGTTGTTATCTGAGAATTTGTTCATTTTTTAAACAAATCTTAAGGAACGTGCCTGTGACTTTCTGTTTTGTCTGTAACTGGTCTAGAGGCGGGCATGTTACCAGTTCTGGGCAACAAGATGTGAGACGCCTGCGGGGGCATCTGAAGGCGATTTCCAACCATGAATGACCCACCCACAGACGGGAAAGATGCCACCTGGGCCCAGCGCTCCTGCTCCCGGACGCCGAGCCACCATCTCTCCCAGAGTGTGTGCCTCGGAACCCCTTACCAGTGAGATTGATGAACCCTCCTGTTGAAACCATTTTTAGTCAGACATTCATTCTGTCACACAGACATCCTCCTCTCCATTACCCAGTTGTATTTCCTCAGTGGATCTTATCACTATCAGAGAGTCTCTTATTACCAGTTAGCTTCCTGGTCTTCTCCCCCCTCTCCCCCGACACTCCCTCTTCTGGAACATAAGCTCCGGAGAACAGGGCTCCCACCTCCACCATGCACTGCTCTGTCTCCAGCACCCAGACCATGTCCGGTCCAAGTGTCAGGGAATCTAAATGTAAACCAGAGGCTCACAGTTCAGTGGGGAAACAGAAGAATAAAGTTATAACACAACATAGCAAATGCCGTGCTGGAAGCAAAACTCCCCGGGGACGAGGTCTGCTGAGGAACTGTGCCGGGTGAGGCTGCTGTTGCCCGTCTGGCCTCAGACTCACTCTCCCCTTCCCCAGACTTTCACAGGAAAGAGGAGAAAACCTGTCATTTTGAAGCTTCTCTTAAAAAGAGATCACTCGGGGATTTTCTTGTTTGTTTGTTTTCTTGTTAATGCTATGTTATCTAATTAGTCTTATGTTTCTTTCTTATAAATCTGTCTTCAGTGAAGCTGGTATTTACGGACAGTCTGCTCCGAGTTCTCTGGCCCGAACATAGGCAGGGTTGTATTTCAATTTCCCTACATCCTTTATGTCAGAGCACAGCAAACTGTTGTTTGTTCTTAATTTCCAAGGGCGCTACATTTTTTTTTTTTTCCAGAGAGGAAGGGAGAGGGAGAGAAAGAATCATCAATGATTAGAGAGAATCTTTGACTGGCTGCCTCCTGCATGCCCCACAGTGGGGATCGAGCCTGCAACTCCGGCAATGTGCCCTGACCGGGAATCTAACAGTGACCTCCTGGTTCATAGGTCGACACTCAACCACCTGAGCCACACTGGCCAGGCAGGGGTGCTACATTTAATTTAAAATGTTTTGAAGGCAATATTCAATACAAGGAGCTGTATTTTCAATAATGGAAATAATGGTGAAGAGTGATTATTTTTAAGAGTTTTAAACCAGAAAATCCTTCTTTAAGTGAAAACGTGTGTTTCTGTTTACAGTTATATGCAAAAATAAATCAGCAAGAGCTATTGTTTTGGGAGGTAATCGAATACAGATGTTTTGGGCGAAGCTGTGGCCTTCCCTGTGGGTGGGGAGATATGGCACATGTTGGAGAGAACCCCGTTTCTAAAGACACGGGCACTTCTCGGCAGCCGGCGCTTTGTGCTGGCTCCTGTGAGTTAAGTGCGCTCTTCTGGGGGCTGTTGCTTGCAGAAGGGATGTGCAGGCCCAGGCATCAGCACCTGCTAACGGAACAGAGCTGGACTTGGCTTTCCCGATCCAGGACTAGCCCGTTCGTGTCCTTCAGGACGGAATCAGATTATTGTGTTTTGATGCAAATGCCCTATGAGCTTGAGTGATTGAACTATCCTGGAAATGGACCATATTGTGTTATGACACCATTGTCCTCAACAACCATGTAAACAAAAATGTACTGATGTTGGACTCTTGTGCTCTGATGTGATTGTCCGTGAATGTGGGGGGAGTGGGAGGTCCACTGTCAGTAATCCTAGGAAAAGGGAAATCTTGGGATGGAAAGAGTGGGAAGGGACACTTCTCTCTCCTTTATGGTAGAGATCAGCAAACTTTTCTGTAATGATCCAGATAATAGCTAGTTTGGGCTTTGCTAAATGTCAACTGAGCTCAAAAGAGTCTGGAGCTGTGGCTAGAAATAAGTGACAAAGATTTATTTAATGGTCTTAGGGTTTGCAAACCAGAAACACAACTAGGCAATATCTAGAGGGTTCTGAAAGGGAAAGAATAGCTGAGGGTTCTTACAATAAAAAGTATATTCTTGAGGAAAATCAGTTCTACATTCCTAGCCCCCGAATTGGTTCAAGATGGTCATTGTCATATGTGTGGTGGTAATCAGCAGATGTCCAGTGGCCTAGACATCGGAACATTTTCTTGTTGACGTCATTCAGCTGGTTACCTGGAGGTTTGCTGCATGTCCAGTCATTAACACACGATGTACTGGTGTGCTTCCAGGTATTGACACAGAATGGAAAGTTCAAAAGTTTAAGTCCCCAGAGTCATTTAAAACAAAAATAATCATTTCCCTATGCCTCAGCCCACTTGAAGTTAATCATTTAGCAGCTTGACTCCACCTTACTTCTTTACTCTATTCCTCACAGGTCATGCATACAGTTGCTGTCACACTATTCAACTCTGGCATTATAGCACGAAAACAGCCACAGACAATATGTAAATTCATGGTCATGTCTCAGTAAGACTTTACAACACAGGCAGCAGGCTGGCTCTGGCTCATGGGCCATAGTTTGTCAACCTCTGCTTTAGAACGACGTGGGTGATGGTGCCTAGGAAGAGAGCATAGGCATGCCATCAGGATAAAAGCTAGCTCTAAGGAGATACTGGGCTGAGAGCTATGCCAACAGAACCCTCTCAGGAGGCGGGCTCTGAAGACTGTGTCTAACAGCAGCTGTAATTAGCGCCTGCAATGGGCTTGCTAACTCCTAAGCTTCTCTTCAGGTAGGTGTGTTGAGGGAAGTAAGAGAAGACCCTGACTCATCCTTGGGACCCAGGAGCAAAGCAACAGCTGTTCTCTGACCCCAGAGGTAGTGGTGGTACCAGGGGCCCCGCTGAAGATGGGGTCTCCAGGGAAGGCAAGAGTTGAAGAGGGAAGTCTGTCTGTGGGAGAGAGGAGGAAGCAGCCCCAAGGAAATGAGTGCTGAATAATTTCAGGCATTGCTCTGTAGGGAGGAGTGGGCTTGAGCCTTCATAAGCAAGATGCTTGAGGAACATTATATTTTCTTTTATAATCACAGGGAGTGAAGACTAGACACAGAGTAGGTGGTCAACCAGTTGCCTCTAGGTTTACTGACGGCTACAACCTTGTCTTAGACAAACGCTCCAGCGCCCCAGCCATTAGCCTCCACTCAGCACATTGACCACAACCATTAGAACCAAGGACTGACGTCAACTGGGTAAGTCAAGGAAGTGCCTTCAATTGTGGTCACAAGGTGTCATGCAGATCTGCTCAGCTTCTGCCCCACCAGGAAGAAAAGGCCTTCGTTGTTGGCCACGGTGGAAGAATAACTTTGTGAGATCACATCAAACTGCTTGATGGCATAGCCGGCCTCTCTCACAGCAGCCTCGACTGCCTCCCGGTCCAGGGAGAGGCTGGAGAACCTCTGCTCCCCAATCATGTAGTAACTGCTCTTCAGGGCATCCACGACCACCAGATAGCCCCCCGGCTTGAGCAGGCTGCTGAGGTTCTTGAGGGCTGTGTGGTAGGTGGGGAGGTCTGGGCAGGCGGCGTCCAGGCACAGCGTGCTGAGCAGGCAGTCCGCCAGGGGCAGGGAGGCGGCACCCAGTGGCCGGCTCTGGGTCACATCACACTTCAGGACCTGCTTGACTGCCCGCCTCAGTTTCTCCTCCTTCTCTTGCACCTTCACTCTGAAACACAAAAACCAACAAACATTGTGCTACCTCACTCGTGGGGACCACAGATCTCTTTGCTCGGGGCTGAAAATCTTAGCGTTGTCCCAAGTGTTGTATCTTTAAGGAAGGAGAAATGAGAAACCTTATTATATTTCATTTTATTTTGTTTTCAGGGGAGAGCAGTCCCCCACGACCACAAATATGCAGTCGAGTTTCCCACATGTGGTGAAATCACAGGGGTCAGCACATCTGGAGTGCAATGGATAAGCCTCACCCTGGGAAAACACCTTTGTGATCATGGTACCCCCTCCCATTCCCCCCCAACCCCCCTCCAGGTAAGTATGATGAGAAACCATTTTTGTATCTGAATTGTAGACACGTTCCCCTGTGCTGGGCTGAATCTCTTTATGTGGAAATGATAATAAAATACCTAGCTGCCCACTTCTGAACTGGCCTGCCCCCATGAAATTACTCTTCCTCCACTGCTTAAACCAGCACCTGGCTCATTGATTATTATTTATTAACTAGAGGCCCGGTGCATGAAAATTCATGCACTAGAGGGGGGGTCCCTCAGCCCAACCTGCCCCCTCTCACAGTCTGGGAGCCCTCAGGGGTGGGAGGCAACCTGGCGATCAGGAGAAGGTGACGCCCCATCACACCTCTGCTGCTACCACTGCCGGTAGCACAATCCTCAGCCGGTCCTGGTTACCTGAGCCTCGGGCAGCCCTGGAGGACTGGGGGGTTGAGGGGACTGGGGGACTCTGGAGGCAGGTGCCCTGGTGGGGCTGAGGGGACTAGGGGCCGCCATATTTGAGGGTGTGGCAGTCAATTAGCATATTCCCTCTTTATTGGCTGCGGGCACTGCCATCTTTGAGGGCGTGGAAGTCAATTAGCATATTCCTTCCTTATTGGCTGTGGGCACTGCTATCTTTGAGGGCATAGAAGTCAATTAGCATATTCCCTCCTTATTGGCTGTGGGCACTGCCATATTTGAGGGTGTGACAGTCAATTAGCATATTCCCTTCTTATTGGCTGTGGGCGCTGCCATCTTTGTGATGGTGTGAGGGTCAATTAGCATATTCCTTTTTTATTGGATAGGATTATTATTTATTTATTATTTATTATTACTATTGTCCCTCTACCAAATTGCAAGGTATGGCCATTTGACCCACACATATCAGGCAATAATGGGTTTAAAATGCTGAAATGGTGTTTTGTAGTAGCGGCTGATTAATGAGGGGAGTGGGGTCATCCATAGACATTTTTAGAAACTCTTAATCACTATCACACCACTGTGGCTAGGGCCTCTCTAGAGAGGAGGAAACTACTAATTGCCCTTCTCAGGCTCCAAAACAGATTGCAGTAGAGAGTGTGTTTCTAAAGCAGATCCTTTTCTCAGCCTTGCTAGGAGTCCTGTCCTCCTCTGCCAAGTCAGTGGGGTTTCTTGAGAGAAAAATCAGTCAATGACGGGAGCAAAGGAGGCAAGGGCAGGTGATGGAATAGAGTGCCTGGGTCTGCTCATAAATTGTTAAGGAAGGAAGGAACAAACTGGTAAATTAAAAAAACATGTAGAATGCATGAGAGAAACCGGAGAAACAAAGGAGAAAGAGGAAGCATCAAATCAGAGAGGTGAGAGAAGGGAAGGAGTGAGGGTGCAAAGTGCCCAGAAGGCCTCGGAGCCCGAATAATAGGAGTGCTGATTGGGTATCCAGCCTCTGAGGAAGCTAATCGGTGAAGCACCAGGTTGCAAATCCAGGCTTCTGTGCAGAGAACACATAGTCTCTTGGCTCCCGAAGAGAGCAGTCACTTGGCCAACAGGCTTGGTGGAGACAGCAGAGGATGGCCCGACATCAGAGCAGGTGAGAGAGCGCGAGGAAAAGTCAATGGTTTAAATGAAACGTGGAGGTTTACCTCCCGGTGGAATGATCTGAGATAATAGCCATTAGTTGTGGACATCCTATATAAATACTTAGTTTAAATCTTAAGCCTGCAGCATATAATCAGTTTTTGCAACATCCTTTATATTTATTATAATTTTCCGTTTAAGAAACTTAGCAATAAACATATGAAAAGATGCTTAACATCCTTGACCATCAAGGAAATGCAAATCAAACTCTGAGCTACCACTTCACACCCACTAGGATGTCTATAATAAAAAAACAGGTAATAGCAAGTGTTGACAAGGTAGTGGGAAAGCTAGTGAAATGGTTCAGCTACTCAGGGAAACACTCTGGAAGTTCCTCAAAGATTAAACCTAGAGTTACCACATGACCCAGGAATGCCACTCATGGGTTTTCACTAAAGAGAAATGAAAAATATGGTCACACAAAAACTTGTATATAAGTATTTACAGCAGCACTATTCATAATCGCCAAAGATAGAAACAACTTAAGTGTCCATCAACTTGTGAATAGATAAATAAAATGTAGTCTAACTATACAATGGACTATTACTCAGTGATAAAAAAAGGAATAAACAATTGATATGTGCTACAATATGAAAGAACCTTAAACACATTATGCTAAGTGAAAGAAAGCCAGGCACAAAAGATTACATATTATATGATTCCAGTTACAGGAAATGTGCAGAAAAGGCAAAGGAGACCGGTGGCTGCCAGGCATTGAGCGGATGGGGAAATGGGCGTGACTGCTAATGCACAGGGTATTTGTGGGAGTTAGGAAAATGTTCTAAGATTGTGTTGAAGTGTGAATATACTAATAACTACAGAAGTGCACACTTTAAATGGTTGAATGATATGTTATGTGAATTTTATCTCAGTAAAGCTGTTATATGAGAGAGAGAGAGAGAGAGAGAGAGAGAGAGAGAGAGATTGACAGAGACTCAGAGAGAGAAAGCTTAGCAAGTTATTGGTTTCAGGGAATTCCTACCAACCAATAAACTGGTACACGCAGGGAAGAATTGCCTTTGATTGGGTAAAAGTGGTAGGAGGGTGACCAATCTGTCCTGATTGGTCTGGACTTTCTGGTTTTCTCACTGAAAACCCAGGTCCTGGGAACCCCTCTCAGCCTGGGTCAAAGCAGGACCGATAGTCATTCTAAAAGTGGGGAAATCAGTGACAAAGCTGCCAGCCGCCCTGATAGAACGTGGAGGTGTTCTTTGACAGGACATTTTAAGAATAGAAAAAACCCTACAATAATTCAACATAATGCAAGTCCTGTGTGAAGCACGGATTTGAATTGGTAAATTAATATAGAATAAAAAATTTCAAGAACCCTAATGGATAACTTAAGTGTACACAAAAAGCTTAAGAAGTGACAACAGTGATGTTTGAACGTGTTAAAAGGTGATCTTCTATCCTGGGGACGTTTGGGGGATGTGTATCTAAGTGATTGCGGCAGAGCAGGCTGGACCTCTGTGGCCTTTTAAAGACACAAGCCACCACAGAACCAGTACTTGCTGCTCAGGTGAGGATGGCAATTGTTCCCAAACTGTGAGGCACGCTGTGAAGTCTAGAGAGCTCACAGAGAATGTGGCAATTTGAGAGGGAAATTTGTTCAAAACAGCCACTCTTGTGGATGTTTGCTTGTCCTTGGACGGAGAGCAAACATCGGTGAACTCCGTTGCCAAGGCAGCTGCGTAAAGATTACACCTCAGGGCTCCTCAGGGCGGCAAGTTCGCCTGCAGGGAAATGGACTCGCAATTACCACTCAGCCTCACATGTAGCTCATGGGGCGCGTAATAAACACACACAGAAAAGCCGCGTGCAGCTTTACAGAAAGCTAACAGCAGTGTGGCCATTTCTCTAGTTCTGAAGAAACACTCTCAAATGAATCAATATGCAAAAAGGGCAGCGATTTCCCCTGTAAATATGCCACCTCTAAAAGCCGGAGGGAGCAGGGAGGGGGTGAACAGATAGAGCAGCCCTCCTGGGAAGAAGGCTTTGAAGCAGGTCTTCCCACACCGAGTATCCATCCCGAGATCTGGAGGAGGCCCCTCCTGCCCGATCTCTGCAAGGCAGGTGGCCGATCAGAATCCCCCCCCCTACCCCCGCCTAAGCTGTTTTCTATTGCACTCACCTCCCCCAAGCCCCACCCCAGAGGTTCCACCTGGGCCTCCTGAGGGAGAGCCATCAGACGTGTAAAGGAAATAAAAAGCTAAATAAGCTTGGATGTAAGGATGTAAGGATCATAAGAACAAGGAATAATCGTTGGTAAATGTTCGGCGAGGCCAGCTGGGTCAGGTGAAGGCAGTTCTAGGAGAGCATCTGCAGGGAGGGCGCACGCAGTCAGTATTTTACAGGATCTTTTGAACCTCTAGTAGGTGCCAGGAAGAGCTCATGCAATGATCATCCACGAAAATGAAAGATTAAAGCTGTGGCAAGTGCTAGGAAGGGGAGGGACCTGGCGCCAATGGAGGAATGTCGGGAGCTCGACTTGGTCAGAGTATCAGCAAAGCTCCTCCACAAAGAGACCAGGTCAGCCGAGACAGAGAGGCTGCAGAAGGGAGCGCTGACTAAGCCAAGCGAGTACGGAGGGAGGAGAATATTCCAGTAAGAGGACCGAGCAAGTGCAAAGGCTCACACTTGCAAAGCCTGCATGCAAAGGCGGAGGGACGCAGAGAGGACAATGGAGTAAAGGTGGGCAAGCGGGGTCACAGGTCCAGAGGAGGCAGGGCTTTAGGGACCATGCTAAGAATTGTGCTTTTCGTCCTGAAAGCCATGGGAAGTCATTAGGGATGCTAAGGAAGGGAGTGATGCAAACAGATTCACATCTTGAGTTAATTATGTTGGGAGGAGAGTGGAGGTGGAAGGCCAGTTGGGAAGGAGATAGAAATGGAAATAGACCAGGGCAATGGAAAACACTGGAGGAAAGATACTGGTTCAAGAGCGACTCAGGCAGTAACACAGAACGTGGTGCTGGGCCCGGAGCATGACTGCGAGGGAGATGGCAAGGTTGGCTTCCAGGCCGTGTTTGTCCACGTATATGATGGTGCCACTGGAGGCGATCGGAACACCAGCAATGGAGCAGATCTGGGGAGGATCCCAGCTCGCCTGGAGCACATTGGGCTTGAATCGCTCTGAGACACGAGAGAATGTGGACAAGTGGAAGGAAGTGGCCAGTTGAAGGCTCCCACCCTGCCCTGCTAATTTCCCCAAGAGGTCGTGCCGAGGGCACCATGTGAGAGAAGGGCAGACTTACACAGGCAGGAACTTTCCCAGGGGCCCCTGAAACAACTGTCACGACCATCAGGCTCCTGATGTCGAGAAAGAACATCAGCCTTTACAAGGCATGAGAGCAGAGGTGCTTTGGAATCGAGGCATTTCACTCGTTTAGGGAACAGATATGGCACAACTGTGTCCATCTGGGACGACAGACAAACATCTTTTCAAGCAGATTGGAAATCTGAGTAGAGAGAACATTTACTTCAGAGAAACACCACCTCCGCAGGCGAGAGCTTGCCCCTCTCAAGTCCAGGGGTAAGTGGGGCAGCTGCTCTCGGGGAGGCGACGGGGCGGGGCTCGGCCTCCCCAGCCTCTGGCTGTCTTGAGGGCTGAGAAGGCAGCTGGCAGAGCACACCTACCAGCTGCCCTGGCGCACCTGCTGGGAAGCTCTGCTCCAGACACCGGGGCCTCCCAAATGGTGAGACGCTTACAGTTCCCTGCAGACCTTGCGAAAACGAAGATCCTGATTTTGTCGATAGGGAGTGGGGACCAAGAGTCTACGTCTCTAACCAGCTCCCAGGTGATGTGGAAGCTGGTGGCTGGGGCCACCAGGCAATGTGTTCCAAGCTCCAGGAGCCAGCGGTTAATTAGTGCTCTTTCTAGGAGTTCGTAAGGCAAAACCTCATTTTTCTCGGTTCATGCTTGAGTAATTAGTTCTGTGTTAGTATTTGACATTCTCACTTGATAAATGAATAGTGTGAAAAAAGAATTTGGTACCCAGTGTCGTATAACTTTTAGGATAGTTATAAAAATGAGTAGTATTGAAATGTATGAGTCACACTCCAAAGGCAGGGGATCGGGAGACAGCTCAAATTGTCTTCGGAGGCAGTCAGGATAAGAAATAGCTTCAGATAAAAAGGAAATACTCTCAGGAGAAATAGGTTGTGGGTTGACAGAGGTACTTGAAGATTCAAGGAAGACGTAAGTTGAATGGGATCACTATCATTCTCAAAATAGTTGAAGCCACAGGATCTAGCACAAGGATAAGGGTGAGAATGCAGAATTCCTGCCAAAATATAGTTCTTTAGTCTAACAGAGTAATTGGGAAGGGACTGTGTCTTAAGAGCCCGTTGTTATAAGCTGCTGATTCTGCATGAGATAAGTAATGTTTTTAGTACCCTGCCAGATTTTAAGGGTTCATTTCTGAATGAGAAGGAAAGGCTTGGGATGGCTAGAGAAATTAAGAAAGTTATTGAAGCCTTCTTGATAAATGATTTGGACCTCAGAAAGGTGTGTTGTCTGACAATGACTGAGAACTTTTTTTTTACAAACTTTCTCTGAAATTCTATAAATTCTGGGAAATTCCTTGTTTATTTAGTAGTAATTTTAGATATTATCCAAATCCTTATAGCTACAGTTATTTTTCTAGTTAATACTAATTTAATTCTTGGGAACACATAGTTAATACAAAAGTTTTAACTTACTTTTATTTTGAAGAAGATACCTTCAATGTAAAGGCTATAGCTAGCATAAAAGTCTAAGGGGGTTTACAAGTTAAAAATGGCATATGAAAATAGCTTCCTTTTTAGAGAGAAAGGAAGAGAGATGGAGAGGGAGAAAAAAATCCATGTAAGAGTGAAACATCCATCAGCTGCCTCCTGTACGGCCTCTGCCAGGGATCAAGCCTGAAACCCTGGCACGTGCCCTGACCGGGAATCGAACTGGCAACCTTTCAGTGTATAGGATGACGCTGAGCCACACTGACTAAGACCTTTTCAACTTTCTACTAAATGCCAGGAAAAAATGGAGCAATATTTAAGCAGTATGAAACAACTTTACTTTGTTACTCATGTGAAGGGTAGTAAAAATCCAATCCTATATATGCATGAACTTAGAAAATATGTCACTATGTGTATTTTTTCCAATTATTATTTTTAAAAATATATTTTATTGATTTTTTACAGAGAGGAAGGGAGAGGAATAGAGAGTTAGAAACATTGATGAGAGAGAAACATTGATCAGCTGCCTCCTGCACACTTCCTACTGTGTATGTGCCCACAACCAAGGTACATGCCCTTGACTGGAATCGAACCTGGGACCCTTGAGTCCACAGGCTGACGCTCTATCCACTGAGCCAAACCGGTTAGGGCATTATTATTATTATTAATCCTCACCCAAGGATATTTTTTCTGTTGATTTTTTTAGAGAGAGTGGAGAAGAGGGAGAATTGGGGGCGGGGGGGGGGGGGCGCGCACACACACATTGGTCGTCTCCTGTTTGTATCCCAACTGAGGATCTAGCCTGCAACCGAGGTACGTGCCCTTCACTGGGAATTGATCCCAAGACCCTTCAGTCCGAGGACCAACCACTGAGCCAAACTGCAGGGCACTGTGTACTCTTGGAAAAAAATTATTTGAAGACTAGTTGACTAAGAGCTGAATCAGAATAAAGAATTCAAACAACTAGAAAAATCATATAAAGTGAGCATAAACTAGGTCTACATAATTGCAAATATAATTACAAAGCAAATGTCCAAATTGATCTAGAAAGGAAATATAAAAATAATACTTTGAATAATAATATTTGAATTTAAAATTCTCAATTTTAGCAATAAACATTGGGAAAAGATTTGCCAGAAGAACTTTGAGAGTCAAAATTGGTTAAATTCCTCATAGTACAGGAAGGAAAAATGATTGGTTCTTACCTATATTAATAAACTGAGAGAATTTGTCTTCAGCAGAACTGCATTATAAGAAATACTAAAAGAAGTCCTTTGGGTGAAGGGGAACGATACCAGATAGAAGCCTAGATCTGCAGAAAGGAATGAAGAATACTAGACAGGATAGATATATTTACTGACTTATGTGGATATACTTAAAACTGCTGAACTATACACTTAGAGATAGTTAGGATGATAAATAAAGTAATAAAAAACCAAATGCACTACTGGCTGCTTAAAGCAAAAATAACATTTATCTAACAGTTTCTCTGTGTTAGATAATCTGGGTATAGATTAGCTGAGTCCCTCTGGTGCAAGGTATTGTAGTGTTATAGTATATATGCAATAAAATATATGACAACATGTGCATATGGAGTGGTAGAGTGGGTTAAAGGAATTATACTGTTTTACTATCTTACTTTGTTCATGAGGTAATAGATATGTTAAATATATAGCATGTAATTTCTAGAAAAATCACATGTACATGCACACAAAACACAAAGAAGTCAAAAGAGGAGCTAAAAGTCAATAGAAAAGATAAAAAGGAATACTAAAAATATGTATATTTATATTAAATAGAACACTAAAAATTACTCAATTCACCAAGGAGAAGCAGGAACAAAGGCATAAATGAACGACAAACAGATGGGACAAATAGAAAATAAGTACCAGGATGGTAGACTTAGACTCAACCTACATTATCAGTAATTGTATTAAATGTAAGTCAGCTAAACAATCCAATTAAAGGCAGAAATTGTCAGATTGGATTGAAAAGCAAGACCTACAACCTTGTTATTTGCAAGAAAAACACTTTAAGTATAAAGACAGACATGTTGAAAACAAAAGGGTGGGGAAAAACATACCATGTAAATTAGTTATCTGTTCTGTATAATAAACTACCCCAAACTTAGCAATTTAAAATGACATTTATCTGACAGTTCCTCTGTGTTAGATACCTGGGCACAGATTAGCTGAGTGCCTCTAGAGCAAGGTCTCTCATGAGGCTGCAGGGTGTTGGCCATATCTTCAGACTCATCTAAAAGCCCAGCGGGGAGGAAATTTGCTTCAAGGCTCACTCCTCAGCACATGGGAGTGAGAGTAAGAGAGAGCACCCCATAAGGGAAGTGGTCTTTTATGACCTAACCTCAGAACTGCTGACCCATCATTCTGCTGCATTGTGTTTGTTAGAATCAATCACTGAATCCAACAGACAGTCAAGTGGAGAGAGCTCAACAAGAGTTTGAAAACTTGAGGTGAGGATTATTGGGAGCCATCTTGGAGGCTACCTACTAGCCACACAGACACCAAGCATGAGATGGCTGTTGTAGCCACACTTATATCTAAGTAGATTTCAAGACAAAGTATATTACTGGATGAAAATGGAGATATTTCATAATGACAAAGTAGTCAATTCGTCAAGAAGATATAATAATCCTAAAAATGTATGCAGTTATTGCAAAGCTCCAAAGTACAGGAAGGAAATGTTGACTCATCTTGGGGAACAAGAGATAAATTCACAATCATAGTTTGAAATTTTAACACCTCTCTGTAATTGATTAAAAAATCATGCAGAAAATTTGAACAATACTATCATTCTACCTGACTTAATTGATATTTATAGAAACTAAACTGAGATCTGGACAATATGCATTCTTTTCCATGTAGAAAGCACATAGATTGTTCACCAATGTAGACTATGTGCTGACCATAAAATAAATCTCTGACTACAACAAAATTTTTTTAAAATATATTTTTATGATTACAGAGAGGAAGGGAGAGGGAGAGAGAGATAGAAACTTCATTGACGAGAGAGAATCATCATGCCCCACACTGGGGACTGAGCCTGCAATTCGGGCATGTGCCCTGACCGGGAATCAAACTGTGATCTCCTGGTTTATAGGTCAACACTCAACCACTGAGCTACCCTGGCCAGGCTGACTACAACAAAATTTAATTAGAAACCAATAATAACAAGATATCTAGAAAAAACAGAAATTTTGGAAATTAAGCAACACAATCCTAAATAATTTATGGTCAAAGAAGAAATCACAAAGAAAGTTGGAAAATATGCTGAATTGAATAATAAAAACATGACCTATCAAAAATTATGGGATGCAACTAAAACAATGCTAAAGGAAAATTATAGCTTTACATACCTACATTAAAAGAAAGAAATGTGTGAAATCAGTGATATAAGATTCTATTTAAGAAGCAAGGGAAAAAGAGCACATTAAAACTAAAGTAAGGGTCCGGGCGAGACCATGTGTCCCTGGATCAGAGTGAGGCCTCGTGCACCTAGGCCCGGGTGAGGCCACGTGCCCCTGGGTCTGGGAGAGCCCAAGCGTCCCTGGGTCTGGGTGAGACCATGTGTCCCTGGATCCGGTTGGTGCCTCGTGCACCTAGGCCCGGGTGAGGCCACGTGCCCCTGGGTCTGGGAGAGCCCAAGCGTCCCTGGGTACGGGTGAGACCATGTGTCCCTAGATCCGGGTGAGGCCACGTGCCCCTTAGTCTGGGTGAAGCCGTGTCCCTGGGTCCGGCCGAGACCAAACCAGAGGGAGTCGGACCTCCGTTACCACCATTTGTCCACCATCCAGAGCTGAGGGGTCAGTGCTGACATATACACATAAGGAACTGGTGGACATTGAAATTGGGTCTCAAAAGAACTGTTGGTCCAGAAAGAAACTCACTACAGACTGATCCATCTGCCTGTCAGCATAACTATTATTGCTCGTCTCACATTCAGTTCTCATAAGTATATATCTAGTGACATATGATCTCGCTCATCTAGGGGAAATGATGAACAACATAGACTGAGGAACAAGAACAGAACCAGAAGCAAGGAGGCATCGATCGGACTATCGGGCCTCAGAGGGAGGATAGGGGAGGGTGGGGGGAGGGGGAGAGTTCAACCAAAGGACTTGTGTGCATGCATATGAGCCTATCCAACGGTTAAGTTCAACCGGGGGTTGGGGCATGCGTGGGGGGGGGGGGGATGGGAAAGGGGGGATGAGGACAAATATGTGACACCTTAATCAATAAATAAATTTAAAAAAAATAAAAATAAATAAATAAATAAAGTAAATGAAAGAAAATAAGAACAGAAATCAATACAATATAAAATGGACAGTCAAGAAAATCAACAAAACCAAGCCCAGCTGGAGTGGCTCAGTGGTTGAACATCGACCTATGAACCAGGAGGTCACAGTTTGAGTCCCTGTCAGGGCACATGCCAGGTTGTGGGCTTGACCTTCAGTGTAGGATGTGCAGGAGGCAGCTGACCAATGAGTCTCTCTCATCTTTAATGTTTCTATCTCTACCTCTCCCTTCCTCTCTAAAATCAATAAATATATATATATTTTTAAAAGAAAATCACAGAGCCAAAAGTTGGATCTTTGAAAAGATTAATAAAATTTACCAATCTACAGCAAGATTTACCCAGATTTAAAAAAATACAAATTGCCAATTTCAAGAATGAAAGAGGGAAGATTACTACAGAAGCTATAGATATTAAAAGGTTAATAAAGGAATATGTTAAAACAAACAAACAAACAAACAAACACCTTGTGCCAAAAAAGTTGACAAGCAGGATGAAAAGAACAAATTTCTTGAAAAATAGTACTTATAAAAACACAAAAATAGAAATAGAAAATCCAAATAGCCATTAAAGGAATAGTATTCTTAATAAAAATCCTTCACGCACATGAAAAAGAACCTCCAAGTTCAGATGGCTGCACCGGTGAATTCTACCAGTCACTTAAGGAAGAAATACAAACTCTTAAAAAATAGAGGAGGTAGAAACACTCTCAGCTTGGTATATGACTCTAGCATCATGCTGATACCACATCTGCCAAGCATATTTAAAATTAAAGCTCAATATCTCTCATAAACACAGATACAAAAAAGGATAACACTTCATGACCAAGGGGTTTAGGTCAATTTGGTTTAAACATTCAAAATCATCCAATGTAATTCATATTTTCAGAATAAAGGAGAAATATCATATGGGACTATCTCTCAACAAAGAAAAGAAAATTTGATAAAATTCAACATTTGGTTAAAGTCCCAAGAAAGTAGGAATTATAAGGGAACTTAGTCTGATAAATAATATGCATGAAAAAAACCAGAGCTAACATCATCATTTTTAATGATGAATCATTGAACATGTTTTCCTAACATATGGAAAAAGGCACAGATGTCTGCCCTCATAATTTCTACTCAACACTGTTCTGGAAGTCCTAGTCAGTGTAATAGGCCAGAAAAATAAATAAAAGGTGGAGAGTTGGAAAGTTGGAATAAAAATAAAACTTTTTATTTGCAGATGATAAAAGAATGTATGTAGAGCCCTAGCCGGTTTGGCTCAGGGATAGAGCACTGGCCTGCGGACTGAAGGGTCCCGGTTTCGATTCCGGTCAAGGACACATGCCTGGGTTATGGACTTGATCCCTAGTGGAGGTGTGCAGGAGGCAGCCAATCAATGATTCTCTCTCATCATTGATGTTTCTATCTCTCTCTCCCTCTCCCTTCCTCTCTGAAATAATATATATATACATATATAAAATATATATATATATATAAAGGATGTACGCAGAAAACCCTATGGACCCAGTTGATCTCAGGCTTTCGGCTGAGGGGGTGCGGTACAGGGGTGCGGGCCTGAGCACTGTCAGCTGCTCTGCAGGCTCCAGCCTGACCGCACAAGGAGCCCAGCCTGGTTACTGCTCTCCTGCCCCGGGCTCTCCCATTCAGGAGCTCCGGCCTGAGGCAATGGTGTGCATTCCTGTACATCCTCATTCCAGTTCTGCTCTGGGTCTACAAAAAGTTCCTGGCACCATGCACGTACCCTGTGGTCTCCCCATTTGTCAGTCGTAGGTGGCCTAGAAAAGCTACCCACCAATCCAATGATAAAAGCAAAGACTCTAAAGATGCAGACACAAACGGGTACCAAAAAACGGACCAACGGAAGTCTCTGAGAAAAAGACTAAAGTGACTGTCCCAGAGGACCTCCTGGTTTTCACAATGGATCTGAGAGTCTCTGACCTTTTCCCCTTAGACCAGATATTGGATAGTTTAGATATTTACCGGATACTAATAGGAAATACATGGTATTTTATCTAAAATGTGTTAGTTATATTTAATGATCTCATTCCCGAGTTCCTTTTTCATTAAATTGGCTTTCGTTTCTATTATTGTAGTTTTAATAATTGAACAAATAGACATTGGTGCCAGTCAGCACTTACTAAGTCAGCACCCAAACATCTTCGGGGCCTCTAGCTTTTGAGTAGACACTTCAAATTTGAGCAGAGCGTATTTTTACTGTGAAACAGTGCAGTGAGACTGTGTGGTGAAATGAGTTTTGGGAGATGATAATGACTTTAAACATAAAGTTATAATCACTGTCCAACACAATGGAGCAGCTCATCTACAAGAGTAGTAATTACTGCTTACTGCTCTGGAGAAGATAGCAAAGACAGGAGCTAGAGGAAATTTCTTTGAAAAATGTAATACCTCTTACATAAATGTCTAATGTATATCATAAAATTCTAAGAAAAAAAAAAAGCCCCTATGGAATCTACAAAAACACTCATAAATTAATTAATGAAGTCAGCAAGATCACAGGACACAAGGCCAATATACAAAAAATCAATTGTATTTCTATATAGTAGCTATGAAGTAAAAATGAAATTAATAAAATAAAACTAAAACATTTTTTAAAATACATTTAACAATAGCATTAAAAATGTGATATAAAGGAAAATTTTAGCAAAATAAAATATGAGAACTACAGAATATTGCTGAAATGAAGTCCTAAATGAATGAAGAAATAGGCCATGCTCATGCACTGAAGAGTCAATATAGACATTCTCCTAAATTGATCTGTAAAGTCAAAGAAATCACAACCAAAGTTATAAAGAATTGTACCACCAACGAGTCACCTTGCTTATTTCCATTTGACAATTCATGTTTGCTAACAAAAAGACAGTGTAGCAATGATATGTAAAGAAATGAAGATAAAGTGTAGAACGTCCTTAATAGCTCAAAGTTAGCAAACAGTGCAAAGCATATGGGAGGGTTAAAGAACAGACTTGAGAGTTAGCTTTAGAAGGACATGAGCATGGCTGGTAACTAGATGGCAACCAGAGGTAAGTACAAGGACAGGAAAAGGACCATCACTCCAGAGGAAGAGGATGGAAGTGGCACATCCCTAGGGACATGTGAAGACCACATACCTTATATTTTCCCTTGAGATTCAGGACTATTGCCTCAATCCTCCTGCTTTTTGAGTTCAGGAATATGGAAGTCACCATTGATATGTGATACAAACGCTTATCCATCCTATTTCAAAAATGCATCTTAAAATCATCTACCTCTCTCCATCGCTTAGTCCAGACCACCATCATCTCTTACCTGGATTTAAATGGTCTCCTTGCTGCATCTCTCATTCTCCTCTAACCCCCTCTCATCCATTCTCCACACAACAGCCAGAGAGATCTTTACAAATGCAAACTGGGTCACAGCACTGTCTTGGCTACACCTCTAACGCATTCCTGTTATATCTGAAGTCAACAGTCTTTAACTTGGTCTTGAGGACTCAAATGATCTGGCACTTGTGTGCCTTCCTGATGTAAGTTCTATAAGACAGGGCCCTCCTCCATCTCCTTTACCATTCTGTCCTAGTAGCACTGCAGTGCATCTTAGGTGGTCAATACAGGTTTGTGGGAGGAAGGCAGGAAGGAAGGAAGGAAGGAAGGAAGGAAGGAAGGAAGGAAGGAAGGAAGGAAGGAAGGAAGGAAGGGACCTTTAATCATGTGTAAAAGTGTCAGTACTTGTTTCTTGAGGGGCCTTGTCTTGCCAGGAAATTAGAGCTCTTTCTAGACCAAATCTTGAGATATGTAAATTAAAAATATATATGCTTTCCCGTTGTGAAAGAAAAGACAGAGGATGTGGTGCAACACACAAAGTGTGCATTATATGAGCAAAGGGGGGGGGGGGAATACAGGGGAAAATGGACTAGGGAAGGAAGAGAGAGATGTCATGTAAAAATTAAATCCTTGGTAAGGGCAGTGGGGAAAGCAGAAAGAATGCACCAAAAACACACACACAAACAAAAAACAACCACAAGAGCAGGAAAAAACGGTAAGTAAACTGAGCGAGTAGCAGACAGGGTCAGCAGGATCCTAGGAAAAATACTAAGTTAGTATTTTTATGCAGTTTGCAAAGGAGTTGTTGGGGTCTCAGCAGTATGCCTAGCAGCAGACATGATGCTCAGAGAACTGAAGATCGCTGGGCAGCAGAGTGGGGGCACATCAGGACGGGAGCACAAGACAGTGAAACACAGAACTGCCACCTCTGCCTGGTGGACTGTTGCCAATTTCTCATGTGGGGAGAAAGAGTCACTTAAACTAGATTTGTGGCATAAGTTTACTTGTCGATAAGGTGGTGTCAGATTTTGGTCATTAGTTGTGAGTATGTAAAGCTCTCATTTTATGGATGGTAAAGTAACAAGTTCCTTTCAAATAATCTCTTTATGCTGCAAGTCTCAGTTTAAAAATATAGTCAGCTTGTTGGGGTGTCAGCGTTAGCCACCCTCACAGCAGAATCCTGTGTGCTTGGATGGCTAGCAACAGGATGGCACTAGGGGGGTAGTTCTGACACCCAAGAGCTTCTGGTGAGGAGCTGGTTTTGCCTCTTGAAGTTGTCCTAAAACAAGGTCCTGAGGTACCTGGTCAGGACACTGAGCCTACACACAGGCCTGGAAAGCTCTATTCCTCTTGGCTCAGTGTGCATCTCTTCAGCCCTCTACCTGTGTTCTGGTGCATGCACACACACACCCCTCCCACTACTCGCCCCCCACACAAACATCTAACCGCCCCCCCACACACACACATCTACCTCATTCTTGCTCTCTAATTCTCCATTTGGATTTCTCTCTCCTTTGCTTTTCAACTTGGACTCTAAAGATAATTCTTGGTTCTGAAAAACAAATGGTCACCCAAGTCCCCTCAGAAAGCCCAGAAGCAGAGCCCAGTTTTCTACCTGTTCCCTTCGAGCTCACACACGTAGGTCACTACTGGGGACCAGTCGAAGGCCCCTGGCTCCTTCTTCAGCCACTTCTCTAGCTCCTGCAGGTTCTGATCAGTGTAGTCAGTAGCAATGATCGTCTTGAAGGATTCACAAGCAGAGAGGAGCTGATAGATGGTGGGGCCAGAGCCAATGTCAATCAGGAGGTCTCCCTTCACGCCAGCTGGTTGAGAGGAAGGAATGAGGAAGGGGAATTAGGCTTTATATGGTGGCGGTAGAGCTGACTTGTGTTGTCTTTGCCAGCATTAGGATGGAGAGCCCCAGGGAGAGCCCCAAAGACAGACCACCTCTCTCACCACTTAGATCATCATGACTCACTACTATTCTGTCAAAGTCTTTTTTTCCAAACAGATTTTCATTTTCTGTTCCCCCATCTAAGGTGGAGGCATGCTGCTTAAAACTGTTAAGGAACACTTTTGGGGAAAGTATTTTTTTTAAATTTGAGTTTATATAATGTCTTCATCCAGTTCTTCATATGTTGGGAGGTCTTTATCTCATGCATATTCACAATAGTCCATTGAGTTAGGAACAGAATAAGTATTATAACCTCCATTTCTTAAGTGGTCAATCACAAGGGTTAAATGGCTGACTCTAGTCACATAGCAAATCCATGTAGAATCAAGGACAGAACTCCCTTCTGGTTTCCCTTTAGAGTGACCAAATAAGATAATGGATATAAAAGCACTTTGTAAACTGTAAAATATCCATACCAACATTGCTTTCTATCTTAGCTATGTAAGAAGGTGATACCAAAAGGGCTGTTAAATAGCAATGACTAGACAAAAAAATCCAGTCATGCCCTGAGACTTATCTATATGACTCACGTTTTGGGGTGGAGAGGGGAGATAGGAGACACAGACAACAGACAAACTTACCCACACAGAATATATTGAAAAGCTTTTTCAGAAGAAGCCTAAGAACCTGGTTTTCTGCAGAGTGTGTGGACCCAAAGCTGTAATATTTTTCTAGGTAATCTCGAGGGTTAAAATGGCTCAGATAGGTGTCCTTGGAGGTGAAGCCAGACTCCATTGTGTCTCACTCCTATGCCACCTGTCCACTGCCCTACCTCCCTCTCCTCCAGAAGCCAGGGAGTGCCTGCAGAAATTGTCCTCCTGAGTCTCATGTTTTTAACATTTCTTCTGTCAGTTCAGCCCACCCCTTAGAGAGAGGTGTTTGGTTAAACACTAACTGAGAGAAATATACCAAAAAAGTTTGGCTGTTCTAGGAAGTGATGAAATTCCTGGGGAAGGATCCTCGCAAAGGGGGGAGTGGCAGGGGCAGAGCCATGAGCTGCATGCAATACTGGCCAAGGGGCAAAGTTCAGCTTGGCGGGATTATAGACAGGAGAGATCAACTGAGCTCACCAGGGAAATGATTTAACTCATAGAAGAACTACTAGGTCCAGAGAGGTGGGTTATCTCCCCACAGTGCATCATACTTCTTTTCTTACAGTGATTATCCCAGGAAAGAGAGTCACAAAGAATGGTTTAAATTGAAACATGTTAAAGAAAAGAGGAGAAGGACAAGGATAGGAAATGTATTCAGGGCTGAGGAATGTGGGCTAAAGAAGGAGTCTCAGATGAGGTCTGGAAAAAGGAAAGGAGGAGCAATTTTAAAATCCTGAATGAGGGGGGGATGTGATATGGTGGTAGAATAGGTGGAAGCTACACTCACCTCCTCCCAGGACCAAACTGGAATTACAACTACATCATAGAATAATCATCCTGAATAACCAACTGAAGACTAGCTGAAGAGAAGTCTTGTAACCAAGGATTACAGAAGGAGCTACATGGAGACTGCCACCCACCCTGGGCTCCAGCAGAGGGGAAGTGGAGCAGACTAGAATTGCATGAGGAGATACTGGGGCTTGAGGCTCTGGGGAGGGAGCTGAAGGGATAGCTGCCAATATCCCTGTGCTGGGCCATTCTCCCACTCCTCAAATGCCATCTTTCTTGAGTGGAGCATTCCCTGCTGTGTGGCATCACCCTGGGGGAAAGCAATAGCCCCACCTCTGGACTCCCTCTCATTCCACATTGTGGAGCTTATAGCCTGCTGAGGAGTACAGCCAGAGGCTCTTTCAGTGACTGAGCCTAACAGGCAGCTAGCAGGTGGAGGTAGGCAGAGGCAGACTTGGGGTGCCTTAGGACTTTTGCTGACCTGCCCCTGGACCTGGTGCTGCTAAAAGCCGGCCTTGGTGTACAGCTTGGTCCTTCCTGTGCACACCCAGGCCCAGCAGAGGTAGCCACAAACTGTGGCTTGATTGTGCCTCCAACAGGTTGCTGAGAGCCAGTCACAGGCAGCATCTTATATTGGCCTGCACCAGAGTCTCTCACAAGAGGCTCAGAACCAACACACCCAGTGGCCACCTTCAGACAACATCAGAGCAGCATATCCAAAGGAGCGTCTCGGCAGGCAGCAGGCCCTACTGAGGTGAATTCTGCTTTATGTGGTCAGCACCTCCACAGTAACTCATATGCAATGGTCAGGGTTGAGTCTCCCAGTCAGCCAGCCATAGGGTCAGTCCCACACATGAATGGCCCAATAGGAATCAAGACTAAATTACAACAGGAAGGTCCACATAGCCCACACAAGGGACATTCCTGGAGCACCCAGCTCAGGTAATCAAGGAGACAGCACCAATGGACCCCATAGGACACCTACTACATAAGGCCACCCCATGAAGACGGGGAGTCATAGCAGATCTACCTAATATATAGACACAAACACAAAGAGCTGAAATGGGGAGACAAGGAAACAGGCCCCAAATGAAAGAATAGGAGAAATATCCAGGAAAAGAGCTAAATAAAATGGAGGTGAGCAATTTATCAGATATAGAGTTCGAAGTAATGGCTATAAGGATGCCCAATAGCATAAAAAATGGCCAAGAAACCGCCAAATAAAAGGACCAGCCAGAAATGAAGAGTACAATACTGAAATGAAGAATACACTGAAAGGAATAAACAGTAGGTTGGGTGAATCAGAGCACTGAATCAGTGATTTGGAAGACAAGGTAGAAAAAACACACCAATCAGAGCAGCATAAAGAGAATTTTTTTTAAAAAATGAGGATAGTCTAAGGAACCTTTGGGACAACATTAAGCATAACAACATCTGCATCATAGGGATCCTAGAAGGAGAAGAGAGAGAGAGCAAAGGATCAAGAACCTATTTGAAGAAATAATGATGAAACACTTCTCTAGCATGGTGAAGGAAAATAACAACATGTTCAGGAAGTGCAGAGAGTCCTAAACAAGAGGAACCCAAAGAGGCCCACATCATAATTAAAATGGAAAAGGTTAAAGACAAAGAAAGAATCTTAAAAGCTTAAAGAGAAAGACCATTAGTTACCTACAAGGGAGCTCCCATAAGAACGTCAGCTTATTTCTCAACAAACATTTCAGGCCAGAAGAGATTGGCATGAAATATTCAAAGTGAGGAAAAGCAAGGACCTAGAACTAAGACTACTTTACCCAGCAAGGCTATCACTTAAAATTGAATGAAAAATAAAGAGCTTCCCAGACAAGAAAAAGCTAAAGGAATTGTTACCACCAAACCAGTACTACAAAAGTAAAAACAGAGGAATATGGTTAAAGAATGACAATAAATACATACTTATCAATAAGCACTTTAAATGTAAATGCTTAAATGCTTCAATCAGAAGACATATGATAGCTAAGTGGATAGGAAAACAAGACCCATATATATGCTGTCTATAAGAGACTCACTCCAGAACAAAAAGATACACACAGACTAAAAGTAAAGGGATGGAAAAAGATATTTCATGCAAATAGAAATGAAAAAAAAAAAAAACAACAAAAACACTGGGGTACCAATAGTTATATCTGACAAAATAGACTTTAAAACAAAGGCTATATTAAGAGGCAAAGAAAGACACAACTTCCCAGCCAGTGTGGCTTGGTGGCTGAGCATTGACCTACCAAGAGATCACCAGTTCAATTCCCGGTAAGGGAACACACTCGGGTTGCAGGCTCTATCCCCAGTGAAAGGCATGCAAGAAACAGCCAATGGATGTTCTCTCTCATCGATGTTTCTATTTCCTTTCTCCTTCCTCTCTCTCTGAAAAAAGTAAATAAAAATATGTTCTTTTAAAAAGGCCACTACATAATGATAAAGGTGGTAATTAAACAAGAGGATATAATCCTTGTAAACATTTTGCAGCCAACATAGGAGTACCTAAAAATGAAAAGTAAATCTTGATGGAAATAAAGGTAGAGATCAAAAGTAATACAACAGTCATAGTAGAGGATTTTAACACCCCATTGGCACCAATGGATAGATCTTCCAGACAGAAAGTCAGTAAGGAAATGGCAGCCTCAAATGACACACTAGATCAGATGGCTTTAATTGATATCTTCAGAGTATTTCACCCCAAAGCAGCAGAATATACATTCTTTTCAAGTGCACATGGAACATTTTTTTAAGATAGATCACATGTTATAATACACAACAAGCCTCAATAAATTTAAGAAGATTGAAATCAGATCAAGAATATTCTCTGATTTCTCAACAGAAACTATGCAGGCCAGAAGGGAGTGGCAAGAAATATTAAAAGTGATGAATAGCAAGAACCTACAACCAAGATTACTTTACCTAGCAAAGCTATCATTCAGAATTGAAGGTCAGATAAAGAGCTTTACAGATAAGAAAAAGCTAAAGGAGTTCATCACCACCAAACGAGTATTATATGAAATGCAGAAAGGTATCCTTTAAGAAGAGGAAGAAGAAAAAGGTAAAGATAAAAATTATGAACAACAAATACATATCTATCAACAAGTGAATCTAAAAATCAAGTGAATAAAAAATCTGATGAACAGAATAAACTGGTGAATATAATAGAATCAGGGGCATAGAAAGGGAGTGGACTGACAATTCTTAGGGGGAAAGGGGTGTAGGGGTGCGGGAAGAGACTGGACAAAAATCGTACACCTATGGATGAGGACAATGGAGGGGGGTAAGGGCAGATGGTGGGGTGGGAACCGGGTGGAGGGGAGCTATGGGGGAAAAAAAGAGGAACAATTGTAATAATCTGAACAATAAAGATTTATTTTTTTTAAAAAAGAATCTTCTCTGAGCATAATGACACGAAACTAGAAATCAATTACTGCAGAAAAAAAAACACACCTGGAAAACCCACAAAGACATGGAGGCTAAATAACATGTTACTAAACAATGAATAGGTTAACAATGAGATCAATGAGGAAATCAAAAGATACCTGAGCCCTGGCTGATGTGGCTCAGTTGGTTGAGAGTCATCCCATGCAGTGAAGGGGCACTGGTTCGATTCCCAGTCAGATTGGCCCATACCCAGATTGTTGGGTTCTAGCCCCATTTGGGGCATGTACAGGAGGTAACTGATCGATGTTTCTCTCTCACATCAATGTTTCTCTTTCTCTCTCCATCTCCCTCTCTTGCTAAAATCAATTTAAAAAATGAAACCTTAGCCTGGCAGGTGTGGCTCACTGGTTGAGTGTCAACCCATGAAACAGGAGATTGTAGTTCAATTCCCAGTCAGGGCACATGCCTGGGTTGTGGGCTCAATCCCCAGTAAAGGGTGTGCAGAGGCAGCTGATCAATGATTCTCTCTCATCATTGATGTTTCTATCTCCCTCTCCCCTTCCTTTCTTCTCTCTGAAATCAATAAAAACATATTTTAAAAAACATAAAAAATCCACACCATATGATCATATCAATAGATGCAGAAAAAGCATTTGAGAAAATTCAGCACCCATTTATGATAACTCTCAGCAAAGTGGGTATAGAGGGAACATACCTCAATATAATAAAAGCCATACATGACAAACTCACAGCCATCATCATACTAAATGGGCAAAAACTACAAGCATTTCCCTTAAGATTGGGAACATAGTCACCAATAATATACATCTGAGAAGGAGTTAATATCTAAAATTTAAAAGAAACTTATAAAACTCAACACCAAAAAAGCAAATAACCAATTTAAAAAATGGGCAAAGCACCTGAATAGACACCATTCTTATTCAACATAGTACTGGAAATCCTGGCCATAGCAATCAGGAAAGAAGAAGAAATAACAGGCATCAAAATTGAAAAGAAGAAGTAAAACTGTCATTATTTGAAGACAACATGATTATGTAATAGTGAACCCTAAAGATTTCACCAAAAAAACTACTAGGACTGATTAATGAATTTAGTCAAGTAGCAGAATACAAAATAAATATCCAGAAATCAGTTGCATTTTTATGCACCAATAATGCACTATCAAAAAGGGAAACTAAGAAAACAATCCCATTCACAGTTGCTTTAAAAACAATAAAATATCTAGGAATAAATTTAACCAAAGATGTAAAAGACCTGTGCTCAGAAAATGATAAGACACTGTAAAAAAATTGAAGAAGATACAAGTAAGTGGAAGCATATACAGTGTTCATGAATAGGAAGAATTAACATCATAAAAATGTCTATACTAGCCAAAGCAATTTATAGATTCAATGCAATTCCTATCAAGATAGTATTTCACAGAACGAGAACAAACAAACATTCCAAAAATTTATATGGAACCACAAAAGACCCAGAATAGCAACACTAATCTTGAGAAAGAAGAACAAAGTTGGAGGAATTATGCTGCCTGACATCACACTATACTATGAAGCCATAGTAATCAAAATAGCACGGTACTGGCATAAAAATAGACATGTAGGTCAATGGAGCAGAATAGGGAACCCAGAAAGAAACCCACCCCTTTATAGTTTATTAATATTTGGCAAAGGAAGAAAAAACATGCAATGGGGTAAAGCTAGTCTATTCAATAAATGGTGTTGGAAATATTGGAGAGATATATGCCAAAAAATGAAACTAGACCACCTTTTTTATACCATATACAAGAATAAACTCAAAAGAGATTAAAGATTTAAATGTTAGAATAAAAACCATAAAAACCCTAGATCAAAACATTGGCATTAAAATCTACCATTTTTCGTAGCAATATTTTTTTTTCTTTTTTTTCTTTTCTTTTCTTTTTTTTTTATTGATTTCAGCGAGGAAGGGAGAGGGAGAGATAGAAGCATCAATGATGAGAAAGAATCATTGATCGGCTGTCTCCTGCAAGCCCACTACTGGGGATTGAGCCCACAACCTAGGCATGTGCCCTTGACCAGAATAAAACCCGGGGACCCTTTAGTCCACAGGCCGACACTTTATCCACTGAGACAAACCAGCTAGGGCAATACCAATTACCTTTAAAGAGTGGCAAGTAAACTGAGAGCTGACTTTTTTTTTTTTTTGGATGGGGGCTGGGGAGGGCAGGAGAATAATGTCAATAGGTTAAAACAAAATACCTGTTAACTTAGAATTATATAACCAGAAAAAGTCTTTCAAGATTTGGGACAAAATAAAGACATGTCAGACCAAAAAGGCGAATGTTTGCAACTCTCCAATATACCAGTAACATATTTCAGACAAAAGGAATGTGACCCAAATAGAAGTACTGAGATGCAAGAAAGAATGAAGAACAAGTAAGCAGGCTAATAAAATAATGCCATATGTGGTTAAAAATAAGCAAGATAGAATTAAAATACGTAATAACAATAGCCTAAGAATTTCAGGGGAGGGTGACTACTTGGAGTTGAAGTGTTCTAGACCTTTGCAGTGCCCAGGAAGGGTAAAGTGTTGATTGTCTTTAGACTTTGATAAGTTAGCTATGCATGATGTCATTCTAAGCAGATGATGGTGCCTGCCCACATTCCGTCGGCACTTACCATGGCTACACATGTCAATGTTTTCCTACAGCAAGCACCTGAGACTGTGCCTGAGGGATTCTCTGGTTGCAGGAGTATATTCAGCCTCCATGTAGGGCAGGCCAGTAAAGCTAGGGAGTTAATGCAGCTAGTGAAAGATCAGTTCTGAATAAATATACCAGCTTCCTTGCTTCTGGGATGGGAGTGCTGAAACATGTTCTCCATACTCTCCCAGGGGTCCCAGCTGCCCATAGCAGTAACTGGTTCACCAGTGTAGCCTGCATTGGCTCTTTTTCTTTCTGTCTCACTTTCTCATTCACTCATTTAGTGCTTCATGGAATCCAAAGTAAAATACCTACATAGCAATTTAGGCACCACAAAAATAATATAATCAAATTGCTTTAACTTTCAAATTAGTAGAGGAGAGGAAACAGAGTGACCAAAAACATGTCAATTCAGAAGAAGGCAAAAACTGAGAGAAAAAGAAACACAGACCTGTCAGAGCAAATACAAAGTATAAATTAAGAAGGTCATTTATGGACAGTTAAAAACAGACAAAAACATCAGTAAAAATATGTAACAGCAGGATTGTTTAAAATAAAGTGTAGTTAACATACAATATTATATTAGTTCAAGTGTACAACATTTATATTCCTTATGATGTGATCACCACAATAAGTCTAGTAACCACCTGTCACCATGCATAGTTATTATGATAAAACTAGAGACCCGATGCACGAAATCTGTGCAAGAGTAGGCCTTCCTTCCCCCAGCTGCTGGCACCGGCTTCCCTCTGGCACCCAGGACCTGGGCTTCCCTCACAGCCCCAGCTTCGTCCGGACATCCAGTCTAATTAGCATATTATGCTTTTATTATTATAGATTAACTATTTTTCCTGTGCTTTGAACAGTAGCTTTAATCAACTTGACTTAATGGACATACATAAAATATTGCATCCAACACCTACACATTCATTTCAAGAATACTGAGGCCATCAATAATTACTATACTGCTCATAAAGCAGGCCTCAACATATGTCAAAGGAATAAAATTATATAGAGTATATTCTCTGGCCAATACATTTAAGTTAAAAGTAAAAATTAAAAGATAACCAGAACAACCTTATTTGTTTGGAACTTAAGGAATGTACTCATAAATAACCCATGGGTCAAAGAAGAAATCATATTGAAAATTATAAAGCCTTTTGAACTGAGTGATAATAAAAAATACTACATATCAAAATGTGAAGTTAAGGCAGTATTTAAAGGGAACTCTATTTCTCAAATGTGTATACTACTAAAAAAGAAAGACTGAAAGTCTATGAGCTTATGAAGTTACAAAAGAACAGCAAAAAGACATATATAGAAAGAAAAAATAATACAGAACAGAAATTAATGAAATAAAAAGCTAAGATACAATAGGGAGGATTAGCAAGGCCCAAAAGTTGGCTCCCCAAAAAGACTAATAAAATTCACAAGTTTTTGTTTAGAATGATCACAGAAGAAGAGAGAAGGCACATATACCCAATCTTAGGACTTGAAAAGGGAACCTCGTGGCAGATGCTGCAGGTAATTACAAGATAATAAGATATTGTGAATAACTTTGTGCCAATGTATTGAAATTTTAGATTTACAAGGTCCTAAGTAAATATATAACACTTACAAAACCCGAAGAGACCATCAAAGAATTTAAACTGAAAATTATTTCTACATAAAACCTTCAGGGCAGATGTTATAACCTATTATTTATATATATATATATATGCAGGCAGCCTAGCATAGAATAGCTTTCATTTAGAATCCATAACTTTGTTTATATTAACCTGTAAACCCCTTCAGGTCACCCTAACCACATCCTACAATTTGCTCAGAATTTAACAGAAGGGCTGAGACTTAAACTTTCCTCCCTGACAAATGTCCTCCCTGACATTGACGAATGCCAGACCTGTTTTTTGTGTGTATGTGTGTGTGTGTTTTTTCCAGGGAGAAGCCAGGAGGATTTGCAGAACCCGGGGCTAATCTGGCTCAAACCAGCCGTGGCTGCCCACAGCGGCCTGCAGGAGTCTACACTGACCTCTGCATAAACTTTTCTCATTACACCCTCATTACAATACCCAAGTCTCCTTCCGGGCAGAGATTTCCCACCATTTCTGAAGAGGTGATGTCTGCACAGGCGTGTTTCTAACTGCGCATGTGATGACGACGTTCTCCTGGATGCTTAGGCACAGTTTCCTTGGCTAGCAACTGCTGAGCAACTGGACTGGTTCAATTACTCCGCTTCCAATAACATTTTACAACAGCTTCACAAATGAGTTCCGCCATATATTCAAGGAACCAGTAATTCTAATCTTACACAAAGTCTTTCAGAGAATAGAAAAAGAGAAAACACCTTTCAACTAATTTTAGAAGTTTAGCAAAACCCTAATTTCAAGTTTATTTATGAGAAAAAAAAACTGTGAGTTGAAATCACCCATGAACACAAGTACTAACTTCCTAAATAAATTATTGTCTAGTCAACAAACTAGCAGACATTTACATGGTCTCTACTTTGTTCTAGGCACTGGTTTAAGCATTTTGGACATATTCCTAAAGCTTATAGCAGTTCTGTGAGTTAGGTACTCTTGCTACCCCTGTTTCAACATACCAGGAGGCAGGGGCACAGAGAGGTTAAGTAACTTGCCCAAGTCACACTGCTAGATGGTGGGATAGCCAGGTTTCATAGATCTGACTCAAGCAGTCCAACTCAAAAGCCTATTCTTTTAGTAGTTACACTATGACCACAGTGGGTTTATCCCAGGAATACAAGAAGACTTAACATTTAAAAATCATCAATTAATATAAATAATCACATTTACATATTAAAAAAGAAATACCTTCTGATCCAATCAATAGGTATGTAGAGGAAAAAACTCAAGTTCAACATCCATTCATAATAAAAACCGCTCTTGGCAAACTGAGAATAGGATGGACCGTCCTTAATGTGATAAGGATTATCTACAAACACTTTAACAAACATCATACCTTATAATGACTCATTGTAAAACTTTCCCTTAGACTTGAGGACAGAGACAAGAATGCTAATGATTACCAGTTTTATTCAATACTAGCATTCCCGTTGCAGGAAAAATCCTGCAATAGGGTTTCCTGCTGCATTCTACCCCGCCCCACCTGCTCTCCTCCCTTGTCCCCCACCCAGCCTTCTCCGCCAGCCCCCCTGCTTTTCTCCCTTCTCTGCCAGCCCGCCCGCTCTCCTTCCTTCTCCCCTGGCCCCGCCTCCGCTCCTCCCTTCTCCCCCGGCCCCGCCTTCTCCTCCAGCCTGCCTGCTTTTCTCCCTTTTCTGCCAGCCTGCCCGCTCTCCTTCCTTCATCCCCGGCCCCGCCTTCGCTCCTCCCTTCTCCTCCCCCCGGCTTGCTTGCTTCTCCGCAGCTTTGCTCCCTTCTGCAGCTCTTGGCTTCTTTCTATGCTGTCTTGATATGCAAATTAGCTGCAATCTTTGTTGGGGTAATTTGCATACTCATCCTGATTGGTTGGTGGGCGTGGCTTGGCTGGTGGGCGTGGCTTGGACGTAGCGAAGGTGCGGTCAATTTGCATACTTGTCTATTATTAGGTAGGATTCTACTATTGTCTGGAACAACACAGTAGATAGGGAAAATAAAAAATATAAGGATTGGAAAGAAAAAAGATAAAACTATTACGATAAGCAGACAACAGTGATGGTATGTATGGGAAATAAAAAAAATCTATAAATTTACTAGAATTAATATTAGTTTAGCAAAGTTTGTGGATATAAAATCAGTATAAAAATTAAATTCATTTCTAACAGGCAACAGTTATAAAATGAAATTTAAAACAGACTTCACGCAGAATGGCATTAGAAAATATGAAATATCTATGAATAAATCCAACAAAATATGTACAAGACATTGATGGAGAAAATTGTAAAATTTTATTGAAAGACATTAAAGAAGACCTAAATAAATGGAGAAATATACCACTTCATGGATTAGAGTACTCAAGATTGTAAAGATGTCATATCTCTCCAAATTGATTTATAGACTCAGTAAAGTCCCAATTAAAATCCCAATAGGTTTTTGTTGGAACTTGACAAGCTGGCTCTAAAATTTATATGACAGTGCCAAGGGCCAAGAGTAGCTACTCTTGAAGAAGAAAAATAAGGTAGGAGGACTTGCTCTATCAGAAATAACACTTATTATAAAGCTAAAATAATTAAGACTGTGTGGTATTGGCCCAAGGACTGACAAATAGACTAATGGAACAGTAGAGAGCCCATAAACACACCCACACCTTTATGAGCGTTTGATATCTGACAGAGGTGATATTCCAGCTCGGCGGGGAAAAATACCTTTCAGTGAGTAGTGCTGCAATAATTGAGTATCCATAGGGGAGAAAATAGAATTAGAACCTCTCTTCACACTGTACACAAAAATCAATTCAGAAAGATTCAAAAACCATATATGAAGAGCAAAACTCTTAGGATTTAGAGGGTAATATAGAAGACTATCTTTGTGACTTTGGGTATAGAAAAAGATTTCTTAAACCAGACACAAAAACCAATCATGTAAATAAATGCTTTGTAAATTTGAGTATATTACAGATAAGAATGTCTGTTCAACCAAGGACACATTCGGAGAGCCAAGAGATAAGCCAGCGTGGGAAAAGATATTAAAACACATAAAACTGACAACGGACAAGGATCCAGACTCTATAAAGAAATTCTGTGAATCAAAGTGAAAATAAAGAACAACACTGAAGACCTGAACAGACCCTTTATCCGAAAGGAAGTCCAAATGGCAAACAAACCTATGGAAAGATGTTTAATCTCATTAGTGAAATGCAAATTGTTTCACAGCCATGAAATGGACAAAAATAACATCTGAGCAGCACCATGCACCTGGATCACAGCTCTTCTCACTCATTTCTGGTGGGCGTGTGAATTGGTGCCCCATTCAGGAAAACGGCCTTGACTCGGGGAGGGGAGTCTGTGCCCAGGGCATACCTAGATCGAATCGGTACCCATGCATGAATGTTCTTAGCATCACTGATTGAAATAGCCCCCACCTGGAAGCAATCTAAACCTCCAGTAGAATCTACACTAATAAAAGAGAAATATGCAAATTGACCGCACTTCCGTGATGCCCACCAGCCAATCAGGAGTGGGTATGCAAATTAACCCACCAAAGATGGAAGGTTAATTTGCATATGCAGGCACGGAGCGGCAGGGCGGGGCTGGACACCTGCTATGAGGGGGAGGGCAGGGGGGGGAGGTAGCTACAGGAGCAGCACTCCAGCCCAGAGCAAAGACTTGCAGGCTCCTGGGCAGCTGGGAGCAAAGCCAGGGAAAGGAAGGCCTATTCTTGCACGAATCTTCATGCAATGGGCCTCTAGTAAATAAATAAATTGACGTATACAGCAATGGAAATGAGCCAATTATCACTATAGATATTAAAATACATGATTCTCCAAATGATGTGGAGTGAAAGAAGCAAGTCATAAAGAAGACCTACATTTTTATTCCATCATATAAAGTTCAACACGGGCAGAAGTAAACAATATTATGTAGTGAAGCGTAGTGAAGAGTAAACGGTCACGCGAAACAATGAAAGGGTTGCTAAGACATCAGGACAGTGGTTGCTTTCGGGGGTGAAGGGGGTGTGCTCCGACCGGGAATGGTGCTGCTGGGATCTTCTGGGTCCTGAGTCTCAGCTTGGGGGTGGTCACCTGGTGTTCACTTTACCTTACTCTTCACACACTTTGTAAATGTCTTATGCACACGCCTTCACGTATGAGCTGTCTCACACTCAAAACAAGCGCCTGCCTGTGCAGACGGGTCCCGTTTGCAACAAGCTCAGATGTCACATGCAGGGTAGGCACTGATCACAGAGGTCTTCCCAGGTCTCCGCTGTGAGCAGGCCCCGCGCGCTCTTTTTACTCAACTTTATCCGATGGGGTTAGAGGGTAACCGAGCAGCTCAGCAGAAAGGTGCAAGGATGGCGGGGAGCACTCAGAAACTGCCACTCAACTTTCCCTCCTCCGAGCTCCTCTTTGCAGTCCTGGGAGAGGCTTTCTGTGCGCTGGGCAGCCAGGCCTGCTTAGGTCAGGGGCCGGGAGGCTCGAAGGACGCTCCGACGGGAAGCAGACTCTAGCCGGCAGCGGCTCCTCTGACTCTCCACGGCCCCTGCTTACCTCGGAGAAGGAAGTGTGCGCCCTGTACACCCAGCCATCACGGGAGGGAGGGCGCCCTGTACACCCAGCCATCACAGGAGAGAGGGCGCCCAGGTACACCCAGCCATCACGGGAGGGAGGGCGCCAGGTACACCCAGCCATCACGGGAGGGAGGGCGCCCTGTACACCCAGCCATCATGGGAGGGAGGGCGCCCAGGTACACCCAGCCATCACGGGAGGGAGGGCGCCCAGGTACATCCAGCCGTCACGGGAGGGAGGGTGTGCCCAGGTACACCCAGCCATCACGGGAGGGAGGGCGCCCTGTACACCCAGCCATCACGGGAGGGAGGGCGCCCAGGTACACCCAGCCATCACGGGAGGGAGGGCGCCCTGTACACCCAGCCATCACGGGAGGGAGGGCGCCCAGGTACACCCAGCCATCACGGGAGGGAGGGCGCCCAGGTACATCCAGCCGTCACGGGAGGGAGGGTGTGCCCAGGTACACCCAGCCATCACGGGAGAAAGGGCGCCCAGGTACCCCCAGCCATCACGGGAGGGAGGGCGCCCTGTACACCCAGCCATCACGGGAGGGAGGGCGCCCTGTACACCCAGCCATCACGGGAGGAAGGGTGTGCCCAGGTACACCCAGCCATCACGGGGAGGAGGGGCGCCCTGTACACCCAGCCATCACGGGAGGGAGGGCGCCCAGGTACACCTGGCGATGGAACCTCTTGGTCCTCTCTCCCTGGGGCGTGGGTCGGGGCTCGCTCACGCAGCACAGCAGCTCCCCACCTGGCCTCTTCCCAGTTCTGGGCTCAAACCAGGCCTGAGGCAGCTGTGAGCCCAGGTAGAACCCAAGGCCAAGCCAAACTAAGCAGCCGCTGCAGCCTGAGGAACCAGCAACGGGTTCCATGTGCTCAGTAATTAATAAAAAAAATAAACAAAAATTACAGGCCAAAGGATCCCACGGGGGCCTGCTCTGGATTTTAATGAATGCCTATGGCGAGTCCCGGGGACTTAAGCTGAGCCTTGATTGCAGGGAGGCGGGGAGCCCTTTCTTGGAGTCCACACCCCTGGCTTCCTCCTTTTTTTAAGAGTCCTGCGGGCTGGGGAGAAGAAAGGAGGCTGGGCCACCAGGAGAGGGCGCTGTGCGCACACAGCTGTGCTCCACGTGGCTCCCTCCAGCAGGGCACAGCCCACTGAGCGCTGGGTAGAACCCGCTGCCACACAGGTACTGCTTCAGCCAGAAACTCTAGTTACCTGGTTGTCTACACTCATGCGTCTCCCAGTTTTAAACTGGCCCCTGAATCCACTGCCCAGGCCTAGGGAGGGGAGGATGCGAAGAGGGGAAGGAAAGGCAGGCCATAAGGTGGCGAACTGCTCGGCTAAAGAAGAGTGATGGGGAAAAAGAGAGAGTGGGGGTGGGGGTGGCTAAGGGCTACTTGGGAAAAAAGGGCCAATTCCATACTGCCGCCAAGAGGTGAGCAGCCCACCCACCCACGGCAGGTTTTCGAACTGCAGGGACATGGCATCAGGGCCTCTGGCGAGCCAGGGACGGGGCTCTGGGGTGGCAGGCGGCCAGCCCGCTGGAGATCAGCGTGTGCCCAGCAGATGTAACAGTGGGAATGGATATCAGCGTGGAGCCTCGCACACCACGGGGCAAGGCTGAGAGCCGAAGCGGCCCCTGTGCTGTTTGGGTGCTTTGCTTTGGCTCCTTCCCTGCTGGGTGGGAGGGTCCTTTGTCTCCTGCTTACTAACACTTAGGACCTGACCCAGGGCCCACTGATGTTTTCCTTGCCTCCTACTAGTTACTGTGGTGCCATCTTATAGATATTTAGGGTATTTGTGGCTCATAATGCTGTACAACTATAAGGATGATGTATTTCACTCTTTTCTTCATCTGCTTGTTATACATCTAAAAAGCAGATAGTGTTATGTTCTGAGTAAAAGCTGTTTGGACTAAGACTGGATCTTTTAATTCTGCGCCTCTTTTATTGTTTGGTGTAGCTGTTGAAAAAGCATGAGGTCAGGCAAGGAAAAGAGGCTGCGTGTGAAATTGGAAAAGTTGAGGGTAGCAGCCTCCCAGGACTCAGCTTCCGGGAAGGAAACCAGCCCCAGGAGAGGCGGAAAGCGTATGCACTGTCTGCCTGGTGGGGAAGCATTCATTCAATCCCGTTTTCTCCCTCCGTGTCCACTCTCTTTCTCCCCACCTAAGTTGCTTAGTGTAGATTCTTTCTTTTTAATATATTTTTATTGATTTCAGATGGAGAGAGAGAGAGAAACATCAATGAGAGAGTAGATTCTTTCTTTATGTATAGAATTGTAAAATTCATAGTGTTGGTTTGCATGCATATGTTGTTATGTACATCATTTTCACTTTGCTTTTAAGGCCCATTCATGCTGCTATGAGTATGTGTGGGCCACTGCACATTCTCCATGACGGGTATGTGTCCCCCTCTTTTACTTATCTACTCCCCCGTGAAGGACACCCAGATTGCCTCTAACTCCCCCGACACAATGTTTCTGTAGCTATCCACGTCTCCTCTGTGTAGAGCTGTGTGAGAAGTTCTACGGGGTGTACTCCCCGGAGTAGAATTGCCGAGTCATAAGCTATCCATGTGTTTAATGTTAGTTAGAACCCCACATTGTCCCCAGCAAGGCTGCATCAGTCTACATACCGTATGGATGTAGTTCCCATATCACCACACACATACACATGCCCAACCCTTTCCACAATTCTTGCATTTTTTTGCCAGTCTAATGAAAATAAGTGAAGTTGTAGCCTTTTTAAGTTTTGCCTGTCTCAGGTCAGTTTGAGAACATGTAAACATGGGCATTAATGAGGCAGGCTAGGTGATATATCAAACCCCAAATGTCAGGGGCTTTACAAAGCAAATGCTCATTTTCCAGCTGCATGTCCGAGGCAAGGGGGCTGAGCAGTGTAGGTTGGCGTGTGCCAAAGAGAAGACGTGGATTTGGTGAAGAGTGAGATCTTCTGCGCAGAATGTTTGCTAACTCAGAAGTTTCCTCTTCTGCTGGTTTTATCCACTGCAAACGTTTCTCCCGCTCTGTCTGACTCAAGCAGGCATCTCACTTTTACGTGATCTAGTTAATCAATGTTTAGCCTACGGTTTTCGTTTTTAGAATGATATTTGTTATTTGTTTGCCATCTTAACCTCGGGATTCCTCTGGAATGAAACCATCACTACCTCCATTGTCAGTTCCCCCATCGGCCTCCAATTTGAGGGGGAGTCACTTGCTAAGGCTCAGAGAAGAGGAAGATCCCCAAAGGGAAAGGCCCACCAGAAACGAATTTCTCAGCCTCCAAGTCTCCCCTCCAGCATCCAGCTTCCCCCAATCCTGTGGACCCTGGTCTGGAAGAACTCGGTTCCCCAAATCTCTTATGCAAATGGACCAAACTGCCCAGGAAGCTCTTCGAACTGCCCGCCGTGGTCGGCGAGAGCCAGATCACGGAGCGTGTGCCTATTAAAAGTGGCAACGTTAAAGGTGTTGTTAGAACTTTGTCAGATGCAGGAACTTTTGATCTCCCTCCCATGTTGCTTCTTTTTTAAAAAAAAAATATTTTTAATTGATTTCAGAGAGGAAGGAAGAGGAGAGATAGAAACATCAATGATGAGAGAGAATCATTGATTGGCTGCCTCCTGCACATTCCCCACTGGGGATCAAGCCTGCAACCCGGGCATGTGCCCTGACCACGAATCAAATCATGACTTTCTGGTTCACAGGTCCATGTTCAACCATCGAGCCACAGCGGCCAGGCTGCCATGTTGCTTCTTCACTTGGATCTCTTGCTCATACTGTTAGCTCTCTCTCTCTCTCTCTCTCTCTCTCTCTCTCTCTACCTGGCTAAACCCTTTTATCCTCAACACTCAACCTTAGCATTACTTCCAGGAAGCCCTCTCTGACCTCCCTCTACCCCAACCAAAGACTAGGTTAACACACCTGCTCTGTGGTCCCCAGTGTCCTGCACATCTCTCACCCCTCCATTGCACTTGGCCCTCTTGCCCCAGCTTCCTGGGCTCTGGGGAGGTTTTCACTACGGCACCCAGGCCCAGAGAAATTCCCCTCCGGGGCCAGCCAGGGCCCCTCTCACTCGGCCTGTCTGTCATCCAGGCTACTCAACGGGGGCGGGCGAGTCTCCAGCGTGGTCCTGGAGCAGGCAGATCTGGGCTAGCTTTCCTGGGCCTGAGCTTCCCTGTGGAGGGGAGGGGGCCGTGGCTGAGTGGGGTGCTCTGTGCTGGCAGTGGCCCTCCTTTTCCTGACTCCCCCGTTCAGATTCCAGGTTGACCCGGAGGGAAGGCCTCAGGCAAAGGAGCAGGAGGTAGACAAGCCAGGTTGAGAGAAGAGGCCTTCCCACGCTGGCGCTGCAGATTGCCAAAACCAAGGCTCTGCTGCCCCCTTGTGTCCAGAGGGTGAAGGATTAGGGAAACATAATCCAAACCGGTCTCCACTAGTCTGGAGGGAGCCGTCCATGGACTGCATCCCTCCTCCTGAAAGGCAGGCATGCACACGCGCACACACGCGCGCACACACACACACACACACACACACACGCACGCACGCACACACGCACACACACCAAGATGCCTGCCTTGTCCTCTGGGATGTGCCAGCATCCCACTCATGCCCAGTGTTTCCCCAGGTCTGAGTGCCAGGGGCTCCTTTGGAAAGCAGAGGGGATGGCGTAAACATTTCCCAGGGCTTCCCCACGGGAGGCCCACAGGCAGAATGCAAACCGGCAGGGAGCAGCCCCCTCTGCCTGCAGATTCTGCTCCAAGGGCCTCTCCAGGCCAGTGTTGGGGAGCACAGCTACAGGGCGGCTGCTGGGCTTGGCCCCTGCCCAGCCCCTGCTCACACACTGTCCGAAGTTCAGGTCCCGGTCTCGCCTGTCCATCTCAGCACCTGCCAGAGCCTCCGCCTATGTCCTCTGCCCTCTCCATAGTATCACCCTGTTTATTTCCTTCTTTTATTAAAAAACATTATTTTAAATCCTCACCCAAGGATATGTTTTTATTGATTGATTGATTATTTATTTATTTATTTATTTATTAGAGAGAGAGAGAGAGAGAGGAAGGGAGAGAGGGAGGGAAACATGGATGAGAGAGAGAAACATCGATCAGTTGCCTCCCGTGTGTGCCCCAGCCAGGGATGGACCCCACAACCTAGGTGTGTGCCCTGGCTGGAATCGACTGCAGCCTTTGGTGTAGGGGACGATACTCCAACCAACTGGGCCACCCGGCCGGGCCTTATTTCCTCCTTAAGACTCCTCAGGCTCCGACAGTGTCCCCAGCTTGTCTACTCGCCTGCTTCCCTGCTCCTCCCAAGTGGACGGAAGGCAGGGCCTTGGTGGACTCCTCAACTGCACCCCCAGATTGCGGAAGAGGCCTGACACTGTGCGGTGCCTCGGTACGTGTTTCCTGATAAAGTTCCCCCAACGTGCCTGGTGTCTCCAGGGCCCCCACCTGGGCCGCGCCGGCCCTCCCCCTGGTGTGCACTCACCAGCTCAGCCCACCCGCCCACCTCACTGTCTGCCTGGAGCCCGGCTCTTACTGTTGCTTTAAGGGCACTTGAAACATGGCCTCTTTGTGAGCCCTCCCCAGTCTCCCCACATTAGGCAATCCCTTCTGCTGCCCTCACCTCCCAGAACACTGCTGTCACCACTGCCTACGGCCCAGCAAGGGCAGGGATTGAGTCACATTGTTCTCATATTCCCAGTGCCCGGCAGGTGCTAAGTAAATATTTACTGATGAACTTGGATTACCCCCAGAGAGGCTCTCTGTGCCCAACGCTCCGCAGCTGCCTTCCATCCCCCCACTATCTCAGAGGGAGCCCACCCTCCAGGCAAAGGAAGCATCTCTCCATTCACCCAGGTTTGCCCAGGGTTGTTTTTTCTTTTTGGCAATTCCCCCAGGGGCAGGCCTCTCCAGCCACCTCCTCCTTTTTTTTTTAAATTTTTTTTTTATTAAGGTATTATATGTGTACATATCTTACCATTGTCTTTTTAACGCATCTTGGCTGCCACTTCTTCTGGAACCTTCCCCTGTGATCCCCGCACCGTTCCTCTCCCCGCACATCCTGCCTGGTAGTGGCACCCCGGGCCTGCTCAGTGGGTGCTTACAAAGTGTGTTGCTTGTTACTTCAGCACCTTGAAAACCCTTTCCAGACGCTATCCACGTCTTGCACGCGTTGGTGTCTCTCTCCCAAACACAATGCCCGCCTGTAGTCGACCCACAAAGTTATGTGGTAGCTTGAGTATCATGTAGAGGAGCAAATAGCCCCCGGTGTGAATGCCCGTGTGACTATAACAGGACCCCAAAGAACCTACTTCAGGCTGCACACCCACACTGCACACGGTGCAATGGAGCACTGGGCAGCCCAGCCTGGGGGGAGCACCTGCCCTGGGCACCCTCCCCCGTGGCCCACCCACCTGCTTCTTTGCCTTGTTTTCCCAGCCCGTTCCAGCTTCCTGGCCACACACTACGGAGCCCGCCTTGGACAGGTGTTTGACACACCGGATCTACCTACTGCAGGCGGTTCCTGGTAGCTAACCCCTGATCCGATCCCAGCTTCCGGAGTCAACCTCACCTGTCACTCAAGTGGTGGGACTGCAGATAAGGCTTGCCCACCCTCCGCTACCATCATGCACACACACGTGTGCACATGCCCACATATACACACAAGAATATACACAGATGCACACATGGGGTAGAATGTGATCAAGGGCAACTGTGTTTAGCGTGAGGGCCAGAAAGGTTCTGACACTCAGTCCATGCCCGCTTTGCTCAGGCACTCAGTAAATATTTGTTGAATGAACAAATTACTTGCTTCCCCATGTCCCATCATCGTCACTGCTTGGGCACTCTCTGCCCACTTGGCACCCTGGCCCTTTTATCACGCCAAGTGACCAGTGTGTTAGCAGTGCCCTCGGGAACAGGGCCCAGCTTTTGTACCCAAGTGTCCTTAGTTTTCTTTTCTTTCTTTTTTTTTTTTTTGGAATCCTCACTCAAGGACATGATTTTATTTTAGAGAGTAAGGGGGGGGTGGTGTGGAGAGAGAGAAACCTATCAGTTGCCTCCTATACATGCCCTGACAGGGGATCAAACCAACAACCTAGGTATGTGCCCTGACTGGGAACCGAACCTGCAACCTTTTGGCGTAAGGTAGGATGCTCCAACCAACTGAAGCGCCCGGCCAGGGCTTCAGTTTTTCTTGAAGTTCACCAAACAGAACCTGTTATTTCCCCTCTGGGTCTCAGCACATGCTACTGGCAATTCCTGCCCTTCACCCCACCTGCCCCATTCCTCCGCCAGGCTTAGTCTTGGTCCCCCTTAGAGCTCACTCATCTGCTGTTCCTTCCACCAGAAAGTCTTTCCCAAGCTCCCCATCCATCCCAAACTGGGCTAGGAGGGCTGCATGGGACCAAAAACAAAAGGAAAATGATTTCTCCCCCTCTGTGTAGAATTGCTTGTCACATACATACAGGGTCAGCCCGGACTTATACACACAGCATTGCACATGTAGTTATTTACCAGTGCATTCACCAAACCCTGGGGAGAGGTGTTATTATTTCCATTTCAGAGTGGGGCGCTGAGGCTCTGAGATATTCATGGCCCCCCTAAAGTCACAGGAGCAGCTAGGCCAGAGAGTCGAGGATCAGCAGGGGTGAAGGCTGAGGGGCGAGTGATCACAGATGCTGGGCAGCTCCGAACTGCCTAACATAGGGATCATGGGGCTCCACTCCCTTCCCTCCATGCAGCCCTGAGGAGCCTGCAAGACTAGGGGTGGCACAGCTCTATTTCTCTGGTCCAACTCTCTTCCCCAACCCTGAGCCATTCGTGGAATCCTATATAATAAAAGCCTAATATGCTAAGTGTCTGGTCAGCCTTTCAACCAATCAAAGCTAATGATATGCTATGATGTGCACTGACCACCAGGGGGCAGAAGATCTGACCGGTAGGTTAGCTTGCTGCTGTGGCCGACCAATTGGGACTAAGTGAGACAGGCTGGACTGCCCTGGAGCCCTCCCACGGTCTCTCCCCAGCTGGCCAACCTCCTGCGTCCTTCCCCGGCCCCAATCATGCACTGGCGAGGTCCCTCTGCCTGGCCTGGACCCTCTCGCAATCTGGGCTGAGGGACCACTCTCCCCGCAAGTGCACAAATTTCATGCACCGGCCTCTACTATATTATAAGTCCCTCTGTTTGAGGTAAACTTCCCTATTAACCTGGCAATCATCTACACTAATAAAAGAGAAAGATGCAAGTTGACCTTACCTTTGCAGCGCCCACCAGCCAATCAGGAGTGAGTATGCAAATTAACCCAACAAAGATGGCAGGTTAATTTGCATACACAGGCACTGCCCCAGCCACTCTGGGCCTCTGGGCAGCATGGGAAGGCAGAAAGGCAGCTCCAGGCCAGAGCGAAGGCAGTGCTGGCAGCCAAGGGAAGGAAGGCCCATTCTTGCACGAATCGTCGTGCATCGGGCCTCTAGTGTATAATAAGACTCGAAAAGCCTTTGCTGGTAAGGGTTCTAAATAAAACCAACTAAATACAGAGGAAATCAAATGAGGCGGCACAACAACAGCTGGAGTCCTGCCCTGGGCCTCCTGCTCCTTCTGTGTCTGACGTCTCGGTCCCTCCTCTGGGCTGCGAGGGAAAATGTTGGTCCAACCACCTCCCACAGGAAATTTCTCCCCCAGGGGCAGTGCGGAGACCCCACTGTCCCCAGCCCTGTAGAAGCTGGCCTCAAAGTCCAGGTGGCCCCTGGGCCCGAGCAGGACTCTGAGTAGCCCCAGGGCAAGGCAGCAGCCTGGAGGCACAGGGAGGAAGTGAGGCCTCCCCCGGGGCCACTCTTTCCAATGTCACACTTGAGCCCCTGCAGACAGCCCCGTCACCACGTCTCCTGCTCAGCCCCTTGTCTCTGGAAGAGGGAAGAGCGGCTTGGTCATGCTTGTCACATGAGATGTACACACCACTCCTGGCCATTTTGTGCCTTTCACACAGGCTTCCAGAAAGCAGGCCACTGGTTTTATGGATGAAGAAACTGAGTCTCAGAGAGACACACCATGAAGCCAGTTGTTGACAAAGTGAAGGCTAGGACCTGCCTCCCTGTGGTCAGTACGCGTAGCAGCCGCAGGCCCCTCCGACAAGGTGCTCCTGGTGTTAGCCCCTCTCTTCCTGATGGGCCCACACTGAGCACAACCCAGGCGAGTGCAGGAGACAGAGGGAGTCCGCCTGGAATCAGCCCAGCCAGACTACGGAGCAGCTCGGTAGCCTTTGCTGGCACCTCCAGTTTCTCCATTTCCTCTCACCCCCCCATCCCGCCGCCCCCCAGCCGTTCCACTCCACATCCTCGCTGCCTCACATTCTCTTCTCACCTATACCTGATCTCAGCACGTGGGGCTCCTTCCTCCTGAGCTATGAGGAAGGACTAGCACTTAAGGCTTCCTTCCTGGAATCACACAAGGTAAGTAAATTCTGTTCCGCCTGCAGACAAGAGTAGTCTCAAGTCTATCCCCCACCTGGTGTGATCCCAGAAAGATTCTGCAAGTGTGGAGCCACCTGGAGGTTGTAATCGGAACAACAGGACCACTAGCTAATCAGAATGGACGCCTGCCACGACCCACCAGTTGGCTGCTGGGCCTGGTTTACATCACGTGGGCTCACACTGAGGCATTCTGGTAGACTTTTGTGACAGTTTCCTTCTGGCTCCCAGGCTGTCTCTGGCCATCTATTTCTGGTGCCTCTTTTGGTCCTCACAGATCTCATATCTCCCTTTTCCTACTTCTTCTTCTTGAGGCCACACTGACTTTCGTCCTCCTTAGTCTCCATCTGCTTTGCCATTTCCACATGAACCTCACAGCAAACTCTTGATGCAGAGAGGTCAATGAGCTTCTGGAATCCATGGAGATCCAACTAAAACAGCACACCCAACCTCTCTCCCCCCCCCCCCCCCCCCCAGCACTGGAGACAGGCTAATATCCTGGGCATGTTCTTCGGCCGTTTCCCAGCTCTGAGCTGTTCTTGTCTGTAGTTGGTGGCAATGATGTCCTCGAAAGATTTGCAGGCCTAGAGCGGCTGATAAATGGTGGGCCCGGAGCCAATGCCAATTGGGGCTTTTTTCCCGGCCCCCTGCTTTAGAACAGGGACACCCTCCATCATCAGAACCAAAGCTGGGCTCTGGGTCCCTACTTTCCAAGGCTCTCCTCTCTCCACCCACTTGGAGAGGCTGCAGGGAGCAGACCCCGGGGCATGTCACTCCAGGGTTAGGAAGCTTGTTGGCACGAGCAGCCGCAGGCACTGCTTTGCATAGTCCCCAGCACTGTGGGCGGGGACAGTTAGCAGGAGAGCCTGTTGGGGAGGGTGGCATTTAGAGAGCCAGCTTTGTCCTTTCACTGCCAGAGAAGGAAGCTGGCCACATTCCTGCGGACACGGGTTTCCCTATTCCTGTGATCGGCAAACTGCGGCTCGCGAGCTACATGCGGCTCTTTGGCCCCTTGAGTGTTCTAAGGCCACTTCTTCAAAATAGACTCGCCCAGGCCGAAAACCGACTTCTGCGCATGGGCCCCGAAGTTTCAATCGCACTGTACATGCGCGCCCGCACATGGTATTTTGTGGAAGAGCCACACTCAAGGGGCCAAAGAGCTACATGTGGCTCGCGAGCCGCGGTTTGCCGACCACTGCCCTATTCCAAGCACTTTCCCCTGAAGTGCACTGTGGCCCGCTGAGGCCACCTGTAACGCTCCAAAGATCAATCAGCAAATACCTCTTGAGAAATACTTCAGGGAACTTGCTTGGCAGTGTGGGGCCGCAGTGGAAATGTAGGGCCTGCTCAGTGTGTGTGGTCTCCCCTCCTGTCTTGCCTTCTCTCCAGCCAGGGAGAAACTGGGTTGGCACAAAATACCCGTAGGGTTTGGACCCTGGCAAGGGGCTTCCAAGGTGAACAGCAGGACAGCGATGGGAGGAAATGGGGCCCAGGGGTCCTGCCCAGCTGCCGGCTCTGCCCGCTCCTCTGGTTCTGGGGTCTGCTGCTACATGGTCCGTGTTTGTTGTGTATCTGCAGGGTCTGCTGGCAGACAAATTGAGGTTGACATCAAGAGTTTAAGAAAATGTGATAGCAGAACCTTTTAATGGGACATTCTAGCTATTGGGTTGTATTCTCCTGTGAAAATCATGGAAACATACCCATTATTTGATTTTTACGGTCCAGCCTGCCTAGCACTAGTTTCCCTGGAGGCAAATCTGAGAGCCACCCCACCCGCAGTGAGCCATGGGGATGGGGTGGGGGGGGAGGCGTCAGGCCAAAGAAGAGAGGCCACCCTGACTTTGGACCAAAGCTTCCTACACGTCCTGACGCCCTTGCAGCTTCTTTTGCTGGGGACACGGGAGACTGGCCCGCCCGACCTTCAGAGACCCCAGCTCTTAACTCTCTGGCAGGAGACAATCTTGACCTCAGGCACTTTGAGGGGGTCCCCCGTGCACCTGCTATCAGGTGGCTCAACACACTCCCAACGTCCAAAGTGCCTGTCAGTCGTCTGGCCACCCCACCCCCACCCCAGGGTCTGATTTAAGAGTGATGTTGTCGTACTTTGCAGGAATTCATCACCCAAGGGATTCTGGCCCGACTCGAAGTGGCCCAGGTAGGCTGTGGGGCAGAGTCCACCTGATGGAGGGCGGGCCCATGGATTCCCGAGGAGCCTGGAGAGCAGGAAGCTCTGCCCGAAGGAGCAAGGGGTCTGGTTCCCGGGCCCTTCCCGATGGTCGCAGGCTCAGCCATGCCCCGGCCTCAGACACAGACACTCGGGTGAAGACCAGCCAAGGAAAGCCGCTTCCTGAGCCTGCCTCCCCTTGGCCATTCACCTCGGCCACACTGCCTCCTCCCACCCCCTCCCCAGGTCCTCCCAGCAGCAGTCACCAGCCTCTGCCCCCACCCCTGCCCCGGCTTCTGGGGGGGACCCGGGGGGGGGGGTGTTGGCTTGTATAGAAGGGTTTCTAGTTTCTTCTGCTCCACTGTACTGCATCCCCCTCTACAGTGGTTTCACAACTATTTAGAAAGCATGCCTAATTTTTACTTATTTTTAGTTTTAAAAAATATGTAAGAAGCCTTTAATTATACTCTGATTGCTCGCATACAGTATAAAATATTTACTCCGCTAAATAAATACATGACATTATTGCAAATGGAACTAACCCCCCCCACCCCCCACCCCCACCCAGGAGATATGCCCCCCTTAGCCTAGGGCTCCTGAGAGTCTGTGCCAGATCCCCCAGCACAGATACGCCCTGGGGGCTGAGGCAGTTAGAGCTTCCGGGAGCCACACTGGCTGCTTCTGGTCCCGAAATAGCCCCAAAGAGAGGCTGTGAAGCCAGTGGGGAAAGGCGGGGGGGTCAGCAGCTCCTTCATCAGCCCAGCCCTAAAGCAAGCAGCGGGGAGGGGGGCAGGGCAGGCGGGGCAGGAGGAGGGGAGCCCGGGGAGGCTGCTGAGACCTGAAGCCCAGCCTCCGCCTTCACCCAGCTTTGGGTAAGAGGAGTTGGGGTGAGCAGAGTTTCTGGGTTAGGCAGTTAGGGGGCCAGACCAATCACCCCAGGAAAGGAGAGTCTGGCCACCTCAGGGGACCCAGTCGGTGGGGATGTCACCTCCTAGACATGCTTAAAGGCCCGTGTCCCTGTGATGGAGACACGGGGCAAAAAGCCGTGTACTGGTGAAACGGGGCTGGGGAATCTGCGGAAGGCAGTGCTGTGGGCCAGGCAGCGTCCCCTCTCCCCTCAGAAATCTGCCCCCGTACTTTCAAATCCTGTGGGGGAGTTTCACACTAGAGCAACACTGGGGGAGCCTACAGGGAAGGGGGGCTTGGAGAGGGGAGCCCTAGAGGCTGAATTACCCAGCTCCCCAAGTACCTTCTCTTGGTATGTCTTGATCAGCACACCAGCTCTTACCCCTGAGCCTGGGTGATCCCGCCTGAGCCCTGAATTCCAGTGCTCAGTGCTAGTCAAGCGCCCCGCCCTTCTCTCCCTGTTAGTCCAGACTTGGCCCCCATTCGGACTCAGCCACAGCCCTGAAGACAGGAGAGGTAGGAAGGAAGCCCTCTCTGTGCAGCTATGCACGTTACCGCCATGAGGTGGCAGCAGAGAGCCACACCACTTGGGCAGCAGTGGAAACTGGGCAGCCAGCAGCACAGCTCTATGGAGCCTGGAACAGGGGGAGCTGGGACCTGTGAGGCAGGCCCTCCCTCGGTGGGTGGGAAGTACTCTACACTGAGTATCCGGCCAAGCCGCTCTTGTCAAATACTACACGGGTAGCAAAGTAAACGGCGGTCAGACCCAGGGCTGAGGCTGACCCCATACAGGCAGGGACGGACTGGCTGAGCTGGATGATGGAGCCCAGGCAGGGGGCCACCTGGGGCAGCAGGAAGGCACTGTCAGGATGGCGATGTGCAGAGGGGAGCAGGCCGCTGCCTCCAGCACCCACATGTCCACTGGGAGGAGGAGACCCGGCCTTGGGGCCCAGCGGGAAGCTGGTCGCCGGCTGCCATCACTGGCACCCCCTCCAGCATCTCCTCAGCACATGGCAGGAACACCTGCTTCTCCTGGTGGCAGAGGGAGGCTGGCACGTGGGGCAGGATCTGCGGGCAGAGAGGTGAGCTCAGTGATGCTGAGGCGGTCACAAGTCACACTACAGGCACGAGGCGCCAGCCACCGCACCGCCGGATAGACTGCCCGGGTGCAGACCTGCTGCCCCGGCTGCTCCATGGCCAGAGGGAAGAGCAGGGAGGTGGCCCACGGCACGGGCTCCCACCTGGACTCCTGCATCGCAGTGTCTCCCGGCCTCGGCGCCTGGCTCAGCCCTGGGCACACCCGGTACAGCCCCTCACCCACAAAGTTTGCGTAAAACAGCGTGAAGGTCATGAATGCCACCCAGCTCACAGCTCGGCCACAAAGAGTCGGCGCAGGGCATGCGGCACGTGGCAGCCGAGCTGGTGCAGCTGGGGAAACGGGGTGCCAGGTTCCGGAAAGCCAGGCGGGCGCCACACGGGCAGCAGTGGGTGGCCTAGAGGGACCGATAGCCCTTCCGCTGGCGCGGCTGGGCCCATAGCTGCCTCCTCAGCCACAGACGGCGCAGCTGCCACGCCAGTGAGGAGATGAGAATGAGCAGGCCACAGAGACACTCTTCCTGGGGCCGATGCAGGGGCCAGGGCACTGGCGTCCCAGTCAATGGCAGGCAGGAGGAAGCCCAGGCAGCCCAGGCAGCCCCCGAGGCTGGTCATGAAAGCACAGGCGAGAAGGCCTGGTGACGGTGGTCAGGGTCCCGGAAGAGGTCAGAGAGCAGGGCCTCCGGAGGAGGGACGCACACCTGGCCGCAGGCGTCCAGCAGCCCCACGCCCAGGGTCAGCAGTGCCAACCCCAGGGGCCGGGTGTCCGGGCACAGCAGCCCCGCCAGCCCGCTGGCCCTCGGGATGAGGAAGAGGCTCAGCAGGACGCCCAGGGACAGGGCCCAGATGAAGGGCCTCCGGAGACCATAGCGCCCACGCAGTGGTCCCTGGCTGAGCCTAGGAGTGGGACTGAGACCAGGCCCAGCCCTGGACCGATGCCTGCAAGAAGGGCAAGTAGTGTGAGCCAGAGGCTGGGGCCCTGACGGGGCAGGGGCAGGGGAACCATCCTCCGTGGGAAGGATGGAAATGACCGTGATTCTCTCACAGGGAGGACCGCTCCTGTCCTGGGCACTGTGCTGAGTACTCAGGGACTCTAATTGACTCCTCACAGCTGGGATCACTAACGCCCCTTTTTCAGACGGGGAAACTGAGGCATGGAGCGACTGATGAGTGACACTCGTGTCCAGGCATAGGGCTAGGAGGGCAACGGGCAGGGCTGCGACAGGCTGTCTGACCCAGAGCCTGTCATCCTGGCAGAGCCCCTCCTCCTGGGAGTCGCCCGAGGCTGCCACTTGCTCTGTGGCTTTCGCAGAATTCATCTGCAGCCAAGAGCCCAGCCCTGACCCACAGGTAAGCAGGAGCCCTGGCTGGAGAGCCTGACCCTGCCGCCCAGTAGCTAGTGTGCAGCTGCCTAGTTCAGCCCACTCACAGACCTCCGTTATCCCCTCTGTGGAGTAGGTGCTGCCAAGGCTGGCTGCAAGCGTTAGAGGCGATAGATAGACATTAGACAGGGCCAGCCAAAGGGGAAGGGCCATTCCTGCACTGTCTCCTAGGAGCCAGTCGGGATGCAGGGCCAGGGGTATGGTGGGGACCAGAGCATGTCCCTGTACCCTTTTCTTCCTCTTAGGACCCGCTCAGCCCAGGGTCGCCCCTGTCCCCAGCAGACAGCCACCTCTCCCTCCAAGCGGCTCTCTGGGCAGAGGCACTGCTGCCCTATGCCCAGGTGGCATGGATCTGGAACAGGAGGAGGTGGTGACCCACCCAGCACCATGGTCATGACCTTCTCTCCTACCCCCTCTTCCAGCAGCAGGGGTGGCACGTAGGTGATCCTGCGGCCAGACACACCTCCAGGCCAAAGGTCAGCAGGTTGACCAGCAGGAGGCTTCCCGATGCTGCAGAATGTGGCTCCCCCACATTCTCTGGACCGTGGTGGGCCAGGCGGGTAGGACTCCGACCCGGTCACTCACTCCAGAACTGCCTCATCCCAGCCCCACTCCAGACGCCAGGCCTCTCCTGGCTGCCACAGACTGCGAGGACTCAGCCAGGAGCCCACTCCTGCCAGCCCACCGTGCAGGCCGGCTTCTCAGCCCAGGCTAAAGGCCTGCCGCCAGGGAGTGCCTGGGTGGGGACATAGCACTCAGATCCTGGCTGCGGCAAGTGGCTGTCACCCGGGCCAACACGGTCGACTTGGCTTCCTCCTGCCCTCGTGCGCGTCAGCTGGCAGATTTTAAATCCCCAGGTAAAAAAAAAAATTAAATATATGTTTTTATCGCTTTCAAAGAGAGGAAGGGAGAGGGAGAGAGAGATAGAAACATCAATGATGAGAGAGGATCATCGATCAGCTGCCTCCCGCATGCCCCCTATTGGGGATTGAGCCCGCAACCTGGGCATGTGCCCTGAAAGGAATAGAACTGCGACCTCCTGGTTCAAAGGTGGACGCGCAACCACTGAGCAACACCGGCCAGGCACTTAGTTGGCTTTTAATCTTCAGTGTTTCTGAACTACACCCTGCCCCCACCCAACACACGATCCTAGAATCTGCCCTAAACAACTGGATGTTGACACTATGTACTAAAGTAGGGAAGACAAGAACGGGTTTTAGTTGTGGGGTGAGGGGATGAGAAGATGAGAAACAGGCGTTTCATTTTGAGCACGTTGGGAGGGAGGCTGAGAGATCTGCCTCGGACACAAGTCTAGAACTCACAGGAGCTCTGAGCCGGAGCTGCAGATGCTGTGGGCCGAGTGTGCAGGAAACACTCGTTCTCCAACCGAACTGAATTTCTGTCTCTAGTCCCATTCCAACGGGTGGGGACATCAAATCTCAGCCACTTAGTCTTCCTTCACCAGGACGGCGGGCAGAGCAGGCTGGAGGGTGGCCCACTTGGTGACAGGCAGGGGGGCTGGCATTTGCCCGGCTGCTGGCACCTACTGAGATGACATTGTATAATCTGGTTAATTGTAAAATCACTGCCTAACAAGTGTTGGGACATCCGCTTCACTCAACCTCCGGACCTGTATCTCTCTCACAGCCCCTTTTCCACGCTTCGCTGGGGAGCAAAGGAACCCCGCTCCCACCGCTCAGGGTGCCCGGGCCGGAGAGCGCCACACTCGTGGCTCCGCTCCGTGCTGCGCTGACAGTAAGGACAGGCTGCGTCTCACACTCCCTAGCCTGTTCTCAGGGAGCCGCACAGGCTTCTTCTGTTTCCTAGCAACCACTGAAGTCATGGGCGGTCCCAGTGCCTACTATATGCAGCAACACCCACACAGGCTGTCTGCAACCAATCATGCAAGAAGGGATTCCCCACGCAGGCGCCAGAGGAGAAGGAAGAAAAAATGAACAGGCTTGTTTCTGGGCTGGAGGAGAGAAATAAAAACAAAACTTAATTCATGAGTGTCCATGGGTGAGAGGGAAGGAGCAGCAACAATCGTGGAAAACATGAAGCAAATCGCTTTCTCTATTCATTTTCCTCAGTAGGTTAATTTTTTAAAATATTCAAACATTTATTATGGTTTTATGTTTTGAAAATGTACATTTCTAAGAGCGGGGAGAATGTTAACTACTTCATGTCAGGCAGACCTTGTTATCCAAAACCCTTGTTATCCAGAACGCCTCCAGCCCACACATTCACGGTGCAGAGCACACCTAAGTATCCACATGCACACACCCACACTCACACCACACACCTACATGCACACACCCACACGCATGCACCACACCCACACACCTACATGCACACACCCACATGCACACACACACACACCTACATGCACACACCCACACGCATGCACCATACCCACACACCTACATGCACACACCCACAGGCATACACCACACCCACACACCTACATGCACACACCCACACACATGCACCACACCCACACACCTACATGCACACACCCACATGCACACACTCACACACATCTACATGCACACACCCACATGCATGCACCCACACACATGCACCACACCCACACACCGACATGCACATACCCACATGCACACACACACGCACCCACATCACACACCTACATGCACACACCCACATGCACACACACACACACACACACACACACCTACATGCACATACCCATATGCACACATCCACATCCACACACCTACATGCACACACCCACATGCACCCACACCCACACATCTACATGCACACACCCACAAGCACCCACACACACTGCCTTGGGGGCCGGGGAAGACTGAAGTTGCTGGCCACACGCAGCTGGCCTCTGGTGAACCCGTCCAAATTGCTCCCCTGGAGACACTGGCCCAGTCCCTTCCCTCTAGTCCCCGCCTTCACAGAGACCAAGGACTCTGAAGCATAGACTCACATCCGACTTTTACCAGCAGGAGGCACTGTCTGAGCATGAGGATAAGCAAAGTGGGAGCCGGGGAAGCTAAGAACACCAGACACTTGTAGCTGGAGTTGTCTGTCACAGCAAGGGCGGAGGGGCCTGGCAGCATCCATGGTAGAAGGGGAGATGGCGCTGCACATGGCTTAGAGTTCCCCATAACAGGTGGTTCAGGAACAGGAAGTGATGATTTGGGGGGTAAGGAAAGGGCAATAAGAAAAAATATACATTTAAAATTTTTGCTTTTTTTTGCCTCTCTACATGGTGTCACTAAATATCTGTGCACATTGGCATAGCTCAGCCAGGGAAGCTCCAGGCCCCAGAATGCATACTTCCTCTCCCGCGTGCACAGCCCCCACATCAGCACTGGTACACTAGCCTCTGCAAACATTTCCAGTCACACTCTTTGTTTTTAAACTTGAGTCAATATACTAAATCTTGTCCAAAATGTTATGGAAAAAAATACATATATATCTATAATAATAAAAGTGTAATATGCTAACTAGACTGGTCCTTCTGGACAACCTTCCAGACGAAGCCAGGGCTGAGAGGGAAGCCTGGGTCCCCAGTGCCTGCCAGTGGCTGGAGGGAAACCCGGGTCTCAGGTGCCAGAGGGAAGCCAGTGCTGGCAGCCGGGGGAAGGAAGGCCAACTCTTGCACAAATTTCGTGCATCGGGCCTCTAGTATATACATGTTTATTCAGGCAGGTTACTGCAGGACACTGGGGGAACGTTCCCCCTCTTTGGGTGGCCCCATATTTGTCCATCTCACATTATTTTTTATGCTCACATCTGCCTAAATAAATAAAAATGGAGAAGGAATAAGAATGTAATTAATAATATAAACTTGGTTAATTTATATATTGAACTCTGTGATCAGAAACAAAAACCAACCACAGGACATCTGTCATGGAGGAGGCGGAGGGGAGGTGAAGGTGAGCACAGGCTGGCTCTGCCCCCCGGTGCATGACAGAAGCCCAGCTCAGAGCAAACACTGGGAAGTCCGAAGGCATGACCGCCTTCAGGCGTGGCTGGATCCAGGGGCCCAGATGGTGCCTTGGCTTCACCTCCAGTTCGGCTCCTCTTGGATGTGACTTTACTCCCAGGTGGGCTTCCTCCGGGGAAAGGTGACCGCTAGCAGCCCCGAGCCTCCTTCCTTTCAACACCTGTGGACACGGCCAAAAGTAATGGCTTTTTAAAAGCTATTCATAGGGCCCTAGCTGGTTTGGCCTCAGTTTCAGATGGGGAAACTGAGGCCTGGCACAATTGATGAGTGAGTTTGCCCATGTGTGCATGTAGGTGTGTGGTGTGTAGGTTCTGGATAACTAAACAGTCACGGGTTCAATTCTGGTCAAGGGTATGTACTTGATCCGCGGCCAGCCCCGGGAAGGAGGGAACCAATTGATGTGTCTCTCTCACCTCAACGTTTCTCTCTGTCTCTCCTCCTCCCTTCCACACTCTCTAAAAATCAATGGAAAAATATCTTCAGGTGAGGATTAACAAAAAAAGACTAAGAAAAAAAAGCTATTCATGGGATATCAAAAAATTGACTGTATATAAAACCACATAGAAATTATAAAACATCCCCAAAGTAAAAATCATATAAAATAGCATACTTTGAACAGAAAGCAATATAATAGATATTAATTACAAAACCAGAAAACAAAAGACTGCTACTCAGAAATTTTAAATTACCTCTTAAACACTTTTGTATCAATGAGGAAAACAAAACAAAATTTAAAAATCTATAGAAAAAAATCCCATAGTTAAGAATCTATAAGGCACAAATAAAGCAGAGAATTCATGATCTTAAGTGCTTATATTAATAAATAGAAAAAATGTATTAAGCATCCAAATCAAGAAGTTAACAAAGAATAACAAACGCATTTAAAGAAAGCATGAGGATGAAATTAGTGAAGCTAGAAGCCACATTAGTGAGTGAGTGAAATAACGCCTACAGAAGCCAGATTGGGTGATGGAGTGAGCTGCAGGTGAGGGTTGTGAGGGAGTGCAGACAGATGTAGAAACTTCCCAAGGCTCGGCTGTGAAAGAGAAGAAAGACATTGGGCAGCAGCTAACAGTGGGCGAGCCTTCGATAGAGAAACAACTATTTGTGAGAAGGCTGGGTGCCAATACACGTCAAATTTATAGGAATGAGTAGGAAGCTGAGAGATCACAGCTGGCAATTGTGTTTTTTCCTGAAAATAATGAGTAGGGAGGAAGAGGTATTTGAGATTTGAGGTGAGAACCAACAGCAAATGGAATGCAAAGACTAGGAAAATACAGAATTATTAGGTATTTTCAAAGGCCCAGATAACTTCTCCCTGGAAGTGTGGTTTTCTCCAGCATGTTAAAAGTCTGAGTGCAGGAGAGGTGAAGATAATGGATTGATGCGATGTTGGGATTTTCCTGAGTGAGTGGAACAGAAGGTAAATGGCCAACAAAGGTATAAGAGACAGTGTCTATTTAATTATTCAAAATGCATTCATTGAGCACCTATTATGTAAGGTAATATGTTAAAGTTTAGGAGCATAGACTCTCCAGCCAAACTGCCTACATTCGAAATATAGCTCCACCACTTATAGATATGTCTTTGGAAAAGTTATTTATTTATGGCCTCCATTTTTTATCTGGGACTCATGTGGATAATAAGCTGTCCTCACAGAGTTATTGAGAGGATTACTTCAAAGAAAGATTTTAGAACAGAAATGTCATTTATGGCCATTGTGGAGTAACAAAGACTGGGATTGCCTTTCACCATAAACAACTGTAAACCTGAACAAAGAGTATGACACAGCTGTTTCTGGGTATGGGACCACAGGCGGTGCACTGCAGTCTCCGAGAGAAGGAAACACATAAAGCAAGTGCAGCATTCACTCGCTGAAGACAGCTTCCCGATTACAGCATAGGTAGGTGGAGCCCAGGAAGAGTCCAGCAATCCCACTGAGCTGAGAAAACAAAGACCAGAGTTTGGAGCTATGAAAGCAAATGGAACTCATGGGGTTGGCTGCAGGGAGGAGGGAGTCATATAGTGGGGACCCCAAAAGCCTATGTGGACGTACATTCATTTTCTAGGGCTGCTGTAGCGAAGTACCACAAACTGGGTGGCTTAAATAACAGAAGTATATTCTGTCACAGTTCTGGAGGCTGGAAGTCTGAGATCAAGGTATCAGCAGGGTTGGTTTGTTTTGAGAGCTGGGAGGAAGAATCTGTTCCATGCCTCTTCCCTGGCATTTGGTGGTTTGCTGTCAATCTTTGACATTCCTTTGCTTGTAGATGTATCACCTTGATCTCTCCCTTCATCTTCACATGGCTTTCTCTCTGTGTACATGTGTTTGGGTCCAATTTTCCCTGTTTGTAAGGACACAAGTTATACTGGTTTAGGTTAGCTGAATGACCTAATTTTATTATAAAGACCCAATTTCCATATAAAGGTCATATTTTGAAGTATTGGGGATTAATACTTCAAAATATATTGAAGGGGGAACACAATTTAACCCATAACAGAAGTTTCCTATTGGTGTTTGGTCAAGAACTGGATTGTATAGGTACAGTCTCAACCTTGTAAGATATTGGTTGCTGGCAGAATGGAAATACTAGAGGTCGCCCAGTGCCAAGAGTCCCTTCCAGCCAAAGCAGAGAAATCTTATTGGCACAGCACATATTATCTCAGCATTAAGCTGAGAAACCAGAAAAGTTAGGCTTTGGGAAGAAGGATCATGTCCTAGATCAGTGGTCAGCAAACTGCGGCTCACGAGCCACATGGGGCTCGTGAGCCGCGGTTTGCCGCTCTGTTGACTAATGAGTTTGCCGACCACTGCGTAAGGCATTACCCTTATCCAGAAGTTTTGACTTCAGGTTAAATACATTAGTACATTATTAAAATGTTTTTTAAGTGTTTTTCCCTAAGGCAGTGGTCGGCAAACTCATTAGTCAACAGAGCGGCAAACCGCAGCTAGCGAGCAGCGTGTGGCTCACGAGCCGCAGTTTGCCGACCACTGTCCTAGATAAAGGCTACTTTAGACTCATCCTAAAGAAGCCTAAAACCGAGATTCCAAAATGGTGGTTACACTGTAAGTGGAAGCTACACTGACATGCTCCCAGGACCAAACTGGAAATACAACTAAAATAAAGAAGAACCACTCCGAAAAACCAACTGAAGACTAGCTGGAGAGAACCCTGATAACCAGGGATGCAAAGTGGAGACCACATAGAGACTGGTAGGCAGTGCAGAAGCACGAGAGGGCTGGCTGGGCTCCCATAGTCAGCAGATAAAGTTCTGGATGGATATCTCAGCCATGGGTCTTCCCACTGAGAACTCTGGGGTCTTACTAAACCCCAATCCGGGCTCCCCATCCCAGAGCACCAGAACTGAGAAAGGTGCACACATAACATCTGGCTGTGAAAAGCAGCAGGGTTGTTGTCTGCAAGCAAGAGGTGAATGGAAATGCAGGCACCCTGTTAAAAGGCCAATTCACAAAATTTGATATGCAGCCACTCATCTTGGGCTCTGGCAGAGGGAGGGCAGAGTGGACTGGAACTGTGTGAGCAGAAGCCATGATTGGGGGGTCTGGGGTTAGAGTTTGGAGGGCAGCCACCCTCGTTTCCTGTGCTGAGCCACTCCCTCATTCTGTGGAGAAAATCTTTCTCTGGTGGCAAAACTTTGCTATCCAGATGGTTTTTGCCTGGGAGGAAGGCAGTTGTCCCACCCTATTGGAAGACCTCTCACCCTACCCTGTGGTCGATAGCCTGAGGCTATTCAATTCTGAGTGTCAATGGGACTACAGCAGAGGCAGGTCTCTGGAGGCTTTGAGTCTTTGCCTAATATAATCTTGGGAATAGGGCTAGAAAAAGCAGACCCTGGTACACATCTTGGTCCTTTCCCCAAGTCCCAGCAGAGGGAGCCACAAGCTGTGGATTGCTGATAGCTCCAAACAGGGCACTCAGGGCCAGTAGCAAACAGCATCTGACATTGTTCTGCACTAGAGATTGGGAGTCAAAGGATATCTACCTAAAACACAGACACAAACCCAATCAGGCAGCCAAAACTGGGAGACAAAGAAACAAGGCCCAATGGAAAGAACAAGAGAATTATCCAGAAGGAGAGATAAATGAAATGGAAATAAGAAAATTTATCAGACATAGAGTTAGAATAATGGCAAAGATGCTCAACAGCATGAGAAAAGATATAGTAACTATGAAGAATGACATGGCACTAATAAAGAGCATAGTGGAAGGAATATACCAAAGATTAGTGGAAGCCAAGGATTGGATCAGTGAATTAGAAGACAGGGTACAAAAAACATCACTCTATCAGAGAATAAAAAGAAACAACAGAAAGACAGCTTAAGGGAGATGTAGTACAACATGAAAAGTAACAATATTCACATAATTGGTGTGCCAGAAGGGGAAGAAAGTGAGCAAGGGATAGAGAATGTGTTTGAAGAAATAGTGGCAAAAAACTTCCCTAACCTGGAAGTAAAAAGTCATACAAATTCAAGAGGCACAGAGAATCCCAAGCAAGAAGAGCCCAAACAGGCCCATGCCCAGACACATCATAATTTAAATGCCAAAAATTAAAGACAAAGAGAGAATCTTAACCTTTTGCACTCGGATGTCGAGTGTGACTCGACATGGTTAGCATCGGTAGCAGCTTGTATGTCGAATTGTATTGAATGTATCAATAATTTGAAATATAAAAAAATTCAAATAAATAAGTTTGTATGAAAAGAAACTCCAGTTTTTTATTCTACTGCCGTGCTTTGTAAAATCTGGGGTATTTAAAAAAGTAAATCCCGAGTAGAATAAAGGAATCGAGAAAAAAGCAAGCGAGTGCAAAGGGTTAAAGGCAGCTAGAGAAAAGCAATTTGTTACATAAAAAGGAGCTCCCATAAGGCTCTCAGCTGATTTCTCATCAGAAACTCTACAGGCCAGAAGGGAATGGCATGAAGTATTCAAGGTAATAAAAAGCAAGGATCTGAAAACAAGATTACTATATCCATAATTCAAAATAGATGGTGAAATAAAGAGCTTCCCAGACAAAACAGGCTAAAAGAGTTTATCACCACCAAACCAGGACTGCAAGAAAAGCTAAAGGGACTGCTGTAATAAGAAGAATAAATATATATAGAGAGAAACCTAGGCATACAGAATTAAAATGGCAATAAATAAGTACTTATCAATAATAACCTTAAATGTAAATGGATTAAATGGTCCAATCAAAAGACAGGGTAGCTAAATGGATAAGAAAACATGACCCAACTATATGTTGTCTATAAGAGACCCACCTCAGAATAAAAGACTCACAGAGGATGAGAGTGAAGGGATGAAAAAAAATTTGCCATGCAAATGGAAACAAAAATAAGCTGGGATAGTCCTAACCAGTTTGGCTCAGTGGATAGAGCGTCGGCCTGTGGACTGAAAGGTCCCAGGTTCGATTCCGGTCAAGGGCATGTACCTTGATTGCGGGCACATCCCCAGTGGGAGGTGTGCAGGAGGCAGCTGATCGATGTTTCTCTCTCATCGATGTTTCTAACTCTCCATCCCTCTCCCTTCCTCTCTGTAAAAAACAATAAAATATATTTTAAAAAAATAAGCTGGGTTAACAATATTCATATCTGACAAAATAGACTTCAAAATGAAGGCCATTACAAAAGACAATAAAGGTCACTACATAATACTAAAGGTAACAATCCAACAAGAGGCAATAACTCTGGTAAACATATATGCACCCAAATGTATAGGAGCATCTAAATGTATAAGGAAACTTCTAGAGGACTTTAAGGGAAAAATTGACAGTAATACAGTCATAGTATGGGACTTTAACACCCTGCTGACTTCATTGGATACATCTTCCAGACAAAAAATAACAAGGAAATAGAGACTCTAAACAATACACTAGATCAGATGGATTTAATTGATATTTATAGAACATTTCACCCCAAAGCTGCAGAATATACATTCTTCTCAAGTGCACTTGGGTCATTCTCAAAGATAGACCACATGTTAGGACACAAAACAAGTCTCTACAAATTCAAGAAAATTGAAATCATATCAAGCAATTTCTCAGATCACAATGGAATGAAATTATAAATCAACTGCAGCAATACCACTCAAAAACACTCATAAACATGGAGGCAAAATAGCACATTAATAAACAATGAATGGGTTAGGACAGTGGTCGGCAAACTGCGGTTTGCGAGCCACATGCAGCTCGCGAGCCGCGGTTTGCCGCTCTGTTGACTAATGAGTTTGCCGACCACTGGGTTTGGAGATCAAGAAAGAAATAAAAAATTTTCTAGAAACAAATGAAAATGGACACACCACAACTCAAAATCTCTGGGACACAGCAAAAGCAGTCCTGAGAGAAAAGTTCATAGCACTATAGGCCTACCTCAAAAAACCAAGAAAAATTTATAATAAACTATTTAATCCTACAACTTAAATAGTTAAAAGGATAACAAAAAGAAAAGCCCAGAGTAAATAGAAGGAAGGAAATAATAAAGATTAGAAGAGAAATAAATTAGAGGCTAAAAAAAAAAATACAAAAAAATCAATGAAATCAAGAGTTGGTTCTTTGAAAAGATAAATAAGATTGATGAACTACTGGCCAGACTCATCAAGAAACAAAGAGAGAGGACCCAAATAAATAAAATCAGAAAGAAAAGCAGTGAAGTAACAACTGACACCACAGAAATACAAAGGATTGTAAGAAAATACTATGAACAACAATATGCCAACAAGCTGGACAATGTAGATGAAATGGAAAAATTCCTTTAAAAATACAATCTTTCAAAACGAAATCAGGAAGAATCAGAAAACTTGAATAGGCCAATAACAAATGACAAAATAGAAGTAGTAATAAAAAAACTCCTGGCAAACAACAGTCCTGGTCCAGACAGCTTCACAGTGCAGTTTTACCAAACCTGGAAACAACAACTAACACCTATCCTCCTCAAATGATTCCAAAAATCCAAGAGGAGGGAACACCTCCAAGCACTTTTTATGAGGCCAGCATTATCCTAATTCCAAAACCAGATAAGAATACTACAAAGAAAGAGAACTACAGGCCAATATCCCTGATGAACATAGATGCTAAAATCCTCAACAAAATATTAGCAAATCGCATCCAGAAATATATTAAAAAGATCATACACCATGACCAAGTGGGATTTATTCCAGGGATACAAGGCTGGTACAATATTCACAAATCAATAAACATGATACATCACAGAAACAAACTGAAATACGAAAATCACCTGATCATATCAATAGATGCAGAAAAAGCATTTGACAAAATACAATGCCCATTTTTATTTAAAAAAAAACACCTCTCAGCAAAGTAGGAAAGAGGGATCATATCTCAACATGATAAAGGCCATACATGACAAAACTACTGTGAACATCATATTTAGTTTCTATGCGCAGAACTAAAAGCATTTCCCCTAAGAAAAGGAACAAGACAGGGATGTCTGCTTTTTCACCACTCTTATTCAACATAGTACTGGAAGTCCTAGCCATAGTGATCAGACACAAAGAAGAAATAAAAGGCATCCAAATTGGAAATGAGGAAGTAAAACTCTCATTTGCAGATGACATGATATTGTACAAAGAAAACCCTAAACATTCCATCAAAAACTACTAGATTTAATAAAGGAATTCGACAATGTAGCAGGATATAAAACTAATACTCAGAAATCAATGTTCTTTTTATAATCAATAATGAATTCCCAGAAAGAGAAACTAAACAAACAATCCTATATACCACTGCAACAACAAAAATTAAGATACTTAGAAATAAACTTAATCAAGGAGGTAAAAGTCTTATACTCAGAAAACTACAGGGTGTTGAAGAAAGAGATAGAGGAAGATATAAACAAATGGAAGAATATACCGTGTTCACAGATTGGTAAAATTAACATCATTAAAATGTCCATACTACCCATAGCAATCTACAGGTTCAATGCAATCCCTATTAAAATTCCAACAGCATATTTCACAGAACTAGAAAAGATATGCCAAAAATTTATATGGAACCCAAAAAGACCCTAAATAGCAGCAGCAATGTTGAGAAAAAAGAACAAAGTTGGAGGATTCACAATTTCAAATATCAAGCTATACTCCAAAGCCACTGTAATCAAAAAACAACCCTGGCACTGGCACAAGAACAGGCACGTAGACCAATGAAACAGCAGAGACCCCAGAAATGGACCCAAGCCATTACTCTCAATTAATATTTGACAAAGGAGGCAAGAACATAAAATGGAGTCAAGACAGTCTCTTCAATAAATGGTGTTGGAAAAATTGGAAAGATACATGCAAAAAAAATGAAACTAAACTACCAACTTACACCATACACAAGAATAAACTCAAAATGAATAAAAGCCTTAAATGTAAGCTGTGAAACCATAAAAATCCTAGAAGAAACCATAGGCAGCAAAATCTCAAACATCTCTTGTAGCAATATGTTTATGGATACATCTCCTAGGGCAAAGGAAACTAAGGAGAAAATAAATAAACGGGACTACATCAAAATAAAAACTTCTGCACAGCAAAAGAAACCATCAACAAAATGAAAAGTGAGCCCACTGTATTGGAGAACATATTTGACAATGACATATCTGATAAAGGGTTAACATCCAAAATATATAAGGAACTCATACAAGTTAACAAAAGGAAGACAATCCAATTAAAAAATGGGTCACTTCTCCAAAAAATAGACACTTCTCCAAAGCAAACATACAGAAGCCAAGAGGCATATGAAAAAATGCTCAAAGTCACTGATCATCAAAGAGGTGCAAATTAAAACAGCAATGAGGTATCATCTCACACCTGTCAGAATGGCGTACCATCAACAACTCAACAAATGACAAGTGCTGGTGAAGATGCGGAGAAAAGGGAACCCTAGTGCACTGCTGGTGGGAATGCAGACTGGTGCAGCTATTATGAAAAACAGTATGGAGTTTCCTCAAAAAATTAAATATGGAACTGCCATTTGACCCAGTGATCCCACTCCTAGGAATATATCCTAAGAAACCCAAAACACCAATCAGAAAGAATGTATGCACACCTATGTTCATAGCAGCACAATTTACAATAGCTAAGATCTGGAAACAGTCCAAGTAAGTGCCCATCAGTAGAAGAGTGGATAAAAAAGCTGTGGTACATTTATACCATGGAATACTATGCAGAAGTAAAAAGAAGGAGGGACCTGGATAGTATTATGAAATAAGTGGATAGATGGGACAACTTCAACCAAGGAACTTGTATGGATATATGCATAACTCATGGATACAGACAATAGGGTGGTGAAGGCCTGGGGTGGGGGACATGGCCGGGCTATGAGGGACCAATGGGAGAAAATAGGGAACATATATAATACTTTCAACAACAAAGATTTAATTAAAGAAGAAGAAGAAGAAGAAGAAGAAGAAGAAGAAGAAGAAGAAGAAGAAGAAGAAGAAGAAGAAGAAGAAGAAGAAGCCTAAAACCAAGCCTTGACAGGGGCAAGGAAACCCTGTGATAGATTAATTGACTGCCAAAACAAAACAAAACACTCTTTAAAGGAAAGCAACACGATCCAGACTCCTTTTGATACGCCACTCACAATATCTAGCCTACAATAAAAAATTACTGAGCCCTAACCAGTTTGGCTCAGTGGATAGAGTGTTGGCCTTTGGACTGAAGGTCCCAGGTTTGATTCCAGTCAAGGGCATGTACCTTGGTTGCAGGCACATCCCCAATAGGGGGTGTGCAGGAGGCAGCTGATCGATGTTTCTCATCAATGTTTCTAACTCTCTATCCCTCTCCCTTCGTCTCTGTAAAAAAAATCAATAAAATATATTCTTAAAAAAATTACTGAATATTCCAAGAAGCAGGAAAATGTTACCCATAAAAAAAAGTTATCAACAGAAACAGACTCTGAGCTCATCTAGATGTTGAAATTAGCAGACTAGGACCTTTTTTATTTATTTATTGCCATTTTATTGTTTATATTATCTACACTAATAAAAGAGAAACATGCAAATTGACTGTACTTTCACAACACCCACAAGCCAATCAGGAGTGAGTATGCAAATAAACCAAACAAAGATGGCGGGTAAATTTGCATACACAGGCACCAAGCAGCCGGGAGTGGGGCGGGACACTTGGGTCATCACCATGGCGACAACACAGACATTCTGCACCACCCCAGCTGCTCCAGGCCTCTGGGCAGCGTGGGAAGGCAGGAAGGCGGGTCCAGGCTGAAGCAAAAAGGCTGCTCCAGCCGGAGCAAAGGCGGTGCTTGGAGCCAGGGGAAGGAAGGCCCATTCTTGCACGAATCTTTGTGCATCGGGCCTCTTGTGTGTGTGTGTGTGTGTGTGTGTGTGTGTGTGTGTACACACACACACAAGAGGCCCGGTGCACAAAATTCGTGCACGGGGGTGGGGTGTCCCTCAGCCCAGCCTGCACCCTCTCCAATCTGGGACCCCTTGAGGGATGTCTGACTGCCCGTTTAGGCCCGATCCTACCAAACGGGCAGTTGGACATCCCTCTCACAATCCAGGACTGCTGGCTCCCAACTGCTCGCCTGCCTGCCTTCCTGATTGTCCCTCACTGCTTCTGCCTGCCAGCCTGATCACCCCCTATCCACTCCCCTGCCAGCCTGTTTGCCCCTAACTGCCCTCCCCTGCAGGCCTGGGTCCCCCCAACTTCCCTTCCCTGTAGGCCCGGTCGCCCCCAACTTCCCTCCTCTGCTGGCCTAGTCACCCTAACTGCCCTCCCCTGCAGGTTTGATTGCCCCCAACTGCCCTCCCCTGCTGGCCTGATTGCCCACAACTGTCCTCCCTTGCAGGCCTAGTCCTTTTCAACTGCCCTCCCCTGCAGGCCATCTTGAGGTGGCCATCTTGTTTCCACATGGGGGCAGCCATCTTTGACCACATGGGGGCAGCCATCTTGTGTGTTGGAGTGTTGGTCAATTTGCATATTACTCTTTCATTAGATAGGGTAGAGGCCTGGTGCACAGGTGGGGGCCAGCTGGTTTGCCCTGAAGGGTGTCCCGGATCAGGGGGGGTTCCCTTGGGGTGTGGGGCTGCCTGGGCGAGGGGCCTGTGTTGGTTTGCAGGCCGGCTCCACCCCCCAGTGACCCAAGTGGAGGCCCTGGGATCTGGGATTTATTTATCTTCTATAATTGAAACTTTGTAGCCTTGAGTGGAGGCCAAGGCAGGCCAGGGCTGCGGAAGCTTGGCTTCCTCCATTGCTGGGGGCAACTCAAGCCTCCTGCTCTCTCCAGCTCTGTGGCTCCTGCCATTTTTGTTGGGATTTATTTATCTTCTATAATTGAAACTTTGTAGCCTTGAGTGGAGGTGGGCCTGGTCATGGTGTGTGGAAAGCTTGGATTCCTCCATTGCTGGGGAAACCCAAGCCTCCTGCTCACTCCGTGGCTGCAGCCATCTTGGTAGGGTTAATTTGAATACTCACTCCTGATTGGCTGGTGTGGTGGCTTGTGGGTGTAGTGGAGTGATGGTTAATTTGCATATTACTCTTTTATTAGATAGGATATATATATCCTATACTAATCCTATATCCTATACTAATATATATGTCCTATATCCTATACTATATCCTATATCCTATACTAATATATATGTATTAGTCCTCACTAATAATCCTATATCCTATACTAATATATATGTATTAGTCCTCACCTAAGAATATTTTTCCCATTAGTTTTTAGAGAGTGGAAGGTATGGGGAGAGACACACAGAGAGAGAAACATTGATGTGAGAGAGACACATCATTTAGTTGCCTCCTTCACACACACCATTAATATTTTTCAATAGAGCTTATTGTTCATAATTTTGATCTTTGTTTTTCTCCTTCTCCTTCTCCTTCTTTTTCTTCTTCTCCTTCTTCTTCTTGTTCTTCTTCTTCAAGAAGACCCTTCAACATTTCATGTAATACTGGTTTGGTGGTAATGAATTCCTTTAGCTTTTTCTTATCTGTGAAGCTCTTTATCTGAACTTCAATTCTAAATTATAGCTTTGCTGGGTAAAGTAATCTTGGTTGTAGATCCTTGCTTTTCATCACTGAATATTTATCTGGCCTGCAAAGTTTCTGTTGAGAAATCACCTAACAATTGTATGGGCACTCCCTTGTAGGTAACTACCTGCTTTTCTCTTGCTGCTTTTAATGTTCTGTCTTTGACTTTATCCCTTGGCATTTTAATCATGATGGGTCTTGGTGTGGGCCTCTTTGGGTTCCAACTGTTTGGGATTCTCTGCACTTCCTGGACTTGTATGTCTATTTCTTTCACCAGGTAGGGAATAGGTTTTCAAGTTCATGCTTCCTCTCTTCTCCTTCTGGCACACTTGAAGTTGTCCAGAGGTTCCTTATACTATCTTCATAGTTCTGGATTATTTTGTCTTTTTGGTCTTCTGGTTGGATGTTTTTTGCTACCTCATATTCCAAATCACTGATTTGATTCTCAGCATCCTCTACTCTACTATTGATTACCTGCAAATTATTTTTCATTTCAGTTAGTATATCCTGCATTTCTGACTGGTCCTTTTGCATGTCTTTGGTGGTCTTACTGGTACTAAGTTCATTGAAATTCTCACTAAGTTCTTTGAAGCTCTCATTAAGTTCCTTGAGCAAACATATAACCATTGTTTTCAACTCTGTATCTAATAGTTTGCTTGATTTCATTTAATTTAGTTCTTTTTCTGGAGATTTCTTCTGTTCATTCATTTGTGACATGTGTCTTTGTCTCTGCATTTTGGCTGTTTCCCTATTTGTTTCTATGTATTAGGTAGAACTGCTATATCTTGGAATGGTAGAGTGGCCTTGTGTAGTAGGTGTCCTGTAGGGCCCAGTGGATTGACCTCTCTGGTCACCTGAGCTGGGCACCCCTGTGTGGGCTGTGTGCACTGCCTTGTAGTTGAGCCTTGATTGTTGTTGGCCTCACTGGGAGGAAATGACCTCCAGGCCAGTTGGCTATGAGGACCAGCTGTGACTACAGTGGAAGAGTTGTTGTGCAGGAGCTGACCCAATGGAGCAGAACTTGCTTCAGTGCGGCTTTGGTGCTCACTGAGTCTGCCCCTTGAGTGTGTCGCTCATGGATGTGTAGAATTGTAATCTGGCATGGTCCAAAACTGTCTTCCAGGTGCACTGGCTCTGGGGCCTTGGGAATATGCAAAGCCAGCCACTGCCTGTGCCCTGCCTGGGGCCACCCAGTACCAGCTACAGAGATATCTACAGATGGCTGCTACTTGTTTTGGACTTGGAGATGCCCAGGAGAGGCCAAGCTGTGAACCTTGGCAAAATGCTGCTAGTACTGGGCCTAGGGCCACGTATTGAGAGGTATGGGGGATGCTGACACCAGTTGCTGCTTATTTGAGAGATTTTAGAAAAGTCTGAAGCCTGAGCCAGGATAGGCCATTCATATGGAAAAGCCATGACAAACAGCTTGGGTGGGGCTGCAAATTGGGTGGGGCAGGTCTCAGAGAATCACCAGGGTGGGGTGACAGTGTAGACCCTGTTGATGGAGACTCAGATATGGCTGCCAGTCAGTTCTATTGAGGGGAGGTCCCAGCACTTCTATCTGGGAGAAAGCTGCCCCTGAATTCTTGCCCTGAAGCCAGACAACTTAGTTCTTCCTTGTATGTCTCTGGATCCTTTCAAACTGCTGCCTCAGCGGTGGAGCTCAGAGGGAGTGAGTTCAAGTAAGTTTGTGTGCAGGCCCTTTAAGGGGAATTTCCTGGGACTCCAGCAGCCTCTGTGTCACTCAGCCACAATCCCCACTGGTTTTTATAGCCCAGAGTTATGGAGACTTCTCTCCCTGGCACTGGAACCCTGGGCTGACAGTTCTGGAGTGGGGCTGGGACCCCTTGTTTTTCACAGGAGGCCTCCTCAGCAGACTAGAAGATATCTCTCCAGATTAAAAACACGACCCATGTGGTGTCAGACCAGCCTAGTCCAAGCCCCTGCCCCTCTTACTAGTCTCAATTTTGCTTTCTTCTTTACTTCTCTAGTTGTAGGACTTCCATTCAGCCAGATGTCAGGTGGTTCTGAATGATAGTCGTTCTGTATTTTAGTTGTAATTTTGATGTGGTTGTGGGAGGATGTGAGTACCAGCATTTACTTATGCTGCCTCAGCAGACTAGGACTTTAAAGCAGTTATACTAAGTATGTGCGAGTTAAAGAAAAATATATTAACAAAAATTTTTAATTGATTTTAGAGAGAAAAAGAGGGAGAGAAAGAGAGAGAGAGAAGAGAGAGAGAGAGAGAGAGAGAGAGATTTGTTGTTCTACTTATTTATGCATTCATTGTTTGATTTTTCTATGTGCCCTGACCAGGTATTAAACCCACAACCTGGGCTACCTGGCCTGGGCCAATAAATATATATATTTTTAATGAGCAGCAAACAGAAAATTTTAACAGAAAAATGAAAACTATTTTTAAAAGGAAATTCTAGACTGAAAAAACAATGTCTGAAGTGAAGAACTCACTGGATGTTTTTTACAGCTGATTGCAGATGGAAGAAGTAAGGGTCCATGAATTGAAGACAAAACCATAAAAATTATCCAATCTGAAGAACAGATATAAAAAGGATTGAAACAAAATAAACAGAACTTCAGTAACCTGTGGGAAAATATAAAGCTGTCTAACATATATGTAATTAGAATCTCTGAAGGAAAGGAGGGAGAGAATTGAGTAGAAAGAATTAAATGAAGATGAAATGGTCAAAACTTTCCCAAATTTGGTGAAACATATCAACCTACAGATCTGGTAAGCTTACAGACCAGGGCACATACCCAGGTTTTGGGTTCAATTCCTGGCTGGGACTTGAACTTCCTCAAGCAAAAAAAGTCACACCTAGGCACATCATAGTCAAACTTCTGAAAATTATGAAATCATCCAGAGAAAAATGACATATTACAGACATGAGAATAATGACACAAATAATGGCTGTGCTCTCATCAGGAACAGTGGAGGCCAGGAGATAAAGGATGACATCCCTAAGGTTCTATACAAACAAAGTAACTGTCAACCCAGAATTCCATATCCAGCAAAAATACCCTTTGTTAATGTGCCCTGACCGGGAATCAAACCAGCGACCTCTTCATGCTGCGGACAACACCCAACCAAGTGAGCTACATTGGCCAGGGCTCAAGCATATTTTTAAAGAAGTAAAATAAAACTCCATGACTTGTGGTGCACAGTTGGTCTGGGAACCATGGTAAGTACAGTGTATGAGGATTGACCTTCTCCTAACAAACTTCAGAGGTAGCAAGAGAAAGAGGGAATTTTGTGAAGACGTGGGAGGGTTGTACAGATGTTCTGCCCACTGGGAGGAGACTGGCAAGTGACTAAAACAAAAGAAACAATGAGCTAATTTAAAGGTTCCTTTCAACTGTCATATCAGAGACCCTATGAGGGGTCCCTCCCCACTGCTCTCATCACTCCTGTGCCTCAAGAAGTCAGTAATGTCGCCACCCTAATGCCTGAAGCAGCATCAACCAAATGACTCTACTCAAGTGGTCTCTTCAGACCGTTTCCTCCTTTTCATCCCCACTGCCCAGTCTCATTTTAGGCCCTCATCATCTCAGCTGAATAGTTCATAATAATCACCCCCTCCTTCAACAAGTCAACAGCTTGGGGAAGGAGACTTAAGAGAAATAACAGATGCAGTGTGTAGACTTGGTCTGGCTTCTAATTCAAACAAATCAACCAGGAAAATCTGAGTATGGTTGTGATGATATTAAGGGGTCATTGCTTATTCTGAAAAATGTATGAGTGCCATGAAGTTATAGAAACATTCATTTAAAATGCACATATGAAAGTATGGATGGCACGAGGCCTGGGATTTCTTTAAAATATTTCAACAAAAACAAAGAAAAGAGAAATGAAAGAAAAAGAAGGAAGAAAAGAAAGAATAGATGAAGCAAGTGTGGCAAAATCTTGATAATGTTGAATCTGAGTGATAGATTTTTATGAGGAGTTTATCATATTCTTTTTTTTTCAAGAAAAATGATTTTAAATAGAATAATGTTACATGCAATAAACATTAATATTTCAAGTATCATATTCTACTTTTGTGTATCTTTGAAATTTTTTATTTCAAAAACTTTCCAAAGAACTAAAGTTGTGCCGGGTACACGGCATTACACAAGTATCGGCACATTGTCATAATGACTGTGTAGCAAGTAACTGCCACCAAAGACTGTGCTCACAGACCAAAGGACTGTGCTCACAAAAGTTCCATGCATGGGGAACGGGACACAGGCCACCACAGGTACAAATAAAGAAGACAGAATCAGGTGGCAGTAAATGCTATGAAAAAATAAACGAGATGGGATGCCTGGGGGAGGCCATGTTTAAGTGGAGACTGAATTACACTGAGTGGCCAGATTATTATGATCTCTGAATGCATAATAATCTGGCCACTCAGTGTATATCCTATATAATAAAAGGCTAATATGCAAATTGTCCCCTTGACCAGGAGTTCGACCAGCAGGCAGGCTGGCCAACCACCCATGTCCCCTCCCCATGGCCAGGCTGGCTGGACCCCACCCATGCACGAATTCATGCACCTGGCTCCTAATACACACACACACACACACACACACACACACACACACACACACACACACACACTGAGTGGCCAGATTATTATGCATTCAGAGATCATAATAATCTGGCCACTCAGTGTATATGTGAAGGGGGATCCAGGCAAAGGTTTAGGGTCAGAGAGCTGTTGGCAGAGGGATCAGCACCTGCAAGGCCTGTCCTGTCTGGGAGCAGGTGGAAGGCAGAGGCTGGTACAGAGGCAGAAGTGGGAGCAAGGAGGTGGGTCAGAGACGTGGGCAGTGGCCACATTACTTAGGACATTGGCTGGCAGCAAGGAGTGCTTGGCTAGAAAAATGGAGTCCCAGGGTAGGCAGGAATAACACAGTTAGGAAAACTCTTGCAATAGCTTGAAAGGCAGACCAAGTGTCCACTGGGCCATAGCTCTATGAGAAACCGGGAAAGAACCAGAATGTCAGTGTATGTTGGTTGTTCTCCAGCGTCTGTGGGAAGATATTATTAGTAAGAGATGAACCCTGGCCGGGTAGCTCAGTTGGTTGGAGCGCTGCCCCGTACACCAAAAGGTCTCGGGTTCAATTCCCAGTCAGGGCACATACCCAGGTTTTGGGTTCAGTTCCCGCCGGGACATGTATGGGAGGCAACCGACCGAAGTTTCTCTCTCTCTCTCTTTCTTTCCCACTCTCTTTCTCTCCCTTCTTCTAAAATCAATTTTAAAAACTTTTCTTTTTAAAGAGATAAGTTCAGAGGGAAAATGACAAGTTTCCAAGAAGAAGTGAAAGAAAATAGGGGGAATCTAGACATTTGTGTTTCTGTGGATATAGGGAAGCTGACTGCTTCTGTGCCCTAAATTACAGGAAGTAAGACTGAAAAAGGCTCCAGGCAATATCCACAAAGGGATTCAGTCCTGTGGCAAACATCCAATTAAGAGAGTTGCCTTTCCTACGTAAGCTCCTTCAGATGGCCCCGAGGTAAGCAACAGGACGATGACAAGGAGGCTTGGATCTGAGGCAGAAAAAGTCGACAACAATAACAATAATAAAAGTAGGTCTGACAACTGTGTCCAGGAAGGAACTTCAGCTTTGGTGGAACGGATTGGAAGCAAATAGACCAAAAGGCTGTTTTAGAAGGAGGGAATTGCCAAAGGACCCATGCACATGGCTGAATAAAGCCTTGGGCTGTTGGAGCCTAAAGGCACACTCAGTACCCCCAACTTGCCCAGGTGGGAATCAGGCTAACGGTGGAAGCTGTGCAGTCCCAAGGGAGGCCCCACCCCCAGGATGTGGCCAGGATAGATGACAAGCAAGAAGCTATTTCCTAGGGACTGGAGCTGGGGACTTCAGAGGACAATAGATAAGAAATTCCTCCAAGACAGAAAGAGTCTGATTAAATTAGTTTCTCCACTACCATGCACAGGTCCTCACAAACACCTGAGGACCATCGTGTAGACTAGGGACTCTTCCATGTGCCCCATTCTTCCCATTGCCAGAGGGGGATTTTTATTGTAAAGGGAGCTTTAGCATATTGGATAGTGTCTCCCAAAAATTCATGTCGGCTGTAACCTCAGACTCTGACCTTACTGGGAATGGGGCCTTTGCAGGTGTGATTAAGGTAAGGACTAAGATGAGAGCATGCTGGATTGTGGTAGGCCCTTTATGAATGAGTGTCCTTAAAGAGACAGAAAACAACACACACAGACACGCAGGGAAGGCCAGGTAAAGGCAGAGACAGATGCTGCCACAGCAGGAAAGCCTGGAGCCACCAGGAGCTGGAAGAGACAAGAAAAAATCCTTACCGAGTCTCCAGAGGGAATGTGGTCCTACCAAACCTTGGTTTTGGATTTCTGGTTCCCACAACTGGAAAAGAATCAGTTTCTGCTTCAAGCCACCAACTAGTGGTAATTTGCCATGGCAGCCTTAAGAAACGATGCGGCGGGGTGCTGCCTCTTAAAGCCTCTGCCCGCCAACAATACACATGATTCCTGCTCACTGTGATTGTTAGAGAGCAGTCCCTGGCCACTCCTAACTGCAAGGAAAAGAATCTTAATTTGTCCCAAAGGAGAAGAGGAAAGCACTGCAGAAAGACGTTTTGTGAAATGGTTCACCGTTGCATAGCACGGGCCGTCAATCATTTCAGTCGTTTACCCAGTGGATGGGGGCGAGGGTGCAGATAACTTGCTCTTAGTTCACAGAGCTGATGGGGGACTGCACATCACCCGGACGGCCTACATTTTGGAACGGCTGCAATGACAGGGTAGAGTTTGGGTTGGTTCTCTTTGGGAGTAGGCGTGTTCTGTGTACCAGAAGAAGAGTGTTAACAAGTATCTGGTGGCTAGAAGGACAGATTGTGGCAGGAACTGCTAGCTCTTTACCAAAAGTCACTATCTCCATCCTCTGAACATAGCTGGAATACATTTCCCAGCCTCCCTTGCAGTTAGGCGTGGCCACGTGACTAAGTACAGTCCAATGCAGTGATGGCGAACCTATGACACACGTGTCAGCACTGACACACGTAGCCATTTCTGATGACACGCGGCCACATGCCGAGGATGAAACATTTGCTGCTCCTGAGGATGAAACATTTGCGACTAGAGTCTTAGAGTTAGTTTTTTTCCTCAAAGTGACACACCACCCGAGTTATGCTCAGTTTTTTGGCGAAGTTTGACACACCAAGCTCAAAAGGTTGCCCATCACTGGTCCAATGGAATGAAAGCAGGAAAGATAATGTCATTACTGGCCCCCAGTTTTTAAAAAGCAGGCAAGCCCCCTTCAAACTCTCTCTCCCCTTCTTCTGGAGAGATGAAGACATGATGGCAAGGCCTCCAGGGATGGCAGAACCACGGGATGTAGGGAAGAGACACCTGCCGACCACACGCGCTCACCTCGGACAGTGAAAGGAGAAGAAAACGTCCATTACATCTGAGCCGCTGCCTATTTCGAATCTGTTTGTTCTAGCAGCTGGCATTATCCTGGGTGCCCAGTCCAAGTGACAGGCCTGGATATGTGTGGACAAGGCTTCTGATAAGGGCATGTTTCGTTGACAATGCCTGTTAGACCTTAAAATGCACGCGTCAACTAAGCAGCTGAGTCAGGAACTCGGTGGAAAACTCAAGGCTGGAGTAAAACATTGTGGCATCAGCACACAGTAAAAGCCACAGAAGTAGACGAGACACCAAAGCGGGGAGCAGGTAGACAGGGAAAGAGGGTCACAGACACGTTGAGAGATCATCGAAATAACATCCACAGCGCCAGCTGAGGAAGACGGAGGAGCCAGCCGGGGAGACTGGGCAGCAGCACATGGCCGGGAGACGCCAGGAGAGTAAGTATCTCCACAGGAGCCAGGTAGGCGGAAGCTGCTGGGAGATCCGGTGAGACAGCGAAGCCGCCAGTGTTCTGGAGGACGGAGCCAGGCCGAGCTTGACAAGACAGTTCCCATCGGGTAAAAGAGATAAAACTCGGGCCAGAAACTGCTGTAGGAACATGAAGAAGACGGTGCCAATCACAGCTCTGCCTAGAATTTTGCTGTTCCAAGGAGAAGGGTTTGGATGGTAACTAACGGGGGATGTGGGGGCCAGGGAAAGGTTTGTAAAATAGATGTTTGTATGCTGATGGGAATAATCAGGTTGAGAGGGAAAAACGGATGCAGCAGAGAGAAGAGAAAAGTGCAGAGCAAAGAGCTAAGACACAGAGGGTGAGACCCAGAGCCCAAGAGACCTTCACTAGGAGGAAGGCCACGGGATTCACCAGACACGTCCCCGCGGGTCTCACTTCCTGGGCTTGGTGCGGGCTGGGACGACAGATGGCCTCTGTTTCCGGAAGGCAGGCAGCGACCGGCTGCTGTTCTGTTGTCCTTGCTGCGCATTTTCATTTGTCGTCCTTGATACCAGAGAAAGTGACTTCCAGTGTCCCAGCCTGCTCTCAGCTGTGCTCTGGGGAATTAGGGAAAGGCTGAGGACCGGTGCTTGGGCTAGATCAGTGGTCGGCAAACTGCGGCTTGCGAGCCACATGCGGCTGGCGAGCCGCAGTTTGCCGCTCTGTTGACTAATGAGTTTGCTGACCTAGACTCTCGATTCCAATAATTACAGGCTGTTGTTGTTCCTTGTGATTAAGCCCCTATCCCACTGGTCGGCAAACTCATTAGTCAACAGAGTGGCAAACCGTGGCCCGCAGTTTGCCGACCACTGGGCTAGGATGTTAAGAAGGAATGTTAATTGGCAAGAGACTTCTGAGAATAAGGTGATTATCAGTCAAGTCAAATTTGTGAGGTCCAGCCCCTCCCACTCCCTACTCTGCTCCGGCCACCTCCTGACTTCCTCCCTTCCCGAAGGGCGTTTATCCGGGAAGGCCCTTTCCTTCCTCTGCCCATCAGATCAGCCTTCATTCATGCATTCCCCTTTCTCACCACCAGGTGTCACCAGAAGCCCACTCTAAGCAGCAGGCCGTGCTGCTCCAGGAGCGGCAGAGACTCACTGCTTTGTAAAGAAGCCCTAGCGGGTGATATGGAGCCAGAGGTACCCTTCGCTCTGAGGATCTTTACAGTTGGCAAGAGTCAGAATCTTAGACGTTCATTGTGGAGAAGGGCCTTCCAAACCATCGAGCTGCATCCATTTGAAATGGCTGGAGGTGCCAAGAGGCAAGAAGAGAGACAAAAATGATCCTTCCTAAGACCATTTCCAACCAAACAACCCTTAGACCCTATGCCCACGGGATGGGGAGTCCACTGTCTCCCGGAGAACTCAGGTGTTAGCTTGAGCATCCCGTGTGAGCGGCCGGAGTGGGGCTGTGGGGGGCTTGGGGACAGGCAGGAGGCTCGCTCCCTGCATGAGAAGGGTAGTTCTATTTTAGAGGCGGGAGCTGGCTTTACCAACCCTCCACTGTGGCTGTCCCAGGCTCGCAGACGTTTCTCAGGAGGAAAGAGATGCTCCATGGCCTCTGGTTCCTAGGGTCACCTCTCAGGCCCCCATGAGCCAGACTGGGGTGCTCTGTGTGACCCTTCGCCCATGGGCCTGCTTCTCTCCCAGTGGCAACACTTTCGAGGGGCTGGGTTCCATCTGAGGTTGGTCTTCTCACAGGAAGATGAGGCCCAGGGATCCCTGGGGTGCGGCCTGGCTGACAGCAACCTCCAACCCAGCCTTGGGGACCGGAGAAGCTGCATTTGACCAGGCCAGTTAGTCCGTGGGGGGGAAGGCGGGAGAAATGGGTCAGGATAGAAATAATAACTAACTCAGGAGAACTTCTAGAAAGTCCGACTGAACTAGCTGCCATGTAGTTTAAGGCGTTTCTTCCCCGGCATCAATCTGGACCACCTTCTCCTCTTACCCACCCGCCTGGTGCAGCAGGGACCCGAACGGAAGCTGGGCTTTCCCACTTCCAGACCCAGCTGAGTAGCAGAAGCACCACAGCCAGTGCCCACCAGGTGGCGACAGAGTCCCAGCGATGCCAGCAGAGGCCGCGTCCACTCCAGACCCCAGGTTCCCGGGTCCTGGCGGAGGGGCTCTTGCCTGGAAATAAGGGTCTAGGCCACCACCCCCTCTCCCTGGCCACCCCTGAGCCGGCCACCATTGGTAACTTTCATTTTTACAGCAGCGTGGTGTTTAGAAAGCCGATTCTTGTGCCTTATATTTCAGTGGGTGGATGTCCTGAGGGCAGAGGGCAGGCATTCCCGCACCCATTTTACAGTTGAGGAAATAGAACCTGAGAGCGACTCTGAGATGTAGTCAAGGCCACACGGTAAATGCAGAGCTGACCTCAGACCAAGGTCGTCTGGATTCTGAACCCCAGGTTTTCTCTGCCAGACCCCACTGCCCCCTTTTCCTTAGGAGTCACGCGTGCTATTTCCAATGGAGCAGAGCCTGGGTGCTTGACCCCATGGATCCATCCGTGCCACCCTTGATGGGGCCCATCTGGTCTTCAGAATGCGGCCACGCCCTCAGTGCAGGGCCCAGCTCTGCCATGGGGCATAGGACGCTGAGGAGGAGGCAGTGCCTGGTGTGGGCACGCATGTCCCCTGGAATAAGAGCACAGGAAGGACCCTATCGCCAGGAAGAGGGAGGTGGGGGTGTGGCTAAGGCTGGACTTGGGTCTGCCCTGGGAAAGGCTGCTGACCATGAAGGAAAGGCTCCAGTACCTGAGCTCCCAGCAAATTCTGGCAAGCATGTAAGCAAGGCAGACAAAGCTGGGAGATAGAGGTTTTGCTTCAACACAGGACCTCTTTCTGGCACAGAGTAGAAGCTATAAGAACATGCAGTGAGTGGCCAGATTATTATGATCTCTAAACGCATTATAATCTGGCCACTCAGTGTGTGTGTGTGTGTGTGTGTGTGTGTGTATGTATATATATATATATATATATATATATATATATAAATATATATAAATTAGAGGCCTGGTGCATGAATTTGTGCATGGGTGGGGTCTGGCCAGCCTAGCCAGGGGGAGGGGACATGGGCGGTTGGCCGGCCTGCCTGCTGGTCAAAATCCTGGTCGAGGGGACAATTTGCATATTAGCCTTTTATTATATAGGATATACACTGAGTGGCCAGATTATTATGCGTTCAGAGATCATAATAATCTGGCAGTCGGCAGACCTGGGTGGGTGGGGCCAGGAGAGGGGAGACAGCTCCTGGGCAGGCAGTGTGCAGAGAGGCCAGACAGAGCTGTTGAAATTCAGTCTGGGCTGCAAGTCTCACCGTCAGCACCAACAGCTCCGGAGTCCCAGCCCCAGCCTCCCAGGCTGTAAGAGGTGTCGGGTGCGCACCCCTCACAGAAGCTGTGGGCGCCGAAGGGCGCTGCGGAGTGTGCGCAGCTAGGTCATCCTGGCGGGCGGGCGGGCGAGCTAGCGAGGAGCCCCCTCCCTCTGGTCTGGAGTCCGTGTGGACAAAGGCAGTGATTTTCTCATTGTTGCCGGGCCCCAGGGACTCGGGGAGGGTGGCAGATTCGGGGGCTCTGTGCCAGGCTGCATCTCTGCACCCCATCTCCCTGGGGAGATGCAGAGGAACGGGGTGCAGCCAGCCGGCACACAGCCGGGAGCAGCTGAAGCAGCGGCTTTGCTATTCATGTAGTCGGTAAATAAGTAAAGGAGGGCTTAAGCTCCGTGCACTGCAGTCAGCTCAGAACCACAGGGCAATTAGCGCAGCGGGGCTGCGGCTGCCAGGCAGGTTGAAATGAGTGAGTTCACTTTCACTGAGGCAGCCCGGAGCGCAGAACACAGCCCCGAGGAGCCCGCCCTCCCGCAGCCCGGGAGGGCCACGGCCTGCGGGCGGGGATGGTGGGCCCAGAACTGCTGAGACCATCGTGGCAGGGGACCAGGTGTCCGCATGCACATGTGTGCGCATGCACACGTGCACACACACACACACACACACACACACACAGCGATGCCCAGGGAGCACCCTGCCTGCGATGAGCAGTGTCCTCTGCTGGCTGCTCCTCCCTTTGCACATGGCAAACGCCGTTCAGGTGTCTGTGCACTGACATGACACATGTGAGGGAAGCAGGAGTGCCTGCGCTGTGGCCTCTGCAGCCGGGGACGCGCATGCACAAGGCCTGGGTGGGCACGTCATGTACACGGAGTAACCCGTTTCACCATCCGTGGCAACTGCAACCTCAGCCCTGGATGCACGTTGCCTCTCTCCTTCCCTCCCTCTCCACCCCCTTCTTCCATTTGTGTATTCAACAAAGGGTCACTGGGTGTGTGCCACGCACCAGACAGCGTTAGGCTCTGGGCACAGGAAGACGTGTGAGACACAATGCTTGCCTGCAGGAAGCTTCAAGCCGGGCAGTGACAGCTCAGAAAGCAGGTGATTGCGGGTGCACAACGGCAGGTGCAGCCTGGAGGCACCATCCGGCTCAGGCCAGCCAAGGTTTCCTGAGAGAAAGGTGTGAGCTGCGACCGGAGTGATGAGACGCTGAGGTGGCCAGGCGGAAGGGAGGGGAGTGTGTGCTTTGGGGCCCTTCCCCCCAGAGGACACAGCGTGTGCAAGGCCCACGGGGGGCGGATCTCCGCGTCTTCAGAATCACCTGTGGTCCAGCTTCCGGAGCAGAGCAGGGGGTGGCCTCGGGCCATGCGGGTGACTCCGAGACAAGGCGGGACGGCGAGCACAGGGCCCTGTCACCACGGGCCTCGCCGGCCTCGTGAGGAGTTCAGATTCCATCCTGAGCCGTGAGGAGCCACCCGGGCCTTTAGCCCGAGGGCTGACAGGATGCGGTTTGCACTTCTGGAGGATCCCTCTGGCTGCTCAGAGGAAGCAGAGGTGGGGCCAGGGGCAGGCGGAGCAGTGTGGCCAGTGCTCCCGCCTGCTCTCCTCCTGGCGGGGGTCAGGGGAGCCTGGCAATGTAGGGCTGGATGGGGAAGGCCGCGGCCTTGGACGACGGCCACACCGTGCTCAGGCCTTCAGCAAGTCTGCTGGCTCCCGGCTTGGGCAGAGGGCAGCCCGCAGAGCGGCTGGAAGGAGGGCTGTTAAGGCCGACAGGATGCGACCCTAGGGCCCACCTGAACCCAATCAGCCTTGGCCAGAGGGACCTTGTGCGGAGGGGGCTCCCACGTAATATCCTTGGAGACACATTCAGGAGGAATGTGGCCCCTCCCCCAGCTGCCTGACCCCTCCTCTGACCCCAGCAGAGTGCCCTTCTGGCAAGTCCTGTCCGGGAGGAGGCTGCCCAGGGCTCGGGGCTGGGGCAGAGGGCAGCTGGGCCAGGGCTCCGGGGGAGGGGGAAGGATGGAGCGGGGCCACGGAGCGTTCTCAGGCCGGCCCCGCCGGGGCCCCTTTCTCTCCATGAGATCATATCTGGGTCAAAGAGCATGTAAAGCAGGCAGACCCTGGCAGCCACACAAAGCCCATTCAGCCAGGGCCTATTCACGCCCCTCCTCTCCCCCAGAGCCTGCACCGCAGCGACCCCAGCGCAGTGCCTAAGCCCCAGCTTTGATGTCCAAGAACAGAAAACGGCGATTAAATGTTGTTTTAAAGAGGCAGTGCTCACTCCCTCCCATCTGTCAGGAGAAAGCTGAGGCCTAAGTGGGGAGGAGTGTGGGGGAGGGACGGGAGCCTTCGGCGGGAGGGAGACCCCAGGAGGGGTGAGGCCTGGGGAGTGCCCAGGACCAGAGAAGAAAGGGATGGATGGATGGCTTGGAGGAGTGGAGACAGGGGCTCAAAATCTAACCCAATATATTCTTGGCAAAGGATTGTTTCCAAGATGAGAAATATGGGGAGAGGGAATGAATGTGAGACAGACACACAAAAGCAAAAACAGAAAAAGAACAACAAAAACACAAGGAGGAGTGGAGACAGAGAAGAAAGATGAGGTGAAAGGAAAAAAGAGAGATGAAGGGAAGGGAAGACGAGAGAGAGAGAGGAGCAGAGAGAAAAGAGAAGGAAGCAGACAGACAGACAAGCCACGGGCTGGAGGGCTGGAGGGCGCCCTGGGTGTTGTTCCTGGGAAGGGCATCCGGCCAGTGTGTTCTCAATTCGGTTCCCTCGGCCCCTCAGGGACAGAGGGGATGGGAGGCCCCTCTTCAAGTCCACGCCCAAGCAGGCAGGTGAGGCCCAGAGCAGGGCCCCTCACAGGCTTCGGTGCCGCAGGGTGCAGGGCGATGGCTCCCAGTGACCCCCCGTAATGCAGGTCAGGTGGGCAATGGTTCTCTGCATCCTGCCCCCCACCCCCCTTCCCCCGCCAAGGCCTGCAGCCATCTCCAGGTCAGGTGGGCCCCGAGCACTGGTTCCCCGCATCCTGCCCCCCGCCCCCCGCCCCCCGCCAAGGCCTGCAGCCATCTCCAGGTCAGGTGGGCCCCGAGCACTGGTTCCCCGAATCCCGCCCCCCTCGCCCCACCAAGGCCTGCAGCCATCTCCAGGTCAGGTGGGCCCCGAGCACTGGTTCCCCACCGGAAGGCGCTGTGTCCTGGGTTGCAGTGAGGAGATGGGTGACTTTGGTCGGAGCAGGGCAGGCGGAAGGCTTTGGGCGGAGGCACTGAGCCAGCAGGTCTAGGACTGGGCAGAACTGGCTTCCCAGCTCAACAACCGGGGCAAAGCTCCCAGCCCCAGGGAGGGGCAAGGAAGGCCTGGAGAGGACGCCTTGGCCCAGAGACAGGGAGAGGAGGCGGGAGGGTGCCCCCGAGTTTTGCGGGAATGCTTTATTTATTCTGCTGGTGGTGACGCTGGGCTTGCACCCCACCTCCCACCTGTGCCTTTCCCTCTGGTCCAATCTCCTTTCTCCATGGGGCTTGGCTGCGACAGACCCAGGGGCCTTAAAAATTGGGGGGCAGCTTCTTGCTGAGAAATTTCTGACGCTTGCTGAAGCTAAGACGTAAAAATGTCTCTCTTAGTAACAGCCCTGCCTCTGGAGTCCCCGAGAGACAAACCTAATTTGGTATCAGGAGATGTGGATGCAAGTTCTGACTCTGCTACTCATCAGCTGTGTGATCCGGAGCAAGCTCTGCCAGCACAGCCCACGGAGCCTCGGCGGGCGGCCGACCAGGCCAGCTCCCCGAGGGCAGGTGCACCGGCTTCCTGCAGCCCCCGGCCAGGCACCTCCCTCAGCCCCCGGCCAGGCACCTCCCTCTGCACCGGGCCAGGCGGCCAGGACTGCCGGCTGAAGGAACGATGAGCCCGTGCCTGCTTCACACGCGGCACCACGGGTCGTGATAGCACCGCGTGCCCGGTTTTCTTTACCGGTTAGAAAACCACGACATGGAGCGGTTCTGTGCCTGGTAAATGGGACATCGAACTGGCGCACGGATACGGCTGAATGTGGCGTCCAGAGCTCTCTCTTCCCTCCGCAGACGGAAATCTCAGTTCCTCTATGTCCCCCCCGCCCAAGAAAAGGCAGAGAAGACAAACCAGTTTTACAAACAGGGACACCTCATGCCAGAGACAACTGAATTAACTTTATTCTCTTCTAACTGCAGATTCAAGGTATACAACTGAACATTGCTATTTTTCTTATGAGACTTATAAATAAAAATACAAAAAAATGTTCACTACAAAAAAATCTACTGTTAGTAGGATGTAAAAAATATTCTCTTTGCTATAGAAGGCACAACTTCACTTAGTGACACATGGAGAGAGAAACCTGCAGCAGTAAATTCATTTTTTCCTTTAAATGTTGTCAGAACACTGGAATTACAGAGAAACGCATCCATCTACACGAAACGAAGGCAGAGGCGCAGAGCTCACCCAGGACCGCACAACTGGGAGGGGACGGCTTCGGGGCTGGGCAGATGGGACTGGCAAGCAAACCTGGGGTCACCAGGCTGGGGCAGGGGTGGGGGTGGGGGGGGGAAAGTGAAACAAACCAACAGAAATGAAAGGGGGTGGGGGGGGGGGAGAGGGACAGAGCAGCGGAAGGGAGAGAGAAGGAGAAAGAGAGATTTGTACAAAAAAGTAACCAGTATAATTGAAGAAACAAAATTGGGCAACCTCCTAAAATTAGGCTAAGAGGAGGTGCTGAGGTAGACATGAACTAGAACAGCAATTAATTAAAACACTATCTGTAACACAGAGCGATCGGACTGGCACTTGTGCTGTCACGACAAAAGACGAGCCACAAAAAACAAACAAACAAACAAAACGGAACACCCAGACCGAAGGCTGGGCTTTGCTTGGTCCAGCAGGGCCGGGGCCCCAGTGCTTTGCTTTACACACATATATGTATATATTTATATAGATTTATCTTTATATAGATGGGGCGGATGTCACGGCGCACCACCACGGCGCCGTCCCCTCACACAGATCATGCCTAACGCTAAGTGAACAAGTTCTAGGACACACGCCAGGGGCAGGTACCCTGTCTGCAAAGGGGGCACCCGGGACTCGGGGAGCAGGGCTGCTGGCTAACAGGGCAGTGGGGCCTGCACCCCTCTCCCCAGCCTACCTCCTGGCCCTCTCCTGGCTGGCTCTGCCTCCCCCCGCCCCCACACCCGCACCCACCCGTTTCCGTGAAGCGTTTGTCTGGCTGTTGAGCTCCCGCTGAATGTCCAGGCAGGCGCTGCCATGAAGCTCCCCAAAGGAGGAAACAGGAGGGGAGGGGAGAACAACGTACCACAGGCCTAGAACAACGAACGGACGGCTTCTTCTTTCTCCGCTTCCGTCTTACATCCCGTGCGCTCACTCCTGCTGGGCTGGCAGGGACCGGCCGCAGACCCGCCCCCCGCCGCTCACTCCCCTGAAGACGGGAGCCCAAAGGCCCGCTCCCTCCCGGGCCTCTGCCCACAGCCCCCGCACCAGCAGCACCCCGAAGGGTGCCACGCACCTTGCGAAAAACTGCAGCAGGTTGTTTTCCTTTTCTTTTTTTCTAAACATGGAAAACTGTTCAGGCACAAACATTCAACAAGCCCACATTGCATCCCTGGATTGTACTGAATCACTGGGTCCCCCAGCCTCCCTCCCCACCCCCGCACCCCAGGTCCACCTTCCTCACATCCGTGGCCTCCTCCAGAGCAGCAGTGATAGTTACTATTTATATCTCTCTTGCTATATATCTCTCTATATATATCTGTCTATCCTACACACGGAGGGTCTTAATGCTTCGAGCGAGTGAAGGAGGGACTGGGGAAGGAGCACGCGTGAGGGCACTGTCACTGGAAGCATCGGGGACACGCCTGCAGGAGTGAGCCCAGGGAAGGGACCGTGGCCAACCTGGACCCTGCAGACTGGAGAGCGTGAGACGCTGGACAAGGTGAGGCCACCGGCCACAGCCAAAGGCCGCAGGTGGCCAAGGGCCAGAGGGCAGAGAGAAGAGGGGAGTCAAGCCACTCAGACCTCACCTGGCGGGGAGCAGCCTCCTCCCGCCTAGTCTCCAAGCCCCCTCTATCCGACACAGCAAAACCTCCAGATGATTCCTGGCCCTCACCTTGCCCTTAGGCCTGGCCACGGCGGCCTTGGCAAGATCAGAATTCTCACCTTCGTGAGCAGGAAGCCGAACAGGAGGCACGCTGGCCTCTGTCCAGGGTGTCTGAGGCTTTGTGGGGGCCGAGGGGGAATAAAGCAAGCTACAGGTCTCCCACCCAGCGCCCTTCAGAAACTGCAGTCCGGGCCCCTCTCCCTGCCTCCCTACTGGGGTTCCCTGGGGCCCGAGGGGCACAGGTCCGACTTAGTACCGTGCAGTGCTGCGCCAGCAGACGCCACACTGCCTGACCTCACACCGCACACAAGCAGCACACGCGCACGCACACACACGCACACACACACACACAAAGGGACATTTTGGTGGTGGTGGTGGTGTTTTTTTTGTCTTTTTTTTTTTCCTATGCACATTACAAAAGGAAAGGGCAAGGGCCTGTAGAAGTGACGAAGGAACTAACGAACATTACAAAAATATTACCATTTGTAAGATTAGCTCCACCCTCTCAGCTTTTACGTAAAGGGAAGGAGACCCCGGCTGCTGGGCGGTGGGGCCAGTGAGAGTGTCAGCCAGGTCTACGGAATAGTTTGATTTCTTTTCCTTCCCCACCGAAGTTCAATGACATCTTGCTGTTAAAACACTGTCTCCTGGGACTGACAGATCCCGGGCCCAGCCAGTCCCCCTTTCTCCCCAGACTGGGGGAGGAAGCCATAGTGCACAACGAATTCCTACAGACGGCTCCTCCCCAGAGATTCCCTCTTCACATTATAAACACAACTGCTCTGGGCTTCAAGTTTAGCTTCTTCCTTCCCCAAGCACTAACTCATTATTATAATTGCAAAGTAGCATCCTCCCTATTTATCACCCCCAACCAACAGTCCAGCGACATGCCCCGCCCCCAACACTATACCCCCAACAGTTTTTAAGGCCTTCAAATTGGGTGGGCAAGACTGGAGGGATGGGGCCAAGGGACAGGGGTGGTCACAGCAGCACCCATCCCTCCGACTTCCCTATACTCCTCACAACGCTTCTCCCCCAACCGCTTCCCTAAACCACTTTTTAAAACCTAAGATAAAAACGCAGCCACGACTTTCTCAGAGAGAGAAAGGAAAGAAAATAACGTGGACAAATAAAGCATGAGATGAAACAGAGGGCCCATCCCACAGTGAACACAAACGCGGCCAATGCGCTTTCCTAAGCTCGGGCGGAGGCTGAGCAGGCAGCGCGCCGCAGGCCAGCAGGAGGGGACAAAGGAACGGGACGAACAGAAGAGGTAGCTTTCAGAAAACAACACCCCACCAGCGCAGCAGAGCCACGACTGGCGCATCCCTCGCAGCCAGGAAACAGACCGATTTTGGCAATGATAATGCACACAGAGGCGGGTCGCACACAGAGGTGGGTGGCACACAGAGGTGGGTCGCACCCAGAGGTGGGGTCGCACACAGAGGCGGGGTTGCGCAGATGCGAGGATCTGAGTAACACAAGCCCTCAGACCCAGCAAACTGTAAGAAAGGGGGGATTGTGTCCAGAGTGTTTTAGGCTGAACCGATGGGGGGCATGATGAGTTCATGCTGTGGGCAGAGCCAACAGTGACTCCAAAGGCCCCCAATACCCCTCCCCCTCCGCCCACCTTCCGGGGACCCAGCCCCCACACCCAGGTCCCGAGGACTCCATCCTTCTGCGCAGCTCCTTCCAGCTGGAAGATGGCTGCTCCGGGATGGGGGCCTTGGCCAGCTAACAGGTACTAAGCCAACTATTAATTTACACAAGAAACAGAAAAGGACTCCCTCCCCATTCTTCCAACCCCCAACCAAAAAGAGAGATGCAGGGGTTACAAAAGCTCACGAGGTCACAAAAAACTGAGGTAATTCAAGCACAGTGTGCTAACAGGGGAACCCGGACACACAAAAGAAGTAACACAAGGCCGAAGCGCTTTCAACAACTCCTCCTCTTCCTGCGGCCTGGCGGGGGTGGGGAGGGGGGGGGCCGGTGAGCCAGGAATTCTGTGCCCTCTCTGGACCTGGGGTTCCCACTGCGCTCACCAGGTCTGGGGTGTTTAAAAGGTCCCCAGAATGACTCAACAGCACCCCCCTTGGCCAGCACCCTGACTCCCGGCAGGTGCCCCCTTCTCCGGGGGAGGGCACACCTGGAGAAGGACATCCAGGGCCTCCCCCGGGACAGCAGCCCTCTCACGGATTCCTTCTCCCAGGGACTGAGGAGGGTGGCAGGGAACCCTGTCCGGGTATTGGGGGACCCATGTATTTGTATATATTTAGCTGTTTTTCCATCTGGGAGGCAAATCTCTCAGGACAGGGCTTTCTGAGGGTGGGTCTTCCCTTTGCTTTGTGTCCTCAGAGGCTAAGGGTGGGAGTGGGGCTCTGGGTTGGAGCTGGGGGTGGTAGTTGGAGGGGCGGGGAGGCTGGGCACTCCCTGAACTGGAGGAGAGGAGGCAGGGGGAGGCAGAGACCAGGAGCTGGGGGAGGGGCAAGAGCCTTGAGGCTCCTGAAGACGGAGAGGGACATGCAGATCAGCAGAGCAGAGGGAAGCAACAGGTGAAATGAGGGAGGGGAAGAGGCTCCCTTCCCCACCCCAATCTGCCCCCAGCAAACCAGCTGCCACTCTGAGTGTCAGCCAGCGCCCCAGTCCAGCCCCACCATCTGCAGCCCCCTGCCCCTGGCCCCCCAGAGCCTCCATCTTCTGAGAAGGCTGAGGATGGCAGGCAGAGACTGGCTCTGACCCGAACACCCTCACCTTCTTCCCAGACTCCATTTCTGGACATAAAAGAGGGTCTGAGCAGAACAAAGCCCCCTCCACCCCCACCCAAGAAATTAGGCCCACCTCCAGCCAGGAGAGGAGGGATGGCGGCCCGGGAAGGGGCCATGGCCGGGCATCCTGGTCACCTGGAGCCCCAGAGAGACCCCAAGGCCAGATCGCTACCAGGTTTCCTTTTTCTTCCTTTTTCCCTTATATATAGACATGTATTTTTTGCACAATCCTTCCTCGACTCCATCCTGCTCTAACTCCTCCTCTCGCTCCTGCTCCTCCGCCCCCGCCCGGCCTGGCTTCACACGTAGCACAGGTACAGGTACGTCTTCTCTATCCTCCAGTCGGGCGGGATCTCCTCGGGCTTGTGGCCCTTCATGTGCTTCTGCATGGAGGACAGGCTGGGGCAGTACTCGGTGCAGATGGTGCACTGGTAGGGCGAGGCACCGTTGTGCGTCCTCAGGTGCTTGATCATGGCCGAGTAGTCCCGGGAGCGCTGGTGGCACAGCTTGCACTCGAAGGGCTTCTCACCTGTGGAAGGAGGGCAGCGGGAGAGCTGTGAGCGCCTCCCCTGGGGCGCGCTGGGCCCTCGCCCACCCTGGTCACACTTCCCAGCACGGTGGGTGCACCTGGCATGGTGGCCCTCGTCACACATGGCAGCTGAGCGCCTGAAATATGCCAGTGCGACTGGGGCCTCGTCTTCATGGTATTTCCTGTCATTAATTGAACAGCTGCATGCAGCCAGCGGCGGCGGTATGCAGCACAACCCTAGTCCCTGGCCTTTCTCTTCTTCTCTCTTCAGAAGGAGGGACATGGGGGTCTGGAAAGGGGGCAGGGACGCCCAGAACTTCCTTGGGGATGGCCCTTCAGCAGTTCCTTCCAGGGGAGCGGGGCTACAGATGGTGGGGAGAAGGGGTGCGGTGAGATGAGGGACCTCGTCCTTCAAACATCTGCATCTGGGCTTGCATATCATCACAGGCTCTTAGAACCTGCACCGGCCCCCGCCTTCCCTCTGGGGCTGGAATGGGGGACAGGACGGCTTGAGGCCTCCTGTTGGAGTCCCCTGGAGCTGAGCTGAGGAGTGAGGGAACCTTGTTCCGATACAGTAATTAACTGGCCAGCCATCTCACTATCGATACTCCTCCATGCAGAGGGCCCAGCAGATAATGAAGTAATGAACAGCCGAAGTGATCTAACTATCGACCTGCTATTTACAATAGCCACTGCCAATGCATTTAATGATCCACCTGCCAGGCCACATCCCCGACAAGGGCTAAGGAGGCCCAGGCCCCTGGGGAATCTCTAGGTCACTCTAGTGGCCAGCAGCGAGCACTCCATCCTCGCCTGTGGCCAATGCAAGAAAGCAGAGCGATGACGACACGAGTCCTCTGCCTCCTGTCCCTCCGCCCTCCTCTGAACAGGGCAGCCACCTCCCCTCGTCACAGGAGGCTTCCCAGGTGGCGAGACTACTACCTTCCACTGCCTCTTCTCAGAGGAAGTCCTTCTGAGGAGCTACCTTCCCCCAACCAGTGGTGGGCTGGTGAAGGAACCTGCAACGAGCGGTTCCCTGCAGGCCTGGATGTGCAGCACTTGCCATGGCCACGCTGTGACTACTCCCACCATGGCCAAGGCGAAGCAGCAGCCCAGGTGACGCCACTGAACTTGCAGTTGGGAAGAGATGTGCAAACCGGGCTTCCACCAGCAGGCGCCCAGCACCCACTGCCCCAGCTGGCAGGCCTGGGCACCGGGCCGCTCCTGCCGGGCCGCCGATGGACCCCAGGGCAACGTGTAGCTCATGTTTCTATTATGTAAAAAGGAACATGAAGTCCCTTTGAAACGGCAAAACATCCCACACTTGGGTTTTTTAAATGTATCTGCTCCTCCAATCTCAGAACCTAACTGTAACTTAGGACTTCTCAACCCTCACCGTAACCTAACTCAATGCCCTCTCATTCCTACTCTGTCAAGTGAAAAACTACCCTAACCATCACTTTCAGCTACTTGGGGAAACCTAATTCGGGATTCACAGACAGACGTCATCCTGCGTGATCTGGGAGCCACTGGTTAGGGCTGCCGGGAGGGCCGGTCTGGGCTTCCTCAGAAGGACTTCCTCTGAGAAGAGGCAGTGGAAGGTAGTCTCGCCCCCTGGGAAGCCTCCTGTGACGAGGGGAGGTGGCTGCCCTGTTCAGAGGAGGGCGGAGGGACAGGAGGCAGAGGACTCGCGTCGTCATCGCTCTGCTTTCTTGCATTGGCCACAGGCGAGGATGGAGTGCTCGTTAGCAATGCCTGCCTCAGTCTTGCAAGGGGCAGTGGCACGCAGGTCAACACACAACCCTTAGCAGAACCTGCCCTACCCTTCCGTTCAGCCCTGGCTTCTCTGGGAGCCACCTGCCCGCCACCCCGCGCACGTTCCAGAGCCAGCTCAGGGCCGCTCTGGCCCTCGGTACCTGTGTGCACCCGGTAGTGCGTCTCCAGCTGGTGCTTGAGGCTGAACTTCTTGCCGCAGCCATTGCACTCGTAGGGCTTCTCGCCCGTGTGGATGCGCTTGTGGCTTTTGAGTGTGCTCTCATCCCGGAAGCAGCTGCCACAGAACTCACACTCGTACGGGTGGTCGCCTGCGGGGACAAGGGGCTGGTTCAGGGCTTTGCCTATCCCGGCCCCCGCTTTAGGGGACAGCAGGAGGATGAGTGCCTGCATTCACCACCTGCAAACACCACTGAAGGTCAGAACCCAACCTCGGCCGGCCCCCAGGGCATCAACAGGGAGCCCCCTTCACACACGTCTGTACCTTACTGTGGCCCAATGGTCACCCACAGGCCACGGGCCACACCCAGGAAGAGAGAGCCCATTTGCTTGAGATAAACAGCAGTCCCCAGAGAGCAGGCCCCCTCGAGGCTAGAGCAGGCGTGGGGGCTCCGAGACCTGGCCTTTCAGCTTCTCACGCTACCTTCCCGTCCTTTCCTCTAGGTCAGGGGCAAAAGCCGCTCCAGCCTGAGGACCTGCCCTTAAGAAATCCCTCCAATTTGGGAACAACGAGAACATTCTTCCAAAATGCCTTCTGCCCCTTCCCTCCTCCACAGTTTTACACAACCATTCTCTCCACTTGATTTTCTCTTCTCTCCCCAGCGAACTCCTAGTCACCCTTCAAAGCCCAGCTCAAAAATCACCTGTTTGGAAGCTTCTCTTCAGTCCCCTCTCCCCCACCCCCCCCCGCCCCCGGCAAAACGAGGTTACACTTTCTTCTCTGTCCCCAAAGAGAAAAAAAAGTCCAGCATTTTGTTCTTTAGCAGCAGTGGTATAGTTTTTATGGCACTTTCTGATGAAAATGGCCCACATTTTTGAGGGCTCACTACTGTATGAAAACTTCACATGGCTCATCTCACGTAATCACTGCAAGGACATTACAAGAAAGGTATTACTCTTATTCTCTTCTTACAGATGAGAAAACGGAGATGTTAGAGATGCTTAAGCATGGTCCTCAAGGTCAAAGAGCTGGTAAGTAGCTGCGTCAGGGGTCAGATTCTGGTCTGTTTTAGTCTGGACATGGGACATCTCAGATTGCTGACTGACCGGCTGTACTGACCCCCCGTCAGGCCCACCAGGCTTCTAAATGGAAGCGCGTCCAGGTAAAGGGGAGCTCCGTTCACCCTGGAGCCTCAGGACGCCTCTGAGGACGCCCCAGAGTGGGCCCTCGGAAACGCTGGGCGCAGGAACCGCGGGGAGAACTGCTTCTCCTCGCCTGGAGTCCACGCCCACAGCTTCCTTTCTGTGCACCCCAGGGTCCCCTGGAAGGTGAGAGGTTGGGGTGGGGTTGTGGGGGTTAACGACTTTTCGTTTTGTACCTGAAGTGGGGGCTCTGGGGCTGCAAGGTGAAGACTTCAGCTACTTATTTATTACAGGAGCGAAGGCACAGACAATAAAGATAGATTGATCACCCCAGACTTTGTTCATGAATATTTAAATATCGCTGATTCGTCTTGTCACTGTAATTACAATTTCTCTGGGCTGCATCTCCCACAACCACAGTTTATGGTAAAGAATGGCCCACTGTATTTCACTTGTCCCCCTGCAGATGTGCGGGGCTGCCAACCGTGTAATGTCCTCTGCATTTCATACATTTTCTTCAGCTGCTGAAGGTTTAAGTCATCCACAATGACCTACGTTTTTTCATTATCCCCATGTCAAACTGCGTGCGTGCCTGGGCATAAATTGTCCCTCTCGTTATAGACTCGCATGCCTGTGCCTTCACTTCCTCTTTAAAATTATATTTTACTCTCTTCCCTCTCTCCCCTCCTCCGGCCGCTACCCCAAGCTCCCCCGTCTTGAATGCTGGCCCCTGTACCCACATAAATTCTCATCGCTTCTGATGGCTCTGGAGGGTTTTTTAAGGCTCTATGGGGAGTGGATGCTGGGGTCTGCCCACTGGCGGGCTCTCTCATGGGTGAAAGATTTGCAAGAAGCCCCCAGGGCATAGAGGGGTGCGGGGGGGGGGGGGGGAGCAACTCCACCGAGGAGTCGGATTGGAAAAGCCCGAGCGGGCAGGTCCAGTGAGGCTCGCACACGCAGACCTGGGGGGTTCTCAGCACCTGCCTGCCGCCAGCCGCCAGCCGCCAGCCGCCAGCCCCATCTGACCCAAGGGGAGGGCCCGCCCACCCAGACCCTGGGCCTCCTTAGCTGGGTGAGGTCAGTCAGTGCCCGCGTGCCACTTTCTGTGCAGACGCTGCACACACAGCCCGTCTGACATCCAACTGCCCCTCCTTACCGAATCCGCAATGATTACGACTTTAATCAAGGATTCAGAATCCTCATCAAGATATAAATAAATAAATAAAGCCAGGGCCACGGGAGACTTCAGCCAGAGCTGGTAATTAAAACGTACACCACAGCCACCCGGCTGGGAAGCCAGCGTCTGCGCCTTCCCCTGCCGGGGGGCCCTACGCGTTTAAAGACACAGGGCGAAGAGAGAGAGGCTTGTTTGATCAGATTTTTATGAATTTAATTATGAAGTGGATCACATGTTAAATAAGCTTAAATAGGAAATCTCCAGAGGCAGCCAGGGAAAAGAATATGAAAAACTTAGAAGACACACACACACACACACACACACACACACACACACACACCTTTGGACACATGGCCTGGACCTGGTCCAAAATCCTTACCCTGAGAGTTAATTGTGTCAGTGTTGCCGTAATGTACACAAAACTGGCTGCACAACTCCAAATCCAATCTGTGGTATATGTTGATTAACTCTGTAGCCTCTTTAATGAGCTTGACATTAAGTACAGGACAAATGAGACTAATTAGGGCCCTCTCCGGCCTGCCCAGTGCACCTGTGACCCCCGCGGCCTGTCCTCACCTGCGGTTTCCCCGGCACCGGCAGGCCCGGCGTCATCCTCCCCATCCCAGCCCCAGCCCATCGGCTCCTCGGGCCCCTCCACGCAGCACAGCTGAGAGCTTATTATATGACGAGCCGCGTGAATCAGGGATCCATCAATGCCAAGAGCGCGGCTGGACTAACTTACCAAACACAGCTGCGGATGCTAAACACCAGGCCCCAGCAGCAAATGGGCCAAGAACAACGGAATATTAATGAGGCATTGTGTGGGGCGTGCTCCGCCTGTGTGTGGCTGTGTGTACCGGGCCTCGCTGGTGGCCATCACTGAGTCTGTGCGTGTGCACAGGCGGGGCTCATGGGCCATGCTTCCGAGATTAAGCAAGCGCTTCTCCCCAACGATGCCTCCTCCCCACAGGTCTGAGCCCCCAACGACACAGACGCCTGCGACAGCTGACAGCCGAGCTCTCTGAAGGGGCCTGAGCCGAGCAGGGCGTAACCCGGGTAGACCTAGCGGGGCTGGGTCCTTCAGTCCCAGGAGGCTCGTGGCTGAAGGTGACTGGCCATCTTGGAGAAGGCTGAACACGGGACCACAGTGGGGGTGGTGTTGACGGGAAGGTGCGTGGACCTGCGAGGGATGCTTACGAGGCGCTGCAGAGACAGTCCTGCCGGCATTCCTTCCGCCCGAGCCCTTCTCGCCAGGCCCCGCTCTCTGGGCCCTCCCCTGCCCCGTGCCAGCAATTCTAAAGCGTTCTCGGCAAATGTGGTGATGCTCGGGCCACATGCTCCCCTGAACAGAGTGGCATCCAGAAGCGAGAGCCCAGGCAGGCTCTTCGGTGAGCACGCCCACGGCTGGCAGGACAGGCTCCTCAGTCCACGGTAAAGAAAGCCCCTCCCTTGCTCCGCTGAGCCTGTCACCCGTGGAAGGCCTGGGCTGCACACGGAGTCCCGGAGCTGTGACAAGACTCGGGGGTGAGGAGAGAAAGTGCCCAACCACCTGTCTGTACACAGTTTCTGTGCCCTGTCCAACAGGCAGGAACGTACACCCTGTCACAAACCAGACAGAGAGCCCGCCTGCCTGTCGCCCTGGCCCCGCCCTCTCATCCCAAACCCAGCACAGAACACACCCAGCAGAGGCGTGGGCAGTCCTTTATCCAGGACAGTCAGCAGGGACCCGATTTTGTCTTAGAGAAAGGAAAGGATTTAGGTCATCCATCCCCTTACGATGGGATCCGGGCCGGTTGCAAGGAAGCAGATGCTCCTGACCCTCAGGGACCGAGCGTGCCACCCCCAAACCTACAGTGTGGTGGCACCTGGTCTAGCCTCGCTGGCGTCTGGAACCGGCTAAGCAGAGACATGTCATGGCTCATCGTTCACTCCCCTAAGCAAGGTGAAGGCCCCGGATAGAAATGGCTTCTGTTATTGTGGAGCAATTGGGACCACTTCTGCAACATTCCCCTCGGAGCCCAAGGCTGACTGGGGAACATGTGTCCATGGGGTGGGGGCCAGGGAGAGCGGAGGGGTGTGTGGTAGAGAGAACCAGAGACCAAGCAGGTAGGTTTTTCTCCAAATGTGTTTGGGTCCACCTGCCTCAGAATCCCTTGGGAATATTTATTAACAACGTTGAAGTCTTGCATCTCAGACCATATGCAACAAATCCAAGTTCCTGAGAGGGGGACCCAAGACTGCATCTCTCATGAGCACCCCTCCTGTTGAGCAAAGAGAGATGGAGAACTCCAGTTCCCCAAGGTGGATGGGAGAACCATCAACATTTACCTGCGCCGCCCAATCCTTGAGCCAAGAGCCGAGGGCTAATTCTGCCCAGCACCCCCACTTTGTGTGTTTGGAGGTAAATCCAGACGCTGGTTCCCAGAGACCCTGACCCGCCCATCACGCGCTGGCCTACCTGTGTGTGAGCGCAGGTGGCGCTTGAGGGCGGTGTGGCTGGGGAAGGTGCGGTTGCACTCGCTGCAGATGTAGCTGCGCACGCCCGCGTGGACCTCCATGTGCTGCTGGAGGGCGCTCTGCGCCTGGAAACGCTTCCCGCACAGCAGACAGAAGACAGCCATGTCTGTGCCTGCGGGAGACAGAGCCGGGAGAGCCTCAGGAAGCTGGAACGCAGGCCATTCTTTACCCATCCGGGCTAGCGCAAGGGCCCGCATCAGGACTGGTGCCCTCAAGCTCCCACTCTCGGGGCGAACCCAGAGGCGGCCCAGGACAACCAATGTGGACGGAGCACCCAGTATGCGATCCAGGGGGACCATGGTACCGCCCGGTACCACGAAACCCGAAGTCTAGTGGAGAAAGGGAAGCAGTGATAAAACACGTCACAGTAGCAAACGGGAGTCGGCAGCTGTACGCAGTGCTGTCGAAGGCACGGCACTAAAACCACATCCATCCGAGGGCCTTTGCGGAGTCTGGGGCAGGAGGTGGGATGTCAGGTGGCCTCTGTGAGGATAACAATAATGGCGATAACATCTGCCAGCCATTGTTCAGCTGTAACTAACTTAAAATCACATCACCAAACCGTAGGCGCTCCGTCCTCACCCTCCAGATGAGGAAAGCGAGAGCGAAGCGCTTGCCCAGGTTCCATGGAGTTCCTGAGCAGCGGAGCCGGTGCGCCCGGCGCCGGGCGGGGGTCCCCTTCCGATGCTGCTTCTACAGACCCGACGCTCCAGTCGTTAAAGCACGTATCTCAAGGGTCCATTTGCTCAACAAAGACTATTTCAGTGTCGTCTGCAAGCAGGACCCTCTTTTTGGCACTGGGGCTGTCACCGTGGGAAAGGATACAAGGCCCTGCTCTCATCACAGATGCTACCCGGCACACGGGGAGGGCGGAGACCATTCCCGGAGGACGGAACAGTAGCTGTGAACACTCCAGGCTGGAGAGAAGCACGCAGGCCGGAGGACCAGGCAGAAGAACGGGGCAGCTGGGAGGCAGGGACAGGGGAGGGAGCCGGAGCAGCAGGCAGGGCCAGGCCGTGTGGGGTCTTGAAAACCGTATTAAGAGCTTTAGGTTTCATCCCAAGACCAAAGGGCAATTTTCAAAGGATTTAAGCTAACGAGGAACATGAGATGTTCATTTAACCCAGTCCAGCCATCCTGTGCCGACCCGGGGCACAGCTAGGTAGGCACCCACGGTGCCCTCCAAGACTGGCCGCCACTTCCTGTGTGTCTGAGCCCCTGCCCAGGGCTGCTCTGAGCCACGGCCTCTCCGGGCGCAGCAGCCCCTGAGGAAGCTACGACCCCCGTCCGGGTCCTAACTGGTGGCTCGTTGCCCACCATTTTGGATTCTGTTTCCATAAGCACATGAGCCCCCCCAGCAAGCCCATCTGCTCGCCTCCCTCTGCTGGCATCTGGGCAGTATCCCCCGTGCCCAGCCCCGTGTGAGGGATAGAGCGGAAAAGGTGGGCAGGCCTGGCATCTGTCCGCCCAGCCCCAGGGGAGGAAGGGGCAGAGCGTTGGCTGCCAGGGGCCTGCTCAGTGTGGAATCGGGGCTCCTGGTGGGAAGTGGGGTGGGGAAGGGTCGCATAAAGAGCCTTGGCTGCCTCTCTGGTCCACCAATGGGAACGGCAAGCAGGAGGTCTGTTCTTGCCTCAGTCCCATTCGTGGCTGGTTTGGGGATGGATTAGTGGGAAGGCAAGACCTCTCACTCCCCATAGTCCTCCACCCCTCACAGCCGCCGGTGTAGACACTCAGAGACAGGCACCTGCAGCCATGCTCAAGTCATGCTGCGCTGCCTGCACCCAGGACCAGGCCAGGCTGAGCAGGGCGACAGCACCCAAGGGCAGGGACTTGCTCCCGGCCTCAACGAGCAGAGGGCAGGGAACTGATCGGGCACTGAGCAAGGCGCTTTATCTGTGCATCGTCTCATTAACACGCGCTGCTCTCCACGGCAGGCATTCGCATCCCTTTTCACAAATGGGAAAACAGAGACGAAATAACTTGCCTAAAGACACACAGTGAGCAAGAGGTAGAGCTGAGGTTTAAAAATGCCGAGGTCTGTCTGGTGTCAGAAACCACAGGGCTGGGCCCATGTCTACCTCTGGGGCTGCCACCTGTCTGCCTGGGCTTCTCCGGGAAGACAAAGCAACACCAGCAGCAGCCAGCGCCAGCCGCGGGTCCAGGAGCTCCATGCGCCCAGCAATGCTCAGGACCTGGGCGGGAGGGGTGGCTGGGGCCGAGTCACGGGCATGGCTCTCTGAAGGCTTCCGAACCCCGGCAGCAGCCAGATCCGAGAGGCAGGGGCACTCAGCTCCCTGATGGAGGGGGCGCACCAGGGGGAGGGCTGTCCATGCAGAAGCGGACCAGCGCTGGGTCCCCAGGGTCCAGTCCATCCTGGCCAGTGCACCCAGGAGTGGGGTCCATCCACATGTCCTGTGACACAGCAGCCCTGGCTGCTTCATCCCGAGGCCCCAACACCAGCAGCCCCTCTGCCCCCAACGTTGCCCACAGAGAACCCGATTAAACCAGATGTCAAACAACTGCTTCAAGTCAGTTAAGGTGGAGCCAGCCTGCGGGGTGAGCCATGCCCAGGTTTTCCCTCAGGCAGCCCCTGGAATCGCCAGGGTGGAGGAGCCTGGGTCAGAGGGAACACGAGGACATTCCCAGTGGGACACCCTGAGCCTAAAGCCGGGCTCAGAGGAGCTCCGAGGGCGGGCACCACCTGGCACGCAGCACTCTGCCCCTTCGGCCTTCCCGCGGCCTGGGAAGCTGCCCCACGATGCCACCCCTCCTTCTCGGGAGGTCTGAACCCGCCTGGGGTCCACCAAGCGGACAGAGAATGCTCCCAGGCGTAGACACTGTGACCAGGGAGATGCTGAGATCAACTAGAGAACGAGGCTTTGAGACGATCTGAGAGACGTTCTCAATGGCTCTGAACAATGAAGAGTACTGAGAAGTGAGGACTGGAGGTGGGGCACGGGACTCGGGCTAAGGAACACCACAAGCAAATCTCAGAGCAGGCGGGGACAGAGGACAGGCCCCGGGAGAGAAAAGCAGGGAAGGTTCCGGGGCCTGATGGCACAGGGCCGTACTGGGGGTGGGACAGATTAGACTTCATTCTGAGGCGACGCAGTGCCGCGAAGGCTGGGGGTGCTGGCATGATCCTTCTAGTAGGTGAGGGCAATTACCCCGGGGGCAGCCTGGGGACCAACAGCAGAGGCAGGTGGCTGGAGGCAGGGAGAGAGCTGATGCTTTTGTGACCCCACTAGAGAAGGGTGGGAACCAGACCAGGGCAGGGGCTGCAAGGACAGGAGTGGAAGAATGACACCCAGGAGGTGGCATGGCAGGACCTGGGGCCCGGGCTCAAGTCAGGAAGCACCGTGGTCACAGGTTTAACATTAGGCAGCCGCCACCCAGGAAGAAAACGCAGCAGAGTCCCTCCCAGGCCCCCCTCCCCGCAACCTTCCTGGGACATCCAGCAAGGCGCGGGGCTCCCTCTGGCCACTGACACACTGCTCTCGGCCCAGAGACACAGACCAGGAGGCTCTCAGGCCCCACGTCCACTCTCCCCAGCCTTGTGTCTGGACACCAACAGCTGAAAGAATGAAAAAATATTTTAAAAGAAAAAAGGAAAGGGCAGGGGAGATGTGGAGGAGACACCAGGAAAGCTGTCGGGGCAGCAAGTTAAAAATCGAGACCAGATCCGAGATATTAACCAATTTGCTATAGTTTCTGCCTAGCTGATTGTCCGCATGTATGATGAGTCAGGGCAGATTCTATTACACTGGGAGATTAGGCAAATAAATGCTGGCTTTTGGAAACACATTGAAATGTGGGACTATGAAAATAAAATTATCTAGAAAATTATATTAGCAATTCATTAGCTGCAGTGGGATGTACGGGGCGGGGGGGAGGGGTGGTTGGAGGGGGCAGCGTCAGAATACGGCTCCGGTCCACGCGGGAGACAAAGGGGGCACGGGCCTCCTGGCTCTGTCACATCCTTGCCCCGTACCCTCAGCAAGTCACTGCACTCCTCTGGGCCAGAGTGTGCCCATCCCCTTGCCCTACTGCCTGTGGTTGTTGAGAGCATCCAATGAGATGCCCGTGTGAAAAAGCTTTACAGCTATAAAGTGGTGGCAGCCGGTGCCAGCCCGGACGACGCCTCTGTCTGAATTAGCAAATTGTGTCTCTTGCTCTGGGCAGACACGGATCCTCGCTCGCCTGGGCGCACAGCTCCGCGAGCAAAGCGGGCTGGATTCCAGCTGCCGCCCCCTCAGCCCGGCGTCCTCAGGCCGCGGACCACCTGGCCACGGCTCACGGCAGCCTGCACAACACACAAGCCCAAGTTGCTTTATCGACTCCGGGCCGCTTCTTCCAGGAAGCTGACCCTGCAGAAGGCATCTTGGCTGAGCGGCACCATTCAGGACTCGGTGCCAAGAACATCTTCCTCTGAGCCCTGGCGCTTACAGCACGTAAAAACCCCGGGTCGCATTTATTTCTGACATGAGGCTCTGCCTGCTGGATTGTAAGCCCTCTAAAGCATGAACTATTCTCTTTATCTTTACAGAGCACAGGGCCTGGCAGGGAGCGGGCACTCACTGCGTGCCAGGAGCAGTACAGAGTGAGGAGCTGTGGGCAATCACAAAGGGCAGAGGGACGGGCGGGAAGCATGGCACAGAGGCAGCGGCTAGAGCTGGGGCAAGTGCAGACCCGCTGCCGAGAGCTTCCCGCCAGACCCTCCTTGAAGTGAGTAATGCAAATCGACCCACAGGCGCTGACTGACCTCTGTGGGCCCCTCATGTCTGTGTGGGTAGGACGCCCCAGTTCTGGCTCCCCGTCTGACTCTACTGCTCAGACCACAGAGGATGGGTTTTACACATCACACAGGAAGGCAGTGAGAAGCCCCTGGTTCCGGCCCAGGGGCGGCCCTCCCTGGCTCCGTGCGGCTGCTGCTGGGCCTCCCATCCTGGCTGAGGAAACAGCGTTCATAACTCGCCTGCCCTCTCCAGCACCACCCACACCGTGCTGTGACGAGGCAACTGACGGGCGCTTCTGAGCCCGCCAATCCTAGAAATGGGTTGTTTCCCATCAATCTGTAAATTTCCATGTAAATCAGATACGCGAGTTCGCCTCGGCCCAAGGAAACCATTTACCAGGTCAAACCATAGCACTTCCTGCCGGGACTCCAAGGCTGTCTGCCAGGAGGGAAGTAGGACGAGGAAGAGGGAATGGGTGAGGCAGGCTGAATCAGGGGGGCTCTAGGGGAGGTGGGCAGGGTCCGGCCAACGCCCGCCCCGTTTGCTTCAGTTCCAGCTCCACCTCCACGGGCAGCAAGCACAGCCAGCGTTGGCTGCACGGCGTGTACGGCTCACAGACTCGCAATTTAAAACGAGTTTAATTTTAGCAAAAAGATGGGAGAAAGCCAAGGCCAGGGTGGAACAGGAGGAGGAGGGGTGACATAGACCCAGGGTGCTTACTTCACCCAGGTGACGCCTGGGTCTGAAATTGTGAGACACAAACACCCTCGTGTTTATACACCTGTACGATTTCCATACCAATTAGCTCTCTCCCAGGAAGGAAGGAGCGGGAGCAGAGGCACACAGCTGGGGAGAGGCTCAGGTGCCTCACCTTCAGCAAGGCTCTTATTACCTCCAGCTATAAGCAGTTTCTTAATCAAAAGAGCAGAGGAATCTAAATATACTCCGGCTTTTTTTGGTAAGCTGGCAGTGACAGCGGCGTGTGCGTATGCCGGAGCGTGTGCCGGAGCGTGTGCGTGTCCATGCACATGGACCACGATGGGCTTCCACATCCGACCCCCGACCACCCCCACCAAAGGAAGAGCTGCTTCCCTGCCACCCCAGGAGCTTCTTCTCCCAGAGGAAGAAAGTATCAAATTTAGGGGTGTTGTGAAAGCCTCGATTCACATTGCCCCCGCTTCCCGCACTGTTGTTAAAGATGAAGTCAAGACAGAGGCATGTCCACTGTGCGGGGGAAAGAGACAGACACAGACAAGCAGCCTGGGGCTGACTCACACTGAAGGCAGGGAGGCTCTGTCTGCATCTCAAGAGGATGGGGAGGACTAGCGGTGTGTGTGGTGGGGGTGGGGGGCGGGGCGGGGAGGGCGGCAGGGAGGAGACAAAAGGAACCAAACACCCAGCCCATGACGCGGGCAGAGGCGCCTGCTGCTTTTGGCTCCCCTGTGCCATCACGTAGGGACTACGGAGAAAGGGCCAAGAGCGCCCCCTCTGGTTTCCTCTGGGGCGTAAGCTGCAGGACCATCTGGGACACGCTCCTGCGCGTCCTCAGCCAGCTAGCTGCGTGCAGCGAGGGCCCAGACTGCCCAGCCCAAGAAGGTGTCCTCCCACCGACCCCTGGAGTGACGGCTGCTGGAGTTCGAGCCAATCCCGCTGTCTCCTTTACTGCCCACCGCCTCCCTCCCGGGAGGGGCAGAGAGGCCGAGCAAACACCTTGGGAGCTTGCCTCCCACCAGCTTAGCTGTAAGCCTGTGCGCGGGTGCGTGTCTCCTGCACACTGTCACGTACTGCTGGGCACTTTCCCACACCCACCCTGACCTGGGCTCACACCTGCAGTACGGGTGTGCCCCTGACCGGGAATGGAACCCGAGACCTTTCGGTGTACAGGGTGACACCAACCAACGGAGCCACACTGGCCAGGGCTGCGGGCACGCTCAACCACGTGCTCAGTTACATCTTTCCAAACCAAGCCAAGAGCTAAAAACCTGAACATTTGTCCTTCTTGACAATTCCAGCCTTGTCGATGCCAGTCTCTTTACCCAACCCTCCCTCCCCCTTTCTCCTTTCATTCTATCTGCTTGGAATCTTGGAAGGCACCCTATACATGTACATAACCTTCTAGTTCCTCAAGGGAGAGGGGGTGGGAATGTTATGGTTTCCTAAGCAGAGAACTCTTAACGAACAGCCCAAAAGGGGAGGAGTTGGAGCAGCTGATTCAAATTTGTTTTAATACTAAGCCATGGAGGGATGTATGATTACGTCTCAAAGCACACACATGTAGGCATGTAGGCAGGCATGCACACACACCCGTGCATGCACACACACCCCTCAGTCTCTAGGGAATGTGGGCTCATCCTCAGGCAGCAGCTAGCACTGGCTCCCAGAGACTGCGTTTGTTCAGCGGCGAGCTGCAGGCCCCAGCACTTTCATTACTCGGCACCTCCAGCTACAGTAAACAAATCTGTCAGCTCGCCAGCTCATTACGGTGCGCCCGGACACGCGGGATTTATTGAGGCCTGCACAATAAAATAACATGAATGGATTTGCTAATTTTGTCAATCACTCCAACAAGCCAGCCAGGAGGGGCAGAAACTGGGGGAGGGGACAAGGAATGGGGTGGGAGTAAAGCAAAGGAGGTGAAAGGAGGGAAAGTGGAGTTTGGTTCGCAAGAGAGAGTCAACGGTGAAGATGGAGCCAGGTCTAGGCTCTGCTGCCTGGTTCAAGGCCATCTCCACCCACTTCCAGCCAGGACACCTTGCTCAGGGTGCAGGCACCGCTGGCCGCAAAGGGGCCGAGGGCAAGTTCAATTGGGAGATGCCACGCCCTGGCCTGGCTCCCGGCAGGCCTCACTGATGGGACAAACTCCTTGTTCCTCCTACTCTGTCTGGGTGAGGATTAAGAAATGGAGGGTGGGAGCCCCCCCCCCCCCCCCAGCCCCGAGGGGAGCAGCAGGTCCTCCACATGAGGAGAGACTAGCCCCTCTTGGCACCTCCCACAGCCCCTTCCGGACACATTCTAGAATGAATCCAAATTTCTACTACAAGAACAAGGAAGGAAAGGGAGTGCGCGCATGCGCGTGCATGTGTGTGTGTGTGTGTGTGTGTGTGTGTGTGTGTACGTGTGCGTGTGTTGGAGGGGCCGGGGTGGGAAGTAAATCCGGAGAAGTATGCAGGCCTATGGTCTGTAACTTTCAAAATGACAGCAGGACTGGGGCAAAGGTCACGAGGTCCCAGGCCTTAAGCACCTCCGCCAGCTGTGGCGGCGCGGCCAGGAGCCCGCAGGACGCCCGCCTGGATAAATCAGCGGCACGCAGCACCCGCTGGGGATGAGGACAATGGGCCCACTGGGGTTGGGAGGCAGGACAATGGGGCCCAGCCAGTGCGCAGGCCCGGAACAAATGTGCCCTGGCACCACGGGGCCCCCACTTGTGAAACTAATTGGCCCCCGGTTGAAAAACTGGACCAACTTCAGCAGGTCCTGGAGCAGAGGGCGCCCGCAGTCACCTAACCTGGGGGACCTGCCACAGCTGCCGCTCTCAGGTAACTCCCTGTGCGGAGGGGTCGGTGCCTTTGAGCCGAGGCCAGTCTGGGAGAAGACGGCTGGGGGGTGGGCATCCTGCTATATTGGGGGACCCACTTCTCCTCCCAAGATGGAGAGGAGAACTACCTTCCTCAGGGTCTCTACGCTGCTTGCTCTGCGGGAATCAAGTTCAGAGGAGAGAGACCAGTCTACTCTCTGGGTTCCCAAGCCAATGGGCTCTGCTTCCCTCATTTGGGGGAGGGGGGTGGGGAGGAGCAAACAGAGCTACAGTGGGTTCCTCCTCAGTGCCCCTCCCTGGTGTGTGCCCAGCTCCGCCTGCGGAGGGTGGAGGCCCACAGCCGGACTGTAAGGAACTGGGGTCCCTCGGTCTCAGACTCATCTGGCCCCCAGGCTTCTGGGCAAAGAACCCTGAGTGTGAGGTGGGCAGTCCGTCTGGCAGGTGAAAGTCAGCGAGGAAAGTCATCCCGCTGCTGTCCTCTTCCCCGTCCTTCCCCGTGACCTTTCACTACAGGCTCCAGCTGAAGGGGTGAGAAGAGTGGAAAGCACTGGAGTCTTCAGCTGGAGACCTGCCTTCGAGTCCTGGCTCAGTGACTAGCTTGCTGTGCATTCTTGGGCAGGTTACTAAACCTCTCTGAGCCTGTGTTTCCTTCACTGGAAAAATAAAGGGGAAGTAAATGCTTCTTAAAGGGCCTCCACCAGACACACTCCAGCAGCCAGTGGTTCTCGGCCTACTGAAGAGGACGCTGAAGACGGAAAGGTCCTTTCTCCCACTGAGAAGTCTGCCTCAACAGCCTTCCTTTAAAGGGATTCTCGAGGTTTCAGTGGGAGCCACCGTCTGGCTCCCAGAGGAGCCGTCATAGGCAAGGCGAAGGAAGACCGAGCTTCACTGAGCATCTGCTAGGGGCCAGTGGGGCCTCTCACTCCGACCCTTCTTGGCAGCCCTGTGAGACAGGTTTTGGGAAGATGGAGAAAGCAAGACTGACAGAACCTGCCATGCCCTCTCTCTCAAGGAACCACCTGTTACCTGCTAGTACCTCCAAGAACCGGCCATACACCCAGAAGGACAATCCTTGAGTCTCGGGGTCTGAGGGTACTTGCTAACCTCTCTGTGCAGGGGCAGGGCCTGGCCTGGCTGCTGGGGTGGGGATGGGGAGTAGGGGCTTTCTCTCTCATAGCCCCAACACTGGGGTGACAGACAGGACACCCAATGACCTGGCATAGAGAGTGAGCCGAGAACTGGCCCCTCTGAATCCAGTGTCAGGTCTTTAGCACAGTGCCCGGCGCTTAGTAGGCACTTGCGTTCTGAGCGGTGGGAGGGCACAGAGGGTCCCCCTGAAGGTGAGCTTCAATTTCCTTATTGGCACACTAAGTACCAGCAGGTCGCTTTCATCTCTGGTTCTGTGCACAGGGCGTTTTCTACAGACACTCGCTGTCTCGGTTCCAGGCACCCACAGTCAGCCTGAGGCCCCTGGGGAGGAACTGGGACCCAGAAGAGGAGTCTTTTGGGGGGACAATGAGGCTGTGGTCTTCTTTAAGATTTCTTGTAACCCCCAGTGTGTTCCCGGGACTGTGAGGTGAAGGCAGAGTGGGGCACATAGAAGAGAAGGGACAGATGAGGACAGACAGAGGCAAGACAAAGACCCCGAGACAGAACAGGGTGGGGAGGGGGTGGGGTTGGGGAGATGGAAATTCAAAATAAAATGAAATACTGATTTCAGAGCCACGTAAAGAGCTGGCAAACATTGGGCAATGAAAAGAAAACCTGCCCCCTATAAACATAACACAACCAAACGAAAAAACAGAGACGGGCGTATTCATTTTACTGACATTTTAATGGTTCCTCTCCTTCCCCCCCAGAAGATGATTACAAATTAAGCAGCATTTAAACGCTTTTTACTGTCAACAATTAAAAGCAGGGCGGTGAGCCTGAGAGTGTGGTGGCCATTCATTCCCACGGTAACCAGGCTATCAGAAGCACCGCCAACCTTCCTGTACTGTACCGCACACAATGGCCAAATGGGGAAAGTGCGCACTCTGCTAATTTTGCAGGACCTTCCGAGCAAATTAAAATATGAAAAGCTCCCGCACAAAGGTTGATACCAAGAGTGAGGGCAGGGCAGGTCAAGCTCACAGAGTTCAAGTCTTAGAAGCCCCGGCGTTTAAGCACAACCTGACCACACCTGTGTATGGAGAGGAGAGAAAGAAAAAGAGAGGGGGGGGGGGAGGAGAGAGCTCTAGGCCTGACCCCCAACCTCAAAACTGGCCAGGGAGTGGGGAGGAGGACAGACACACCGGCCGCCCCATCCTGGGCTTCACCTGGGGGCACCAGTCCAGCAACACCCACCCAGGTCCACCCTGCCAGTAGCTATTTCACGGCCTTCCTGCTGGGCCACAGGTAGAAGCCAGGTGGTTTTAATGTCCCTCTGCTCAGAGGAAAGGATTTCATTGTAGGGTGGACCAAAGGAACAAGTTTAATTTTTCAGAAATCAATTGTTTTTTTTCACTGTCTACACTGTCACTACCAATTCAAGCCCAAACCCTGCCCAATAGCACCAATCCTCACGTCCTTCTGAAAGAAAGATGTAAGAGCACCCAGTCCTGTTACATCCCAGTACATTTTACTGCTAGAACTTTCTGTTAGCCAGCCCAATATGGATTCTAAGGGCCCAAATCATCGCAGGTACCTTTTAGAACAATGGAATCATGAAATCTCACCCCCAGATAGAGGGGGGGAAAGGGACTGAAAAGGGAAAGGAGTGGAGGGGGTGCCTATGGGATGTAGCGACCAGTTTCCTTTCCAGGTCTTCAGAGGGGACGGTGGAAAGCGACAGAAGCGAGCTGGCTACCAGGTGGAGAGGGAGAGGCTGGGCTTAGAAGCGGCGGGTGCATTTCTGTGCCGTAAAGTTTAATATGCAGGAGGGACGACAGAGGAATAAAAGAGACACGTCCCCTTTAAAAGGAAATATAATTTACAGTGTGCAGCCAGGCGGCCCATAGTTTCAATCTCGTTTACTATAGAGAAAACTCTGCTAGCTGTTCTCTATCCCACAAATCCGATTTAATCAGACAAGCCAGCCAGCGTGGCTTGGAGTAAAAACGGATAATTAGTAAACAGAGAGCTACTCCAGTGCTTCATTGGCATTCGAGTTGGGCTACTGTGTCGCATTTAAAATGCAGTCTGATGAAGTTTACAAAATCAAACCATTTGTTACTCCTATTGAAGAGGCTTCAGGCCACTTGCAATTAAATTGGAATTAGTGCTCAGAATGAGACACAGCAAATTCATACTAAAAAGGGGTCTGACTTTGAGACATTCGACTTCAACAGTTTTCTGTGAGCGTGTGGGTGGGTGTTCCTAAAAGACTCCTTGCTCATCCTGACTCGGCAGGGCTCCCCGACTTGGTGAGCTTGGCCCCCACAACCTTCCACTCTCTGGGCTGGCTGTGGGGGAGGAGGCAGCGGGGAGGGGAGGCCAGCTGACTGGGGAGCCAGGCCTGCATCTCCCCGGGAAGAGACTGTACCCGGGAGAATGTGTTCCACAAAGGACCATATGGCTTCCTTCTGCATGGAGCCTTTGGACAAGGGGGTGGGAGGGGAGCGGGAAGCTGCCAGAAGGCACCCTTCCAGGGGGCACTGGCCCTGCCCCCCTCAGACAGCAGGCTGGCGGCTGGGGGAGAACAGGGGCACCTTCCCCCTGTCGGGGGTGGGGGCGGGGGTTCCTGCCATGCTCCTGCCTCCCCTCCCTCCACAGCCTGTGCACAGGGAGGGTTTGTGTCACCGCGTCCTACCCGCCAGGGCCCTCCTGGCCCCGCACGCTGTCCTCCCAGCAGAAAGGGTGGGCAAGCGCTGCCCTGGGGGACTTGTTAACCCAGAGTCCACACACCTCCCGCCTGCCCAGGGTCAGGATCCAGAACGGCGGTGAACTCGAAGGAGAAATCATCACATCTTCATTCCCACCCACCTCTAACCGAGATTTAGCCGTTTCTTCAATGGGGAATGAAAGCAACAAACCAGTCATACAGCCTGTACTTGTGACTTGGTCATCCATATTTTCATAATGCATTGGCAATGTTGCAAATTATCTCCAAATATTTATTCACACCACAGACATCCGAGGAGCTATTAACAGGGTCGCACATACTCATTACACATGGAAAGATATGTTGGTACCTGTAGTTAAGCTCTCCATTGCTGACCACAGGCCACAAACCCTGGTCCCCATGACACAGCCTGCTGCAAACCCCTGGCCTGGGGGCTGGGGGTGGGGGGTTCTTGTCTAATGGGTACAAAGTTTGGGAAGATAAAAAAAAGTTCTGTGGATGGACGGTGGTGAGAGTGACGTGATTGTACTTAATACTACTGAACTATACTCTTAAATATGGTAAAATTGTAAATTATATGATACATATATTTTACCAAATTAAATAAAAAAAAGGACTCCTTAGTCTGGTCAAAAGTTACTTGTTCCTCCCCCACCCCTCTGCTGCCCACAAGTGTGTAGACTGGAATCCTGTTTCATCCGTCTCAGCTGTTCGGCCTGCAGGGGGCAGCACTGAAGGCTGGGGCTCCCAGAAGCGGGCGGGGCTGTCCTGTGGCAGAGGCTGGGGGAAGTCCAGGCTCGCCTGGGATCTGAACCACCAGCCTCGGGAGGGAGAGGCGCTCGCTTGGAGGTCAGCGGTTATGGTCTGTCTCCTCCTCCTCCTTCAACATGAAAGCCACCTGAGAGCAGGGAACGCATTTCTTTCCTAAACCCCGTATCTCGTGGATCCGACAGGTGTTTGGTGAGTATTTGCCGGATGGAAGCAGCTCAAATGGGCAGATGAAGGACTCAATAAAGGGTTTTCTCTCTTTAGACCCCAATCTCATCTGTAACATAAAGAGGGGAGGCTCTGTGATCCTCTAAAACTCCCTCAGCCCTCAGGGGCTCGCCATGCTCTGCCGCTGCCACCCCTGTCCCCCAGAAGGAGACAGTGGGGGGGTGTACACAGGTGGGGGACAGGCTGACGAGGAATCCCGAGGGTGGGGCCATGTTCCTCAGCCAGGACTTGCCTGTGGACCTCAGGGGTGGCCACACTGGCTCATAGGCCTCATCCCTGCCACCCCGGAGGCTAAGCTGGGGGTGGTAGCGGGACGGGGACAGTGAACGTAGATGCGCTGAGCGCACAAGCAAGGAGAGGCGGCCACGTGACGCTTTCATGTGCGTCAGGCGGCCAGCAGTGACTTTTACCACCTGAAGAGAAACCTGCTCTTGGGCAGCGGGCAGAGGGAGGAATCTGAGGCAGATTAAAACCGAAGGGCACTCTGTCTACCAGCCTTTCCCATTTCCCCCAAATCTGAACCTTTCCCAGGGAAAGGAGGCGGGGCATCCGACAGGCATGGCCTGGGCCGCAAGGCCATGCAGGTGGGTGTGTGCCCTGACCACTGAAGGGCACTGGCCCTCCCCTCCATGCCTCACACGCACACACGTGCACACCCCCCCTTACATTCTCTAGGAAAGCATGAGAGAAGCCCCAGCCTCGGGTTCTAAAAAGGAAATAAGCTAAATGTCACTTAGTGGTTTGGGTTCTTCTTTCCGCCCATGTAGGTTTGGGTTCCTAAGTACCTCCCCTTTCAGTTCCTCCTCTGGAGTGTCTGGGCTGCAGCCAAGGTTGGCCCCAGAGCAGATGGGAAACCTTATGGTTCACTCTCTCATGCCACGTCCAGGCACCCCGCACCCTGGCCATAGACAGTAGCCAGAGGACATACCTCTGTTCTCTCTCCCCAAAACTAGCATCACTCGATTGCAGAACCTTCCGGTTCTGTTCTTCCCCTTCCACTGACCTCCATTCCTCTCTCAGGGGGGCAGTACTTTTACTTCCCTTGGGAGATAGTACAGGAATTGCTTGTAGCATCACTCCTCACTCACTCACTCATTTATGCACCTATCATTTCTTGAGTCCCAATTCTGTGCAGGCATCAAATGCCTTAAGAAGACACTTCTTCCCCCAGGAAGCTTATAGTTTAAAAAATATAGAGCAAAAAGCCAGGACTTCGAAGCCAGACAAAACTGGGTTCAGATCCTGGCTCTGCCATTTATTTACTAGCTACAGAACCAGATGCAAATTTCCTACTATTAGTCACAATATCCACCAGGCAAGGTTGCTGGGAAGATTATAGGTAATATATGAAAAGTGTCTACCACAGTGCCAGATGGCAGGGAATCGAGAAATGGCAGCCATTTTTAACTTTTTTCATCTCAGGACACACATAAACTAATTACTAAAATTCTGCGGCGCACCAAAAATTTTCTTTTTTGCTGATCTGACAAAAAAAGGTATAATTTTGATTTATTCACACCAGATGGCTATTGTAGTGTTGGCTGTTGTCATTTCTTTAAATCTGACAGTCTAAGGGAAAAGAGGTCAGTGCCCCTGACTAAATAGGGATTGCATGTTGTGAAGATTCTTGCGGCACACGGGCTGAAAATCGCTGATTCGGTGGAGGGGTTAGCCGTGGAGTCAGGCACGTAAGTAAGGGACCGTGGTACTTGAACGCAGGTGCCATGAACTAAACAGCCCCCTCCAGGAGGTGCTTCTAGAAACACTCCGGCCTTTCACCACCAGTAAGAGCAGCTCCTCCTCAGCATTAAATTTAAACCTCCTCCCCACCCAGTCCTCCCATCCAGTTACTCTCACAGAACCATTCCTGGATTTCCTAACATCCCTCGCAGGCCCTTCCTTCCCTTCCTTTCTCCATTCAGTCCACAGTTCAAGGCCCACGTTTCAACTGCCAGCTGCCGCCTTGCGGATTCCTGAACCTTCTTGCCCATTATCCTTCCAATGCTCCCATCCATCCTGCCAAACCCCAGCTTCCCACACATGTAGCCTCTGCTTCCCAAGCATGTATCCACTCCTCTGCCTTCCATGACCTCATTCCTGCTTCCATCATGCCTCCAAGACCACAGCTGTTTGCTCCGATAACCAGTGATGCCCATGTCACCAAAACCAATGAACATTTCCTAGTGTTCCTCTTGGAAGACTTAACAAAGCATTAGGCTTTTTCATTCTGAAACCTCTTCCTTTAGCTTCCATGACCCCATGGTCCTCTCTTTCCTCCAGGGACCGCTTCTCCTTCTCCGCTGTGGGTTGTGATTGTTCTGGGGGCGGGGGGAACGGGCAGAATATGTTGGGGTTCCTCTAAACTCTGTTCTAAGCTCTATTCTCTTTCTACACCCTCTTGTTTTGCAAACTCACCCACTTTCGGGGCTTCAAGGATCATTGATAAGCTGATGATTCTGAAACAAATACATCCAGCGAGTGTCTTCTGAATCCTACACATAACTGCACATCCACATGCCTCCTGACTCGCTCCTCACCGATGCACACACACATCATTGTGGCCATGGCAGGACTGCTCCTTATCTCAGCAGCGACAGTAAGAAAGCTCTGCCTCTCTTGTTCCCACTCCAGGAAAGAGTGCCTCCATCACCCAAATACCCAGGCAAGTGAAGGGGCCATCAGCTTGAGTCCTTTCTCCCTCACCCCTCAGAACAGATCACCCGATTTCTTCAGCTCGTAAATGTCTTGAATCCCTTCCACTTCTTCCCCATCCCCACCGCAACTACGCTGCTTCGAGCTACCATCACTTCCTACCTAGATCATGGCAATATTGTTCTAACTCATCTCCCCGCCTTCAGTTTAAACCCCTCCAGTCTATATTCACAACCAAATAGTAAAAGTCATTTTTCTAAAATATAATCTGATGCCACTCCCCTAAGCCTGTGCATGGCTCCCCACTGCCCTCAGGAAAAAGAACTACTTCCAGTGGCTGTCGGGCCTTTCGCAGCAAGGCCGCTTCCCTCTCCAGGCCCAGGTCTTGGCCCGCTCGCCCACTCCCGTTTTCAGTGCCATGACCTTGCCTTAATCTCTCCCAGCTCTAGCGTTCACCCATGCTGACCTCAGCCGCCATTCTTCCCTTTTTCTCCATGACACCGCACTCTGCACTTAGCAACTTTTTCTCATCCTTCAGATGACAACTTGGATGATACCACCTCCAGGAAGGCCTTCCATTCCCCGTCCAAGGCAGGGGCCTCCTGTGGGCTCTTGTCACATCCCACACCTCCAACACTTGTCCTGCGTGTGACTTTTCTACTTACGTGTGTGTCTCCCTGGAAGGCATAAGCCCCATGAGGACAGGGGTTCTGATTTGCTCACCATTGTATTCCCAGAGCCTAATATACTACTAGGTACATAATGGGTAGTCAATAAGTATTTCCTGAATGGATAAATAAGTAAATAAATAAATACTTTAAAAATAACCTATTAATACCTTTGGCAAGTTATGCTTTCTAGAGCCCAAGACATTAATATTTGACTCTTACTTACCAACTCTAAGTAAACACACCTCTTTCCTTCTCCAACCATCCACCACCAGCCCAGCTTCCCTGAGAGCAGCAGGCGACTGGGCCCACAGGTTCTTGTACCCTTACCACGCGGATTCCTGAACCTTCTTGCCCATTATCCTTACCACGCGTGACTGTGAGGTGTGCACCCATATCCGCACGCTCTAGAACCAGGGCGTAGCTCACCTGAGCTCAGTTCCTCCTCCCAACCTGGAAGTGCTGGCTCATGTGTGCGGAACCACCCAGACACGTCTCCGTGACCCACACCAACCGGAGGGCTTCAGAGTGCAGTCACCAAACATCACTCCGTGGCCACGCCGTGAGCCGGCGGCCAGCAAGCACCTACAGGCTGGTGCCCAAAGTCACACCTGGCCCCCTCCTGGCCACCGGCCGAACAGGGCCAGGCTGCAGGTGCCTCTGCGGCACACGTCCGACCCCGTTCTCCTCCAAGACCACAGCCAGCCCTCAGCTCTTCCTGCAGCGCCTCTGAGCTGCCCCCAGGCACACAGGCTGGCCCAGACCAGGGCCCTCTATGCCCGGGACATGGCTCCCTAAAAAACCACACTCTTGGTGGGCTTTCATCCCTTTCCAGGTAGCGATTATGTATAACAGACTACTCGGAGATTCAATGTCTACAGCAGATGGAAAACCTCTAAAACAGAGCTGCTTCTGGAAATGCCCAAAGCCACGTCACTAACATGCACGTAAATTGTGTCCTCCATCCATCCTGCGAGGAAAATAAGATTGCTTTTTCTTAAGGAGTTGAACAGGCTTTTGTAAGATTTGGGTCCAATGTTGTTCTCAGCCCTGGCCAGAGACCCTACCCAGTTCTCGCGGGTTTGGGGATGAACTGTCAGGGGTGAATGCAGTGCAAATGTGACAGGACCGGCAGCCCCAAACGTACTAGCTCCCATGCAAAGGCGTCCCCACCCTGCCCATGTCCATTTAGGTCCCTTCCTTTGTCCAAACACCAGGCTCACGCCTACTTCCCGATTCCCCATCTCCCAAGTCAAAGAACCTTTAAAAATGAGAAAGGTAAGCAGTGTCTTCTCAATCACCTTTATGCCTCTTTCCTAGCTTGCTTTTTGGAGGGGAGAGAGCCGTGATTTTTGTTTAGACGAGTACAAGGGGACATAGAGAATTAGAGAACATTGATAGTACTTCCTGTTCATTCCGGTTGGAGTAATTGGGTATTCTGTAGTGATTGGGGGATTTTGAAAAAAGTCAAGAAAGAAGTAGGAAATCTTCAAAATGTTCCTGTTTGAGCTCAGATGGAAGCACTGTGGAGTTTCTGAAGCCTCTAGAATCAGTGTCAACCAAAGGGAAGCAAGAAGGACCCTATCCTTGAGAAGGCGTCTCCCTCAGCACGGCTGCCACCACCCCTCCCCAGACCGGATGTTTCCTGAGTGTTTCCCATGCAGGGAGCATCAGCTACAACCTGCACACACAGCCTGTGGTCACGGCCACTTTTCATAACCTGAGTCTGCCCCGGCCCCAGTTCCTATTCTCCTCGGCTCCTCCATCCTCTGAGCACTCCCCAGGCCACAATTCCCCTCTCCCTCCTTCCCCTCTCCCTCTCCCTCCTCGTGTCACTCACTGCGGTTGTTTTTCTGGAACAATGTCTGTCCAGAGAAGACTGGTTTCCTCCTAATCCCAGCGTGGTCAGAGAACGCTAAGGCCACCTACCTCTTCGCCGGAGGGGCCAGGAGGACCGAGCATGAGGAAAGGCCATGAGGACAGAACAACCCCCAAGTCTCCCCACCGGGACGCTCACGCCTGGGTCTTCCGAAATTCAGGGAGGGCGGCAGAGGCCTTTGTTTAGTATGCACTTAATTTTAGAAAAATCAACTTATTATTATTATTATTATTATTTTAGTTTCACCCAGGGACATTTTCCCATTGTTTTTTAGAGAGAGTAGAAAGGGGGGGAGGAAAACATAGGTGTGAAAGAGACATATCAATCGCTGTTGTCTCCTGCACGTGCAACCCAAGCATGTGCCCTAGACCGGGAACCGAATCTATGACCCCTCAGTGTATGGGCCGGTGCTCGAACCACCGAGAAACACTGGCCAGAGCAAAATCAACTTATTTACTCTGAACAGCAGGGTCTGGCTTGATTCCCCTAAAGAAGCTCATGGTCCCAAGGATCAAGACCCAACAAGGCATCGGCAGCCGCGTACAGTCTGTGCAGAAAGGACAGGCCGTTCATATTAATTAACATCTTCACAGAAAGTAAACTGTCTCCAGGGAGGATCTGCGTGCTTGCTCTTATTTACTCAGGGAGCCTAAGTGGCTGCTGCGAAGCAAAAGGAAACCATGCAGCGCTGGACCGAGGGCGAGGAGAGAGGCCTGGGCCGCCCGCCGCCCGGCCGCCCTGCACGAAGGCTGCCCGGGCACTGTGACCATCACATCTGCGGTCCCAGGTGCACCGCAACCTGCACCCAGGGGACGGGGCTACCCCTGCCAGGGAACGCTGGAGAGGAAGCCTTGCACCACCCCAACTTTCTAAGTGGTTGTGGTGGGGGTCCCCGCCTCATCTCATTCGATCCTCCTAACTGTCCCCAGATGGGAACCCTCTGAGGAATACCTGGACTCGTAGTTGATTTACTTGTGTACTAATAAATTATTAGTTTAATGAATGAATGGGCGGTTACCACACGGCAATAAAAAATTAATATGTTGCTAGAGCTTTCCTCTCATTGATATTTACTAAATAAGCACCTTCAGGAACCGGCCGCTAAGCGGCATGGGGACCGGGGGTACACGGGTGACTCAGACAGGCACAGGCCCTGCCCTCCGAGCTTCCCACCCCTCGGAGGAGACGGACTTAAACAAGCGACTGCCTGTAAGAATCTCCAGCCCGAAGCTAAAGTAGAGAAGGGATGAGGCCTAAGCTTCCCCTCACAGCATAAACCCTCGTACACTCTTCTGGAAGAATGGGAGGCTATAAAATGGCATGTTTACACGCACGCACACGCCATCCCCGGTTCCAATCCACACAGGAGGGAGATGAAGGGCTGCCATCCGGGGCGGGGCCCTGGCTATGTCCCGTAGGACAGCGGGCAAGCAGTGGCTCCAACCTCCTTGTCCTGGAAGTCTCCTCCTGCCTGAGCTGATTTATTCCGAGGACCATCTGGGCACGGAGAACAATGCGCTCTCCTATCTGAATGACCGGCCGTATTAGTCATACCCTCTTAACGCGACCCCTCTGTCCCCTAATCTTCACACTTTCCTTCATTCCCTTTGACGGAGGCCACGACTGGCTTTCTCGCCTCTCCCTGGGCCGGAGAAGTTCGCCCGGGACAAAGAGCTCTGCCCCCGTGCCTGTGGGTCCAGCAGTCAAGCTGGGACAGGCGGCATGAAAGGGACTTGCGGCCCTCGACCCCCACCCCACCCCCACGGCCCTGACTGCCCTGGTTGGACCTGGGGATAAATCCCCCTGACATGCTCACCCCAGCTTCCAGGCCCCAAGCGGGTGGACTCGAGAATTAGCTTAAGACAGTTCACATCCCAAAAGCTCTCCCTGAACTGGCGACACTCCACGCGAGTAACCCCACCCTCGCTAGCACTTGTGCGGATGGCTCATACACCTCCACACCCCAATTCGCACCCGCCTCCCCGTCTTCCAGCTGTTTAACAACAGGAAGCCTCTTATCTGTTTCATTTTCAAGCCACAGTTCCTCCAGAGCAGGGAAGAAAAAGGAACTTCCACCTTTATCTCCCGCACGGCCTAGCATGTAGCTGGGCCCAGCGTCCCACTTGATTTTTGCAGGAGGAGTTAATGACCCAGGACAGAAACCTGGAATCTCTGGCTGCACTAGAGACCAGGATCCCGCTGCACCCACCGCCTGCACTCTCCCAAAAGGCCGGCTTTCTCGGGGGTGGGGAGGGGGATCTCCTGGATCTTTGCTCAGACCCCTCGTCCAGCATCATGCACCTGCTCTGGAAGTTCCTTTGTAGAATTTCACTCGGACGCTATAAGTGGCCGCTTATGTTGATGACCCTGGGGGTTTTGTTGCTGCTTTGTTTTTAATGCAAAACTACAAAGAGTGAAGAAAAGAGAGAATTCTGATCCATGGGGATGGACCAGTCTTCAACCCTTCCTTCCCCACCCAGGCTCCCAAGAGATGCACCCCCGTTGTCGCCACCATTCCAATGAGGTGGGTCTCAGTGCATCTGCCACTCTGCCCCAACCTACCGCACGTGTGTGTACACACACACACACACACACACACACACACACACACACACGGCTTTCACTTTATGCCTCGCCTCGTGCCAAGACAGAATTGATGGTGATGAGCGAAGGAGATGGGAAAAAACTCAAGCGGACGATTAGCTGTTAGGTTTATGGCAACAGGCAGCAAACATTCATTTCATGTTTTGCAGAATATAAAAGCGCTAAAACATTTTAATTTTAAATTCTTATCATTGAATTTACTGCTTTTCTCTCGCCATGATTTGTGTTGCTTTTTAATTTTTACAGTCTCCACAGAAGCCAGATGCGACTGCCTAAGGACAAAATAATAAAAGCCTACTGCAGCCATGAGTTACAAAACAAAAAAGAAACAGGCAGTTGACAGAAGTTAATATCTCAATTTAACAGCGCTGCTTTGCTAATGATCCTTTGATATGTGTTTATTTAGAAAGGTCTGATCTTGACCTTGAAGGCAAACTCAACCACAAAGTCTTTATGAGAAAAGAAAAAGACTTTATTTATAGATTGGCTTTATGTCAATCATTCTGGCAGCTGGTCCCAAAATGCCAGGCCCCTGGAAGAGGGCGCAGAGGAGGGTGGGGCACGAGTCCCGGATGAAGTGCTGGTGTGGGATCCGTGTGGGAGAGGGAGAGTGGAAGAAGGGCTTTTAGGGAAAGGGGCGTCAGAGAGGGGCAGGGTCCAGAGGCCCTGCTCTCTCTTCCTTTGGAGGAGCCGGTGTGCTTATACCCCCTCCAGAAAGTAAGGCGGAACCGGCGCGCTTACCCGCAGGAAGGAGACATGCATGCAAAGGGCTGGTGTGCGAGGCCACGGGGCCCGCGGGAAGTCACCTAGGCGTGTCTTTCAGGAAGGTCCTTCTCTAAGAACTTTCCGGAACTGCATGAACGACTGCCCATCCAGTCCCCGAGAAGCAGGAGGGTCGACTGGTAAGCCCTGAAGATCCCAGCAGTCCTGAGGTTGTTCCTTCACCTGCCAGTTCTTTCCTCCCACCCCAGCCCTGGCCTAGGGAGGTCCCTGGGGTTTGAGGCTGCCCAGAGCTGGGCCATCAGAGCACCTCTCGCCCCGCAGAGCCCCCACCTGTCTGAGGGCGTCCCTGCAGTAGGCCATACCTCAGGTTCTTTTGGAAAAGCCCTCTTCTCCGGAGGCCCAGACAGGCTGAGGCACGTCTCTGCTGAACAGGGCCCCACGTCCTCACAGCATCCTGCCCTCTCCGCTCCCACCCCATCTGTCCCGGGTGACCTCTATGCTCAGGGTCTCAGTGACCATTCCAAGGCTAACACCACACCTCCAGCCCAGACCAAATCCATAAGCCCAAGTGTCCCTGGATGTTCCACAGGCACCTTAAGCTCAATGTGTCCAAACCCAAAACCACATCTTCTGTTCCCAAACCTGCTCCCCTTCCTGGATCTTTGTCTGTTATTAGCACCCACATCCACTCTGTCGCCCAAGCCAGATGCCTGTGTCACCCCAGAGGCCCAGCTCCTCCTCCTCCTATTTCAATCCAGCTCATCTTTTATTATCCAAGTTCTCTCCCTTCCTCCTCATTCCAGAAAGGTGCTGCCGCGTCCAAGCCACCAGCGTCCTCACTGGGATTCCTGCGAGAGGCTCCCAGACACAGCCCAGCCCCTCAGGTGACCCGCACACAACCACCAGGGTGGCCGGTCAGAAACCGATCTGACCTTGTAACTGCCTTTCAAAGGCTTCTCAAGACTCCCCATCACTAAGAATGAAATCTAGGGGCCTTCCAATGGCCTAACAAGACTCTGTGGTCTGGGCCTGCCCACCCCTCCACCCTCATCCTCCGCATCTGCCTCAGATGTGATGCGTATGCCATCAGCACCGCTTCGAGCACACGGTTCCATTTCTGCTGCTGAGGTCTCCCACCATTTGGCTAGTTTCCGTTCTTCTTTAAAAACCTCATGTTGTCTTCTTCTCCAGGAGGCTCAGCGTTCCCTGGGTGTCTGCTATGTACCCCCTTCCTTTGGGTCCCCACATACCCTGTGGACAAATCTCACCACCACTGCACTCAGTACTGTACATTATAATCCCTGCCTATGTGTCTGTCTTCCCGACTCTGAGTCCCCTGAATCAAGATACCAGGATTCATTCATCTTTGTACGCCTGGCGTTTAAGCACCTAGCAGGCATGCAATGAATGTTGAGTGGATGAATGGCCAGTTATCTTGGTTCTTCTGAAAAGAATAGGAGTGGGGGTCATTTAGTGACATGCCAGCTCAGTGAGATTCGGATTTGGGGTGTGTGTGTGTGTGTGGGGGGGGAGGTTCTTATTCCCCTCCATCTCCAGCCTCTCGTAAGCCTAGGAAATGTGTGCGCTCCAGGCTGCCTTCAGTGTAGATATTTTGAGGCTGATAGCACCAAGTTTTGTCACGTTTTTCTGGGGCCCAAGGAGATTTTTCCAAACTAGCCGAGTCCCTCAGTCTCCAAATGCCAGGCTACACCAGCAGTCGTTCTCCCTGTCCCTGTCACCCAGCCGCCTCTGACCAAGCACAATGGCCACGTCAGAGCCCCTATCGACTAACAACAATTCATTAGCCGGGGAGGGTGGGACAAGGGAGAGGAAGGCCCGCCAGCCAGCCCAGCACAAGGCCAGCTGGGGCAACAAGAGTCCCAGCCCACCCCCAGCTCTGCTAGGAAGTGATGGCACCCACTCGGACACGTCTGCACTACCCCGACGACCCCTCCGCCAACGCTGCCTTTACAGGAGCAGGTGTGTTCGAGGGAGGAAGGGGCCTGGGAAGGGAGAGAATGGGGTGTCCACATCTCCTCTCCGCTCAGCAGCCCCATGCAAGGTTCAGGCCGGGCTGCAGGGCCTGTTCTTAGCAGAGGTAAACAGGGGGAGGGATGACAAGCGGATGCACAGCCTCATCCTGGCCTTCCTTCGCTGACACCCCCACACCCACCTGCTGCTCTGTTCAAGGGCTTCCCTCCGCCAAAGCCCCTCCACGTCCGGGCTGCTACGTGGGGGGGCACTGGCCCTGCCTCTGACTCCCAGGGGGGAGGAGCCAGCCTTTCTGAACCTGTATTCATGGATGATGCTTACGTTTTATGTCCATCTATTACTTTTAACATCTGCAATCACAAAGTCATTCAAATTCCACTTTTAAAAAATAAGACGACGAAAATCTGTAAAAGCAAAGGGTGCAAGGATGTTTACATGCTCAATAGCAGCAGCTCCAGAGCTGAAGGCTCCTGTCTCCGGGACAGCTTTGTATCAGCAATTCTCAGCAGCATCTAACCTGAGCTGCTTCTCTCTCTCTCTCTCCCCCCCTCTCTCTCTCTCTCTCTCGTTCACTCACTGACTCTTGTGGGGCACAGATAAAACGAGTTCCTTCTCACATCCCTGCACATCTTCCTCTGCATTCCTATTCTCTTCCCAGCACAGCCAGCAATGTCGAGGTGTGATTAGTTCCCCCCACAGATAGACTGAAATGAGCCCCGTGTCCTCCTCCCCGTTCTGGGGAGAGCTGGTCTGAGAGGTGAGTCCTTGGCATTCTGGTGGGCAGGCCAGGTGGCCCTCCCCCTAACCCCCAGAGGGAGGCCAGGACCTCCCTCCACCAGAGGAGACAGGAGAGGGGAGGCACTACGCCCGGGCTGCTCCTGAGGAACAAGACGGCAACTTTAAAACAAGTCTTCACCGCGGGCAGCCAGCGGCGGGCCGGACTGAGTTACGAGTCCTTTGTGTTGAACTACTACTAGTTATCAGGTAAGTCATAAAGATCATTCATAAAACTAGATTCACCACTTGTTTTTATAGCACTCATTAAGGGACATAAAAGACTGTTCTTTCCAGCATTTGGGTGCTGAATTATCAACTCAATGAGCTGGGCACGGTTAACATCTAGACCCAGAAATCCTTATATAAAGAGGCAGCTCCCGACCACAAGCAGAAAACCGAGGACACTCGGCCCTGGCGCTGCAGGTCCCTGGGCCACATGCTCGGCCTGCAGCCTCGCTCACTCCTGCGGTTCCTCCCTTTCAGCTGGGCCTTCTCCTCTGCTTCGGGAAAGGAAGTAGGGTTTGAAACCAGGGAAAAATAAAAGGCTTTGAAAACTTGGGCATGAAACCGAGCCTTCCCGTTTACTCTGGGGGAATAATAGCCATGGGACTGTTGCAAGGGCTAAACACAGCCTAAGGCACACACCTACTGAGGACCTGACACCTGGTCAGCACAAAACGAAGGGAGAGAGTTTTCAACATCCTTTTCCTCAAACTTACATTCATTTCAACCCCGTCTTCCCCACTAAACCTCCCCAGTAGCTAGACCAGCACTACGGGGACGTCTCATGTGTACTTGGCCCTGGGAATGCAGAGAGGAAGGAGGACCCGGGCCCTTACTGCGGCTTCCACATGTGAGACTCCACACTGTCCTCGTTAGCCTGTCCCTCCTCTGAATGCCTCCCCACGCGCCACCTCGGCTGCCACCTGGTGACACAGTGACCTTCTGCTGGCCGCCGGCTGGTTTACATGTGTCTCTGTGTGGCCCCCGCACGCTGACGTGAGGACAGTGGGAGAAGACCACAATGTGAGTGCTGGCATTACAAAGCCTGGGGTCCCAGCCCAGCTCTGAAACCTCGAGGCAGAGTGTAACACAGTTAAAGTGTGAGCTGTGCAACCGTTCACTGTGGCTCAAATCCAGCTGGGCCACTTACTACTGCTGTGTGACCTCAGGCAAGTTACGTAACTCCTCTGTGCTGGTTTCATCCTCTGCAAAACCATGATAATAGCAGTACCTATCTGATGGGGTTTTATGTGGATTCAAAGAGATTAACACTGCCTATCATAGGGAAATGTTCAGTACATATTAGCTATAATGGCTACACATACTCCATCTTCTTTATCTGGAACTAGAATGTTCACCTTGCAAAGCTGGTATACGGGCTAAGATGATCTCAGTGAGGCATGGGCGCAGTGCATAGCACTCAGCGAATTCTGTAAGAACTCAGCACACACAGGGCTCCCACTCATGAGCAAGAACCAGCTCTCACACAACTTCAGCATCTTCCTCACAGCGGTGCCCCGTCAGTCCAATGAGCATTCACTGGTTTAATGTGAAAGGCAAAGGAGGGCCCTAGCCGGTTTGGCTCAGTTGGATAGAGCATTGGCCTGCAGACTAAAGGGTCCCAGGTTCGATTCTTGCCAAGGGCACATGCCTGGGTTGTGGGCTCGATCCCCAGTGGGGGGGCGTGCTGGAGGCAGCCTATCAATCCCAATCAATGGTTCTCTCTCATCATTGATGCTTCTATCCTCTCTGAAATCAATAAAAATATATTAAAAAAAAAAAAAAGGCAAAGGAGGGGACAGAACGGAACTTAGGATTTCTAAACATATCCTTCAGGAGAGGATTCTTTGTTGTTGTTTTTTAATTTTATTTTTTAGTGGGAAGGTTGGGGAGGCCAAAATCAGGAATACAGGGAGCATGAGTTCCACGTGACTCCAGCAAATAAGTCTATCTAGGCAACTCTTTTCTCCTCCTGGTTTCCACCTGTTTGATGAGCTGAGCGCCAGGGCAGAGCCCCCATCCGGGTCTCACTTTGCTATCCTGGGGCACCACCCAGGGAGGAGGAGCCTCGGTGGGGTTTTCAAGGATAAACTCTCCCCGGTGGCAATGGGGGCGGTGGGGAGCAGCACTGAAGAATGAAGTGTCCTGGCCTGTCCCAGCTCTGGACTGTCCCCTACCGGTGACCAGAGAGAGGGCTCACCCTCAGCCACGACTGAGCCGCAGGAGGTAACTGAGTTAACTGTTCAGGACACCCAGACGCTCAGAGCGACGGGATTTGGGCATGGGGTACTGGTATTTCCTACAAGCAGAGGGCCTGAAGCCCCCTCTCTCTGTGGACGGGGGCACAGAGCAAGTCCCCTGGGACCCATGAGCTAGGACGGCCTGCTGGGGGCAGGGGGATGAGCTGGGTGGTCCCTCAGGAGTGGTTCCCAAGTCTCCAATACCTAGGGCCTAAAATCAACAACAGCCACAGCACGTTTATCTTCACTTGGGTCCTAGCCTTGGGACACAACTCAGTGTGCACGCCGGAGCACGAGAAGGCAGAGGAGGACGGATCCCGGCCCCGACTTGGCTGCCTGACTCCGGGACAGCCTCTTCGCCTGCTAGGGGCACGTTTCTTCATCTACAATAAGCAAGAGTTGGACCAGAGGGACCGAGGTCCCTTTCTGAATGTTATGTCTACACCCCCATGAAGGACAGCCTCTTTCCTCCCGCTCCCCCGAGCCGGGGCCACGCTCTGGCTCCGGGAGCTTTGAAGATGTCTGGGGAGGGGGGGAGACTCAACAAAAACCCTTCCACTCTTTTTCTGCAAGTCACTCCCAGCTTCTTGGGACACAAAAGTATCTGTTAAGGTAAGTTAAACCTCCTCAAGATGAATTTTCCTTCTACTTTTAATTAAAAGTTCTTTAGAATTAAAAGGACACTATTCAGAAAAGGTTGAAAAAAAATTTCATTGACACGCCCCCCACCCCTCCCTCTTTTCCCGAGGCAAAGAAAAAGCTGTTTTGTGCACAGCTCGCCCGTCCACACTGTACAAAAGGAGGTGGACTGGCGGCAAGACACATGAGATGACCCTTTGACCCTGAACCGCTGACAAGTCCTCAATGGCATAAATACCAGATAATCAATCACATGCCAGGAGGGCGCGTCCCCCTGCCCTGGCCAGGGCGGTTTACGAGAGATACACTGTAAATAGACACTGGCTTCTTAAGAGGCCCCAGGCATTCCAGGGTCGCCATAATCCTGGGGCTGGCCAGCCGGATCCTTGACCATCTCGCTTTACAGCTTTCATCGCGAGCTTATAAAGCGCTTCCCGCCCAGTCCCCACTGCAAGTCGGGCTCCTGGTAGGAAATGAAGCAGCGTTCCTCCCCCTCCCGCATCCACGAGGAGACTCCAAAAACGACTGCAAGGGAAGCTGGGGAAGGAAGGGGCAGGCGATGGGACAGGCCACCAACCAAGGCCCACGGGTGGGGTCTCGCAGGATGAATGCAAGAGGCAGGAGCCAGCCCGGACCTGGAGGGCGAGGAGAAACCAACAATGATGATACCGATGACCACGGTAATAATGACACGAGTAGCTAACAGGTGCTAAACACGGAGGAAGTGCCAAGTGCCCTTCTAAGCGCTTCATGTGTATCCTGATACCCATCCTCGGAAAGCACTCCAAGAGGTGGGCACCATTATTCTGAGGCCCATCTTACGGATGAGGAAGCTGCAGCTCAGGTTTCCAATGATCTGCCCGAGGGCAAAATGAGGAAACGACAGGGAGGATGGGATTTAAACCCAGAGAAATGACCCAGGTCCGGATACACCTCCACTCGACCCCCAACCTACAGATCCCTGCAGAGCAAACAGTGCTTTTGGGCCGCTCAGCAGCCGGGTGGAAGGAGGCATTAAAGGAACTTCTGATGAATAAATATCACTACAGCCTCTGAATAGACTCCAGTTTCCAACACAGCCAAGATCGAGGCTGGGTCAGAAGAGAGAGCGTTTTAAAATCCAGTCCATAAATTCCGGCCCCACTGCAGGGCCAGGTTCCGCCTCTGCCCCGGCCCACCTTGGACCCGCCTGCAGTCTCTTGGGCAGCAGCATGCTTCCGGACCCAGACTCTTACTCGGAAGAAGTTCACCAAGATGCTAAACCAGCCCCGGCCAACAGGGACATGGGGGCGGGGAGAGGAAGACAGAGCCTCTTGGTGACTAATTTTGACAATGCTTTTGTGTTGGGGTCAAAGGTTAAATATGGCCACACTAATCCGCTTCTTCCAGAATTAAAACACCAGGGAGACTTTCTGTAGCTTAGCAAGAGGGCTTTTGCCCGTCGCTGGGGAAATGGTACCGACCAGGTCCGCGAACCGGGGACTCCTGGCTGGAGACGCACCCTCGGTTCATCTGGACCGAACATCCCAGCTCCGGGCCTTGCCGTTCGAGTTATTTATTATGGGGGCCAGGGCAAAAGGAATGCCAAGTGGCACTTTAAAAATGTCAGAGTCCCTCCGTCACCTCTCACCCTCTTCTGAATAATGCTTCCTGAAATGCATTCGGAAACAGGAGGGCGAGGAGAATGCTTGGCAAGCCCACGCTCAGGAACAAGACGCAGCCTCGGCTCTGGGAGAAACAGGCCACACGTGTGCGCCACCGTGCAAGGTGCTGGCGTTCACAGCCGTTCAAGGCTTTACTGCGGTCCCATGCGGTCAGTGTAGGTTTTAACCCCATTCTACCGAAGGGCACTGAGCGTCTCACAGGGCAAGCGGCCTGTCCCAAGTCTCGCCCCTAACAAGTAGCAGCGCCAGGGCTGGCGATCGCCTCTGCTCCTGTGGCTGCAGGAGACAAGAGACAGGCATCCTCCCTGGAGACACACGGCTCCCAGGAGAACGTGAGACCCTCCCCAAGCTGGGAGGAACTCCAGGCCAGAAATGTGCCCCTGAACTCTTCCCGAGGCTGGCCCCTGGGGAGGGCGCGCTTCTGAGCTGACAGGTGAGAGGAGAGAACACTGGGGAAGTTGCCTGGGGGGCCGAGACTGAGGAGCCCCCTCCTGTCCTCCCACTCTGGCCCAGAGCTAATTTCCCTCCTCCCTCACCTCCCTCTCCCCTCCTGGCTGGGGGAACAGTCACCACCCCAAGGCAGAGAGAACTCCGGAGGGAGGCAGTTGCCTTGCAAGAAATGATTGTCCAAGTGTCAACAACCTGCTGCTTCCCAGAGCCCCGGGGTCAGAGGCCAGGAGGGCGCACAATGGCCTTCTGGAGCTGAAGGGTCCAGGGAGAGGGGCCCCTGGGGGGTCTCTGGAATGTGGAGGCTCTGAGTCCAAGCACCGGAGTCTCCTGTCTTGCCCTTTTATATCCTCCCTCCCTCCCTCCCTCCCTCCCTCCACAAAGCCAGGCACCACTAGCCCAGAAACAGGAACCCAAGAAAGGAAGGGGATTAGTAACACACAAAGGTTCCTTCTACAAGACGCGCAGAGCAAAGCATTCACCACCCCCACAAAGTAAGTGCACCCCAAAGCAGGAGAGACGAAGGTGAGAAGAAAGCTCTGTTTGAGCCTCCCCTTCGGCCTCCAAACCTCCCTGCCCACTGCCCCCATCAGGGCTGGGTACCTGCCTCCCTGCATGCTACCAGGGCACGCCTCTATCACAGCCCTCTTCCAAGCCCCGGGGGGGGGGGGGGGGGAGGCTATTTTGGATGCTGGCACCGATGCCCTCAGTGGGTGCTCTAATCCTCGCTGATGAATGAGGAAAGAGTGATCATCTAGGGCAGTGGTCGGCAAACTGCACCTCTCGAGCCACATGCGGCTCTTTGGCCCCTAGAGTGTGGCTCTTCCACAAAATACCACGGCCTGGGCGAGTCTATTTTGAAGAAGTGGTGTTAGAAGAAGTTTAAAAAATTTGACTCTCAAAAGAAATTTCCATCGTTGTACTGTTGATATTTGGCTCTGTTGACTAATGAGTTTGCCGACCACTGGTCTAGGGAATCTCTTCCTTCTGAAACCTTCTCTACACTAGAGGTTATGGAGGTGGAATGGCTTGCGGGTGGAGTCTGTCTCACTGTCCTACTCCGACCACATTTAGTCAAACATCCTAGGATACTGCTCCTCCAAACTTCTGCCCCTCAGTGACTGAACAGTTAACTACTGAATGGAACAGCCTGCTTCCGTTTCTTTTCTCTGTAATTAAAAATATGCTATAATGCTTTCATACAGCATTCCTTGTACGTGCAGGAGAGCACGGCAGGTGCAACAGGGGAAGCCAGAGAAGGGGAGGGCCTGAGAGGACAGGATGGGAGGCGGTGCAGAGGGCACAGGCTGGGGCCCTGGCCTAGTAGGGCATCCTGAAGCCACAGCCCTGAGGGTAGCAAGAGACATCGCAGTTATAACCACACCTCCAATGTGAATTGTACTTTACACCTTGCAAAGATGTTACTTCTGTCCAAGATCATTCTGGCCTCACACCCACCTTTGGGGTCTATAGATAAAGGGTGGTGCTCTAACGCTTCAGACAAGGAATGTGAACCTTGCAAATGTTGAGCGAGTTGTCCAAGACCACACAGCTGGCTAGTAAAGAGCAAAACTCAGAATTCAGACGAGAACAGATTCTACTTTCTGGCTTCCAACCAGGAAGCTCACTTTACTGCTTTTGGTTAAACACACAATAGGTACTGACTGAGTGACTATGTATCCTGACACAGCACAAGGGCTCAGGGACCAATGCTCTAGACCCAAAGTCATGGAGCAGCAAGATGGCCCCGTGCAGGAGACCAAAGGAGGAAACGCGTTCGCTGCTTAGTTGGGGGAAAAGTGTGACACACGGTCTTCTCTGCTCCAGCTGCTGTAACAAACACCATGATGGCTTCACCAACAGGCCTTTCTCTCTCCCAGTTCTGGGGGCTGGAAGTCTGAGATCCGGGGGCCAGCATGGTTGGGTTCTCGGTGAGGCTCTCCTCCTGGCTTGCCAGCAACCACGTTCCAGCTGTGCCTCGCATGGCAGAGAGAGCGCGCTTCAGGCTCTTCCTCTTCACATAAGGGCACTAATTCACTGAGAGGGCCCCCCGCCCCATGACCTCATCTCCATCTGCCTAAAGGCCTCACCCCTGCAAATCCATCCCATTGGAGGTTAGGGTTCAACATGAATCGAGGGGAGGAGGTGCAAACATCAGTCCGTCACGGAAACATCTGAGCTACGAATAGGGCAGGCAGACCAGACACGTGCGAGTGTGGGGTAGGGAAGATGTGGAGGAGACAACAGATAACAGTAGCAGAGAATGGGAAATTGTCCGTGGCTCTTTATGAACACACTGTAGGGGACGACAGAGGGAAGGCCCAACTCTGATTGTGACACCCTTTCGGGGCACACAGTGGTCTCCGATCTCCCCCATCCGGAAGTTCTCCCCTTGGCCAGGCGCCCTGGGGTCTCCCGGGAGCTGTGAAACACCACCTCTCACCTGGGGCCAGATTCTGACTTAACAGGTTTGGAGGGGGAGCCCTTGGTTGTGTTTTCAAAGCTCCCCCAAATGATTTCAATGTGCAGCTGGGGTAAGACAATGAGGGTATTTTGAAGGCTACGCATAGGAGAGGCAACATTGGGTGGGCACATAAGATGCCAGCGACATCTGTACTTAGAATCTAGGGCACGAGGCCAAGCACTCACCCTGCCTGGGCCCACTGAGTCGCATCCACCTCTCCACGCCACCCGGTCTGGTGGGAATGAGGCGGGAATTAAAGACAATGGGCATTGCACGGCACCAGCCTGGGGTCTTAAATGTCAAATAAACCTGTCATCTGGGGTCCTTTCCAGAGTCGGCTGCCTTCAGACCAAGGCTGCAGCCATCCAATGGCAGGTGCCCAGGTGATCGGCAGAGATGCCAGGTGGGCAAACGTGGGACCAGGGGTTTCGGGCGGCAGAAGGTAGGATCTCAGGTTGACAAAGGGACGTGTCCCACTACACACACTACACTAACCCCCAGCGCACGCCACGTTTGGCTGCCCTGTAGCATTACTTATCTTTTTAGGTACATGTGTGTTTTCCTCCCTAGCATTGGTTAGCAGTCTGAGGGCAGGATTTGGGTCTGATTTTCCTATTTTGAAATATTTCAGAGTGCTCAGAACAGCACGGCTGGTAGACAGAGGAGGTCTGAGGCGGTTGAGAGTGTCAGCATTGGGCTCGCTCTGGGCTCCTCAAGCCCTCAGGGGCCCTGGCGGCTCTCCCTGGGGGCGGACCCTGACTAACGGGTTGCCAAGGAGACCACAAGGGGACAGCATCTCCTACTCTGGAGATTTCCAGGAAAGATGAGGATTATTGTCTGGGGGACAGGCGGGCTGGTCCAAGACCAAGACTCCTGGGATCCAGTGCACAGTGTGTCTCTCGAACGTGCCGTGTGACTCTGGACAAGTCCCTGGACCTCGCTGAGGCTCAGGGTCACCCTCCCTGTGCCCTCTGCTCCAGCCGTGAAGTCGAGGAGCCTCCCCATGTTAGAAGCCTGGACCATGAGTTAGTCTTTCCCAACCTGGGCCTGGTATATGGACATGATCCTTCCAGGCTCTCCTTTTGGAAGGTGGATGAGGCAAGTCCTCTGAGTAGCACCAGGCCCCCTCCTGGCATGCAGGAGCATAAAACGGGAGCCCAAAAGTATTCCAGAACGAGAATGCAAGCTAGGGGGCCTGCTGAAGTCAGGCCCAGACCCCGCCTTCTGGAGCCACCTCTCTGGAGCCGGAGCCGGAGCCATTTCAAAATAGAAAAACACTCGGCACTCATTCATTTGTCAAAAACCTCAAGTGTGCGTCCCAGAGGAGAGAAGGCCCAGCGACTCCAGGGCCCAGGGGGCAGCTTTCAGATGCAAAGTCTCCCCCTTTTCAATTCCTGTAACTAAAATGAATATGGAAAAGATAATTACCTTTAAAACATACTTAATACTCCAACACATTATCTCTACCTGCAGAAAAAGAATGTTATCTGATGGGATCTTCCCCATAAGCTTAATCAAATTGCTATCTTAAAACTCTCTGGAGTCCTGTGAAACAGTAATAGAAAATTCGAGCCGGGGCTGGAACATGTTATATTTGTTTGGTTGAGGGGAATGAGCATCCCATCTGACAATGGGCACTTAGAGACAAAGCCATTTCCAATCTGAAATGGATCTTCTCCTAGTGGGGAGCAGGGAACATTGCGTCTGACCCAAACCTGCAACCCTCCGTGAAGTTACTTTTCCGACTGTTCAGAGAAGGAAATTCGGAAAGAAAAGCCCTTTCCTGACACCAGTTGGGGTGTCCTGCAGGAGAGCTCCCCTGAATGGGCCTGGGACACTTAACATGTGGAGACGCTTAACTTGGTACTTAACTCTGGGTTTTAACTTGGCAAGGACATCGATGGGCGCAGTGCCATTCCTTAACTTCGCAGAGGAGGTGAATTACCTGCCCAGGTCCTGCCCGGGCGAGTGGCCATTTGCAAGGCTAGAAAACCAAAGGGGAACAGCTTCTGTGAAGATGGAATGGGAGGACCGGGGACATTCCCAGCACCTCCAGTTTGCCTAGAATGGCCGAGTGAACGCTGCCTCTAGCGCGCCTGGCCAGCGCAGCTTGTCTTGTGGACAGAGCAGAGCAGTGGCAGGTCAGAGGTGGTATCGTGCTGCCTCTGTCAGTTTCCGCTCCTGCCTGCAGTCCCTGGAAGGTCCTTCAGACATGAGGCCTGGCCCCCGCAAAGCAAGGAGGGCAAAGGGGCGTCCCAGCACTCAAGCCAGCACTCGAGGCCTACAGAAAAAGGTGAACGGGGCTGGGGAGACTGCTTAGGAAACCACGAAAATACACCAGCAAGACCCAGGTTTGCTGGCACTCGAGGAACGGATTACGAAACACCTGAGTATTGTTTACGAAAAAACTGAAAAAGACGGTGGGACTTCAGGGGACACATTTCTTTTGTTTGCATATATTTTCTACGTTCTCTACACTAAACACATGTTACCTGGCTGAGTGATTCTTTTCTTAAAACCGGCCCAGGCTGTCCCGTCCTGCCTATGGCCAGAGCGCTCCGCCAGGCACGAGGAGGGCCGGCTTTTCTCCCTGAGACCTACACGGAAGGCAGCTCCCTGCCCCCTGGCTTTGCGGACGTCGGAGGCACATCCTTCTCCCATCGATGGTCCTGACCCGATTCTCTCCTCCTTCCCAGTTCTGAAAATGGAGGACGGGGGTACCTGAGCCACCCTACTTCTTGCAAGGACAGACTGGTTCCAAAGGCCCCACACTGGCTGGAAGGTCGCCCACCGGTATAGAAACCGCCCCCGTCCAGACAGACCTGTGGTGCAGCAGCATTAGGGTTAGGGCCAGGCTCGTGCTGAGTCTGTGAAATCCAACAAATACCTGGAATCTGTTTCTCCATTTTAGTTTAAATATAATTCACAAATCACAAAATCCACCTTTTTAAGTAAAAGTATATGGTTCAATGGCTTTGAATGTACTCACAAAGTTGTACAAACACCAGCAACACTATCTAACTCCAGAACATTTTCACCCCAAAAGAAACCACACGCATCCGTTGTCACTCTCCATTCTCCCCTTCCCTCCTCCCTAGCGACTACTAATGTGCTGCATCTCTAGAGGTTTGCCTACTCTGAACATCTCATACACATGGAATCATACGGTGCGTAGCCTTCTGTGCTCAGCTTCTTCCATGCTGGTTTCAACATTCGTCATGTTGTAATATGTATCGGTACTGAGCCCTTTTTATGGCTGAACTAGAGGCCCGGTGCATGACATTTGTGCACTGGGGGGGAGGGTCCCCTCAGCCCAGCCTGCGCCCTATTCACAGTCCGGGACCCCTCGGGGGATGTCCACCTGTGGGGAGTGGGCCTAAGCTGGCAGGCGGACATCCCTTGAGGGGTCCTTAGCACTGCTGCGGAGGCAGGCAAGGCTCCAGCCACCGCCACTGTGCTCGCCAGCCGTGAGCCCAGCTTCTAGCTGAGCGGTGCTCCCCGTGGTCAGTGCGTGTCATAGGGACCGGTCGTTCCACCGTTCGGTTGATTTGCATATTAGCCTAGCGTAATATTCCATTGTGTGGATAGACCACATTTGTTTATCTGTTCATCAGTTGATGGACATTTGAATAGTTTCTATTTTTTTTTTTTTTTTGTCTACTATGAACCTATGAACACTCAGGTATAAGTTTTTATGTATTAGTATGGTCTCAATTCTTTTGGGTTGAAAGTTGCTTTTTGAAAATAAAATCTTGTTATTAGGTTGTCATTTGTGTCTCACATTAAAGAAAAACACAGGGTATTTAACAAGGCTTAAAAAATCTGAGACTCCCAACTACTTGGGTTCCTGGTAACTGAGAGCTGCCTTCGTTGCACCCCTATCTCATACACATACGTGTACTGCAAAGTATTATTCTACCGCCAAGTTTCCTACTCCTCTGCCCCTCTACCCGGGCTCTACCGCATCCCCACCTTCCCCCACGGCCTCACCAGTCCTGTTCATCCCCTGAGCAGGAATCTGAGCTGCAGCATATGAAATATTTACGCTGCTTTTCTAAATATAAGCATATTTAGCTTACAGTCTATAAAATATTCACCTTGTTGCCCCTTACAGACCCAAACACCTGCATTATTTACAGTACAATCATGGAAACGGACTTGCGCATTTTCCCGTTCCTGTGTGTCCCTGGTGTGCACCAGCCGTGAGAAGCAATCAGTGAGTTCTCTTTGCCCAAGTCACAGAACAGGCCCTGGGACGCAGGAGAGAGCATGGTGTCCACAGCCAGGCAGACAGGCCGCAGCCACACCTGCCACCCACATGGGGCCAGGGGACATACACCACAGAATTTCTGGGGGGTCGTTTTAGATGTCAAGCTCCGTGACATTTAGCTGCTCCCAGAATTCCCCATTCTGAGGAGTGGGAGCTCACTGCTATTTACCCCGGGCCTGTCACCCATCCAGGTGTGACCTGTCCTCACTGAGGTGTAAGGACAGTCTCTGCTACGCACTCCCTCTGCCCGGCCCTTGGTGAGCTGGGACAGCTGCTGGGACCTGAGAGTGCTGGCACGGGCCCATTCCCAGGGCACCGAGTTCTCCCTCTGGCATTTACCTGTCCTCACAGTGGGGAAACTGAGGCATTTGCCAGTGTTTTGAGTCTCTAAAATGATGTGACAGAGATATTGATGTGCTGGATCTCTCTGAAAAGCGCTCTAGTTGCACTTGTAGCCTTTGTTTTAAAAAGTCCTTCTCCATGGAAAAAATGAGACTCAAGGGTGATATTTTTCTTATTTATAGTGTGAAGTTACTTTTTAAATTTATATAAATGATACGTGCCTGTAACTAATGATCATATAATAAATAAAAATAAATGTTTATTATATTTTGTTTTTTTTTTTAAATCCCACCAGAGAGTATTTTTTCCATTGATTTCTAGAGAGAATGAAAGGGAGGGAGGAGAGGGAGAAAGAGAAGCATCCATGTGAGAGAGACACATTGATTAGTTGCCTCCCGCAAGGGCTGGAGAACCTGCAACCTAGGTACGTGGCCTTGACCAGGAATCGAGCCCGAGACCCTTCGATCCGCGGGCTGACAGTCTAACCACTGAGCAAAACGGGCCAGGGCAATACTAATAATGATTATCCAGAAGTAGATAAAGCAAAGTAAAACCCTCTTTGCTCTGTAATTCCATTCTCTAAAGATAATCACTGTTAACAGATAGAGTCTTCCATAATCTTACAGGAAGGCTCCGTATTTCATATTAAATGGGATCACACTATATAACTGTTTCCTCTAACCAGCTTTTATCACCCAAACACCATGGGCATCTTTCTAACTCAGGTACCATAATCAACAGATTCCTTACCTTTGGACAGGTGGGCTGTTCTCCATGCGTTGTAATTACATGTCATGTTGTACTCAGCATCCCTAAGGGAAGCTAGAAAATTGGTCTTTGGTCCCTGAAGGCCAACGCTGGGAATGAGAGGGCCACCAAGGGTTCGGAGCACCTGCCGCACGGGCCCAGGGCTGGCACAGCTCTGCAGCGCACACCTTCACTCACTCAGACGCCCCCGTGCAACGCCAAGACTGAAACCAACCCTCACCTCCTGTGGTTTAACTCAGGAGGGGTTCCCTCCTCCTCACCTGCCCCCTCCCGCCACCCCCACCCCTCTGGTACCTCTACTTACCCTGCTTCTGTTTTGAGTCTCTAAAATGATGTGACAAGTTAATGATGGTGCAATTATCTAAATGTTTAACAGACATGTTATCTAAGTGAGTGGGAGCGAGATTCCATCCCGCCGACAATAAACATCAATGGCGGAGCAGAAAGCGATAGGCAAATTATAGCAAACCCTGCAATTTCAATGCCATTAAATTTGGAGGAATAACAGCCTTGAGGCCTGTAAACTCTGAATAAAATAGGCCCTTGTGTTTGTCCAACTATTAAATCAAAATGCTACCAACATCCTAGAAAAAACAAGGCGATTTATGGGTTTTCAAGTTTCGGTTACACATTGGTTTTTATTAACTCCTTTCTGTCACGGGGCAGCAGTGGTGTCTCGAGGGAGAAGGGGGGCAGCGGGGAGGAAGGGGCAGGAGCTGGAAGGCAGCAGAGAAGGGAGACAGGAGAGCTGCGGGGCTGGGTGTGGGCGCGGAGGGCTGAGTGGGCGCGGAGGGCTGAGTGGGTGGGGAGGGCGCAGAGGGCTGAGTGGGCGCGGAGGGCACAGAGAGCTCAGTGGGTGGGGAGGGCGCAGAGGGCTGAGTGGGCGCGGAGGGCTGAGTGGGCGGGGAGGGCGCGGAGAGCTGAGTGGGCGCGGAGAGCTGAGTGGGTGGGGAGGGCACGGAGAGCTGAGTGGGTGGGGAGGGCGCAGAGGGCTGAGTAGGCTGGCGTCCGGCCTGAGCACAGGCGGGAGCTGGAGCGAGGACGATGCTGCGAGGGAAGGAGCAGCTCTGCACAGCGAGGACACTGGGTACCCAGAAAGTCCCACTGGACTCACCACTGTCCCCAAACCGGGACCCCAGTCCTTCTGTGAGCCCCATGCCTGCCAGCCAGGCAGTGACCCGCCCTGGAGGTGCAGCGACAAGGGCTGCCTCAGACCGTCTCCAGCAGGCAGAAGTCTGGGCACAGTCCCAGCCCCAGGCAACAGTCCTCGGGTCACATTCTGTCATTCCCCTCAAATTCTAGACTAGGTTTAAAAGGCAAAAGACTGCCCGGCGGCGTGACTCAGTGGTTGAGCGTCAACCTAGGAACCAGGAGGTCACAGTTCAATTCCCGGTCAGGGCATGTGCCTGGGTTGGGGGCTCAATCCCCGACAGGGGGTGTGCAGCAGGCAGCCGATCCATGCTTCTCTCTCATATTGATGTTTCTCTCCCCCTTCCTCTCTGAAGTCAATAAAAATATATAAAAAATAAAAGGCAAAAGGTCATCTTTAGTCCCTTCGTCACTCACAGTGTGCACTTAAATTTTTACTGAAAAAGCTTCTAAATACAATGAAGCACATACTTACCTGCTGAGGAGGGACAGAGACGGAGACATTGAAAGGAATGACCGAGCAGCCGCACTGAAGGCAGGTGCGCTGCCTCCCAGCCACGGGGCTGAGCTCTGTCCACGCGTTATTTCACACAGTCCTTATGACGGCCCATATTGTTAACATGGCTTACAAATGTGAAAACCGAGGCTGAGAAAAATGCAGACCATCATACAAGGTCAGGATCTCAGGCTGTGCTTGGAACCGCAAAACCCCCAAACAGCACTTCCCCCTAATTCCTACACCCAACATTTGAGAGGCAGATAAACAAAGGGTTTTGTCCCACGTCATAAAGCAGGCCTGTGACAAGGCCAGGGTGAGAACTCGGTTCTCCTCTTCCTCCTACTGCATCATCGTTTCCCAACGCCGCGCTGCCCCCACGACCATGCTCCTGCCATTTCTGCCGCGAAGGGCGCTGGTGAGGATGCGGCTGCGGGACTCTGACCGCCCAGCACACGTCTGGCACTAAGCAGACACTCGTTTCTACGAGTGTGTGAGTTACAACCTCTTCTTAACCAAACCCGCCTGGGGCCAGTTTTCCTCCTCAGACCTCAAGATCAGCGACCCGCCGATGCCCAAAGCAGTGACGCGTCACATAAAAACCACTGGGGTGTGAACAGAGCAAGGAGGGTTTTTAGGACGGCCGAACTGTCCTGTAGGATGCAACTATGGCGGGTACAAGACGAAACCGTAATGTAAACTATTGACTTTGGGGGGAGGGGGGTGACGTGCCCCTCGGGGGAGGATGCTGATGGCGGGGAGGCTGGGCAGGAGTGGGGCGGGGGCCTGAGGCCTCGGCACCTTCCGCTCAGTTTTAGTTTCCCATACAGGAGCAAACTTAAAACTGCCCTAAAAATAGTTTATTCACTTCACAGCAGCACCAGGGCGCCATCCAGAAGGTGGCTAGAAGGGCCCGGGAGCCACTAGGGCGAACAGCAGAGAAGGTCTTGTCTGGGCCGGCAGGTGACAGCTGGCTGTCCTGCCCTAGCCCACAGCGGGCGGCTCAGCAGAGCCGAGCACCCCGTGCTGGGAAGGGAAAGTCTATATTAGGCAGGAAGCATGCCTTTATGGTCACAGCATCCATCGAGGTCACGACGGGTCTACGGCGCACACTGTTGGCAGCACATGACTCTCCTCCCCAAGCGCCTCTGACGTCCCGCGGCCGCCCGAGCTCCGGCTTTCTCAGGTTCGATTTCTTGGCGCACCACATGAAACGCTATACAAATCACCCTTGATATTTAGAAAAGTCAAACGCTATTATGTTTTCAATGAGGAGGTCACGCCGACCTGCATGGAGCCCACGTGTCTACGGATGACCTTGCCCTCCGGCACGGGCAGGGGAAGCCCGCCCTGCCTTTTTCTCCACGTAAAGTTTTAAGTAGATTAACTTGTTTCTCATCAGCTGGCCCCTCTCCCTTCCCCAGCTTCTCTGGGGCCGGGCACCAGGAGGCTGACCTTGGGAGGAGGGGCCAGAACAGTTGCTGGTTTTCCTACCGCTGTGGGACCGGGGCCAGCCGCCCTCGCTCAGTGCCAGGGCTGCCCCTCATGCCAGGGCCTGGGCAGGAGAGGAGCAGAGCTGGCAGCCACCCCGAGGGAAGGAATGCTACTGCTACCCTTCAGGTCCCCTCCCCGCCTGCTGCTCCTGCCGCCCCTCCCACGCTCACCTGCCACAGAAAGTCCTCCAGACAAGGACTTCACTTTCCACTCTGGACTTCGGAGCCAGAGACTGACCCCGAAGCTTTTCTGAAGCACCGTTAACATGTCAGGAGAGAGGGGGGGGGGGTAAGCAGGTAGCACACACAGAGTGGGGTGCCGCTCTGCTCCTTCCACGGGGTGGTCACACAGCTGTGGGGTGTGTGCCTCGCCGCCGCCTCCGTCCAATGCTGCGGGAAGGTGCCTCCTAGCCTCCCTCGCAGGGCAAGCGTGAGGGCCCTGGGCAGGCCTCCCTCCAGCCCCTGCTCCCTGCCCGAGGGCCGGCAGATCCCACAGCACAGCTGCTGGCCCTCGCCAGGTGTGTTAGCGGTTTCTGGTCTGCAGGACCCTCTTGCAGACAACATAGAGAGGGGAGAACCAGCATCTAAACATTTGCATCTGCCTGAATGGCTTCCTGTGTGACACAGGATTGTGGGAACTCAGCAACCTTTTCTAGGCCAGTAGAAGAAAGCCCTTACTTTGTAGTCAGGGTGGAGAGAATCTTGGACTGGAAGAACTCGTGGGTCCTAACTCTTGCTTGGCTTGTTTGTTCTTAACTGACCCCTTTTGCAAATATGGGCTTCTGAGCCCTGGCTCCCTAGGCTGTTGGCCGGGCAGAGTTGACCCCCTGGTCTGCACATTAGGTTCAATGCTCACACCCCATGGGGAGGGCTAACACGGGCTCTGGGGTGCAGGAGCCCGAGGCCCGCTTTCTAGCTCCCTCCTGGGCTGGCCTTCCTTAACATGTCCAGGTCTGTTTTCTGTAGCGAAGAATAGGGAGAAAAGAGTGTCTATGTTTTAGGGCTGCCGTGAGGCCTTAATAAATCTAACTCCTTAGTGTCCATGAGAGTACAGCTATGCACTATCTGTTCCCAAGGCAGGTTCACCCTGCACGTTCATTTCCCTCACCGCACTGTAACCCTCAGAAAGGCAGCTTTGTTCACCGTTAGGTATTGGGTTTACCAAGGCCCTTCACATAGTAGGTACTTTGAAACTTGGGAAGTAAGTGAATGAGAAATAACGAAATGAACCAGCTGCATAGAGTACTCTGATAGGCAGCAAATCCAGGTTACTAACTGCGGGCCAATGGGGCAAATGAGGGGCTGGAGGAGAGAGTGGTTTACTGTGTCCCCCTGAGGGGCTGGAGGAGAGAGTGGTTTATGGTCCCCCTGGGCACTCCACGCACCAGAGCCTTAAAATAAGAATCTGCTCTGTGAGACTGTTCAACATGTAGAAGAACTTCATTCTGCCCTCACCTCTCCCAACGGCACGTGGATGGGCCCGGTGGCTGTTAGGTCTGTGGGCACAGGGGACACGGCCCAGTCAGAGGACAAGTCATGGATCCAGGAGATCCCACCGATCCTGTTCCTCCACCGCCACTGCCACCAACCTGGCCCTTCACCGCTCCCGCCCGGTGGTGGGGAACGGGTGCCCTCCACGGCCGCCGATGGAGCATGATGATGATACCACCACACCAGTGTTTACTCCGCACCAGGCCTACACTGAACTGTCAAGTTAATCCTCACAATACGCCTTACAGGACAGACGCCATCATTGCCCACACGACGAAGAGGAAACCAGGGCTTAGAGAAGTTAAGCAACCTCCCCAAGATCATACACCGAGAAAGTGATGGGGCTAGCATTTGCCTAAATGAAGTACAGGCTCCCAAGTTCAGGCGTCACCATGCACAGAAGATCTGAACTTCACACTCTGACATCAGCTCCTGGGTCCCTCTTCCCTGAGGCCTGCCAGACAAACCTGCTCTGCCCTGTTAGGGCCCACACTTGTCCGGGAGCAAAGCGCTCTAGAGACCATCCAATCCACTCCCTTCCTTTGGGCAGGTCCATTGTCCCCCAGGAGCCGTGTGCACACCTGCCTCTCCTCCTCCATGGGCGCCGGCCCGGCCTACCACCAGCACTGGCCCATCTCCCCACGTTCAGGTCACAGGAAGGGTGGCTGCTCTGAGTCCCCTACATATGGATTAAAAGAGTTGAAGGCTCCTACAGGTCACCCCCAAGGCCTCCTTGCTGACCCCCCTCCCCCACCCCACAGGGCATGCTGAAGACTGCTCCAGCCCCTCACGTTCACTCAACTGCCTCTAATTCATGCCACCCAGTCCGTCTGCTGCCCCCAGGTCTGTTCAAGTCCCCCATGGGGATGTACAGTGGCCTAGACAACGTTATGATTTGTAAAAACCACTCCTCATTAGTTTGACTTTGAATAAAGAGGGTAATTATTTTTAAATTTATTAACTGCTGCCTGGCCAGAGAAGTTTCCAGATCAAATGACATGGAGAAGCTATTTCTGTGCAGTGATGCAGCAATTTATATTACTGATCGGTCATTAAAACCTCTGGCACAAACCCACTTGTGTTTCCTGAGCCAAGATAGTGTCCATGTGTCAAATTTCAAACCCAGAGTATAAATTAAGCCATTAATGGTATTTATCAGTTTATCTGCACTTAAAGAACTCCTTCCTAATTTAAGACCTTCCTGATATAGAATCTAAGTGGTGCGCTGGGCGTGTGTGTGTGCATGTGTGCGTGTGTGTATGTGCGTGCATGTGTGTGCGTGTATGTGTGCTTTCTCACTTTTTATTTTGCTGGAAAGTGTAAAAAAGTTCTGATGTGTGAATGAAGTACGAGCATCTCGGGAGCTGCGTAGCTGCTAATTCCTCGCTGCTCTGCCACCCAAACATTTTGGAAGCAGCAGTGTTTTGCAATATGTATTTGTCATAACATAAAAGGTGTAAAGTGATCTCTGTTTACCTCCTCCATGTCTTCCCTGTACCAAAACAGAAAACTGCAGTGTGGCAACAACGCTGAGCCCGCCCAACCACAGTGTGGCCTCCCAGGGCCCCAGCTGGAGCTCACCAAGACCTTGGAGGGAGGGGACAGGGTGGGTCACACACACCGTGACAGAGAGCCAGGCTCAGTGGCGTCAAAAGGGTCAGATGTGGCCCTGGCCGGTTTGGCTCAGTGGATAGTGTCGGCCCTCAGACTGAAGGGTCCTGGGTTCGATTCTGGTCAAGGGCACGTACCTTGGTTGCAGGCTCAATCTCTGGGGCCGCCTGCGGGATGCAACCAGTCGATACGTTTCTCTCTGTCTCTCCCTCTCCCTTCCACTCTCTCTAAATATCAATGGGAAAAAATATCCTCAGGTGAGGATTAACAACAACAACAAAAGGGTCAAAAGATGACAGTCTTTTGGCTAAAATGTAAAAGAAAATACTTTTTACTAAATTCACTTTCCAGTGTCAAGAATACCTGTACGGCCCACCATCACCCATCTGACACAATGCTACGCTAGCTCTGTGAACCCGCCACGGCGGCCTTAGGCAGGGAACTCCAGACCCAGTCTGTTGCAGGGAATCTGTATCCTCTCAGGAGGGGCACATGGGCATCAGGGTGCTGAAGATTCTTTTTTTTTTTTTAATCCTCACCCCAGGATAGTTTTCATTGATATTTTTAGAGAGAGTGGAAGAGGGAGGGAAAGACAGAGAGAAACATCGATGTGAGAGAAACATTGATTGGTTGCCTCCTGCACACACCCCAACCAAGGCCCGGGCCGGGGAGGAGCCTGCAACCGAGGTATGTGCCCTTGACGAAAATCGAACCCAGGACCCTTCGGTCTTCAGGCCGACGACACTCTATCCACTAAGCCAAACCGGCTAGGGCACGTTGAGGATTCTTAATCAAACGGATCAGAGATCAATGAGCTAAATGGTCTCTGACATGCTCTCTTTAAACAGTAAATCAATGTGCAGGCAGCTGAGGAGTCGTGGGAAGAGCACTGACGTTGGAGTTGGGTCAAGTTCCAGCTCTCCACCTCCTAGTGGGTGGCTTCTAGACCTTCGTTTTCTCATCTGTTAAATGGGTTTACTACAGGAAAGAGTTTTATAAACTAAGGTGTCAGAAGTATAAGGTGGCACTACCATTACTTTACTCTCCGGGGTCTCGATTCCTCCTCCTTTCCGGAGCTCTCTCCCTGCTCTCTTGTTGGCTCTCCACAGCCCGGGCACCCGCTGGCTTCCCCAGCACCCCTACCAGCATTCCTCACCATCAGGCCTCTCCCTGTGCTGGGGTCCCTTTTTGAGAACAGAGATGACAACCGGATTTTAAGTTGCGTTCGTCCAATGACTGGTTATAGAGAAGTCTGAAGCCGTGTGGGGGTTCCGTGGAAACGGCGCTAGAAGTGACACGCGAGCTCTGCCACGTGTCAGGAAGAGCCGCCTGGGTGCCAGCCCTCCGCTGAGGATAAGGCCGCTGTTGCACCTCTGCCCAGGAGAGCCCAGCCCGGTGGCACTAGGAGGCGCTCCTCTCCGCTGGGGGAGCGTGCCCACACTCACACCCCGGCGGGGAGGGCACCTTTCTCAGAGCACCCACCTCGGTCTCTCGTCCTTAGTCGGGATTCAACTGTTTTCCCCCTTCATGAGCTCCAAGCACTCAGCTTGGAGGAGAAGCAAAAGCAGGCTGAGTGGGCTGGGGTCATTAGTTAAAAACGGTTAAAATGACAAATTTATATTATAGCTGTTTTACCACTGCCTTAAAAATTAACAGAGTAATATACCAAAAACACTGAACTGTACACTTTAAACAGGTGAGCTGTACGGTGAGTTATATTTCAAGAAAGCTGTCGGGGGGCGGGGGGGGGGGAGGCAGGGAGGTGTCTGTGTTGGTCACCGTCAGGTCCCTAACGAGTGCCAGGCCAGAAGGTGCGGGGTCCGCTTGCGAACAGAGCCCCCTCTGCTGCCCCCGCGGGCCTGTGCCTCTTCCCCAGGCCTGGCGGAGCGGCAGCTTGCTCCCTGCTCGGCACACGAACCCGATGGACAGGATGCGCTGCCTGGCACACTGGCCCGCACGCAGCCTCCCAGCCCCAGAGCACGTCCAGAGCGGGATCCTCGGTGACGTGAGGACCAGAAACTGGCTGGGCCGGGGAGACCTGGGTCCTCCTCTGCCTTTCAAGATAAGCAGCTCTGGGACCCTGAGCAAAATCATCTGGTCCAGTCACTGTCTCCAACGGAGCCAGGCAGGCGCCGGAGGAGTCCTAGCCGGCCTAGAAGGCTCTCCTCCCGCTGCCACAGGCCAAGGCCCGTGGCACCAGCCCACGCAGGAGAGCAGACCTGGTGAGGAGGCAGGACGAGGACGTACTTGCAACAATAACTGTAACGGCAGCAGCTCACGGGGCTCCCCTCTTCCACTGCAGTCCCCCCACCCCCCTTTGGTGGCTCAGCCCTGAGTCCAAAGACGACTGCCATCGGCTCCTCTCCGTCTCCCTGCCTGCCATCCCTCCGAGAAGGGACTCTCGTCGTCCGCCCGGAACCTGGGCTGACCTGTGGCTGCTGTAATCACTAAACAAGGCGGAGCGATGCCATGTCTCCGCCCAGCTTTAGGGGGGCTGCCCGGCGCTGTCATGAAGTCCAGGCTGCTCGGCTCTGGAGGGCACATGGGGGAGCACCGAGAGCCTGCGAGGGGCTGAGGAGGCCACTGGACACCCAGGCCGGCCGAGTCTGCACAATACCCCAGGCAGACACTCCCTGACTGCAACCGCACGCGAGACCCCAGGTGAAAAGTGCCCGGCTGACCGCGGTCAACCCACAGAACTGCCCAAGATAAAAGATACTGTTGCTGTAATCAACTGCTGTACAGCAGCTGACAACGAAAACCCTCCTGTGGTCCCCATCGACCCAGGGGTGAGGGCTCTCCCAGACACATAAATCGAGTCATGCCACCCTCCCATTCTAGCCCTGTGGTGAGCTACTGTCCCCTTCTCTATATGTGTGTGTGCAGGTGCATGTGGTATGCGTGTATGCAGCGTTACCGAGATGTAATTCATGTACCACACAATGTACAATTCATGCTTTTAAAGCACAGCTAACCTTTGACCAATGGGGGATTAGGGGCGCTGACCTTCCATTGCAGTTGAAAATCCGTGTATAACTCTTGACTCCCCAAAACTTGGTTGTCCCTCAGAACCCACGATCCTTAAGTCCCCTATAAAGTGGCATAGATCAATGCCTACTGCCAGCCCTCCGTGTCCGCGGACTCCCAACCACAGAGCACAAACAGTACAGCTATTTCCTGAAAAAGATCGTGTGTGAGTGGACACGCAGTTCCAACCCATATTAAGAGTGACTGTATACAGTTCAATAGTTTCTAATACATTCAGAGTTGTGTAACCATCACAGTTTTAGAACATTTTCACTTGAAAAGGAACCCCCACTTCCTTTCTGTCTATGGACTTCCTGCCTCTTCTGGGTGTTTCACATAAATGAAATCGGACACCATGCGGCCTTTGTGTCTGGCTTCTTTCGCAGAGCGTGATGTTTTTAAGGTGCATCTGTGCTGTGGAATGCATCAGTACCTCGTTCCTTTTCATAGCCGAATAATACTCCATGGGATGTTCATCCATTCATCAGTGGGCCGACATGGGTTAGTGCTACCTTCTGACGACCATGAATAATGCTCTATAAACGTGTGCGTAAGTTCTTGTGTACCCGTGTGTGTTCGTTTCTCCTGGGTGCATCCCTAGGAGTGGCGCTGCCCTGTCATACGGTGGCTTTAACCTTTGGAGGAGCTACCAGGCGTTTCCCAAAGTGCCCGCACCATTCCGCACTCCCATCAGCAGCGTGGGGTTCTGACTTCTCCACATCCTCGCCAACCCTCCTCGCCGTCGTATTTTTGTTACAGCCACATCCTGCCCCGTGGGAAGCAGGACCTCGCTGAGATTTTGATCTGTACTTTCTGACGCTCACAGTGCTGAGCATCCCTCCCTGTGCTATCTATTTTTGGAGAAATGTCTATCAGATCCTTTGTCCATTTTTAATGTAGGTTATTTGTATTTTTATTACTGAGACATAGGAGTTCTTTATATTTTATAACTACAAGTCTCTGATCAGCTTGTGGTCTGCAAGCATTTGAAAGCTCTGTGCGGCTCCCTCCCTCCCTTTAGGACTCCGCTCAGATGCCACCTTCTCAGAGAGGCCTTCCCTGACCATTTGATTAAAACACCGCTTTCCCCCCATCACTCCCTACCTGTATCCTGCTTTATATGTTCTTACCGGCACTTATGATAACGTGGCAGGATATCAGACACCTATTTGCCTGTACGCTCGCCCTGTTAGGGTCACAGTTCCATGAGAAGCGCCGCCTGTCACCGATGTTACTATCCCTAAATGGCCCAACAGTGCCAGGAATGTTGTAGGGACGCAACACATACTTACTAAATTAAATACATCTACTACTATGTACTGAATGCTTACGAAGAGCCAAACATCCTGCAAAGCACCCCAAATAAAACATCTTATTTAATCCCTACAACTCTCTATGCTGTGAGGTAGGGACTATCATTACTCCACTTTCCTAACAGGTGAGGAAACCAAAATTGAGGGAATTTAAGTAACTTTCCCATGGTCCCGCAAACAGGAAGTGGCAGAGCTAAGAGGTTAGCTGGGTTTAATCCCAGGCGGTCTAAGCTGTACCACTCCCGTCCTCACTCAGGCAAGTCACCTTCTGTCCTCTGAGCCTCAGTTTCCTCATCTCTGACCTGGGAGTTGCCTCCAACCTTACACGTTTACTGAGAGACTGGCCAGGTGAGGTCAGGGACACTGAGACAGGTGCCTGGCACCTCAGGAGTGTCCAGTGAGCGGTAGGCACACCCACGATGAGGACAGTGCTGGTCACAGGGATGAGATGAGGCTGATGCTGTGAAATCAATGCTTCGAAGTCAAATAACGTGGAACAGTTGCTTGTTCACCCTGTGTGCAGACTGACTGCTTTCTTGTAGACCATGACTCTACCCTCGCAGACGGGGGACCAGCCACTGGGCCACGCAAGGGTGTCAGAGTTGGTCACGGGATAAAGGGTTTCCTGACCCTTCAGAGGAAGGGGATGCTTAGACAACATCACGGACTTTCAAAGATCCTGACAAGAGTACAAGAGGTCTCTGAGAAGACGGAGCTCAGTGGCCTGTTAGAGAGAGATTTGGGCCTAATCCAGGGCAATGCTCTTAGGGGGCAAAGTCACACCTGCCCAGCCACCCCCACCGGTCCCCAGGAGATGACTGGATATCGCCTTGCTGGAAGCGGGTGCGGCCGAGATGCCTTACCTCCATGTGCTATCACACGGTGGAGGAGCTGGAGAATGGGGATCGAAGTCGACTCACCTGTATGGGTCTGCCTGTGTGTCTCCAGGGCATCCTCCTTCGAGAACTGGGCACCGCACTGATCGCAGACAAAGGCTTTGGCGCCCGCTGAAAGAAAGGGGAAGCGGTTACTAATTTCCCAGAGTGACATTCCATTAGGAGGTGGGGTCCTGGGCCCAAACCGTGCAGGTGGACCTGGGGCAGGGGGTGAACACCTGTGACATGTCAGGGGGAATCCAAGGCCCTAGCAGCCAGCCTGGCTCAGCCCTCAAAGATGTAACCACCACCCACATGAACTCCAAGTACCCCGTCCAGGGCCCTCCCAGCGAGAAGAAGGAACAAAATCAGAATAACCAAGACAAACAGAGACGGGCTCCTGGTGAGAAGGGACTTGGGGGCTGCTCCAGGTGCGGATGGGGAGGAGTGAGTGGTGCATGCTCTGCTGCCTAGATTATACTTTAAGGGAATTACTGACATACCTCTACTTGGATAAACCCCTACCTCCGTGTGTCCAAAACTAAACCCACAGCTCCCCCAGCCACCTCCTGCAGCTGACCACTTAAAAACTGAATGACTCCCTAGTGTCTTCTGGGTAAAGTCCAACCGCCTCCTGATAGCTCACAAAGCGCTTCTTTTTTTTGTTTGTCTGTCTGTTAATCCTCACCCGGGACATCCTTCCCCTCGACTTTTTAGAGAGTGGAAGGCAAGGAAGGAGGAGGGGAGAGAGCAATGTTGATGTGAGAGAGACCCATCAATTGGTTGCCTTCCGCCCGTGCCCTGACCGGGGCCAGGATGGAATCCACAATCCAGGTACGTGCCCCTGACTGGGAATCAAACAAGGTGACCTTTCGGTGCTGGGGCCAGCGCTCTAACCACTGAGCAACCGGCCAGGGCACAAAGCACTTCTGGGTGTGCTTCGCTTTCCTGCTTCGTCTCTGCTTCCTCACTCTGCTCTCCAGGCTCCAGCCCGGCTGCAGGAGGAGCTGTGTCCTCCTCATCACACTGTCTCTGCACACCCTCTGCACCCCCGTCTCTGACATTCTCGCCCCTCGCCCTGGCCCCTCGGTACAGCGGTCTCTACTCCTCATTCACGCATCAGCTTCCCTACCCTTGTCCCCGTCTGGGGGAGGGAGCCCTTCTTTCTGCTCCGACGCACCCCGTACGGTCCAGTCCCATCTCGGGACACTTGCTCCCGAGGGAGGGAGCACGCACCTGCTCCGCCCCAGGGGGACCTATGCCTGTACATACTTGTGGAAGAAACTCATCAATTCAGTGCAATTCCATTTGGTAAACTTTTTTGGAACCACTATTCACAAGGCTCCAAGCGACCATGTCACAACGTCAAGTTAAACAGGACTTTTTACCGCTTGCTCATCGTCTTCAAGATGTTATCTCACCCAGGGAGCACCTGTGTGAGCCTTGGCCGTTTTCCCTCAAATGTCTGCTAGATGCCTCTTCTTCTGCCTGTCCATCATCTCTGTCCCAACCAGGCCCTTGTGGGGCCGTGCCCAGGACACCGAGGACTCAGGGTGGCCGCCACACCACCAGCGGCCCTCGGAGCCTACCAGCAGACGCAGGCCCCTTGAAGGTCACGTGACTCCTCACACTTCCTTGCTCAAGAAGATCCAGTGGCCCTCACTGATTCTCAATCCCTCTCCTCGGCTTCCCGGCCTCCGCAGGGAGCTGTCCTCACTGGCCCCTGTGCGCCACTCGACCCTCCCTGAGTCTGTGGGCTTGAGTGACGCCTGGTCTCACTCCTCGTCTATTCCAGGCCCTTTCTATTTTCAAAACTGGAGAATCACGCACCGAGCACCCCGGCCCTCGCTGCTCTGCCCTCCCCTGCCGCTGCCTTTGCTCCTCTCGGCATGACTTAGCAGCTCCCTAAGGGTGCCCGTGCTTCAGTTTTCTGTCGGGGTTGATAAGAGGCAGAATGCTGTAGCAGAAACAATCCAGTGCGTTTTCAAAGCATCTCAGATTTCCCGAGACTTTATCATACACTGCAGGGTGCTAAGTCCTTAGGACATACCATTTCAGTTGATCCTAAAAACCTTTTAAAGCGCATACCATTACTACCCCTTTAGCATCTGAGAACCTCAAGCTCGGCAGGGTAAGCAGCTGGCCCCGGGTCCCACAGGAGCAGCAGAGGTGGAGCCGAAGCTGGCAGCCCATGTCAGAGCCTCTGCTCTGCAGCCCAGTGCCCTCCAGCCTCCTGGTGCCACCTGCAGACATGCCTCCTGGGCAGGGAGGTGAGCTCTGGGCTGCCTTCTCTCAAATCAAAGAAGTGAAAATCCAACTTACCCCTTGACTATATCAAGGTTCTGTGTAAAATTCTATTTGGGGAAAAATGGTTCTACTGCTCTTTAAAAGTTGAAAACCAGGAGTATTAGCACACCCTTAAGGGCTAGAACTCAGAATGTAAGGTGTGCCTTCAGTCTTAAACTAAACACCAGTAACCGGTTCTCACCAGTGAAGGGGATAAGGAGCCTGAGGAGATCTGGACTGTCAGGCCCTATAGGGCGCTGACCTTCAGTAGGTGCTCAGGAAATATTAGTTGGCCGACAGAATGAGCGCGTGATAAAGTGCCCCAGGGGCGATACGAAGGAACTTTTCCTTCGGGGCTTTATAGCAAGCACTGCCATCTGTTCTAGGTGGCCGGAGCCGAGTTCTGCAGGAGGCAGGGAGAACAGCATGACCCCTCTGGCTTTCCCTTCAAGCTGGAGGGCATCCCTGGGCCCCAGGACCTAGGAGGGGCTTACAGAGCTTTGAAGAAAGCCAGGAAGCCTGATGTCCACCAGCCACCCTGTGTCACAGAGCTGGAGACACTGAGCCTGGAGATGCAGCGTGAGCCTCAGAGAGGAGACGGGCCAGAGCGGGAAGACCGGGGCGGGGCGGCCCCAGCCCTTCACCAAGAGAAGCTGCCCCAGCCCCAAATCGTTAGCCAGGATGGTTTTCCGTGGGTCTGTGAGGGATCTGATTTTAACTGTATTTCTTTCTTTGGTTCTAGCCGTTCTCATGGCTCCCGAGAGAAGGGGAAGGGGCCGGAGGAGGGAAGTGGGGACTAGAAAGAAAGGGCTCCCTGTGGGGCCGGGAAGCCCCAGGAAGCCAGAGCTCCGCTTCAAAGGGATGTGGTAGGAGGAGTTCCTAGAAGACAGCCCTGGATGTGGTGTCTGGGCTGCTTTACTGACCGAGAGAAGGGAAGGAGGCAGGTAGGACATCAAGGGCCGGATGTGTGCACCAGACAGTGCAGAGGAAGGCAGCACAACAGCGCTCGCTGCCGAGGCAGCCGCTGGCTTGGCTCAACCTGACCACAGCTGGCGTCCTGCGAGCCCCCCTCCACGCCTGTCTTGCTGGAGTCACAAAATTGAGCTGAGTGTGTGCAAGTTCCTGTCCGCAGCCACTCGGTCAGAGCCTTCCTCACACACGGAGGCCCTGGACATCAGCTCCCGTTCATCGAGCCCAGCACACCCCAACCCAGCGCCAACTCCCCCCAGGGTAGCCCAATAGCTCAGGCAGGCAGTCCCAGGACACACAGGCCAGCAGAGAGAGGCAGCAGCCCCCTCTCCCAGGGAGGCCTGCACCTTTAAATTGTCTCTGTAATGGCTGGCTCAGAGGCAGAAATATTTGGCATCCCTGAAATTAAAAGTGATAAATGTCCTCGGCAAGCGCTGATCGATAATAGAGGCCTCATCTGTTAATCAATAAGACAGTCTCTGCCTGTTCACTGTGCACATGCTGTTCGCTGCTGCCTTCCGTATGATGTCAGGTTTGCATTCAGAGCAACTCAAGTGTCTATGAACCACATGACAATTCCCAAAATGCATCACGGTGACATCACTCAGCCACTAGTGCACGGACACAGCCTCACTGGGAGGGTGCCGGGGGAAGGGAGGAGGTGGTGCCCGTGCCACACAGCGGGTTCATATGGACACATGAGCAGCATTCACCCCCACAGCACTGCCGGGGGCTCCTCCTGGAGCGGGAGAACTCCCGGGCACGGCTCGGGGATGGCCACTCCTGGCCACATCCTCCCTGTAAGCAGGGGATGTCCATTAAATCTATGCCAAAGGGGAACTGCAGTCAGGCACTCAGAGGCAAATCCCTGTCTGCAAGGAGCTTACATTCTAGAGAGGAAGGCACATTTTTTTATTTTAATTTTAATATACTTTATTGATTTTTTACAGAGAGGAAGGGAGAGGGACAGAGAGTTAGAAACATCAATGAGAGAGAAACATCGATCAGCTGCCTCCTGCACACCCCCTACTGGGGATGTGCCCGCAACCAAGGTACATGCCCTTGACCGGAATCAAACCTGGGACCCTTGAGTCCGCTCTATCCACTGAGCCAAACTGGTTAGGGCAAGGAAGGCACATTTTTTAAAGTAAAAGAAACATAACGTAGGTGGTGACGAGTGATAAAAAGAGAAATGAATTTAAGTGAAGAGGGGCTGAGAGTGCCGGGGTGCCACTTCACACGGCGTGGCCAGGGAAGAGCGCGTGGGAGCTGCCGGTGATGCAGAAGGGCAGGCAGGGGACACGGACGCACGCCACTACGTGGGAACCCCAGCACAGCACGGGGAGGGCGAGGAGGCCGCTGGTGGGAATGGAGCCGCTGGAGAGCGAGCGACGGGGTCAAGTCAGGGATGGGCTGCAGAGAGAGAAATTAAATAGCAAGGAGGGAGAAGCACAGGATGAGGTGGGCTAGACCCGGGCTCTCCGCCCTGGCAATCGCGGGTCTTAGTGAACTAAAGGAGATGACGGCACGTTCTGGGTGGGGAGGGCCGGGTCCCAGGCCCGGCTCAGCCGCACGCCGCTGTGGACACCACACTGGTCATCACACTTCAATGAAAGAGCTCCGTCTGTAAGATGGGATGGCCGTACCTGCCCGCCCCGCTCACAGCTGGTGTAAGGATGGGAGGAGATCACGGACATTAATAAACGTACCACGCGGTTCCTCCCCACGCACTCGCAGGTGTAAGAGCCCTGATGCCATTTCTACCCCAGGAAGCAGCAGTGTCTGGCTAAGAGCTCGGATTCGGGTCAGAGAGATCAGAGTTCAAATCCCAGCCAAGCTCATCACCAGTGTGACCCTCAGCAGGCGGCCTAACCTCCACGGGCTGTCGCCTCACCTGGGATGCGGGAGCAGCAGGAATCAGTCCCAGAGGGCAGTGCGAGGTGGGAAAGGGCCGGCCTGCCTGAGGGCAGAGGCGCAGAGCCAGGGGCAGCAGCCCCTCGGCACCGCCGGGGCCACGGCTCCTGGAAGAACGCCTGCGTGCAGAGCACGGCTGCTTCCCTGACGCGATGTACAGTTATCTGGGGGTCGTTCATCTTTTGTGAGGTGAGGCTCACATTTGTAAAGACATATTTCACTATAATCTCCCTCACACACCTTGTCCTCTGACTTAAAGGTGAGTGGCTGTCTTGTTGAGGGAGCAGGACTATCTGTCACAGGACCAACCTGCCTGCACTGGCAGCTCCTCAGCGCCGAGCCTGGGAGCCCCTCTGCCGCCTGCCTGCTGGGCTCCGCTCCATCCCCCGGCAGACGGCAAGCCCCGAGAGGCCTGGCCCATCTTGTTCGCTCTCTATCCCCCGTGCCCTGCTCCATGCCGGACGCAGTTTCTGTCCACTAAGTGCCTGATAAACCCTCAGCCAGGCTCCTGGGAGCAGAACTGATCTGGGAAGGGACAGTGGCCATTCCGGGCACTGCCAGGCTGTCCCCTAGGGGGTGGCAGAGTCCTTCTTCTACACACTCTCCTGGGTTCTCTGCTGCCCCCTTTTCACAGCTCACGGTCCACAGTCTCTGGCTGGAACCCAGGCCACTGAGGCGAGAAGAAAGGAGAGGCTCGGAAGTGGGGCCGTCTTCCTCCTCTGGAGCAAGATCTCCCTCTCATCAGCCCTCGGCCCCCCGCCCCGTTGCCCAGGACTCACGCCCTTGCAGCAAAGAAGCAACCCTCCCTCCAGTCCACGCAGGAGCCACCTGTCCAAGGAGCCCGCCTGCACCCAGAGTGGATCCTCTCCGGGCGGGCAGGGCGCTGCTGTGACCGCCACTCCCAGCCCCGGCGCCGAGTTTATCTGAGAGTCGGTGTTGCAGAAGAGGCAGGTGGCTCAGTTGGATGGAGTGTTGTTCTGAGCACCTAAAGGTTGCAGGTTCCATGCCCGGTCAGGGCATGTATGGGAGGCAACCGATCCAAGTTTCTCTCTTCCCCTCTCTCTCTCTAAAAATCAACAAAACATATCCTCGGGTGACTTTTAAAAAAGAGCCAGGCACCGCCTGACCAAGTGCATTTCCTAGGCCTCTTCGTCTCCCTCCTTCCTGATGCTTCCAGAAAGCTAGACGGGGGCTACAGGAAGGAGGGGGTTCAAGCAGGAGGAGGGGGTTCGAGCAGGTGAAGAGGAAGGAGGCGGTCGCTGCCGCCCACAGGGAGGCTGGAGCTGGTCTAAGGCCTCCTTGTGCGGCAGCCGCGTTCACGCCGGGCTAAGGATCACCCGACCCGCAGGAACCAGAGGGACATGCCAGGAAAGCACTCTCAGAGCCATAAAGCTTTCTCTAAATGGCCAGCATTCCAAGGGCAACAGAGCTGAAATCCAGCAGAAGGCGGGGCGTCGAGCTCCCCGCACTCCCTCCCCGCACACCTCTGGCCTCCCCCCTTCTTGGCAAAGGACAAGGGCCCTCCTCCTGCTTGCTTCCCCACCAGAACCGGGGTGGGGGGCGGGGGGAGGGGGTCCCCAAGCATCTAGGAAGGGAGAAGATGCTGAACGCAAGCAGATGTGGACCGCTGTCTCTCTATAATAAATAAGGCAGAAGCCAATGAGAGAAGAAAAAAGCTTGAAACCCCTCCCTCTCCACCCCCCCCCAATAAAAAGGGGCGGGGAACCAGTGAAAAAAACACCCGAGGTCTGCCAGCATCTAATGTTGAGTAATGTGTCCTTTTTCTTTTAATTCCTTGAGATTTTAAAATAAACATCTTGAATGTTCTGATGAGATATGCATGCCTGCTTACATAAGGAAGTACAGAGTGTACCAAAACAGCAGGCCCAAAAAAAGCATAAGCTGTCAGAACAATGAGTACAGAGCCGGGCACTCGGCGGCGGGCCGTGGCGTACAGTTTTATTTACAGTACCTCTTATCAGACAGAACACACGCTGGCTGCCAGCTCCAGCGAGGCCGGCACTGCGTGTTCTTTCACGCGGGGAGACGCGTGCCCCGGGAGGAGCTGGGAGGCATGCTCTCCCCGACACTCTCCTTTATCAGCCAAACAAAAACTGATTCGGAACCAGAGCCTCCGTAAGGTACACACATTCAGGGGACAGGGAGGAGGGAGGCAGGCGGGCAGAGGAGGGCTGAGTGGACAACAGCAGGCCCTGTCGATGGGCCCAGGACATGGATGACAACAGAGCGGGAGACAGGCCTGCGCCTGGCCTCGCTGCGGGACGGAGGGTGAAGGCGCTCAGGTGCAGGGCCTCCTCAGAGGCAGGACTGAGGAAGCCGCCTGGGCGGGCTCGGCCGGGCAGCAGAGATAGGGAGTCACCGGGGCGGCAGGCGGCAGGGTTTCAGATCTCTAGAATCGCATTCCCATCGGGGAACTGGTAAGTGGCTGGACACCTCACCCTGGGCGGAATGTCCATTCTGTAGAAGATAAGCCCTTGGAAAGGATCAAAAGACAACACCGAGGCAGCTCTAGTGCGAGAGAACATTCCTTACCCCCTAATAACGCTCGTTCTACCAGGAGGTTCCGTGCTGCCCTGGGGCCGCTGGTTTTCCCTGGGGTCCTGGGGTCCTGCTCTCCTGTCCCACAGAGAAAGCAGAGGTCCACCTTGTCCCTTATTCCTGCACTCAGTCCTCAGCCCGGAGAGCCTTGGGCGGCTCCTCTGTTCCCACTGCCAGCACCAGGTAACCCAATAGGCTCGGGGACACGGCCCTGCCAGCGCGCCCTCTCCAGCCGCACGCAGGAAGCTGCGAATCCTTCACTCCAACAAACCCGGGCTCAGGCCCTGGGTCTACCATTTCTACTACCGCCCTGGGCAAGCGAGTTCTCTTCTCTGGGCCTTTCTCACCTGTAAAACCGGCACACAGTAGGTATTTCCCAGGGCTGAGTAATGAGGAATTTCAATAGCACATGGGAAGTCCTTACCACCGCGCCCAGCACGCAATACTGCTCAGTAAGTGCTAGCTGTCAGGAAGATCATCATACCATTACTCTCTCCCCAGTGCCGATGCCTGAGACCCATGGCCATAAGTGCATGCCACAAACACAGCATGTAGAATATTCTTACCACCCCAGCCAAAGCACAAAGGGAAAAAGAGGGGAGGAAGGCCACCCACATGCTGGACACGTCTTCGGCAGGTTTTCTCCAGGGCGTGGAAGATCAAGAAAGGCAGATGACACTGACAACTGGCATCTCCAAGACACCTGTCCACAAACCAACAGTGCACAAGTAAAGACGGGCCCGCTCACCCTGCCCTGGGAGGAGATCAAAGACATGACACCGCTCCAGCCAGCACCCAACACTCATGGCCAAGTTCTGATGGCATTATCCTCCTCCTACTGAGATGAGTATAAACCTACCTCAGGTGAATTATGTTAAATACAATACAAGTAGGATGGTGAGTTTGTTGCAGTGAAAACAACAACATACAGCCCAGCCAGTGTGGCTCAGGTGGTTGGGTGTCGCCTCAGGCACCAGGAGGCTGCCAGTTTGATTCCCAGTCAGGGCGCATGCCCGGGTTTCAGGCTTCATCCCCAGTAGGGGCATGCAGGAGGCAGCGATTGATGTTTCTATCTCTCTCTCCCTCTCCCTTCCTTTCTCTGAAATCAATAAAAACAGTAAAGGCAGAGAGAGAGAGAGAGAACAACATACAAATCTTCCTGAGGCCTGAGCACTGATTTGGAGGGTCTCCTTACCACTGCCTATACCCATTTCTTCCCCAGCTACTTCCGTGACTGGCTAATCAGGGCACTGTGGTGATCAATGCCATGGAACAAAACCTCTTACAATGGGATGAGCCCTGCCATGACGGACTCGGCTGGCTCCCAGACACTCTGGCCAACTTGGAGACCTCCCCGAGAGGAAGTCCTACAGCGGCTTGGGCTTCTTCTGCCACGGGTGGTATGGCCCTGGCACCAGCTTTGTAGCCTCACGTCCCTCCTTAAAATGGGGTTATGAATCCTCAGACAGTTTAAACAAGAACCTACATGAAGTCCCCAGCACACACTGGGCGCCTGAATAGTGACTATGAAATCATTTCACTTCATCAAGTCGATGAGCTCTAGGCGACCAGCCTCCAGCCCGAGCCTTCAAGAACTCCAGCCCATAATATCCCTGCCCCACAGTTCCTGGGGAAAGGCCCACTCAGTGAGTAAACGGCCTAGGGAGGCAGGAGTGCCCGCTCCAGGGCTCCTGAGCCCGTGTTATTCAGCTGTTTGGGATGACAGAGGGGTCACCGTCAGAGGAGGGAGGCGGACACCTGGCTCAAGGAGGGCTCTGTTGCTCAGGAGCACCCAAGAGCTCCTGAAGCACCACAAGGCTCAGTGCCCCCCCACCCCCGCCCCTGCCCGTGTGTGGCCTTGGCTGAGTCACCTCTTCATCTCTAAATGACAAGTTTTAAGTCGGGACAACTCTAAAGAAAAGACGAATGGTGTTGTGTAAGAAGCAGCTGGAAGCAGGCGACAAAGACAGTAACAGTGGCTGTACAGGAGCTCAGGGGCTCACAACTGGGTGACGGGAAGGAGGTGGCTGGACTGCGGGGGCTGGGCTCCTGGTTCAGCCAGGGATTCCTCTCAGGCAGGCAGAGTGGAACAGCGAGTCCAGATGCTGGGGATCCTCAGCCAGATGAGCCACCCTGAGCCCAGGAGCCTGAGGCGGAGGCTGACCCTGAGTTCCAGGGAGCGGTGACAATCTCCGGTCTTCACAGCTTTGCTTTGTTTTAAAAAGGCAGCGCTTGGCATTTGAAAGGAGACGAGGTTAAAGGGCCATGATTTAGTGGGACATCCCCTCGACCCGCGGGCACCAACAATCCTCTTCCTCCAGGTCCCAACTTGGGGATTCTCAGGTGGAGGTTCAGCAGGTAGCAGTCTCAAAGCTGTTGGTACCTGAGCCTCTGGCCTCCTCCTCTCCACCTCACTCTCCCTGCTCCTTTCTCCCCAAGCACCTCCGAGTTCTCTGTCACAGGCCTTCCCTGGAATTGGGGGGCGGAGGCTCCCACATGAATATTGAACAGTGGAGAAAAGCAAAACCAGGCTGCTGGGCGGGGAGGGGCGGGGCAGGAGGGGGAAAGGCCAGAATCAAAACCCTGCCCACCCACACATTTCAAGCTCATGTCTGCCACTGCCTGGCCCCTAACATCCCCCAACCCACTTGCCCATTGTTTTCACTCGAGGCATCTTCTGAGGGAGGGGGCCAGCCCTTCCTCAGCCTACCTGCACTCTGGGCCCCCCTCTGTCCTGGCAGGAGCCTCCCTCCCCCTCCCCGCCCCCCTCCCCGGCTCACTAACCAAAAGTGTGCCAAGTCTTCTCCAAACACTGGGATCCCTTTGGGGTCCCTGTAGTGACAATTCCCCCCTCCCCTCTTCTCAGAACCTCCTGCTCTCTCCCGATTCCTAGCACATCTCTTTAATTCCACTTCCCACCATGGGTGTGTGTACTTTGTTTTCAAGTTGAATCACCATCGGTAACCGTATTTCTTTTTCATTTTTAAATGTTAGTTTTCAATTAATTGGACCTAATTTTATGTGAGTTTCAGGTGTGCAGCATGGTGGTTCGACGTTTATATAATTCACAGAGTGACCCCCGATTCTAGTATCCACATCACTTTTCAACAAGTGACCAGAAGCCAAGCGTTTCAGGGGCCTCAATGCTGTCGCACGTGTGATGACAGGGCACCTCCTGGAAACTGGGAGCAGGGGTCGGCGTGCCGTCTGTTGACCGTTCCTTTGGCTGGGAACAGACGGGACGGGAGCTCCTCTGCCAGCTCCCCCGGGAAGCCACACGCGGCCCCCTCCCAGACACCCAGGCCAGGCTGCTGGCAAAAGGCAGGGCTCTGTCAGCAGAGGAGCCTCGCAGTCAAGCCCATCCCTGGCTCTGATGTCAACAGATCCAAGATTTCAGCTCAGATACCCACCAGCTACATCAAGAGCATGAGCAATCTGACCTCTCTGAGCCTCGGTTTCCTCACCTGTGAAGAGGTAATGATACATTCCTCCTATCCTCCAAGTGGGACTTTGAAGTTGCACAACTCCAGGGAGCAGCACTCACTCAGAAACGAGGCCACAGGTTGCCGGGGGTTTAAACGAGGTGCCGCACATACACATGACGGTGCCTTACAATGGGAACTGGCACTTGGCAACTGCACCCTAACGCTTCCCTTCCGAGGGCCCTAGGGGTCCCACAGGGCTGCCCTGTGGTGAGGATCAATGCTGCTGCTGCTGTATCGATAGTAATAATATGAGTATTAATAGTATGTATTGAGCATTTATTATGAAATGAGAACTGCACTGCTTTACACGCGATATGCTATTTAATTCTCCCTTTAATTCTAAGGTTATGCCCATTTTATAGATGTGAAAATTGCTTTTGGAAAAGCTTGGTTCACTTGTCCAAGGAGTCATGGATAGTAAGAGTCAACAGTAAAGAAACCAACTTAAACAGGTGGTAGCAGGGAAAGCCCAGCTAACTAGAAGGCCCTTTAATTATATAAAAGGTTAAAGAGTAACAAGTTCATAGTAAGGGGAGTAGAAAAAGGTCCCAGAGGCAGTGTGCCCGCGTCCTCTGCTCTTCTCCACTCTCGGGCTCACTCCTTGGAGCTAGGGGAGCATTCCCCAGGCGCTGAGGCCACCCACCTCAGTGTGTACCCTCTTCTCTGAGCACTTCCCTATTCAGAACTCTCGCCTCTTGGTCCAGGAATATAGCATCACTGTCCATGAGAGAGGGTCTGAACTGGAAGCCAGCAGCACAGGGTCTAGATCTGGCTCTGCTGTGCCCTTTGGTGTCTTCCAGAATCCTGCTTTATTGGCCTCCATTTATCCATCTGTAAATTGGCCATCATTTTCCTAGCCACTTCCTACCACCTAAAGCTGTTATGGAGAGGAATGAGTTCCAGGACATGAAAACATGTAGGGCTTTACAGAAGAAAAGACACAGTCAATCTTCAAAACGGACTTACATCACTCTCAACAGTGGATAGATAATCCAAACAGAGAATCAATAAGTAAATAGCAGATCTGAACAACACTATAGATCAAATTAACCTAATAGACATAAATAGAACATTCTATCCAACAACAGCAGAATACACATTCTTCTCAAGCACACATGCAATATTTTCTAAGACAGACCCTATGTCAGGCCATAAAACAAGTCTCAACAAATTCAAGACTGAAATCATACCACGAATCTTCTCTGACCATGATGGCATGAAACTAGAAATCAATAAAAGGAAAACTGGAAAATTCACGAACACATGGAAATTACACAACACTCCTATGGACAACCAATGAATCAAAAAAGAAATTAGAAGGAAAAACAAAGTTTCTTGAAACAAACAAAACTAGAAAAGCAACACTGCAGCAAAATTATGGGATGCAGCAAAAGCAGTTCTAAGAGAAAAATTCATAGCAATACATGCATATATTAAGAAACAAGAAAGATCTCAAATAAACAACCTAACTCTATGCCTGAAGGAGCTAGAAAAAAAAAAATAACAAGCCGAAAGTTGGCAGAAGAAAGGCAGAAATAAATATCAGAGCAGAAATAAATGAAATACAGAATAGAAAAGATTAACCAAATTAAGAGTTGGGTCTTTGAACATAAACAAAATTGAAAAACCCTTAGCTAGACCAAGGAGAAAAGAGAGAAGACTCAAATCAACAAAATTATAAGTGAAAGAGGAGACATGACAACTAATAACACAGGAATGCAAGTGATCATAAGAGGGTACTGTAAGTAACTATATGCCAACATATTGAACAACCTAGGAGAAATGAAAAAATTCTTAGGAACATACAACTTACCAAGATTGAATCAGGAAGAAATAGAAAATCTGAATACACCAATTACTGTAAGCGGATTGAATCAATAATAAAAAAATCCCCCAATGAAGAAAAGTCCAGGACCAGATGGTTTCACTGGTGAATTTTACCAAACATTTAAAGAAAAATTAACACCACTCTTTATCAAACTTCCAAATATTTGAAGAGGACGAAAAATTCCAAAACCCATTTTACAAGGCCACTATTCTGATACCAAAGCCAGAAAAGGACACTACTAGAAAAGAAACTACTGGCCAATATCCCTGTTGATACAGATGCAAAATTTCTCAATGAAATACTAACAAACTGAATACCACAGCACATTACAAGGATCATTCGCCATCATCAAGTGAGATTTATTCCTGAGATGCAAGGATGATTCAACATATACAAATCAATAAATCTGATACATCAAATAAAGAATCATATGATCATCTTAACAGATGCAGAAAGAGCATTTGACAAATTCAACATCCATTCATGATGAAAACTCTTAACAAATTAGGCAAAGAAAGAACATATCTTAACACAATAAAGGCCATATATGATAAGCCCAAGCTAATATCATATCAACAGTGAAAGGTTGAAAGCTTTCCTTATAAGATCAGAAACAAGACAAGGGCACCCTCTCATCATTCCTATTCAACATAGAACTGGAAGCCCTAGCTAGAGCAATTAGTAGAGAAAAATAAAGGCTATCAGAAATGGAAAGAAAGAAGTAAAACTGGCTCTATTTGCAGATGACATATAAAACCAGTAAGATACTTAGACATAAATTTCACCAAGGAGGTGAAAGATCTATCCTGTAAAAAGTGTGAAACACTGACGAAAGAAACTCAAGACACAAATAAATGAAAAGATACCCTGTGTTCATGGATTGGAAGAATTATATTGCTAAAATGTCAATACTATCAAAGCCATCGAGAGATTCAATGCAATCCCTATCAAGATTCCAATGGCAATTTTCACAGTAGGAAAAAACACTCCTAAAATTTATATGGACCACAAAAGACCCTGAATAGCCAAAGAATTTCTGAAAAAGAGCAAAACAGGAGGCATTGCATTCCACAAAAAGACAAATAGATCATAAGAACAGAACTGAGAGCCCAGAAATAAACCCAGGCATATATGGTCAACTAGGATTTGACAAGGGAGCCAATAATACTCAATGGAAAAAAGACAGACTCGCCAATAAGTGGTGCTGAGATCATTGAATATTCACATGTGAAAAAAATGAAACCAGACTCCTGTCTTACACCATTCACAAAAATTAACTCAAAATAGATTAAAAACAAGAAAGACCTGAAACCACGTAAAAACAAAACAAAACAGGAATAAAGCTCCTTGACATGGGCCTTCGAAATAATTTTTTGATATGACACCTAAAGCACAAGCAAAAAAAAAAAAAAATCATAAACAAACACTTGGGACTACATCAAACTAAAAAACCTCTGTACAGCAAAAGAAACCAGCAACGAAGTGAAAAAAAACCTACAGAATGAAAAAAATTATTTGCACACCATAGCTCTGATAAGGGATTAATACCTAAAATATATAAAGAACTCATACAACTCAGTAGCCAAAACAACAAAAAAACTCCCAATTTAAAAATGGGCAAAGGATCTAAATGGACATTTTTCCAAAGAAGAGATATGAAAGGTCACAAGTACATGAAAAGATGTTCAACATCACTAATCATTATGGAAATGCAAATTAAAACCAGAATGAGGTATCGCCTCATGCCAGTTAGAATGGCCATCATCACAAAGATAAGAGGTAAAGATGCTGGCGCAGATGTGGAGAAAGGGACCTCCCTGGGCACCATTGATGGACTGTAACTTGGTGCAGCCCCTATGGAGAACAACAGTATGGAGGTTCCTCAAAAAATTAAAAATAGAACTACTATCTGACCCAGCGCTCCCACTCCTGGCGATATATCCAAAGGGAACAGAAGCACTAACTTAAAAGATATCTGCGCTCCCATGTTCACTGCAGCATTATTTACCACAGCCAAGAGATGGAAACAGCCTAAGTGTCCGCCAGTGAATGAGTGGATAAGTGAGGAGGCTGTGGTACACACACACACTTACACACATACACACACACAACACACACACACACACAAACACACACACTGGAAAAACCATCCAGCCATAAAAATAAGAAAATCCTATCATTCTCGACAACATGGATGGAACTTGAAGACATTATGACATGTGAAGCAAGTCAGGCAGAGAAAGACAAATGCTGTATGATCTCACTTCTATGTGGAATCTCGTATAAAAAGAGCTTAGACTTGTGGTTACCAGAGGCGGAGGGTGGGAGAGGAAGGTGGTCAAAAGGTACAAATTTCCAGTTATATGATAAATAAGTACGAGGGACGGCATGTACAACATAATGACTACAGTTAACACTGCTGTATGGTGTACAGGAAAGTTGTTGAGAGTTCTCGGCATAATAAGAAATTTATTTTATTTTCTTCTTCCATCTCTTTATATCGAACCTATATGAGATGACGGATGTTAGCTGAAGCTGTTGTGATAATCATTTTGCAACATATGTAAATCAAACCATCATGCTGGCCTGGCTAGTGGCTCAGCTGGTTGGAGCATCGTCCCATACACCGAAATGTTGTAGGTTCGATTCCTGGTTGGGGAGCATACGGGATCGATGTTTCTCTCTTACATCAATGTCTGTCGTTGCTCTCTCTTTTTTTCCTCTCGAGTGAGTATATATATATATATATATATATATCCTGCTGTATGCCTTAAACTTATCTTAAACTTATACCGTGACATTTGTCAATTATTTCTCAATAAAACTGGAAAAAATATACTTCTGAAGCAAAATACAATGAATTCTTTTTGCTCACACACATACAAAGACTGACTTATAACAAAACCCCAATTAAGAACACCCTTCCATGACTGGCTCTCCTCCTGAGCATTCTCCTTTTGACTTCTAAGCAAGCATCTGTCATAAAAAACAATCAACTGTATTCACTTAAAGTAGAAAAAATGGACCCTCATAATGATGAATGACAGCAGACTACAAAGACTGAAACAGACAAGGTTCTTGGTTGACCTTCAGTTAACCAAAAAGTCCCCTATTCCGCGCTCCTGGAGCATCCTAGCTACCCATGGGTTTGCAGAACAGATGCTCACCTGCCTTCCCCACCTCTCTCTGTAAATGCCCCTTATAACTGGCTTTTACCCACTGCCCAAATTGGACCCCTCTCCCCAAGAACACCAAGTAAATATAGTAACTTTGGGGCGAATATGTAAATTTTAGGCTGAGGTGTTCATCCTAGTCTATTGCGTTGTCAGTTACTTTAAATTCATTAATACACACACACACACACACACACACACACACACACACATATACACACCCTGGAGGTTTCTTCAAACTAAGGCAGAAGTGACCCATCCATAGCTTTCCCTGACACTCCATTCTTGATGACAGCTGTGAAAGACACCCGTCACCTGGCTCGCTGTCACATCGACCCATCACCCCACCTCCCTCAGACCCAGGGGACTGCCCCCTCCCTCCCCTCCTCAGTGGCACCTCAAGGCTTCGGACCGCTCCAGGCCTGCTGTGGCTTTCTGAAAACAGCATTTCTATTTTTAGCCCTTCTCAGCCCAATAATGCTCCCCACACCCATTCAGCTTAATCACTTTATTGAGGACAAGCAGCAGGCTCTGCAGCCTGGGTGCTTCTGATGTTAGGAAGTAGTAAAATGTTCAAACTGGTTAAAAATGACACTCATTGGCTTGCCTTTGGTGTTTCTGAAACCGTAATTGTGGCTCAGGCTGCGGATCTAAAGAACCTTGCAGGTTTCAGGGCCTCTCTTTCCTACCCCTGCACCGTAATTGAGGTGTTACATTACAACTACAGCACTGACATTTTCAGGCTCAAATTTCAGAAGCATTAAGGACTCCACACTTTTCAAAACAGAAATACTGCCTGTCACGTGTAATGCCCACTCTTAGCATGAACCATCCTGTCCTTGGAAAACAAAACAAAAACAACAAAAAAACTGATCTTTTCTGGCTGACCTCAAGCAAAAGACTTTCCCATGTTAAGCGTTATTCAAGTGCATCTAACAACTAAAATGACATTGGCTAGCTGTTCGGGAACAGGAAGGTTTGTCTGGTGTGATTACGGGACCTGAGAACAGGTGTGTGCAGAAAGTAGCCCGTGAGCAGGTCTTCTGCACGCACCCTTGAGGCAGAACTTCCAAAGCTTTCAGGTGAGTGTCTGCAAGTGTGTACTCTGCCTGAACTCTGCGGGGAGAGGGGGCTGCCTGCAAAGGGATGGGAGCAACTCTGCCTCGGGGCGAAGACCAAGGGCTTTGGAGGCAGGCAGCCCAACTCTGCCTCTTACTCGTTGAGGGATCTGGGCCAAGGAAACTCAGTTTCCTCATCTGTCAAATGGACACAATAACACCAACCTTACAGAGGTCTCGTGGGGATCAAATGAGACCGTGGGGCACAGCGGCTGGCACCTGTCGGCACTCAGCAGGTGTTAACTGCAGTTGTGATTGTTCTCTTTGGTCTTCCTTCTGCATGGAAGCCTTCTGAGGCAGAGAGTTTGGTCCTTGTGTCTTCAGCCTTACACATGAGACAAAAGAGGAATTTGCGGCGCGCGTGGCCAACCACAGCCAGTTGCGTGCAGCCTCGAGATGTCCTTGGACCTGGGGAGGGAGCTCCTATGGATTCAAAGTGGCTGATGGAGGCTGAAAGCAGAAGCTCTGAGGGGATGACTCCCCAGGTCCTTCCAGCTAAGCAGCAGGCCACAGCGGGTCCCAGGCCTGCGGACTCCCCTGCACGGAGCTCTTCCTCAGGCCTGGCCACTCCCTCTGGTCCTCTCCCGTCTCAGAGACGGTGCTCGGAGCACCTTCATAAACTCCCGCTCTGCGGAAGGCAGAGGCAGGACGCCTCATTAACTTCCCTAGCTAATTTTACAATTTAACCAAACACCACATTCCCGCCTCAATGCAGCCAGCCTCTGACTGTGACAAACTTTTATAGTTGTGAGATGGAGGTAGAAGATGGCCCGGCAGAGTCTTGAAGATGAAAGTGGGAGGTGGAGAAGATTAAAAAATAAAAGGGCCAAAACCAGCTCTCCGTGTGTTTCAGAGCAGAGTCCTGGCTGTGCAGGGCAGTGAGGAAGGAAGCTGTGTGGGGTGTGAGGCGGCAGAAGATGGAGTGCTCCCTGACAATGACTCCTCTTGTCCCCCGGGCCTGGGGCTATATCTGGAAGCACAGTTACATGCTGTCCTCAAGAGGCATGATTCAATGCTGACGGGCGGCAGGCCAGAGGCCAGGCAGGGCCACCCAGAGGACACGTTGGCTTGGCAAGTCCCTAGGGTCCCTGCCAGAGGGCGCTGAGAAGCCCTTGCCCAGCCCACTTAGCCCAGGACCTCCTCCCGACCCTCTCCCCATGGCAGGTTCAGGGTCCCATCTCCTGATTATATGCTTGTGTGGGAGGGGCGGGAGGAGGGTAGGAGGAGGATAGCATGTTTAAGAGAGTGTCACCATAAAGAATCCTCTGGGATAGAAAGGAGCCCCAGGAATTGTCTGGTCCCATTTTCAGGCCCACACCTCACCCACCCAGGACAGACAGATCCCCATGGAGACCGAGCGGGTGATTCTGGCCTTGTTACCTGTGGTCAGGCCTTGCTCTTAGTGTATTGGTCAAATATGATGACACTGGCCTGAGAGTCTCCCTGCCCCTGGTCAGTTGTCCCCAGGCTTCCAAAGGCCGCACCTGTCCCTCTCCATCCTATATTCCAGGGCGTCTGACTCTGGATTCCAAATCTCAATCAATGCAAACGCAGTCCAGCAGGGCTCTCCCAGATGGCTGGGCGGTTCCCATCAGGCCCTAACAGAGGGAGCAGGAGATCTGGGCTGTTCAGGCAGAAGGCCCTCATGGACAGCAGCCTCCTGAAAGGCCTGGTCTCTGGGCCTTTGTCCTGGGCTCATATTAACGAGACAACTGAGGAAGACTCCAGCAAATCCAGAGTTTCAGGGAGTTCTCTCTGTACCTGGAGTTACCTTGTTACTGCAAACGACGGTGGCCTTGCATAATTACTCCAGCAAAATGTTCATTGCAGCCGCCAATGAGCTCGCGGTGCTCAATTAGCTTGTAATAGTAAGAGCTGCGGAGGTTTCATCCAACTACCCCAGAAGACTTCTTATTCCAACTACCTAATGAAAAGTGTAGGAGACTTACTTTCATTTTTCTCTTCCCTGGCAAGTGAAAGAATCCCAATAAAAGTGTGTGTGTGTGGTGGGGGGGGGGGGGGGAGAGGGCGGGGAGAGCGCATGTTAACTATAGGGGAAAAGTCTACAAGACGCGTCCTTGTCAGGTTGAATCAAGGAGAGTCCAGGAAGGGAGCCCTAACTACGGAAGCACCCACCCCTCTCCCTGGCTTCCCAACCTACAGGGAAGGTCCTTCATGAAAGACAGACCCAAGGGCTCCATTCGTGTGGTCCAAGAACATGGGCCGGGGCCCTGGGTGTGTCAGCCCTCCTGCCAAGTCCCAGGCCTCAGCCTCACCAAGGCGCTGCCCTCAACCTGGCTTCGGGGAGCCCTGAGCACTCATGACATATCTTGGGGTTCATCGAGTCATGGATGAGAAAGGCTAATACTCTGGATCTACATCCAATTTTAAGCCTCACTTTCACAACTGTTGGTCTCGCGGACAGCTCACAGGGAAGGGCCAGCTGCGGGCCGCTGCTCACGCTCAGGCAGTGTTTCTGAACCTGCAGGCAAGGAGGGTCGGACCTCCTAGAGCTGAGGACTCAGACACTGGGCTCCGCGTGGGCCCTTTCCCACCACAAAGCCCCACCTGGACATTCTGGCCGGAAAGAGCCCATCAAAATCCCACGAAGCTCCCGGGCCTCATCACCCGCCCCGGAAGTTCCTCTCCCCTGTGAACCCTGCTGCGCTCACTCCTTCCCCTGTGAGGATGGTGAGCTCACCCAGCCTGGCCTGTTTCTCCCCTCACTGGGGGCTCACATCACCCGCTCAACCTGACCACAGCCCCCGGCAGGCGAGGGCCCTGGCTGGCCGCAGCCCGTCTGTCCTGCCTGGCTTTGCCTGCCACTGGCCCTCAGTTCATAGCTGCGAACTGATGAATTCATTCATGGACAGTTTTCCCCCAAGAGAGCCATGGAGTGACCCAGAACAGTCATCGAGGCTGCTCTGCTGCCTGACCTTCCCCATCTGCTCCCATTTGGTGGATGACTTGGTCCCCAGAGAAGGCTCCAGCATCCCCAGCACTTGTCTGGGAAGATGCGGTTGTTGGAGAACAGACATGTGAGCCTCATGCCAAGTGGCCCACCTTCACTGGGCAGCATCCACAAGGTCAGGAAGGCCGCGATCCTTCTGACGTGTCCCACTCAGAGGCACTGGAAGTCTTGGGAGCTAGTGACAATCCAAGTCGTCCCAGCGCCCACATTCCTGGGACACGGCAGCCCCTTTCCCTCTTTTTTTTTTTTTTTTTTTATTGTCAATGACAATTTACTTTCAGAGGGCCTGCACCCTTAAATCTGTCTCATTTTTTAAAAATTTCTTTATTGCCCTAACCGGTTTGGCTCAGTGGATAGAGCATCAGCCTGTGGACTGAAAGGTCCCGGGTTCGATTCCGGTCAAGGGCATGTACCTTGGTTGCGGGCACATCCCCAGTAGAAGGTGTGCAGGAGGCAGCTGGTCGATGTTTCTCTCTCATTGATGTTTCTAACTCTCTATTCCTCTCCCTTCCTCTCTCTGTAAAACATCAATAAAATTATTATAAAATAAATAAATAAATAAAAAAATAAAAATTTCTTTATTGATTAAGGTATCACATATTTGTCCTCATCCCCCATTCCCATCCCAAACCCCTCCCCACACATGCCCCCACCCCCCTGTTGTCCATGACCACTGGTTAGGCTTATATGCATACACACAAGTCCTTTGGTTGATCTCTCCCCCTTACCCCCACCCTCCACTACCTTCCCTCTGAGGTTTGACAGTCTGATCGATGCTTCCCTGTCTCCCTTTCCCTCTTGACTCAGCACCACAGCACAGACACCCCTTCCCCCCGGAGCAGAGCACCCAGCTGGGTCACCAGGCAGGAGGGACCACGGGCAGCATCTGGTCCTGCCCCTCCTCTCTCAGGGACAATGGTGGGGAGCAGGAGTGGGGAAAGGACACAGCCAAGCTCTTGCCAGGGTGAGAGGGCCAAACATTCACCCACAGACCCTCAAGCAAAGCTCCCAGAGCCCTACAAGGCGGAGGGGTGCACAATGACCATGATGGAGTGGTAAGTGAGCCCCTGGGACTCGGGCGGAGCAGGAGAGGCTAAAACGTATGCTCCTGCTCCTGGGGGGCCAGGGGCAATGCCCTGAGCATCAGCCGAGTGCTGTGCTGCCCCACCCGCCCCAGGACCTTCTCAGTTCTCCCTCCCTCAGCTCCCCAGTCTCTGAGACATTAGTTATCTCTCCATTAGGAAGAGCAAGCATTCGGGCCAGGTTCAGCAGTATGGCATACCAGACAAGCAAGAGTGTGGGGGCAGAGAGCCCTGGCTAGGAGCTTAAGGAAGCTTCAATTCCTTAAGTCCAGTGTCCTCACCTGCAAAATGAAATCAGCGTATCTGCCTCCTAAGGCCAATGTCAGATTAGGTTAGTTCAGACATGCGGAGCGCCAAGCACCGTGCCTGGAACACAGGAGGCATCTGGTAAATGTAAGGGCACCTCCCTCCTTCCCTATCCCTGCTGTCCACCCCGAGCCCTTCATTCCTTCCGCAGATATTCCCCGAGAGCCTGCTATGTGCGAGGCTGTGGGAACGCACCGGAGCACGCTGCCAGGAAGGCCCTGCCTCTGATCCTGGTCTTCTCGGCGGACTGCTGACGCCCGGGGCTGGAAGGAAGCAGGCTATCCACACACTCACCCACTCATCCACTAGTTTATTCAAAAAACGACTGAGTTATAACCACCTTGCAGGTTACTCTATTATGGGGGAGGTGGGAATAAGTCACGTGTTCTGCTTAGACCTAGCAGGCGAAAAAGGACAAGCAAATAAACAGCCATGACACAAAGAAGGTGACAGGTGCCGTAAGAGCAGGTAGATAAATGGCTATGAGCCATCAGCTGGGGGCGGCCTCTTTTTCTGCGCAGACAGATGCATCCATGGTGAGCCGGCCGACTTTAAAAAGAGAAAAAGAGCCCTCGCGGGCTGGCGCCCGCCCTAGCATGGGAATCAGGCGGGATCTACTTAGACCGACTAGAGGCACCTTTCCTGGCAGTTCCCCGAACTCGTGCTTCCTCGAGCTGATGGGGTAGCTGGGCAGAACCAATCCTGTCCAAGTCCTACAGATCGGATAAAAGAGGCCGGCATTCAAAGGGTCCGGTCCACACTGGGAGGAAGCGGGGCTGGTGGGGCAGAGGAGGAGGACTCTGGGAAAAATGGGAAACGCCCCGAAAAATGAATGAGGGCAACAAGCAAAGAAAATGTATGGTATGCGTCGTAGTTGCTTTACTAGCTAATTAATTCAGTAATTTCAAAAACAATTTTATTTATGTTCCATTTACCACATCAAAAGTAAAATAAAAAAAAATCGTACTGATGCTAAAATAATACCTCAAGGCATCTATTTATAATCGCTTTGAAAAAGGGGGTGGGGTGATAAAAAGCAGCCCTGGTTTCTATACAACCTCTCCCGGGCAGACCACCAACCCCAGAGAGAGGGGGAGCGGGCACAGCCAAGCCTCTCGGAGCGAGCGAGAGCCTTCCTGGCTGCTGAAAACCGAGCTTGTCAAAAAAAACAAATCCATAATGGCCCGAGGCTCCTCTCCAATCTATTTTCTGCTCAGCTGGTTTTAAATGAAGTTATTATGAGTCATTAAAACACCCGCAAGCCAGTGGAAGTCAGCCAATTACAATTTTAAATTTAGCCTGTTCTCTGCCCCATTCTCTTGTTTTCTTCCTTTGCCCACAGAATGCTGCTGCTGCTATTTCTTCCCTCCCTTCCTTTACCCAAAGTGGAAGAGACAGCTATGAAAACGCAGAGCACTGCACAGAACACAGGATCATTCATGGGAAACTCAAATCACTAAATAAAAAATGCAAAACTTCAGCCCCCTCCAGAGTCAACCTGTGTCCACCTCCGGGCACTGGACTCCCGGGAACTCCAGGCACAGCCCTAGAGGTCACGGGGCTATTTTTAAAATGAAAAGGTTCTTCTGTGGGGTCCTGTTGAAAACATTTCCCATCCATCACACAAAAATCAACATGTTCATGGTCGAATCCAATAAGGGGAATTGCACCTCCAATATCTGAGAATTAATAACAATGAAGTTGAAATTCAAAGGTAACATGGGCTTTGCAATCAAGCATGAATGTCGGTGGAAGTCGCTAGATATGATGAGCTCATTTAGTTTTAAATCTGCAAGGTAATGGTCTGTGCGGGGCCATTACCGCAAGGAACAATTCTGAGTACTTCATGTAAACGCTTCTTCACAATCTCTTTTTCTCATGCGTGCATACACCAACATGCACTCGCACTCACACGGCCGCCCCTCAGTTCTAGGAACATAAATCTCAGCTTTTCCGCATCTTCAGGGAGGAAGTAGCATCCTTCCCAAAGAAGTGTCCGATCCTGCTTCCTCCGCTGACTCATTAACGGATGAGTCTGAGTCTGGAAGCTCCGAAGAACAGACCCTTAGAAGTCTATGCATACTTCCCACCACCTCCAGGACTCCTCGCTCTCAGGGCTCCTCTCCAAGACACACACATGCAACCACATGCACACACACAGGCGTGCACGTGCGCACGCACACACATGCACACACCAGGAGACCAGTGCTCTGCCCCCATCAGACACAGCTCGACTGCCCACAGAGCCAGGCCAGGGGAGCACCTAGGAGAGGGATGGCTGTTGAGTCGGCTCATGGAGAGCCACTGAAGGCCAGTGTGGAGGCCTAGACGCTGCCATGTGTCTCTATCCGCCGGTGGCTCTGAGGTAGAGGGGGCCTCGGGTCTACCCATACCAGCCAGCTTTGCTGAGAAGAGTGCGTAAGACACAGGCTTCCAGGTCCACTGGGAGTCTCCCACAGCGGGTGGCTTGTCCTGGCCCCGGTAGAAAGCAGGCCTGAGGCCTGGGAACGGGCCTGCCCCACCCTCTGAGGGCCCTGCCGTGAGCAGATGCCCCACCACATCCTTATCCTTGACTCCCCACTCGGTTGCTGCAGCTGTGGGGCCTGCACTGGCGGCTCCTCAGGTGGCTCACAAAGGCCTGTTCTCCCTGAAGGTATCCCAGTTGGGGTTCAGGCCCCGCCCTTACACCAGCCCACTTCCTGGGAGGGGCTCTGACGCCGGATAGACACCTTCTTTTTTGAGAGAGGGCACCCGAAATTGTGTAAGTCTCTGAGCCGACCACAGTATGATGTGCCCAGAGCGCAAACACTTCAGTAAAGGGTACTCACTTAGTCAACAAAAACGTACCGAAGAGCCTCTGTGTGCCGGGCGCTGTGCCAGGCATGGCATGTGAAGGTGAAGAAAGCACGTGGCGCCAGCAGCCTCGGCACTCTGCTCGGGATAGACCTCCTCGAACAAGTGCCACAAGACGTGCTTTTTAGTAGCAAAGGCCGACAGGACCTTGCAGACCTGAATCCTGCTCATCCACATGACCACACATTCAGCTCAACTTAAGGAAACGAGGGGCCTCGAGCCAAGCCAGGGAGCCCCGCTCTGGGCCCTGAGAGGCAGGGGACAGAGCACACAGGCAGCAGGTGCTGCGAGCTCTCGGGGTGTTTGCTCAACAGTGCGCCCCCCCCCCAGGCATTCTGACATTTCGTTCCCCATCCCAATCCCCACCCAACTTCCCAGAGAAGAGTTTGAGAGGGGTGAGAGGGGAGAAGACCAACCGTGACGATGGAGACTAAGACGCATGAAGACCTAAGCAGGAGGGCGGGAAACACACAGGGGCGTAAGAAAAGGCCGAGGGTCACCAGAGAGGGGCGAAGGACAGGGCCGAAGAGCTGGGCTAGGTGACAGGAGAGAAGGACAAAGCTGAAAATGAGCCCCTGCCACCACAGAGCCCAGAGGGTACGGAGGATGACAGCCCGCCGGCAGCGCGGCGGCCCGTGGGTGGCTGGATCTGGTCTCTGGGGCACAGCCCTGCACCCTGGGGCCCAGGCACGGCCTGGTCAGGGGGCCGGTGCATGCGGGCTGAGGAGAGAAGAGGATGATCAGCAGAGAGTCGAGGTGGGTGCATGTCTGGGAAGCAAAAGGAAGGTGAAAGGCCCTGGAGGTAAGAAAATGACCTGCCTTTGGGCGGGTCCCACACAAACATCCCCACCTAGAGCCTCTGAAAACACAAGAGCAGCAAAGCGGCCAGAACTGGGGAGGATGGGGAGGCCAGTGCAGAGGAAAGGAGAGAGAGGAGAAGAAGCAGCAGCTACACGGAGCCAATCATTTCCTGATAATAATGTCATCATCCAGCTCCACAAAATCATATGGTGGAATGACAGGGGGTGAGGATAGAAGAATCAAAGGAGGAGAGAGGCGCGCACACACACAGAGGAAGACACACAGAGAAACAGAGAGGAAGGGAGACAGAGAGAAGAGAAGGTTATTACATAATTTCCACTTTCTTCCCTCCACCCTTAAAGTAATGTTCTATCAGAGAGACAGGCTCCTCTCCGAGGGGGGAAAATGACAAATCCAATCCAAAATTCAACAGCCTGTGTTCTGTTCGGAGAGCACACAGTGTACTGTACAGCCCATAAAACTCCAAACAGCCTCCAGACACTGCCGCAATCGTCCTCCATCAAAACACTTTGTCTTGCATACAAAAATAAGATCCAGCGCTGAACAGAATACGAAATCAGCCCATTACAGTACAGGGAGACTGCTACTTAGCAACGAGGGGGCTCTAAAGCCTCGATGCTCTACAGGAAGCAAAATCTGTCGAGCCTGTTGGGCAAATGATAAACATTAGCAGTATTAAAAAACACAAGAGCCATGTAAATGGATAGACATAATGCGGAAACGAATTTATAGAATAAATGGGGATGGGGGACTTGAGTGTAGGGGGAAAGGCTGGGATCCAGAGGGGCCGAGGCAACGAGCTTCCCAAACCCCTGCTAGGGCACCAGATGGAGGTAGAGACGTGTATTTGGGGGGGGGGGGCTATGTGAACCCCCTCTTCACACAGGGGCTGTATGGGAAGGGGTAGGAGGGAAGTGATGGAAACACTGTTTAATACAATGACCTGCCATGAACTTTCCAAACTTTCTCTGCTCAGCTGGCCTGACGGGAGTGGAATCTTCAGGGCGGGGGGGGGGGGGGGGGCGGGCACACACCTCCAGCAGAGAGGCAGGGGAGGGGCGCCTTCTACCCTGGGTGGGCATCACACCCAGCACCGGCACAGAACCTGTCCCTTGCTGTAAACAAAACCCCTGGCCAAGAAAGAAAAGTTAAAAAAATAAAAACCCAGATAACAAAACCAGCACCACCCCATCTGGGCTGGAAAAATCAGTGTATTTCATCAGGTAAAGGGGAAAACTACCCTGGCTGTGCACCAGCAGCAGGGGTCCGGATCCGAGCCAGAACAGGAGCGAAAAAGCAAAACCGCGGCCTCCTGGTCTCCATTTAGGTTCTGGAGGCAGAGACTGCGGAGGGAGGGGTGGGGGCGGCGAGCAGGGTGGGGGGAGGGGGGAGAATGTATTTTTCATCAGCCAGTGTATAATTTATAAACAGCATTAAACAGTTTTTGTTTTCCTTCTCCTCTCCCGCGGATGGGCTTGGACAGCAGTCAAGCCTGCATTAATTTCTGCTCTGGGTACAGTGTGTTCTTGGAGGCACATCTGCAAGCGATCATAAACTCTCTGGAATGCTGGCAGAACATCCAGACCTGCCGGCAGGCCAGTGACGACACCGCTCTGGGAAAAAGTTCGGGAAGCGGGCCAAAGTCAAAGCAGGGAGGGGAGAGGGAGAGCGCTCCATGCGAGCCCAGGAGAGTGGCTTTTCCTCGCCCGTGTCCCCTCGCCACACCTGGCATCCACACGGAACAAAGGGGAGGCGGTGGGGGCTCTGAGCCACGCACCGCACACTGGCCTTCTCTCCATCATGCCCAGCCCCCCATCGTGCCCCCTGAAGGCGTGCGGGGGAGTGAAAGGGCCTGAGGAAGGTCCCTCCTGGCTCCCTCCTGGCTCTGCCCTGAGGGGAAAGCTAACCAGAGGGAGCAGTGACAGTCACTGGACAGAGGGCCTGCCTGGACAGCCCCCAATCTCTCGCTCTCAGGAGACACCTCGTCTGGGAGAAGAGGTGAATGAGAGAGAAGCTGCAGGTCCTGAGAGCCTCCTGTGCACCCTAAGGGGCTTCTCCCAGTTCATCTCCTCACCCGCGCAGTCCCAGGGACTCCTCCAGCTATTCTGCCCCCCCCCCCACACACACACACCTTCCTTGACTTTGGGAAGAAGAACCCCGAACCCCAAATCTACGTGTTCCAAAAACAAGAAAAAAGGGAACAAGTGCAATCCACACATCTTTAACATTTTGTAATTTTCCTTCCGATCCGAACAGGGGAAAGCAATCTGGTTTTTGGCCCCAACCCCTACTGCCCCTTCCTGCCAGATGGATGGCCCAGGCCCCAGGTGATGTGCCCTGGCCACCCCACCCCACCCCACCCCACACTGCAGCTGGCATCCGACAGTCATCACCCAACTCCATATTCTTCTGTCCCAGTGGCTCTGACTATGGGAAGGGGGTATTAAGGGAGATTTCTCAATGGCCATGGCTGCTTACAGTGCCCGGAGAGGGGCACAGAGGAGTGGGCACAGGAACAGGCTCTGAGAGCACTGGGCTCTCAGGCAGGTGTGTGCCCCTCACCCGTGCAAGAGGCACCAGCCTCTCTCTACTCCAGCCATGTCCCCAGATAGCCTGCCAGTCATGCCATTTCTCCATGGGCTCGTATAAATCCTATACTCCTGCCTAGTCTACATCAAAAAGCCCGCAGTCCTTTCTATTCCGGGGCGGGGAGGGCGGCTTAATCCCTTATTCAGGCTTTCCAGGGATGCAGGTAAAATGCATATCGTTTGGCTACTCAAGGCCCTCCACAACCTTGCCCTATCCCTTCCTTCTCCCACCCCCACCACACAGCCTACACCCCAACTACATGCATATCACTCTGGGTGAGCTGGCCTTCCCCTACCAGCTCCTTTCAGAATCCCCTTCTCACCATCCATTAAGTTCTACCACCCTACAACCCCTCCGCCTCTGAATGCCGCCCAGAACTCTTCCTTTGCACACGCTCCCTTCTTTCCCCACCTAGAGTCAAACATCTCTCCTACTGGACGGAAGCTCCCTGAGGGCAGGGGTGCTGTGGCTTCTCCAGGGTCAAGTACATTTGCTAAGTAAATGTCCGCTGGCTCCAGAAATGAAGGGCACTCCCAGAATACAAGCAGGCCACAGAAATACGCAAACCTCTAAATAGTACACAGCCAAGTCAAAAATAGGGGCCGGCAGTTCTGGGTGTGCTCACTTGTAATCCACCAGGATGGTAAGCCAAGCTGTGGGAGATATTACCCAATAGGAAACCATACACTCGCGAATCGCAGAACCAACTGGAGTCACCGCCCGAGGCTGTGGCTTCGCATGGACACCCCAGAGCTAGGAATCACCTCTCAAGTGAGAACAAGGCGCGCCAAAGAGACAGCATCCACCCCTACCGCTCCCGCAGCCGTGGGGCAGCCACGTGTGAGGAAGGGGACTGCGGAGTGACCCTGGAACCCCAAGGGGCTGGGCTCCTCCCTGCTCACTGCCACCATCCTGTACCCAAGGTTCATGCTGTAGGAGGACCAGCTCCGCAAAGCCTGGGGGTGACCACTCTTCTGGCCCCAGCCTCTTTCCCAGTCCTCAAACCCTCCTGGAGCCCCCAAACTGTCTCTGAGAATTCGGGGCCTCGCCAGATCAGTCTCATTAGTTAATGAGTGAGGTTAATGTTGGTTAATTTAAACTTATTGTTATCATCAGGTACATCTTGTAAACACTTGACTAGTTAACACACTCAAATCGAAACCAAAGCTTCAATTAAACTGAGCATTCACTACTACCATTGAGGGTCTCAGAAAAGAAAAAAAGGAGGAGAGTGGAAGAGAGAGGAAGAGAAAGAAGGAATTGTCTCTAGGAAGGGCCTCCTACAGGGCAAACTTCTAATTAAACAAATTGTCAATTTCCACACAATGAAAACTGATTTAGGAATGTAAATTTAGCAGTCTAGTCACTGACAGACTCACACAGGCTGATTTCCGAGGCTCAGGAAATGGAGAGAAGAGGAGAGAAAGGGGGAAACGCTGAGGGATAAGCAAGCCAGAGCCATCAGCCTTCACAAATAACAGCTCCGCAGATTCCATGTGGGCTCGTCTCAAGCATGGGAGAAACTCTTGCCTTGCCTCCTCCTTCACCCCACCCCTTCCCGATTAGAAAAAAAAAAAAAAATTAATCGTGTATGATGACAAACTTGGCTCAGCACTCACTGTACACACTGTACCCACAAGGCTGGCTCCCAGCCAGGCCTGGCCCAGTGCCAGAGCTACAATAACAAACACCCCCATGCTAGCCAAGAGGGGGTGGGGACCGCTAGCACGCAGAGCAAGAGAGGGAGCGAGGGAGGGCATGCTGTTCTGCTCTGCTGAGCAGGAGACAACAACAGGAATGTGCCTGTGCGAGAGACAGCAATGACATTCAGGGGAAGCCAGGACGCCACGACCCCACCCGGGCCCCAGACTCGCTTCTCCATGACCTGGCCCTTTAAAAAAACCAGTCCCCAGGGTTCTGGAGCCCCAGCCAGCCCTGGGGCATCTTCTGCAAAATGGGTCTGCACTGCAGCCCCTCAGGGAACACGCTTGCTGTCAGCTTCCAGCATGGAGCCTTCAACACAGCGCAGCAAGAACATCTTGCACATCTCCTCTAAACATCACACGGCTCTGTTATCCAGCAACTAGAGCAGGAGCCAGGAGATGGAGACCCAGCGAGGGCCGCCAGGATCTGAGGGAGAGAACGCCTGGCACCCCCAGCCCAGCCCCCGCAACGCCAGGTCTCTGCCGTCACTGTTTCACGATTCAGGAAGTGGTCTTGCCTCACTAAGCCCTCGTTGCTTTTTATTTTCAAGGCATCCCTGCGAAGGGCGAGAGGTCTGTGGGTCAGAACTGTCTCCAAGCAGCTTACCGTCTGTTAGAGAAGCGGAGGGAAGGGCAGGCTACCTACGCTGAGCACCTGCCACGCGCCAGGCACAGCGCTAAGAATCTGATGTGAGCCGCAGCCTCTCCGAGGCAGGCGAATCCTCACCTGGCAGATGAGGACAGGGAGGCTCACAGAGCTTACATCCCCCACCCACGGGCCCCTGGTCAGGAGGTAGGTGCACAAATTCCTAACCCTGACTCCCAAGGAGAAGAGACAAGGCAAGTCCACAAATAGCCACGATCTGAAGAAGGAAGAATGTGCCCAAAGACGCTCCAGATAAAGACATGTCGCCCAGAAGAAGGCACAACTGTCCTGCTGGCGGTGGGAGGAGGCAAGGACGCCTTGCAGAAGGGGCCTGGAAGGTCTGGGAAGACGGGGCCGGTTATTCCACGCAGAGGGAGCGAGGAGTTTGCAGGTTGAGCAAACCCAGAGGTAAGAACAGCCTTGCTGGCAGGCAGCTCATGAAACCCACACTGAACCCCAAACAGCATGAAACGCTGACGGGAAGCAAGAAGATAGACGATGCAAGTAATAGAAACAGAACAAAAGGAGTCACGAGTGCCGAGCAGACGCTGAGTGCGGGGACACCTGGACTCGGGATGCCGGCCAGCATGGGACAGGCAGGCGGCACGAGGACGGTCAGGGAGCCGGGTGTGGGGTGGAAAGGCCGGACGGGAAGGAGGAAGGGGACACACAAAGACAGGCGGACGGAGGGGACATGCCAAGACAGACAGCCCCCTGGGTGTGGCCCGACCCCTGGATGTGGGAGAGGGAAGAGCAGGAAGCGAGAAGGGGTGAGGGCCCTTCAGGCAAGGCAGTGAGCCGAGGCACTGAAACCACCACGCGGCACCTGCACGACTGTCCGGGCGGGAGACGGAGTGAGGACAGGCCGCAGCCCGCCACCGACCGGAGCTCTGGGGTCCGCTGAGAGGAACACGCCCAGGTGACGTCACAGCGGCGGCAAAGAGGAAGGTGGAAGCAGAAGCAATCGCCATTCGTTACACAGCAACTGTATGCCAGGGAGCGAGCTACAGATGCCTTCCACATACCTCCCACCACCTCATACTGAAAGGAAGTATACGAGTGAGCAACACCTGCATTTACAGATGTGGAAACTGGGGCTCAGAAGGCCGATCTGCCCAAGGTCCCACAGTCAGCACACATCGCAGACAAGATGGAACCTACATCTGCCCAACCCAAAGCCCATGCTCATTTCACAGAGGCTAAGCTGGGGGGTCAGCCGCCGAAGCAATCTGGGGAAGAACCAGCAGACGCTGACAGCTGTTACGAGGGGAGAGCAGGACCAGATAAGAAGGTAGTCCCTTCCTCTCCCCCAAAATGAACTGCCGAAGCTGAAGGCAGGGAACGAGAAGGAAGCGTGCACAGGCCGGGCAGGGGACCGGGGCGGGGCGGCGTGGGGCCGGGCTCTGCAACTGAAGGGGTGACCCTGGGCCTCCAGCAGCACCAGGGGGGGCTGCTGTGTCCTTCCTCGCACCATGAACACCCAGCCCCCCCTGAGTCAGGGCTTCTCCCCTTTTTAAACCGAATGGGGCAGAGCAGCGTTGCCCAAACACGAGAAAAACTGCCGACCGCCGCCTAGGCGACCCCACTGGAACTGGGTAAAATTAACTTGCAAAACACAGCACGGCGTAACTAGCTTTGTGTTCCAACCTTTCTATATCTATTTAATTAAAGGCTCCTGTATAATGTGAACCCAATAGTCAGATTCATTAGAGAGCGAGAACCTAATTCCACAACTGTTTTGCTAATGAGGCCGCATTCTGCTGTGGGAGGGGGAGCACAGCGGCAGGATGGACTTTCTGCTCCATGAACCTGGAGGGAGCACCCACGGGACAAGGTGGAGCAGGGCCCGGCGGGACGTCCCTACCCTGAGTGGAGGCGAGAGGGCAGGCGGGGGCCGGCCGTGCGGGGAGGGGCAGTCGAGGCATCCGTGCCTACCTGAGTGAGCCAGTAAGTGCATTCTCAGTCGCAAACTATCCAGGAACCGCTTGCCGCAGAGCTCACACCCGTACGTCTTCATCCCGCTGTGCAGCTTCCTGTGGGAAAAGGAGAAGACAGGTTGCCGCTGCTCTGGCTGGACCGGAGGCCCTCCCTCGGGCAGGTGACAGGAGGAAGGAGGTGCGGGAGTGGGAGCCGGAGCTGGGCACTGATGGAGACAGGTTGCCTAAAGCGCCCCTTTTCCCTACGGACCCCTGCAAGGAAGCACCTGTTCCTGGTCTTGTCCGGGGCGGGGGGAAGGAGGGAGAGGAAAACAGGACCCCTCCTACTGCTCACTCACTGGCACATACACACACACACACACACAACAACACACACACACACAAAAAAAAAAAAAAACCACCCCAAAATCAGATCCAACTTCAGAGGGTGGAGGGAAAAAGCCCGGTACAGTCAGACAGACTGGGCCTCGGCCAGAGCACTGGACCCAGGAGGGCCAGACCTGCAGCCTGCCCCACTCCAGCTCCACTCCAGCGGATGCCGCAGGCAGTGAACGCGCTCCGTAGTGAGCTGTGTGGACACAAGATGCTTCTCTCTCCGGGCTTCCAGATGTTCTCAGAACCACGGCGGCTCCCCAACATGCATGCCTTCCCCTAAGCCCAGCTTTAGGTCTTCCCGCTAGTCTTGCTGCAGGGTGAGCCTGACAGAAAGAGAGGCTTCGAGAAACAGGGAACAGTCTATGAATGAAAGGTGGCCGTGGTCGTTTTTGGTTTTCCGAAGGACCGTCATACACGTTATCTCGTCGCACCATCGCTGCAGTTCTGAGAGGTGGGTTTGGCACATGGGATCGCCCAGGAGACAGAGGCCCTGTCAACAAGTGACCGCAGGCCCAGCTGACACGGTGCCCGGCCCCTTCTCCCGAACCCAGGGCCTTTCCCACCGGCCCCACTGCCCCATCAGGAGCCAGCAACGGAGCCACCACAACGCAGGGAAGCAGGCGGGCTAGTGGGAGCTGAGCACTGGGGAGGGTCCGGGCGCACACGGCTGGGCTCTGAGCGGCTGGCTGGTGTGTGGGCCATCTGGCCCAGACACGGACTTTCCTCCCACCCACACTCCTCAGGCCTTTCCACCTCGACCCACCTCTGCCCCTCACCTGCCCAGGGGCCTGGCCCCGAGGAAGAGGGTGGGCAGTGGCAGCCAAGGGCAGGAGCCAGGTTGGTGGGGCAGGCAGCAGGCATACAGGTCCCTTAGGAACAACACACTATTGCAGTCAGAATGCCGATGCGTTAAGGCCGTAGTGAAAGGCTGGAGAGAGAGCTGCTGGTACTGACACTAGATAAACGCGGGAGGCGAGGGAGTGTTATACACTCGAGCCAGCAGCGCACCGTCTGGGCCCAGATCATGGCAACTACACTAAGCCACCCTCTGCCATCGCCTTCCAAACCCCACAATGAGAACCAGCAGTGTGAGAACCCTGGGGCCCAGGTGAGCCTCCTCGGCGCAGTCCCGGCCTGAGGCACGTGGTGTCCAGGGTGCACGATCCCACAGCAGGCGCGCCCAGTCCCAAGCAGGGCTCTTTCTCAATCACAGCGCTGTTGCTGGCTTTCCCTTTACTCCTTGCCAAAGACAACAACTGATTTCTCAATCACACACACACACACACACACACACACACACACACACACACCCTTGTCCATGATAGTGCAGTGCACCCCACCCCCATGTTATCTTACTCCAGGCCGCGATGATCCGTCCCAATTGAGAAATAGTAACAGTACAGAACATTTTAACTGAACATTCTTGATGCTGAAAGTGCATTTCACAATGCTGGGCGCTGGGACATGTCTTAGCAGCATTCTGGGCAAAGCATGTTTTGGAACACAGTAGCCTAGCCCCCCTTATCCATGAGGGATATGTTTCAGGGATGCTGAAACCGATAGCACCAAACCCTGTATGTACTATGTTTTCTCTCCATACATACCTCCCTAGAATAAAGCTTAATTTATAAATGAGGCAAAGTAAGTGATTAACAACTATTAATAAAATAGAACAATTACAACAACATCTATCTATATAGTAGAGGAATATGCAAATTAGCCAGGAGGCCATAATGTCACAACCAAACAGTAGGGACCTGAGGCTGCATGGCGCCTGGCTTGGGTGAGGGACCTCAGGCCACGCCCCCTGCCCCGTGGGGCTTGATGGGGGACCTCAGGCCATGCCCCCCCTGCCCCAGTGCTGGGCTGGGGGACCTCAGGCCATGCCCCCCCACCTGGCAGGGCTTGACAGGGGAACTCAGGCTGCGCCGGGGCCCCGGTGGGGCTTGACGGGGGACCTGAGACTGCACCCCCCACCCAGCACCGGGCCAGGGGACCTGAGGGGCTTGACGGGTGGAGCTGGCCGGGTCTGGGTCTCACCCAGTGGGGGTGGGGCCAGCCAGGTCTGGGTCTCCTGCGTTTTCCAAGTGCGTGCGGGTGGTGGGCAGGGATTTGACTGTAGGTCCCGCAGTGCACCCCGGACTCTGACAGGAGGGAGATTTTCATATACATTTTACTAATTTTCTTTCATCTCTGACACTTCTATTATACAGAAAGGGCAAATAGCAATATTAAAATATTTCCTCTAATTAATTCCCTTTTAATGTGCACAAATTTCATGCACCGGGCCACTAGTACTATAATAAAAGTTATGGAAATGTGGTCTCACTTTTAAAATATCTCCCTATTCTCTACTCACCATTCTTCTGATGGTGAAAGGTGAGAAATCCCTATGTGGTAAGATGAAGTGAAGTCAACATTGTGACACAGTGTTAGGCTGCTGTTGACCTTCTGAACATACGTCAGAAGGAGGGTCACCTGCTTCAGGTGATCCTGGAGCACCCAGCCATGACGATGTGAATGGTTGGATGTCAGGAGCAGACAGTGTCAATGGCTGGAAAAACTTAGTATTTTAGGACCATGGTTGACTGTGGGTCCCTGAAACCGTGAATAAGGGGAGACCGCTGTACAGCTCCGGGCACACAAGTGTGTGCACGCACAAGGAGCACATGCATGCATGATGACTGAGTGTCCTGTTGTCTGCAGACATGACAGATATGTGCTTCTCTAACAGGCGGTCCCGGGAGTGGCCAAAGCTCTATTCACACGTGGTTCAGCAAGTGAACCTCTTGCCCATGTTCATGGTCAGGGTGGTGGCTGGCAGAGTAGGAGTTTCAGTCTTATGATGTTCGTCCTTCCCTTCACTGGTGATTTCCTAGTGCCCAGGGGTGCCCACTCCTCAGGACGTGGCTGTCAGGAGGAATGGGGAGGACAAGCACCATTCGGCTTTCTTTTCCCAAAAGGACTCTGGAGGACTGGTCTTCGGTTTCAGCAGCCACTACCGGGGTAAATGCCCTCTACCGGCCCTTGCACTCCCACCTCCTTTTCACACCAAGTTCTTCACCAAGATGAACACTTTCTGGGTAACCTCCTGCCTTTTTTCTAGATGAGAGTATCTGATGGGCAACTGGGGGCACTGGCTTTCTTGGCCAACTGCACTGGGGTGGTGCGAGAGGTGTCGTGCTCCAGCCTTCCACTGCCCCGCGAGCAGCCCCAAGACCTGGCTCCTTATCCCGACTCGGCCATTAAAGTGCTCTCTGACCTTGGACAAGTCATGCTACGGCAATCTCTGCAGTGTTATCACCTGTAAAGTGATGTGGGTGCTATCTAAGGTTCTGATATGAGCTTCCACCTGGAGCCAAACGTTTATTATTCAAAAGTCTTATCCACATCCTTGTTCCTAGCCTCCCCGGCCACTGTTTATTCTCTCAGAGCCACGCTTCCACGCGGGTGATGTCCCGTGACACCCACTAGTCAGAACAGGAGAGCCCAAGCAAAAATCGACACCCAATCTCAGAAATCTGTTCATTTAAAAACATTCTAATACAACACCTCCTTTCCTCACTTGTGGGCTACCTTTCGGTGAAAGTCTCTTCCAGAACTCATCACCAGCCTCTCTTCTGGTGCCAGCCTTCGGAGACTCAGGTGTCCTATCCTGTCCAATCCTTGGGGTAAGGACACCGGCCTGCACCTGACCCACTAACTCAGTGCCCCACACAGCTTACCAGAGGCGCCCATGTGACCCCACAGGAGTGTAAGAACAAAGGTCCTTCCCGCAGCAGAGTGACCAGGGCCAAGCACAGAGTCCAGAAGAGAGAAGGGACACCTCCCAGGCCTGGTCGCTCAGTGGAGCCCAGCACTGGTCTGCTCATAGCTTTCACTGTTGTTCAGACACCAGGGAAGACTGTGAGGAGGTGGAGCCTTCTCCTAATTCAGAGGAAAAGAACCTGGGTTCATTCAAGGGACTGGCGACTGACAGACTCCACGGCACAGGCTGCAGCATGGCCAGTGTGGAACTGGAATTCCAGCCGGCTTTGAAGTACAGGACACGTTTGTATGAGCTCACAGTCTGTCGCTCTTTAGACCACAACCTTCACTGCCATGACCACATTCGGCAACTGAAAAGCATTTTGATTAAAATGGAAATTCTGTCACCTCTTCCCACGCACACTCATATTTCCCCAGTCTGGTCCTGTCTTTTCACAAAGTCCAACTGCTCCTGGCCATTGGAAGTCATCAGGGAGGAAGGACAGCAGGGGACATCTTTCTGAATATTGCTTGGTTTTCACACTCCTCTGGGAAGCAACATTGCCCTGGCCGGTGTTCCCAGTGGTTAGAGCACCGGCCTGCACATGGAAGGGTCTTGGGTTCCTGCTCAAGGGCACGTACCTGGGTTGAGGTTCAATCCCTGGCCCCAGTTGGAGTGTGTGCAGGAGGCAACCAATCCATGTGTCTCTCTCTCACATCCACGTTTCTTTATTTCTCTCCGTCATGCGTGCACGATCTCTCTCTCTCTCTCCCTCTCTCTCTCTCTCTCTTCCTCCCTCTCTCTCTCTCCCTCCATCCCTCTCCCCCTCTTCTCCCCTTCCTCTTCTCTCCCCTTCCTCTTTCTTCTCCTCCCTTCTTTCTCTAAATATCAATGGGGAAAATATCCTCAGGTGAGGATTAACAAAACAAAACAGCAGCAGCAACACTGCTGAACACCATACTGAAAGCAGCCCCGCTCCAGGGGGCCCACGCACCTCCACTCCGTACTCAGTGCAGGATCATTCTCCCCCATACGCTCAGGTCCTCTCCATCCACTTTTGGGGAGCAGGCTCAAGTTCTCCTCACCCCTAGAACTTCCCCTTCCCAGACCATACCTGGCCCATCGGGTAAGCTCACCTTGAATTCAACAGATTTTCACTTGTATCCAGAAAGACCAAGAAAAAATGAACAGGTTTCTAGCTATTTGCTCAAGAGAACTGCATCTTTATGAGAAATTAAGTCTAAGCAAGTCTGAACCTTTTAACAAGTACCCAGAGAGAAAGGCTCATTCCTTCTCACAGACTCTCAACCACACCATTCTCACCCAGGGAGCAAGGCCACGCTCCCCCAAACCACTGCGTGCCATCGTGAGTCTGAAAATGTAGAGAGATTCCATCTGCTCTAACCTGCACGTGATATAACGGCAGAATATAATGTTGATGTACAGCCGGTGTAATGTTTATTTTTCCTTTTCTCAGAGGCCTAGTTGAGAAGGGATTGTCAGTTCTGCTAAAGAGGTTCCTCTGTCTAAGGTGGGGTCTAGGCACCCTCCTCTCATCCTGGCAACATCCCAAGTACAAGAGCTTCCTGGGCAGCCCCGCCGAGTGCTGGGCCCGTCCGGTGGCTCCTGAGGTCCACACAGGGAAGGCGATGGCTCTTCCATCGCTGCATGAAGCCTGAGCTTCAGACCTCCCCAGGCCACCTGCAACAGCAGCTCAGGGAGTGGCAGCAAGGAGACCCATCGTCACCCCTCGGCTCCAGGCACAGCTGCTCCCTAAGGGGTGCAGAAGGGGCTCGCCCATCTCTGTCCCCACAGCCAGGACCAGGGGGCAAGGCTAGGAGGACGAACAGCAGCACCTCGCACCTGAGAGCGCGGTTCAAGGCCCAGTGCCTCCAATGCTCCATTTCCCCCCAAGTTCCTCTGCCCAGAGACACTTACTAGTAGAGCAGACCAATGGGCAGGGGACGTTTAGGGGGGAAATTCGGTTCCAGTAACCCAAGGTGTGCTCCTGATCTCCTCCCAGGAGCTGAGGCTGTCTGAGTCCCGCGGGCAGACCAGCACGGAGATGCAGGAGCTGTCCCTGGGGGAAAGCAGTGGGAGGGAACCCGCAGCTGGACCACCCACCTTTAAATGAAGTAAAAATAAAAGAGTAAGGGCTTCGATAAGGACATGTTTTCCTTGTTCTCAGTTTAGCTGACTCCATCCCCTGGACCAGCACCCAGCTCCCTGGTCTGAGGGCTCCACGAGCGGAAGTCATCGGGGCCTGGGGCTGCTTTCTGGTCCCGGACCATCAACGTGACCTCGCAGTGCTTCTAGGGGAACTCAGCACAGACATGGACGAGACAGGACATTCTGTGAACCAGATCCAAACCCAAGTCTAGATGACCCTCTTTTTGACAAAGCCTGCTGCCGTCCTGGCCAGTTTTGCTCAGTGTTTAGAGTACTGGCCCGAGCACCGAAGGGTGCTGGGTTTGAATCCCGGTCAAGGGCACATATCTGGGTTGCAGGTTTGATCGCTGGCCTGGTCGAGGCACGTGCAGGAGGCAACCGATCAAGGTGTTTTTGTCACATCGATGTTTCTCTTTCTCTCTTTCTCCGCCTCCCTCTCTTCCACTCTCTCTCTCTCTAAAAATCAATGTGGGAAAAAACCCTCGGCTGAGGCTTAACAACAACAACAACAAAAATTCTGTTGCTGCCCACAGGGGAGCCTCCTGCTCCTCTCTGAGCAGGACCTGGCCGAGTGGCACTGACCTGCCGGGGCCCCTTCAAGGCGCACTGCCTCTTGAAATGCTCTCCATCTCCAAAGCGACCAGTGACTTCTAAACCCAGTGGGCAGAGAAGCTTCCCCCCCCGACCTCGCTCAGCTCTCCAAGCAGAAACAGAACTGAAAAGGGACGAACGGACATCCTTCAGCAATGGGCTTACACTTTCTCCCCAGGCCCTTACTTTCAAAAGATACCTTCAGTGTCTCTCTACCCTTAATTCAAATGGCGAGGGGGAGGCCAAAGAGTCCGTGACACTGGTTATGCCCAGTGCCATTCTCCTTCTGTGCTTTCTTGGAATATCAAGTCCATGACTCAAGACTAAGCCAATTATACATCCTTCCCAACTGTATGAATCTACATCTGCCTCCCAGCCCTCAGCACGCGCAGGCACACACGAGAGGCTGCTGCTGACACTGCTGTCACCCTCCCCAGGGCAAAGGCTGCCTGACCGAGGAAACGCTGCCTGGGACCAGAGCGGAGGCCTGCTACCTCCGGGAAGGACAGTGAAGGGATGGTTCTGATCTTGGCTGCAGAACGGGTCACCTTCATTTTCTCCAGGCGTAACGGAAATTATCCTTCCCCCCACTTTTCCCCGTATTGAGATTATAGTCATTATAAGCTACAAATGCTTAGCTGGTATTACCACAAATTATCCTTCTAGCAATAGAGTTTGCTGCTCCCTGACTTGTCAATATTAATAAACATTACCAAATGCTTTTACAACACAATTTATTTTTTAATATAGCTCTTTATGTATGCCATAAAGTAAATTTTACCAATAAAAAGGCAAGGATTTCAAGCAACGGATTAAAAAAAGCAATCAGGAACTGACAGTGATGGTTAACACTTTATGTGCTGCGGACTGGGGGCGGGGTGGGGGAAGACAGGCAAGCGCCGCTCTGCTGGCGTCCGGACCAGGGCAGCGATGGAAGACGTGGCTATGCGGTTGCTGTGGAGCCCGTTAAAGGACGGGGAGAGAATAGCAAAGAAGGCACTTTCTCAAGGGTCACCTAGAGTAAAGGCGTGACACTAACTGAAATACTGGGCGGAGGGCAGGAGACTCGGTGCTCACCCAGCTCGGCCATGACCAGCCAGTGACCTTGGTGAGGCCAGTCACCCCGTTCACCCCTTTGTGACACTGCAAGGGTTGGGTCCCTTCCAATCGGGTTATGACACAGAGAGGCTGTGGGGCGGACATGGGCCTGTGTGAGCCGGACCATAACCTCCCCCGTGAAGGAGCCAGCCAGAGCCATCCCCTCAGCCTCCGGCACCGAGTCCAGGACAGAGCGGCACTCGGTGCATTTTTGTTGAGTGAATGAGCCAACATGAACGGGAATCCGGAGGGAAAGATGCAGAGGTGAAAACGCCCACCCCCTCTACGCACACCAACACACAAACCCATCCCAGTACAATTACAGCAGTCCCCGTTGCCCCAGGGCCAAGGCCTCCACGGGTTCTTAGAACGAAAGCCGTGCGACCCGCCTTGGCCTGGGATCGAGGCCGACCTGGAGCTGCCCGAAGAGTGGCGGGAGCTGTCCCCAGCTTTGAAAATAGGAGGAAGGACAATGGCATTCCCCGCGGCCATGGCCACACCAAGTACAGTGCTTTCAGATAAGGCTGCCCGAGTGTTCAAATAAGATGGCAGGCGTGACAAAGGCCGGCTAATCTCCCCGCAGCAACTGCTCAAAGAAGGATCTTCAGGGCTGAGGAGCACCGGGAGGCCTGGGCTTCTGGCGGTGACGTAACTGGGCCTTTGTTTTAAAATGCCGAGCTCTCCTAAGTCATTTATTTGAAATATCTCTATCAACAAATTTCACCAAGAACAAAAGTTTTTCATTTGTGCGCTGGGCTTTAGGATGATCTTATCGCACACAGTCTCATACAGTCTCTTTCAACAAGGTTTTAGCGAGCTTATCTGCGAAGTTCCTGGTAGCCAAATATGATTGAAATGTTCTATTTATGCTCACTGGATTAAGGCGATGTTGCAAAAACTGCACAAAACCTGGCAGATGTAAGCAAGGTATTACAGCCTGGCCAGTTAAGATCTGAGGGAAAGGGATCAATACACACTTTTGTAGTTTTCTCTCTCTCTCTCTTTTTTTTTAAGAAACCAGAAAAGTTGTGCTTGTAGGGAAGGGAAGAGAAAAAATAGTAAAATGCCTCAAGATTTATAGCTTCTCAGAGCTTTTTCCAAACCCAAAACAGAGCACCATGATGCATGCTTGATGATGTCAGCCCAAGGGAAACAAAAATAAATTCAAAATTCTCTCTCCAGGCCCTAAAAGGCCGGGAAAGGGAAACGAACTATGGTTCATATTGATGAACGACATTTTTTGCTTTTTCTCTCTCACACCCATATGAGGCATCAAACCAGCACAAATAGTCAATTTCTGAGAAAACAGTTTTCAAAAAGCTACAGATTCCTCCTGTGCCTCCCTGTTCTGCCTGGAGTGAGGAGCGGCATCTCCTGGTTGTCGGGCTCGTCTTTGCGGGTTCTCATTCAGCCGGGAAGCCCTGATGCTACCTCACACCCCCCAGACCAGCCGGGTCCTCGGAGGCTGCTGAAGGTAACGGAGGCTCATTAAGGACCTAAGAAGGAAGTTCCTGTGATTAAACCCTCCTGAAAGCGTCCGCAATGCAGACTGCCTCATTCTTTCTACCTCTGTACATTGAAAATTACACTCCTTTCCTATGAAGAGTCTGAGCTGTAGAGCCACCATCCTAAACATCAGCTATGAACACACAATAAGAGGTTGGGCAGATTAACCTGTACGAACACCAAATCGCACAGTGGAAGTTGCCATTTTAGTAAAGGAAAAAGGCAAAAACCAAAGAGATCTGTCTCATTTCTTTGTGGTTATTATTTTTCTTTTAGCAACAATGCAAAATATAAATAAATCTAGTTCACCGAGGTTTTGTAATAATAATGCTCATACATCACATGTGCCGTTGAAAGGACGTCCTGAGGATCACAGCAACCTCCGTGTGGTGGGGGAAGAGAGTGCTGTCCCCATTTGGTGGATGAGGAAAACTGAGACTGACTTACTATCCCATGTAAGCAGGTGGAGTCTCCAGGCTTTTCGCCTCGGGATCCACATTCACATTTCCCCACCTGAGAGACTATGCACCCTGTCCATAATGTCCTCCCAGAGCTGCCGTCTAAAAGTCACAGGGAAACCATCAGCAAGAAAGATACACTGAGAGAGAGAGAGGACACACCTGATAGTCCCCTGGTCCCAACCAAAGAGAAGCAAAAACAGAGGAGCTAAGAAGACAGGCAAGCCCAATGATGGCACCCAGAGTCCACGGCCAGGCCGGGTCTCCAGGGGACTAGATAACCTCCTACAGGGAAGGCACACTGCCTCGTCCCCTACTGCCGTTTCCTCACTATCTATTAAGCCCCTACTGTGTGCCAGGCTCTGGGAAGCAGACTGCACTTGAACTGCAGTCTAAGTAGGTTCTACATCAACACTGTTCTCCATTATTGCACTTTATTGACTTCTCTTCTAACACAACGCAATGTACAGGTATATATTGCTGTTGTTTTTTACTAGTATTCTTTATCCCTGCTAGACTGCAACCTACATGAAGGCAGAAACTATCTTCTGTGCCCTCAGAGTCTGGAACAGTGCCTGGTATATGTATATATACACACACACATATATATATATACACACACGTACATATAATATATATGTATACATACGTATATATAATATATATGTATACATATATTATATATATAGCTTTTATCATTTTTTCTTTTTTTATTGTTTAAAATATTACAAATAGTAGTACATATGTCTCCTTTTTTTCCCCCCCAATTGACCTTCCCCCAGCCTCCCCTACCTCCCGGCACATGCCCTCACCCCCCTCCCAGTGTCTTGCGTCCATTGGTTATGCTTACATGCATGCATACAAGTCCTTCGGTTGATTTCTTACCTCCCCCCGCCCCCCAACCCTCCCCAGCCTTCCCACTCTCGTTTGACAGTCTGTTCGACGCTGCTCTGCCTCTGTATCTATTTTTGTTCATCAGTTTATAATGTTCTTTATTATCCATAAATGAGTGAGATCATGTGGTATTTTTCTTTCACTGCCTGGCTTATTTCACTTAGCATAATGCTCTCCAGTTCCATCCATGCTGTGTATTTTTAAGTAACAGGTTTACTGAGATACTATGCACATACCACAAAAGTCACCCTAGTGAAGTGTACACTCTGTGATTTTTAGTATTTTCACAGAGCTTTGTAACCATCACCCTTAGCTAATGTCAGAACACTTAGCAGTCACTCCCTACGCCTCTATCTCCCAGTCTCTGGCAACCACTGATCTGCCTCCCTCTGTGTATTTACCTGTTCTGAACATTTCATAGCAATGCAGTCATACAACACGTGGCCTTTTGTGCCTGCCTTCTTCCACTTAGCACGATGTCTTCAGAGTTCGGCCATGTTGTTTCCACCTTTTGGCAATTATGAATAATGTGGCTATGACCATGTGTGTACGAGTTTTACCCGTGGACGTATGCTTCACGTCCCCTGGGTATACGCCCAGGCGTAGTTGCTGGGTCAATGGTAACTCTGTACCTAACCTTTTAAGGAACTGCCAGGCTGTTTCCGAAGGCAGCTGCACCACTTTACATTCCCATCAGCCATGAGTGAGGGTCTGATTGCTCAATACATTTTCGGACTAAATGAATAAATGAATGAAGATTCTGCTGCTGGGAGAGCCCACAGAGAAGGGCATAAGTGTCCAAGGCTCCTCCGGTAAACTCGCATCTTCATCTGTAGACATGACATGCCACACTCGTGTTTAACAGAAACCCCCATGTTTAACAGAAGGCTATTTATATTTAGTTCATCCTAGAGAGGGAAGCAAATGAAAAATCAAGACAGGAAAATAAAACCCCAGACAGCTCCGAGTGGGCACTGCCTTCGCATGTAATTCCAAACCCCCACCCCACCCCATGTCCAGACTCTATAATGTAATGGCGCACAATCCTCAAGTAGATGGAGTTGAAAAATATGAGCAGGATCCCAGCTTCGGTGCAGCTGACTCTGATGTGGTCAGCAATGAGGGGAGCTTTATTTGACAGCCTTGCTTTTCTGACGGGAAGTTTGAAAGTATATTTAATGATACTTAAAATAAAAATACACAAATATCCCGGGCAAAGCCAAGGAGAGGGACCCACGGTGCTGAGACATGGGCCGGCCGAGAGCAAGGCTGGCTTCCGTCCTGAGCCCCTTCGAGTGGGCGGGTGTTCAGAGCAGGCTGTAGGGAAAATCGCGACTAGGGGTCCCCCAAACTTCTTTATCCCCCTCTTCTTTCTTTGTATAAAAAGGCCACCGTATTCCTTTCTGCACAGACTCCTTGCAAAGAACAAACAAACAAAGGCTGGGACAGAGCAAGGCCCCTCGCAAGCTGCGGGTAATTAAAACGGCCTGTAAATGCCCCAGCAGAAAGCACTTCAAAGAGACAGCAATTCCAGCGACGGCCAGGCCAGGCTCTGTGGTGTAAAAATTATGAGTTTTCCCAACGGGGAGCTTTGAAAAGGACAGGGGTTGGTGGCAAAGGGAGGCTGAGCCACACAGAGGAGGCTTACAATTGGTGTCCACACCCCATGTCCTGGGGACCGCGTGCGTGTGTTTGTGCGTGTGTGTGGCACGCAGGCGGGCAAAGAGAAAGAGGGGCAGCGTGCATGTGTTTGTGAGGGCACACATTTGTCAGCGCCAGAGGCTCCAAGCGTGCGGGCATGGAGATAAAAGGGAAAACAAAATAAAAGCAACAAATATGCATCCTCTCCCCCTGCTGGGCTGGCTTTCACGGGGGAAGGACCGGCTGGCAGCGGCTTGCGGGCTCCTCCAGCGCCTCACGTGCAAGCCTGGGAGCTGGCGGGCACGAGATGCCCGATTCCAGCTCCTCGGGCCCAGAACAGCCAGGCCCAGCGGCTCTCTGGATATGCTGGGACTTTCCGACTCAGAGACAAACCCGGCGATGGCACGCCGCAAGCTATGTTATCTTAAAGGGGAGGATGGAGAATAAAAGGAGATTCTTAACCTTGACTTTTGACAGCCTTCGTTAAACCCTCCGAGCTGCCTGCCTGGCACCCCTGCCCGCCCCCCAGGCCCCCCGGGACGCGATGACCAGGCCGTGGCACAGAGCTGATGCACAGAGAACAGAGTGGCAGCCTCGGAGCAGGGGGACTCTGGCCTCACTCTTACAATATATGATGCAGAAAACCCACCTGACACACATCAGTGATCACCTGACCGTACGCTGCACATCTTGTTAAAAGCCTATCAGTGGCGTATTTGTTCTGTATTCTCTCTGAAGGGACCGAATGCCCACAAGGGGACATTTTGCCAGGCAGGAGAGTCCATGGCATCGTTAGAGGCCTCCCCCGACCCCTCCGCTCCCAAAGCTAGTCTGCTTTAGCCCGTGGTGTGCGTTTGCTGCAGCGACGGCACGGGGGCTGCCTCTGCCTGCCTGTGTGTCTCTCCAACTCGATGGGAAACTACCTGAAGACGGAGCGCTTCCTCACTTCTGGGTCTCCAGCCTCGACAAGGCCATGTGGGTGCTCGAGACGTGCTGTGGGTGAGTGTGTAGCGTAGGAGTGTGCCTCTTGGCCACGCTGCAGGTAACAAGTCAGGACTGGATGGGGCATACAGCACAGTGCACCAGGCCCGGGCCCGGCTGTTCCTCCCCTCACCCTCACCCTCACCCTCACCAGGCAGCCAGCAGTGCCTGCGGCCCACAGCAGCCTCGGGGCCTGCCAGCAAGCCCAAGCTGGCCGGCCGGCCGAGGTGGCAAAGAAACCTCTGCGGGCCGCTGGCTTTATTTCCCCATAAACAAAACCCTGCTCTGCCTCCCTCGCAGCCGCACTCACTAACTCCTCCCTGACATCACTGGCTTTAAGCCTGCACATAAAAATGTCCTTTACTATTTTTATTTAATGAGCTTTCATTTTCCTCCCCTTCTTTGTAAATGAGAAAGGAAAGCCCACCTCCTAATGGGGATGGGGGAGAGGAAGCGAAGTGGGATCTTTTTAAAATGGGCCATAACTCCATGGAAAGCTTTCTCCCAGCCCACCCCCACCCTCTGCAAGTCCGCCCTCCTTCCCGCCCCCTCCCTTCTCACACTCAAAACAAGATGCATGGATTTTAGACATTTGATTACTTTTAAGTATATATTTTCTCCTCAAACAGACTAAATACAATGGTTAGGAAATGTGACAGAAAACTATTCGGAGCCATTTATTGCCTTAATACCCACCTTTGTCCAACAGGCAGTTTTGACAACAGCGATAAATTCCAAATTTATGTCAACAGAGCATATGTTGGACACCTCATTTCTGAGCTAAAGCGGCATGCTGCCTTATAAATCACCGTTCTGTTTGAAATGAAAGTAGATTACAGGCCTGTGTTATTGAGCAGTTACAGCTATAGCCATATAAATCAGAACTTTTAACTCTAGGCAATCCGTTGTGCAATTAACTAAAGGGTGCTTTGTCATTTCAAGGCTTCTGCACAGACTTGGCAGGGCTCAGAGCTACCGGCGAAGGGGGCGGGAAGGAAGGAGAAAAGTTTTTAGGCGACAGAAGGGTTCTCGATTGCAGCGTCCATCACACCCCACACAGCCTGCGGCCGAAGCAGCCGGACAAGAGCCTGGACTGTACCCTGGCAAAGGCCAGCTCTTCGTCAGCAACCGCCACAGAGACAACATCACGCCCAGCACGTGCCACCCAGTCACCTCCGCAAGCCCAAGTGCCTTCTCCTTCGTTAAGGAGGCATTTCCTGAGCACCAGCCACGTGCACAACATTGTCTCCGGCGCTAAGACGATGCCGGGGACACCGAGGTAGTAACAGTAATTCAAGCGACAGCATTAAGATGATGCTGAGAATGAAGAAGAACAAATGTGTACAAGACATAACGCCATGCGCCAGGCACTATGCGGTGCGTGTTCACGCGCTATCTCATCCGATCCTTGCAACGACCTTATGAGGCGGCGATTATTTTTATTTCTGTTTTGCTGAGGAAGACACTGAGGCAAAAAGGAAGTGAACAACTTGCTCAAGGTCATAGAGCTTGTAGGCGGCAGAGCCTGATACAAACCGAGTTAGTAGAGGAAAGAGTTGAAGAACTCAGACTGAGACCAGCCCTGATTGCAAATTCCAGGTTACAACGTACTAGCCTTAACACGCGGGGGTTATGTAAACCTCAGTTTTCTCATCTGTCAAGTGGGATCATAATATTGTTACCTCGGAAGGTAGAAAAAAGGCAGCACAATGTTAAGAACAACGTGTTAATAAACAATGAGCTAAATAAGGCTGCAGAAAAAGAAAGACAGACCCTGTCCCCTGGCCAGTCTACTAGTGTAACCTAGCTGGTGAGAAACAGAGGAAGAATCCTGAGAGGAGGATGGGGTGATGTGCCAAGTGTCAACAAATAACCAACACATGGGTGCTCAGGAGAGCAGCTGATCAACAGTGGGTGGGGTGGCTAGAGGTGGCTGGAGGCTGAGCGGTCCTTTTGGGGGCTGTGCAAACTCTGAAGGCCTCTATCGATTCACCCAGGTCAGGGGAGAATGTACGCCTTGGGTAAGGGAAAGAGTTCCCTGTGATGGAGGCATCGCACGAGCCAAGACTTGCCGTTAGGAGCGAGCAAGTCATTCCAGAGGAGACTGGCCTGGTTTATCCAGACTGGCCCGGGGGCAGCGTGGGTGGGGATACGCTTGCGGAGGCCTTAGCACGGCTGGGGTATGAGCGTCCTAAAGTGGAGGCTGACTTTGACCTCAGCGCTACTGTCCTTGAGCAGCCCCCCAGGTCCTCCCTGGAGCAATGGAGCTGCCTGGGAGTGGCCGGCTCCGTGTGGGCAGGGACCACTGAAGGAGAGGGACGGAGAGAAGTGTCCCCGGTCGTATTGAGGATGTGGACATTTCCACAGACAGCAGTTAGGTCGGCCTCCCAGACAAAATGCCAACATGATATCCTCGCCAGGCATCAGTGAGATACCTGTGCTTCCCAAAAGAAAAGAGACGGAAACCAACCACCTATCCTATCTGCTGCCCGGCACAGGTGCCTGGCTCTGTGGAGTAAGGGCCCAGGGGTGGGAAACCCTTCTGTTTGCTACCTGGCAGCAATCCACCCATCCAACAGGCCCCGCCCACTGGAGGACGCAGGTGGCAGCAAGGGCGTGCGGTGGCACTGCTTCCCTTAGTCACCTGGGGCGTGACGGCTGGGGGGCAGGATATCAGGGCCCCTTTCTCCCATGAGCTTAGGCAGATTGAGAACCAATTGTGTCTTTACTTGGCAAAGTGAAATATACAACGAAAGCAGAGGGCAACAACCCATCCCCGTAACTCTTGCCATCTGGCTGGAGAGAGAAGACAAAACACAAAGTCATACAAAGTAGTTCTCACTCATGTGCTCAAATGTCGGCCCGATTACAATCACCACACCCAGAAACTCAGAGGTCTCCCCGAGGAGGTGGCCTCCAGGCTGGGATCCCAGGACACCAAGGAAGCAGCAGGGAGAGAAGAGAAGACACGTCAGACGAGGGCGATGCAGGCCCGAGAGGAGCGTGGTTCCTGCGCGGGGAGCAGCCAGCCCAGAGCAGGGGAGCTGGAGCGGAGGCGGGTGCTGTGGAGCCACGTGCAATGACTTCAGACCAGCACGCTAGTGGGCACACACGCAGGCACAGAGGGCCGCTCAGGTGTGGGACAGAGGGAAGGGGACCCAAGGATGGTGGTGGCACCAGAGCAGAGTCGGGCACGCTCTAGAAGCCCTCATGCCCACCCCTCCTACAGGACATACGCCCTGAGGGACAGCTGGCCGTGGAGATGGGCCGGACACTTGCTCTCCGGCCTCCTCCGCCCTCCCATTCACGACAAGTGGATGCCTCACAGGGACATCAGGCCTTCCTGCCACCCTCTGCGTCTGGGCACTGGTCAGGGTGCTCTGTCCTGCCTCGTGGCTGGATGCCAATAAGGCAAGAAAACGCTGGACAGAAACCAGCCACCCTGCGAGTCTCCTGCTCACACACGTGGATGAGCGGGCACGTCCCCACCACACACCCTCCATCACCATCTGGCTGAGCAAACTGCCGGTGTCTGAGGAAAAAGGGGGGGAAGAGAACGTCTTACAGATATTTGTTTAATATCTGAAAAGTGGGGAGCAGATGAAGTACACGAGTTTAATTTAGAAAATCATTGAGGAACTATTATAGTAAAATGAGGCTTCCAGTTTCTAAATAAAACCGAAACAATCCCGCTGAGCAGACGGGCAGAGCTGGCGGGTGAAGGCGCTGTGGAGAGGAGCGGCAAGGAAGGGAGGAAGTGCGATAAAAATAATGGAAAGGAGGAAGTGAGATAAAAATAATAACTGGAGGCGAAGAGGAAAGCGTGAGCCCCTCCCCTGCGGACAGAGGGTCAGCTGGACCAGTGAGAATGGGAAGTCCACGAATCAGAGTGACAGCCTGGAGAAGGCCCCCTCAGTCTCCACACTCCAGTGACCCCTCGTTCCCACGTGTCCATCGGCACCTACAGTTTTCATCTTGTAAGTCTTCACGAAACCCCTCTTAGGAGGGAGAGGCTGGGGTGAAACTGGGCACGGGGACAGGCGAGAGCAGCTCTCCTCAGGGGACGGGAGCAGGGAGTGGCCGTCAAAGCTGACACACAGGTGCCACCTACTACATGCCAGGCACAGTGCTGGCCACTGCGAAAGGTTCAAGGAGCTGGAACACACGGGCTCTCCCTCAAGGACCTTAAACTTAGCAGGCGGCACAAGTCATATGCATGTAAAGATTAAACACCAGTTCAAGAGTAACCGGGACAGCAAAGGACATGAGGGCTAACCACCAGAGGAACAGCAGCGAGAGTTCTGCATTCACACTCCAAGCAGCCAAACAGCCCCTTTCCCACCCAAGGTTTCTTTTTTTTTAAATATATTTTATTGATTTTTTACAGAGAGGAAGAGAGAGGGATAGAGAGCCAGAAACATCGATGAGAGAGGAACATCGATCAGCTGCCTCTTACACACCCCCTACTGGGGATGTGCCCGCAACCAAGGTACATGCCTTGACCGGAATCGAACCCGGGACCCTTGAGTCCGCAGGCCGACGCTCTATCCACTGAGCCAAACCGGTTTCGGCCCCACCCAAGGTTTCTTGCTCTCTGGGAACACCCCACCCATCTCCACCCCAGGCCTCCCTCCTGCGGCTCTTCCATTCTGTCCTCGCTCTGTCACAAAGGTCTAAGTCTATCAAGCTGGAAATACTCACCCCACCCACTCTTCAGTCATACAGCCCCAGGGTCAAACCCCACATCAGCCTCCTGTCCTCCTATGCCACCTGCTTTTCTGACGGTGTGGGAACGGAGGACCGGGGGGGTGGGGGGGGGGGGGGGTGGGGGGGGGGGGGCTTGTCTAGCTGCCAGGCACCCTTTCATCCTGGTCTCTGACGGGCTGCTCCCCTAAGGTCCTCCAGGTCGCTCCTCACTCACTGCCTTCTTCATGAGCCAGCAAGGAGTGCTCACCTGAGTGTCCCCTCCGCACCTCTGGCCAATGCAGGACATGGGGGTGAGCGCACCCAGCACCAGCCAGGCGGTGTGCGCAGGGCTGAGGGAGACCATCTGTAGAGCAGGTTTCTGATGCACTTGTTTCTCCACAGAATCCCCCCTTACTCTGCCCAAAGCCAGGGACATGGTCGACCTTAATGAAATAAACTGTAATAGAGTGGGCAGGGGACTTCATCTCCCTTCCAGAAGACACAATCTAATTCATGCACTAATTGTCTTGCCGGGAGCCTCCAGGCCTCTCTGCACATGCGCTGGATAGATCGGGAAGTGTCATGGTCTGGAAATCCTCGGGTCTAGTCATACAAACACTTGCTTGCCATCTGAACATCCACATCGTGTCGCTTCGGTACACCCAACGAGTGTGTGGCCACGTTCCTTCTCCAGTGAGGGTAAGAGAAAGTACTACAAGCAGCCTTTTTATCTTTCTCATTTGCTCTCCACTCCCTTTTCTTCCCAAGACACTGCATCTTGGAGAGGCCAGGAGAACTGGGGAGAGGAGAGCAGTAAGTGTGAGTAGGGGCAATGCCTTCTGCAACTGACTCTTGGTTGTGACCTCAGTCATGACAACGAGGTTAGTTTCTCTTTGGTAGAGAGATGAGAACAGCAGACTTAACGGGTAGATAGGACACCCTGCATATGCAAGAAATAAGAGAAGACACAGTCGTGGTGTCTGCTTCCATAATCATTTAACCTTCTAAGAACCAGAGAGCTGAGAGGGCCTGGGAGGACCTTGGCCTTCTAGGCATCCAGGAATAAGTTTACTCAATCATTACAGACAGAGCACCTAAAATAAAAATTCTAGGTGACCCCAGAAAATATATGCCACATGGAACACAGGGAACTTGTGGAGATCTAGGGGCAGGAGAATGGGACAATAAGACAGAGTATAGGACATGGCACCTAGCAAAAAGAGGTAAGTCACAGCCCCCAGATTCAGCATGACATGCCCCTCAAAGGGGCTAATGCCCTTCAGTCATCTTTGGTAGACATTACTCTCGGGTTCCAAGATAAGGAGTAAAACCTCCCAAACCAAACCCTTTGGGAGGCGGTATTCTGCCTGATGATTGGTTTCATGTATCTCTTCCGGGGAACTCTGGAAAGATGATCTCTGTACCTACCACCACAATTCACCCCAGCCCCCAAACTGACAACAAGAGATAGCAAGAACCTCAGAACATTCCCAAGCCAGTAGGGCAAAGTTCACAGGCAGGCTGGAAATTTTAAGATCTTCCACAGACCATCTGAGCCCTCTAGGCCTCCGTTTCCCCACCTATAAAATGATCATGTTCTTTCCAACTTTGACAGCCTACGGACACATCTGTCATCTATGAGCTCATGAGCCCCTCTCCCTTATGGGGGCAAGATCCCATCTCCACAGTTGCTCTTGGGTGGCCCTAAATGCAGGGCACTCTTACCCTCCAAACAGTGGTAAATAAGCTTCGAAAAATGTCAAGGCAGTACTTGAAGGCCAATTGCTATTTTTAGCTCTTCCGGGGCGAATCTACTTATTTTTAAAACTTCACCCAGGTTGCTTCCACAAAGAAGACAAGTTAAAAGAAGGACATGAACAAGGGAATGACTTTAGAGCCCCAGACCTCACTCTCACCTGGTCCAAGCCTACAGTTGTCTCCCAAGACAGAAGAATTTCTGCTGAGTTCCATGCAACCTTCTTCCCTCACTTAGCCAGAGCCCTGCCGTGAGCTCCGCACCCACACAGTGAATTCACAGCACTGCATAGAAGGGAGGAGCTGTCCCCCAAGAAGGAACTGGGGTTCAGAGAAGAGCAGAGTGGCTCTGTGAGCTACACCAGAAGCTGGGTCAGTGCTGCTGTGCTTCCCAGGGAGGGAATGAAGGTCATTTCCCGCGGAGGGCGCTCTTGAGAACAGTAAAGGAAGCGCACTGGCTCCCATTTCCCGAGGACCCGCCCGTCAGGTTCCTTCCGCCCTGCTGTATCAGTGTCCTCTGGCTGCTGTAACAAATTACCACACAGTTAGCAGCTTAGAACAACGCAAAGGTATTATCTCACAGTTCTGGAGGCAAGAAGTTCGAAGCGGGTCTCACTGGGGTAAAATAAAGGTGTGGGCAGTCCTGGTGCCTTCTGGAGGGTCTGGGTGAGCATCTCTCCCTGACCTTTTCCAGCTTCTAGAGGCCGCTCGCATTCCTTGGCCCATGGCCCCTTCTCTGTCTTCAAAGCCAGCAAGATCAGGCTGGGTTTCTGCCAGGCCGCCATCTCTCTGCCTCCCTGCTTCCATCCTCACCGCTCCCTCTCGGACTGACGCTGACTCGTCCGCCTCCCTCTTCCACATTTGAACACTGTGATCACATCAACTGCACTGCACTGGACCACTTGGATAATCCAGATAACCTACCTTAACGTCAGCGGATTAGCAACCGTGATTCCTTTCGGCCAGTAACCTAACACAGTGACAGGCTCCAGGGATTAGGATGCGGGCATCTCTGTGGGGCCACGATTCTGCCTACACGCTCACTAACCATACACCTTCAGGAGCTGGTTTTCCTGTTCTCATCTTCGGCCTGATGCCCTGAGGCTGCCCCACCTTCCACCACGGCAGCCCGCACGGCTTCGCTAAGGAGGCAGAATGTCTCGCATCACTTTCCTGACACCCCGTCAGTGCCCTGTGTATTTCTGGAGCACTGGGATGTATAGCTTGCACTGGCATGACCCACGAGCAGTATCTACCTCTGGGTATACACATGTGTATATGTGCACATGTGCATAACCTTCACAGGGGTGTGGTCTCAACCCTGGAGGGAATAGACTACATATACGTTCTTGAATTTTCCATGGGATCTAGACACCAAATGAAACACTCAACACTGGTGGCTTATCTGATCCTAGGACCAATAATCCCATCTATGGATTATGCAGGACCCAGAACCAGGCACTTCCCAAATCTTAGCTTCGCAACTGACCTGCCAGGTACCGATTTAAAAGTACACAGCACTGTCTACTGTACAACAGGCACTTAACAAAAAGTTTTCTCTCTTCCCTCTCTGGTTCCATTTCTTTGATCCATCTTCACTGTTTACTTCAGATGGGGAGGACGAGTTAAAATACGAGTAAGGACCAGTAACAAAGCTTGAGGACACTGGAGGATTTTCAATTCGTTGAGCCTTGCCTATGTCCCACCAACAAGTGGGTGGTCAGAAGAACCCCAAATGTCATCTGTGTTAACGACCCTAACTGTGTGGTCGATCCCAATATAAAACGCTGTGCAGTGAGCCATCGGCTAATCCCACTGCCATTTATTAAAAATAATAAGTAACCCTTTCCTCACCTTGACCACTGCAGACATGACAGCCTGTGAGCCTACAAAACTGAGCCCGAAGAGCAGAAAGCAGGAAGGGAGCAGGCGAGCAGGCAGAGCGAGGCTCGGGACAAAGGTGTAGCGAGGAAATACAGCTCCATTTGGCAGGAACACAACCGAAGTGGGAGATGAGACAAAAGCCGCTGGCGGCCTGCAAATCAGTCTCCCTGTGCCTACTCTGACACAGGACGACGCCAGACGCAGACGGAAGGCAACGCAGCGACACTGCGGGCTCCCAGAGCATCAGTGAGCGCAGCGTGGAATCCATATTCAGAGTAGGCCACCCATTTCTCACACACCTCCCCGCCTTGCTGAGGAAGGGACTGTCCTGAGCCAGTGACAGCACAGCCAGCTCTGCTCCTGTGCGTCTCAGAAGCCACACTTCACACCTACCACCCCCCCCCCACGCCCCCCATCCCCCCACCACCAGTAAAAAGACCCAGGCCACTGGGCCCACATCCGTGGGACGCCTGGGTGTTTTGCCAGCCTGTGGGGCCTCTGAAGAGCCCGGTGCGGCCGGGTGTCCTCTGACTCCGTAATCCGGCCGTGAACAGCGCTGTGCTACTGCTGTGGTCACAACAGGCTCCTGAGCACCACCAGGCCGGCCCAGCGGAGCCCGTGCGGGGATGGCCCTGCTCTCAGAGGAGTCCTTTCCATGGATGCCGATGGCCAGGAGGCCCATTTCCTCACTTACGGTCCTGGACCTCAAGCCAGAGCCAGTGCTGCTGAGGCCCCGCTTCCTGCCGTACACACGGGGTCACCGAAAGGACCTCGTAAAGGGCGCCGACAGGCAATCCCCGCAGCTCGGTGCTGCCCTGGGGGAGCCGGCCCGAAGCTCGGGCCTTGCCAGGGGAAAGCCGAATGGGCTCGGCCGGGCTCAGGCTCACCTACTGCTTTTTAAAATCAACATCACAGTGGACTTGGGAAAGGCTGGGCCACGTCCTGCTGTGGCTACTGGGCACTCCGCAAAGCAGGCCTGGCGGCAAATGCCGAGACACCCGGGGGCATGCTGCCAGGACAACCCTCCCAGTGCTGGCCAGCACCACAGGTGCCAGCAGGGGTGGGCCGGCCCGGCGAGCAGCCAGCTCCCCTTGTTCAGGGCATTAATTAGCTTGGAATCTGTACCCCACGAATTTGGTAATTGGACCCATTCACCACGAGAGCACGGACACTTCAGCAAGGCAGGGCACCGGCGGGTTTCTGTGAAGGAAGGAGACACTGACAGGCAACAATTTGATTTTGGAGATTTCTGGAAGGTTACCAGCCTGTGAGTAGCTGCGCTATAAAAAGAGTCAGACACTAAGTATTTCCTTTCCCATAAAATATTCATTGCCGCATGGAAGAGCCCAGAACCCGAAACCTCAGGCACTGCTCACTCTGTCCGGCAGTGATAGCGGAGTTGTACAGGAGCCTCTGGTTGTATGTACACCAGGCTGTGAACACGCGTGCACCCAAGACAGCGGCGAGGAGGCTCAGCGAGCCCCTCAGAGTGCCCCGCAAGGCAAAGACCCCAGGTACACCCACAGCCATGGAACGGCAGATGGACTGACGGTGACACCGGCTCTTAAAGGTGACACCGGCTCTTAAAGGAACGCGTGCGGAGAGGCTCTGGCTCCTCTCACGAGCAATGCTGGGGATGCTATCAAAACCTGCTTTGCAGATGGCACTGCTCCTGCTTAACAAGGGACCTTGTCGGGAGTGCGTGATATTTACTCAGCTCTGCAATTCACAGAGTGCCTTCCCAGCCGAGAGCCTGAAAACACGCCTGCGGGGGGCGAGGGGCGGTGGATGCTGCTGTCCCGAGGAGGTTGTCGTCAGAGAGGTTGGCCACGTGTCCCGGTCACACAGCTAGAAGGCAGCAGGGCCAGGCTGAGAACCTGGGCCATCGGACACCACCTCCAGTCCTCCTTCCCGGCAGCCACCTCTACTGATGTTCACTGTAAGGCAAAACTCTAAAAGCTTCGGCTGCACAACCCCACCCTCGGTGGCTGATCTTTAAGAGCCGTCAGCCTAGCCCTAGCCGTTTTGGCTCAGTGGATAGAGCGTGGGCCTGTGGACTGAAGGGTCCCAGGTTCAATTCCGGTCAAGGGCACATGCCCGGGTTGCGGGCTCAGTCCCCAGTTGGGGTCGTGCAAGAGGCAGCCAATCAATGATTCTTTCTCATCATTGATATGTCTCTCTCTCTATCCCACTCCCTTCCTCTCTGAAATCAATAAAAAAGTATTTAAAAAAAAAAAAAAAGAGCTGTCAGCCTTGCAGGGGCAGTTCTGGCCTTTTTAGTTTGTATGAAATGATGGCCTCTGCCAGAGGTTACCTCGGACTGGCAATCTGGACATTCAACCAAGCGCTGAACGCTCCCGAACTGCTCAGGCCTTCCCCTGCCACACGGATCTCCTCTCCCTGGCTCTTTCACAGTCCTGGGCAGGAAAGGTGCAGGTTAACGAAACGATGCCGAACAGTTCCAGAGCATTTGACACGGAAGTTCCATGTGAGATCAAGTTCACAGTATGTTTAAAAAAAAAAAAAAAGTTCACAGTGTAAGTTTTCCCTTTATCCTGATGAAGGAGGGCCTCCAGTCTTCCTAGCGCCCCCAAACCAGTTAGATCCTGCTTAAAAGAATGGTTTAGTATGTGAACCCCTCGCTGCCTTGCAGTGATGCCTTTGAAGAAAAGTCAAAGAGGCAGAGAGTGCAGGCCTCCCCAGCTGCCCTCTGGTGCACTCATCACACCAAACCCAGAAGGATTACGCCAAAGGCTCGCTCGGGGCGCTCAAAGCCAATGAACACATCTACCGGTTCTAGACGCACTTTTAAGTGTCTAGGCCAGGGCCTCTCCAACCTGCACTATGCAGAATAAACCTGGTATCATCAGAAGGTTCTGATGGAAGACTCTGACAACACTATAGTTTGGGTTACAGAGACAGAGAAAAAAGAATAAACTACAGTCCCCCCTGGGATTAGTTATTCTGCTTAGTTCAATTTAAAGCTACGGTGGCCCTAATGGTTTCTAATGGTCCTAAATGATTCAATGAATCTGGGCATTCAGTGGCGGGCCATCTGGGGACAGGCCTGCCTATCTGCAAACTGGCAGCTTCCCTATTTGTCCTGTGCAACAATACATGCCAATGAATGCGGGGCTTCACTTATTCAGAACATTTCCAGCACCTGACTCTTAGGAAAAACCAGGCCAGTGAAAACATAGTATTTTACGTGCAAGAATTTAGTAAAATTCTGTGGGCAGAAAATTGTAAAGATATATCCTAAAGTGGGTGTCTTTAATCCCAGCAAGGCTGACATTTTAGGCCAGTGATTATCTGTAATGGGGTGAGGCTGGGGCGGGGGGATGTCCTAATCATTTAGCCAGTTCAGAAGCATCTGGGGCTTCTGCCCACTACATACCAGCAACAACCTCCCTCAGTTGTGACAAAGTGTCTCCGGACATGTGCCCTGGGAACGAAACTGTCCCTGCTTGAGAACTACCGTCCTAGGGTAAACACGAATTCAAGCCAGGTCAACCCCTTTCATGTGGCATGTGCAATGATAAGTGATAACCCAAATACTAGCCTTCACGTGCTGCAAGCTCATAACATGTCCAAGGTTCCATTATTTCACTATTTGGTGCTTACATTACAAAAGCAGGAAAATACAACTATTTTGTTTTGCAAAGCATTTCAGCAGAGCTTATGACCAAAAGGGTTTTCTCGTTGAGCCTCAGTTGGCCAGAAAATGTAATGAATCACCATAGCTTCATCCTCAAATATTCGAGTTAGCTGTGTTTTATTGCATGAGCTACCCATACACGCTCAGCATCACCTTAAGCTATGCTTATTTAGCCCCATAAAAAGATTCAGCTATCAGCTCACTTCTCGGATCGAATCAAGGGCTGAAAGCATCTATTTTATTTAAGAGCAGTTGGGAGAGGGAATTGGGAAAGCAATTGCAGAGAAGAGAAAATGAAGTTTTGATCACCTCACTGGATACTGGCCCTTTGGTCATCTAAAGCTCCCTAATAAAAGCCAGTGCAAGCCGGAGACTGCTGCTACCTGCTTCCACACCCTCCCCATACATGGCTCACCAGGATCCTTATGTGTGTGTACCTGCAAGCACACACACAGACCAACGCCCACCCGCTGACGCTGAAACATGCATTATACCTGGTCAGGCACACTGCCCTGGCTCCCTGGGGCCACGGCGTCAGTCCTGGATTCACAAATGCCACATATTAACTAACCTGACAAAGGAAGGTGGGAAGTGGCCAGGGGGGAGGGCATGAAGATCACATGCAAATTCATCTCCGCCTCGAAGACGCTCCACGCTGCTGGGTGCACGTGGCCTTCCACATGCCCAGGAGTTTCTCGGCTCTTGCCAATGACAGAGTAGCTGGGGACGTACAGGTGCTTGTTCATCCCTAAGAGCCAGGCCGTCTCGGGGACAGCACAGCCCTCTCTGCGGTTGGGTCACACTCTGGCGACATCTGCTCTTTCCTCCGGGAGAGAGGGGCAGCCTGTAACGCAGAGGACTCGCTCCCGAGCTCACAGGCAGAAACTTGTCCGAAGTGAAAAAAAATGAAGGCTGCTTCTTCCTCGGAGGCCTGCCTCTCTCTAGAGCTACCCTTCAGAGACACTTCATTTCCATACACACCTTGCTCGTCCCAGGAAATCAATATGAAAATCAATTCATCCACTGATATATTTTATCAAGACACATGTGGCAATGCCACATTTCATTTACAGTGCAGCACTCGGGGAAGCCAAGGTCACTGGGTAGAAAGCGGGCTGCAGGCGGCCGGGAGGGGGGAAGCCCCTGTTCTGCGCTGGCTGCAAATAGAAAAGTGAGTGAAATAGGAACAGAGATAGAGCAGGGAGCCTGGGGATGCAGCAATCACGGTATGTAGGAGACGCGGCGCCGGCCGAGCTCGCCAGCGTGTTTAAATGTGAAATTGTCGGTAGGTTTAGAATCCTAAGTGTTTTTCTTCTGACCACGGGAAACAAAACACAAGACAAAAAGGCTTCACTAGTGTGCCGGTCAGTCGGATATAAAATAGTTTTGTCAGGAAATGAAGAGGGAGAAAGAAAAAGGGGCGGGGCAGAGCAGAGGGTAGGAGAGGGCGGACAGAATCTGGCCACCAAGGCCAAGGCACAGAATGGGAGGGAGCAGGGGCAGGGCCCAGGAACGTGCTGGGAGCAAGTGTGTGGCAGGGGGCCACCGGGAATTTCCACAGGCCTCCGGGAGGGAAATTATGATATCGGCATGGCTGCGAAGGGGCGTGTTGTTAGTAAATTCGGAAGTGATTTGCCGCACGCGGCCCCGTCCCGCTCGGGGGCTCTCCGCCGGCTCCGGTAGCTGCTCCGTGGATCAAATGTACTCAGTAATTGCAGAGTCACTGCTACCCTCTTACCTCTAAACAGAGCAGATTAAAAATAGCATGAACAGCTATAATAACAGGTTTGGGACTCAGCTTTTTACAGCCAGAAAAAATGCTTATGGAAATAAGGATTTGCTGACTCTTTTCCAAGTGAAGAGAGCCGAGTAGCCCCTGTAGCTGAGAGTGAGCTGTGTGCCTGGTCCCTCTGGCCTGAGCCGCGCGTGCCACTCCCATGCAGCCAAGGCTAAAAATACAGGCTGAAGAACAGACTCTCGGCGCCATGCACACGGGGACCTGGCCCTCTCCTGCCCACCCCCCCCCACACTGGGGCCTGTCCCTGCCCCATCCCCTCCTGCTCCAGGGCTCCAGGTGCCCGCTTATAACCAAAAGGGTTTGTCTCAGCCTTCCCTTGCCTGCTCCAATGCCCCAAGGAACAGAGCTTGGGTAGGACAAGTGGCACTCCGGGGGCAGATGACAGGCCGTGCCCGCTTCTACAGAAGGCAAAGCAAACTGACTGCACTAGCCCAGACCCCTTACACCAGCCCAGACCCAGCCCAGACACTGGTGCTCTGGGGGCCCGAGCTTCCCTTTACGAGACGACGAACACAACCACCTTGGCCGGCCGGCGCTCATTTAGCACCTGCTGTGGGCCAGGTGCTCATACGGGGTTTCTTGGCTTCCCTCACCCAATCCTCCTCTCACACCTTAGGAGCTCGCTGCTGGGTTTAGCCCTTTTGCAGGTGAGAAAACGAAGGGTCAGATGGTGACGTCACCTGCCCAGAGACTCCACGGCTAGCAAGTGGAAGTCGGGATGCAAACCCAGTCTTGCCTGATCGCAGAGGCTGAGCTTTCCCGCCCGCCTCACCGTGCCCGGGTGGTGGCATCACCCTTCCTCAGACTACGGCTCAGCCACCTCCCACGTGGCCCCAAAGCGGCTGGGGGCTGCGGCTGAGAGAGCAAGAACCGGTAAGGCGCTGACTGCCCTCCCTCAGCCGGGGGGGGGGGGGGGGGGGGGGGAAGGGGGGGGGAGGGGGGGGGGGGGCCCGGAAGAGGTGCTCCGGGTGGCGATGCCGGCGCAGCACCAGCACGCGGGCGAGTGGACAGGGCATCACCCTCCAAATGACCAACACCTGGGGGCCCCCCAGGCCTTCCCGAGGAAGCCACGCAGCTCCAGTGGTTTCTCACTGCTCCCCGTAGCCGTGGACACTGCTAAAGCCAGGACCAGATGGATGGGAGTAAGGACACTGAGCTCCCAAAGTTGGAAAGAAATTTTCCAAAGTCGGACCAGAACTCAGCAAGAAAGGCTTAGATCCAGAAGGGCCGGACTCCCAGCCCCATCCCACCCCCCCCCCCCCCCCTCAGATCTCTAACTTGCCTCACGCGCTAGTGCTGCAGTTAGGATGCTGGGGTAGGGAGGACTCCCCTACTCTAAGCACCCGGTCTCCAGCCTTCCGAGGAGGCAGCTCCATCCTAGACACGTGCTGAGCCGCGTTCTCAGGCGCAAGAGTAATCACACAGCCCCTCCCAAAGGCCCGCTTCAGGGCTGCCAAGGGAGCACATGAGGCATGTGAGAGTCAGATCCGCACGGCCGCGGGCTGGCCACGTGCACGGTGGCCTCAGGCTTCCCGGAGATGGAGCAGGCCGCTCCCTAAGCCCCCTCCTCCCCAGCAGCCCACAAGAACCCCTTTTCCTGTCCTTGCCCCCTAACCCCTGATACAAGTCCTAGTTGAGCCCATGTGACTCCACACTCAGGCTCTCCCTCCTCCCCACAGACGCCTGGAAGGCAGCGCATTCTCAGCGGCCGTTGAGCGGGGGTGGGAGGGTGGGCATGTTTAGGGGGTGGGGTGGGGGCTTCAGACCAGCCCGCTGGTCCTCTAACTTCAGGGCACATCAGAATGATCTGAAGAGCTTACTTAATAGAGATTTCTGCTCTCACTCCAGGGATTCTGATTCCAGCCCATCGTGTGGCCAAGGTACTTCGCCATGAGACCCGTGGCTCAGCAGGTCGCTTTGGGGACCCCTTGCCCCGTGGGCTGCGGTGGAAGAGGAGAGCAGCTGAGGTGGGCTTCTCATGAGAGGAGCTGCACCCGAGGGCACAGGGCACACGAAGGGCTTTAAAAACACACACATCATGCGCTCGTCCCTCCCCCGCCCCCCGCCCCCTCTCCCACGCTCACCATTATCCTGAGACAGGGTTTGACTCTAGGGAGACACTGCTATCACCAGCCTGTGTGGCCCAAGGGAGTAGGTTGAATTACAGGGGGAGGGGGTGCAGGGAGGAGAGCAGGTAAGAAAGCGCAGGGCAACCCTGACTTGGAGCCAGGGAGCACGCTACAGGGCTGGTGGAGGGCGGGGGGGGGGGTGGTGGTGGTCAGGAGCCAGCATTCCCTGCCCCTGCTGCATGGGAAGGAGAAAGGACGGTCCTGGCCTTCCGGATGCTGCTGTCCCACCTCGGGGAGATGAGGCATTCACACTGGACAATCCAGGGCTACCACGGCTGCTCTCAAAATACCAGTAAGTGTCATTCTGTGGAGCAGAGATTCTGCTGCGGGTTGGGAGGTGGAGAGATCAGGTGGCACCTGATCAGGCACAAGCAGCTCACTGGGCCCTCAGGCCAGGAGTGGACCCCTGCCAAGGTCATAGCCCTTGGGCCCCTGAGGACACACAGGGCCTCCCTCCCGTGTGTAAGGTCTCTGGGGACTAGCTTTCAGAACATCCCCAAGAGGCAGCAACGTCTGGCCCCCGCCCAGCGCTCACCTCACTGCTGTCGCTGCAGAGCAGTCTCCAGTCCCCCCTTGACAGAGGAGGCCAGGTCCACTCTTAACACTCAGCTCCCTCAAATCGGATGGAGGGGCTCACTACCTCCCCATCCCAGACTACTTCGCCAGCCCCTTCATGGCCACAATTCCTGGGACCATCCCACAGGACCCAGACTTACATCACACCAGGGCCCCTGCCACCCCAGTCACCTGACACGTCCCCTCAGAGAGAATCGAGGCGAGAGGCGCAGCTGCCAGCAAAGCTCTGCATGGATAACGGCGCAGGGAGAAGGGCCGCAAGGCTCCCTTCTAGGCATGCCGATACCGAGCTCGAGTCACCTCGTTGCAAGACCAGCTGGGCAGAGCTGACATCAGATAAGAGCACTTTCCACGCCCGGGCCAAATGACGGATTCCGATGAGATCAGAGAAGCAAACGGTTCAGAGCCGGAAAGAGCCTGAAAGTGGCAGGACCTTTGGGCACGACGTGTTCCAACCCTCCACCCAGGAGCTCACCCTCAGCGGGGCTGGAGGCCTGGGGTATAACCGAGGACTCGTCCTCTCCCTTCAAGGACACATCAGTCCCCAGAGTCTGAGTGACAAACCCGGATTGTCAAAAGGCACCGGCAATTTCGACTCTCTGAGGGAAGGGCCGCTTTCTTGTGCTGTCCTGTTGTCTCCATGGAAAACAGGTGCATTCGTGAGGTGCATTTCCTTGATGCAGTTTAGGCTGGATCCTGAAAGACCTCATCTGGCTGTCCAAAGCAAAAAGGGTCTGAGGGAAGGTGCCCCTCCCACAACAAGCGGCACCTGGACCCCCTCCCAGCCAGCCAGTCTGTCCCCCAGGGAAACCACACAATGGAGGAGACGGAGCTCATTGGTGAGGGAGGACCATGGCGGGGGGCGGGGGGGGGGACTTCCACCTGATCCTGTTCCGTAGCATCCCCTCCCTGTGGAAGAAATGGAGGTAGTCTATTTTTCAGTCAACCCGTATTTATTAAATAGTAATTCTGTATTCATAGTATCCCAGGATTTGCATTTGTCTGACTATGTAGGTGGCTTAGCTCTCCTCATTTGCTTCTTTTTTCTTTTTATTCTATTCTTTTCAGCTTTATAAAGGCATAACTGACAAATCCTATATAATAAAAGGCTAATATGCAAATTGTACCCTTGACTGAGAGTTCTACCTGGAATTTGACCAGGGGGTGGGGCCAGCCAAAGGCCGGAGGCCCCTCCCTCCTGGCCGGCCCCACCCCCGATCAGCCCCCCCACTCCAATCGGGAGTGGGCCTGGCCGGACCCCACCTGTGCATGAATTCATGCACCGGGCCTCTAGTACAATTATAAGATACTTAAAATGTACGTCCTGATGACTTACTATACATATGCACTGTGAAAGGATTCCTCCCCTTTAGTTAACACTTCCAGGACCTCACATGTTTTCCCCCTTCGGTGAGAATATTTAAGTTCTATTCTCTTAGCAAATGTCAGTTATACAACAGTGTTACCAACTGCAGTCCCATGTGACACTTTAGCCCTCAGACCTTACTCATCTTACAGCTGAAAGCTTGCACCCCGTACCACCTCTGCCTCTTCCCCCACCTCCAGCCTCTGGCCACCACTTTTCTACTCTCTCTTTGAGTTCGACTAGAAGTCGTCCTAGGAGGAAAGACAAAAACTGAAACACAAGTGACGTCACGGGGAAGGCGCTGGAAGCCTGCCGTGCCACCTGAGAGCTGTGTGACTGTCGGCACATTGCGCCACGGTGTGGGCCAGCCTCCGTGTCTAAATGCAGGAGAATGCCGCCTGCCTCGTGCCTCGTGCCACCGAAGGCTGCCTGTGGGTAGGTTGGATGCAGAAGAAACCCAGCAGGCAAATGGCAAAAAATGGTAAACCCCAAACTGGTAAATGCGAAATCAGAGCCCTATATATTTTTTGAAACGTCTCTGTAAGTTTGAAATTATTTCATAAAAATAAAACAAGGGTGTCCTGAGAGTAGGGTTGAGAAGCAGGGGGATGCAGGATATTGTTAGCTCTTTACATATCTTCGTATTGCTTCATTTCTTAAAATGTGCATGCTACTGTTGTCTTTCTTGTAAACTCCAACTGAAGTCTGGAGGACAACAGTTCAGTGGTCTAGGCTCTGAGCCTGGCACAGAGAAGCGGCCCCTCGCCGTGCGTGCCCTCCCGCCCCACATGCTGGGCCTGCACCTGCAGTGCTGGGCGGGCAGGAGAGGGACACGCCCGGGCACAGGTCACAGGTGAGCTCCCTGCAGACCCGATGGCCTCTCTGCTGCTCTGAGCCTCCCTCCTGCACAGCCCCTCACTCTGCGGCGTGCGTGTCCCCACCAGCGAGGACGAGTGAGAGGCTGGAACAGGTGTGCAGCGGAGTCACTGAGGACAGAGTTTCCATCGCCTGCCTTGGCTTAGCTGTCTCCTGGGTGCAGCGCTCGGGTTTCAGGGGGGTGGCCAAGAGACGCGGACTGGCCGGCGGCCGAAATGGCCAGGCCTCTCTGCTCCGGGTCCAAGGGGTTAATGTCCGAGTGCTTTTCCCTCTGCCATCGGCCCATCTCCAAATGCCTGGCCCTAATCCCAGAGCCAGGGAGGGTGAATTCCAAGCACCTCCGCTCAGACCTTGTTTGGTAGGAGGGACCTGGTTTGGTGGGAGGGACCTGGTTTGGTGGGAGGGACCTGGTTTGGTAGGAGGGACCTGGTTTGGTGGGAGGGACCTGGTTTGGTGGGAGGGACCTGGTTTGGTAAGAGGGAAGCTGGGGGAAGAGAAGAAGGGAGATGCTAAGAGACCGGAGCCAGCGGGGAGGCATCTGGGTAAACCTGAGAACTCTGCTCAGACGTTTCGGCCAGCACCGCCATGGACACGTCCACCGGAGACCGTCTTCCCCTCACAGCCTCTGCTGTAAGCGCTGCTGACACCGACGTATTGAAAAATAAAGCAGGCGGCTGGCTTCCGTGCGAGAGCCTGACCCCGCGGCGATGTGCCTCGCATGATACTTACAGTGACTGGTAAATGGAGCAAACGTGACATGGATGTCCTAAGAGTCACGGGAAGAATCAAGCTGGTCTTTGCTCCCCGTCACCCCCAACCTCTCTCCAGAGAAAAGTGATCTTAAAAGCGGAGCACATCTGCTGAAACCCTGTCGAGATTATCCCCATTCTGGTTGCTAATTCAGAAATAATCTGTGGTTCATGGATTCCACGTTTCAAAAATACTCATCATCTGATCTATACACACACAGACACACAGGCACTTTCCATGGCAGAGCCACACCCCAAATGCAGACAATGCGTCAACAATGAGGTGCGGATTCTGACCTGGCATGTGGCGTTATCCTGGCATTGTGTTCAGCCTTCCCATCTTCTGGGGGCCCCTTCCAGTCCACAGGACTCAAGGGTCAATCCCAGCAGCCATTTTATACTATAGGATTCTATGGTCTGTACTGTGTCCCCCCCCAAATTCATATGCTGAAGCCCTAACCCCCAGTGTGACTATACTGTATTTAGGAGGTAATTAAGGTTAAATGAGGTCATAAGGGTGATGTCCTGACCCAACAGGATTAGTGTCCTTCTAAGAAGAGAGACCAGGGAGGCTGGTACATGCACTCCCGCACCGCCATGTGGGGACATGGGCGAAGGCAGGCCAAGAAGAGAGCTCTCCCCAGATGCGGACCATGCTGATATCGATCTTGGACTTTCCAGTCTCCAGATTGTGATAAATAAATTCTGTTGACGAAGCCGTCCAGCCTGTGGTGGCATGTGTTACGGCAGCCCAAGCTCAGACAGGGCCCTCACCAAAAAGCCTGCAGCCAGTGGCTGGCTGGGGCGGACACCTGGGCAAGCTCCCCAGGCAGATTCCTCCTCCTCTTCTAGAAGTTGGGGCACGTGCAGGGACAGTGCAATCAGTTCTTGTCACATGGGACCCTGGGAGTCCTGGGGTCATCGCTTTTAGACTCTGGTCTGCAGAGGGATGAACACGAAACTGGACACACAGACCCGCATATTGCTGGCTGGCTGCCAGTTCCGTTCCCCTCACTCACCTTCTGAAGGTGGCTACCTGCCCGCCTCTGGGTTCCATGAAACACTCCCGTATTATGACAAGTCCTCTCGTTAAGCTAAAGCTGGCACAGTTTTTAGTTTTTATTTACAATAAAAAAGCTCTAAGTAATATACATGAACATAGACTTTGAGATCTTTATGAGCCAAGACAGTGTCTTCTCCATGTTCATTTAACTGCCCTACCGCCCCCACCCCGCCCCGTGGTAAGTGTCCACATTCTACAGAAACTGGAGTGATAAACATCCACTGAACTGAAACCAACAGGTGCATCTGCCAAAAATGTTCCTTAAAAAACAGAAACTAAATACAGCCCAACTCAAGCTCCAGACAAAAACCAGTCTTAAACAAGTACCTCCTCGCTGGGCCACAGATCCTACAGACTCCCGGATGCCATGCTTTCGCTCTTACGTGCGTCACACACAGGGTGTGGGTTCCGCACGTGAAGAATAAAAGGCCGTTTCCATTTCTGATCCCACCTTCTGCCAACCATACCAGGCACACATCTGCTAGAATACATGGTTGCCATAGAGATCACCATTTTTGGAACAGGAAAACCCAGTGACTATGAAGAATGCAGCCATATCAGTCCTCGGTGAAATCTGTAAGCTGGGGCTCAGAAGCGTCTTGGAGGACAGCCAGTTCCTTGCAACCAAACTGACCAAGGACGGGGTCGTAACACCGCGCATCTCAGAGAATCTACCTTGACAGCCCAAAATGAAGAGCCGCCATCAGGAGCTGAGGTTTTTGCTAGAGGGCTGTCTCTTGGGAGTCAAGTCACACTTGGCGACGTCTGTGATACTTTATAAAGCTGGCAGCAGAATATAGTGGGTGAAGGTTTGGGATCTGGGGTCAGACAGCCCTGGTTTCAAATTCTGGCTCTCTACTTAGAGGCTCTGTCACCCTGAGCAAGCTACTTATTATCCATTCTGTGTCTGTTTCCTCATCTGTAAAATTGGGGCAATACTGGCTCCCATTGCGTTGGGATTATTGCAAGATTCGATGAGATAATGTACATAAGTTTCTAAATAATGACAACCATGTACACAGTAAAAGTACTTTCTCCCCACAGTGCTGGCAAGAACCAAGAACCACCCGTAGGAAAGCAGAGACAACGAACAGAGCCAGGGGTTTCATGTTTGGATTTGGTGAGGAATTCATCTCCCTCATCGTCCTGGCAGCCCAAACTAAGGATCGGACCTCCATTCTGGAGTCTGACTAGGCTGCTCGTATTCCAGTGCTCGTATCCAGGGGCTGTGGCGTCCCAGAGCCAGCCCACGCCACGGGGGCACCTCTTCCCAACGCTGCTTCAGTGATTTCACACAGCAGCTTGACATCAGCCAAGGTGGGAGCTTTATACCATGGAAACTAGTCAATGCCACAAACTAGGTGCTTTTATCCTGGAGAACTCGTGTTGAACAGTTCTCACGGCATCAATGGGAAAGCTTCCTCACCAGGAACACGTGGTGGGAACGACATGTTGTACCTCAGACTCCTTACAATCCCAAGGCTCCTCTGAACATGGGTCAGGGAGGTTTCACAGGACCAAGACCTGCAACTGGGCACCCCGCTGGCCCACTATTTTTCCAACCTTTGAACTATGGAGATTGGCCCTGTCCGAGGGGGTGCAGCTGGAGAAGCTAAGGCCACGTGAGTCCCCAGCAGAGGGGAGAGTCCTGAGGGGCCAGGAAAGATGTAGAGATGAAGGCCAATGAGGAGACAGGCACCCCAGGTCCATGCTGGCCCTTCCCCTTGCCACCGTTTTTGTTCAACTCCCAGCACTTCACCTCAATTCCAGACCAATCACCATCACCATCATCTACAGAGTCAGACAAAGGCCCTCAGTCCCTGGAAGGCCCGGACTCAGATCCCAACAGGGCACTGCCACCCTCTACGGCCTGTGATTGAGTTGAATAGATAAAGCTCCCAAAGAGTAAGAGAAAGAACGTCAAGGAACTCAGACCCAGCAGTTCCCTGGGGTGAATGTGGAGCCCGTACCAAGAGGGGGGGGGGGGGCAGGTGAAGAAAATGGGGCAGCTAAGAAGAGAACTCTCTCCCACTGCAGAAGACAGCACGTTTAGAGAATCCAGTTTCATTTATTTTTAAAATATATTTTTATTGATTGTTTACAGAGAAGGGAGAGATAATTAGAAACATTGATCAGCTGCCTCCTGCATGCCCCCTACTGGGGATCGAGCCTGCAGCCAAGGTACATGCCCTTGACCAGAATTGAACCCAGGACCCTTCAGTTCACAGGCCGACGCTCTATCCACTGAGCCAAAGCAGTTAGGGCTAAAGAGAACCCAGTTTTAAAGGATGAGATACAGAACGGACTGAAGAAAAGAAGGTCTAAAACAGCAGGGAGAAGGGAGTTGGAGATGAATGAAGCTGTAGGGAGCTTATCGGAAGTGTGTGGACGGAGAGCCTCCACCCTACTCCCAGCCTGCAGCCTGCATCCTGTCCCCGTTGTTCATTAGAAGTGCTGGTTCTGCCTCCAGAGAGGAGTGGTGGGAGGAGGGGCCACCAGGCTCTCTGGTCCCTGGGAAAGCCTCGCTGGCCTCTGGTACCGCGACCTGATTGGATGCAGGGCCTCACCCTACCTCTTACACTGCTCCTCCTGCAAAGGCCCCAAGAGGCTGCCAGCTCATTCCTCCGCCTCCAAGACCCTCTACCTGTGCCCACAGGACTCTGCCCTTCTTGAATCAGTAGAGGAAACTGTAAGCTTTCCTCTGAGTAACCCCTCCTCTGAAGAGTGAACCACCAGGTGACCAGAGCTTTCCTCACGAGCAGCGTCCCAGGCAACGGGCCAGCCAGGGCATCACAGTCAAGATCCCGGCATCACAGTCAAGATCCCAGCGCCACCGCTTCCTGGCTGAGTGACACCGGGCAAGGCCTTAACCCTCCGAGTTCCAGTTTCTTATCTGTCCTCTGATTTAATGATACCACAAACCTGCTGCGATGATTAAATCCAATGTGGCTGCTAGAGCCTAACACAGGATGACATACAGCAGAGCTCTCCGTGGAGAGCTGTTGCTCTGGTTGTAAAACCCACACCCCCATCACTGCAGAGACCCAAACCAGTGTTCTATCCAGATGGGACCAGAGGGGTCCTCCACCATGCTGGCCAGCTCTCAACTTCTGACCCACCCCCCACACTGCACCTTGGGTGTCACCTCTCGCTAGCCTCACAGGGAGAGAGACTTGCGCATCATTCAGAAGAGCAATGGATGTGGAACGAAAGGGTCCCTAATGGGAATCCTTCAAAGGAAACCTTACAAGTAAGTCCCAGGTGGTGGAGAGTGACCCTGTGCACCCACACAGACACACACACACTTTCTTTCGTACACACATACCCACCCCCTGCATTCTTCATCACAAAGGTCAACCTGAACTGTCAACTGAACTCCAAGCCACTGTCTGGGTGATCTGTGCACCCCTATTCATTGTTACTCCAACCCCAAGTCTGTTGCACTGAGATCAGTAAAACTATGAAAGCCAGAACGCTCTCATCACAGACACACCCACCCTCCTTTTATTACAAACATGGCTCTCCCCCTCACCCCTCCCTAGCGACTGATTCTCTGCAGGCTATTCTCCTAGGGGCGAGAGAGAAGAACTGGACTGTGAAGCAAGAGGCACACTGCCAGCCCTTCAGTTCTCAGGACCTACGTTTCCCCAGGTAAGCGAACTGTGTGATCGCCGCGTTCTAAGATTCCATACCTCTGAGAATTAGCCTCGACTATAAAAAATAAATCTTCCCCCAAACCCTGGGCCTGTTTTCTCCAGATTCTCTGGATTTTATGGAATAATAAAATATACAATAGATTCAACACACTAATTTCAGACACACACCTGAGTTCCTGCGATAAATTCAGTTTTGTCTATACAGCCAAGGATTAAAATTTCAGAGTCTGGTTTCATCCATCACTGACTGCAAAGGATTGACTAGGAGTGAGGGAAGAGCTCTTGGCCCGGGAATCCAGACCTAAGGAAAGTATCTATCTCTACTCCCCAGATGTCAGCGCACACATGAATACAGGCCTTTGATGAAAACACTTTTCATTATTCAGGGGACTCCAAAATTACTTCTTTCTGCTATGGAATTAAAATACTTCTGGTTCTTGTATACTCTAAAGTGTCATCAAAAGTCAGTGAACACACCCTAGCTGGTTTGGCTCAGTGGACAGAGTGTCGGCCTGAGGACTGAATGGCTCTGGGTTCGATTCTGTCAAGGCCACGTACCTCGGTTGCACACTTGATCCCCAGTAGGGGGCATCCAGGAGGCAACCGATCAATGACTCTCATTGATGTTTCTATCACTCTCTCCCTCTCCCTTTCCTCTCTGAAGTCAATAAAAAATATATTTTTTTAAAGTCAATGAACACAATGGGATTGGTAGACAGACAACTTCTACTTGTCAAAATAGCTTGACCCACTGCGAATACATAGACTACCTCTTCATAGTTTTTCCAAGATCTCCCTCAAACAGCAGGTCCAAAACATAGACTTAATGATTTCTCCACCCAGAACTTTTATATCCTATCCACCAGTTATCCAACAGAAACTCAGGAGTCTCTCTCAACTCCTTCTCATAACCCTCCCACCCGGTCAGCGAGACCTAACCCTTCACCCCTGGAATCTACACCCCCTCCCCACCTTCTTTGCGACTGCCATAATTCAGCCTGCATTATCTCTTATCCAAACCACTCAACAGGCTCCTAAGTGCTCCCCTCGACTCCAGGATGACTCCCACATATCCATTCTCAATGCCACGCTCGGAGTGCTCTTTTCTAAAATGTACCTCCTGTTATTTCACCCACCTGATGAAAATCTTTCAACATCTCACCCCAAATGTATAAAATAAAATTTAGGTCTCTTTGCCAAGCAAGCAAAACCTTCCTAATAGGCTCAACATCGCCTCCACCTCTACCTACCTCTACCTACCTCTTTACACATCGCAAGCTCCAGTGAAACCAAACGGCCTGCTCTTCTCTGCTCCTTTCTGCCCCTGGGCCTTTGCACACGCTGTTTCTTCTACGCGGAAAGCCTTTTCCTCTTGTCTAACCAGCGATCTTCTCTCATCTTTCAAAACCCTGCTCAGATGTCACCTTCTCAGCTCAGCCCTGTCTGCAGTCCCTCCCGAAGCACAGCCAATCACTGCTTTGCCTCCATTCCCTCTATTCCATGCTGGTCGCTTCATTACCACTTTTATTATACTACAAGGTATTGTGATGTCTGTGGCTTTGCCTCCCCCTGTTAGCTTGTAAGATTCTTCAGGGCAAGGACCACATCTTGGGATCCCTTATCCCCACTGTCTGGTGTATAGTAGAACTCAATAAATACTTGTTGAATGAGTAAGTCAGATATGACCATGACCTTCTTGGAGCTTCCAATGCATTTTCCAATTATCTTGGAAAACATGTTTTAGTCTATCTTTTATTACAGCTATTTGTGTACTAGGACCAACCCCAAATTAAGAGCCAGGAAAAGAGATATACCTCACCATTACTTCTCCATCTGAGCCAGACACATCCCGTAGGTATTCAGTAAATATTTGATGAATTGAATAGAGTTCAAAGCTACTCCCCACTGGAGACCTAGCTTTCAAACACACACACACACACACACACACACACACACACACACACACACTGCTCAATCACCTACTTATGAGGCCCTGAGAGGTTTCCAAATGCCCAAATACCTTCTGAGCTGAGGGTTACAGAAGGTCAGATTCCGACCTAAGAATGAGGAGAAGTTCGGCAAAGCTGAAAAGGAAGACTGACCATTTCAGGTCACTGGTTCCCAGGTATTAATGTCCCCATCACCCTTCACTCCGCCTAGAATGTCCATTAAACGCACTCAAACACATGCATCCATACTCATTTCTTTCTTCTAGCGCTTTCTGCCCCAGATTTCAGCAATCCTTGGGGCTGGAAGTTAGAAGTGGAAATTTTCTCAGCAAATAAAAAGAGGAGGCCAGGTAAAGCCATCTCCGGGGGCTATTGTCAGTAGTTTTAATCCCCTGCTGGGTGGACAGGTCAGGGCACGGTGCAGCCTGCAGCCCACCACTCTGAGCAAAACCGTGAAAGGCAACATGGGAACACACGCATGATGCTAGGGGCAGGCGTGGCGATCGTTCCTTAGAGCAGCGACCTGCCCCTCTGTCCTCTCCCCTCCCTCCTCCAGGAAAGATAAATTAGCAGGCGGTCAGCAGAGGACAGCCGAAGCAGTTGTGTTTCTGTAAAGGGGCAGTGGAAGTGTCTTTGATTAATGAAACCTTAACACGCGGCTGTTAGACAACCTCTCTTCAGGCGCTCTGAAGGAAGACAGATCCCTGGACGGGCTTTAAAAAGACGGGGAGAAAGTTCTGGTGCACACCCACCACCCCACCCAGAGACCTGCTCCGCAGCCTAGGGCCGGCATGGGGACTCCTGCTCCCCCTGAATGAGGGGAAGAGGCCAGGAAGGAATGTGGGACCGCTCGCTCCCCTGGAAGAATGCGGGACTCTCGCCTGCTCACTAAAACCAACACCTGCCCATGTGCTAAGAGTCTTCTTGAAGTCCCAACAAAAGACATCAAAGCTGGTGTTTGGAAGTTGAGATAACAAGAAAGGGAGTAAAAAAAGAAAAAGAGCGGGGAGGAAAACAACCCCAGCAAAAAGTCTGTCTCACCTCTGACCTCTGGAGAGACTACAGACTCCAAACACTTTAAATTGTGCTGGAGGACGCACATTCCCCTTGTCCCCATCACACCCACATATGAAAGCAATGGCTCCTTTCCCTAAGGTCCCTCCCAGAGGGAACACCACAGCTCCTCAGGTGCAGACAGAGCAATGAAATGGGTGCACAGGCTGCAGCAACACCCACCCTCCCACAACCTCGCCTCCTCCCCTGAACAGAAGGAGGAAAGAAGAGGTCTCAGGACGGGCATTGGACCTCTTTACCTTCCACCCTGATCTCCATCCCAGGCACTAAGAAGTAACTTACCGTATTTTTCCATGTATAAGACGCTATTTTTTTCTAAAATTGTTAGACTGAAAATCAACGGAAGTCGGCTGAGAAGGGAGCCCAGTGGGTGAGTAGAAGCCCAGACTTGTCAAACAGGCTTCCTCCAATCATGAGCTTTATTGTTACTGACGTCAACTGATTCTGTAATTGGAGGTGGAGGGTGCGCAGATGCAACAGGAACCAGAGCGTTCTGAGCCCATAAAGATGTCAAAAAATAAAAAGATAAATACCAGTAAGTGATTGTCTTACTCTGCAAAATTCAAACTGGATGTAATCAGCTCTGCAAAAGAGCATGGAAATAGAGCTGCAGAGAGACAATTTGGACCTCCTCCCACTGAGTGTATGATCAGACAGTGGAGAAAACAGGAAGAACAACTCCTTAAGATGCCAAAAAAGAAAGAAGGCCTTAAGAGGAAAACCAGCAAAATGTTTAAAATATTGATTTCTTCATTTTGGGTTGGAAAAGTGGGGGGGGTGTCTTATACACGGAAAAATATGGTATGTTGTTTCCCTGAAAGAACTCTTAAGAACTGAAGCAAATGTTTTTTCACAAACACTACAGCTTAAATATGCTCCCTCTGTAGCGCTCAGGCTGGACCAGCAGCAATCAAACAGGTGGGAAAATAGTGAGAAATTTAAAAAATAGGTTAGCTGCCCTAACCGGTTTGGCTCAGTGGATAGAACGTCGGCCTGTGTACTGAAAGGTCCCAGGTTCGATTCCGGTCAAGGGCATGTACCTTGGTTGTGGGCACATCCCCAGTAGGAGGTATGCAGGAGGCAGCTGATAGATGTTTCTCTCTGATGGATGTTTCTAACTCTCTATCCCTCTCCCTTCCTCTGTAAAGTTTGTGAAAAAATCAATAAAATATATTTTTTAAAAATAGTTTAGCTACTCAAAAGGTCTAAAAATATTGCAACAAACCACCCACACGCAATGCAGCCCCCAGTGTGCACCTCCCCAATCAGATTCCCTGCCATACCCCTTACCCCAAAGTAACTGCTCTCATCAACTCCGACCTCCGGTCTTCATCCATTATTCTGTCTCAGCAAACACTTACTGGTTCCCTACTTTGTGGCAGATACTGTGCTGAGAATCAGTGACACATACTCCAGAAATAATCTCAAATTAGAACATCAGTTTATTCTAGACCCCAAAGAGAAGAAACCCAGGATTTCTACTTATTTTCTAAAAATATGTCATGGAGACAGAAATAGTACTGTTTCTACAGAATCACCTAGAGTTTGTAAGACAGCCCATGGGGGCTGAGGTTTTCAGTAACAATTTTATCCCTGTCATCCATTATTTCCACGAATAAGTCATCATTATAATAGAAAAATAGTGGGAGCTTATGTACTTAAAACTTGACTAAGATAGCCAAAATTGATTGAACAACTTTGTGTTGAATGACTGGCTGAATGAATAAATGAATACACACAAAGGAAGAAACGCCGCGTTTCAGAGATGGCTAACGAGACGGCTACATAACTAACTTGTGGCTGCCCCCAATAACCTCAATGGAGATGGTCTGGGAAAAGACAAGCCGTAATTTTGATGACTGGTGGGGCTTCATTTAGACAGGAAAAGAGAGGATAGGTCATCAAAATAGAATGAGGGATAGCATGGAAGGGTCATTCACAGAAGGTCTGCATTTTTAAAGTCCCCTTTCCTGAACAAATCCCAAACTATGGAATACTTCACAGGAGCAAAGACCGTGACTTACCTGTATCTGTGCTACATCAACTCACTCAAAGCAAAACACTTGTCAGGTATTCAGCAAGTTATCTGTTGAATACGCTGCCACCAACGCACCTCTGGGAAAAGGTCATATCAAATGTGTTTTATACTGGAATATCCTAGCAGCTCTCGAATTCCTTCTTCCCTGGTTCTCTCCCCTTTGTTCTTCCCAGTACACTCCATCCAGTTTCTAATACCTCTAAGTCAACCTTATTGATGCAAATACATGCAATGTTGGACACCAAGGCCCCAATACCTCTTTTTAAGGATGTAGTGGTCTCAGAAGAGTGTATAGAAAATAGGAATGGGTGAGAGTTGTTCTGTTTGGTCTACTACCCATTCATAAACGATTATTATACACTGACTGCTAAAGACAGCTCAGAATTCAAAGAAGAGTAAGACAGTAAGGTCTTTGCTCTCAAAGAAGGCAGGTTAGATATGCAAAACTATTTCTGCCATGAGCTAGAATGCTTTGAGAGGTGAAAAGGAAGTGTATGGAAACAGGTGGCTTTATGGAGTCTTCATTGAACTAGGTCTTAAAGGCTGGGGAGGACTAGAACAAGAACAGGATGAGGCTGTCTTCTGTGACCAGATTACTCTCTTAGGGTCTCTTCAGAATAGCAAATCTCAGTGCTGCAAGTGCATGCTAAAGCACCGGAACACAATCCCCTTAGAGCAGTGGTTCTCAACCTGTGGGTCACAACCCCTTTGGGGGTCGAACGACCCTTTCAGAGGGGTCGCCTAAGACCATCGGAAAACACAGATATTTACATTATGATTCATCATAACAGTAGCAAAATTACAGTTATGAAGTAGCAATGAAAATAATTTTATGGTTGGGGGTCACCACAACATGAGGAACTGTATTAAAGGGTCGCGGCATTAGGAAGGTTGAGAACCACTGCCTTAGAGGAAGAGACGGGTCCTCAGAAGACAGTGCACTTCTTTCCCGAAGGGAGGGGGAAACAATCTTTTTTTAAAACATCATTCATCAATTCTTCCCTCTTTTCTCTCACTCCCTCTCTCTCAATTTTCTGAATACTCTTCCCAAATTCAAACGGTAAAATACGACCGTTAAAGGCTTTATACCATCCATTCTACAGACATCACTGCGACATTTTAAAATTAAATAAATTATAAAAATATGATAAAAACATGATATAATTTTAAATAAATTATAAATTAAGAGCCATAATCAAAATTACAGGACAGATGATAGCCTGGGAAAAATACTTTCTATGCATTCAGTAGATAAAGAATTAACATTTCTGATTTATATAGAAAGAGAACCAAAAAACATATAAGGAAAAAACAAAACCCCAAAAGAAAAGCAGGCAAAATGTTTTAAATTTTTTATGTAGTCAAGCTTATCCATCTTCTCCTCTATATACACTTTGGGTTTTGCATATGACTTTTAAAAATATATATTATATTGCCCTAGCTGGGTTTGCTCAATGGATAGGGAGTCCAGCCTGCAAACTGAAGGGTCCCAGGTTCGATTCCAGTCAAGGGCACATGCCCAGGGTTATGGGCTCGATCCCGAGTGGGGGGTGTGCAGGAAGCAGCCAATCAATGATCCTCCTCATTGATGTTTTTATCTCTCTCCCTCTACCTTCCTCTCTGAAATCAATAAAAATATAAAAAAATTTAAAATAATAATATATTATATTATTTAAAATCTCTATTTCTCCCCAGACACACCCAAGAAAACACACGTGACAACTGCTCACAAGAGAGATTCTTTCTTCGTTGAAGTAGGTCTGGGAGCTTCCAAAAAGAAGAGAGGGTAAAAAGGGAAGAGGAAAAACGTGTCTCAACAGTAGCCAACAAAAACACTAGAGATAAATAAATTCAGCATCTGGCATCTGTGCGCCCTGAAAACCTAGACCACAGATTAAATTAATTAGGAAAACCACCCACAACAAACCAATAGCACCGGAGAGGGAGCCGAAGGAGAAGGAAGGGCTGAGTGCTGTCAAAACAGAGGCGTCAGAACAGCGCGTGCAAAATCACTCCCCGAGGAACTTCCCGGCCTTCAGAGGACACGGTGGTCTCTAGCTCATTCATAATGTTTGCCTTGGCTGAGGTTCTAAACCACAAGAACATCTGTGCAGAAGGAAGCAAATGATTTCAATGAAATCATTCTGGAAACTTCTCACATGTTCAGAGTCATTTCGTGAGAGGACAATGCAGTTAATGTCACACACTGGAAGGACAATCTTGTGGTTAGCAGCACCAGCCAGTTTCGCTCTCTCTGTCCACTCCCTGCTGGTGCAGAAATGAAAGGAAGAGGGAAGGGGGTGGGGTGGGTGGGTCAGAGATGGAGAAGGGAGGAGATAAACAATTTAAGGAGCACAGCCAATTAAATAGGTTGTTTTTAATTTTGAAACTAGTGCTTAACTACCAATGGTATTGCCTTCAGCTCTCTGGAAACTACAGTGTAATTAGGCTCACTCAACTTAAAACAGGACCAGTCATTAAAATGTTTCTTGATCCAGTCAAGTTATTACACACACACACACACACACACACATACACACAAACACATCTCTAAGCCAAAAGTACATCAAGTCCCCAAGAAACAGCAAAAACATGTCATTGCTTTCCAGAAACCCTGCTCGGGTTTCATGACCTGCCTTAAAGAAAATGTTCTCACGATTAATTAATTTATGAATAGTCCCTCCCCACAACATGCACAACAGGTTCCGTGCAAATTCTTAAGCTTTTAAATTATACTGTTAATGAAAGCAAATAAAGGCAGTTAAAAGGCAATTTGCTCAATTGGTGTTAATATTTAAGCACAGCATGTGTAAAAACAAGATCAAAGAATTCCATTTTTACCAAGAAAACTTTAACCCAACTTCCCTTCCAAAAGATCAGACACATTACCAAGAATCTTTTTTCCTTCCCTCTACCCTTCAGCATCAGGTAATGAGGCTTTTTTATTAAGTTAATATTTCACATTAACCTTATCAGTTTCTATCACTTAGAAATTCCAATCTATAAAATCAAATCAGCTTAATCATGCTTAGATTAGATCCCACATCCTGAAGGCGAACTAAATTGTTTACACCTTCCCTCTCCTCGGCACACTCCAGCACCGAGATTCCGAGATGCCAGAACAGGAAGGTTCGTGCTGTGGTCTCCCCTGATGCCGGACCCTCAATCCTGGAACCCGCACCAGTGACAGTCCCTGCAGCCAATGCTTTTAAACCAGCTTCACACAAAAGCCCTGAAAGGTGACTAGCCGGGCACGAGCGCTGGCTGTGGCTTTGCCTGGAGTGTGCCCAAACTCCCGGCAAAACAGAAAACTACCCAGGGCAGATTAGCAACATGGAACTTCCCCTCGGTGACCCCGGAGAGCTGCTTTGGCAAGAAGAAAGGGGTATACGCACAGGTGCTGCAGAAGGCCACTCTGTGCCATCCTTCCACCTTAGGGTGTGGGTGAGTACCCAGAATCTCCCAGAACCCCTATGCCCCTCCCTCAAAGGAGACGAAAAGAAGTGGACACAGTGAAGGCCAGCCTCCCTGTGACATCAGGTCCTCACCAAAAGTTCTAAGCTCTCCCATCACATACACACACACACACACACACACACACACACACACACACACACAATTCTCCCACATCCTCAGACCCCTTCTCTGGGAGTCTAGTTTCCTCAAAACATCGTGTGTCAAAGTGGTACAATTTTGACTATGATGCTGAAGGCCCCGGACATGTTGAGTTAGTAGTAGGCACCCTCCAGCAGTACTCGTGCGGCCCGCACCAGCTCTTTCCCAAGTCCTGGCTCTTCCTGAACACCTCAGTTTCCCTCTCCGCTCGTCCAGCTGCTCAATAAATCACACTGTCTAACAGAACCAGCTGGTCTGCACTGCACCAGCTCCGGAAGCGAGTCCCTGTCCTGCAACTGCCTGAGACCCCACTGGGAGAACAGGCCCATATCATCCAACCCCCCACCCCCAGCCCCAGTTTCTGAATTCAATCGCTAAATCTCTCCCCTCTCCTCTGTCCCTTTCTTCCCTGCCCCACCTCCAAGCCCACTCATCCTCACACCATTTCTATTCTATTAAGGGACTGGCCTCTGCAAGGATGTTTACCAGTACATTAGGCTCACTTCCAGGCCATAACCCGTCCTGAGGGAACACATTCCTGACCAGGGCAATGGAAAACGTATGCAAAACATCTGGGCCTCTCTGTGCTCCCAACTCCGGCCTAGGGAACTCCATCCACCTCCAGGTCTCTCCAAGAGTGAGCGGCACCGGGCATGGGGGACAGGGCCTGGCTTCAAGGGTCAGGGTGGCAGGCACTTTCTGTCCAGCCAAAGATCTGGCAAAGAACCAACCACAGACCAGCTGTTACTTCTGGGGAACCAGCATTTTCCAGGCTAGTCAGCACTGGAACAAGGAGCCTTAGGCAACTGCCACATTCAAATGGAGAGCTACTGAGAGGCCAACAGGAGTCCCGGGGGAAGAAGCGACATCTTGGTGACGGGGAGGTACCCCATAGGCCCCCTCTACCTCGCTCCTCCCAAAGCCTCCCCTCCCAAGTGCCAGGTCTCAGCTCAACTAAGTCTGTCGTGGGTTAGGACCCCGTGTGCCCCACCTCCAGCTCCAAATGGGACTGACCCACTGAAGAAGCAAATGCTGGAGGTAGCCATAACTGGAGTTTAGTGGAGCCAGTTCTGACTAGATATCCCTGTCTACCCATCAACGCTGAAGCCAGTCGATCCCAACATCCAGAGGAAATCCAAGAAGGTGGTAAGAGCACAGGCTAAGCAATTAGCCCTGGGTTTGCTTTCCAGCTCCCAACACAAAAGCATGGGCTAAATAGCAAACCTCTTTGAACTTCTCCTGCGTCCAAATGAGGCTTCTCATCTCTAACACCGGGATGCCAAAGGCCTGTCCTGGGGACTGAATGAGGTCACGTGTACCAACGCTGGGCTCAGAGCCGGCCACACCACAGGCGGCCCGCCCACGGGAGGCACCGACCCCACGCGGAAAGAACTCGGCCACCGCCATCTACCCTCATCAGCTCCTACCGGCATTTCCCTAACAGCTAGGTGTCTTTTAGAGAGTTCAGTGAGGAAGGGGAGAGAAGGGGAGGAAGAAGAGCTCAAGGTTTCCCCATGATGTTAAAGAGAAGTCCTTCCAGAACAGAAGCCAGAGAGCAGTGACTGCCGACAGCCGCACGCAAGCACAGGGCCATCAATTCCACGCTCAGGTCAGAGACTGTGACCGACCACTTGTCTGTAATGGAAGCTGACTTAGCAATTCACGCTGGGCTTCTTATGAAAAGGGGGGAAGACAAGGAAAAAGATTCCCAAGATGCTGGAGACCATAGGCGTTCCAGCTCCTGCGTGCCCGACTCGAGGCTGCGTGCTGATGGCTGCGAGCATTTAGTACACTCAGCTGCTCCGTGCCCTCTGCCGGGCCTGGGGTCTCGGCGCTAACGCTTGCACCAAAAGACCGTCTGAGCTGCCGTCTCACACACAGGAGCTTAAACAGCTCACTGAATGAGCCCAGGAATTAATGAATGATAAAGCCGTATGGTCCCCATCAACCTCTCCTCTCACAGCAGCATTCAAAACCACGGCAGCGTCTTCTACCACGGATGCTTCCTAAGAATAAAGCGATGGCAATAATAATAACAAGGTGAGAGTGGAAGAGGGGTCCCATTACCAGGAAGGCAGATTTTTTAAAAACCTGGACCCATCTCTCCTGCTATCTTCTCTATTCATTCCAGGTTAATTTGAAAATCTGTCTCCCCAAATAGGACAGAAAACAAAACAACCAAAGTGCTGTACTGCACACTGGCCCCATCTCCAGCCTCTCACACTAGCCCTGTTCCTCTTGGGGAAACACCCACCTCCCAGGTCATTCTCACCAACACAGCGCAGAATGGAGGGCACACTACACTAGCACACTTCTCCCAAGATGCGCGTGTGTCCACAGCAGACAGCTGAGGAAATGCTACACACCCAACCGCAGGAAAGAAGCCCTTCCCGTCGCTCCTGAAACTGTCTGGTCGCTTCTATACAACTGTTTTCCCGGGTGGGAATTTTAGCACCGCAATCACTTTGGGAGACACAAATCGTGCTCTTTGGAGAAGAGACACCATGGGAGAGAGGATCCCTTTGAAGAGTGACCTGCACCGAAATACAGGCAAACGGGCCGAGTGCTTCATCGCCAGGGAGGCCAGAGCCTGAGTAAGCGGGTGAATCAAGAGAATTAAATCAGATCTAAACGCAAAGTGTTTCATAGTGCGTGCGGCAAGGTCTAAACGCTCTTCCCCGGACACACAAGCAGCCTTCCAGGCAGCTGAGTGAGTCACGTGATTCCCAGGTCCTTCCCAAGAGCTGGTCATAAGCCGAGCTCATCCCGGCTCCGACCTGGTGGCAGCGAGAAGTCCTGGCCCTCTGGGGCGCCATGCTTATCTCATCTCCAAGCCCCTCCACCATAATACACGTGTGTCTCCTGCGTGCACTCCTGCCCCTCCCCAAGCCCACTGGTGTAGATAAAACTTGTCAGAACAACCTCCCTTTCAAAAACCCATCTACTGGGGACTCGGCTATGAGGGCTGGTCTGAAGGGTAAAATTCTGGCTCTCAGAACCTCCAACAGAGAAGCAGACAGACCAAAGACACGAGGAATTCACCACCTTTCTGGTGGTGGCGATGGAATGAAAAAGGAGTGAGAAAGAGCTGGGTTCTTTTCCCTCAGAAAAGAGATGGTGAAATCATCAACCCTCAGGCCAAGGGGTCAGGGCCAAGTTAGGGTTTTCTTTTTTTCTTTTTCCTACGAAAGCCATCATAATGATCTTCGGTTTTGTTTTTTTCCTGTCCTCACCTGAGGGTACGTTTATTGATGTGAGAGAGTGCAAGAGAAAGAAAGAAACACTGGTCAGTTGCCTCCTGTACATGCCCCAACTGGGAACCAAACCAGCAACCTTCTGGTGCACAGGACAACGCCACAACCGACTGAGCCACCCGGCCAGGGCATCATGGTTGTTTTTGAGGGGGCGTGACCTACCTCCCAAGTGGGTAGAATTAGCCGTGAATCAGGCCAAGGCAAACGGATGAGTCCTTCCTCTTCACCGACGACACAGGACATTTGAAAAGGCGTGGCGGCGGTGGCGCTGTTGAGTACTCAGGGGCAAGTGGGGGCTGATGCCCCCTCCAGACCAGCTTTCTCCTCCCACCACCCCTCAGCGGTGAAAGGAACACGGAGCGGAGGGGTGGGGTGGAGAAGGGAGAGAGTGAGGGGAACGGAAAACATTATGCAATGCTAGAATGCTACTTTTATTTTAAAAGCCATCATGTGTAAAGCATTAGTGTTTTTGAAATTGCATTCCTGAGTTAATTAAATGGACAATCTTTTATACATAAAAGTGAGAGAAAGCAATTAAAAGCTAAACGAAGAAAAACTGCCTTCCCCTGGTGATCTGGGCTACCCCAGTCCCGCTGTATTAACACAGAGCAAAGACGAGGCTCCCCGGCACCACTGCCCCGACGTCTCCTTTATGGCACCCTCGGTGACAGTTTGAGAAGAATTTGTCTTCTAAGTTTACCTCTGAGACTATCAGGATGAGAGGAGGAGAGGGCAGCGAGAGCAGGAAAGGGCCTCATTGAAGCACAGTTTATAAACAAACAAGGGAGCCCAGGAGAGGCCAGATCTGGGCCTGAATGAAACCTAAATAGATACCACACCTCTTTACGGTCACCTACACCAAAGGCAGCCACACCCGGGGCTTCACCCCGGGAAGCAATTCAGAGTGTGGGGCTGCGCAGCCAGCCTCAGCTCACAGGTCTGTTGTAAGCATCAGAGAATATTCCGATTACAACAAGAGAAACTAAGGTTAGTTATCAGGAGGAACTTCCTAAATGCACTGCTATGTCCACCTCGCAGGTGCCAAAACGCCCACGGGTCTAATTCTCTACAAACGTGTCTTCCCTGGATGGGTGCATGGGGACGGGGGAAGGCTGCTAGCTCCCTGAGCGACAGCCATCCTGGGCTCAGGGGAAACGTGATGACAAACGCCCCTTCTGATGCCCAAACAGACTCAATCCTGTCACCCTCAGAGGCTGAGCTTACCCTGGTGCCCGGACAAGAATGTTCCAATGACAAGAGGCACCACCTTTCTCCTTGGCGTCAGCAAGAAGGAAAACACGAAGTCGGCCATGTCCATTCAACAGAATGGCTTTTCAATGGAGACGTGATGCAGAACTAGAATGGTGTTCTCTGCTTGGAGGCCAGTTGCTCCCAGGCCACAAGATCTCCTACCTCTGGGCTTAACAGCACCCACCCACTCTCCCAACCCCGCTCACCCATCACCCCAGTAACGGTGCTGACTGCTGGCTGTTCCCGGGTGCTGCTCTGTCTGTTCCTGCTTTGGGGAAGGGAGAGGTGGGGAGAAAAAGCACAGCAGGGATGGCCAGGCCCAGGGCAAGTGAGGGATGCTGATATCTCGGGCGCTGGACGTGAAGGCTGATGGCTCTCACCAGCTGCGTCCTTCCCAGCTCTTAGGCCGCGTCTGCAGGCCAGCCATGCCTGCTGTTTGCTCCCAAAGCCAGGCTAAGCCACTCTCTATTTCGGTGCCATCATTTCTACCTTCAAAGGAGGAACTCTCGTGGGGCTGGAAAGTAGAACATGGTTAGTTGCCAGTTTTCTATGCGTGTTCAGCCTGGGATCAGACAGGAAATATAAACCACCTAATCCAAGTGCGTCAGTGCAGAGAAGGGCTCGCGCTGCGGCAGCGGCGCCCACCCCTGCGCACCCTCGGCAAATGGGCTCAAACTGAGCACCTTGCCCGAAATGCTGGTCCGAAAGGAAAGGAGGATGAGAAGAGAGAAGAAACTGGCCTGGCTATCCCACAAATTCAATTATTCGGCCCCCACACAAGAAAGAAACGTTTATTAAATTTCTCTTTGATTCCCCAGGCTCCAAACCCACACTCTGGTGTCAGGGAGGGGTGTTAAGTCAGCCACCGAAATGCAGCTCTCGGTGCCACCCCACCACAGGCGCCCACGCCGCCCTTTGAGATAGAAAGAACCAGCATCTTTTGCTCCAGCCAAACCCTCCCTCTGTTCTGTGGCTGAGTTCACCTCGGCCCCTACTCTTGAAAGGAATTCAGGATGGGTTAAACGTTACCTCTATCTCCGCCCAGCATCTCCTAAGCCATCTGATAAGCGCTAGAGAAAACATCCTGTGTACAGAGGCTGCGATGCTGACACAGGGTGGGGGAGCACCAACGACGACAGGGAGGGGGGGCGGGGGGGGGGGACAGGAGGAGTTAATCCTCCGAGAGATAGGGGCTCACTCTCTGGAAAGTTCAGAGAAAGCAAAGAGAAGAAAGATTCCACCGACTGTTACATGTGGTCACCAAAACTCAAAGCAAGTAGAGCCTTCTATGTCCCAAAGTTAAAAAGAAGAAAAAACAAAAACAGCCTCCTCAGTCCCAGTAGACGGCGCACCCTAGAAGAGAAAAAAGAAGTGCTGAACAGAATCTCAGCCACCGCAGGCTGCTGCGCCTGTGCCTGCAACTGTGCTTTGGTCTCAGGCTGGGGGTGAGTTGTTGCTGGGGGGGGGAGGGGGGGTCCCCTTCTGAATTCCAGGCATTTTCTAATGTTCCTCCCTGCACAGTCTACCATCTCCTTCCCTCAACACAGGGCCTGGCCTAGAGGCAAGAGAATGCCCTACCTTTTGGCCTCAACACCCAGTGTGACGGCCTCGCGCAGGAATAACTCCCAGTGCAGCTGAGCTGCTGCTTCACAGATCTCCACGCTCGGCATCCCTGGTCCAGTGAGGTCTGCCTGAATCACACCTTCTACTGCTCCCAGCCGCTGAGAGGAGCAAGCCGTGATGGTGCGGAGGGCCCCCACATTGGACCGGATCTGTTACCATGAGTGTGTGAAATGCAAGCGCTTTGGCTGACTCTGGTCCCCGGGCCACGGTAAATGCCAGGCAGCATCAAGGGCTTCAGGCCCAAGAAGGGAGTCGCAGGAGAGGCTCCGGGACTGGCTTTGTTTCTAGAACTGCCCTCGGCTCTTCTGCCTGTAAAACCCCCAGGTTATAAACAATTAAGTGACTGTTTACCTCTTCCTCAACCACACCTCAGGGATACAGGACCAGCCACAGGGCTGCGGCAAGAAGCATCCCTCTTCCGACATACACCAAGATCATCCCGGAAACAACGACCCAGGCATTTCCCAAGCGGCTCACTTCCAGGGAGTACCCAGAAGGGAAAAGTGAACATCCGGGCCCACCTCGTCACTCCAACTACTCTCACTGCAGCTGTGATGGACGGGGAGCGTGATGATGAGCGACAAGCCTTCCTCCTGAACACCCCAGAGTGAACAGTGCACCAAGGAGCCCGAGGACAGCCCAGCCCGCGCCTCAGAGGCAAGAGCGTGTCAGGAGTAGCAGTTGCGCCTCGAACCCCAGGAAGAGTCAAACCCCAGCTGGGCTGCCCACCGTGCACCAGCACTCACAGCCCATCAAAGAACGCCTTCCCAAAGCATTTGAAAGCGTTTCTTTTTTCCTGGAAAGGGAAATCGCACTGAGAGCAAGTCTGCAAGGTGAGGCAGCTGCCGCCGTGTCTCAGGCCTGTGAGGGAGAGGGAGACCACCATCGGGTGCTCAGTGCCAACCCAGCAAGCTCCCGAGACCCACACAGCTGCACAGACACCCCGAAACCAAGGACGAGGTCCCTGCTGCTGAGTCAAAGGCAAGGAGAGACACGACCACCCGGGGGTTTTAGCCCTGTAGGCAGCCCCCGTTTCATAAGGAAGAGCAATAAAAAGCCACTGCTAGAACCCTGCCTGCCCCTCCCCATCAGGGTGCCACCAACTCCTCTCTCACCACCACGATGTATATAAAAATGAGGCACAGACACAGGGATGTGTCTCCATTGTGGGCAGGGATGTGAAAAACACCAAGAAATAAAAGCGGGTCCTCTTCTCTCCAGAAGAGAAAGGAGGATGAGGAAACTGATGTTTATTGGGCACTAGGTAACAACAAGGAAATCGACATGTTTCTCATTCATTTGCAATCATCTCAGAAGTTACATCCTATCAGCCCCATCCCACAGGAGCCTCAGAATGTGTACGTGACATGACGCATCTAAGGACACACAATTTAAAAAGCGGCCCAGCTCTCAACTTAGGTCTCTCCTGACTCCATATTAAGGCTCTTTCTACCACATCATGTTCCTTTCTTCAGTCACTCAAGTTATCAAGGAACCTCTCAAGTAAACCTGGTTAAACAGACAAATTAACCAGCAGAACGAAACATGCCTCTTCAGCCCGACACCCGTGAGAACTGGAGAGTCCTGGGAGGGCAGGGCCACAACTGAGTGAATATTCCAAACCCCTCACAGGAGGTAACTGCCCAAAATAAACAAAAACAAAAGGCCCCGTGTGCAATGTTCCGGCAGTAAGGGGCCCCCTCTGGATCCCCGGAGATGCTGCTGACCTGAATATCTCATTAAAAGGCACGCGAGGGCCTTGGCCCATGTGCTCAGTGGTTAGAGTGTTGGCCCACACACTGAAGTTCAATTACCAGTCAAGGGCATGTACCTGGGTTGTGGGTCTCTCTTCTCTCTTTCTCTTTCTCTCTTTCTCTCTCTCTCTCTCTCTCTCTCTCTCTCTCCCCCTCCCCTTTCCCTCCCTCCCTTTCACTCTCTCTGTTCTCTCTGAAAAAGCAATTGAAAAAATGTCCTCAGGTAAGGATTTACAGAAAAAATAAAATAAAAATAAAAACCCACACTAGGGTCTCTCACTATCCTGGGAGTCCTTCCGGTTCCCCACATCAGCATTAACCCTTTGCACTCGCTTGCTTTTTTCTCAATTCCTTTATTCTACTCGGATTTAATGCTAACCGTGTCGAGTCACACTCGACATCCGAGTGCAAAAGGTTAAGTTCTGTGAAAGCAGTAAATACTTGATCTTCTGAGGTGAGGAATCTGACAGCTGTGGTCTGGCTTCAGTCTACATTTATAATCATCTCAAGTCTTATAAAAGGCTAATAATTTCATAAAGCCAGATGTGCCTGATCTCGCAAAAGGGTCTATCAGAAAGGGCAAGGCCCAGCCGGCGTGGCTCAGTGGTTGAGCATCAACCTATGAACCAAGAGATCATGGTTCGCTTCCCAGTCAGGGCACATGCCCAGGTTGTGGGCTCAATCCCCAGTGTGGGGCATGCAGGAGGCAGCTGATCAATTATTCTCTCTCATCATTGATATTTCTCTCTCTCTCCCTCTCCCTTCCTCTCTGAAATAAAAAAAGAAAAGAAAGCAGTCACTTCCGTTCTCACCATTGCTTGCTGAGAAAACTCTCCGGGAAAACTAAAACCACGAGAAGGCTCCTCCTGCAGTTCCATCCTTTCCTGTCTGTAGCTGAGTAAACTCGGAGGAAAGAGGCCAGCTTGCCGATACCCACAAATTAGCACACTGTGCTATGACCGTACCCCCTCTCAAGCAGGATGGAAGGAGATACTTGCTTGAATAGGTCTTGGTTTAGACACTTTTATCATTCAGCCAGGCCAGAACCGCAAACATTAAATAAATATCAAATATGCAGTAGCCTCCTCAAAATAAGTCAACAATCACACCTCCTACATTATTGGGGAAGAAGGGCTGGGGAATGGTTCGACTTGAAAAACCTGATCATGAACCTTTCATTCAGCTTCGGAGACACAGCTTCAGCGCCCCCCCCCCCCACCCCATCCCCACCCCGCCAGCACCCCTGGGGTTTGGGCTGGTGGGGCACCACTCACCAAGCACTCCTCCAAGCCACCTCCGTCCAATGTGGAGTCACCTTGGGCTGAGCCAGAGCAGAGACTGATGGTTGGACAAGCCTCATACCATCACGTGGGAAACAGAAAGGAAAGCAACACTTTGCCCCTAGTGATTAAGGAGAACCCGGCAATCTGGGTTAGAAGGCACACAAACAAAAATCGGTCTCAGAATAGATCAGGGTCATCAAGAGATCGACTCCCCAGTTCACAGGAATCCCAGCGCAAGGCACCACCTCAGCCCAATAAGCAAGCTCATGTTTCTTTTTAAACCTTTAACTCACTTTTCAGCAAAACAAAGCAGAACTGACTGTTTATGTGTCAGTCCATCTGAAGCCACGGAACACTCGGGGGGGGGGGGGGCGGGGGACAGATGAATACTTCTCAGGAAGGTGCAGAAACACGCCGGGGAGGGGGTGTGCCACCGGCACCGCACGTACACCAGCACAGCAAGGTTTCACACCGACACCCAAGCGTGCTTGAAAATGTATTTCATACTACTGAATGTAAGGCAGCGATTCTCAGCCTTTCATCTCGTGGCACACATAAACTAATTACTAAAACCCGAGGCACACCAAAACATATATCCTATTGTTGGCCGAACTGACCAAAAGGTATCATCATTTTGATTCGCTGACACAGGACGGCTATGGTTGTGTTGGCTGTTGTCATTTTCTGATTTGACAATCTAAGGGAAAAGAGGTCAGCGCCCCTCACTCACAGTCAGGTACTGCCCGTTTTACAAGTTCCTGCAGCACTCAAGTGAAAATCGCTGCTCTAAGGCTATTGCTGCTCTTTTCCAAAATGGACAGCCAAGTGGATCGGGCTGCCTCCCTGGTCTCTCCAAAGCTGACTACCTCATGCCCCCTCACCCCCACTCACACTCATACTCACACACACACACACACACACACACACACTCGCTCACACTCATGCACACACACACACACCCATACTCATACACACATTCACTCATACACACTCGCTCACACACACTCGCACACATTCACTCATACACTCACACACACACACACACTCTCGCTCACTCCAGTTGACATTGCACAGCTCTAAAACCAATGAATCACCAGCAGGCTGGATCCCAAGACAACAGTATCACCCACTAGTTAAAATAAAACCCTACTGGAGACTTATGTCCAGAATGCTTGTTTACCAGCTGTGTTTCTTGTTGCTTTCTGTAGTTGTTGGAAAAGCACTTATCAGGGAAGATCAGGAGTTTGGTGGGAGCCAGGTACCCGGAAGAGATCAATCTAAACAACACCTCAACTTCCTTATTATAAGCTACACGCCTTCTTTTACTGACCACATCATAAACATTGTAAAAGAGATTTATGATAGGCCCACATTCAGAGCATCCACCTCCCCTGCTCAAGGGGCAAAAGCATCCCAGGCTGTGACACCGCTGCTCAGAAGCGCAATCCCACACTCGGAAAAACTAAAATCAGTATCTGCTGTGGCACCTCTCTCCCCCAGTAAGAGCATGGCTGTTTCAGGAGGATACAAGCTTCTGAAACGCAGCCTTAACAAACAGAACATTGCTCAACTGTTCCAGAGGCAGGTGTCATAAACAAGCAGCCACATGGCAAACATATTGATTTCCCAGCCCTTATCTCACAGCAACCAGTGCTCAGTTACCAGGCTACTATAATATGTAATTTACTGCAGGGGAAGGAGATGGGGCCCGGGATATCTGAAATATTTACTGGAGAATTCTGGAGGCTTCCCCCAAGGGTGGCGATGTGCAAGCAGAGAGGAAGAATTTTGGGCTGGAAACCACAAATGAGCACGAGCATTTCCAAACTGTCCAGTGAAAAGGCCGGACTCCCGCCCTCTCCCCAGCCAAGAACCCCTAACTCGGGCGAGGATCAACTGTTTCTCCGCTATGAAAAACCCCGCTCAACGCCGCCGCTATGTGAATACAGATGTTTAGTTTCTGCCAAAACAGTACAAGGAAATTACCTCCCTCTATTCTGTGGGTTACAGCGGACTCTTCACTCATTCCCCAGCCCACCTGACTCAGATAAAAATAAAGAGAACAGGGAAGTTAGAATTTTAGAAGCTCCCGTGCTGGCTGGCTTCTGCGGGACTCGTGAGAACGCAGAGAGTTTGCTTTTTTCTCTCTCCTATTTTTAAAAATTTAAGTCAGACTTTTTATATATCCCAAGCTGCAAAACACCAAGAGAGAGCCAACACTAATTAAAAGCAATCGATGTATAGCTACATTAAGTGGGAAAGACGCGCTGTGTCTGGCGTTAAAGGTTGTAGGTTTAAAATTAGACCTAGAAATGCCAAAGTTAAGCTTTTGCGGATCAGCGCCAAGGCGCCCACACGCCTGGCACTATATATACGGGGAGCCCCATACCTTCAGATGCTGCCCATTAAACCCTCAGCAGCACCGACAAGGCCGCTGGGGCGATGCCACCAACAGGCAGAGGAAACTTCCAGCTCCGGGACTTACATCTCCATTGAAATTCTAACCTATTTGGGCATAGATTTTCACTTTTAATTTCCTTAGGAGTTTTTTTTTTTTAATTGCATTTAAATAAAAACCAAGCCCTCGCTGGTTTGGCTCAGTGGATAGAGTATTGGCCTGTGGACCGAAGGGTCCCGGGTTCGAGTCCGGTCAAGGGCACTTACTGCAGTTGCAGGCTCCTCCCCGGCCCGGGCCCTGGTTGGGGTGAGCGCAGGAGGCAACCAATCGATGTGCTTCTCCCACATCGACATTTCTCTCGGTCTTCCCCTCTCTCTTCCACTCTCCTTAAAAATCAATAGAAAAAAATATCCTCGGGTGAGGATTCAAAAAAAGTTTTTTTAAGTAAATAAACAGATGCCAAGCTATGAGGAAGGAAGAAGCTGAAAAGGTTTCTGTTCAGAAGCTCCCAGAATCCCTGGCTACGCCTGCCACCAGCCGCAGGGGCAAGGCCACCACAGACGGTGAACATCAAGCCTCTGGAAAGCTGACCACGAGGGACCGAGTCTGAACACATCAACAGCCCTCCAATAATTTTCAGAAACTCTGCAAACCGACAGTTTCCTTCCTCACTGAAACCTCCGTGTGCGGTACAGCCGCAGTCATTTTTGAAATTATTTAAGTCGGATAAAAATCAGAGTGGAAGATTTCCCTGACTCCCCTCGGAAGAGGCCAACTAGACGGGATCTCAAGACCCAAAGAGGGGGAGACTTTCTAGAATCATATTACTGAACACACACAGGGCCTCAACAAGGCATCACACCACGTGACAGGCAGCATCTGAGGAAAATTTAAACTTCACCGAGTGACAGTAACGATGCTTAGAGGTAACGATAGGCTGATGACTGATACTCAAGGCTCTAGAGGTAACTGGGTTTTTTAATTTAGCAAAGGGTTGTTGTGTTTTAACGGTACGGTTTTCCAAGAAATCTGCCTCAAACAGTATCACAATTACCATAAAGTGCTCTCAGTGGTAAAACAGACGTAACATAAAATGTACTTATTATTTTAACCATTTTTTAAGTGCACAGGTTCAGCAGCATTAAGTACATTCACATCATCCATCATAGAGCTTTTGCATCATCAAAATTCTGCACCCATTAAACACCAACTCCCCAGCCCCTGGCGACCTCTATTCTATTCTCTCTCTCTATGAATTTGCTTCATGTAAGTGTAGGTGCCTCACATAAATGGAACCATACAATGCTTACCCCTCTCGTGTGTGGCTTAATTTCACTCGGCATAATGCCTTCAAGGTCCAACCATGCTATAGCAGTGGACGTCAGCATCTCATTCCTTTTTAAGGCTGATTCATATTCCAGTCTATGTATTTGTCACATTTTTATCTATCCATCCATCCGTCAGTGGACATTGGTTGTTTCCACCTTTTTGTGATTGTGAATAATGCTGCTGTGAACATGGGGGTACAAGTAAGTTACCGGCTCAAGTCCCTACTTTCAATTCTTTGGGGTACATACCCAGAAGTGGCACTGCTCACACAACGTATTTTTGTTCCTTTAAAAGTAATTCGTTGTTTGCATTTTGGCATCTAAGACCTTCATCAGACCCCAAAAAAGTAAAAAAACAACACACACACAGAATTAGGTTGGAAAAGTAAATGTCTACAATGTTGCTGAAGCAGAAAGCCACAGAGTGCATATGTGGCCGCAGCACGGGGGCTGCAGCCCAAAGCCCCCACTTCCTTTCTTGATGGGGGGAGGGTGCAAATTTTGAGTTCAATACCAGAAGTGCTTATAGGGTAGAAGGAATGCAGCTGACCAGCTTAATGGCGATCTGAATGGGCCATTACTGCCTGGCACCTTTGTGAGCCAACAGTGTTAAAAACAGGCGTGTTTTTTGACACGACCTTCTTTAAACCTGCCGGTCTCACTGCGCTAGGCAGCAGGTGACCTGTGGCTGACATCTTAGGACATGCAACCATACTGGAGACCACAGGTCTGTCTTCCCACCTCCCAACAGCTTCACGTAAAACGCCAAGAGAAAAACTGCATGCATGTCTTTCAGGGAGGCCTGTTGAGAAGTTTACGTCTAACCACAAATCAGAAATAACAGATAATCCACACCCTGCAAATGTTAATGAAAACCGAGACCACCTCAGCTTTCCACCACCCAAAGCCTGGCAACCTATGACTCAGAAGTTCAATTGGAGATAAAAACTGAGACAAGAAAAAAAGGCAATTTTAGGTCTGCAGCTTTAATACTAAGATGTCCACGCGATGCTTAAACCATGAGGAATTTACTTTTTCATAGAATAAACTTTTCTTTTAAACTCCTTTTTTTTTTTTTAAATATAGTGACTTAAGTAGATCTTTTGGAATTTACAAGATAAATACTAGTAATTTGATTCTTATCTTCTCTAAATCCAATTCTAAGCCAATTTTGTGTAAAGGACACTAATTATAGCCTACAGGGAGAGAAAAGGTAACCTATCAGAGAGAATACACTTGAAACATTTAAAAGGCTTCGGGACCCTGAAAGTTAAATAGATTTCAAATCTATTGGAGTAAGAATAATAATTAGTTAAATGGAAATGACTCTCAGGCCCTGGTCTACTTACCATGGGCACTCGGAGTCTTGGCAACAGCATCCAATGTGCTCAGGCTAAAGGGACCTCGAGTTCACTCTCATGCCCCAGGCCTAGGCCAAGCAGTCACTTTAGAAAGCCCCAGCCCTGGAGAGCAAAACTAGGAGAAAAGGGCGGAGAGAATCGGCTCTCCTTGCAAAGGGCTGACTTCTGCCTCTTACGGGGTCTCTTTCCCCGGCTCCGTATCTGTGTAGACGACACTGGTTGCGTTAAGATGCTGCGCTTTTTCCAAGCTCAACCCTAAAGGCTGCAATGACGGTGGCCGCCGAGTGCGTGCATGTGTGCCTTCTTCACCACGCCTGCCCCTTGCCTGTTGTCTTTTCTTGGCCTTGGTCACAAGAGACAGTTACGCTGAAAAGATGCCATAAACTCCACTGGATTCTCCGGCAGCTTTAGCGAGGGTGGAACGGCGCGGAGAGGCCCGCGCCTCCGTGGAGTGGAGCCTGCAGCCTGGTGCAAGCGCTCCGGGGAGCTCTGGGCTCGTGGGAGCACACGGGCGGGTTGAGGGAGCAGTGAAACAGATGCCAGGAGGCCTGGGCCTTTGGAAACTGTCGCTTCCACCCACAGACACCCAGGGAGCTGACGGTTCCAAGCCTCTCACCAGCCCCTGGCTCGAGTGCTCGGTTGGTTGGAGCATCGTCCCTTACACCAAAGAGGTTGCGGGTTCGATCCCCGGTCAGGGCCAGTGAGGGAGGCAACTGATTAATGTTTTTCTCTCACATCGATGTTTCTCTCCCTCCTCCTCCCCTCCTCTCTATTAAAAAAAATAATATTAACAACAACAAAGACAATCTTTAAAAAATCTCACCAGAACAGCTTTCATTTAAGGACCTCTCTAACCACTGTGTTCCTGACTGAGGGGCAAGCAGGTCTGAAGTCCAGCCCCATCCTGGCTCACCAGGCATGGGTCCTGGGCCCAGGTAGGAGCCACATTCTCCCACAAGAAGGGGCGCCTTCTCTAAATGACACTGAAGTGACATGTGGACCACTAGCAACCATACTTGAGCCCACAGAAACTTCCAGAGCAGCAATGGCTCTCTATGGAAGCCATCACCTCCTTCCCATTACCTGCATGTCCAAGTTTCCCAATGACCCCAGAAGCCGGTGTCCAAAAAGCCACAGCATTGCAATTCAGCCCAAGCCCTCACCAACGAGCGAAACTTTCCAGTGGCTTGCTCCAGTATCCCAGTGGGGAAATGAACCAACCTCTCAAATGATCAGTGGGATCTCTTGGTTTTGTTTTACCAGAGTCCAAAAACAAACAATTTTATGGGCCTATTTTAAAGACTTTGACCAGAGAAAGGCTCCAAATCTGAACCAACGATGCCATCACCATTTCAAATACAGAAAGAAAAAGTATCACTTGAGAATGCAAAAACCATCCAGAACCAACCCTCGCATATGGCATACTGTCTCAAAGAGCTAGTGTGATGCCCTTGCCGTAAACCATCTACAAACGGACATGGGTTACATGGTGGGAATCGGGTCCTCCTAGAATCCCAGAGAAACGTGGCAGCAGAGAAATCAGTGCTAGCCAAAAGCGAAAACGCCCTTTACTGCATCTCCCCAGTCTCTGTACAGGCTCTGGCTGCTTCCAGCGGCTGGGCCAGGACACAGAAACGGCCCGAGGTGAGTACATGGTACAGAGTTCCTGAGACTTGGATTCTTCTCTTCAACCAATGCTCCACCATCCTTATCTGGACCTTTCACTCGTGTCCTTCCAGGCGTCTTCCACTCGTCCCACTGTTTATGAACGGCCTCTCTGGAAAATGCGCAAGGACAGGGCAGGGCTACCCCTCGGGTAACATGGCGGGGAGGAGGGAGATCTGGAGGACAAAAGGCTGAAAGGCAGACCAGCCCTCTGAGCTGGGGTAGCAACTCCATCACCTCCCACAGCAACCGCCCAGGGCTTCGGAACGGCCCACGTGGGATGGGCTGGGATTTCCCCTTTCTGTACCACGGTTAGTCTGTGGCCCTGATCTTCGCTTCTGAACATATGGTCTCAAAGATACAATTAAGGGGCAAAGACCAAAACCTGCGAGGCTTCCCCATCCATCGGTCTCGGCTGCTGGAAGTCAGTGAGTCGGGGAAGGGTGTCGGCCAGGCCCCGTGCTGTTTATCTTCTTTTAAAGGACAGTTTTTGTGTTTTTGGTTTTTTTTTTGGGGGGGGGGTGCTGTGGTGTAGGAGTGTCTTTGTACATTCTATGTCCTCCAACTTTAGTCCTTTGAATGTTCTTCTGGAAAACTCCTCTTCCCTTTACCACATAATGCAGGTCGGAGAGTGACAAGTACAAAGAACCCCAAGAGTCGGGGAAGGCTGGAGGAAGGTGAGGGGCACCACAAAGTGGAGTCCCCAGTGCGGCTCCTCAGACTCCCCAAGGGGCCAGGGCCTGATCAGCTGGAAAGGAAGGAGCCCTGTGCAAGCCAATCTCATGTGCTATCTGACCGAACCCTCACAGCCACCTGTATGTGAGAGGCAGGTGCTGTCACCACCACCCCCATTTTAGAGATGGGCAAACTAAGGCTCAGAAAGGTAATACGGGGAGAGGAAGGACCGGGAAATGGCAGCTGTAAGGACCACAGAACTCAGAAGTTCATCGCTGACCATGAAACTGCTCTTTGGAGAGAGGAGAATGAGGGAGGAGAGTGGGGACCCCTCCACTCTTTACCCCCAACGGCAGCTCAAGTGAGGACAACTGGACCCTCAGGAGGAACATCAGGCAGAAAGGAATCACTTGCTTCAACCAAATAAGAGGATCAAGACAGAGTGCCCCCACCCCCACCCCAGAACCACAAAATTCGTTTTAAGGAGAAGCTTCGCGCTGCCCACACACACGCCTGCTCACAACCCTGGCAGCGGCCCCTGCACTCTTGCCCTTCTTCCACCCCGAGCCAACTGCCAGTGACAAAAAGCCCCTCAGGCCCCGGGGCCCCCTGCCGCAGCAAGTCCTGGAAGGCCTGCGCGCACACACAGTGCCCTTTCACGGCAGCCTGGGCTCCTGTTCCCGCGGCGGTGAAAGGAGCACTGTGAGCGAGAGGCCTGTCTGACCTGCCCCCCAGCCCCCGACCCCTCTACTGTACTCTGACCGCTGCTGGTCAGCACAGCCCCAGCGCTCTGCTCGGCCCGCGGCCTGCGCCCACCGGGCACCAGGGGCCAGAAGGCAAAAGGCTACGGCCCTGGCTGATTTGGGGGTGACAGTGGACTGTATGGGCCTGGTCACCCCCAATGACTTTCAAGCATCTAAACACTTTTACAAATGGTTCCAGGAAAACCACCGCAGCCACCACGGCCTGGCTGGTTTCGGAGATGGGGGAGGGGAGGTCATCTGCCTTTGTTCTCTCTGTCCAGCCAGCTGGACAAAAACAAGGAGAAGGGGAGTGGGCTGAGTGGCTGAAGTCCTCCCTCGATCGCAGCCACAGGTCACTGGCCCAGCAAGTTGGAGAAGCAGACAGGAACTACGTCGCACTGGGCGTAGCCACGTACTTTAAAAAAAGGAAAGACGAGAAAGAAGGAAACATAAGAGTGGAGGAAAGAAAAAAGGCACCAGGAAATGCAGAAGTAGCAACTCAACTCACATACACACAGAAAACTAGGCTAGACTCCCAGGTCCACTCAGCCACCTGCCATCCACTCAGCACTGGCATTGCAGAAGCTGGCGTGCACAGGTGTTCGCTTATGGGTGGTCCTGCTGGGCTTGGGGGCGGGGAGGACAGGGAAAGACACGAGATTATGATTAAAGGTTCTTTATTAAATGTCCATCGCCTGTGCTCTCTGCAGCCAGTAGGAGGATACACGGACCTTTAACCACCTCATTGCACCCAGGTGCTTCTCACTAAGACCACCTTAGGGCGGGCAGGGTGGAGGCAGGATGAAATCTGAAACTTGGAGGAGAAAACAAGTAAGCAAAAAACACAAGGCCATGCACATGTTTCTTAAATGTCCTACAAAGATAAAATTCTACAGAAAGAAACAATCCGAGAGTTTGGTAGAGATGTTAGTATTTCATGAGAAAGGGCACGCCGCCTCGGGGCACGCCCTCCTGGTGGGAAAGCAGAAGTGGCCTGGGACCTCTCCAATGACAGCCCAGCGTGGCCCACAGCGTCCAACAGCATGCAGTCCTTGGGGATGTTTTAAATGAGTCTCCCCGGATCCAGGAACAAAACGGCTGGGTCTCTAAAGCACGATCTGGAAGTTGTCACCCAGATAGGCCTCAGCAGCACAGATCCCAAAACTACCTTCTCGCCCCCCAGAAATCCCAGGCATTTCTGTGGTGTGGGGTTAGCGAGGGGAGCCTGGGCACTCTCTGACTAAGCGAGGCATCCTTACTCTGCTTCCCAAGCCACCAACAGCCTCCAGGGCTAGCCAGACAAGGCCTCAACTCGAGAAACCCCAAAGTCTTCCCACCACCCTCCCTGCATTAGCAGGCCACTAGGAATAAAGCCTGACCCTCTAGGAATAAAGCCTGACCCTCAGATGCCTCACCCTCCTAGAAAACGCACCTCCCTCCCCCACCATCCAAAGCATATCCTGGCAGGAACACAGAAGAGAAGTTCATAGGAGCCACACTGAATGACCTGAGGGCCACTCTGTCACCCTGGGCCTGTTACTTGTCCATGAAATGATGCCACTTCTTGCCTGGAAGCTGTGCGCTGAACTGGATGACCTCCTCATGTGCCCTCCGATTCTCAGTTCCTTGATTATAGGAACAATCTCAGCGGCAAACGAGAGCAGCCAAGTGACCCAGAATCTGCCACTTCCTGCCCCGAGCCTGGCAGCTGCCCCAGGGAGGCCCCGAGCAGAGTCGCAGACTCACACCTGCCACCTGGATGCCTGTAAAACCTGCACCCGGAACCTACACGCTGCACACGCAGTGGGGTTTACCGGCAACGCCTAAAGGAGGGAAAGGGGAGCAGCAGGCCTCCCTGCCCCTCTCGTCCCCAGATCCAGCTCATGCCTGCACCAGGTTCACAAATCCAACAGAAAGCCCACAGCATCCGCAAGCACGGCTGCAAAAGGATGCTTCCCAATGGGCACTGTAGGGCTGGAGCAACATCACCAGCCCCTCTGCCTCCCGGCCAGCTTCTTCAGCAGCCGCTGGCTCCCTCTCCAAGCCCCAGCTGGGAAGGGGATGATTTCTAGGGGCCTGCAGAGGGCAGATGCCTGGGTCCCAAAGACAATTCAACCCACTGAACACATCATGGATCGTTACTGCCTTGTGCTCCCTGCCAGTGGGGCACTGGGACAAAGAAGGGACAAAGCCACAGTCCCTGGCCTCAGAGAGCTCCCAGTCTCCCGGGAGAATGGCATGGCTATACACACGCTGGTGCGGAAGTGCCCGTCTGAGTCCGTGCCCTCAGGACCTGCCCCGCACAGGGCCTTCAATGCGAGGAAAACCCGATGGTGGAACCAGCAAATGTTCGTTTCGCCCCTTAAGTCAGGCCACCCCCTCTGCAAAGCTCCCCGACGGGCTTTTCCTCAAGAGCTGTTTCTCAATGGGACGTGGCCCGGCAGAGTGGGTCCTGGGCTGGAGGGCGGGAAGGGGACACAGGACCCAGCTGCAGGGCTCTCGGTCCTTGGCCCAGGGAAGCCGGCCCGCTGTCGCCCGCCCAGTAGGCCTGCGCAATAGGCTCTGTGTGAATGGCCCCTGCCCACCTCCCTCACTCTGCATTCACTCCCCAGCTTCCCCTCTTGCCTGGATTATCCCAGCCACAATCAAGTTGCCAATTAAAACAAATTTTCCACTGATAATAGAGAAAAGAAAGAGAAAAGAAAAAGCCCCAAAGCACAGATGGTTCTGCTCTGACGATACCAGAGGCTGAGTCCCTTACTGCCAGCTCGGCCCTGGTGGTTACCACGCTGCCGACTCAGGAAGCCAGCCCACCCTGCCGCACAGACACTGCTGTGTGCCGACAGCCTCCGTTCCCCCCGCCCACGCGGTCACAGAACACCTCCACATCCAGGCCCCCAAGCGGACTCGGGAGGGAGGCATGGAGAGGGAGGGATGGATGGAACTGAGAGGACCCAGATCCTACCCACAAAAGCACCGTGTGTCACCGGAAAGAAGTGAACAGAAGTACCGATAATAAGAGGTCACGTTTTCTCTACACCTCTTGGGCACGGGCGTGCAAAGGATGGAGATATTATTTCCGATTGGAAGAAAAAGAAGGAATGCATCAAGACAGGCTCTGAGAGGAGACACTTCGGCTGGAGCCGGAAGCTTTGCCTCGTTTCTATGGGTGGAGGAGGAGATGGCAAGTGGAGGAAAGAATATGCCCTTGACCGGAATTGAAATGCCACAGTGCTAGCTAGCATGGCATTCACAGCGCTCCACGGCCCGGCCAACTCACTCGGGCTCCTCAATGGCTCTGAACACCGAGCTGAGAATTTTCTACTTGATTCTCTGGGCCACATAACAGAGACCCACGGCAGCCGTGGTCAGAGCTGCTCGAGAGGATGGGTGAGAGCCAGCCAGGGGCACTGCAGGAAGGCTGGTCAGGAGACCGGGACAACCATGTGGCAGGTGAGAGGAGGAAATAAGGCTGGGGAGGCAATGGCGACGGGGAAGGCGAAGTAACGCAGGGCCACCGAGGACGCCAGGCCGGGGGAAGAGGGCAGGACCGCTGCGGAACCTGAGGCACAGAAGAAGGTAAGAGAGGAACAGTGCGGAACTCACTGGACACACACCATGTTCTAGTTCTGGCAGGACTGGTGTACCCAGCAGGCAGCTAGAAAGGAATGTGGGGGGGGAGGAGAGGGGAGGGGAGAGAAGGGAAGGGAGAGAGGGAGGAAAAATCTAGAGACAGAGATCTGGACGTCGTCACAGAGAGGTCAGCACGGGAACCATGAACTGCCCAGGAGGAGACTGGAGAGAGAGGAGAACTGGCAAGGACATCTTCCTAGGAAGCACCCAGTGGGAGGTCAGGGTCACATTCGGCGTCAACTGACTCACTGATAACCCATCACCTTCCCTGTGAAGAGAAACGACCAGCATTCTGCAGATGAGGAAACAGACTGGGGGCCAAGGTGCTTGCCGCTCAGAAAGAGGCGGCATGGCATTCACACCCAGGTCCGCAGAGCTCCAGGCCCAGGTCGCACGGCCTCCGGTGAGAGCACTTCAGGAAGCACCAGAGGTAGAAGGACAGAGGAGGGGATCAGTGCTGGAGTCCAGAGGAGCTGCTGTCTGGACCAGGAGGTCAGAGCGGCCCTGGAAAGAACAGTGCCCGCAGTCACCCTGAGGAAAACCAGACCGCAAAGGACTGAGGAGCTCCTGGGGCAAACGCAAGTTCAAGGTTGGGGAGAGTAAGCTTGTGAGCACCCACCGATGGGCGGCTGTGAGGATGAAATGTGCGCATGACAAGAAGCGCTTAGTGCGTAGTGAATGCTCACCTCGCTGTTATTTCCTGAGCACCTACTATGCGGGCACGGCGTCAGCGCAGGAGGAGGAGGGATGAAGCACAAGCGCTGTCCTCACGGAGCCCGTTTTAGTTAGGGAGACAGAAACGAGCTCCAACAGTTTAATAAGAAGGCGGAGAGCTCGTCGTCAAATGACGCAACTGTAGATGCTGCAGGACACCCAAGCGAGGCCAGACTGCCCAGACAGTGGGGCCGTGCTGTCCACGGAAGCCTGACCTGAGTGGGTGTTGGCTGGGACCAGGAGGCCAGGGAGCAGGGGAAGGCCCAGCGGGTGGGGGTAGGGAGGGGGTTGAATGCCAACAACAAGAGCACTGTCATTCCCAACCTGCTCTGCTGGCGCTGGCGGCTCCTCAGAGCCCCGGGGTGGAGTGTGCACTGCTGCCGTGTGCACAGGCAGAGCGTGAATGTGGGAAAGGACAGGTGTATGCCGAGTCCAATGTGTCCCCACTCAATTTTGCTGGCATCCCCCTAAGTGGAGCGTGATATGCAAGCGGGCGTTTGGACCCGGGGGGTGGGGGGGACTTCAGAAAAAGAGCAAGCATCCAATCAATCCAGGCAGCCTGCAAAGTTGTTTAGCACCCCCACCCCCACCCACTCAGAGAAGCTGAATGACAAGAGAGAGGTGCAGCTTTCTAAGCAGGCGCACTGCCTTGTCTTCCGAACCTCAGTTATCCAGCCTCCAGCCAACCAAGCCCGGCAAATGCCCACAGTGCTAGCTAGCATGGCATTCACAGCGCTCCACGGCCTGGCCCCAACTCACTCTCCTGCCTGTGTCCCAAACCCACCCATGCCCCCCCACTCTGCCACACTGTGTATGGGCCTCCCACCCCCACTCACACACGGCTACACCTTTGCTCATCTCCTAGCTAGAAATGACAGCTCCTACCTCCACTTGTCTAAAGCCTAGCCATCCTCCAAAGACTGGCCAACTGCCACCTGCTCCATAAAGCCCTCCCGAAGCTCCAATCAGAAGCACTCAGCCCTCCCCGGCCCGCACTTACATAACCGAGCACAGGATGATGCGCACACAGCCATGCGCAGGGGGTGTATTAATATCCCTGCACTGCCCACAGTGCTCTGCTATGACCTAGCACACATCAGGTGCCAGTACACGTTCTCTGGACTGAATACCCATGGCGAGGGCCTCACAGTGTTGGGGTGCTCTTCAAACTGTGGGTGGCAGTCCATTAGTGGGTCTTAATTAACATCTTAAAATAAAACGGGCCCTAGCCGGTTTGGCTCAGTCGATAGAGCACTGGCCTGCGGACCAAAGGGTCCGAGTTCAATTCTGGTTCCGGGCACGTACTGCGGTTGCAGGCTCCTCCCCGGCCTGGGCCCTGGTCTGGGCTAGTGCAGGAGGCAACCAATCGATGTGTTTCTCTCACATTGATGTTTCTCTCTGTCTTTCCCTCGCTCTCCCACTCTCCCTAAAAATCAATGGAAAAATATCCTCGGGTGAGGATTAACAAAAAATAAATAAAAATAAACAAACAGGAGGCAGAACAGAAGAGCACCTATCAGAGTCCATAGCATCTATTAAAGATAAAGTGACTTCTCTGAACCTTTGCTTGAGGGATTTTTGTGTGTGCGCTGGGTTAGAATGAACACACACTGTTCACTGTGGGCCACAGCCTCCATTCTAGGAAAACCCACAAATAAAAAAGTCGTGGAGAAACCTGGGGGTTGGGAGGGTCACTACATGCTCTGTTCATTTGCCGATACCTCCCAGCTTCAGAACAGAACCGTCAAGGAAGGGGTTTTTGGGAATTTGGACCAGAGTCCTCGCTCACTGATTATTCCAGCAAGTCCCCCAGACACACTGACCACGGCTGGACGGCACAGAGCTCCGTGGAAGGTGACCACGCAGGAAGACACAGAGCTGTGTGGAAGGTGACCACGCAGGAAGGCACAGAGCTCCGTGGAAGGTGACCACGCAGGAAGGCACAGAGCTCCGTGAAGGGTGACCACGCAGGAAGGCACAGAGCTCCGTGAAGGGTGACCACGCAGGAAGGCACAGAGCTGTGTGGAAGGTGACCACGCAGGAAGGCACAGAGCTGTGTGGAAGGTGACCACGCAGGAAGGCACAGAGCTCCGTGAAGGGTGACCACGCAGGAAGGCACTAGCTCCGTGAAGGGTGACCACGCAGGAAGGCACAGAGCTCCGTGGAAGGTGACCACGCAGGAAGGCACAGAGCTGTGTGGAAGGTGACCACGCAGGAAGGCACAGAGCTCCGTGAAGGGTGACCACGCAGGAAGGCACAGAGCTCCGTGGAAGGTGACCACGCAGGAAGGCACAGAGCTCCATGGAAGGTGATCACACAGGAAGGCACAGAGCTCCGTGAAGGGTGACCACGCAGGAAGGCACAGAGCTCCGTGGAAGGTGACCACGCAGGAAGGCACAGAGCTCCGTGAAGGGTGACCACGCAGGAAGGCACAGAGCTGTGTGGAAGGTGACCACGCAGGAAGGCACAGAGCTCCGTGAAGGGTGACCACGCAGGAAGGCACAGAGCTCCGTGGAAGGTGACCATGCAGGAAGGCACAGAGCTCCGTGGAGGGTGACCACGCAGGAAGGCACAGAGCTCCGTGGAGGGTGACCACGCAGGAAGGCACAGAGCTCCGTGGAAGGTGACCACGCAGGAAGGCACAGAGCTGTGTGGAAGGTGACCACGCAGGAAGGCACAGAGCTCCGTGGAGGGTGACCACGCAGGAAGGCACAGAGCTCCGTGGAGGGTGACCACGCAGGAAGGCACAGAGCTCCGTGGAAGGTGGCCACGCAGGAAGGCACAGAGCTGTGTGGAAGGCCCTCTGTGACTAGCTTTATGGCCAATAGGGACGTAGAAGTTAACCCTCGGTTAACCAGACCACATTCCTGAGTTAATCTAAACATTGTATTTTAAACTCAGAAAGCAACATCCCTAGAAGATCCAGGGCAAGGAAAGCTGCTCCCAGGACTGCTAACTTGGGGACCCCTCTGGGAAGGGCATCTCATCTGGGTTGGCTGCCCGGGCTCTGGGGTGAGTCCCCTTGCCTCGCCTTCCTGACCAGCATCACTCGTTTCCACCCCTCACCTCTCATCACCTCCTTCCCCCAACCTGTTACCCAGGAATCACACAGCCTGGGCCCAGATATCTCAATTGGTTCAAAAGCCGCCCTCCTCATGAGCTCTTATCCTTCTCAATAATGAATTTCCCAGCCCTAAGTATGCAAAGAAGAAATGATATACATTTCTCGGTTGCTCTAAGTTACAGTTAGTTAGACACCTTGAGGGAAGAGCAGCCTCTAGCTAAAAGGTCAGATAAGCTAAAATCAATATAAGCCACCGCCTCCTCAATCTTTTAAATCACCGCCTTTCCTCCCCTGACCATCCCTGAGCCACAACCTTGCAGTGGGCCTGGCGCAACCTCCAAGCCTGCAAATGACCATCCACTCAGGGAAATCGGAAGAGTGATCATCTCCTTATTCTTGTCAACCCCCAGTTCCTTTCCCAGGTAAAAATAAATAAATAAATAAAATCACTGCCATCGGTGGCAGCGATCAGAGAGCCAAAAACAAGGAAAATAATGACAGCGCACACAATGGAAGCACCAGAAGGGAGGTTCTCAGAAGACACGATTAACCTAAGTGCAGCATCTTAAACAACGGCGTGGGAGTCTGGTTCTTCTCCAGGTGGGTCAAGCCTACCTGGTTATGCCACTGCAGATCAACACCCTGACATGATCCCATGCACAGCGACAGCAAATGTACACACATCTGGAAGTATCTAAAAGAGGGGGAGAGGACCTGACCCTGTGGGCTAGGAGAACCCACTGCCTAAATGGGGACTCCATGCAGCTTCCTTACAAATATCTCAAGGGCTGTGGCTCAGCGTCCGTGACTAGAGAGCAGAATTAGTGGGGGCATTAAGCACTCTTGGGAAACAGAACTAGCTGCTCAGAAAACAGTACTATCCCTACTGTTGGGGGGGCGGGGGGTCCAAGCAGAGGCTAGGTGGCACAGAGCACATGGGGGCCGGCCACAAATGTCCCTTTTCTAGCCCATCATCCGACGGGGCAACACCAAAAGCCAGGGTCCTGGTCCATCACCCCTAAAGGGGCAGGGCACAAAGGGAAGAGGGGGAAGATAGAAGGAAGAAGGTAAACAACGCACAAGATACTCTTTACTGCCACTCCCTGGGCCCAGCCGCCGGGATATTAAAATGCTGGCAAAGCCTGGCTGGCATGGGTCGGTGGTTTGAGCATCGACCTAGGAACCAGGAGGTCATGGTTTGATTCCCGGTCAGGGCACATGCCCAGGTTGTGGGCTCGATCCCCAGTGTGGGGTGTGCAGGAGGCAACCGACCAATGATTCTCTCTCATCATTGATGTTTCTCTCTCTCTCTCTACCTCTCTCTCTTTCCCTCTCTTCCTCTCTGAAATCAATAAAAATGTATTTTTTTTAAATGTTGGCATTGCCGGCTGGCATGGCTCAGTGGTTGAGCATCAACCTAGGAACCAGAAGGTCAGTTTGATTCCTGATCAGGGTACATGCCCGGGTTGCAGGCTCGATCCCCAGTGGGAGGTGTGCAGGAGGCAGCTGATTAATGATTTTTTCTCATCATTGACGTTCTCTCTCTCTCCCTCTCCCTTCCTCTCTGAAAATCAATTTTTTTAAAAAAAATTTATAAACATTGGCATGGAGTTAACATTCCAGGACAGGGGCTTCTAGCCAAGACCCAGAGTCCCCCAAACCAACGTCGAACGCCGGCCTCTCGGGACCAGTGGGTGTCACGCAGCGGAGGACAACGTCTCTACCGCCTTTGGGTTGTAACTGCCGTTCAGGAATTGTGTGTTTTATGTTGTTTTGGGTTATGGGTGGCAGTAGGTGCCGAGCAAGACTGTCCCCCTTTCAGCTTCTCTTTTTTAAGAAAGACAAAGAAAAGAGAAAAACAAAACAACCAAACACCGCAGCCCAAGCCCCTGTCTGTGCTGTGGGCGGCCGACACGAGTTTCCTTTATCCAACCACAAAAAGGCATCAGCGAGCCGGCGAGGGGCCCTGGAACGGCCTTGCCAAGCCAGGGCCTGCCCCTCCGTTGAGGTTAGCAGTTAGCCGGGGCCAGAGCCACTCGGGCAAACAGACCGGCTCCCGTTGCACAAGGCCGGCCTTATCTCGCGCCACGGTCGGTTTGCAATTGCGCAGCACGGCAACCACAGCCCAGACCCGGGGAGATAGCCGGCTCCCCGCTTGCTATCGCGAGGCACGGGGGCGTCCGGACGGTTAGCCTGGATTCAGACAGTCGCCTTTCTCCTAAGAGAGAGTCAGGGAACCGGGAAACAGTCCAGTGGCCAGCGTCACTGCGTCCCTTCCTGGGAACCTGATGCCGAAGCCCCTCCCCAGCCCACCTCCCTCCCCCAGGCCCGCCAACCAATGAGAAGAGGTGGCAAGGGTCCATTTCGTGTCAGGTCAGCAAATCTTGGTAGAGCACCAGGTACAGGATGCGGGGAGAGGGGCTGGTGGGCGCCCCTGAACTCCTTCTCAGACAGGCTGTGGGAGGCAGGCCAGGTGCAGGGGCGGCAGGCCAGGCTCGGGACCCTGTCACCGTGGGAGCGCCGCTGTCCCTCCTCAGGCGCCTTCAAAGCCGCCCAACTGCCCCAGAATGAAGTCTAAAACTAACAGCAGTGACAGTTCTTGAGCAACAGCCTGGCTCCAGGCTCTGGGCAGACGTATTGCTGCACTCCATGAGATCCCCCCATGACACCCTCAGGCTGCCCCACACAAGCGCCATTCGGGGTGAGGAAAGTGCGGCTCCCGGTGCTTAGATCATGCAGTCTGCCCGCGGCAGCGTGAGAACCTGCCCATGGTTTCCCCACTTCTCCACGCTGCCATCTCCCCTGCCCGGTCTGGCATTTAGGGCACCACCCTCCGAGCCCATCCCACCATTGCAGCGTCAACCATCCTCATTCCAGTCAAAGGAAGGGACAGTATCGGGGGTCCCAGCTAAGCTTATGGTCACTGCCATGTCGTCGTTTTTTGCAGCACTGCTGGGGAAGTCTCTCTCCCCTAAGGAAAGCCCGCAGGCAGAGGCCCCGCCTGCCTTGCTCATCACTGAATTCCCAGGGCCCAGCCACAGTAAGTGTTACATTTTTTTAACTAAAAAGGAATCCCTCCAGGTGGAAGGCATTGCATATCTGAGTGTCTTGTGCTTTCTCTGTACATCTACCAGAATCTTTCCATTGTCTACTTTCTATCAGAGTTATCAACATGCGCATACACGTTGTTTTAAGTACTTTAACTTCTCTGTTCAAATTTAACTTCTCTGCTCCATAAGAGTTAAGTCCCGTGTCTTCCTCATCTTTGTCTCTTAAACCCCCGGATACAGTGTATCACCTATAAATCTAAGGACTCGGTACATTAGCCGACTCCGGGTGAGCAGCAGACAGGTTAATGAATTCCCCAAGAGGTGAGTCGCCATGCCAAAATCCTCCCGGCACCCCTCACCCAAAGATTTGAAACTGCTCTAAAGTCAGACACTCCCTACCTCCTCCTCGGTGGAAGTGGGGAGCAGACCTGGGTAGTCATGGACAAGTTTGTGAGGGAGGAATTAAAGCAGGCAGGGAATGAGAAGGAAATGGGTTCTAGTCCTGGTCTTGCCAGTAGTTCGCTGTGTGACCTTGGACAAATCACAGGGCCTCTCTGGGCCTTCACGTACTTTCCCCTCAATGATCATGTTGAAATGGACCATTTGATGGGCCCTCCCAGCTTTACCATCCTATGGTCCGTTGGCGAGAACCTATACAAAGCAGGTGGCGAGCTATGCATGCCTCCTTCAACAAGCAGTAAGAAGAGGGTAGAGGGCACTTAGGTCCCCCTTACACTGCTCCTCAACCCTCCGAACCCCTGCTAGTGAATAAGCCAGTCGGCCCCCCTCATTAGAAAGGATGACAACCTTGATTTTAACGTGGATCTGAAGTAAATAAAAGAGAGAAAGCAGAGACTGAAATGGGTTTTCAATAAATAACCTCTCTCTAGTTAAACCTGAATTTTTCCCACATAGGTAGACTTTCACAGATCCAGTTTGGGAGCATTCAAATTAGCACACCCTGGTCTTAAATACTGTGCAAAACACATAGTAAGCATTTTGCTTTTATTTATGTCATCAATGGTTTCAATGGGCATGACTCACCCTTCCTCTTTCACACTCTGTTCTAATATGGTTACTATAAATACTGCGGCAGGGGGAGGGGGGGGGAAGGAAAGAGATAGGGGGGACAGACTCTGAGCGACTGAGCCCTGCCTGGGCCTCTGCACAGCAGGTCACAAAGCATCCAGGTCTGACAGGCAATCCCAAGGCGAATGGGAGCTCACCTGGCAGCCCAGGGCGGTTATCAGCAAGAGGAAAGGCAAACATTGTTCCCTCCACGCTCCAGGTGTTCAGGGCGCGTTAGGAAAGGGGCTATTACACACGAGGAGGGCTCCTGTCACCTCCCCGAGCCTTCCCAACAGATCGAGGAGGGGTGAGATCCGGCCACCGTGCCCCCCACGCCTACTCCCTTAGAGTCAGTTCGTGTGTCTAAACTCAGGCCGTTCTTTCTGAAGCCAAGCTACATCTACTGGTCTCGATTTTTTTTAACAACAGAAATGCCCCTCAGGACCCCAAACTCACAGGAAGCCAAACCACAAATGCAAACCATTTCGGCAGGAGGAGACATCTGCCCGGGAGCGGCAATTCCTTCCAACCGGAGCAGCCGGGAAGCACGTGCCTGCCCGCCTCCCACCGAAGCGGTGAGGCCAATGTTCCCCGGGGGCTGTGCCGGCAAGTCCCCTACACATTCTTTCCAGAACCTACCGTCAGGGTCAGACAGGCATCCCAAGTCATCATCGCTCTAGTCACCAGATTTGTCACCGAATTATTTTGACCATTTCCAACAGCCTAACCTATCCTCCCCAAGGACAAGGCAAAAGAAGGAGGCACAGGCTTCAGAAACGATTCCGAATAAAGATTTCCAAAATGTGCGGGGCCGTGGCCACAGCACTGGATTACGGGGCCCCTTATTCGGTCCGTGGGCCTCTTCAGGATCTCGGCCACACTTCCCAGACAAGGCCTCTGCACTCGTGACGTGCTCACATCATCCATCTACTAGCTCACCTGCTGGCGGTGAGCACAGGGTCAGTGTGTTATCAAGGCCCGGTGCCCAAAGCAGCAGCTCTCACTAGCTCCGTTCGGAGTGTCTCCCGGGGCCAAAGCAACAGGCTTCCAAGGGCCTGCTCCACGCTCACTGGCGCCCGTTTACCACGGACGTCCCTTGTGCCGTGCGCTTTATACATATTTCATTCCCGTCACCGCCTTAAAGGTGCTGGCCTCATTTTTCACAGAACAAGGATACCGGCTCAGAAAGGCTGCGACTTGCTCAAGGCACGCAGTGCCTGCTGGGCCCGGTCTTCACCCAGGATGCCTCGCTCTCAAGCCTGAGCTCTCCTGATCACTTCACACGCTGTCCCTAGACACCAGCACCTCCCAGAGAGCCTCCTCCGTGCGCGAGGGCACCCCTCCCCAACACGTCCTGGGCTGCAGACCCCTATCTGCAGCCTCTCGTGGACTTTGGGCTAGCTGTTTCAACTTCCCGGTAAGCCTACTTCAGCAGGTACTCCTGCTCTCAATAGCACCTCCGCGATCTGCAAACATTACAAGGACATCAAAACAAAGCTATCAGTTGTGTTCCTAGCTCGAGCAGCCAGTCCAAACTCTTTTGTTTGATTCTCAGAAAGCTTATTGACTAGGGGATGGGGTCAGAAGTTTCCCCTGCACCTAGCCTCTTCCAGAACCAGGCACCCTGCTTGAAGGAGCAAATGCAGGGCAGATGGGAAAAGTCCACCCATGTAAGATTTCAGATTTACACCTTTTTTTTTTTTTTGTAAGCACCCATTATTTACCGGCCAACAACGTGGGGGAGCGAGAGCTGGGGGAGGGAGAGAGGGTTAAGGGAGAAGAAGATCGGAACTAAAAGGAGCCAAGATTACCTACATCCTTTCCCCTCGTGTATTAGCACAGGCATCCGCAACCCACTCAGTGAAACGTTCTCAGACTCTGCATGTCCACATAAAGGAGGAGAAAAGTGGGTGAGGGCAGGAAACTGATAAACCGTGCGATAAACGCAGCTGCGTGCCTTACCAGGTACCTGTTTTCTTCCATCAGGTGCTTTCACACATCTCCACCCCCATCTGCAAGAGGGTCCTGTCTGCCCCGCTGGTCCCTCCTTCCTAACTCACCACCCCTCGCCCTGACCCCAACAGTTTATCTTTGCATATTGGAAAACCGGCATTTATCAAGTAATCTACTCCTCATAGATTGTTAAACAGACCACAGGGGTTATCAGTGGAGTTGATACAGAAAGATAAACAGCAACCCCTTATGCAAATAGCACTAAGAATGTGGGGCTGGCCACAGGACAAAATCGGAATTCAGGAGAGCATGAGTCTTAACACTTTTCCTCGGCTTCAACCCTGGAAACCCGCAGGAACCCGGAGAAGATTCCCTGGGTGGAGTTTCCTCTCCGTCTCTTACAGAGAGAGGCAGGTGCGTGTGTGGGTCCCACCTGTTCTGCAAAGAAGAGTGGTGGCTTCCTGTGTAATATGCCTCTTTCCTGGGACTGCAAGCTTCTCCTCCTCGCCACAGCCGTTTCGTTTTTCTGGGCTTTCAGGCCCCCTGGAATGTGCTTTGTTCAGAAAGGGAGAAAGGGGTATTCTCCAAATTGGGAGTAGAGGTCAGAGGGCAGGGGTGAGAAAAGCCATGGAAAACCAGGAGTTCTGGGTTCCGAAACACAATCCGCGTGACCGGGACGCGCGCCTGCCCCCGGGCCCCGCGGGGCTGCCTCGCGCAGAAAGAAGCAGGTCCGGTGGCATCTTTTCAAACTCTTCTCGCTATTTTAAGGGCAAAGTCACATCAAGAAGCAAGAGGTGAATGGCTCCAAGTGACAAAAGAATTGCACCCAGAGGGACGGACAAGCTGCTTCTCACACCAGGCTGCAGGCTGGGAGGGGAAATGGGAGAATGACAGAATCCAGGGCTGATGAGAATGAAAGACTGAATGGAATAGGCTAATTTACACAGGAAGCAAGCACTTACCAGACCCTTCATCTCAACACACAAAACCCTCGGCCATATCTGGAAGCAATTACATCCAGTTAACATGATCTGCTCGCCACTAAAATTAACTGCAAACAGAAATATTTTTCACTTTTGCAACAGGGGATGCCAAGGTCTGGCCTCTCCCCTCCAGCCACCCTCCCTGCCTCATTGAATCAACTGCTAGAGAAGATTTAGCAGCTACTCAGCTCGAACAACAAAAATCACTCTTGCAGCTGTGAGAACACGAAAAGTACGAGAGTGGATGGTTATGAAGGGGAAAGAGGGGAGACCGGGCAGTGAAAACCACGGTGTTAAAAACTGAGGGGCGGGGCAGGCACACGGGCCCTACGGGGTCTGCGGCGCTCACCCGGCCAGCCCTGGGTTTCCACACTCAACGTCCAAGAAAGAAACTTGTTTTTAGAGTCACTCGATTTAGCAGCCGCTTCACGTTCTTTTTAGGTACCATCTTTATCCCCTCTGCCAAGGGGAAGGGGGCGGGGGTATGTGGGGAGGTAGACTCACAAATGTTAGCAGATCCTTAATTTAGCAGAGCATTTAGGGGACAACTGCCATGGTTTAGCTTTGCATTGAACATTTCCAGTCCCTACTCCACCAACGCTTCGAAGCAACTTTCACCTGCTATTTAATCGAGACATGCACTGCTTTCCACGGGGAGGATAAAGGAACGGCCGAGAGGAGGCGAGAGCGTGCTCCCCTCCAGGGTGTGTACCCTGAAATGGGCCAGTAACCCGCTCTCCAAAACTCCGGGTCCAGCTGCCTCGACAGGCTGTCCTTGCCCTTGCGCCCAACCGTGCAATCAGATGATAACGTTTTTCCCCCCCTTGCACTACTGCTGACGATTCCCTAAATACGGGCAGATGTTTTCAGGTTCCTGAAGGAGGTGTCATCTCTGGCCCGGCCCCCCACAGGCCCATCTTTCCGGGCCACACTCTGCACGCTTCCCCGAGAGCTCGGTTCACTCCTTTGTCACCAGGGGCCTTCAAAACGGCAGCAGCAGCAAAAGGAACGCATCCGTTTGCCAGACAACTCACAAACACCTCTCCGTAAGAAGAGGGAGGCAAAAGTTTCCCTCAAGAATAAGGTCAAACACTGCTGTTCCCTGCAAAATTCACATTTAGAAACAGTACTCACAGGCCAAAAAAAGAAAGAAGAAAAAAAAAGGAACAACGTAAGTAGCCTTTCTTTAATGACTCTAAGGCTACGATGAGAGAAAGAAATGGTCTCGGTAAATTAAACAGGAAAAAGTGCTATGCCATTCTTTCCAATGTTTAAAACAAATTTATGTTGAGAGAGAGAAGAAAAAGAGAAAAAACAACAAACACGCACATCCTCTCAAACACTATAACCTGACACCACCCAGCGTTCCGAGCTGGGCTGCGTATCCCGTCTGCATCGTCCTATGGACAATGTCACAGCAACACTACAACGTCGAGGCTGTGACCGCCCCTCCCAGACGAGGCAGCGGGCGCTTGGGAATCTTGCCGCAAGACAGAGCTTGCAAGACGCAGAGGATGAATTCAAACCCAGGTTCAGCGTAGTGCTTCCCCGTTTCCCATCACTGTGCCCAACACCCCCAGAAAATTTTGAAGCTGCAGGAATGCAAAAGCAAGCAGATAATGACACCCCCCTCCCCCGCCCCCCCCGCCCCCGCCCCAGGTCCCCCCTCACAGAGATGACCCCTGCCGGCATGACTCCTCGCACACATCTCCGCACGGTCACCCGGCTCTGTCACCACACAGCCGTCCGGCATGGCAACAGTTAAGTGGCCCTCAGCAAATAAATCAAAAGTTCAAGGCTGCAACATACCACAGTGATTCCCTCTTTACCTATGACAAGAACCAGAGAGGGGCTGAAATCCCAAGCATCCTGCGCGGGTCTCCCCGGCCAGCACAGGTTACACCGCCAGGGTCAGGGCCGCGGACCTTTAGCCGCAACATTCATTTCCTGAACAGGACAAGTTCTCCCGACCATAAAGCTAATAGGAACTTCCTCGCACGGCGAGCCCCGGCTGACAGGGCTACTTGTCACTGGCCACGCAGGAGGAGAGCGCTGGTTCCCATTAGTGGGTTATGATGCCAGGTGCTACTAATAAGGTACATCGGCAAGAAACAAGAGCCTGCTAAGTTGTCTCTCCAACTCTGGAAGTCATCAGGCCTGGGCTTCGGGGTTGGGGAGGGGCCTTACTTAAAGAGAGGGGTGTGGGGGCTGGGCCGTTCAGCCACCGTAGACCCCGGCAGCATCTAACCTGCTGAAGGGCTTAAATCAATACATTTCAAACACTCCCTCCACGTTTCCCCAGCTACCAGAAGAGACTCCCCCAAATTAACACTCGTAATGCTTCCCCCGGCACTCCAGGCCTGATGGATCACCGAGGGCCATTACGGTCGGCCACATCTGCTTCTCACTATGGCAAGGAGAACTGTGCCAACAGGCCTAATGACATTAAGATCACAACGCTCTGCTAATCCGCTTAGAGACCGGCGCTGGGCGAGGGTGTGACGGCTCAGAGAGCGACTCCGTGGTCCCGAGTCACGGGAGAAGCGGGAAGCAGGGAGGCGGCCTCACGTGGAGTCCCTGCTGTGTGCTTTATGTTGGTACCGGCACTCACATGTTTAAAAGCACGTTGAGCGGGAAGAGGCTAACCTACTTCACAGGAGAGGAGCCTGACATCCACACAGGTGAGAGAGTTCCCAAGGTCACAGCGCAGCTCTCACATGCAACGGGACCCAAGGCCAGTCTTCGTGCCTCGCCCCACTTCCCTCTGGTCTGGTGGTGCACATGGCTTGTTCTTGGTGGGCCTGGTGGTGCTGGTTTATTTGTGTGTCTAAGTCCTTACTTATTATATCGGGAGGATCTATAAGACCCTAAAGCGGGAAAAAACTCTAAAAACCATTTCCGACTGGCCCACAATTCTCCTCTTCCTCAAAATTTCTGTGACCAAGTCTAGTAACTTCACCACTAATCCTCCACGGTTTCGGGAAGTTCTTTCTCTCGTCTAACTTGGATTCTTCCTATTGCAAAGCTGAACACAGTCTCTTCCTGGTCAAGAAAAATCACGCCTTGAGGACAAGAGTCAAAAGTGAGCTAGGAATTAAGAATTAAGCAAGTTTTTGCAAAGTTTTCAGCCAAAGTTTCCGTGCTGATAATCAATTCCCTCCTTGCAGCTGCAGAGCTAAACCTCACGTAGGCAAAACCCAGCCACAGTTTTCCCAGACTGAGCCAGTATACTAAGCACACCGGGGCTTTTAAGGGGAAATGGTAGCAAGGGGAATTTCTGATTAGGCTGGCAAGAAATAACAGCATGGAATTTTCATTTTTGCGAGTGGGTTTCTTTTTCTCTCCCTTTTTTGTTTTTTGATGTGTGTTTTTTTTCTTTTTCTTTTTTTTCAGGCAGCACAAAAGGCCTCTATCTGGAGAAGCTGGTCTCGGTGTCAGTAAGAGACAGTGTAGTAGATGCAGGTCCTTGGGCCTCGCTGGCCCCAACCACCTCACACCTGGACCCCGGGCAGAAGCAGCACTCACAGCTTCGCTCCGCGGCAGCCCCAAGAGGCAGCCAGGCCGGAGCAGGCCGAGCAGCGCGAGCCTCCTGGTCTCTGGCTGCAGGAGCACGAGCTGAGCTGGCCGTCCGCATTCCCCTCCCCTCTGATCCCACCAGGGGCCGAAGGGCCAAGCAGTGCGTTATGGAGAGAAGGGGGCGAGTGGAGCCCGAGGCCTGGGCACAAGCCCTGTGCCACTCTTGCCTGTCTTACCACGGACAAGTCCACTAACCACTTGTGCTTCCCCCTGCCCATCTGAGATGCAAAATTAATACCCACCTTACAGGGTGGCTCTAGGGTTTGGGAAGATTCTGACCACGGATGCGCTTAGCACAGAACCTGATATGCATCAAGCACTCAAAAGAGCGTTTGCTGAATTCACCCTTAGAACCCTGCTGCACTGGGGTGGGGAAAGGGAGGGCGCTCTGGAACACGCAGCACCCACAGCCCGGACTTCCTAGGTGGGTGGTGTTGTGCCCCCCGTCTCTGCACGCCTGGCCATGCGGGCAGGCAACAGGACACTGCCCCCGTGAGCTGCCTGGGCACGGGGAGCTGGGGATGCTGGAGAGCGGCCCAGCTAAATTTAAATGAGAACTGGAATGACTCATCAGGCCTCGGGTCAATGGGACAAAGCGTACCCTGGCCACCAAGGTACAAGAGATCGATTTCTGGGGAAAACGCCGGCGCTCACGGTGTACCAGCCCCACACGGTGCCCGCGGCAGCAGCTTCTATGGTGCTGAAGGAACCAACGCCTCTGGGGCGAAGTAGGACCTGGACCAACACAAACATGTTCTTCGCCTTGCACCACAGTGTACCCGCTGCACAACAATGGCAACAAACACACAGTAGCAGCCCTGGCGGGGTGCCCAGTGGTTAGAGCATCGGCCCGCACACCGAAGGGTCGTGGGTTTGAATGCCCCGTCAAGGACATGTACTTGGGTTTGCATGTTCGATCACCGGCCCCAGTCAGGGTGCATGCAAGAGGCAGCCAATCGATGCGTCTCTCTCACATTGATGTTTCTCTCCTTCTCTCCCTCCCTCCCTTCTACTCTTTCTAAAAAAAAAAAAATCAATGGAGAAAATATCCTCAGGTGAGGATTAAAAACACACACAAAACAATAGCCAACACATATGCAGCACTCACCCTGTGCCACATTCCTTGCACTTTACAAATACTTATTAATTGATCCTTATAACAAACCAAGTGTTTGTTATTATCCCCATTTTACAAACATTCAAGCAGGCACAGAGAGGTCAGGTAAGGTAACCTGAGTCACACAGCTGGCAAATGGCAAAATTGGGATTCTGAGCCAAAAGTAGTCTCATTTGCTCAAAATATGCATTTACACTGTATAAAATGTGGGGTGGCCCTGGCTTCGGTGGCTCAGTGGTTGAGCGTCGACCTATGAACCAGAAGGTCACAGTTCGATTCCCAGTCAGGGCACATGCCCGGGTTGTGGGCTCAATCCCTAGTCGTGCAGGAGGCAGCCAACCAATGATTCTCTCTTACTACTGATGTTTCTATCTCTTTCTCCCTCTCTCTTCCTCTCTAAAAATCAATAAAAATATATTTAAAAATCAATCAATCAATCAATAAAAGGTGGGGTGGGAGGTGGGGCAGTGGGGATGCCACATTTTTCTTTCTATCAGAATAACTGCCATGGAGTCAGGGTTCGCCAACACAGAACCTGACTAAGAGAACCTTCTGTTACCGTGGAAAATCCAGAAACCCTCCACTGGACAAACTGAGACACACCTGTATTTATTTAGCAAGACGCTGAAGTCTCACACTTGGGCTTTCCGTTGGACGTGTTTTAAAGTCATTAATTTACAAAACTGAAGTGATTGGAAATGTTTTTCTCCAGAATTAGCAACAAATCAAAGAGTTGTGAATGGAGTTTAATTTTAACAGTTTAGGATAATCACTACCTTAGATTCATAAATGGTGTTCTTAGAACAAGCGGGAGGGAAAGTGTGGCTGAGCTAAAGCTGTCTCCCCACTCCCTCCCGCAGCTCACGGCACCAGCCAACAGCGACAGCAAATCAAACTGAGACTTCTCACTGAGAGGAAAGAGCATACAAGCTTCCTCCCCTGGAAATAAAATAAATCATCTTCAAAATTTCCAAGAGTTCAGCCTCGATCCCAGGTGGCTCAGAAGCCCTAAGCAGGCTTCAGTGTGTAGAAACGACGTCAGAGCGGACAGACTCGAATCTAACTGGCCCCCTATTGTAGCTGGAATCCAGACTCCAAACCAGAGCAAAATGCAATGAACCAAGAGGACTTCATGAAGATGAAAGTGGGTACACTGGTGGTGAAAGAACTACTTTTTAAAGAGCTCAACAATCCAGAAACAGTGTGTCCAAGTGCCTAAGTTTACAAATGAAGAAATCAAAGCTCAGGATGAAAAAAAGACTGACCATGGTGACCAGAGTTTTAAAAAAAAAATAAAGAAAATAAAAGAAAAAGTAAAAAAATAAATAAAGGGCTGGGCCTCAAGGCCTGCCTCTCCGCGGCTGCACACCCCACACACAGTCTCCCATCGGGACACCCCAGGCCCTCTCCCAAAGACTGGATTTCCAGGAGCTCAGGAGGTTATAAACTTGAGTCATTCATCACCCCCAAAAGGATACTTCCTGGAAATAGAAATGGATTCAGAAAGGATTTGGGCAAATCTGTGAATGACAGAACAGCCATAAATAGATCCTAAGAGGAGCTGGACGCCACCTGACCTTTAGGATTGACGTCAAGGAAGATAGCTGTAGCCTCCTATGGTGGCATCTCAGGGACAGGGTTGGCAACCGAAGACTAGGTCAGATGGAACTGACCCAAAATGGCATGCACATGTTCTTATATGGCCTGGCGGAGAGCACCCGGGGCTGTGAAGTAGGCAGGGCCGGTCCTATCCATTTATAGCGATGCAACCTGGGGCAAGTCGCTTACTGGCTCCAAGGCTCGCTCTCCTCATCTGTGAACTGGGACTGCTAATGGCCCTCGGCCCCTTATCCCAAACCCTGGGGCGCTTCAGAAATCCAAACTGGTACGATTTTACAAAGGAACTACGGGGCTGATAGTGTTTGCCCAGTCCCAGAGGCGTCTAAGGAAGCACTCTGTAATCAAACACATTAATATTTTTGCAGCAAAACAAATGAATATTCAAAATAGACAGGATAAATATAGCCTCACATCAGTTCAGATCAGGTTTTGCCACTAAATGAGTTTGCGGCAAACTTACAAAGAACCCATCAGCGGCGTGCAGCGTTCTCCAGACTTCATAATCACAGATATGGAATGATGGACCCGTCTCCCCTTGGGGGAGGATTGAAGTTAAGAAACACAAAGTCATTCAAGATGCTTTGCAAAGGCGTAAGTGCTACAACCGATAAAAGGCATTAGCAACATTATTGCTGTTGCTACCATTACTCCACAGCATACTCCTTTCCAAACAGAACTCGGTTTGACCTCACAGGTGCCTAAAGCTGGTAGGATGATGAAAAGGGGCCAAGAGTTCAGGGCAACTTCTAAACTCCCCAAACTGGCCAAAACCAAGGTCAACGGCTATTGGCCCTCTACATGGTCAACCACTGAAAACAGAGCAACTGGCCACCCGAGAGAGACCAAGGCCAAGGGCCAGGCAGAGCTCTGACATCTCTGCTATATGGCTCAGGCACCCTAGAGCTGGGCCTAGGGAGCTGGCTGAGACCATTCCTTTTGGTTCCTGAGCATCTCTGCAAGAGCCAGGCAAGAGATCCCACTTGGTGTGCAGGACACACACTGTAGCTGGCCTAAGGGTTTGTCTGCAGAAGACCCAGCACTCCTAGGAAGCCAGATCCCAGCCTGATCCTGCAGCGTTGAATTCAGAAACATGACCAGGCTGTATGAGCCTGGGGAGGCTGAGGGCTACAAATGATGACTGTGTTCACACTTAAGTCAACATGCATATCACATATGTATGCAACTCTGAGAATGAGAAGGTGCGTCTGGCCCACAAGCCTACGTGCAGAACTGCTCCAGCCTTTCAGAAGAGAAAGAGAAAGAGAGACTGAGCCTAGAGTGAGATTCCAGTCTTCCAGAAGCGTACTGTGACCCTCCCAACATCACCCTCCCTCCCTCAGTCGTATCTTCTATAACGTGGGCCTCCTGGGGAAGGTTTTGGGGCCCAGAGCTTGCTCCTCCGTCTGCCTGAGAATGCTGCCGATCAGGTCTTCTAACTGTTCTGACTTCCTTCTGATGGTAGTAGTGTCTTTGTCTGGCCTCTCCTCCAATCCATGACTACATCTGACATTGTTTTTACATCTCGCCGTGCACTGTGGGGACCACCACTTCACTACTAAGTTTCATTCCAACTTTCTGTCATGCTAACAGGCTCCTCTCTCACCAGCTTGGGGCCAAGTCCTGAGGAATCCTACTGATGGCATCCCATAACAAGCTCTCCTTTCTGCCCCACTTCCCAGCAACCTCCCCTTCCTTCCTCTCCATGCCCTTCTGCTCCCCAACAACTGAAGGTACTTAACCTTTACCAACACTCTAGCCCATGGGCCTAAAAATAAAATGGGGGGCGGAGGCAGGGTAAGAGATCAACCAAAGGACTCGTATGCATGCACATGAACATAACCAATGGACACAAACAGTAGGGGGGTGAGAGCATGTGCTGGGGGGTGGGAGTGGCTGGGGAGAGGTCAATGCGGGGGGGGAAGAAAACTTATGTAATACTTTAAACAATAAAGAATTTAAATAAAGTTTTTTTAAAAGACTAAATAAATAAATAAAATAAGACCTGCCCAACTGGCATGGCTCAGTGGTTGCGCCTCAACCTGTGAACCAGGAGGTCACAGTTCGATTCCCGACCAGGGCACACGCCCGGGTTGTGGGCTCCATCCCCAATTCGGTGATCATCACTGATGTTTCTATCTCCCTCTCCCTTCCTCTCTGAAATCAATAAAAATATATTTAAAAGTAAAATAAATCTGTCGCCTCTTATTTCACTATGTTCATCACTGTTATATTATTGCCAATTCCAGTCTCCTGATGTCCAAGTCTCCCACTGATTGTGTTGTGTTGTTTCTCTGTTTTTACTGGTAGCTGGGAGGTGGGGGAGGAACAGAGAGCCTAGGAAGTAGGGAAGTAGCACCTTAATCCAGGAGCTGAGGGAGGGGCGTGGGGGGGGGGGGTAAGGCCGTCTGACCGGAGCTGAGGGGCTGCCAGCCTGAGGAGGGCCGGGCAGTGCAGGAGCATGGTGCCCCTCCTTGGTCTCTTTAGACCCTCATAGCTTTCCACCGGCACTGCCCCAGCCTCTGGGTTCCTGGGTTGCAGCAGCTTACTCTCCACCCTGAGTCAGTCAAAGCGCATTCTCCAAGTCAGCAGCCCACAGCGTGACACCAAGGGCCCAGGACCAGCGCCTCAGCACCCCAAGTCCGCGGACAGGGCCGCTCCCCACAACGCCCGCAGCCAGCACAGCCCCACGGACGCCGCGCTGTGGACACCAGCACTGGAGCTCGGATCCAATGGGGTCAGGCAGACGTGAGACCCAAACAAGGCGGGGACACAGGGTCAGTTCTTCTCCTTCACAGTTACTGGGTGCTGTCACAGCTCTAGGGACTCCTAGCTATCACTTCATTGATTCAGCACCACACCCTGCCAACCACCTCCATTTAAAAAAGTAACACAAGTATTTTTTTAATAAATAAGTAAAAAGTAACACAAGGCTCAGAAAGGGTTCCTAAACTCCAGTTTCACCACCTCGCTTCGTGGAGTATCGCACCGCCAGGCCCCAGCCCCTCCCAGGGGGGTGGAGGGTCCCGCAGGACGGGAACTTGGGGGTCCTGGGAGGGTGGCGGCTGTGGCGGCCTCTCCGGTAGAGAGGCAGCCGGGCCTGGAGAGCCAGCAAAGCGTTTCCTATCCACCGGAGCCCACTTCTCACGGCACATCACTGAAACTATTCACATCCGGAGAAGACGAGAAGCCGGCCTGGTCAGGTTTGAGGAGGGGGTTTCCTCTTCAGGAAAGTCTGAGCAAAAACAAACACTAACTCGGTCGACTTCTGAGCGGCACAAGCATCGAGACACACCTTAGCGGCGGTTGTTTTTCCGCAGCCACCGGAAAAATCGGCTAACATTGAGCTCAGCAGCACTTTCCACAAGGTAAGTCACGCTCAGAGCCACGATGAGGTACTGTCACTGTCGGAATCCGGCTCAGCTTGGGGTCATCAGACAAACCTCAGACGCCTCCCCCTTTCCCCACACCCCCTCAGTCACATCCCCTCCTACACTAATGAGAAATGGAGGAACGGGGTAGACAGAGAGGGGTGCCAAAGTGCGGATCCCCCAAGAACAGACCAAGAGCAGGCAAGAGGGCACACAGGCCAATGTAACCACAGTGACGACAGAAACCGGACTTCTCCATCCCACTTACCAGCCCCGGGGCGGGAGGGGAAAGTGAAAGTGATGGGCATGCCCTTATGACAGATGCAGGCTAACGCCAAACCCTACTGGTGAGCAATTCTCAGAACGCTCTGTGCTAGCGGCACAATCCTCTTCAGGACTGAATGACTCCAAAAGGCAGCAACGTGCAAAGGGGTGAGGAGCTGAATTTGAATCCAGCTCTGCCTCCTACTCTCTCTGCGATCCTGGTAAACAGTCTCAGTGTCTCACCATGTGAAAGCAGCACATGGCCTACACACCTCAGAGGGTCGTAACAAAAACGTGCCTCCTCAGCAAGCACTTAGTATTGGACCAGACATGTCCTCGGAGCGCGGTGGATGGTTATTTCACAGAGAAGGGACAGAAGCCAGGGGAAGCCAATGCTGGCCCCAAGTCTCTCATACCCATCCTTCCCCCTCGATTAATATGTAAATCGGCTCCTTCTAAATGTGCTTCTGGAAAGAGGGAATGAGAAGGGAGAGAGGAAGCCACGTTCCTGGTGATGAACGTTCACCAGGAATGACGTTGGGACCGGCAGCGGCTCTAGCGCCCTAAGCAGCATCCGGCCCCTCCCATCCTCCGGAGCTGCAGCCGGCCTGCCTTGGCAGAGACCACTGATGGGAACCGAGTACCTGAAACCGGGCGACATGGCCAGATCCGGGCCGTGGGAGACCTTCATCCTCAACCCCACCTTCCTTCTTCCTCCCTCCACTTTCAGTCACTCCAGGCAAAAGAGAACCGTCCAACAGCAGAACAAGCAAACGGGAGCCCGAAAGCAGAAAGAGCGAAAGCCTAGTAAGATCTGGGTCCAGGCGTTCCCCAACACTTAGGAAAAACCCTAGGCCCCTCACCACACGTGGAAAGCATACCCCAGTCCCAAGACTTAGAAAGACGTGGTTTTTTTTTACCAATAGCAGGGAGCACAGGGGAGTCGGGCGCCAGGACTCGGGAGCGGCCAGGTATGAAGGCCGGCTGCCAGGGCCGGAGGTTCGGGCCGGGTGACCGTGGGGCTGGGGAGGGACCTACCTGTGCTGCTCTACGGCCTCGTTGTCAGGAAGATCCACCCCACACACGCTGCACGGCTCCCCGAGGGTCCGGCTCTCCGACTTCATGCCCACGGCCAGCTCACCCAGCTTGCTGAACAGCTCCCTCTGGATGAAGCCCTGCGGCAGCAGGCTCCCGTAGGTGCTGAAGTCCATGGACACGGCCAGAGCGGGCTGCACCTGCACGTGGAGCCCAGAGGACACCGACGACGGCATGTTCAGCACAGAGTCAGCCTTGTGGTTGGGCAACACGGAGTAGACGCCCAGATGTTTCTCTGCGGGGGGCGCCAGGTGCTCCTGTCGGCCTGGGGGGCCCTGGCCAGCCTCCGCGGGGGTCGGCAGCGGCTCGGCACTCTCCTCGCGCCCGTAGTGCAGCTCCCTTGCACTGGTAATGACGCTGCTCCGAGTTGGGGTCCCGGGCCCCTCTTTGCCCCTTTCCTCCACCTTGTCCCCCAATCCGCCCGAAATGCTGGACTCGGCTGTCCCGGGGCTGTCCTGGCTGGGCACCTCATCCACCTGCATCATCTCTGTCTTCACCTCAGCTACCCCGGGGAGCCGCCCGGCCCCAGCCAGAGCAGGTTCGTCAGGCCCTGCGGGGGGCTGAAGAGTTCCCTGCAGGAGAGACTGCCCTATGGTCATCAAACTGTCCACGGCGGCCTTGGTGGGACTCATGGCTGAAAGGCCAAACGAGGTGGACACGGACGGGCTCTGGTCCGCCATGGGCCCGGGGAGGCTCTGCGCAGCCACACTGGCATACCCACTCTCCTCGCTGGAATGCTTCGAGATGAAGATGTTCTTGAGGTACCGGGCCTTGCGGTCCTCTTCTTCCTCCACCCCACCGTCCGCCATGGTGGCCTCCGTGTCATTGTCGTCTGTGGCCTGGATGGTCTCCAGGATCTTCAGGCACTGCTCCTCCAAGTACTCGATCTCCAAGATCTCGGCGGCGTACAGCAGGTCATCCAGGTCCTCCGCCTTGGCTTGCAGCGTGGCCGTGTAGGCATACTCCAGGATCTGCTGGAAAGTCTTTGGCGAGAGGAAGTCCAGAGTGTAGTGCTGGCTGTTGCGGTGGAAGAGGATCTCAAACATCTTGCTGGTGCAGGCCAGCACGGTCCGGTGGGCATGGAACTCCTGGCTGTCCACCATGATGACCACATCGCACAGCGTCCCGGCCAGCCGCATCTGGTTGGCCTTGCACAGGAGCCCCGAGGGGTGGCTGGGGTTCTGCAGCTGGATCATGCCCATCTTCGTCAGATCCATGGTGCTCCCCGCGGCTTAGGCATGAGGCTCTCTTTCCTTCCGGGCTCCGCGTGGTGGGGCAGGCTGAGTCTCGTGGGCCAGTGGAGAGGGCTAGAAGGGAGAAAGGGGGAAGGGGCGAAAGAGATGACAGAACAAAAGGTAGGTTAGTCAGTGTCCCCAAAAGTAAGCATTCAAACAATACAACCCCACCCTCGTTCAGCCGGCAAGAGCATCCTGGAGATGTTACCGGAGGGGAAGGGGCTTCCTAGAAATCTAGGAGTCTGCCTTCACAAACCCACCAACGAGAGCAAAGACAAACTTCTGCCACAGCACATGCCTAATTCACTGTCTGATGAAGTAAAATGAAAATTACAACGGAGTCCTCGGAGCCCTGGTCTTAAGTCTAAGAGTGGGGGCGGGCGGGGGGTCCTGTGCCAGGCCAACATGTTAGGAGGAGGTGCCAGCACTTAACTGAAAATCGGTAAGAACTGAGCCACTTCCTTTGGTCAATGTGAGCCCTCAGTTTCCCTCTGAACCGCCCCCCGAGCAGCAAACTTCATCTTCAAAACAATATTTGTCTGAACCCTGCTTCACTGGGGTAGCCCCGGGAGCAAAGCCAAGCCTAGCTGGGCTAGCAGCCTGCAGTCTGGCCCACACAAATCCAAGGGCAAGGGCTCTTCCAGGCCCATCCTAACACCTGGGCGCACGCTTATGTAAGATGCCTCACTAACCCCGCCCACAGTGCCCAGAGGACAAGAGGATCTATAAAAGGTAGGACAGGCTGTGGAGGGCCTAAGAGAGACGATAGGAAATATGGACCCTTGGAGCCAGGAGTGTAATCTAGGCATATGAACTCCAAGTGGGTCCCACAGGGTCTCTGGAGTGGGCAAGTCCTGTCACCAGGAGCAGCAACTGCCGCTGGGCATGGCTCCCGGTGCTAGAAGTGACACTGGCACCAGCATTTAAGGTGCGAATTACAACCAGTATGAAGGGAAGACAGGGCTGGGAGACAAAGGCCTCCCCCACAGCAAGCTGTTCAGGATCAATAACAGGGCTCTGGAACTCTGGGGATCCCCCACACACACACACACACACAACGGTTTCAAGACTTAAAAGACCTCGAAGGCCCAGTTCCCTCCAGCCTCTGCCTTGCTGTGGTCAAGAAATGAACTGGGAGCAAAGGTTCTGCCGAAATCTCCCAACGCTACTTGCTTCTGCCCCCAGAAGGAGCCCTCCGGGTTCCAGAGCCAAAAGCTCCCGCAGAAAGGGTAGTAATATGTCTCATCAAAACCGTTGGCTGCCCAGCCTGGGGTGGGGACTGGGGCCATTCATCCTCGCCTATGGCTTTTCCACAGACTACTTAGGGGTTTCCGAGAGCAATGCAAAGAATGTTAGCTGGGCTACTGAATTCCTTCCCCAAAACAAGCTCCTTGGGTCCCAAGGGAAATCAGGGTGCCCTCAGTCAGCCGTCCCTCCGGCCCGCGGCGATCCTGGCGGCGCCGGCTGCAGCGCCCACCCCGGCGGAGCGGTGGAAAGCTGGCGCTAACCCGCCCGAGCTCCAGGGATCCACCGCGCTCTCCCACCCCCCGTTCCCAGCCACCCCCACGGAGACTAGGAGACGACTTCGGCAAACTTGGAGAAGCAACTTTTCCCGGGGATCCAGGCGGCAGAAAGGAAGGGAGCCGGTCTAGGGAAGAGGAAAAGCAAAAGGGACCCGGACGAAAAGCTCGAGTCCGGGCGGGCCGGGCTCCGGGGCAAGAGCCGGGAGGAGGTGGACCGCCTGGCCGCTAAGGGGAAACACAAAAGCCCCACCGAGAGTTGTGGGAGGACAGGCAAGAAGGGGTCGGCCGGCCCTCCCTCGCCGACCCTGGGCCGTGACCCCCGGGAGCGAAGGGCAGGATCCCCGGCCGCGAGCCGGCGCCGCCAGCAGCGGTGAGCCCGGCCCAGGCACCGTGCGCGCGTCCCGGGGAGCGGGCGAGGGAGTCCGCGCTGAGCACGGCTGGGCGCTCCCGCGGGTCCGCCGGCGGGGGAGACCGTGCGCATTTCCAACGCCCGCGGGAGTGTCCCGGGGCTGTGAGGGCGAGCTGCGGGCGCGCCGGGTGGGAAAGGCGCCCGCACGCATCAGGTGCAGAGCCTGGCACCCACCGAGTGCGGCCGGGAGCGCACCGCCAGTTCCGGCGTCACGGCCAGTCCCGCCGGGAGCCGAAGAGGGCCCGGAGCCCCGGGCGCTGCGGAGCTCCGCCGCGGCCGCCCACCTCCTAAAAAGAGGGGACCAAGTCTAACCAAGAAAAAAGGGCCCACCACGTTTTCCAAAGAGAAACAAAACCCAAGCGAGTCCCAGTCCTGCTCCCCTCCGGCCCCAGATTCACTCCTCGGATCCTCCGATTATAGCTTCCCAGCCGACCGGCGAATAAACACACAAATAAGCCACAACCCTCTCTCGCGCCCGCGCACCGGTCCGCATACATATGAGCACCCACCGCTCCCGGCACCCCCGCCGGCCCCCCGCGGTACAAAGCCTCGCGATCCCCAGCCCTCCGCTCCCGCCCTCAGTCCCCGAAGACCGCTCGGCCCCCACCTCTCACCCCGACCGTGCCCTGGAGTGGAAAGGTTGGGGTGGCAGCTGTGCCCAAGCTGACAGCCGGGGCTCCCCCTTCTAGAACCCGACCCCAACCGGCGGCGGCGGCGGCGGCTGCAGCGGCAGGAAGGGAACCAGCCGAATAAAATCGGGCGCAAGCCCAGCGGCCGAGCGGCCGAAGCGAACGCGCCCCCCAGACCTCTGCAACCCCGGCGCCTCGGCAGAGGCTCTCCCTGGGCAGCGCGCCCCTCCCCGACCCCCCAACTCACCGCTGCCACGCCGGGCGCCGTGGGGTGGGCGTGCGTGCCTCCGGGGGTGTGCCAGTGTCGGGGAGCGGGGCTGCTGGAGAACTGTTGCTCTCGGGATCACGGCGGCAGCGGCGGCGTCGCCCGGCAGTTCGCAGTACCCGCTCTCATCGCCCTCAACTCCTCTCTGCTGTGAGGTTAGCAAATCACCACCGGCTTCGGCGCCTCCGCCGCGTCCCACGTCAACGCCGAGCCCCCTCCCCTGCGAGGCCCCGGCGCCTCTCCATCTTTAGTGCTGGCGGCGGAGCCGGGCTCCCTGCCCACAGCTCCCCCCTCCCGCTGTCCCCCGGCTCAGCCCGTCCCCACCCCCCGCACACCTCCCCCGCACTGGGCGCACGCTCCCGCCCCACCCCTTCCCTCCCTTCCCACCCCCTCCCTTCCGCGCGCCGGGCTCCGGGCTTCGCCTGACATCTAGCTGCTGCTGGGGCGCCGGCGGCCGCCGTCACCGGCCAGGCGGGGAGGAAAGGCGCTCACGGAGGAGAGCGCCAGGGGCTCGGAGCCCTCCGTGGGGCAGTAGAGATGCGGTGCGGGGGCCAGCCCCCGCTTTCCACCCCCAGGTTTTTCATTTCCCCTGGACACGGTTTCGCCCCTGCTGCTCCAGGAGGGGAGTTTCGTCCCGGGCTCCAATGTTTGCCCCAGTTCCGTGCGTGTCATCTCGCCTTTCACTTTTGCTCCAGGCTCAGGGCTGCACCCCCTGTAACCCGAGGTCGGTTTGGGAAGGTCGCCTTCCCCGCCCAAGCTCAGGCCCTGCGTGCCTGCCGGCCGCCGTGGGTCTCGGCGAGGAGCTACCGAACTGCGAGAAGTCTCCGGGCGCAGGATTCGCGGGCCAGAGGGTCCGCGGGACCCGTCCCTGGAGGCAGACGTCCGAGTTGGGCTTTCGCGATCCCTGGGGACTGAGGTGGGAGCCTGAGAGAAACTTTTATCCTTCTCAGTCTTACGCGTGCCCTCGGCTGTGCCCCCCAAGTGACCTGGTTGGAAACAGTTCCCGGGAGCTGCGCCCCGCTCAGCGCCGTCTCCAGGAGGCGGTGGCAGCTTGCCGCAGTCCAGGCCCGCACAGCGCCCCCTCTCGGCGGGCCGCTCCACTTCAGAGTGGAGATCACTAACCTGGGGGTAGAGCAACCAGAAGAAATCTGTCCTCCTCCGCGGCGGGGAGCCCCCTTCTGCCCCTTCCCCTGGAGCGTGGCGAAGGTAGGGGGCAAAAGAGTGGGAAGCGCGCAGCTGCGTGAAGGCAGGGGTGACCGACTAACGTTCAGGACCAGAGGCTGGGGTGGGGGTGGGGGAGAGAGTGGGGTGGGGAGGGCTATCTCTGGGTCTGTGGACAGGCAGCCCCCGAGGTCATGCAGCCTTAGCAAAGCCGGGTTTCAATCAGGGAGTCCGGGGTCTCCACATTCCGTCCCTGGCACGCGGGCGGGTCAAAGGTCTTCCGCAATACTCACGTCTAATCGCCTCCCGATGTGAGCCTCTGGCACCGCGCCAGGCGGAGAGTCCGGCCCAGGAACTGCAGGGTCAAGGAAGGTGGCAGAAGCCAACTAGAGACAAAAATCCGCTTCCGGGTGCGAAAGGCCAGAAGGCAGAGAGAGTTTACATACAAATCAACTGATCTGGGTTCCCGGGACTTACTAATGGGGTAGTCCCAGGACAGGCAGTTCCATCCCGGCCAGCACCGCTCCTGCCTCTCTTCTCTCCAGGGCAGTGCTGGGACCTGCAGGGTCCGGGAAGGGGAGAGGGCAGCCGGGGGCAGAGAAGCCACTTGGAACCGCAGTGCCTACCTGGTGCCCGGGAAAGCCCAGGCCGTGGGTGTCCCTTTTCATTAACAATAAAGAGCAATCCTGTCAGAGACGACTTTTCTAGCCAAAGACTATGCAGTCTGCAAGAGGAAGGAGATTTCAAGAAAGTTAAGAAAACTGGTCTGCAAGGAGAGCAAGTGGAGAGAGGTGTCAGAAGAGGAGAAAAGGCCCGCCTGCTGCCTCCCAGGGAAAGAGGGAATCCTTACACTTGTGCTCCTGGTGCCTGCTGAAGGGTGTGGCCTGGCTGTCCACACCACTGCCAGCCGCTCCCAAAGGCAGTCGCAGGAGAAGCACACGCTGAGCCCTTGGTCCGAGGCCTATTAATCCTCAAATCAGAGAAAATATTCTCTGCGAACAATGGGAGAGAAGAACCATTCCTCCGTGGCTCGGACTCCCCCACCGCCATACCGTACTCACTCTATGTGAAAAGCTCCCTTGCTTCATAAACTCTGCCATTAAAAAGCCCAGCCCTTGTTAGTAAGTGTTAAAGAGAGATTAATGTCTGAGTTTAAGAGGTGGAGAAGGTAACAAGAAGGAGGAAGGCAGGCTGCGTGCCAGCGCCGGGCTCTGAGCATTGCCACTTAGCACTGGAGGCTGGCGGCACCGCAGTTTGATAAGGTTTGTTGGGCCCAGATAACGCGACAGCAGCTCCACCACCAAAACTGGCACCGTTTACAGCCAGAGCTACGTCCTTGGGGCCCAGGAAGGCTGATGAGAAGCCCCAGTTCAGAGATTTCATATGGCAGCACCTAAAGCAAGCAGGATGGAAAATTACAAGCGTTCTCTCTTTCTCTCTCTCTCTCTCTCCCTCTCATATATATTTGTACTGATTTCTTTTTTCTTTTTTATTTATTTGAGGGAGAGAGAGAAACATGGATTGGCTGACACCGTACACACCCAACTGGGATGGAACCCGAAACCTGACCAGGAATTAAACCCCCGACCTCTTGGTAGTGGGGACGACACCCTGACCAACTGAGCCACACCAGCCAGGGCTTCCCTTTTTTTCTTGAAGGGAAAGGGAAGGGAAGCTGGGACATCGGTCCTAAAAATAGAAGAGCCCTCAGTCTGGAGGGAGGTCATGCTGGAGACAAGGGAACAGATGATTTCACCTTTGGATGGAATTCCATTGCTAAATCTTCCTCTTTTATTCACATACCTCCCACTGGCAGCAACCGGCCAGAGCTCCGCTTGTGGAAAAGGAGGGTGGGTAGGTCTAAGGGATCTTACAGGGAGGAGACAGTAGGAACAATAACGCCTTCTGAGCACTGACTAGGAACCTCAACACATTACCTATGCTGTTTTATTTAATGCATGTAACAGCCCTATTCAGGCAGGTCCTATTATTTCCCCCATTTCTGCAGATAAGAGGCTCAAAGAGATGAAGAAGTGTGTTATCCAAGACTACAGAATTTATGAAACATCAGAGCTGAGATTTAAAATCCAACCATTCTGGCCGAAGCCGGTTTGGCTCAGTGGATAGAGCGTCGGCCTGCGGACTGAAAGGTCCCAGGTTCGATTCCGGTCAAGGGCATGTACCTTGGTTGCAGGCACATCCCCAGTAGGGGGTGTGCAGGAGGCAGCTGATCAATGTTTCTCTCTCATCTATGTTTCTAACTCTCTATCCCTTTCCCTTCCTCTCTGTAAAAAATCAATAAAATATATTTTAAAAATAAAAAATAAAAAAAAATAAAATCCAACCATTCTGACTGCAAAGTTCTTGACCTTAGATTATACGGCCTCCAGTGGGGTAGAATAGGGGAGCCAGGGCTTTTCATTTCCTCCTCTTCTCCAAGTGCTGTGCTGCAGAGGGCCCAACAGTTCTCCGTCGAATCAGGCCCCCGGGTAAATAGACTCACATCCACCAGGATCTCTGCTCTTTCCCTCCTTCCTCAAAATCGCAGACGGAAGTTGAGGAGGAAGTTTTGAATTACAATAAAACTTGACCTAAACAGATACCCAGGAAGAAGGCTATAGGGGTGTTTTGAGTATTCTGATTGAGTATTAATGGACTATAGCAACTCATTTTATTCCAGCTCCTCATTTGGAAATAGTTTTTAAAAAGGTAAGCTTTCTGACCGTGATAAATAAGTCAAGGACTCCTACCTTTGGGGAGAAAAAGCTACTTTGCATTTCCCCAAACCTCGTGATGAGCGGGGCAGGAAGCATCTGCAGAGGAAGACGCAGGCGGTGGAGCCGAGTGAAGGCAGTGCCCACTACAGCGGAGCGCTCCGGGCTGCCACTGCGGGGGACCTGGCTTCTCCTGCTCTCAGATCACCTCACTGGGGCCCCTGCGGAAGACACAGCAGACCTTTTCTGGCGGCAAAGGACCTTACAGTACTTCAAGGTCATCATTGCAGATATCTCCTAGCTAGAGGCAGATGAGGTGAAAAATTAGACAGTCTGCTCAGTGTGGCTCATTGGTTGAGCGCCTCCGGTTCAATTCCAGATCTCAGGGCACATGCCTGGATTTCGGGCTTGATCCCCAGTAGGGGGCATGCAGGGGAGGCAGTCGATGTTTCTCTCTCTCCTTCTCCCTTCCTCTCTGTGAAATCAATAAGAAACATTTTTTTTTTTAATTAGGCAGAGTCCTGGCCTGTAGCTCAGTGGTTAGAGCGTCAGCCCGTGGACCAAAAGGTGGCAGGGTTCGATTCCGGTCAAAGGCACGTACTTCGGTTGCAGGTCCCCTAGCCCCCGGCAGGGGCACATGTGGGAGACAATGAATGTTTCTCTCTCCCCCTCCTGCCTCCCTTTTGCTCTGTCTAGAAATCAATGGGAAAGATATCCTCACATAAGGATTATGTTTTAAAAATTAGGAAGAGTCGATTTTGCCCTCAATGCATTTAGGATGGGGCAAAAGTAGGCTTACAGTTGCTCATATGGAAAATAATACAACAATAAACTGTTTCATGTACTCATAACTGTGAACCTACTTTTGCCCTACTCGGCTGTTAATATGTTTCTTTGGTGTTTGCTTTTTTTAAAATGTTAATTCTTTTTTTAAATATATTTTTATTGATTTCAGAGAGAAAAGGAGATGGAGAGAGAGAGAGAAAAAAACATCAATGATGAGAGACACATTAATTGGTTGCCTTCTGCATGTACCCCAACCAGGGTAGGGGCTGGAGCCTGGAACCAAGGTATGCGCCCTTGACTGGAATCGAACCCAGTACCCTTCAGTCTGCAGGCCAACGCTCTATTCACTGAGCCAAACCATCCAGGGCTAAATGTTAATTCTCTTATGTCACTTCCTTAGATCCCCTCTCCAAAAAAACAGAGGAGGAAATAATCCAATGACTTGTGGATTCTGGTTAGTTGAAGCCCAGAAGAGCAAATAAGCAGATGATTTCTTTGATTGATAATAGCCATCTTTTCCCCCGGGGAGTCCTGGTTAGCGGTGTTTACAAACGTGCGCTTCTTCTCCGGGTTCTGAGGACACCCTTCCTCTCACCTTCAGGGCAGAGTGACTTTTCAAAGGGGGACAAGAGGAGTTATTTCTCTTAGCCCCTGAGGCCTTGGCTTACTGCGACCCCAGATCTTGTGCTTGAGGAAGAGAAAGCGTTTTCTACCCTCTCTCTGGCATATTGCAAATGGTGTTGGGACCTCATGTTGTCAACTCAAATAGCAAATCTGAGTTGTTATTAGTGCAAAGATGCCCTGAAGGGGTAGGCGGTGTGGATGAAATCTGCAGCGGATGTTGTGGGGAAGTGTGTTTATAATTATCATGGAATTTAATGTATACTGGGACCAGATGATGGCTGCCATTTAAAAAAGAGATGCTTCATAAGAGAGGTCCCTTAATGGCAGGCAGCAGGGCTCAGGTTGCTATGGAAGAAGCACAGGGTTTCACTGGGTGTCACAAACCATGGGCCAGGTTTGACGGGGCTCCTAACAAAGCTTTGGGGTGAGACAGAGCAGCCATTGCTGCCAGCTGCTGGGCATCGTGTCTCCGTGTTGTCTTTGAAACGTCATTTGCACGGAAGAGAAGGGCATTTTCTCCCTTTGCAGACACAGAAGCGCCAACACACAGATCCTGGGCCAACGTTTAGTAGTTTTTGGTGATTCTGGAAATGTGCTTTGTCCTGAGAAAGTCAGCTTCACTTTTAAAACTACAATTTTGCAGCTGTCCAGGGGTGCGGTTCCATACAGTGTGCATGAATTGGAGCCCCCTGGCACCGCGCCGAAAATGAACCCCCAAGTCCTCAGCAGAAACGGGGGCTTTTCTGACACTCGGGTGCGTCACCGTGGGGAGGCCAGGAAGAGGAAAGTATGTAACATTTCCTTAGGCTAGTTCACTTTAAACAGCTAGCTGTTGAACATGGGAGGTGTTTGCAGGTACAGATTTCAGTTCCTATAGATTTCAATCCGTGGCAGCTGTGTTCCAACAGGAGTGCCACAGTTACGTACAACGCCTGGCGGGACGTGCAGGGGAGGGTCACGCTCATTGGAGGTGCCCCGGAAGCACCACAGTCCATAAAGACAACGTGTGTCTCCATTGCACTATTCTATATGTTTCTCCCCTGACGGACCGGACTGCCGTATGTGCATCCTGACCACCCCCTGCACGGTGGGTTTCTGGAAGACAATGTCTCAATCTTGTTCAATTTAGTATTCCCATTCCCAACCCTCAGAGTAGAGTATATGTCTGCTCTGAATGAACTAATTGAATGAATGAATGAACATATACACCAATTCAGGAGAGGAGGTACTATTCTGTATCCCAATATTTAGGGCAGAATTTTTTATAGCTATGTGTTTTTTACGCACCCTTGAAAAATCAGTGGGATATAAATAAGGATTGGGGGAAGCTGTTGAACTGAATTGTATACAGCTCCTTAAGGATATAACAGGGTTCTACTCCAATTTATGTCTCCGTTAGGGGCCTAGGACCAAGCTTTTCTCAGTATTCTAGGGACATTAATAAATACTTATTAAATTGCATTGAATAAAATGAAGTGATTTGAATTGCACCACTCATTACTCCCACAGGGACCTTGTACTCCAGCCCCACGTAGCTATTAGTTACCCAGCCAGGCCTGAGAAGAGAGCCTCTGGCCTCCTGCTAAGGACACCAGTGGGTGTAGGACTGCTGACCGGACCCAGCACTAGACTATAAACAGTGATGGCGAACCTATGACACGCGTGTCAGCACTGACACGCGTAGCCATTTCTGATGACACGCGGCCGCATGCTGAGGATGAAACATTTGCTGCTCCTGAGGATGAAACATTTGCGACTAGTGTCTTGGAGTTAGTTTTTTTCTCAAAGTGACCCACTACCCGAGTTATGCTCAGTTTTTTGGCGAAGTTTGACACACCAAGCTCAAAAGGTTGCCCATCACTGCTGTAAGACATGCGTGTGCACAAGTTAGCGCTGCTGTTACCAGGTGTGGCAGAGCCTGGCCAGCCGTCCTGCACAGGCCTTCCCGAGCGCACATGGGTTACATTTTCCAGTTGACCTTGCTGTTAGGGACAGGCCATGTGACTGAGTTCTGGCCAACGTACGAATTGTGAGCAGACGTCCAGTGTGCCACTTCCAGGACTGGCCCACAAACCTCCCACGTGGAACCCTCTATGCCCTTCTCCTTCTGTGACTTGGCCCCCTGACCGTATAGATAGTTACCTTGGAAGTTAAGTGATGAAGATGGCAGAGCCACGATGGAAAAAGCCTGGATCCCTGGATTGCAGTTTGGATGATAGCTGCTTGCCTACTAAGAACACCCGTTGTGGACTTGATATAAACAAGAAATAACTCCAATGTGGTGTGTGGAGTAGGGTTTGCCAAATAAAACTCAGGATACCCAGTTTAATTTTAATTTTAGACAAATGATAATTTTTTAGTATAAGTATGTCCCAAATACTACACAGAGCAGTTACACTAAAAAACACCAAAAACCAAGAAGAAAACCAAAAACGGTATCTGAAATAAAAATTTAAATTTGTCTTTTTAAAAAATCCGGCTACCCTAGTTTTGTTTTTTTTTTCCATTTTTTTTATTAAGGTATTACATGTGTACATATCTTCCCGTTGCCCCCTCCCATACCCTAGCTTTTTAGCTATTATATATTGGGGGTTGTTTATTATAGAAGCTGGCATTGCCTTAATGATCACTTTGTTTCATTTGATAGAAGCAGCAGGGACACCGGGTCTGAGCTGGAATTCTGGCCTCGTCACAGTTTGGTTATACATACGGCAGGTCCATCCAGAGACCGGAGCATCCTGTGTGGACAGGGCCAAGGCGGAAACTGGGAAATATCCTACCAGTTCCCATGAACCTATTTCTCTCCACTTGCCCCTTCCCCTAGGCCAGTGGTCGGCAAACTCATTGGTCAACAGAGCCAAATATCAACAGTACAACGATTGAAATTTCTTTTTGAGAGCCAAATTTTTTAAACTTAAACTTCTTCTAACGCCACTTCTTCAAAATAGACTCGCCCAGGCCGTGGTATTTTGTGGAAGAGCCACACTCAAGGGGCCGAAGAGCCGCATGTAGCTCGCGAGCCGCAGTTTGCCGACCATGGCCCTAGACTAGGAGCTCTGTGGGGACAGGGTGACTATGGGTTTTACCTCTGTGTCTGCTGCACTTGGCACACGTACAAGTCGAGAGTTTCGTTTGTGATGGGAAAGCAGATAGGAAGGCATCTTAATGAGGATCTCTCTGAGACCGTAGGGAATAAAGTTAGAACAGTTGAGAACACTGTCAAGTCAGTGATCCCCTCATCCTCCACTTCCTGCTTTGTCCTTAAACACCCAGTGCAGCATAAAGGCTGAGAGCCTGGGCTCTGACTCACTCACAGGGCTCTCTGTTCAGATACCACCACCTCTTAGGTCCTGGGTCATCTTGGGTCAATTACTTGAGCTCCCTGAGTGGAGGTGTCCTCATCTGTATTCTGGGGACAATAATGGTCCCACCTCACTACACGTGCCAGGAAGATGCCCAAGGGGTGCTTGGCCCACAATAAAAGATCTGGAAACGTTAGCTGTTCTTAGCAATGACGTCAGGTAACCTTTCTTTCCACCCTCCTCCTACAAAATGCCTTAGGAAAATCAGGAGTAAGGTCTTGTGGTAAATTTTAAATCTTTTTAAGAGTGAAAGGTGATCTGTGAGTATTGACATAATCAGAGCTTTGAGCATCTGTTTGTGGCCTTATTCTCCCACTCTTGTCCCCTTCATTGGGTTGGGATGAGGCCAACAGGCAAATGCAGAGGGAGGCGGGGAATGCAGGAGGTGGTGGTAATTTTCACCTTGTCGCATGACGTGTTTATTAGTGTGTATGTACGTTAAGCACAGCAGCCTGGTTTCCTTGCGTTAAATAGCAGTCATGCCCAACTGGCTCTCCATGTACCATTACTCCAAGTGATTGAGCCAATTTCTCTCTCTGCCATGACTTTAAGTTGTAAACTTCTCAGCCAGATGGGGGGCAATGCTGGGCTGCCTCTTGTGATCATTATTAACCTTTAGGGTTATGCTTACAAGACCCAGGGGTCTGTGGAGAAGCCAGGATGAGGCAGGTGCGGACTGCGGACTCCCCCCCACCCCCTGAGTCCAGCCTACACATGTGCGTGCACTCTGGCCTTGCAAAGAGGCTGCCGCCTGCCAGCCGGATGTGTGGTCCCTTGTGAGGGGGCCTGGTGGTATGCTGGTGTCCTGTGCTCCGTTTGGCTGGAGATAGGAAGGGGAGTGGGGAAAGCTGGAAAAACTGTAAAAAGCTGGGTGCCTCGATACTCAGAAGTCATTTGCCAGCTGTAATTTTGTCTCTTTTCCATAGATTTATTAGCCAGATCTTAAATTATCCAGCGGAGACCTGCAGGGACAGGGGCCACCTCCTAGTTGCCTGCTAATTCACCCGGACCAAGTATATTTTGCATAAGATACAGGGGAGCCAAGAGTGACAGGGAGCTACAGGGCTGTTAGAAAGCGTATAATGGGTCTCAGATCCAAACCTGTCACTTTGTAGCATGTAAATTTGGCAGATTTCCTAAGTCTTGACTGCAATGAGGATACCTAGGATACCTAACGTCTCTGTGACAACAAAGAAGTTAAGAAACTTGGCCATGATCCCACAGCTCCTAAGGGACAAAGCTGGCATAGAAACCTAAATCTAACAGATTCCCAAACCTATCTCTTTCCTGGGTACCTTCTCCTGCACCCCATGTTTAGGGGAGCAGGAGGCAATTCCCAGTGAGGAAGGTGCCACTAGGACTGGAGAGGAGGGAGACATCAATATGAGAAACAGCGATCAGTTGCCTCCCACACACATGCTCCAGCCCAGGACCACCGAACCACAACCTGGGCACCTGCCTGACCCAAATGGAACCGGCGACCTTTTGGTGCGTGGGAAGATGTTCACCAACTGAATCACACCAGCCAGGGCCCGGTGGTGCTTTTTAAAGCCGCCTCTTCTACCCTGTGTGAAAGAAGCAGTAGGCTAAGATCACATATGATTTCAGTAAAAAAAAAAAAAAAAAAGCCGCCCATGTCTAAAATTAAAATGCCGAAAGTGCTACCAGGAAGAGAAATTTGGTGAAAAGCGGGAAAGACAATGAGCTGACTGCAGGTCAGGGTTTCTCTGGTTGACAAGCCCCGTTCCGCAGGAGCTCCGAGGGAAAGCACTGTGAACTGTACACACGTTTGAGTGTTTGGAAGCTCTTTTCAAAGACTTCGAGTCTCCCCAGAAAGAGACTTTTCCTTCTGTGGAGTTTACTGCCTACTGAGTGCCCGCAGTAACAAGGAAAAAACGTAATCATGGAGGACGGTCCTTCTTTCTCCCCCAACATCTCTTTGGAATGTTCAGGAATGGTTACCTCTTGATTGGTTTTCTCTTAGGCGGATTGGAGAGAACAGGTGAAATCATAAAAACCGCTGGCTTTCTGGTCCGAAGACCTGGATTCAAGGCCAGCTCTGCCCAACTTCCTGTCTAAGTAACCTGGCTGAGCGCTTCTGTGTCGTCCTCCTCCCAGATGGCGATGTCACAGGGGAACGGTTCTCACCATTTCTAAGCGCTTGCCCAGCTCTCTGAGAGGAGCCCTCAGGCCGTCTCTGGTGTCCTGCCTGGCCTTGAGCAAGTTGCTTTCCCCCCTTGGGGCCCAGGTACCTGGTGGAAAACATGAAGATACTGGACCCTCTCATGGCCACGCGCACTCTAGCTTCTGCCGTTCTATAATGCCCTGTGAACGCCGTCAGCAGCACCAGAACTAGGTGCTAGCACCTTCTGGCTGAGGCACGTTCTGATGTGGGTGTTTAAAGTAAGGGGTCTCCCCCAGCCGGTTTGGCTTGATGGATAGAGCAACGGCCTGCGGACCAAAGGGTCCCAGGTTTGATTCCGGTCAAGGGCTCATACCTTGTTCACAGGTTCCTCCCCAGAGGCAACCAGTCGATGTGTTTCTCTCACATCAATGTTTCTCTCTGCCTTCCCTTCTCTCTTCCACTCTCCCTAAAAATCAATGGAAAAATATCCTCGGGTGAGGATTAACAAAAGAATTTTTTTTAAAAAATAAAGGAAGTGGTCTCTCTTTATTATAGCTTCGATTCCTATCATGAGGGAACCGAAGTGTTGGGAAACCACCTACCTCCACACAGGAACCAGCAAAGTGGAGGAGGAAAGAGAGAGTGCCCTGGGCTTCAGCTTGGGCAGGAAATGGCAAGGTGCTTCTGCCGGGGAGGGCTCTCTGTGGTTCTAAAAAGGAAAGGAAATATCAGTGGTGAAGCCATGGCCAGGTCAGAGAGGAAGGAGGGGGGTGGGGCATGGCAACTGTAGTTAGGGGAATGTTTAGCTGTGACCCAAATAAGGTGTCCTGGGTACAGAGAGGGGGATGGAGAATTAGGCACAGATACAGATACAGATATAGACCTGCCACTTTGAATCAGGTCTAGAGACGCATTTGTCCCTCTGGTGCAGAAATCATGTCCGAAATTGTACACCTGACGCTGAGCAGGTAACATAACTGAAGGGTGCTAGTTCCCACCTCGGCCTTTGCACTTGACGTCTCATCCTCCCCCTCCCACCATGCAAGTCTCTCCTCCCAGAGACATCCTGCAGCTGCCTGGGCTGAGCCTCCTGCCCCCGGGAGCCTCTGGGGGGTGAGGGGGGCGGGGGGAGAAGCTGTTTCCTTTGTTTGTGGACCTGCTTGTTTGTTTCCTGGCCCCCTCCCTGGAGCCCCCTAACTTCCCTCTGGTTAATGTAAGTTGCACCAGGGCAGGGGTGGATTCTTCCCCTTTGTATCCACAGCACCTGGAATGACTATGCCTGCGTATAGTGGACTCCTAACAAATGTTTGTTCAAAGAATGAAAGAAGACAGCAAGGTAGATGTTTAAACAAACAGGCCGCTGTTGCGGAGAATGAGGGATCTGAGCCCAGATGAACAGGCTGGGAAGTGAGAGGAGTGTGTGCTTCCCCAGGCTCCGAGGTGCCCTCGCTGACTGAGCTGCACCTATTTTTACTGCCGCTGCTTCCAAAGGCAACACTGAGGCGGCTGACATCCCGCTCTCCCAGGGTGTGCCGGCCAAGGCCAAGGCAAAACAAGCGGCAGTGCCTGGAATTGGAGCAGCCCTGTGCCCAGTGCTTTCACATCATTTTACCGTTTTACAGATGAGGACACCCAAGCTCATGAAGAGTTAGGACCTGAGAGCGTTGACCTGAGGACTGAAGGGTCTCAGGTTTGATCCCAGCCAGGCCGGGGTGTCTCTCTCCGTCTCTTCCTCTCCCTTCCACTTCTCTCTAAAAATCAACAGAAAAACATCCTCAGGTGAGGATTAATAAAAAAAAAAAAAAAAAGATTTAGGGCTTAGATCCAGGTCTGCCCACAGCTACTGTTCTTGCCTTTGCATTTAAGCATTTTACAAATGAACACAGGCGGGCTGCCTCCTGGGCTGGTTATCAGGCCAGGACTAGATGAAGCACCCAGGATGCAGAGTTTGAGGAGGCATCACCTCCGGGCATTTGCCTGATTCTCAGAGTGGCGCCTGCTTAGATGTTGCGCTCTAGGCACCACGCTGGCCCTGCTCATTGGAGCGTCCTGCAAATTTCCTCTCGCGTCCTATGGAACTTCTTTGTCTAGAAACATCGGCAAAATAGCTAGAAGGCAGATTGATCTGGGGAGGATTGGGCGCACTTTGTCTATTTGCTTCTAGCTGCTTCTTAGCAACCTTTCCTTCAAATGGCCACTGGAATTGTTTTTCTAAGGACAGGTCTGTGTCCCTCCCGGAATGAAAACCCTTCAGTGGTTCTTCTCGTGGCCTACACGTAAGAAAAGAAAGGCCGTGGCATGGCCTTAAGACCTTGACAGGTGGGCACCATTCTGCCTCCTGAGCGATGTCCTGCTTCCAGGGCTTCGGACAGGGTGTGCCGCCTGCCCTTTCCTGTGTGTCTGAGACAAGGCCATTGCCCTTCAAAGTGTACTCTCAAGGTCACCTGTGCTCGAGATGGCTCAGGAATTAGAGCAAAGCTGATGTGAACTTAGCTCCTCACTGGTGGCCGCATGGGTAGTCTGGTCTAGGAGTGTACGTAGTCCAAGGCGAAAGGCTGAGACCTAGCAAGTCAGCCAGGGCCTCCCAGGGCTCCTTCCCCACATCCCTGCGCTGAGGGGTGGGAGGGCACCTCCAGAACCCAGCCGGGCAGTGCTAACTTTACAGCCCGGCTAAGTGTGACTGCAGCCTTTGAACCAACTGGTTTATATTTTCCTGTGACAATGAGGCTCCGTGTTGCTGGTAATGAAATGAAAGCAGCTTTCCAAGCGCCCTGAGACCTCCCCATCCACGGAGGGCCTGTTTGTGGATTTTGTCCTTCGTCATCCAGGCTCCCCAAAGCCGCCAGGGTCAGGGATGCGGAACTGTTGTGTAGCTTTAATAAGTGGGCTGGGCCCGGCCTTCCTGGCTCCTCCTCCTCCTCACTTTTGGTCCAAGTCAGGGGTGGGGAACCTTTTTTCTACCAAGGGCCATTTGGATGTTTATAACACCATTCTTGGGCCACACAAAATTATCAACTTAAAAATTAGCCTGCCGTAGTTGGTCAAGCATGTCATTAACGCACTCACTCCTAATGCCTTGGCAGGGCCAGACCAAATGATTTTGCAGGCCTTATACATCCCTCGGGCCAGACGATCCCCACCCCTGGTCTAAATGCTCATCTATCCGTTTTCCTTCCTCTTTTGTGTCTTAACTTATCTGTCTCCTTTTCATGATCTTGAGAATCATGCAAATCTGGCTGACATTTTGGCCTGGTCTCCCCAAGGAACTCAGATCTGAGATCTTCATTCCAGGGAAGAAAATTTATGTGTGTGTTGGTTTGGGAGAGGCATTAGCGAAGAAAGAATATGCATCTATGTTGTAATAATAACTATAATAATAAACAATAAGGACACCCACATTATGTGCTGAGTAATTTTTCATGCTTTTCTTATGGAGCCTCCTAGCAATCCTAAAGGATAGGAAGTGCCAAGCTGGTGGAGCTCTGTGGTTGAGCATCGACCCACGTACCAAGAGGTCATCAGTTCAATTCCCAATCAGGGCACAAGCCCAGGTTGCATGCTGGATCCCTGAGGCCATACAGGAAGATATTTCTCTCTCACCGATGTTTCTATCTCTCTCTCCCCCTCTCTCTAAAATCAATAAAAACATATATTTTTTAAAAACATAGGTTGAGACTGCTGTATACCCATTTTAAAGTGATTCTTGTTATACCCATTTCCAAATGAGAACATTTAGGCCCAGAGCGTTACCTAATTAGCCTAAGGGGGTCTGGTGTCCAGGTGGGCCTGACAGGCGTTAGCTCCAACTGTTTGGGAGTCCCTGAACTAGTCATTTCACCTCTCTGCACCTGTGACAGAAATAAGAAGAGACAGCCCTCTTACTTTATAGGACAGGATGGATACCTAGGATAAGGAATGTGAAGTGCTCTAGTATTAGTAATTATCCTTACTAAATATTGTTTAAAAATATTTTTATTATTTCAGAGAGGAAGGGAGAGGGAGAGAGAGATAGAAACATCAACCAGGGCATGTGCCCTGACCAGGAATTGAACCGTGATCTCCTGGTTCATAGGTTGATTCTCAACCACTGAGCCACACCAGCTGGACTATCCTTATTAAATCTGAAACCCCATGAGATCTGGGATAGGAGAGAAGTACATAAGACACTGGACATTTTTTATTACTTGTGAAACTTATTTATGTGTCTTTGTTTTAATTTGAGCCTGTATTTTCCATCTGGAGAGATCCTTTACATTCTAGGATCTTCGGTTTGTCTGTGGAACTTTGTGCTCCTCCAAAGATGTTTCTTTTTGAACCTCTGACTACTCGGGAGTTAGGTAGACAAATACATGATCCCCATTCTGCAAGCAGGAAAACTAAAATCAGAAGTTGCTTCAGGAGATTGCTCAGAGCGGGGATATCCTGACATCTCCTCTGGGCAGGGACCATGAGTATAGATGGGCAGGGCCAGGTGGGGTGGGGATAGGGAGCCACTCCCAGTTCATCAGAATATGCATATGCCCCTCATTAAACATCACTTGTATCAAACTCTGAGATGAGCTGTGGTTAACTACTTGTCATAATGTGTGTTGTTGTCATTTAAATAAGTGGTTTTAAACATTTTTACTTTGTCTTTTTCTCTTTGTATTTTGGAGCCAATGCAGCTTTTCAGTGTCAAGCAGTTTCTGAGACCTCCGTTGGCCCTCGGGCACTTTGCCTGGAGACATCCCCAGGGAAAGGAATGCCATTACCTTCTCTTCCATTTTGAGGTGGAGGTTTGGAGCTTTGGCCAGACAGATCTGAATTCAAATCCTACCTCTGTCACTTACTCTACACTGAGTGGCCAGATTGTTATGATCTCTGAACGCATAATAATCTGGCCACTCAGTGTATTTGTATCTCAAATGGGTACCAAAAGTATTCTAGACCTTTGCTGGAGATCAACCACCTGTTTGCCCTGAGCTTTCTATCAGCCAGTGCAAAGGGGAAAACTGATCAGGTGCACGATTTATAGTATCTTTGATATAAAATAAATGAGGTACTCAAGAGAAGTACACTGAGTGGCCAGATTATTATGCGTTCAGAGATCATAATAATCTGGCCACTCAGTGTATAACTCTGTGTCCTGGGAAATTGTTTAACTTCTCTGACTCATCACCGAGCAGGTGTGGCTCAGTGGTTGGTCTATAAACCAGGAGGTCAGGGTTCGATTCCCGGTCAGGGCACATGCCCAGGGTACAGGCTCGACCTCCAGTGTGGGACATGCAGGAGGCAGCCGATCAATGAATCTCTCTCATTATTGATGTTTCTATCTCTCTCTTCCCCTCTCCCTTCCTCTCTGAAATCAATTAAAAAATGTTTTTTAAATAAATAAATTCTCAGACTCATCTGTAAAACTGAGAGAGTGGTATATGTGTGGCTACTTTTCGGTGTTGGTATATGTATGTTTTTATGTAATGTATATTAAGTCCAATGTCTGCAATGCAGTAAGTGATCAATAATTGAAGTTATTTTACTGTGGCTTTTTGTCTCCGCTCTGCCCCCACCCCGCTGAGAGGTGGCCTGTGGACAGTGCCTTTGTGAGAAGGGAGAGTGGGCTGTGGAACTCGTCCTTGTCCTGTCTCTTTGGAGTGGTTACGAAGAGGACAGTGGCCAGGTGAGTACCAGGCTGCTGGTTGAACTTTAGGCCCCCAGGCTCCTCTCTCGCCTCTGGCTGCCCTGAATCCCTTCATGCCATTAAAGGCCAGGCTAACACCTGGAACCATATCCATAGAGCCCCAAGTTCAGCCCACAAGTCAAGTCCCAGAATCCCACACAGTAGTCTCCTACTTGGTGGGATAGGGGCCTGGCACGTCCGTCCTGCCCCCTGGGATTGGTAAGGAAACCGAGGGAAGGAGTGACATAAAATAGGGGAGAAAAGAAAGCTGTGCCTGGAGAGAACCAGACCAGGTGGAGCAGAAGAGAACCCTCATTGCTCTCTGCTGGAGGCCACGACAGCTCCCAGCATGCCTTGCTAGGGGGACAAATGGACAGAAGTCCCTCGGGGTGCATCGAAAGCTGCCCTGGCCTGTCTCCCTGGTCTTCACACTCTGGTGAAGTCAGGGCTGGGGACAAGCCCAGCCAGGAGGTGCGGGTGGGGCTGAGGAGGGGAAGGCTCCTCCCCCTAACCATTCAGAAGCACCTGAGGCCCTTGTCAAAAATGCCTGTTCCTGACTCCACCCCAACACCTACCCAGTCACTGCCTCTTGAGGTTCAGTAACCTGCATTTTTAACAAATTTCCCCCAAATGTTTTAGGATTAAGTATGGAGGGTGGTGGCCTTTTGGGCAGAATAGAGAAGGATCTAGAAACATTTCTCTGTGGGTTGATTTTAAATACTATTCAAGATAATATTGGCAACAAACGTTTTTAAAAATATGTTTTTACTGATTTTTAGAGAGAGAGGAATAGACCGATAGAAACAGCGATGAGAGAGGAACATCATCAATTGGCAGCCTCCTGCATGCCCCTACTGGGGATTGAGCCCGCAACCCCAGCACGTGCCCAGACCGGGAATTGAACCTGCAGCCTCTTGGGTCCTGTGTTGATGCTCAACCGCTGAGCCACACTAGCCGGGCCAAACATTCTGATTTGACAGATGTTTACTGCACACCTTCTATGTGCCAAGAACTTATCCTTCCACCAAGTAGCCCGGCAGTTTAGAGGGGACGGTGGGCTTGTAAAGGGCAATCGTGACACCGTGTCATGGGCAGTGCTAGGAGCACGCATGTGCAGTGCCCCAAGGTTTCCCTGGCGGGAACTGGGAACCAGGAGTAAAGCAAGGAGGCCTCCAGTTTTCATTTGTGAAGTCAACTACCGTCAATACCTGCTTTCATTTTCCTTAAGCCGAAACGTAGGAAAGCCTCCTTTTTCCTACCCCTGACATTCTTCTCAGAGATGATGAAAGATTGGACCACTGGCTCACTTCTATTTGCGCTTCTGAAATGGGGGCTCTGCTGCGTTCCTTGTGTGTGCCACATCTTAGCCAAAGTCAAGGAACTCTCTGCTTTGCTCTTTTCCAGCCCAAATAACAGTTGAGTCAAAACAAACAGCCCTTGAAATCCAAACGCTGGCTTGTCCCACGGAAAAGGCAAAACATTTCTCTTTTCTGTTGATGTTGGCCCCCCTAATTGCCGGGCACGGTGTGTGCGCACAGGGTACCTGGCAGTGACCACGTGGGAAATTCTGGTGCAGAGAGGCGCTGGCTGCCACAGGCCTGGATTGTGAGGTTTTATTGGGGATACTGTTTTAAAAGCATGTAAGTGAAGTTGACTCTGGCTCGCAGGCCTGGCTCCTGCCAGCAGGCCGCCTCCGCCCCTTGCGGTGCCCGAGCTCAGCCCAGGGCGCAGTGGCGCCCGCCCTCCGTCCCCGCAGAGCCCACAGCCGCGAGAGGGCTGGGCCGCCCGCCGCTCACCCAGAGCTGGGCGGGCGCTCTGGGCCGGGGCCACCGCGGCCACTTCCCCCAGGCCCTGCTGACCTCTAGTGGTCACAAGGCAGAACTGACCAGGACGCTGGGCGAGGGCGGGAAGCGCAGGCTCCTCGCCCGCCTCCGCGGTTCCCACCCTGGCTGTGCACATTAGCTTCACCTGGGAGCTTGGAAAATACCCCTGTCCAGCCCCACCACGGTCCAGTTAAGTCAACATCTCCACCGGTCGAACCTTGTCGTAGGCTTTGTCTTTAAAGCTCTCCAGGCAGATTCTAAAGTGCAGCCAGGATCCAGAGCCCTTGGTCAGAACCAGCACTTGCTGGCTTCTAATTTGCGTGTGCTGAGTGGACGGCGGGTGTGTGTGTGTGTGTGTGTGTGTGTGTGTGTGTGTGTGTGAATATGGCTGAGTCCTCAGGTGTGTCTGAGCCCTGGTTTGGGCTTTCATGCCCCCACTCCACCCCCAGCCTGTCCCTGATCCCCGTGCCTGTGCCTGACTATGGTGGTGCGTTCGGTAAGAGCAAGGGACCCTGTCAGCATCCCTCTGTCCCTAAGAGTAAAAGGAGCCGGTTGCAGTCTCTGTCCCCCATTCGCAGAGCTCACACTCTGCTCCTGGGAGTTCTTCCTGTTGTCTCACCGCAGTCCCTTCTCAATAAGAGAAAGGTCTAGATTGAAAAAAATATATACTAGTTTAGTGAAGTCCCCAAGGCTGCAATACCCAAGGCTGCCTGGGCGGGGAGGGGGCTGGGGGAGCACTAGGGCTCTGCACCCTTCAGGCCCTCAGTGCAATGGGTGGAGAGGGAGAAGAGCCAGCACCAGCAGTTAAATTCATCTCCAGCAGCTGCACCAGATTGAAATTACCCACTTCTCTCTGGTCTCTGTCTAACGTTCCTGAAAACAACCTCCCGATCCTCTCCATGTTTCTCTTCCTCACAGCCGCAGCTTTGGGCCAGTTTACTCCTGATTGCTCTGCCCGTCCTCCCTCTAGGCTAGGCTGGAGGGCGCAGTCCTGGAGACCTACCCCAGGTCTGACAGCCTTGACCTTCCCCTTCCCAGACGCGCGGAGGGAGTTCCGGGAGTGACAGCTGGGAACAGCATGACCCCCAGGAGTGGGCCAGGCTGGGATGCGCCTCAGTCCGTAGGGAGTTCCCAGGGGAAGTGGAGCCTTGCACGCCCCATGCCTGCCCGTGCAGGGAGCAGAGGAAAGGCAATGCCCTGTGTTAGAAGGAGCACCGACTTAGGGTGACGGGTGCTGCTTGAATGCCTGGGCTCTCATTACCTAGCTGTCTCCTCTGAGCCTTCGTCTTGCCTTCTGTAAAATGGAGGAGAGAATACTCGTACAGGTTGCTGTGCCGACTAAATAAGATCATACATAGGAAAATACATAATGTCGATAGATAGAACCTGATCCATGGCAGATGGTCATACATGATACTAATGGTTCTGGTGATCGCTAGCACTTACGGGGGCACGTTACAGGACAATGGCTTGAGCTTTTCCCATGTATTGCGTAACCATCACAGCGATGCTCTGAAGCGACTCCCTTTTATTTCCCCACTTACAAATGGGAAAATGAAGGAGGGAAGTATTGGGAGATGTGCCCAGAGACACTTGCTTTGTGCCAGCGGCTGCCCCGGCCCCATCGGGGGACCTGACAAGTGAAAAGTGAGCTCTGGAAACCTGATGGCCTGTCCCGGAGAATTAGCACGTGGCGGTGCACACCCTGAGGCTAGGACTTGCTGGTATCTGTGCATGTGGTAACGTGTGCATGTTGTCACTGCATAACCCCAGGCCCTACACTTGTCCCCCTAAAAGAGTTTCCCCAAGGGGGCCACCGCTTGGAGAAGCAAAGGGGGAAAAACTAGTCTCTGCAACCAGTAGGAGCAAACCAGCAGGAAGGGAAGCCAGGTGCCTTTGGACAGAGGGGGAGTCACTGGACAGGAGCAGTCCTACAGGGTGGGCGCTGTTATATCCCCGTTTCACAGATGAAGACGTTGCGGAAGCTGCTGGGCCGACAGCCTGGGCAGGAAGTGACCCACGCCGGGAACTGTCCAGATTAGCCTGTCTCCTTCCAGGGACCGTGCCCAGCAGGTTGAGCACGAGGAGCAGCTCTCCTGCGGCTGCCCTGCTGCAGGCAGCTCATCCCAGACTCCTGTAATTGACACGTAATGGGGTTTGTTTAATTTTGAGTTCTCCTCTGCTGCCCTCTGTTCCCACCCTCACCGACGTGCTGAGTGGCGCCAGGGGATGGGAACTTTGACGAGGGCCTTGTTTCTGCCCTTCCCTGGCTGTATGACCGTGGCCACATCACCTCCTTCTCTGGTCATGTCTGAGGTCTCATCCAGTCTGGCATTCTTCGTCCATGTCCATGATTCCAATCAGGTCACCCAGCCTAACCCGTCATGGCGGTAGGGTGAGCAGGTAGGGTGTGCAGGGGTGTCATTGCATTTGGGATCCCCAGATGACAGACAGGGTGTGATCACAGCAGAGGAAATGGTGTGTGGGTGGGGGCAGATGGCCCCCTGGCACTGCCCCTGCCCACATGGCTTGATCTCAGGCCTAGAATCAGGATTGGGGCCGAGGCTGTGGTTATAGAGTGGGGGTGGTCCCCCTCCCAGATGCCTTAAAGCATCAAAGGAAATATCAGAGCAGAGAAGAGGGATGGTCTAACACAACTGTTTCTAGTCACAGCTGTCCCCTGTGTAGTGCTTGCTTTGTGCCAGCTGCTGTCCTAGGTCCTTCGAGAGGCCAACTTATTTAGTCTTTGGAACAACCCTACAGGGTTGGTACTATTATGATCCCTACTAGAGGCCCAATGCGCGAATTCGTGCATGGGTGGAGTCCGGCGGGCTGGGCCCCAATTGGGGCAGATCAGGGCCAGGACGGTGGGGGGAGGGGCCACAGGCAATTGGCTGGCGAGCCCTGCCTCTGATTAGAGTTGGGAGGCCAATCAGGGGTGGAGCTGGCTGGGGGGAGGGGCCGTGGTTCTGATGGGGTGGTGGGGGCCCATTGGGGACAGGGCCTGCTGGGGGGAGGGGCCACAGGCAGTTGGCCAGTGGACCTGCCCCTGATCAGGGTGAGGGTGCTGATCTGGGGTGGGGCCGGACAAGGGGAGGGGCTACAGGAGGTTGGCCAGCCAGCCCGCCCCTTATGGGGGGGGGGGGGAATCAGGGGCAGGGCCAGCCGGGGGAGGGGCTTCAGGCTGATTGGGGTGGTGGGGGCCCATCAGGGGTGGGGCCGGCCGTGGGGAGGGGCTGCAGGAGGTTGGCCAGCTGGCCCCACCCCCCAATCAGCCGGTTCGCTGGCCGAAGTTGGCGTCATAGCGACCTCATTACAGTCAGTCCGGGGTTCTGGTTGCTGGCTTTTTATATATATAGATTTTACAGATGAAGACACAGCTAGCATGACAACTTATGTATTCAAAACTAGGAAGTCCAGTCTTAGTGTTTGTCATTTAACCTTATCTTGCTTCCCAAGGAGTGTCTCAGGTCTAAGAAGTCGTTGGAGAGAAGGTAAATCACAGTCTACCTGGAACCTGCACTGACTACCCAGACCGACCTCACTCAGAGGAGGGCTGTGGCGTGGGGCGGGGGCGGGGGAGCTCACAGCTGCAGGACCTGCTCACTGCACACTGAAGACTGGCAGAGAGCACCTCCTCTATGTACCTTTTGCTTGTAGTCCCCAGACATAGGCCCAGCCTCCCACAGCCAGGGGACAGGGAACGGGGGTGCTTTGTCCTTCCACGATGGCGTTCTCAGGCGGGCCCTTTGAGGTGCGCCTCTCCCATCCTCCTGAGGTCTTCATCCCCTGCTCCGGCCTTCCCAGACCCACCCTCCACGGTGGGAGACTGGCAGAGCCTGGGCCGCAGGACGCCTGCTCACACTGGCACGTGCACGACTTACCCATTTCTGCTGGAAATACCAGCTGAAGCTAGAACTGGGAGAGAGAACCCTGAGGCAGGATTCGAGCAGGGCGGGCAGCAGGCCCAGGTGGGAGCTGTGTCAGACCCTGAGGGCAGGTGAATTGTGGGAGGATCCCATGGGCAGCCCTCACCCGCCCAGCAGTGTGCCCCTGACCTTAGGGAGTGTTGGCCCCGTGACACAGAAGTAGAGGAATAAGATGGGGAAAGCGAAAGTGAAGAGAACCCCAAAGGAGAGTGGAGAGGAAGATGAGTGAAGTCCTAGCTGATGCAAATATTGGCATAACCATTACAAGAGTAAATAAAACTCCCACGGGTGTTATGCAAGGGCTACAGTCTTTGAATACTTCTGTCTTGAGGAAGTTTTTATTTTGCATGGAAGAAAAATGTTTTCATATTCTCTCCCTCCGCTCAGACCCGGAACCCAGTGAGGCCTTGTGCCCCCAAGAGCCATAATATTATTTGTTAACATTTTTATGATGCCAAATGGTCTGTAGGAGAGCGGGCGCCATCCTTTAGCTGGGAAACCATATGGCACGACGAGTAATAAATAAGGTATTGTGATAGTTAATGAACCTAATTGCCAGCAAAGGCTTTAATGCAGAGACTGTGCTGCTGAGAATTTAGCACCGCATTAGGGATGCTGCGGAGCTCCCCTGACTTCTGAGGCTTAATTTAAGTTCTATATTGCAAACTCCAGAAAATAATTCCAAACCCTCCTGCTGGAAAAGCAACCTGCTGGTAGACTGTGATTATACCGAATTACTAAAATCGCAATCAATTTTATGCACACAGTTAACCCGTGCCAGGAAGGACTCCTGGAAAGGAGAGGAGAGGACCGGACAGGAGAGGAGAGGAGAGAACAGGACAGGACAGGACAGGAGAGGAGAGGAGAGGACACGACAGGAGAGGAGCGGACAGGACAGGAGAGGACAGGACAGGACAGGAGAGGACAGGAGAGGACAGGAGAGGACAGGAGAGGAGAGGAGAGGACAGGAGAGGACAGGACAGGAGAGGACAGGACAGGAGAGGGCAGGACAGGAGAGGAGAGGACAGGAGAAGAGAGGACAGGAGAGGACAGGAGAGGAGAGGACAGGACAGAAGAGGAGAGGAGAGGACACAACAGGAGAGGACAGGACAGGAGTGGAGAGGGCAGGAGAGGACAGGACAGGAGAGGAGAGGAGAGAACAGGAGAGGACAGGACAGGAGAGGAGAGGACAGGACAAGACAGGACAGGACAGGACAGGAGAGGAGAGGAGAGGACACGACAGGAGAGGAGCGGACAGAACAGGAGAGGACAAGAGAGGAGAGGACAGGAGAAGAGAGGACAGGAGAGGAGAGGGCAGGACAGGAGAGGAGAGGAGAGGACACGATAGAAGAGGAGAGGACAGGACAGGAGCGGACAGGAGTGGAGAGGACAGGAGAGGAGAGGAGAGGAGAGGAGAGGGATCGATATTTCAGCCGCTCTACCTGTGGCTCTGGACTGAGGAGGACAGTGAGAGGCAGTCAGAGGTGGTATCTGAAGAAAGGGCCCAGGGCCCAGGCTCTTGTTCCAAAGGGATGAAGAAGGGAGGTGCTGATGGAAGGCCTGGGCATCGGCGAGGCCTGTTGGGCTTCCCTTGTCCTGCAGGGCCCCTTCCCTGTGGGACAAGAAGGCAGGGGTCTTGGAAAGAAGGGTCTGTGTTCACCCACCACTCCCAGCAGCAGGAACTTGTGGCAGGGAAAGGAGCTGAGCCATTGCTGCTACCATTCCTTAAGACAAGGTTATTGACTAGAGACGATCAAATCATGGCAGTCACATAGCCTGGCACTGTGTACATGTAAATATCAAACAGCTGCTGCTGCACTTTCCGTGGGGCCTGGAGGTTCCTGGGCGAGAAGAGCACGCCACAACAAGGAGAGGAGGCGGGAATGGCATGTCTTCCTTTGGTCTTTTTTTTTTTTTTTTTTTGGCGCTTGCAACAGGCCTTGCTCGCCTCCGGCCCTGCCGAGATGGAGCTGAATGGTCAGCCACGAAAGAGAGTCCTCTAGAGCAGGACAAGCCCCGCGGAGGAGAGCGGGCTCCGGGGACGCGGCCTCCCGAGCAGGTGGGATCCCAGGGCACGGCTCATCCACCAGCCACACGCACAGCGGTGCCCACGCTGTGGCTTGGAGCTCAGAAATAGCCTTTTCAGAAAAAGATGGGAAACCTCATTAGTTGCTCCCTGTGCTAAACCCTCTTGCATTTGTGAGAATAAACAAGTCATCTTTTCTGTCAAAGAACAGTTTAGACAGCCGCCATTTTGGACTGTGTGACTTGGTGGCCGCCACGTTGGCTCATGACTTGAAGCTCCCTGGGGACCACCATCTTGAAATGGCAAAGGCCAACCCCTCCCTTTGAATTAGCCAATCGCGAAAGACTGTGCGCCTGAGCTCCAATCAAGAGTGAGGGACAGGTCACGTGCGTCAGGGATTATAAAGCCAAGCAGACCGCCTGCTCGGGGTGCACGTGCCTCCAGACCGTGTGCTGCGCACTCTTCTACGTGGAAGTAAAGATGTTTGCCTTGCTGCCTGGCTCCCGAGTATGCTTTGTGTTCTACCAGGACCCCGGAATTTGGGGGCTCGCCTTATTTCTCACACACTGAGAGAGGGGCGAGTGGAGCAGGTGGGGAGGCAGGAGTGGGGAGGAGGTGGGGAGGCGGGAGTGGGTACAGGAAATAAGGAATCTTCCCATAAGTCATGAAGACAATGGAAGAAGCTCAGGCCTAAGAACTGGCAAAGCCAAAAATGGACAGAAGAATCCGGAAGGTCATTGAGACCAGGTAAGAAGCAGAGGGAAGCATAGAAGAGGGGTCTGGCCCAAGATGTGAGGTCCTATCAGGGGTGACCACGTGTGGCCATGTGGCTCCTTCCCAGAGGGTGCAGGACAAAGCACACCTCTGCTGTGGACCAGGGTCGACTCGGCTCATCTGGGCTCCCGGGTGGACCATGGAGTCCCAGCCGGAGGGTGTGTAGGAGACAGGCCTCATGAGCCCTGGACTGGGCGTTCTGTGCACACAGCAGAGTCCAAGGCAGGAGGTGGGATGGAAGATGAGACCTTGCTGTCAGGGTTAAGCTTCTTGGAGTGAGGAAAACTGTCTGGTCTTCACAGCTAGCCTGCATACACTCAGGAACTTGCATGAGGTCGGTGTCAGAAGAGCAAACTCCACAGTGACCAGGACAGGAATCCCGCCAGCCCCTGAGCCAATCCACCCAGCCTGGGGGTTAGTGTGGGTGATAGCTCCCCCCAGTGGAGCTGGCAGGGCATGAGATCACCAGGGTCTTCTCGAGAGGCCAAGGGCAGCCTCAGCCAGCCCCACTCGGTGCAGGCCCATCCCTGCTGCCCTGGGCTTGTCTCAGCCCAGGTGCCCAGCCATGGCCCTGAAGCGGATGCTGTCAGCCGCCTTGTCCATAAGTCCTGCTCCGCAGTCCAATGACAGGAGAAGCTGGGGCCCCAGAGGCTTCTCCCGCCCCTGCCTATGGGCTTAGGGAGCCACGGGACCCCCACAGGCCCTCTGTGATCCTGACGGAGCTTCGGAATTGACCAGGGAGCTTTTTAAAAAGCCACAGATTCAGGGACCCAAACCCCAGCCGCTCTGATGCAGCAGACCCAAGGTGGTCCTGATGTGGAATTGGATGGAGAAGGGTCAAGGGCACAGGAAAGAGTGTTGAATTTCCACCTGTGGCAGCCTTTCCAGAGTGGATACATACACATCTGGGGGCAGAGGGATGAGCCCGCCGGCCACTGGATCTTTGGCTTGTGTAACACTGTGGAATGTTATAAGCATTTCCATACTTGGTAGGTGAGGAAATGAAGGCCAGAAAGGTCTGTGGCTCTCAGAAGGGCAGTGAGGGAACTGACTAGCATGCAGGTGTCTTGACTCCAAGTCTGTGCTCTTTCTAGAACACTTTGCTGCTTCTTGCTTCAAGTTGTGCAATCTGGGCGCCGAGAAGATAGAACAAGAGCAGAAAACCTCATTCATAGGTTGGATATGAAGGGGACGGAGGGACCCCTGAGGAGACTGCCAGCCGGAGAGGGTAAGATGTTGCAGGCGCTTCTCATCTAGTTGGAGAGAGTCTTGCAACATTGTAAAGCCGTTTATTAACTATGCACGTTCATGTGGTGTGAGGGGCACAGAAGGAAGGGCCTTATCGGAGCAACTTCCTGGAAAGGGACTCAAAGCCGTAGGACTGAGTAGGAATTGCGAGTTGATCCCCAGCTCTGTGCGAAAGGCTCTGGGAAAACCAAGAGAGGGAAAGCTATGGTGCTGCCCACAGGGAGCTTTCTGTCAGGCTAGGGAAGCAACAGGCACAAGAACAGCCGGGAGGCTCCAAAGCAAGCGGGCAGCTGAGCCCTGGCTGTGGGGCCCAGGTGCTGGCTCCCAGGGGGGGCCCTCGCTTCCTCTAGGTCCTGAGAAGTGGGAAAAGTTTGACCAAGTTGGACAAGACTCCTCGTGGCCGAGGGGGCTCACTGGGGATCCTGGGCAAAGAGGTTAAGGTCAGAGCATGCTGAGGTGCAGCTGGACATAGGCTCCTGAGCTGGCATCCCCATGCCCGCGGGGCCTGTGGGCGGAGACGATGGCTTCAACGACCCCAGCTCTCCGTCTCCCGACAGGAGGTGGTGGGACCACTGCAGGCCCGGAGCCCTGCCAGATGCAGCCAGTGCTGAGATAAAGAACTACTGGGCGTGGGTTTAGTACTGGACATAAATACACTTTACAATCACAGAGGAGGCTGCTACTCAGGGGAGACCATCTATTATTGTACAGCAATGCAGATCAAGCGAAAAGGAGAATAAATAGAGGGAAGATAGTTATTTGATGGCGTTGTCTTAGGATATGCCACAGCAGGAAATTCTTACAAGGAGTGCGTATTACTAGAGAGACACAGCTATTCAAGCATCCAACTAACCTATAAATTGTCAGAAGTGAGACTGGGAGGAAAGGCTGAGAGAGACGTGGGCGCCCATCACACCGTCCGCTCTGGGGTTCGCATTCCACCTTGCTGGCGGCCACTCCGCGCCAGCCGCAGCGCAGTCCCGCAGAAGGAGACGCGCCTAATAAACGTCTCCGCAGAATTACGACTGTACCGCTACAGTAACAGGATGGCGCCGTTCATCTCCGCACCATCTGCCCAGGCTCGTTTGTGGCTCCCGAGGCAGCCCACCCGCACCCAGGGAGTTTGCAACTCTCCAACACTCGGCGTGTTTGCTTCACCAGGATGCTGAGGGGCTCACAGTGCTAATTCCTCTGGCTCGGCGGCGTGGTCAGCAGGGGAGGAGCTGGCAGAGGCCGCACCTGGACCTGCTGGCTGCATGAGCCCCCCCACTGCAACGTCAGCCTGGACCCCGGTGGAGCCCGGAATCCTTTCCATGCGGGGGAACAGGAGCCCAGGGCAGCGTTTGTTGTTTGTTTATTCCTTCATCTACTCCTCCGACCGCACGGAGCACCTGCTCTGTGCCGGACCGGGGGTGGACATGAGGGATACCTGCAGAGCTTGCTCGTGCTTCCTGCAGGTTGTTATTCAAATGTCATCTCCTCAACGAGGCCTTCCTGCCCCGCATCTAAAATGGCAACAACCCCTTTAGCAGCCGCGCTGCCCTGCTCTGCCAGTCTCCTCTCAGATCCCTTTGCCATCGCTGTGTGCACAGCCCCCTGGTGTGCTCACGCCCAGCAGCCAGCACCGGTGTCTCTGTTTAGGCCTGTCCTCGGGCTGCGGATCCTGCTTTGCTGCAAGTTCCTGGGAACATATAACCCGACTCCTGCCCCATTGCGGGGACCCGCTACCAATGGCCGGTGGATACAAGCCTATAAACACTCGAGCACCCTTGCCCCCAATGGCTGCAACACTGCGATGGGTTTGGTATTGTTGAAACATAAAATATTGAGGAGAGGGTGAGTGGTTATGAGACTAGGACTATGCAACTGCTGTACTGTACAGGGTCTGTGGGCCTTTAAAGGGCTGGTCGAGCTCAGTGGCAGCTGAGAGGGGGCATTGCTGGAAGCGGCAGGCTGAAACAGGCAAGGTCCGGGTGGGTCCGGAGGGGGCCACAGTCTCTGTGTGGGCCTCAGGCCATTTCCCACCTGCCGGGAAGACACAGGCTGCTCTCGCATCCCTTGTAGTCTCTTCTTCCGTGGGCTTCTCTGCCCACACTGAAGTGGAAACCTCTCTCTTCTCCCTCTGCGTTCTCTCCTCTCTCCTCACACTCAGCCCAAGAACCTGAACTGGACACAGAAACACCCACCTTCACTGCCTTCAGGAGAAAGAAGCACTCTTCTCCCTGTATGTGTAGAAGCCCCTCCCAGACGGCGCTGGGACTCAGTAAACTAGTGATGCCAAGGCAGGAGTTGACACTGGAGCAGGGAGGGAGTCTGATGAGGCTGGGCTGGGCTGGGCTGGGCTGGGCTTTCTCAGGAGGATGCAAAAGTGATAGCATCAACCCGGGCCAGACCTGATGGGAGCTGCACACGGAGAATGAACCAGCTTGAGCCCAAGCTGGTGGTGGGAAGTCCGACAAGGGGGCTCTGGAGTAACCCGGACGACTGTGTGTGGTGACGATGGTGTTACCCAGGAGCCTGGGAAGTAGCACTGTCGGGAGGGGGGAGGTGGGGGCTGACGAATATTCAGGAAGTTTAATGAACAGAATTTAGTGACTGGTTATAAACACCTAAGCTCCGTGGGGAGGAGAAGTCTGAGAGGAGAGCAGGGTTTTGTGGGAAAGAGAATGAAGGACAGAGACAGAGACTGAGGAAGGGAAATGGACAGGGAGGGACAAGGAATATTGGCAGGATTATAGAAAGACATACAGAACAACAGAAACCAAAAGATGGGAAAGAAGCAGTCAGGGTTCAATGAAACTCCTAGTGAGACTTCTTTTTTTTTTTTTTTATGTTTCCAATGACATTTTATTTTTTTATCTTCTTTTTTAAAAATCTTATTATTTTGAACTGATTTTAGACTTACAGAAAAGTTAAAAAAATAATACAGAGAATTCCCACATACCGCTTCCGCAGCTTCCCCTAATGTTAACATTTTACATAACCACAGCCAAGTTATCCAGACCAGAACATTAACATCGGGGCAACAGTACTAGCTACACTACACACTGTTTAGCCCTCAGCACCTTCCTAGGGAGGTCTGCAGAGGGAGAAGCAGGAATACACAGCCAGAGAGGGGGGAGGGGCTGATAAAAGTCCAAGTCCCTCCTCCCAGAGAGAGTTCAGGGAGTTGCCCCATCAGAGCCTGAGGAACATATAGTTGGTGCCTCCTATGTGGCTATTTAGTAAATGAATGGATGGAAGTGCTCCAGGCACAGAACCAGAGTCACTACGTGAGCGTCACATACAACCAACCGTGTCTGTTCGAAGCTTCCAGTGTCCAGGCTCCGCAGCTTCACCTGCAGACATTTTCAAGGGGCTTATGGGAAGGGCTTCTTCTGATGTCAGGTTCTCAGCTTCATCCTCCAGAGAAACGTCCCTCTATCAATGCCCTCCACCGAGCCTTTCTCCTTAAATCAGTGGTCGGCAAACTGCGGCTCGAGAGCCACATGCGGCTCGCGAGCCGCAGGTTTGCTGCTCTGTTGACTAATGAGTTTGCCGACCACTGCCTTAAATGCCTCCTGTGGCACATCCATGGCAGCCAGGGTCTCAATTGGATCGTTTTGAACCTATGACTTAGGGGCTTAGGAGAAGTTTATTGCTGTCATGCAGGAAGAAAGCGGGCTTTTACCCATCACTGGGGTCCTGGGCAACCTTGTGCCCGT